>NC_139161.1:54194763-56594763 GCF_964270905.1 Leucopleurus acutus
CACAGGCTCCAGACTTGCAGGCTCAGTAGTTGTGGCTCACAGGCCTAGCTGCTCCGCAGCATGTGGGATCTTCCCAGACCCGGGCTCGAACCTGTGTCCCCTGCATTGGCAGGCAGATTCCTAACCACTGTGCCACCAGGGTAGCCCTGCTCATTTTAAAAATGGTGTTTTTTTTCCTTACTTTGAGTTTTGAGAGTTCTTTATATATTCTGGATACAAATCCTTTTTGTGTAATATATATGATTTAGGTTTTACATTGGAACTTTGATTGGCAATGTATTTAATTTGTAGATTAATTTAGGAAGCACTGAGATCTTTACAATGTAGCATCTTTATATCCAGGAACATGATAGTGTTTTTTAAATGATTCAAGTCTTTTATGTCCTGTGAAGTTTTATAGTTTTATTCATATGCATCTTGCTCATTTTTAGTAGTTTTATTCCTAGATATTTTAGAGTCTTTGTTGATACTTGAGTGAGATTTATTTTCCATTATATTTACTAATTCATGTATAGTTGATGAATGTAGTTGAAAAGAAAGCTGTTGTTTTTTGTGTGTTGATCTTGTGTCATAACTACTTACTAAAGGGTCTTACTAGTTGTTTTCTTTAGGCAGGTTCCCAGAGACAACTCCTTCCCTCTCACTTCCTGTCCTTCTCTTATCCAAACTAGGGATGGGAGTGGAGTGGGGTGTTGGTCCTGTGAATTCTGCTGAAATGACAGATGCTGGCCATCACTGAGGGTCAGGAACTGGCCCCAGTTGCTGTGAGGTACTTAATACCATTGTTCTCAGCTGTGGGATTCAAGAGCTAATCGCATTAGACAAACAATAAACACATTTTATCAGTTCATATTTGTTTAGCTCAAGTAACAGACTAGTTAAGTGACATTTACTTTTTAAAATGTGTTTTCTTTTTCTCACGTAACAAGAAATCTGGAGGTAGGCCACTGCTGGTGTTGGTTCACTGCTTCAGTAATACCATCGGGAATCCAGACTCCTTTAGACTTTTAAAAAATAAACCTTTTACATTGGACTAATTTTAGATTCACAGGAAAATCACAAAGAAAGTACAAAGAGTTCTCATATACCCTTCCCCCAGTTTCTCATAACATTAATGTCTTATATAACTAAAGAACATATGTCAAAAGTAAGAAATCGGTACATTTCTATTAACTAAACTACAGGCTTGTTTGGAATTTGGAATTTCATCGGTTTTCCCAGTAATGTGTTAGTCCTGTTCCAGAATCCAGTCCAGGCTACCACATTGCATTTAGGCTTCATGTCTCCTTAGGATCCTCTTGTCTCTTTCTAAGTCTTCATTTGTTTTTCATGACCTTGACACCTTTTGAAGAGTACTAGTTTGTTTGCAGAACGTTCCTCAATATGGTTTGGCTGGTGTTTTCTCATACTTAGCCTGGAATTTTGGGTTTGGGGGACGATACCACTGAGGTGGAGTGCCCTTCTCACTGCATCAGATTGGGGGGTACATGATATCAACATGATTAATACCTGGTGATGTTAGCCTTGTGATTGTCAACTGATAGTGTTGAACTTGATCACAGAAGCAGTGTCTGCTAAATCTTTCAGTCTTTGTATTATGGAGAATTTGAAACACACACAGAAGTAGAGAGAAGATGCATGTATGTCTGTCTTCAATAGTTATCTATTTATGATTGATCTTGTTTCATCTATACCTATACTCACTTTCCCAGCAGCCCCCACTGGGCTGTTTTGAAGCAAGTTATAGACATCATAGTATTAATGTATAAATATTTCAGTATGCATCACTAAAAGATAAGGACTTCTAGAAAACTAGCCACAATATCATGAACATTTCTTAAAAATGTCACTATAACTTTGAAGCTGTTTCTGTTTTCCCACTCTGCCCTCCTTGGCGTGTGGTTCTTTATCTTGCTGTTTAACAGTTGCAAGAGAGCTTCTCTGGCTTCAGCCATCACATCAAAATTCAAGGCCAGACACTGGGAGCCAGAGTAGCAAGAAATCAGCTTTCCCAGACCCCTCCTTCCCTCACTTGCACCAGCAGACTTCCGAATGTGTTTCATCGGCCAGAACTATGTCACGTGGCTACCACAAGTAACAAAGGAAGTTGGAAAAGCAAGCGTTTGGCTTTCCAACCTCTGTAATAGAGGATTACGTGGAATAATAAGGTAGGGCACAGTTGTTAAGTAAGCCATCATACAGTGTCTTTCACACTAATTTGGGAAGGGAACAGTTTCACTTGGTCCCTCTCTCCATTCTGTGAAACTAGCCATTAGGACTGGACGAGGACAGAGTGGAGTTGGCAGCAGGAATAGCTGAGCTTGCTGAGCCACGGCCATGATCATGTGCTACTGCCCTTGGCTTGATGCGGCCTTCAGGCTGGGACGTGGCTGAGTCTGTTAGTGGAGGCTGGAGCCCCAGCTGTGGATGCTGGAGCCGCATGGGGCTGGAGCCAGGCAACCTACTTGAAGAAGTAGGTGACATTTAAAGAATGTCATTCCATAGGACATAAAATTGGGGCATTTCTAGATTACTGAATAGACTAAAGTTAAGCATGTGCACTACCAAAGTAGTGAGTCTGTAAGAAAAGTTTTATTTTATTTTATTTTTTCTTTTTGCGGTGCGCGGGCCTCTCACTGCTGTGGCCTCTCCCGTTGTGGAGCACAGGCTCCGGACGCTCAGGCTCAGTGGCCATGGCTCACGGGCCCAGCCGCCCCGCGGCATGTGGGATCTTCCCGGACCGGGGCACGAACCCGTGTCCCCTGCATCGCAGGCGGACTCTCGACCACTGCGCCACCAGGGAAGCCCCTGTAGGAATTCTTAATCTCTTCTGGGTATTGAGTTCTTTCTCATCTATACATTTTGCAAGGAACAATCACTTAAATGAAGGAAAACCATTAGAGCTGAAGCAAGTTGTGAAACTGAAGTCAAACTAACATTTATTGAATGGCTACCAGAGAGTAGACTCTTCATGGCCAGTATTTCCCCTCATCCTCACTATGCAGGGGGAGAATTATTTTCTTCACTTTTGCTCTATGATCCTGGAACATAGAAAGATTCAGTAACTTGCTCAATGCTGCCCAGCTTTAAAGACTGGGATTCAAAAAGTTCTGTGTGAATCCTTCCTTTAAAAATACTTCTTGGGAATTCCTTGGCAGTTCAGTGGTTAAGACTCAGTGTGCTTACTGCCATGGCCCAGGGGAACTAAGATCCCACAAGCTGTGTGGCACAGCCAAGAAAAAGAAAGAAAGAAAAAAAACCACAATAAAATAAAGATCTTTAAAACAGAACAAAACAAAACTTCTTAAAAAGGAGTAGACTTGTATTAGGTGGCCTCTATTTCCCCTTTTATCTTGAATTATATAGAAGGGACATTTAATTTTTTCAGTGCTTGGACCTCTAGAATCCTTTTCTGTCCCTGAATTAGGGCTAGTATTCTTCACAGAATCAGATTATGGGCAATGGTGGATTTATAAAAAAACAGCAACGATCCAGGATAAGGAGAACCAAGGAGAAAAATAGAAAAAGGAATCTGAAGCAAGTTGAAAGGACAGTTTTTATATTCAGAGAATACTGAGGCAGAAGGTCAAGATGAAAGAGCAAATCAAAGCCAGGTCAGAAGTTGGAAGCTGGCAAGTCTCCAAAAGCTGGAGGTCAAGACAGAGCAGGGCTATAAAGTCAGGGAGGAGAAACAGATGCTGAGGGATAAAAGGGCCGTGAAATTCACAAGAAGCCTGCCTGAAACATGTAGTTTTCTTGCTATAACAAGATCAACCATAAGCCTCCCAAAATGTGACTATCCCAGATCTAGAAGCTCAAGGGGGCCCTTCAGTTCAAGAACCTGCCGTAACTGGCAGGTCCCATCAACATAGATGCCTGTGAAAACCTCCAGCCTTGTTCAGTTGGGACTCTTAGCTGTCAAGTTATAGAAGAAATGCAAATCTAATTTGGCATTAATTTATGCCAACAAACAAAAAAAAATGTGTTGGTCTGTATTATTCGGAAATTTAAGGGAGTGAGTCTGACTTCAGGCATGCTTCAGTTTTGGGATTCAAATGATGCCTCCAGGAATGTCCCTTTTTCTTGCTTTCTTGGCTATGCTTTTCTCTGTATTGGCTTCATACCTAGACAGTCTCCCACTCAGTGGTGGGAAATGTAGCCAGAGACAGTGCTAGCTTTTTATTGTCCTTCTGATTAGAGAGCTTGGAGGAAAAAGAAAACCTTTGCCCAGGAGTCCCAGTACCAATTCTGATTGGCTGGCTCATGTCACCTTTTCTTCCTTAAGTAAGGTTACCAGATAAAATATAGGACTCTCAGTTAAAACTTAATTTCAGATAAACAAAGAATCATTTAAAAAGTATTTTAAAAGTCCTCTGTAATATTTGAGACATGCTTCTACCAAGCGATTAATCCTTTATTTTTCTGAAATTCAGACTTAAGTGAGCATTGTATATTTTTATTTGCTAAACTTGGCAACCCTGTCCCTACCCCAGTCACTTGTGACCAAGGGGATGGTGGACTCCTGAATCCTGGGAGTAGAGTTAGTTACTGAATCATGGGGATTAGGAATGGGGGAGGGTTAGTTGCCTAAAGAGATTCAGGGCAGACAAAAAGCTCGTGTCCACTCTACCTCCTCTTCCTTCCTGGAGTCCCAGTTACGTGTAGACCTTGCCAGGATACCCATCTCACATTAAAACTGAGATCATCATCTTCACCTTCTTTTTGATAAAACTGCCAATTACTAACAACAAATGTCACCGTTCCTCTGGTTCCTAGTTGCAGAATTTTAAAGTTTATGTTCTTCATTTCCTGATTCATCTTTGGTACCTAAATCCATAGCGTGAAAGCCCAGTAATTACTTATACCTGTCTTACCAAAGGAAGTCTTACATTGCAATATCTGACTCAGTTACAGTCTAGTGCTAGCTCAAAGGTGCTCAGAGCAGTCCCCTTGGCAGTCAGTATGAACCTGCGAATTCAGATGCAGCACATTTGTTGATTTGAGAGATCATTCTGCTTTTTATAAAAATTTTAAAAATTATTATTTTGTGAAATAATGTATTGTGTCATAGGAGCAAAATTTAGACCTTAGCTGGGGTGGGGAATGAATTCAAGAATTTTTCCTGTTTGTCAGGATTACTATTGCAGCACTTTTATATCACCTTGTCATCTTCTCACCTGTGAACCTCAACCATCTGTAATATCTGATAACCTTCAGAAGACATTCTTTTATGTCCAGTTATGTCAGTTTATATCATTGGCAACTGTTCCTTCAAAATTGTCAGAATTCTTAGTAAATTGGGTTTACTCCCTTGGAAAAGTTCGTGTGATAGTTGCTGAAAAACCAGGCTATTTTATGGAAAAGTTCCTTCCTCTGGGAGCTATTGGATTTGAATGAGCCATATGTCTTCTTTTGAGCAGGTCACCCAAGAAATGGGTTGACCTTCGAAGGAAATTTCACAGTAATCTTCCTCTGGCTAATCTTCGGCAATCAAAACTAATAAAATCAAGAGCTAGGGAAGCACTGACTCACGCTTTGAAATCTTAGGTTTATGTTGAGATTAGAGACAGTATAGGAATTTGAAGCTTCATATTAGTCTACGGGCTGGTGCTTTGATAAAAAACAAGCAACAACAACAAAAAGCCCATGTAGGTGACAAAGATGGAAGATAAAATAGACCAATATCAAGAAAAATGGCATTCTGAGTTTTGATCTCAGGGAACTAGGCCTTTGTGTTTCAGGAATGAGAGAAATGACGTATTTCAAACCCAAGTTAATGTTTTCCTTTTAGTTAAATTGTTCATGACTGAATGGTCTTTGTATATGTGAAGAAAATGATTCCTTCTCTCCCTTATGTTCTATTGAAAACAGTGGGACAATTATTACTATTTTTTTTTGGCTGCACCACGCAGCATGTGGGATCTTAGTTCCCCAACCAGGGATCAAACCTGAGCCCCCTGCACTGGAAGTCTGAACCATTGGACTGCCAGGGCAATCCCATAATTAATGCTTTCTACTGATTAATCTGATAATACAAACTTTTAAATGTGTGGAACCCAAACTTAGAGCTTCTTGTAAAGATCAGCTATTCAAAAGAAGTGTAATTCATCAAGGATTCCCCTTTGGGGGAAAAATGCTTAAAAGGTCAGTCAGCTCTAATTAGATACGTACAGTGGTCATAGGATCTACAATATTAGATTTTAGAAGGTAGATTCGATTCGATTCGATCAGAAGGTGGAACAGTTGAGAGGGTCTAAGGAACGATTAATGCATGAGAGTGGAGTGACCGTGCCAATCGCAAAAAGGATTTAAAAGGACACATTTCAGGTCCGTCAGTGGGAAATGGTGGAGACGGCATGGGGAAAAGGGGTTGGGCCCCTTTTACAAATATTTTCTTTAATAGAGGGACCTTGTGGAGGAAGAGTGACCTACAGCTTGTGTGGGAAAAGGGGAATCTGGTGAATTCACTGTGACCTTAAGTGCCCAGAGGAACTCATGACCTTGTTTCAGGAAGCAATATGATTATATGACAGACATTTCCTATAAATTCAGTGAGTAAAATCTGCTGTTCCAAGGTTTCTATGAAATAAATTTAAGGCATGTGATAAATATTTTATTTTAAAAATATATTGGTAATGTTTTATTGAAATTAGCACTATTTGGGCTTCCCTGGTGGCACAGTGGTTGAGAGTCCGCCTGCCGATGCAGGGGACACAGGTTCGTGCCCCGGTCTGGGAAGATCCCACATGCCGCGGAGCGGCTGGGCCCGTGAGCCATGGCCGCTGAGCCTGCGCGTCCGGAGCCTGTACTCCACAACGGGAGAGGCCACAACAGTGAGAGGCCCGCGTACCGCAAAAAAAAAAAAAAAAAAAGAAATTAGCAGTATTTTCTACAGTATATCAGGGTATATCAGGTTTAAATAAAGTATCTTTCAGAGAAAGAATAACTAGTATAATTAATAGTCACTTGCTATCTAGGTAAAGCCTTTTTGGTATAATTCCCCAAAATTGAGAGAGTAAATGACTCTAACTGGGAAACAAGCCTATTAGCAGGACATGTGATTTCCAAGTCTTTGTTTCCAACAAAATTAAAGAAAAACTCTAACTGACCTACCAACCGATCGTTAAAAATAGTTTTTTATAGACCACTGTGTGATTTTAGGTATATAACTTGTGCACATAATAATAAAATATTAATTTCTGCGATGAAATTCCTTTTTTTCTGTTTATATGAATGAAGCTTCAGCACTTGCATAAAAAGAAAAAAAAATAACAAAAGATTTAATTCTGGAAACTATTTCTCAAAATTAGTAATACTTATCCATGGATTTATGAACTCATTAAAATATTAAAAAGCCACATCCATGTCATTAAAAAATACCTTTCCAATACAACTTCACTATTTATGTTCAGTCATTATTTATCAAAACCTTTCACATATTTAGATTTTTTTGATCAAATTTTTACTAACAATAATTGTAGTAATAGCAATGCAGAAAAGCCTTACAGTCACAACAAATCTCAAATAATAGACATATTTTATTGCACAGATGAATAATAGCTTACTTAATAATAGCAAAAAGAACATTACATTGTGATCAAATTCTGGGGAAGAAATAGGATAGAAATACAATTTTTTTTTTTTTTTTTTTGCGGTACATGGGCCTCTCACTGTTGTGGCCTCTCCCGTTGCGGAGCACAGGCTCCGGACGCGCAGGCTCAGTGGCCATGGCTCACGGGCCTAGCTGCTCCGCGGCATGTGGGATCTTCCTGGACCGGGGCACGAACCCGCGTCCCCTGCATCGGCAGGCGGACTCTCAACCACTGCGCCACCAGGGAAGCCCAGAAATACAATTTTTAAGTGATAAAAAGAACAGTGGAAAATTTGGCCTGTTACAGAAGAGCTCATTCATCTATTTTAGATGTTGGAAACCACTTGCCATTTTATTTAGATTCTATTGTGTACACATAAAAGAATAAATTAACAATTTTATTTTAAAATATCAAAAGTTACACAAGAATATTTCTTTCGAGGGGAATTCCCTGTGGTCCAGTGGTTAAGACTCTGGGCTCCCAATGCAGGGGGTACAGGTTCAATCCCTGGTTGGGGAATTAAGATCCCGCATGCCACACGACATGACCCCCCACACACACACACAAAAATCTTTGGGACTTCCCCGGTGGTCCAGTGGTTAAGACTCCGTGCTTCCACTACAGGGGCACGGGTTCGATCCCTAGTTGGGGAAGTTCCCCATGTCGTGGGGTGTGGCCAAAAAATAAAAAAAAGATTTATTTTGCAATCATCTAAAACTGATAATGAAAGATTTTAGATGTCAACCTAAAAATGTGTGAGGGGACACATAGTTTTTCAAAATTCTTTGAGTTGTACATCAACAACAACAAAAAATTGATCATGGCTTCAACTTTGGCTCAGGCCATGTGCCCCATCCATCCCTCGAGGTAGCAGGAGGGGAATCACCTTCCCTGGAACTGTCTAGATACCCAAACAGAAACCGGAGAATATTGGGATGGGTCAAAAGAGATTGGCTGATTCAGAGGCAAGCAATCAAAAGTATAAGGACAGAGACAATTGAAAGGTCAGTAGAGTCAGTAAGGGTATATGTGCTTGTTTGAAGGCAGAAGGGAAGAACCAGTGGTGAAATGGGCTCTAGAGGTCCAGTTGAGGTATCCTGGGGGAGGAGGGGAAGGGAAGGGATTTACACAGAGAGAGACAGCAGGTATGTGGCTTTGTAAATAGGTTGTAGCAGCTAACTCTGACGTCCGTGAACTTGAACTGCGTGATAGCTGGATGGGCACAGCTGGTTATGGCTGAGCAGAGTCTCCTGGGGATTGCTGTGGTAACAGAGCAGTTTTCTTCTGCAAGGTCTAGCCATAGCCCTACCCCCAAGCAACATGAGAGCAAAACCCAGCTGTTGGATTATTATTAAATGGATATTCTTCAAAGGGTCTAAACTTCCAGTTGTAAGATGAATAAGTTCTGGGGATCTAATGTACAGATTATAGTTAATGATTCTGTATCATCTACTTGAAAATTGCTAAGGGAGTAGATTTTGTATGTTCTCCCCACAGAAAAGAAATGGTAATTATGTGACAGGATGGAGAGGTTAGCTAAGGTTAAGGAAGTAATCATTTTAGGGTACATAAATGTAACAAATCAACACATTGTGTACCTTAAACTTATACAATGTTATATGCCAAGTGTATCTCAATAAAACTGGGGGAAAAAAGATATGGTTGTTTATTATGCTTGTACATGCCCCCACAAATAAAAATGGACTTCCAGGGCAGAAGATTGGGTCCCTGAACGTACCCTTTCTTGGTTTCAAGCAGCAACCATGGGAATTCCCTGGCAGTCCAGTGGTTAGGACTCCATGCTTCCACTGCAGGGGTGGGCACGGCTTCGATCCCTGGTCAGGGAACTAAGATCCTGCATGCTGCATGACCAGATAGGCTGCTGGTAAGTCATATCCACGGAGCTGTCTAGGCCTCTTGTATCTTTATGTGAAGATAGCATGTTTACTTTTAAAAACTCAATATAATACAAACACAAAACTTTTGTATATTTGTATATAATTTATATTGAAGTATAACACAGATACAAAAAAATAAACATATCATAAGATTATAGCTTGATGAAATTTTACAAACTGAATACACCAGGTGGTGAGCATCCAGGTAAAAACAGAACATCACCTGCACCCCACATCCCCTTCTCTGTGTTAATCTGTTAGTGTTTAGACTCAGCTTAGACCTGAGACTACGAAAACAGAAAACAAATAGGAGTGGTCTGCCTTTGAAATAACATAATGGCAGTTTTAGAGTAAACTGTTAACTTGGTTCTGTGAGTATTTCACTGCTGGAAAACTCTGATTTCAGAAACGCTTTGCTCCTAAAAACCACATCTTTAAGCAAAAATCTGCATTGCTCATAGACATAATTTTCTTCTTTTGGTACATAGCAGAATCTGTCAAATGAACTGGTAGATTGGTGAGAAGTAGAGGATGTGAGTTTTTATTAAGTAATGATGAATGAGCAAAGAAGCAAAATGTTGGCCAAAAAGTGGGGACTCGACCTTAATAATTTGATTTAGGATACTACTTTATAAATGTGCTCTGTGAGCAAAGTGTACCTATTAATAGCTTTGTAAGGTGATTATTTTCTAAGGGTGATTATTATTGGAGAAACCAGTTTTCTTTTCACCTCATTTTATACTAGTAATAATGTCAATAGTATCTAGTTCCCAGTATTTAGCTTTATATTTTTATAGAGCATCAATATGTTCATTTTTATTATTCTAATTCTTTCCTTTTTGTTTTGTATCTATGCAGATCTGATATCTGTCTATCTTCATTCATTCAAATCAGCATATGTTTGTTTATGTAAATGGAGGGTGGGGCATGTGCTTATGGGTATGGTACCTGTCTTTTAAAACATCGGTGGATAGCTACAGTTTTATAGGTTTTTTCTTTTTTTCTGGGATAGGGTAGAAAAAGCAGTTGAGGGTTGGAATGGGAAAGGGCAGGATTGAAAGGGAAGAGATAGGAGGCTGAAAGGTCATGGGAGTTGTTTCTGCTGAAGTCTTGGTTAAACCAGGGGACCATATGGCCAAACTGAGGTAGACGGGATGCTTCCCCAGTGTCCTGGGCTCCCTTAACCCTGCCTGGCCTCTGCTGGGACTGGGGACTAGGAGGCAGATGCCATTGGCTGGTGCTTTCCTGTTCCCTTTCCTCTAACGGTGCACTGGCTCCTGGGGCTAGGCCAGCTGTGTGTATATGTACATTTATTCATAAGTGCACATCCTCATCCTAGCACATCTCGTTATCAGAAAAATAGCAAACATTGACGTTTGTTCGTTTGACTTTCAGCAGTAGCCAAAGAAGTCTGGTGAGTGTCAGTTTTTTTTTTTTGGTAGTTAGAACATTTAACATGAGGGTAGCCTCTTAATAATTTTTTCAGTGTACAATACAGTACTGTTAGCTATAGACACGATGGTGTACAGCAGATCTCTGGAACGTATTCATCTTGCATGACTGAAACGTTGTACCTGTTGAATAGGTACAACTCCCATATCCCCCTCCTCGCAGCCCCCTGGCAACCACCATTTTGCTTTCTGCTTGTATGAGTTTGACTACTTTAGGTTCATCATACAAGAGGAATCATGCAGTATTTATCCTTTTGCGACTTATTTCACTCAGCATGATGTCTTCAAGGTTTATCCATGTTGTAGTATGTGTCACAGTTTCCTTCTTTATTAAGGCTGACTAATATTCTGTTGTATGAATAAAACACATTTTCTTTATCCATTTATCCATTGATGTACATTTAGGTTGTTTCTACATCTTGACTATTGTGAATAATACTGTAATGAACATGCGAGTGTAAGTACAATCTTTGAGGTCCTGACTTCATTTTTTGAGGAACCTCCATACTGTTTTCCATAGCAACCGCACCATTTGTGAATATGTGATATGTTTACTTAAGTTACTTAAGTACCTATCTCATTGCAGTATGGTCACCATGGTTACAACTTCTACTTCTCAAGAAATACCTATGCCAGTAGTTGGGACTTTCTAATTATTTCACTTTTGATAAGAAAGGAACTCGAATATAAGAAAGGAACTTGGAAATTGGGAAGATCT
Organism: Leucopleurus acutus; assembly: GCF_964270905.1. Classification (NCBI taxonomy): domain Eukaryota; kingdom Metazoa; phylum Chordata; class Mammalia; order Artiodactyla; family Delphinidae; genus Leucopleurus; species Leucopleurus acutus. Next base: position 54,206,423 of record NC_139161.1, read on the forward strand.
TGCTTTTGATTCTCAAAAAAATGAGTTTTTTCTATCAAGGGTAGTTACCACTAGCTTTTCCTTTTTCCTTCCCATAGTGGTTGAAATTCAACACTTCAGGTTTATGACTTTTTGGCTTCATTTAAATTTCCACTTAAAGTAATTGAAATGTAATAGATGGCCCTTGACACTCTGCCACTTTCTGTCAAAATGGACTACTGAAAATAGAGCCTTTCAAGGGGGAAAGTTTGAGCCCACAGTAATAGTGAGATTGTATTAACACTCTGTGAAACAAAAACAGTGATTTGGAAGCTCAGAATTGTAGGTAACTGACAAGTTGAGGTCAAGAAAGTCACAGATGTGCTCCTGTTAATGGAAAAGTGTGAGGGTGACTGGTGACTGGAGACCAAGTAAAATATAGAGGGAGGCGTTAAGGCAGCAGGGTGAGAAGTTAGAGGGAGGAGGCTGTAGGAGCTGAGGACCAGTGCTGGTTTTAGGAGCAAGGACACTGGTGGTGGGAGAGTAGGGCTTGGAGGGTGGAAAGGGGTGGAGGAGGACAGGACAAAATTAGAGAGAGTGAAGGAAGATGCGAGGCGGTCCCTGGAATATGAGAGAAGACCTCATGATACTGTAGAAGGAGGGATGGAAGGGGGGGCTGAAGCGAAGGATGGCAGGGCAGAGAGAAAAGGGGGAAGGGGGCAGAGAAATTAGTTTCCAGCACACTCACCAGCATTCTACCTGCCTGTAGAATTATGGCCTTGAAATAGCTCCCATGGAAAGCTAGAATATCTAGAAAGGTACTTGGATATGGAGCATCTGTCAGTTTACTGAGCTTCGGGAAAGGCAAGAGCTTGACTTCCTGACTTGTGAATAAACATTTACTCTATTAAGAAAAATTAAGGGACTCTATCTCATCCAAAGCAAAGTGAGTCTATTTTTTTTTGATCAGCTTAAAGAAATCTTTTCATTTGTCAAGTGTTCCAGAAGTAGCACGTAAGAATATTGGTATTAAATATTTTGCTAACATCTAGTAATAATTATGTCAGACACCTACCTTAATAGAAATAACCATACCTTATGCAGAGATTTCTTCTTTATTAATCGGTTCCTCAAAATAAAAGGGTTTAGCCAAAGAATTAAAATATGAAATGTCCCCACTGTTACCTCCCTGAAGGAATGAAATATGTTCATATGCGGGAGAAATGCCTCAATATAAGACATGAAATATGTCTGCTAATAATGAAAGAATACTATCTGTCCTTATTTCTTCTGGGACTTTATGATGCCCAGGCACGTCCAGAACCTAGAGTGCTAAGTAGCATGTTGCCCTTGGGAGGCTCATGATCAACCCAATGAAAGATGACTTGTGTTGAAAGACAAGCCACCTTCATCTGGAACTTGTAAATTTGAGCTGGGGATACATCTGTCACAGAGCAACCTTGAAATAAACAGTGTGGCTGCTCACCCAGAAAAAGCATTTTCATTTGCTGAGGGGTTGGATTAGGTGATCTTTCTGGTCTTAGTGCAGCTCTAGTCCTCTGTGGCCCATTCTTCTGCGTTTTAAATATGTCTGTGGTGAGGGGTTCTCAACTCGTGCTGCTGGTGGTATAAACTGGGGTGGTATCTCTAAGAGGGCAACCTGGGAGTATCTATTAACACTTAAAATGCACAAATCCTTTGGCCAAGCAGTTCTGCTTCTAGAAATTTAACTTGTTTGCTTAGTCATACAGGTGCATCAGTATATACACAGAAGACTCATTGTAGCAATATTTGTAACAGAAAAAAAAATGGTGGAAAAAACCTATATACCCATCAATGGCAGACTGAATGATTATGTCATGAATACCCATTCAATGAAACACTAATCAGTGTTAAAAAGTATAAGATAAATTTATATGTGTTCTTACCTCTGTGAAGGCATATATTTTTGTCTTTTTCCCCTCCAACCCTTAAAACAGTACCCGGAACATAATAGGTGCTTGTAATTTTTTTTAAGTGACTAAAGGAGTGATGGATGAGTTTTAAAATGAATTTAAAGATACCTGTTATAAATGCCCAAAGAGCTCTCTGTAGTTCCCAGGGCATTTCACAATTGGATCCTTGGACTTTTCCAGTTGTAGTTGCAGGAGCTGTGACTATTTTACACTACTGTAGCCTTGCAGAGTAGAGGGTTTTGTTTAGTCGTGATTTAGGCTTCATCCCAAATGCCGGTGACATCCCCTGGGGTTGTAGACAGGGAAAGAACCGTTGAAGAGCCATGCAAACACTGTTCACCATGCAGAGTGTTCCACAGACAAGATGCTTATGGCCACAGGTGGCTTTAACTGTGCTCGAAAACTGAAGAGCAAAGAAATTGCCAGCTGTTCCATTGAAAGACATTTTACTTGATTCCTTGTTAGTTTTAACACAAACTCAGCAAAGTTCACTCCTTAAATGACACAGAATATTTCAAAAGAATATATTTTTGCAATGAGCATGATGAAGTTTCGTATCAAGGAGTTTGAAGTGTTAAAAAGAAGCATCAGGCCCCAAATGGAGTCATGCTAAGCCCCAGCAAGACTTAATACCTAACCTATAATAATTGCAGTTTCAGCCGGGAGTAGAATTTTAAACCAGTCAACCTGGAATTTCCTGATCAACACTAGTGAGGTCATCTACTAGAGAAGACCGCCTGCCTTCCCCTAAGGGAAGATGAGCTTGCCTTCAATCTCTTCGTCCCTCCTTCCTTCTGCCTATGAAAGCCTTCCGTTTTGTACAGCTCCTGGAGCCCCCTTCTCTTTGTTAGATGGGTTGCTACCCTATTCAGGACTCTTGAATAAAGCCAATTAGATCTTTAAATTTACTTGGTTGAATTTTGTTTTTTAATGGAGATACATACTTAGTGAAAAGAAAATAATTTAAAATGTTCTTTTCCTGAATTAATAATTTAAGAGACTTAAAAATCCTGCCATGAACCTAATTGTTCTTATTTTGAAAGGTTGGGAAGCATGATTTCCTTCCCCTTTGCTATTTTAGTTCTTTGCCTCATGTTCATTTTTAGTTTCTATTCTGTCCATTTCAATAAAACACCTGGGGATATACTCTTAGAGGAATTTGAAATTTATAGGGCCACACTCCCAAGTCCTTTATAGAAGAAATCATAAAGCCTAATAAATATAGCCACACCTGTTGGTTAAAGATACATGTTACAGAAAATAAAACTGCCGCTCGTTTTCCTTTGCGTGTTCATGAGAAAAGTTAAGGACTTATTTCAAAAGAATTTCTGAAAATGTGGAAACTTGACATCATCATAAAACTTGCTGAGATGCGTGCTGGGTGCTGGGTTTACAAGTGCACTCCCTCAGCACCCTCACTGCAGTGGATAAGCCAGTCTTGGCAGCCTGTCGTGGCCACTGAGACTCATATGACTGTCGTCTGGTCCTACTTAGAAATTTAGAAGAATACAGCTTTGGATTGGCAGCTCTAGGACTGTCAGGACCATGGTATTGCCTTCTACAGCCTTCTCGTTCGGGGAGACAGGATTGAAGGAGATTAGCCACTTCACTGCTTACAATTAGCTAAATCCTGCTTCCACCTCTCCACCTTTCTAATGGACTAAAGGAGGAATGTGAAGAAATGTATTGGAAATTTGGACTTATATAAATGGAGCCGAAGGCCCCATTGTCAGTTTATTCTATGGTAACAGTCCCTTTTTTCTTTTTTTTCTCCAACTTTTTATGTCTTTAAAATATCTAGTAGATTTTATTTTTTCACCTAATATCCCTTTCCTGTTCCAGGATCCCATCCAGCCACCACATTTCACTGAGTTGTCCATGACTGTCTAGGCTGCTCTTAGCGGTGGCAGTTTCTCAGACCTCCTTGCTTTTGATGGCCTGGACAGTTTTGAGGAGCACTGCTCTGGTGGTCTACACGCTAGTCCTCTAGCGTCCGATGTTTTCCTGTGATTAGGTGGGTTATTGGTCTGGGCATTAAGATCACAGAGGTAGAATGCCATTTTCTGTTAACATTGACTTTGATCACCTGACTTAGATAGTATTAGCCAGGTGCTTCACTCTAAACTTACTCTTTTTTTCCCTTTCTGTGCTGTATTCTTTGGAAAGAAGTCACCACGGGCAACCCACACTCAAGGAGTGGGGAGTTATGCTCCCCCTTCTTGAGGGCAGAGTATCTCTATAATTTACTTGGAATTCTTCTGCTTAGGAAATTTGCCTCTTCTCCCCCTTTATTAATTTAATCAATCATTTATTTATATCAGTATAGATTCATAGATACTTATTTTACACTTTGAGTTATAATCCAATTATACTTTCCTTTTGGTCATATTGTTCCAAATTTGGCCATGAGGAGCTTTTAGTTGTCTTCTGTGCACCTTTGACATATTCCCATTATTGTGTATGTGTGTGGGTGTAGTGTCTGTGTGTGTGTGTTTTATTTGTTTATCACTTCCTTATTTTTTAGCACCGCGAGATGCTCCAGGCTCATTCTGTATTTCCCTCCTAATTCTTCATTCTGCTCTTTCCCCGATAAATCCTGGTTCCTTTTATTGGAGAATGGTGTTAGAATCAAATATGTAGGCTTAAGGTGTGCTTATTGCTATTAGGGTGTCATTTCTTTTAGGCCTTTGCAGCTGAGAGCGCAAAGAAATATATGTGTAACTACTAACCTGTGTATATACACATATCTATATGTAACCATCCATCTGTTGAGCTAAACATGAGTTCATCCTGATGAACTTTACCCCAGGGCTCGTTCTAGCCTCCTTCCTTTGCTTATCTGTAAACTGTGAGTCCAAGAGGAGAAACCTGGCTCCCAACATTGGCCATTTACTTCATTGTTCAACTTCAATATACATGTATAGCAGTATCAGAATTATCACCCTGTACCCCCATGAAACAATTTTATCATCTAGAGCACTGTGCTTATGTTCAGGTCCTTTTGCTTTTGGTCTTGTAGACTCCATTCATTTCCAAATTACTTAGGTCAGCATTTTTTAGCCTGACTCCCTTCAGTGAGATTGTTTCATACATTTGAAATATAGTTATAGTCTCTTACAGTCTGCATTCCTTACTGGGATCCCCTGACCTCCTAAATGTTTTTTTCAAATTGCATACATCAAAGTTCACTCTTTGTGCTATAAGTTCCATGGGTTCTGACAAATGGATAATGTCGAACAAGTAGGATATCATAAAGAATAGTTTCACTGAATAAGTCAGGCAGAGAAAGACAAATATTGTATGATATCGCTTATATGAATCTAAAAAATGCAACAAACCAGTGAATATAACAAAAAAGCAGCAGAGTCACAGATACAGAGAACAAACTAGTGGTTACCAGTGGGGAGAGGGGCCAATATAGAGGTGGGAGAGTGGGACGTACAAACTATTGGGTGTAAAATAGGCTACAAGGATGTATTACGCAGCACAGGGAATATAGCTAATATTTTGTAATAACTGTAAATAAAAGCTCTTGAAGTAAAACTTAAAAAAAAAGTATATAACAGATACTGTGGGAAAAAAAGAATTGTTTCACTGGCTTACACATCACCTGTGATTCACCTATTCATGATTCTCCCTTTCCCTGAGCTCCTGGCAACCCCTGATCTTTTTACTGTTTCTGTAGTTTTGCCTTTTACAGAATTCCATATACGTAATTGGAATCTTACAGTATGTAGCCTTTTCGAACTTTTTTTTTTCACATAACAATATGCATTTAAGGTTCCTTCATGTCTTTGTGGTTTGATAGCTCATTTGTTTTTATCACTCAATATTATTCCATTTCATGGATGTGCCACACAGTTTGTTTATCCGTTCACTTGTTGAAAGACAATTTGACTGCTTCCAGTTTTTGGTGATTTCATACAGCTCTTATAAACATTTATGTGCAGGCTTTTGTGTGGACATAAGTTTTCAAGTCAGTTGGGTAAATCAGTTTCTTTTTGACATGAAACTCACAGAGAAGTGTGAATGTTTTTAATCTAACAATGATAGGAAAGAAGTCACTTCCCGGTGGTTTATGACTCTTTCGTTTCTGTCTGACTTCTTAAAGTGGCCATGTGATCAACATTTATCCTCTTCTTCTACCCACCATCACCCTTAGTTTTAACTAAAAGCAGCTGTACCAAGGCATTCCTCATATGGTTAGGACTGGGTAGTTTTCAATAATATCTGTTTGAGCGTGAGTACCTAAAGTATGAACATAAGGATGGACAAATTTAGCTCTTTCCTAGCTACACCACCCCCCACCCCAAGCAAAACTTGCCTGATGCAAGAAGCATCCAATGAGGAATGCTCCAGTGGAAATGCACTGGCCTATCCTGGCTTCCAGTTAAAGGAGTGGAGGTCTGAGTTCTGCCACTGTGTCAAGCTCACCTTTGTCCGTGTTCCCTTTCCCTGTAGTCTCCTGGATAGTGTTTTCATCGTACTAACACCCAGGGTTTCCTCTAATAATAGGCTCCCTGTTGTGACTGGGGAAAGAGAATTGCAGTTCTTAACCTTCATTGAACTGTGATGGTTGCCTGATGCTGCGAACTGGAGAGATGAGACCTCTCCGTGCTCAAAGGCAGAAGCCACAAGCAACAGGGTACCAAGAATTCAAGAAGAGAGTCATCATATGGGAACCCAAAGACGAGCACTTCCACACCAGGAGGTGGGGGGCTGCATTTGTGCGCTCAGCGTCTCTTTCTCTTCTAGTACCCCTGCCCTTGTGGTAGCTAGTGGTCTGCTGTGGTGACGGGAGAAGGTGTCATTGGGAATGGCTTGTGCAGTGATGAGCTGGCTCATAACCTATATAAGCCTCTGTCAAAATTTACTCCTTCAGTGTGTACTTGAGATGTCCATCGCCTGTTCCCGGGATGTCAGCAGTGTTGTATTGCAAGAAAAGTTCCCAAAGATTCTGGGTGTCAGACTGATCTGTATACTACCTTGGGACCCCACAGAGGTGTAACTACTAAGGAAAGGCTGGAATTCCTTTCAGTTCTACTATGAAATCTTTGATTTCATGTCCCCATCAGATTATGATTTGTATTCTACATTTACAAGCACACAATTTGCCTTATTTTTAATATATTTATACTGGTAATTAAAAGCCTCTTTAGGGGTTCATGCCATGAGGTGCATATTTGGCAGACATCGACATCCTTGTTCTTTAGGAAATTGTGACTGGCCCTATATACAGATTAAATAAGATATTAACCTAAAAACAGAACATCAACGTCTAACTTACCAACAGTGACACCATTTAACTGTTTAAATAATTGTTAGTAATACGAAGCATATCATACATATAAAAGCATATACAAAGTATATGCATTGTTTAAATAATAATAATAAGTTTTCTTTACATTGAAGTTGTGGTCTTTCACTATGTAGAAGGACCTCACACATGTCACGTTGGGATCTACAGAGGCTTCCTGACTCTCCAGCGACAGGATTGGTGCCTGGTTCTACTGATTCTTGATCCAGTGGGCTTTCACTGTTCAGCTATAGAATGCTATTACATCTTCTTTTTTTTCCTTCCACTTTTACTGAGATATAATTGACATACAGCACTGTATAAGTTTTAGGTGCACAATATAATGATTTGACTTACATACACCATGAAGTGGTTACCACAGTGACTTTAGTGAACATCCATCATCTCATATAGAGACAAAAAAAAGAAAAAAAAATTTTCCTTGTGATGAGAACTCTTAGGATTTGCTCTCCTAACAAATTTCATATATAACACACTGCAGTGTTAATTTTATTCATCATATTGTACATTACATCCCTAGTACTTATTTATCTTATAACAGGAAATTGTAGTTTTTGACCACCTTCATTCAATTCCCCCTCTTCTGCCTCTGGTAACCACAAATCTGATCTCTTTTTCTATGAATAGTATATCTTAAAGAGTAAATATTTGATATTAGTTTTGAACAAGGACCATCTTTCAAGTCAAAGTAGGTGCCTAATGATTATCTACAACCATCCTCTATTACTTTTCAGTTGATATAAAAGTTCGTTCCCTTTTTCTAGACCCTCAAAGTAGCAAAGACCCAAAGATTTCGATCTCATTGCATAATGAAGGAAGTGAGTGAATAGAAATAATTTCTTTTCTTTTTTTTATAAATTTATTTATTTTTATTTTATTTGTTTTATTTTTGCCTGTGTTGGGTCTTCGTTGCTGCACGTGGGCTTTTCTCTGGTTGCGGCGAGCTTCATTGCGGTGCGCGGGCTTCTCATTGCAGTGGCTTCTTTTGTTGCCTAGCACGGGCTGTAGGCATGTGGGCTTCAGTAGTTGTGGCACTCGGGCTCAGTAGTTGTGGCTCGCAGGCTCTAGAGCACAGGCTCAGTAGTTGCAGCACCCGGGCTTAGTTGCTCCACGGCATATGGGATCTTCCCGGACACGAACCCATGTCCCCTGCATTGGCAGGCGGATTCTTAACCACTGCGCCACCAGGGAAGCCCATAGAAATAATTTCTAAATACTAGGAGTGATGATCTTGTGGCTTTTAAATAGTGATAGATTCTATTAAAGTGCTACTTAGAATCCTCTATATTCTGGTGCTACTCAAAGGTGGTCCACAGACCAGCAGTATCCACATCACCTGGGAGCTTGTTAGACATGCTTTTGGCCCTGCTGGATCAGAATCTGCATTTAGCAAGGTCCCCATGTGATTCACATGCACAGTAAAGTGTGCTTCCTAGCCCAGTGTCCAGGATGCATAGTAGGATGTTCACCCAGTTCACATTTAGGGCACAGAAAATCATTCCCCAAATTCTGGAGTCTCATGAGGAAATAAGAATGGGGTTTTCTACAATGGTTTTATCTCCTAACGTACTGTTTCTTATATACACATATTAATGTATACCTTATACCCTTTTACTTATCCACCTGAAGCTGTCCTGAGATTAAACATCTAAGAGTAGGAGCCAGTCTTGTCTCTGCAGGGCTTTGGGGCAGAGGGATAGCCTATGAAATTGCAGATTACATCAAATAAGCTGAAGTCAACTTCATTCAGTGTCATTGTTAAATGACAATTTTGAGGACACAGTGATAAAATAAGTCTATTGAGTCAGCAGTGCAAGCCTCTAAAATGAAATGCTATACAGTATAACAGGGAGTATGAATCTCTAAAATTAATTCTTATGTCTGAATTTTTGATTGTCAGTCACATGTCAAACCCTGAGCTGTAAGTCATGCGTTTGATGGGTTGTCAGCAGATTGACTTGAAGTAACACTTGAAATACATTTCAATATCTTAAGTATATTTTGAACAAGATGCTAAGGCGGGATAAAGAAAGCAACTTTGATCTCCGTACTCCAGGGTTTCTCAGCCTCTGCACTGTTGACACGGTCACTCTTTGTTGTGGAGGCTCACCTGTGTGTGCACTGTAGTACGTTCAGCAGCGTCCCTGGCCTTTCTCCCACTAGATACCAGTAGCATTTACCCTCTTCTGAGATGTGACAACCAAAAATGTCCCTAGCCATTTCCAAATGTCCCCTGGGGGGCAAAATCGCTCCCAGTTGAGAACCACTGCTCTGTGCCAAGGTAAATATTCACAACAAAGATGGTGTTTGTTCTTAAGGGCTCTGTTGAGATCATAGCCACAATGTATCAGACAATGAGGCTTCTGTGTAGTGCCCGGAAGTATCTGGAAGGTTGAATTCGGAGGATGAGGTCACTTAGCTAATAGGCTTGCAATCTGATAACATCAGCATTCATGGATGTTCTTTCTACCTTTGACATGCAGGTATAGTTTGTATAGCAGTTTCTTGCAGAAGATCTGTGGGAACCTCTACAGTCTTTGGAATTTGGAGATCCTGGGAGACAGCTGTAAACCAGGTCAGGGCATTGCTTGGATATGCAGAGCAAGTGGTTCTCAAGAGCAGAATGGTGACTCTTTCAGAGCTTTGCAAGCATGGTAACCCTTGGTCTTGTCCTCCTTGACCATAGCCCTGGACTCCTGGTAACCCTTATAATTTCTTAGTTCAGGCTGGCTGCTATAACAAAATACCATAAACAGGTGGCTTATAGACAACAGAAATTTATTTCTCATAGCTCTGGAGGCTAGAGGTCCAAGATCAAATCACCAGCAGATTCAGTGTCTGGTGAGAACCCATTTCCTGGCTCATAGATAGCTGTCTTCTCTCTGTGGCCTCACATGGCAGAAGGGGTGAGAAAGCTCTCTGGGGTCTCTCTTATTAGGGCACTAATCCCATTCATGAGGGTTCCACCCTCATGCCTACTCACCTCCCAAATGCCCTTCCTCCAAATACTATCACGTTTTATCACAAGGGGATTAGTTTTCAACATAAGAATTTTGGAGAGGGTACAAATATTCAGTCTCTACAGGGAGATAAAGTCAGAAAGCTAACTCATTCCCAGCTGTTTTAAAGCAAAGCTCTCCTGTCAGGGGTGTTGTAGAAAGAGCACAGTGTTGGATTAGAATTGAACCCAATCATTATTCTAAAATCCTCCCCGACTCTAAGATTCTATGTCCAGTCCAAATATCCTCTCTTTGACAGAGCTGTAGGGTCAGCTGGTAACAGCAACAGCCCCTAAAATGGCCTCTAGGACTTTGACCTTCTTAAAACAGAGCTGCCCTGGCCACTGGAATTCACGTAAGCGATGACTCAGAGGCAGTTTCTTCTGTTGTCTTCTCACTAGCCCTGGCTTTCTTCTTAGATGTTAGTTGGGTCACAAAGATCATCCCTCTAGTCCCTTTGTTCCACCCCAGACCCCTCCAATTCTTCCAAGTTCACAGCTCTCCCTACTTTATTCACCTGCCTGCTGCTTTTGCTCCTTGCCTGCCATCTGCCCGAGACCTATCTCGGTTTTCATTTCTCCGAGATCCCACTCGCATTCCTTCCCAAGCTGCTTGTGTGGAAGGAGACTCTGACCACCACTGCCCCATCCTCCCATCCTGGTTGTACGGCCAAGCCTCCTGGTGCCCCAGGTGTGAACACTGATGTCATTGTCTTCCTTCCCAGAGCTCTGTGCCTCGAAGTTGCAGACTGCTCCCAACCACATCTCTTCACCCTCGCCGCACTTATCCATCTTTTTAAATTGTGGCTTTCATCATTTGCGTGAAAATAGGGAAAAATTACATCCCTCTAATGGTTGGTCCTCATTTTTTGATGATTCTGTATTTGCTGGTTTGCCCAGTTGCTAAAATTTATTTGTACCCCACCCCCCAAATCAGTACTCATGAACTTTTGTGGTCATTTGTGGACATGCTCAGGGTGGTGAAAAATTTGAGTCACCAAACTTGCGTATTCTCAGCTGAGGGAGGAGAGCAAGGTGATGCCCTGCTTTCTTGCTTCAGCTCATACTGTAAGTAAGTGTCTTTTTCAGGGTCTATTTGGTGACATAGTTTTTGCATTTTTACGACTTTGTTGGTGATTTTGCTGTTTAAAATGGCCCCCAAGCATAATGATAGCATTCTGTGTCATGTTCCAAAGTGCAAGAAGGCTGTGATGTGTCTTATGGAGAAAATATGTATGTTAGATAAGCTTCCTTCAGGCATCAGTTGTAGAGCTCTTAGCTATCATTTCAAGGTTAATGAATCAACAGTGTATATTAGATAAGATGTCTTTAAACAAAAACACACATAAAACAATGCTGTGTATTGATCAGTTGATGAAAATGTGACCAGAAGCTTGCAGGAACAAAATCCTGTATTTCCCCTGGGAGCAATCATTCAGTATTCACTAACTCAGTGTTCACAGCAGCAACTTTATCGTACATAACTACCACGAATGATGAGAATGAACTGCATGTATATATATATATGTTCACTTGAAGGATATGCAAACAACTAGTAGCGCTGAGTGACTGCTCCAGAAAGCAAAACCAGGCAGCTGGGGGACACTGATGGGAGGAGACTTCTTACTGCAATACCTTTTGTATTTTGTGCCGTATAATTATACCCATCAAAAAACTAAATTAAAACATTTTAAAAGCAAATAATAAAATGAAAACAATACAGTTTAATCATTTTTCTCTTCGATTTCAGGGAACAAAGCAACTCCTACCAAAAATGCAATCACTCAGACTCCCTCCCTGGTCTTCAAGGCCCTGCATAAGCCACTCCCATGCTCTGCCTTCCCAGCTCTGCTTCTCACCACTCCCTTCATGAATGTCGCAGGTCATCCATCTGGTCTACCCATTGCTCAGTACTTCAGTGGTTTTGCCGTTGCTCACTCCGTACTTAGCAGAAACACTTCTGTCCCCTCTACCTAGCAGCACTTTGCTTTTCCTTCCAAGTCTTTGATGACTTTCCTGATCACTCCACCCAAAGAGATCTTTCTCTTTTCCTTTCTGGAACCCCTTAGAGTTCACTGCCATACAGGGCAAGAACGTTTTTGAGACGGCCTCAGGCAAAGCATTGTATCACTAGGATCTATGCTCTTTGCAGGGAAATAGAATGAAGGACCTTGTCCTCCTTCAGAGCACTAGTGTCAGCCAGCAGTGGCCCTCACTCCTGGCTGAACATCAGACCTGCCTGACAATCTTTAAAAAATACAGATGGGCGAGTTCCCTGGGACTCGAGGCTTACACTGCCGAGGCCCAGGTTTGATCCCTGGTCAGGGAGCATCCCGCAAGCTGCGAGGTATGGCCAATAAATAAGTAAACAAACAAACAAATAAATAATTTAAAACAAAAAACAGAAAAAACAAAAGAAAAAACAGATGGGGAGACCATTCTGACCTAAGTAGTCTGGAGTGGGACTCAGGAGCCAGGACTTTTATAAAGCTTTCCAGATGATTCTAATATGCAACCAGGGTTGAGACTGAACAAAAGAGAAGTACAAGGCCCAGGCACTTTCTCTAGTTCGATGATTTTAAAGTCTGGTCCCCATACCAGCAGCATTAGCATCACCTGGGAACATCTTAGAAATGCACATTCACAGGCCCCACCCCAGACTCACGGAATCAGAAACTCTGGGGTGGGGCAATCGTGTTTTAAACCCTCCGGATGATTCTGATGTATAGTAAGATGTGAGAACCACTGCTCTTGCAACAGACAATTCACTGAAAAGGAAATACATATAGTGAATAAACAAATTAAAAAGCACTCAACCTCACAGTTAGGTAAGTAGAAATGAAAACAACAAGGAGATACACTTTTTGTCTTTCAGATTAGTAAAAATTTAAAAGATTGATAAAAATCTAGTGTGGCAGTAGGAGCCAGGAAACATATTCTGGTATTCCACTAGAAGCATAAACCAATATAACGTATTTGGGAGGGGGGTTGGCAGTTGAATTTAAAATTTTAAATATGCATATCTCATGACCAAGCAATTCCTCTTCCCACCCTCTCTGCTAGAGAAACACTTGAATCAGTGCATAAACAGACACATACAAAGACATTCATAGTGCTGTTGTTGGCAATGGGAGAAAGCTGGAAACAACTTAAACGTTCATCAGTAGAGGAATGTCTAAGCACCCCAGCACAGCTACTGTGGAATACTATGCAGCAGGTAAAAAGGATGGGGTGGCTCTGTATGTACACATATGGAACTCACCCTGAGACATTGTGGAACACAAAGACAAGTTTCAGAAATATATATAAAATACGGTACCATTTAAGTTAGGAAAAACACGCGCATGCTCTAAATCTTCTCTGTGAGCGCATAATTATGAAAGTGCATAGAAAAGTAGGACAATTATTTCCTCTGTAGGGGGCAAAAATAAGGGGAACAGATCTAGAATGGAAGTGTGAAAGAGACTTCCAACTTATTGGTAATTTTTAAATTTCCGGGCTTCCGTGGTGGCACAGTGGTTAAGAATGGCCTGCCAGTGCAGGGGACACAGGTTCGAGCCCTGGTCCTGGAACATCCCACGTGCCACGGAGCAACTAAGCCTGTGTGCCACAACTACTGAGCCTGCACTCTAGAGCCTGTGAGCCACAACTACTGAGACTGCATGCCACAACTACTGAAGCCTGTGCACCTAGAGCCTGTGCTCTGCAACAAGAGAAGCCACCACAATGAGAAGCCCCTGCTCGCTGCAACTAGAGAAAGCCCGCGTGCAGCAACAAAGACCCAACACAGTCAAAAATAAATAAAATAATTTATTAAAAAGAAAATTTCTTATAAGATTTATGTATGCAAATGTTTCTTGACCAATGAAAAACAATTTTTCAGAGTGAAAAACATATCTGTGGAAATAATATACTAAATTGAGGTTCTTAATCTTTTTTGGTCATGACTTATGAGAATTTGATGAAAGTTTTCCCCCTAACTTCCACAAAGGTACAAAAGTTTTTGTTTAATTGCAGGGAATTTCTAGATACCCTGAAGCCCACTCATAGACCTCTCAGGCCTTCTGGACCTCAGGCTGAGAGTTTCTGGCCTGCATGATCTTTGAGGATCCTACTTTGCTTTCTGCTCTGGGCTCCATGACCCCTCTTTGGCATCTGCGTCCCGGAGGAGTCATAATGTCTGACAGCTATTTTTATGAGTGTCAGCAGCCCTTCTTAGGCAGTTTAAATTTCCACAGAAGGTAGATTTTCGCTGACGTCTGAATACTTGGAAAGGAGCAGGTGATCCTTGAGGAGTGAGTGAATATAGCATATGGTTTGCTGAGCCACAGACAGAAGCTGATCTGTGTCAGGGAAGATTCAAGTGCTCTGCATTTGCTCTTGGAGATCATCAGGTTCTTTTTATAAGTCCTGCCGTGTCATTCTGCCATTACATGCACACAGACCCTTTTACAGTGTTTTCCACTTGCCTGTAAAAATAGATTTTGTTTTTTGCTTCTGTGCTTTTAAAGGAGAAAGGGTTGGGAAAAGGGTATCTTTTCACGCTTCCTAAAATTTTAATCAGTTTTCCTTCCACTATTTCAAAATGGTTGCAGAAGGAAGGTTTTTTTTTTTTTTAGTTATTTCTGAGATATACATTTTAAAAAAATTAATTAGTTATTTTTGGCTGCGTTGGGTCGTGGTTGCTGCACGCGGGCTTTCTCTGGTTGCAGTGAGCAGGGGCTACTCCTCGTTGCGGTGCGCGGGCTTCTCATTGCGGTGGCTTCTCTTGTTGCGGAGCACGGGCTCTAGGTGCACGGGCTTCAGTAGTTGTGGTGCACGGCCTCAGTAGTTGTGGCTCGCGGGCTCTAGAGCGCAGTCTCAGTAGTTGTGGCGCACGGGCTTAGTTGCTCCATGGCATGTGGGATCTTCCCGGACCAGGACTTAAACGGTGTCCCCTGCATTGGCAGATGGATTCTTAACCACTGTGCCACCAGGGAAGTCCCTGAGATATACATTTTAAAATAATAACTAGAAGTATGACTTATAACATTATACCAGAACATATAAGATTTTTAGAAATTTCATGTAATGTCTGAAACATTTATATTAACATATTTCCATACAAATAACCCAACGAAAGTTTAGTATTAGTTGGTTTTTTGTTTGTTTGTTTTTTTATACTGCAGGTTCTTATTAGTCATCAGTTTTATACACATCAGTGTATACATGTCAATCCCTATCACCCAATTCAGCACACCACCATCCTCACCCCACCGCAGTTTTCCCCCCGTGGTGTCCATATGTTTGTTCTCTACATCTGTGTCTCAATTTCTGCCCTGCAAACCAGTTCATCTGTACCATTTTTTCTAGGTTCCACATACATGCATTAATATACGATATTTGTTTTTCTCTTTCTGACTTACTTCACTCTGTATGACAGTCTCTAGATCCATCCACGTCTCAACAAATGACTCAATTTCGTTCTTTTTTATGGCTGAGTAATATTCCATTGTATATATGTACCACATTTTCTTTATCCATTTGTCTGTCGATGGGCATTTAGGTTGCTTCCATGACCTGGCTATTGTAAAGAGTGCTGCAATGAACATTGGGGTGCATGTGTCTTTTTGAATTATGGTTTTCTCTGGGTATATGCCCAGTAGTGGGATTGCTGGATCATATGGTAATTCTATTTTTAGTTTTTTAAGGAACCTCCATACTGTTCTCCATAGTGGCTGTATCAATTTACATCGTGCAAGAGGGTTCCCTTTTCTCCACACCCTCTCCAGCATTTGTTGTTTGTAGATTTTCTGATGATGCCCATTATAAGTGGTGTGAGATGATACCTCATTGTAGTTTTGATTTGCATTTCTCTAATAGTTAGTGATGTTGAGCAGCTTTTCATGTGCTTCTTGGCCATCTGTATGTCTTCTTTGGAGAAATGTCTATTTAGGTCTTCTGCCCATTTTTGGATTGGGTTGTTTGCTTTTTTTAATATTGAGCTGCATGAGCTGTTTATATATTTTGGAGATTAATCCTTTGTCCGTTGATTCGCTTGCAAATATTTTCTCCCATTCTGAGGGTTGTCTTTTCATCTTGTTTATGGTTTCCTTTGCTGTGCAAAAGCTTTTAAGTTTCAGTAGGTCCCATTTGTTTATTTTTGTTTTTATTTCCATTACTCTACAAGGTGGATCAAAAAAGACCTTGCTGTGATTTATGTCAAAGAGTGTGCTTCTATGTTTTCCTCTAAGAGTTTTATAGTGTCCAGTCTTACATTTAGGTTTTTAATCCATTTTGAGTTTATTTGTGTGTATGGTGTTAGGGAGTGTTCTAATTTCATTCTTTTACATGTAGCTGTCCAGTTTTCCCAGCACCACTTACTGAGGAGACTGTCTTTTTTCCATTGTATATATTTGCCTCCTTTGTCATAGATTAGTTGACCATAGGTGCGTGGATTTATCTCTGGGCTTTCTATCATGTTCCACTGATCTGTGTTTCTGTTTTTGTGCCAGTACCATACTGTCTTGATAACTGTAGCTTTGTAGTATAGTCTGAAGTCAGGGAGTCTGACTCCTCCAGCTCCAGTTTTTTCCCTCAAGACTGCTTTCGCTATTCGGGATCATTTGTGTCTCCATACAAATTTTAAGATGATTTGTTCTATTGTAAAAAATGTGCTGTTGTAAAAAATGCCATTGGTAATTTGATAGGGATTGCATTGAATCTGTAGATTGCTTTGGGTAGTATAGTCATTTTCACAGTATTGATTATTCCAATCCAAGAACATGGTATATCTCTCCATCTGTTGGTATCATCTTTAATTTCTTTCATCAGTGTCTTATTGTTTTCTGCATACAGGTCTTTTGTTTCCCTAGGTAGGTTTTATCCTAGGTATTTTATTCTTTTTGTTGCAATGGTAAATGGGAGTGTTTCCATAATTTCTCTTTCAGATTTTTCATCATTAGTGTATAGGAATGCAGGAGATTTCTGTGCATTAATTTTGTATCCTGCAACTTTACCAAATTCATTGATTAGCTCTAGTAGTTTTCTGGTGGCATTTTTAGGATTTTCTATGTATAGTATCATGTCATCTGCAAGCAGTGACAGTTTTGCTTCTTCTTTTCCAGTCTGTATTCCTTTAATTTCTTTTTCTTCCCTGATTGTCATGGCTAGGACTTCCAAAACTATGTTGAATAATAGTGGTGAGAGTGGACATCCTTGTCTTGTTCCTGATCTTAGAGGAAATGCTTTCAGTTTTTCACCATTGCGAATGATGTTTGCTGTGGGTTTGTCGTATATGGCCTTTATTATGTTGATGTTCCCTTTATGCCCACTTTCTGGAGAGTAGTTATCAGAACTGGGTGTTGAATTTTGTCAAAAGCTTTTTCTGCATCTATTGATATGATCATTTGGTTTTTATTCTTTAATTTGTTAATATGGTGTATCACATTGATTGATTTGTGTATATTGAAGAATCCTTGCATCCCTGGGATAAATCCCACTTGATTATGGTGTATGATCCTTTTAATGTGTTGTTGGATTCTGTTTCCTAGTATTTTGTTGAGGATTTTTGCATCTATATTCATCAGTGATATTGGTCTGTAATTTTCTTTTTTTGTAGTATCTTTGTCTGGTTTTGGTATCCGGGTGATGGTGGCCTCATAGAATGAGTTTGGGAGTGTTCCTTCCTCTGCAATATTTTGGAAGAGTTTGAGAAGGATGGGTGTTAGCTCTTCTCTAAATGTTTAATAGAGTTCACCTGTGAAGCCATCTGGTCCTGGACTTTTGTTTGTTGGAAGATTTTTAATCACAGTTTCAATTTCATTACTTGTGATTGGTCTGTTCATTTTTTTTTTTTCTTTCTGGTTCAGTCTTGGAAGGTTATACCTTTCTAAGAGTTTGTCCATTTCTTCCAGGTTGTCCGTTTTATTGGCATAGAGTTGCTTGTAGTAGTCTCTTAGGATGCTTTGTATTTCTGCGGTGTGTGTTGTAACTTCTCCTTTTTCATTTGTAGTTTTATTGATTTGAGTCCTCTCCATCTTTTTCTTTATGAGTCTGGCTAATGGTTTATCAATTTTGTTTATCTTCTCAAAGAACCAGCTTTTAGTTTTATTGATCTTTGCTATTGTTTTCTTTGTTTCCATTTCATTTATTTTTGCTCTGATCTTTATGATTTCTTTCCTGCTGCTAACTTTGGGTTTTGTTTGTTCTTCTTTCTCTAGTTCCTTTAGGTGTAAGGTTAGATTATTTACTTGAGATTTTTCTTGCTTCTTGAGGTAGGCTTGTATAGCTATAAACTTCCCTCTTAGAACTGCTTTCGCTGCATCCCATAGGTTTTGGATCGCTGTGTTTTCATTGTCATTTGTCTCTAGGTATTTTTTGATTTCCTCTTTGATTTCTTCAGTGATCTCTTGGTTATTTAGTAACGTATTGTTTAGCCTCCATGTGTTTGTGTTTTTTATGTTTTTTTCCCTGTAATTCCTTTCTAATCTCATAGCATAGTGGTCAGAAAAGATGCTTGATATGATTTCAATTTTCTTAAATTTACTGAAGCTTGATTTGTGACCCATGATGTGATCTATCCTGGAGAATGTTCCGTGCACACTTGAGAAGAAAGTGTAATCTGCTGTTTTTGGATGGAATGTCCTATAAATATCAATTAAATCTATCTCGTCTATTGTGTCATTTAAAGCTTCTGATTCTTATTTATTTTCATTTTGGATGATCAGTCCATTGGTGTAAGTGAGGTGTCAAAATCCCCCACACTATTATCGTGTTGCTGTCAAATTCCTCTTTTATAGCTGTTAGCAGTTGCCTTATGTATTGAGTTGCTCCTATGTTGGGTGCATATATATTTACAATTGTTATATCTTCTTCTTGGATTGATACCTTGATCATTATGTAGTGTCCTTCTTTGTCTCTTGTAACATTCTTTATTTTAAAGTCTATTTTATCTGATATGAG
This sequence comes from Leucopleurus acutus, assembly GCF_964270905.1. Classification (NCBI taxonomy): domain Eukaryota; kingdom Metazoa; phylum Chordata; class Mammalia; order Artiodactyla; family Delphinidae; genus Leucopleurus; species Leucopleurus acutus. The sequence continues at coordinate 54,225,594 of NC_139161.1, forward strand.
TATTGCTACTCCAGCTTTCTTTTGATTTCCATTTGCATGGAATATCTTTTTCCATCCCCTCACTTTCAGTCTGTATGTGTCCCTAGGTCTGAAGTGGGTCCCTTGTAGACAGCATATATATGGGTCTTGTTTTGTATCCATTCAGCAAGCCTGTGTCTTTTGGTTGGAGCATTTAATCCATTCACGTTTAAGGTAATTATCGATATGTATCTTCCTATGACCATTTTCTTAATTGTTTTGTGTTTGTTTTTGTAAGTCCTTTTCTTCTCTTGTGTTTCCCACTTAGAGAAGTTCCTTTAGCATTTGTTGTAGAGGTGGTTTGGTGGTGCTGAATTCTCTTAGCTTTTGCTTGTCTGTAAAGCTTTTGATTTCTCCATGGAATCTGAATGAGATCCTTGCCAGGTAGAGTAATCTTGGTTGTAGGTTCTTCCCTTTCATCACTTTAAGTATATCATGCCACTCCCTTCTGGCTTGTAGAGTTTCTGCTGAGAAATCAGCTGTTAACCTTATGGGAGTTCCCTTGTATGTTATTTGTCGTTTTTCCCTTGCTGCTTTCAATAATTTTTCTTTGTCTTTAATTTTTGCCAATTTGATTACTATGTGTCTCGGCGTGTTTCTCCTTGGATTTATCCTGTATGGGACTCGCTGCATTTCCTGGACTTGGGTGGCTATTTCCTTTCCCATGTTAGGGAAGTTTTCGACTATAAGCTCTTCAGATATTTTCTCAGGTCCTTTCTCTCTCTCTTCTCCTCTGGGACCCTATAATGCAAATGTTGTTGCGTTTAATGTCCCAGAGATCTCTTAGGCTGTCTTCATTTCTTTTCATTCTTTTTTCTTTATTCTGTTCCGCAGCAGTGAATTCCACCATTCCGTCTTCTAGGTCACTTATCTGTTCTTCTGCCTCAGTTATTCTGCTATTGATTCCTTCTAGTGTAGTTTTCATTTCCGTTATTGTATTGTTCATCCCTGTTTTTTTGTTCTTTAATTCTTCTAAATCTTTATTAAACATTTCTTGCATCTTGTCGATCTTTGCCTCCATTGTTTTTCCAAGGTCCTGGATCATCTTCACTATCATTATTCTGAATTCTTTTTCTGGAAGGTTGCCTATCTCCACTTCATTTAGTTGTTTTCCTGGGGTTTTATCTTGTTCCTTCATCTGGTACATAGTTCTCTGCCTTTTCATCTTGTCTGTCTTTCTGTGACTATGGTTTTTGTTCCACAGGCTGCAGGATTGTAGTTCTTCTTGCTTCTGCTCTCTGCCCTCTGGTGGATGAGGCTATGTAAGAGGCTTGATGGGCGGGACTGGTGGTGGGTAGAGCTTACGGTTTCTCTGGTGGGCAGAGCTCAGTAAAACTTTAATCCACTTGACTGTTGATGGGTGGGGCTGGGTTCCCTCCCTGTTGGTTTTTTGGCCTGAGGCAACCCAACACTGGAGCCTCCCTGGGCTCTTTGGTGGGGCTAATGGCAGACTCTGGGAGGGCTCATGCCAAGGAGTACTTCCCAGAACTTCTGTTGTCAGTGTCCTTGTCCCCATGGTGAGCACAGCCCCCCCCACCCCCGCCTCTGCAGGAGACCCTCCAACACTAGCAGGTAGGTCTGGTTCAGTCTCCTGTGGGGTCACTGCTCCTTTCTCTGGGTCCCGATGTGCACACTACTTTGTGTGTGCCCTCCAAGAGTGGAGTCTCTGTTTCCGCCAGTCCTGTCGAAGTCCTGCAATCAATTCCCACTAGGCTTCAATGTCTGATTCTCTAGGAATTCCTCCTCCCGTTGCTGGAACCCCAGGTTGGGAAGCCTGACGTGGGTCTCAGAACCTTCACTCCAGTGGGTGCACTTCTGTGGTATAAGTGTTCTCCAGTCTGTGAGTCACCCACCCAGCAGTTATGGGATTTGATTTTACTGTGATTGCGCCCCTCCTACCATCTCATTGTGGCTTCTCCTTTGTCTTTGGATGTGGGATATCTTTTTTGGTGAGTTCCAGTGTCTTCCTGTCATTGATTGTCCAGCAGCTAGTTGTGATTCTGGTGTTCTCGCAAGAGGGCATGAGAGCACATCCTTCTACTCTGCCATCTTGGTTCCTCTCAGAAGGAAGGTTTTTATTTGCCCTTTTTTTTAGTGTCCTTTAAGCTGTGTTAAATGGCGGAGTCAGTTCTCAGAAAAGAAAGCTCCCTGGTCGCCTACTTCTTGTTAAGTCCAGGAGCTGCTGGTAGGTTTAGAGTCCTTATGTACTGAGTCTGACCCTAAATGTGCTGTGCATGCCTTTGCCATGAATGCCTTCCACATGGGTTCTCTGGGGAAGCACTTTGAACATTCTCTTTGTCCAGCGCAGATCCCTACCGCTCCACATACCGCGGCAGGTTTGGGAGAGCCCTGGAGAAGCCGGCTGTGGCTGGATTATTCATCCTTTCCTTAGCTTCTCATTGATTTACTTGCATTCTAAGTAGGAAACGAGAGGCCTAAACACTGTGTAGACTTTTCTAAGAAATGTGACTTTTTAAGGTCACTCCTTTAAAATGACAACAACAGCAACAGCAATGCACTGTGGGCTTTATTCAGTAGGGATGCAGCTGAACATTCTTGAGTCCCTTCTCGTCTTGGAGAACGCTTTCTGCACCTGGCCTTGAAGCCTCTCCATGGGCTGGTCTGACCTGTCTTCTCAGGCTCCCTGCTTGCTTACATGAACTCTTGGGTCCAGCCACTCTTTTTTTTTTTTTTTTTTACTTTATTTTTTCTTCCACTTTTATTGAGATATCACTGACATACAGCACTGTATAAGCTTAAGGAGTACAGCATAATGATTTGATTTATATACATCATGAAGTGATTACCACAGTAAGTTTAGTGAACATCATCTCATATAGATGCAAAATGAAAGAAACAGAAAAAAATTCTTTTTCTTGTGGAGAACTCTTAGGATTGGCTCTCTTCACAACTTTCATATGTAACATACAGCAGCATGAAGTATATTTATCATGTTGTACTTTACATCTCTAGTACTTATTTATCTTATACCTGGAAGTTTGTGCCTTTTGACTGCCTTCATCCAATTGCCCCTTCCTCCAACCTCTGCCTCTGGGAACCACAAATCTGATCTCTTTTTATATGAGTGAGTTTGTTTGTTTGTTTCTTTTTCTTTTTAAAATTTACTTTATTTTTGGCTGCATTGGGTCTTTGTTGCTGCACGCGGGCTTTCTCTAGTTAGGTGAGCAAGGGCTACGCTTCGTTGCGGTGCGCGGGCTTCTCATTGCGGTGGCTTCTCTTGTTGCGGAGCATGGGCTTCAGTAGTTGTGGCTCGTGGGCTCTAGAGCACAGCCAGCCACTCTTTAAAAAACCCCTTCCTGCTTCTGAGTCTTTGCTCATGCCTTTCTGACCCTCCCTCATACGGCCCCAGACACGTCTATCTTTTCTTTATTCATCGTGACCCAGATCCCAATCTAAGTTTTTCAGAGAGTGTTTGCAGATGAACCCAGATGACCATTCTCATTCTCCTTTGAGTGTTTACAAAACTTCCTCTTCTCTACTCACAAGGGACTTCTCTGTGGAATGTTTGTTGTGTTGTAGCTGCTGCTTGACAAATGTGTGTTGTTCGGTAAGATGCTTGGGAGGGTTTCTGTGAGGAGAAAGCATTTGAGTTGAAGTCTGCGTGATCAAAGGTACCAGCCATGCAAGAACCAGAGAAAGAGTGTTAGGTTGAAGGAACAGTAGGTGCCGAGGCCTTGAGGCAGGAAGGAGCTTAGCATGTGGGTGATCATAGGTTTCCTTTTAAAAAAAAAAAGGACTTTTATAAGAGGACTGCATTTCCCTACAGCATCTAGCATATAGTAAGGCAATCAGCTGCTACACTGTCATCTCCATGAGGGTAGATTCCACACCTGTCTCACTTTCCATGACCAGGACAGCGATTGGCACATACCAGACACTCAAACTGATGGAGGAATGGATGGCTGCTCATTGAGTAACTGAATGACTTATCTCTGGTCTGCTGGCAACTTTGCATCAAAGCCAGAATGGACCAAAGATCTCCTTCACACCTAAATGTGGGCCCGTGCTGAGCCATCTCCCTTTAGCTCTCTGTCTGGGTGGTTTAGTGTCACTGTGCACTCAATGAAATAAGAACAGGACACTTCCTTTCTGGAAGAAAATTGTCCACATGAGTGAGATCTCATCTACTGAATGTTTGGGACTTTTGGAAGCTGCTCAGTAAATTCAGGCGATTCCTACAGTGTGGCTTAGCCGGTGCGCAGCCAGAAGTCACCATATATGAAGTTTTACCCCAGCAGCAGTGGGAGTATGCTGCGACCAGTCCCTGTGCTCGCCCCGTAGGATTCCGAGGCTCGCACCTCTTTTAAGCTTTTGCAATATGGATAAAGCATTCCGTCATGTTAGCAGGGCACTCTTACCTTCTGTGCTGCTCAGTTTATTGTTGTAGTCCTTCCAAGGCTCCTTTCTGTCCCTTGTCTTGCATCCTCTCAAGGAGAAGCCTCTGCTACAGTCATTCAGAGTAATCCCTAGTGGTGGTTTTTAGCATATTGAGGAGACCACCCGTTCATAGAAGCAATACTGTAGTAAGATCAGTTTCCAAGAGCATCTGGTCTAACAAAGAATATAATCAAAAGCTTTGCTAATAATGAGCCTCCCTGATACCTTCTCTCTGAAACAGCAGTAGCAACCACAGCATTTGAAACTATAGGCCTACGTCAGCATTTGGTATAAGGGTGAGGAGTGTAAAGTACTCTAAACATCTTTGAAATGCCAAGTGCAATGTATTCTTCCAGTGCTCTACTTTTCAGTGTTACTCTATAGGATTATAAAATAGTAGAGATAGTGGCCACTTGTCCAAATAGGGAAGTGGGTGAAGCGCTTTGATGCTCTTCTTCCAGTATATCAAGACACACCGGTTCACCCTACCAAGGGGTCAAATGTTTTCTAAACAGCAAAAGTAGGTACCTTTGGAGTGATATTTTTTAGAAAAAATTCTTAGCCCACTCCTATTTGCAAACCCATTCTGCTGCTATTACCACTGCCGATGGCCGGCCAGACCTGAGTACAAGTGCAGAGGCCATCTTGAGGCTCACGGCCTATCCTGTGATTCGCGAGCCAAGCTAAACTCATGGCTCAGCTTTATTTTTGCACAGCAACAGATGACCCGGGCTGAGCATTTCTCAGCCCACAGCCTGGTGGTTTTCACCATTCAACTTGAAATGTCAGGTCCGACACTGACCTGGTACCGTGGTCAGAGTTTCATGTGGTGTGTATACTAATACATAACTGACGAGGGTGGGAAGGAGAGACAGGCTAGAATGGCAGGGCCCCTTTCACCACCTCACAGTTACTCTCTAAGAGGACAGTGCCTGGGATACAGTTTGACCTTAGACAGAAACATGGGAGCACTGGATCTACCATGTAGAGGTGAAAGACAAAGGGTCTTCACTTAGTCCAGTTCTGGACACTATGAAACAGGTAAACTGCTAGTAAAACTGAAGGGCTCTCCCACACATTTTTACCCATAATATTACTGAGACCCAGAGAGCAGGATTGAAGAGGTAAGAGCATGGACCTTGGTGTGTGTCAGACGAGCTGTTTTTCTTCTTGGCTCCAAAACTCACTGTTACTGTGGTTTTAGAAAACTGTTAACGCTCCCTAAACCTCAGTTTCATTATCTGTAAAGGAGGGTAAGAGAAGCACCTCCTTAGCAAGGAACATAAGGAGCAAGTTGGAGAATATATAACACAATCAACAAATGCCATTGACTGGGGCACTGTGTGTACTCAGCAGATGTTGAGTTCGTGATGATCCAAGTATACTACCTGGTAAGTAACATATGCTGGATGATAACGTTTCCTTGCTCGGGTCAGCACAGAAGCCTGGGGTCGGGTAGATCAACTGAAGTTAGATGACCCCACCACTTGGTTTTTGAGAACAGCCCCACGGGGATTTACAGCTTCGACCCCATCTCTCAGCCGGATTTGCAGTGTCAGGCGGACACTGAGCGGGCTCATTCTGTGCTCAGGTTTCTTTCCCTGTGGGGATCGAGGAGGGGGAGCCCAAGCCTTGGATCAGGAAGACATTCTTGCCGCTCCCTGTGTAAGATGATAATGCCAAGGGTGCCTGGCGCCGAGCAAGGGAACGTGTCCTCCCTCCAAGGCTCCTTGACCCTACGCGATGACTAGGTGCCTGCTGGTATTAGACCCTGGGAACTCTCTTGAAAACCCGTGTTTCTCTCCCCTTTTTTCTTTGTTTGTTTAATTAGCTGTGTTGTACAGTGGGGTACGGGATGCATTTCTGCTTCCTGGCAGTGATTGTTACCGTAAACAATTTTTCATAGACTTTTTTTTTGGAGCAATTTTATGTTCATAGCAAATTGGGCAGAAAGCACAGAGAATGCCCATATACTCCCTACCCCTCAAACACACACAGCCTCCCCACTAGAGGGTACCTTTGTGACAGTCAGTGAACCTACAGTGACATGTCATTATCATCCAGATTCCATAGTTTACTTTAGGGTTCACTCTTGGTGTTATACCTTCTATAGGAGTTGTTGACTTTTTACCCCAGAAATTGTCCCAGGAAAGCCTATTCCAGTCATTTGGGGCAAGGCTGGTGATGCCAATCTGTTTTCAGATAACCTGTTCTGGAGAAGAACGTTTAAGATTGAGTAGAAGTAGAAAAGAAAGAAAGATACTATGGAAGGAAGGAAAGAGAGAGAAGAGAAAGGACCTTCCACTTACCCAGGCAAGTCCCACCCCCAATCTCTGAAGCTCATCACCAACAGCGGTTAATGATTGTTCTTACCTAAAATGTCCATACTTTTCCCCCGTTTCCTAAATCTGTGTCTAGCATCTCACAGTGTCTCTGGGTCTTCCTCTTCCTGGAGAGAGAATTCTACCTTTGAATCTTTTCCTTGAAGCTTTTTCCTGCACATCCTCCAGGGCTCCATGATGAGCGCCCCAAACTGTGAAAGGGGAAAGTTTTATTTTGAAATGGAAGGCTCAGAAATGGACGGGGGCAATTCTGCAGTCTTTTTCAGCACATAAGATAACTTATTTTAATTGCTCTTGTAAAGTTCTTATAAGGAAATCTAAGTCAGCCTCCTGCACTGACACGAAACTTTGTGGGAAGTTGGCTGCCCCCGGAGCCCCGGGCAACGCTGAGATGTCCTTCCAAACAGGGACCCGGACAGCTGAAGGGCTCCAGTTACCCAAGACGTGAGTGACATGGACACTTGGGCAGTTGGAGAAAGGGAAGGAGGAGGGCAAGGGAGCTGGTGGAGAGGAGGACAGAGGAGAAAGAAGGGCAGTGACAAGAGGGTGGGAGTGAGGAAGGAGGGAAGCAGGGCCGGCTGAGCCATGGCGGTCAAGCAGCCTGGGGGAGGAGAGTGAAACGTCCTCTTAGCACACCCCCTGCTGGACTTCGGGGGACAAGGGTGGTGCCCTGCCTTGAACCTGAGGGTATGATCGGTGGTTTACCAACCCAAATCACGCCTGAAGTGGAAACCACTCTGGCCGTCATCATTAAGGATCCCCTTATGGCAAGCGACTGTTGTAAGCGAAGCTGGCCATCTTTGAGCTGGCAAGTGGAGTTTGTCCTAAACCTTTGATTCAGTATTTAAAGATGTATTAAGATTTTTTCAAACAGTGAGTTAAAATGCACACCCATTTCCGTGTTTTTATTCTACGTCCTTTCTGCTCTTTTGCACTTCCTGTACTCTTCTAAAATGATAATGGGTGGCATTGGCAGTGATAAAAATTAATTATTTCCCATTATAAACATTGAATTGGTTTGAAAAAATTCACAAAATAATTTGTAAGATTTTATAGAGAAAGGGGCGATAAATCAAAATTTTAACCTTGGTTAATGTGTGAGACGGAGGTGGAATTGGAAAAAGAGATGGGACTTACCAACTTTTTAAACTGTCTCTATATTGTTCGACCTGTTAAAATGAGTGTATATTACTTCTGTCATTTTTTTTAAAGTAAACTCAAAATAATTTTAAAAATTTTGCCATGTGTTTTTTTTTAAAAGCCTGCTCATTAAGTGAAAACCTTTTATTAATTCACTCACTCTTTTTAATTGTATAACATTTTGTTAATTAAATGGTATTTTCTTAACTATTTAGCAAATCCTTTCGGCCAATTTTTTTAATTTATTTATTTTTGGCTGCATTGGGTCTTCGTTGCTGCACGCGGGCCTTCTTTAGTTGCGGCAAGCAGGGGCTACTCTTCGTTGCGGTGCGCAGGCTTCTCATTGCGGAGCATGAGATCTAGGTGCGGGGGCTTCAGTAGTTGTGGCACGTGGGCTCAGCAGTTGTGGCTCTCGGGCTCTAGAGCACAGGTTCAGTAGTTGTGGTGCATGGGCTTAGTTGCTCCGTGGCATGTGGGATCTTCCCGGACCAGGGCTCAAATTCGTGTCCCCTGCATTGGCAGGCAGATTCTTAACCACTGCACCACCAGGGAGGCCCCTTTCTGCCAATTTTATATGTCAGCCCCTCTGACAAAAGTTGAATTTGGCATTTGTCCCTTATATGGGCCATATAGGCCTTTCTGTCATGAGCAAATGTTCAGTGTATGAATTCATATGTGTGCATTTACTTCAGAGCTTCAATAGCTTAAATAACTTCTTTTCAACTATGAAGTTTCAAGCTGACAGAAAAGTCTGGAAAATAACAAATATCCATGATTTAGATTTAACAAATGTTTTTCCATATTTGCTTCAGATCCTTAAAAATAATTACAGTAGGGACTTCCCTGCTGGTGTAGTGGTTGAGAATCTGCCTGCCAGTGCAGGGGACATGACTTAGATCGCTGGTCTGGGAAGGTCCCACATGCTGCGGAGCAGCTAAGCCCGTGTGCCACAACTACTGAACCTGTGCTCTAGAGCCCGCAAGCCACAACTACTGAGCCCATGTGCCACAGCTACTGAAGCCCGCACGCCTAGAGACCGTGCTCCGCAGCAAGGGAAGCTACCGCAATGAGAAGCACGCGCACCGCAACGAAGAGTAGCCCCCGCTCGCCACAATTAGAGAAAGCCCGTGCACAGCAACGAAGACCCAATGCAGCCAAAAAAAAATTACAGTAATAATAATAATAATAAAATACTACAGTTATTTATCCTCTGCCTTCATCTCAGCAGCAGCTGTTTCCCTGAAGTTGGTCTGTATTTTCCTGTCCAGTGTTTTAAACTTTTATTTTGTGTATCCATAAACAATATGTACCATTATTTTATATTTTTAAATTAAACCAAAATATTTTGGTGCTATATACATAATTACTTTTTGCTGTTTTTCGTCAACTTTTTTTTTTTCTGATTTGTCCAAGTTAATTTATGGGTCCTTCACTTTCATTGCTGTATAGCTATTCCATTGTATGACTACTACAATTTATCCATTTTGTTATTGATTCAAGACATTTCTGATTTTTCCCATTGTAAAAAATGCTGCAATGAACATCCTTGTCTGTGTCTTCTTGTGCACTTGAATCAGAGTGCATCCCTGGGTTGTCCTAGCAGTGGAACCGACGGGTCCTTGAAACACCTTTCAGAATTTAAGAGGGAGAGACAAAGAGAGAAATGTGCAAAGTCTTAGGTTTTCTTCTGGAAGGTTGGTTTTAATAATGATTCTGGGTCATCTCCTCTCAGCTGAGGATGAATTCTCCACTTCCATTCACCACTTCTCTCCCAAATTTGAAAACTGGGAAACCTCTTAATCAAAGTCCTGATTATGAACAATATGTCAGTCAGAACTCAAAGAACTGGGAATTCCCTGGTGGCCCAGTAGTTAGGACTCCACGCTGTCTCACTGCCGAGGGCCTGGGTTCAATCCCTGGTCAGGGAACTAAGATCCCACAAGCCATGTAGCCAAAAAAAACCCCCAAAAAACAAAAAAGAAAAACCTCAAATAACTAACTCATCCTGAAGCTGAATTAAAGAGGAGACTGGTGAATAAGTTACTTTTTCTTTCTTTTCTCCCAGAATATTGCACATCAATTTGGAATATATTAAAGAAGACACCAAGATCAATGAGCTTATTCAAAAAGAAGATAAATCTTGGTAAGTAGGATGATGAATTTAAAATCCTGAGTTGTTATGAATCAGACTGAAGGATGGCCCTGTGCTGTTACTTGACGGGCATCCCATGATGGTATTTTCCCCTCCTTCTAGATCAATTTCAGAGTGTGGGCATCATCAGATTCCAGGTGATGGATAGGCAACTTCATTTTAATAGCCTGTTGGTTCCAAGTGACCTGTGGCCTTTCCAGGAGAGCTAAAATAAAACCTCTGGTCTTTGCCCCCTTCCTGCCTCATACCAACCCTCTCATGAATCAGGCCTCCCAATCTGAGTGCACCAAGGGCTGACAGACCCACGAGGACCAGCTGCTGCCTGGTACCTTTGCTCACCTGAGGTTTCTTCAGCATCGTCCCCCCCGCCGTGTGAGCACCTGCTGTGAAGGTGTACAGCACCTGTTTCAGACCTTCCCAAGGCTTCCCAGTGCTGCCAATAACTCAGCCCTCTGGGTCCCAAAGAGTGCCACATGCCCTAGGTGTGCTACAGCGTGGACTTAGGTGGCCTATGGCTAAATGTGTTGCATTATAATTATTAATTTCCAGGCATATTTCACAAATTTTATTGCTGAGGACAAGGCTAAAATAAGCACTTAAATTTAAAAATCGTTAGTTTTAAAGAAAAATATTAAGTACATAAAAGTGCATGTGTCTGTCGCAAATACTATGAAGAGCATACACAGGTAACTAGATTTAAGAGACATCGCCTGGCCAAATAATAGTCTGGAGTAAGGGCTATAAGCCCCTGAATTTCCATGGGCATCACAGTCGTGTGCGTGTTGGTTTGGGCCTGTCTCTTCAGTTCTTTGAGTCTCTTTTTATCCAGCAGGAAAATATGGGAGTTGGACTAATTTGTGATTCTCAGCCCGGTCTTTACCTTTGAATCCCCTGGGCAGATTTTTTGAGCACTGATCCTGGCATCCTCTCCAGGCCCACTCAGTTAGCATCTCTAGCTCACTGCTGTCTATGAGGTTCTCCAGGTAGTTGTAGGCAGGTAACACTGAGACCCACTAGATACGATGATGTATGAGGTTCCTCCAGGTCTAGGATTAATTGATTTTCTGATCCCACGGATAGAAAATAAATACAAAGTAAGTGCTGATTCAGTAACAGTAGAGGACACTCGTTGTCCCCTCAGGCTCAGCCACAGTAAGTGGGATTTTTAGCCACTGTCCAGGCCTGGGTCACCACTGGGCTGGAAGGTCCCTGAGAGCAGGGCAATGCTGCTTTCTCTTCTCTCCTTTCTCTGGGTTTCACCAGTTCCTGCCACAGCACGTGGTATGGAGGAGACGGTTAATAGATGTCATATGAAGGACTGAGAAACTGAAGTTCAGGAATGCGACTTTATCCGGGCCTCTAGGATTGGTCACGTGGTCAGAGATGAGTAACCACATGCGCAAGAGATGATTTTTGTCCCAGAATTCCAGGCTATCAGTTTCTCAAGGGATCTCTCCTGGATCCAAGAAGTGGAACCAGCCTTTGTCCCAGTGTGGTCTCTTCCTGGTGAATGGGATCAGAAGGTTACTTGGTGAGCACAGAACCAAAGTTGGACCTTCTTATGTGCCTTTTCTCTCCAGTTCTGATGACCCAGTGGCCTGGCCTCCATTTCTTTAAGGCTATCTTTGTGTAAAGGGTCCGGATCAATCATCCAGAATCAGAGTGCCTGTTGGACCTGCTGGTGACACACTGATAGGTTTTCTTCTTCTGTTTTCCCTTTTCGAATACTCACGCAGACCCCCCCACCCCACCGTTTACACTCGTTCGTTACCACAACACCGTCTCCTAAGTGTCAGATTGTTTTGCGTTGAGCTGATCTGCTTGCTTATGACATACTTCGGACAGGCTCTTTAATCTCCTCAGTATGGTTGCTCAGATCACTCTGCAAGACAGGTTACTTCTGGAAAGCTGTCCTGAGACAGCTAATCCCATCCTTCTCGCAGGCTTGACTTACGGGGGTGGCATGTGCTGACCTTACGTTTTGAGAGCTGTCGTAGTTTGAGGACTGCAGTGCTTCATCCACCTTCTACAATTACCACGACTAAAAATACTTTTGAGGGTGAAGAGTCTTCAGGGGAACTTTGCAGCCTGGCCTGTCCTCCTTGTATCTTGATGCCATGTTATAAGGCAGTCGCCTTGTTACTGTGCTAAGCTGCATATTACCTGCTAGAGCAATACTTCAGGTGACAGTTGATTGTAGGCCAGCCCTTACACTGAGCTTTCTGATCATTTTGGCTTTTCCCTACAGACGTACCCAGTAGTCATGTTGCTGTGATGTTCTTGATTGCTGTAGTACCGCCATTTGGCCTCCACATGCAGAATTAGCCACCTCCCCTGTGCCTCATGCCAAGGCTTCACTTTTCTCACACAAATGTGAGCTTCCATGCATGTGTGTCAGCCATGGTCCCCTACATGCCACCTCCCTCTCCCACCACCAATAGTGTAATTTGGGGGCTTCCAGATAAACCTAAGACCAGAAGAACAAAGATGTATTTGTGTTCACAGGTGCTGGAATTTTCTAGAGAAAAGTATGAAGCGTGCTGCGGCAGGTCCAAACTGAACTCTGGGTATGTTTACACATGTTTGTTTGCCGTTGATTCTGTTACTGAAAAGAACTTGGGTCAGCTCTCCTGACGTGCAGCAAACCCAACCTACTGCCACTGGGTTGTGCTGAAGGAAAGTACGGGGTGCCGAGCAAGGGGAGTGGGCAGCTCATGGTCAAAAGGCCCGAACTCCCCGAAGGCTGTCAGGGAAGGGTTTTTAAAGACAGTGTGAGGGACAGGGCTGCAGGTGTGTGACCGGCTTGTGCATAATTCTCTGATTGGTTGATGATGAGGTAACAGGAAGATGTTTTGGGAATCTCAGTCTTCTGGTTGCAACCAGTCTGGGGTCTAGGTGCTGGTGGTCGGCATGCAGTGAATTTCTTCCACCTGGTGGGGGTTTCAGTATCTGCAAAACTGCTCAGGGACACGGCTCAGGATGTTATCTACAGCCCTTGCAGAGGAACTAAAGATCCTTGGCTTTGTTTTATGGCTAAACTATTATCGTTTTATCTTGCTTGACTACTTTCCTTTGTTTCTGCTCTTGTCACTTTTCTGATTAAACGCATTCTTTCAGACTCAGGGAAGGCCTAGGAGGCTGAAGCTTTTCTGCAAACAAGAGGTGGGGGACATGGGGGAGTCTGTCCCTGGGAAGGCTTCAGTCTGATGAGCGGTGTGAGTGTCGCTCAGAGTCACTCACATGCCAGTCAGTTGCCAGTCCTGGATTTCAGGCATATATTTGTCAGGCTCCACCCCTGGCCACCCGTTTGTTAGTGTGCTTGAATGAAAGCAAGTGCTTCCGCCGTACAGAAATGGTAGAGTAGCTTAAGGACTTGCTCTTGTATTAAGGAAGCTCTTCCTTAACATTAATTTCCATTTTTCTTCCTGCACTCACAATCTAATTGCACTATAGGGTGTGCATGTGGTGTGTGTGTGTGTGTGTGTGTGTGCGTGTGTGTGTGTGTGTAGGTACTTGCACATGAATAGAACATTTACGGAAGGATATATAAGAGACTGGAAGCAGTGATTACTTCAGGGAAGAGTACTGATGAACTGGGGTAGGAAGAGATATCAGTTTTTATTTTTAACCTTTTGTACTATTTTAGACTTCTTTATTCATTAAATAAGACATTGTATCTGAATGATCGTATGATCTCCTGAGTCCCTCCACTAAGAGTCCTAATCCTCTTAGAGGGCATATTTTGTCCTTTCTTTCTCCAATCTCTTTACTAAATTCAATTCTGTTGCCTATATAGAAACACCTCATTTTTCCAGCATTGCCTGAGAATGAAATTTTGCACACTGTGAATTCTCCTGGTAAGTGGTTCTAATTCCTTTATATTGTTGAAGTTTGGAGCAATTACTAATGGAATCTTTATAAGTTGTATTACATACCTTCCTGTCCTCTCCTTAAACAGCTTTACTGAGATACATTCACATACCACGACGTTCACTGAACGTTAAAGGTTCAGTGGTAGTTAGCACATTCACGGAGTTGTGCAGCCATCACCAGTCTGATTTTAGAACGTTTCAACCCTCCAGAAAGAAACTCCGTACCCACGAAGCTCCTGCTAATCTAGTTCTGTCTCTGTGGATTTGCCTATTGGACATTTCACATAAATGAGATCATATAATACGGGGCCTTTTGTTCCTATCCTCTTAAACTGAGCAGAGTTAACAGTATTTTACCTTTTTCTGATAATTTAGGCTTATTATTATTGACAGTGTGCTTATGATGACCTCAGGAAATACCGAGGCAGGGAGGCTGCTTGCCTTTGCATTCCATGGTCCATTAGGATGTACGTGACTCTCTCTGTTGCCCAGGCCATTAGGTGACTTCTTGAGTACCTTGTCTTTTGACTTTTTAACTCTTGTTTTAACCATCATTTCTGATTCTCCCATTTTTGCAAAGTTGGACCATTAGTACCTAAAACTAGATGAGACCCACAGTCTCATGCCTTCTCTTGACCCAGGCTTATAACATAACTCCAGTGTGAACCTCTTTCGTGTGTTTCTCTCCTTCTGGAGTGATTAAACAGGCTGACACCTCCCCTTCTTTCACTGCTATCTTGAGCATCTTGTATCATTCAGTCAGCTAAATTCTACCTTAGCAATAAATCCCCCACAAGTATTTTATGATCTCTCTGGTTTCAGCGGTGTTAAACCCTTTGATTCCTTGTATGTTTCCTCTCCCTTTTCTTCAAATAGTTTGTAACCCTCACGTCAAGAACTGTGTCCACTTCCCTTTCTCTAAAATTGCCTAATTGTAAAAGAACACCTTCCTTTATTTCCCTTAAGAGCATGCATAATCAAAACATTCTTGAACGAAAACCTCCAGGCAGGGTGGGGCAGAGCAGCCCCTAAGTCAATGGGGGCACTTGTCTGCGGAAGTCCAAGAGCATTTGCATGTTTGACAGGGAGAGAGGATATTTGACATCTGAACTGACCTGGGCAGTAGAGTCTCTGTAAGTATTTTCTTTATCTTTCGGTAGGATGGCGTGAGGAGGGGGAGTTTAACTTGGGGCACTATTTCTGGTCTGGGTCAGACTCTTACAGGGCTGTTTGGGGCTTGAGTCAGGGTGGCAGGGAGGGAGTTGTCACCATTCTGAATTTAGCCAGAGGAGCATGACAGTCTGACCAGGAGTATGTCACAGGAGTTTGAGATTTCATGGCTTCTTATCTTTCGCTCGTTGTCAGGATAAGCCCAGAAGTTTGGGGCACCCTTGCTGACAGCAGTTCTGAGTCACATTGAATCTGGAGACCCAAGAAAATTCAGTCTATGTCAGGGAAACCAACCTTTCATTGGGCCTGACTTGGGCAGGGAAAGGATGACAAGTTGAAGAGTGCCTGGCACAGAGCAGACTCAGGAAGTATCTGCTGAATGACCGAGTCTCAGGTGTCAAGTCTGAGCAGTTGGTAGCGACTTTCTGACATGAGATGCTGAGAAAGATCTTCAGGCTAGGTTCGGTGGGAAATGCTGTAATTTAGGACTGATCTGCCAGGGGTGCAGGTGAGCAAATGGAGAGAAGTAAATGTGCGTGTTAAGTCCTAGCAAATGGAGAGAAGTAAATGTGCGTGTTAAGTCCTAGCAAATAGAGAGAAGTAAATGTGCGTGTTAAGTCCTAGCGTGGGAAGGACAGAATCCGAGCTTGAAAGCACTGAGGAGACCCTGAACTGCGGGGTGGCCACCAGGACGGAGTCTGGGTGCATCCAGCTCTGGCTGATCTGATAGCAGGGTACCCTGCTGATCTCAGACCTGGACAGAGAGGCCACGGTGGCCCAACCCAAGATAAGCAGAGTCCAGGCGCTCCCCAGGCCGCTGTGCTTGGTGGGCTGGCATTTGACGGACCAGGAAGCAATCCCTCCATAAGTCACCCAGCACTGCCCTCTGGCAGTAAACGCCATCAAACGCCCACTGGCTTAAACAGACTCCTTTGGGAGCCTCTTCTATTTACAGCCTCTTAGTGGATGCTCTCAGCATTTGGGCTTTGGCACGCACTTTACTGACCTCCGTGAACCCAGTCCTGCTGTGATGTGAGTATAATAATCAGGAAAAATGATGTACTTCATGCCTGTCTGGTTCCACCAATGGTCTGAGATAATTCAGTTAGCCCTAAGAGCTCCCACTTCGTAAACACTTAGTATGTGTGTACAGGCATTGTGCTGGGCCCTTTACTTGTGTCATACTAGTTTGTAATCTCTAGGAAGGGTGCGCTAATTATTCACACGTTGCTGATGAATCAACTGAGCCTAAAGAGGTCTCGCTCTTGCTGCAAGTATATGACCTTCAGTTCTGGGTGCTTCCAACCTCTGAACCACGGTAGCTGCACACACCCCTGCCCCTCCCCCCCCCGCCCCCAGCACAGGAATGAGAGGGGGATGGAGTGGCTGGGGACACTTGTATTCGATGTTTAGCTAACATATATTTATAATGAGTATGTATTACTTCTCTATATATATTTTTAAATTTAGACTGAATTCTGGGTGTCCTGTGATGAAGGGATGTTGCCAGTCTAGCAAATCCAGACGAGGACAGCCAGGAAGAAGGGGCAGGAAAAGTAATGGGGCTCTTTCACCTTGAGAGGCAGGGATCCAAAGGAGTGTGGCATCTGTTTTACGACCCCTGAAGAGCCGGGGTGGCGGGGTAGGTTTATTCTGTGTGTGTCTCCAGGGTGCAGACCCAGGGCCAGGGGAGCAGAGTTCTCAAGGCAGGTTTCAGCTGCATGTCAAAGCACGTTGCTAACCTGCAGGGGCTGCCCCACGCGTGAAAATGGTGGCTCTTGGAGGTGAGACACCTTTGCAAGGGCTTTGACTGGAGGCCACTGGGAAGTTTATACAGGAGACTCCTTGGTGGGGCAGGGGAGACTCATTAGAAGGTGGGCTGCCCTCTTACCACTGGGCAGCAGTGCGCACTCTCGCCTGTAGATGGCAGCCTAGGCTCAGTAGGGGCCAAGCCTGCTCCATGCAGGGGTTCTCACCCTTGGCCTGGTATCTTCTCACCTGAGAGGGCTTACAAACTCCTGATGCCTGGAGGGTGAGAGGTGGGAGAGGGGAGAAGGACTGCACCCACAGAGTGTGATTTAATTGCTTTTGGGTGTGGCCTGGGTCTGGGGATTTTTAGAGCTCCCAGGTAGCTCTAGAGGGAGTGACTGAGTGCTTTGACTCTGCCATTTCTGTGGGTTCAATGGCTAGTTTGTTTCACATTCTGTGCTTTCACTGTACTCTGCAAGGGGTTCCTGGGTGCCCATGAGAAGAGGTGTCACCAGAAGCTATAAAAAATAGAGCTCATTACAGGAGAGAAAATAAAAAGATCCCCCCCCCCCCGCAAAACAAGAGGGAGAGAGGAAACAGGAGCCCACACAGTGCACAGGAGGGAGTGATAGGCATTTGATTCCCTCAGGAAGTGAATTCAGCCAGGCCACGCAGGGGGCAGGGAACCCTCTGGAAGGCAGGTCTGGGGGCTGGAGACTGGTCTCCTCCAGTAGCAGGGGCTTTGGCTTGTGGCCAGACGGTGGCATTTCTGGCGTTCAGGACTCTATGGGGACTCGGCAGAAGTGGATTCACAGGGAGTTTGAGGGGCCTCCTGAGGCAGACCTTAGCCTGGGAGGAACTGGGCTCCTGCCATGATGGTGAACTGGCCCCAGCGTCTGCCCTAAGATCTGCCCCAGCCTGGCGTCAGGATCCACAGAGAAGGTGCCCTCTGTCCATAGCAGCAGATGCAGCTATTTCCATAGCGCCTCAGGATACTGGGGCATAAACCACGCTGCTCTGGCCCAGCCTGGGACTACGGTGAGGCAAGTGAGTGCACAATTTAAGGAGGCAACAAAGGACTCGATCATTAGTGAGATTAATAATATTTCAATGCAATATTTTGAAAATCAAAATTAATGCAAAAGAATGCATGATGAACAAAATAGCAACATTTTAAATTAAGACGGGATGGGATTAGTGGGTCTTCTTTTGCCTTGGTTCCACTGTGGCACGGCTTTTCTCTGGGCTCTCTACTGAAGCGCAGGCAAAGGGCAGAGGGGGAGTCTTCTCCCACTTTCCACCTGCACTTTGCCAGAGCCACCCATCAGCTTTGGCCCCTGGAGAACTTTAGGTCTTTAGTCCTGCTGGGGACTGTTGTGGCCGGCAGAGCAGTGGTGCCACCTAGCGGGGACTCCAGGTAGAGCACCAGAGATGCCCAGATGCTGTCCGCAAGAGGGCTTGTCAGGCATGTGGAAGACATGGCTTGGGGACTGGCACTGGTGGCAGTGGAAGCGGGTCAGCCGGGGGCATGGGAACAGATGGACCAGGAGGTGGGGAAGTGTGAAGCAGTGTTGCTGAGATGCTGTTAGTTCTTCCGTGCTGGGTACCCCTAGGGGAGGGTATTCCCATTACACAGCACCAGGAATCTGAATTTTAAAATAGCTGCTTTAAGAGTTTACCTTTAGGGAGATCACTAGAATGAACAGGGGAGGCTTAAATGCAGATCCCCAGGCTCTAGCCCAACCTACTGAATCAGACTGTCCAGGCAGAACTCTAAATTCTGTGTGTTTTAAAAAGTACACCAGGCAGCCTGATGTTCAGCTCGGTTAGGAACCCTGGGGTCGTGTGGATCGTTCGTTTTCCGGGTAAGGACCCGAAACCTGGAGAGTGAGCTGACCAAGATGATGAAAGAAACTGGAAGCAACGTTAAGACTGGAACTCATACTACCCAAAGCAATCTACAGATTCAGTGCAATCCCTATCAAACTACCAATGGCGTTTTTCACAGAACTAGGACAAAAAATTGCACAATTTGTATGGAAACACAAAAGACCCTGAACAGCCAAAGCAATCTGGAGAAAGAAAAACGGAGCTGGAGGAATCAGGCTCCCTGACTTCAGACTGTACTACAAAGCGACAGTAATCAAGACAGTATCAAGACTGGCACAAAAACAGAAATATAGATCAATGGAACAGGATAGAAAGCCCGGAGATAAACCCACGCACCTGTGGTCACCTTATCTTTGATAAAGCAGGCAAGAATATACAGTGCAGAAAAGACAGCCTCTTCAGTAAGTGGTGCTGGGAAAACTGGACAGCTACATGTAAAAGAATGAGATAAGAACACTCCCTAACACCATACACACAAATAAACTCAAAATGGATTAAAGACCTAAACGTAAGGCCAGACACCATCAAACTCTTAGAGGATAACATAGGCAGAACACTCTATGACATACATCACAGCAAGATCCTTTTTGACCCACCTCCTAGAGTAATGGAAATAAAAACAAAAATAAACAAATGGGACCTAATGAAACTTAAAAGCTTTTGCACAGCAAAGGAAACCATAAACAAGATGAAAAGACAACCCTCAGAATGGGAGAAAATATTTGCAAACGAAGCAACTGACAAAGGATTAATCTCCAAAATCTACAAGCAGCTCATGCAACTCAATGTCAAAAAAACAAACAACCCCATCCAAAAATGGGCAGAAGACCTAAATAGACATTTCTCCAAAGAAGACATACAGATGGCCAAGAAGCACATGAAAAGCTGCTCAACATCACTACTTACTAGAGAAATGCAAATCAAAACTACAATGAGGTATCACCTCACACCGGTCAGAATGGCCATCATCAAAAAATCTACAAACAGTAAATGCTGGAGAGGGTGTGGAGAAAAGGGAACCTTCTTGCACTGTTGGTGGAAGTGTAAATTGATACAGCCACTATGGAGAACAGTATGGAGATTCCTTAAAAAACTAAACTAGAACTACCATATGACCCAGCAATCCCACTACTGGGCATATACCCTGAGAAAACCATAATTTAAAAAGAATCATGCACCACAATGTTCATTGCAGCTCTATTTACAATAGCCAGGACATGGAAGCAACCTAAGTGTCCATCGACAGATGAATGGATAAAGAAGATGTGGCACATATATACAATGGAATGTTACTCAGCCATAAAAAGAAACGAAATTGAATTATTTGTAGTCAGGTGGATGGACCTAGAATCTGTCATACAGAGTGAAGTAAGTCAGGAAGAGAAAAACAAATACCGTATGCTAACACATATATATAGAATCTAGAAAAAAAAAAAAAGGTTCTGAAGAACCTAGGGGCAGGACAGGAATAAAGACACAGCCACAGAGAATGGACTTGAGGATATGGGGAGGGGGAAGGGTGAGCTGTGACAAAGTGAGAGAGTGGCATGGACATATATACACTACCAAACGTAAAATAGATAGCTAGTGGGAAGCAGCCACATAGCACAGGGAGATCAGCTCGGTGCTTTGTGACCACCTAGAGGGGTGGGATAGGGTGGGAGGGAGGGAGGAGATATGGGGATATATGTATACGTATAGCTGATTCACTTTGTTACACAGCAGCGACTAACACACCATGTGAAGCAATTCTACTCCAATAGAGATGTTAAAAGAAAAAAAAGATGAACTGGAATTTTCTTACTCCTAGTTCTCACCCTAGTACTTCCAGTGACTAAGCTCGTGTGTGTGTGTGTGTGTGTGTGCGCACGCGTGCGTGTGTGCGTGTGTGTTTGAAATACAAGGTATGGGGATAGGAACTGTGATGCAAAGATGAGGAAGACAGGAAGTCGCAACTCCTCCTTAGGGAGAGCAGAGGGAATAAAAACGTACCCCCGGAAACGTGTGCCAGGTCTCAGGTCATGACCGCTGGTGGGTGCAGAGGACCAAGAGGGCCCGAGATAGGTTAGGGTTTCAACACGTGGAGGTGGCCGGGTGGGAGGAGCACGTTTGTGGGCATGTGGGGCGTAGGCAGGGCGTGTGTGCTCAGCTGGTAGGCAGAGGGGAACACTGATGGTGTCTGGGCAGAGCAGTGACAGACTGGAGTTGTGTTGCAGGTAGGAGGACTCGGGAGGACGAAGCCCTGTCGAGTAATTGGCGTGGACTTGGCTGTGGCTTTGGTTGCCTTGAACCCTATCTTTTGGCCAGATGACTTGTGACCTGAGTGAACCTCAGATCCCACATCTTCACCTCACCAGCCTTCACAACTCAGGAGGGGTTTCCTCCTGAAAGGCAGGAACCATGCAACCATGAAAGGCAGGAAGAGACAAAATTGCTTCTTCCTTTGCTGTAATGATTAATATTCAAACTGTCTTTTTATCTCAGGAGCTCACTATGATTTAAAACATGGAACTACTATTAATATTTCCTTTCAGAGATGGCTCGGGCCACAAAAACGGCCCGTGTTCATCTTTAACCCCATATTTCAGAGGATGAAATGACGGTAGTAGACTGCTCAGGATTACAAGGCAGGACAGGTCGAGCGAACGTGAACTGAGTGTCAGCACCGAGCCACTCAGGCAGCGGAAATGTCCCTGGGACCAGAGCTGGGAATTCGAATCCCAGCTGTAGAGCTGTCTGGGGTCCAGAGGTTTGGGGGTCCCTCACGGCTGACAGGACTGATTGTAGGCCTGGGGGCAGCCCCGTGGGTGCTGCCACTCTGCCCCCTCCCTAGGGCGATACGGACGAAGGGGGAGAGGCAGGTGGCAGAAGACGCTATTCACGGCCCCTCCGATTGCACCAGGACCAGCTGATCCTCCCGGGGAGCCTCCCAGCGCCTGTGCTGCCGTATCCCTCAGAACCACTCAGAAGGCGAGGATGGGCCCCGTGGGCTGCACGCTCTCTGCCGTGGGAGGTTGATTGTGGCCACGTCACACTGACTCAGTGTATGTCTGTTGGTCACTCGTGACACTACACCTGAGACCCTCTGTGGTCTGGATTTACCGTGGGACTGGAGGCAAGTCACTTAAACAGAGAAGAACTCGTGTCCTTTATTCTCCTTTCCAAAAGGGACCACCCTGCCTTCTCTTGCCTCTGGGCTGCTGTGGGAATGACCTGGAGAGCACCTTTTAGAACAGAGCCTAAATGGTGTCCAGCTCCAGGCATGTTCCCCTCATCCCCACCGCTGGGCACCGGGACGTCACCACTGGGGTGGCTGGCGAGAAGGGTCCGACTTCTCTCTGCCTCCCTGACTTGACTCCACTTGGTGGGCGTCTCAAGCCAGCCTGGGGGTGGAGGGGAGACAGGCCAGTGGGCCCCTAGGGAGACAGAAGGAGGTGTTGGGTTTCTAGCTGCGGACCTTTATGTGAAAGGCTGGCTCTGACCCCTGGGCATGAGGCCAGGAAGCCCCGAAAATAAGCCCACGTAAATGCCTTCTTCCTCATGTCTCCACACCTGTTGCCCAGGGGACAGAGATACCCCAGGCCCAAAACAGGTGCAGCTGCCGTGATGCTAATTCCGCCCCGCGCTGAGGCTGCGCCGTATTTGGAAATGTTCGTGCTGCCAGACTTGGGACCTCAGAGCAGGAGGCCTCTCTCCCTTTTCGTGGTCTGGCTTTCTTGGAGACTTCTGTCCGCCCCTTTCCTGTTCCTGGGCACGTAGTAGGCAGCTGGTAAACGACAGGTTAATGAGTCAGTGTGTGAGACCACAGACCTGAGACGGGTGGCGGCAAAGCGTGGGGCGATGCCGGCTCCACACTGGGCACGGTCTTCACACGGCAGCACCTCGGCCCCCTGGGCCTCCTCGGGGGTACTTGACTCTTTCTCCAGGCTTCTGAGCCAGTGTGAGCTACAGATAGCCGTGCCCACAACTGTCGTTTCAGGAAGCCAAGAAATTCAAGTGTATGGTCAGGATTGCTGACAGATTGGTAAAGACCAGCTTCTGGGTTATTATTGTCTTTATTAGTGACAGGAGAAGCAGAAAATCAGAAGAACTGGTTTTCCCCAGGCATACAGAGTCCCCCACCTCTTTTCCCTTCTTACTAGGAATTCAGTTCAGCACATGCGTTGAGCACCTGCTGTGTACAGAACACTGTACTCACTGCTAAAGGGATTGACTTTCTTTTGGTTTCTGATTATAAAAGCATGTCGCCCGCTCACCTTCCTCAGTCTCCCATGCCTCTGTGTTTGGTTTTGATTTGTTTTCCATCATCATTATTTGAATACTTATATTTCCTTGACGGTCCTTGCGGTTCAAGTTTCCGTCTCATTTATTTGTGTATCTCTGGGTCACTGAGTAACCCTCTGCTGATGACAATGGTCCATTTTCTTTATCTGAGATGCTCCTTCTCTCCACAAGCTGGTGTCAGGTTCTGACGAAGGTGGCCTAAGGGTGACTCTCAGCTGCTCCCTGGACCTCCTCAGGGCTCCTCAGGACCACCTCTAAGTTGATAGAACGTGGAGAAGGCCACCAAATGCCCAGGCTTCTTGCCGCTCACTGCCGTGGAAAGCATGAAACATCTTAGCTAAAAATAATCGGTGCCCTCCTGGGCCGCAGCTGCTGCACCTGTGGGCACAGGGGCCTCCGGAATGTCTCGGCCTTGCTCAGTGTAACCGGATCACGGCTCAGCCCCAGCAAGCAGCCTCGGGACCTCTCAGCCTCAGATGTTTTTAGCAGTGGGATTATTGGGAGGGGTGGAAATAGGCCTCTGTGTTCTGGGCAGCTTCCTCAGCCCACATTCCCAGGCACACTTTGCTTTATTAAAGCGCTCAGCTGTCACGGGGACCAGGCGTGGAGGAAGGGAAGGCTGCCCTCCCTCCCCAGCAGGAGGAGGCTGCAGGCTGCAGCCATTTGCTCCCCATGAGGACACGTTGCTCTTATTAGAAGCTGAATCCCTTGCATGTTGTTAAGAAGGGGGCCCTCTGCAAATTGTAAATCAAGATCTCATCACTTCCAAATAAAGGAATCCTAGCCCGCGGTCTCTTTAGAGTTGACAGATATGTTTTTTAAATCCTGTGTTGAGCACATATTTTTTGTATAATTAAAAAATTATAAAAGTAATAAAAAATAGAAATCTACTGCCAAGAGATTCGAGGCTCAGTAAAGAATCCAGGAAGAGTTTTCTGGATAGTGTAAGAATTACAGGGGAAAAAGTAAATTCTGTGTCCAACTACCAGGAAAAATATAATAGAAGAGAAAAGTGAGTCTATTGAGAAAAAGGAAAAGTAACTTGAACTGGCCCTTAATCTGGAGGTCGTGGGATTCCACCCAGAGAACTTATCCGGAAGGGGGCACCTTCACCCTTTTTTGCCATCCTGTTTTGGGATTCACGTGCAAAAGGACCAGGAGATATTGCAAATGAGCTAAGTCACCCAAGTTCCTAGTGAACTTGGTCTGTCTGAGGGGAGACTGTCCGAAGACGGGGTGGGCTGGGTTGGTGGTCGAGAGAAGGGCTATAGTGGAGGCCTGGAGGAAGTTAACGGAAATAGTCAACAGTCAAAAGGAAAAACATTACACTGTGAGTTTATCCATCCAGTTCTGATGGACCCTCACCCCTGAGCCTACCTCCTCAAGCTATTATATTTCTTGCATCTGTTTCCCAGCTGCTCAGGTAGGTGGCACTTTGTAGTGTAAAGCAGTCTTGGGATCTAGAGAGAATCCCAGCTCTGCCATCTTGACCTCGAGCAAGCTACTCTGTGGTTCCGTTTCTTCATCTGTAAAGCAGGGGCGGGACAATAGTCCTGTCTTGTCATCACTGAGTCAATATGTGGTGCTGAGAGCCCGGGGAAGGAGTTCAGGGACAGGGCCTGAGTCCACCCTCCTCCTCTCCGTTCCCAGACACACCTGCTCCCACGTGGGGCACGGCAGGGCCTTATTTGGAATGAGATTCGTGCTTTCTCTCCACAGTAACAGGGCTTATATTTTCTGTAGTCACAGGCATCCTTTGCTTCATGGAATAAATGAACACTGGCACAGTTGGTCACAATATGAACTCACAGAAAATGAATTTTTCCATTTTATCCTTCACAAAATCAGAGCCTAAAAGAGATAGTTATGGATCGCTTCCAGAACCCATCTCCTCATCTTCTCCTTCATGGGAAATACTGCACTCTGCCAGTGTGTGGACGTGTCAGGTCCTACAGTCTCAGAGGTTTTCAAGTTTGTAGCCCAGTTCTGCATAAAATGCATCAGGGACCTCTTTTTTTCAATCCTTTGTCTGAAATTCTGTGAAACAAGTTCACTGCAAAGGTGGCCATTCCTGCTTACCTGCCTTCTTTTTTTCTTTCTTTCTTCCTTGCTCACCTGTATTTTTTTTTTTAATATTTATTTATTTGGTTGCGCCGGGTCTTAGTTGCAGCAGGCAAGCTCCTTAGTTGTGGGAAGCGGGTTCCTTAGTTGCAGGCAGCACCAGCTCCTTAGTTGCGGCACTTGGGCTCATTAGTTGTGGCAGGTGGGCTCCTTAGTTGTGGCATGCATGTGGGATCTAGTTCCCTGAGCAGGGATTGAACCCTGGGCCCCCGCATTGGGAGCTCGGAGTCTTAACCATTGCGCCACCAGGGAAGTCCCTCTTACCTGTATTTTATTATGTAGTTTTTAAAGATAAGGACTATTTTAGAAATCATAATCACAATATTACCTTGAAAATGAACAATAATCCCATATCGTCGAATATCCCATCAGTATTCGAATTTTACCAGATGGGATATGCATGTGTGTGTCCTAACAAGGTCCAGGCAGAGCAGTTGGGGGGTAGGTCTAAGTCTCCTTTAATCTATTGTGTCCCCCTTCCATTTCTTTAATGTATTTCTCCTTGCCATTTATGTATTGAAAAAACGACATGTTGTGTTCAGTTGAGTTCCTCGTATCCTGGAGTTTACTGGTTGTATCCTGGTCTGTTTCTGCTTTTCCTGTAAGTTGGTGGACACATTTAGGGTCTTGATCAGACCCCTGTTAGATTGCTGGCAGGAATTCTTCCTGGGCGGTGGTATATATACTTCTGTCAGGAGGCGTGTCACGTCCGGTTGTCTTATTTTTGTGACGCTAGTAGCCGTAATTCATCAGGGGTTCATAATTCATATTACAGTGGTGACATACCAGGTCTTTCATTTTCATTCTTCATCTACCAGTTTGAATACCTTTGTAATGAGAAGCTTCATTTTCTTTTTCTATTCCCCACTTTCCCCAGAAGGCAGCTTATAGCTGTCCTTGTACAGACTGAGAGGCTCTGAGCAACTGCAGCCCTTTGGGCCCAGCCTCAGGCCAGGGTCGGGACCAGGCCTGTTCTCATTGCTGTGATTTCCTCTCAGTAACAGCCACCACCAGGAGGCCACGCCACTTTCTAGTCACATTGTTGCCAGAAAGCATTGAAAGCACATCAAAGCGATGTGGTCTTTAAGGTAAAATTATCTGAAATCACTGATAGGCCAAATCTGACATCCGTAGTGACCTTCTTCCTGTAGAATGACAAATCCCAGGAGGTGATGACCTTCTTCCTGTAGAATGACAAATCCCAGGAGGTGATGAACTCCCCTGGGCCTTGAACTCCTCCCGAGTCAAGCTGGGTCATCTAATCACCTAGAATCAGATAAAGAAGGGAACTTGACAACTATTTCTGATAACGACCGAACAAATGATTCTACGTTTCCGGTAGTAGGGCGTCCAGGTAGTTTTCTGACTTCCTGCTGTATTTTCCCTTATGCTAAAGACAGTTTTACCCTGGATAAAGGGTGAGATTTTCTGTTGCGTGGCTTTGAAACAGTGGAGACTGAGCCAAGAACTCAGTAGTTTTTTAAAAATTTTTTTTAACATCTTTAATGGAGTATAATTGCTTTACAATAGTGTGGTAGTTTCTGCTGTATAACAAAGTGAATCAGTTGTACATATACATATATCCCCATATCCCCTCCCTCTTGCATCTCCCTCCCACCCTCCCTATCCCACCCCTCTAGGTGGTCACAAAGCACCGAGCTGATCTCCCTGTGCTATGCGGCTGCTTCCCACTAGCTATTTTACATTTGGTAGTGTATATATATGCCCATGCCACTCTCTCACTTCGTCCCAGATTACCCTGCTCCCTCCCCGTGTCCTCAAGTCCATTCTCTACTTCTGCATGTTTATTCCTGTCCTGCCCCTAGGTTCTTCAGAACCGTTTTTTGTTTTGTTTTGTTTTTTTACATTCCATATGTATGTGTTAGCATATGGTGTTTGTTTTTCTCTTTCTGACTTACTTCACTCTGTATGACAGACTCTAGGTCCATCCACCTGACTACAAATAACTCAATTTCGTTTCTTTATATGGCTAATATTCCATTGTATATATGTGCCACATCTTCTTTATCCATTCATCTGTCGATGGACACTTAGGTTGCTTCCATGTCCTGGCTGTTGTAAATAGAGCTGCAATGAACATTGTGGTATGTGACTCTTTTGAATTATGGTTTTCTCAGGGTATATGCCCAGTAGTGGGATTGCTAGATCATATGGTAGTTTTTAGTTTTTTAAGGAACCTCCATACTGTTCTCCATAGTGGCTGTATGAATTTACACTCCCACCAACAGTGCAAGAAGGTTCCCTTTTCTCCACACCCTTTCCAGCATTTATTGTTTGTAGATTTTTTGATGATGGCTATTCTGACCAGTGTGAGGTGATACCTCATCGTAGTTTTGATTTGCTTTTCTCTAATGATTAGTGATGTTGAGCATCCTTTCATGTGTTTGTTGGCAATCTGTATATCTTCTTTGGAGAAACGTCTCTTTAGAGCTTCTGCCCATTTTTGGATTGGGTTGTTTTTTTGTTTTGTTTTGTTTTTTGCGATACACGGGCCTCTCACTGTTGTGGCCTCTCCCGTTGCGGAGCACAGGCTCCAGACGCGTGGGCCCAGCCGCTCTGCGGCATGTGAGATCTTCCCGGACCGGGGCATGAACCCGTGTCCCCTGCATCGGCAGGCTGACTCTCAACCACTGTGCCACCAGGGGAGCCCGGGTGTTTTTTTTTAATACTGAGCTGCATGAGCTGCTTGTATATTTTGGAGATTAATCCTTTGTCAGTTGCTTCATTTGCAAGTATTTTTTTCCCATTCTGAGGGCTGTATTTTCGTCTTGCTTATGGTTTCCTTTGTTGTGCAAAAGCTTTGAAGTTTCATTAGGTCCCATTTGTTTTTGTTTTTATTTCCATTTCTCTAGGAGGTGGGTCAAAAAGGATCTTGCTGTGATTTAGGTCATAGAGTGTTCTGCCTATGTTTTCCTCTAAGAGTTTTATAGTGTCTGGCCTTACATTTAGGTCTGTAATCCGTTTATTTTATTATTTGTGTGTATGGTGTTAGGGAGTGTTCTAATCTCACTCTTTTACATGTAGCTGTCCAGCTCTCCCAGCACCTCAGTGGTAGATTTACCGCGAGTTCTTGGAGGGACCAGATGCTGTTTTACTCATTTGTGTATTCCTAGTAGTTAGTTAGCACGGCACTGTGTGGAGCTGCCTGACAAACTTTTGTTAGATTCCAGGGTAGTTCTCTGAGAAGATGTAGGGGGACTCTGGCCTCTGCCTTAAAACCCTATTCAACTTGAGACGGGGCTTTCCTGAACCAAACCGTCGTATGTCCCCCTTGTCATAGTTGGGAGATGACTCTTTGGACAATCTCCCCCTCCTTCCACCAAAGCAGTGGTTAACCTAGGAGTACTTTTTATTTCTGCCCTAATCTCAAATTTAAACCAAAAGCAGTCTCTCCCTGTCCCCACATACATGCACCTGAAAATAGGCCAAATGACTTTATTGAGTCATCTGCATACCGAGATTTCAACATTGGGCATAAATACCACCAACGAACCATTTCCACACCGGGAAGAGAAAACAAATACAATGACACAGCCCCAAATTGAAAACAAAGCAAAATTTATTGCATGTGAAAAGCAATCACATGGAAATTAAGGGTCAGGAACCATGAAAATACATATTTCGCATATTTTCTGTCCTGTTCCAGCGTAGGATCACTCACTCTTCACTCTCATGGACCACCATCTGGGGAGAAAGTGGTCATCTTGAGTTCTGTCAGATGGCAGAGCCGCATTTCCGGCCACGCCCCCTCCCAGCGAGCATCTGGGGTTGCTTGCTTGTCTGTTTCAGCGGGACACGGGATATTCCTTGGATCGCAGGCGGATACACGAGTGCAGACGTGGCGGCAGTCACCCCACAGCCTGAGAGCCTGGTCCTCAATAGCCCAGGGATCTAGGAACCTACACCTACAGTGGGCGCAGAGACGGCGGCCGGCCGGCAGAGGGCGCCCGAGCCCACGCAGGAACCGCTCGCCGCTTTTCAGGACGGTGTTCTACTGGGACTCACAGACCGGGGTTTAGCCGAGCTCTACGCCAAATACGTGGCTTTAAGCAAATCCTTTCCTCTCCTGAGCCCGAGACTGACCAGTTTTAAAGTCGAAGGTTCTCCAAGGTCCCGTCCATCACGGCGGGTTCCTCCCCGGGAGCCGCACCTCCCGCTGCATCGCCCTCCCCACCCAGTGCTGCGGGGCCACCTACTCGGCTGGAGGTGAAGTCTCTGGTCTTCGCGCGCAGCTTATTGACTTGAGATTCGGCAATATCGGCCCGTTCTTCAGCCTCCTCCAGCTCATGCTGAGCTTTCCGGAACTTGGTGAGATGAGCGTTGGCTTGTTCATCCTAAAAGCAAAGAGCCGGGGCGGGTACGATCAGCGAGCGCCTCTCTGGGGCTCGCAGGGGGAAACAGGCCAGGCGCTGCCCTGGGGTCCCGCGGACTTACAGCCTCCTCGGCCTGCCTCTTGTAGGACTTGACCTTCACTTGAAGTTTGTCCACCAGATCCTGTAATCTCACCACGTTCTTCCTGTCCTCTTCGCACTGAAAGAGAGAACATGGGACAGTACTTAGCCAGGGGCCGGCAGGGATGCAAGAGGTCCCAGTTCTCTCTGGGGCTAAAGGATTTCTCCCTGTTTTCTGGAGAAGAGGACCCGGGAAGGTGTTCGCACTTCACAGAGGAAATGCTCGTGGGGTTTCTTTCCACTTGCCTGGTAAGTTAACTCCTTGACCCGCCGCTCATACTTCCTCAGGCCCTTGACAGACTCGGTGTTCTTCTTCTGCTCCCCTTCAAGCTCAAACTCCAGCTCTCGGATCTGGGGGAACGTGTGTAAATTAGTCTGGGGCTGGAGCACGAACGGGAGAGGCCAGAAAGCTCTGCGTAGGCTGGGGCCTGTCCTGCAAGTACCCGCGCCTCCAGCTTCTGGATCTGCTTCTTCCCGCCCTTCAGGGCCAGCTGCTCAGCCTCGTCCAGGCGGTGCTGCAGGTCCTTCACCGTCTGCTCCAGGTTCTTCTTCATCCGCTCCAGGTGGGTGCTGGTGTCCTGCTCCTTCTTCAGCTCCTCGGCCATCATGGCCGCCTGAAAAGCACATCATCCCACTCAGATGCAGACCAAGGTCAAGTGCTTGGAGCTGTTGAAATCTGGGTACCTGGAGGACCAGAGCCATGCTGATGACAAAGGACAATAGGTAACGGGATGACTGAGCCCACTGTTCCACCATGGGATCTGAGAAGAGCTGCACCAGGCATGTAGCATAAACTAAGAAGTGACCTTCAAGGGCTGGATGGGAAATAGTTTCTTCGCTTTCTTAAACTGGCCTCCTTGGGACCTCCCTAGCTCCAAGGAGATTCCTTCTTTCCTTATCACCATTATCACCAACCCGTGACTTAGAGAATTCTGAGTTCATAACCTAGCATCACGGGTGTGGGGTAATGCGGCTAAGGGAAGGCCTCTAGGGAACTGGGGGTGCCTGAGCAAGCAGGGAGGAATCGTCACGAGGTTGTGCCCTCCATCGAGCAGCAGGTGGCGCTGTGGGGGCCACGAGCCCAGAACCAGGGCCTCTGGAGCAGGAAGGCTGGGTGCCGGTGGGAGGGAAGCCAGCTTCCTGTAAGGTGACATTTGGTGGGATCCTGACGTCTGAGGGTCTCATTTTTATATTTGGAATCAGTCATAGGTTGAAGGAAAGAAGAGCATACCTCTCCAAGGGCATAAGAAAGGAATATAATTGCTTCTGGTCTTTTTTTATCCACACTCCGTTATTTCTCATGTCCACTATTTAAACGTGCGGGAGGAGACATGCTGACTGTCCGGGGAGGTGGGGAGTGCTTCTGGAGCAGAACTCACACCACATGTGCCCTGGGAAGGCCCCACCCTGTCTAATGGGTTGGAGAGGAAGGGGGCTTGGATGAAATGCAATCCTGGCAGCCACGCAGGGCAGGGAGGAGCCTCACATCCGTGATGGCCTTCTTCGCTTTCTCTTCAGCGCTCCTCGCGTCCCTGCTGGCATCCTCCACCTCGCTCTGGAGCTGCAGGAGGTCTGTCTCCAGCTTCTTCTTGGTGTGGATGAGACTGGTGTTCTGGGACGGGAGGAGGGGGTTTAGCCAGGCGCGCCCGAGCGCAGGGGCCCCGCCCCGCCTCCTCCCCTCCCCCACCTGGGTGTGCAGGAGCTGGACGCGCTCGCTGGCGTCCAGGAGCTCCTGCTCCGCCGTCTTCCTGCTCCTCTCCGTCTGCTCCAGGGTGGCCCGCAGCTCCTCGATCTCGGCCTGCAGCAGGTTGGCTCTGCGCTCCACGATCGCCAGCTGCTCCTTCAGGTCCTCCTGGCCCCGGAGAGCATCATCCAGGTGGAGCTGGGTCTCCTGGCCAGACAGTTAACAGAAACGTCCGGCTGAAGTTGAGGCCTGAGGACCATGAGCCCAGCTGACAGCTGGCGTGTCTGAGAATGGGAGAGGTTTCCCACCGGGAGTGCGCCAACCTTCAGCTGCCCCTGGACGCTCCGGAGGTGTTTGAGGGTCTCTGCGGCCTGGCGGTTGGCGTGGCTCAGCTGGATCTCGATTTCGTTCAGGTCCCCCTCCATCTTCTTCTTGATCCTGATGGCCTCGTTCCGGCTCCGCACCTCGGCGTCCAGGGCGCTCTGCATCGTCTCCACTGCTCTCTGGTAGTTCCTCTTCAGCTGCTCGATCTCTTCGTCTTTCTCGGCCACCTTTCTATCGATTTCTGATTTCACTTGTGAGAGTTCCAGCTGGATTCGGAGGATCTTGGCCTCTTCATGCTCAAGAGCGGCCTTTGAAGAACAAGAACAAGACAGAAATGGTACCAGTGATGGGAGAGAGCCTGCTACGCTACTCTTTGGGGCAAAGAAACCTCCAATAGAATGTCTGTAATTCTAACTCTGCAATATTCAAAACTCTTTTTAAAAAAATCCCTAACTTACCTTCAGTGCAGAAATAAGATGTTTCATTGCACTTTGTTTTTATTATACTATCAAACAATAACATTTAAATCATCACATTTCTTAGGCGCTTAAGGCACTTTATAGATATTTTGAATTCATCTAAGATTTTTGTAAAATCTCATTTTTAGACCTATTTTAACATAATGATTTTCTCCAGTAAGTTCAAGATAATTCACAGGTATTCACAGGTATTAGTCCATGCACGTTGATAGGAAAGGAGCCGGCGTTAGGACTGTGACTTTACAGACCCAGATCGGGGCCGCCTGGCCTCCCAAGCTGGAGCCCCACCATCATAGTCTCTGTTCCAGGCCAGTGCCTCGCCGGCGTTCTGCTCACCTCTGCTTCCTCAAGGGCCAGCTGGATATCAGCCTTTTCCAGCTCGATCTGCTTTCTTGATTTCTCCAGTTCATGGATGGTTTTACCGTTTTCGGCAATTTGTTCTGTGAGATCGGCTATCTCCTCTGCAAAGAAAGAGGTTTGGTTGCCTTGGAACGTTCTCCGTGCAGTTTTCCAGGCAGAGTAAGCACCAACCGAATGCTTTTAACTAGTTTATCATAGTTCTAAGGATGCTGTTTCCTAGAGAGAAGATACTGTATATAGAGAGACTCAGAAACAACCCCTCGGATCTGAACACTTCCTGTGTGTGCAGTAACGGATTCTCGTGCAGGGGTTTGGGGCCTGCAGTCACGGACCTCCAGCCCCACGCTCTGGCAATAGCATGAAGCAGGATTTCAGACAAATTGCTTACGCTCTAAATTCTTATTTTCCCGTTTCACAGTTTCAAGTTGATCTAAGGCTTCTTCATAGGCATTTTTCAGTTTGAAGAGCTCAGTACTCAGGGAGCGGGATTCCTTCAGAGATGCCTCCAGCTCTGCCTGGCTCTCCTCACACTTGGTTTTCCATTCAGCGAGCACCTGCAGCACCAGGGAGGAAGGCGGCACCTCTGTTGACGAGCGCCTCTCGGCTAGTTTCTATCTAAGTACGCCCGCGAGGGGGAGCAGTCTGGGAGCTGGGGCCGCCTCTGCCATGTTGCTTGCCTAGCCCCTTGTTCCTGACTGCTGGCTAACCAAGATTTCCAGATCAGTCACTGGTCAGTAACAACTGCCCTCGATGAAAAGCAAGTGGATCCTCTGAGAAGGAATTAGCTGGGCCGAACTGCCCTTTCCCAATATGAAAACGGCCCTGTACTTCTAAGTATTTCATTAAAACTTTGTTTCAAAGCAACCTTACCTGTCATACTGAAGGGGAAGCTGTCACAAAGCCTCGCAGTGGGACCCGAGTTGGATTCCCACATCAGCCCCCCCAGACAGACCAGCCGTGTGGGGGTACGAAAACGCTCAGGACTGGACAGCATTGGAGGCGGTGGCTTGTTTCCACTGACAGTGTTTGAAAGGGACCCCCCCCCCCCGCATCCCACTCCCGTTCTGTTTCAGGGGCTTGCCTGAGGTCACACTGCTACTGGGGCAGAGTCAGGTACGACCAGGTACCCCTGTGTCACGGTGCTCAGCCGGCAGGGAGCTCACCCCACACCTTGTCAAAGTTCCTCTGCTTCTTGTCCAGAGCGGCAGCCAGTGAGTTGGCTCTGTCCACATCGCCCATCAGGTCCTCCACCTCTGCTTGCAGCCTCTGCCTGTTCTTCTCCAGGGAAGCGCACTTAGCGTTCACCGCCTCAACCTGCTCCTCGGAATCCTGAAGGCGCTGAGCAAGCTTTTTCCTTGAAGAATGTGAAAGAGAAGCAGATGCTTTAAGTTTCAATCCTCCTGAACATCACTATTCACCAAGTTGGAATCACTAATTTATGTGATTCGAACGCCGATTTCCTTTCATAAGCCCAGGAGAACTTCCTGTCTGCTAAAAACCAGTGACCAATAGCCTGCCTTTTCTCTAACCAAGGCCAAAGTCGTTTGTCTCAATGAAATGTGCTAACACCGGCTCCCTCTACTGGCACAGAACTGCCTTAAAAGACATAGAAGATGGGGAAACATCGTAACAAATTCACTCGCGAGTAGTTCTAAAGTCGGTGCCTTCTGTCACTTGATCATCTAGGAGTTCTATTTCTTCTGAAGACAGATAGGGTTGTGTACTTGGCCTCCTCCAGCTCCTCCGTGCGCTGGATGGCGTCCGTCTCGTATTTGGTCCTCCACTGGGCCACCTCGCTGTTGGCCTTGGACAGCGCCCTCTGCATCTCAGCCTTGGCTTCCTGCTCCTCCTCATACTGTTCCCGCAGCAGGTCACAGTCGTGGCGGGAGGACTGCAGGGCGTGGGCCAGGGCGCTCTTGGCCTGCAAGTCAGGACAGAGGAGAGGCCCCAGCGGATGACCATTTTAGTGCCGTGTGCATGATGCAATCCAAGTGTGCTCCCGCTGTCATCACCTATGAGTAGAGCTGCCTTTTGTTTCTGCAGGTGGTACTGGAAGGCTAGGTCGGGGAGCGCTCCCCCTGCGGACGTACCTTGCTCTCTTCCTCTAACTGCCTCTTGAGCTCTTCTACTTGCTGGGTAAATGCTTGCTTGCTTCTGGAAAGCTGCGATACTATGCTCTCCTTTTCTTCCAGTTGACGACTCAGCTCACCTGTGTCCAGAAGGGAAATATTTTCACTTCATTCACTCACTCACTAGGTTCCTACTGTATGTAAGGCACTGTGCTGAGATCTGGGGAGAGAGTAAATTACAAGGTGTGGTCCTTTCTTGGGGGTGAAGGGATATGTCCGTGAAGAGGAAACTGAAAGCACACCCTGGTAAGATACTGTTGTAAAATTCCAGAAGCGTGGAGTAACTTTTGTCAATAAAACTTAAGAACTGTAAACCAAAACCTCACCACCTAAACACTCCCATCAGACCTTTCAGTGGCTGGCGCTTCCAGCTGCTTGCTGATTTGTCACTGGGGGAAATACTGCATCTCTTCGCTGCGTTCCTTAGGACTTAAAGCTTCAGTAGTTTGAAGCTGGATTTTTGGGTGGCTACGGTGGTTCTGGTTTATATGCTTACGTAGAGGCAGGAGAAAAAGAAGGTGGGGGAGTGGCCTTCGGACTCCAGGGGTGAACTCCCAAGATCATGGTAGAAGTGGCCCCTGAACTTCTTTTTGTCACTGTCTCGGTCAAGCTGCTACAAAGGACTGGGTCACCTGTGATGATGGGCTGCAGGACCAGCGCGGGGGGAGCCACGTTTTCTAGGTGCAAGTCCCGGATAATGTTCCCCTGTATTTTTATCACACACCAAGAGCCTATACAAATTGGCCGTGTTTCTTTCTTTACTGTTTAAAATGCTCCATTGCAGACAACGAATCTGCATTAATGTGCAGCGAGAAGTAGAAAAGCCATGGGACTTGGTTCCTAGTCCCACTTCTGCCCTCTAGGTTCTTTTTGAGGCAGGGTTACATTAATTTTGAAAGCGCTTGAAGCAGGTGGTGTTTTGGGTCCCTCCTCATTCCAGTCCATGTCTCTCTCCTTCTTACTGAACTTTCAGTGCTCTCCTCCTCTGGGACATTCTAAATGGCGCTTTCGTGGGTTATTCTGATTGCCTCTCTCCTGAAAATCTGCTTCCCTAGAAATCCTCCCCCAAACAAACCCTGCCTTTCGTTCTGACCAGTTGCCCTCTGTGGGTGTCCAGGAGGCACCGCCCCCGCCGTTTCCCGGCGCTCACCGGTCTCCGTCTGCAGACGTGCCTTCTGTGCGGTCAGTTCGCTCAGGCTCCTCTGACATTCCTCGTTCTTGCCCCTGGCCTCGCTTAACTGATCCTCCAGAGTGCGGCAGATTTTCTCCAGATTCGCCTGCAGGGTTGAGAAGGGGGAGGAAGCTGAGTCAGCGATCAGGTGGGAAGGACGCAGGGTCCCCCTCACCTGAGGATGAGGCGCCCCCCACCCCGCACCTTGGACTTGGACACGCTCTCCACGTTGCTGCCGAGGTCGTCGAGCTCCAGCTTGAACTCACTCTTCTCCTTCTCCAGCTTCTGCTTGACCCTCTGCAGGTTGTCAATCTGCTCCCCCAGCTCGGCCACACTGTCCGCGTGCTTCTTCCTCAGCGTGGCCGCCGTGGCCTCGTGCTGCAGGGTGGCCTCCTCCAGGTCCCGGCGCAGCTTCAGGAACTCGGCCTCCCGCTTCTTGTTGAGCTCTATCTGGGTGGATGTGACACCGCCCGCCTCCTCCAGCCGCTCGCTGATCTCCTCCAGCTCCCGGGAGAGGTCCGAGCGCTGCTTCTCTGCTTTGGCGCGGGAGGCCCGCTCTGCCTCGATCTCCTCCTCCAGCTCCTCGATGCGGGCCTGTGAGGGCAGGCCGCCCCACGACACTCCTGACTTCCAGTGTCAACACCAGGCTAGTTTCCCCTCCCATTAGACAAACCGCTCTTGGACTGCTCCCCGAACGATACCAATGCTGCAAATTTCCTCTGACACGAGTTTTTCCTGCCTCGACACAGGCATTACCCCTGCAGCGGCCACCCAGGATATAGTCCATTCCAACTGCACGTGGACTTGAAATACTTCAATTATGTGCTTTGTCAGCAGTTACGGAAAAACTGTTCATCACTACTGTGTCAGCCTAGCAGAAAGGAGACCCACGGTCCTGCCCGCTTTGCTCTAATGATGTGCAATAGACACCCCCCACCCACTGTACGTGACCACGTGTGAAAGAAAAGTCCCAAACGCCTCCTACCTGTAGCTCTTTGATTTTCTTCTGAAACTGCAGGCCCAGAGTCTGCTCATCTTCCACTTTGCTTTGCAGCTGACTGTACTCGAAATCCTTCCTGTGAAGGGAAATGCAGAACGTGTGAAGACCAAATACCCGGGAATTGGAAAGCTGAACTCGGTGGTTTCGGGGCGCACTTCTTGAGCCTTTCATCCAGCTGTTGCTTGTCATTCTCCAGATCCAATATGGACTCGTGGGCAAGCTTCAGGTCTCCCTCAAGCTTCCTTTTGTTCCTTTCCAGGTCTACACGAAGCTTCTTTTCTTGTTCTAGGGAGCTTTCCAGCTGCAAAAGGCACCGTTTCCTTTTGAGAACAAATGCTTTGCACCAGAGGGTTCTTGGGGGCTCTTCCCACCCTGAGGCCCAGGCCTCCCGACTAGCATCCTTTACTCACGTCATCCACCTGCTGTTCCAGTTTACTCTTGATTTTGCTCAAGGAATTGACTTTGTCTTCTTCAGCCTGGAGGTCATCCAGGGTCTGCTGGTGGGCCTCTTGGAGGGCTTTCTTCTCCCTGGTTAACTTTGCAATGGTTTCATCCAAACCAGCGAGTTCCTCCGTAAGGTTTTTAACCTAAGAAGAAGCCATAGGCAATTATAAGAAGAGATCAAGTTGGGTTTGCATTGACCACATCAAGCTGGAAGGGCCCACAGAGAGTGTACCACCTTGTTCTCTGTGGCATGTTTCTCCTTCTCAACCTTGGCCAGTGTCAGCTCAAGGTCATCTATGTCTTTCTTCAGTTCCGAACATTCGTCCTCCAGTTTCCTCTTCTTGGCCGTCAGCTCAGCATTGATCTCTTCCTCATCCTCAGCTCTCTCAGTCACCTCCTTGATCTTTGCCTCCAGCTGGAACTTGGCTTTGATCAGTTGATCACATCTTTCCTCTGCATCCAACAAGTTTTCACTTTCCTTAAAAAAATAAAAAAAGATATCATTTCCTTTAATGGTTAAAAGATAAGATTTGTGACATTCCAGTATTTTGTTATATATGAAGTCCTTTACAAAGCATTGCAACTAAAAAGCAAAACTCCCACCAAAAGTCATTTTCTTAAATAATCAAATCTAGAAGGAACGTTTTAAAAAAATTCCTAAACACCTACAGCTTGTACTTGGAGCTGCAGGTCATTCTTCTCTTGTACTAGAGTCACCAGTTTTTCCTCCAGTTCCTTCCTTTTGGCCTCTGACTTGGCGAGTTCATCTTTGGTTTTCTGGAACTCTTCCTTCATGGTGGCCATCTCCTTCTCGGTTTCTGCGCTCTTGAGAAGGGGCTTGATCTTGAAGAAGAGTTTCATCCAGGGCCAGTGCTTGACGTTCATGAAGGCTCGGATGTTGTACTGGATGCAGAAGATGGACTCCCTAAAAAACAAAACATCGGTGTTTTTCTAAGAGAGACTCCGCACTTCTCCCGAAGAGCTCAGGTCTGAGCACAGACCCCGCTCGACCTTCTCTGCACCATCTTCTGGAACTCCACGCGCATGAGGAACCCTCTGCACACAGCTTGCGTCCGGGTGATCAGCTTGGCCAGGCGGTCATCCCGCATTTCCTCCAGGGTTCCCAGCAAGCCAGCCTTGAAGAACACCTTGAGGGGAGAAGGATGACTTGAGTCAGTTTTCCGGAGAAGTCTAACGGGGACCACCCGCCAACATCTGTCAGAGCTGATGCAGTACCTTGGTGTGTCCAAACTTGTACTGAGTGTGATCAATGTCGATGGATGCCAGCAGCTTTTCACACGCCTTCTTGCTGTCGATGAACTGCCCCTCAGGGATGGCGCTGGCATTCAGCACTCGGTATCTGCCGTTGTGGACACAGAAACATCGTAGACCATTAGCAAAGACATGAACTTTGGAAACCAGTTCAGGCCTCTCTTCCAAGCGGCAAGAAGGCCAAGGTCCAGAGAGAGAAGGAAGCTTGCTCTTGGTCACAGGCCAGATAGTGGCCTAGAATCTAGGCCTACTGACTCTTAGGCCAGGTGTTTTTCTGACACGTTGTATATCAGATAAGCTCCTGAGAAAATGTGGGAGAAAACTGTATACCTTGGCCAAGTGGTAGGTTAATCATTCTACGTGGAGTCCATAGCTGTTCTTTTGAAACGGGTCTTTTCATACCACTATTCCTCCCTCTCAAGTTCCAGCATTTACACATCTTCTCAAGAAGCAAATAGAACATTTTTATCACACACCTTTGTTTAAAATCCCCATAGAGAATCCTGTTTGGGAACCCCTTCCTGCAGATGCGGATACCTTCCAGGACACCATTACAGCGCAGCTGGTGCAGGACAAGGCTGTGCTCCATGGCCCCTGAGAAGAGAAGCAACAAACGTCAGCTTCACACAGAACCTCCTAAAACCTGAGTGCCACCTTCAGAGCCAGCGGGTGTCTTACCTGGGGTTTTGGTTTCGTTGGGAATTATACAGCGCACAAAGTGAGGGTGGGTTGTTCTTAAATTTGACATCAGCTTGTTCAGGTTTTCCTAAAAGAAAAAGATTAAATTTGATAGCCTACTATGGGCTTTTACAGACACGGAGATACATTGTAACAAAAAAGTAAGGTATGTATTTTATATTTATCATAAATTCTAAGGAATAAAGGTATTATTTAACTTTTTCTTTTAATAATCTTTTGGCTAGAAGTATAGGCAAATAACTGATATAACAGACTTTTGCTTCACAGTGAACCACCAGAGACTAACCAAGTACAAAATGCCTCTGAAATCAACTCAAGAGGAGTATCCAGCTCCACTGGGCACCGGACATGCTACTGCCTGTGTCCTTCAGGCAGGTCGGAAAG
The DNA here is from genome assembly GCF_964270905.1 of Leucopleurus acutus. Lineage (NCBI taxonomy): Eukaryota > Metazoa > Chordata > Mammalia > Artiodactyla > Delphinidae > Leucopleurus > Leucopleurus acutus. The sequence continues at coordinate 54,265,148 of NC_139161.1, forward strand.
TCTGTACTGAGGACTCGCCTCCCAGGCCGGCCGGCACACGCAGCTGATGCCGTTTAAAGTGATAGTTCAGTTCTGGTCCTCCATTTATTAGACCTCATCTGTACATCATCATACTGCCACTCACCCTCCCTAAGTGACAGTAACCAGACTAAGACCACATCACTGTTCTTGAGTGAATCAAGTTTAGCATCTCTGCGTTGCTCGTTTTGAGATGACTTAAACCAATTACAAGCACATAAATTTGTATCTTTCTTACCCTGAAGAGGGCAGAGACGGTCTGGAAGGAAGAGCCCTTTTTCTTGGCAGCTTTCTTCTTCCCACCGTCAGCTGAAAGAAAGAAAAGAGGGCGTGTGCTGCTAGCAGACCTGCAGAGCCGCTCCAGCCCCGTGGGCTGAGTGGAGTGAGAAAATGTGGGTCCAAGGCACCCCGCGGAGTCTGTTACCGTCTGCCGTGGCGAAGGTGGCGTAGAGGTGTGCCAGGAGCCTGTTGGAGGACTTCTGGTACAGGCCGACCACCGTCTCGTTCAGGGGGTCCTTGTTCTTCTCCAGCCAGCCCGAGACGCTGTAGTCCACGGTGCCCGCATAGTGGATCAGCGAGAAGTGGGCCTCGGCCCTGCCCTTGACCGCCTTGGGCTTCTGGAAGTTGCTTGACTTGCCCAGGTGCTGGTCATACAGCTTGTTCTTGAAGGAGGTGTCTGTGGCCTTGGGGAACATGCACTCCTCTTCCAGGATGGAGAAGATGCCCATCGGCTGGAAGCAGACCACAGCACAAAGTTACAATTCTATATAAGCAATTTTCTTTGTCTATAGAATTAAACAAGGTGCAGTGAATAATTTAGTTCTCACAAAACATAGTTTCTAAAACTTGAAACGGACCTTCTCGATGAGCTCAATGCAGGCGGCCAGGTCCATCCCGAAGTCGATGAACTCCCACTCGATGCCCTCCTTCTTGTACTCCTCCTGCTCCAGCACGAACATGTGGTGGTTGAAGAACTGCTGCAGCTTCTCGTTGGTGAAGTTGATGCACAGCTGCTCCAGGCTGTTGTACTAACACCAAAACATAAGGTTCACATGAAAAGTTAGACTTCTTTCAAAACCAAACACGCATCAGCCTTCCTCCTCATGGTCTCGGGCTCTCGCCAGCTCATTTATGCTTTCAGGAATGGGCACACTCTTGGGCTCAGCGGAGACCACACGTCCTTGGAGTCTTCTCTGATTTCCAGCTGGAAGATGCTTCTCCTGAGTCCGCGGTCGGGGCCTCTCCTGGGCGCTGGCCACAGCCTGCCTTATCTGTAGTTGGTCTTCTGTGTGCCTTACGTACTTCTCGTTGTCCTCTACAAACTACAAGCTCATCTTTTTTTCACCTGCAAGTCTTATACCTGGCAGACATCAAACATATGCTTTGATGAATGGCTACGTGCTTCTAACCCAGAGCCAGTAGGATATTTATGTAAAACATCGCATGGTTGGCTTATTGTCAACTTCTTCTGTTTCTGGCTCTCCCTATTGTCAGTAATTGCATTTGATTTTTTGTTTTCTTTTATCCATTTGAGGATGTCTTTAAAATTCCACTTGACACAAGCCTTCCTCCCTCTTAAAATAATACAAACCCTTCCACGTTCTCTTCTACCTGATCCACCCTCCGTCTCGTTTTCCTCCAAGATGTGATGCTGGATGACGTGTGGGCTGCCTTGACATCTTGCCTATAGGATCACGAAAACCAGCCCCCAGCACAAAGCCAAACGAGTATAACACAAACCTCAAAGATCTCAAAGCCCGCGATGTCCAGGACGCCAATGAAGTGCTGTCTGGGCAGTTTGGTGTCCAGCTGCTGGTTGATGCGGGTGACCATCCACAGGAACAGCTTCTCGTAGACGGACTTGGAGAGGGCGTTCACGGCATGGTGCACCTGTGCGGAGGGGCCAGCCGGTGAGTCTGGAGGCAGCGGCCGTCGGGTGCTGCGTCCTTTCCCAGCCTGCGGCAGCCACTTACCTGGTCCACAGTCTGGCCCTTGGTAACATACTCGTTCCCAACTTTCACTCTGGGGAAGCACAAAGCTTTCAGGAGGTCCGAAGAGTTCAGGCCCATCAGATAGGCTGTCTTGTCAGCCACTGGCAGGAAAAGAAGGCTGATTACAAGGGAAACCCCTGATGCTTGGCAAAGCGGAAGAACCACTCAAAGTCATCCGGATGTTTCCACGCTCGGCTCAGCCCATCTTCATGTGTTTACATTCCGTGTCTCTAAACTGCTTACCTGTGGCCGGTGGGAGCTGAGTCACTCAGAGAATATGATAGATTTTATGAAAAGGCAGCACTGGGTTCCAGAAAACCCTGGTCACTCCTTACTGTATCTGAAGCAGGACCATTCTAGTGATTCAGCAGACGGGGCAGTAACCGTGCCTGTAGGCATCTGAGCCCTGAAGAGGTTCGCCTCTCTAGGCAGGAGGAGGAGTAAGCGCTTTCAAAAGAGGCCCTGAGGGGCTTCCCTGGTGGCGCAATGGTTGAGAGTCCGCCTGCCGGTGCAGGGGACTCGGGTTCATGCCCCGGTCCAGGAAGATCCCACATGCCGCGGAGTGGCTGGGCCTGTGCGTTCAGAGCCTGTGCTCCGCAACGGGAGAGGCCACAACAGTGAGAGGCCCGCGTACCGCAAAAAAAAAAAAAAAAAAAAAAGCCCCGAGTGACCTCAGCTGGACGCCCCCTGGCCCTGGCGCGCGGCCACCGCGGTGACGTGGTACCTTCAGTGCCGTCTGGCTCTGCCTGCTCCTCCCGCTGCTTCTGCTTGAACTTCATGTTCCCGTAGTGCATCACGGCGCCTGTCAGCTTGTAGAGTCCACATTTCTCCTCTGGGGTGAAGCCCAGGATGTCAATGGCGCTCTGGCATCGGAGGACAGCACGTCAGCCGGTTGACCCCAGTGATGGAGGAGCAGCCCCGCGCCCACCCCTCCCCCCCGTCTGCTTACATCCGTAGCCAGCAGCTCCTCTGCATCGTCAATGCTGCCCACCAGGATCTCACCCTGGCTGATGAACGGGTAGTCATAAGGGTTGGTTGTAATAAGCAGCAGCTCTGCAACGATGACCATTTAGAGGAGGTCACATGGATGCAAAGAAAACATCCACTAGGGGCTTTCAGCTTCTGTGTCCTCAGCTGAGACTTTTGCTGCTGGGGCCCAGGCTGAGGGTAGAGTTAGAAATCTCTTAAACAGTCTCTCGATACTCAGGCTGTGGCAGAATATAAAGTCCAGGGAAGACTCTGCAGCCCGCCCAGGCCATGTAGGGTAAGAGCCACAGAGAGAATATTTAAATTCTCTTGCTTTGCGTGCAAAGGGCGCAGATCCGTGTCGGTTGGGAAAGGTTAATCGGGAAAACTGGCCGAGTGTGGGCCAGGACAGAGCCACGGGGAGGGAAGCACAGATCATTTGGTAGAATCAGTCTTTTCCAAAACCTGTTGAAAAGCTGCAGCCTATTTCCAGGCTTGGGCCCAGAAGGCTGAGCAGACACAGCCAGGGAGCAAAGAAGGGCACGAGGCCCCTGTTAGGTGCGGGACAAAGGGCAGGGTGGACGTCCACCAGCTGGTGGTTCATCTGATTTTGCGTTGGCCTCACAGCATTTGGTGAAATGTTGGTTTCTGTGCCAGAACACAAGGGAGCGCTAGAGGACCACTACATGCTTGGTCATTCGGCCAGTTTCTATAAACCAGAGCTGAATAAACCAGTTGTGCCTCAGCCTTTTACTGTCCATTGCATTGCGTTTTTCAAATTGGCATGTCACTGTCAAAACAGCCGCATCCCATTTCTAAAGCAAGCTTCCTCTGCTGGCTGCCGAGTCACCTGTGCATACACACAACTCTCTCTGGTCCACTCACCCAAAAGCCGAAATGCCTCAGACCAACCCCTCTGGGGACGTCCTCACCTATGAGCTCGGGCTTCTTGTTGGAAAGAATCTGGTAGAAGATGTGGTAGCTCCTCTCAGCCTTCAGCTGGAAGGTTACTCTCGATTTTTCCAGCAGATCTAGGAACACAAACACAGGACTGTTTTCCAAACTGCTCCCCTGATGTCCCGAGACATCATCTGATCCCAGGGATCTACTTACACGTTTCAATATCTGCAGAGGCCAGCTTGCCCGTGGTACCAAAATGGATTCGGATGAACTTGCCCTGTGGGGGAAGGGAGACCAGGTGTACCGTGACTCCAGGTGTTCCTACCCATCTCCTGGGTAATGTGAACGGGAACCTTATTCCCCAGTAATTTGAAGTGAAGCATGTCCTCCTCTCCCTCTCCTCTTTCCGGTTGGCTGTGTCTCCCTTCTCCATCCCCTTGTTCCACACTGCCTCCAAACGCCACTCCCCTACCCTCCCACCCCCAAGACGGTCAACAAAGTAAGAGAGATTGTGTTCAAGATGCAGATCACACCATATCACTTCCCTCTTAAAGGATCCCTCAGTAGCTTCCTGAATGAAACCCAAACCCCTTCTGCTGGCCTACAGACTCCGAGGCTCCAGGTCCCTCCCTACCACCCCTCCCCACCTCCCCTCATGCTGCCTGCCTCGCTGAGGTCCCTTGACCCCGCCAGTCCCCTGTCCTCATCCTGTGGATCTTGGGCTTCCCTGCCAGCCCTGTCTAGAGGAGACCTGGCTCACAGTTACACTACCACACGCCCTCTTTACTGCACTGTCTACCAAGGAATCCTTGTCCCAGACTGTCTTGTTGATTTGTTTCCTTCTTTCGCGGTCCACCCCCAGGACTGCAGCCTCCTGGAAGCAGGGCCCTCGCCTACTTGCGGGCCTCAGAGGAGCTCCCAGCTTGAGCCGGTGCAAACTCACAAAGCGGGACGAGTTGTCGTTCCTCACGGTCTTGGCGTTCCCGAAGGCCTCCAGCAGCGGGTTGGCGCTGATGATCTGGTCTTCCAGAGTCCCCTGGAGCAGGGGGTCGGGGCAGGAAGAGCCGCACGCGACAGTGAGCTCCGCGGCGCCTGCTGCCTTCGCTCCTGCAGCCCCGGGTCGCCAGACCCTCCCTGCCCTGCTTTCCAACCTGGGGCCCAGCCAAACCATCAGCACGCCTCACGCTTGCCATTCTTAGATTTGGCTCAAGCTGGGTGTCTTGACCTAAACCTCCTCACTTAGCCCTTCAGCTCCTTGATTCTCCAGGTAGCTAGGTCATCGGTGTTCATTTCATACTGTTATAATATATTCGTTTTGAAAGGCAAGTAGACACTACAGTTCTCTCCAATTGGTGTGTGTGATTCTGGTGTATGTGAGCTGCTCCCAAACTGACTTTTCTTAGTGGAGCCTTAGAAGCTTGTTTTCTAGGCAGTCACAGGATCTGGTCCTGTAACATCAACCACATGCTGGGTCGTCTAGAACTGGCTGTCCTGCGAGACTTTAAATCCTGGCCTGCTCTCCCTTCCTTGTGGAGGTGGGGTGTCGCCTCCCCGTGCCCCCTCGTTCTGAAGTTAAGACAAAGGTTGGCAGTGGAAGCAGAACAAGCCTTTCTCCTCTCCATACCCTCATTTTGGAGTCCTTCTTCTTGGCGAGGTCTCCAGTCGCTGCAATTGTTGCAAAGTACTGGATGACCCTTTTGGTGTTCACAGTCTTTCCTGCCCCGGATTCTCCGCTATTCAGAGCAGTCGAAAGAGAGAGAGAAACAAGTTCCGTGAGTGTAAATTGGCCCCCTAAGATGTCACCCGAGCTACAGCAGACACACACCTCCCAACAAATGTGAGACCACTCGGAGAGGCAGGGGCCCCGGGGGAGACCGGCACAGCTCAGCGGGCTGGATGGGAGCTCCAGCTTCCTGAGGCCTCACAGGCCTTCCTGCCCGTCTCTCCCCAACGCCCAGCCCCACATCTTTGCATCACAGACTTCGTTCTCGGTACTTTCTTATTAACAAAACAGAGCAAGTGGCATCTTCCCCTTCTGCACTGGAGACAAAGGGCCACAGCTATGAAAACACTCTACACCTTGGATACTTACGTGATCAGAATAGACTGGTTTTCACGATCTGCCAAAGGGAAAGATAAAATAGAGTTGATAGCAATATAAAAAGAGCTTCCTCAACCTAAATGTCCATTGACAGAGGAATGGATAAAGAAGGTGTGGGGGGGTGTGTGTGTATATATACACACACACACACACACACACACACTCTGGAATACTACTCAGCCATACAAAAGAATGAAGTAGTGTAATTTGCAGCAACACGGATGGACCTAGAGATTATCATACTAAGTGAGGAGTCAGAGAAAGACAAATGCCATATGATATCAACTATGTGTGATTATGTGATACAAATGAACTTATGTACAAAACAGAAACAGACTCACATAGGTAGAAAACAAACCTATGGTTACCAAAGGGGAAAGGGGGTGGGGGAGGGATAAATTAGGAGTTTGGGATTAGCAGATGCAAACGACTGTATATAAAATAAACAACAAGGTCCTACTGTATAGCACAGGGAGCTATATTCAGTATCCTATAATAAACCATAGTGGAAAAGAATCTGAAAAAGAATATATATATATATAAAACTGAATCACTTTGCAGTACACCAGAAACTAACACAACACTGTAAATCAACTATAGTCCAGGAAAAAAATTGTAATAAAAAGAGCTTCCCAGTTTTCCGCCATGTCGCCAGCAGTCAGAGTTCACTGCACAGTTCACTTTCCCACTACTATCCTGTTTAGTCCTAGGTGGGAGCTTGAAGAGACTCCTCTTTGAGAATGAGGCCCAGAGAGGTTAAGCCCCCGCTTAAACCAGCCACGGGCTTCTCACTGTATTATGCTGAACCATATGAAATTGTCAGTCTTTGTTTTGGGCCCACAGAAATGTCAGTTTCGTATGAGGTAACCCATGCTTGCACTAAATGCAAACTTCTCACCAGGGCCTGCAAGCCCCTAAAATATATGGCCTCTTTCGTCTTTTTTAAGCACCTCCACCCTCCTGTCCTTTGTATGGAGGCTGCACACTGGACGGGGCGGGTGCAGGATCGCATGGCAGCTTCCCTGAGCCCTCCCCCCGCCTCCAGGCTTCCTCCTTGGAAACCTACCTGTGAGCATGAACTGATACGCATTGTCAGAGATGGAGAAGATGTGGGGCGGGGCCTCCTGGCGCTTTTTGCCCCGGTAGCCCTCCACCACCTCGGGGTTGTACACCGGCAGCCACTTGTAAGGGTTGACAGTGACACAGAAGAGGCCCGAGTAGGTCTGGGGGAGCGTAAAAAATATATAGGTATGTATACGTGGGTGTGTGCCTGTACACATAAAACCTTCTTTTTGTTATTTCACTTTTCTTTACGAGAAACTTGTAAAGGAGGCAAGATACGACTTCTCTTTATAGATGAGGCAGCTGAGACTCGAGGGTTGTAACGGACCTCCCACCGCTGGTGGGTGCCGGCGCCAGGACCCCAGCCTCGGACCCACCTCGCCTGCCCCCGCCCCTCCTTCCAGCTGCTCTCCTCCTGCCCCGTTCATCTCTCACCTTTTCATCCTGCATCACTCTTGTCGCCCTTTCTTCTTTTCATTCCCCCTCTTTTGCTGAGCAGCTCAGTCAGAACCAGTCCTTCTAGAGCCCATCCCACCACAAGCAGCTCAGCCCCACCCCACCCCGTCAGAGGTCCCGGGAACCCAGCAAACGCGGGCACTGACGTAGATCATCCAGGAGGTGTAGCGGTCCTTGAGGTTGTACAGCACGGCCGGTTCATTCAGGTGCGTCAGCATGGCCATGTCCTCGATCCGGTCGAACTTGGGCGGGTTCATTGCGTACACGTCCTCTGGCTTCACCACCAGGGTCTGAAAGAGAAGGGGTACAGTGCACACCTGGGCTTCTCTGTGCGTTTTGCCCCTGCAGCTATCTGTCTCCCATGCCCAGATCAGAAGAAGCAGGTGCTGGAGAAAACGCCCGTTTGACAGGGAGGGAGACAGGGCTGGGGGCGGCTTGCAGTGGTGGTGATGGAATGGGATTTGTTTCTGTTACTTGGGCTTTTGTTTTTTTCCATCTCCGATGGGCCTGAGGTGAGGGAAGGATGCCAGAAATGAGAAGAGGGTCTCTGTGGGTGGGTGCGGGGATGACGCAGGTGCGGGTGCCAGCGGGAACCTCTCAGCTCCGTGATGCCGGCTGGGCCGAAACCCAGCTCCAGCAGCTCATGGGTTTCTACTCAGGGAACACGGCAGGTCCACTGGTGTTCCTGAGGCAGGTACCGAAGAGGAGGCCGGTGCCCAGAGTCAGCCGGCCTTCTGAGCTCTCTGGAAGCAGCTGTCAAGCCCCCACCCTGCATCTTGCCCGTTCACCCCCTCTGGCCCTTGCTTGTGAAGGAGAACCAGCCCCGCTCCCTTTCTGGGGCGGGAGTGTTACAAGCCAGGAGGAGGAACCACGAGGCAGAGCGGTGGTTCCAGGCACTGGCAGGCGCCTTTGTGCTCCCCTCAAGAGAAGCCCCCTGCCCCAGTGCCCAGCGGGGCTGGAGGACCCTGGCATAGCGGGCGTGGAGCTCAGCTTCCTCTCCCCTGCTCTGCTCTCACCTCCTTCCTGAGACCTCCTTTGAAGATGGTCATTTTCCCCACCCCGCCTCTGGGCAAGGCAGTGGAAAACCTGCCTTTAAGGAGAGATCCACTTAAACCATCCATGCCATCAGCCCTCCCTGTGAGGGTCTAGACGTCTTAGATTGTCATTCATCAGGTCTACCTTCCGTGTTTCCCTGTGGCTTCATAAGCCCGTTCTTAACTCCATCATCTGAAATGTACTGAGAGCTGCCCTCTGGAGCTCCAGTGGTTGCAAGCATCACAGGACAATTTCAGTGCCTTTTTCCTTCACATCCAACCCAATGACGCTATTTCCTTTACACTTCTCTTTTGGATACCACCCCCCTGCCATTTTTTTTTTTTAACTTTTCTTAGAACATTTCCAGATTCTTCTGCTCTAGATTCCAGAGAGTAGTGAAGTCCAGAATTCCTCCCAGCATGCCCACAGTACCTGGGCCAGAATGTAGTGGGCTACACTGCTCATTGCCTTCATGATATGGGAAGGCTGCTATGTCACATCGAGCTTGTGGTCCACTAGGATCCTTTACTCGCTTTCCTTACTTCCTTAGTTAGATGGCTATTGCTAGAGAATTAGGGGGAAACCTAGGCTACCAAAGGAGAGTGTTCTAACAGAGGTCCTCCTACTGTTGGACTCCCAACTCCACACCCCTGGGATGCACAGGGCTGGTCCCCTCTGACCTAGAGTGACACAAACATTAACAAAAGCACCCGAACATGGATTGTTTTGGCCAAACCACAACCAGGTGGTTCTCCCACCGTGCAACCTGAGGCCAGTGTTCACTCTGCTTCCTCCGAGGACACCTGGGACGCTAAGGCGGTGATGCCAGGTGAGGCATTCCGGTGCCAGAGCCACGTCTGGAGATGGCTGGGTATGGACCGGACGCACAGACTGGGCAGCCATGGGGAGCAGACAGAGGCCTGGCCGGCCTGCAGAGGGTGTGGACGGGGCTTACCCTGTTGTCTTCGGTTTCCACCGTGACCTTCCCATCCTGGGTACTCTTAATTTTCCCCTTGGCGTATTCTTCCTTTGAGTCGACCACAAAGCAGTAGGTTTTGGCATCAAAAGGCTGGTTCTGAGCCTCGATCCTCTCCTTTTCTGACTTCCGGAGGAAGGGAGCCGCTATGCCGAACACTTCCATTTCGGTGCCGCTGCTCATGGTGTCGGCTGGAAGGCGAACCCACCAGGTGAGCCCTGCTGTCCCCAGGCTTCAGCCCTGCCCCGGAGGGAGCCCTTCAAGGCAGAGCCCCGGGAGCAAGGCTGCCCTCCATCGACCCCCAGGAAAATCAAATGCACACATATTTATTGAGCAGCTACTTTGTGCAGAGGGCACGGAGCGTATGCAATCCAAGCTCCCCCATTAGCCGGGGCTCGGACGGGCGAAGGGACCCTAGAGGCGGGTGCAGTTCTCGGGACTCACTTTCCTCTTCTGCAAAAACCCAGGTGTTGCTGAGGGAAGATTTAAAAATAAACACCATCAGAAATAAATGCCATTCTTCAAAGAGAGTGTGCTAAGTGGCAAATAGCTGAGGAACTTGGGGACCTTTCTGGCTCAAGGTGGCTACCTCCTCACAGGAGGAAACCGGCTTTTGCTTCCTTCGGTTCTGTTTTGAGAACAGAAGCAGCATCTGACATCAGCATCTACTCAGAGCATCTCCCCAGGTGCTGCCTCCTCTCCACTCCGCTCCAGCCTAACCTGTCCTGGTCTAAGCTCTACAGGGCTCTCACCCTCCAGGCCATCGGAGGTGGGAGGAACTGGTAGCCTAGAGACCTCTGAGCCAAGGGACCCGACCGGCTTCCTCACCTGAGGGTCACACCCACGGGAGATCAGCGGACAACAGCAGTCGTGGGAAATCAGACCTGCAATAAATACGCAGAAAGCAAGCTCAGGACACGGGAGTGTCTGGGTCGGTTCTGAATCGGGTCCTGATGAACTAACCAAATAAGGATGAAGGACTAATAACTTAGAAAGAGCCTTACCCCAGAGACCAGCTGGAGGAGCAGATGGGACGTGACCCACAGGTGAGCCACGAAGGTAGGAAAAGCCCCCAACCGCCCCAAACCTGGCTCCTCCCAGCCCAGCACGGCACCCTCCTCAGTCTGCAGTGCCTCCCATTCAGAACTGGGCAGGGAGGACAGAATCCCTATTAAAAGGGCCAGTGGTTCCAAGCCGGGATCAGGCCCCCTGTCTTCGGTGAACAGGGAGAAATCTCAGATTGGCCGACGGACACCCGCCAGGCACGCAGCGCAGGTGGGGAATGTGAGGGCAGGGTAGGCGGCGACCCCACTGGCCTCTGCACACATCGGAGAGGCGAAGGGCAGGCCGTGGCCCACGGAGCGTCGAGGGGAGAGCAGGCCGGAGGACGTGGGTGCTGCAGGCAGCGGGGTGGGCCTTTGGGCCCGAGGCCCAGCTCCGCCTCTAACTAACCTTACCAAAGCCAGACAGGCCCGCACCAGGTGGCGTCCTCCAAGCCGCACTCGGAAAAGAGCCAGCGAGGAGCGCTGCGACTCTCCTCCACCCACAGAGCAGCTACAGAGGGGCTGCTGCCTGCAGACTTTTATACCCCCCGCTAACGCCACCGCTCATTCCTTCTCTATATTTGGAAAGAGAATGACCGACACCACAAGCTGAGGACCAGCTCCTTCCTCACTTTTTTTTTGTCGTTGCCAAGGGAGAGGTATATATAGAAATGAGCGGGATCCACAACCATTTTCCCATTGGGGAAAGCTGGAGGTTTGAGATGCCTTCCTTTGAACTTGGGCCCGGGGTGTCCTCACTCAGTGTGATGGGACAGCCTCGCTGGGGCTCCTGCCTAACTCCATCCTGCGGGTGCCATGGGCTCAGACATCAGTGTGCAGCCCTGGGCAGGAGGAGGTACTTAGAAATCTTGTCCTGTGGGAAAAGGGAGGAAGCCAAGGACAAAACTACTAAAATCCTCTTGGAGTTTTGAGCAAGACTTTTGTCACAACACAGGGTGGTGTGATGGTAAAACTCGGCCAGAAACAACAACAACAACAACAACGATCCTCTTCCTCCTCCTCCTTTCACTGTGTAACTTTCTATCTCATTAGTATCATTATTAACTGAATCCTTTCTTAAGTGCCAAAAAGACCAACAAGTAAATTAATGATGGGGGAGCTACCCGGCCAGCCAGTATCCACAGCAACAGCTGCTTTAAGGACCTGTTGTTATTGAGATACACTATGGATTAGGAAAGACCAGCTGCTGGCCTGGGTGGGGGGTAGGGGGAAGGCATGGCCTGCAGAGAAACGGGGGGTGATTGGGGGGGGCTGTCTAACAAGTCTGGTTGTTTCTAAGTCAGGGTTGGAAAAATGAAGCTTCCGGAGAAGAATGAAGCTTCTTCCCCTTCTACTTTATGTCTGTTTTTTCCCTATTTTTCCTGACAAATCTTTGGGAGGGTGGCCAGCAGGCACTCTCGTTAATTGGTCATTAATTTTAAAGAGTGTCAGCAGTTCCCACTTGAGAATAAGAGCTGCCCCTCCCAACGCACCCACACCAGGCGTGGATACGGAGGCCACTCGAAGAGGTGTGGGTAGGGCAGGGGGAGCAGGACTGTGGTCCCCAAGGTGCAGGGACATTAATTAAGCACCCACTGTATGCTGGCCCCAATGCAGAGCGCTTCAAGAAGGTACACAAGAAACGGAAGATGCAACCTTTACCCTTAATGGTTTCTAGGATAAACGGTGACTCAATCGTTTTGACATTTAGGGGACTTTAGATCAAAGCGCACATTTACGAAGTGCCTGCTCTGTGAAGGCCAGAAAGGTGAGTGGCCACCAGCGGGGGAGTCAGGAAGTACGGAGCCCGCTCGCTTGCCCCAGCAGCCTGCTGTGGGCTTGCTGCCTGTCACACACCCCCACGCCACCTCCTTGCTCCAGCTGGGACTGAAACCCCCGTCCCTAGAGCCCCTCCTCATCCAAGAAGAGAGCCCGACCCTCCTAAAGGGTGCATCCGTGCTCTGAAGGGGAGCGGTCTGCCTGAGGTCCTGTCCTGCCTGCCCAGTGACCTCAGTCCAAGTCTCTGTGCCATTGGCCAGGCATCTCATTGGAGGCCTGGTCAGGACAGGTGCATGTCACCTGTGGGAGCAGAGGTGTTAGCAAGCCCCACGGGGCTGAGGGACAGTGCGAGGGGCCCTGACCACACCTTGGGCAGTGATGTAGCAGGGTGGCCACGGGACAGGGAGAGGTGCTGGCGGCTCCTTCTTAAACACCTAGAGTCACGGCTGGGAGGGGCTTTGTGGGCAACGGGAAAAGGCTCAGTTTGCTCTTTGCCTTTTGTCACCAGTTAACCCGTCTCTCTGTATAACCATATCCATACCCACCTCCAGGAAGCCGAAAGGATGTTTTTCATACAGGTCTTCCCTGAGTTCGCTGTAAAACAGCCCCAGGTCACATTACTGAGCCCAGCTCCAGCTCTGAAGTGCCAACGGCCTTCCACCCCAGCTTTTCCAAATCACGCAGCCTGTCGTCCTTTCCATCACGCTTCTTCCTCCTGCAGGTATAGAGTGTTCAGCTGGGGGATCTCAGAGGTCGTTTGCTGGTCAGCCTGCTTTTGCATAGGAAGAGCTGGAAGGCAGGAAGGGTAGGAAGCTTGCCCAAGGCCAGAGAAGGAGGGTCAGGGTTAGGCAGAGAGCTCCACTCTCCAGAGGACAGAAATGACAACAATAACTGCCACAGAGAAAAGTTTTAAAACTAGATACCAGGAATCAAAAAGTACGGCCGTCTGGAAAATTATCTGTAGGAGGGAAGAACTGCACGTGCAGCAGCAGCTACGGGCTGTGGAGCTTTGGAGTCAGACAGGCCTGGGTGTGAATCCCACCGCTTGCCCTCTCGTTTACTGTGTGATGGCAGGCATTGTGCCTAACTTCTCTGAGCCTCTGTTTTCTCATCTGTAAAATGGGGATGATACAGCTGCCTCACAGACTAGTTATGTGCATTTGATAGGATATTAAAATGTCAGGCACGCCCTGCCCAGTGCTGTGTTTATAGCACATTGTAGATTTGAAGTTTTCTTCCCTGTCTGAAGGTTTCCATGTGTTACACACGGTACGACTGGTTATATTGATGACATTGAGTAGATCATATTGGATATTTGTTTTAGCGATATGAGGAGGCAGAAGGGACATATATATATGTGTGTGTGTTAAAAAGATTTCCATCCAAAGAGAAAGAAATCTTAAAGAAGAAGACCTCTTGGTGCTTAAATAGGCAGCTTTCAGGGCTAACTGGACCCTCAGCTGGTGTGGAATTCCTCCTCTGATCAGCTGGGGGACAGATGACTTACCAGTGTATTATTAGCCAGCTTTATGGGAAAAGGAGGAGCCCTTGTTCTTTCAGCCATCACCCAGCGAGAACTAATCCCCACAGCCTGGACACAGAGCTGCGTTTATTCCTGGGTGAGCTGGAAGAAAATGTATTGTCTCAAGAATGCAGGCAGCTCCGGAGGCGCTATTTGGAGAGTGGCTGAGTCCCCTCGTCAGAGCCGGCAGCTTGCTCCTGAGCTATTTTCCTCTACTTCTGTTTGATGTCTGATCCACATGTGGACATGGAGCCCCTAGGACAGCGCTCTGTCAGAGCATGACGTCAGCCGCAGGAGCAGATGCCTCCGGGATCAAGTGCCTTCTCCATGTCCCGCTTGAGGGGGATTTGGTGTCAGTGGAAGCAGGGAACTTGGTTATTCTGAGCGAAGACCGTTCCCTGCCAGTGAGGTGAAGGTGGAGGTCCTGAACCAGTGTCCAGAGCCCCAGGTAATAAATAAAGCCGAGAGGGCCCGTAACTCTCCTTTAATTCAATTCAACAAACACCTACATTCCCCACCTTTCTATTAGGAACAAAGTCAAATCTGTAGGTAAGCACAAAGCACAGTGGTGCACATCCAGGGTTAAAATGCAGTTGGAGTTGATGCCAGAGCCACGCTACCGACCACCGCACTAATTATACGAGAGGGCTTCGGGAATGGATGCTTCCAGAATTATGACATGAGCCAGAAGTTTGTGAAGTCGATCAGAGCAAACGTTTTAAAAGGTCAAACCCCAATCTGTGAGTGAAAGGGAGAGCTGGTGCTAAAAGGTGACCAGGAAAAGGGAGGATGCCACACACAGAGAGTCAGAGGAGAAGACTAAAGATGAGAGTGAGAGAAGGTTTGAGAGACAGTTGCTGGCAAGGAAGAGACGAGTCCCATACCTGAGATGGGGCAGCTGTGGCTGCTGTCCGAAGTCTGCAGATGGTTCAGAAGATTGATGGGCCCGTGTGGTTGGGAGCTTGGAGCAACATGATTGAAGCAGGGAAGAATGCTTTGAGAGGGACAGGAGAAGACGGGCGTTCCAAGGAAAGGAGTTTATAAACAGCAGGCATGACCCAGGGCTTTGCCAGGGTATTTGAGGACAGGAAGGAAGAATAACATATGCATCTGAACAATGCCACAGAGAAGGAGGCAAGCAAACTAGTCCACCAGGTGCGTGTGGATGTGGAACGTAAAGATCAAAGATCACCAGGAGGTCACCACTGGGAGGAAGTAGAGAACAAATGGCTCCATAATAATAGAGAACTTGGAAGAAAGGTGGCCAATTTGAGGTGTGGTAGTTGATTAATATTTAAGCCATAACCTTTAAATTGAAGGATAACACTGAATTTTCATTTAAAGTCGTGCTTTTCAAGAGAAACGACCCAAATAAACAAAATAAGAGGAGAAATAACAACCAATACGGCAGAAATACAAAAAAAAAAAAAAAAAAGTAAGAGAATACTATGAACAATTATATGCCAAAAAATTGGACAACCTAGAAATGGGTAAGTTTCTAGAAACATACAGGCTGTCAAAACTGAATCAAGAAGAAATTCAACACACCAACCACCAGAAGTGAAATAGAATCTGTAATTTAAAAAACTCCCTGCAAACAAAAGTCTAGGACTGTACGGCTTCACTGGGGAATTCTACCAAACATACAAGGAAGAACTTATATCGATCCTTCTCAAACTCTTCCAGAAGACTGAAGAGGAGGGAACACTCCCAAAGTCATTTTATGAAGCCGCCATCACCCTGATACAAAACCAGACAAAGACACTACCAAAAAAGAAAATTACAGGACAATTCTTTGATGAAAATAGACGCAAAAATCCTCAACAAAATATTAGCAAACTGAATCCAACAGCACATAAAAGTGATCACGCACCATGATAAAGTTGGATTCATCCTAGGGTCGCAAGGATGGCCCAATATACACAAATCAATGTGATACACCATGTCAACCAAAAAAAAAGACAAAAGCCACATGATCATCTCAATAGATGCAGAAAAAGCATTTGATAAAATTCAACATCCATTCATGGTAAAAACTCTCACCAAAGTGGTTACACAGGGAACAAATCTCAACATAATAAAAACTATTTATGACAAACCCACAGCCAACATGATACTCAATAGTGAAAAGCTGAAAGCCTTCCTGCTAAAATCTGGAACAAGACAAGGATGCCCACTCTGACCACTTCTATTTAACATAGTATTGGAAGTCCTAGCTACAGCAATTAGACAAGAAAAAGAAATAAAAGGTATCCAAATTGGAAGGGAAGAGGTAAAACATGGAGATGACATGGTAACTCTACATAGAAAACCCTAAAGGCTCCACACAAAACTATTAGAACTGATAAACGAATTCAGCAAGGTAGCAGAATACAAGATTAACATACAGAAATCTGTTGCATTTCTTTACACTAACAATGAAGTATCAGAAAGAGAACGTGAAAGCTCCGGTGGAAGATGGCGGAAGAGTAAGACGTGGAGATCACCTTCCTCCCCACAGATACACCAGAAATACATCTACACATGGAACAACTCCTACAGAACACCTACTGAATGCTGGCAGAAGACCTCAGACCTCCCAAAAGGCAAGAAACTCCCCAAGTACCTGGGTAGGGCAAAAGAAAAAAAGAAAAAACAGAGACAAAAGAATAGGCACGGGACCTGCACCAGTGGGAGGGAGCTGTGAAGGAGGAAAGGTTTCCACACACTAGGAAGCCCCTTCGCGGGCAGAGACTGCAGGTGTTAGAGGGGGAAGCTTCGGAGCCGCGGAGGAGAGCGCAGCCACAGGGGTGCGGAGGGCAAAGCGGGGAGATTCCCGCACAGAGGATGGGTGCCGACCAGCCCTCACCAGCCCTAGAGGCTTGTCTGCTCACCCGCCGGGGCGGGCGGGGCTGGGAGCTGAGGCTCGGGCTTCGGTCGGAGCGCATGGAGAGGACTGGGGTTGGCGGTGTGAACACAGCCTGCAGGGCGTTCGTGCACCACGGCTGGCCGGGAGGGAGTCCCGGCAAAAGGTCTGGAGCTGCCGAAAAGGCAAGAGACTTTTTCTTCCCTCTTTGTTTCCTGGTGCGCGAGGAGAGGGGATTAAGAGCGCTGCTTAAAGGAGCTCCAGAGACGGCCGCGAGCTGCGGCTAAAAGCACGGACCCCAGAGACGGGCAGGAGATGCTAAGGCTGCTGCTGCCACCACCAAGGGGCCTGTGTGCGAGCACAGGTCACTATCCACACCTCCCTTCCAGGGAGCCTGTGCAGCCCGCCACTGCCAGGTTCCCGGGATCCAGGGACAACTTCCCTGGGAGAACGCACGGCACGCCTCAGGCTGGTGCAACGTCATGCCGGCCTCTGCCGCCGCAGGCCCGCCCCGCACTCCGTGCCCATCCCTCCACCCGGCCTGAGTGAGCCAGAGCCCCCGAATCAGCAGTTCCTTTAATCCCGTGCTGTCTGAGCGAAAAACAGACGCCCTCTGGCAACCTACACGCAGAGGCGGGGCCAAATCCAAAGCTGAGACCCGGGAGCTGTGAGAACAAAGAAGAGAAAGGGAAATCTCTCCCAGCAGCCTCAGGAGCAGTGGATTAAAGCTCCACAATCAACTTGACGTACCTGCATCTGTGGAATACCTGAATAGACAACGAATCATCCCAAATTGAGGAGGTGGACTTTGGGAGCAAGATTTAGGATTTTTTCCCCTTTTCCTCTTTTTATGTGTATGTGTATGCTTCTGTGTGAGATTTTGTCTGTATAGCTTTGTTTCCACCATTTGTCCTAGGGTTCTATCCGTCCGTTTTTGGTTTTTTTTTTAAATTTTTTTCTTAATCATTAATTTTAATAACTTTTATTTTATTTTATTTTATTTCTTCCTTCCTTCCTCCCTTCCTCCCTTTCTTTCTTTCTTCCTACTTCTACTAATTCTTTCTCTCTACTTTTTCTCCCTTTTATTCTGAGCCGTGTGGATTACAGGCTGTTGGTGCTGCAGCCGGGAGTCAGTGCTGTGCCTCTGAGGTGGGAGAGCCAACTTCACGACACTGGGCAACAAGAGACCTTCCAGCTCCACATAATATCAAATGGTGAAAATCTCCCAGAGATGTCCATCTCAACGCCAGCACCCAGCTTCACTCAACGACCAGCAAGCTACAGTGCTGGACACCCTATGCCAAACAACCAGCAAAACAGGAACACAACCCCACCCATTAGCAGAGAGGCTGCCTAAAATCATAATAAGTCCACAGACACCCCAAAACACACCACCAGACGTGGACCTGCCCACCAGAGAGACAAGATCCAGCCTCATCCACCAGAACACAGGCACTAGTCCCCTCCACCAGGAAGCCTACACAACCCACTGAACCAACCTTAGCCACTGGGGACAGACACTAAAAACAACGGAAACTACGAACCTGCAGCCTGAAAAAAGGAGACCCCAAACACAGTAAGATAAGCAAAATGAGAAGATAGAGAAACACACAGCAGATGAAGGAGCAAGATAAAAACCCACCAGACCTAACAAATGAAGAGGAAACAGGCAGTCTACCTGAAAAAGAATTCAGAGTAATGATAGTAAAGATGATCCAAAATCTTGGAGATAGAATAGAGAAAATGCAAGAAACATTTAACAAGGACCTAGAAGAACTAAAGATGAAACAAACAATGATGAACAACACAATAAAAGTAATGAAAAATACTCTAGATGGGATCAATAGCAGAATAACTGAGGCAGAAGAACAGATAAGTGACCTGGAAGATAAAATAGTGGAAATAACTACTGCAGAGCAGAATAAAGAAAAGAGAATGAAAAGAACTGAGGACAGTCTCAGAGACCTCTGGGACAAAATTAAACACACCAACATTCGAATTATAGGGGTTCCAGAAGAAGAAGAGAAAAAGAAAGGGACTGAGAAAATATTTGAAGAGATTATAGTTGAAAACTTCCCAACTATGGGAAAGGAAATAGTTAATCAAGTCCAGGAAGCACAGAGAGTCCCATACAGGATAAATCCAAGGAGAAATATGACAAGACACATATTAATCAAACTGTCAAAAATTAAATACAAAGAAAGCATATTAAAAGCAGCAAGGGAAAAACAAAAAATAACACACAAGGGAATCCCCATAAGGTTAACAGCTGATCTCTCAGCAGAAACTCTGCAAGGCAGAAGGGAGTGGCAGGACATACTGAAAATGATGAAGGAGAAAAACCTGCAACCAAGATTACTCTACCCAGCAAGGATCTCATTCAGATTTGATGGAGAAATTAAAACCTTTACAGACAAGCAAAAGCTGAGAGAATTCAGCACCACCAAACCAGCTTTACAACAAATGCTAAAGGAACTTCTCTAGGCAAGAAACACAAGAGAAGGAAAAGACCTACAATAACGAACCCAAAACAATATAGAAAATGGGAATAGGAACATACATATCGATAATTACCTTAAATGTAAATGGACTAAATGCTCCCATCAAAAGACACAGATTGGCTGAATGGATACAAAAACAAGACCCATATATATGCTGTCTACAAGAGACCCACTTCAGACCTAGAGACATACAGATTGAAAGTAAGGGGATGGAAAAAGATATTCCATGCAAATGGAAACCAAAAGAAAGCTGGAGTAGCAATTCTCATATCAGACAAAATAGACTTAAAATAAAGACTATTAGAAGAGACAAAGAAGGACACTACATAATGATCAAGGGATCGATCCAAGAAGAAGATATAACAATTATAAATATTTATGCACCCAACATAGGAGCACCTCAATACATAAGGCAAATACTAACAGCCATAAAAGGGAAAATCGACAGTAACACATTCATAGTAGGGGACTTTAACACCCCACTTTCACCAATAGACAGATCATCCAAAATGAAAATAAATAAGGAAACACAAGCTTTAAATGATACATTAAACAAGATAGACTTAATTGATATTTATAGGAAACTCCATCCAAAAACAACAGAATACACATTTTTCTCAAGTGCTCATGGAACATTCTCCAGGATAGATCATATCTTGGGTCACAAATCAAGCCTTGGTAAATTTAAGAAAATTGAAACTGTATCAAGTATCCTTTCTGACCACAACACTATGAGACTAGATATCAATTACAGGAAAAGATCTGTAAAAAATACAAACACATGAAGGCTAAAAAATACACTACTTAATAACGAAGTGATCACTGAAGAAATCAAAGAGGAAATCAAAAAATACCTAGAAACAAATGACAATGGAGACACAACGACCCAAAACCTATGGGATGCAGCAAAAGCAGTTCTAAGAGGGAAGTTTATAGCAATACAATTCTACCTTAAGAAACAGGAAACATCTCGAATAAACAACCTAACCTTGCACCTAAAGCAATTAGAGAAAGAAGAAAAAAAAAATCCAAAGTTAGCGAAAGAAAGAAATCATAGAGATCAGATCAGAAATAAATGAAAAAGAAATGAAGGAAACGATAGCAAAGATCAATAAAACTAAAAGCTGGTTCTTTGACAAGATAAACAAAATTGATAAACCATTAGCCAGACTCATCAAGAAAAAAAGGGAGAAGACTCAAATCAACAGAATTAGAAATGAAAAAGGAGAAGTAACAACTGACACTGCAGAAATACAAAAGATCATGAGAGATTACTACAAGCAACTCTATGCCAATAAAATGGACAACCTGGAAGAAATGGACAAATTCTTAGAAATGCACAACGTGCCAAGACTGAATCAGGGAGAAATAGAAAATATGAACAGACCAATCACAAGCACTGAAACTGAAACTCTGATTAAAAATCTTCCAACAAACAAAAGCCCAGGACCAGATGGCTTCACAGGCGAATTCTATCAAACATTTAGAGAAGAGCTAACACCTATCCTTCTCAAACTCTTCCAAAATATAGCAGAGGGAGGAACACTCCCAAATTCATTCCATAAGGCCACCATCACCTTGATTCCAAAACCAGACAAGGATGTCACAAAGAAAGAAAACTACAGGCCAATATCACTGATGAACATAGATGCAAAAATCCTCAACAAAATACTAGCAAACAGAATCCAACAGCACATTAAAAGGATCATACACCATGATCAAGTGGGGTTTATTCCAGGAATGCAAGGATTCTTCAATATACGCAAATCAATCAACGTGATACACCATATTAACAAATTGAAGGAGAAAAACCATATGATCATCTCAATAGATGCAGAGAAAGCTTTCAACAAAATTAAACACCCATTTATGATAAAAACCCTGCAGAAAGTAGGCACAGAGGGAACTTTCCTCAACATAATAAAGGCCATATATGACAAACCCACAGCCAACATCATCCTCAATGGTGAAAAACTGAAAGCATTTCCACTAAGATCAGGAACAAGACAAGGTTGCCCACTCTCACCACTCTTATTCAACATATTTTTGGAAGTTTTAGCCACAGCAATCAGAAAAGAAAAGGAAATAAAAGGAATCCAAATCAGAAAAGAAGGAGTAAAGCTGTCACTGTTTGCAGATGACATGATACTATACATAGAGAATCCTAAAGATGCTACCAAAAACTACTAGAGCTAATCAATGAATTTGGTAAAGTGGCAGGATACAAAATTAATGCACAGAAATCTCTGGCATTCCTATACACTAATGATGAAAAATCTGAAAGTGAAATCAAGAAAACACTCCCATTTACCACTGCAACAAAAAGAATAAAATATCTAGGAATAAACCTACTTAAGGAGACAAAAGACCTATATGCAGAAAATTATAAGACACCGATGAAAGAAAATAAAGATGATACAAATAGATGGAGAGATATACCATGTTCTTGGATTGGAAGAATCAACATTGTGAAAATGACTCTACTACCCAAAGCAGTCTACAGATTCAATGCAATCCCTATCAAACTACCACTGGCATTTTTCACAAAACTGGAACAAAAAATTTCACAATTTGTATGGAAACACAAAAGACCCCGAATAGCCAAAGCAATCTTGAGAACAAAAAACGGAGCCTGAGGAATCAGGCTCCCTGACTTCAGACTATACTACAAAGCTACAGTAATCAAAACAGTATGGTACTGGCACAAAAACAGAAAGATCAACAGAACAGGATAGAAAGCCCAGAGATAAACCCACGCATATATGGTCACCTTATCTTTGATAAAGGAGGCAGGAATGTACAGTGGAGAAAGGACAGCCTCTTCAATAAGTGGTGCTGGGAAAACAGGACAGGTACACGTAAAAGTATGAGATTAGATCACTCCCTAACACCATCAGCAAAAAATCTAGAAACAATAAATGCTGGAGAGGGTGTGGAGAAAAGGGAAGAGTCTTGCACTGCTTGTGGGAATGTGAATTGGTACAGCCACTATGGAGAACAGTATGGAGATTCCTTAAAAAACTACAAATAGAACTATGATATGACCCAGCAATCCCACTCCTGGGCATATACCCTGAGAAAACCATAATTCAAAAAGAGTCATGTACCAAAATGTTCATTGCAGCTCTATTTACAATAGCCCGGAGATGGAAACAACCTAAGTGCCCATCATCGGATGAATGGATAAAGAAGATGTGGCACATATATACAATGGAGTATTACTCAGCCATAAAAAGAAACGAAATTGAGCTATTTGTAATGAGGTGGATAGACCTAGAGTCTGTCATACAGAGTGAAGTAAGTCAAAATGAGAAAGACCAATACCGTATGCTAACACATATATATATGGAATTTAAGAAAAAAAATGTTATGAAGAACCTAGGGGTAAGACAGGAATAAAGACACATACCTACTAGAGAATCGACTTGAGGATATGGGGAGGGGGAAGGGTGAGCTGTGACAAAACAAGAAAGAGGCATGGACATATATACACTACCAAACGTAAGGTAGATAGCTAGTGGGAAGCAGCTGCATAGCACAGGGAGATCAGCTCGGTGCTTTGTGACTGCCTGGAGGGGTGGGATAGGGAGGGTGGGAGGGAGGGAGATGGAAGAGGGCAGAGATATGGGAACATATGTATATGTATAACTGATTCACTTTGTTATAAAGCAGAAACTAACACACCATTGTAAAGCAATTATACCCCAATAAAGATGTTAAAAAAAAAAAAAAAGAGAATGTGAAAAAAGAATCCCTTTTAAAATTTCATCCAAAAAAAAAATACCTGGGAATAAACCTGACCAAGGAGGTGAAAGTCTTATATGTTGAGAACTATAAAACATTAATAAAGGAAACTAGGGCTTCCCTGGTGGTGCAGTGGTTGAGGGTCCGCCTGCCGATGCAGGGGACACGGGTTCGTGCCCCGGTCTGGGAAGATCCCATGTGCCGCAGAGTGGCTGGGCCCATGAGCCATGGCCCATGAGCCTGCGCATCTGGAGCCTGTGGTCCGCAGCGGGAGAGGCCACAACAGTGAGAGGCCCGCATACCGCAAAAAAAATAAAATAAAAAAAAAATAAAGGAAACTAAAGATGATTCAAAGAAATGGAAAGCTATCCCATGCTCTTGGATTGGAAGAATTAATATTGTTAAAATGGCCATACCACCCAAAGCAATCTATGGATTTATTGTGATCCCTATCTAATTACCCATGACATTTTTCACAGAACTAGAACAAATAATCCTAGTTTATATGGAACCACAAAAGATCCAGAATTGCCAAGGAAATCCTGAGGAAAAAAACAAAGCTGGAGGCATAACCCGCCCAGACTTCAGACAATACTACAAAGCTACAGTAATCAAAATAGTGTGATATTGGCACAAAAACAGATATTTGGATCAATAGAACAGAACAGAGAGCCCAGAAATAAACCCACATACCTAGAGTCGATTAATCTTCGACAAAGGATGCAAGAATACATAATGGAGAAAAGAAAGTCTCTTCAGCAAGTGATACTGGGAAAGCTGGACAGCCACATATAAATCAATGAAGTTAGAACACTGCCTCACACCATATACAAAAATAAACTCAGAATGGCTTAAAGACTTAAATATAAGACATGACACCGTAAAATTCCTAGAAGAGAACATAGGCAAAACATTCTGACATAAACTGTAGCAATGTTTTCTTAGGTCAGTCTCCCAAGGCAAAGGAAATAAAAGCAAAAATAAACAAATGGGACCTAATCAAACTTATAAGCTTTTGCACAGCAAAGGAAACCATAAACAAAAATACAACCTACAGAATGGGAGAAAATATTTGCAAACAATGCAACTGACAAGAGCTTAATTTCCAAAATATGCAAACAGCTCATACAGCTCAATATCAAAAAACAAACAACTGGGGACTTCCTTGGGGGGCAGTGGTTAAGAATCTGCCTGCCAATGCAGGGGACACTGGTTCGATCCCTGGTCCGGGAAGATCCCACATGCCGCGGAGCAACTAAGCCCATGCGCCACAACTACTGAGCCTGTGCTCTAGAACCCGTGAGCCACAACTACTGAACCCGTGTGCCACAACTACTGAGCCCACGTGCCTAGAGCCTATGCTCCTCGATGAGAGAAGCCACTGCAATGAGAAGCCCGTGCACCACAACGAAGAGCAGCCTCCACTCGCTGCAACTCGAGAAAGCCTGCGTGGAGCAACGAAGACCCAACGCAGCCAAAAATAAAAAAACCACACAAACAACCCACCCAATCAAAAAACAGGCAGAGGGCTTCCCTGGTGGCACAGTGGTTGAGAGTCTGCCTGCAGATGCAGGGGACTCGGGTTCGTGCCCCGGTCCGGGAGGATCCCCACATGCCGCGGAATGGCTGGGCCCGTGAGCCATGGCCGCTGGGCCTGCGCGTCCGGAGCCTGTGCTCCGCAATGGGAGAGGTCACGGCAGTGCCCACGTACCGCAAAAAAAAAAAAAAAAAAAAAAACAGGTAGAAAAGCTAAATAGACATTTCTCAAAGAAGACACGAAGATGGCCAACAGGCACATGAAAAGATGCTCAACATCACTAATTATTAGAGAAATGCAACTCAGAGCTACAATAAGGTTATCACCTTGCACCAGTCAGAACTGCCATCATCAAAAAGTCTTCAAATAACAAATGCTGGAGAGGGTGTGGAGAAAAGGGAACTTACACTGTTGGTGGGAATGTAAATTGGTGCAGCCACTATGGAGAACAGTTGGTGGGAATGTAAATTGGTGCAGCCACTATGGAGAACAGTATGGAGGTTCCTTAAAAAACTAAAAATAGAGTTACCATATGATGCAGCAATCCCACTTCTGGACATATATCCAAAAAAGACAAAAACTCTAGTTCAAAAAGATACATGCTTCCCAATGTTCATAGCAGCACTATTTACAATAGCCAAGACATGGAAGCAACCTAAGTGTCCAAAGACAGATGAATGAATAAAGAAGATGTGGTATATATATGCAAAATGGACTATTAGCCATAAAAAAGAATGAAATAATTCCATTTGCATCAAAATGGATGGACCTAGAGATTATCATACTAAGTGAAGTCAGATAAAGACAAATATCATATATCACTTATGTGTGGAATCTAAAAAAAATGATAATACCAATGAACTTATTGACAAAACAGAAAAAGACTCACATACATAGAAAACAAACCTATGATTACCAAAGGGGAAAGGGTGGGGAGGGATAAATTAGGCGTTTGGGATGAACAGATACTCACCACTCTATATAAAATAGATAAATAACAAGGTCCTACAGTATAGTGCAGGGAACTATATTCAATAGCTTGTAATAACTTATAATGGAAAAGAATCTGAAAAAGTATATACATATGTGTGTGTGTAGATCTGAATCACTTTGCTATGTATCTGAAACTAACACAATAAATCAACTATACCTCAATAAAAAATAAATAAAGTTGTGCTTTTCAAATTTGGCTATACCTTAGAATCCCCTGAGGAGCTGTTTAAAAAAATTTGCATAGCCAACTGAAAGATATGACCTCCTATGGAAGAAAAGACTCCATTAGCAACAAATAAGATAAAATACTGAAGAATAAACTTAAGATATGTACAAAACCTTAAAATAATACTGAAAGACAAAAACATAGGTTTTCCTTGCTATTGGATAGGATGATTTAACATCATAAAGATGCCAATTATACCCAGATTAATATATG
Organism: Leucopleurus acutus; assembly: GCF_964270905.1. Classification (NCBI taxonomy): domain Eukaryota; kingdom Metazoa; phylum Chordata; class Mammalia; order Artiodactyla; family Delphinidae; genus Leucopleurus; species Leucopleurus acutus. The sequence goes on from NC_139161.1 coordinate 54,291,056, forward strand.
AATTTAATGTAATCTCAATAAAAATACCAACTTTATTTCTTTCTGGAGCTAAATAGTTAATTCTAAATTTCATACATGCACAATAAAGAAAACCCAGAAAAAAGGAAAGTCACAGGCAGGACATCCTACCAGATATTAACACATACACAATAAAGTCTACATAATGCAGAATGTTGTACTGATGCATGAAGAGACAGACTCACCAGAGGAACATACTAGAAAGGCCAGGAAAAGGACCAAATACATATGGAAATTTGATTCAAAATGAAGGGGGCATCTAAAGTCATCAGGGCAAAGATAGACTCTAGTAAGTGGTAGAGTGACAACTGGATGGCCAGTTGGAAAAAGATAAATTTGGATCCATGCCTCATACCACACACATACCACACATTAAATAACAAATGTATCAGGCCCAAATGTAAAGAAATGAAACAAGTACTAAAAGAAAACATGGGTGAATTCCTTTCTAATCTGGGAGTGGGAGAGGACAACTATGATTCAAAATTCAGAACTGTAAAAAAATAAAGACAACATCATAGCAATTAAAAAGAACTTCATGGCAAAAAAAAAAAAAATCAGAGCAAAAGACAAAATGGCAAATTGGGAGAAAATATCTGTAATTTGCATCACAAAAGGCCAATGTCTTTAATATATAAATAATTCTTAAACATTGAGAAGGATTTAAAAACTCTCAGATGGAAACAAGTGGCAAATAAACAAGCAGAAAACACACAAAAAGATACACAGGTGGTCTTTAAACATGAGAAAAAATGCTTATCATTAAGAGAAATGTATACTGAAACCACACTTTCTCGCTAATTAGAATGGAACAAATCCAAATGCTGGGCAAAACATTCTGTTGGCAAAGCTGTGATGAAACACACACTCTCATGCTTTCCTAGTGGGTGAAAAATTCCATAGCAACTGCTATGGAGGGGAATTCAGAAAAAACTAATTAAATATGCGATTTCCCTTTGACCCAGCAAAACCACTTCTAGGAGTCAACCCCTAAGATGTAAGTCCACAAATACTAAAACGCTGTAAGTGCCAGGTTATTTATAGTGGCACTATCATAATAGCAAAAGATTGAAAGTAGCCCAAGTATTGAGCAATAGAAAACTTATTGAATACATTATGCTCTACCCCTATGACAGAATATGTGGCTATATGGTGAGCCTGCCATGAAAAAGAATTAGAATGATCTCTAAAAGCTGAGATGGAGTCATTTCTAGGGTATATTGTTTGTAAAAAAAAGAAAGGCCCAGAACAGTGTATACAGAATGCTAACTTCCGTGTAAGAAAGAAGATATAAGAATATCTATACATATTGGCTCATTTTTGAAAAAAGAAACATAAGAAAGGTAAACCAGAAACTAAGCAAATGGTTCCCCATAGAGAGTGAATGCCTTCTTACACGGTTTTGACTTTTGAACCATGTAAATAGCTGATTCAAAAATAAATTTTAAGAAAAAGGAAGGAAAAAAGCAATTCCTAAAATTAAATTTTAAAAAGCACAAATAAACCTAATGCATATCAAATTAATAATATAACGACACTTAGAAAAGAGTTAATTCTTGTGAATTTTGAAAAGTACCCTGTACATTCTTCATGAGATGTATTCAAAGCGGAGAGAGAAGTACAAAGAAATTGGGAACCTTTCCCAGTAGGTTAATTATTAGTTGTACTCTGGATTAAAATGTGAAACAACTTATATATTTTTAGATAGTGCAAATAAATAAATTCATCTTACAAGAACCAAAATTTTCACTCTAAGAGAAAAAAAGACACAAGTATAAAATAAAAGAGAGTTAGAAAAACCCCATAATGTTAATTTGAACTGGACCTGTTTATTTGAATCAGCTTGAGCATCTGAAAGAATGACTGTATTTAAATATCAACACATTGAATAAGGAATAATTTGTGAGTCCTAAGGTGAGACAGGGTCGGGAGGGCGGGGGCAGCGAGGAAGGAAAGCTCTTCCTCTTTATAGAAGAACACCACTAATAAGTGTAGACAGAATGAGAAAATGAGGAACATTATCATTCCCCCACCCCTGATATAATCAGTGATCCAGGCAAGGATCATCCACGACGCTAAAACCACTGGGTGAAAGGGTTTTAGGGAGAAAGATATTCACTATTTTAACCAGGTGAGGAAACAGCACCACCAATAATGGACAGCCTGCCATCCTAACAAGGATGATGCAGGATGCACTACCCAACATCCCCTAGGAAATAGTCTTGCCAGATGTTTAACCTGTGTCTATTCAAGCCTCTGTCCACAACCTCAGAAAGTAGAGAGAAGAACACATCAGTGACACCATGAAGAAGCCATCAGTCAAATCTAGAATGTAGGACATTCTGTAAGAAAACTGGCCTAGATAGTTCAAAATGAATCAATGTTATGTTTTAAAAATGTTTTAGGTGGGGCTTCTCTGGTGGCGCAGTGGTTGAGAGTCCGCCTGCCGATGGGCTGGGCCCATGAGTCATGGCCGCTGAGCCTGTGTGTCCGGAGCCTGTGCTCCACAATGGGAGAGTCCACAGCAGTGAGAGGCCCGTGTACCACAAGAAAAAAAAAAAAAAAATGTTTTAGGTGAAAAGAGATGACAAAGATAGAACCAAATGTAACATGTGAACCTTGGTTAGATCCTAGATTGGAAAAGAGAACAGAAGGGAGGGAAATAAGAAAGAACAAACCTGAAAAGAGGACAAATTGAGGACAGAATTGCTGTTATTTTTCTTAGGTGTAAAAATGGAATTGTAGCTATGTAGAAAATTGACCTTATTTCTAGATGTTTCATACTGAAATATTTAGGGAGATAGCATCTTATACAATGAGTTTCAAATGGTGACCCTAGGGAAAGGGTAAATCTGTGTTCAGTAGGTTTGAAAATGTTCAAATAAAAGGCTGAGGGGAGAATGAAAAAAAAAAAAAGGGCCTAGTCCCACCCCTGCCCCAGACCAATGGAATCTCTAGGTTTGGGTGCCATCTGTGAGGCTCTCCCATCTAGTGCACCCCGGATACTTATGTACACCTGCAGCTGAGGACTAACCATTCAGAGTTCCAGGGGGTGTGGGCAAAAAAAAAAAGAACGATAGAATTCTGTAGTGAAGAGACGGCTTTGAGAGCACACAGATACTCCCCAAATAGTGACTGAAAAGGGCAGGAAGAGGACGCAGTTAGCAGGGCTGTGGGGTGTGTGTTGGGGGGGGCGGTTCTGGAGGGAACGAGCATTAAGGAGAATCTCAAATAGCAGTGACTGAAGCTGAAGCCCCGGGGCCGGCGATGCTCAAACACTTCTCGTAAATTAAAATCATTGAACTAGATGAGGTTTCCTAACCCAGACCCCATGAAGTCAGAATCTCTGGGGGCTAGACTTGGGTGTGTGGGCTTTCCAAAGGCTCTCCAGGTCATTTTGAGGAAGGCCCTTGATTAGGAACTACTGTTAGACCATCCCTTCAGTTCCTTCCGACCCTGACGCTATGCGACTCCACACTTAAGAGACCTTATTCCCAAATCTAGGAGGGCTGGGGCGTCCTCGCCCCTAACTGACCAGCCCCTTCCTTAGGAGGTAGACACCTTCCCCGAGGGATCCCAGAGGCCTTGGGGAAAAGCAGGTGGCAGGGTTGTCCCCAACATTGTGGCTAGACTCTAACATGGGCAGGGGAGGGGGAGGGGAGGTACAGGGGGCAGAATAAAGAACGCAAGCAGTTTCTGCCAAGCATTTGAGCTGCCAGGGCCAGAAGTGGTGTCTGCCACACTCCGAGGGGGCAGGGGGTAAGAGGGAGCGAGTCGGGAGGCCTTGACCTGAGACTTTGGCTCATCTTCTCCCTTCACCAGGCCTCAGTCTCCTCATCTGAGAAATGGGTCTCTCTGATCTCCTAGGTCCCCTTGGGTCCCTCCTTTCTCTGATTTTACCATTCTCATCAGGAGGACACACCAACATGCCCTAAAAAGGATGAACTGGGCTGCGATGTGTCAGAATATTTATTCTACCCTCACAGTAACGTGGGTGGGAGGGATGTGGACGCCGGGCACACCCCACTTTGTGGCAGCCCTTGGTCAATGCTGTTCGCCTGCAAGACTGCCCTTGTGAAGCAGGTACCGACTTCCCAGACTACAGGAGAAAGATGTAATTGCCATTATTTCTCTAACAAATTTTATCTTCGTTTACAAACCTCTACTTCCACCAAAGAAGAGAAAACTAAATTTGTCACCTGCACAGTAACTGAGCGGCTTCCAGAATTTTTTAGTGTTGTTTGGTAAATAGTCAACTCAGGATGCTGCCTGTTGCCCCTTCTTCCTGTATCCTCAAACCTGCCCTAGACTCAGGGAGGGGGACATCTTATGTTTCACCTGGGGGGATGGGAGAGGGGCCTCTGGTCTACAACTGCCATCTGCCCACGGTGGTCTCGGCAGAGAAGTGGGCCTGTCCCCGCTCGTCCAGTCACCACGGCCTCCAGACTCCAGGTCGGTTAACACACTCTTTACCCCCCTCACCCAAAATAGAGGCCCCTGCGGATGCGCTCAGGCCTGTGCCAGGCAGTGGGAGCCAAGTGGTAAACCGAACAGACGCGAAACATAGACTGTGCAACTAACTGATGAATTCCATACCTTTGACCTTTGTGGTTGGTGCTAAAAGGGGAAATGCAGGGAGCTCAGGAAGGAGCCAGGCGAGGCACATCAGTGCCACCTTAGTTTACGCACCTGTAGGCTTCAATGCAAAACTCCAGTCCTTGCCTGCTTTCCACAAGAAACACGGCCGCACCGAGCGTTCCACGGTTTGTGGGAATCTTACGAGGATGGGAGGGGAAGGGCAGGGCATCACCTTCCTCCATGTTACTCCCCCGCTGCTTCCAGATTCCCCTCACCACCCTCCAACCAGGGAGCCTAAGTTCCTCTTCTCTTGGCCGTGCCGAGGAGCTTTCTCAATGTCTCAGACCTGGACCCAAGCCCATCTGGGGCCTAGGTCCCCTCAAGTAGGGTCAGTAAACGTTTCCTTCCCAGACAGTTTCAAGACGTCTCACACCAGGTGCCTCGGCAAATAACACTCCCTCCATTCCATGGCACTCTCACCCCACGCCCACCTGCCCCTTACTGCTCCCTCCAGGTGGGGCTGTGAGGGCCGCTGCCCTGCCCTCCGGCAGCAAATGTCAACTGTGCCCTGCCACGACCCTCCTGTCACCATGTCACTTGTTGGTAACCTCATCCGCTCCCGTACACCTGACTTCACGTGCTCCCGGACTCGGAGCTGACAGGCACCGCTTCCGGAGGTCTGCTGGTGCCAAGCACACTCCTCACAAAGGGTAAGACGCCTCTCTTACCTCACTACGTTTCCCTTCCCAAAGTGCGAAAGCGTCATGGCTTTTCCCATCACTGGGATGGGCTGGGGCTGGGGGCTCTGCCGAAAACATGAGTCCAGGACAGGGATCATCCCTCTAGCAGAACAGTCAACTCTAGGAAAGCAAATTGTGGCTCTTTAGGGAACTGGGAATGACAATGAGTAAAGAGTTACTTTAGAAATGATTTGGCAACCACACCTTGTGTGGAAATGTTGCCTTCTCCAAGATTTTCTTCTGATTATAAAATTAATATTCATATAAAAATTTAAATTATAGGAAATATAAGATAAAGGCAAATCATAATCTCCCACTCAGAGCTAGCAGTCACTAGTATTATATATTACTTCCAAGCATTTTAATATGCCTATTCATATTTGTCTTTTCTAAATAAAAAGGGGCAATTTTTACATATTTTTATTAAAGCAATACATGCTCACTTTAAAAACAAAATCCTATCATGCAGAAATGTAATTGTAACCAACTTTGTTTTTGCTTGACAGATTGTGGATGTAATTCCATGTCAGGGACTTTAGATTTACATCATCATTTTTTATGGGGCCACACAATCCTGTTATGCAGAGGTACCGTAATTAATTTAATAAGTTCCATCTTTAAAAATATCATAGTGAGGAACTTCCTTGTCTCTTTGAACATTTATCCAATTGTTTCCTTAGGATAAACTTCCAGAAATAGAATTACAGAATCTAATGCTTTTGGTACATATAACCATATTAATCTGAAGGATTATATCCATTTACTCTCCCCCCTCCCCCTCGGTAAGGGCTTATTTCCCCACACCTTTGCCAACTCTAGGTCTCATCACTTGCTCGTGCCAGTTTTATAGGTGAACAAGGTACCTCACTCCTGCTTTACTTTGCTTTTATTATGAACGAGGCTGAATCTCATCTTGTTGCTGCCGGTCATTTGTTGTTCTATGAATAGTCTTCGTGTCCTTTGTCCTTTTTCTCTTGAGAAGTTAATCTTTTTCTATTTTAAGAACTTTCATGTCTCAGAGGTTTTAGTAATCTCTCATGTATATTGCAAATGTTTTCCCCATTTGTTCCTCATCTCATGTGAGCCTCACAACAATCCCAGGGGGTTGGCAGAGCAGGTGGAATGATCCCCACTTAATTGATGTGGAAACTGTGACTCACTGAGGAATACTGGCCAATGTAAGAGGGGTGTGGGAGGACCATGGTTTCCTTGCTCTGAGTCTGGTGCACCAAGCTGTCCTACTGTTCCAAGGGCCCTGACGGCATCCTTCAGGATTATGGGAGAAATAACATTTCCCCTATGGAAATTAGTCTCTCGACTATTTGGGCCTCAGTTTTCTCTTCTGTTAAAAAAAAAATGGAATTTTTTCAAAAACATGATCCCTTATGTCCTCTTCAGCTCAACGATCTTCTGATTCGGTGATTTAAGGCACAGGAGAGACGTGCATTGCCTTTATCCTCCAAGCATGTATGTGGGTGCGGGAGGCGGCTAGGCTGTCCGTTTCCACGTGTGAAGTGCAGGGTGAATGTCCACAATGGCATGATACCAGGAGCCTTCCTCCCTAGACTTGCCCAGGCGGGAACCTGGAGCTTGATCCTGGCCATGTCTCTCCCCAGTCAAGTCAAACACACAAGGCAACAGCGATAAACCCCAGCACCTCCACGTCTCGGGCTAGAGCAAGGTGGCTACTGCGTCTTCCCAGGATCCGCGGAAGTGTCACCGAGCAGGGCACACACCATGGGAGCCTGGTCACCGCTTCCTGCTCCTTCTTAGCAATGTATCTCAGGAAGCAACTGCTGTTTGATCAAAATCGATGTGGGGATAAACTATTTGTCTTCCTGATACTAGGAGATTCTTCCTAATAATGACTCTTTCTTATTACAAAATTAATATGTGTTTGTTTAGGCAGGTTTAGAAAATCAATCCTCAAAAATAAGAAAATAAAAATCATTCATGATGAGATTGGTTCAAGATGGTGGAATAGAAGGACATGCTCTCACTACCTCTTGCGAGAGCACCGGTATCACAACTAACTGCTGAACAATCATCAACAGGAAGACACTGGAACTCACCAAAAAAGATACTCCACATCAAAAGATGAAGGAGAAGCCACAATGAGATGGTAGGAGGGGCGAAATCACAATAAAATCAAATCTCATAATTGCTGGGAGGGTGACTCACAAACTGGAGAACACTTATAACACAGAAGTCCACCCACTGGAGTGAAGATTCTGAGCCCCACGTCAGGCTTCCCAGTCTGGGTGTCCGGCAACAGGAGGAGAAATTCCTAGAGAATCAGACTTTGAAGGCTGCCGGGATTTGATTGCAGGACTTCAACAGGACTGGGGGAAACAGAGACTCCACTCTTGGAGGGCACATACAAAGTAGTGTGCACATCGGGACACAGGGGAAGGAGCAGTGACCCCAGGAAAGACTGAACCACACGTACCTGCTAGTGTTGGAGTGTCTCCTGCAGAGGCTGTGGCTGTGGCTTACCGTGAGGACAAGGACACTGGCAGCAGAAATTCTGGGAAGTGCTCCTTGGCATGAGCCGTCCCAGAGTCCACCATTAGCCCCACCAAAGAGACCAGGAAGGCTCCACTGTTGGGTTGCCTCAGGCCAAACAACCAACAGGGAGGGAACCCAGCTCCACCCAGCAACAGTCAAGTGGATTAAAGTTTTACCTAGCTCTGCCCACCAGAGCACCAGCCAGCTCTACCACCACCAGTCCCTCCCATCAGGAAACTTGCACAAGCCTCTTAGAGAGCCTCATCCACCAGAGGGCAGACAGCAGAATCAAGAAGAACTACAATCCTGCAGCCTGTGGAACAAAAACCACATTCACAGAAAGACAGACAAGATGAAAAGGCAGAGGGCTATGCACCAGATGAAGGAACAAGATAAAACCCCAGAAAAACAACTAACTGAAGTGGAGATAGGAAACCTTCCAGAAAAAGAATTCAGAATAAACATAGTGAATATGATCTAGGACCTCAGAAAAAGAATGGAAGCAAAGATCGAGAAGATGCAAGAAATATTTAACAAAGACCTAGAAGAATTAAAGAACAAACAAACAGAGATGAACAATACAATAACTGAGATGAAAACTACACTAGAAGGAATCAATCGCAGAATAACTGAGGCAGAAGAACAGATAAGTGTCCTGGAAGAGAGAATGGTGACTGCTGTGGAACAGATCAAAGAAAAAAGAATGAAAAGAAATGAAGACAGCCTAAGAGACCTCTGGGACAACATTAAACGCAACAACGTTCGCATTATAGGGGTCCCAGAAGGAGAAGAGAGAGAAAGGACCAAAGAAAATATTTGAAGACATTATAGTCGAAAACTTCCCTAACATGGGAAATAGCCACCCAAGTCCAGGAAGTGCAATGAGCCCCATACAGGACAAACCCAAGGAGAAACACGCCGAGCCACTTGGTAATCAAACTGACAAAAATTAAGACAAAAATTATTGAAAGCAGCAAGGGAAAAAGGAGAAATAACATATAAGGGAACTCCCATAAGGTTAACAGCTGATTTCTCAGCAGAAACTCTATAAGCCAGAAGGAGTGGCATGATATACTTAAAGTGATGAAAGGGAAGAACCTACAACCAAGATTACTCTACCCAGCAAGGATCTCATTCAGATTTGATAGAGAAATCAAAAGCTTTACAGACAAGCAAAAGCTAAGAGAATTCAGCACCACCAAACCACCTCTACAACAAATGCTAAAGGATCTCCTCTTAGTGGGAAACACAAGAGAAGAAAAGGACCTACAAAAACAAACACAAAACAATTAAGAAAATGGTCATAGGAACATACATATCGATAATTACCTTAAATGTGAATGGATTAAATGCTCCAACCAAAAGACACAGGCTTGCTGAATGGATACAAAAACAAGACCCATATATATGCTGTCTACAAGGGACGCACTTCAGACCTAGGGACACATTCAGACTGAAAGTGAGGGGATGGAAAAAGATACTCCATGCAAATGGAAATCAAAAGAAAGCTGGAGTAGCAATACTCATATCAGATAAAATAGACTTTAAAATAGAGAATGTTACAAGAGACAAGGAAGGACACTACATAAAGAGCAAGGGATCAATCCATGAAGAAGATTTAAGAATTATAAATATATATACACCCAACATAGGAGCACCTCAATACATAAGGCAACTGCTAACAGCTATAAAAGAAGAAATCGACAGTAACACAAAAATAGTGGGGGATATTAACACCTCACTTACACCAATGGACAGATCATCCAAACAGAAAATTATTAAGGAAACATAAGCTTTAAATGACACAACATACCACACAGATTTAATTGATATTTATAGGACATTCCATCCAAAAACAGCAGATTACACTTTCTTCTCAAGTACGCACGGAACATTCTTCAGGACAGATCACATCTTGGGCCACAAATCAAGCCTTAGTAAATTTAAGAAAATTGAGATCATATCCAGCATCTTTTCTGACCACAACGCTATTAGATTAGAAATCAATTACAGGAAAAAAACGTAAAAAACACAAACACATGGAGGCTAAACAATATATTACTAAATAACCGAGATCACTGAAGAAATCAAAGAGGAAATCAAAAAATACCTAGAGACAAATGACAATGAAAACACAGCGATCCAAAACCTATGGGATGCAGCGAAAGCAGTTCTAAGAGGGAAGTTTATAGCTATACAAGCCTACCTCAAGAAACAAGAAAAATCTCAAGTAAACAATCTAAACTTACACCTGAAGGAACTAGAGAAAGAAGAATAAACAAAACCCAAAGTTAGCAGAAGGAAAGAAATCATGAATTTCAGAGCAGAAACAAATGAAATGGAAACAAAGAAAACAACAGCAAAGATCAATAAAACTAAAAGCCAGTTCTTTGAGAAAATAAACAAAATTGATAAACCATTAGCCAGACTCATCAAGAAAAAAAGGGAGAAGACTCAAATCAATAGAATTAAAAATGAAAAAGAAATAACAACCGACACGGCAGAAATACAAAAGATCAGGAGAGATTACTACAAGCAAATCTATGCCAAAAAAATGGACAACCTGGAAGAAATGGACAAATTCTTACAAATGCACATGTGCCAAGACTGAATCAGGAAGAAATAGAAAATATGAACAGACCAATCACAAGCACTGAATTGAAACTCTGATTAAAAATCTTCCAACAAACAAAAGCCCAGGACCAGATGGCTTCACAGGCCAATTCTATCAAACATGTAGAGAACAGCTAACACCTATCTTTCTCAAACTCTTCCAAAATACAGCAGGGGAGGAACACTCCCAAATTCATTCTACGAGGCCACATTCACCTTGATACCAAAACCAGACAAGGATGGCACAAAGAAAGAAAACTACAGGCCAATATCACGGATGAACATAGATGCAAAAATCCTCAACAAAATACTAGCAAACAGAATCCAACAGCACATTAAACGGATCATACACCATGATCAAGTGGGGTTTATTCCAGGAATGCAAGGATTCTTCAATATACGCAAATCAATCAATGTGATACACCATATTAACAAATTGAAGGAGAAAAACCATATGATCATCTCAATAGATGCAGAGAAAGCTTTTGACAAAATTCAACTCCCATTTATGATAAACAACCCTGCAGAAAGTAGGTATAGAGGGAACTTTCCTCAACATAATAAAGGCCATATATGACAAACCCACAGCCAACATCGTCCTCAATGGTGAAAAACTGAAAGCACTTCCACTAAGATCAGGAACAAGACAAGGTTGCCCACTCTCACCACTCTTATTCAATATAGCTTTGGAAGTTTTAGCCACAGCAATCAGAGAAGAAAAGGAAATAAAAGGAATCCAAATAGGAAAAAAAGAAGTAAAGCTGTCACTGTTTGCAGGTGACATGACACTATACAAAGAGAATACTAAAGATGCTACCAAAAAACTACTAGAGCTAATCAATGAATTTGGTAAAGTAGCAGAATACAAAATTAATGTACAGAAATCGCTTGCATTCCTATACTCTAATGATGAAAAATCTGAAAGTGAAATTAAGAAAACACTCACATTTACCATTGCAACAAAAAGAATAAAATATCTAGGAATAAACCTACCTAAGGAGACAAAACACCTGTATGCAGAAAATTATAAGACAAAGATGAAAGAAATTAAAGATGATACAAATGGAGAAATATACTATGTTCTTGGATTGGAAGAACTAACATTGTGACAATGATTGTACTAACCAAAGCAATCTACAGATTCAATGCAATCCCTATCAAACTACCACTGGCATTTTTCACAGAACTAGAACAAAAAATTTCACAATTTGTATGGAAACACAAAAGACCCCGAATAGCCAAAGCAATCTTGAGAACGAAAAATGGAGCTGGAGGAATCAGGTTCCCTGACTTCAGACTATACTACAAAGCTACAGTAATCAAGACAGTATGGTACTGGCACAAAAACAGAAACATAGATCAATGGAACAGGATAGAAAGCCCAGAGATAAACCCACGCACATATGGCCACCTTTTCTTTGATAAAGGAGGCAGGAATGTACAGTGGAGAAAGGACAGCCTCTTCAACAAGTGGTGCTGGAAAAACAGGACAGGTACACGTAAAAGGATGAGATTAGAGCACTCCCTAACACCATACACAAAAATAAGCTCAAAATGGATTCAAGACCTAAATGTAAGGCCAGAAACTATCAAACTCTTAGAGGAAAACATAGGCAGAACACTACGACATAAATCACAGCAAGATACTTTTTGACCCACCTCCTAGAGAAATGGAAATAAAAACAAAGATAAACAAATGGGACCTAATGAAACTTCAAAGCTTTTGCACAGGAAAGGAAACCAGAAACGAGACCAAAAGACAACCCTCAGAATGGGAGAAGATATTTGCAAATGAAGCAACTGACAAAGGATTACTCTCCAAAATTTATAAGCAGCTCATGGAGCTCAATAACAACAACAACAAAAAACCCAATCCAAAAATGGGCAGAAGACCCAAATAGACATTTCTCCAAGGAAGATACACAGACTGCCAACAAACACATGAAAGAATGCTCAACATCATTAATCATTAGAGAAATGCACATCAAAACTACAATGAGATATCATCTCACACCAGTCAGAATGGCCATCAGCAAAAAATCTAGAAACAATAAATGCTGGAGAGGGTGTGGAGAAAAGGGAACACTCTTGAACTGCTGGTGGGAATGTGAATTGGTACAGCCACTATGGAGAACAGTATGGAGATTCCTTAAAAAACTACAAATAGAACTACCATATGACCCAGCAATCCCACTCCTCGGCATATACCCTGAGAAAACCATAATTCAAAAAGAGCCATGTACCGAAATGTTCATTGCAGCTCTATTTACGATAGCCCGGAGACAGAGACAACCTAAGTGCCCATCATCGGATGAATGGATGAAGAAGATGTGGCACAAATATACAATGGAATATTACTCAGCCATAAAAAGAAACGAAATTGAGCTATTTGTAATGAGGTGGATGGACGTAGAGTCTGTCATACAGAGTGAAGTAAGTCAGAAAGAGAAAGACAAATACCGTATGCTAACACATACATATGGAATTTAAGAAAAAAAAATGTCACAAAGAACCTAGGGGTAAGACAGGAATAGAGACACAGACCTACTGGAGAACGGACTTGAGGATATGGGGAGGGGGAAGGGTGAGCTGTGACAAAGCGAGAGAGAGGCATGGACATATATACACTACCAAACGTAAGGTAGATATCGAGTGGGAAGCAGCCGCATAGCACAGGGATATCAGCCCGGTGCTTTGTGACCGCCTGGAGGGGTGGGATAGTGAGGGTGGGAGCGAGGGAGACGCAAGAGGGAAGAGATATGGGAACATATGTGTATGTATAACTGATTCACTTTGTTATAAAGCAGAAACTAACACACCATTGTAAAGCAATTATACTCCAATAAAGATGTAAAAGAAAAAATAGATAAAATAGACGTGATGTAGAAAAAAATAAATAAAATTAGAAATGAAAAAGAAGTTACAACAGACACCACAGAAATACAAAGCATCCTAAGAGACTACTACAAGCAACTCTATGCCAATAAAACGGACAACCTGGAAGAAATGGACAAATTCTTAGAAAGGTATAACCTTCCAAGACTGAACCAGGAATAAATAGAAAATATGAACAGACCAATCACAAGTAATGAAATCGAAACTGTGATTAAAAATCTTCCAAAAGGGGCTTCACTGGTGGCGCAGTGGTTGAGAGTCCGCCTGCCGATGCAGCGGACGCGTGTTCGTGCCCCAGTCCGGGAGGATCCCATATGCCGCGGAGCGGCTCGGCCCGTAAACCATGGCCGCTGAGCCTGCGCGTCCAGAGCCTCTGCTGCGCAACAGGAGAGGCCACAACAGTGAGAGGCCCGCGTACCACACACACACACACACAAAAAGACACATGCACCCTGATGTTCATTGTAGCACTATTTACAATAGCCAGGTCATGGAAGCAACCTAAATGCCCACTGACAGACGAATGGATAAAGAAGATGTGGTACATACATATAATGGAATATTATTCAGCCATAAAAAGGAATGAAATTGGGTCATTTGTAGAGACATGGATGGATTTAGAAACTGTCATTCAGAGTGAAGTAAGTCAGAAAGAGAAAAATAAATATTGTATATTAACGCATATATGTGGAATCTAGGAAAGTGGTACAAATGAATTGGTTTGCAGGGCAGAAATTGAGACACAGATGTAGAGAACAAACGTATGGACACCAAGGGGCGAACGCGGTGGAGGAGGGTGGTGCTCTGATGAATTGGGAGATTGCGATTGACATGTATACGTTAATATGTATAAAAGGATAACTAATAAGAACCTACTGTATAAAAAAATAAAATTAAATTAAAAGAAAAAAGAAAACCAGTGTTCACAAAAACAAAAACACTTTTGCAAATGCTTTTAGTTTTGGTAATTGCCCCAAACTGTAAAGAACCAACGTGACCCTCGAGTGGGAATGGAGTCTCAAACTGCTTCCTCCAGATAATGGAAACCTAGTCAGCAAACCAACAGAACAAGCTCCCCGGGCTCGCAGCTACATGGGTGACCTCCACTGTGCGTGCCAAGTGAAGGAAGCCAGGCCAAAGGCCTCCATTCGGTATGATTCCATTTGCATCACATCAGTTCTGGAGAAGGCAGAACTATAGCGTCAGAGGAGAGAGCAGTGGTTGCCTGTGCTGAATGCGGGGTGGGGGGTGACAACAAAGGGAGTCTGAGAGAATTTGACTGGGGGCGGGGTGGTACTGATGGAACTGTTTCGTCTTTTAATTGTGGTCGTGGTTACACAGTGCTTTGCATTTGTCAAACCTTACAGGACGTTCATTAAAACCAGTGAATTTTAGTGTGTATGAAGTTTTTCAATGTTTTAGTAAAAAGAGTGTATATTAAAAAAATCATTCATAAATATACCATCATTAGTAATAACATTTTGGTGTGTATTTTTTTGTGTTTATACAAAAAATGAGATCAAACTTTTGCAGCTTATTCACTTAAAGCATATATTGGACAACTTTCCATATCATTAAACATAAATCAACTCCTCCATTTTCAAGGTTCCACGGCACTCCACTCATAAATGTACCATGGTTTATTTATCCCCATAGTTGGGCAAATAGGTTGCTTTCCATTATCTACTATTCCCATTATTTACTATCACAAAAATGTTGCAATGAACAAACCTTTGTGCAAACCTACTGCTCTTTTTGTGGATAAAATGCATAAAGATGGAACAGTGGGCTTGGCTCTACATTGACAAACTGCCGTCCAGAAAGGCTGCCACACTGTATAGCCCACCAGTTCTATGTGAGACAAAAATTCCACCGTTTTAATTTGTATTATCTGATCACTAGTAATTTTTCTTTTTTTGTATGTATGGCAGTTAACTATTTGATATTCTTTTCCAAACTCTTTATGTCCTTTGCCCCACTCTATCTTGGGATGTTCATCTTCTATTTCCTTATGGATTTGTAAACATTCCTTATATGTTAGTGATAGTAACTCTACGATCTTGATCAGGCCTAGCAATGACTTACTCTATGCTTTTTGTCTTTAGTATCATGTTTACAAAAGCTTTCTCTACTATTTTAGCCTGCATTTTATGGTTGCAAAAGACAGAAGCTCATGCAGAACCTCCACAGAAAGGAGGTGGGATGGGGAGGGGGGGAATTGTTAGAGTGGATGTAGGTGACATGAAAATCCGGGAAGCCCAGGAAGCCTAAAGCACTGGTCTCCAGACTCAGGAGCACACGCCACATTGCAGTGTGGGAAGAAAACATCAGCCCTCCTACTTGAGTACATATACGTTTATAGTTTTTATAGGAAACTGGAACAAACGTACATAAGATGTACAAAAATACGTGTTCAGTTTATAGAATAATAAAACAAATACCCAGGTATCCATCACCTGGGCTAATAATACCATTAATTTGTTATCTCATCCTTTCAGATGTCTGCTTTTTTCCCCACATGCTACCCCTGACAACCACTTGCCAAATGTTTGTGCAGTAGTACATGTAGATGTGCAAGTAAGTAAATATGCGTGCACTGGAGAAGGCGTGTCAAGTTGTTGACTCTGAGGCCCCACTTGTCTCTGCCCGCCAGCTTCTTGCTCTACCCACAGACCTCCTCTTCTGAATGGTTTGCACCCAGCTCATGGTGGCTGCGCTGGCCTGGCTCTGGCCCCTCCTCGTCATGACCTTCTTGCTTCATTCAGCTCCTGTTGCTCATCGGCAGAGCCTTCTTCTGTCCGTGCTCCAGAGCTGGCTGGGACCGGCCCAACTGTGAACTGGCAGGCTCCAGGCTGCGGTGGGTTTGACCGTGTGGTGCAGTAGACTGCACTGCCCACCAGAGACCCGCGTGAGTGGGCTGCTGCCCTCCGGTGTGTTCATTTTAAAGGAGGATGTAGCATTAGAATCTCTGTCTTCATTTCGTTAAGTTCATTAAGTTCCAGTATTAATTTTTAGTAATCACCACCAGTACAATATACTACCTTTGTTACGCAGTCAAGTTTTGTAAGCCATGTATCTGTTTCCATACTTTCATTTGTGACTTGATCCACCTGTTGAACGCTAGGTAAGCACTACACTTTAACAAATCATTATGGCTTTGTAATATATTTTAGTAACAGTAAGACAAGTCTTTTCTCCTTGCTATTATTTTTACTGTTTTCCCTTACTTTCCCGTATCTTTCCTTGAACTACTTTGCTCATTTATTTTTCCAGATTAATTTCAGAATCTTTTTTGTTGAGCTCCCAAAAAATACCCCTGCAAATTTTTAAAGTTTATTGAGGTGTGTATGTATAAACTAAATTATACCCTTCATGCCTGTCCCTGTTAAGGGTGGAAGTTGATTCTCTCAGAGCTCCATAGCCCCACTCTCTTCTGTAACTGAGAGCCTTTCTGGCGTCTGAGCTGACCAGGAGACGGGCAGATTTAGCCTCCCTCAGCTTCATTTAATTACATCGGCTGTTCTCATCAGCCTGACTGCACAAGGGCAGGATGGAAATCAAATGGTCCTCAATCTGGTTTCAATTCAGTATTTGAATTCAATTCAGTATTTGAAAATGCTCAAATGGAAATACTGCATTTAGCCTTGATAAATAGGCTAACCAAACAGCCTATTTCTCCTTTTTGCTGGAATTATAGCAACTCAGTGGAGAAACCCTTGGTATCCTATGCTGAACAGAAGTTCTGATAGGGAATGATATATGTCTTTGATTAAAAATTTTAAATGGAGTGATCAAATAATTACCAGAAAATGGAATTTGTTTACTTGAGAGATGCTTTCAAATTATGTGTTTCAAGAAAGCAAAATTAATTAAAGAGCTTCCTGGTCAGGGGAAGATGAATTACTTCATTATTCTTAACTTTTTCTCTTCTCTATTGGGAGAAAATTAGTAGGCTCCGTGGTATTGGGGGCAGGGGGCAGGGAGCCAATGTGCTGCAGAGCAGTGGTCCTCAAACCTTAATGTGCATAAAAATCACGTGGGGATCTTGTTAAACTACAGATTCTGACTCAGGACACCTGGATGGAGCCTGATTCTGCGTTTCTAGTCAGCTCTCAGGTGATCCTGCTGGTCCAGGGACCACTTCTGGGCATCAAGGCTGTAGAGGGAGGTCTAGGGTTAGCTTTGCTGCAGACTTGCAGACAGGTCCCCCTGGGCCCTTCCTCTCCTACACAGCGAGGACGTACGGGATGGTGTCTGCCACGTCCGATACCATGATGACACAACAACCTCAAGGTCATCCGAGAGACCTCAGCACCCAGCAGATGCAGAGTCCAAGGCTCTCGAGACTGGGAGGCTCTCGTACCACCTACACAGTTCAGCTTGGCCCCGTACCTCTGCATCATCCCAGTGGAGACTGGATAGGGGGCCCCCAGCTGAGGACCACCCCCTCAAGCAGTACTTCACACGGCTCATGTGTAAGGGCAGCGCCTAGGCTTGGTCCACAGAAAGGGACTCGGCGGGCACACGAGTCACCAGCCCCGCAGCTGAAACTGACACAGTGCTGCTACCTGCAGCCCGAGGGGAAACTGCCTGCTCTCCCCTGCGGTTCGTTCCCCGCTCGGCGTCCTGGGCCCCAGAAAGCGCCCCCATGGCCACTGAGCAAACTGCTCTGCCTCTCTGAGCCGGCCCGTGTTGGCCCCACCCTCCAGCTCGAGTCACCAGAGCTGCTGAGTGGGGCTGAGGAACCCTCCCTCATCTGGCCGCCTGCATGACCCCCGGCCCCATCCCGCCTCTGCTCCGTCAGAGCTCTCCGAGAGGCTCCTTCAGCCGGCTCTCACCTGCAACCTGGAGGAGTTGGTACCTCGCCTCCCCGAGTCCGAGCTGCAGTGAATCGTTGCGCGATGGCCGATACCTTCTCCAAATCGCACTGTTTTCTTTCAAGTGCCCTTCGTGGGAACTCTCCTTCACCTCCTCAGTTGTTTTCTTTTTTTTTTTTGAGTTATAGATTACAGACAATCAAATGCAAACACCCGAAGTTTATACTTAACACCTCCTGAGCTACGCAAGTCATCACCCAGATCCAGCCACAGAGCGTCTCCACGGCTCCGGAAGGACGCCTGTGCTTCTCATAGTAACTGCCCACCTCCTGCCGCAGGTGAGCACTGTTCTCATCACCACTGTAGATTAGTATTCCCTGTTCTCACAGCATCTCATCTTATCTTCAGTTATCCCTGTTCTACAAATAAAAAATCCAAGACAAGTGAGTTGGTCTTTCTAACCTGGTCCTGTACCCGAGCAGGACCCTGTGGGGCCTTCCCAGAACAGACCCCTCCCCCACGCCCAGATCCTCCACCAGCCTCTCGCCCGCAGGAGAGTTTTAGCCTCCTAGGCTCTCCCTGAGTTCCAAAGAGAAAAATTAATCAGAGAAGAAAATACAGACGAAAGGAAAAGAGTCATGTAAGACAAAATAAGAAGAGTTTAGCTATTAAAGTCAGGGACCTTTAGTTCCTCCTCAAGGGCTGTAGATAATATTCTGAGCCATTTCTTTTGAGCTGCTTTGCAGATACTGAAACTCCCACCAGGTGGAAGAAGTTGACCGCATGCTGATCACAAGCAGGTAGACTTCAGACCAGCTGGAACCAGGTTGACAGTGTTGACTCTCGATTACCTCGCCACTGACCAATCAGAAGAGTGTCCACGAGCTGATCACGCACCCCTGCAACACCCCTCCCTCACCCTGTCTTTAAAAACCTTTCCCTGAAAGCTGTCGGGGGAGTTTGGGCCTTTCCAGCACTAGCTACCTGGACGCCTTGCTCGGTGCCCTGTGATAAATGCTGCACTTCACCCACACCCTGTGTCAGTGCATTGGCTTTACTGCGCGTGGGCTAGTGGACCCAAGTTTGGTTGGGTAAGAGGCCGACCTGAGTACTGCCTCCCCCATGAGTGCGAGTGGTAACCCCTGTGTCCTCCTTGACTGGGTACAAACACAGTCACATATGCAACCCGGACAGGACACCCCTCCATGATGAGGTGTTGCAGCTCCCTGAAAGCAAAGGACCCAATTTATAAACTTGACTTTTCACTGACTGCATATTCAGTGATATTAAGCAAAAACAGATATTTTTTGGTGTGATAATGAGATTTTTTTTTTTTTTTTTTTTTGCAGTATGCGGGCCTATCACTGTTGTGGCCTCTCCCATTGCGGAGCACAGGCTCCGGACGCGCAGGCCCAGCGGCCATGGCTCACGGGCCCAGCCGCTCCGCGGCATGTGGGATCCTCCCAGACCGGGGCATGAACCCGTGTCCCCTGCATCAGCAGGCGGACTCTCAACCACTGTGCCACCAGGCTTGTGGCACAAGCCTGATTGTGGTTATTTTTAAAAGATTGAGTTGGTATCTTCTATAGATGTGCACACATGTGGGACTGGGTGGGGTGGGAATGGGTGGAGATGTAGAAGAAAAAGGTCAGCCGCGTTGAGAGTTACTGAAGCTTGGTGACGGGCGTATCAAGTTCACTAAACTAGGCCACTCTTTGAGTATGTTTAAAATTTCCCACAATAAAAAGGAAAGTCAAGTTTTCCTTCAATTAAATATCCACAGAGATGTTCTCCTGAAGTATGACACAAAGTGAGTGACTTTTAAGACCCCCTAGGAGGGGCAACATTAGCGCCCTCAGACTCCTAACGTGAATCAAAGCAACGGTCACGGTGGGCGCCTGGTGGATGGATCAGATGAAGCTCTGTCCTCGGCCCTTCCAGGGCCTCCCCGACACTCAAAATAGAGCCAGAGTCCCTGCCATGGACTCCAGCGCCCAATGAATGTGGCTTCCGGCCCCTTCTCCAGCCTCCTGCCCTCCCTGCTTCACGAGCCACTGTCACGCTGGGCTCCTTGCTCTTCTTGAGCGTCCCATGCTCACTCTGGGGTCAGGGGCTTCCCCCCAGATACTCACATGGCTCACTCCCAGTTTCCAAATGGTCACCTCCTGAAAGAGTCCTTCCACGACCAGTCACACTAATACCCATCCTCGTTACTCTCCAAGCCCTTACCTTCTTTTATTTTTCTTCCCCACTATACGATTATCTGACCCCACTTTATGCATTTATCTGTTGATGGTCTGTCTGCCATATTAAAGACGAGCTCCCCCAGCTAGGAGGGTTCCCTCCTGTCTCCCAGCACAGAGAACAGTCCTGGCACGTGGCAGATGCGCGATAAATACTGAAGGAACAGACGAACAGGCTGCTGAGCACAGCTGGGTGTCCTGGGGCCAGAGGAGGAGAAATGCTCGCTCATGACCTGTTGTTGGACCCTCGAAGGCAAGTAAGCACCACCCTGTGAGCCGAGCACAGGCAGAGATGGCACAGAATTAAACCAACTTGGCCCAGACTGGCAGAAACTAGGCCCCAGGAAAATCTGAGCAGCCAGACACAGCAGCTGGCCCCTTAGGTCAAAGTGGGAGTGACACTCCATTGTTAAAGCCAGAAATCCTCGATAGGAACAGTCACCATCTGACGGAGCAGCTACACCTGTGGTCGAAGCCCTCGCTGCAGCCAGCAGCCCTCCAACAACCCGCTGTCCTGAGCATCACATTCTAGAACGTGGAGGACTGCCTTCCTCCTTGGAAGACTCAGAGCTGCTTGAAGACTAACAGGCCCCTGCGCCCACCCCACTCCTGAGGAAGAAGCTGCTCTGACCGTGTACTCATGCCCTGCTGTTCTTGTCAGGACCAAATGCCCCGAAACTTCTGGTTTCAACCTGATGGTTTTTCCCAGAAACTTTTTTTTCTATATTTGAATACCATTTAAGAAAACAGGTGTGAAGAGTTCATTAAGGTAATGTGACCAAACAGCTCCAGGTTCAGGTATGTATGGGGTGGGGGTGGGGGGGCAGGAGATGGGGGAGTTCCAGGAATTAGGATACTGCAAGGCAGACTCCAGTGTGGGGAGCAGGGGGGTGGAGGCAGGGTAGAAAACACTTATCATCAAACCCACTTGCTGACACCACCTGTTAAGCATGCCTCAAATCACTGCCCTCATCAGGACCAAAAATAACACCAGGCATCACCTCCTGAGCATGTGCTGGTGTTCCACACGGCTTCTCTAACCCTCACAGCGACCTTACCACACCAGTGCTATTATATCCCCAGGTGACAGGTAAGAAAAGTAAGGCTGCGAGAGGTTACCTTAGCATCGTCAGGATGGAAACCAGGCTGGTTTCAGGGCAATGAACTCCTGAAGAGCAACGCACGATGAACGGACAGGCTGCGTGCAGGCGCTGCACACCGGCCACCCCTACAGGGGAGGAGCCCGAGTCCGGCCAGCTCTGAGGGTTACTGGCCGTGTGGTCCCCAATTCCACGTCACCATTCCCAGAGAACGAAGTCTCTCCACCAACACACCTGAAATGATGCCATCAATCAACAATGGTGAGGGGACAACTGAAGTTTGCCCTGAAAGCTGTTTTTTTCCTCTAGTGAATCCACTACCTAACCTTGGCAAGAGGGGGCTATTTCGGGCTACCTTCAAGTTCAATAATATAATTATACAAAATATAACAAAAATAACAGCTACATAAAAACTGAGCAGCACTGAGCTAGTTTAACAAGTGTTCATAACTGGAGCCTGAGAACACAGCCTGTGTGGGTCCTTAATACTCTGGAATGATACCCATCCAACACTAAACAGCAGTTGCCTATGAGGAAGGTGGGGCAGTGCTGGTTACAGAGACTGGAGCTTGACCTGGCATGTCTAATTTTTTAAAGGAACACACCGGTGGATTTCCACAATAAAAGATTAATGTTGAAGATCCAAAGGAAATGCATCCAAATAGTTTCCTGGTGGTGGAACAATGGTGGTTTAAAAATTTCTTCAACTTTTCTGTATATTCCAAATTTTTATGTTACAATCATGGAAAGACAAACTTTAAAGTACATTCTTAAATGAATAGAAAATACCTAAGTTCTAAAGACGGTATGAAGGAACACGTGGCTAGAGGTTATTAATTGTACCTCATTAATAAATAGGAATAACCACCCGTATCTTTACAGAGTAATGTAACTCAGAACTAAGAGTAAAATGTGTCAGCTAAATGGATGAAAAATGCTTGTGTGACTGCTCTTTGAAAGGGTAGCTCTCTCACACACACACAATTTAAATTGTGCTATATGTAAAATAAAACACTTCTTTAGAGCACTATTGACTTGAAAATTTTAATTTTTTAATCTTGTATTTAAAAACAATGAGATATTTTACAGTCTCTCATGCAGATGCATTCACAATTTCAAATCATTTACTGGGTTCACATTAGCTGTCCACCCCACACGGGCTTTCTACCGGTATTCAGTGAGTCTCGGCTCTTACACCTGAGGTATTAGCTATCTCACGGACAGCCAGATGCAGAAAGTACTTCCGGGTCTGCTGCATGGACAGCATTCTTATAATTCTCGAATAAATGCCATTTCTTAGAATATTAATTCCGCTGAACAGTCCAGCAAAAACACCATAGCCCATCCAGGTCAAGGTCTGCAAGTGCCACTTTGCTGAGAGGCAGCCTTGATTTTAATTTCCCGAGATTCACAATGGAAAGGCTGCCCCATGGGTGCACAGAGCCCCCGTTTTGTCTGGGTTCACAAGGTCCCCATGAGTGCCCCACAGCACTGGGATAGGCAGGGACCTGACTAGAAATTGGGACCCAAGTTCTAATCTAGATTCAGGAGTGAAGCCAGCACCTTAATCTCTGGGATTGTCCACTCATGAGTAGAGAGAGATTTGGATTGTCATCTCTGAGGTGCCTTTCCCTGCTTCTAAGCCTCTAAACTTGACACTGGAATGAAGAGCAAATAAAAGTTTCTTCAAAAGCTTCTGTTCCTTTTCTGGATCATGACACAAGCTCTAACCTGCAACAGCTGAGAATGAAGACTGAATTTTCTCCGGCACAAGCTGCTGCCAAGTGATCCACACAAATGTTCTGTGGCTTAAAACAGACCATCTTTTCAAACGTCTGGCATTTTAGATACTTAAGATCTTTGTTACATGAGAGTAGTCTTTTATTAAGTTCCTCACGTTCTTGACAAGGTTCCTGGGAAAGTCATTCCAAACCAACTACTCCTGAGTTGAAGTTTATATAAACTAAATTTTGGTATTTTTTTAGTAAGGGAACCTAAAAGGAGAATGGCACTGTATGAGTTCACTAGGGCGCTTTCACAAAGTACCACAGCACCGGGGCTTGAACCACAGATGTTTATTGTCTCAGCAGTTCTGGTGGCTAGAAGTCCCAGATCAATGGGTCGGCAGGGCTTTTTTCTGGAGGCCTCTCTGTGTCTTCACGTGGTCTCCTCTCTGCCTGTGTCCCAATATCTTCTCATAAGAACACCAGGCATGTTGGATGAGGGCCTTCCCTAAAGGCCTCATTTTAACTTCATCACCCTTTTAGAGACTGCCTCCATTGGGTTAGGACTTCAACGAACACATGAATCTGGGGGAAAGTTCAGCCCATAACCACTACAGAGTTTATGACTTTTCTTTTTCACATGCCTTGACATAAATATCTATAGTAGGTTTTAACATTAAGTATTGAGAATTTAAAAACCAAAAGCGCCATGTCACATGCACAGAGCACAGAACTGATGTGCAAGGAAAGCCCATGTCTGATGAGGCGCCATACCTGTTACGGTCTGTTGAGACTTTCAGAGGCTTTGCAGCAGTTTCAGGTGGAGAATGGTGATAAACGGTCAAGTCCAGACAGCAGGGAAGTTTTGAGTAGTTTTTGTTTCAGAAACAAAAGCCAGCATCTTCCTGAATGGCTGTCTGCCTAGCACTTTGCGGATGGATACACCAGAAGATGACGCACCTAACTCACCCAGATGCAACCTGCCCCCCTCCACCCTCAAAACAGTCTCTCGAGGCCCCAGTCCCCCAGCCACCGCATCAGAGGCACCTGGGGTGGCAGGTGTGAATGCAGGTCTTTGCATCCTTCCTCAGCTCAGTGAACCCAGCCCTGGGCCTGGGAACCTGCACTCTAACAAGCACCCACCTACCTGCCCCCTCGAGTCTGGGGGTCTCAGCCCAGAGAGCTATAAGCTGCCATCTCTGCACCCACAAGAAAGGCCACGGTTGTCCAAGCTGCAAAAGCACACCTTTATTTCAGACAAGTGCAATCCGGTACAGGCAGGAGGGTACTCTGTACACACTCATGGTCTGTATCCTCTTACACCCATTTGGCAGGTCCCTGAAAGCCTGGCACATCGTTCAGCTAAAAATCACATGAAAGGTCCCTAGGGAATCTGATCTAATGGTTTGCCCCAAACAATAGCTTTTCTCTACGTTAGTAAAACCAGCACCTGCTGACAGGGGAACACAATGCAAACCTGACAGTGATCTTCATTAACAAGCAAGACTACACTAACGCTTTCAAGCATAAAGGTTAACTGTGAATGCCAGAGAGCCTAATTTGATTGTTATCAGCCACCAAGAACTCAAAGAGGAAAGCAAGGTCACTATGGAAGTTACGCTCTTCCTGGAAATTCACTACAACCTGCCAGAGCAAGAGTCCAAGACACTGGAGGGACAGCCATGCTGATCAGAGGGCTCTGCTCACGTGGAGACCCCACGGCTGCGTCTTCTCCAGCTGTGTCCTTCCCTGAGGTCCATTCCGCTGGCTTCACGGCAGCTTGGTCCTCTGGTCTCAAGGCGACCATTTGGGAGACTTCTGGTTAAGAATCCATCCTTGCTGAACCCAAGAGTAGCATGCCCTGCCCAAAATTTAGGTGTTCTCCTGGTATGAAGGCCATTCTGTAGGTTGCATGTATATACATATAAGTATCAGCCCCTACGGGAGACAAAGCTTCCTTCATCTTTAGCAGAAGAGCGCACGGCCACACTGCTTTGGCTAGCTCTTTTTCCTGTGTTCCCTCATGTGCGCAGCAATCAAACCAGCTATTTCTGCACTCTTCTTGTTCTGGCCAAAATAATCTAGAAACTCACCATCTGGTCCAATCAAGTACATTATGATTGTATGATCCACCTGCAGAGAAAAGGGGGGAAGGAGAGGATGACAAAAAGTTCACCAAAATAAGCTGCTTATTTTACTGAATAAATGCTACAGGATAAGAGACTTCACATTACTAGTTAAGCAACCTTTGTAGCATCTATTATTTATGGAACAGGCCTAAGTCTATTATACTAAATACACAGCAACGAATTATCTAAAATCTTTCCAGAAATTTGCCGACTATTGCCTGACACATCAGCTAGAACTTGGAATTCTTTTGGTTCAATCCTTAACACACTCATCCACACAATTTCTGAGAAAAGAATGCACTTCTAAGAAATGGCCACTGCCAGCCTTCATTAAACACCCAATGCTTGGGGAACAGCAAAGCTTGGGAAGAGCCTACATTTATGAGTAAAATATTTCATCTGATCCCTTAACCATATTAGAAAGAGATACCGCACGGGATTAAAAGCGTTGGTGAAAAATACTTTCTTTATTAAGTTCTAGGGTATATTCTTTTATGTTTTAGGAAGAACTGGTGATCATTCAACAGGCTAAATTCTGCTTACCATGTTATATTACAAACAAAAACAGAAAAGTAACCACTAAATATATAATATATAAATTCTAATACAGTATTTAGTCCTCATATTAGTGATTCAAATGGAAACATGACAACGAGTGTTGTCCTCCCCTAAGAACAATCCTACTACGCTGAACAATCCTACCTGAAGCACATCACCCAGAAGTTCCTCAGGAGCCGTAAGTGCTACACCCCCAAGGAGTTACCTTAAATCCATTATCCACTTTCATGGCAAAGTTCTTAAAGTGTTCCTAGCTCCACCTAAAGTTTAGACTAGCCATCAATTTTTTTTACTTATATGCTTCCACAAATCCAATTTTAAATGAGTTGAAGACATGGCACTTAGAATCCTTGGAATTTATTCCAGGCTTGATTGCTGTTTGGCAAAACAAAAAGAAAGACAGGAATGCGATCATACATACCAAGCTGGAGACACGCCAAATATACCCAGACACACGATGTGTCTGTTAGATTACCGTGCTTTTATACACACACATTCATAGAGGGTACATGGAAAGAGCCACTTGCTTATTCACATAAGGAAAGAATGTAGACCCAGAGGGCTCAGACAGCTGGTGATCTTGAGGGGGCTGGGAGTAATTCACTGCGGGAGGACAGGGACCCCGTGTTTCTCCAATTGTCTTGACAGTCAAAACTAGGTCTCCAGGTGTCTCTTAAAGCCCTACTCCACAGCTTACACCTCTCTTTCTCCCCATTTCTTCCTCTTTCCTATTCTTTCTACTCTCTCTCCCCCTTAAAAGACCAGAATTTCAGCATGTGTTGGGCTTCTTTTATGAGTGTTCTTCACATAAATTACTTTCTAATACATAATAAAAAAATTGTTCTACTCAAACTGTCAAACTTGTCAGTGGTCACGTCTCAGTGTTCACTTGGGTTGTGGGCAGAGCAAATCGTATGTAAATAAGAATGGAAGAATACACAGTAAATGCATACAATGAAGTCTTCCACTCCTTCCAGACTCCCAGAGTCCCTCAGTTCTCCTCAGAGGGCACCACTACCACCAGTTCCTGCTGTTACTCTTCGAGAGAAACCCTCTGTGTCTATTAGTGTGTCGATAACCACCTATTTCTTTTTAGACAGAATTAACAACACACTATACTTGTTTTCTCACTTAGCAATATACTGGACGTTGTTCTGTATCAGTACATATATAGTTGCCTTTTAAAGAATGGTTGCTTGGTTTCCAGTCTTTTTTACAAACAATGCTATAGGTTATCTCTGTAGGACAAATTCCAAAAAATGGGGTCTCTAACCTAAAAAGTATTCCACTTTAAATGCTGATGATACTGACAAACAGCCTTCTTATGAGGGCGTTATCAGTTTAATTCCCATCAACAATGCATGGAAGTGCCAGCTGGTCCAATTTCACTCCAACACTGCAGCATTTTCTCTTTTCCTAAATTAGATTTTGACAGTATCTTTGGCCTTTCTGATCTAACAGGTGAAAAATGGCATCACATTATACAGTTCACATTTCTTTTATTGTGAATAAAACAGAACATCTTTTCTTAGGTGTGAAAGCTATTTGTATTCTTTTGCAAGAGTATTTCCTAATTAATATTTAGAAAATAATGTAATACTATACATATAACGCAATGATGTGCGCATTTAGCTTTCAGTGGAATTCTAAACGCTTGTAACCTGCGTTACATATACTATGGGTCAGGGGATGCCACTCGTATTCAAAGCCAGAAGCTCACCTCTGTTGCTATCGAGATTAAGAAAATTTCATTCCTTTATATCTCAACCTTTAAGGTACTCCCTCATTCCCTTCATGTCCTTAAATCTTAAGAGAAGTTTCCCATACCATGTTGCGGATTAAAATCTGTAACCTCAAAGGACAGAAGTCATACTAATGAAAAACCCAAGAAACTGGAGAGTGTCTCCCCCTACTGGTTGATTTGGCAAATGTACAGCAGTGAACTCACTGATTCTTATCAAACGTCACATTCTTATGGCAGTAGACCAGTATTTACTTGTCAAAATGGGGTCTGGGATGGGTTCTAGAGGATCCAAGAATCTCCGTAAGACGTACATATTTACATCTTGATTTTTAAGACTAAAAAACTTAATATCCATATTCTGGATTATCTGCATGGCTACCTTAGAGTGCAGATCTCAGTGCCCAAACCTTATGTGATTTATGTTTATGAGTTCACTGGCACCTCGCCGTATACTGCTGGTTACAGTCAGACAAGAAAAAGATGCATTCTTACTAAGTCAAGACCAACCAGTCCAGGTAGGCTACACAATGAAAGGTTTCAAAGTAATTTAAATAAAAAACCACGAGGGGCGGCTGACTATAGAGGTGGGTGTCTCAAATCACATTCCTGTGGTGAGCAGCGCTTCGGTTTCAGCCAAGTATCTCTTACTACATTAACTGAATGTTTTACTTGTTTTTTTTTTTTTTTTTTTTTTTTTGGCGGTACCCGGGCCTCTCACTGTTGCGGCCTCTCCCATTGCGGAGCACAGGCTCCGGACGCGCAGGCTCAGTGGCCATGGCTCACGGGCCCAGCCGCGCCGCGGTATGTGGGATCTTCCCGGACCGCGGCACGAACCCGTGTCCCCTGCATCGGCAGGGGACCTTCAACCACTGCGCCACCAGGGAAGCCCATGTTTTACTTGTTTATAAGTTGTTTCCTCTAATTTGTAAAATTAATTTTAACTCTAGAATTATGAGCTATAAGCAACAAGACTAAAGGGTGTTACCTAGTTTACAACTGTACATATGTAAACAATTTAATAAAACTATTCAGCACTGGAAGTCAGACTGACTAGCTCAACTGCTCCCACTATCATCATAAGTTAAACCTCAAAACCAGTCAATACAACTCTTTCATAGGAAGAGTACCAAATTCTGAAAAGCTCTTGTTTCTCCACAGCTTCCTTTCTGCTCTCCTCTCATTCTTCTCATGCTGCTGGTGTGACAAGAGGAAACCACAGTAGGGTCCCTCTACTTTCCTTAAACTTAGGGTGTAAGAAGAAAATGCTAATTTTTCTTGTCTTTTTCTCCCATGAACCCAAGTTTCCCTAAGTCTATGAGGCACCACAACTAGAAAATGTGTGGGCTTAAGGCAAAGGGACCAGAAACGTGCTTTTAATTTAGGCCAAAGGCTACAGTGCTGGGACTTCCCTGGGGGCGCAGTGGTTGGGACTCTGTGCTCCCAGTGCATGGGGCCTGGGTTCGATCCCTGGTCAGGGAACTAGATCCCACATGCGTGCCGCAACTAAAAGTTCGCATGCCACAACTAAGAAGCCCGCCTGCTGCAACTAAGACCCAGCACAACCAAATAAATAAATAAATAAAATATTAAAAAAAAAAAAAAAGCTACAGGGGCACATGTGCTCCAGGTTCAAAAGTTGTGAGGAAATCACAGTGGGCCATAGAGACAAAGCACCACAGTGGGATGTCCCCTCTGCATGTCACTCTTGGGAGCTGGCCATGGCGTTGCGGGAAGAGCAATGACTCAGGATCCTGACCATCTTTCTTCCTACAAAACCAGCTCTGCGGCTGGAAAGACTCTTATGATTAATCACTTTGTCTAACCAATACTATAGAGAAACTAGAGCATGACAACTGAGGAAAAAACCTGAAATGATACTAAAATACAATGTCAACTCTTCATGTGATAGGGAAAAACGTCCACACTGAGAAGGAAACTGGGTGCGTAGGGGTGGCGCTTATGCTTCACCGTGAAACCACTGACTAGAACAGGAACAAGGTGACCCAGGACTCCTGGGCAGTGCTGATGAACGTGAAGACGGCTCTTTAATGTAAGAGCTATAGAAGAACAACCTGATAGAATTTGCTCTTCATCATTAAAAAAACTTCATTAAGTTTTTAATTAATTAAAAAAATTAATTAATTAATTAATCCTAATTATGTAGAGCATAATAGCTGCAAATGCAACTAAACAGAAAATTATGCAAACGCATAGTTGGTATGAAAAGAAATCTTATGGGAAGTCTAGTTGCCTATGGCTTTCTTTTCTCTTGCTTTTCAGAATTCTTACTCACTCAACCCAAAAACGCAGTTCCCTACGGCCTAACACTACTTCTCAAAAGGAGTATATTTCTTATACCTCTTCATTGAGGGCAGAGAGAACCAATACGATGTTTATCAACTAAAATGAGCTTTGCCCCAAACGATTATATTATATTGAATCTAAGATATCCCTGATTTTATATTGCTCTATAATTTTATGTGCCACTAGAAAAGCAGGCAATTAAACTCTAAGAACAATGAATATAAATTAAACAATCATCCTTCAAAAAATAGATATACTTCTTCTATCCTTTCAAACATCCCTAATTATTAAGGAATTTGCTATGATCTCAGATTATCTTTCGTTTTAATTTCATTTTTAAAGCCAGTCATCACGGAAAGCTATGTGAATGTCTGGGACCTGGGAGCCTGTCCAGGTGTTGAAAGCTGTGCATTTGCTTACTATGTAGTCCTCATCTTCATCCTTGGGGCCAGGGCTGTAATACACTCTGAATGCTCTGGCCACTTGATCGATCTCTTCTTTTGTGCCAGTTAAGCCAATCAGTTTGGGAGAAAATTCTAAATAAAAAATGAGAAAGACAGTGAAAAAGAAGCAAGCGAAACAACCATCCCTAAACTTCAAAAAACAGTATCCGTTATACAGCAGCCCTACTGCCACTTTCTTCCTGTGAGTCCCTAAACATTTCTTCATGTTTCAAAGAAAAACAAATTCGCATAGAACAAATGAAAATTCTCCTCTGTAATATATGTTACATTCACCAAGACAGATCACACAGGAATTAAACTAGAAATCAATGGCAGAAAGATATCTGGAAAATCCCCAAACGCATGGAAATTAAACACACTTCTAAATAACACATGAGCCAAAGAAGAAATCTCAAGAGAAATTTAAAAAAATCTTGAATAAAATAAAAATGGAAACACAACTTATTGAATCCATATAGTAGAAAAGAAGATCTAAAATCAGTAATATAAGAAGATCTAAAATCAATAATATAAAATAATAATAATATAAGATCTAAAATCAATAATATAATATATAATAATATAAGATCTAAAATCAATAATATAAGATCCACCTTAGGATCTAGAAAAAGAGCAAATTAAATCCAGAGTATGCAGAAGAAGAGAATTAGAGCAGAAATCAATGAAACTTAAAACAGGCTATTAATAGAGAAGAGCAATGAAACCAAAAGTTGGTTTTGGTAATATATAAGTCAAATCCTTTCATGACTAGTAAAGAGCTGGAGGGAATCTATTCTAATTATTTAAATCACAATTTTTGTTAATTTAGTGGTTCTTAAACATTTAGGTGTAGTTCTGAGATATGCTGAAGTTTAAAGATACTATTATGAATTAAGCACGACAGTTTTCCATTGTTATCATATGAGAAAAAAGTTTGCTTGACAATTAGTTCATACCAGATCAAAATACCTGTATCTCATTTTCTAACATAAAACCTCACAGCACGCACTTGCTATTAAGTTTTTGGAATTCATGTAAGTAAGCTGGGGAAGTCACTTAAAAGACCTGGATTCATCAGACTACTGAGCCGAGTCCAACATTTAACAGCAGTACCTTCTTCCAAAGGTAGAGGTAGCCTATTTTTATTCTTTGGACTAACTCATTCTAAATTGGAAAACTGCTCAGGTGCTGAAAAAGCAAGGTGGCTTGTTCTTCTTCCCTACACTCTGACTAAATGAAGAGAAGGTGAGTGAAGCCTGAATTAGTTGCACATCCAAACCTTTTCAAAAAATTGTTGAAATTGCAGTTAATTTTCTAAATACCAACTTAAATATTTAAAAATCCCCCCCAAATGCAACTAGAAATGATCACATCATCAATCACTGTATGTACCTGCTGATGAAGAATATTACTGTAAGGTTTTGGTATTTCCATTAAGTACGGCAACTCAAATGTCTACTCATTTGGGGATTATCTAAGGTTTGGTTAATATGTGATAATAAACAATTGCCAATATGACACACATTTAAATTGGAGATCATTTATCACCCAATGAGTTATACCTGCTTTAGAAAATAACGATGCTATTGCTCAAGTTTCTGACATACCTGTAAATTGTGGACATAAATTCTGCTTATATATAATAAAAACTCTAAAACTTCAACGAGAAAACAAACCTTTGTAACCTTGGGTTAGGCAAAGATCTCTCACATATGAAACCAAAAAAATTATCTATAAAAGAACAAGCTAATAAACTGAACTTCATCAAAATGGAAACTGCTCTTCAAAAGCCATGGCTGACATGACAAGCCATAGAGCGGGAGAAAATATTTGCAAATCATACACCTGCTAAAAGACTTGTATCAGGACTATAAATGATAACTAAATAAGTAAAAATAAACAGCCCCATAAAAATGAGTAAAAGATGTGGAGACGCTTTACCAAAGAAGACATACAGATGGCAAATAACGGCATGAAAAGATGCTTAATGTTAAAAGTTACTAAGGGAAACGCATTAATAAAACCACAATGAGATATCACTAAGCACCTACTGAAGTGGCTAAAATTAAAAAGACTGGCCCTACTAAGTGTGCGAGGATGTGGAGGAGCTGGAGCTCTCACACTGCCAGTGCGAGTGTAAAAACGTACCACCACTTCCGAAAAAAGTGGCAGTTTCTTAAAAAGTTAAACATTCACCTATCATATGACCCAGCCACTCCACTCGCAGGTATTTACTCAAGAGAAATGAAAGCGTGTGTCCACACAAAGACGTACGTGTACATGAGTGCTCAGCAGCTTTATCTGTAATAGCCAAAGACTGGAATGTCCATCAATGGGATACTACTCAGCAATAAAAATGAACTGTTGACACACGCTACAACATGGATGAATCTCAACATAATAACACTGAAGGAAGTCATTAAAAAGAAAGAGCATATACTGTATAATTCCATTTACATAAACTTCTAAAAATGCAAACTAATCGATATTGATGGAAAGCAGATCAGTGGTTGCCTGGAGACACGAGGTGGATGCAGAGGAGGGACATGAAGGAGGAATTAGCAAGGGACATGGAAGCTGCTGGGGGTGATGGATATGTTCACTCTGACTGTGGTGATGGTCTCCCAGGTGCACACGTGTCAAAAGGTAACACACTGTGCACCTTAAGTATGTACTCTTTTTATATGGCAACTATCTCTCAATACATGAGTTAAGTAATAAAATATACAGGTCTTACATAAGACACATTTTAAAATAACTCAAAGTTTTAGTGGATATGCATTAGAAGGCATCATACAATAAAAATAAATAGAAAACTATTCATTAGTCCTTCTGACCAGTAGCTTAAATCAATTCCACCATAATTAAAATGGAAATTCCTGATTTTTAAGCACGCATGTTCCACACACTAGTACAACAAAATCTGTCTGATCAGATTTTTATTCTCATCACTTTTTTCAGCTTAAGAAACTTGAATTCAGAGAAATTACCCAAGCTCACAAGAACCTAAACATTCATCCTTAATTCTAGCATAATTTATAGTCTTTAAAAGTACCTTCTAGGGCTTTCCTGGTGGCACAGTGGTTGAGAATCTGCCTGCTAATGCAGGGGACATGGGTTTGAGCCCTGGTCTGGGAGGATCCCACATGCCGCGGAGCAACTAGGCCCGTGAGCCACAATTACTGAGCCTGCGCGTCTGGAGCCTGTGCTCCGCAACAAGAGAGGCCACGACAGTGAGGCCCGCGCACCGCGATGAAGAGTGACCCCCGCTTGCCACAACTAGAGAAAGCCCTCGCACAGAAACGAGGAGCCAACACAGCCATAAATAAATAAATAAATAAACAAATAAATAAAATTTGAAAAAAAAGAAAAAAGGCAAAATTCCTTAAAAAAAAAGTACCTTCTGATAGTTTTTAAGTGCATGTTGAGATGTCTGAATTGAAATTCTTCCTTAAAATGGTTATAAATGTGTTTATCATTAATATTTTAGATTTATAAAATATACACTATGAATTCAAAATGTGCTTATATTTCATAATTTTTCTTTAATCTCCCAATGAACATATTCCCAGAATGTCTGTCTGTCCTAATTTTACAAAGGGAAGAGTAAGGTAATCAGAAGCAATGTGTTCCCTCAATTCAAGGGTCTCTACTTTGTTGATATAAGAAGGCCAAGTTCAACCTTTCCTCTGTGACAAAATAAAGAGCCCTGCACCAGGAAATGAGAGGCCTCTTCCTTATTTATTTACTTACCGGCCTCAGTCACAATTCTGAGACTCTTTTCATCCACCTGTAAAACTGGTGACAGTACCATATATCCCCCGTATCTTACAAAGCATTCCAAGGTCCAAATAAGCTGATCTTTCAAAAACTGTAAGAGCTAAACATATGTAAACCATTGTGAATAAACACACCTTTTACATAATTTGCGATGGCTTCTTTTGTGTCCCTCTCCGGGTCAATAGTGATGAAAAGTGGAGTTAAATCTGGCAGAGTTGGAATACTATCTGAAAGAAAGTTCTCATTAATCAGTATTCACATTTTAAGGGAAAAGAAAAACAGCAATTACAGCAGCGTGTAGGAAGTGCTACAGCAAGGTGTTAAGGCAACACAGAGGGACATCTAACACGGATGGGGAAGGGGATGGGACAGCCTCCAGGAAAGGCAGATATATATATATCTGTGGTGCAATCAGATAGATAGCCTATCAAATATCTGCACCCCTGCACACATGCTGTTACTCAGAATCACATCACGTGGATATCCTGTCTCCTAATCCAATGCAATGTTTGTAGGATTCCCCCGCCCCACCCACCATTTCTCAAGGGCAAAGAAACGATTGATAAGGACTGAATATCCTGGAACAATTCATTTTAAGAAGGATATACATCACAGACCATACCACAGATTTCCTAGTCTAACCATCAGTCACCAGGGAAAAAGCAATGGCAGTGTCAGTGATGAAAGGCTACAAAAAGAAAGGGACACAA
This sequence comes from Leucopleurus acutus, assembly GCF_964270905.1. Classification (NCBI taxonomy): domain Eukaryota; kingdom Metazoa; phylum Chordata; class Mammalia; order Artiodactyla; family Delphinidae; genus Leucopleurus; species Leucopleurus acutus. The sequence continues at coordinate 54,325,960 of NC_139161.1, forward strand.
AGCAGAGTTAAGGGAGACCCAGACCACACCAACATTTTTAAGCAACCTAACATTTAGCATCAAAACAAGCTTCCTTTGGTAAAGAATAAGGTCATGGGAATCACAGCCAGTAACAAGCCTAACACTGAGATTTTATGTTCTCACAAACTGAATAATTACAACCCTCCACCTAACAGTAATACAAGAATGTGAAAAAAAAAAAAAAAAAAGAATGTGAAAAGCATAGTAACATTAGGGACATCAAGTAAACACATACTTTTTTATAGCAAGAGATGGCTTTCTTACCTATTTCATCCACAACTTGAATCATTTTTTCTAGTTCTTCTGGACAGATATCAGGGCAATGAGTGAAACCAAAATAAATCAATACCCATTGACCGAGGTAGTCCTTATCAGTTTTAGGCTCGCCAGTATGAGTTGTGAGGGAAAATGGGCCCCCAAGTAAAGGCTTTCCGATGCTTCGCTGCCGCTCCTTCTCCAGCTCTTAAACACACACGAACACACACCGAAGGGGAAAAAAAAGTCAATCTAACCACAGGTACTCAAATGCCTGATCTATGGTTCATTCTATACTACTGACTGAGGGCACAAAATATGGAAGAAATAGCCTCAGTTTTCAAGAAGCTTAAAAAATCTTTTAAGAGAAATAAGCATAAAACAATAAAATCAAATAAAATGCTATTGTATATAGTAAGGACTATAAGAAAAGAAAGTGGTAAAACTATTTTCTTCCTCCTCCAGAACAATTCAGTCCTTAGCCATCGGTGTGGCCACGATGGGGGTGAGGGCAGGGCAGAGCAGAATGTCTGAGCCCAAGTGGGCGAGGTGGGTGGCCTGGCAGTGGGTGTCTGAGCCTGAATGTGCTGAGGAGGGCAGCTGTGTGAGGAGAGGACAGCAGCGATGGAAGCTCAGTGACACACAGGGGCTTGACCAAATAAGTAAATACATTAAAGAGCTATGGACGAAAAAGGAGTTAGATCGATGGAAGGAGAGAAAACTAGAATGAACGCTGAAGTATTGGAAAGAAATGGGAGGTACAATACAAACTTACAGTTTCAATATATATAGATACAGAAATAAGTATAGATGTAAATTAGCACATCTCTCTCCTAGCTCTGTCCACTGAAAGGACCCGGGGGGCGGATACACCCCAATAGCAATGAGCTCATATCCTGACTTCTAATATCCTCTACTAAAAGGAAATGAGGCTTTTTAGAGAAATGGCTGATACCAGGACTGGGGCAGAGAAAGTACACGAACCTAGAACATCCTTTTGTGTCAGAATTAAGGAAGAACCCAAAGCACACAGGAGGCATGTCAAAAGGAAACAGAAGCCTGTGTCGAAGGGGCTCCCACTGACCAATCTGGGACGATGTGAGCGTCAAACCAAAGAGAATGATGGATTACAACTCACTGGCTTGCTAGGAAATCATGAATCACACTGATATAAATAAATGAATTGAGAGTTTGATGGGGAACAGAATATTTACATGTATAAATATATAATATTTACATGTGTAAATGTACATCACAAAATACACATTAATTACATTTCCAGTAGAGAAGCCTGACAGACACCACCTTAAACAAGTGATCAAACTGAACTTAAATCAGTAATGGGACAAACTGAAATCATATGACACCTGACTAAATGCAATGAGAACACAGCGTCCTGAATCTAACCATGAGAAAACATCAGACAAACCCAAACGAAGGGACAGTCTACAAAATAACTGGCCTGTAATCTTCCAAGCTGTCAAGGTCATGAGAGTCTGGTAAAGGTTGAAAAACTGTTACAAACTGAAGGAGACCAAAGAAAAAACTAGGTATGAGGTGTGGCTCTGAACTGGATCTTTCTGCTATAAAAGGAGGGCATCAGTTGGGACTTCCCTGGCAGCCCAGTGGTTAAGACTCTGTGCTTGTACTGTGGGGGGCATGGGTTCAATCCCTGGTTGGGAACTAAGATCCCGCATGCCACAAGGCACAGCCAAAAAAATTAAAAATAAGTAAAATAAAGGAGGGCATCAGTTGCACAGCTTGAATGAGGTCTGAAGATTGAACGGTGTTAACATATTGATGTTAATTTTCTGATTTTGATGGCTGCATTGTGGTTATGTTGGAGAATGTCCTTGTTTGTAGAAAATACACAATAAAGTATTGGGAGATGGTGAAGCATCATGTCAGCAAATACTCTCAAACAACTTAGGCACACTTTTTTTTTTTTTCAAAGAAGATGTTGGGGGTAGGAGTTTATTAATTAATTAATTAATTATTTGGCTGTGCTGGGTCTTCGTTTCTGCGCGAGGGCTTTCTCTAGTTGTAGCAAGCGGGCGCCACTCTTCATCGTGGTGCGCGGGCCTCTCACTATGGTGGCCTCTCTTGTTGCGGAGCACAGGCTCCAGATGCACAGGCTCAGTAGTTGTGGCTCATGGGCCTAGTTGTGCCGCGACATGTTAGATCTTCCCAGACCAGGGCTCGAACCCGTGTCCCCTGCATTAGCAGGCAGATTCTCAACCACTGAGCCACCAGGGAAGCCCCAAGGCACACTTTTAATACTGTTTCATAATACAAGTTTTTATAAAACAAAATTATTAACTGAAGGTCAAATTCCAAACTAAAGTCATAAGAAGCTTGGCTTTTTCTACAATCGTCTCTACCATTACTTTCCTAGTTTGTCAGGTCTGTTTCATTTTGAAATTGAAGGAACTTAACTGTTTATTAAAATATGAAAATCATATCAATAAAACACTGCTTGCTACACAAAAGAAATATACCTGTATATCAATATGGATCTTATATTCCTAAAGTTCTAAAGCCTATGAATTTTCACTCCCGGCTGTAAACATTATCCTTTGTATAATGTCATCAAAAGAGACTCTCTAAAGAATCAAAACAGAGTAAGTGATACTTTAAAGGTTTACTGGAAACTTCTAAAAACAAATCTTAAAAGTCCTGAAATATTCACTAAAATATAAAGTTCTTGTAAACAGTTTCTAAACACTCTGAGTGTTAGTCCAGAGCCGTTCCTTGCCGTGAAATTCCCTCTGGCCTGGCAGAACCTCATCTAGTGAATCCTTCACTTCTGTGTCTGTTTCACTGTCATGGGCGCCTCAGTGGCTGGACTGCACCTTAGTCATCTTTGTACCCTCTGGACTTCTTAATATCTACATCCACATCTGTCCACAATAAGTCTTTTCACATGGTTAGACAGTGGTGCCCTGAACACATAAGACAGTGGAAAAACAGGTGAAATCCAAATAAAGTTTGTAGGTTAGGGAACAGTACTGTATGAACTTTAATTTCTCACTTTTTTTGATAAATTAGCCACAGTTATACAAGATATTAACATTAGGGGAAGAAAGGTGAAAGATACATGGAAACTGTCATTTTTACAACTCTTCTGTAAACCTAAAATTATTTCTAGATAAAAAGCTTAAAAACAACAATGACAAAAAGATGACAGTTCACAGCCAGGAAGGATTTTATTCAGCGCTGACCAGATGATATCTACTTACTCTCTGTCTTTTCTTTCTTGAAGTACTTCATCCCAGCCAGTAAAACTCCTCCAATAGCAAATGTGATGGCTAAGGACTTCCAGGAAACAGGCTACTGGGACAGAGATTTCAAAAATAAAAATACTAAAAAGATGAAAACATTTAATCACACTAAATTTATTACAGTATTTTTGAAGCTACCTACACACAGGCCTCGATCTTGTTAAACGGACAGCATGTTTCACGTTACTTTGGGATGAGAAAATACTGAAAGTTTCTGGGGATGCAGTTGCATCTGGGCTCCTAACACAATTACAAAGGCACTTCTTTCCAAGGGAAGGTTCCCTAAGTCGATTTCTTTTCATGTGGAAAAAGAGACCCAAGGCTCAAGCACCATGATTGTTACCACGTGTGACCCAGATCCCAACTGCTGATTTAAAAACCAGTTAATCACCTGCTTGTGCTGATATTGAGAATACATAGAAATAAACCAAATAAATTTAGGAGGTTAACCTAACTCTGGCTTCCAAAAGTAACAAAGCCAAAGTAGAAGACAGCTAAAAGTGGAACGTCTTGCAAACTGCATCATTATTTCTTTGTACTTTTTCCAAGTCCCAAGATAAAATAACTCATTAACCTTCCCCCAGCTCCGAAGACCACTTCTCTTGCCTATCACTAGAGCCTAATGGCTCTTAAGTTCTTTTGGGGTCAGAACTAGAACCCGGGAGAAACCAAAGAAAAAAGGCATATCCAGCACGCCACTACGACCCACATGTGCTCAATTTCAGCATATACACACCAGACCTCCGAAGGGAGAGCCAAGTGATAAATAATAAAAATGCTCTGATGCGCTTCAATCATGGGAAACTTAAGGTTGAGACCCAGCCCCCACGCTTAGAACCCCTGAAACTTATTTTCTTGGCGCAAAAGCTAACTAAAATCCAAGCTCGGGTATCTAACCACGTGGAGAGGGTGTCGGTTCTGAGGTTCTCTTTACCGCTGAGGGTCCGTGCAAACCGGAGGAAAATGCGGGATGAGATTCTGTGACCCAGGGAGGTCAACCGGCGGAGTGGAGGACAACTTGAGGCCGAGTGGTTACTGAGGTTATGACCAAGTGGGATAGGAAGGGCGCGCAGGGTTGACTGGCGAGCAAAGGCAGGGCTCCAGGTGTGCACTCACCCGGGGCTGCGAGGGGCGCGTGGGGTCTCCGCCGCCCTTCGGCTCCGGTCCTGACGACCCGGGCGGGGGCTGCCTCGCCGTGCTGAGGAGCCGGCACCGCAGGCAGCTGCCAACGAGCCCCGAGGCCCGCCACGCCTCCTCTGGCGGCGCGCGGAGCCGCCCCAGCATGACCTTCGCGGTCCCCTCCCCGAGGCCCCAAACCCCGAGGCCGCGAGGCAAGAGAAACCAAAGTTTGCTACTCGGAAGCCGCATTATCCGGCCGGGCGCGCGCAACAAGCCCGCCATGAGCTCGAGAGACCGCGCCTCCTTTACCCCGCCCCTCGACTTCCGGCACCGTTTCCGCTTCCTCCGAAAGTGAGGGAGAGCCGCTCTTTCCTCTGCGCTCGATGGTGACGCGGTCGGCTAGCCGGTAGTCTGGGAGCCCTTCGCGGCGGAGTCGGCGCGCGGTAGGTGGTTCCTCGCGGCTGGAGGCGGGGCGGGGTGGGCCGGGCTGGGTTAGGCCTACGCGGGCGGGCGGCAGGGCCCTCGGGAGCTGGCAGGGCCTGGAGGAGCGGGCCGCAGCGGGGATCGGTCTGCGCGGCGGGAGCTGGGCCGGGAGGCCTGAGTGGAGCTCAGGGGCCCGGGGCTTCGGCGACCGCAGCCTCTCCTCCCCCACCGGGTGCCCCCAGCCTCGGAAAAGAGAAAACGGCGTCCGGAGACGGCCGGGACCGGGCAGCCCCCATCCTCAGCCTGGAGGCCGGTCCTTGACCGCTTTACACCCCTAACGTAGAAGCGGACCCATTGCGCTTGAAATAATGTGCGACATTTTTTTTTTTTTTTTTTTGCGGTACGCGGGCCTCTAACTGTTGTGGCCTCTCCCGTTGCGGAGCACAGGCTCCGGACGCGCAGGCTCAGCGGCCATGGCTCACGGGCCCAGCCGTTCCGCGGCATGTGGGATCTTCCCCGACCAGGGCACGAACCCGTGTCCCCTGCATCGGCAGGCGGACTCTCAACCACTGCGCCACCGGGAAGCCCTGTGCGACTTTTTAAACATATTTGCTGATTAGGATATTTGAGCGGTTAGGGTGACAAGGACTAGTCAAGTATGACTGAACTGCCTGGGATTTATATTCGCAGGGTATAAGGAACCTGAATAGAAATACCGGCACTGTACGGAGTGGTGTCTCTCCTGCGTCATGTCCCAGCCCATGACTTGGGCTCCCTGGGCCCTAGGATTTCTACAAGCCTGTATTTACATAAGCCCCCTGTTAACGAGGCGGAGAGCGTTCGTAGGTTGACTTCATTCCTTGCGAAAGTTCAACTCGCGTTCATTCTGTCTTGCCTTTGTTTTTGTCTCAGCATCTGCAGTCTTAATCTCTCTCCTCCCCGCCTCTGTGCAGATGTGCAAAATACAAAAAAAGGAGGAAAAAAAAAGCCTTCTAAGGTTCTTAACTTTGGATCCCACTCCCGCGGGGCCTTTTTCAGGGCGTCCGCTGAGCAGAAGCATCCGGTGCCTGGTGATGGTGGCCCCGGGGCGGGGTAATTTTTTATGAACTGGCATCATCAGCCAGTGTTCTCCTCTGCTCGCCCACCAGGAGGTTTGTAGTAGTCTGTAATTACCTGTGTTTCTTGATTCCTGAATTGAGCTGGACTTCTCTGGAATATCGGCTCAAAGTAAATGTTCAGCACTTCAAATCATTTTTAATCAAACTGATTTTTCTGTCTTGAACTTGCCCATGCTTCAGATCTTCTCCCCCGCCCCCACCTTATTTCTCTGTGTTTGTTTCTCCAGGGAGAAGGTAGTCCTCAAATTGACAAAAAGACACAAAAGTACCCTGCTTATTCAGGCAGTGAGTGTGTAAAATTATTGTTCACCTCTTTGCTCAGTTGTAGGTTAATTGATCAGACAGCCGTCAGATACATTAAAGTTGAACTCAAGATTTTTTTCCAGCTGGTCTGTTAATTTTTATTTTCCAGAGTGATTCTTTTAATAGCTGGACCCTTTATTTGTTTACCAAAGCATTTTTATACAACTTCTTCATATTAAATTTATAATGTTAAATAAAATACTAGCTTCTAAAACAGTTCCTGGCTGAAAGTAGGTGTTTTATAGCTGTACATTGGATGAATTGCTAACACCTCTGAGCCTGACTTCATGCACCTGTAAAACTTTAGTGTTAAAAGATACCTAAAACACTGTCTAGTGTAAACCTGTCACTTGCGAGAGGAAAATCCGAATGGTGTTGGTATTGCTAAGAGAGCTCACTGAAATGGAGTCGGGAGGCCCTTGAGGATGTGTGACTTAGGCATGTCTCAGCCTGGATGGAATCTGACCTTTGACCGTTTATTGTCCTAATGAAGTCATCCAGAACATGTGCTGGAAACTCATGATACCTAGCGGACCCCTAGCCTGGAATAATTCGTGATTCCTTAAAGACAAATATTTCTTGACTTGTGTCAGAGTCAATCACAGTTCTCAACAGGCAGCTAACTCTGTGGCTTTTCGTATTTATGAGCCCCTGACTCTTTCTCTTCCCCAGAACACTCTCAGTTTTGCCTGAATCTGTGTCTCCCAAATTGCAGTTCTTAAGACCCCAAATAAATTCATTTCTTACTTGTAGCCTCCTGCATTGTGTTTTGTTTGACACACTTTTATTACTCCTCTTAAACCACCAAGATCACAAATGAGTATTTTTTCTTTTTTTCCGCAATTTAGATACTTTCCTTGAACGAGACAGGATGTAGATATTATCATCTGGTATTTGTTCTATCAACAGTGACAAGGCTGATCAAATTTTGTGCTTGACATAACCTTAGGCTGTTTGACTAGGACAGCTAGGCCTAACTTCCCGGCCCTGTAGTTCACTTGCTTCATCTCAGGTGCAGATCTCCGCCCTGCGTGTCTAGCCACAAACATTTCCTGCCTCACCTTGCCTGTTATTGCTGTATCTAGCACAGTGAGTTTCAAGGCTATCCCCCCCCCACTTCTTTTTCCACAGCTACCTAGCCCACGTGGGTCTATGTATAAAAACTTGGCTCACGGGCTTCCCTGGTGGCGCAGTGGTTGAGGGTCCGTCTGCTGATGCAGGGGACGTGGGTTCGTGCCCTGGTCCGGGAAGATCCCACATGCTGCGGAGCGGCTGGGCCCGTGAGCCATGACCGCTGAGCCTGCATGTCCGGAGCCTGTGCTCTGCAACAGGAGAGGCCACAGCAGTGACAGGTCTGTGTACCGCAAAAAAAAAAAAAAAAAAAAACTTGGCTAACGCATCCCTTCCCTGAGATGCTTCTGGCTTAGGCTTTGAGCATCTCTTTATGGCAGTAGTTCCCCTTAAGTGTCTCTCCTTAGTAAAGTCTAGGCTTGTCACATTTTTTTCCTTTGACAGTAGTTTGAAGGGCTGTCTTTCTTCACATCCTCACCATAGATTCTTGAGGGCTTTCTACAAGGACCTTCAGCCTTCTGCCAGTCTTAATTATCATAGAAGTTTTTTATATCATCTTGTAGCAAGTTTTCAGCAAGTAAGCATCCCTGGGCATTTCCTTCTATTCTTGAAAATCATTGGTGCCTAAGGTGGTTTTCGCAGAATGCTGACTGCTTATCCTGCACCATGAATTTTTGTAGGACCTTTTTTGAGGAAATCTTGTTAAGTTTTCTGCATTATTCTGGTCTATAAAAAGTTGGGGTAGTTTCATTTATCTTGAGGTTCACTAGGCAGATATATAATTAAAAAATAATTTTCTTGGGCTTCCCTGGTGGCGCAGTGGTTGGGAGTCCACCTGCCGATGCAGGGGACGCGGGTTTGTGCCCCGGTCCGGGAGGATCCCACATGCCGCGGAGCGGCTGGGCCCGTGAGCCATGGCCGCTGAGCCTGCGCGTCCGGAGCCTGTGCTCCGCAACGGGAGAGGCCACAACAGTGAGAGGCCCACGTACCGCAAAAAAAAAAAAAAATAATAATAATAATTTTCTTAACATGTATAGAGTGCTTTATGATTTACAAAGTAGACCACTGTGCATTAGAACTCAGTTGAATCTCACAAGTGATGAGGGTTATTTTGCTCTAAGAAACTGGAACTGCAATCAGTTCTAGGTTTTCAGCTTCACAGCTTCCAGCAGTTCATCATAATACCCCTTAACTAAAACTTAGATAACTTAGCGTATGTAAATGGTGCAGGCAAAACTTCCAGAACCAAGTTCACTAGAAACTTGCTATTTTGCTGTCTTTTCAAAAGCAAATTATTTTCTTAGATCTTCTAATTCTTCCAGACTTCATTTTTCCCTAAACTTTAGAATGCTTTTAAAAACTTTATATTATAGACATTTAAAAACATGCATAAAAGTAGAGAGAATAAACCTCATGTACCCATTTTAGCTTTAACAATTATTCTCTACTCATCTACTTGTTTGTGTGTATTTGGTGAAGGATGGGGAGTATTTTGAAAAAGTTCTATGGCACTGGACTGCTTGTTAATTCTAAGTCTCCCCACTGGAGGTGTCTTTGAGTTGTTGATCTCTCTGTCCACCAGGATCAGTCTTTCTGAGCTCCCTGGCATCTCCCTGAACCATAAAACAAAAGACTCTAAATGAGCCGGAAGAGTCAATTCCCGGCCCACTTGGTTCTTTTTTGCCCTGACTCACTCACTGTTGATTCCAGTTGTCTTTCCGTGAATGGGGTCTTGTCCTCCCTTATCGCTTATCTTTTAACAGATCACGGTATAAATTTAAGTTTCTGTTTTACAAAATAATTTCTGTGTTTAATAAAATGCATATTTTTTTCTATCCTTAGCCTTATCTTTGAAAGCTATATGTAATGAGCATTTTGAATCTCTTTTCTACCCTAGAACACATTACTGCTTTGAAGTATGTGGCCCTTGCTGGTTCTCTTCACATTACTTAACTTTCTTTAAAAAGTTGGCAAATCTTCAGATACCCTGAAGTTTCCCTAAACTAAACTGTGTTCCAGTGGAAGGTGCATCTGATAGGGCTTTTGGTATCGCATGACAGAAACCTTAAAGCCAGTTCACTTTGGCTTTACTCAGAGGAGATTTTGTTGGCTGATAGAACTAAATGACCAAGAGTAGTTATAGCAGGGACAGGTGGATCCAAGCGTTCAACTAGTGTTTCCAGGACTTGACTTCCTTCCATCGGTCACATTGCTTCCTTCTAGGTTGGGTTTCTTCTCAGTTAACTTTTCCCTAGCAGCTCCAGTCTTAGTTATCAGTTTTAGCAGAAGTGGTTCCAGTAGTTTTGCTAGTAGTTCCAGTGAAAGTCCCAGGGCTGATGCTTATTGACCCCACTGACCAGAGGGAAACTGGGCTTTTAGAGGCCAGGCCTGGGTCCTGGGTCTGCCCCTCTCCAGCCGGGAGGTTGAGGTTAAACCACACAGACTGAGAGTGAGAGTGGGTAGGTGCCTAAACAGACATTGGGATGCTGTGACCAGAACAGGAAATGAATGCTGGGTCGGCAGTGACAGGTGTCTACTGGACAAGATCAAATTAATTGGGACAAAATACCCTCTAGGAGATGTACAGTACATATTGTTACCCTAAAGGCGCTGAGTTTAAAGGTAAAAACAAACAAGCTTGTTTAGCAGGGGATAAAAGCATTCCCAGAAACCATTTTCTCTTAAACTCTGGTGATAACGTTCCAATGATAACACTTGCTAAATTATCTTCTGGTTTGATTCTCTTATTAATCTATACTTGGAATCCCAAATATTTGAAGCCTTAAAAGACTAGGGGTTTTCAGCTTAAATGAGTTTTGTATTTATTTTAATTGTATCTCACCTTTCAAATCAGATTATCTCATCTATACTATCCCTCGTACATATTAACTGAGTTGGTATTTAGTGGGGTTTTCAGATGGGACTGCAGGAAGAAATGAACAACAACAACAAAAAAATATAAGAACACCAAGGAATTTTTCAGGGTTTCCATCACTTTTTCTGGTTCTGTTTTACCTGTTTTGGGGCTCATTCTACCCAACCAGATTAAGGAAGGAATTTAGCTCATAATTGGGTAGATCACATAGAAAGTGTGTCATTGTTGACAAACAGTTTAGACCAAAAAGAGACCCTTAATTCTCAAAAGTGTCAAATAGAAATCTGGCCCTTGTTGCTGATTGTGGAGTTGTCACCTCCACCTCATAGGAGCACTCTGACAGGATTTCACATGTCTGTAGAGTGTTAAAAAGAACTCAGTAGGAATATTCAGCAAATGACTGGAGACCAGGAGTCTGAAAGTAATTTTAGAAACTACAAGTGAATTTTTAGAAACAACTAGGTTTTAATAACCTAGACACCACAACACAATTTATTACTGTAGTTTTTATAACAAGAATAGCTGATAATTTAGGGTCCTAGCCTTTTATTTTAATCCTTAGTGTTCTTGGCACTTTTAAGAGATTACAAATGATTATAAATTTAGATTGTAAACAATCTAATAAAGTCATAGCTTTTTAAAGTCTAAATCCCTAGCACTTGTGGTCCACTGAGGAAGAGATCATGTATGAGAAAAAAAGAATACATATTTCCTGTTTTGTTTAGAGAGAAGGGGAATGTGTTATTCAGGTTTTAAAAAGCTGGTACAAATTTGAATCCAACTTTTGAAGAACCAGGCATCACTACTCACAGAAGTGAAAACAGTCATATCAATATCATAGTTTTTGTGCCGGATTTTTTTGTTTAAATTAATCCTCTCATCTTTTTTTCCTTTCTCTGTTATTGCATATATAAAATATGAGAAAATTATTTGAGGTGACCTACCCATCAACAAAGAGAAAAGATCTAGCCTAACGTAATATACTCTTAGTGGGAACTAATGTATAAAGTACAATGAATGAGTGTAATATACAACTCCCCCCACCGAAAAAAAATCTTGAGCTTTTGATAGAATTATTTTGGTGTTTGTGGAAGAAGGGGTGTGTGTGTGTGTGTTTGTTTAAAACTAGTGTATATTTATTAAAAATTACAAATTATACCAGATTTGAATTTGACTTTACTAGAACTAGAATGCCTGTTCACGAATAGGATAATACCCTTTTGTAACTTGCTGTTCTTCTGCAGAATAGAGGTTATCATCTATTTTACAGATGAGAAAACTGAAGCATTTTGAGGACTTGGTAATTTGGACCTAAGACCATCAGACTCTAAAGCCCATGCACTTTTCTCTGTACCAAGCTACCTAGTGGATTGACTATTAAGTTTAATATTCATTTTACCATTTTCTTCAGTCCAGTTAGAAAATTAGATGTTTATAACTTTATCTTTCTCACTTTCCTTGCTTAATTTAGAAAACTATTTGGAGATTATGGATGCTAAGCCCGAACCTGGACCCCTCAGTGAGAGTTCAGAACTTCTTTTCTCCTTTGGAGTTATAGCAGATATTCAGTATGCTGATTTGGAAGATGGCTATAATTTCCAAGGAAGCAGACGGAGATACTACAGACACAGTCTTCTTCACTTACAGGGTGCTATCGAACACTGGAATAAAGAAAGCAGCCCACCCAGTTGTGTACTTCAGCTTGGAGACATCATCGATGGATATAATGCACAGTATCAAGCATCAGAAAAGTCACTAGAACTCATCATGAACACATTCCAAAGGCTGAAAGTCCCAGTTCATCACACGTGGGGAAATCATGAATTCTATAACTTCAGCAGAGACTATTTAACAAACTCCAAACTTAACACAAAGTTTCTGGAGGACCAGATTGCCCATCATCCTGAGACTGTGCCTTCAGAGAATTATTATGCTTATCACTTTGTACCGTTCCCTAAATTCCGGTTCATTTTACTCGATGCTTATGACATGAGTGTCTTGGGCGTGGATCCGTCTTCTCCAAAATACCAGCAGTGTCTGAAGATACTGAGGGAGCACAACCCAAATGCGGAATTGAATAGTCCTCAAGGTGAATTATTCCTTTGAGCTGAGAATCTAATACATTGTCTTTAAATTCTTCAGCTACCTTTTATTCAGCAGGAAGATGGACGATTAAGGTAAAAGTATATTGTCCTGTTGTTCAGGGTCAGGATTTCTCACACGCCTCATGGCACATGGATTGGTGGCATTTGGTTCAAGATTCATTTATTTAACACATAACTGAGTGCCTGATGTTCTGGCCGGGTACTTTTTCTAGGGCAGCTATTCAGAGGCGTAGGCAATACTGACAGTCCCACTTTTTTAGGGATGGAGTAGAGGAAACAAGAGGAAAGTGGACGGGACAGATAATAAATGCAACAGAAATAAGTGATCAGTGCCACCAAGAAAATAAAGTACAATATTATAGAAAACGACTAGGGGTACCATTTTAGTCAGGTGGCCAGAAATAGCCTCTCTAAGGAGAAAAGCATTTCAGCTAAGTGATGTGAAGGAGTCAGCCTTGGGAAGAGCGGGTGGGGCAGAGCACTCAAGACAAAAAGCAGTGCGTAGGCGCAAAGCAGTGTAAGGCACTGTTACTGAAGAGCACAGAAGGGCCCATGGGGTGCAAGGTGATTTTACAGTGGCTCAGTGGACACAGAAAACAGTCTGTTGTATATTCAGTGTAACGGGAAGCTGGGGAAGTAAGCAGAGGAGAATTGAGATTAGGAGTAAGATACAGTGTGATTTACGCTGCTCTAAATTGTTAGCTAAGTTTGAATGCCCAAATGAGGGAAAATCGGCATTTGATGGGTCTAAATTACTAAATTTGTTTCAGGACTTGCTGAGCCCCAGTTTGTCCAGTTTAATGGAGGATTCAGCCAAGAACAGCTGAACTGGCTGAATGAAGTTCTTACATTCTCTGACAGAAACCAAGAAAAGGTGGTGATTGTGAGTAAGTATTTAAATGATTTGATTACACTGGCATTTTAGAGAATGGGTCTAGTTAGGTTTTAAAACATACTAACAATATTTAATATTGTGATATTTTTATAAAATGAAAGCTTAGTTTAAAATCTTTTATTGAGAAACAATCTGAATGTAAAATTAACATTTAAGCTTGAGTCAGGAAAGAATTGTAAAATAAAACATCTTGCCATATATTAGAGCCTGTGAGTTGGCCCTTTAAGTTTAAAAATAGTATTTCCCCAAATGGGTTCAATTGGTGTAGTAATACATATAAGTGAAAAACTCCATCCAGGCCCCAGACCAAATCCCAGCCTCAGGAGACCTACCTGTGAGTGCAGTGACCTCTGCTGATGAGGTGAAAGCAAAGCTGGTGTCTTGGGACGAGTGTGAGAGGCTCATCTGGCAGGTCTGTAACTGTGTCCACCATATGATTGCAAGGAAATAAAATGTGTTGTTTTCGTTTAGAATTGTTTTCCACAGACATACTGCCATTAGAGGTTATAGGAACCTGGAGGTGCTTAAAATAGACGTGTGTGTATGTGAGCGTGTGTGCATGCGTGCACGAACACACACACGAAGAACTGAATCTGGATTTGCAGTATGCCTGGTGTACTTGGTTTGGGGGCTGGGATTAGTTCTCTTGGTTAAAATCGATGTGGCCTGATGGATGAGAAGATAGTACTGAGGGTCACAGGGACGGCATGCCATTCTGGCTCTTGTTTCTGTGACCTGTGTGACTCTGGACAGATGTTGAATGTGCAAACTGCAGGTTCTCAGGATGGTATCAAATGGACTTATGAACATGAAATCCTTTTGAAAATGACAGGCTCTTCAGATAGTTGGTAATATAAAATTATATTTCAGGGAATTCCTTGGCCGTCCAGTGATTAGGACTTGGCGCTTTCACTGCCGAGACCCGGGTTCGATCCCTGGTGGGAGAAGTAAGATCCGTCAAGCCACTCGGTGTGGCCAAAAGAAAACCATTATATTTCTACTAATCAGTTTTTACTTATTTATCTTTCACTGATGTGGTAAAGATATGAGATGGAGTAGGGGTATTTCTAGAATATCAAATGTCATTCAAGGCTTAGAAAATTATAAGGTGCCCTCAGGGGTTATAGGCATGATGTGACACTGTTTGGCTCTGTAATAAGTGGTTTCCAAAATGGGATACTTCTTGTCTCTGCTTTTTAGTTTTCACTGCCATAATGTACCTGTTATTGTAGAGAATACTGGAGCTAAAAGGGACCTCGAGATCATATAGTCAAACCTTTTAATTTTAAAGATAAGGAAACTGAACCCAAAGAGATTAAACTACGTAGGTCAAGTCATAGAGCTCCTGAGACTGGAGACCCCTTTCATCGTCGTCTCCCTCCGTACCGTATTCTTCCCGTTTCTTTGCACTTCTGTCAGTGCACCTGTCTGCGTTAGCATCTCGTACGTTTCTTCCATTTTGCTCTAAGCTCAGACACTGGATGAACAACTGAGTGCCTCGGGTTTTCTTTAGCAAAGTTTAAAATGGCTAATAGACATTTTCTTTTGTTTCTCTTTGCTTCTTCACTTGGATTTTGGCTTCTCGGAAGTATTTGGCCTACTCAAGTTTTGGCCATGCAGTTGGAAGGATAGAATTGCTATTAGCTGAGATACGGAACACTGCAGTAGGAGGGGTTTTGAGTGAAGAGTTCAGGAGTTCAGGTTTGAAAATATGAAGTTGCAGATGCCTATTAGACATCAGGAGAGATGGTGAGTAAGCAGTAGGGACATATGAGTCGGAAATTCAGAATAGAAGTTTGGGTCAGATATATAAACGTGGAAGTTGAAAGAATACAGATAGTATTTAAAACTGTAAATTACTAAGAGATCACCAAGCCATTAGGTATAGATGCAGTAGTGAAGCCTGAGGACCAAGCCTTCGGGCACTCCTGACAGGACACTAGGGAAGTGAGAAAGCAGCAGAGTGAGGATCAGAAGCCGTTGAGGTGGGGAGAAAACTAGGGGGACAGCGGTGTTCTGGAAGCCAAGCATTTCAAAGAGGAGGGAGCGACTAATTGTGTCCGATGAGTCCAGCATGGCATCTGGGTCTACAGTCACACAGCCTCTTGGGACTCTCAGCCCTTATCACAGCTTGAAGAGTGTGTGTGTGTGTGTGTGTGTGTGTGTATGTGTGTGTGTGTGTGCGCACACGCGCTCTGTTACCTCCCCTTTTTTTACTTTTATAATAAACTAGTAGATATTAAGCAGAATAAAATTTTCAGAATAAAATTTCAGAATAAAAATAAACAGTAATAGAGAAAAAAGGAAAATGATTTAATGGGAAGAATCAAAGACCAATGAGCTGTTGTACCTGTACGTTGGAGCGAAACCGTGGCCTGATGTTGATGTGGCCTCGTAGGTGCCTTGAGATCAAGAATTTGAAATTCTCTTGGCTGTATCTCCGGTGGAAGCTAGTATGAATGTTCCCTTCTTTAACTTAGTTTTCTCATCTGTAAAATGGCTATGGCCACCTTGATCTCATGGAGGTATTTCAAGTAGCATAAGTCAGTTCTTTATAAAACATTGAGTGTTTATATAAATGACATATATATATAAAATCCATTGGCCCATCCCTAAACTGTTCTTTTACTTGGGAGTAGCTCTTTCTGTGTGTGTAACACTCATACTCTTAGGGAAGTCAGTGAGACTGGATTCCAGTGCAGCATCTGCCTGATCTCTGGCTGCCTTTACGGACCGCCCTGCCCGGGATGCCCTCAGTCTCCCGTGGTGGTGTTTGTGCATCTTGAGACTTTGGAGGCCATAGATCTCAGGCTTTCTGCGTATACAGCAGCCTCTCTCCCCTTGGATGCGAACTGTCTCGCCCTTCTTTATGCTCCAGAAACGTGGCTCTAGATTATCTAGTTTTTCATGTATGTGGATTCTCTCTGGTCTCGGTCCATATGAGTAGCAATACACATTTTCTTTATCCTGAGTACTAGTTTTTAGCCTTTTTTTGGTGAAAGAGGTATTTCTTAATTGGCTCATAACTCTTCTTCTCTTTAACTAACAGGCCATCTTCCCATTTATCCCGAGGCCTCTGACAGTGTGTGCCTGGCCTGGAATTACAGAGACGCCCTGGCAGTCATTTGGTCTCACAAGTGTGTGGTGTGTTTCTTCGCCGGTCACACTCACGATGGTGGCTACTCTGAGGATCCTTTTGGTGTGCACCACGTCAACATAGAAGGGGTTATTGAAACGGCTCCAGACAGCCAGGCCTTTGGCACAGTTCATGTCTATCCTGACAAAATGGTGCTGAAAGGGAGGGGCAGAGTTCCAGACAGAATTATGAATTACAAGAAGGAAAAAGCTTTCCATTTTTAGTGTGATTTTATTTGTTTACTTTTATAGAAAGAGACTGACTTGGCTTTGTGGGTTTGTTTCGCCTTCCTCTCCCCACATCCTGAGTCTCATTGTTTAGTATTCTGTTTGCATAACAAACGGCCATAACTGACTTCAGTGTGTGTTAGCTCGTAAGATATTCTGAAATGTCATTTTTGGATAATATATCCCGTGTTGAAAACTGGAAAGGAAATGAATGAAAGTAGCATGAATAAACCAGGGAGGAGACTGAGGTGGGGGGGATACAGTCCTCCAAACAGATTCTATTTAGCCTTACCTGAGGTTTTTTTACTTTTTACAAGGAGAATGTATTCATTCACTGTATTAGCTATGTAAGTTAAAATTCATAATAAAAAAGAAATAAAATAAGCTCAGGTAAACTTTTTCCATTTACCCAGTTGTGTGAATGAGCTTTAGACATTTTATGCTCAGAGTACCCATCATATTTGTACTTTTATAGGTTTATACTCCTGTTTTGTAAGCCAAAAGCATCACTAGTTACTTCACAGGTGAACGAATAGCACCCCCATTCACACAGGTGAATGGTGTGGTCTCCCTTGTGAACCTCTTGTGAGTTCAGCCAAATCAGGACCGAGTGCCAGTGCAGCTGTGTGCCTGCCAGCATGTCTGTTTGGGCCCCCAGCTGGTGCTATAGGAGACTATCGTAGGTAGATGAATTTACCCTTGACTCCCTTTATAGACAAACGGGGCATGTTTAACTGAGCTGTCATATATTCTAAGACTTATTTGCAGAAACACTTACTCAGTGGCAAATGGGGACTGTTCAAATGTAGAAAAAGTTTGATTCAGGGCCTGAAAAACAGGAAGACAAAAAACCAGTACTAGTCAGCGTAAGTGTGTCTGCTGAGTACCGAAGCATTGTGGGGCTGCAGAGGCGTATCAGTTTCCGCTGGCTGCTGTAACAAATTACCACAAACTTGGTGGCTTAAACAACATATATTTGTTCTCTTACAATTCTGGAGGTCATAAGTCTGAAATTGTCTTCACTGGGCTGAGATCAAGGTGTTATCAGGGCCATGCTCTCTCGGAGGCAGAATCGGTTTCCTTGCCTTTTCCAGCTTCTAGAGCTGCATCTCTTGCATGTCTTGGCTTATGGCCCCTTCCTCCATCTGCAAAGCTAGCAATGCAGCTTTTTCCAGTCTCTTGCTGCTTTGTTGTCACAATGCCTTTCTCCCCTTCCGTCTGTAGTCAAATATCCCTGTGCCTCCCTCTTATATTGTAATTACATTGAGGGCCCACCCAGATAATCCAGGATAATCTTCCCATCTCAAGATCCTTAATCACATCTGGGAAGTCTATTTTGTGATGTAAGGTAACATTCAAAGGTTCTGGGGATTAGGACCTGGATACCTTTGAGGGTCATTATTCAGCCACTGACGTGACTATAATGCGCTCCCTGCCTTCACTGACTTTCCACAAGTGAGAGAGAGAAACAACCCTGCATACAAATGTATGAAGAAAGGACAGTGGCAACATGGAGGAGGGATTTAATTTTGTTTGAAGGGAATAGGGATGACTTGAAGAAGGAAGAAAAATGGTTTAAATAGATGTGCAGGTGCATTTCATGTAGACAGAACAGCGTAGCGTCATAGGATATGCTGAGTTCAGGAACTGCAAGTAATGCTATGAGGATTCACCAAACAGCGCTGGGGGATGGCAGGCGGTAAAGTGGGAAAGAACAAGCTAGGGCTTGTCCTGAGTGACGAGCCAGAGTTAGAACTAAACTTGTCAGGCAGTGAGGAACCCTCCGGTGTCTGAGCTGGGGAATGTGTGAGGAAATTTGTGTCAATTCCAGGCAGTGGATAATGAGAGGCTGATATAGGAGAATGACAATGGGGAGAAAAAAGATTGTGAGGGTGGGAGGACAGAGATTTTGACAACAGAACTATTAAACTTACTAATAATACTTAAATTCAATTGAAAAATAGAGTTGAAAAGCAATTTCAGTAATACTGTTCAAAAGGCAGTACTTTACCAAGTTACTGCCTTTTACATGCTTCTGGAGATACGAAAGGAACTGTGTATATTCACAAAATTCAGTGTTATATGGGAGATGCAAATATGATGAAAGTGTATTTTGGACATTACTTTAAAAAAAATTGAAACATTACAGTCTTTTAAGCACAGAATCAGGCGTTACTTGGAGGATGGGTAGGTCCTATATAGAATTTGGAAATAAATCTGTTTCTT
Organism: Leucopleurus acutus; assembly: GCF_964270905.1. Classification (NCBI taxonomy): domain Eukaryota; kingdom Metazoa; phylum Chordata; class Mammalia; order Artiodactyla; family Delphinidae; genus Leucopleurus; species Leucopleurus acutus. The sequence continues at coordinate 54,345,015 of NC_139161.1, forward strand.
CATGTCTGACTAATAGTTATACTAACGGAGGTATAAAAACCATAAATATACCAGAAAACTGAAAACCTTTATTTGTATTTCACTGACCCTTAAAATAAATTTTACTTTAATTGCTTTAATATCAACTAGATTTTTTTTCCTTTACCCTCTAAATCTTGATAGAGAATTTCTGACTATCCAGTGGCCATTATGTAAAACAAAAAACATGCCTATCTCCTTTAACAAATATTTATAAAATACTTAATATCGTATTAAAGGCTATAAAAATAGGCAAACTAGCAGACTCATTTTCACTCTACTAATACTTTTTGAGTCAAATATTTCCTAAATCTCATGAAACTGTCTCCACTATGGAGTTTGATGCTAGCATATGTAAAAGAGTTGCCGTCCAGATGCTCTAAGACAGCACTGACCAACAGAAATATAATGTGAGCCACATAAGTAATTTGAAATATTTTAGCAGTCACATTTTAAAAAGTAAATAGAAATAGATAAAATTAATTTTAATTATGTATTTTATTTACCCCAATACATCTAACATATTATTTTAACATGTAATCAATATAAAAATATTTTACATTCTTTTTTATACTAAGTCTGTAAAATCGAGTGTATATTTTATACTTATAATCCATCCATTTGGACACTAAATTTTCATTGGAAATACTTGGTCCGTATTTAGATATAAAATTTGCAGCTGAAGAAGTAGATTCACATATCCAAGTTGTTCCAAACATACTTAAAACAAGTGTTCCAAACACACTTATAAGTTTTCTCATAACTGAATTGATGTTTTTAAATAAAAATGAAAAAATTCAAACTTCTTCAGTGTACATTTCAAGCACTCAATACAACATGCAGCTAGTGGCCACCAGACTGTACAGCTCTGAAATGGTCTTCTCTACAGGGCTACTTTTGACATTAAAAATATGTGTGTAGATTTTGGTCTTATTTTTCATTTAAAATGTAATTAATATTCTCTCTCTCCTTCTTTTTGGTCCCACCTTCCTTTATTCTAGCTAACTTTCTTTCCAAGACATGCTTGTTCACTTGGTTCATCTGGAGTCCTCATTTAATTCACGGCACTGTACCAGTTCAGTATACTGAGGTTAGTTCAGGGGTACAGCCCTCTCCTGAACTCTTTCTATCATTATCCAAACCCTGCTTCCCTCTATGTTATCAGGTGCAGCCCTTTGTCAGCTCTTTATATTTTGAATGCTCTCATATTATCTCGGTTATAAACCTTGCAACTATATAAATGAGTAGGAGGTCTGGTAGTAACCCTATTTTATAGATAAAGAATTATCCATGGGAGGTTTACACATTTGCCCAAGTCACATGGATAGTGACGTAGCTGAGTTAGAATTCATATTTCTGAACTTTTGTGTTTTGCCTTTTCCACTACACTGTGACACAACAGAATGTCAGACTCCTTCTCTTACTAGTCCCTTCCAGTCCTGTGTTGTAGGCAGCCTAACTTAGGATTTTTTAAAAAAATCATCTCTAGTATTAACTCAAATTACCTGAAATAAATTCCTAGGAAACTGGCATGTTACAATCATGTTTACAAAAAATTGTAAACTCTCATTTTAAGAACAGGATTCTTCATTTAAATTACTGTCTTGCAGTGAGTTGGCCAGGAGGACCGCATCTCCTTGTTTATATATATATAGACCCATGAGATAAATGGGAAAAGAGCAACTATGATAGCAATAGCCAACTGAATTCTTCCACCAACTGGATTCCTATAAAGACACACAAAAATTATTATAAATAACAATCCAATAAAAATTATGAATTGCTTTGGTAACGAATATGAAGATTGATTTTACTAAAACACATCATTACATTTTTGTACGGTCTTTTTAATTTTTTAAATTGAAATATAATTCTTATATTTCATATAAGAATTATATAAGAAATATAATTCTGCATTTCAGTGACCTCAGTTGAAGGTCATTGATAAAGCAATGTTAAAATGGATCTTTACATAATGATTTTTGTGTCCTGTTTAAGAAAACTTTTCTTCCCCAAGGTCTTAAGGATACTAGATTATCTTCTCTAAAAGTTTTATTGTTTTGCTTTTCACATTAGAACTATAATCCACCTAGAATTGATTTTTATGAAAGTTTTAAGGTGTAGGGGTTGTTTCACTTTTTTCCATATGGATATTCAATTGCTCCAGCACTATTTATTGAAAAGATTGCCTTCCTTTGCTACCCTGGAGTGCCACCATTGTCCTAAATAAAGGCCATATACATACATACATACATACATACATACATACATACATACATACATATATATATATATATATATATATATATATATATATATATATATATATGGATCTGTTTCTAGATTCTATTGTTTCATTCATTTATTTTTCCAGTATGGGTTTATCTTATACTGCCATAGGATAATTATTTAGGTGTTCTTTATTTTAATATTGAGGTCTTTAATTTCTCCCATAATGTTTTATAGTTTTGTATGCAGAGATTTTGCACATCTCTGCTAGATTTATTCCTGGGGAGTTGATTTTTTGATGCTATAAATGATAACTTTTTGTTTTTATCATTTTCTGTTACTTGCTGATAAAAATAGTTGATTTTAGTATATTGACCTAGTATACAGCCATCATGCTAAACTCACTTATTTGAATAACTTTTTAGATGTTTAGAAATTTTCTACATATGTGATTTTGTCATCTGTGAATAAGGAAAATTTAATTTTGCCTTTCCAATCCTTGGGGGCTTTTATTTCTTTTTCTCGCCTTACTGTACTGGCTAGGACAAGAGATAGAACAGTGTTGAGTAGAACTAGTGGCAACAGTGGCTACTTCTCATTCCTGATCTCAGAGGAAAAGTTTTCAGCTGCTCACCATTAAGTATCATGCTGTGGTATAGATACCCTTTAACAGGGTAAGTTCCTTTTTAAATCAATTTTGATGAGCTTTTATCATGAATGGATGTTGAATTTTATCAAATGCTCTTTTTGTATAGGCTGAGAAGATAGTTTATTTTCTTCTTTCATTCTGTTAATGTAGTGAAAAACACTGGTTGGTTTCCAAATGTTGAACTAACTGTATTCCTAGAATAAACACAACTTGGTGGCTGGGTCATGAATTGCAGGACTTGATTTGCTAATGTTTTTTATTTTTTGCTAATATTTTGTTTAGGGTTTTTCCATCTGTGGTCATGAGTGAGATTGCTGTGTAACTTCCTTTTTCTTTCGTTTTTTTTTTTTTTTTTTTTGGTGGGAGTGGTGGGTAATGTTCTTGTCAACTTTTGGTGTCCAGATTTTTCTGCCCTCATAAAATAAACTGGAAAATGTTTCTTCTTTTTCTGTTCTCTGGAAGAGTCTGTTGAAGGTTGGCATTATTCCTTCCTTAAATGTTAGGTAGAATTCTGCAGTTATGCCATTTGGTCTAGAGTTTTCTTTTAAGAAAAGTTTATATTATACCCTCAATTTCTTTAATAGTTATGAGACCGTTCTGAGTATTTCTTCTTGTGTCAGTTCTGGTAAATTGTATCTTTCAAGGAATTTGTCCATTTCATCTACAGTTTCAAATTTATTGGGAAAAAGTTGTTCGTAATATCCTCTTATGATTTTTGCAGTGTCTGTTACATGGGTAAATATCTTTGTCTTTTTCATCCGAGATTAGTTATTTTTGTGCCTTCCTTTCCTTGCTCTCACTCTAATTATTTTTCCCTTTTTAGCCTTGCCAGGGTTCATCAGTGTTATTAATCATTTCAGAGAATGAATATTTGTCCCTCTTACTCCTTTATTTTTTAATGCTGATTTTTTTGCTTTCATTGGTTTCTGCTTTTATATTTATTTTCTTGTTTCTTTGGGCTTAATTTACTGTTCTTTTACTAACTTCTTGAACTGGAGAGTTCCTAACTTCTTCGAAGCTTACCTCATTGACTTTCAGCCTGCCTAGTTTTTGTTTTGGTTTGTTTTAATATATGTATTTAATGCTATAATATATGTATATGTATATTAAATATGTATATTAAATATACATATTTAATATATGTATAAATGCTAAGCATGCGTTTTACCCACATCCCACAAATTTTAATATGTAGTCGTCTCCTTATCATTCAGTTCAAAATATTTTCTAATTTTCATTGTGATGTGTTCCAAATGTTATTTGGAAATATATTTCCTAATTTCCAAACATACAGTGGTTGTCTGATTATTATTTTTGTTAATGATTTCTAGCTTAGTTGCACTGTGGTCAAAGAACGTACTCCATAAGATTTCAGTTCTTTGAAATTTGTTGGAACTTATTTCATGGCTCAACATAAAGTCTTTTTGCAAATATTCAACGTTTACTTGAAAAAAAAAGTGAATTCTGCCATTCTTGGTGCTGGTATTCTATATATGTCCTTTAGGTCAAGTTTCTTATTGTGTAGCTCAAATTTTCTATATCTTTATTGATTTTTTAAATCTTCTTGTTCTGTTAGTAACTGAAAGAAGTGTATTAAAGTCTCCCAAAATGACTGTCAATTTTTTAGTTTTTCTTTTTGTCCATTTTTATTTTATCTATTTTGAGGCTATGTTATTAGTTATGTATGCTTTTTAATAAGTGGTGTTGAGATCACCAGAGAGCCAAAAAGGAAAAAGATAATATTGGATCCGTTCTTTTTGCTGTTACACTAGGATAAACTCTAAATCGGTCAAAGATTTAAATGTAAAAATGAAACCATACATGTATTAGAAGAAAACTTAGGTAAGTTACTTACAACCTGAGAGGAAGGAAAGTTTACCTAACTATGACTCCAGATCCAGAAGCAATAAGGGAATGGACCGATAAATTTGGTCACATTAAAAAAAATTTTTCTTTTCATGGCAAAGTGTACTTTGCATAAGCAAAGTAAAAGGACAATAAGGAACTGCAAAATAAATTTTTCAGATTATATCACAGACAGAGGGTTAATAGCCCTAGTATGTAAAGAGCTTCTAAAAGTAGAGAAGACCAACAACCTTAGAAATTGGTTAAACCTATACTCTCAGAGATGAACCAATATTTATAGGAAAAAAATGCAAATGGCTCTTAATCATATGAAAATATGCTTACCTTTGCTCCTAATAAGAGAAATACAAATGAAAACTACCCATTTCTCAACTATCCAATTAGTAAAAATTCAAAAATTTGACAATACACTTTGTTGGCACTATTTTGAATCACAAAAGATTGGATACAACCTGAAGAGTAGAGGACTGGATGAATATACTGTGGACCTATCAGCAGAATAAGGAAAGTCTTCATATACCACAGGGTGATCTCCAGGATGTAGTAAGGGGAAATCAAGAATACAGTTGTGTATAATATGCTACCACTTAGCTAAGACAAGCAGGAATGCCAATGAATGTACGTATTTGCTCCATTAAGAAACCATGGAAGGGGGCTTCCCTGGTGGTGCAGTGGTTGAGAGTCCGCCTGCCGATGCAGGGGACGCGGGTTCGTGCCCCGGTCCGGGAGGATCCTGCATGCCGCGGAGCGGCTGGGCCCGTGAGCCATAGCCTCTGAGCCTGTGCGTCTGGAGCCTGTGCTCCGCAACGGGAGAGGCCACAACAGTGAGAGGCCCGTGTACCGCAAAAAAAAAATAGAAACCATGGAAGGATGAACCATAAAGTTGAAAAAAGTTTCACCTATAGAGAAAGGGAGGACATAGGGTTGGGAGATAGAGAAGTTAGAGTTCTTTGAAGGTACTCTGTCTTGTAGATTTGACTTTGGAACCACGTAGATGTTTTATATAATTATAAAACAAAATTAATATATTTTTAATAAAGTATCCCTAGAAATTGAAAGTAAAATGAAATAAATGAACTTAACTGTCTATTCACTTGGTGGGATTAGCACACAGTTACTATTCCAAGTAATTTGAATGTACATCCCTTAGAGAGATGTTCCTTAGAAACAGCAACACAAAATACCTATTTTCAGTAATTATATTGTTATTCTGAGATTGTGTTTGTATTGTGGGATGAGTCAGATGAGTTATGTTGAGGTCACTGAGACTAGAGATTTTTTGACATGATTAAAAGTAAAAACAGATTTAAGATTGCTGATAAGGTCAGATGAAAACTTGTGTTCCTGAATTTGAATTCTAGGATCGATATGAACTCATAAGGGATTTTATCTTTAACTATATACGTAAAAAAAATATATATATATCTTTATATATGTAATACACACATATACATATGTGTATATATATATATATTTATGACACACATACATATATATACATACCTATGCACACATAACGTGAATTTTCCTAGTTCTGCCCACTAAAAGAACCCAACTCAACCCAGTAGCAGTGAGCACCATTTGTGCCCAGAATGTGACCTCTAAATACCATTATTACCTACTGAAAGTAATGAGGGCTTTTTGGAAAAATGGTTGATTCCAGGTCTGGGGCATAAAATGTATAATCTTAGCTTGGAACATTTTGTCATACCAGAAAGCAAGGAAGCAATCAACGTTTACTAGGGTCGTGTCAAACAGAGTTCTGGTGCCAACCTGCATAAGTGCCCCTGGTCAAAGATGAGACAGTTTCAGCAACTGCCATGGACTGAGAAACATCAAATATCTTGAAATCCATGACTTTATAATGGTATTATTAAATAAACAAAACTATTGGTCACTTTTGGAAGGTGCCCAGGCAAGAAAAACTCATTATTCTGAAAACTGGTGAATTAAGAGAGTCAACTCCTTTTCCTCTTATGATCTGTGTCTGAGTAGTCCAAGAATTGATAAGTGGAAGTTTTCCAGATAATAATCAAGGAATGGTATACTTAGATTATGACCATTTTGCAACTCAAATGAATTAGTGGATTTAGGCAGTGATCATCAAAGATTTTATATTAACATTAAAGAGAAACAGCTAGGTGTTATGCACATTATGATGGAAGTACATACCACCACCCATGAAGTGGTCTTGCTTAGTGATGTTGATGGTAAGAAGGAGAAGGAGGAGAAGAAGAAGACGACCAGAATCTGGCCAAGTTTCTAGATCTTACCACCAATTTATAGGAAACATGAAGCACAGAGGAACAAGCATTTATAATACAATTGTGAAAATATAAACATTGGCTGGAAAACTCATAATACTGAGGAATTACTGTTTTACTTTTTGTGTGTGATGATGGTAGAGTGGTTATTTTTTAAGTGCTTATCTTTTAGAGATACATACTGAAATATATAAAACATAAAACAACATGTTGTTTGAGATTTATTTCAGAATAATCAGGACAGTGATAGATGATACAAGATTGGATATATAATGATAGTTGTTGGAGCTGGGTGATGAATACATCTGATTCATTATATTAGTCTCTCTGCTTTTGAATGTTTGACTATTTCAAAATAAAAAATTAAAGCAGAATTTTTTTAATTGCCAAAAAGTCCTCCTTTTTTCTAATGCTGACCTTAAAATCTACTTTTTAAAATTAAACTATCTATACTGGCTTCTGTTTTATTGGTGCTTGTGTAGTATGTTTTTTCTATCTTTTGACTTTCAGTGTTTCTGTTTCTGTATATTTGTGTTCTCTTTTGTAAGCAGTGTTTAGTTTTTAATCTTTTATCCATTTTGAGAATCTTTATTGGAATATTTGGAACAATTACATTTAATGTAGTTTCTCATATATTTGAGTTTAATTCTCTGTCTTAACATCTGCTTCTTATTTTCCCCATCTGTTCTTTTTCTCTTCTCCTTTCCTGCCTTCTGTACTCCTTTTCTTTCAGTGGTTACCCTAAGGATTACCACATGAATCCTTGACTTATCAAAATCTAATATAAATTGATACTTTTACCCTTCCCAGATAATTCAAGGACCTTAGAACACTTTAGCCCCATTTATACCCTTCCAGCTTATATGCTACGGTTGTCATGTATTTTTTATTTTTCTATTATTGTTTTATAAAGTTAATATTCACTTACATGTACCCACAGTTTTATATTTTGTTTGTTATTCACTTTTCCCTAAATATCCAAGCATCCTTTTGAGATCACTTTCCTTCTCTCTGGAGAATAGACTGGCAACTACCTGTGATGACACAGGAAACTGTGGTATTCATAAAAGTATGAATGATCATGAAACACTGAACCGACTCTTGTTAGCTTCCCTTGCGAAAAGGAAAGATTTCTCTCAAAAGATTCCTGTTTCCAGTTGTGTCAATATTCTCACTTACCTACTTGATCTGACCAACCTTAAACACATCTGATTTTAACAGTTGAGTTGAAAACTTACTTTGATGAGCTGTGGCACAGGCTCAGCCATGCTGTGATAATCACCAGACCAAAGAGCTCCCTATAAAATAGCATAGATTTCATATTTTGAAGTGGCTGCGAAGTGTCGTTTTCTCCCTGACACTTGATTCTGCTGACTGTCTGATGACTTCCTCCAAGATATATAGCATCTACAAAATATTTTCACGTCTAACCATGACTCATAAATTACTTTTTTCACACCTTTTAAAGCCCTATATGAAAATAAATTTCATCTTATGAGGCAGATAAGAACTTCATGACTGTTCCCCACTTTATAGGTGAACAGAGAAACAACAACAAAAAACAAACAAAAACATATATAAATCACTTACTTCATGTCACGGGGAGGAATACCACAACCAAGAAGACACTCCCAGATTTGATCAGGCACTCTTTTCACATTGTGTTAGAGGGGTCACTGTTAGGCAGGTTGAGCTCAAATCAGTAATTTAAGCACAGATTGCAGGAGACTGGGTCACGTCTTAGTGGAGTGGAATGACTTGTAGTGTGAGTCTAATGATTTTGGGGTGGGTATATGCTTCTAGAAATATGTGTTAAAAGGTTGTATCTTTTACATAGCGTAGAAAATAATAGTATTTGGCCAAATACCACCAGAAGCCCCCACTTGGATTTCACTGTGCCTCATGGGCTTCAGGTTGGTGGAGGTGATTGAAACCATTTGGTCCACATTCCCATCAACTGACCCAACCTGATGTAGTTTTCCAAAGATTAGGGCCTATAATGTAGCAGCACCTCACCAGTGGGACTTAAGCTGCAGGTCTCTCAATTTTGGTGTTGGCAGATGTTACCAGTGGGATAGAAAGGAAAGGAGGGGGGCTATTCATGAGACCAGGGAGTCAAGGGTGGGAGGAAGCAAAGGAGGAGGTGATAAAACAAGAGCCAATGGTGGTGACAAAAGGAGGAGAGGACATGAGATATATAAGGGCAAGGCTGGCAGAGGCTGACCTCTGATGGGGCTGATCACACGTGTAAATAAGATTCTGGCTTGAACCAGGACTGAATCCAAAGGCTGATGGAGTTTTCACCTCATTAGACTGGACTGAATGTTACTGTACGCGATCCTTGCTCATTACAAGGGGGTCAGGGTCCAACTGCCCGACGATAATATAATGCAACGTGTAGCAGTGATCACAGGTTTGGTAGGCAGTGCTGGCTTTGAATCCTGGCTCTATCATTTCCTCAGTTTCTTCAGCTTATAAAGGAGATAATATCTTCCCTGCTCCTTATGGTGTTGGGGGAATTAAATCATCATCATGCACAGATAAGGTGTCGTAAAGGAACAGATTTCTCAGTTCTTCCCCACCCCTTCCAAAGAGCAAAAAATCACTGCTCACCTGCCTTCTTCCTCATGCAAGATGTTCTGTTTTGTATGAAGCAAGAGGTTGTACGCCAAGCCAACAGCCCACACGATACAGAAGAATATGTGTATTGCAGAGACACTCTTCCAAATAAAGTTACCTAAAAACAGATATCCTGGTGCTGTTAATCGTGGAATCACATCCCAGAGAAAAATGGTCTCTTTGTATTGTTTTGCCATAATCTGCCTTCAAGTAAAGCATTCAGAAAAGGCTGGGGTTTTTTTGTTTCGATTTGCCCTCAAATCAAAAGGTTAAAACAGAGGTTAAAACAGTATTTATAAACTTAAGTGGACATCTATTATTTTGATTGTCCAGCATCTCCCCTTCCTATGATGACGACCCTTATTTTTTCTGGGGATCCACCCTTCCCACACTCCTGGTCTATGTGTCCCAGACAACTGGACCTTAGTGAGGTCAATCAATGTTTTCCATCCCCTCAGTGACAGTGCTTTGTCTCAGGATGAACAGATAACGAATCAGGGCCAACAACTCCATTCTGAGCTTTTGTGGAGCTATCAGGGAAGTGGCTTCTAGATTCTGTTGGACCCAGCATGGTGAGGCTGTGACCTTTGTGTGGCAGGGCTACCACGTGGAGCCCAGGGCTGAAGTGCAGTAGATGTGGAACTAAGACTGCAGACAAATTTAAGTTCTGAGCTGCCACCAGTGCCTGAAGCCAGCACCATCCCAGCCTTTTCAGTAAAGGATCCCAGTACATCTCCCTTCATCTTATAGGCCATTTGAGTTGTTTTTTCCTTGCTTGCAACTAATGGAGTCCTAACTGATACACCTTGAAGATGTAAACAGAGATCTAGGGGCCTTGTACAAGGAGCCCGAGCATCTGGGGGATGGGAGTTTTCCCCACCCAGGTGGGAATCATTAGTCTTTATTCTAAGGCCCTGAGAATTTTCAAGCCCCACTAGTAGAAGCTGATTTAAAGAAAGTGACAAATAACCTGCCGGACTAACATTCCCCATTAATAAGAGAATGTTAGTAAACAATGTAAAAAAATTTTTTTTTCTGCTCTAAGACGCTGTTTCATAGAATGAAACTGTCCAACTAAGGTTTACTGAGTTTTTAGGGCCATAAAAGGTGAAGCAGCTACATTTTGCCCCTAACTGAGGTAGGTGGCCTGTGGGCAATACAAACCGCTATTTTAAGTGAATTTTTTATGTGTATACTCACCTGGGATATACATGTAAGGAATCCAAGGAGCAGGTTACAAAACAAACATATGATAAAGCCTCTGTGTTAGAGCCATTCACTGACTCAACAAACATTAGGTACCTGCCATATTCCTGGCCATGTTTAAGCTAGACTTGGGCAAAGATGGGTTAGACATGATCCTTTCAAGGGGCTTACAGCCTAGATGGAGGAAACATATATAAAAGTGTGCAAGAAATTGCTGGAGTTACTGTGATGGTACATAAGGAGATTAGAGAGAGCAACATGTATCAGTGAAAAATCTAACGATTAGTTATAGACATTATAGACAGTTTCTCTACAAAAGTAGCAGTTCAGATCCATAGGCGTTAAATGAATTCAAAATCAGAAAATGACTAATGGGAGTGGTACTGGGAGAAGAACTGTGTAGAGTAAATGCATAATAGACAGTGATGCACCACTAAGTATGGAGACAAGGTTAGCAGTTTGATTGTTGCCCATCTTCCATTAGCTTGGTGGCTTAAGAAGTCAACGCGGTGACTGAAGCCCTTCTCTCTCAGGGGCTAAGCGGCATAACCACATCAGTATGAGATCCTGGGCTCCAAATTGATAAAGACTGTCTTAGTATGGCACGGCCTTATCAAATTTTCCTGAAGATGGGTGAGGACGATCTAGATTGGAATTCGCCTCCTCTTATGATCAGAAGGGAGAAGAGAGACGTGGAGAGCTCCAGTTTTCTCCTGGGCGTTGGCAGATAGACTCTCGTCATTGAAAGGAAATCAGATTTGCTGTATCTCCATTCAGAATCCAAGGTTCATACCTGTGACAAGAGGGTTAAGTCCAACAAGCAGGGTCAGACCGGCAGGAACTGTATACACAACCTGTTAGCGGAAAAAGAGGAAATTATATGGGTTAAGAAGGATGCCCAAAAAGAGAAAAAAAAAAAGGATGCCCAGTATAGGAGGTGTTCAGAGATGTGTAGGGAGTAAAGAAAGATGACAGCAGTGGCCACCACACTCCGTGACTTACCTCTAGCTTTCAGTAGCAGCTGAGGAAGTGGTGACCTCTGCCTTATGGCATTTACCGTGTCAGGCTGTAATTCTATCTGCCTTCCTCCTAGACTGTAGGCTATTCCAGGAAAGACTTCTCCATCTTCAAGCTCTAGCATTGAGCAGAGTTTTGGTCTCAAGACACAGTGACCTCCTAATCTCTCCCAAGCAACATCCATGCCTAAATGGCCTTTCCCTACTTTTCAAAAAATGCTCTTAGAAAGGCAGGGCAGGGGCAGCCATAATTAGCCACATGGCCCTGCTGGGTCTAGCTCCATGGACCATCCAGCCCCATATTCCATCTCTGCGAGTGAGACCACATAAAGGTTATGACAGTGTACAGATCAGATGTGCCCAGTAAGATCAGGCCCTTCATTTTGGAAACTGTTGTAGGTTGGTTTGGCGTTGGGAAGGCTGGCCCCGAAGAGGCCCTATTTTCAAGCCTCGTTCACAGCAAGCAGGCAGATTCTGGAAAAACCTATTGCTTGTGTGGTGTGGGCAGAGGGCAAGTAGGGGGTAGGAGGTTTATAAGAAGCGTGGGGCCTCCCCAGAGATGTAGCTGCTTAACATCAACTGTGATGCTTAGTTAGAAACCTTTAGTTTATAAGGAAGTTGTCAGAGCTGAACATTTTAAGTGATTTGCTGTCACTATGAAAACATGTCTGTCTTGACCCTGGGGAGAGAAAGCATCTGGATTACAGACCATGTTCATCCTTCCTACTCCATCCCAAATGATGACTAGAATATCAGCCAGTATCAGCATTTGCAAGGACAGTCACGCTGCCGAGGGTTAGACCAAACTTTAGTGTGCATATGAATTACCTGAAGATCTTACTAAAATGCAGATCTGATCCCAGAGGTCTGGGGTAGGGCCCTAGATTCTGCTTTTCTAACAAGCACCCAGGGGATACTGGGGCTGTTGTTCCAAGGGCCACTTTTAGAGCAGTAAGGGGTTAGTTTCCCCCTAGTGAAGAACTACATGACTTAGCTACTGAGGGAGAGAGAAACAGAGACATCGAGACAGACAGAAGTTAAACACATACACATCATGCAGTATTTAATTGTGCTCTCCATAAGAAATGTTTGGCAGAGATTTTTAAATGTGCATTCAAATGTATCAGATATCTGTGATTAATAGATTAAGGGGTCTGAGCACTTATGTATGAGTGCTCACCAAGCAGAATGGATCCCAGACCATAAGCCATGTTAGGGGCTTCTTGGGAAACATTTCCTCCCTGATGAAAGGGAGAAAAGCACAGGAGGAAAACTGATTTTGCCTCCTGCCTTGTTTCTTCCTACTTGGGATGCTCTTGTCTGGGCATGAGATGTTTGGAGCTGCAGCAGCCATTCTGTAAACATGAGAGGATTTATCACCTACCCATTGAGGACTGGCAGAGAAGCAAGACAGAAAGCCCAGGTCCTTGATGACACTGTTGACCATTAAGCACCTGCCTCTAGACTTCTTGTGAGATGGTCTGTATTTTTATAACCTGATGCTAGTCAGATTTTCTATTTTTTGCTCCTGTATGCATCCTGATACAAGTATCCTCCATAAGCAAGATGTGATAGGGAACATGGAAATCAGTCAGGTACAGTACAGCCCCCAATGCCCGGTAACATATAATTGATTCATCTGTGCCTTTATTGTTTTGTTCACTCAAGAATCAGTATGGGAAGAACTGCCATAGAAAGGTTCTATGCTAGGTTGCCTAAGGACCAGCAAGAAGAGGGAACTGGCCTCTGACCCCTGGGAGCTGGCATATACAGAGCCAACTCTAATGCAAAGCAGAATGAGTTAGTGGTACAGTAAAGGTTCAAAGGAAGGATGGTTGGAACTTATGGGAAAGAGGCAGAGAGATTTTGCAGGTGAGACAGCATTTGAGATAGACCTGGAAGCTTGAGTAGAGTCTGACATACAGGAATTCTCAGGGCAAGGCAAGAAGTGGACTGGGCTTCCCAGACCAAGTTGGAAAGGTGGGTTAGGGCCGTATTGTGGTGGGCCTGGAATGCCAAGTTGGGAGTTTCAACTTAGACATTTTGGGAAATGACAAAAGTTTTTGAAGCAGGAAGCAATATATGGGGAGTATTATAGGAATGGAAGATATTAGAGGCAGCTCGAAGAGTTAGGAAGGACCCACAAGGGTCCATGTGGGAGGAATGGAGGGCTAAACTGGGGGTGAGGGAGGATGTCTTTGGGGGCCTGGTGTTTATTATTATTCATATTACATCATCCAAGCATGAGGTGAAGGGTAAAATGTGCCGATACCGTACAGATAAGCTATTAGACCTACATTGTTTTTTGTTGAATTGCTTTGTTCTTTGTTTTCTGAGGGGATCTCAAAGACAGTGGTAGGAAACAGAGATGTTAGAGATGGCTGAGGTTTTGAGCAAGGATGACTCAGAATGACTGCTGATAACAGAAATGGTGAGTCAGAAGGAAGAGTGGGCATTGGAGGGAAAGATGCTGGGTAGGACCTTGTGTGTATCTGAGGAGCCACTGTAACGTACAGGTGGACAGATGTAGCAGTCGTTCGGAACTTCGGCATTAAGCTGGATATTTGGAACTGCAGGAGAAATAACATTTGGAACTAAGGACATGGATCATAGTGCTAAGGAAGAGGCAGGGGCATGTGAATCTGGAGAGTAAGAATATCAGAATGTGGTTATATTTATAACCATATATATATAATATATATTACATTATATATAATTCCAAATGCTTTCACTTGTTGTTACTCTATACACAGTCAACATTATTCCAAAGCCTAAAATCATCTCATCAGTGATATTGTACAGTATTGTATATCTGTATTGAAAGAACCGAAATTTAGATATTTCCAAAAATGTGTGGAATGAACTCCCCCTCCTCTAAATGTTTCAATCAGAGCATTGGTTCAATGTATACTGTAGGTTTTATGGGCTTTAATTACTTTTTATGAATGTAACTCACTGAATTAGCAGAACCACATAACTCAAGCCTGCCATTTTCTCATCAAATGTTTGTTGGAGTTTCTGGATAGAAATTCATGAGGATTGGTTCACTTAACCTTGAGAGGTCTGTTCTGTGTCTTCAGAAAAGTGTCCTCAGTTGGCCCATTTTATTCAAAGGGAATACTGCTGAAAGGCACCTCTATATCTGGAAAATTCTGACTTCTCAATCTGATCCTTCTCCTAATATTTTAGGAAAAAGCACTTACTAAGGATTTGATTTCTAAGTTTTTAAGTAGACGAAGCAGGGAGGAAATAGATAAACCTGCGTGTTTCACGCAGCCCCACAATTCTTTCAGGTGTGGGAAGGCAGCTCCTACTCACCATCCACACTTCTGCATCTGGATCATTTACCTGGAATGCCAAAACGTCAGCATTAGCGACATGCTGTCATGTTCCATTCCAGCATTTGGTCTGCTCTTTATTCAGTTCAGTCATTTTCTAAACGCTGCAGTAGGGACCGAGGATACAAGGAGGAGTATGACATAGCGTGTAGCCGATGGTGACGGGGAAGGGGCTTCTGGCTGAACTCAGCACCTGGTTTGAACACACAGCCACACCTACCTATTTGTAAAGAAGGGCACAGGGGGTCCACAAAGGGCGAGCCAAGCCCAGAATGGGTGTCTTAAGCGCCCTCCAGTCTCAAGGAATGAGGAAAGCTATCACAAAGGGGCCCCAAAGCAGGCTTGGAAGGATAATTAGCTGCAAAGGGTTTTTGCTCTGCTTCCTCTCCTAGGCCGTGAGTTCAGCCTCGCCCCCAGGCTGCCTTTTTAGAAAGGTGCCAGGGCCGCTTCTGCTCAGGTCCCTGCAAAGGGACACGCGCCGAACCAGTTCCTTCCAGCATGTGAGCAAATGCGACCATATGATCACACCTGTCTCAGCTGGAGCCGGAGTGCGGGTTCCGGGATCACCAACCCTGGCTCCAGCCCTCCCCGTACAGGGCCGGCTCCTGCGACTCCGCCGGCCGCTCGGTCTACACCGCACGGGGCCTGGGGCGGAGCTCGGAGCCCGGGGTCCCGCCGCCCGCCGCCCGGCCCGGGGCGCTGACCTGCACGAAGGCCGCCAGCGCGAAGAAGGCGCCCATGAGCCAGTTGCAGGCGCGCCACAGACCCGGCGCCCCACGCCCGGCCGCAGGCGCCATTGTCGGGCGGCGCGCTCCACGCCGCGGCCCCTCCTTCCGCCCGGCCCGATCCCCGGAAGGCCCTCGGTCGTCCGGTCCCGGGGCCACTGGCCGGCGCGCGCCCGGGTGGGAGGGGCGCCGGTCGGGCCTTCCTGTGGGCCCGCATTCGCTCCTCGTCAAACGTAGAGAGGCGTAGGTATCTGCCCATTTCTCAGACTCGGAGAGTGAGTGACAGAGCGCCGGGGAGGCTGGTTCAGCGTCGCACAGCTCGTCCTTGGGGGCAGGAAGTCGCATTTGAACCCAAAAAGGTGCAACTCCAATGCCAGTTTTCACTAAAGCTGCCTTCTTCACATTTAAAAAAAATTAGAGGAAATTAAAGGGGAGGGAAGGAGGGAGGAAAGAAGGAAAGAGAAAAATAGAGGCGTGTGTGTGTGTGTGTGTGTGTGTGTGTGTGTGTGTATGCGTGTGTATGCGTACGCGCTTTCTGGTAAGTGTTTATGCATTTCTTTCCAAAGCTCAGAAACTTTCAAAGCCCTGTAAGCATTATGGTAATCTCTTAGAGTGACGACAGTTACATTAGCATCTCATACAGCTCACAGCTTTTCTTAAGACAGCCTAGTTTATCTTCATGGGCTTTTATTATCAGAGGTATTTACATATTATACATATTTACAATTCTTTCCCACCACCAAAACCAACAAATTCTCCACACGCGTTGCTCATGAATTTCTTATGAACCAAAGACACTTGAAATATTCACTTTTCTCTCCTCACTTGTTTTATGGTCTTTTTCTGTTTTGTAATTTACCCTTCTGATTACTTCTTCCCGGGGCTCATTTACACATCCATAGGCCTCATCATTTTTGCTGTTCTAAAGAGTCTTTATCATTTCAAATCATGAGCCTGTTCTCCTGTGCTCCACTCCTTTTCGCTAAATCTCCTAAAACTCTTTAGGAATTTTTTTTTTCTTTCTCTGTTTCATTCCTTTCAAATAATGCTTATTTCAAGAACATTGTCTGCCGGATGCCTGGCCCCGTGCTTGGTGCAGGGACCATGAAAGGGACTTGCTGTACGCTCTCCGGGATAGTTTGGAAATGGGGTCTTTAAAGAGATAATTAAGTTAAAATGGGGTCATATGGGTGGGCCCTTATCCAATATGACTGGTGTCCGAGAAGAGATTTACACACAGACGTACACAGAGGAAAGACCACGTGAGGACACAGCGAGAAGACCACCGTCTGCAAGCCAAGGAGAGAGGCCTCAGGAGACACCAACCCTGCTGACGCCCTGATCTTGCCCTCCCATCCTCCAGAATTATGGTCAGAAAATAGGTGTTTGTTGCTTCAGTCCCCCAGTCTGTGGTACTTTGCTATGGCAGTCCTAGCAAAGTAATTCAGGAAGTGATCATTGCCAACCAAACGGAGGTGTGGGTGGCAAGGAGAGAGTGGTATGAAAATGCTTTGTAAACTTGTGTGCTGTGCAACTCCCCTGCAGTTTATATTTTTCAGTGTTGTCTGGGGCATTCATGGTCACTGTGTGGACATGTGTTGTTTTTGCTGGCGCAGGGTTCATTCCCCTTCTTATAGGATCAGCATCCCAGTTACTGGGGAAGGACCCAGCTCCCACTGTCAGGGCATGTATACCAGGAGGGCTGGCGTGCTGGCGCCTTTCCAGAGATGGGCAGGTGACCGTGGCCTGCCGGTTGGCGTAGCCCATCCTCCTGACCACAGCGATTGGGTCTGGGATGATATGTGATGCAGGTTGCCCAGATTCAGTCCTGTGCTGGAGGGAGGGTTGCCAGATAAAATACAGGAAGCCTAGTTACATTTGAACTTCAGATCAACAAGGAATAATTTTTTAGTATAAGTGTGTCCTAAAGATTTGCTAAATCCGGTAACCCTAGCTGGACCATTAAAGAGAAGCTTTCTTTTTGCTGAGGGTGTTGAACTGGTAGCATGTAAGCTGGAGCTGCCAGGAGAAGGCTTTTCGGAGGGTGAGCTCAGGTAGAGGAAGCAGAGCTCAGAGGGAAGGAAGGCAGGAACCTGGTAACATGGCGTGAGCGAGGCTCTGGGTCCAGCCCCGCCGACCGCTGGGCACGGCCTCACCACCCTTCAGCGGCTTTGTGAGCCATCTCAGCCCCTTCCTCACACACACGCCTGTGTGAGTCAGCTTTTTGTCACTCACGACATAGAATGATGACTTGCAAAATCACGATTCAGTAGTGAGGCCGTTGCTTGAAATCCTCTAAACCTCCCGCTGCATGTTTGTCCGGATTTTGCGAACATAGGCTCAGCCTGAAAAGTCGTGAGAAATAAGTTTAAGTGAATCCGGTATCCCAGAGAGCTCTGCTTGGGAGCTCACTCCATTTCCCTTTTTAACTGCGGTGTCACATGCTGCGGGGATGAGGAGGTTTGGAAGGGACCGGGGCCTGTCAACGCGGCCTCCCCCTGCCGAAAGGGCGGCACGCGGGACCTTCATCCTGCCAGGCTGCTCCCGGGCTGCCAGGTCAGTGGCAGCGTCATGAGAGCAGTCAGAGCCACTGGCGCCAGGCAAGGGGGACTCGCTTCCCCACCAGAACCCGACAGTGCCTGGGTGGCATGCGGACGTCTGTCCTCTGAGGACTTGGAACTAGAGGTGCTTGCTTGAGCGTGGGTGTTGGTGATGGCCACCAGATGATGTGTTTGGGGGCAGGGATGCTGGAATAAGAGTCATGCCCCGTGCCCGATGTTGCCCGTCCACCTCCCTCTGTCCACCACCCGGCTCAGCAAGGTTCCCCCTCGCATAGTCTGCTGGTTCTGTGTTGGGGAGGAGCTGGGGTGGGGAGGGGTTTGGAATAGGACAGCAGAGGGACTCTGCCTGGGCTGTACCGGCTGCTCCTAAGGTCTCTGAACTCAGACACGCACCTCAACAGGGCAGGGATTGATTTGCTTCTGCCAAACCCATCTGGTCTCCGTGAAGGACTCAGGTTTCTCCTGTTAGCAAAACGTAGACCATATCATGAAAGCACTAAGTTTACTCATATCAATTGACACTGAAAGACACCTGGCTCAAACAACGTTCCTCGAAATCCTGGCCGTCCCCTTATACCTCCAGTAGGAGAATGTGTACTGGTTCAAGGCACCCTCCATGTGTTTCCCTTCATCACTGTGTCCCTCAATGAGTGAAGCACTCATTGAGTCATTTATTTCATCTGTTCACTGAACATTTATACAGGCCTTAACTACGTTCAGGCACTGAGCTGATAACTGATTACGTGACCGTGAACAGAAGAGATACAGGCCTTGCTCTGTAGAGCTTACAGACCTCACAGGAATCACCCAAACAGTCAGGTGGTCCCAGCAGTTCGAGCTGTGAAGGAAAAGCCAGGGCCGCTCGGGGAGATGTGTCAACGAGGGGAATCGGACCTCTATCAGGGGCTTCGAGAAACTGCCTGGGGAGGTGACTTTTGGGCGTGGCCTGAAAGATGAAGGGGTGAATGCGGTGATACTGGCCCTGAGCTCTCCAGGGCTGGCATGGGCATGTGTGGACACAGAGGAGGCTGGAGAGGTGCCGCCTCGGGAGGTTGGCTTATCCCTAGTGTTGGGAGAGCCCAGAGCAGCAGGGGGCTTGGCTCTGAGGTCCCTGCAGGAGACCAGGAAAGACGCCATGCAGCACGGATGAGCCACCTCGATGGCGTAGAACCACAGGGCTGTGTGCGGGGACATAGTTAAGAGTTTGGGCCTCATGGCTGAGGACTGGCTGCAGGAGGAGGTGGACTCACCTTGGCACCTGCCCATGTAGGGACCCCTCCTCCCTGTTTCCCTGGCTCCGTGCGGTTTCCCTGGAAGGTCAGGGCTTGTTAGCAGTTTATCTCCCCATGTGGGGATGAGAGCCCTCCTCTCCTGCTTCTTTTTACACTTAGCTTTTGTTGCTTTTATAGCACTTCTTAGTTTTTACCTTGCACTGATTGTTACGTGTGTTGTCCACACTCCTGGACTGTCCCACAAATGGCAGGAGAAAAGGACTATAACTTACCTACTTTTATTCCCCTCCCACAGTACCTGGCATACGTGGATACCAATGGTATCCAACAGTGAGTGGGGATGCCTTGAGGCATTGTAAGAATATTGCTGAAAGTTGGGTTTGAGGGGAGCGGGGAGTGTGTACTAGTTAACAGGTATTGGGCCTGCTGGGTTAGGCAATAGTCTAAGCGCTTTGTCTAGATTAACTCATTTCATGTCCATAACAGGTCAATTAGGTAGATACTATTATTACCCCCATTGAATGGATGAAGAAACTGAGGCATAGACTAGCTTTTAAATACACTGGTTGAGAAAGACCCCAGCTCTCTGACCTGCCAGTCAGAATTGGGTTCTATGGGTTCATGGAAGCAGCGAGCAAGGTAGGCCCCAAAGCTCTCCCACCCGTGAGGGAGAAGCATTTCACTGAGTAGTTGCTCCTAACCAGAGCTGGGAGAGGGAGGCTTTGAGGGGTCATCCATAGACACAGGCTGGAGGGGCAGTCCTTCAGGGCCTGCTTTGATGCCAGCTTGCTTATCTCTTAGCTATTTTCAAGACCAGAGGGATTTTCCACCCAAACCTTGACTCTTAGAGGCTGATTAGATGAAGCTGTATTCGGAGGTAGGAAAAGGTGAGTGTTTTTGCAGCCCCCTTCTTCTCCAATCCTGACTCTCTGAGTTTGGACCGGGCTGAGAACTGTGGGTGTCCACAAGGTGGCGGGCTTCTGCTTCCAACAACTCTGCCGGGAGGAGGGCACAGTGGGCCGGCCGTGCTCCCCTCGGCTCCGCCTGCATGGCTGTGATGTAGCCTTTCTGGGTGGGTATGATGTTGGTATCAGCCTGAGGTGAAGAGGTACAAACAGAACTTTGTACCAGGAAATAACGTGGGTCCCAGCAGGGGTGTTGCTGACCTGGAGCTGAGCTTTGCGGTGTCCTGGCAGAGCTTCAAACTGTTTGCCATCCCAGGATTCCAGGAAAATCAGATATGCTTAAAGAGAGCCATCACTTCTAATATCGGAGCGTTCCAAAAGTAAATAATAATGACAATAGCTATCAATTATTGAGTATTTACCGTGAGCCCGGCTGCTGCCCTTTCAACATCTTACAGTCACCACAAATTGTGCATTTCTGACCCTAAACTCGTCCTCTTCCTCTATCCCACAGGGCCCACCCCTCAGGCTTCCCTCCCTCCACGAGTGGCATTGTCCCCTTTTCAGTGACTCTTTGCGTTTCTTGCATACGGCTGCCTTAGCAAATGATCACCAAACTGGTGGCTTAACACCACAGACATTTATTCTCTCACAGTTCTGGAGATCAGAAGTTCAAAATCGAGGTGTCAGCAGGGAGTGTGTCATTTCTTGCCTCTTCCAGCTTTGGGGGCCCCTTGTGGCCACTTTACTCCAGGCTCTGCCCCTTTACCTTGCCTTCTCGGTGTCTGTCTTCTCCCCTCTGTCTCTTATAAGGAGACTTGTCCTTGGACTTGGGCTCACCTGGGGAACGCAGGATCATCTCATCTCGAGATCTTCAGTTATATCTGCAGGACCCTTTTTCTAAAAAGTCACATCCACAGACTCCAGGGGGTG
The DNA here is from genome assembly GCF_964270905.1 of Leucopleurus acutus. NCBI lineage: Eukaryota > Metazoa > Chordata > Mammalia > Artiodactyla > Delphinidae > Leucopleurus > Leucopleurus acutus. Next base: position 54,366,576 of record NC_139161.1, read on the forward strand.
GAACGTGGACGGGCCTTTTTGGGGGCCACCATTCAGCTCACTGCACCCACAGGAACCTAGGAGTTACCCTTGACACCTTCCTTCCCCTCCCTCCTCATTTGGTCCACCACTGGTTCTGGTAGACTCTTCTGTCCAGGGTCCCTTCACCTTCATTGCCAACAGCTAGTCCAGGCCGATGGCATTTCCTCCCTAACCTCCTGACTGGTTTCCCGGCACCCACCCTGCTGTGGACTGAATTGCCCCCCCGCTTCATGTATTGAAGCTCTAACCCCCAATATGACTGCCTTGGGAGAAAGTGTCTTTAAGGAGATAGTTACGGTTAAATGAGGTCATAAATAGAGTCATAAGGGTGGGGCCCTAATCTGATGGGACTGGGTCCCTTTAAGAAGAGGAAGAGATGTCAGAGATCTTGCTGTCTCTGTGCACGCACAGTGGTCACAGTGGCCATGTGAGGACAGGGCGGAAAGCTGCCGTCTACGAGCCAGAAAGAGAGACCTCCCAGAGACCAACCCTGGTGGCACTCCCATCTCCAGGACTGCGAGAAGATGCGTTTCTGCTACTTCAGCCCCCGAGCAGCCCCAGCAGGCTCTGAGCTTCCTCGCACTCGGGCTCCGCATAAGACACATCTCAAACTTCTGCTTGCAGACCCGCCTCCCTGTCCCTTCCTCAAATTGATGCAGGCAGTTCTGAGCATGAGGGATGGAACAGTAAACAATCTTGTGTGACGCTGACAGCCCCGCCGCCCTGGCTGCCGATGGCTCTGAGGGTAAAGCCCTGCATTTGGAACACGGTCCAGGAAGCCCAGCCTGTCGCCTCTATGCATGCCCTGTCCTCCTCCTTCCCCACCCCTGCCACGCGCAGCACCTCCTGCACACAGCCTTCCTCGGCTCCTCCAGTAGGCAGTTCCCGCCTGGAAGGCTCCCCTCTGCCCGCCTCTCTCTGGCTCCTACATCACTCTCAGCGCCTTCAGCGACCCTGTCACGTGCCCTCAGCAACTGTCACAGCTCCCCTTGCAGCACCGATAACAATGCAGTTAAACAATTAATTATGCAGTTATTTGTTTGGTGTCTGTGTTGCCCACCAGACTGAAAGCACTATGAGGTCTGGGCCTGTTTTTGTTTCCTGTTGTTTTCCCCGCGTTTAGCGAAGTCACGATAGCAGGCACTTGTTAACTACTGCTGTACATGAGTGAGCACAGGAGTGAACACACGGCTCTAATCCTAGTAAGCATCTCACTTCCTTTAGATATTTCTATTTCCAGTGTTCAGATGTGAGAAGTAGGGCACAGTGTGGCTCGGTAACTGACCTGAGGGCTCCCAGTTAGAACAGCTGGAGGTGAACTTGGAAACCAGAGCTTTCTGATTTCACAGACAAGGCTCTTCACGGCCATGACTCAGACCCAGTCTGCTTCAGATGATGAGTGGATTCTTAACATCCTAACTAGAAATTCATTAAAGGATAATTTCCTTTATTAAAATAATCATTGCAGTCAGCAGGAGGATGGATAAACAATGGAATACGAGTAGCAAGAAAGGGAAGAGGATTACCAATAACACGCTATTGCATTGACGAATTGCAAAAACGTTATGCTGAGCTAAACAAGCCAGACACGGCGAGTACACGCTCTAGGATTCTATTTATGTGAAATTCTGGAAAAGTCAAAGTCATCTATGGTGAAAAACATCAGATCAGCGGTTGCCTCTGGGGTGGGGGTGGGAACCGACTGGGAAAGGGCGTGAGGGAACTTTCTGGGGTGATGATGATGTTTGTATCTCAGTATAGGTTTCACTTACCCAGGTGTGTATGCATTTGTCCAAATTCAGCATATGTATGCATAAGATGTGTTAACTTCTCTGTTTGCAAACTTTATCTAAAAAAAAAAAAAAACTCAAGCAAATATTGAACTCTAGTTAATGATATACACACCAAAGTGTTTAGAGATGGAGTGTACTAACATCTGCCTCTTACTCCAAAATGTGTCAGAAAATAAGATCGATTGATAATGGACAGAGGGATGAATAGATGGATAGATGTGGGATAAAGCAAGTAGAAAAAATGTTAAATGTAGACTGTAGGTGGTGGTATATGGGTGGTCACTGCACAATACTTTCAACTTTGATCTGTGTTTGAAAATTTTCATAATGAGCTGTCAAAAAAAATAACATAAGCTGAAAAAATGTATTTCAAAAGTAGCTAATGTTTGCTGGAATCGATAAGACAATCCAAAGATGCAGGAATAGAAAATTAATCATTGTCGTTTTGCATCAGTTTCAAGGGAATGATAAGCAAGGAGGCACAGAGAAGGGGCGGGGAAAGTTGGGACCAGGCGGGACCGAATTTTGGCAGGACCTGGGAGAGGAGCCTGCGGGTGGGACTCTCCTCAGGCTAGAGTGGCTATAGAATTGAGACTGTAGTATAGACAGCAGCCACCTCCTCCCCTGGTCATCCAGGGTGGCAGAGTTAGCCCTCAACACTTGCTCACCTATGGTCCAGTTAGGAACAATGACATTTTTAAGATGTCATCTTAAAGCTAAGCTGAGAGAAAGTCTAGTAAGTTTTAGGAGTAAAAACAATGGAAATGAAATGCCAGGCTCATGTTTTGAACCGGATCAAGCTACTTTCTAGAAGGACAGCACGCTGACACTACCCCATTTGCAGTAAATTCAAGGCTGCCTTCTCAGGGGCTGCGGATTGAGGAGCCTGGGTGGCTGCGGTGTGATGACTTTGATGGTAGAACGGATACCTCCGCGTGCCAATCCTGTCCCCACCACTCACTGATTACGTGGCCCTGGGCGCATTACTCAGCCTCTCCTGGCCTGTCTTGTCAGTTCCAAAGTCTATCCCCGGTTTTCCGTTGCTCCATTTACCAGCAGCTTTGGACATGGCTGATCAGGCCCTTCTTGAAATACTCATTTCCCGCGGGCAGGGGCCACCTGTCTCTCTTAGGTCCCTCTCAGCCTTCCTGGCCACTCTTTCTCAGCCTCCTCTGCCTGATCGTCATCTTCCCATCACACATCGAACTACCCCCGGCTCAGTCTTCAGCCCTCTCTGCTCTCTCTGCACCCAGCCCCGACGTGCGATAACCCGGGTGAAGCCAAATCCTCCATCCCTCCCCACGGGCTCCTGCCTTGAGTCTTCCATTTGGAAGTGGCACCACCAGCTCTCCCAGTTGTTCAAGCCAGACTCCTTGGAGTCGTCCTCGACTTATTGTTCTCTCCTGTACTTAATTCAGCAACAAATCCTATTGCTTCCGCTTCTGAAATCCATCCTCCTCTCCACCCTTGGGGTCATCACTAATGTCTCTCACCCAGATGATTGCATTTGCAGCCTCACTGATGCCTCAGCTTCCACTCTTGTCCTAAACTCTATTTTCCCCACAGTAGCTAGAACCATTCTTTAAAAAAATATCAAGATTCTCCCCATCTCAAAACTCTTCGATGATACCAGAATAAAGGCCCATGTCTGCATCCTTCCTACATGGCCCTTGACCTCCCTGGTCTCGTGTTTTACCCTTTCCCCTTTGCTCATTCTGCACCATGCCTACTGACTTCCCAGCTGTTCCTCCAACAAATCAATCAGCTGTCACCTTTCTTGATGCTATTTCCTCCACTTGGACTGTCCTTCCCTCTCCTATGGATTGATCTTTCACTGCCTTTATGGTTCTCTCAAATTGCATCCTATCCTAAAGATTGTACTACTCTATCAGAAATGGCATCCTTCTTCACTTTCTATCCCTTTACTCTGCTTTCTTTTTCTTCTAAGCACTTCTCATTGCTTGATATTCTGTATTTATTTACTCATTTTAAAATGACCTGTCTCTTCCTACTTGAATGTGAGCCCAGTGAGAACATAGGCTTTATGTATTTTACCCATCACTGTATCCCCAACGCCTCAAACAGAGCCTGGCACACAGTAGTTTGCCAATAAAGAACTGTAGGATGAATGAACAAGTGAAGAGACGCCCAGCTCTGTGCTGGCCTGGAAAATGCACCCACAGAATGATTTTCTTTCTTTCTATTTTTAACCTTTTATTTTATATTGGAGTATAGTCGATTAACAATGTTGTGATGGTTTCAGGTGCACAGCAAAGCAACTCGGCCATACATATCCATTCTCCCCCAGACTTCCCTCCCATCCAGGCTGTCACATAACACTGAGCAGAGTTCTCTGTGCTATACAGGTGGTCCTTGTTGGTTATCCATTTAAAATATAGCAGTGTGTACATGTCAATCCTAAACTCCCTAACTATCCCTCCCCCCCACCCTTCCCCCCTGGTAACCATAATTTTGTTCTCTAAGTCTGTGAGTCTGTTTCACCCACAGAATGATTTTCGTTGCCATAATGATGGTCCTTTATGGAGAAAAAGGACAATTTGTGGGGAAGGTCCCGATTCTGGTCCCAAAGTTGGAAGCTAAAAAAAATCCGTAATCCCTTGGGCAGGTTCCTTACGGGTATGGGTCAGACGTTGCTTTGGTGACCTGGAACTAGAGTGTCACATGACCCAGAAATGACTGCCCCTGCTTCCTGGTCAATAGTATGTCCTCCTGCCTAAAGCCCCTTCCTCACTTGGCTCCCGATTCCCTGTTTCTGCCTGGGGAGCATTTCTTTGAAATGACCCTAACCTACCACCACCCAGAGCACAGAGCTTTCCGGTGGCTGCAAGACTGTGCTATAACACATTTTAACAGAGTCTGTTAAAAGACTTACCAGAAGTCTGCTGGGCGTGCTCTGAAATTAGTTCAGCTTAGATACTGGCCCTTCTTATCTCTGCCAACAAACAGATACAGCCCCGTGTACCACCTGCAGGAAGTGGGGCCTTTGATCTCTGTGAGGAGACCTGCGTTATGGCTCTTTTAAAAATTGAATTACATTCCAAGTGTGTTTTAAGACATTGTAGTCTATGGAAAGAAGCAGGATTCATTTATCAGAAAGGAGATTTTAAGTTCTACAATCATGCAACAAATATTGAGTGCCTACTTGGTTGATAATATAGTAGCTGCGTTTGATAAAGTTCAAATACCTAATAGAAAGCAGCAAGGCAAAGAGAGGAGATGGAGAAAAACACACTTGCATGCAGAGAGAGAAGGGGAGGGAGGAGAGAGGGAGGGAGGGAGGGAGGGGGAGAGAGAGAGAGAGGAGAAACGCTTCGTATTTGAAGAGTGTAATCCCAGGGATGTGTGACTGATGTGGGTGTCACTGGATTTTGCTTCTGCACCTTGTTGGTGAGCTGGGAGCTTGGGGCAAAGTGAGGCTTGCTCCTTCCTTCCTTTTATTTTCCTTTATTAGATCCTAAACTATCTCAGCAGAAGATAATTTGCCTACCTTCCTCAATAGCTGATTCATTCTTCCACCTGCCTGTGTGTCCATCCATCTGTGGTCATTCATTTCTAGTGGGCATTTGTGTTTTCCTCTCCCTTTCAATACAATCCCAGTTTCCTCTGTGAATTCATCTATTCTCTATTCTCACTCTTGGGGCTTGGCTGGGGTTGACCCCACCCCAGCTCTAGCATCCCCTTGGCCACGGGGATGGGTTCAGAGAAAGGCATGTACCCCAATTTAGGCTAAAGAGAGAGTGACCTCTCCTTCCCACCCCACCCCCGCCCCCTGGAATGTACGCTGCAGTTACTGAAAGTGATCTGCTCTCTTCTCCTGGACCATGTGGTGTGAGGACATGAGGTCTAGTGTACCTGGAGGATCTGGGCCACCAGGAGGAGCCTAAGGGTGCCACTAACACCACACAAGATGAGAGAGACAGAGGCAGAGACAGAGGCATGGAGCAGAGATTGATTAGGTCCTGGATGCCATGGTTTGAGTTACTGGGTCAAGTCTCATTTGAAGCTAGAACTATTTCTGAACATCCCAGATTTTTTTTAAGCTAATACAGACTTTTTGCTTTAGCCAGTTTTAATTGGGTACTTAATTGGGTGACTTGCAACCCCAGAGTATCCTGAGGGACATGCCATCTCTCCAGCTGACGTTTATGGGGTCACGGCCATGTGCTGGGGTCTCTGTCCAGAGGCACAGTGAACCTGGTGAAGTTGGGTGCCGCTCACAGGGAGGCGAAAACTTACTGAGAAAGGCAGACAATTGCGTAAGCGACAACAATAAAGCATGTTCATCCTATTGTTAAAAAGCAGCGTGGATGGTATGATCGGCCCTGTTTTTTAAAAATGATATTTATGGATCTTTATGCGCCTGTGCTTAGAACAAAATATGATAGCATGCTCTGATCTCTGGGCGCTGTGCAATGCGGTCTGCTTTTTTCTTTTACGTTTTGCTTTGTTTTTGCAATGGACTTTCATTGTTCTAATAATCAAAAGGGGGAAATGCTATTAAAGTCAAAACGATAAGCATGGTAAGTGCTATGCCGGGAGAAGGACTGGATGCTATTAGAGAGCTTAGTAGGGACCTGCTTTGAGAAGCTGGGAAGCTGTGCAGGGAGCAGTAGAGGAAGCTCAGGGAGACCTTCCTGCCGCGGCCTGTACGGGCTCACCCCCTGCATGGCCCCCGGTCAGGGGAGCCAGCTGCCGGCCCTTTCCCTAGGCTCTCTGGAGCAGGTCCGTGGTTAGGCCGGGAAGGGCGTTTCCGCAGCTCATCCTTCTGCGTTGCCAGTGTAGGGCTGGTTACTGGAAACACAAGGCCCTTTCCTCTCAGGGCTCCAGAAGCTGAACATTAAGAAACCATTGCAAATAGAGTAATTGCTCAGAATGAGCATTAGCGTCCTCTTAAAAAGAGGCAGCTGCTGTGACTATAACGTCGAATTCAGCAGCGCTTCCTGAGAACCATGTTAATGTGATTTGTGCTAATTCCCTCCTTGCTGCCTGGGGGCCCAGTCCAGAGCTGTCACGGCTCCTGCCCTCAGTCTCTGCGGAAGCATGAGCATCCTTCACTCCTTTTCCTGGCAGGCAGGCATCGTCAATCAGCAGACTGCTGTTGCTCATCCACTCTGTGCCTGACTTCGGACCGGGTGCCGAGGGGTTGGGGAGGGGATGGGAACGAGGTGGGGGAGGGGATGGTGCTTATTAAGCCTCACTAAGTGCCTTTGAGGCGTTAGGCATTTGTCCAAGGACTCAAAACAGCTGTGCTAAGAAATGAATGAACTGGGGAAGAGCGCAGCACAGTATCAAATGTACCCCTTGCTCATTTATTCACTGTGAACAAGACAGCTCTGGTCTCCGCTGTTGTGGAGCTTATGTTCTAACGAGACAGACCTTGAATCAGCAATTGCACATCGACTGATTTAGCTACAGCAGTGATTTGTGTGACGCATGAGTACAGGGTGCCATGAGAGAATGAAAGGGGGCGAGGTGTGGGCTGACCTGGCTTGGTGGGGGGGTGGGAGGTCCAGAAAAGCTTCCTGGGGAAGAGAGATCTGAAGAATGAACAGGAACTCACCGAGCTAAGAGGAGGAAGAGCCTTGCAGGCAGAGGAAAGAATTGGTACCATTCGAGAAGCACGGGAGGCTGGACACGGAGCAAAGTGCAGAGGTGGCACCAGCTGGTGCAGGGCTGCTCCTGTGGTGGGCGGGGTGCCTGACGGGAGACCCCCAGGCTCTAGTCCCACCTCTGCCTCCACTCCCTTTGTGTCCCCATGTGAGTTACTCACACTTCGTTGGGACCCACTGTGTGCACTGGGGTCTCTCTGGGTCTCAGCGCCTCAGCAGAGCACATGGGAGGCTGCTGAGGTTCTGTGCAGTGCTGAAATCCCATGATTCTGTAAGTTCTAGGCTCTGGGCCTTGCAGGGGTGAGATGAGGCCTGCGGGGGTCTGCAGGGATTGCAGGGTGAGGGTGTTCGGTGAGGCCAGTGGGGCCTCAGGGTCTGAGAGTGTGAAGGGGGAGCCCCTGTTGTGACCAGGACAGAGTCCTCCATCCCGGGCCTGCACCCTGCCCACACCTGGGTTCCTCTGTCCACCCTCACCCTGCAGTTCCTGGGCGTGCCAGGATGCACTAGCCCTACAATCAGGGAGGCTCCATGAGTCCTTCTCCTGGGGCGCCTCAGCCCCCATGTAATCAGGGAGTGAAGGTAGACTTGGTGGCAGGGGAAAGGGTGTGGGCATGGTTCCAGATCTGCCCTTCATGGGCAAGGTGACTGGGGTGGGCGCTGACGTGCACCCAAGCCCCTCTTTAGGGATGAGGAAAACTTCCCTCCAGCCGTGGGGTGTGCTGCAGAGGTGGATTGCCTCACTTGAACAGAAAAGCCTTGCCCAAGGTCACAGCTCCTTCCAGGGGCAGTCTGAGGTCAGTGACAGATCAAAGCAGGGTGCAAAGGCCTGGCTCCTTCTGTGAAACTTGGGACGACGCCAGAGCGCCAGCTCAGGTCCTAAAGTCCCCACAGGGGTGACTGCAGAGCAGCTCAGCTTCGTCCGCTGCCCAGTCCTGTTCCTGTCCTGCACACAGAACTTGTCTCCAAGTCTGCTTCCCGGGAACCTAACCTGTGACAAGTCCCCTCCATGCTTTCAGCCTCAGTTTCCTCATCTTTAAAATGGGAATGATAACGCCCACACCATAGTTTGTTGTGAGGATTGAAAGAACTAATAGTTATCAAGTTCCTGGTGGTGGGATCATTTGCAAAGATATTCCTTTGTGTTCTGTCCTGTCCTCAGCGCTACGGTGTTCGGCACCCCTGTGAGAGGAATGAGGGGTTCCCTCTGTTCTGAGTAGGGGCCACTTTACCTCAGGGGTTTGCAACCCATTTTGCTCCTCAGGGAGGGAAACAGACGTTTCCCAGCACCCGGAAGAGGACTCTCAGGTTTTGCCTGAGACACAGAGACTTGTGGTGGGGAAGGGGAGGACGGATGGAAAGAGTGTTTGCTTCTCCGAGTCTGGTGAAGCTTGGAGGTTTTCTCTTTGGGTGAGAGGAGACTCCTCTCCCCGCCTTCCCTGAAGCCCCCATACATGGGCGATGGCCCCCTGTGCCCTGAGGCTGGGGGGCAGCAGGGTCTCCTCTTTGGTTGAGGCTCCACTCCCTGGAGGTCCACCTCTGAGCCTGCCTGGAGAATCAGAGCTTGGCAAGACAAGGAGGACAGGACTTGTTGACAAACGGTGTGTCAGGTGGCAAACACCGCAGGCGCCTCGACCCGAGACCATCCTCGCCCGTTTCTCTGGCACCATGTTAATCCCTCTCTCTCCTTGGATTCTTGTACGAAGACAGTTAGGGGCAAAGGGCCTTCACATGTAGCTGAGGTTGAACTTTTCTCACCCTGATAAATAGGAGTGCAGACCCACATTCTTGAATTTCTACGGAATCCGTACCCTCTAGTGTAGCCTGGTTCCTGGCGCATAGTAAATGCTCAATAAGTGTTCTCTTCTCCTCCCTTTCTCCACTTCATCCTCATCCCTGCCCCACATCCACTGCGGTGATATGTATGTGTCTGTATATATATGTATATATAGAGAGAAAGAGCTACAAAACAATACAGAAGATACCTACATAGTACCGACACCTGTAATTTGTATAACACTCATGTTAGTTACATGCTTTCATCCATTCATTTAGTTCAGGGTTTCTCTAAAAGCCTAACTGGCATTTAGGACGGTTAATTCTTCGTTGTGGGGCTGTCCTGTGCATCATAGGATATTTCAGCTGCATCCCTGGTCTTTAGTCACTAGGTGTCAGTAGCAGCCCCCAGTCATCACAGTCAAAAATTTCTCCAGACAGGCCAAATGTCCTTGCAGGGAGCAGAGGGGCAAAATTATTCCTGGCTGGGAACCACTGATTTCAGTGATTCTGAAAGGAGAGAGGGAAAAGCAAAGCATCTCTCTACTTCCCTCGGGGATTTCACACCAAGGAACAGACACCACCCAGCACCTCCCGGCATCCCCACGAGCATGGCCTCACCCTCACCACCTCCACCGTCGTTTTTCCCTGCTGGACAGGACGGAGTGCACGCTGCCCGCTTTCCTCATAGGGGAGGGACCGGCAGCCATCGTGTCTTTCCAGGAGGACCTGGCCATCTAACTTTCCCTGATCCATAACTTGACAGACCCCAGAGGAATACCTCAGTACAGGTGATGGTCCAGGTGAGGTTGAATCTGCTCCCATCACAAGTCTCGGGAGCTGGGAGCAGGCACGGTCTTCTCACCCCGGTGACCGTGGGTCTTCCGTTCCCTGGAAGCTCAGTGAGATGGTTCCCTAGCAACGGCACAGGCCTGTGGCAGCCCCGGGGGAGCACTGGATGTGGACGAAGAGCACAGGATACAAAGGGTCTTGCATGCTCATTGTGGGCCATCGTGTAAGTGTTTGCTCTGGGGGCTCCTGGCCTCCCTGTGGGCTCTCCTTGCTGGGGGACAGCAGACTGGCCTCTGCCCTCTTCAGGAGGGCTGTTACTCAGAGCTCTGAGTTGCAAAGGCTCTGAGCAAGGACCGTAGGGAGGAGATGACCTGGGTCTGCCTTCTGAGGAAGAGTACATGGAGGCTAAATTCATTCATTCACTCACTCATTCATTCAGTACATGTATTTTGTGCCTCTGCTATGTATAATAATCGAGCCACTAATCTGCGTACATCTCTGGAAGTATCAAGTTGGTTGAGACATGGGTCTAATATGTTGTGCAACAGTATGGAGTTTAAAACATGGACCTTGACCTCTGGGAGTTGTTTTTTTTTTTGCGCTACGTGGACCTCTCACTGTTGTGGTCTCTCCCCCTGCGGAGCACAGGCTCCGGACGTGCAGGCTCAGCGGCCATGGCTCACCGGCCCAGCCGCTCCGCGGCATGTGGGATCTTCCCGGACCGGGGCACGAACCCGTGTCTCCTGCATCGGCAGGCGGACTCTCAACCACTGCGCCACCAGGGAAGCCCTCTGGGAGTTTTTTATCTGGTTGCATAAACTGTACACTCCTAGGAAAGCTATAGAACAATATGAATATCCCATAAAATATAAGCACACAGGAGGAATTACCACGCAGTCTGTGATGGAAGGGGTGGGGCACGGGGACCTTTATTGCCAGCTCCTGTGTGGGAGACCCTTGGCACAGTTCAGTCCCGTGAAGAGCTGTAACTGTCCCACTTTCCAGATGTGGAATGTGAAGCTCAGGGAAGCGAAGAACGTGCCCAAGTATGTCTCTACCGCTAAAAACGAAGAGGGCTTTGATGGGTGGAGGACCAGTCCCCCTTCTCTGTCACAGCCCAGTTGGCTGCCTCCAAGTGCTCTCAGACCCAGGTGTGAGTTGCTGGCCTTGGCATCTCCTCGAAATCCCTCCTCCACTTTTCTAGACAATGTGCTCTCCTGATGCGAGGACTTGGGACTTACTGGGCCACAACCGTTCAGGCCAGCTGATGCGCTGGATCTCGGGACCGGCTGGTCTGCAGCTGGGTGAGGATGTGCGAGTCACCTTGGACAAAGAGAATAATCCAGGAGCGATCTGTTTTGGACACTGCCTGCTAACCTCCTTTCTGACTCTGTTTCAGGCAGCTGCCCATCTCCCTGATCTTCAGCTGTTTCCAGGAGTTTGTGTTTGTCTCCTGAAAGGCTGGCCCTGGAGACAGTTGCTGCTCACTCTTTCCACTTATTTCATCTCCCATGAGCTCAGAGCCACCCATTAACGAGGCCATTCCTGCTTAGGCAATTTCCTTCCGCCCAGAGAGCAAATGGTATTTGCACGGTTTGCTCCTCTGTTGCACTCAGCGCTTTCTCCTTTCTGGTTCACGTGGGCCCCATGAGGGGGAAGGCTGTACTGAGGTGATTCAGGCCGTGGGGGGCTCTAGTGAGTGCCTTTCTGGAAGAGCCCACATTCCCCACCCACTTGGGCTGGGCAGCCCTGGGCGTCAGAGGATCCGTCAGAGGGCTGGAAAAGGGCATTTGAAGAGATGTCAACAGTGGTGAGGCTTGTCTTCCTTCACCGTCAAGCAAACACATTTTAATTAAATCACAAAGATAAAAATCTCTGCTTTACTCTTGAAATCTAGCAGAAAGTATGCCAGGGAGGAAAATTTACCCAGGGAGAATATACCAGGAAGAAGCATTTTGTAGTTTAGAACATCAGCAGGGGTAGATGGGCTGGGGGAGAAGCACAGGAGTGGTTACCATTTTTTTTTTTACATCTTTATTGGAGTATAATTGCTTTACAATCGTGTGTTAGTTTCTGCTTTATAACAAAGTGAATCAGTTATACATATACATATATTCCCATATCTCTTCCCTCTTGCGTCTCCCTCCCTCCCAACCTCCCTATCCCACCCCTCCAGGCGGTCACAAAGCACCGAGCTGATCTCCCTGTGCTATGCAGCTGCTTCCCACTAGCTATCTATTTTATGTTTGGTAGTGTATATATGTCCATGCCTCTCTCTCGCCCTGTACAGCTCACCCTTCCACCTCCCCATGTCCTCAAGTCCATTCTCTAGTAGGTCTGTGTCTTTATTCCTGTCTTACCCCTAGGTTATTCATGACATTTGTTTTTCTTAAATTCCATATATATGTGTTAGCATACAGTATTTGTCTTTCTCTTTCTGACTTACTTCACTCTGTATGACAGACTCTACGTCCATCCACCTCATTACAAATAGCTCAATTTCGTTTCTTTTTATGGCTGAGTAATATTCCATTGTATATATGTGCCACATCTTCTTTATCCATTCATCCAATGATGGACACTTAGGTTGTTTCCATCTCCTGGTTATTGTAAATAGAGCTGCAATGAACATTTTGGTACATGACTCTTTGAATTATGGTTTTCTCAGGGTATATGCCGAGGAGTGGGATTGCTGGGTCATATGGCAGTTCTATTGTAGTTTTTTAAGGAATCTCCATACTGTTCTCCATAGTGGCTGTACCAATTCACATTCCTATCAGCAGTGCAAGAGTGTTTCCTTTTCTCCACACCCTCTCCAGCATTTATTGTTTCTAGATTTTTTGATGATGGCCGTTCTGACTGGTGTGAGATGATATCTCATTGTAGTTTTGATTTGCATTTCTCTAATGATTAATGATGTTGAGCATTCTTTCATGTGTTTGTTGGCAGTCTGTATATCTTCTTTGGAGAAATGTGTATTTAGGTCTTCTGCCCATTTTTGGATTGGGTTGTTTGTTTTTTTGTTATTGAGCTGCATGAGCTGCATATAAATTTTGGAGATTAATCCTTTGTCGGTTACTTCATTTGCAAATATTTTCTCCCATTCTGAGGGTTGTCTTTTGGTCTTGTTTCTGGTTTCCTTTGCTGTGCAAAGGCTTTTAAGTTTCATTAGGTCCCATTTGTTTATTTTTGTTTTTATTTCCATTTCTCTAGGAGGTGGGTCAAAAAGGATCTTGCTGTGATTTCTGTCATAGAGTGTTCTGCCTATGTTTTCCTCTAATTAAGAGTTTGGAGTGGTTATCTTTGCAGGCCCTGGCCAAGTCTCTCGTAGAGAAAAGGCTTAGAAAAGAATTCTCACCTCCCAGGGTTATGTTTATTTGAAACTTGGAATAATTGTTTGTCTCAGTTGGCTGATCCTCCTCTAAAGGAGAAATTATAGGGATTAAGATGGGGAAGGGGTGGGGAAGCACTGAATGGAGTGGGATGCTGGAGATTTAACGGTTGCCGCCATAAATAGATGGCTGTCAGCTCTTCCAATGCAGACCCCTGTGGTGAAAGCCAGGCTCCGAGTCCCCTCCTGATTTCTAGTCACTTCCTTGCTCCAAGGGCATGGGCTCCTTCCCGAGGACTTTGAGTCTCAGCTTTGTCATGTCCTTGCTCTGTGACCTTGGGTAAGTTACTGAACCTCTCTGAGCCTCAGTTTCTTCATCATTAAACAGAGATGATAACCAACTCTACCTTTCAGAGTTGCTCTGAGGAGTAAATAAGACTGTCTAAGATGCCCCTCTTCCCCTTTATCCTCATCTTCCATCTGGGGCTCTGCTCTTCCTCCCAGCAGCTTCCTGAGACTGGCTGCACTCTGCTCCCCTCCCTGATCTATCCGTGCCCTTTGGTTACATCTCGGTCCACCTTTGGCTTGCAGTGTTGTTTTATCTCTTTACGTTCCTGTTTCTCACACTGGAAGGCTGACCCCCATACAACCCCGGTCTGAGCACAGACCCTGGCACATCAAGGCCTTCCTGAGGCAGAGTGAGTGCTTTGCAAACTGTGAAGGGCTTCCAACCGCCCTTAGGCGTCATCACCCAGGGCAGCATTTGTCACAGCAAAACTGAAAGGGCCTCGCCAGAGGAGGGAAGTGAGCCCGGGTCCAGGCTGCAGAGAGACACCAGGCTCCGGGAGGGAGCAGGTGCAGAGCCCAGTTTGTGCTGCTTGGGAGAGGAGTCCGGAACAGCCCTCACTGAATCCAGCCTTCTCCAAGCCTGCTGTCCACTCCCTGGTTGGACATAAGCCAAAGTCTTCTTGTTCCTTCCTCCATCATCCTCCTGCAGGTCAAGGCAGAGTTATCACTAAGCTCCCTGGCCCTGGGGACTGAGCTCTGCTGGCCCCTGCCTGCCAGCCCCGGAGGCCTTTATCTCCTGTCTCTAAATACAGGTCTCATCATCTGACTAGCTCTGTGACTTTATGCAAGCCTCCTAGTTTCTCTGTGCCTCGATGTTCTTATCTGTAAAACGGGATAGTGGGGAATCAAATGAAATAATGGTGTAAATTGCTCCCCTTTAAGATCTTCCCACTTCCCTCTAGTCATGGTTCTAACTCAGGTGCTCTCAACCCTGGCTGTCCATTAGAATCACCCAGGAGCTTTAAAAAATCTAATGATGCTCTGCGGGTTTCCTCCACCCCGTTCTGACTCAGCGGCCCTTGAGTAAGAGCTGGGCATTGGTTATTTTTTCAAGGTTCCCCAGGTGACCCTTGGGTTGCACCAGGGCTGAGAACCAGTGGGCTGCTGGGCCAGCAACAGTGCTCTTCTGTTCTGGCTGCTGTCGCCTCGTCCAGCTCACCCCACCTCTTCGACATGTGTTGGACATCTTGCAATTTTCCGGAGGGAACACGCTCCCAAAGGTCTCTCTGCCTTGGCCCACACTGTCCTCCCTACTCCTCCCTCTGGAGCCCCCTCTCTTCCCAGGCCTTTCCTAAGCCCTCCGTCCGGGATTGGCACTCTGGATGCCCCCCACCCCCAGCTCTATGTGCTCCCATCTTGACGCTCATCTCTGTGGGTCACATTCCCTGTGTCTTACCGCCTTTGAGGCCCCTCCCCAGCACAGAGCCTGGCATGTGTCTGCTTCCAGCTCTGCCCACCCTGCCCTTCCTCACCTCCCTTTCCTTCAGCCCCTCTTGATCTCTTTCCCCCAGCGGTTCTCAAGTTTTAGTGTCAGAACCACCTGGAAGCGTCAGAACCACCTGGAAGACTTGTTTGCTCTTGTTTTTCCGCCCTACCTCTATTGAGGTATAATTGACGATTAAAAATTGTATACACTTAAGGTGTACGATTTGATGATTTGGGATACGTATACATTGTGAAATTATCCCCACAATCAAGCTAATTAATGTACGCATCACCTCACATAGTTACCATTCTCTTTCCTTTATTTATTTTTTTGTAGTGAAAATACTTAAGATCTACCCTCTCATCAAGTTTCCAGTATATAGTACAGTATTGTTAACTATAGTCACGATGTTATACATTAGCTTTCCAGAAGTGCTAAGGGGTTAATATCCAAAATAGAAAAAGAACTCACACAATTCTATAGCAAAAATACCAAACAACTCGATTTAAAAATGGGCAAAGGACCTGAATAGACATTTCTACAAAAAAGACACACAGATGGCCAACAGGTACATGAAAAGGTGCTCAACTTCACTGATCATCAGAGAAATGCAAATCACCTCACACCTATTAGCATGGCTGTTATCAGAAAGAGGAAAGGTAACAAGCCTTGGTGAGGATGTGGAGAAAACCGGAGGCTTGTTAACATACAAGCTGCTGGATCCCATCCCATTTCTGATTCAGTCGGGACAGGAGGGGACTGAAAATGCGCAGCACTTACAATTTCCCAGGTGACACTGCCCGCACTTTGAGAACCACGGCTTTTGAGCAGTTTCTCAACTTCGGCATTGTTCATATCTGGGCTGGATAATGCTCCTCTCCAGCACGTAGACCTCGGACCAGGTGCAACCAGGTTGATGCCGTTGACTCCTGAAATACCACCTGGTTACCTCACCACCAACCAGTCAGGAGAACGTCCATGAGCTGATCAGGCACCCTGCAGCGCTCTCCTTCACCTTGCCTTTAAGAACGCTTCCCTGAAAGCCATCGGGGAGTTTTGGTCTTTTGAGCGTTAACTGCCTGTGCTGCTTGCTTGGTGCCTTGCAATAAGTGCTGTCTTTTCCTTCACTGAAACCCGGTACCAGTAGATTGGTTTTGCTGTGCTCAGGCGAATGGACCCGAGTGCGGTTTGGTAACACTCACAGGGAGGACCTCAGCCTCCCCCCACCCATTTCTGTTGCACAGACCACGAGAACACCAGGCTGCTTGCAGCGACTGAGTAGGGTGGCAGAGTTGCAGCTTCCGTGATGTCGCTTATGCCAGTCCCCCTGCCTGGCCACCCTCCGCCCCTTTCTCCTGGCCCATTTCGATCCAGATCTGTTTTTCCAGAGCCATCACAAATGCTCCCTCACCTGCAAAGGGTGTTGGTAGGTTGTGTGGGTTGCGGAGGTTTGGGTTAATTGCTCTGTGTGTGGGTGGTTTCAGGACCACGCAGCTCTGGGCTCTTTACAGCCTAACCCACACAGTGCCTCCCCTGAGGGTCTCAGCAAGTCTCAGCAGTGGGGGAATGCATGGGATCCTAACACTAACGGATACAGAGGGCCTGAGGGAGAGGGTATTGTTGTCCAGCTCTAGCTCTTTACATCTGACCAGCACTTTACAGTTTTCAGCGCACTTTGAAACCTTACCTCATTAATCCCCAGATGTTGTGAGGTCAGCAGAGTGGCTGTTATTTATCAGTCCGAGTTCTATGGTGGTAAGCAACAGAAAATGGCTTTGGTTAATTTAATCAGGAAGGACAGGGATTGGGAAGCTTACTGATTTAGTGGAAAACTGAAGGACCAGCTCTCTGGAAGGATCCTCCAGAGCAGGAACAGGACGCTCTCCAGGGCAGCCCTACAGAATGAACGGTCCTGTGTCCTCTGCTCAAGGCCCCAACCCCAGGGACAATGTCTGATGGGCTCTGTTAGGATAGGTGCCCCCCGTCTCAGGCTACATGCTGGACAAAGGGCCCCTTGAGGTTCAGAGGCATTGTTGACTCACAGTGTCCAGCCCTGGGCTCATTCTCTCCACCTGCTCTGCTTCCCCGAACAGCGAAATCTGCATCTACCCCCGCCTTTTCCCCAGTTCAGGTAACGGTACCATCATCCTCCTGGTCACCCACAGTGGGAACAGGGGAGCCCTCCCCCTTCTCCTCCAAGCCTTCGGCTAGTTGGTGCCTACTTTACCTGTTTTGCCTGGAACTCTCCTCCATTCCTACGAGCACTGCTGAAGTTCAGGCCCTCAGCATCTTTCCGTCTCCCGAAGGCTCGTTCCTCCGGTCTTACCCCATCCAACCAGCAGCAAAGGCATCTTTGTATAGTGCAGATCTGATCGTATCATTCCTCTCCTTAAAAAGCTTCAGACAGCGCCTTTCTGACCACAAGCACAGCTTTCAAACTTCTGTGACCTTGACCCACAGGAAGAAATTTATTTTACGTTGCACCTGATTTTACAATGCACTTATTTGTATAACTGAAGCAAAATTTTCAAGAGTTGATACTACCTGAGTTGCTATCCTATATCACTTTTAAAACTTCTGGCCAGGACCCACTAAACTGAGTTCACCATCCACTAGTGAGTCATGATCTGTTTGAAAATCATTGGCTGAAAGGAACAAGCAGAGCTCCCCGGGAATAGCACAGAAGGCTCCTAGGTGACCCAGGCCCTGCCCATCTCCCAGGCCTCACTCTCCCCACTCTCTGGCTCTAGGTTCTGGTCTCCGTTTCTTTGAGTTCCTTTGTACATCCCACGCTAGGCCTCACTTTGCTGCCTTTTCTGACCCCATTCCCTCTGCCTGAATTGTCCCCCTCCTTGTCTTTGCACCCCCTCCCCCTTGTAATCCAAGACTCAGCTCCTCCCCGTGTGTTAGGTCAGGGCCTCCTCTGTGCCCTCAGAGCACGTGGGTCGTGGCGCCAGCATTGGCTTAGCATGCGCACCAGTGTGGGAACCGCCTGCCTTAGCATCATGTATGTTCCCCCATCACAGGCTGATTGGCCAATCTGCGTTTTTACCTAGTTACACCGATTGACTCATATGCACATTGGCCTTAATGTTTGACGATTTCTGGTCTGGAGACTGTCAGTTCCTCCAGGCTGCAGGCTGTGCCGTTCATTCACGTACACCCCGTGGGAACGGCTGTCCAGCATCTCCCCTCGCCCCCACCTGTGTTTGGGGGATTCCCGGCCATCTTGTCCTGATAGAAGACAAAACCCACTTCCCCACAGAGGCCGAAAGGTCCAGGTACTGCCCTCCCAGCCCCCAGCACAGGGGACATGGGCACATGGCCTAGATTCAGCCAAGCAGTCTCACTCTCCTGTTCGGGAGCTGGTGACCCTAAGAAGCAGGGACAGGGGAGAATGCATGTGGGTGATGGCACCTGCCAGATCTGGTTCCCAAGGGCAGCAGGCAAGCTGGGGAGCCTGGGACTTGGGTGGCAGGAGCCACGTGACCTGCTCTTTGGCATGATTTTGGTTCAGCCTCCCTCTGAGCTGCCCATTTCCAGAACCTGGTTCTCCAGGTTCGTGGCCATCTTGGCACCCACTTGATGGCCCCTCAATTAATTACTTTTCTCCTTAAATCTTACTTTTCTCCTTAAATCAACCAGAGTTGACTTCTTTTGCCAGTTGTGGGCACAAATCCTCACAGGCGCACCAGCACCTGTCAGATAGTAAATATTTGCTGATACAGCGGATCAGTGCCTGCTTTCATCCTCCTTGTTCCTCACCCTGAGCACCCAGCAACCCACCCCTGACCTTGGCCATCTTTCCAGCCAATGAGGCCTGAGGTTGGCAGAGACAGAGCTTGTGTTTCTTCCTCAGGGAGACAGAGTTAATCCCAGCCTGTCTTGGGCGATGGCCGTGGTTAAGAGTGTGACAGTGGGCAGGCTGGTGGGGTGGAGGAGAGTACTGCTCCCACTGGAAAGGGGATAATGGATTCAGGCTTTCACGATTCCCATGCAAAGCACAGAAAAGCAGCAATTGGAATGTTCTCTGGCTTTAGCTTGCTAGCAGAGTGGATTTGATTGTCTCCTGGGGGTGGGGATTCTTGCAGAGAACACACGTTTTCTCCTCACTGGTGATCATCTTCCCACTTCTAGAGATCACACCAGCTGACATCAGTGAATAAGACTTAGAGGTCCATCAGAGAGAGAAAGCCCCTCAGTGGGGGAAGCCTAGGAGGTACCTGCAGACCCCCCGTGGTAGTGATGGGGGACAGCGAGATGTTGACAGTGGGAGTAACAAGAACGGTACCTGCAGGTCTGGCCGGAAGTGATTACGTCGTGAGAGGAGCTTATTACAGGGACTGTTTCCCAAGGCGTGGGCAGCATGAGGAAAAACCAGTGAAGAGAGTTGGTGAAGCAGCCAGGAGCAAATCCGTACCACCTCTGGGCGTGAGGGGTGCAGAGACGGAGGTGAAGCCAGAAGCTGGAGAGCGTTGACAGGGGCGTGGCCTTCAGTGAAGGGCCTCAGCATGGTGACCGCGCAGGAGGGAAGGGGGATCAACACCCTGACCTCTCTCTGCTCCACCCTCCAGCTTCCTTTCAGCTCTTCTCACTGGCTGAACCCAACTGGAAGCCAGAGGGCAAGGGAGCTGTTGATGTTATCCATGAAGGCCAATCTCCCGGAGGACAGAGTGGGGTGGAAAGAGCAGAGAGTGGGTCAGGAGGGGCAGATGGAGGAAACCCAGCACAGGAGCTTCCATGACACATCCTGAGCTCTTATGAGCACACATTATGTACAGCAACTCACGTTACATGTATGCAACTCATGTAATTCTCCAGCATCACACCATTTTACAGATAAGTATAGGGAGGTTAAGTAATTTATCCGGTCAGTGTGAGAGTAGCTGCAATTCAAACCCGGGCCATCTGCACCCAGACTTTGTGTTCCTCACCACTATGCTGAGCTGTCCAGTGAGGTGACCACTAGCTACACATGGCTATTTAAATATAGATTCGTCAACTTCAGTAACATTAAAAATTCACAAAGTCCCTTGAGTCACATTTCAAATGCTCACTACACACATATGGCCAGTAGCTACCACACTGGACAGTGCAGATACAGCACACGTGCATCCTCTCAGAGAGCTCTACTGGAGAGCTCGGCAAAAGACCTGGACACCGTGACCTGGATCCTTTCAACCCCCTAATCCCTTGCAAAACACACACGCACGCACTCCCCTCAGTAGCTGTGGTGCTCCTGCGGTGCACATGAGAGGGGTCATGCTGATTTGGAGATTCTTAGGCCATTTCATTGCCCTCTTGATGGCTCTCAGATACTGTGGCCTCAGCACAGCTCAAAGAGATAAATCTGAGGTAGTTTTATGTAGGCCGTGCCCTTTCTCACGTTCTAAAATCTCTTTGCTGTTCTGCCCTCTCCTATTGGAATACCCAGGACATCCCATAACAAGCAGCAGCATTTATATCAAAAGAGGCAGGAGAAACGGCTGGCACATCAGCACTCTCATCGCTGCCGCATTTCGGAGATACTTGTCCTCGGGGCTTATGCGATGCTGGCATCCTGTTACATACAGCATCCTTCCACTAGCTCCCATGAGACAGTGCTCAGTTGGGTTTAATGATCCCCACATCTTGACACCAATGTATCATGTCCTAAATGCCCAGAATTAGCAGATGAGGTGAATCCTGAAGATGATATAAATCCTACCTATCAAATAGGCTAAAGGTGAAGTCTAGCTCTGTCTAGACTGTCAGAACATTGTGAAAAGAAATGTGAGTCAATATCAGATGACCCTCCTACACGTAAAGAGATGCGGGGTCTTGGTAATCTAGAAAAGCACTTTCTGGGAGAGGAAGCAAAAAGGTATAACTCTAAATCACCTGTAGGGACTTCCCTGGTAGCACAGTGGTTACGAATCGGCCTGCCAATGCAGAGGACACGGGTTTGAGCCCTGGTCCGGGAAGATCCCCCATGCCGCGGAGCAACTAAGCCCGTGTGCCACAGCTACTGAGCCTGCGCTCTAGAACCTGCGAGCCACAACTACTGAGCATGCGTGCCACAACTACTGAAGCCTGTGCGCCTAGAGCCTGTGCTCCGCAACAAGAGAAGCCACCGCAGTGAGAAGCCCGCACACCGCAACTAGAGAAAGCCCGCGCACAGCAACGAAGACCCAGCACAGCCAAAAATAAAAATAAAGAGATGAATGAATGAATTAAAAAAATATAAATAAACCACCTGTAATTCTACCTCCCAGCAAACATTAGCACTAGTGTTTATATATACATTTTCTCACATGTGGCCTATTATACATTGACGTGTATGATTATGCTGTGTATGATCTTCTTTGTTCAGTGTATCTGTGAACATTTTTGCATCTCATTAGACATATAATATGTAATATAATAGTAGCTACCCTTCATTGCTGCTTATTATGTGCTGAGGTCTGTGCACTTCACATGTATTATCTCAGTTCTCACAATAGTGATGATAAGTTAGTTACCATTATTATTATTATTTTACAGATGAGGAAACCAAAGCACAGGGATCAGGTATCTTGCCCAAGATCACACAGCTAGTTTAGTGGCAGAACAAAGACTGTAACGAGATCTGTCTGACCCCCAAACCCATGCCCTTTCTGCCAGGATGCTCTTCTACAACAACATTATGCAAACTCTTTTAGCTCTGGAATGCATTCTTTGAAGGACTTTTTCTATAAACCTAATATGTAAAACAGATAGAAGTGGAGGTGGACTGGTTGAAATGGAATGGGAAACTCTCAGTCTCACCTGCTCTTGCCCCCCGACCAGAGGCAACTGCTGTAGCAGCTCAGGGAACCCCTTGCAATTGGGAAAGGCCAGTTTGGAAAACACTGTCTGCGCATCCTTTTAACAGACTGCACAGGATTCACTTGTATGGATATAGCATCATTGATGCAACCAACTGCCTCCTGCTGTGAAGAGCAATCTTGATGATGCATTTTGTACACAATCATGATTTTCTTCCTGGATACGTTTCTGAAAGTGAAATGTTTGGGTCAAAAATGTGCCCGTTTTAACACCAGACTCCCCTTTGGAAAGATAAAACCACATAAATTCCCGTCTGCAGAGCCAAGTTCTGCACATTCTCCCCACAACTGGATGTTACTATTTAAAACCAATTTTTGTCAATTGTATATGCAAAGGTACGTTGCAGTTGTTTTAATTTACTTTTTTTTTTTTGGTTACTAAAAAGTATTAGACATTTTAAAGTTTGTTGACTACTTACCTTCCTTCTTTTGTGCATATCCAGTTCATACTCTTTGCTTTTTGTTTTTCCTCTACAAGGGCAGTGGTCTTTTATTATCTATATGTAACATTTATTTTTAATGTAGGATTATTAAGCCTTCATATGTCACGTAGAACATAGATGGTTAATATACTAATATATAGAGAGACTATGTCATGTTGAATTTTATCTTTTATTTATGCTGTCTTTGATTTAAAAGTGTTAATACTTAGACTATGTTTAGATAAATATTCTCCTATATCTTTTAATTCTTTGATTTTTAAAAGATCTGAATTCTTTAATCCATTTGAAATTTGTTACATTACATAAGTAAGTGAACTAACTTCCTGTTATAACTAACTCACTTTAATTTTCTTATCTTATTGCCATAGCTAGAACTTACAGAGTTCTACTACATAAATTGCATTATATTATATAAACTGTAACTACAGAGTTACAACTTAGCCTGGTGGTTCTCAGCCTTGGGCATTATTGCCTCCCCAGGGGACATTTGGCAATGTGTGGAGAAATTTTTGGTTGTTACAACTCCTGTCGGGGAAGGAGTGTATGTGCTGCTGGCATCTAGTAGCTAGAGACCAGGGATGCTGTTAAACATTCTACAGTACACAGGACATTCCCCCACAACAAAGAATTACTGGCCCAAAATGTCAATAGTGCTGAGGTTGAGAAGCCTCTTGTTAAATAATAGTGGAATTAGCAACTCCCTTTTGCTTTTTGTACTTACTGCATTGCAAACCAGGGTTTCACTCCTTAAAGACAGCTTGCCTTAAGGTCTCTGTGATGATCCCTCTGGAATGCCTCTGTAAATTTATTCTCTACCTACAGACAGAGTGATGCAGACAGTGCTGTAAAGGACATAGGTGCCTGGGTCAACACGGAAAAAGGAATAAAGAAGGAAAAGCAATGCAGTCACAAATGACACATTAGCAATGTATAGTGTTTATTTTCCTGTCTTGAGACCTCTATGCTCCCCTGACAAGGAGGAATAAGAGCCTCTTCAACTACCCTCCTATTGATTCTCTCCTGGAACTTATGACCTCCATCAGTTAAAGCATCACAAGATGCACTCCGTAAGAATGTGAACAGTGAAGTCACGAAGACCTGGGTTCAAACTCCGGTCCCCTCACTTGCTGGCTGTGGGTGTGAGACCCTCGCCAAGGTCCTTTCCTCCCTGAGTCTCTGAGCCTGTTTCCATATAACATGTACTTACCTTGGATACCATGAAGTGCAGTTTAGACTTTATAAGTAGATACCTAGCTCAGCATCTAGAATATAGTGAGGGCTTCTTATACATCCCCATGGAGTCCCAGGCGTGTGCACCTAATGCTGCTGCTCTCTTCCTGCTGAGTTCTGAGAAAGGCATGAAAAGCTGTGCCCTGGCACAGCCCCTGGGAGCCCGGAAGCCAAGAGAGACCAGCCACGAGCACCTGCGCAGGGTTTTATGCCTGTTATTTTTTACATCTTTGCTGTAAACCTGTGAGATATGTAGTTTTATTATTGCCATTTTGCAGATGAGAAACTGAGGCACACAGAGGTTAATACCCTGCCCAAGGTCACTGAGCTAGTAAATGGTGGACTTGGGTTTTAGAGCCTCGCCCTTAACCACTTAGTCACGCTGCCTCCCCACCCCTCTCAGCCCCAGCCCCCCAGCAGCTCGGCTGAAGGACCCCAGTCCAGCTACCCCACCTCCGAGGTTCTTCCCGTGATTCCTCTGAGGCCCCGCGCTTTTATCCTGAGGCCCGGGGGCAGCGCTGAGAACGGGATGGATGCTGAGAGGAAGGGGGTGGCACTTCATCAGAGCAGCTGCTGGGGCTGCCACCAGTTGACAGAAAGAGTTCTCTGCTCAAACACTGTCCCCAGAGGACCTGACACTTCCCAGCATCCCGGAACTGTCCCCACGGAGCTCTGATGGCAGCCTGACTGGCTTCCTGATCTTCGGAAATGTACTTAACTTCCCCATCCCTCAGCTGGTGTCTGGGAGGAGATTCAATTACATAGTAATGAGCCTGAATCCTGCAGAGCCTGCCTCTTAATCACCAGCTGAAAAATGCAAGCATCTAAGACACAGGCAGGCCACCCTGGCCATGACCCCATTAACCTAATCCTGTTAGACTCCTCTGCTCCCCTTGGCTCAGCTGCAGGACTGCTGTGGAAGGTGACCTTCCAGAACAGAGGGCTCCTCATCTAGGGATGCTGCATCTGGGCGAGCTGTGCCTTGGGCGTGGTGCAGGTGTGGCCCTGCACGGCAGGGACGGGTGGGGCAGGAGCTCTCGTGGCTGGATCTAGAGAAGGCCAGGGAGAAAGCTGCATGCCCAGGTGGTACTAGCCTCCCTCTCTGCAGGAGTCTCACTGCCCGCACCATTGTCAGCGTCACACTGGGCGCTGCCACATCAGGGCTCTGATGCCTGGCACTGTACATAACAGAACATACCATGTAATCCTCACAACAGTTCTGTACCTTCCATGCTTTACAGGCTAGGGAAACTGAGGCTCAGAGTAGTCGGGTAGCTTTCCCAAAGACACACAGCTGCAGAACTGGATTGGATCCCCGTTTGGGCTAACTCCAATGCCCACACTTTTGGAATCATTACAGAGGTATCAGGGTGCATCTATAATGTGTCTTTGCAGAGTGTCCATTCTTCTGAGTTAGAACTTGTATGTAGCGTATGTCAGGGGATTGCTGGAGGCTTGAAGCTTTCTCCCCAGAGGACAGAAGAGGCCCCGCAGTACTGAGTGCTTTAGTGGGGCTCTGGCCCCCTGCAGTGCTGGGCTATGGAAAGAGCGGGGGTCAGGCTACTAGTCTACTGGGGACCAGGCTTTTGTGGGACAGTTTGAGAGACAGCATCTATTTCTACCCCTGGTTCACTCGGATGTGCTGCCCTCAGTCACTGGTTGGTCCCACCAGTCTACATTCTGCCCTGGGTGACCTTAGAACTGTTTAGGTCTGGACATTAAAGGACAGGAAACCTGGGACACTGTCAGGAGGGCCAGGCCCCAAATCTATCCTTCCATTCTGGGTGAGATAGATGGATGGGGAGCAACTTTACTGATCTCACATTCTCTCTTGGCCCTGAGAAGGGGCTGATGGGTGCCTTGGGGCTTGGGTGACGGCCTGATAAGAGGTTGGTGTGGGGTGAAGCCCTTCCTTGTCTCTCATACCCAGTCTCCCAGGCAGAGAGAAACCCAACCTTTGGAGCTCCAGCTGGGTCAGCAAAGACCCCTGAGCCCCTTTACTTCCTGGGATCTTTGCCTTCCTTCCAGCATCAGACAGGAATCAGTCCATCAGTAGAAAGGTTGAGCCCATGGGACAGGTCCAGCTCTGGATGTAACCAGGTGCCTCTGGGACAGTAATGAACATTGCAGCAGTAGGAGATGGGCAAAGCCTGCTCAGGCATCTGGTCAACCAGGAAGGATGAGCAGAGGAGACAGGGTGGCCATGGAGAGTAGAGCAAGCCCACTGGGGTTTCAGTGCTCTCTCCCCTTTGCTTTCCTCCCAGAGACAGACCTCTTTATATTTTTTCTTCTTCCATTTGTTTTTCTTTCCTTTCCACTTCCCCTTTCTCACCTCCTGTAGATCTCCTATCTCAGAGTAAAAGCCAAAGCTCTTGCAAGGCAGACACGGCCCTAATGACCTGCTTGCTTTCTTCCTTCTGAACTCACCTCCTTACCGTTTCTTGAGCTCCCCAGGCCTGCTGCCACCTTGGGACCTTTGCATCTCCTGTTCCCGTCTTCTCCCAGGTACCCACACGCCGCCCTCTCACTGCCTTCACGCTTTACTCAGCTGTCACCTCCTCTCTCATCCATTTGAAATTCCAACAGTCATCCTGCCCTTTTCTTACCTCATTTTTCCCTAGCATTAATGCTAGCTACCGTGTGTGTATATTATTTTTTATCTTGTTTTCTGTCTGTCCATCCAACTAGGATGGAACCTCCATGAGGGCAGGGATTTTTGTCTGTTTGGTTCACTGCTATATACCCAGAGCCTGGCACATAGCAAAGGCTTGATAAATATTTACTGAATGAATGAATGAGTGCTCTGTACTCACGCCCAGCGGACCTGAAGCCTTAGCGGGGTGCTGTCTCCTAGCCCCAGGAATGGAGTGGAGGCTGCGTTTGAACACAGAGCCACCCCCAGCCCCAACATCACTGGCTTCTTGGCCGGACAGGTGCAGGGGGTGGCAGGTATCTTACTGTTGCCTTGGCTTCAACCCAGTCTTCACCAAGCACAGAAAATGTTGCGTGGCTTACCCAAGTGACACTTGAAGTTCAAGAAGTCCAGTTGTTCCAGTTTCTGTGTGGACAGCTCTGGGGGCAGCCTCTTCCTGGTGGCATGAACAGCTTGACCCGAGACCTTTGTGTATGTTGTGGTTCTCTGAGCAGAGAGAGCAGGGAGTGGGCTGGAGTTTGGGGGTTTCCTGAGGTCTGATTTCTGTGATGATCTCAGTAAATGCAGAGGGGTCCCATAATCCTGGAGGGGCTGTAGAAACCTGGGAATCCCCTGTTTAGGTTTGGGTATGAATTATTTAGAAAGGAGGGCAAGTCCTAATCCAGAAAAGCATAACGTGTCCCTGATATATTGTCAAGTTGTCATACATGTGTGTCTGTGTCTGTGTGTCTGTATGTCCGTGTGTGTCTGTGTCTCTCTGTATCTCTGTGTATCTCTGTGTGCTTGTGTGTCTGTCTGCATGTAGCCATGTGTGTTGAGGAGATGGGCATCAGAAGGGCAGTTCTGGATTCTGCCTCCGTGACATTCAGGAGTCTCTGGCATGTCTGGTGTTTTAGTGGCTGTAAGCTCTCTGAGACTGAAGCATGATGGCTTTCTCTCCTGCTGTTTTATTTCTTTAACACAGTGGTTTTCAATCCCGGCTGCACGTTACCTCAGCTGGAGAGTCTTATAAAATACCGAAGCCCCAGTGTTACCCCACACTGGTTAAATCAGAATTTCCGGACATGGAACCTGGGCCCTGCTGTGTGTCTGAAGCTCCACAGGTGACTCTGGTTGCAGCCAGGCCTGGGCTTCCCTGCTTTACTCTCCTGTGAGCTGTGAGTCAAGAGGCTGTAGTGAGACCAGAGGAAACAGCTCTGAACTTGGAGCCGGAGCGGTGGTGGGAGGTGTGGGTGGGGTGAGGAGGCGCGTTTCAGCACTGGTTCCCTCGTGAAATCATCTTTGACTTTGAGTAGGTTATTTTGTCTTTCTGGTCCTTAATTTTCTTTCTTGGTAAGACAGAGATCATTACACCTTCCTGCCTATCTCCTACCCATGGTTTGAGGTCATTTATATGAAAGGGCTTTGTAGATTCTGAAAGGTCACCCAAATGCAAGGAAACATTATTAGCATTATTTGTGTTAGCCCTTTGTAGAGACCAAAAGAGTGAGGCAGGAGGTGGGTGTGTAATTACAGCAAGGTCAGAGTAAAAGAAAAGCTGTGGGCGCGTACCATGGTTACTCTGTGATTTAGCTTTGCAAAGGTAGCCAAACCCGTAATGCCTGTGCTTGTAATTCCAGGAGCTGACACTAGGTGGTGCCTGATCCATGGTGTGGACTGGGAGGGTATCATTTGGGGCCGGGTTTTGCCCCCTTTGCTTACAATACAGTTATTTACTGACAGAATCATTTACATATCAAGATAAGATTTTAAAAATAAATTTATTTATTTTATTTATTTATTTTTGGCTGCATTGGGTCTTCGTTGCTGTGTGCAGGCTTTCCCTAGTTGCGGTGAGCAGGGGCTGCTCTTCACTGCAGTGGCTACTCTTGCTACAGAGCACGGGCTCTAGAGCGCAGGCTCAGCAGTTGTGGCACATGGGCTTAGCTGCTCTGCGGCATGTGGGATCTTCCAGGACCAGGGATCGAACCCGTGTTCCTTGCATTGGCAGGCAGATTCCTAACCACTGCGCCACCAGGGAAGCCCTCAAGATAAGATTTTGAATGCCGTTCTCACGCTGTCTTTGCACAATTAGGTGGTGATCTTCATTCTGCCCAGGGGCTCCTTCTTAGTTTCCTCCTTTCCTGAGATTTCTGGCAACTGTAACACCAGCCCTCATTCTGGGGCCTGGAGTTGGCTCTGCCTGCCCAGATTTCAGAGCAACATCGAAAAGCTTTGCTTGCTGGCAGTGAACCAGCGAGAGGCCCGCTTGGCTCCTGTGAAGACTTAATTAGCTTTTGAGCTGCTCCCCTATCAATCTGGCTTTCTCTGCTCCTCCCTCCCCTCTGGAGTTTAAGGGGGAGAATCTCATTTTCTTCTCCCAGGGGCCCATTCCTTGCAAGTCACTGTAGCTTTCTTTCCTCTCTGTGATCAGGAGAGCCGGATGGAGGTGTCAAGGCGGTAATTGTAGAAGCTGACTGACACTTCTTCCTGCAGTTAAGGAAGAGCGACTTTGGATATGAAGCTACATCGCTCATCCCCGCTGTTTTGGAACCTGACCCACCGACCCCACCCCCCAATCCCGTATGGGTTACTTTGCATAAAATCACTCAATCCTTTCAGAGAGCCAACCCAGCGACTTTCATCCAGTTTTCTTATAAGAACCTAGGTTGTTTGTTTAGGCTTTTCCCCCTCTTTCTTTAACTGTTTGAGAACACATCTGAAGACGTCAAGGCTCAGTGGGTGTAAATACACACAGAGCTTTTGGAATAACACACATGGAACAACTCACAGTGATTGCCTCTGGGGAGGGGATTAGGTGTTTGAGCTGGTCAGTGTACTCCTGTGAAATCGTCCATGGCAGCGAAGGCTTGGGATTCTTTGGCTGATTCAGTGCAGTCTTACTTCACTCCATCAGACCCTAAAAAATAGATACAGAAGGAAGGGGATGCCCCTTAATCCACTGTCTCACTAGCATGCCAGGTCCCCAGTGATCTTTTTCTTAGGCTTATGGGAGCTTGAGGGACATAGAGAGTGGGTTTTCCAGGATGAGGTACTCAGATAGGGACCAAGGTGAGACGTCACTGGGAAATTGCTGGGTGCTGTCAAAGCAAAGTCCTCACTGGCCACCGCGGGAGGAATAGCTTGAGTGGAGACGGTGGAGGCTGGGAGCCTATGCAGCCTCTGGATTCTACAACAAGGCCCTTCACAGTGGTCTTTTGCCAGGTTCTCCCCACCCCCAGCTCTTCCCAAGTGCATGCCCTCCCCCTTCTTGGGCAAATTCCCTGGGATCACACCCAGCTTCCTGCCAATCCCCTCTAATATCTGCATCTCTTCCCTTCTTCCTGGAACCTCCTTTGAAGTCTGTGAGTAATCCTTCCTTTCCCCAGAGGCAAGGCCTTCCCTCTGTTTGTTCTTTCATTGTAGACCAGATGGCCCATTACACCTTGATCCTCAACCAACCAAAGACCATCTCGCTTCTTCCAGGGCATACAGCTCTTTTCACAAGGCAGAGATAAGTAACAAAAGCAAAAACAAAGCAAAAAAGTAAAAAAAGCAAAACAGTTAAAGTTTCATATTAAAATGCTCTGGCCATTGATAGCCTACCTAGAAGTTTTAAATCCAGGTAGACTAGGTTTGCCTTTCGTTCCAGCCACAGTGTGCAGTTTTCTGGAGCAGGCTTTGCAGCCCCACCTCTAGGACTTTGCATATACTATTCCCTCTGCCTGGAGCACACTTCCCTTCACTGCTTCTTCACTTTTTTGACCCCTGTCTTTTTACAGGGTTCCCCTTGGGCATCTCTTTATCCTGTAAGAGCCTAATTCTCTAACACACGTGCCAAACTTTCATTCAACTCATGAATGAGGTGTGATAAATTGTTACAGTAAGGTCTCCAATTTATCCACGCCTCCCTGTATCTATACCTTCCCACCCTGTGACATCCTTTGACCAATGACACAATAACAAAGGAGGAATAAGCAGAAACTCGAAAAGTACTTGCATATTGGTGCTTGCCCTCACTTGCTGCTCTTGGAATCCAGCAACCATTATATAAAAAGCTCGGGCTAGCCTGCTGGATGATGGGAGACACAGTTCCAATTGTCCCTCTTGCTCTGGTCATTAGCTGGCCAATCCTCTGACACGTAAGCAAGGACGTTTTAGATCACTCAGGTGCCGGGTGTCCTGCCAGCTAACTACAGGTGCATAATCATGTCCAGTAGAGTCTACTCATGCCATCCCAGACCAAAAGAACTTCCCAGCCAACATGAAGAATCAGGAGCTGAATAAATGGCTCTTGTTTGAAGCCATTCAGTTTGGGGTTTTGTTACACGGCTGAAGCTACCCGATACATGAGGGAATCGACAGAAAGAAAAATAGCTGGTTGACTAAAGATATGAAAAATTGGGATTTATGCAGTCAGTGGAAAAAAGAAAGCTGAGATAAAAGTACCAATTCACCTTTTACAATTCAGTGTAAAACTGGTTAATATCCAACAGGGCAATAAAAAGTCACCCATTGCGTTATCTTCCATCAAAGACTCAGAGATGATAGTGTTTAGGAGGTGAAAGAAAAAGTTTACTTTCAAAGATGTCAGAGAATTAGGCTTCAGAAGGGCTGGCTTGCCAAATATAAAACACAATGAGCATTTAAAGAAAAAAGCTGCAAAATCACCAAGGTTATCAAGTTTAAATTAGCCTTTTCATGGCGAAAAACACCAGCTTTCTCAGATCATTATCATAATCCTAAAGGTCATGGCATATCTTCAGATATCAGCATGGTAAAAATCAAGGGTACCTGGATATTGTTAGGGAGATATTGCAGGTTTATGGGAAATAGCCAAGGTTTCACAATGCAGGGGACCAGAGCTAGGCAAGGTGCTCCTGTTCTTTTCACTTTATTTTCCTTCCTAGCTGTGGTATATAAAGAACTTAATCATACTGGAATTAGAAAGTATTAGTGTCAGTTTTTATTTCTATACTTATTTACTGGACAGAAAAAAAAAACTCTCTTGACCTGTTTTATATGAGTTAACTTCTAATTTTATGCCCAAGCTCTAATCAAGAATTTGTCAAAGATACGTTCCCATAGAGGTCAGGTGACCCTCCAGTGGGCTTCTTAGAAAATGCTCCAGCATAGCTTTAAATGGCCACACAGTCTTTTTTTGGTCTTATTTGCAAGTCATGGATAATTTTCCCAAACAAGTTAGCTGCCCCTTCTTTGTGCTGTCTCAGCATCTGAACCCACTTATCACAGTCTGTTGTCATAAATGCCCGCTTGTGAGGTCTCTTCTAGACTCTGGCCTCCTGGAGGGTGGGGACGTTCCTAAGGCTTAGTACAGGGCCTTGTATAAACATTGTTGAATGACTGGATCAGCAGATTGCTACCTCATAGAACCAAGGACAGTTTTTCCTGTACTCGGTGCCAGAATTTCCAGGGGTGCTTTGCTAAGCAGCTTCCCAGCCGATGCCAGTAAAGTGATGGGCTGGAGCTGCCTGGTCCTGGCTGGCAGACTCTGCATGTCTCTTCACAGCTCTGGTTCAGTGACATCACATTAGTAGTCTGAGACTGGGCACGGTGGGAGCACTTTACACCATGGAAATTGGCAAATGCTGCAAGATGAGGGTTTTGGTTTATGAGAGCCAGTTTACCAGCAGGACACTATGCTTCTTCATCTCTGGTCCAAGGACTAATGTTTGAGAATTATTGACCTAGGATGGGGTCAGCCAGCTGCAGCCTGGGGGCTAAATCCAGCCTGCTGCCTGCTTTTGTACTGCCTGCGGCCAGGACAGTTTTTATGTTTTTAGAGGGTTTGTTGAAGAGGAAAGAGGAGAAGGAGGAGAATAAGAGGAGGAGGAGGAGGAGGAGGAGGAGGAGGGGGAGGAGGGGAGGGGGAGGGGGAAGGGGAGGAGGAAGAGGAGGGGGAGGGGAGGAGGGGGAGGAGGAAGAGGAGGGGGAGGGGAGGAGGGGGGAAGGGGAAAATGAGATAATACCTGGCCTGCAAAGCCTAGAATGTTTTGTTGTTGTTGTTGTTGTTTTGCTATATGCGGGCCTCTCACTGTTGTGGCCTCTCCTGTTGCGGAGCACAGGCTCCAGATGCGCAGGCTCAGCGGCCATGGCTCACGGGCCCAGCCGCTCTGCGGCATGTGGGATCTTCCCAGACCGGGGCACGAACCCGCGTCCCCTGCATCGGCAGGCGGACTCTCAACCACTGTGCCACAAGGGAAGCCCCATGTTCCTTTTTTTGCTGAGTAGTATTTCACTGTGTGGATGTACCACAGTTTGTTTATTGAATCACTACTTAAAGGACATTTGGGTGGCTTCCAGTTTGGGGCAGTTATGAGTAGAGCTGCTATAAAGATTTATGGTTTTGTGTGAACATAACTTTACACTTTTGTTGAGGAAAATATTCAGGAGTGGGATTCATGGATTATCTGGTAAGTGTGTGTTTAACTTTATAAGAAGTTGTGAAACATAGAAAACAAACTTATGGTTACCAAAGGGGAAGGGGAGTGGTGAGGATAAATTAGGAGTATAGGGTTAACATAATACACACTACTGTATATAAAATAGACACTCAACAAGGATTTACTGTATAACATAGGGAACAATATTCAATATCATGTAATAACCTATAATGGAAAATAATCTGAAATGTATGTATAACTGAATTACTTTGCTGTACCTGAAACTAACATAATACTGTAAATCGACTATATTTCAATTTAAAAAAGAAAGAAGTTGTCAAACTGTTTTTTAGAGTGGCTTGGACTACTTTCCATTTCCACCAGCAATGAATGAGCATTCTAGCTGCTCAACACCCTTGCTAGCACTTGGTACTGTCAGTACTTTTCATTTTAGTCATTCTAGTAAGTATGTCGTGGTGTCTTGGGGTGGCTTTAATTTGCATTTTTCTCAGGCTTATTGATGTTGAACATATTTACTCTCATGTGGTGAACTTTGGTGAAGTGTCTGTTCCACTCTTTTGCCTGTTTTCAAATTGGGTTATTTTCTTCTTACTGAATTTTGAGAATTCTGTATATATTAAATTCTTTATATACTCTGGATACAAGAATTTTGTTGGGTATGTGATTTGAAAATCTTTTTTCCCAGACTGTAGTTTCTCTTTTCATTTGTTTAACGATATCTTTTGCAGTTTTCGCTGCCAAAAAACCAAACAAACAAAAACCTTTTCTGGTTTTTAATTTTGATGAAGCCCAACTTATAAATCTTTAAGAATGAATCATTCTTTTGCTGCCAGGTCTAAGTACTTTTTGTCTAACCTGCCTTACATTCCTGAGGTAAACTCTACTTGGTCGTGGTATATTGTTCTTCTTATATATTGCTGGATTCAACTTGCTTATATTTTATTGAGGATTTTTACATCTATGCTCATGAGAGCTATTCTTTATTTTCAAATATAAGCATTTAAAGCTATTAATTTCCCTCTAATCCTTACTTCAGCCATATTGCACAAATAGGTTGTATTTGTTGTTCACTTCAAAATATTTTCTAATTTTCCTTGAGACTTCGTGTTTGGCCCTTGAATTATTTAGCAGTGTATTGTTTGATTTCCAAGTGTTTGGCGATTTTTCTCAGCATGTTCCTCCTTGGGTTTATCCTGTATGGGACTCTCTGTGCTTCCTAGACTTGAGTATTTCCTTTCCCATGTTAGGGACGTTTTCAGCTATTATCTCTTCAAATATTTTCTCAGGCCCTTTCTCTCTCTCTCTTCTCCTTCTGGGTGGAAATTTTTTTTTAATATGTTTTAAGCTATCTAGTTTTATTTATTTATTTTAATTAATTTATTTTTGCCTGTGTTGGGTCTTTGTTGCTGTGTGTGGGCTTTCTCTAGTTGCGGCAAGCAGGGGCTACTCTTCGTTGCGGTGCGTGGGCTTCTCATTGCGGTGGCTTCTCTTGTTGCGGAGCACGGGCTCTAGGCACACGGGCTTCAGTCGTTGTGGCACATGGGCTCAGTAGTTGTGGCTCGCAGGCTCAGTAGTTGTGGTGCACAGGCTTAGTTGCTCCGCAGCATGTGGGATCTCCCTGGACCGGGGCTCGAACCCTTGTCCCTTGCATTGGCAGGCGGATTCGTAACCACTGCACCTCCAGGGCGGTCCCCTGGGTGGAAATTTTTCTTTCTATTATTGATTTCAATTTTAATTACATTATAATCAGAGAACATATATTGTATGATTTCAATTCATTTAAATTTAAGATTTGTTCAATGACCCAGCATATGGTCAGTCATAGACATTTTTGTGAATGTTTCATGTGCACTTGAAAGGAATGTATATTCTGCTGTTGTTGACTGGAATGTCTTATAAAGGTCAGTTAGAGTCCATTGTTTTATGGTTTATCAGTTCTGATAGGACCGAAGAACCATATAGTTTATAGTTGAAACCTTG
Source organism: Leucopleurus acutus (assembly GCF_964270905.1). Lineage (NCBI taxonomy): Eukaryota > Metazoa > Chordata > Mammalia > Artiodactyla > Delphinidae > Leucopleurus > Leucopleurus acutus. Next base: position 54,401,245 of record NC_139161.1, read on the forward strand.
TTGGTTTTCTCTCTGCTGGTCCTATCAAATATTGAGCGAGGAGCTGAAGTCTCCTAACAAATTGTGAATTAGTCTATTTCTATTTCTCCTTTCAGTTCCGTAAGTTTTTGCCTCTGTTATTAGGTGTATATACATTAATGATTGTTCTGCCTTCTGGTGAATTGACCCTCTTATAATTATGTAATGTCCCTCTTTATCCCTGGTAATTTTCTTTGCTCTGAAGTCTGCTTTGTCTGTTATTAATATAGATACTCCAACTTTCTTTTGGTTAGTTTGCATGATATATCTTTTTCCATTTATTTACTTTTAACATACGAATATTATCTTTATTTTTTTAATTTTTTTAAATTTTTAATTTTTTTTTTTTTTTTTTTTTTTTTTTGCAGTACGCGGGCCTCTCACTGCTATGGCCTCTCCCGTTGCGGAGCACAGGCTCCAGATGCTCAGGCTCAGCGGCCATGGCTCACGGGCCCAGCCGCTCCGTGGCATGTGGGATCTTCCCAGACCGGGGCATGAACCCGTGTCCCCTGCATCGGCAGGTGGACTCTCAACCACTGTGCCACCAGGGAAGTCCGACATAGCAATATTATCTTTAAAGTGAGTTTCTTGTAGGCAACTTATAATAATTTTTAAAAATCCATTGGCACAATCTCTTTTAATCTGTGTCTTGGATTTAGGGCTACCATTTTATTATTTGTTTCTCTTTGTTCTCTTTTATTTTTTGTCTTCTCAGTTTACTTAGAATCAATATTGCACCACTTCCAGTAGAATGTAGACACCATCTCACAACTAGGTACCTTTGCCCTTTCCCCTTATATTGTAGTCACCTTACGTCTTACACCTACGGACATTAAACATGCCATCAAGAACTTGAGTTATTCTGGAATTAATTTTGGTTACTCAGCTCTGTTGGTCTGTTGTCACACTGCTCTGAGACCTGACCAAACATGTGGCTATAAACATGACACATGGAATGTGGTGAACATGTTTTTTAAATAAAGAAAAACCGTTTCTAGGACAGATTTTTATAGATCCACCCAAAGTGGGTGTGGGCAACAGAATACTATCATTTTGTAAGGGTTTTGAACATTTATAAGCAGAAATGGGGAAACTTGGAGAAGCAGGGTGAAAGGAGTCACTTTAGCTGGAATGTAGGTTAGAAGAATGAGAACATAAGCTACCCAGGGAGGCTGTGGAGACAAATAAACAGAGGATGGGTTGACAGATGGTTGGTGATTTAAGAGACATGGACCTCTTAATTCCCGTTTCGACACTCAGAGAAGCTGGAGCAGAAAGAGTTTTGATTGATAGGGATTGAATCCCAGCTCAGCCACTTAGGAGACATTGACCCTGGGACAATTACTTCTCCTCTTCCAGCCTCAGTTTCTTTATAAGGTAGCTGTGGAGAGTACACGAGTACGTAAAGGAACCCACCCAGTGACACATATGAGAAACGTTGTAACTGGTGGTGATTATTATTGCCACCCAGGCCTTCCTGTGTGTAGTCTGTGCTCTCGTAGACATGTCAAAGCAACTTATTTAATTTAAAAAAAATTGACCTGAAGTTTTCCCTGAGAAACTTTCCCTTCCTGGTGGTTCTCAACCCTGGCCACACATTAGAGTCATCTGGATACTTTAGAATATGTGTGGGCCCCCTCCGTCAGACGTTCTGATTGAATTGGTCTAGGGAGTGATAGATAGATAGATAGATATAGATAGAGAGAGAGAGAGAGAGAGATAAAGATAGAGATACATAGATAGATTAGATAGATACATACATACATAATAGATACATAGATATATAGATAGAGAGACAGATAGAAGATAGAACCACCGAGAATTGTTCAAGTAAGAATTATTTTGGTGGCAGGGAATGCAAATGTGCTAATGGAGGTGGAAGTGTCCAGTAACTGAAACATCCATATCCCCAGGTCTGCGTCAGTGTATTCTGTCTTCTCACAGCTGTGCAAAGAAATTCCCCACATATCTTTCTATTGAGGTAATTCTAAAACATACATAAAATAGAGGTAATTGTATGAATGAACCTCCATCAGTCAGCTCTAACGATTATCAGCGTTTCATCAATTTTGTTTCATCTTTCCTGCTCCCCACCGCATTTTCTGTGTTGGATCATTTTAAACAAATCCCAAATATCATGTTCTTTTTCATTGGCTTTTTTTTAAAACCTCCCCAAGTGATCCTAATGTGGGCTGGGATTTGAAATGCATGAAGCAAATCTTCTTAAAGTCACGGGCAAATGCTTAATTAGGAGACCAAATCCTTCACAGTGTTTCAAATAAAGCCTCGGAATCCATCTGACATAGATGTAATGTATGTGCAATTTCTTTGTGTATAGAGTAATTATGAATTAATGGTAAGTAGCTCGTGTAAATAGGTAATTAGCATTATGCAGCTAAAATGAGTTTTCATAAATTTTTCTCCCTTAGTTCTCCAAAATCTATAAACAACACTAATGTAGTTTAATTTTCATGTCATACCCATAATCACAAAAACACAGCACTGACACTCTTTAACGAAATTCAAAAATGTATGGATCTTTCTCCCCAGAAGTCAGCGTGCAGCATCCGTGGGCCTGCCTGGGACCCAGAGGTCTGGCACTTTCTGTTCAAACCCCTCCTGCCTCCTGCTCCTGCTACAACCTAATGTTTCAGGTAAGACGCCTCTAGTGGCTCCAGATTTGCCAGACTCTGACTTGAAATCATTTGCAATGCAGTAGTAGGCTGTGAACAAGTGATATTAGATTGATCTCTGCTCTCAGTGGAAAAACAGCTAGAAATCAATGGAAAAACCAATGGTCTTTTGATGGGAAAAAGAGAAAGAAGAAGAATTTAGAATGTTTATCATTCATTCTTTCAGTGAGTACTTATTGAGTATCTACTACGTGCCAACCATTGTGCTAGGTGTTTGGAATATATCAAAGAACCAGATGGAGAGAGATCCCTGCCATCACAGGGCGCACCAAAGGAGTTGTTCTGCGTCTCCCCAGAAACAGCCTCCACAGTCTGTTTTGCCTTCATGTCAATTTTGTTATCCCTGCAGTCAGCTGTGGCCATCATGACCCCGTGGCAGTCCCCTTGTTCTAGGAGGCTGGGACTACAGAAAGCAGCTACAGCAAGGGGAGGTGGTATATTTCCCATACATTTCCCAAGCTGGACTGAGCCTTTGGGCAGATAAATTTGACTTTTTGGCAGAGAGGATGAAGAAATGAATGCCAAAAGTACGGACTAACCCCAGGGCTCAGTCATCTGATAGCAGACCCAAGGAGAAGGACTCAGGACAAACATCAGTGGGTGTGGTACATGCCTGTATATGCAGGAAAGCATTGTGGTCAGTTGGTAATATCTACTATGGAATCTGGAATGGCGAGTAAGATAAGCAGGTACTCTCTTAATCCCTGTGCTAAATTTTGAAATCCCTCTCTCCCTGTCCAACTCCCTTCACTCCCGCCCCACCTCCAGGGAACTATTTTCTGTTCCTCTAGCTTAGTTTTCATTTTCTTAAGTTTTATATAGAGGGAAACATACAATATGTGCTCTTTTACATCAGGCTTTTTTTTTTTTAATAATTATTTATTTATTTATTATTTGGTTGCACCAGGTCTTAGTTCCAGCAGGTGGGCTTCTTAGTTGCAGCTCGCAGGCTCCTTAGTCGTGGCTCACCAGCTCCTTAGTTGCGGCACACAGCCTCCTTAGTTGTGGCATGTGAACTCTTAGTTGCGGCATGCATGTGGGATCTAGTTGCCTGACCAGGGATCGAACCTGGGCCCCCTGCATCGGGAATGTAGAGTCTTATCCACTGGGCCACCGGGGAAGTCCCCTACATCAGGCTTCTTTCCCTCAGCATTATCATCTAGAGATTCATCCTTGTCATTGGCTTTATCAGTAATTCATTACTGAAGAATGGATAAAGAAGATGTGGTACATATATACAATGGAATATTACTGAGCCATAAAAAGGAACGAAATTGGGTCATTTGTAGAGATGCGGATGGACCTAGAGCTTGTCATACAGAGTGAAGTAAGCCTGAAAGAGAAAAACAAATATCGTATATTAATGCATATATGTGGAATATAGAAAAATGGTACAGATGAACCTATTTGCAGGGCAGGAATAGAGACGTAGACATAGAGAACAGACATGTAGACACAGTGGGGGAAGGGGAGCGTGGGATGAATGTGGAGCTTAGGATTGACATATATACACTACCATGCATAAAATAGATAGCTAGGGGGAACATGCTATAGAGCACAGGACGCTCAGCTCAGTGCTCTGTGACGACCTAGATGAGTGGGATGGGGGGATGGGGTGGGAAGGAGGTCCAAGAGGGAGGGGATATAAGTATAGTATAGCTGATTCACTTCATTGTATAACAGAAACTAGCACAACATTGTAAAGCAATTATACTCCAATAAAAAGTAATTCATTACTGCTGAGTAGTACTAGTCCCCTGTATGGATATGTAGCAATTTGTGTATCTACTCACCTGTTGAAGGACTGACAGATATTCAGTTGTTTCCAATTTTAGCATAGAATTTTTTTTCTTTTTTAATAAATGTATTTATTTTATTTTATTTATTTTATTTTTGGCTGCGTTGGGTCTTCGTTTGTGCACGCGGGCGTTTCTCTGGTTGCTGGGAGCAGGGGCTACTCTTCATTGCAGTGCGTGGGCTTCTCACTGAGGTGGCTTCCCTTGTTGCGGAGCACGGGCTCTAAGTGCGTGGGCTTCAGTAGTTGTGGCTCGTGGCCTCTAGAGCGCAGGCTCAGTAGTTGTGGCGCACGGGCTTAGTTGCTCCGCGGCACGTGGGATCTTTCTGGACCAGGGCTCGAACCCGTGTCCCCTGCATTGGCAGGCGAATTCTTAATCACTGTGCCACCAGGGAAGCCCTAGTTGTTTCCAATTTTGTCTGTTACAAATAAAGCTGCTATAAACATCTGTGTACAAATCTTTGTACAGATGTATACATTCTTTCCCTTGGGTAAATACCTAGGACTAGAATGACTGGATCATATGACGTTTTACATTCCCATCAGCAATGCATGAGAGTTACAGTTACACCACATCCTTGCCAGCATTTGGTGAGGTCAATCTTTTAAATTTTAGTTACCTGAATATGTGCGTAGTGATATTTCACTGTGGGTTTAATTTGCCTGTTAATGGATAATGATGTTGAACATTTTTCATGTGCTTATTTGCCTTCCTCTTTGGCTATTACTGTATGTATCTCACTTGATGGTTACAAGAGCCCATTTTACAGATGAAATTGGAGTCTCCAAGGGAGGTTTAGTGACAAAGTCATTTGGCCAGCAAGTTGCAGAGTTAAAACTAGAACCCAGGTCTGACTTCTAGTCCAAAGCTGTCTTTACCTCAGCTGAAGGTAGAGACAGGTGGAGGGTCACCAGCAAGGGGAGAGGGACCACAGGTGAGTGTGAGTGTTAGTGTGAGTGTGTGTGTGTTTGCAATAATGAGGGGAAACTTTGCATTACACTTTGCATGAGGGTCAAATCAGCTATTAACTTTCTACTTTGGGGGGTTTACCATCAAACTGTGGTGTTTTATATTACGCTCACTCCTAGACAACACTCCAAATTAAAGCTCCATTGCTGGAGTACCATTTGTGGCTGTCTCTTGTGCGACTCTTACCCCGCCTCCAAGATTCAGGGCATTGGAAGTGTGTGTGGTAGTAGTGGGCGGGGGGGGGGGGGGGGGGGGGGGCGGGTAGGACTCTGAATTTCTCGTCTGGTTCCCTTTCTGCTTCCCTCACTTCCACCCCCTCCCATCTGCTCTCATCCAGCACATTCAAAAAACTCTTCAAGTGTAAAGCTATTTATAACACAGAGCTGGATCTGTCTGTGGATGAGGTAAGCAACAAGCACACAGCCTCAGGCCACTCCACTAGCTTGTTTGGTTCAGGTTGGAAGCATGTAACTGCCCATTCCAAGCCATCCTCCTCTTCATTTACCCTTTCTTGCTTTCACACTTTAAATTCCATCTCTAGACCTTCTCTGAGTTCTCTTTGTAAGCTTATTGGTTTATGGGGAAACAGGGTTGTTTCATTGTTTTTTTTTTTTTCTGTTCAGTACCAGACCTACCAAACTCATTTATAAAGTTATATATGAAAAGCATGAAGACCCTCACCCAGTCAAGTAGGCCAAGAGGGATTTAGGATGAAGGACAGTGGAAATATTATAGATTATAGTATTAAGTAGTATAGATTTCATGCAGAACGACATTGATTAGTAAGCTTGTTATTAATCGGGGCTCTTTCCAGACTGAATCGCTTGTGGCACAGGGCGTGGGGTGTGTGAGTTGTAGGTGTCCATCCCTCGTGGTGGCTCGTCTTAGTTCGCCCACGTAATTGACCCCTGACAACTGGCTTGTATAAACTGTAGGTGATAAGAACGATGAGTGAGTTTCCTGTCAGGAACCCGCTTCACTGGGTTGGTGGTGGCGCCTGTGGCCCTGGGTGGAGGCCACGGTGGGCCCAGTGGCCCAGTCACACGAGCCTTGAGTGATGCCTTCTGTGGGCTTTGGAGGCGCGATGATGGGATGTGGTCCATGTGGCAGGCTGGCCATCACTATTTCAGGGTCAGCTTTCCACACTTCAGCCCATGTGTGTGCTGGGCTGCTGCAGACAAGCCGAGAAGAAGCACACGTGTGGAGGGAACAAAGCCTCAGCCAAGCCTCCCCAGCACGGGATCAAGTTTGTTCATACTTTTCCGAGGCCCTTATGTCTGTTCCCCAGCGCACATCTCAAACAATCCTCTGGAGTGTATACTGCTGGCAGTAACATTCCCATTTTATAGGAGAGGCACAGAACAGTTCCCTTGAACACAGTCTGGTCCACCTGGCTTGCTGACCAGGTGCTCATCCTTGAGACGGTCCTTGTTTCACTGCCAGTCCTTTGTCCTCACCTAGAGAGGAAGGATGGGATGGCAGAAAGAGCAGTAAGTAGGTCAGGAGTCAGAAAAGGCGTGTTCAGGCTCTGTCAGTAACAGGTGGTGTGGCCGTGGCTGAGTCACTCAGCATGCTGGGGCCTCAGCTTTCTCAGGTGGAAACACGGAGCCTGGACAAGAGTGGTGCTTCCTGATGTGCAGTTGGGATGCCTGGATGCGGCTGGGCTTGCCCGGTTGTCTGCCGGGTGAACTGGCAGACGTCCACCCAGGATTGGCCGAGGAGCCTCAAGGGAAAGAACTGCTACCAGCAGCAAGAATTCCTTCCCATGTGGGCTGCTTGGCCCTCTGGGGTCCGTGTCCTTGTGCCGGGAAGAGCAAACCCACAGGTAAAACGACGCCAGTTGTATTTGAAGATTTGGGAACATCTTTAAAGTAGTGAACAAGCACAAATGTATTGTGGAATAAAATGGCAACATCCATACAGATTTTAAAGATAGAAAGAAGTTGTCGAGAAACTTCTTGTTTGTTGTCGAGAAACTTCTTGTTTGGGGCAGGGCTCTCCTAGCTCCTTCCCCAGTCCTGTTCCTTCTCTCCTCTGCCTTGAGATGCCTTGGTTGACAGGTGTCCTGAGCGATGAGAGGCAGGCCCACCCAGCCAAAGCAATAGCAAAGCCTTAGTCACTGGAGGGGAAGAGGGATCCAGCTCCACTCTCCCACGCATTTGTGTCTGGACAGGGGCTCTGCAGGCAGAAATGGCAGCAGTCATTTCTCTAGCACCTAGAATCGCACTGTGGACCGTGCCCCTCCCCCTCCCCGCCCTGTTAGCCTGGCATCTTTTGGGGGCGCCGGCGTGTTTAATGGTGGAGACTGAAAACCAACTCCTGTGTTTGCAGGAGGAAGCGGTGGGGTCTGGTAAGGGGGGCAGGGCAGGAGCGGGGCCCGCGGGCCTCACTGGGTTAGGACTGGCCTTGTTGGTGCGTCTGTGAGATGCCCTTTGGAGAAACCCAGAACCAGAGGGAGGGTAGAGTTCCTGGAAGGGGCCAAGTCCTGAGCGGGCTGGTTGCAGGGGCAGCGGCAGGAGCCTGTAAACGTTTTGTTTATTGTTTTACCTTTCCTCATACTACCTTTGTTCACCCAGGCAGCTGAGATCTGCAACCTCTGGTTTCATCTGTTCTTCCCCAGACGCCCAGGGGTTCATGGTAGTTGTAATGCATTGTTTTAAATGTTTCAAAAACTCTAATGGAAACCATGATACATCTGTTTTCTACTTTTTGCATACCCGGTTATGGATGTGGTTGATTAATAAATCACAGGGAACTGAATTAATTATTCCTTAATGATTAGTCTCTTTGGCAGACAACATACTTCAAGACAATATGGGAGAAATGGGAGAAAAATAATAAAGGCGGTCCTTGATGTTAAACTGGTTGGGAAGTAACACAGGATCCAGGGGTACCTTAGAGTTCTTTCCAGGCCCCAAAACCTCCCAGAAAAAGGCTGCACAGTCTAGAGCTGCCAGAGGCTGGTGGTACCAGTGGTACAATGAGAGTGATGGAGGAGAAAGAGGATGTTGCAGCTGTTTCTTTCCATCTCTGGAGGTCCTTAGGCCAAGAGGTGGTGTGTGTGTGAGGGTCACATTAGGACTCTTCTGAGTCACCATGCCCCAGGCAGAAATTCAAAACAACACTGGAATCCAGGATGGAGGGGCAGCATGCCTGCTTAAATAAACAAGAGAACTCTTCAGCCCAGTGATTCTCAAGCTGTAGTGCGCATCCCAGTTACTGGGAAGACTTTTAAAAGTCCCAAGTTTTCTGGCTGAGAAGGTCTGGGGTGAGATCCAGAATTTGCAGGTGGAGCCCGGTTCCAGGTGAGGCTGCTGCCACTCCTGGCCCACGAAGCGCACCGTGGGAAACGCTCTTTCCCCATTTGCTCCCGTCTCAGCTTCTGTCTCCCATGGCTCTCCTCTCACCTTTCCCCAGCCCAGCCTTCCCTTCATCTCCTTCCACCATCTCACTTCCTCAGTGCCTTCCACCCTTTTTCCCCCAGAGTTTTCTCCTGCCTCTTCTCTCCTTTTTCCTCCAGCAGCTCCAGCCGCTTCCCCCTCTTGACTTTCTTCTGAAACAATGGGAAACTTAAATTTCTTGAAAACTGAAATGCAGAAGAAACAAGGGGAAAAAAACAGCCCCTGGCCGGCAAGGGACACTAGTGGCAGGTGATTCGGGACAGTACGGGCTGGCCAGGATGCAAGGTCCCTCAGAGCTGATAGAGCCGCCTGGGGCTGGTACAGCCTGGCCAGGACTCCATGTGATGGTGGACAAGGTCTGCTGTCCTTGAACCAGGGAGGGGAGCCGGTGGAGGAGATGGGGTCACCCGGAGGACAGCCTCCAAGCACAAGTTTGGCTTCAAAGCTCCTTTCCCATAGAGGGTCTTAGACTTGAGGGTGCATCAGAATCCCCCCATGGCTTGGTGAACCTGATTGCTGGGCCCCGCCCCCAGAGCCTCTCATTTCAGGTCTGGGATAGGAATCCCCAGCACTGAGGCAGGCAAACTGGGATGAGTTGGTGACCAACCAGGGCCGGAGCCTTTGCCCTTCTAAGGAAATTCCCCAGTGAGACTGACCTGCTGGTCCCAGGACTGCACCTTGAGAGTCCCTGCTTCATTGTTCCAGGCGACGGCAGAGGCCTAGGGTGGCTGCCTTGGCCTGGACTCTTCAGAAGGAGAGACTCTGGGCAGGGCCTGGAGGCTCTGGTTGGCAGGGTAGATGTGGACTCCGCAAACTTTGGCCCCGGGGCCCCGGGATGATGGGGGTGAGGAAGGCTTACATCAGAAAGATGGGGTCGGGTGAGAGGACATCTGAGCTGAGGCTGTGTGCTGGCGGCATGGTGCCCCGGCAAACAGAATCCAGACTGAAGAGGGCAAGGCCCTGGCTTGGAAGTGAAGCTGGTGGAGAGGAAAACGGCTGCATAGTGGCCGGGGTGGAGGGGTTGCTATTGCAGAAGCAGTCGGCTTGGGGAAGGAGAGGCAGGAAGGAAGGACGTGGAGATCCTTGCCAACAGGATGCCTGGATGTGGAAGCAGCGTCTAGGTGTTGCCCTGTGAAATACAGAGTCTGTGTGTAGATTATGTCTTTGCATGCTGACTCGGGGCATTTGGGGGCACGCAGCCCAGAATGGCATGGGCATTGCAGAGGTGGAATGTGGTGGGAATCTGTACCTCCCCTCCCCCTCCCTTTCCGGAGAGGGACCAGCTCCAAGTGCTGAAGGATCTCCCTGTCGGGGCAGCCTTTGGGATCCAGGAGGAGTGAGGCCAGAGGTGAATCTGTGCTGAGTGAAGGAATGAAGGAAGAGAGGAGGCTGTTTGGTGGTGGGAAGGCAGACACAGCTACCCCAGACCTGCCACGCTTAGTCGTCAGAGTGAGCAGTACACGCACTTCTCGCCCAGGGACACCTGCCATTCCCAGGCTGGTTTGTGGTTTCTAGCTGTCTGCACCTTTCACCTAAGTGTCCCCGACAAGGAGTGATTTACTGTTACCTGCCTTTTCCCGGCTGGCCCCTCGCCCCCTTGTGTGTCTGCCCTGGCAAGAAACTTTGGGGGTCTGGGAAGAGCCAGTTCAGCTCGCCAGCAAGTCTAGTCAGCTATCAGCACCTCCTGTGTCACTTTTCTGCCAGATATCATTGTGTCTACCAGGAACCAGCACAACCCAAGTCTGTGCTGGGTGGGTCCAAGTGACAGCGTATGGACCCTGGTATCTCATACAGTTTCACCCCAGACTGGCCTAATCCTTCTTATAGCCCTTCTTCCCTGAGCACAAGCAAGGGTTGTTGGGAGACGCAGGAAGCCAAGCATGCCTGTGTTAAGTATCTGTTACTGGGCTACCCTTGTCAGCCTGACTCTCTTTTCCCTTAGGGTTCGTCTTTACCCAGAGGGCTCTTTGGTCCTTCATGCAAATACATTTCCGAGCTGGCCTCCACAGTGGTGGACTCAGCTTCTGATCAGTTTCCTCCACGGCACTGTAATTTCACCAAGGGGTGAGTTGAATCGGAGGAGCTTTAAGGCTATTGATTGGGGGTGGGCTGCAGGGCCGGGGTAGACCCACCGTTCCCCCTAGAATGCCCATCCGCTCCGGCTTTGTGGGTCCTGGTGGGTCGTCTCTGCAGTAAAGTGTGGGGATGAGGTTGTGTGAAGTGTAGACTTGATTATTAGTGGCAGACTTGACTGTAACTAGCTTTATAAATGACAGGTCCTGTAGTCCTGGAATCATTAGGCGTCTGAGGAGATGACCTAAACTTCACAGCTCTCTGTTTTGACTTCTATGAAGGAGGAACAGTACACTGTAAGGTATTTACATTCAGGAGGTTGTGAGTCTCAGAAAGCCAGCGCTGAATCACAGTAGGTCCTATGATTGTGATGTCATGATTATTATCCCCTAATAGGTGAGGATCCCCTGGAAGGTCACGCAGCTTGTCAGCGGCGGAGCTGACTGAGTCAGGTCACTGGGAAAGTCCAGTTTTCATTCAAAGGAACAGATAGAGGCAGGGGACGAGAAGATGGCCCTGCGAGTGGTAGGAGGCTCCCCACGCCCAGCCCACTGGGAGGACGAGCCCAGATCAGACCTAGCCCAGTTCCACGTGGCTCTGCCTGGTGGAAACACAGCCTCTCCTGTTTCCTTCTCCCTCTCCACCCTACTTGCCTTGCGTGATGCGTGCTCATGGGCTCATGGCTCTGGAATCTGCAGTGACACAGAGCAGCATGGAAGCCTGGTCAGGACCACATTCACGGGCACACGGCACAGCCAGGTTGAAGCGAGCCACGCCGGTTCATGACTCACCTGCAGTGTGAGCTGCCTCACCTGCCCTGGCCACTGCCCTGCTCACTCGCTCACGCTGCCCAGGGCTCGGCAGGGCTCAGAAGAACCCATCAGCAGCTCATGGGGTGGGCGGGGGCGGGGAAGAGGGCTGGACCGGCAGCCTGGAGCCCTGGGCCCCAGTGCGGGACCTGCTGCTCTTCAGCGGCTTGAACCTGGGAAACTCACTTGGCCTGCAGGCTTCAGCGTCCCCATCTCTAAAATGACAGTGTTGTTCAAGATGCTCACTCTTCAGATTATCTTAAGGACACTTTCTTTGGTTTAATGCAGTAGTGGTACTGCCTGGGTACTTGTTAGAAATGCAGAGTCCCCGGCCCCTCCCTGGACGACTGAATTGGAGTCTGCGTTTATGTGATCCCCAGGTGATCTGCATCCAGTTGATGGAATGCTGCTCTCGTCATCTTTGAGATTGAATTTGGTGCTTGTGCCGTCGGGGGTCCCTGAGATACTGTCCTGTCCTGGCAGATACTGAGTTGTGGACCAAGCCTCGCCTCTGAGGGAACACCCCGACTTTGCACATGCATTGCCTAAGTATGCCTTCTCAGTTCCAGCTCTTAACTGGGGTCTCCAGATGGTTGAAGCTAAATTCTAGGAAACCCTCCTATGCGGACCTCCTTTTTCTCCCACGGGGTTCATGCAAAGGCCAGCAGGTTGTCAGCTGGAATTGCACTCACTTCGCCCCCTACTTTTTATCACAGATGTATTCTGCATGCATTCTCCAAAGCAGTGGTCCGGTGCCCACCCTGCAGGAGTACGCCCTGTAACTCAGGAGGCCTTAGGAGTTGAACAAATGCTCTCTATGGAGAGCCGTCTCACACATGCATTTAAATTGCACCCTAACCAGCAGAAGAAAGAATGAAGGAGGAAGAGGTTAAGTGAGGAGGGAGATTCGCTTTAGGGAGGGCGGCGCAGGAGATGGGACTCTGCTGCTGCCGCTCACCCAGCCTCAGCCCCTCCAGCCTCTCGCAGATGTGAGCACGTGCTTTGGGCTGAGCGTGAGCCTCGATTTTCAAGATTTGCATTTTTGCAACAACATGGCTGCTGTGAAACGACAGCCAACGATTCCATTTGGTTCCCAGCCAAAGAAACAGAAACCTGTTCCACTTCTAGAACAGAAACCTGGCTCGGTCTCATGAAGAGAAGTTATGTGGCCACCAGCAAGTGTCTTCTTAAGGACTTGTTCAGTGATTTTGATTATATGTGACTTTCCCTCCCGTGCTAACGTTACAATTTCAAGCAAAGGGAAATGTTTCCTCCATGTATGGAGTCAGGTCTGACACACCGAGAAATTTCCAACTGGGAAGATCAATAGGATTGCAAGTGACAACGGTCAAGGACGCTTCTGGGTAGGAGGGGAATCTTTCTTCTGGTGCTTTATCTGGAATGTTCTTTCATGATATCTCTTTAGGTTCCTGAGTCCAGCCTAATTCTGAGAAGCTGGCCTGGTGGCCGAGCACAGAGCTTCCAGAAGATTCCACGGTGTCAGGATAACCTTTGTACTGTCTCCATCCACTGGGCTCTGTGCGTTTCTTCCCAAGAAGTGCTGTACTGAATGTAGAATTCTGGGATTTGCACAGAGGCAGGTTAAACGAATGGGAAGAAGATTCCCTAAAGCTGGGAGTTTGGGAGTAGTTATGAAACCGTGCAGACCCAGAAATAGGTTATGTTGTGTTAAAAGGCCAATCAGCTTCTTTATTTAGGTAACTACCTCACACCACAAAAGATCTGAGGCAGCTTCTGGAAGAAACACATACACATTTAGGGTGAGATATAAATAAAAAGTACAAAATTAAGCTGGGGGACATAAATTAGTGGGGCAGCTCGAGCACAGGTGACAGGCATGAGCACGTCTGATGAGCCTGTGAAGGTTGCTAGGTGCTCTAGTTGGGCTGCGTTGGGCTAGATGCAATTGAATTAAGATAAAAATAGAGGCCTGCTCTTAGGATCAAGAAACGAGTGACACAAGGACAGCACAGCAGAGTCTAGAAAACACTTGTCAGAAACTTGTCAGAAAAATGCCCGGAGGGTTTCATTTGACTAAAAGCTCAATGTGAACACCCGCCCCAACGTGGCCCGGTCGTGCAAGTCGGGGGCAGCACTGGTGGTTCCGGGTGTCCAGCACCGAGGAGGGGGACCTCCTGCACTCAGCACTGGCTCTGCATTTGCCTTGGCAACCAGCATGTTGAAATACACTACCACGTGCCGACTGCATGACACCAAGAGATGGATGAGGTGGGCCCTCCAGGGGCTCACACAGTCTGTCCAAAGAGCCGAAGAGCCGAAGAGGCAGCAACGTCGTGTGATACTTGCTTGCAGGAGATCCCATTCGGACTTTGGACGGACTTCTCGTTGGGTGCGCAAGCCCACAGCAGCAGGGTTATTGCCATAAAAGTCCCACTGTGCGAACATTAGGGGCTCCCCAGACCCTCACAAACGGCTGGGGTGCCGGCAGTGGTGTCAGTGGCCCAGGGCAGGGGTGCTGGTCTCTTGATGGAGCCTGGAACCCGCCGGAAGCCGGGCACTCGTGGCCATTCCTGGGCATCCTAGCGGGTGCTTTGAAAGCTTCCACCTCACAGCCTCTGGTTCCTTCCGGGTTCTGTTACAGGATGTGTTGCAGAAACAGGGCATCAGCTTGCTTTGCTGCTTCTCCACGAGATGGGACTTGGGCTGAATAAATGAAGACTAGATGGGTCAGTCCGAGATTCGAATCTGTCAAAACAAGCATAGTTCTTGGAGTTCGCTGGACTCAGTTGTGCATTCTAATGCTGGCCTTCAACAGCACAGGTACAGTGGGCTAGTCCTGAAACTACCTTGAGACTCAGTTTCGTCACCTGTAAAATGGGGATCTGAACCCCTAACCCACAGAGCTGTAAGGATTGAATGAGGTCATGGAAATAAGTGGCCCAGTAAATACCGAGGCACTCACCAAACCTCCGTTTATCTTTCCCCATCCTTCCCTGCAGGCCAAGCAAATCTCTCCCTGGCCTCTGGACCCCACCACCCACCTGCACCCCAGGCACAGCCAGACATCCTTCTCCATTTGTAACCTCAGCGTCCTCGTCTCCTCTCTGCTGGTTTCCTTCCCCCCACCCCGCCCTTGCCATCCTGCTCCATTTTCTGCATCCCCTTCCTCTGAAGAAACCATACTTCAGACCAGCTATGCCGTCAGGCTACTGGCCTACCCCCTCCATTTCATCGCCAAAGACTTTTTAGACTGATCTGCGCTCGCCCCTTTACACATCTCAGCAGCCACTCCACAAGGCGTACCAGTCTCGTTTTTGTCCCCAACCTCACTGAAAAGGCTCATTGCCAAGTCCCATCATCCTTCCTCAGGCTACACCCTGCTTTACGACTCAGCAGCGTTTGAAGGTCAGTTCCCCTCACCGTTGGTCTCGTGTCCTCCTTTGCCTTCTTTGCTACCCGCCCAAATCTTTTTTGGGCTCCCGACCTGCCTTCCTTCCCTCCTCCTTCCCACCCTTTACAATCTCGTCCGCAGTCCTGTCTCCAGCCCCTAACTCCATCTCCACGCCTGATCGCCCTTCTGAGTTGAAAGTCTGCACATTCAACTCCAGTTGGGCAGTTCTGCCCATCGATAGATACCGTCTGCACCCCCAGCTCTGCACGTGCAAAGGAAAACACCTCATTTTGAGCAAACCCCTGCCTTCCCCTGACTTCCTTGTTCCACGGTGGCAGTGCTTTCTGAAGCCTTTGACACTGCTACCCCCCCGAGGGACACCAGGACGTCCGTCTGTTGTCCACCATGCTCTCTCTCTGTCCCTCTCCCCTCCTCCCTGTGGCCATCATTTTTTCTTATTACTACCCCTGCTTTCCAATGGGCCCCCGTCCCCGTGCCTCTCAGCCCCTACCCCTGCTGCACGTGACACCAAGTTACTCTTCCTCAAGCGGAGCCCAGCCGTGTTGCTCTCCGGGCCGTGAAGTCATAGAAAATTCCTCCTTGCTTTCCAAGTTTCAGAATCCTCACGTGGCTTTCAGCATCCTCCAAGTTCAGCAAGCAGCACCCCTAACCCCGGGCCCCTGCGTCTGCTCACCCTTTCTGGGCCACCCTTTCATTCCTCCCTTTCTGCGGTCCTTCCCTCTGGCCCTGCCCGAGCGCCAGCTCTGCCTGTCACGTTCTTACTTGTTGCTCAGGACCCAGACGTCTGAAGCCACACACCGCCCCCTTTCCCACCCAGCCAGGGGCGCTTCTTCCTCATCTGGGCTTTCAGAGCCCCGTGTGAGACTGCGCTCCTCCCGTGTACTCTTTGTGAGGCCCTGTGTACTTGCCTTACCTCTCCCTCTAGGTTAAAAATTCCTCCGGGGATTAGAGGAATGTCTGGCCCTCCATGCAGCCCGTGCCGAGCGGGGGTGCAGGCCTTTCCGCCTGGCTCTGCGGGCAGCCCCGCTGGCCTCTCTGTGGCAGAGAGGACAATCTGCGTGTTGGAGAAAGTGAACTTTCCAGGGCTCGAGGCCGTGAGCCTCCCGTGCCCTTTGGCTTCGGTTGCCGGGGAGCGGGATTGTTTGTTTCTGTGGGGTGTGTTTCTGGAACACGCGTGGCAGGTGTGAGGGCGTGTTTGTGTGTGAACAGGGCGGATGGGGTGTGGAGGCCATGTGAGGGTGTGCATGTGATCGTGTGTGCAGTGGGGGAGGGACGCATGTGTAGGGTATTGATGTGTGTAGAAGGTGTAGGGGAGGAGTGTGGGCGTGTGTGGGTGTGTGAGTGTATCTGTGATGGACTGTGTGCGTGTGACGTGTGGCGGCCATGGGAGAGGTGGGTGTGCGTGTAGGGTGTGTGTGTGTCTGTGGGCGTGCTTATGGGGGGAATCTGGGTGCATGTACGTGGGGGGATGTGTATGGAGGCCGGGGCTGTGGGTATATGTGGTGTGTGTGTGTGTGTGTGTGTGTTTGTGGGGGGAGTGTAGTCTCACACCCTCTTGTTAAAGGACGAGTGTCCTCCCCTGCCTTTGCAGGGACTTTATCTACAAGAAATGCCCAGCCAGTAGAGCGTGGAGCAAACAAAGCTTCGGGAAATACAGTGACCAAGTGATAGAATCGCTTGATACACAGTTGAGCGATAAAAACAAGCCAGTCGTCCTGCAACTCCTGGGGGGACTTGGAGGTTTAGCGACCAGGTGGCCCTGCCCTGTCGTGAGTCCTGCCTGGGATGTGGCTTGCCTCTGGGTGGGGTGGGGGAGGTCCTAGCAACCATCCTGCCGAGACTGGGGGACGTGCTGGGCTGTGAATTCATGGAACCCGTGTTCTTCCCTTTGCTCCACTCTGAGATTTAGGGAACCAGCAGAGCCAGTTACAAACTGCCCGTAAATCATGAATATGGTTGGAGATGATGCCCAGGCCAAAGGTCATACAAAGTAAGGGGGTTGAGTCTAGGCCTTTAAGAAATATCTTTCAGCATCAGAACTTGTGTTCACATGAAGCCTTACGTGAAAGTTCAGTGTGAACTTTCATACAGAGCACCCAGCAGCTCTGGGGGTGTGTGGGGCGCGGCTGCCGGCGTCCTGCCTGCTCACTCCCTCCCTAGCCCCAGCCCCCAGTGGCCTCTGCAGAGAACAGTATGAAACCTCTCCTGGGGACCAAACCTCCTACTCTAAAGGGACGTCAAATAACTTGCCTGAGGTCATCCAGGAGGTGGTGAGCGGCTCCTATAAGTGAGGAGCCCCTGCACAGCGGGTCCCAGTCCACTGTAACCCATCACTCTGGGCCGGCCCCAGACATTGTCGGGGATGCAGGGTCCAGATGAAGCTGGATGAAAAGGGCCAGCTGGCTCTAGGGTCCTGCAGAACTTGGAGTTTGGGGACTGAGAAGGTGAAGGAGATATCTGCGTGATTGTATTCAGTGGAGGCTACCACGGACCCACAACTTTTGACGTCTCTTTGAGCCTGGACAGAAGTCTGGTGTTCTGGGGCAGCCCTCATTCTTACACCCACTGAGGAGTCTGAACGCCATATGCTGCTTGAAGAATTGGTCGAAATGCTTCAGGGATGTCTGTCCTAGAGGAAGGTCCCACCTCGCTGTAATGGACCAGCTAGCTACCTGCGTCGTGACAGAGGTTTATCAGAGCGCCCCTTGTTTTATCAGTCGTCACTCACACGGTGCTATACGCACGTTAAATTAATCTCTGCAACACCCTTACGAGGTCGGGGCTGTTATTAGCATCATCTCTGAAACAGAGGCTAGTATTAGTACCATCTCCGTTTTACAGTTTAGGAAACTAGGGCATGGAGTCATAGCTAGGCCCATAGCTAGTCCATAGCTTGCCCCAGGCCACATAGCTAGTAAGCAACAAAACTGTATTCGAACCAGACAGTCTGGGTCTTGACCCATGGTCTTCGCTACTGGGTTATTGAACTGCCTTCTATGTAGTGAGGGGAGGGTGTGCAGGATAAGGAGACTGAACTGGAGACCCTTCTTGTTCAGGCGCGTGACTGGGATCCCCACACGGGCTTGAACTGCTCATCTTCATCATTGTCATCACCGTCATCCGTGCCTCGGCCAAGGTGGTCTTTTGGAAGCAGAGATCAAATTATGTCGTCCCCACCCCTGCTTACATCTCTTTAATGACTTCTTATTGTTCTTAAAATAATGGCTAAAATCCTTGAGAGGGTTTTTTAGGCCCTGCCTGGTCTGGCCTCCCCGCACTGCAGGGCCCTAACCCTCTCCTGCACTTGCCCTCTGCCCTTCAATCACCCTGCTGTCTTCTATTTCCTGCTACCCCAGGAGGTTTGCTCAAGCTGTTACTTCTCTCTGTAAGACTCCGCCTTCTGGGTCAGCCTCTCTACTGAACGTTCCCAAGGAGCGGTGTTCCTTTTCTTCCAGTCCTCACCTGACTGTTGTCGTACCTTGTTAGTCAGACTGTCTGGTTAACGTCTGTCTCTCGCCTGACGGGAACTCCTGGAGGGTAGAGACCTCACGTGTCTTACTCTTCCCAGCACTCGCACCGCCGTGCACAGTGCCTGACGCATCCTCGTGAATGAGCAAACAAGTTCGGGGTCCCTTCTTGCTTTGAAGTTTCATGATGCACATTTTGAAGTTTCAAGCTGACCCCCACCACTACCAATTTAAGGCACACCAAGGTACCCCCAGCTGGGACTCTGGGTCAGTTTACTCCCCTCTGCTGTGTGTTTGTAACACTTGGCATGTGTAAGAACCACATTATGTGCAAAGAGCCTCTTCCTGCCTTACCTCTTTTTGACCATGGCAACAGCAAGGGCAGGTAACATTATCCCCATTTTACAGATGGGAAGACTGAAGCTCAGGGCATGATGCCTCCTGTGCAGTGTCACCAGCAAACAAGGGGTGTTGCCCCGAGCAAGGCCCAGGTGCTCTGACTTCTCACCTCTTTCCTTTCACCTGCCGGGGACAGTTTAGCCTCCCCTACTGAAACCTCTTCAAACTGCCACTCTGTCTCTCACTTCCAAGGGTCACATGGAATCCCCCAGAAAAGACGCGATTATTATTTCCTCCTTCCAACTCTGCAGTGACCTTTGCTCTCACATGCAGCATTCAAAGTGGAGTGCTTGGCTGTGCCTGAGTGCAGGTCCCTGCCCACCTGGGAGGAGGGGATGATGACCAAACCAACCAGGACTCTGACTTTAGTCCCCTGGGGAGAGCTGGCCATCGCTAATTCAGGCTTGTGGGGGCCAGACTAGCTCTATCTTTTGCTTTCCATGCCCATGTGAAAAATCTTACAGTTACCTGCCTCCTTGGTTACACATGGTCCACCGAGCTCTGGCCCAGCTGGGATGAAATGGTCAGCCATGGTCCCTTGACTTCCGGTCCCCTGGGCTGGCTGGGGGGTGCTGGCTGGCTGGGGGCGTGGGGTGGGGGCACTGCTGGGAGGGGGGCAGATGCACTGAGCGGGGACGTGGAGACAGGTCCTGACCCCCTCCCGTGTGTCCCACCTGGGCAGGTGCAGGGAGGAAGCAAGTGAGAAGGACCGTGCTGGGTGGATCTGCTCTGTTTCCTGCTGCAGCGAGCAGCTTACAAGTCTAGGGCATAAGCAGCATCGGGGAACTTTCCATCCTCTGCTAGGGCTAAAGGCTTTTCTCCCCAGCAAGGATTCTCCCCAACAGAGAATCGAGATGGGCTCCTTTCTCCAAGTTTTAAGCTGAAGGAATAACTTCCTGTTCTGCATGGCAGGACCATTCGTGGTGGATCAGAAGCCATAGGGTCTGTGGAGACCCTCTTTCCAGTTTCCATGAGGTACTGGAAGTACCTGCCCCACGTTCTCCTGGTTGACAGAAACCCCAGCTGGGGGACAGTCTTTGGGCCACTTGCCTGTGTAGCCTCCCCCTGCTCGTCCCAGCCTCCTGGCCACCCCTCCAGGCAGGTCTCCTGTGCACTCACCTGGTCCCCGGCGGGGCATTTGGGGTGGGAGCCCCTCCGCCCGCCAGGAAGCCTGAGTCCTTCCTCCTCTGCCCTCCTCCTAACTACGAGTCCAGTTTCTCAAGAGGCACGTCGATGTTGAGGGAGTACCAGATGATCCAGAAGAGCAGGCTGAAAGCCAGGATCAGGGACCCCGTGTAGACCAAGAAGTCCCAGAAGTCGAGGGAGGCGAAGATGCCCAGCAGCAAAAGGACCAGGCCCACAGCGTCGAGCACGAGGGCCAGGCAGAGGAAGACAGCACAGCGCCCAGGGTGGCATCTTCCGCAAGGCCTCCCCAGGAGCATTGCCTGGGAGGCAGGAGCGGGAGGGGCCCAGCTGCACTCCCGGGGCTGATTTGCATGGGAAGGTGGTGGTGCTGCTGGCCTCTGCCTTGGATCCCCGCCGGGTGTGAGCAAATGAGTGAGCCGCCCATCTGGAGCCACACGGAAGTACACGTGGACCTCCCTTTATGAGCATGGCAGCCAGTGGGGTGGATATTTCTTAACTGTTTCATGGCTCAGGAATGACATCCTCATCACTGAGGCCAACCAAGTGACGTGGCAGGAGAGGAGTCAGGGTGCCCTTGGATGGATCTGGGGACTTGGGACCTGTGGGTCTGGGGGAGGGGCTGTCCTGCCCTCGTTCTGCCTCTCAAGTCCTGGGCAAGTCCTCCTGGGCTCCTGAGACGTGTGGTAGGGTCGGGGCTTCCTCCCCTACCCGCTTCTGCCCTACTCTTCCTGGTGGGGACGGGAGGTTTTATGTAAAAGCTATGGAAGAGAGTTTGTTGATGTGAATAGATTTTGAAATTGTGCCGTAAGGAGTGCAGCAGCAGCAGGAAAGGTTTGTGTGGCCTGTAGGTTCTCTGCTCTGAAGCCCCCAGGACCCGAGCTTCCTACAGCAGGGCTCATCACAGCCCTTTGGTATGAACACAGACCCTGGGAAGGGACAGCAATGAAAAAGGCTGAGAGGACAGAGAGGGGACGCCAGGGAGGGAGGGGACTCGTGCCCCTGTCTGAGTGGGCTGGGCGTGGACCAGAAGGCAACTCCTGGCAAAAGTCAAGAAATGTTTACCTGGCTCTCTGGCCGTGTGTGTTTTCCAGACTGACTAAGTCCACGTTTGCTTTCCGTCTCGGGTTCACTGCACGCAATCCTGAGGGGTTATGTGTGAAACAGCTCTTATCACTGGGCCACTCCCAGGGTGTGCTGAGTGAGCACCAACTGAGGACAACGCAGCAGCGGTCTGGTCTTCAGCGGGCCCACGCAGCCAGTGCTCCTCTGTCCCTCGTTCACCGTGGGCCTTGAACAGGGCACCAAACCTCTCTGGACCTCTGTTTCCCCACACCACTGAAAAATAACTTCTACTCTTTGTTTTGCCTTCTCCCGTGGATGAGAAGGGGTTCGAATTTAGTTTCCTATGTGTAAAATAAGCAGGATGAAGAGAAACTTTCAGAAAAAAAGCATTAGGGAGGGAGAGAATTTTATAAGTTGTGGATTTTAGGATCTGAAACGCAAGACGTGACTGAAACGAGGTAGCCAGTCTGGAGCATCCCAAAGTGAGAAGTCACTAAAGCCAATCTTCCACCCCGTATTTGCATCCTTTTCCCAGTCTGTCCTCAGAAGGGATTAGGTACCTACACAAGAACACCTCCCCGGGTAGGAGAAGCCATGAGTCTTCCAACCTGTTGCCCCCAGCTTTGACTAGAGAGAGTTTCTTGGGAAGAACAGTTGAAGGACCACAATGCCCTCTGCAAGGGCAGGTGGAGAAACCCTAGTGTGGCTGGGCAGGGCCAGGCTGGTGTGTCCAGGCCTGGCTGTCCACAGGTTCCTGGGCTCCTCTGCAGCATCTTGTATACATAAATGTGAGCAACAATTTCAGTGTGAAAATTTCTGGGTGCCAGGAGGTCTCTGAGTCCTGAGCCCCCCGGGATGGTTGGTCATCATACTCCTGAAATGCTGGGTCAAAGAGAAGCTGGTGCGAGGGGGATAAATTAGGAGCTTGGGGTTAACAGATGAACACTACTTTATATAAAATAAACAGCAAGGTCCTACTGTATAGCACAGGGAACTGTATTCAATATCTTGTAATAACCTATAATGGAAAAACGAAAGAAAAAGAAGCTGGTAAGAGTGAAGTCGTCTCCCCTCCACCCCACTTGAGGTCAGCTTTACTCAACACAGACCCTCAGCATCCCAGGGGAACACGGGTTCCTCAGGTTCTGGAACTCCTCCAACTTTTTATTTCTACTGTTTTTCACACACACACACACACACACACACACACACACACACACACACACACGTTTCCAGCTGAAAAAACCATGACATATTCACGAGCAAAGGGGAGGAGATTGAAAGCACTCACAATTTCTGTATCCAGAGCTAGGCAGCATCCTTCCCTAGACCTTCATCCTCCAGAATCACAAATGTCGCTCCTCTGCCTTGTGGAAATGGGCCACCCTGTTCTCCGCCTGCAGCCTGCCTTTTCCTTCTCACACTACACGGCCACCCTTCCAAGTGTCTAACCGTGGGCCACCCGGGAGCCTGGCCAGGGCATGAGGAGTCCTCCACCCCAGCTCGATGTGTCTCCTTGCTCCTGTTCCCTGACCTCCGTCTCCTGTGTGTTGAGGCGTCTAGATATCCACACAGCTGGGGGAGACGGGACGGGTGATGGAAAGCCAGGTGAGACCCAGGCCCTGAGTGGGACAGCCTGGAAAAGTGGGAGGCTGAGCAGTGGGGGAGTGACTAGGTTTGTGGGGGATGGGGATTGGCCTAGATCAGGGGCAGGTCATACAAGAAACAGTCACTTGAAAGGCTCAGTTTAACAAGGATGCCACCACCCTCTTCCTCCCCCAGGGAGCTTGCATGGCCTTTCCATGGTTGGAAACAGGGGCTTGAGGGTCCTGGGGCTGCTGTGACAGAGAACCCCAGGCTGGCTGGCTTGAACAACAGTAACTGATTCCTCCCAGTTCTGGAGGCCACAAGTTGGAGATCTGGGTGTCAGCAGGGTGGATTCCTTCAGAGGGAGAATCTGTTCCAGGCCCTTCTCTGTGCTTCTGGTGGTTTCCTGCTCATCTTTGTCACTCTTTAGCTTGTAGATACATCATCTTCATATTCAAGTATCATCTCCTTGTGTGCATGTCTCTGTGTCCACATTTACCCTTTTTATAAGGATACCAGTTGTATTGGATTAGGGACCCTCTCTACTCCAGTAAGACCTCATCTTAAAGAATTTCATCTGCAATGACCCTGTTTCCAAATGAGGTTCTCATCTGAGGTCTTAGGGGTTAGGATTTCAACATATGAATTTGGGGTGACACAATTCAACCTGTAACAATAGCTAAAAGGATTGTTCATTTGAGGATATCCTTTGACTTTAGCTGTGGTATAGATAGAAAATTTAGACTCTCAAACCAAGGTTTCCAAAACATGACAAAGTTAGCACCGTATTAAAGGTGGCCCACCATGCCACCAGGCACCAGGAGGAGTGCTTCAGCCCCTGGGACACCGAGATGCCCTTGGTTGTCCCTAGGCCCTCGGGAGAGAAGCCGAGGACGCAGGGCCTTCTTGCTGCCTGGGCTCTGGCTGCCCCCTACCCCTGATCACTGAGGAGCTCATCATCCTCCACAAGTGGGTAACCCCAAGTGACCTCAACACATTTAGAAGTCTGAGCCTGAGTGGGATTTAAATCAGACCAGTATTTTTGAGCACCTACTATATGTCGGGCAGCAGGGAATAGCATCAACTACAGAACCTGACATCGGAGTTAACATTCTAAGGGGGGAGAAAATAGTGAATAATTAAACAATACATAAATGATATCATTTCAGGGGGTGATAAATATGATGGAAAAAAATTACTAAAACGGGGAAATGTAAGACAGTAGGCATCTGTTATGCTTTCTGAACCATGAACGTGGTGTGTAGGGCACAGCCGGACGCCCGGATCCCTGGCCAGTGACTCCCAGGGCTGGTCTCTTAGGGCCCCTCTGCCCCTCCACTTCTGAGAATCCTGGGGGCTGCAGCTACCCCTGTGGCATAGAGAGGGCTGTGCTTCTGCTGCCACCACACAGTGCTGCCCCCTCTTGGCAGTTGGGACCTTGTCACTGCCTTGGCAAAGTCATCATGATCTGTCATCTCCCTGTGATGTCATGAGTATGACGGCCTCTCCATGACCTGGTTCCTAAAGGGCAAGTTGAGACCGAGACAGGAACAGGCTAGCCAGGTGCTCAGCTGACCCAGAGTCACGGTTCCGGGCCTGACTGTTTGACCAAGGCTCAGTCACCTCCTGAGTGACAGGGATCAGATGCTGAGCAGGTCTGACCACATGAGCCTGTGCCATGCATTAGTTGTGCAAACTTGGGAAAGTCACTTGCCCTCTCTGTGCCTCGATTTCCTCATTGTAAAATAATGCCTTATTTCACAGGGTTACTGTGAAGAGTAGGTGAGTTCATAGGTGTAAAGTGCTTAGAACCTGCACTCTGGGACATAGACAAGTGTTACTGTGTGGTTGGCACTGATGTCTTTTATTACATCCTTTCTGCCATGATGCTTCTGTAGGGAAAACCTCAGGTTGGGAGGGACCTGCCACCGACTCTCCTGCACCATCATCCTCTTCCCTTTATCAGTCTTGGCTTCGCCTGATGGCAGCTCCCTGTCCCACCGCCCCCCCACTAGGTCCGTGCTGAGCCCTCCCTTCCATCCTTGATGGCTACATTTCCACCCCGATGGATGCCTTAGCCTCGTGAAATGACTTTCCAGTCCCCAGTCTCATCTCTACTGCAGCTGCTCTTTATCTCCATCATTTGCAAATCTCTCCACCGTCCCTACTCTCATAACCCAGTGTTTACCAAACCTCATATATGTGCTGCCCCCAGGATTCTGCCACAACTGCAGTGTGCTTCTATTCTTCATTATAGAACACCATTTTAATTTGTTAACGTGTTATTATATTAATTTGCTAATATGATATTTTGTTAATTTTTTTCTTTAAATGGATTTTAACTTCAATTAATTATTGCCACCACCAGTGGAAAACCGATATTACTTATAACACACAGCAAGTATTTAAGACTATATACACTGAAAACAAACTTTCTAATTAAATTAGCCCAGAGGTCATCAAACTTTTTCTGTAATGGGCCAGATATGAAACATTTTAGCCTTGGTGGCCCATAAGGTGTCTGTTACAACGATTCAATTCTGCCATTGTAGCCAAGGGGTCATAGTTTTATTGTGTTCCAATAAAACTTTATTTACAAAACTAAGCAGTGGACCAGACTCATCAACTCCCGAATAGACACAGTTGTCTATTGAAGCTGCTGAACCTGAGGCCCGTTCTCTTTCTCAAATGAAGGCCTGTGATGCACAGATTTCAGAGGGGACAGATTTACAGTACCCATTCGAGATTTAGTCGCAGAAGTCATAGGAAAGACTGGATGAGAATTAAAGTGACGATGCCACGAACCTGTGTGCCAGCCAGAACATTTCATATAGCCCTAGAGGTACAGTGCTGGAATGTGGAAAAACATTGATGCTGGCCAGTGATCTCCAGTGAATCTTCACGTATTCCTCCTTTTTCCTGGGCTGGAGCCTAGGGTCGCTATTTTTAGAAAAACATTCACTCTTATTTTCGGAGCATCCGACAATTTTCAGAGATCTTCATTCTTCCTGTTAGGCTACCAGAGGGGGTTGAGAGAGCTCCCCAGAGCGTCCTGCCTGGGCCTCTAGACTCCATCTACATGCAGTTCAGGGAGCCCTTCCTGCTGCTTGGCAAACCCTTTAGCTTTCTCCCCTGGTCTTTCTATCTTATTCCCCACAGGGCTAATCTAACCATTCATCACTCTTACTCAGACCTCAAGAGCGTCCCGCATCACCCCTCCCCCTTGCCCATCACCTTAGGTCTCAGTAGGTTGATGACGCTGTCCCCTATTTAGCAGAGAATCACATTTCCATGCACTTGGGCTGCACTTGCATATACAGTGGCATCCGTCCACATTCAGCATCAGCTTGTCCTCCCAGCAGCCCTGTTCCTGCTCCAGAGCTGAGAGCAGTTGAGAGACTCGCCTACGTTCCCTCAGATAGTAACAGCTGTGGCTGCAACCTGTCTGTTGGTGGGTCCGCACTAAATACAAATACCACGTCTCCCTCTTTTTCGGCTCCCAATCTGCATGCCAACTCTTTCCCCAGCATCCTTGGAGAATCAAGTTAGTTCCATTCTTAATCCCGTTTAATTAAAAATTATTTTTAAAAGTTATTTAATTGTAGTGAAGTATACACAACACATATTTATCATTTTAACCATTTTTAACCATACAGCTCAGTGACATTTAGTACACACACACTGTTGTGTGCAGCCTCATCACCTCCATCCCTTATCAGAACCTCTCAATCGTCTTCAAATGAAACTCTGTCCCCATGAAACAATAACTCCCCATTCCACTCTCCCCAGCCTCTGGCACCCACCATTCTCCTTTCCGTCTCTATGAATTTGATTACTCTAGGGACCTCACGTCAGTGGGATCATATTATGTTTATCTCTTTGTAACCGCCTTATTTTACTTAGTATAATGTCTTAAAGTTCCATCGGTATTGTAGCATGTGTCAGAATTTCCTTCCTTTTTAAGACTCAATAATATTCCATTGTATGTATGGACCACGTTTGGTTTATCCATCCATTGTCGATGGACACTTGCATTGCTTTCCCCCTCTGGCTATCGTGAATAATGCTGCTATGAACATGAGTGTACAGATATCTGTATGAGTCCCTGCCTTCAAGTCTTCTCAGTATGTACCTAAAGGTGAAATTGCTGGATCATATAGTAACTCTTTTAACTTGTTGAGAAACCTCCGTACTGCTTTCGATAGAAACTGCACCATTTTCCATTCCCGCCAGCAGTTCACGAGGGTTCTAATCTCTCCACATCCTCACCCAGCCTTGCTGTTTTCTGTTCTTTTGATCACAGCCATCCTATTGAGTAAGATGCAGACGCTTATTTAATTGCATGGTTACTTTTATAGTACCTGGTACATGCATGGAGGTAATTTGCTGAGTTTTCCATCTCCCTCGCTAGGCTGGGCATCCCTTTCAGGGAACGGCTCTGCCTTCTTGTAATCCAACACGCACTGTTTATGACTAGATTCATTTCATAACTCCCAGGCACTCCCAGATATTGGGAAAGCTGAGAGTGATTCCCCAGAGCTCCTCTGACTCTGCCCAGATCCATTCAGTGTCCCTTTCTAGCTTTCATCTCTTGCCTCCTCTCTATTTCTGAGGAAGCTGAGCTCCCACAACTCCTTCCGAAGCAAAATGCTTCCACGATGATACCGTGAAGTCTTATCACACAGTGGAAATGGTCTACTGTGCTTCTAGTGTTTATTTTCCACACCCTTTAGTTTTGCCATCTGTTTCTGCTGGCCCTCAGCTCTGAATTAAGTGCTGGGCACCTAGTAAGACTTACCAGAGCTATAAATCCAAATGCATCGCCCCCAGGATATCTGCTGGGTTTGGTGCTAGAATCTTCTGCCACCATTTTCCTTGCCTGCCTCAGGAGCAGTCAATTGCAAAGCCTGTTTGCAGGTTCCAGGGTGAAGCTGCACAGGGCTCGGCTGTCCGTGACCCCCTTCCTCTTCCAGCCAGGCCCAGGGCCGCGCTCCCGGCCTCTGCTTGGGTGCCTCCACCCCCAGGCTCCACGTCTAATTGCCTGTCCACCGTGGGCTCTGCTGGGGCTGGGCTCAGCTCTGTTGAGCTGCTGAGACATCTTTCGGTGCAAAGTCAGCTAGAAGTGAGCTAGAGAAATGCAGTGCCTGCCTTCAGGGAGCTTCAAGTGGTGACAGGGAAGAGAGGAAGGAGGTTTGGGGAGGGCAGATGTCAATCAGTCATGTAAATTAATGTATCAATATGACAAGAGATCCCATCCTATGAGAACGAGACAAAGAAGCCGTGGGCCAAGGCTTCCCTGAGGAAGTGATGTTTGCGCTGAGACCTAAAGGACGAGCAGGCGAGCTGGGTGAGGAGGGGTGAAGAGGAGGTGACAGCATTCTAGGCAGAGCAGGAGAGTCTGCAAAAGCTGTGAGGTGGCAGGTGGCCCTGCCGGTGTGGCTGGGACAAGAGGAGGAAAGGCAGTAAAGAGCTGTGTTAATACTTTCTCCTGAGAGCACTGGGAAGCTGGCGGAGAGTGTTGAGCAGAAGGTGGTGTGACCCATGTTTTCTCAAGAGGACTCTTGCTGCTGTGTCCAGAGAGTACTGGAGGGACCAAGAATGGGCACATGGCAGGCAGTAAGCGTGGTTGCTGTAGACCAGGGAAGAGGTAAAGCTGGTGACCGTGGCGATGGAAAGAAGTGGATTGATTTGAGAGATAACCAGGGACTGAAATCGACAGGATGCGGTGACAGACTCAGTATGGGGATGAGGGAAAGGAAGGGGTCGTTGTCAAAGACCAGGTTTCTGTTTTGTAAAGCTGGATGCTACGGGCGCCTCCGGAGATGGGACAGACAGACAGGAAGAGGGCCAGGCGTGGTTGAGAAGTTATGAATTCAGTTCGGGACACGATGGGTTTGGTACACTGGTTGGGGGCTCTCGCTCTGGGCTGGAGACAGGAATTTGTGAGTCAGCGACAAATTGGTGGTAGGGATGAGATTGCTCAAGACTCCTTGAGACAGAGCTCAGTAAGAAAGGAGGACCTGGGACGGATCCTGAGGCTCTCCCACATGTCGTGGCTTGGATGGACTAGGAGAGAGAAAAAGAATACCTGCAGAGATAGCAGGAAACCATGAGCTGGCTGTGTCTTGAATCCAAAGGAAGAAAGTGTTTCAAGAAGAAAATGAATGGTCAGCCGTGTTGAGCGCTGTTGGAAGATCAAGTCCACTGACGTATTTTCCCAGCGGTTGGAGGGCTCTGGGAGAACGGCCTTGTCTTCCCCTTCCTTCTGCAATGCACCTGCTTATTGATCTCCTGAGCCCGTGGCCACTGGGGCTGCAGACAGGTGGACCCAGAGGGGCTCAGCAAGTACCTTGAGCCTGACCAGAGGAAAATGGCATGGGGATTTCTCACCTGCAGGATGGATTAGAGCAGGGGAGCCAGTGATGGAGAGTCTGGAGCAAGAATCACAACTCCAGGGGCCCTGAGAAGAGCCTGACTCACGGATCTGAGGTGCTGGCCTTGAGGGCAGGTGCCTGAGGAGATGGGAGGAAACCTGGCAGGTGGACTAATGCCTTAGCTTAGAGGACCTGAAAAAAAATACCACTATAGTGGGATATTTAAAATCCCACTGAAAGTTCAGAGTTTCAGATATAATAGCCAAAGCATAGTTATTTAAGGACTTAGAAGGGCCAAATAACATTGTAATTAATTAAAATGATAAATTATTAATTTTAAAAAATGAGTGGTTTTTCAAATTGTGGTTAAGAACACATGACAGGAGATCCACCTTAACAGATGTTTCCGTGTGCAATGCAGTCTCGCTAACTTGTAGGCGACACGTTTTGTACAGCAGACTCCAGAACATATTCATCTCGCATGACTAAACTTTATAATATTTTAATTTACAGACTTTATTTAAAAGCTGCTATGTATCATAAGAAATTGCCATAAAAAAGAAAAAAAGCAACATGAACCAAAGAAAGTAGGGAAAAGGAAAAGCTAAATAAAGATAAATGCTGAAGGGACTTCCCTGGTGGTCCAGTGGGTAAGACTTTGCGCTCCCAGTACAGGGAGATGGGGTTCGATCCCTGGTCAGGGAGCTAAGATCCTACATGCATGCTGCAACTAAGAGTTCGCATGACACAACTAAAGATCCAGCAAGCT
This sequence comes from Leucopleurus acutus, assembly GCF_964270905.1. Classification (NCBI taxonomy): domain Eukaryota; kingdom Metazoa; phylum Chordata; class Mammalia; order Artiodactyla; family Delphinidae; genus Leucopleurus; species Leucopleurus acutus. Next base: position 54,431,202 of record NC_139161.1, read on the forward strand.
GCAACTAAGGAGACTGCAAGCCACAACTAAGGAGCCCGCGAGCCACAACTAAGGAGGCTGAGAGCTGCAACTAAGACCCAGTGCAACCAAATCAATCAATCAATCAATAAATAATTTTTAAGAAGATAAATGTTGAAATTTAAAAAAATAGAAAGGCGAAAGAATTTTATTTTTCCAAATTCAAGAAGGCAATGAGAAGACTATAGTATAGGAACTGTGTATAAAATATAGTGTATCGTATATCGTATACTATATGTATAATATAGGAGTACAGTCAGTCTGGAGAATTCCACTGGGTTCTCAACTGTGTCATTATAGACGAGCACTGTCCAGTGGAAATTTCTGCAGTGATGGAAATACTTTATAATCTGTTCCTTCAACATGGTAGCAAGTCGGCTCTTCTGGCTGTTGAGCATCTGAAATGTGGCTAGTGTGGCCAAGGAACTGAATGTTTAGTTATATTTAATTTTATTAAATTTAAGTTTAAGTGTATGTAGCCAGATGTGGCTACCATATTGGACAGCACCATCCGTCTCTTGAAAGGGCTGGGCCTTCTCTCTTTGGCCGGGTCCAAACTGGCTCTCCTCAGTGCCCTGGGCCTCCAGAGAGGGTGCTTGGCATTAGGATCTAGAGACCCAACTTCAGGCCCAATTCTGCCCCCTCGCAGCCCAGGGCCCAGTGTCCAGTCCTGTGGCTTACACACTACACTGGTGCTGTGGGCTCTGAGAAGCTGCCGGGCTGTCCACCAATGATGATGTCTGAGAACAGACAGACAGTGCCTCAAGGAGGAAGTTGGGAAAACAGGAGCAAGGAGCAGTGGGAAGCAGGAGGGCACCAGGGCCTTTGCTCAGACCCTCCTGTAGTGGCATCTGCAGATCAGGCTGCTTCCTGCCAGGGGTGGATCCTCAGCTTCCCTGGGCATCTGTGCCAGGCCCTGGGCAAGGCTCAGAACACCTGGCCTTACACTGAGTTCTCTGGGACCTGCTCTCCTAAACGCGCAAGGAATTGTGGAGTCTCTCTTCCCACGTCCTGAGAGCTTTGTCCTCACCAAGCCAAGCTGCTGCTTTTACCCTGGAGAGGGGGGATGAGGAATAGGGATGGGATGAGGGTGGAGGTTGGAGCGGATTTCTCCCTGTGCCCATTTTCCCTCTTACACAGTTGCTTATAACCTTGGACAAATGGCTGAGTATCTCTGATTCTCAATTTCTTCACTTACAAAATGAGAGTAGTACCTACCCTTATTACTCGCACACAGGACAGCTGTGAGGACACACTGTCACCATTCATTCCTTCATTTAACCAGCACTATATACCACAGAGCTCTTCAGCGAGAGGATGCACTAAATGTAAAGCAGAGAGAATCAGAAAGGCCAATGCTAGAAGGTGACCACAGAGTGCTGCAAGGAAGACTTCCTGGAAGAGGTGGTGCTTGAGCTAGGAGTCAGCTAGGCAGAAGAAGAGATCAGCGTAGTTCAGGCTGAAGAAGGAGCCTGTGGAAAGATGCAGAGGCATGATATACTGGGTTGTCCTCATTTATAGGTCTGGGGTGAAGGGTGGGTGGCAGAAATGTGGAGAAGCTGGGGTAGAGGTGGGCCTCCCTAGGGAGGCCTGTTCTTGGTGGAGGAGTGTGAGCTCCATCTGCCATGGGATGGGAGCAGCTAACGACTCAGGGGCAGGGCCACGAGTGGTGACATGATCAGAAGTGCCTTTTAGAAAGATGCTCTGCTTGAAATAAATGGAGGATGGATTGGAGTGGGACAAGGCTGCAGGCAGGGAGACCACTGGGGAGGCTGGTGACCTAACCCAGGGACCCTGGGGATGGAGAAAAGGAGAAGGATTCCACAAGGTGTTCAGGAGATAGACTGGACACAGAGGGTATGGGAGAGGGAGGTTAGCCTAGTGTTCTGGATTAATTGGTGGTGTCACCCATCACTGACAAACGGGACATGGGACCAGGTTTGGAGGAGGCATTGTGGGAAAACGCAAGGAGTTTCTTTTGACACCAGTTGAATGCGAGGTGAGGATGATCCAGCTGGAGATGCCAGGACCATCCAGGTTGGGATATGTTGTCCAGAGCTTGGCATGCGTTTCAGCAGCGCTGATTTGGGGGACATTGATTGAAGCTGGGGGTGGGGTGTGGGCAGTGGGGTGTGGGCAGTTGGGGGAGGGGTGACTAGCCTAGAGGGATGGAGGGCTGAGTGGGCACGTGAGGAAGAGGATGCCAGAAACGCTGTGTGTGATGGAGGGGCGGCCGGAGTAACAGACGACAGGCAGGTGAAAGCCACCCCCCAAAAGGCTCCAGGCATGGTGTCCCCACCAGGTCCTTCAGGATGGGACCGGTGTGGAAGTCACACCGCAGTGGGGAGGAGAGATCGAGGGTGGGGAAGAGGAGCCATGGTGCGCCCACCACCCACCCTCTGCTGGAAACTTCTGCCCCAGGCCTTCACATGGCTGCTTCCTTCTCTTCATTCGGGTCTCAACACAAGTGTCCCCCCTCCGAGGAGCCTCCTGTGACCATACTACCCCTCCCCCTGTTTCTTGACTCCATAGCCCTCACGACCCTTCAGCGCCATCTTGTCCATGTGATGATGTCCTTCTTATGGCCTGTCTGCCTCTAACGGGGGAAGCCTCCAGAAACAGGACATTCTGTCTGTTTTGTTCACTTCCTTCTCCCCAGTGCCCGGGCAGCATTCCTGAGCTGCTCTGTAGCTGTTGGTCGGATGGATGAATGGGACAATGTTGTCTTTCACGGGCCATATGGGAGAGGGCTTTGTGAACCATCCCTTGCCCTTCCCTGGTCCAGCCCCCCCCTTCCTCCCCTCAGTTCAGGCTCCAGTGGCAGCCACACCCACTCCAGCCTGTCTCTGCTCACCCAGGAGCTGGCCTCGCTCCCTTCGTTCTTTGGTTGGGCTGAACCTGAAAGCAGCTGCCTTGGCCTTGACTGTGGGTCACACACACTTGGTACTGCTCTGTAGTCTGATTACTCAGCACAGTCCCTGACGGGGAACACGCCCTCTCCCCCAGGAAGGGCAATTACATGGAGATCTTCTGCCCTCTCCCAGTGAATGGGCGCCCGTGGAGTATCTGGCAACTGTTCTCAGAGTTATTCACTTGGGGTTCTTACCTGGATTTTGTGAGGTTCTTACCTGGATTCTAAGTGAAAATGTGCACCTGTGTGTTAGTCTGGGGCAAGGTTCTCTAGGAATTATAGTAATGCTACAGGGAGAGCCCTGCACTCAGTTGCCAAAATGCTGTGTTTCTTTGTTTGAAATCAGATACCTCAGTCCCACCTGCAAGACTCTGTAGGGCTTGACAAGCTCAAGCATAAATCCAGTCTAATCAAGGGTTTGGGAATTCCTGCATTGTGTTTGTAGCCTGAAATTCTCTCTTCCTGTGACAAAGATAATAACAGTATCTGCCTTTTACCGAACACCTAGTATGTGATTGTGCCATATTAACACTTTCTATTGCCTCATTTAATCCTGACAAGGACCTAATGGGGTAATTATCATCCTCACACGTAACTGGAAATCTGAGATAGAAATGCAAAAAGTCACAGTATGGAAATTCGCTTGTGGACTCAGATTTCAAACTCAGGTCTGTTTAATGCCAAAGCCGCCAAGTTTTCCATGACCATAACTTCTTACTAAATAAGTGGTTGCTTTCCAAGCTGGATTTGACTTGGGCAATTGTGATATAGGCTCCTGAGCAGTTTGGCGGAAGGAGAAAATGTGCGGGGAAAAAAGAGAAGAGTGAGTGAGAGCAAGCCAGACAAGCTGAGAGGGGGGCAGAGGGAGGATCTTCCAGGCAGAGGGACTACACTGAGCGAAGAGCAGAGATGAGGGGCAAGGTGGGGATGAGGGTCTGACAGACGCTTAGCCTCTGCAAAGAGATACTATGGAAGGAAGAGGCTTGCTAAGAGTTTGCATTTGGGAAAAAGATCCTCCTGGTGAAGGATGGGGAATGGATTAGAGGAGAGCAAGACAGAAGGGGGAGACGACTTTGCCAGTAGTCAGAAAGACGGGATTACTGGCTCCAGTGGGTATATTAGTGGGGCAATACTAGCTGCTGTGACAAACCCCGACATCTTGGTAGCGAAAAAAAATAGAAGTTTATTTCTACCTTATAGACCAGTCCAACGTGGTGTCCCTGGTCTTCACGGGGCTTTCCTTAGTGTCGTCATCACCTCAGGCTGCTGTAACAAAATACCACAGACTGGGTGGCTCAAACAACAGACATTTATTTCACACAGTTCCAGAGGCTGAGAAGTCCGAGATCAAGGTGCTGGCAGATTCGCTTCCTGGTTTGCGGACGATCACCTCACTGTGTACTCATATGGCCTTTCCCGGGTATGAGGGCGTGGAGAGAGAGCTCTCCTGTTTCTTCCTGTTTTCGTAATCCCATCACGAGATCTCCACCCTCATGACCTCATCTGAACCCAATTACCCGCCAAAGGCCCTGCTTCCAAATACCATCACACTGAGGGTTAGGGCTTCAACATATAAATTTTGGAGAGACACAAACATTCAGTCCATACCACTTCCCTTGGTGACTCAGGCCCAGGCTCCTGGCACATAGTGGCTCCTCACAGAGCCGGGAGAAAAAGCCCCCTTCCTACAAGGCCCAGCCCAGCAGGGTCACGTGCCACTTCTGCTCCTGTGAGCCTGTCACATGGTCACACCTGGACACCAGGGGTCCTGTGACATGTGCACCTGATGGGACAGATACTTCACTTCTCACTATGAGGGGGAAACATGAATATTTCTGGACAGTGAGCTGCCTCGGCTTCAAGATGAACGGCCATCCTTGAGAGATAGAAATTATAGGCTTTGACGATTGATTGGGACTGATTGTGAGGCAGAGGGGAGGCAGGAGTCAAAAAGGTGGGAATGAAACTGTTGGCTGGCCCCAAGCCCCCATTGTCCAGACAGCACAGTGCATGGTGAGCTCCCACCCCCTCAAATTCTCTTTTTCCGATCAGCTCACGTTAGGTGTATAGACTTGCATTCTTTCCTTAGGTAAAACCATTCAGGAGAATATACTGCCTTGTGTAGTTCTTTAACATTGGTAATAACTAATATTCAGGGCTTAATGCATAAAAGCCATATGTGGATTATCCCAATTGATGCTGAGGAAGAAGCAGGCACTTTTATTAACCCCATTTGCAGTTGTGAAGATAGAAGTTATGGACAAAAACACTAACCCCCCAAAATATCTACACCCCCATGTTCATCGAGGCATTATTAACAATAACCAAGATATGGAGACAGCCTAAGTGCCCATCACTGGATGAATGGATAAAGAAAATGTGGTACATATACAATGGAATACTACTCAGCCATAAAAAATGAAGTCTTGCCATTTGCAGCAACATGGATGGACCTTGAGGGTATTATGCTGAGTGAGGTAAGTCAGACAGAGGAAGACAGATATGGTATGCTTACACTCATCTGTGGAATATAAAAAACTCATAAGCAAACAAGCAAACAAAAACAAAGTAAATGAACAAGCCAAACCAAAGCGAAACAAACATGTAGATACAGAGAACACAGTTGTGGTTACCAGAGGGAAAGGGGTGTGAAAAAGGGGAGAGAAAAATGGGTAAAGGGGGTCAACTGTATGGTGATGGACGGAAACTTAAATTTTTGGTGTTAAGTACACTGTAGTGTATGCAGAGATAGAAATATAATGTTATAAGTCAGTGTTACCTGAATTAAAAAATTAGGACACACACACACATGCATGCACACACGCACAAAGATGGAGGTACACAGAAAGGAAATAAGTTGTCTAGGGTCAAAGACCTAGGAAGACCAGATGGGACGTGAGCCCAGGTGGACTGTTTCTAGAGTCTGTGCTCCCAACCAATACAGAATCCTCTGTTTGTGAATTTTGGTTACTTCAATTTTGACAAATGAGGAGATTAAGACCTGGGAGAAAGAGAACTGGGTGTCTAGGTGTCTCTTCCCGTGAGTGCTTCTAGTTTTATGGAATCAGTCCTTTCCTGCATCTCCTACCCACCCTTGCCTCAGCTCTTAGAGTAGGTGGGACAGCCTGACAGGTCACAGAGCCTGACGGGTGCCCTGTATGAACCCCACTCTTGCCCCGCCCACTACCCCGCTGCCCAGTCTGAGGGAGGTCCCTGTCTGGCATCATCGTGGTCATCCGCTCTTGCTTTACCTCTCCTTTTCTCTCTCCTTAGAGACGTAGAGAATCTTTGGAAGGATTTGGAGGACAAATACACTGCACTGATGTGGTCTTTGTTCTAAATATATCAGTTCTGATCTCATCAAATAGTGTTCGGGCTTAGAAGAAGAAAAGAACTCTTTCCCCAGACTTGTCACTTGTGTAGATAAGAACTTTATTTGGCTGCAAGTAGCGGGCCTAAAAAACAGTGACTTAATAAGATGTTATTTGTGTGTCCTGTAAGAGATGGTGCGGGGCAGTCCGGCAGCTCCCTGGCTGTCATCAGTGTTGCAGGGTCTTCTGACTTTCTGCTTTGCTATCCTTGGCTACGCTTCATTCTCAAGGTCAGTTCAGTCCAGTGGCAGCTGGTTCCAAATCCTCCTGCTGGTCAGCAGAGGAGCCTGGCCTGTGGGCTGAAGGCTCACTCTACCAAGGCCACCTGCTCCGACAGAGCTACCCTGTGCCGGGCGAGACCCCTACTCCTGCCTCTGAACGCTCACTGTGCGAAGGCCAGGCACCTAGGAGGGGCTCAGAATGCCGGCTTCTTTCCTACCTGCCTTCCTGGCTCCTGGCCGCTTTCCCCACTGGCATTCTGGGTCCGTACTTGTTTTGTGGTCCCACCCCTGGCCTGTCTACTGACCCAAGCTCCACTCCTGCTGTCCCCACCTTGCAGCCCGGAGCCCAGCACGGCGACCCTGGTGCCTTCTGCTGCCCCTCAGCACCTCCGAAGAGTGAATCAGGTGGGGGTCATGTGTGTGGCCCCTGGAACCAGCTCACCTGGATTTTCATCGTGGCTTGATGTCCTAGCTCAGTGTCCCCGTGTCTCACTTATTTCATCTGTAAAACGGGGAGGATGATAACAACAGTGCCTCCAGCAGGCTTTTGGAAAGGATTGAGTGAGTTAAGGCATCAGGTTGGTGTTGCCCAGAAGCTTCACCGGGCACGTGCCCAGGCGATTCCCTTGCACCATTTAGTATCAGACACATTTGGGGCTCTGAGTTTTAGTTTTCCGGGGACCTCTGATCTCTAAGGGCTGGAGATGGTGACGAAGTGATGGGTGTGGGGGACAGGAGGGAGCGGGGTGTCGTGACTCTGCAATGCTGCAGAAATCTGAGGAGGACTGAAATGCAGCTGGCTTGTCCAGATCCAGAGCGATGCTTTCTTTTTCTCTGAGGATAGAGCAAGCAGAAAGTCAAGGACACGGGGAGTCTGGTGGGAGCCAAGTCGGAGAGGGTCGGGATTACAGACCTAGAGGAGCAGAAGACGCTGGGCCAGGGGAAGGAAGAAGGGCTTAGAAGGAAGGGGCGGGCCATGGAGGTCCTGGGGGCTGGGCTGCCATCCCTTCTTGGGCTTGTTCTCTGGGGTTCCTGGGCACACTGGCAGGCTGACCCTGGGGTACCTGCCTGCCTCACCCTGGACCACTGATTCATCCAGGAAGGTTCTTTTTCCATCTCCCAGTGCTGAGCTTGTAGGGAGGGGAAGAGTCAGGAGCTCCTGCTCTGTGTGCCCCGTCAGCATCTCAGAGTGGGGCCTTCGGCTCCTGTGAGGCACCCAAGGGACCAGGCATGCAACCCACACATGTCTGGGAAACCCTTTCTCCCAGACAGCACGTTTCGAGGAAGGGCGCGTGGTGATGGGGCCGGGGCTGGGAGGCATTTTAGAGGAATGACTCAGTGGTAGAGCCTGGAATTCCTGATGAAACAGAATGAAAACACAGCAGACACTGTCAGACAGGATACAATTCAACATCCCAGCAATTCTTTTAGCACTCAGATTAAATGGAACCCTTCCAAACAGAACAGCCATGGGTGGGATAATACAATCCAGTAGCCGAACGCACGATGCTGGTCCTGACCTCCCATCCACGGCATGGGAGGAGTCGTGGTGGCGATGCTGTTTTCCAGAAACGTGGCATCTGATCTGGGCACAGCCATTCCTAGGGCTTCTGTGTGGCGATGGTCTTTGGCAGAAGCCCCTGAGTGTGGCCCTGGCATGTTCCTTGGTCCGCATTCATATAAGGGATCCCGGTGGGGGTGAATGATGCTTTGGGGATTTGTCCTCATTTTTCCTGCTGAGCACTAGGTTGAGGAATAGGGAATGTGGGCCAGATTTCTGGAGACTCCAGGGTGAGTCCAGGCCTGGGACACTTTCTAGAGTCGTGTTGTCCCCAAACTGCCCTCCGCCAGGACACGCGTGGTACAGCATCAGCCTGGGCCCTCCTCCCTCGGCTGCGCCTACTCAATAAGCTTGTGGGGAGAGGAAATGACACCCTGGAAGTGTGGATTCCCAGTGAGCCAGCTGGGCGTCCTCCCCATTTGCTCCCATGTAAGAAAGCATCAAGGAATGTGAGACTGACATTTTAGGGCTGATGTGGAATCTGCGTTCACATCGGAGAAATGGAAACCCTCTGAAAGCCCGGTCACTTGAGGCACTGGGACCACAATTAGTGACACAGTACTTGCAACGTCCCCCATGATTGGTCCTGACTGCCTGTGTGCAGGGGACAGGTGGGCTAGAGGACCTGGCCACGCTGTCTGAATGAGAGACACGGTCATTCTGGGTGAAGCTCCCCAAACTCTGGCTCCTTAGGTGGGTGGGGCAGGGGGGTGTCCCCATGTCACGGGTACCTGCCTCCATGGAGTTTCCCATGATGCAGAGGGAACAAGGTGGGGTTCTGACTTTGCATATGGAACCACCATGAAGGATGGAGATACCTGGAGGCCTGATGGAGAGAGAGAGAGAAAGAGAGACGGCAGGGTGGGGGCGGGGAGAAGGAGGGAAAGAGAGAAAGGTTGTCATGGTGACATAGTGATGGGATGGGCTCATGGGCAGAAGGCCGAGGAAACCTTCACCTCATTATCAGATGCTGTCGGCTGGGCCTCAGACCTAGGGCAGCGTGGCTTTCTTGCAGGTACCTTCCTGGTCTGTCACCTAAGGGCCTCCAGATGCCGCAGGAAACCCCAGATTTGGGGAGCACTTAACCATACGGGTGCTCTCTGCGTGGTGGGCCCCTGGAATCTCCCACAGACCCAGGAGGTCTGTAGTCTTTGCCACAGACCCAGGAGGCCCCTCGATGAGCCCCGAGAAGCCGCACTAAGGCACTTGGGGAAGCAGGGGGAGGCAGGCCGAGACAGGGGCTCAGGTGACCATTCGGGAGGTTAGGGAGCTTGCTATGCTGTTTCCTAACTGTATCCCGCTCCCCTCCCACCCCAGCTCTGCACACACCGTTCCCGCCTAGAGTGCCTTTCTTTGCCCTCGTCGCCAGCTCTCCTCTTCCCTTTGGTTCTGTGTGGATGGCACAGCCTCCAGCACGCCCTCTGTCCTCTCCCAGGGCTGGGGCAGATGTCCCCTCCGCGTTCCTGCCCCCATCCTCGTTTCCCCAGAAAGTACTCATCCCGGGGTGTTCTGGCCGCCTGGTGCTCTGGCTGTCTCTCACTTTATACAGAAGATGAGCCCAGGGACTGTCTGTCTTGCTCTCGCCCCGGGGCCTGGCCCAGAGCAGGGCCCTCACTGAAGGTTTAAACGCATGTTGGTGAGTGGGGGCAGGGAGAGCAGAAGTTGGGATTTTCTAAAGAAAATTCCGTCGCTGGAAACCTGCAGACACTCAGATGTGGAATTCAAGCTTCTTGGTTTTGATTCTTGACGGGGGAGAAGGAGAGAAAAATCTGACAGCATCCTTCTCCACCTGGCTGTTATAGAGTCATGGGGTGGGGGAAAGAGGGAGTTAGGGCAACACACGCTTGTCCTTGGCTAAGTGTCAAGTTCAGAGGGAAGAGTAGTCACGGAGAAGGAGTTAGAAGGTCAGGGGAGTCTGTGACACCTGCTAGCGCACCCCACTGCCTCTGGTATAAATTCTATACAACTAAGGGTTAAATTTCTTCACTGGCTGACTCCCAGGGCCATTTCTAGGGGAAATGTGCCTTCCTGGAAAGTCCTTCCCCGGCCACCTTTCACTGCTCACTCTTTGGAATGTTTGATACTTGTGACTTGTCCGATCTCTTGAAATGCAAGCCAGCATCTTGCCCACAGAGAGATCTGGGGTGGGCAGACCCAATGGTCAGAACTTCCCTTCCCTCTGCGAAGGACCTCCGTTGGTCAGCTTGGGTTCTAGAAGGAAGCAAATGCAGAATCCAGTTCAGGCACTCAGATATGTAAACAGGAGGTTCTTCTTGGGGCATGGCCCACCTCAAGGAATTTCCCAACATGCACAGCACTTGGCAGAGAGCGTTAGATGAGTGACACCTGGATGCACAGGCTGGGATGAGAGCCATGAAAGGCGATGGCCACGGCCAGGATCTGAGGGAACATCAGTGATAACAGAGAGACTAAATGAGATCATCCCGCGGTACCTCCCAGCTGCACGGAGGGCGCAGCCCCGGCTCGCTCTTTTCCACGGGGCCCAGGAGAGGGTTTGCCTGCATCAGTTTTATGGAAGACTCCACCTCTCAAGGGGCCGGGGATGTTGGATGTTGGTTATCACATCTTCTCCTGGTCGAGGTGGCAGGGTGGTGGGGAGGACAGAGGGCGAGACCGTCATCAGCGATTCAGGAAGAAGGACTTGAGGCTCTGGAAGAAAACTGACTTCTGTCTCTGCTTCTGTTTCTTTTTGATGATGGGCACCCACACCAGCCCGCATACCAGCATCATGAGTCCCAGAGACAGGAAGGCGGGCCCTATCATCTTAAGGACCTTGAGGCTCTTGTCACCCAGGTTCAGGGTGTAGGCCAAGCAGGTGATGACCACACCGAATAGGAGGATTGCACCACCCACGGACATGATGACGATGGGCTTGCGGTAGATTTCCCAGTTACTCCGGGGGGTGGTGGTCCAGACAGACTCACTTCTGGAGCTGATGCACAGGGAGCTGGCGGTCTGGCTGGGCAGCAGGTCCTTGGATTCTGGAGACTTCTCGTTGACCTCCAGGTCTTTGGGGAGAGCCTCCATGGTCACGGCTCCCGGGACCGGGCACCTGGTACCAGCACCGGTTAGAAGCAAGGACGAGGCCAGGGGAATCCTCGCACAGCCTTCCTGTTCTCAGCATCTGTCCCCAGCCTGGCTCTTAGTGGAGGGCAGTGCAGGTTTTTGTGCTGAAGCTAAAAGAAAAGCAGATGAGATCCACATAAATAGGAAGCCACTCAAGGTGGTGTTCTTTTTCCTTGTGAGAGATAAATATTATATCACTCTGATCAACCGCTCTTGTTATTTAAAGCAGGGAACAGTGGTGGCCTTTAAGAAAATGGGCAAAAGCTACAGTTTATGAAGCGGCATCTTATTTTCAGACCCAGCCGCTTTCTTGCTGTGTGGTCTTGAGTGAGTTACGGCCTTGGTCCTTGGCTTCCCCTCCAGTCCCTCCTCCCGGGGCCCCAGGTTCTTCCTCTTCTTTGCGGTCTGGCCAGCTCAGGCCCCGCTCAAACAGCATTTACTACTGTCCCTCTTTGGGAGCGGGATGACAGGGATTTCTTTCCACAGCAGCAAGTTTCCTGGGAAGGTGGGCTACTCAATCCCAGTCACAGTGGGTTCCAGACGGGGTGAGAGGTGGGAGGGGTTGCATTCGGAAACCAGGGTATCAGGATAAAGGAGATGGTGTGTGAAGCTGGTGGCTCCCAAGCCCAGCACTCGAACCTGCTGCTTCCCCTCTATCAAGACACCTCTAAATGTGGAAGGGTCCTGTAGTGAGCACACTCTCCTTCCACACTTCCTGCAATGCTCAGTTCCAAGTAATTTCCTCAACTCACCCCTCACAGCAGCTCAGGCCTGGACCACTGGGCCAGTGCTCCACTTTTCCGAACAAGACCCCTTCCCTGCATCCCAGGGGGAATAGGAATTGTAGAATCGCCACGCCTTCAGAATGTGGATATTCACATTCGTGTGTGCTCCTCTAGAGAGAGGATATTGGGATCTCTGCTTCCGAAGACTTTGGAAAATACGACGACGGGCTTTTATAAGTAGGGGCTCACAGGTGTCCCGCTGCTGCCCTGTGGGTCCCGAGGAGTGTTTGCGTAAGTGACGTCAACACTCTTAAAGTGATCTCTCCTTTTCGCCTGCGGGCTCGGTGGGGAGAGCAGGGCTTACGAGGCGTGTGGTGAAATCCTAGCCGGGGAGCTGGCGTTGGTTACTGCAACCTGGTTTCTCCTGTGGGGTTTTGACGTCTTTGGTAGGATGGTCTCTCCAGGTGGCCCTTTCCCCACTTGGCAGCAAATCCCAGGGCAGAAGCGCCTGCTGCCTTCAGATGTTCGGGGTGTTGTGTTGGAGGAGTATTAATGGGAAGGCACGAGTCTCATTTGTGCCCGAGGGTCACCGGGCTGGGTGGGGAAGGACCAGCTCCCGGGAGAGCTGCCACTGGGGTGCGAGGCAGCCACGGCAGATGCAGGGAGGACGGCTTCCTGGATGCTGAGTGAGAGGTGCGGCCAACTGCGCCTTGCTGGCCGCACCTAGCGCACGCTCTTTGACCCTGCCAGGAGGTCGCATGTTTCTTCCCCTCTTAGGAGGGCAGAGGCTGAGGCCCAGTGAGATTTAGGATCGTGGCCCAAGCCTCCCCCCAGCTTCATAGGTGGCTGTGTTGGGATCCAGGCCAAGGTATTTGGACTCAAAGCTCATTGTACTAGACCGAGCTGGTCAGAATGATCCCTGAGGGTCCTTCCACCATGACAAGGCCTGAGTTGTTCACTTTAGGGCTGCATCCTGCAGTAGAGTAACCTCTCACTGAGTAAGGACTGACAGAGACAAGTAGTTGTATAGGGAATCACTCTACAACGGAGAGATAACACTGATGTTAAGTTTTTCATAATGGTACATTTATTTATTGAAAGAACTATTTTTACTCTGAGATTATGTCTTTCCTTCTTTTATTTTGGCATTGGAATATTCATTTCATGAAACGACTGTGAGGATGATCATTGGTTTTGTTGGTATCTGTACTGGCCAAGATCAGAAGTCAGTCATCCTGTGTAGATGTCTATCTACTTTATCTGTCACCTATCTATCATCTATCTATCTATCTATCTATCTATCATCTATCTATCATCTATCTATCTATCTATCTATCATCTATCATCTATCTATCTATCATCTATCTATCTATCTATCATCTATCTATCTATCATCTATCTATCTATCATCTATCACCTATCTATCTATCTATCATCTATCTATCATCTATCTATCTATCTATCATCTATCTATCATCTATCTATCTATCTATCTATCTATCTATCTATCTATCTATGTAAATTGTAATACCTCACGAAATCCCAAAGAATGGGAACCTTTCATTTAGTGGCCTTACTTAGGAAGAGGGCGGGTCCTTGGGACAGTGAATGGTCGGGGGGTTCATCTTCCGGGCAGTGACTGGAGGAGAGCACTTCTCCTCCCTTGAACAAGGCTGAGCTCCGTGCCGTCTCCCCCCACCCCCGACCCTACCAGGCTGGAGGTGGCAGCAACTCTAAACACAAGGGGCAGGCGGGGTTGGCTGTGGGGTGAACGCCATGCTGGGTTCCTTCACGGTTGCAGCACGTCACTGAGCTTACTTGCAGGGTCTGGTGTGACAGAAAGATCCAGGTCTCTGACAGCAGAGGGACCGCTGTCTGAACCCACCTGAGACTCACTAGTCACATATATAGAATAAGGATAACGGCATGTCTGCCTCATAGGGCACCGGCGACTGTCAGGTTTCACAAGACCCCACTTCACTGTGTGATATGTTAGAGGAGTTTAAGACATGACCCTGGTTGCTATTATTATTGCAATAGTTATTTTCTTTCTCGGTCCCTGTTTTCTCATCTGTATAGTAAAGAAGTTAGGCTGAGGGACTTCTAAAACTATTTTGTATAGGTCCATAGGTTGGTGAATCAAACTCAAATTCTGAGAACGCAGGTTTCCTGAAAATCACCATCTCAGGGGCAGTACGAGTTTTTTAACATTTTATTAAAGTCCTAAAAGATCCGATTTCTTTTTCTGATACCAGGGTTTCTCAGCAGTGGCACTATTGACATTTGGGAGCCAATAATTTTTTGCTGCAGGGGCTGTTCTGAGCATTGTGGGATATTTAGTAATATCCCTGGCCTCTACCCATCCACTGGGGGTTTCCCTCCAGTCATGATAGGCAAAAATGTCTCTAGACCTTGCCAAGCGCCTCCTGGGGGCAGGGTCAGTCTGGTGGAGAAACTCTGCTCCTAGTTTGCAGACTGCCTCAGGGCCTCTGCTGGTTTATACGCGTCCTCTACCCAGCAGCCCCCCTCCACCGGGACTCAGCAGGTGCTCAAAGGGCTTGGGCCTGATGCTGCAGTCCTGTGGGGTGGGGAGCACGTAACCCCTGGGGAGCTGGTTCAGTGAGAAGAAGCACACTTCCAGGTCCTCAGTTCCTGCGGGTTTGGTTTGTCTGTCTCAGAGGATCCCTCACTTCCCGCAGTGGGTGGACTTGTCCACTCAGACCCTCAGAAAGTAACCTTCTTTGGAATAAGAGTCTTCGCAGCTGTAATTAAGGGAAGGATCTCCAGGCGAGCTCATCCTCAAACAGACAAGTCCAAGAACCTGCGTCCTTGTAGAGAAAGGAGAGGAAATGTGACACACAGAGGGGAGGCCACGTGAAGATGGAGGCCGATGGTGAAGTGATGCCCCTACAGGACAAGGGCGCACGGCGGGAGAGAGGATGGGACAGACTCTCCTCAGAGCCTCTGGAAGGAGCAACTCAGAGGACACCTTGATTTTTTCCCTTGTGACCGAACAAACTTCCATTGTTTTCAGTGGCTACGTTTGTGGTACTTTGTTATGGAAACGCTAAAACAGGAACACACTCACTGTCGGTTCATGTCCCCACACCTCAGAGGTGGCCGAGGACCGAGGGCCCGAGGGGCTGAGCTGAGAAGAGCCAGCGGAAGGCCCGAGGCTCGGGCCTCCTGGACTAAACGCAGATTTGCCTGTCGGCTCAGCCCCCAGGGCAGCAACTTGAGAAGGGAGATTGGGTCCTTCTCCCCCGCTCTGGAGGCCGCGTCTGGGGTGTCAGGAAGCAGAGGTACTGGGTAGAGACGTATTTGTAGCACAGAACTAGCGACAGACAGGCCATAGGCTGGTGTGGTGAGGGGGCACTGGTCTGGGGCTACACAGCATGAGGAGTAAAGAATGAACCACACGCCTGTCCATGCAGGACCCCAAACATTGACGCTGAGCAAGAGAGGCCAGACACCTCTTCCATTTACAGAAAGTTCAAAAACATGTAAGACCATCTATGCCATTAGAGGTTAGGACAGTGGTTACCTTCAGTGGGGATGGTGGCTGGAAGGGGGACATGATGGAGACCTTTGGGGTACCATCGTGCTCTGACTCTCGATCTGGCTACAGCCAATTACATGGGTGTGTACCTTTTGAGCTGTACGCCGTGATATGACCGCTGGAGGAAATTTTAAAATATAACTAAATGCAATATGTTCATTATTTGGATTCTGACTAGAAGAAACCAGTTGTACATTTCGAGATAATTTTAGGGAAGTTTGAATCTGGATTGGATATTAGACGACGCTAAGGATTTAAAATTTGTATTATGATGACGATATTGCGGACACAGAAGAAAGCGTCTTTATAGATATGGAGATAATCTTGAAACCACCTACAGAGACGAATTGTCATGATGCCGTGATTCACATGGAAGCATCAAACTCCAACTCAAATATGACAAAATGCTAAAGGTTATAAAATCCGGGTGACGGATACATGGAAGTTCATTATATTATGATCTCTACTTTTACGTATGTTTGCAAATGTTTGTAATAAATGAGACACTGAATATACTGATGGACGGTGACCAGACATGTATAAGAACAGAACTCTGACCCACAACCTGCAGCAACCAGCCCAGGAAGCCACCCCGTTATCTACAATAACTGGCACAGGGAGCCAGACTACAATCTGTAAGTAAGACTTCCAGGAAGTCAGAATGCCTTCCCTAGTAACCAGCCCCACAGGCCAAACAGTAACTGAGGACAACTGCTTTTTGACAAATACACCAAAACGGTTGCATGGGGAAAAGAAAGTCATTTCAACAGATGGTGCTGGAATAACTGAATGTTTATATGGAAAAAAATGAAACTTGTCTTCACCTCATACCATCAACAAAAAATGAATTCGAGATGGATCATGGACATAACCTGAACATAAAAGCTAAAACCATAAAGTTTTAGGACAAAATATAGGAGAATATCTTTGTGACCTGGAGGTTGGCAAAATTTCTTAGGACAGAGAAGGCAATAACCGAGGAAGAAAAAGAAAATCAATAAATTAGATTTCATAATAATTTAAAACTCCTGCCTCATTAAAAGCTACTGGGAAGAAAATGAATAGGCAAGCTATGGACTGGGAGAAAATTTTAGCAAAATACATATTTGTCAAAAGATTTGCATCTGAAATACATGAGATTAGTAACACAAACAGCCCAATTTTAAAAATGGGCAAATGATTTGGACGGACCCTTTACAAAGGAAGACAAATAGATGAAGAAGAAACCCATGCAAAAGGGCTTGAGATTGACATTCGACAGGAAATACAAACTAAAACCACAAGGAGATACAGCCACACACTCACTAGAATGGCTAAAATTTAAACATCTCACAATACAAATGTTGGTGAGAGTGGGGAACAGCTGGAGCTCTTGTGTACTGCTGGTAGGAACGTAATATGGTACAGCCGCTTTGGAGCTAGGTCTGGTAGTTTCTTACAAAGTGAAACATACTCCTTCCCTTTGAACCAGCAATTCCACTCCTAGATATTTCTTTGTCCAAGATAAATGAAAACCTATGTCCACCAAAGACTTGTTTAAGAATATTCATAGCAGCTTTGTTCATAATAGCCCAAACCACAAAACAACCCAATGTCCATGAACAGGAGAAAAGGTGAACACATCTTGTATATTCACACAATGGAATACTACTAAACAATAAAAAGGAACAGACTTCTGATACACACACAGCATGGATGAATCTCATGGACATGATGGGTGAAGGAAGTCAGATATAAATGAGTACATATAGTGTGTGTTTCTATTTATATGACATTCTAGAACCTTCTAGGAACTAAGCTAAGGTGACACATCTCAAAACAGTGGTTGTAGGGGTGGGGAGGAACTAACTGGGACCTTCTGGGGTCAATGGAAATGTTCTATCTCTTGATATCGGTGTGGGTTACATGGGGGACCCATTTTTCTATATAGTACACTAAGATTTGTGCATTGTGATGTGTGTAAATTATACCCTGCAAAAAAAGAACTGTAAAAATCGTAATAATAGTAATAAAGGGGGTCAGGCTGGGGAGCAGGTGAAAGTATAGTTAAACCAAGAATAGCAGAATGTTGATAATGGTTGAAGTCATATGATGGAACTTGGGGATCCAGGGTAGAGGTGAGGGCAGGAAACACATTACCCCGGAAAAGGAAAGTAGGGGCATGGGCAGGGGCAGAATGACCCCAGAATAGGGCAGAGATGTTAAAGGGAAGTCTGTGAGGTGAGAGAGTCACCTGGCCCTTATGGGAAACACCACGTGCTGATTCTGAGGAAGAGGAGATCCTGAAAGAAAGAGAAGGTGCTTCTTTGAGAAATTGGGATTTGGGGACAGAAGATGGGGATGGAGGAAGACGTGGAGATGGAGGTGGAGATGGAGATGGATATGAGAGATTGAGGTGGAGGTGAAGATGAGAAGTAGAGAGGGAGATGAAGTTGGAGGTGGAGATGAAGATGGAAGTGGCAGTGGAGATGAAGATGGAGGTGGAGATGAAGATGGAGATGAGCATGCAGGTGGAGATGAAGATGGGGATGGATGTGAGAGATGGAGATGGAGGGAGACAGAGAGAGAGAGGAGAGAGAGAGAACAAGAATTTCACCATTTTCACCTTGTCTCTGGAAAGATACCATCCCTTGAAGGAAAACAGACTTTCAGGGAGCCAGGAGGCCCTGGGCAGAGCAAAGACTGGGTTTGGTTGGCCAAACAAGTGTGTACAGAAGGGACCGTCTCTTGATCTTGTTAGAGCTGGTCTCCTTATCTGTCGTGTGTTTGTAATTGGCCAGGTATTCGAAAACCCTGTCTGCAAATATCCACTGAGTGTTTGCCCTTTGACCTTGTGTTCCCCAGGTTGCTACACAGCACTCGGCTCACAGCTCTCCCCAACACTGCATCAAACACGCTCCGAGCAGCCCCCGTGTCTGCCCTCTGCTAGACGCGGAGCTGCAGACACAACTAAGAAGACGACGTCCCTCTCCAAAGAGGAGCTCCAGGCGTCCCCATTTGCCCGCTCAGTGGTGTCTCTGACAAACAAGGTAAAGTGATGTCTCAGGTGAGAGGGGAGAGAACAGCAGGAACTTTCTGGCTGTTTCTCACGCACTCATGTATTCATCCGCCAACAGCTGGTTGGGTGGGGTGTGTGGACCATGACAGCTGGCAAGCAACAGTGAGTGTCCAGGAGAATAAGGAGCAAGCACTTTTCCCTCCGGTAGATTCTCGAGTGTCTGAAATGCACCACTTAATGGGGCAGCAGTTGCAGGGCCGGGCCTGGGGCTTCCTCAGCTTCCTATGCGCTCCAGCAGGTAGCTCAGCGCCTGGCTGGGGCTTAGGACTTGCCAGACATTTGTGAAATGATTCATCAAATAGGGGAGCTGTGGCAGGAAGGTTCGGCACGGCAGCGTCAGGTCGCCATTGCTGTTCCTCTCCATACAACTGTCAAGTATGACCTGTGTTCTTAGAGCCGGGGTGGTCAGATGGGACTGGCTAATGAGGGGGCAGGAGAGGCAGGTGTGAGGAGACCCTCTGACCTGTTCCCCATCCCCTTCCCCTCCCTCCGTGCTCTCTGATGGATGGACACCTCACCAAGTCTGGTTGCCCTCCACTGGCTGGCCTTCCTGAAGTCTTCAAGGCTCCCCAAGCAGCTTCTCCAAAGGAGAAGCAGCACACAGTGCGTTAGGGGAGCGTCGACGCTTTTCATACAGTAACAATAACTGTCATTTCTCGGACTCTTCTTATGGGCTGGGAACCAGGCTGAGTGCTTTATCTGCATTGTGTCCTTTAACCCTCCTGACAAGTCACTGAGGATGGGACAGTTATTACCTCATTTTGCAGGTGAGGAAACAGGATCAGAGAGGTTAAATGACTTGCCCAACGTTACTCAGCAGATGAGTAGTGAACCAGGTTAGAAAGGGGTTTTGGAGCCTGTCTGGCTCCAGAGCCTGGGTTCGAGTCTGTCCCGCTCCCCTTTGGGATGGTTTTGAGGTTTTGGTTTTGTTTTTTTTTTTAAACTGGAAGAACAGTGAATGGAGAGCATATTTGAAATGGGGGCACTGGCCATGCACAGAATTGCAGGGGTGGCTGCTTTGGGTGAGGGGTTAGGCCGGCCCTGATGGGTGGAGCTGCTGAGGACGTGGGGGCTGAAGCCGGGGGCCCTGAGCTGCAGCCAGCAGAGCAGCAAGAGGCCTGTGACATAGGCCACAAAGCCACTACCACCATCATCCCAGTGGGGCACAAAATGCGTGGTACCTGCCACCTTCTTCACCTGGAGCATCTCTTTTAATAGCTCTACTACGATGGTACTCTTATTATCATTCCCATTTTACAGATGAGGAAATTGAGGCTCAGAGCTGCCTGACCCCAAATCCTGGTCTTTATACTGCACTCTGCTTGCTCAAGGATGGAGCCTGCCCTTCCCCTTCACTACCGTCAATATTAATAGGTTGCCAGATTTAGCCAATAAAATGACAAGATGCCCAGTTAAATTTGCGTTTCAGATAAGCAACAAATGGTTTTTCTTATAAGACTGTTCCAAATATTGCCCAGGACATCCTTATACCAAAATGTATTTGTTGTTTATGAGAAATTCAAAGGTAACTGGCATCCTTTTGTAATGTATCTGGCAACCCTGATATCATAAGAAGCCCCACTGGGCTTGGGTCTGGAGTTATCTGTCCCTTCCCAACCTTCTCCTCCCTGATAGGAGCTGGACTATTCTGGGAATTGCAAGGACCAAAAGCAGGGGAGAGCGGGCACATGTCTCACAGCCAGGAGGTGGGCCCAGAGGGAAGGGTCGTCTGGTGGGAGAACAGGGGCAGGTTGCGAAACACAAGTGATAGAAATAACACGATTCCTGAGACAGACCCCAAGCGTGGGTTTGTATTTGGAATTCCTGAGTTGTGGAGGGTCTTGCTCTCTCCCCACTGGAGTCCCCACAAGGCCTCACCCAGCTGCCACTGCGAGTGGCTGCCCTCCCCCCAACAAGACATTCGATTGGTGACCCCATCCCTCTGATAAGGTGAGTGGTGCCTAGTGCCTGAGCTGATAAAGCAGAGGCCAGAGTGTTTCTGGATCTTCTGCTGCTGTCACCAGGGCACCTGTCTGTCACCGCCCGCAGTGCTTCTAGGAAGGGAAGTTCTCCAAAGGTCACACTCCACCTAGACAGTACCACTCACCTCGCTCTTCACATCGCCCAGCCGGCGCCCAGGCCCTGCCCGGTTACAAAGTGGAAAGACAGCCAGGTGATAACGTCTGCTTTTACCTGGGGGTATGGTCCCCGTGGCACACGTCTGCCCTACCTGTTTTGTCCATGTTTATATATGCCAGCCTCGTTTCCCCTTTCTGACATGGAGCCTGCCCCAGCCCGCACGCTGCGACTTGTTTTCCTGACACCTGCCCTGGTTGCCTGCCACACCTGCAGCTGCGAGGGATGGGCCCACAGATGCTGAGGTCTGATGTGGGATGCCCAGGAGGACGGTCTGGGTGTGAGGTCCCTCCCATGCACTCCAGGATCTGAGGGTGGCCTTGTACCTTGACGTCTGGCTTTTTTGTTCCTGCCTCTGTCGAGGTTTGGGAGGGTGGTTCTTGCCCAGCCCTTTCTGCCAATGGCTGTGAAGGGTGAAGCCCAAATGCTGTCCGGCAGGGCGGAAGCAGCCACCTGCACACAGCTTCCCCTCCTCCAGGTGCAGAGCCGGGACAGCCCCTCCTCCCTGCCACAGTTCTCACAGGGCAGCCCCTCCAGCCTGCTGGCGGCTGGCTCACCCCCTGCCCTCCCAGGGCACAGCCCCCTCCCCTTTGCCAGCCATGCACAGCTGCCTCCTAACTCCAGTTCACAGACCCAACACACACTCTAAAACAAAGTTAAAACCAGCTCGTTCCTCTGGGGAAATGGAAGGAAGGGCAGAGGGACAGGTCCCCTCCTTACTTACTGTCCTCAACGTCCCTGGGGAAGATGGGGGACCTGGGGCTCACATGCAGCTTGTACCAGGAGGAAGCCGGCAATGAGCTTCTGCTCAAGTTCTCACGGCAGCCTGAGGAAGCCTCCCTGGCCCCATCCAGGAGCCTCTGTGCAGCGAATCCCCGCGGAGAACAGGCTCCAGCGGGGATGATGAGCTCACAGGATGTGGGCTAATGGGTTAACCCTTGGCGGGCCGCTGGCAGAGGTACTTGTGATAGGGCTTTGGCTCAGCTCTGCTCAGCCTCTATTAGATGAATCTTGTGAAAAATTAATGAAGTTTCTCTGCAGTCTGTCTTCAAGTTTCGGGGAGATGTGCATGAGGCTGGTGTCTGGGCCAGGGCTGCTTCTCCTGACCCAGGCTCAGAAATCAGGAGACCTGGAGTTCCGGGGATGCTGGAGCGTGTGATGGTGACGGCAGTGGTGACAGGCCAAAGGGTGGGTTACCCAGAGTCTACACGAGCTCTGTCCAGTGCAGGCCTTGGCTGTGAGACCTGGGAGCCCTGTTTGTTCTGGATGTTGGAGAAAGCATGTGTAGACTTACTTAACATCCTCTGTTCCAAGATGGCAGGGATACTTCTGGGGAATTCCCAAGCCCTATGGGTGGACACCTTGTGTGACAAAATACCAGGAACCCACAGACAAAGGTCAGATGAGCATATAGGGTCCTACCCCACCCCAGGCCCAGACATCTCTGAACTGGGGGCAAAGTAGCATGTTCATCCTTGCTTCTCCCGGCTTTCCTGACTGTGCCCCTGTATTTTTCATGTTACTTATCATGGTGATAAGAAACGAATGAGAAACATCACTGCAGTGGTGGGGCGGGGTTTCCATCTCTATTAACAGTCATCACATTGTGCTTTTGGAAGCTGGGTGTGAGGTGTTGAATTGCCCAGTCTCAAGATGTGGGTCTGTACCCTGAAGCCAACAAGATTGCCTAAAATCCTGAAAGCCAGGCTGACCCTCCACT
Source organism: Leucopleurus acutus (assembly GCF_964270905.1). Classification (NCBI taxonomy): domain Eukaryota; kingdom Metazoa; phylum Chordata; class Mammalia; order Artiodactyla; family Delphinidae; genus Leucopleurus; species Leucopleurus acutus. Next base: position 54,453,569 of record NC_139161.1, read on the forward strand.
CTTAACACCAACTCAAGGATGAGAAGCCTTGCTTCTGGCTGGTTGGGGGCTCCGGGGTGAAGGGGGGGTCCCTGCTATGGTAATGGTACATGGGGGGCCTGTAGGGGAGGCTATGTGTCCTGTAGGGGAGACTCTCCCAGGAGTGACCCCAGGAAGCGAAGACCAAGACAGGAATGGGAATCTTCCATGCCTGGTAGCTTGTGAAATGAACATGTTTCCAGCCTGGGAAGGCTCTGCAGAGGTTGATGGGTGATAAAGGGCTAGAGAAGCAGAGGGCCCCGAGGGCCAGCCATCCACCAAGCTGCTGGAGGGGGTCGAGCTGAGGGGGCTTTTCCTCTGGCTTCCTGTGGAAGCGAAGCCTTCTCTGATCAGGGGATGAGTGTCCAGGGGAGCTGGACTTGAAGGCTTCTGAGGATGTTGCTTGCTCTGCCTTTATACTCGGATCGGTTTGTCAGACTCAATGGCCTGGCTTGTGAAGAAACCCGGGGGTGAATTATTTTGCAGTGCAGATAATCAGATCATTTACTCTTCCCTCAGTTCAGGTTTCTGTGCTTTCCCCCAACCCTCTGCAGGGCGTGGCAGGCAGTGTAGTAACAGCCATCAGTAAGACACATCCGTATTTAGCATTCCTCCATGTCGGGCACCAGTCTAAAGTATTTTATAAATGTACAGTAATTCATGTATTCCCCCACATACTCCTATCAGTTAGGGATGTGAGCTATATTATTATTCTTATATTTGGCTTTGCACAAATTACTTAACTTCCCTGAGCCTTAATTTTTTCATTTAAGTGGATGTGATCATTGCTACCTTAGAGAGTTTTTGTAAGAACTGTATAAGAAAATGCACATAGCAAGTGCTTAATGAATATATGTACATATTGATATATTCTGTATGATATATATTCACACATTATATAATCATATAATACATGATATATGATTAATATATTACATATATATTAGATATAATGTATATTGTATATAGTGTATGTATGCATATGATATAAGCGTATATATGTACCTATGCAAATTAGGGGGGATCTGGGTCCAGGAGAAAGTGCCCAGGTAGAAGCTATGCTGTCTGCAGGCCCCTCCCTAGCAGGACAGAGGAGGGGGCTTGAGAAGCCAGCTTGGACCCTGGACAATCGACACCAAGTGTCCCCGGGAGGCAGGGCTGCTGCTGCAGTTGTGGTATCGAGGGGGCAGAAAGCAGGCACAGGCCCTGCCTGGGGGATGGCTGGCGGCACCCCCCTTCCCCACGCTGTAGCTCACAGCTGCTCTGGCTTAGCTCTGCCCCCCTCACCCGGCTAGCCTAGTGGTCCACACACCCATGGTGCACGGGGTGACCAACTATCACCCCTGGTTCGCTGGGGTGACCAATGCTCTTTTCTTTTTTTTCATTTGTCACCCTTCTTTCTTAAAAAGTATTTTAAAGGAAATCTCAGACATCTCTTCTTTAGTGAATCCTTGCCACTGGAGATGTGTATCTCTGTAACAGATTAGGACCTTCTTCCTTCCTTTCTTCCTCTTATTTAAAACAATATCCACAATGCCATCATAGTCTCACTTGAAATGTAAACGTTCCTTAATGTTAATACCATTCACTCACATTTCCCTGATCGTCTCAGAAACGTCTTTTTATGGTCAGGTCTCCGTAAAGCAGGGTCCTCCCAAGTGCCGGCCCTATGCGCTGTGACTCCCAAGCTCCCTCTCCTCCATAGCAGTCACTCCCGCCTCTGTTCACACCATTTAGTGACTGAAGATTCCAGGTCATGTGAGTTGGAGAACCCACATTCCAGACCTGGCTGGCTGCTTCAGACAACTGAAGACTTCCTGTAAGAGAAACGGAAATTGGAAACTGCGCTGAAGTGCACATCTTAAATGGTGTCATTTAACATTTTCCTCTTTTCTGCAAGGGCTGGGTCTTGACTTCTGCTGCAGCCGGTGATCCTAGGACAGGGTCTTGGCACAGAGGTGCCAGGCAATGTGGAATAAACGGCCAAGTGAACATCCACAAGCCATCTTACAATGTACAGAGGCCTTTTGCCTCGTGCTGTTGGGTCCTCAAAGTAGACCCGCGACACAGGCAGGGCTGCATTTTGTGTATGCTTCTCAGTTGTACTGCTGGGACCGGCCACCAAGACGGGAGAAGCCTTTTAGCTTTCCAGGGCCTGGGGAAATCATGCCAAGCAATTGCTTAGATCAGGCAGCCCCAGGGAGAGGCCACCACCTTCCACCTGCTCCCCCGCCCCCTATGTTAACCTCTGCCTTCCTTCCTTTCCCATCGGGGGTGCCCTGGCCAAGAAAATAGGACTCTGGCCCTAAATCTCTCCCGGTCTGACCCCTTGGTCTTCTTGAGAAATTCGCTTAAGTCAAGCGTCTCCCTAACCAATCTCTCTGGCTGGTCAAGCATCCCCCTCTCTAAGCCACGAGGCCATTTCCTAAAGCACCTGCATCTTTGCTTTTCTCTTCTTGTCTCTTGAGACGCTCTTGTTCCTTGTCTATCTGTCGGTCTTCTCCCTCAACTGCTTCTATTTCTCCTACATGACAGTTCTCGAGATGCCGTATTTCCTTGGGGGACACTCAAGGAGATACTGCCCCTTTCTTTCTCAGTACGTGTTAATTGAGCAGACAGTGTGGAGATGGCAGCCGGGTCGGGTCCTGCGTGGGGAATCAGAACGCCCTGAAGGCATTGGGAATTTCCTGATTGGGGCTGGGGCTAGGGGAGCCGGGGACACGGAGGAGGAAGTGATTGGTGGCATTTACGAGAACAAGTGGGAGTGGAGCAGGGCAGGAAAGAACATCTTTTTGGGGTGTGGTTCCTAGGGCCATCAATACCTGCCAGGACCTGCCCTCCTTTTGTGGGGGTCTGAGACCCCCGGAAGGAGCAGGACCTGGACCTGGATGGCCGGTGGGGGGGGGCGGGGGCGGCGGGGTGTGGTCAGAGGGCAGGAGCCGCCTGCTCCTTGGGCGCGGCTGCCATCTAGTGGTGATATTTAGGTAGTGTTGCTATCTGAAGTTCAATTAGTCCTCGCCCAGCAATTGGCCTCTGGCCTGGTAATTAACACTGAACTTGACGTTGGAAAAGTCAGCGTCACAATATTTGCCGATAAATACCATCTCCCGAAAGTAGTCTCCGCAGTTTCAAAATCTGAAAGAATTATCACTGTCTAGCTTTCGAATAATTTAGAAGATTCATGTATTCATCGTTTCATCGAATATTTTCTGTGGATCTGTCATATGCCAGGCATGTTTTAGGGTAGGCACTGGAAATAAAGAGGTGAACTCGACGAACTGTACAACTTATGTGGCAAAAGAAAGGCAACTAAACCAACAATTCCAGTCCAGAAAGAAAAATACTTCAATACAGATATGTCTGTGCTGTGCTTTGAGAATACAAAGGAGGGTCATCTTAGATTGGTCTAGAGTGCTAACTGGGAAGGAAGGCAGAGGCTTTTTGAAGGAGATTATGGCTAAGATGAACCTTGAAGGGCATATAGGAGGCAGAAAAAGAATGATGGAGGGGAGGGGAGTGGCGGAGGTGGAGGTGGAGGGGGGTGAAGATCAGAGGGGATGATGAGACACAGGGAACAGACCGTAGGAACACAGGAAGTTTTCCATTTCTCCTTTTATGAATTCCCCAAACATTCAGTTGTGAATATAAGGAATTCAGTCTAGAACGTGGAAATGGGTTCTAACCAAGGATTTTTTTTTATTATTACTAGAATTTTAGAACTGGAAAGGATCCCAAAGAAATTATATCTAATGTGTTTAACAGTTCTTCTGTTAATATTTACACTGTCCCAGTTTCTCCTGCTAAAATGGCAGTGCCTTCCCGTGCCTTGGGCAGTTAGGGTGGGGCCTTGATGAAGTCTAAGGTGGACTTGTGTAATAGTCTGCCCAGGGGTTGCTCTGCCTTGGTTGGTTCCGTCATATGACCTCATCACCAAAGGAAGAATCAGGTGTATTTCTTCCTTCCCTCCCTCTCTCCCTCCTTTTCTTCCTTCCTTCTTTTTGTTTTTAATCCAACAAATAGTGGTGACTACCTGCTATGTGCCAGGCTGGGCATATTGATGATTCAGAGGTGAATGAGATCTGTCCCTGCCCTCAGAGGGCTGACAGTCTAGTGGGGTAGACAGACAGGTAAATATGTATAAACAGCTGTCAACAGACATTCCCCCCCATCAGGTAACAGAAGAATCTAGTCCTTTACCCCCCTCTTTCAGGAGTCACTTCCCTCTAAAGTATTTGGAGAGGGAAATTTCCCCTCTCCAAATATTCGTCCCTTCCCCCTCTGCTGCTACCGGCCTCCACTTCCCTTTGTCCCAGGTCCATCCCAGGCCTCTGGTCTGCTGCTGTTCACCCCTCAAAGTTCCACCAACACAGAGTGTGTGTGTTTCATGGGTAAATACTCCCCATTCGAGAGAACACAAGATTTCTAGGCAGGAAACCACTTAACTTTATTTTTTCCTAATTCAGTACACTTGAATGGACCGCAAGCTGGGCTAACATGGAAGGTTAAACCCTTCCCAGGGATTCTGCATTAAAAAAGCCTTCTAGAATAGAATTGGCTTTTTTGTTTTGGATGCACAGTTGTATACCTTTTAACGCATGTATAGATTTGTGTAACCACTACCATAATCAGGGTAAAGAATAATTCCTTCACCCCAAGGTGTTCCCTCGTGCTGTCCCTTTATAGTGACTCTCTTTCCTCTGGCAATCCCTGATTTGTTTTCCATCTCTGTAGCTTTGTCTTTTCAAGAATGTCATGTAAACAGAATCATACGATATGTAAACTTTTGAGACTGGCTTCTACCACTTGGCATATTGGCTTCAAGAGCCATCAGAGTTGTTGCGTGCATCAATCGTTTTGTCCTTTTCATTGCTGAGTAGTCTTCCATTGGGTAGATGTACCACTTTCTTATTCACCTGCGGAAGAGCATTTGAGTTGTTTCTAGTGTTTGACAAATATGAGTAGAGTTGCTAGAAACATTTGTTTCTGGGCTTTTGTGTTAACAGAAGTTTTCTTTCCTCGAGGACTGGGACTCCTGAGTCATATGGTAAATGTATAATTAACTTTATAAATGCTAAGTTGTTTTCCGGGGTGGCTCACACATTAATGGTCTTGGGGAGATAATACGAAATACCCTGCACTTCCTACTTCTGCATTAAATAATTGAAAAAAAATCATTATTTGATTTAAACCAGTGTATTTTGGGGAAGAGGGGGTCCCTGTTACTTATAACCAAATACAGTTCCTAATTGATGCAACTTCTATGCCAGCTACTGTCCTAGGCATTGGAGGAACAAATTTGAGTGAGAAAATGTCCCTATCCTTAAGTTCAACAGGGGTAAATGCTGGGTAGCATGTGATAGAAAAGGACCGCTTTCTCAGACAAACAAACAACAGTCAAGGTTGTATGAAGAAACCCACCAAGCGGAACGTACGCCCCATGGAGCCATGATTTTGCTCTGTTGTGTTTACTACTGTATCTCTTGGGCTTGGAACAGAATTAAAAGTATTCAAATCATATAAACTCAATGAATAAAATGGAAATAGAACATGTCTTCAAATTAAAATATCTTCTGTAGGGAGAGGATGATGATGACGGACCTTCTTGGATTTCTGGTTGGGTTGGAGAGCAGTGCCAATGGGATGGGGCACTTAGGACCTGCGCTCAGGTGGGGACCCTCTGGAGGTGGAGGCCAGCTAGGCAGCACATCCTCTGCGGTGATCTTTGTAATTGCTTTCCGAGCATACCGGGCTTCTTGTGGCATTGATACTGGAGGCTCTGGGGGCTCAGTTTGGCTTGAGAATGCCTCTCCTGAAAGTGAGAATAGCAATTAAGGAAAGCATGGGGAGAGTATTAACCCATTTGATTAATGAGGTCACTTGTTTTGCTAATAATCTCACCGAGGACTTTGAGGAGAACTGTGGCAATGGATTAAAACCCCAAAGGATGGACATTTCCTCTTCAGCCCGTAAAGTCCCCAACCAGTCCTGCAAAGCCAGTCACTGGTTTTAACTGAAATTCTCTTGTCCTTCCCACTAATTTCTCTGTGGACCTGTATGACTCAAGCCAGCCTCCCTGGCGAGGTTTTCAAAATGTATTACACAATTTCAGCCAGTGTTTGTAGCATCTTGGACCTTACATAAGAATAATGACGGGAAGAGGAACCAAGATGGTGGAGCAGAAGGACGTGCTCTCACTCCCTCTTGTGAGAACACCAGAATCACAACTAGCTGCTGGACAGTCATCGACAGGAGGACACTGGAACTCACCAAAAAAGATACCCCACATCCAAAGACAAAGGAGAAGCCACAAAGAGGTGGTAGGAGGGGCGCAATCACAGTAAAATCAAATCCCATAACCGCTGGGTGGGTGACTCACAGACTGAAGAACACGTATACCACAGAAGTCCACCCACTGGAGTGAAGGCTCTGAGCCCCACGTCAGGCTTCCCAACCTGGGGGTCCAGCAACGGGAGGAGGAATTCCTAGAGAATCAGACTTTGAAGGCTCGTGGGATTTGATTGCAGGACTTCGACAGGACTGTGGGAAACAGAGACTCCACTCTTGGAGGACACACACAAAGTAGTGTGTGCATCAGGACCCAGGGGAAGGAGCAGTGACCCCAGGGAAGACTGAACCAGACATACCTGCTAGTGTTGGAGTGTCTCGTGCAGATGCAGGGGGTGGCTGTGGCTCACCGTGAGGACAAGGACACTGGCAGCAGAAATTCTGGGAAGTACTCCTTGGCGTGAGCCCTCCCAGAGTCAGCCATTAGCCCCACCAAAGAGCCCAGGTAGGCTCCAGTGTTGGGTTGCCTCAGGCCAAACAACCAGCAGAGAGGGAACTCAGCCCCACCCATCAACAGTCAAGTGCATTAAAGTTTTACTGAGCTCTGCCCACCAGAGCAACAGTCAGCTCTACACACCACCGGTCCCTCCCATCAGGAAACTTACACAAGCCTCTTAGATAGCCTCATCCACCAGAGGGCAGACAGCAGAATCAAGAAGAACTACAATCCTGCAGCCTGTGGAACAAAAACCACATTCACAGAAAGACAGACAAGATGAAAAGGCAGAGGGCTATGTACCAGATGAAGGAACAAGATAAAACCCCAGAAAAACAACTAAATGAAGTGGAGATAGGCAGCCTTCCAGAAAAAGAATTCAGAATAATGATAGCGAAGATGATCCAGGACCTCGGAAAAAGAATGGAGGCAAAGATTGAGAAGATGTAAGAAATGTTTAACAAAGACCTAGAAGAATTAAAGAACAAACAAACAGAGATGAACAATACAATAACTGAAATGAAAACTACACTAGAAGGAATCAATAGCAGAATAACTGAGGCAGAAGAACAGATAAGTGACCTGGAAGACAGAATGGTGGAATTCATTGCTGTGGAACAGAATAAAGAAAAAAGAATGAAAAGAAATGAAGACAGCCTAAGAGACCTCTGGGACAACATTAAACGCAACAACGTTCGCATTATAGGGGTCCCAGAAGGAGAAGAGAGAGAAAGGACCTGAGAAAATATTTGAAGAGATTATAGTTGAAAACTTCCCTAACGTGGGAAAGGAAATAGACACCCAAGTCCAGGAAGTGCAGCGAGTCCCATACAGGATAAACCCAAGGAGAAACACGCCAAGACACATAGTAATCAAATTGGCAAAAATTAAAGACAAAGAAAAATTATTGAAAGCAGCAAGGGAAAAACGACAAATAACATACAAGGGAATTCCCATAAAGTTAACAGCTGATTTCTCAGCAGAAACTCTACAAGCCAGAAGGGAGTGGCATGATATACTTAAAGAGATTAAAGGGAAGAACCTACAACCAAGATTACTCTACCCGGCAAGGATCTCATTCAGATTCCATAGAGAAATCAAAAGCTTTACAGACAAGCAAAAGCTAAGAGAATTCAGCACCACCAAACCACCTCTACAACAAATGCTAAAGGAACATCTCTAAGTGGGAAACACAAGAGAAGAGAAGGACCTACAAAAACAAACCCAAAACACTTAAGAAAATTGTCATAGGAACATACATATCGATAATTACCTTAAATGTGAATGGATTAAATGCTCCAACCAAAAGACACAGGCTTGCTGAATGGATACAAAAACAAGACCCATGTATATGCTGTGTACAAGAGACCCACTTCAGACCTAGGGACACATAGAGACTGAAAGTGAGGGGATGGAGAAAGATATTCCATGCAAATGGAAATCAAAAGAAAGCTGGAGTAGCAATACTCATATCAGATAAAATAGACTTTAAAATAAAGAATGTTACAAGAGACAAGGAAGGACACTACATAATGATCAAGGGATCAATTCACGAAGAAGATATAACAAGTGTAAATATGTATGCACCCAACATAGGAGCACCTGAATACATAAGGCAACTGCTAACAGGTATAAAAGAGGAAATTGACAGCAACACAATAATAGTGGGGGACTTTAACACCTCACTCACACCAATGGACAGATCATCCAAAGTGAAAATAAATAAGGAAACAGAAGCTTTAAATGACACAATAGACCAGAGAGATTTAGTTGATACTTATAGGACATTCCATCCAAACACAGCAGATTACACTTTCTTCTCAAGTGTGCACAGAACATTCTCTGGGATAGATCACATCTTGGGTCACAAATCAAACCTCAGTAGATTTAAGAAAATTGAGATCATATCAAGCATCTTTTCTGACCACAAGGCTATGAGATTAGAAAGGAATTACAGGAAAAAAAAGTAAGAACAACAAACACATGGAGACTAAACAATACATTACTAAATAACCAGGATATCACTGAAGAAATCAAAGAGGAAATCAAAAAATACCTAGAGACAAATGACAATGAAAACACAGCGATCCAAAACCTATGGGATGCAGCAAGAGCAGTTCTAAGAGGGAAGTTTATAGCTATACAAGCCTACCTCAAGAAATAAGAAAAATCTGAAACAATTTAACCTTACACCTAAAGGACCTAGAGAAAGAAGAACAAACAAAGCCCAAAGTTAGCAGCAGGAAAGAAATCATAAAGATCAGAGCAGAAATAAATGAAATTGAAACAAAGAAAACAATAGCAAAGATCAATAAAACTAAAAGCTGGTTCTTTGAGAAGATAAACAAAATTGATAAACCATTAGCCGGACTCATCAAGAAAATGAGGGATAGGACTCAAATCAATCAAATTAGAAATGAAAAAGGAGAAGTTAAGACAGACACTTCAGAAATACAAAGCATCCTAAGAGACTACTACAAGCAACTCTATGCCAATAAAACGGACAACCAGGAAGAAATGGACAAATTTTTAGAAAGGTATAACCTTCCAAGACTGAACCAGGAAGAAACAAAAAATATGAACAGACCATTCACAAGTAATGAAATTGAAACTGTGATTAAAAATCTTCCAACAAACAAAAGTCCAGGACCAGATGGCTTCACAGGTGAATTCTATCAAGCATTTAGAGAAGAGCTAACACCCATCCTTCTCAAACTCTTCCAAAAAACTGCAGAGGAAGGAACACTCCCAAACTCATTCTATGAGGCCACCATCACCCTGATACCAAAACAAGACAAAGATACTACAAAAAAAGAAAATTACAGACCAATATCATTGATGAATATAGATGCAAAAATCCTCAACAAAATAGTAGGAAACAGAATTCAACAACACATTAAAAGGATCATACATCATGATCACGTGGGGTTTATCCCAGGGATGTGGGGATTCTTCAATATATGCAAATCAATCAATGTGGTACACCATATTAACAAATTGAAGAATAAAAACTCTATGACCATTTCAATAGATGCAGAAAAAGCTTTTGAAAAAAATTCAACACCCATTTATGATAAAAACTCTCCAGAAAGTGGGCACAGAGGGAGCCTACCTCAACATAATAAAGCCCATATATGACAAACCCACAGCAAACATCATTCGCAATGGTGAAAAACTGAAAGCATTTCCTCTAAGATCAGGAACAAGACAAGGATGTCCACTCTCACCACTGTTATTCAACATAGTTTTGGAAGTCCTAGCTATGGCAATCAGAGAAGAAAAAGAAATAAAAGGAATACAAATTGGAAAAGAAGAAGTAAAACTGTCACTGTTTGCAGATGACGTGATACTATACACAGAGAATCCTAAAGATGCCACCAGAAAACTACTAGAGCTAATCAATGATTTTGGTAAAGTTGCAGGACACAAAATTAATGCACAAAAATTTCTTGCATTCCTATACAGTAATGATGAAAAATCTGAAAGAGAAAGTAAGGAAACACTCCCATTTACCACTGCAACAAAAAGAATAAAATTCCTAGGAGTAAACCTACCTAGGGAGACAAAAGACCTGTATGCAGAAAACTATAAGACACTGATAAAAGAAATTAAAGATGATACCAACAGATGGAGAGATATACTATGTTCTTGGATGGAAGAATCAATATTGTGAAAATGACTATACTACCCAAAACAATCTACAGATTCACTGCAATCCCTATCAAATTACCAATGGCATTTTTTATGGAACTAGAACAAAAAAATCTTAAAATTTGTATGGAGACACAAAAGACGCCGAATAGCCAAAGCAGTCTTGAGGGGAAAAAACGGAGCTGGAGGAATCAGACTCCCTGACTTCAGACTACAGTACAAAGCTACGGTAATCAAGACAATATGGTACTGGCACGAAAACAGAAACATAGATCAATGGAACAAGATAGAAAGCCCAGAGGTAAACCCACACACCTATGGTCAACTAATCTATGACAAAGGAAGCAAGGATGTACAATGGAGAAAAGACAGTCTCTTCAATAAGTGGTGCTGGGAAAACTGGACAGCTACATGTAAAAGAATAAAATTAGAACACTCCCTAACACCATACACAAAAATAAACTCAAAATGGATTTGAGACCTAAATGTAACACCGGACACTATAAAACTCTTAGAGGAAAACATAGGAAGAACACTCTTTGACATAAATCACAGCAAGATCTTTTTTGATCCACCTAAAGTAATGGAAATAAAAGCAAAAATAAACAAATGGGACCTAATGAAACTTCAAAGCTTTTGCACAGCAAACGAAACCATAAACAAGACAAATAGACAACCCTCAGAATGGGAGAAAATATTCGCAAATGAATCAACGGACAAAGGATTAATCTCCAAAATTTACAAGTAGCTCATGCAGCTCAATATCAAAAAAACAAACAACCCCATCCAAAAATGGGCAGAAGACCTAAATAGACATTTCTCCAAAGAAGACATACAGATGGCCAAGAAGCACATGAAAAGCTGCTCAACATCACTAATTATTAGAGAAATGCAAATCAAAACTACAATGAGGTATCACCTCACACCAGTTAGAATGGGCATCATCAGAAAATCTACAAACAGCAAATGCTGGAGAGGGTGTGGAGAAAAGGGAACACTCTTGCACTGTTGGTGGGAATGTAAATTGATACTGTTCTCACTATGGAGAACAGTATGGAGGTTCCTTAAAAAACTAAAAATAGAATTACCATATGACCCAGCAATCTCACGGCTGGGCATATACCCAGAGAAAACCATAATTCAAAAAGACACGTGCACCCCAATGTTCATTGCAACACTATTTACAATAGCCAGGTCATGGAAGCAACGTAAATGCCCATTGACAGATGAAGGGATAAAGAAGTTGTGGTACATATATACAATGGAGTATTACTCAGCCATAAAAAGGAACGAAATTGAGTCATTTGTTGAGACGTGGATGGATCTAGTAAGTCAGAAAGAGAAAAACAAATATCATATATTAACGCATATATGTGGAACCTAGAGAAATGGTACAGATGAACTGGTTTGCAGGGCAGAAATGGAGGCACAGATGTAGGGAACAAACATATGGACACCAAGAGGGGAAAGTGGCAGGGGTGGTGGTGGTGGTGTGATGAATTGGGCGATTGGGGTTGACATGTATACACTAATATGTATAAAATAGGTAACTAATAAGAACCTGCTGTATAAAAAATAAATAAAATTCAAAATAAAATAAAATCCTGTATGCCGTAACTAAGGCGCAGCGCGGCCTAAATAAGTAAATAAATAAATAAATATTTTTTAAAACCCCACAATGTCCTTCTTAGGATTTCTGCTGTTTGCCGAGTTTCTGCTCTGGGTGTGGGTTATAGTCACACGGTCGCCCCGGCTCCATGAACTGCTGAAGTAATGCTAAATCTAGTGATTTCTCTGCTTCTCCTTGCACCAACTGTGCTGTGAAACTTGGCTCTCCCCTCAATGTCCACAAATCCCCCACCTAAAGAAGGACTTCGTGTAGACTTCAACAAGGCCAGCAACTTCAGTTCATTTTTACAAGTTCTGTGGCTACGGTTACAGCATCTATAACTTATCTTCAAAAACTTCTGAATTAACAGTGTATTATAGATGAGTTACAAAGTAATTAATCCTGGGATAATGTAGATTAAAGTTAATGTTTGAGGCCCCCTCTGAGATGTTTTCCAAATCTCTGGATACCCAACTGGGTGTCAGTTTGATTCTGACACTAATTACCCCTCAACTCCCTCCTCAGGTTCATAATTTGTTAGAACGGGTCACAGAACTCACAGAAGCACTTGATTTCTGTTTACCAGTTTACTGTAAAGGATACAATGTAGGCACAGCTGGATGGAAGAGATGCACAGGGCGAGGTACAGGGATGTAGTGGGGGTAGCAGAGTTTCTACGCTCTCTCTGGCTCACCACCCTCCCAGCCCCTCAGTGTGTTCACTAACCCTGAAGCTCTCTGAACCTCTCCATTTCAAGGTTTTTATGGATGTTCCATTTCATGGACATGATTGATTAAATCACCGGCCATTGGTGACTGAACTCAATCTCCAGCCCCAGTCCCTCCGTGGAGGTCAGGGAGTGGGGTTGAAAGTTCCAGCCCTCTAATCATGTCTTGATCTTTCTGGAGACCTGCCACCATCCTGAAGCTGCCTAGGGGCCCCCAGCCACCAGTCATCTTATTAGCATAGAAAAGACGCTGATCACTCCAGAGATTCCAAGGTTTTTAGCAGCTGTGAGCCAGGAACTGTGGACAGAGACAAAATGTATATTTCTGTATGCCATACACCCTAATTAGGAATCTACACTTCAGGGATGGTAGGTGAAGTGCTTCAAATATTGCTGTGTAAATCTGCACTAGGCAATGCATTAATTGAGCATAAAGGGATGCTTTATATCTATTTAATAATATATAATATTTATACATATACATATATGTGTGTGCAAGTGTATACACACACGTTTGTGTACATATATACATAAATGTGTGTGCCTGTGTGCATCATGGTTGAGCACTAAAACTACTGGCTTTCCTGCCCTTGAATGAACAAGGTATAACAGCCCACAGGCTGTGCATCGTTCACTGCTGTCATTCACTTACATCTGGGCAGGAGGGGTCCCTGTCCTGGGCCCCATGCTTAAGAGTACGGCTCAGCAAACTTTTTCTGTAAATACTTTAGGCTTTGTGGACGCTAATGTCTTTGTCACAACTACTCAAGTCTGCTGTCGCAGGGCAAAAGCAGCCATAGACAATTCCTAAAAGAATGTGTGTGGCTGTGTTCCCATCAAACTTTATTTGCAAAGACGGGCAGTGGGCCGGTTTGGTCCATGGACTGTGGTTGGCCCCAGGTCCAGCGATGCTAAATCTGCATACTCACCAACTCTTCGCTTACGTGAGCTAATACATTCCTTTTTCTCCCTTAAGCCCGTGTGAGATGAGTTTCTGTCTGTGAACTAGAAACAGCCCTTACTGATAATATACCAGTGAAGAGGGCGGGAAGAGGCCCCGCTTTAGAACCCTGATTCTCAGACCTTCGCATGATACGGATCACCTGGAGAGGACGTTGAACCAAATATTGCTGGGCTTGCCTGCACAAGTCTGGTTCAGCAGGAGTGCGGTGCGGCCCAGAATTTGCATTTCTAGCAAGCTCCCAGGGGATATTGCTGCTGCTGGACCCCGCTTTGAGTATTGATTCTTTGGAGGACCCTTCCGTGGCCCTCTTCCAGCTGTGCCCCTCCCCCAAAGCGCAGATGTCTGTGGGGTCAAGGGAATCTGCGTTAAAGAGGCTACCTTGATGATTTGTGTGTGCCTTCTTGTTTGAGAAGCCCTGATCTATACTATGAGCCGTCCTGTACTGTGGTCAGAGCGGATGGCTTTGGAGCAGCCGATCTGAAGGCCGAATAACCATTTAGTGCTGGGTCTAGGGTCCTCAGCAGGGAGGCTTGTGATTAAACAAAGACCTTCACCCTCTCTCCCTGAGAGTATGGATGCAAACACACAGAGAAACTTAGGAGTTGATAGTGGGAGGAAGTTAGAAAAAGCCAGGAGGGAGCTGTGTGTAGCAAATGCTGAGGCAGGGAAAAGCTCGCGGTATCGGGAGGGTCTGAGTCGTGACCTTGGTAGTGTGTGGGCTGCGATTACTGGAACCTACAGTTGAGGGAAGGACATTTAATCGGGTCATTTGAGAGACCTTGATTTTGAATTCTCTGTCAACTTCTTTTCCTCCATAACATCCGACTCTTTAGCTGTTTCTGTGTTTCTTACCTTCTTACCACCATCACCAGAAGCGATTGCTTCTTTGGAACCTGGGAAATTCTAATTAATACATGAACCAGTATGAAAAAGAGAAGCACTCCAAAAGAAAAAAAACAGAGAGGATTTAAAAAAAAAAAAAAGCAACATTCAAAAATTCAAAAGCATTTTTATATACCAGGGCTAACCAGTTAGAAAATGTCAGCCTTTGGATATGAAGAAAAAGTATAAAATTGTTCGGGACACAGGAAGATATGAATAAACAGAAATATGCTGTGTTCCTGGTAGGAAGTCCCACTACTATCTAGTAGCTTGATTCTACACAAATGAATCAATAAATAAGAAATTCCAATAGGAACCTACCAGATTTTTTGTGGGAGTTTTCAAACTGAAGAAAAAAATGCATCTGGAATAGAAAAGTTATGAGAACAGCCTAGAAATTTTTAAATTAGAGTCAGGCATTTGGAGGTGGAGAAATACATAACAAAATTATAATAATAAAAACAACATGCTGTATTACCAGCGTGACGGGGAGATGGCACAGAACAGTCTAGAACAAACCCATATGGGAATGTAGTATGATTGCAGCAGCATATTGGGGCAGTGGAAAAAGATGGATGTTCAGCTCCATACTGTGTTTTACAGTGAAAATTTGAAAACAATGGAATACAATGAAATACATTTTAAGACTATGCATCTGCTAAATGACAGAATAAATATTGATATAGAGGTTCATGGTATATATATATTTTTTAACATCTTTATTGGAGTATAATTGCTTTACAATAGTGTGTTAGTTTCTGCTTTATAACAAAGTGAATCCACTATATGTATACATATATCCCCATATTTCCTCCCTCTTGCGTCTCCCTCCCTCCCACCCTCCCTATCCCACCCCTCTAGGTGGTCACAAAGCACCGAGCTGATCTCCCTGTGCTATGTGGCTGCTTCCCAATAGCTGTCTATTTTACATTTGGTAGTGTATATATGTCAATGCCACTCTCTCACTTCATCCCAGCTTACCCTTCCCCCTCCCCATGTCCTCAAGTCTATGCTCTATGGCTGTGTCTTTATTCCTTTCCTGCCCCTAAGTTCTTCAGAACCTTTTCTTTTCTTTTTTTTTTTACATTCCATATATATGTGTTAGCATACGGTAATTGTTTTTCTCTTTCTGACTTCACTCTGTATGACAGACTCTATCTAGGTCCATCCACCTCACCACAAATAACTCAATTTCATTTCTTTTTATGGCTGAGTAATATTCCATTGTATATACGTGCCACATCTTCTTTATCCATTCATCTGTCGATGGACACTTAGGTTGCTTCCATGTCCTGGCTATTGTAAATAGAGCTTCAGTGAACATTGTGCTACATGACTCTTTTTGAATTATGGTTTTATCAGGGTATATGCCCAGTAGTGGGATTGCTGGGTCATATGGTAGTTCTATTTTTAGTGTTTTAAGGAACCTCCATACTGTTCTCCATAGTGGCTGTATCAATTTACATTCCCACCAACAGTGCAAGAGTGTTCCCTTTTCTCCACACCCTCTCCAGCATTTGCTGTTTGTAGATTTTCTGATGATGCCCATTCTAACTGGTGTGAGGTGATACCTCATTGTAGTTTTGATTTGCATTTCTCTAATAATTAGTGATGTTGAGCAGCTTTTCATGTGCTTCTTGGCCATCTGTATGTCTTCTTTGGAGAAATGTCTATTTAGGTCTTCTGCCCATTTTTGGATGGGGTTGTTTGTTTTTTTGATATTGAGCTGCATGAGCTACTTGTAAATTTTGGAGATTAATCCTTTGTCGGTTACTTCATTTGCAAATATTTTCTCCCATTCTGAGGGTTGTCTTTTCATCTTGCTTATGGTTTCGTTTGCTGTGCAAAGGCTTTTAAGTTTCATTAGGCCCCATTTGTTTATTTTTGTTTTTATTTCCATTTCTCTAGGAGGTGGGTCAAAAAAGATCTTGCTGTGATTTATGTCCTAGAGTGTTCTGCCTTTGTTTTCCTCTAAGAGTTTTATAGTGTCTGGCTTTACATTTAGGTCTTTAATCCATTTTGAGTTTTTTTGTGTGTATGGTGTTAGGGAGTGTTCTAATTTCATTGTTTTACATGTAGCTGTCCAGTTTTCCCAGCACCACTTATTGAAGAGGCTGTCTTTTCTCCATTGTATATTCTTGCCTCCTTTATCAAAAATAAGGTGACCATATGTGTGTGGGTTTATCTCTGGGCTTTCTATCCTGTTCCATTGATCTATATTTTTGTTTTTGTGCCAGTACCATATTGTCTTGATTACTGTAGCTTTGTAGTATAGTCTGAAGTCCCGGAGCCTGATTCCTCCAGCTTTGTTTTTCTTTCTCATGATATATTGTTAAATGAAAAAAAAAAAAACCCCCACAGTTTACAAAACAGTAAAAAGTGTAGAATGAGCCACATTTGCTAAATACCTATATGTATGTTTATATTCACAAAGGTCACAAATGCAGATGTCTCTCTTGTCCCATTTTTTAAGAAACCAACTTTGATTGAGGTACTAACCATATCATCAGTGGCTCAGCACCTCCACTGCATTGGGTTTGGAATTAAGCTTCACCTCCCGATCTCGGCTGCAGGATCTAGGCTTGAAGGCTGGTTTCCACATGGCTCCCTGAATCACCTTTGAAGTTGACCACACTCCTGACCACGTGGCTTCCGAGAAAAATCCTGAGATGTGTTTTCCCTGGGTCACCATCCTCCCCATAATCTCCCATCTTTCCTTCCTCCGTCGGGTTCTGTCCTCCCCACAAGGTCTAGCTGCTACTGGTAAGTCAGAGAAATATCAGAGTTAAATAGATCCCATGATCATTCTAAGGGAATTGAGTGGCTCTGTAAGACCATGTAAAGCTCAAGAAAGGCAATAGGGGAAGGAATACTAATTACAGAAGCCTTGAACCCATACGGTAAGTCCCCTACATATGAACCTTCAAGTTGTGAACTTTCAAAGATGCAAACGTGCGTTCCACCAACGTCCTCCTCTCCCTCCTCCAGTCAGTAACTCTTTTTGCCTGTTCACTCGATGCCAGCCCCTGTGTGACAGCTGTTGTACCGTACTACTGTCCTTTTCAAGGTACTGTACTGTAAGATTAAAAATGTCTTCCTTATTTTTTTATGTATTATTTGTGTGAAAAGTATTATAAACCTATTATAGTACAGTATAGCCGACTGTGTTAGTTGGGTACCTAGGCTAACTTTGTTGGACTTATGAACAAATTGGCCTTATGAACATGCTCTCGGAACAGAACTTGTTCATATGTAGGGGACTTACCATATTCCCATCTCTTAAGTGTGGGGAGGGGTGTCCAGAAAAATCCCCCCAAACCAAGCAGATTATTCACCCTTTCCATCCTCCCCTCAAATTTCTGGAATTGAGAACGAGGTAGCCACATGGTGTGAAGACGGTGCTTGGTACAGCGAGCTTTACCTGCAGAGCTGGGCCCCACCTGGGCCACTTCTGCTCGCTGCTGTCTCATGCATCCAAATCACGACAGTTTACCAGGACACATGGCTTCTTTTCCTGACCACCCTCCAACCCATTCCTGCCTTAGAGCTTCAGGGAAAGGAGGTTAGGAACCCAGGAGGTGGGACCCGGTTGTAGCTGGGTGTATTCTAGAACAAAGCCCTTAAATGGCTTCTAAAGAGCAGGAATTACGTGGCAGTGAAGAGGTGAAATTCCCACCTATTACTTCACCATATAATTGGGTTAATAATTAAAACATAACTAGCAGGGACCTCATCCACATGGAGTCATTATGTGCTGCTTTTTCTGACCATTGTCACAAAATATGAAAACTACATCTCATAAGGGGAGCGTTCTCAGGATTGCTTAGCAACCTCCGCTGTAACTGTCACCCAGTTTGTAAGAACACGTGATTAATTATCGTGTCTTGTACCTAGAATATTATGCGTGTGGAAAAGTCATGGAGATGGATCCTCCTTGTCTTGAAACAGATCCCTCACAGTGGGGTTCACCTGGGAACATTTCAGAGTTTGTCTGCTGGGAGAGCCTTGAAACAGTCTTCATTAGAATACATAATTTAATGATAAAATCGTACAGCTTTTCCATGGAGGACGGCATCTCTTTCTAACCATATGGCCATTGTTGTACCGGAACAATTGCTGAACAAATCCAGGATTTCCCTACTCATTCGTGACAAGTATTTGTGTCTCATCACAATTCTAGGGAGAAGTTAGTGGTGATAACATAGAATCGAACGTCAGGTTTGGGAATAAAGAGACTTGAGGTCTAATGGCAGCTCTCCTGCCACTGGCTTATGGACTTTTATCCAATCCTTTTCTCGTTAAACCTCAGTTTCTTTCTCTGTGAAAGCCTGGGCTGGTATGCTTTGGCGTGGTGCTCACAGCTGCGAGTCAGCAAGCACGAAAGGGTACAACCATTGCAGTTATTAAGCCCCTCTATTTCCAGGCCATTTCTTTCACTTCCATGGTTTTAATTACCACCCTCTGCCAGTGTCTTAAGAACAGCCCTGTCTTCCAGACCTATATGTCCAGCAGCCCACTGGCCACCTCCACTTGCATACAACGCAGGCCAACCGAAGCTCCACCTGTCCCAAACAGAACTCACCATTCTCTGAACTGTGCCCACCCAACCCCCTTCTCTCCCAATGTCTGCCATGTTTTATCAATGACATTACTGTCCACCCAGTTGGTAAAAAACCATAAACCTGACGATCACCTGACATTCTTCTCCCTTAGACCTTGTGTCCAACAAATCACTGTCTTGTTAGTTGGACTTCCCCAATACCTCTTGTTTGCTAGTTTGTTCTACAGTTTGTTAGTTGAAACTCCCCAATATCTCTCAAGCATTTCCCCAGCACCACAGCCACCACTGTGACCGAAGTCCTCACCTTCTCTGACTTGGATGGGGTACCTTTCTGGTGTCTCTAATCCCACTGGAGTGCCCCTGCCATCCTTTCTCCACGGGACAGATATGGTCATCTGTGTAAATTTCAGATCTGATTATGTCTATAGTAGATGCCATTTGAGGTCTGCTGAGCCTACGATCCAGCGTCCCCCCTTCTCCGAGACCCGCCCCATCTCCTGGAAGGCACATTTGTATTATGACACCTTGAGCTTCCTGGAGCTCACCCATAGGTCAGTGAATTGGGGGTAAATAATTGAATACCAGGCTGACTCAATTGAATTCTTTCTCCAGGCATTTTGAATTGTGACTCATAAACACCGTTGTGCCTCTCTGTGTGACTGGAACTATAACTTATAACCCGAGGGCCATTGTCTCCCCTGCCTTTGGAGAAACAGAGAAAGAGAAAATAACAAAGCAGACGCACAGAGAGGCATACATGACAGACAGAGACTAACTCTTGGATTCCGGAAGAGTTTTCCAGATTCTGACTCCAGGCCCTTCCTGAGAACTATTTATGCTCTGAGATTTCATTAAATTTCTGGGAATTTATAAGAAATTCCCCCATTTCACTTGAGCTACCTTGAGCTGATTTCCATTCCTTGAAGCCAAATGGTTTTTGCTCACATCCTGGCATTATCATGTTAACCCCACCCCAGACTCCCTGTGACACTAGGATACAGCCCCAGATTCCTAAGCCAGCCCAAAGGCCCTGATGGATTTTCTAGGCTTCTTCTGGCCTCTCATCCCTTTGCTTTCTGTGCTCCAGTCACCCCAGGAAACTTCCAGTTCCTGGACATGCCATCCTCTCTTGGGTCCCTGCCCCTGCCATGCAGTTGCCTGGGATGCCCTCAATCTCTACTCCATGCGTCCTCCAGGTCTCAACATAAACGCCAGTTCCTCAGGAAGCCAGGTGTCTTGGTGGCCCAGGCTGGGCCTTGGCCCCTAGCGAGGAGGACCCCCTTGGCAGGTTTCGTGCAGGAGGTGGTGTCTGATCTGAGCTTTGAAGGACGGACAGGAAGAGCTCATCTAAGGCACTTCTGAGAATTTAGGGACACAGATGGGGTCCTTGGTGATGAGCCCGGGCTTTCAAATCAGATGCTCCTGTAACTGTGGGACTTTGGCCAAAGTCTTACCTGAAAGGTCCAGTGAGTGTGAGGATGAGAAATAGCAAATGTGGAGTAGCTGGCACTACTTTGTCATTATTTGCTTTAGCTCAGAGCACCCCGCAATGCTCTGGAGCCTTGCCCAAATCATTCCAACTCTCCGAGACTCATTTTCATGATCTGTGTTATTGCTTATCTTCTCTACCACATTACATCATTGTAGGGACTGCATTTTCTGAACTCTGAAACCCTAAATAAACTTGTTGTTATTCAGATTATTATGATTAATATTATAATCATCGGAACTCAGGGCCCACAGTGAGTTGCCCCTTCTTTCAAGAGCCAGACAATCATGCTTTTCCTTTGAGAGTTAAATTGTGAAATATGCAAAGTCACCAGAAAGATACAGCTCGGCTCCCAGACCAGCAGCGTTCGAATGTAACTTGGTTGAATAGATTAACATATTAAAAGACAGTATGTCAATCAGAGAATGAAGGGACAGAAAAAGTTGTCACGGATGCAAACGGGGCTCAACTTGGCCTGGGCAGGGAGGAGGGCAGCTCAGCCTCCAGAAATGATGCATTTCTGTTTCCAAAGATAAGGCCATCCCTAGAGTTAGCAGATGTACGGAGGATGCCAGTCATTTCCTCCCTACTCCCCACGCCTTCTCAAAGATCTCGCCCAACCTGCAGCCTCGGGTGCTGCAGGCCTTTGTAGCAGGTGCCCTTGCTCCCAGCCCCGCCCTGCTATCCAGGACTGAGAGTCGGGGGTGAATACCAGACTGATATTCCAGTTGAATACCTACTGGATTGAATACAATCCAGTAGCAGACGAGAGCTGTTTTCTGAGTTTCTCTGTGTTCTGAGCATTTGGAACAGAGATGGGGAGACTGCATCATTTGGGTGTGGGGGGCACCAAGCTGGGAGACTGGAAGGTCACTGGGACAGAGACCATCACCTAGGGGTGGCCATGCTGCAGCCTTGTGCAAACAGAGGGGTGAGCAACTAAGTGTCTGCCAGAAGAGAAGAATAAATAAGATATGTGTAGAAAAGCGGGGTGGGGGGGGGAAGGGAGGAGAGAGAGATCTGCTGATTTTTCTTGTTCCTTAAGTCTCACTCTGCTTCTAAATGACATTCCTTTTTAACAAGCTGCAGTGAGTAGGGATATGCAACCAAACCATTCCTAACGAGGATGAAATTTTAGCCAACAGACTGTACTATTTCAGTTTGCCTTGGCGAGATCATCTTACTGTGAGTGAGAAAGTTGATCAGTCAGGCTGTCTCGGGCAGACACGGTCGGGGGTGGGGGCATTCGAGCCGGGAGGTGGCCTCTAGGAGCTGGGGCCTGCACCATGAAAGCTGGCACCTTGCTGTGTGATAACTTGGGTTCCATGTGCTGTATTAGTTTTCTGTTGCTGCTGAAGCAGATTACCACACTTAGTGGTGCAAAAACAATATAATTTTATTACCTGTAGTTCTGAAGGTTGGAAGTTCAAGTTGACGTGGGTCTCACTGAGCTAAGATCAAGGGGTGGGCTGGGCTGTATTCCTTCTGGCGGCTCTAGGAAGGAATCCATTTCCTTGTCCTTTTCTATCTTCTAGAGGTACTCACGTTCCCTGTCTCCTGGCTTCTTTCTTCATCTTCAAAGCCAGCAAGATAGCAGCTTTCTGACGCTCCTTCTGTTGTCATCTCTCTGTCCCCGACTCTCTCTTCTACATCCCTCTGTCACTTCTGAGGCCTCTTGTGACTGCATTGGGCCCACCTGGATAAGTCAGGCTAATTCCCCATCTCAAGGCCAACTGACTAGTAACCTTAGTTCCTCTTTTCCATGGAACCTAGAAATTCACAGCTTCTAGGGATTAGGGCATGGACATCTTTCTGCCTACCAGGTGTAGCTTGGCAAAATGGGGACAAAGGACAAAATATTGACGTATAGCATTCTTTAAAAATACTCATTTCAGCTTAGGAAACTTGGGTGCTAAATGAGTAAACTTGTAAATTTTCTTTCTCTGATGGGCACAGAAAGATCTCCTGAATCTGTGCTTTAGTGCATAGAGTATGGACTTTCCAGTCCTCCAGGCTTGGGTTCCATCCTACCAGGTCTATATTTAAGTTCTCTGTATTTCAGTTTCCTTCTCCATAAAATATAGGCAATAATAGTACTGTTTGGAGGATTACGTGAAATCAGATATGTTTTTTTAAACTTGATAAATGCCCATTTTCTTGCTTTTCCTCCTTACGCTTCCTCCTTTCCTTTTCCTGTCCTTCCAGATCTCGATAGCTTGGAACCATGAAGCGAATACACGAATGCTTCTAAGTGAGGGGCGGGGGGTGCTTACTACGTCTTGCCAGCAGAAGTGCACTCGTGCCAGGAGTCAGAAACGCGCCGTACGCCCCGATGATGATCCGTAATCTTTTCTTGCTTCTTCTCCCCCATATTTTGTGTCTTTCTGTCTCTTAAAGTGGGAACCGCCCCGGGTTTCTTGCTGTCTTTCTTTTCTCACCGCATAAAATGATAAGAGTTGGGAGCCAAGTGCAGGAAGATGGAGGCTGCCAAGGAGGAGCTGCCAGGACAGTGGTTTTCAGGGCCTGAGTGATGGGAGCAGCTGGAGGTTTCCAGTGGGCTTCATCCCAGCCATGACCCACAGCAAGCTGTGTCCCTGGCCCTTTGAGCAGCTTCTTATTCCTTTAAAGGATTCGCCGTCTACAGAGGTGGGTGAGCTCTGGGCACGGCCGTGACCACAGTCCTGGGCTTCTGGTGGAAACATTTTTTTTCCTTTGATGTTTGAAGAAGCTTGGGAGCCTTCTCCTCCTCGCCCTAGAGATTCAGGATGGAATTAAGTGAAGGGCTGCTGAGCTTGTGTGTAGCAGGAAGACTCCATCTGGCTGGATTTAAATGATGCCCCTGTGATGGGGTAAGACAGGAATAAAGACACAGACCTACTAGAGAATGGACTTGAGGATACGGGGAGGGGGAAGGGCAAGCTGTGACGAAGTGAGAGAGTGGCATGGACATATATACACTACCAAACGTAAGGTAGATAGCTAGTGGGAAGCAGCCGCATAGCACAGGGAGATCAGCTCTGTGGTTTGTGACCACCTAGAGGGGTGGGATAGGGAGGGTGGGAGGGAGGGAGACGCAAGAGGGAAGAGATGTGGGGATATATGTATACGTATAAATGATTCACTTTGTTATAAAGCAGAAACTAACACACCACTGTAAAGCAATTATACTCCAATAAAGATGTAAAAAAAAAAAATATGATGCCCCTGTGGAGATGCAGCCAGTCCAGATATAAGACACTCTTTGCAAAACATTCTAGAAAGCGACTCCTGTTTTCGCTGAAAAAGCAGTCTGCTAATTGGGAAGTATGGTCTGTTTCTAATTTTCTTTTCCTTTCAGTTTCAGACACGGCACCTATGTAACCTCATTATCAGCTCACAAAACATCTTCACGTACGTCAGCACTTTTCTTTGACTCTTGTGCTTCCAGTGGACTCTCAGAGTCAGACAGGCCAATGTAGAGATCCCGGCTCTCCCAAAACTAGTAGTTACTTAACCTGGGTTTCAGTTTTCTCAACTATAAAACTGGCATGCTAATAGTTATTTCCTAGGATTGCTGTGCTGATTGAAACCCCGAGCATAGATCCAGGTCCTTATTAAACATTTGGGAGTTAATACTCGTCCCTTCCTTTTTGGGTTCTCTGTACCCAACGCTTGTATATCTCTTAATTAAAACTAGTTCCCCCTTTAAAAGATCTAATAGTCAAGTATAGAATAATAGAATATAGTGCTTGTCTACAAGAACCTTCTTCTATACCTTTGCCTCAGCCATCCTTCCTGGGGTACAGTAGACTTTTGTTTTTCTGGATTTGGGAATGAAGGGAGTAAGACTGACCTTTGGGAGCTAAGCTGTAGGGTAACGCGGTGGAGAACATTAAAGATACACAGAGCCAGCTGAAGGAGAAGGCACAGTGCCCAGGTGGGCAGAGGCCCCACCAGATTGAATGCATTCCCGTAAAGAAAGGATGTGTCCATCAGAGGCAGGACTGGTCAACTCTGAAAGCAAAAAGACACGAGAGTACTGGAGGCAAGGATCCACAGGGTCCATCGCAGTACCCTCCAGGGAAGAGGGAGCCTTAGCCAGTGACCAGAAGAAGTTCTCACGCAACGGGGGCAGAGAGTGGAGCCCACGCGTTTTACATATCTCTCGTCCCATTGGCAAGACCATCACTCTTGTGAAATGGAGACCCCAGGCTACCTCAGCGTGTCCCTGTAAGCGTGGGATTATCAATTTCCCCTTGTTCTGCTCTAGGTGCTCCAGAGACTCTCAAATTGTGATTTGGCTTCTCTTGGAGTCAGCCTTTGGGGAGAGAATGGGCTAATCCTGTCGAATCTGAGTTTTTAGGTCTTAGCATCAGTAATTTCTCCCTGTGAACTAAGAAACAGACATTGGGGTTTTATACACCAGTGTACTCTTCTTGGTTAAAATGTCCCTGTGAGATGGTCACTCTTCAGATTGTGTAGCTTTCCAAGTATCAGCTATCAGACCTAGTAGGATCATGGGAAATTCCCCAAGGTAAGTAATACCAGTTTATGAGACATCTTGGTAGACAGTCTGCTGGCCTTTCCTCTTAGTGACACCCATCTGGCATTTCAGAAGAAAAAGCCTTTCAAATGTTGACACTAACCATACTTTCCATCGCACTCAGTAACAGCCCAGTGTGGTAGTGTCACCTGGTGGGAAGATTCTGGAATTTGGAACCAAACAGACTTGGGTTTGATTCCATCTCTGCTGCTTTCTATCTATATGAACTTGGGCACGTAGTTGAACATTTATGAACAACAGTTTGTCCACCTGTAAAATGGGATACTTCCTAGGACTGTTGCAAGCATGAAAGTAGCTGTGATTATCGTGTGCATTAAGGGGGCCCATCAGATGGGGAGCAATGATAAAAGTCTGGATCTTTTGTTCCATTATAGACTGAGAATCTGTTATGTGCAAAATTGAATCCAGTCTAATATATAAGCTCTAGACTCTTCTTCCATCACTTTGGCCTGTTTTAGGTTTGAAAATCAGCAGTGGGGGATGGTCTGCATCCGTTTCCCATGGTCTGAACAGTCTTGAGCTTCCACAAGCTTTGCCTGTGGCCTCAAGTTGAGTCCCCGAAGGTATCAAGAGGTGACTTCTAGCAAATTTGTTTTTACAGGTCTGAGTGTGTATGTGGATGCCCACCTTTTGATCTTCCTTTGAGCAGAAATTCCAGCCTCCTGGTGCAGTTCAGTCAGAGCTTTGGCGACTGGTTTATTGAATGTGCGAGACTCAAGCTGAAAACAGCTTCACTCTGTCTCACCTCTGCTCATTTTCACCTGCTCTCTGCCCCTGGATAACATTTTGGGTCAATGCAATACCTTTTCTGGTCACTCTTAGACAACAAAAGAAAAAAAAAGTTCTTTGGTTACTCTCAGGTCCTTGAAAACCTAATCCAGTCTGACAAATAAACTCCAGGCTCTCTTTCTGTCACTTTGGCCTATTCCGGGTTCAGCAATCAATGATGGGGGAGAGCGCTGGGAGTCCTGCCTCTCTCCTTCCCACTCACCTCCCCCAACCCTCCAGCAAGCAATTTGGGACCCTCCTGGGTGGGCTGGGAGGAGAGGAAGGACAGAATAGGTCTCGTATGGCGGTTGTCACTGGAGGTGTCCGGTGGCACAGAGGACATTCTCCACGTGACACTCTTGTGAGTTCCTCCGGAAGCCATCTGACTGCAGCCCCTGAAGCTGGTGATGCCACCTCAGGCTGCCTGCTTGCAAGTCCTCCGTCTCAACACCTCTGCGCCCAGTAGCACCCCCCAACCCCTCTGCTGAGATCCCTTCACCCCTGCCAGGCAGTCTTTCCTCGTTATTTTTTATTTCTTTTTCAACATCTTTATTGGAGTATAATTGCTTTACAATGGTGTGTTAGTCGCTGCTGTATAACAAAGTGAATTAGCTACACATATACATATATCCCCATATCTCCTCCCTCTTGCGTCTCCCTCCCACCCTCCCTATCCCACCCCTCTAGGTGGTCACAAAGCACCGAGCTGATCTCCCTGTGCTATGCGGCTGCTTCCCACTAGCTATCTATTTTACATTTGGTAGTGTATATATATGCCCATGCCACTCTCTCACTTCGTCCCAGCTTACCCTTCCCCCTTCCCGTGTCCTCAAGTCCATTCTCTACGTTTGCGTCTTTATTCCTGTCCTGCCCTAGGTTCATCAGAACCAATTTTTTTTTAGATTCCATATTACCTTGCATCCTGATTATAAAACAATACATGTGACACCAGAGTTGTTCTAAAAAATAATGGAGCAGAAGATAATTAGTCAAACTCCTGCCATCTCCAACCCAAACATCCATCAATAGAAGAATAAAGAAACAAAGTGTGGGACATTCGTACACACTCAGCAATAAAAAAAAAATACTGAACAGTTGATCCACACAGCAACATGGATGAATCTAAAAATAATTGTGCCGAATGGAAGAAGGCAGACCGGAAAAGAGAGACATACTGTGTGATTCCACTTGTATAAAATACGCAGAACTACAAGCTAATTCACAGCGACAGAAAGCAGATCAGCGGCTGCCTTTTGATAGAGGAGCGGGGTGGGGTGGGAGGGACAAACTACAAAGAAGCAGGAGGAAACATTGGGGGGTGATGGATGTGTTCCTTACCGTGATTGTGGTTTTGTGAGTATAGCTGGTGGTACCCTTTAAATATGTGTGGTAATAAGTGAGACAGAATTGACAGTAAGTGTGTATTGACAGTAAATATTAACATTTTAAAAATAGTTTTCTTGGGATACAATTGACAATAAGGGTGTATTGAGAGTGTTAAACATTTTTAAATAGTTTTATTGAGATATAATTGAAATATTGATACTTATTGTCAGTTGTATCTCAATAAAGCAATTAAAAACTTCTCGCCATCCGACAGTCAGACTGGGTCTTTTCCTAGAAGCTTCCTGGCTGGCTTCTCCCTCCAGGCTTCCACCTGGACCGCTGATCGTGAGGCTTGTTGTCTCACCCTCAGTAGGGGTGCTGTTTGCTACCACAGCAACCCCTTTGTTTAACTTTAGCCTCTTGAAGCCTGAGCCTGGCTCCCACCCCGCCTTCAGGAAGCATGTATCCAGCGATCCAAGTAGTTCTTCCAAAGCCTTTGCCCTTTGTCCCGCTTGAGGAGGTAGCCGTGAAGCACCTCTCTACTTTGCCCATGCAGGACACCAGTGCCTCTCTGCAAAGCCCTCATCACTTTTCCTCCCTTGCCTTGCAGATGGATGGTGGCCTAGTGACAACAGAAGTAGCTTTTGGCAGTGACGCCTTTTGCCAGGCCTGAAGAGATGGCCCGGCACCTATGGGTCCTCTCAGCACGCATGGCTCTCAGCTTTGGGGGCCTCGGCCGAAACCCTGGGACAGAAAAAGGCTTGTTTCAATAAACTGTGCTCCACGTCACTTTGCTTCGTTGGGGTACAAAGAAATGAATTTCTCCCCAACGTACTTTCAGAGGCATATATATGGGAGGCAAGCAGCCTCTCTAAGCGCCGAGGCCCTAAGCAGGAACCTGCTGGTGCTGGGTGCCCCTCCCCCTGTCGGAAGATGCACGTGTACCTTTCAGAAGATGTGCGGGTCCCTTTTGTTACTTTGTCCCAGAGACATTAATGCCACCTCTTTCCTGTTCCTGAGGGGTGAAATATGACAAGCACTGTGAAGGTCACACCTGCCAGAACTGATGCTAGAGTGGTTACCAGGATAACCCCTGCCCGAGGGCATCTCACGACCCAGCAGACCAGGTGATGGGAGGGCAACCTGGAGGATGAGACGAGGCACCAACTGGGGGCTAAAGGGCTGTGTGGTTTGCCTTCAGAGACGTCTTCTGAGATGCAGTTGGGGTGGACAGAGGGAGGCCGAACAGCTTTCCACGGTAGCTAGGGATACCACCTCTGCCGAGGTCCTCCCCTCACAGAGACTACGCACATCAGAGTGAATCAAACATATTTCTTGTCTCCCCGTCACACCACACCCGGGGTCAAAAGTGAGTAAGGTGAGTGGAGTCTTCCTTCCACCTGCCCTTGCTGCCGGGCCGCAGGCAGCCTAAAGGGAGAAGCCCCTTTAGGATTTAGGTCACACAGGATGATGAGGGAGAAAATTCAAGGCGAGAAGAGAGAAGGGAGGTGACCAGGGGCACCTCTTTGTACCCCCAGTTCCTAGTGCCCTAAATGGTTGGGTGGGGGAAGCTGAATCATAGACGAGAGTGACATTTTAAACGGGGTTGGACCCAGCGTTAATCACGGAAAGTGCCTAAAATTGGACCCAGGTCTCGTGAAGAGTCAAGAGAACTTCTGCAGACCACAGTCGGTAATGAAAATGTGGAGGATTGAACACGTGTCAGAAACTAAGGAAGTGCCTTATATATAAACTCATTCAACCCTCACAACAGCCCCAGGAGGCAGGTGCTGTTATTAATAGCCTCCTTCTCACCGATGAGGGAATTAAGACACAGAGAGGTTAAGCAACTTGGCCAAGGACATCCAGCTTGAACCTTGACTCCAGAAGTGATGCCCCCAACCCTCCCTGGGCTTCCACCTGCTCTGCAACTTCATGAGGCTTCCCATTAACTGGCAAGGCCAGGAGCTCTCCAAAGTGTTGGAGAGAGGCCCAGAGACAGCACAGACAGGCAGCCAGGGCCAGGATCATGGTAAGGACCACTATTTTATTGTGAGAGTGAAGGGAAACCACAGGCGTCTAAATGAATGGCTGCCACTTCTGGCTGTCACAGCCAGGTCTCCGGCTGCATCTCTGTTTAGCAAGTGGGAGCTGGCTGTTTACGTGCCCACCTCTCCCTCCGGGCTGGAAATGTGTTGCAGTAGGGACCACATCTTGGTCATTTTTGTATCTTCTTCACGCTGTCTCAGTTACACGGCACAGAACTGGCATGAGTTAAAAAGCCTAGTATGTGTTTATTGAGTAATTAAAGGGGGAATGGATTCTTCTTGCTATTGAGGCATAGTTGAGGTACAATATTATATAAGTTTCAGGTGTACGACATTGTCATTCACAATTTTAAGGGTTATACTCCACTTAGAGTTATTATAAAATACTGGCTCTATTCCCTGTGTTGTATAATATATCCTTGTAGCTTATTTATTTTATACATAGTAGTTTGTACCTCTTAATCCCCTGCCCCATCCTACCCTTCCCCCATTCCCTCTCCCCACTGGTAACCACTAGTTGGATTCTTAACCGTCTTAAGAAATTTCGTGTTCCCACAGCCCAGTTAATTTCAAAGAGACTGAGGTATTTCTACAGCATCAAGGCAATAATAACGAGGATATAAATAACTGCAGTTACTATGTGATAAGCGTAATGTGCCATGTATTTTATATTAACTCTATAGTATAAATGTAAACTTTAAGCCCTGTCACTCACTAGCAGACTTTTCCCAAGGTGAAGGCCCACCTGGGTGGGAGCCTGGATCCCTGGGGTGGAGCAGGTGACTTCTCGGGTGTGACCACTAGGTGGCGATGCGACACCGCCGTCACCTCTGTACCTGGCGGTGGAGCAGTGAGCGACTTGGACCTGTTCTGAAGGGCTGGCAGGATGGCTGGGGGCCTCTTGGTGACCCAGCTGGCCAAGATGGGGCCCATGCGTCACGCCCTGTAGTTGGGGTTGAGGGCTTTCCAGTTTGTAGCCATGAGAAGGCCTTTCCAGAGGATCCTCACTGAGCCTGGGTGCATCTTCTCCTTGCTGACATCTGAAAATTATTCACATCCTTTTAATTCAGTTCAACAAGGAATTGCTGAGTCTCAGCTCTCACCAATCCAGCTTTGTCTCCACACCCTCTGTTTTAGACGAGGTTGGGGTCAGGGGGCAGGAAGGCCACTAGGCCCAGTTCTCACATTCATGAGAGGCATGTTTAGGCATTAATGTTACATCCAAACAAGGCTCTACATAGGACCACTGTATTCCTCCCAATGTTAAAACTGTTCTCTTGTTCCACAAAGAATATTTAAATTATACCACTTTTGGGCTTCCCTGGTGGCGCAGCGGTTGAGAGTCCACCTGCCGATGCAGGGGACATGGGTTCGTGCCCCGGTCCGGGAGGATCCCACATGCCGCGGAGCGGCTAGGCCCCGTGAGCCATGGCCGCTGAGCCTGTGCGTCTGGAGCCTGTGCACCGCAACGGGAGAGGCCACAACAGTGAGAGGCCCGTGTACCGCAAAAAAAAAAAAAAAATTATACCACTATTTTTGTACCCTGTTTTAGCATATCTTTGTCTTTTAATATATCAGCGTCCCTCAAAACTTCAGTGTTTGAGGCTCCTCTCTCAATTTTTGAAGCACCTCAGCTGAAATGCTTGCGGTCCCACCAAAATGACTAACTGGTCACGCTTTCTCTCATCTCACGGTTTTTGTGCTAAGTCCCACTCCTGGGACCTGTTCCTCTCCCCCTGCGGTTGACTAACTCCTGCCTGTTTTTCAGATCTCAGTTTGGACGTCATCTCAAGCCTCACAGCAAGCCCCTGTTAGGTGCTCTTAAAGCACCTAGATTTATCCCCTCGTACTGCTTCATACACTCTGCTGTAGGTCCCGTGTCCTTCACTGCATCCCTTAGAAGACCAAGGGTGCTCAACTTGGGATCTACCGACCTTTAGGCTATTCATAAAGCCCTCAAAATTTTGAGTTATTAACAAACTGCCACAGTAATACAGGAGGCAAACAACCACAACATCCCAGTGGCCGCCCACAGGAAGTGACTCTTCTTTAAGTGTCTGGAATCAGCTGGGGTTCTTCCAGGGGTTCTGCTTATCTTGGATGAGCTTGTTTAAATCTCTGGGGACACCCGGCTGTTGGCTGATCTAAGTTGGCCTTTGCTGGGGTGGCTGGGCTCCGGTCCCGTGTTTCTCCTCTCCCTTCTGTGCCAGAGAGCTGGTCCAGGCTTGTCCTTCTCGTGGTGGGGGGGGCAGTGTGAGATAACATGCCCTAAAGTGCAAGCCCATTCCAAGTTCTGTTTGTGTCATTCTCACTGACACCCCTTTGTCCAAAGCAAGGTCTGAGGATGAGCTCAAAGCCAAGTGGTGGGGCAGGTCACCCCACCCCACCCATGGTGGAAGGTCCTGCCGAGCTACATGGCCAAGGGCATAAGACAGAAGAAAGTGAAGAATTGGGGCCAGTGCAGCTACCTACCAAGGACTGTGTGCCAAAATACAATTGCTTTCTTGAAGGAGGATTTCAGGACAATTTCCCACTGTAACCCATATACCCCAAATTTCAAGAACCTCCAATATATACTCATCCTTGAGTTTAGGGACGACATCTTCATTTTTTTTTTTTTTTTTTTTGCGGTACGCGGGCCTCTCACCGTTGTGGCCTCTCCCATTGCGGAGCACAGGCTCCAGACGCGCAGGCTCAGCGGCCATGGCTCACGGGCCCAGCCGCTCCGCGGCATGTGGGATCTTCCCGGACCGGGGCACGAACCCGTGTCCCCTGCATCGGCAGGCGGACTCTCAACCACTGCGCCACCAGGGAAGCCCTTCATTATTCTTATATCTGTAAAGCCTAGATTAGGACCTGGAGCATAACAGGTACTCAGCAGATGTTTGCTGAATGAATGAACGAGTGAGGGAATGAGTGCCTTCTGTATGCAATCTCGGTGCTAGATTCTGGGGAGACAGAATTGAACCAAAGAAGCTTCTGCCCTCAAGGAGCTTTCACTGTCTGCGCTCTCTGAGAGCTGCTGCTCAGAGGTCGGGGTCAGTGGGTGGGAGGACAGCCTTCAGCCTCAGCCAGAATCAAGTTTCCATCATGATGAGATCTTGGGGGTGCAAGTGAAGGAAGGATAAGCTTTAGAGGAAACACAGTATATGAATATGTTTGACTTACCTGGTTTCCCGGGTGGGTTATCATGTAGAAACCATATGCTGTGCAAATAAACATACATGTGAGCTTAAGCGATGCAAGTGGAGACCTCACATTTATTGGTGTCACACAGTGAATAATGCATTTTCTTAGCAGCTAGTTCCAGAATCCCTCTCAGAGAAGGAAATTGCCTCAGTCCAAGAAAATATCTTGATAAGCTGCCCAGGGCAGAAGGCGAGACCCTGAGGGCATGGATGTCGGAGGAAACGAATTGTTTGTTTTCACCTCACTAGGGAGCAAGGGGACACGAGACAGTGGAGTAAGGGGAGGAGATAAGACCTGGGGCGGCAAACCACAGCTGAGACACACATCAGAGAAAAGAACAAGAAACCCCTGTAAGAAACCAGTAAAACAAAAAATCTCTGGGCCGTTGCAGAAAATGTCTAGTAAGTGGTTTTCGGTAGATTACCAGGACGTGTTCTGTGTTTGTGACCCTGAAGTTTACAGCACGCTC
Source organism: Leucopleurus acutus (assembly GCF_964270905.1). Classification (NCBI taxonomy): domain Eukaryota; kingdom Metazoa; phylum Chordata; class Mammalia; order Artiodactyla; family Delphinidae; genus Leucopleurus; species Leucopleurus acutus. The sequence goes on from NC_139161.1 coordinate 54,486,594, forward strand.
AAATGCATCCTGCATTTTGTTTGTTCTGCTTTTGTTGTTTGTCTTTGTTATGCTTTTGTGGGAACTGAGAAAAAGACCCAGTTGCTCACCAGGATAAGTGTGGTCCCAAACACAGACAGCAGATTTGGAAACAGGGCCTTGGAGGCAGAAGGGCTCAGACTCACCTTAGGAACCCGGGGTAGGATTTGGACACCCAGAGACCGTGGAACCCAGGGCTGGCCCAAGTTCAGCTAGATGACATGTAGGGGGTCTGTGTCTAATACCCGCCTATGACTCTCTCCACTTGTGTAACTTAGGGCTGGTTTCTTCAATTCTTTCTGCCTCTATTTTTTTCACTTTTAAGCTGGGGATACTCTTAGTGTCTCCATGAGGTCCTTGGGAGAGTTTACTGAGTAAATGGATACAAGGCATGAGGCACAGCATGGGGTGTATACACGCATACGTGTCAGCTATCACCGTGTTAGTTATTGTCATTATTATTGTTTTCGTTATTAATAGCTGACTTCTGCGTAGCACTGGCCTAGTCGACAGGAGGTGACACAGGACTGGGACTCAGAAAGCCAGTGACTGGTCTTAGCTCTGCCCCTGGGTGTCATGGCCTTGAGAAATTCACTTTGCCTTTTGGGGCTGCAGGCTTCCCCCTCCCCTTTGACTGGAGGGCGTGGGACAAGGTTCTCTCCAAGGGTTGTTTTTCCCCCTCTCAACCTGAAGGGGGCGCCGTGGCCCCGCAGCTCTGCTCTTGGGCTCTCCGCCCCACAAAGCCGGACTTGACATTGAAGGAGGAGTCCTGGGTCGCTGTCCACTCAGAAATCCATTTTCCCTACTCAGCATAACACTGAAGTGAGACTGACGCGGTGTGTTCGTTTACACCCCTTGGGAAGTTATTCCCCTTTTCACTTAATTACCTGATACCCAGACATTGCTGTGCAAAATTCGCCTCTGATACATTTTGGAAAGTCATCTAGACTCGCTCGTTTGGTGCTTTGATTAAAATGTGCAGCCTTCTCCAGGCTTCGGCACTTCGTTAAATAATTGCACCTCCAGGGAGAAAGTAAACTGCACACACTCTGGGGCACAGAGAACAAGATAAACGTGGTTCACATCCAGCTGATGCTTTATACTCCATCCCCCAGGCCAACACAGTGACTGCTGGGTCAAGTGCTCGGCCGGTGGATGCTGCCTTTAGGTGGCTTCCTTTTTGCAGTCTCATGGGGAATGAGCATGACCCAGAAACAGAGCGGAATCCCCACCCTTTCCTGGCTCCGTGGCTGCCTGACTTGGGCCCTGTCCTCGGGAAAGACCGGCCAAGGGTTGTCTCCACTAGGAACCCGGCTCAGCCCCAGGCAGCATCACAAAGGGACATCCCAGTGTGCAGGGGTCAGGGGTGGGCAGAGGACACACTCCTCGGAGGGCACTGCCACGCTCCTGTAAGGGTGACAGTGTTGATTCAAGTCCCACTTTTCTTACTAATTAGTGATGTTGACCTTCAGCATTTCACTATACCTTTGTTTTTTTTGTTTTTGGTCTTCTCTTCTTCTCCTTCTTCTTTTATAAAATGAGGAATTTGACATCAGACAGCCCTGGGTGAAGTCCACTTGTGCCACTCGCTTGCACTAGGACTTTCAGCAGCTGGCTTATACATACCTCTCTGAGACTCAGTTTTTTCATCTGGAAAAAGTGGCTGAGAGTTGACATGAGGATTAGATCCCTTGAGATCATGTGTTTAATGCATAACACACAGCATTAGGCACAGAGATGGTGCCTGTGGGGGCAGTAGTGTGGTCGTTTGGAACGAGCCAGGGTCAGATTTGGGTTTGGATCTTGGTCCTGTCACATTTTTAGCTGTGACCTTGAACAACTTGCTTATCTTCTGTGAGTCTCTGTTACCCAATGTGTAAATAGAAATGATAAGTATTTATTTTATAAGGTGGGAGGAGGGTGAGATTAAATGAGATGATCTGCATTACACACGTATCAACCTGTCTGGCGTAGAGTACGTGCTCCCTAAGTGCTTGTTTTAGCCAAGTGATGACGATGACCAATGGCATAATGAGCTGGTTTTGAGCCCCAGAACCTTTGGGAAGTCAATCCAAGATGATGTCCTAATTACCAAGGTCCAAGAAGAGACGGATGCTATTTGGAGAGAGTGTGAAAAGTTCTCTTCCCTAGTATTCCAACTCCAAGATATGGGAATTGGGAATCTAATCACTAGGCTGATGTAGATTCTTCTTGAATTTTCCTTGTTGTTCCACAGGGCATGGCAAGGAACCAGAGTGGGGAAATGAAGCAAACCATCTGTCACCTTCTTAATTTGCTATCCACCCTTCCATCCACCTGCCCATTCTTCTGTCCATCTATCCATCCATCCATCCATCCATCCATCCATCCATCCATCCATCCATCCATCCTTGATCAAGCTCTCACTAGGTGCCGCACTGTATAAGGTGCACACTTCTTACTCTTGAGGTTTTGATATCACAAATGGAATGGGACCATTCCTCTTCTTCCATGTGTCTATTGGTACCTTCAATCTGACATAGGGAAGGCTTATTCTAGGCACACGATGCTGGAGGTCCTGTCCAACCTTTCCTGGGCCTGAGCATACCATGGGGACCTGGTTACACCTGTTGAAAATGTTGAGTACTAAAGGGCTGGATGCATGGGGTTTCCTCTTTCTTTTACCATCTTCCCTGAGGCTGCCTTGCATGTAGCTAAAAGCAGAGGTGGAACAATCTGGTTAAGTGAATGCTTGAGAATATGGAAATTCCTAGGACAAGTTAATTTGGGCATGTCTATGCCATACTTTTTTTTTTTTTCTTTTTTTAAACAGAGGTAAGTAAGGCATCAATCTGATCCTTAAGGACTTAACACAACTTAGGGTCTGGAAACCATGATCCTTTTTATCATAGGACCTTGAACATGCTAGTTATATACCCTTAATTCATTCTGTACTTATCATTCACAGCAATGTGATTTATATGTCACCAATTATTCAGTGTTTGTCTGCTTATTAGGGTGTAAGCTCCATGAGGACAGGAATCATTCATTCCACAAATGACTGTAACTCACCTGTACACATTCCAGCCACTATTCTGAGTCTAGCCTGTCTCCTAGAATACCCATTCTTGTTCCAGGGATGGGAATAAAGGGTGTTACTACTAAATGTGGTGGTTTAGTGGCATTCAAGCAGAGGCCTGAAAAAAGTGAGGGGCCATGTCATGAAGGTATCTGGAGGAAGAGCATTTTGGGAAAAGGGAACAGAATGTATAATGGCTCTGAGGCTGGAACATGCTTGATAGATTCAAGAAACAGCAAGGAGATGAATGTTGCTGATGCAGAGTGATCCAGTTCTCGAGTGGTGGAAAATGAAATCAGAGAGGGTCAGAGGTGGCCCTGGCTCTTACTCTGAGCACGACTGGAAGCTACTTTTGAGCAGAATTCAAGTATTTTTCTGTTTGCCATGTGAACAGACTGTCATGGGGGCAAAGGTGGAGGCAAGGATGTGCTATGTCACAATCCAGGTGAGAGTAGTTTGGACTAAGGTGGTAAGAAGCAGATGCTGTACAGATTCGGAAGATAAAGTGTTGAGCAAAGTACCAGGCATCAGTTATCAGTCCCAGAGGAGGACTCTAAACACTTCTTCCTGTTGCATCTTGGTATTGGAGTCGCCAAGGAAAACACAGCATAGTCAGGCTCTGGATGGAATAACGCTTTACTTACATAGGGAAGAGACAGAGAAAGATCAGATCCAGTGGTGTGTGTCGGTCCCTCATGGCTATCAGGTCCCCACAAGCAGCTGACACAGGGCGACTGGCCTACACATCTCTCTAGTGCCACAGTGGAAGGACCCCAACCTCTCCCCCATGTTGTCTGAAATACTGAAAGCTGGGGGTATGCCTGAGGGCTGTTGACGTACATGCTTAAGTGGAACAAAGGAACAGTCATTGTGCATGAAACACGAAAAGATATTCCCGCTCAAGGTGATAAGCCTGGCACAGGGTGTAGGGGCTCCATCTCTTGGTAAGGAAGAGTTCCAGGCCCAAGGTTCATTGTCTGTGGCCAAGTGTGGGTTAAAAGACTGTGCATGAGGCCTCCTTTCCCAGCATCATCTACAGGATTTGTTGTTTGAGTGTTGGGAGTGGGGAAAAGAGAGGAGGAAAGAATGACTTCAAGGTTTTGGATGGAAGCATTGAGGTACTAATTACTGAAAATTGTGCAAGATCATGTGTGTGTGTGTCCGTGTGTGTGCGCGTTGGGGACAAATCAGGAGTTGGGTTTTGTTCATGTAGAGTTTGAGGTGCCTAATAGAAATCCAACTGAGATGTAGAGTTGAGCTGAGATGTCTGGAATTCAGGGGAGAGGTCCAGCTGGAGACAGAATTGTGGAAGCCACCAGTGTAAATGCCATGAGACTGCATGAGGTCCCTGGACAGGAAGGTTGACAGATAAAAGAAAGCTGAGGGCTGTGTCCAAAGTTTTGGGGTCTGGGATATGGGCAGGGGCCAGGAGAGAAGACCAAGAAGAAGCAGTCAGTGATGTAGAAGGAAAACCTAGAGAGAAGAGCATCCTGGAAGCAAGTCAAAGAAAAGTTTCAGAGAAAAGGGAGGGACAAACTTTGTCAAATGTTTCTGAGGCTACGTAAGGTGAAGACTGAGAATTGACCATTGGATTTGGTAAACTAGAAGTTATTGATGACCTGGGTAAGAACTATGGTGGAGTGATGGGGCAGTAATTCAGGGAAGATTGGGTTCAAGAGAAAAGGGAAGGAGAGAACGTGGAAACAACTGTAGTTAAGGAGATCAGAGAAATGGAGTGGGAGCGGGAAGGGATTGGAGGGGCAGGAAGGCTTTTTGTTATAGCTGATGGAAATGATCAAGAAGAGAGGGAAAATCCAGTGATGCAGGGAAGGGGATGATTGACTGATAATGACTTTGGTATTGAAAAGAGAATGAGGCTATGGGATTCAAACAGAGGGGCTGGCCTTAGAGAGGAGCTTTTCCATTCATCCATGGTAATTCAAGGGAAGACAAAGTATAGGGCCCTGAAGTTGGTAGATGAGTTGGCGGGAGGCTGTGAAATTCTCTTCAGAGCAAGCTCAGTTGCTTGGATGAAGATTCAGAATAGTTAGGGTGAAATTTAATAAGGGTTGTGTTTTTTTCAGGTGAGTATTAGGGAGAGAGGAAGAAAGGATTTGGAGTGCATGCTAGAGAGTCATGATAATATTGTGTATTTGAATGTAAGCAGGGTAAAAAAAAAGGTAAGGATATGAAGGAATTGAGGGATAGTAAAAAGGTGGTAATGATCAGGTGGTTAGACAGGGGTCAATCATTTTTGGAACTGGCAAACTAAAGATGAGAGATAGTGGTTGGAAAGTAGTATCCTTAGAATGAAGATGATGGAGGACTGAATGACCTGTATGGAAAGGTCTAGGGTGTGGCCATAGGAGGGAGTGTCCGAGTTAGGATGAGTTAGAATGGGAAGAGAGGAGGTTGTGGAACTACAAGTCAAGGGCATTGCAAGGGTTTTCTCAGTGGAAAGTGAAATTCCTGAGATCAGAACTGACAATGGGCAGGTGCTCAGATCTTGCAGGAATGAGGGGAGCAACCGGGGTCTTTGGATGTGACTACTATAGGAAGGCATAGTGGAATATTCAGTCTGGCAGTATGACCTTCAAAACCAAGAGTAGTGGGGAGCAATGGTATAGAAGATGAATAAAGAGCAGGGAGGACCCCCCACCTCCCAAGACCTAGTGGAACAAGGGGTATGGGAATGAAAAAAACAGCACTTCTTGAGAGGATGACAGAGGAAGCTGTGTCCTTAGCAGGAGTTTGGAGCTTTTCTTAGTGGTGGATTCTAGAGCCAAACAGGTTTGGACTCCTAGTGCTGCCTGCCTGGGGTGGCCCAGATTGCCCCTTTTTGGAGGCATCTTCTCTTCTACCAAAGACGATTCTGTGATGCAGTGTATCACAGTTGTTCCATGCACAGGCTTTGGAGTTCAACTGCCTTGATTCGAATCCTGTATTCCTGCTCTCCTGCTTTTTAACTCCATGAACTTAGGCTAATCGATTCACCTTTCCGTGCCTAAGTTTCCTCATCAGAAAATAGGCGTGGTAATGGCTTTAATTATGGGGTTGTTGTGAAGATTAATGGAATCGATATAGGTACAGTGCTTGGAACAGTGCCTAGAACATGGTTAAGTGTGTATACTAGTTTTTGCTAATAATATGATTATTTTTAAAATTAATCTTCTGCTCGGTTCCTTGTTCTGGAGCAGGCTCCTTGTTCTGTTAGGACAGAAAGGTGAATAAAATGTTTAGAGATACAACCGAAGATACAGAGATTTTGCTGATAATGGACCATGAGTTCCAGAGGACCCAATGAGAGGATCTGGGGAGTTAGGGGTAGTCAGGTTAGGAGAGGGACAGAGGTTTAAGCGAGGAGAAGCAGGGTGATGAGGGTTGAGTTTAGGAAGCCTTAGGGCTTCCTGTGCAGAAGTGAGCAGAGATCAAAAGCCAGGTGGAATCAGTCCTGTTGGGGTCCAGGTAAGAAGGAAGGGGGACAGGGAGCCCTGGGATTTCCTGCAGGTCGGCTGGGGAAGGGCACGGCTGGGTGAGGGGAGATATTGCCTGGACAGGGCAGAACTCGGGGCTCCCTCTTCACTTCTGCCAGTGGAAGTCATTAGCATGGTTCAAGGCTCTGTCCCTGGCGACTAGCATCGTATGCTTGGTGGGAGGAGAACCCCTCTACATCAAACGAAAGATACTTCTGGGGATCAACACATGAGTTTTCCCGCCAGCCCAGCCTCTTCCAACACCTCACACTACCCTTCTGGAAGCCTGTTTAATCCCTTGCTCAGATATCCTCTGAATTGCACCAGGCATCTCATCACGGCTCTGTACCTGTGATTGTGTTGCTTGTAGATAGTTGTACTTGTAGCTCACCTCACCCAGAGCTGAGATAAAAGGTGTCATGTAATGTTCCCAAAGCCGCCTCTCTCGTTGCCTGAGCAGGTGCTACTGCTGCGGAATTACCAAAGATGTTAAAATCGAGGCTATAAGGACTTGTTGAGCGTTGTCGTTCTCTTATGGGACAGATAGTTCCTATTTTCCTTGGCTCGACGCTCACGATTTCGTCAGACACGAAGCCCTCCCGCTGCCATCAACCCCGTGGCTGCACGGCTGTCTGCTCTTGGGTTAACTCTGATGAGCTCATCGAAGTCCCGGGTCCTAGCGGACAGCACTGCTGTAGACAGTAATCCAGGGATCGCAGACTGGATGGAAAGTTACCCACAGGCATATGCTGTTTGGCTCTCATAGTGATCAGGAACTTTCGTGTAAAATTCCAGACTTAACGGCTTTTTTTTGGAAAATCAGGAGACCCAGCCACAAGGACTCTGGGATCCTACATGCTGGAGTTGAGTTGTGGCGCCCCCTGCAGACAGAGCACATGCTCTCTGACTCACTAGGAACCCCTGCACGTGTGCTCCTTGGGGCTGTAACATTCGTGCTATGGGTCTGCTTCTCCTACAGGCACTGGCATTTATAACTCGAGCTACCCAACCTGGGTAAAGGGCCATCTGAGGGCATGTGCAGAGTGTAAAGGAATCTGTGAATGATTAATGAGTGCCTGGAATACTGATGTGAGGCCAGTGGACAGCACTCGGACTCTTCCTGGCTGTTAATGAGAGTAAACAACTTACATAATCTCTTAAAAAAAACAAAACAAAGACCTAATTAATTGACATATTCTGCTCTTCCTGGAAATTTTAAACTTACATCAGAAGCATGGGAAACTATGGCTTAAACCCTTACCTTATGCGTGAGAATGCCGTGGTTATCAAAGTAGAAAAGTGCCTGATTCTTTCCCAGGATAGTGGAGAATTTCACAACTCCCTTATTCTTTCATGCTGTAGCAACACCAATTATCACCTGCTGGATTCTTCAAGGTGTATGTATGTGTGTGTGTGTGTGTGTGTGTGTGTGTGTGTGTGTGTGTGTTTTGCCACCCAGAGCTTTCGGGAACAGGAAGTGGAGTTTTGCATTTTCTGTGACAGCAGTGTAAAAAATTAAACAGTCTCGTAACGGAGGTTATTCTTTTCCCCCTGAGAACAGCTCAGTCTCTTAGTAGCTGGGATCTTGAGCAAATTATTTAACCTCCTCAGTTTTTGCCTGTCTACATCTGAGGGTAATGGTTTTATCTCACAATGTTTTTGTGAGGGTTAAATATAATGTTCTTCGTGCAAGTGCCTGGCATGGAGCCTTCCGCTGAGAAGGTTCTAAAGAGAGTATTTCTGTTCAGGGCATTCACAAGAAAAGACCCTGAGCAGAGTGGGAACCGCAGGGGATGCTGACACAATGAATCCCCAAAAGCCCAGACTGAGAACAGTGGTCTGAAGGATGGGGATGTTCTGCCTGATTGAAGAAGCACAGACAGACTGGAGAGAGGGCAGCTGTGCGTCTGCTGATGTGAGTTACCAGCCCAGGGAGGTTTCTCTTCCTTTAAGAACCAGGTTTAAAGCATTGCTGCTCAAAGCAGTAATTTCCCCTGGGAACAAGTGAAGAAAAATTCTTTGGCCACAGCTCTCTGACTCCGATGTCTCTTTGCTTGCGGCCATTTCCCCGAGGGAGGTGGCCCAATCAGCTTGGGTTTTCTAAAATGGTCCAGATGCCTCCTTCCCCAGTAGTCATCAACCTTGATAAGTAACAGGTGTTTGTGGAGCACCTTCTCATGGCCAGGTGCTGCTTTAGGTTCCAGGATACAATGATGATCAAGACATGCCTTTGCCCTTAAATAGCTGACAGTCTAGTGGAGGAGATAAATAGGGAAACAGACAGCTAAATACAGCCTGATAAGTGGCACAACTGGGGTTCACTCAGGATGCCATGGAAGTTCATGGAAGGACAATTAAGTCAATTTGGGAAAATTCGGGAAGCCTTTCTGGAAGATGTCAGTTCAAGTTGAGACGTGAAGGATACGTAGAGATAGCCAGGCCCATTCAGGCAGAGGGAGAAGCTTGTGCAAAGGCCCCGGGGCAAGACAATATGGTGGGTTTAGAGCCCTCCTGGTGGTTTTCCTGACTGTGGGGCTGCTAGGGAGTCCCAAGGGACTGGTCAAGAGAGCAAAGGCCCCATCGTGAAAAGCTTTGTTTGCCATACTAAGGACTTTGAACTTGATCCTTGAATTTTTCCAGCCATCCCAACATTTGGGGGCCCAGTCTGCATCTCTGAGATGGCTTCACATACCCAGAAGTGGCACATACATAGCTCCCCTTTTGAAATGCACAGTCACACTATCTGTCACGTGGTCAGGGATGGCTGCATTCCTGATACAGAAAGAAGATGACCTAGGCACATACATTTCCCACTTTCAGGGGCAGGTCCCATTCACATCTGTTCCATGGTCAGAACAATGCACCCCAAATTTTGGTTTGCATAAACTAGAATTTATATATACAGCATTAAACACTTATATAAAATTTATATACAAAGATTTATATACAGCCTGCTACTCTTGCTGTTATCACTGACCTACCTGTCCTCACATCTTTGGCTCTCAGGAGTTTAAAATATTGTTAAGTGTTCATTCCATAGACCTCCAACTCAGGTTTGCAAAGTAAAGGGTAAGGCTCTTGTTTTTCCATAACTGAATTTGGGTTCTGTCTCCAGTTCCACACCTCTGTCCATGGGAACTGAATGGTAGTCATTCCAGGACAAACTCAACCAGTTCAAGGTTTTCTTGATTCATTCACAGTTCTCCCCTTTCTTCTTTCCTCCATGATTGAACCGAATTTCCACGAGACTTGAGGGCTGTCCAGGCGTTGGAGTGGCGTTTGGTTCTAGGCCATGACATCTTCTCTTCTACAGCTACCACTATGGCCTCACTCTCATTGGCCCTGCTTGTCACTGCCCATCCTTGCCAGGCTCCTTTGGGATGTCTGAGCCTTCATCTTTTCCCTAGTGGTTAGTCCATAAAGGTCACTCTGAATCTCCACGAGCTGACCAGGGGCCACTAGGGCCCACCAGCCCTAAAGATTGCATGAGAAGCATTCAGTCTCTCGCCTTCCCATTTGGAGCCTGATGGGTCAGGCCCATTTCCCTAGACCCTGGAGTCAGTTCTCCATCCCTGTGGCTCCATGGAAAGATACGGGTGGAGAGTCCCAAGGCCCTGCTCAGCATGGAAGCTGTGATTCCTTCTGCTCTTGAACTTACGGTACTCCTCCATCCCTATAGACCTGACCTCAAAGGGGCAAGACAGGACCCCCACCTCAGGACCACTCATAATTTCCCCCTTTTCTCACTTTAGGGGATTTTAATATAATATGAGTGGTGGTAAAACTGGTTCTAACCGATCATGAATTCTTCTTGCTTACTTTTTTGGAAATAAGCTTTCTGTGCTGGGGTTTTATGGGCTCTGCTTTGCAACTCCAATATCCCTTTCTCAGGCTTTTGCCTCTGCCTTGGGTTCAAACATTCATTTTGAAACGTGAAAGCTGAGCATGGATTTATTACTTTTATTCCCTTCTCCACCGTTGTGACAACCTTCCTCAAAGGCATTTGGAATAGAACAGTCTCACAGTTGGTCAACAGAAGGTAGAGATAAAGGAGTAGCCAGCCAAACTCCCATGGGTTTTACCTCCATAATAGAAGTATCCTTCCGCAGCAGGGTTACCCATCGTGTGTAATAAACAGGGAGCACTTGTCTGATTTGAGATCTGCAAGGGGACTACAGCAGGAAGAGGATGAGCTGAGTGCTGTCCGTGGTCTAGAATGCCAGGGGCAAAGGATCCACTTACTTTCTTCCCTACTAAAACCACTAAACATAAAATAAATAAGCAACAAAGATGTACTATATAGCATAGGGAATCACACCAGTATCTTGCAATAACCTATAATGGAATAAAATCTGCAAAAAAAAACCCACAAAAAAAAATCTGAATCACATTGCTGTGCATCTGAAACACAATATTGTAAATCAACTACACTTCAATAAAAAAAGAATAAAATCTTACGCAGATGAAAACAAGGCGTATCAGAAGGCAAGTGCATGACAGAAATGCTATGCTAGCAAAAACGTCCACTGAAACCTCTATTTCTATCTCTTTCTCTGTCTCTATCTCTGCCTCCATCTCTATTTCAACTCTTTACAAGCCTGTGCACCCAGGAGAATGTGATAGTTGCTGCTTACTGTACCCTCTAGAGGCCAAAGAATGGCCAACCCAGTTGTGTCCAGTGAACCCACTGCAGAGTTAGACCAAGGCACACCAGCTGCTTCCTGGTTGCTTTCTCAGCCTGGCGTTTGGATCTGGGAGCGTTCTGTCCACAGGGCTCTTAGGAACAGGATCCCAGCACACAGTGTAGAGAGGAAGTCTCTTGGTCCTCACTGCAGTGTGTTTGTGTGTGTCTAGTGGATATCAGAGACTTCCTGTTCACTTGTTTTCCAAGGTTGGGCATGAGAGTTGTCCGTTTATTCGTTTGCTTGTTTCTTTTTAATGTTAACTGGGAGAGTTGAGCCTTGATCAGAGAGAGCATAGGATGGTCTCAAGTAGAAAAGTCCTTGGATCAGCCTCAGAGGCTGAGCTCATTGTGAACCCCAAACTCAAAGGATAACATTCTAGCTTTAAATGCAAAGTTTACCTTCAAGTGACTGGGTCATCCTTGATCCCTGGAGGTCTCCGTGGTGTTCTGGGCCAGAATGGGTGTCTCACATCACAGATCAGGTTTATTGGTCTCTGGTGCGGGTGTGCTGTAAAGAGTTAACCCAGAGGGCTTGGGGTGCTTCAACCCTGCACGTTCCAAAGAAAGGACTGGCCCTTGACCAGAGAGATCTTCTAAGTCCTCAGAGTTTTCTGCTTGATAAGAGTGTTTTTGTATACCTGGGGCCTTGGGCTACCCCAGATAGTTTATGGCTACAATGTGATTGATAATGAATGTGTGCCTTTGTTTGCCTGGGGACCTGGGCCATGCTGTGTCAGTTTGACCTCTGGAACTGCTGAAGACAGGGTAGCTAAGGTCAGTCATGTGGGTATTTCATGCCTAGGTGACTGACTCCCAAGAAAAACCTTGGACCTGAAAGCTCAGGTAAGCTTCCCTGGCTGGCAGTACTTCCCAGGTGCTATCACACATCATTACTGGGAGGATTACGTCCTGTTTGGGCTACTCTCCTGAGAGAGGGCAGCTGGAAGGCCGTGTCTGGTTTCTCCTGGACTCTGCCCTCTGTACCTCTTTCCTTTGCAAGTTTGAGTCTGTATCCTTTCACTGTCATAAGCCATAACCACGAGTGTCAGAGCTTTCCTGAGTTCTATGAGTCCTTCTGGTGAATCACTGAACCTGAGGATGGTCTTGGGAGCCCCTGACCCAACTGGGAACCTTTCAAAGGGAGAGATGCCACTTCTTGCCAAATTTCAGAGGTTCCATGGCCCTTGCAAAACTTTTTCCAGTTGGCTTCAGGCTGGTTCTTCCTCACATGAACCCTTCTGGACAGTTAAATTTTCCTGCGATTCTGAGGTCCCTGACTCCTGGCCCTCTGACCCTTGTTGTTGAGTCATTCAACTTTGCTGTCACAGATTGCTCTGACGTCCTCAGCCCCAATGACTCAACTTCCATTCACCTCAGCAATCCACGTCCACTGCCACCTCCTACACCTTGTTCATCACTTGGAATGGCTCAGCCTACAAAACGATATGCTCAGAAATCTAGCATTACAACCTCTTTGGGCCAGATGTTTAAGAGCATGAGTTGTGGGGTTAGTCAAGTCCAGAGTGACTTAACTTCCTTGCGCTGTAGTTACTTTCCTGTAAAGTGAGAGAGGACCCAATGGAACCATACACGTAAAGCTCTGAGTTAATGCCTGGTGCATACATGCCTGGGATTACAATAAGAGCTACTGTTACCAGGCTTGTGATGGTTAACTTTATGTGCCAGTTTGACTGGGCCATAGGATGCCCAGATATCTGCTTAAATATCATTTCTGCCTGCGAGGGTGTTCCCAGAAGAGATCAGCATTTGAATCTGTGGACTCAGTAAAGCAGATGGCCCTCCTCAGTATGGGTGGGCATCATCCAGTGCCCGTGGGCATGGATTCATGGGCCGGAATAGAAGAAAAAGGCAGAGGAAGGTAGCCTTTTTTCTCTCTGCCTGCTGCCTAAACTGAGACGCTGGTCTTCTCCTGGCAGTGGCCTTAGACTCACAATCCTGGCTCTACCAGTTCTCAGGCTTTCAGACTTGGAATGGAACTGCAGCGCCATTTTCCTGGGGCTCCAGCTTGAAGTCGGCAGGTCACAGGACTTCTTAGCGTCCATAATTGCATGAGTCAGTTCCTTATAATGAGACTTATTATAAGGAATTGGTTCTGTGTCTCTAGAGGACCTTGACTAATACAAAGCCTTATGGCTACGTGTTGGATATATTTGACACCTGATTTTGCAGGCTGTCAGACCTCTCTTGGCCTTGCCCATCTCCCCTTCTTAGGCTAGATTTAATCACCCATGTCTTCGAGGGCCCTCTCATCCAATCCTTCCTCACCCTCAGCTCCTTGACCTCCTTCCACAGCTGCACCTCCATCCCCAGTGCTGTGTCAATCCAAATGCTTGTTTTCACTCTCCCTGGCCTGGGGCTGCTGGACAATACTTGGGGAAAATCACATCACCATGCTGAAGTGGTTCCATTACACATTTATGAGCCTCTCAGCCTCTGCTGGGCTGCCACTGCTGCTCGCTTATCTTTTAATTATCTCTAGTTGACCTTCTCTTACTTTCTTTTTAGCGGCTGCCCCTGACCTCCACTCACTCCACCCAACCCACCATCATCTCCTCATTCCCAGCTTATGGGGGAAGCTGGGGCTCTACAGAGATAATGGAGACCCTCAGAGACGATCTATGTCATGTATGCCCCTTGGTCTTCTTAATTTGTCTGTATTTTTACCTATATTTGCTTCCTTCATTATTCTATTTGAAGGAGTTATTACTCATCGCCAAAGTTAACCTTTCTAGCAGTAACTGCTGACTCCTTTGCTTCCTGGTTTTTTCTCTAGAAAAAAATTTTTGTTTGTTTGTTTGTTTTTTGCGCGGTACGCGGGCCTCTCACTGTCACGGCCTCTCTTGTCGCGGAGCACGGGCTCCGGATGCGCAGGCTCAGCGGCCGTGGCTCACGGGCCCAGCTGCTCCGTGGCATGTGGGATCTTCCCGGACCGGGGCACGAACCCGTGTCCCCTGCATCGGCAGGTGGACTCTCAACCACTGTGCCACCAGGGAAGCCCAATTTGTCTATATTTTTACCTATATTTGCTTCCTTCATGATTCTATTTGAAGGAGTTATTATTCATTGCCAAAGTTAACCTTTCTAGGAGTAACTGCTGACTCTTTTGCTTCCTGGTTTTTTCTCTAGAAAAAATTTAATTCCCTCTCTCATATATCCTCCTTCTCGCTCTCTCTCATTCTCTCTCTCTTTCTCCCCCCGCCCCCCAAACCCCAGGCTTTTCTCCCTGATATACAACTATGCCCACACTTCTCTGCCTCATCCTTTTCCCTTTTCTTTCTACACTGCTTATCTTTCAAGATCTGCCCCATGGGTCCCTATCTTCCCACTGCCTAAGTAGTTCCTACTCGCTCTGTCAAGTGGTCCTTGCCTTTGCTGTCCAGTGGAACCCTATGGGGGCCATAACTCATTCATTTTGAAATTTCTGGTTCCCAACAGACATCCTAGAACACTGCAAGAGTCCAGTGGGCATCTGCTAGTGGAACCAGGAAGGATGATGTGCGGGTGGTCCAGAGAGAAAGGAAGAGTAGAAGCAGGGACACGACGGCACTCTGTGGCGGGAAAGCAGGACTTGGCATCTGTGTGTCACGTGAAAAAAGGACTGGAGTTGCTCAAAAAATCTTCCCTGCTCCGGGTGTCAGGGACAGAATGCTGAGCTGGGCAGCACCTGTGTCTGACATAATATGTCATATATTACGGTTTTATGCTCGTGTGCTGGGAAGGAGCAGACTTGGATTATCTCGCTGCCCCAGGAAATAGCCATGTAGTAAGCGATAATGGGATCAATGTGCATGAACTGAAATTCTCTATCCCCTCCCAGGGAAAAGAGCAGTGGGCAGAATTCTCTCTCAGGGAGAAGGTGTGTGGGCCTCAACGTTGGGGATAAAGAGAGACCTGTTAAATCAGGTGACGGCTTTGGGAGCTTCCAGAACAGAAGGTGGTGCCACAGCCCCCCAGGCTGGACCACTTTTCCACCTGCCTCTCTGGCCAATTATGCTAAGTGAGGTTCTCTTCTGGCGTAAGAGGGATGTTACCAGCCCTTTCTTCAGGGCACAAAGCTGCACAAGGCTTCTTTCCGTTTTTCTTCCCACTTCTTTTTACTCACTGGCACTTCTGTGTCTTAGATTTTTTGCCCACGTTGCCGTTACAGCAACTTTCAACCATATAATGTCGTAGATATTTGGTATTGAGGATTTAACACTAGTGACTTCTGCTTTAGGCATCGTATCCCAAAGAGCCATGGCATGGAGTAGTTTGTCATGTTGCTAAAGTATGAGTCTGTATGACCTGCTCTGTGATGGGGCGGGGGCGGGAGTTAGTTAGCAAGTTAGTGAGTCTGGTCACCTGCCCAACCTATGCATTTCATTATTGCTTTTTTATTCATTCATTCGACAAATATTCTTTGAGTATCTAGTATATGCCAGCCCCTATGTTAGGATGCTAGGTTGGCTATAAAGTGGGCAATGAAAAGGTTCTCTGCTCCCGTGGACTATACCATTGGGAGGAGGATTAGGGGAGGGAAGAAGAATAAACAAAACAATTAATTTCATGTGGTGATATGTTCTATGAAGAAAATAAAGCCGGGTGATGTGATGGAAAGCGAGAGAGAGAGGTGAGCATTGGAAAGGAGCCCTGCCCACTGCAGCGTTATTCACAGCAGCCAGAAGGTGGAAGCAACCCACGTGTACGTCAGTGGATGGATGGATGGATAAACAAAATGTTGTGTATTCATAAAATGGAATATTATTCAGCCATAAAAAGGAATGGAATTCTGATACATGCTACGATGTGGATGAATCTTAAAAACATTATGAATAAGCCAACACAAAAGGGTAAATATTGCATGATTCCATTTATATGAATACTTAGAAAAGGCAAATTCGTAGAGACAGAGAGTGGACTAGAGATTACCAGGGGCTGGAGGAAGGGGGAAGTGGGGAGTCATTTCTTGGTGGGTACAGAGTTTCTGTTTGGGGTGATGAAAAAGTTATGGAAAGAGGCAGCGGTGGAGGTCACACAACACTGTGAATGTACTTCATGCCACTGATTTGTACACTTAAAAATGGCAAGTTTTGTATTACATGTATTTTACCACAATTTAAAAAAAGAGGAAGGAGGGAGATTTGCAGTGAAGAGAGGAGCCGCCATGTGAAGATGGGGGGAGGGGACCATCCTGCTGGAGGGCACATCAAGGGCAAAGACGGCAAGGCAGGAGAGAGCTCGGACTGGTTTTGGTTGCTTTGTGCGTAGTAACGATCATGAAGTGTTAAAGATGCTTCTTTGTTAAAAAAAAAAAAAAAAGCTTCAGAAAGGAAGTTGATGGTCACTCCTGGCAGGGGTAGTGAAGAGGTTTAAAAGCAATGGTACGGGCGAGTTTGGGGATTCTCAGAGCTCTCCAAATGCCTTCCTCAGGAAGGCAGAGAGTCCTCTGCAGCTCTCGGTTTGCAGGTCCAGCCTCCCATCCAGCTGTGAGCATCTTGTTGCTGCCCAAGGTTGTACTGCTTCAATTCTGTGCCTCCTACCCTTGTATTTGGTGAGTGATGGGTGACTAAGTAGACGGCCTGGGAGTCATTTACACGTGGGGCTATGTAGGCTAACAGTGCTAAACGAGCAAGCAGGAGAAGTGGATTCTTAGCCTTGTTCTGCCGTTAACTAGCTGTGTGTGTATAGATAAACGGCTTAGTCTATCTGGGCTTCAGATTCTCCCTCCGTAAAATGCATGCCTCGGACAAGGTTAGAGAAAACAGATATACAATACACATACTCCTTTGCACACGTCTGACAGTAGGGCCACATGGTGATGTGTGGACACCCCAGGCCTGAGTGCCCCTCCTCCAAGCCAATAGTCCTTACAATTTTTTTTCAGTATTTACTTGCCTGGGGAGGTGGAAGAGGTTAAAAGCAACTGATTTTTTTTTTTTTGTACTAATAAAAATTGTATTTATGAACTTACTTCAACAAGGCAAAACAGAATCACTGAAAGATTGTTTGTGTGTTCTTGTTTCCTCTTTGGGTTTCTGTAGTCCACTTTAACGTGTATATAATAAAATAAATTTCTTCTTCTGAGAAAAAGGCACTATATCATGGGATATTTAGATTGAGATTTTAAGTTCACTGTGACTGCCTGAGAAAGTTGTAAGAGGTTTCAGTAGAGCTGGGCTTTTAAAATTTTCGTGACAAGGTGCTGTCTGCTTCGGTGGGAGTGGGACAAATCATATTTAACTGGTTGAGCTCGGTGATGTTTTAGTGTTCATTTTTTTTTTTAAATAAATTTATTTATTTATTTTTGCTGTGTTGGGTCTTCGTTTCTGTGCGAGGGCTTTCTCTAGTTGCGGCGAGCGGGGGCCACTCTTCATCGCAGTGCACGGGCCTCTCACTATCGCGGCCTCTCTTGCTGTGGAGCACAGGCTCCAGACGCGCAGGCTCAGTAGTTGTGGCTCACGGGCTCAGTTGCTCCGCGGCATGTGGGATCTTCCCAGACCAGGGCTCGAACCCGTGTCCCCTGCATTGGCAGGCAGATTCTCAACCACTGCACCACCAGGGAAGCCCTAGTGTTCATTTTGGATCAGCGTTTCCCAACAGCTGCCCCAAAGGCCTGGAACTCCTGTAGCTGTCCAGGGCAGACATTGCTAATGGATCACAGCACTCCTTGCTGCAGAGCCCAGATGGGACTCCAGCTTTCTCACCATCACTTCCAGTTATGCATTCTATTGGCCATCCTTGGGCTGGGTGGATGCTGTGATTCCTTCTGACCTCAGTGTTGTAGAACTCTGTGATCTTAAATTTTGCATGATTTAAAAGTAATCACCGTTTGTCTGGGACCTAAGTAACTGACATGTAATTTGGTTTCAGACATTTTGATGTTTATGTAAATGTTTGTGTAGAAGAAAATGATGTTGGAAGCTAGAAAAACCCCTCCTAGACATCTTTCCTGGTTTTATAGCATTTAAAAGAAGTGACAATTGAAGGAAATTTTATGGAAATATTCTGGGCTACTGTCAACTAGTATGGAGAGCAACTGAAGACCTAGAATTCAGAGGGTGGTCCTAGAACCTGGACGGAAGGTTTTCAGGAACCAAACAGCTTTAGCAATGGATTGAGGTAGGAAATGATCTGAGAAGATCTGTTGACAACTGCAAAGCCTTTATTTATGTGAACTACACCAAGCGCCAATCTAAATTAGGTTGAACTTTGAAATAGCCAGTGCTGTAGCAGAATAGCTTTTGCTCCCAAAGGCTGACAGTGAGATTATTTAAGGGAGATGAACACAAGCTTTAGAGATTAAAAAAACATGGTTTTGAATCCTGACTCCTGCAATTACTTGCTGTGGCACCTTGAAATAAGTAATTCATCATCTTAGAGTCTGTTTGCTTATCTGGGCAATGAAGATACTTACCACTTAACTTTCGGCATGTGGTGAGGCTTAAGTAAGATATCAGTGGTGACACCTGCTGAGGCCCAGAGCAGGCATGGAAATACAGCCTGGGTGATTGCATCAAGCATGAGGAGTGCTTCACGGACACTTTCCAGTAAGGGGTCTGTGGTCGGAGCACTGATGAACTTGGAACCAGAAATTGGGTCTGTGGAGGAGAAACACGAATCAGCTGTACAACCCAACAGGAAAACAATATCAAGAGGCAAATCACAACTTAATCGAGGAAATGAAAATGGATACAACGGGTTTCTATCAAATGGGGTGGGGGGGGGAGGGGAAGATTATCCTACCGTTGGGATTATAAATCGGCATGGCCATTTGGAAAGGCAGTTTGAAAGTTTTGTCCAATTCCACTCAGCAGTGTACCCCTCCTCCCCTATATGATGGTTCTGCCCTACACAAACCACCAGAAGAGGAGGAAACCCTTGCCCTGGTTTATTTATTCTTTATAAGTTACAAAGTCCTGTCATATGACATGTGCATTCATCTGTTTGTAATTTATTACCTATTGGAGTGTAAGCTCAGTGAGGTCAGTGTCTTTGTCTCTCATGTTCATAAACATACCATCATGAAATGCAGAACATGAGTGTATAGAAAAGATTCTAGAAAGTTCTAGAGAGAGAAGAAAAAAGAAAACCTTTCATATGAATCATAACAGCAATTCAGAAAATATGTTGTGTTTAAACATACGTAAATGATACCCTACTGTATGCATTATTCTGCAGCTTGCTTTTTCAGTCAGCATTTGGCTTGCAGGTCTAGCCATATAGTTACTTAGAGATCTACAGCAATTCTATTTAACTTCAGATTCTGTCATCACTGCTTTATTGCAGGGGTAGCAAACTCAACCTCTACAGAGGTTATGCAGGACACCTGAATGTGAGGCAGACTTGGAGGAAGACGTGTTATAATCACGTCTTATGCCTGCCTAATTACATGGCCATATAAAACGTTGTATATGCCAACTAAAATCACCAAACAGAACATTTACCAACGTTATATTTTGCCTAAGAACTAGCAGTTTGCGAACTTTGTCATTGTTTTCTCATACTTAATGTTATGGGTAATCTTTCGTGGGTAACCATTGGTATTTTAGGTTATTTCCTCTTTCCCTCCCAAATTAGGACTAACTTGGGTTACAAATTTGGGGATTAACTTGAGAACACAGGAGGTAGGGAAAGGAAGATCGAAATGTCAGTTGCATTTCTTAAAGCTGATTGGAGAAAGTGATTTTAGATCTGTGGCCAAAGGCACTTATAGTCTCTCCTCTTGATTTTGACAGAATCACGGGCAGAGTCACAGTTCACCTGCACATCTCCACCTGAGGTTGGACTCCTACCACCTGGCAGGTAAGGAGACACGATGCATACTTTTTATAGCTTATGAATTTGACCAGACGGGAGTAGGAGCTGAGCCAGGCAAGCTCAGTTCCCTCTTCCAGAAGCAAATATCAGATAAAGCACTACTCTTAGGCGAAGAAATTAGTAGAGGTGGAGAGAAAAGCTAGGAGTGTTATCCTCACAGAAGTTCCTCTTCACTGAAAGCATGAGACTAGTAGGGAGGTTGATTCCCTTAAAAGATAACCAACATTTGGTCTCTGGAAACTTCCCTTCCTCCTCCTCTTTCTTCTCCTTTTCTCTCTTTCATGTAACACATTTAACTAGGACAACTCTTGATCTTGGTTTCTTTTCATTAATTTTTCCAGCTACATGGAGAAAACCTTTTCATTGCTAGCTTTTGGTATTTCTATGAGTCATGGATTCTTTCTTCTGATACATCTTTTTTTTTTTTTTTTGCGGTACATGGGCCTCTCGCTGTTGTGGCCTCTCCCGTTGCGGAGCACAGGCTCCGGACGTGCAGGCTCAGCGGCCATGGCTCACAGGCCCAGCCGCTCCGCGGCATGTGGGATCTTCCCAGACCGGGGCACGAACCCGTGTCCCCTGCATCGGCAGGCGGACTCTCAACCACTGCGCCACCAGGGAAGCCCTGATACATCTTTGATTACTGTTTTTATTCTATTAGTTTTGATCTGTTCTCTGATTCATTATCATTTCTCTTACAATTTTCAACTCTTTGTTTTAAAATTATGTTGATTTCCATAGGTTTTTTTCATCCCCTCTCATACCTTCATTTTCCTCCTAAACTTCATGTCTCCAGCCCAGACTTCTGTCCTAAGCTTCAGATACATATATCCAATTGTTGTCAAGTTCAATGTATCAAAAAGAAGTTCTTTTTTAAAATTATTTTTTAAATTTATTTTTAAAAATCGAAGCATAGTTGATTTACAATATTGTGTTAGTTTCAGGTATACAGCAAAATGATTTGGTTATACATATATATGTATATGTCTATATTCTTTTTTCTATTATTTTTCATTATGGTTTATTACAAGATATTGAATATAGTTACCTGTGCTGTACAGTAAATCCTTGTTGTTTATCCATTTTATATATAGGAGTGTGCATCTGTTAATCCCATACTCCCAATTTACCCCTCCCCCACATTTCCCTTTGGTAACCATAAGTTTGTTTTCTATGCCTGTGACTCTGTTTCTGTTTTCTAAATAAGTTTATTTGTACTATTTTTTAGATTCCACATATAAGTGATATCATATGATATTTGCTTTTCCCTGCCTGACTGACTTCACTTAGTATGATAATCTCTGTGTCCATCCACATTGCTGCAAATGGTATTATTTCATTCTTTTTTTATGGCTGAGGGTTGTATATATATGTCTTACATCTTCTTTATCCATTCATCTGTCAATGGATACTTAGGTTGCTTCTGTGTCTTGGCTACTGTGAATAGTGCTGCTATGAATATTGGTGTGAGTGTATCTCAAAAAGAAGTTCTTATCTTCCTCTTAAAAATTGTTCCTTCTCCTGACTTACAGCCTATATACCCTTTAAACC
This sequence comes from Leucopleurus acutus, assembly GCF_964270905.1. NCBI lineage: Eukaryota > Metazoa > Chordata > Mammalia > Artiodactyla > Delphinidae > Leucopleurus > Leucopleurus acutus. The sequence goes on from NC_139161.1 coordinate 54,508,192, forward strand.
ACGTGGATTGAAAAATCATGTCTTCTTTTTAGGATTCATTGAGAAGATTAGATGAGATAATGCAAGTGGCTGCTGCTTAGCTGTCAAGAAAAATGGGGACATAAAAGTCTTCTTGCAGAATGTGAGCCTGCATTAGACTGTAAAGCACAGCTGTTATCCTAGGACTCCTTCACTTCCTGTGTTATGTTCAGAGCTTTCCTTTTATTCTTGGTAGATTCCTAAGAAAGACTGAAAGGCAAGGAAAAGTTTTGAGTCCTTATATACGTCTTAAAACATCTGTATTGTTTCTCATATTCAATTTATGATTTAGATGGGTATAAAATTCCAGGCAGTAAGTTCTGGCAGTAAGTTTTCCCCCAGAATTCTGAAGGTTTTGCTCCATTATATTCCAGTGTCTGATGTTGCTTATAAGAGGCTTGTTGTGTTTCTGATTTCTTTTCCTTAGCATATAACCCATTATTTTTTCCTTTCTGGGTATTTTTATTTTTTAATTTATTTTTTAGTGTAGTTATATACCAATTTTACTTTTAAAAAAACAAGTCTGGGTGGGCAGGGGAGTTGCCACACAGGGTGGAAAGAAGCATAAGAGTAGATCAGGTGGTTTCAAAGATCCTCAGAGAAGCGCTCAGAAACTCTATTCCAACCAGGTCTTCATTACCTCTGGGTATTTTTAGAACCCTTTCTTTATCCCTGGGGTTCTGAAATTTCAAAACAGTGTGCCTTATTTGGCTTTTTGTTATTCATCTTGCGGAGTATTTTATGGGCCCCTTCAATCTGGATACTTATTGGCTTTCAGTTCTGAAAAGTGCTTTCCTATTATTTCCTTTGATGATTTCCTTTTCTTTATTTCCCCTGTGGTTTGAAAGCCCAACTATTTTGATATTGTAATTTCTGAAAAAAAACCTCTTTTCCTTCCTCCACTCTCTTCTACCTCTTGATCTTTTGGTCCATTTCTGGACTGTTTCCCCAACTTTATATTCTATTATTGAATTTTTGTTATCAAATGTTTTGATTTTCAAAAGTTTTCTCTTTGTTTTTGAAATGACCATTTGGGTAGTGTGCTGTTATTTTTGTAATTCGCAGCGTGTAGGGGCGGTATCTCCTTTCACTCCACCAAAGAGTCTATTTACAGATTTTTCTTCTGCTCCTTTAGTCGTGTCTGAATCATCCAGGTTTCTTATTTATATTTATTTGTTTTGCTCTTTTTCTTTCAGAGGGCTTTCTCAAGTGTCTGGTTGTCCTTTGCTGGCCATGTCTTTTTAAGGTGGCAAAATATACTTAATGTAGGATTTACCATTTTAACTATTTTTTTTTCAGTATACAATTCAGCGGAAGTAAGTAAATTTCCATTGTTGGGCGACCATCCCTACTATCCATCTCCAGAACTTTTCCATCATCCCAGACTGAAATTACGTACCTATTAAACCGTAACTCCCTATTTCCCCCTCCCCCAGCTCCTGGTAACCATTATTCGACTTTGTCTTTTGATGAATTTAACTATTCTAAGTACTTCAGGTGAGTGGAATCATACAATGTTTGTCCTCTTGTGTCTGGCTTATTTCACTTAACATAATGACTTTAAGGTTCGTCCATGTTGTAGCAGGTGTCAGAATGTTATACCTCGTAAAGGCTGAGTAGTAACCCATTGCCTGTCTATACCACATTTTGTTTATCCATTCATCCGCTGATGGACACCTGGGTCGCTTCCATGTTTTCCTTCTGTGAATGACGCTGTTGTGAACATGGGTGTACCTATATCTGTTTGAGTCCTTGCTTTCAATTCTTTTCATGTATTTTTGAAAGTGAGACAGTAAAAAATTATTAGAGACTCTGTGTGTACATGTGTGTGCTGCTTGTCTGGGAGCTCCCAGTGGATGAAAGGGTGTCAAAATCACTGTCTGTTAGCGGATCCCAGGAAGAGAATATCTGTTTAAAGGTGTATCTGTGCGGGACAGGCTTTCTCTACATAGGGCAGGAGTATTGGAACATTTACAACATACAACACAGCGCTCCATGCCTACAACTTACGGCGTGAATGGTGTGTGGGCGACATTCTTTCTCACCTTCCAGGTGTAATTTCCCTATACTTTGGTATTTCTTTGATACTTGTGACTGTGATTTGGGAGGCCAGGGATGGGATGCAGAGGGAGATTTACAATTATATGTTTGTGCTCAAGTTGCCTGGATTCTTGGAAATTCCTCTAATATATATATTTTCAGTCAGCCCTGGAAGTAGAAATCATATTTTATGAGCACCAGCTACTTATATAACTGTGTAGATAGTTCAGGATTAAGTAAATGTTAGCTCCATCTTGGAATGTAATGAAGACGCCTACAGGGAACAGAGTGGAGGTGGTCTCCAGGAGGCTGGGATTCTGGCTCAGGTCCGGCCTCCACCCCTGTGGTCTGTTTTCAGAGGCTCTGCTCTGGCCTTTGCAGCCAGCAACCTCTCCAGTCCAGTAGGTTTCCTATGAAAAAATTCACTTTTGAATTTTTATTTAAGTGGTCTTTTTTTAAAGTAAGAATAACTTCCATTGGAGCCTTTCTCACAGACAGGGGCATGATATCGTTACCTCGATGCCTGCTTCTGAGGAAAGCACAAGGATGAGGACAGGAGGGGTAGGGGGCAGAGCCTGAGCAGCTGGTGTTTGTTTCAGCCTCTTCCTGGGCCGCTTCAGAGCCGTCACAGAATAGGGATGCGGCATCACCACTCCCTGCACAGCCCTGGTGCGAGGCTTGAGGTGTGATGTGCGGATACGGTGGTGTGTTTGCACTGGCTTTTATTTATTTATTTATGTAAAATGTTTTCTTTTTTTTAAAATAGATTTTTTTAATTTATTTATTTATTTATTTATTGGCTACGTTGGATCTTCCGTGGCTGTGCGTGGGCTTCTCTAGCTGCCGAGGGCTGCTCATTGCGGCGGCTTCTCTTGTTGTGGAGCATGGGCTCCAGGCGCTCAGGCTTCAGTAGTTGTGGCACATGGGCTCAGTAGTTGTGGCTCGCGGGCTCTAGAGCGCGGGCTCAGTCGTTGCTCTGCGCATGTGGGATCTTTCCGGACCAGGGCTCGAACCCATGTCCCCTGCATTGGCAGGCGGATTCTTAACCACTACGTGCCACCAGGGAAGCCCCTGTGCTGGCTTTTAAATGATGCTCTTTCTAATCTCACTTTTCTGCTGCTGGGGAGTTTATGTGAAATCAGTGCATGTCTACTTCAGTTTTGCTCCCATTGATGTTATCGGTGTTCATTTATTTACTTCATACCTTTTTAGATGGATGATGTAAGATTTGTCAGTTTCTTTCTTGACGTCCTGCACTTTTGTCAGCAGAACGCCATCTGCCATCATTCCATAGTGGTGCTTGTGGATGTGTTTCAGAAACTGGTTGATGTCCTGTGAACCAGATTTGCACAAGCCTCTGCAGTTTCTGCTAATGAGTGGAAGATGGTTCCCAGGGCCTGCTTTCACGGACAGCGATGGTTAAACCTCCAGAGGTCTGATAGCTTAATGTGGACACAGGTGGAAGCAAACTCTGCAGACAGGCAGGAGAACTTTTGACAGTGTCTCTGCTTCCTTCATCCTTTGGAACCAACCAGAAATCTGACATTTCCTCCAGGAAATGTCAAATATTTCCCCATCAGGTGCTTCTTCACAATTCTTTCTTTTTCATTGCATTTTATTTTTCACTCAGATAAAATTTACCAACAGTGAATGCACAGATCTTAGCCTCATACTCTGATGGGTTTTGACAACTGTATCTACTCATGTAACTCACACCCCAGCAAGACAGAGAACATCTCCTTCATGCCAGCGAGTTCTTTGTGTCCCACTCAGTCAATCCGTGCCTCACAGCCATCACCGCTCTGATTTCTGTCACCAGAGATCCGTGTTACTGGGTCTAGAGTTTCACATAAATGCAGCCGTCCATTGTAATCCTGCACTGCCCAGCCCTCTGTGTCTGGCTTCTTTTGCTCACCCATGTAATTGCGTATATTAGCAGTTTGCTCTCTTTATTGCTGAGCCCTCGTCCACAATATTTTTTATCGTGGGATATACTACTTAAAAGGAAAACCCTTTCTCTACCCACAGAATAGTTCTGCCACCAAATGGCTGGGTTCTCCCCTACCATTAAACAGTTCTGACACCAGCTACCCAGACTCAGCACTGACTCTGTAAGGACCCAGTCCCACAAGACTGTCCCCCATGTCAGACACCAATTGCAGGTCCCAGGCGGTCACTCGTACTTCTGATCAACCATGTATAAATCAGGGGTTCCCATGACCCTCTCCTCAGGTTTGATAATTTGCTAGAATGGATAACAGAACTCAGGGAGACACTTATTTACATTCACCAGTTTATTACAAAGGATATGATAAAGGGCACCGATGAACAGAAAACATCCTGCTAAGTGAAAGAAGCCAGGCACGAATGGCCACGTAACGGATGACTCAATCTGCATGAAATATCGGGAACAGGCAAATCTCTGCAGAGAGAAGGCAGCGTAGAGGCTGCAGGGACTTGGGGGAGGGGAGAATGGGGCGTGACGGCTTAATGAGTGGGGTTTCTGGACAGTGCGGATAATTGTTCAGGACAGTGAGTGCACTAAATGCCACTGAACTGTATGTGTGCTTTAAACTGGTTAAAATGGCGAAATTATGCCGTGTGCATTTTAGCACACACACACAAGATATCCACCCCATTGCATAGGCGGGAAAACTGAGTCTCAGATATGCAAAGGCTTAATCCAGGTTCACACACAGAGAGAGCGTCAGAGCTAGGGATTAATCCATCTGATTAGGCCAGCTGTGCGCTAAGTGCCTCGAATACAGAAAATGTAGAAATGAAGGGCGCAGACCTCTTCCTTTGCCTCCCCACTGAGCCTCCTTTCCTGGCCTTTACTGGTTTTCCCCTCTGCTTGGACTGGGCTAGCAGGTGCAGGGCGAGCTCTGTACCTGTAAGCCACACCATCGCCACTGCGTTCCTGGTGACAAGGCGCTCAGGCTGGTCGAGTCCAGGCTGAGCTGGCGTGGTGGCACCAGGCACACGGAGACTCAGCCTGCTCTGGGCTTTGGCCCCAACCCTTCCGGATAGGACACAGCTCTGCCACGCCCTCCAGCCCCTATCCCTCCTCTGCCAGCTGGAAGGCTCTCTCCTGTCAGCAGGTGGTCACCCTGGAAGTCTTTGTTCTACTAATCCTAATTCTCTTGTAGGAACGGAAAGGCTGCCTCTGAAATTAGGCTGCCTGCCATGAGAGAAAGTTGGGTGGGCATTTGCTCAGCAGCAGACATCCACTGCTCAGTGCTTCTGTCCTAAAAGCTTTTTTGTCCTCTCATAGCTTTTGGGCTCAGTGACTTAATCCTTCTGGATTTTTGTCCCCGGTACCCTTAACTCCTGGAGCCTTGTGAGGCTATAAATCACTGAGAATCCTGCAGAAAGGAAGCAGAAGGGCAGAGTGCGAAGTTGAAATAACTAAGTCTTTATCACCAAGTCCCACCTGCCATTCCGTCCCAACTCTTTTCCATCTTATTCCGTCTGAATTTTCCTGCGTATGTATCACCTCCCTTCCAGTCTGTCCTCCGGGCCTGTGAAGTTGTCCCCAAGGGCTGGACTCAGCATAAGAAGGGAGGAGTTGGGATTTATCTACAAGGGACCACTCTGCCTTTGAAGGTCAAGAGTCTTCCAACTGGGACAAATAGGCAGGGGCTTGGAGAAGGGTCCCCCTTGTGCTTGGGCCCTTGGTTCCCTCTCGCAGACAGGCAGGGTCCCATCCACGTTCCTTGGTGCCACTTTCATCTTTTTCCCACATACACTCAGCAAAGGAGGAATCTTCCTGCAGTACAGAGCTCACTCCCCAAGAGGAGACCCAGTGGGCAAGATGCTTTATAGCTCGACGTCTAGATATCAGAGAGGAGCTGGACGTGTCTTCCTTTGTTCAGATAAACCGGAAAGCTCTGATGAGACAAGATAATAAGCTCGTGGAGTCTATCAGGAGCAGAAGCGTGAGACTGTTCTAGTGTCATAGACTCACGCAGAGACCAAACCTGATAGATTGTGCGTGAAAATGTCCAAGGCAGTCCTAGCCTTTAGTTCATACCCAGCGATATTGCTCCCTTTGTTTATTTCCCGATGGATGCATGGATTTTATCAATGCTAAGTAGACAGAAGCTGGCTCTGTCCCGGGGGAAATCCCATGGATAAATTGATTTCCTCCTGACCCAGAAAGAGGGACTTCCTGGGTGCGGCAGTTTGTACATCTTCATTTCCCTGCTCCTGGAGGCCAAAGATCCAGTGAGTCCTTTCTGAAGGTGACTTCTTTGCTTCTACTCAAAATGCCCAAGCCACACAGGCTCCTCTCACATTTCTAAGTGAGGGCTAAGCTGCTCTGAGTACGAGCCCAGGCACCCCTCGCCGCACATGAAAATTTGATCCGTGGACTAAAGACTGTCTTGCTTAATGCAGTCGGGCCCTTTGTCCGCAAGAGCTAATACCCTTTTGGGAAATGCTGTGACTTAAGCTGAAATGTCAGGGAAGGAGAGGGTAGAGAGGGAATGCGGACCTCTGCCATCCAACCTCCTTTCTCCAGCCACTTAATAACTTGGCTAAAAGCCACAATCATTACAGAGCCATCAGCCAGGCTCCAGCCCCTCGCTGCCTTCCCAAGCAATCAACAGGATTTAGTGAGCCACCAGTTGGAATTTATGTCACTTAAAAAGTGTGGTTTCTTAGACCAGTCCTACAGAGACCGATTACAGAGACCTGGGCACTTTGATTAGCTTCCGTTTGGAGACCAGGAGGCTGTGGATGGAGCCAGCTGTTAGGCCTTCCAAGTGCGTACCTAGAAAAAGTAGGCACCTAGCGCACGGCCCGCTCATCTCCACGTTGTCCTCACTAAACGTGACTCTTCCGTCATTTCATAGCACTTTTTGTTTGATGGAGCTGTGATTGAGAGGAAGGAGAACCGTCAGAGCCTCTTAAATGTTGCCACGCTTTTTACATTCATTATTTTTATAACAACTTCATGAAGTAGTTATGATTATGCCTCATTTTGCACACGAGGAAAATGAGGCAAGGCCACCTTCTGCCTCAACGGGAGTTGAGAGTAAGCCCCATGCGTGCGGCATCTAGGATCTCACCTTCCCAGGAGACCTATCAACCATCGACAGGGCCTGGGGAGGAGGCTTCAGATTCTGGAGTAAGACCTAGCTTCCCCAAACCTCCTCCTGTCCGGTGGCAGAATCCAGAGTTAGCCCCTGACACCCAAACTTTCCTGGGTTTCAACACTTTTGGCCCCGCTACTACTGTCTTCAGTCCTTCACACTAATCTCATGTCTTCCTTTTCTCTGTTCATGTCCACCATATACAAAGCCCCAGATTCCCAGATCTTACCTCTGGCTCGTGGAATCCCTAAAGTGGTCCCACATCGCTGTTGTATTGCGATTGTATCTCCCACCCCTCCCCGACTCATGGAAACTGTCTCCTGTAACTTCTGGAATTCCAGGTTCATCTCAGCAAAATCCTCTATATCCTCAGCATCTTGTCTGGATCAGAGGGGTCCCCTCATTCTTCTTGCTCTAACGGGAACCTGGCTCTCGCTGAGGCCAGTTCCCTTTGCAGCTCTCTCACTGATGACTGTGTCTCTCCCGTCCTTCTCCCTTGAACCTCTGGGCCTCCTGGTTTCTCGTGTCTGCTTCCAGACCAGCCTTCCTTCCACAGTCACTAAGACCCTCGTCTTATTCTCCTGCTGTCAGGCTACATCAGTCCCGACCCTTTAGCGCTACTTTCCTCTGCCAGCTCCTCTGGTCTTGCCTCTCTTTTCTTGACAGTTTTGTGTCCTGGGTGGCTATTTCACTCTCTCCAACACCAGTCCCATCTTAATTCTTGGTGATTTCCACATACTTTCCGGTAATTCTCTTAGTTCTTAAATTCCCCTCCTCCTCCAAGCTTATATTCCACTCTCCTTTGGCAGGTGACCCTCATGGCCTTGTCATGACCAATCATTGCCACGTTCCATAATCTCTACTTCATACAGCTCTCTCCGACCACCACCTGTTTTTCAACCCACTCCATCTAAATAGTATCTGATTCTGGCGATCATTCAGTCTCACAGGGACGCTCAGTCCATTGATCCCACCACTTTTCCCCTGCTCATACCCTTTGGATGTTACTGCTTCCCTCCCATCTGGTTTAAATTCCATGGTTGAACATTATTTTTACTCCCTTGCATGTGCCCTTGACAACCTTGTCATTTTTACTTTGTGTTACTGTCCCTGCTCTGTGCCCGCACCCGTCAGCTGACTATGACTGCTAGATAAAACCACAATCACAGCGAAGCTGAATCTCTTTTGTTTTGATGCATAACTACAAGCTTAGGGCCGCCAGCAGTCCTATCATATTTCCCTGGCCACTCACTCGCCTTCTCTCCAAGATTCTATTTTACGCCTTCTCTTACCTCGAAATCTCCCAAACTTTCTCACCTATCCACACTCTCAGACAGGACCTTGCTTCCTCTCTCACTGGGAAAATAAAGCAATAGGAAGAGGGTTTTGTCAGGCTCCCACCACCAAATCTACTCACTCCCCAGCATCCGTACCGTATGCTCTGCCTTCTTGCCTTAGGCCTTCCAAGTGCATACCTAGAAAAAGTAGGCACTTAGCACACGGCCCGTGTGTATAGAGGACCTGCCCGTGAGCCCACGCATGCCAGTCATGCCCTCGCACATTCATCCTGTCCCTTCCCCACTACTCTGTGACATCACACCAGCAACCTGGCCCCTCTCTTTCCAGCCTCACTCTCCCTGCTTTCTACTGGATCATTTTCATTAGTAGACAAACCTACTGTAATTTGTTCTATCTTAATGAGAAAGCCTCCTGTTGACCCCATGTTCCCTACCAGCTACCACCTACTTTCTCTGCTCCCTTTTGGGTTTAGCAATAACCTTGACCAGAACATTTTTGTTGGAATGATTGGGGCAAAGCCTAATTGGAGTGGGTTTAAGAGAGAAAAGGAGAAGAGGTGTTGGAGCCAGTGAGTCTAGACTATTCTTTCAAGGAGTTTCCTGCAAAGGGGAGCAGCAGACCTCTCTTATACCAGCAGTCAAAGTTAGTTGAAATTTAGTGAGTTAAAGTTACAGGAAATGAAGCCAGGAAAGTAGGTTAACATTGATCTGAGGCTCGCTAGAAGCCAGGCATGTTCACAGGACCGAGTGGCAGATGATTGTAGAGAAATACAGAAGTGTGTCCCTTGTCTCAAAGAGCTCTGGCCGAGCAGGAGAGACAGTGAGGTGAACAGGAGAGACTGGGTGGGCTGGGGACTTGATGGCTGCTAGCAGCCAGACAGGGGCCTTGCTCTGTCTTTATTGGCCCGAGGACCTCAATTTGCAGACACTTGACTCTTTCAACTCTCACCCTGTTTCCTTCTTAACCTCACCTGAGCTGGACCACATCTTGTCAGACAGACCATGTGTGGGACTCACCTAAGGGCAGACCTGGCCCTGTGTGAGACGCAACAGCCTCCTTCCTCCAGCTCTTAGGGCTCCGATGTTGGATTCTTATGGTGCGATTGGCTGCACTGGTCTCCTGGTGTTGTCTCATGGGAGGCCAACCAACCAACTCCAGCCGCCCTCTGAGGCTGTTAAGAATATCTTTCTCCATTCAAGGAATGGGACCAGCTCTCTATACCTGTCAGTCTCAACCCCACACCTATTGCAACACAGACAGATGCTATCGACACACCTGTGCCCACCCTACCTCCTGGCTTTAACTGTCCAACTTCCTCGCTCCCTTCAAAAGCATATCGGAATACAAGTGACTGGGCGTAATAACAAAGTTATTCCAAGGAGAACTTTGGTGCTGCTCTGATTAGTTTTAAAAGTAAAGTACTTGTAAGCACTGATTCTCTAACCGCCATTAGTAACTTATTAGTAGCATCCGACATTACAAGGAGTCAGGACAATCCCTGCGGTTGAAAAGTGCAATTGCACAGGCAGCTGAGTGCGAGCAGGGGCCAGGCAGATTGCTCAAGTGGGTGCAAGGGCTGGCCGAGGACTGTGGCAAACTTGAGAGCCTGTGTCCGTCAGCAGGGGCAGAAGACCGCTCTCCTCCAGTCTGCCGCTACAGCTCAGATAGGACCCATCTTCTACGTTTTCAAAAGAAGCTGGGAGTTCACATTTTAAGGGGAACCTTCTGATTTTTAAATACTGAAATGTAATTCAAAACCTCCAGAAACCCTGTGCATGACAAACAAAATACAACTGCGAGATGAGTTTGATCCGTGGGCAGGTATCCTGCTCTCCTGCTCTCCTGCTCTCCTACGTCTGGGTCTGTGCGTTCCCAGCTTGGCCTCCTTGCTGTCTCTCCGGCTCTTTGTCGGTCTGAGACCTCGCACAGCTGCCCTCCCAGGCCCGTATTTCAGCGCCACGCCCTGGAAACCGGGCGTCAGCCCTGCTGTCAGAGGAGGGGCTCCTACGTCGCTGGAAGCAGAGGGACACGGGGGGGAGAGTGAAGGTGGTGCTTTTCATAACTAACACCCTCATGCACCACTTGCCCCATGAGGGACGTGGTGGAAGGCTGGATCACGGTGACATCTCCAGAGTGCGGAGAGACCAACTGAGGAACCGCCGGCTCAGTTCTGCCATGAGCTTCAGGATGTCTTGTGATCTGAGTTCCGGCTGATGGTGGCACCTGTGTCAGCATAACAGCCTCTGCAGGTGCGGGGACACCAGCTGGTGTGGCCTGGGGCTCCATGCTGCTGGGGCGGCCAGCTGGCCCGGGAGGCAGGGAGTCCAGCGGCCAGGGCCTCAAGATGCATCTCCAAGGCCAGCTGCACTTCACCTGGAGTCACAGGGACACAGAATGGGGCCAGAGGGGCTTCGGAGAGGGTGGCTCACCTCCCCCTACACCTCCACTGCTGTCCTGCCGCCACACCGACACATCAGCTGGGACCGAGCGGGCACTGAGGTTTGCTTTTATTTGTGGGGGGAGACTGTTTTCGGTTGGGGGGCAGGCCTGCGCATCAGACTGCTCTTCTCTTTTAAAGAAAGAGAAAACAGTAAGACGTTGATGAGTTTGCTGAGAAACGGAATCTCTGGTCCCTAAACGGGAACTCCACGAGCTCGGGGAATATTCCCTGTGAAATCACGAGGTTCAGCACAGTGGCTGGCCCATAGTTCAAGAAATATTGTTGAATGGACAAAAGAAAGAAAGGAAGGGAAGGAGGGAGGGAGGGAGGAAGGAGGGAAGAGAGGAAGGAAAAGAAAGAAAGGAAAGAAGAGAGGGAAAGGGTGAGGGAGGGAAGCAGGGTAGGGGTGGGGTCTGTGGGAGTTGACCCCAGATGTGAAGCCCTGTGGAACGTATGATAAAGACTGTTTTGTTTCGAGAGGGGGCTGTTGAATACCAGCTCAGGCCATTCTCTTATACCAGCGACACAGAGAACGGGGGAAGGGAAAGCCTGCGCAGAATCATGTATATATTTTTACTGCTGAGCACTTAGGCAGTTCCTTTCGGTTAAAATCCATAGTTTCCCTCCCATCTGGAAAGAAGTGGCTTTAGTAATGTGGCAGTTTCGATTTTGAGCCAGAGAAGTCATTTAGGAACAGAAAAATGAAACACTTCTTTAAGAATGACCATACCATTTCAAGCCCCAAATGATCATATTAAGGGTTTAGTTAATATTACACCTGCTCTGAAAAGGGGAGAAAAAGGCAGAACGGCTTGTCACGCAGTCCTGCTGAGTGGCCAACCAGTGGGTGCTGTGAAGTCGGCTTTCTCTTCAAGGCGGTGGGCCCTGGTTCCTGAGCGTTGCCGCAGCTCCCTGCAGCGTGGATGTTTCTGGAGCTGAATGAATAGAGGGCCTGCGTTTCTCTGGCTACTGAACTCAAAGCACAGACCGGGTTCTCTCCACTTCATCTCACTCGTGGGCACCACACCTCCAGAAGCAGTAATGGTACCATTTATTAGCAAGCTTCATGCACCCTTTCCATCTAGAGGAGGGGCTGCCATTTTGTCCTGGGAAGGAGAGTATTATATTCTTTTCTTCTCATGCAAAGCCCTCAGCGATTTACTCCTTCTCTTCATCCAGTGGATGCTGTGGGGTTATCTTCCACTTGCCCCCAAAGCAGTCCTCCAGGCAAACCACAATAAACCGAAGGGCTGCTGTAGGAGGGAACTATTTTCTCCCTCTTCTCATTGGAAGCACACTTCCAACCTTCTCTCCAACCTCCTTGCTGTTTCTTCTCTGCGGAGGAAGAGCGACATACCCAAACGCTAACAATGGAGAAAGTCTGCCTGTGTAGTTCAGTGTCCTTCTTGCTTCTCTCTTGGATCCTGGCTTGTGTCCATCCTTTTCTCCTCCATGCCCTGCCACCCTCTGCAGTGTGTGATGGGAAGCGTGGGGGAGAAGGAGACCTAAAGTTGAACTGGAAGGTACTTTCCATGGGGGCGGGGTAATTATTATGGATTAAGGACGATGTGAGTCACTACTAATAGACTTAATGTCGTGGTTCCCATCTGAATTTGTCTCAGTTGATTCAGACTTTGAAGGAGAGGGGAACACAACATTTCAGAATCAGAAGGAGAAAAAGGAAGCGATAGAGTCAAAGAAAGTATGGACAAGGGATTAGAAGGAGAACCAGGAGAAGCTGCTTGAACTAGTCTGTGTGGACAGTAGGAGAGCGCGCTGCCTGAGGGATCGTGGAAGGGTTCTTGGTAAATATGCAGGCACCATTCGTCTTTTTTTTTCTTTCAATCAACAATTTGTATTTATTTTTGGCATGCGGGATCTCAGTTCTCTGACCAGGGATCATACCCGGGTCCCCTGCAGTGGAAGCGCTGAGTCCCAGTCACTGGACCACCAGGGAAATCCCCACCATTTGTCTTTGGCATTACTGAGATCGCTGAGCTGGGTACGCATGTTGATTGTTGAACACTCCTCCCCAGACTTCATTTCTCTCTGAACTTCCTTCCTCCCTGCTCACCCTTTACTCTTAGGCTATACCCTTAAATAGTTGGTTCTCAGTAAATGGGGACACTCAATTTCAGGGAATGTCTATTTTCCTTCATTAGCTGCAAAATAAACACATTTTCGTGGTCCTGCAGTTCAGGGGCTGCTGGGCTGGTGTTTACACATGTGGTGAGCAATGCTTCCCTCGCTCTCCCTCTGAATGCACTCCACCACCCTGTCTCTAGCCAGTCAGGGTGCACTGGAAATACCTGCAAAGCATCAGAAGCTACAGATGCTTTGGGCCCCGCCCCAGTCCATCTAAATCAGAATCCCCGGTGGTGGAACATTGCAGGCATGGACATTTTCTAAAAGCTTCCCAGGATTTTCTGATGGATATCAGGACTGTGAACTACTGATCTAGGCAGACACAAGCCCCCTGAGCCATTAACCTTCACCAAGTTAAATAACCAGTCCTCCCTAAATGGAAAATTCCTGCAAATCTGGAGACGTTGTCAGTAGTGTTAGAGACAGTGATTTCTTTTTCTATCCCAGAGTCTTCCAGCTGTAGGATAAGCTGAAGTATCCTTTATCAGAATGGACGAACTCAGGGAGGGCTGGGGCAGTGATGTCTGGGCTTGTCTGCTGGGCCCCCTTGACCTCTGGCTGCTTGGGCAGCTCATCCTCTCTAAAGAGGGCAGTGTTGCTACCTAGAATCAGGATGGGAATTCCAGCCAATCTTGGGGAGTGAAGTCCCAGGGGAACGGCTTCTGCCATGTGCACACCACTGTGAAGATCCCTCTGGGCCAATACTTCATATCTGCCTGCCTTTGCTCTCACATACTTTAGACCCCGTCTTCACCTGGAGAGAGGTCAAAAGTGACGTGCTGGGTATTGTGAATCTGCTTCAATCATGGTGGGTTAAGTTTCACTGGGAGAAGATTTCCGGGTTCAGCACCGTCCTTGATAACCTAACCAATTCTAAGCCCCAATGAATCAAAGACTTGTTAAGCTCTGCCAATGGGCTTGGCCCCTACCCGTGCCCTTCAGTCACTCAAAGTCAAGGTTCAGACATTTGTCTTTATTCCTTCTGTTCAAATAGGACATTCCCCACTCTCCAGTCTTGCGGGCACCTGTCCAGGTGAGCACTGGAGCCCACAGGTAGGGTTGTTAAGGCTTCCTAGGCAAGAGGGCAAGCTCACCTTTTCTCCTGAGCTACACCAGCCTTTTCACCCACAAGAGTTGCCAGTTTTCTGCTTTTACAGCAACCAAATGAACTTGTCCTATGCTCAAGACAAGTTGTAATTCATCAAATCCACTCATACTCTTTTCCCATTGCTTTTTACTCAGACAAAGAATGCAGCAGAGAGGTTATTAAATCCTTTTCTAGGGGTGAAATACATAGAAAGGCTGTGTGATTCCGTGTTGCACTCCAAGAATATAAGTAAATTTGCTCTGCTTGATCTCACTGTTATGAAGCCACATTTGCCACTCTTTATAATACGCAAAAAATATATTCAGCACACACAGCTGCTAATAGTCGCTGCTGCTCCCAACAGTAGGAGCTGGGCTTCCTGCTTTAGCTCATATTTTTCTGAGTAAGAGGAAATGTATGGACAGGTTTCTGCCTCTTCCTCCTGTGTCTGGAATTTTAACCACATCTGCAGAAAGTTTTTCAGTCTTTCTCCCCCAGAGTTCAGCGTTTCTACTGGGCCATCATACTTCTCCACATTTGATGGTACAGGAAGTCCCACTTTTAGATACAATGCAGATGTGGAAACTGTGTCTTAGAAGCGACTTGCTTTCAGGTGAAATTATAATGGCATGTTTGACGATTTTGGCTTTGTTTATCTGGACATTAAAGAAATAATCATAATGGCTTTTGTTTATTGAGCACCTAATACGTGCTAGGTTCTGTGCAAGACCCCTCATGGAATTCTCACGATAAACTTGCAAGAGGAACACTATTATCTCAACTTACAGATGATAAGTCAATGTTAAGAGGGATCAGGTTTCACGCTCAAGATCAGACTTGAAACTAACTCAATCAATTTATGAACTCATTTGATTGAAAAGTTCATGTGGAAAAAATAAAACACATAAGAATAGCCAGGACAAATCTGAAAAAAAAAACATGACCGTAGAGGGGCTCTACCACGTGTCTGGTGTACATCAGTAAGAGGAATATTGACTAATACTTTGAAATGTTATCTCACCACCAATAGCAATGGAAAAGGGAGCACATCTCTTCCCATCTCTGAATTTCAGTTGTGTCATCTCTAAAATGAGAGGGTTAGAATTAATCCAGTCCAAGGGTCCTCACAGCATTCCATGCCTCCGTTCCCACTTCAAGGCCTGCCGCAGGAGGGCAGAAACCCAGCTCGAGGTAAAGGGGCTGGATTCCAAAGTTGTCCATTGGGTGTAACCACCTATTAGGTCTCCCTCCACAACAGGCTGACTCTTCTGTGGCTGGATCTCCACTTCCATTGCTTGGTCTTCCTGTCTGTTCAGGAACCAACACTGTACTGCTTTCATTATTTTCATTATTGAGGCTTTTTTTTTTTTTGTACCTGGTCATGTTTTGCTTTTTTAGAGTTGTCCTTGCTATTCTCATATGTTTTATTTTTCCACAGGAACTTTTCAGGCAAATGAGTTATGTCCCCAAATGTCAGTAGTGGCAAGGCTGAGAAACCCTGTGCTAGATAAGGAGAGTGGAGGGATGGGAAGAAGAGTTTAGGAGAGAAGAGAGGGAGGAGAGCAGAAGAGAGAGAAATGCTGTGGGAAGCAGGGGCCCCCCTGGCCCCTAAAGTGGGGGGTGGCTTTGAGAGAAAGAATATCTTTTCCTGCTAGGAAATGCACTTTCCTTTATTCCAATTATATTTCTGATAAGAGAGGACTTCTGTCTTGACTAAGAATTGATGGAAAATAAATCTTCCGCTTACAAAATTATTCATCTGAGGGGATGGGGAGAATGTTCCACAGACTAGCTTATGGCTCCAAACATTTCAAGTCTTGTTTTTCCTCCACTGTCCTTGTACTTTGTGCTTTGTCTGTTGTGAGATGCAGGGCATGTTCATATGGTGGCATAATTCTAGCCCTGCACCCTGTTGTACAAAGTCAGGACCCGGGTGATGCCACAGTGGACAACAGGGAAGCCGTTCCCGTGTCAGGATGGCTAGCAACAACTTTACTGTATATGGAAGTGATTGTAAACCACATACTTATATCCCACAAAACCCCAAATGTAGTCCCAACTCAACTTACCCTTAATTGTCTCCCCACTTGTACTCATGCCATCCCAGTGCCACCAGATATGAGAGGAGTTGTGGAGAAGTCAGGGTAGAAACAGTGGTCTTAACCAACCGAGCTGAAAATATTTGACTTTTGCAAATTTCACGATGACAAGTGACTATGTGAAAGTATCACTAGGTTCCTCCCAGGAACTTAGAAGGGGCCTGTGGGTGAGGGACAGGTGAGGGACTTTGGAGCTTAAAATTAGGTAGCGTCACAGTAAATACACCTTGGAGGTAGTCTCTGCCTACCCCACTCCTCTGGTCCTACGTCATATAAGAAAGTATTTGTGAATAAGGGAGAGTGACATTTTAGTTTGAAACTTTCAACCAGGAGTCCAGGTTGTGCGGAGGATATACACATAAGACCTAGACCACGTCTTAGATTTGCCCATTCATCACAGGTGATAGAAGAAGTTTCTCCAGATTTCTCTTGGTCCTGAGTTGAGGCGTCTGAAGCGTCAGCGAGAGTAGAGCCTGTCAGGATTGCCAGAGATCACCATGGTGGACCCCAGGGCCACACAGCAGTGGTGTTCAAGGTGGATGCAGCCAGCGTCAGATATAAAGGACGGAAAGTGCCCGAGAGTCTCTTGGTGGAGGAGAGTGGAGATTGTGCTGTAATAAGAATTGGGCTTTGTCCCAGGTTCCTGGCACAGAGCTCCTAAAACCCTTGGGACTTCCTGAGTGACAAGCTTTAGAAGAACATCTTTTCTTACTCATAATGAGGCCCTTTCAACCACACCTGAGTTTCTGCTGATAAAGTGGCCCTTGGAGGAGGGAGGGGACTGGTTCCCAGAGGAACCAATGACTGATTAGTGGGTGGGAATTTTCAGCCCCATCCCGGGACCTCCAGGGGGTGGAGAGGGGCTGGGGATTGAGTTATTCACCACCGGCCAGTGATCTGATCAATCATGCCTGTGTAGTGGAACTGCCATAAAAACTTTAAACGGAGGGGTTCAGGGAGCTTCTGGGTTGCTGAACACATGGAGGTGCTGGAAGGGTGTTGCCCTGGAGAGGCCGTGGGCCTCCACGCACACCTCCCCCATACCTTACCCTGTGCATCTCTTCCGTTTGGGTGTTCCAAGTCTGCATCCTTTACAACAAACAGGTAATAGTAAATGAAGAGCTTTCCTGAGTTCTGTACGCCACTCGGGCAAACTGTCAGCCCCCTGATTTATAGCTGGCTTTTCAGGAGTATGGGAGGCCTGGACTTGTGATTGGCACCTGAAGTGGGGCCAGTCTTATGGGACTGAGCCCTTAACCTTGGGGTCTGTGCTAATGCTGGGTGGTTAGTGTCAGAAGTGTTGTGAGTATAGAAAGGAAACAGTTTTTCCCATCTAGGGATCATACAAGGGTCTAGCCTGATGAGGCCCATGGAAATTAATCTTCCCTAGGAGAACTTGCTGGCTTCCAGTGGCCAGGGCCAGGCCTCTGGTCGGTGCTAAGAGCACAGATAGAGGACCAGCCTGCAGGAGACTAAGACTGACCGATTCCCCTCATCGTCACCAATATAAGGCAAGTCACAAAGATGACCTCTCTGCTGTTGCTCAGCTGTGGCTGGCGTGGCCACACAATGCCCCAGGGAGTTTAGAGTTGGTTGGGGAAAATGAAAGGAGGGTACGGAGAGGAAGGGCTTTGTTATATTTTAAATCAGATTGGGAATGAGTTAACGATCTTAGATTTGATTTTTAAAATCACATTGGAATACAAAAACTCTGAATGGACTATATTTTTTTACCTGCTCCAGGGAAGTCTGGGTGCTCAGCCCTAGAAATTAAAGAAGCTCCTTTCTTTCCTTCTTTCTTTCTTTTTCTTTCTTTCTTTTCTTTCTTTCTTTCTTTCTTTCTTTCTTTCTTTCTTTCTTTCTTTCTTTCTTTCTTTCTTTCTTTCTTTCTTTCTTCCCTCCCTCCCTCCCTCCCTCCCTCCCTCCCTCCCTCCCTCCTTCCTTCCTTCCTTCCTTCCTTCCTTCCTTCCTTCCCTCCCTCCCTCCCTCCTTCCTTCCTTCCCTCCTTCCTTCCTTCCTCCTTCCTTCCTTCTTTCCTTCCTTCTTTCCTTCCTTCTTTCTTTTCATATTGAAGCCTGGGGGTCTTCAGATATTGATTATATCTGTTAAGTAACAAGCTACCATTGCGCTACAGATATTTCTTACTTAGCGCCTTCTTCCTGCTGTCTCCCTGGCCCTTAGCTGAGTTTCTATGTGGAGACTGAGGGGTTGAGGAAGCAGGAGGGGTGATGTTGGAGTCCTAGGTGCGCAGGCGTGGTGAATGCCGCGGTGGGCAGCACCGGAGAACTGCATGTTGTGACCTGGTCCCAGGAGAGGGTGACGTCTTCACCCAGTGCTGGGCTCCGCCTGGAGCAGATCCTTCTCCCCTTCACCACTGTTCGCCTCAAGCCCTGCCCTGAAACAAAGGTGAGGATGGGCAGTATTCGAAGCCTCTTGTCCCTGGGAGGGGAGGCTGCTCCCTGCAGGCCAAAGAGTAGACTCTTTGGGTCTAAGCCACTCCTTCCAAGCAGGAAATGAGCCTTTCACATGGGGATTTATGTTCTTCAGAATTCAATATAACATAGCAGTTCCGGCTCTTCTCTGATGGGAGGGTTTTAAGAAATTGTGCCCACTTGCACCTCACGAAAAATGCAGGTGGGTTGCATGATGAACCCTGAGTGCTGAGAGACATAGGTCCCACCTCCAGAAAAAATCAGATTTTCTCTGGCAGTGTCCAGGCAGAGCAATTGCATTTGGCTTTGAGAGGAAGCGGGAAGGCCTTCTTAGGACAGGACCAAGATTCCTGAATAAGAGTCTCTCGGTGAGCTCAGAAAGGAGAGACTTGGTGGGGTTCAGAAACAGGGAGAACAGGTGAACACACTATATTTTCTTTGGGAGTCTATGTGACTCTTGCCCCCCAGCCAGAGCCTCTGGTCCAGAAACAGAGCTTCTATTCTGCTCGCTGCCTGGAGATCAGAGCCGAAGGCAAGGTGGGAGGAACGGTTTTATTTCACTGAATGAATATACTTTCCCATTTCCTGTCACCCTGGGGCCTTTGGGGAACCTTGCAAGCAGTCGGAGGGGTCGTATGGATTCTGGAAGCTTTGCGTGCTGTACTCATCAAGCACAGCAGAGCTTACCACCCTTTCCCTCTGCAAGGAGCTGGGGGAGCAGCTGCAGCCCTGGGATTTGGCTACTGAGATGGGTGGAGAACACTCATGCTTTACAAATGAATATTAAGACAGTGGAGTGGAAAAAATTGCCCGGCTGTGCCTTGCGCCTGCCAAGGATTTGTATGTAGAAGACAGGCTGGCAGCTCCAGGGGAAGTGGCTGAGTGTGTCGGTATGGGAGGGGGGCTTGGATCAGGGAATGGGGAGGACGGGGGGTGATTCCCGGCTCCATCCTCTGTTGCTCTGGGAGCTGAGGCCAGTGTCTGCACCTCTTGTGCCTTGGTTCCCTCATCTGTGTGCTTTATCCATTCAACCCCTGTTTACTAAGCCCTTGTCTCTGCCAGGTCTTGCCAAGCGTCAGGGACACGGCGAAATGAGGCACAGCTCTTGGCTTCCAGTTGTGCACCCACTGGTGGGTCAGACAACACAACCTCTAGGACCTTTCTAGTCATATACTATTTGCTCTGTGCTTTGATTTAAAAACCCTCCTGAGAATACCCTCACTCTCCAGGTGTTTAGCCCCAGTGCTTCCTTCTTTATCCTTCCAAAGCCCCCTGCCAACCCCATCAGATTCCCAGGGACAGGGACCCCTGCTCTTCCCATCTCCCACCGACTGTGTTTCCTTCATGCCATTGCTGAGTCTGTGCGCGCTGACGGGACAAACTAATTCCAACCAAGGTATCTGTTATCGATTTGCACGTTTACGCATTTAATCTGCCATTCCTTTCAGGTAACATTTGCCTATTAACAGCAATTTCTAGCACATTGACCCTGGTATTGATTGCAAGAAGGACTTGACGGTGCTTGAAAACTCTTTAATTACAGAGAAGAAATAAAGGGAAGGGAAGTGTCAGAGACTAATATGATGGATTCCAGTCTGCGTGATTGAAGAATGGCAATATTAGCTGCTATGGGGAATTGAGTGGGAGAATCACTTTTTAAAAAATAAATATTTATTACGCAAGTAATAAATGCAAATATTATTCTGAGTGATACATGAAAACTTTACAGTTATTATTGATTACTTCCCAATTCCCTTCGTAGAGATAAACATTGTTATTATTTTGATACGTATTTTTCTAGGCCTTTCTCTTTACACTTTAGAACAGTGGCCTAACATAGAAAGCATTGTATGAGTTGACAGTTACTGTTCTTTTTATTTGCAGCGTGGGATTCCACAGTCGGGATCTACCATAGTTGATTTATGTATTACTCTCTATTGATATACTATTGGGTAGTTTCCATTTTTGCCACTGTAAATAATGCTCTAATGAAGACACTTGCACCTGCCTCCTGTATACGTGTTCGAGTGTTTCTCTGAACAGGGCATGCATATTAAAAATTTTGGTATTTACTGTCACATTGCCATTTGGGTGTGTCACCTCCAAAGCAGCAGTGCCCACCTACCTGGGGAAGTGGTGTTTGTGAGCAGAGGATGGATTCAACCTGGAAGTGTCAGCACAGAGCAGCTCAACTTGAATACCTTGTAGGTGTTGGAGAGAAGATGGGGTGAAAGTTTAAGGCTGGAGATGCAGAGTTTTAGCAGCAACTCCACAATCTCTCTGCGAGAGTGGGAAGAGTGGGGAGTAATGAGAGCAGACGATTGAATGATTTGTTGGAGAGGAGAAAACTTCCACCACTATGATGTGGAAAGAGATGGGAGAAAGGCTCTAAGTTCGGGCGATCGACCATCCTGCTTTGCTGAGACTGAGGGAGTTCCCAGAACATGGGACTTTCAGTGGGAAAACTGGGGGAATTCCAGGCAAACCTGGATGAATTGATCACCATACCGAGTGAAGGGATCATTTTCTAGGAGGAGGGACACTTTCCTCTAAAATTGTAGGGAAGGAGGCCTGATTCGGGTGACTTAAGGCAGCTAGAAATGCACAGATTGTGGAGGGGGAGGCCCAGCTTCTCGGCTAGAGGAAGTTTTTGAAACAGCGTGTAGTGGTTCAAGGCCTGGCACGTGCAGTGATTTGGTCCCAAGCTACAGCACATGGCTGCAGCTGATGTTAACAGGAGGGACTATACTGAAAGACGACTAGACAGTCAAAGAAGGAGGGAAGGCTGAGGAGCTGGCCCCAGCAATCCCGGCAGGCAGAGCATGGAAGTGTGGCTGCCGTTCTGTGGCAGAGAGAGCCTGGTCCAAACAGTGGTCCAGGAATTGCCGACGCTTTCAGTTAAGTTCAGGGAGGGAACGCCTGTCTGGCCTGGCCCATACCTGACCAGAAGAGGGTGGGCGTTCTGGTTACAGCCCTCCACGATGAATCCGGGAGGAAAGAGGTGCCTCCTTATAAGGAAATTAGTGTGTTGTTAGGACATGCAAACTGATACCAGTCAGCCAAAAACATTAGTAAAGTTCCACTATCAGTCCCCCAAAATTGGAACATATACATATGCCACATGTATATGTTCATGTACATTTACATGAATATATTATATGCCTAGTAGGTGCTCAATACACACTTGTTGGGTGTATAAATGGATCAAAACTCCTGCAGAGGCGCACACGCTCCAATGAGCAGCCAGCAAGATGAGCTGTTATCCCCATACAAACGAGGGGCAACCACTGCCCACAGAAACCAACTGACTCGGTCTTCACTGGGCTGGTCCCACAGAGAGTCTATAAAACATCTCAGACTTGCTGATGTAACTCTGCCCCATAGATATGGGTCACTTTATATAACTGACATCTTTCCAAGAATATGTCTTTAAGCCTATTTTTTGGAAAAAGTCAAATTTTAGATTTAGTGGGGAAACTTACTATTTATAGGACTATCACAGCAAATTCTTTTATAGTATATTATTTGCTTTATGAATCTGGGTTTTATTTGTAGATTAGACTTGTTTAAAGCAGAATAAACCCCCTGTTGGGGGTAGGCTAATCTGAGTTACTTTTCAAAAAAGCCCTTAACTTCTTATACCAAATTTCAGATACACACACCACCACTAATTGCTGACAGTGTGTTTCTGAGTGGAGGCCCTGGAGGGCCACTTTGGAAACTCTCTGAAACCCACTGGTAATTGGTGGTATCCATCTTTATTCCAATGATTAATGTTCCAAAGTCCTTAAAATCAGTTTGTCCTTGTAATTCGCTTAAATAGGATTTGTGCAATCAGTTTTACTTTGCAAACCCTTTTGTTGCAAGGAGTGCAAGCATGAACTTTACTACCAACTGAGAGGCCTGACTAACAAGGTCAAGGGGTAGTTTCAAGTAGCAGTCCATTAACTTTCCAGTCACAGGGCCTGGGCTGCTTCTTGGGGACCACTGGGTCTGAGCTGGGGTGAGCCACCCTGGGCTCCCGTTAAGGAGTAGCTGTCTGAAGTCAGGTCTCCCTCGGCTAGTATTTCATTCCTCTTTTCCCTGTGGGTTAGATTCTGTGGCTGCTCGTGGAAATTCTGTGTCTCCTTACATACAGACGGGATATCTAGTGATTCTATCCCGCATTCCTTTTGATGTCACATTGTTTACTTTCACCATCCCCTGATAAGTAGGATTTGTGTCACTTGGCATTTGTCTTGTCTTTTGTTGCTTGTTTTGGAAGATTCTGCGTGGATCCAGAAAATAGTCTCAGTGCCAAGATTCTGGATCCTTCCAGACTTTTCCAGCGCTTACGGTTGGGTGCTGTAATATGCCACAAGGTGCTTAAAAAACCCATAACAGGAAGATGAGATTATTGGATGGGAAATATAGCTCCAAATTTGGGACATTGGACCTACGTAAACCTTTGTCAAGATCTATTTCTGATCGTTGAACTTGAGGTGTCCCATTACTTACTTCTAAGTTGCTGACCAAGGGGCCAACAGTATTAACAGTTCTCTGTTCAGGCTGGTTTCTGCCTGTCATGTGTCATCCTAGTGGCTTCAGGGACCAGGCCCCTGTAGCAGGAAGAGGTCTCATCATGCAACACTACTGACAGCTAAACTCAGAGAGAGCAAATACCTTGCAGAGCCCTTGCCTGACATTACATGACATTCTTTCTTGATGAACCTAAATATGGCTTCCCAGACCTCAACTCCAGGGAGCCCCACTGATTATGGATGGGTCTATGAATTAAAACCTAATTCAACCCTGGTTTAGACATAGGGCCTTTAAGGATGCCAACATCTAGCAGAAGGTAGGTTCTGATGACCCCGAGTGTTTTTGTGACTCTATAACTTGGTGAAGCAAGGTCCATGTGAGTCCTGCTTTACATGAAAAGAAAGCACATGTGTTTGTATGTGCCACGCTCTGCCTGAGCCTGTTTTTCCAGCTTGTCTCAGTGAAGCTGTGCGGAGCCCGGGGTGACCTTGCCCGGGTCGGCTCTTCTGTGTTAGGTGCTCATACTACAGACCCATCTGCTACTAACTGCAGCTGTCACTCAGAGTGAGCTCACCAGCTGATCAAAGTCCTCCACTTCCTGCACAGAAAATGAAATCTGAAAAGTAAGGCCATGATGCTGACACCTTTCGGCTAAAGCCTTTTGTGAGGGGGAAATGTCAGCATTGGTGGGTCTCATGTTCATATCCTGCCTGAGCCCTGGCAGCCCAGCTGGCAGCTGGCAGCCACGGAGAGGCACCAGGGATGTGGAAAATCAGAGCTCTCTCTGGCCACCAGAGAGTTAAACCCCAAAGGGCCTGTATGGAATGATTACTTGGAATGCTGCAAGGGGCTTTTTATTCTCTTTCAGGTCAGCTTTGCTGATATCCAGGGGCTAAGTATAACTGTAAGCATGTGAATTTCAGTAAATATGTTTCCTTCAATTACCCAGCTGGACAGTTTAGTTCACCAGAACCTGCTATCACACAAAAGCTGCCAGGGAATTGTTGTGATTTGGATAATTTCTGATCTCCTCTCTGCTTAACCTGCAGTAGTCATGGGCAGCCTCAAAGACCAGGGGGTGGGGAGAGGGAGGTGGAGGGCGTCTGTTCTCATCAGCCCAGAGAGGCAGGTCCTTGGCCCAGGCTCAGAGACTGATGCTGGGTTCAAACAGAGAGACTGAAAGCTATTGTGGAGGGTGAAGGGGTGTGTGTGTGTGGTGGAAGGGGGTGGGTAGTGGGGGGTGGTGTGGGAGTGAGAGGGTCGGGAAGATGGAGAGTGGAACAGCCACAGGGACGGCAGAATAGAGCTGCTACCCAGCTTGGGGGCTAAGGGGCAGAAGACCCCCAGTGAGGACTCAGATCCGAGTCCTTGATCTTATACCCAACGCCTCCTCTGCAAATTCCAGAGGGGCTGTCCCTAGTCAACAGAGACCACCATTTGAATGTATTATTTATCAGTGCAACTTGGTCGACCACTTGCCATCACAGTATCACCTGTGGTGTCTGCTTAGCTAAGCTCATTAATGGCGCAGAAGGGTCCTCCTGAAGTTACTTGGTGGAGGGTTAATGACCAAGGGACTCTTGGTCTTCATGGAAAAACTGCAAAGGGCAGTGAGGAAGTACGTAGAGGTAGACCTATTGTTTGGGGGCTGAGGTGGCATGCTGTGACCTTGAAAGCTCTCCCTGGGTGCTCATGGGGTCCAGACCTATTGGGATTCTAGACTCATGGAGAAACAGGAGTTCCTCCTATAAAGGCAGCCTTTGTCTCTCATCTTCGCTCATGTCTTCTAGATGCTTGGCATCTGTTTCCATTCCCAAGGGCCCTCTGATTTCTTTAGAGGAAGTGTTTCTTCCTTGTTAGATACAGTCTAATGGAAACGTCATCAGGGTCCAG
The DNA here is from genome assembly GCF_964270905.1 of Leucopleurus acutus. Classification (NCBI taxonomy): domain Eukaryota; kingdom Metazoa; phylum Chordata; class Mammalia; order Artiodactyla; family Delphinidae; genus Leucopleurus; species Leucopleurus acutus. The sequence goes on from NC_139161.1 coordinate 54,533,262, forward strand.
CCATCCCATGACCCAATCTAGGCCAAGTAGGTGATTCCTCCTTGGCAAAGAGACAGGACTCCTGAAAATGGCTGCTGTACCCCTGCACCCCAGTGGCGGGATCCTGGCCAGGCGTTCTTTTTATGGGACCAGTGTGGTGATGGACCCTGCTCTGGATGTTCTCTGGTTTCTGCCACTCTCAAGCCTGGCCTTCCCAGCTCCCTTTAATCCTATATGACCTCAATATCCCTTGAGCCTAACTTAGCCAGAGTTGGATTCTGTTTCCTACAACTAGGAAACTGGCTCACCCAAAAGATCTTGATCTGGTCCTGTCAGTGAGGGCTTTTATTCGTTTATCACAGTTTTTATTCGTTCCAGGGCAGGGACTTTATAGATACAGAATCCTTCATGTTCTTTTGTTTGATTTTTTAACACAGGGGAAACTGAGAGGTGAGACTTGGGCTGACTGGCCCAAGGTCCCGTGGTTGGCTAGTGACAGAGCAGGGACTCGAACTCAGGACTTTGGTGGAGACCCTGTTCTTCCTGCTACAAGCCCACATATTCCTCAGCCGAACATTCTGGCAACTTTGTGGCCAGGCAGGCCCTCTGCTTTGCGGCAGGGAGCAGTTAGAGGCGCCTGGAGTCAACAGTGTGGCATGGCAGTGTGGGCTGGTTGGGACATGGGTGCAGAGGGAGGAGGGACAGCATTGGCAGGGTTTGGGGAGGGAAGGGAATGCGATTCAGAACCACCTTTATCTGCCCTTCAGCTTGGTAGAAGGCTCACGTCTGCAACCATTAGAAGTTGCACATAATAAGAGTCCATTAATATAAATGGGAAATAAATAAGCAATAACCACAACATGCACATTCCAGGATCACCTTGGAGAAAAGTCCTTTGGGTCCCCCGGGGGGTTATGGAGGGAGGTGGCTGGGGTCTGCCCCGGAGATGCGGCTCCCTCCCTCTGCCTTCTGAATTGAACTCATCCCCGGTCCCCGAAGGCCCCGCAGCTGCTGTTTCCCACTCTCACTTCAGGTTCTTGGCAGGAACCTGCCCTCTGACACTCACCAGGGCCCTGGGTGGGCTTTCCTCCTGTGAATAACCTCACTAACGAGGGTGACATTTCCACTTCCCCTCCTGTTGGCTTTGTTATCCTGCAGCTTCCCGGGCCTGGTCTCCAGGCAAACCTAATTAAAGGACTGGCAGTGCTTTTACCAATAGTTCTGCTTGGAGCTGAGTATTATGTCTCTGTGACACACACACACAAAATTAAATTAAAATAGCCTCTTTGTGTCTATCCCAGAGGCCTGTATTCCGTATGGTAATGAAGCCCACATCCAGTATGTGATGACACAGGGTAATAGTGGGTGGTTTTCATGAGAACCCTGACTGCATTCATTTGTTCAGCTGATTGATTTATTAAACATGAGCTGCCTCGTGTGTTGCTTGGTACCATGTTAGGAGATGAAGGGGTGGGGTTGAGTGAGAAGGCAAGGCCCCTGCTCTCAAGGCACCTGGTTGTACTGGACCTCTGGTGTTTGTGTCTATTTCTCCTTCTTTTGATGATCACACTTTTCATTTCCTCTTGAGGGACTCCCCCATCCCATTTCTTACCCGCAGGGATTTGGAGGAAGGGGCTGATTTCACTCCCTGGCTCCAGGGCTGGGTGGGTGATTTCACTTTCTCCAATTCACAGTGACTGGTTCAGGGAGGGAGCATGACCCACGTCAGCCCCAGAGAGAGTCGGTCCTAGAACTTTTGCTAGAATTCTTGACACCTAGGAGTTTGCCTTCTGCCAGCCTTGCTAAAAGGCAGGGTGGAGGCCTGGAGATTCTGAGGGCCGTCCTTGCTACCATCTGGTGGGAAGCCTGCTGGAGAACGAAGCCAGAACAAAGGAGAACAGGACTGAGTGTTGCGACGGGTCAGATTTCTGAATGCATCGTTTGAGCGCCTAGATCCGGGGGTGACAGATCTACCCAGGAATTTTGCAATTACACAAGCTGATCAATTGCCTTTTTTTCCTTAAACCAATTAGAGATGGGTTTCTGTCTTTTGAAATAAAAATAGTCCTTATTAATGATACCATAGTAAAGTAGGGGAACAAGAGGAGTTGATCACTTGTTATAACATGCTGTGACGATAAAAAGGCACAGAAATGTCATGGGAGTAGAGGGAGGGGAGCCTCACCCAATCTGCGGGATTTGGGAGAAAGATCTCAGTAAAAGGGGCTACTTGGGCTTAGTCATAAAGGATGAGTGGGAATTATCCAGGAACATGGTACATTCTGGGAAGAAGGAAGAACATGGATTAAAAACAAGCTAAAATCCATTGAACACGCTATTTTTTTAAAGTGGCATTATATATTAGAAAGATTTGGACCTGAAATGGTTTACTTAAAAAAAGACTTTCGTGTTCAAAAAGGGAGACTCTAATTTTATAGATTGATGAATATGGGGCAGCTCGTTCCTTCACCATACCGTATAACTGTGGCTGCGTTGATGAGTTAACTATTCCCAGACACACCCATCTAATTCTGCAAGAATTCTGGAAGGGAAACATGCCCACAGGAGAGGATCGAATCTACAGCAGTGGTCCAGAAGCCTGGATGTTCACCAGATACATCACTTAGGAGAGTGAAAACACAGACACGTGGGCCCCCACCTCTGACCGAATGAAACTCAGCGGGGTCTAGTGTTTCATTAAGGTTCCTCAGGTCATTCTGGTTGTGTAGCCAGTTTTGGGGTGCATGGAATCTAAAGAGAGGAGAAAAGACAATGATAGAAAGCACCAAGATTTGGAAATCAAGCATGTCTGGGACTCCAGTTCATCATTTTTATTAGCCACACTGCAGTTTACTATCTCATTTGAAAAACAGAAATAATTCCATTCATTTAACGTGTATGGTTATTTATGGGATGTTTCCTAGGCACCAGTTGCTGTATTACGTGCTTGGGATATATCAGCGAACAAAACAGATGAAACTCTCTGCCCAGCAGAGACAGACTGTGAAAATAATTAAATGAGTAAGTTGTAGGTATGGTGGAAGTTAAGTGCCAGGAGCAGAAGGAAAAGAACAGAAGTACAAGGGAGATCAAGAGTGCTAGGGGATGTAGGGTGAGCAGATGTCATATTACACAGGGCTGGTCAGGGTGGGCTCACTGAGCAGGCGATCTGAGCAAGCACTTGAAGGAAGAGAGAGGATTAGCTAAGTCACTGTCTTGGGCTAGAGCATCACAAGCAGAGGATGGGATACTGAGTTTCACAGAGTCAAGTCAGGGCTGACTCCACATTTTTGGCCTGAGAAATTGGAAGGATACCTTATGTTGAGATGGGCAATTGGTTTGCAGATGAAGCAGGTTTTTTTGAGGGGGGGGGGAGATCAGCAATTCACTTTAGGACATGGTAAGTGTGAGATATCTATTAGACCTCCAAGTGGAGATGCCAAAGATACAATTGAATATATGGATTTGGAGTTTGGAAGAGAGGTCTTCCCGGAGATACAAATTTGAGATTCAATATAGATGAATTTTGAAAGCCTTGGAACTCTAAGAACCCAACAAGTGAGTGGGTACAGATACAGGAGACAGTAGGACCAAGACCTGACCCCTGGAACTCTCCAATCTGAAGAGGTCAGACAGAAGACAAAGAACCAGCAAAGGAGACTAAGAAGGCCAACCAGTGAGGTGTTCTAGAAGCAAAGGAATGGGATATTTTAAGGAGGAGTGTACTCGGAGAGTCAGTATTCTCATCTGTAAAATAATTCAGCCTACCCACGGGGTGATTGAAAGGACCATATCAGATAACTTACGTAAAGCACACGATGCCGGCCTGGCACATGACAAGACCTACCCTTGTCATTCATGGTTAGTAGTCTACATTATCCTTCCAGACCCCAACCTGGTATAATTTCTGGTGAGTGAATTTCTACCAGAAAAAACCTATTTCATGCAAATATGAGCCTGGGGAGACCTCTTTTATCCCCTTGATCTACTAATGCAGCTGCTTTTTTTTTTTTCCTTTGCTCTTTTAATCCTCCAGTAAATAAAGATTTTTCTGGTTGATTACTGTGTTACTTTACTAGGGCTGTCATAATACAGTACCACAAACTGAGTTGCTTAAATGACAGAAATTTACCTTCTCATGGTTCTGGAGGCTGGAAGTCCAAGATCAAGGCGTCAGCCCAGTTGGGTTCTTCTGAGGGCTGTGAGGGAAGGATCTGGTCCATGCCTCGCTCCTTGGCTTGTAGGTGGATGTCTTCTCTTTATGTTTCTTCACATGGAGTCTTCCCTCTATGAAAACCACTGTGTCTCAACTTCCCCTTTTTATAAGCAATATGAATTTTGAGGGGACACAATTCAACCTGTAGCAATTACCTTGCCAGTAACTTCTTTCTGCTGCTACTTCTACCCCACTTCGCGCTCTGCCAATGCTTAGTTTGAAAAATCTCCAAATTCTCTGTAAAACTCAGTTACTTGCTCCCCATCCCTTTTCCTTTCTCAGAAGTTCGGGGGCTGATCTATCTTCTGCTCTTGAGCTACTGTTACCTTTTCTGAGTCCTTGATCTGCCGAGGGGAAATTTTATCACTAGTTGGCTGTTCTTGTATTTTTGCTGTGCCTGTCTTGGCTTTTGAATGAATTCCAAAAATAATCCTTTGTAACCTGTAATTTTATCTCCATGTTGTCTTTGGATTTTCTCCACATTGCTGGAACCATGACAGAAGATTCTCAGCGTAATTCCAATCGGCATGTATTTATGACAGATCCAAAAAGGCTATTTATCCTTAGGCAGATGTGTCTGTAACTTTGAATCTCTCAGTACTTTTGGACATAGCAGGGAATTCATAGATTAAACTGGCTTTGGAATGCTATATATATTAGTTTACTTTATTTCGGTTCAACAAATATTTATTGAGCATCTACTGTGCTTCAAAACCTGGAAATATAACAGTTCATTAGATGTAGTCGCTGACTGCTAGAAGCTCATGGTGGAGCAGAGAAGACACATGTAGATCCCTTATTAAGACAGTGTGACTAGTAATATACAAATGTTTGGCTTAAAATACTAGGGGAGCTAATGCTGCTAAGGTTTGAATTTTACTTCATTTCAGAGAGTACCTTGAAAGTTCTTTTTTCTTGAAGTTTCATCATGGCTGTTGGTCCAGAGTATTAATGATAATTTGACTTGACTTCATGGCTTTCCAGTGCTTTTAGGATACCTTTAAAATCCTCAGAGAGGACTATGGGGGCCTGGTCCCTGCCCACCTCCCCTGCCTGAGCTTGAGTTGCCCTATTCCTAGGACAATTTTTCTTACAAAGCTGGTGGTCTTTCATTAGGCCACGTCTACATACTTTCTCCCTCTTCAAGATCTGAGCACTGGCTTCTGCCTGGAACATCTTCGTCCAGCCCACTAGGCTAATCCCTCTGCTTCCTATGGCCTTCAGATTAAAAATCACTCCTTAAAGAAAGAAGAGCTTTCCTGCGTTCCCCAAATCTCCTTCCTTGTGTCACAGTCACATCCTGAGATCGTTTGATCTTCTACCTTTATGGCTGCAGAAACATTTTCTGAAAATTATATTTGGATGTAGCTTACAAAATGTTGATTCTGTGCTACATTTATATTCGTCCTGTTTTTTTTAATAGACACTAAATTAAGATAAAGAAGACAAAGGTAGTCACCTGAAAATAAGTTAACACTTTGAAAGCATTACACTTGCACTTCGAGTAGGCATAACTAAGCAAGTGATAGTATCCGTTTGGGATGACATGGGTCCCAGGCAGCAAATAAGTTTTATCTCATGTCGGTTCTGAAAGATTGTTGGTGGCTGCCTGGGGCGTTCTGTTGAAGATTCTGCATGAGTCACTCTCTTGCTTCAGAGTGAAAAAAATGTCCTAATTGATTAGCAGTATCTCCTGTGGGCATGGAGAAGAGAGGCAGCACATGTCTAGATGGCCTGGGAACTGGATTAACTTGCTAGATGAATGAAAAATCTTCTTTGTATTTTCAGCAGATGCTGAACAAAATTTTTTCCTCATTATTTTATATTTTTGCATAATTTACACACAGTAAGATCCACACTTCAGGATGGTAGAGTCCTGAGTGTTCTGACAAACGTATACAGTCGTGTAACCCCTACCACACAATCACAATACACAGGAGTTTCCTTACGCCTCGAACTCCCCTGCGCCCTTCTGTAATCAACTCTTCATCTCACTCCTAGCTCTTGGTAACCACTGATCTGTTTGCTAATCCTTACAGTTTTGCTTTTGCGAGAATCTTATACAAATGGAATCAAAAGTATGTGGGCTTTCGAGTCTGGCTTTTTTTTCACTCAGCATAACGCCTGTTGAGTCATTCATATTGTTGCATGTGAACTGAGTTTTAACGCAAGTTTGTCCAAAAAAAAATCTATCAATGAAATAGATTTTCATTTACCTATTTAAGTATTTATTCAACAAATATATGATCGTTAATATGCTTAGAAATACAAAGAAATGTCAATAAGCATGATCTTTTCCCTTTCCAAATATCTACCTGTCCTCTATTATTTATGTATTTTTAAATCTATATCTCAAGGTAAGTTATATGAGGGCTTAAAGACAGTAGGTTCTGAAGGAGTTCAGAGGAGGGGGGAAATTCATTTACAATTTGGAGGTGTTTCCATAAATTATATAGCATTGCAGTGAGCTTTGGGGCGTGGCTAGGACATTCCTTCAGGAAATGTCCGACATCACTCTGAAGTTATCAAAGTATTCTCTTTTGCTTCTCAGGGGTTAATCAAACCTTTCTTATGTCTAGCCCAACGTATAGCTATGCACAAGCAGGAAAAAGAATGGTGTGGAAGCTGAGATTTTATCTTTTTTTAACTCTAACATTGACTAACCATATACTAGTCATAAAGTTCAATGCAAGGTGCTCTGGGAAATATAAAAAATAAACAAATACTCTTATCTACTTGATTTATTACTTATTTATACCCCCACTTCTCTTTATTCTCGCCCCATTTTTCCATTTTCTCTCTTCCTATCTTGTTTCATAAACAGAGGACAGCTTCCAAAAATGCATGGGAAATAAATTATTGAAAATGTTGGGACACAGAGGTAATATGGGTCAGAAAACAGTCCCGAGGTACATTTACCTACCTCTCAGGAGTGTATGCCAAATGGTTTTGTAGATACCAGAGATGGGCCGCAGATTGGGCTGCACATTTTCTGGAGACTCAAGTAAATAAAGAAATAGACTCAGTTAAAAGATCCATATTGTCCACAAGATAAAGACAAACCAGTTCTTAAAGGTTTTCATCTTGCTGACCTGAGAAGAATTTCCTCCCTTGGGTTTTCACAAAGAAAACACTTTTTTTTTTTTTTTTTTTTTTTTTTTGTGGTACGCGGGCCTCTCACTGCTGTGGCCTCTCCTGTTGCGGAGCACAGCCTCCAGATGCGCAGGCCCAGCAGCCATGGCTCACGGGCCCAGCCGCTCCGTGGCATGTGGGATCCTCCCGGACCGGGGCACGAACCCGTGTCCCCTGCATCGGCAGGCGGACTCTCAACCACTGCGCCACCAGGGAAGCCCAAGGAAACACTTTTTGATCCAGAGAATAACATCCTGGACTCCATCCCAGCAATAAATAGAAGAGCGAAGTTTGCTGGGTTGCTTCTTACAGCATCCCTCAATGCAAGCTGATATCGGAACAACAAGCAAAGTTCAATACTGTGAAGTAAATTTGACAACAGTCAGAATGATGCCATCCAGATACACAGCTCTCAGATGGTGTGATTTGATCCAAGCGTAAAATTTATCATTTATAGAAAATAGATGAATAGCATGTCCTTCAGGCACTCCCCCAGAAATATCTATTCTCATAAATAGGATTTTGATAGGATTTGGACAACGGAGAGTTATCTGACTAGTAACTGGAGTACGTCTTATTCAGTGTTTCCATTAAGAGCTGGTATGTGCATTTGGACAGTGATCAGACAGAAGGTAGGATAAGATTGTTTGTTAAAAATCAAGGAGACTATTTAAAGCATGTTTAAACAGGTTATTCTTCTTTGGCACTTACTCTAGAACAGGGCAGTGTGCTAAGAGCTTTAAATGTATCCTGTTATTTCAATAGTCTATAGCATTCCTATGTGCTAGCTTCTATTTTTATCCCCAATTACAGAAAAGCAAACTAACATTTAGGGGAGTTCAGTGATTTACTCAGGATTACACAGCTTGTAAGTAACAGAGCCAGGATTCAAAACCAGGTCTCTCTGGAAGCAGAGACTGCATGAATCTTTGTTCTTGTTTTTTGTTTAAAAACATTTTAGACATGGAGGATGTAAGTTATATATTAAACTCCCATGTTACTATTGCCCAGCTTTTGACATAAAATATTAGGAATAAAGTTTATACCCCTGCACACTCTTCCCTGGTCTCATTCTCCTGTTGCCTATACCCACCTCCAAAGATAGCCACTATGCTTGAAACTGGTATCATTCGCATGCATGGCCTGGGGCAAAGAGTCACTCTTACATCTCATGTGACTTTGCTGTGTCCTGCCTGACCTTCAGGTGAGAAATCAGTTTATAATTATCTAGAAAACAACCCTAATTTACATAGAAACACAAGGTATTTTGCATAGTTTAATGAGTTTTCCAAGGATGTAACTGCTATGGAGTTTTGTTTTGTTTTGTTTTTTAAACACTTTGTTTGGTTCAGAATGTTACCAAGTATTCATCATTTTGGAAAATCATGTCACCAACAGCAGTTCCCCTGGTAGCACTTAAGTTGCCCATTCAACATGCCTGTTGTCAGTCTGCCTTAGTAACTGCTGTATTTGTGATGGTTCTGCTAGTTTGGAGTATTTCCCATGGAGAGGGGGAAAATATTTGCAATCAAATATGACTGCAAATCATAACTGTAAGAATATATATACAGGTATATGAAGAACTCCTATAGCTCAACAACAGCAATAACCAAACAACCCTATTAAAAATGGGCAAAGGGGGGCTTCCCTGGTGGCGCAGTGGTTGAGAGTCCGCCTGCCGATGCAGGGGACGCGGGCTCATGCCCCGGTCCGGGAAGATCCCACATGCCGTGGAGCGGCTGGGCCCGTGAGCCATGGCCGCTGAGCCTGCGTGTCCTGAGCCAAAAAGAAAATGGGCAAAGCACATTTGCATAGACATTTCTCCAAAGAAGAGACCAATAAGCACATGAAAAGATGCTCAACATCGTTAATCATTAGGGAAGTGCAAGTCAAAACCACAGTGAGATATCACATCATTCCCATTAGGATGGCTATTATCAAAAAAGCAGAAAATAAGTGTTGATGAGAATGTGGAGAAACTGGAACTCTTGTGCATTGCTGTTGGGAATGTAAAATGATGTATCCACTGCAGAAAATGGTATGTTGGTTCCTCAAAAAAATTGAACAGAATTACCAATAATCCAGCAATTCCACTCCTGGGTACATACCTAAAAGAATTGAAAGCAGGGACTCAAACAGACGTTTCTACACCCATGTTCACAACAGAATTATTCACAAGGCCAAAAAAGAAAAGCAACTCGGGTGTCCATCAATAGATGAATGGATATACAATGGAAGAGTATTCAGAGTTAAAAAGGAAGGAAATTCTGACATGTACAATATGGATGAACCTTGAAACATTATGCTAAATGAAATAAACCAGTCTCAACTGAATAAATATTGTTTGGTTCCACTTAAATGCGGTACTTACACCAGTCAAATTCAGAGACCAGAAAGTAGAATGGTGGTTGCCAGGGGCTAGGGGAGGGAGGAATGGAGGATTATTGTTTAATGGGTGTGGAGTTTCAGACTGCGAAGATGAAAACGTTCTGGAGATGGACAGTGGTGATGGTTGCACCACAGTCTGAATGTACTCAGTGCCACTGAAAATAGTTAAAATGGTACGTTTTATGTTATACATATTTTACCACAATAAAAAATTACACTTTCTTAAAAAAAGATAAAGTACTTAAATATTGAAATGATATTTTATTATACTCTGTTTCCTTTTAAAATTACAGTTAGGTATCATGTTGCTTTTTAAAATCTATCCTTTATTTATTTATTTATTTTTGGCCGCACTGCGCGGCTTGCGGGATCTTAGTTCCCCGAGCAGGGATTGAACCCACGCACTCGGCATTGAAAGCGCGGAGTCCTAACCGCTGGATCGCCAGGGAATTCCTTCATGTTGATTTTTTTTAATGACTTTGTAAATATCTTTAATGGAAGAATCAGATAGTGTTCTAGAATTACCTTTCCTTCTCCGTAGATTTAATGCCCTTCAAAGGAAAATGTTTCTACCCCCAAGGGAAAGCAAAATTCCCTTCTTATTCTCCATCACTTACTCAAAATCGTGCCACAATTTAGTTTGGTTCACAGCAGAGCCTTGATTCTCCGGTTTATGTTGACTTCTTGAAATTATGTGTGTAGGTAAGTTGTATTATTTATGAATTTCATAAGGATAGTGACGAGGGTGTTATAAACTATTTATTATCAAAAGAACACATTTGACCTGACAGGATTGCGAACTGTCCCTCTAGGACAGATGGTTGGGAGTGGAATTTCTGATAGTAGTGCATGCACATCTTCAAATTTACTTGGAAAAAAATATTTTTTCTAGAAATTTTAAAGAATCAAGCTACCTGCAGTGTTTTAGAGGGCCTGTTTATTGTTTCACACCCTCACCAACACTTGGCATCGTCTGATTTCTGCTGATCTATGTGAAGAATGTGAGTCGGGTTCCAATTTCATTTCTTAACTATGAAAAATCAATAGACCCAGCCCCATTTATTGACTGATAATCAGCCCTCATTAATTCACAAATCTATGATTATTACATATAAAATTGCCTTACACATGTAGATTTGTTTTTAGCCTTTCTGTTTCGTCCCACTGTTCTGTTCAAGTATCCTGTGGAAATATCCATCTATCCTAATTATCATAGCTTTATAATAAGTCTTTATAAAACTGATTTTTTTTCACCACTAAGATATATTTCCTCCAAAGCAGTCTAATATTTAGCAACATAGCTTTATGGCAAGCCTCTGGGATAAATCAGTTGTAAATTACACACGGGTAAATCGCTCTTGGAATTTTGAATAAAAGTGTTGGAGATAATCCAAACAAGAGGACGCAAATCTGCCAAAGGTGATGATTTTTATTTGAAAGCAATGGATGTCAAGCTTTCTTTTTTGATTTGACAATGATTAGATTACCAAACTGTCCACTGAGACCACTTTCAGTAGTTGATATTATAACAAGATCAATGTGTATAAAAGTACCCTTCTAAGGTGGGTGGCTTTGAAAATACCCCTCTCCTATTGAGCAGGGGTTGGCCAACACAGTGCTGACCAGTGACCACGGACTCCATTTCTCTTCTGCACTCACAAAACACTTGAAGCCAGTTTTAATGAAAGAAATAACCCTTCTTCCTGTGATCAGGTAGGAGATGAAGGTGGTGACCACGTGCTGATTTTTTCAAATGACCCGTGATTCCTACAAATGGTGGTAAAGAAAGATCTGGTGATGAGCGGCTTCTGGGCCCATAATGATCAGTTAGTCTGCCATAATTAGGACAATTATCATAGCTTTTTGATGCTTAACCAGAAAGAGAAGTGATCCTGTTTGAAGGCAAAGGCAATGCTTATTTGACCCTTGAACGAATGAATTTCCTCTACAGTAAGCCACAGAGAGTGTCACAATTACAATAAGCTGCAATGCCCCTGTGCCTTGGGGTATATGGAATATATTCTATTTAATAATAATAATATGGTAAATGAATGAATATATATATGAACACCTGACTCTCCATCACTTTATCTCCCTTAATGCTGTCTTTGCTTACAAGATAACACACTTCAGGGGAAAACTGCAAAGACTATCCAGTGAGGACTTTCTCAGTGTAATTTCCAGGATTTTTATCATGCAGTCCACAGATGTTTTGGCACTTTCAGTGGTAAAATTAATACGAGGGAAAAAAAACCTCTTTTTATTGGTGAAAAATATGTATTTCACAAAAAGGAAATGTGTGGCTTATGATTTTTCTTAGAAATTCTGTTCCTTTATAAGTCATGAAAACCTTGAAGCCTGTATGAGCACCACAAGGAGAGTATGCCTCAGTCCATCTTGGCTAAAATGCCATTCACGGAGTAAAGTTATCTCACCACTGTAGCTTCATGGTATTTGTGATTACAGTCGGCCTTCTGTATTCGTGGGTTCCGCACCTGCGGATCCAACCAACCACGGATGGAAAATATTTGGAAAAAATTCCAGAAAGTTCCAAAAAGCAAAACTTGAATTTGCCACATGTAAGCAACTATTTAGATAACGTTTACATTGTATGCAGTATTAGAAGACTCTAGAGATGATTTAAAGTGTATGGGAGGAGGGGCATAGGTTACATCAAATACTATGCCATTTCATATAAGGAATTTGAACATCTGCCGATTTTGGTATCCTGGGGGGTCCTGGAACCAATCCCCTACAGATCCTGAGGGACAGCTGTATTTACATTCATTACGTTTACCTTCTGTGGTCATGTTGTGTTGTGTTTATCCCACATTAACAAAAGTGGATTAGTGACTCATATAGTGATTCACTGAGGTATAAAAATAGTATAAAGAGACTTCCAGTTTTAGCTCTAATATGTCAAGAGTCTGGAAATTGTCACCGTCATCCTTAAAGAAAGAAAAAGATAGACAAATGAAGAAATCAGTGACTTTCCCTGGATCCATCAGAGAGCGGAGATCTCAAGGCAAACTGCCACCCTGAAACCTGGTGAGTCAGATATGTCCTGAGAGACACAGTAACTGAGATCTGCTTCCTTGGAGCAGGAGTTACGAGCCGTAGACTGGCAGGAATATTTAAATGATCAATTTGACACATTGTTGGAGGGTGAGTGTGGACTCGCTGTGAGAGTGAGAGATTCATGGGGGCCACCATCCTAGGGCTCCCCTACACTTTCATGGGTCTTCCTGGGAATCTTGCCAGATTTCTCATGGTGAAGATCCAACAAAGATCTCTCATGACCCTCCCAGAAGGAGGGAAAGATAAGCTACCGTAAAACCGCTGAGGGTCTTCTCAGTCACAAAGGCCCCCTCTCCAGGGAAAAGGACTGTGCCTGAACACAGTTCTGAAATTTGGGGGGAAAAGAATTTCTCACCACTCCAGCCCCCTGAGGGAAGCGAAAAGCCAAGACGGGATAGGGCTCTAAGGAAACAGAATGTTGTGGTTAAAGAAAGGAGTCGAGGTGACTGGGCAGGAGGGGAGGAGTGGGGCTGGGGGACGCCCTGCTATAGGAAGAGGAATAGAAATATTTGTGAAGACCCAGCCCCAGGGCAGCCCCACTAAGAGGCTGAGATGTAACTGGGAGATTACACAGTGCCTTTCTCCTTTCCCCTACACCCTACTGCCACATTAGTAGGGCTCCAGCATCATAACCATGAGTTAACAGGTGCAAGACGCAGCATCTGTACGTAGCCAAGAAAGGAGACAAAAAACAAGAACCCTAGAGGAATTTGAAGCCTCTGGTACCTGAAACTACAACAAATGCTGAACACAGCCCGACACTCCTAGCCAGCTTAACAAAACCTAAAGACCTATCTACCTGATACAACATGTCTGGCTTTCAGAAAAAGCCAAAGGAAATAACCACTGTCTGAATAGACAAAGTGATCCTGAAACCCAGGCTCGGATATGAATTATCAGATAAGGAATTTGAAACAACTATAATTGGAAACTTTAAGGGAAAGAAAAATCAAAGGAAAGTGCTAGAAATAAAAAAACACTCTAACAGGGATGATGGGTTCATCAGTAGGCTTGACACAATAGATAAACATATCAGTGAGTTTGAAGGTAGAGTGAGGGGACTAGCTGCTGACTTAAGTAACTGGAGATTAGTGGCATCTGTAAGATTAAAGGCAAAGAAATGGTATATAAACACTGTATTCTAGCTGGTAAAGTTTTTGTTTCCCCACAAGGGTACAGATGAACAACTCTGTAGCCACTACACATGCATACTGGAGTTGAACAATTAAAGACATGGATGGTGGCTGGTGGGAGCCAGGGCTTCCCCTGTTGGAATGGGAGACTACAGACAAGCATGAGGACCATGCCAGAATGATCCATGTGGCATTGGGTTAGAGTTCGAGACACCATGTTTAGCTTAATATATTTGCAGACGGGTACATATCAAAATAGTTATACATATGCATATATACATAGCTTAGTGTACATACTTATCTTTCCTCCCTCTGTCGGGTGCGAAGGCCCGGAGGCAATGACACTTCAGTGACACTGCGCACTCTCAGTGCCCATATCTCGGTTTCTAACACCATTCTCCAATAAAAGGAGTAAAGCCTCCTTAAAGAAATGGCTGCTTCTTAGCTGTTGCAAGAAATATACAAGATGATCCTGTAGCATCTTGCAGTGAAACCCCAATGAAATGGGTATGTCAAAGGCACAGGAGCCAAACAAAAGGGCCCCCAGTGGCCAAAGCTGGAACAATTTGAGTGAAAAATAAATAAAGGAGCATTGAATTATCACTCAAAGTATAAAGTAAACATCCACGAGCCCGTTCTGATATAAATAAATGATTGGAGAAATAGATAAATGGGAGACAATAGAAAATCTTTTGTGCAGAAGAAATTCCAAATAACTTACGTGGATAGTCTCCATAAAAGGAGATGGGACATAAGTTCCCACATTTTAAGTACAGGCTGTGCATTGCGACTTCCTTCTAAAGAGTACAGTAGGAAAAGGGGAGGAAAAGGAGTAACTTTACGGTGGAAACGCCTGGAAACACTCCCTCAGCCAGATGATCAAGGTTAACAACCACAGTGATAAGCGATGTCACGTTAATAGCATGAATTCTGGATATGGTGTGATGAGAATAGCATTTTACCTCTGTGGACTTCCTCCCCCAAACCCATAACCCTGGTATAATTATGAGAAACGCATCAGACAAACCCCAATTGAGGGACATTTTACAAATTACCTGACCGGTACTCTTTAAAATTGTCAGGGTCATAAAAGACAAGCAAAGCCTGAGAAACTTGACACCAACAAGAGGAGCCTAAGGAGACATGACAACGAAATGTAATGTGGCAAAACCTAAGGAAATCTGAATAAAGTATGCACTTTAGTTAACAATTATAAATGAACATTTGTTCATTAGTTGGGCCAAATGTACCATAGCAACGAAAGATGTTGGCGGTAGGGGAAATTGGGTGTGTAGTATATGGGAACTGCCTGTACAACCTTCACAACTTTTCTGTAAATATAAAGCTATTCTTAGAAAAGGTCATTAAAAATAGTAATGAAAAGGATAATAGAAATACTACAGGTCTCAAAATAATATCATAAAAGTAAATAGTAACCAAGACTCTATGAATTCAATAATTGTGGACAAGCCACTGAAAAATGAAAAGGTGAACAAGAAGTATGATGGTGACTCTCTGAAAGTAGGATTTTATCGCACTGGCACTCCAGTGGATTCCAATCTCCTGTGCTCCATCTAAGGTCTGTCACAAATTGTGGTATGAAGCCATCAAAGCTTTTGTATCATTTGCAAACAAAGCTTATGGCCTTTCACTAAATTAATTGAATGTTTAAAGAACAAGCACAAATGAATATATTCCAGTCTGGTGTATGTGGAGCTTATTTCTAAAGGGGAATAAAAAAGGCTAACATTACAGAGGCATCATGCAAGGCTGCATCTCTGATAGCAAAAACAGGTACAAGTCACACCATTGCTGAGAATCTTGTAAAACTAGATGCAAAAGTAATGACAAATCTTATGCTCCCAGAGAGAAAGCAGAACAAACTACTGGCAGCATTCCTTCCGGAGAAGATACTCCTGTGGTTGTAGGTTCTCAATGGATAACACGTGGAACCACTACTATTCTCTGGCTTGTAAGCCAAGTGACATTTACATTATAGTTGCCCCAAACCACTGATCTGCTGAGTATAAATAGATTCTTGGCCTATGCATGTTATGTAGGAGGGAGATATGTTCAACATCTTTTCCTATTGATTACTGAAAACTCATGTTATGGAAGATATAATTTTTATTGAATTAATCATGACTTTGTGAGCCCTGCTGGAGACTGCAGAGTGTGCCAGAGTCAGGTAGGGTCAGTGGCTGCAGCCAGGTCAGATCCTTGTCCTTAACTAAGAGAGGTCACACTTGGATGTCAACCCAGATGTCTGCCACGCTTGGATGTTAGCCACTGACAGGCTTTGGTGATCAATAACATTCCCTCTAACCTTGATTCAAGGTTGGAGGAAATTGTATAAATTATGCAGATTATAAAATAATGCAATTTGGGGTTATGTCTTTGCAGCAAGCAGTGTGATGGCATGAGCCGTGACAACGATACTCTCCTAACGTGTACTAGTCACAGAGAGAAAGATGTTCACAGAAGCTTTTTTGTTTTGTTTTTGTTATATTGGCTAATTAGTTTTGCAAAGGTAATTTTTGCACGTGGTGAAAAATTTGAACTGTCCAAGAGGGTGTATAGAGAAGAGTCTGCATTCCTCTCCCTAGTCTCCCTTCCCTAGGGGCAACCACTACCACTACTGCCATTTCCTTCCTGTAAGTTGTTGGCATGAAGGAAGGGGTAAAGGCTTGTTGCTTGTGACTTCTTGTTAAATACATCAGGTGGAACGTATTTTTTAAATCACATTTCCCTCCTGAAACCCCTCAGAAGTAAAAATACAGGGGTCAAAAAGGCATGGAACCCAAAGAACAAAGAGATTGGGAAAGAAAATAGCAGTAGCATGAATTTTGAAAGCCAGAGAGCAAATGGGCGATAGCAAATTGGCCAGGACCGTTAGCTTTGCAGAACTCCAGAATCTCAGAAACGGAGGTGTCAGACACATCCGAAAGTGGGAATGCAGTGACAGCTGAAAATCGGAGACACGGTTAAAGTTCTGTGTAAGATGCAGTTAGGTAAGACTCCCTCCTAAATCTCTGCTGCCAGGTGACACCATCCAACATTCTGGAAGAACATTAGGGGTTTCCTTCTTAGAGAGTTGAACCAGAGGGATTCTGGACTCAGAGAGTCTAAGAGTAGCTGTGGATAGGGTACCTTACTGAAAATAGGGGAAAAAATAGAAACATATATATTGAATGATCAGATCATTCCCCTCGGCTTGTGGAAGGCTG
This sequence comes from Leucopleurus acutus, assembly GCF_964270905.1. Lineage (NCBI taxonomy): Eukaryota > Metazoa > Chordata > Mammalia > Artiodactyla > Delphinidae > Leucopleurus > Leucopleurus acutus. The sequence goes on from NC_139161.1 coordinate 54,550,415, forward strand.
CCAGTCAGGCTCCACTTTCAGGAAGTAGATAGCAAAATCATTTCTTAGGAACGTGGCTTGACCAAGAAGAAAGATATTCTGAAATCAATAGTTGAGAATCTCTTAACCAAACAACATTAACCAGATTGCCTTAGTCAAAAGCTCTACTCAGGCACACAGATTCCTATTAGGTTAGTAGTGCCTCGGTACTGAGGACAGCCAAGACCTGAAGAAAAAAACCTCTTTCATGAGGGACGTGATAGAGCAGAAGAGAAGACCCTCAGAGGAAGCAGAAACAACCTTGGCAGAAGAACTGAACCTTAAAAGTCCTTTTTTTTTTAATGTCTATGGACACATAAGAAAAATATTGTACAGTAAAACAGAAACAGGTTGCTATTTTTAAAGAAAGGAACGTCAAGCGAGAAAAGTTTTGGGGAGTTAAAAATATGATAGAAGATGAAAAACTCACCATAGATCTCGGAAGATGATGTTGAGAGACTCACTCACAAATAGAGTAAAAAGATAAAAGAAACAAGAAATATAGGGGATCGGTTGGCAGGGTTAAGAATAGCAGAGGACAGAGAAAATGGATGGAGGAATTTTCGGAAGAAGTATTTCAGTAGAGTTTTCCACATCTGAGGTGTATGCGTTTCCAGATTGAAAAGGCAAGCTCAGTATCTATCTCAATGGATCTTTAAAAAAGAAAAAATAAAGATCTACCATCATGTAATTTCAGAACACACGGGAAAGGGAGAGGATGCTGTAAGGTGAGACGGGGGAGGGAGGGAGGGAGAAAGGAGAGAGCAAACAAACAACATTGTTGATGTAAAATACACTTTCTTTTTTAACTGTGTGGGGAAAATTGTGGTAATTTAAAAATTTGAGTAAACATCATTGGCTTGAATATCGACCAAACTTACTTATTAGAAGGTCTATGCTGGATGTCATTTAGTCGGTAGAAACACTGCATCCTATCGGCCAGCATCCTTTCTGATGGGCCACGTGTCTGTTCTGATTGGTTGCCGGCTTTTGTTTTCCTTCACGTTGTTTCTTTCCATGGATACCATAAACTTAGCTCTAGTAGAGAGGCTCCCACTAATAGGTCAGAGTTTATCAGCAGCATTTGGCAATATATACAGTCAGAACAATCACCCCTCCCACTTTTTTCAGGTGCCAGGATTTACAGTGGTGATGTGGAAAGTAGAGATAGCAGTGGCTCCTTTCCTGCTTGGGAACTTTACAAATTATTACTCCCCTTTTTTTTCTTCCTCACTTGGAAGAAAAAAAAGGGGAAAAGCCAGTCTTCTTTGAAAATCAGATGGAGAAATTCTGTCCTAATGCACTAACAGCTCTCCCCTCCCGTTCTCAATGATTCCAGACCCTCCGATCCCCTCTGGAGGGTTCGAGATAGAGGCAGCAGGGAATTATGCATCTGGTTTATTACCCTTGGGAGACTTGGCCATCAGAGGCTCCCATGTGAAACAATCCTATATAGGAAAACAAATGAGATTCTGCTTGGTGAAGCTCAGTTGAGCAGTGAAGTGGTGGGACTGAGCAGATGTAGGGCTTGGTGTGCTGAGGGCTTAGTGGGAGCACCTATGGAAGGGATGGTAGAAAGACGATGCTCAGATATCTGAATACTTAGCATGTAGAGGGGGAGTCAAGCCCCCTTTTATGGTCTGACTCCAAAAGGCAGAAGCGGGTCTTACAGGTGGATGTAAACTCAGTGGGCAGCAGAACGGAGCTAAGAGCGTGGCCTCTGGAGTCAGGTAGCCTGGGATGGAGTCCCAGCATCACTGCTTACCAGCTGTTGTTACTCAAACTGTCTGGACTCCAGTATCTTCATCTGTCAATTGGGGTAATATTAGCATCCACTTACAAAATTATTCTAAGGATGACATCAGCGAACATATGTGAAAGATTACGACAGTGCTGGGCACGTAGTATGCACTCCTGTGTTTGGGGGCTTAGAAGTGGCACTCCCTGAGAGGCAGCACAAAGCACAAGGTATGGAAGATGATTCTGACATCTGCTGCTCTCTGAAAATTTTGTTACCGTTGCAGTGGTCAAGCCGAAGCTGGCTGGCAGCTTCATGGGGGTGGGAGAATGGGAGGGTTTGTGCAAAGCGCAGGAGGTAGGGTTAGAGAACTTTTCTAGTCCTTTCCACCTCCACTTGACGTGCTCAGGTCTGAGCCACGTGGTCTTTAGCTGGTTTAGCTGGGCTTGGAGCGCCAGCTTTCGGTCTGCCCCGTGCTCAGAGCCATTTATCAGAGGATCACCTGAGCTGCTACTCACTGCATGGCCGTCATGGGGTCTAGTCCTTGTATGCTTTGCTCATCTACATCATGGCATGCAGACTCAGGAATGGAAAACAAGAACGATGTCTTTCCTTCAATTCGCGCTCAGAGCAGAGCCAGCGGGTGTCCCGTGGGACATGAGAAACTCCAAATTTGGGGATGAAATCCATATTTAGAAAACAACAAAAACAAAAAACTTTGAGCAACTTGCAAGGAAGGAACTGTGTGTCTCTCGGTGCTAGGAAGCATAAAGGCGCGAAGTACAATGTATTTTGACACACCGACTCACAGGCACAAGCCCACATCTGGGCTCCATCTCTCGCACGCCAGCTGCGTGCAGGTGGGAAAATGCTCTTATGGCTGAAGACAGGCCAGCCGCAGGCGCCGGGATCCTTGGCCTCCCATCGAAAGCCTGGCAGCCATGCGGTGGCCATGTTCAAGTGAATTTCATTCAATGTCTCGATACACAAAAATAACCATGTTATAATGGCTGCTGGTGGTAGCATTCTTTACTTTTAATTGCAAAACCAATGTGACCACATTAGAGAAAGTTTTCAGAACTGAAGGAAACACATCAAATGAAATATCACAGGTCTCATACAATTTCTAACATTTGTCTTTATTCTCTATCTTTTCTTTTCCCTGTGCTAATGAATATTTACACAGTTGTAACCAGCCTTTTTACTTAACATTATAACATAAGAATGTTCCCAGGTTTCATCTTAAGTCTTATCACATATTTTTTTTTAAAGCTACCCAGTACTATCTTATATACACTCACTGTTTTAAATTACTGATTACATACTGTTGGACTTTAAATTGCTATCAGTTTTGCAGTGTGGTAGTATTGCTAGTTTTAGCTCTTCCTGTTTTGTTTTGTTTTTTAATCATTTACTTACATTAAGTGGGATTCCTGGATCAAAGAGTAGAAATGTTTTTATTACTCTTAACATTTTCTTACTTGAAGAGCAATGCCCTTCCACCTAAATAGTGCGTTTAATATGTGTTTATCTCTTTTTTCTCCTCAGATCCCACTACCCTAGCAGAGGGAAAAGAGCACAGTGCATGTTTGGAAGAGCCAAGGTAGAGACTGAACTGAACGAGGTAAGCTGCAGCCTGGTGGCGAGACGTGCAGCGAGGCCCAGCCGAGCCAGAAAAAGCAAACATCGGAAAGAAACAAGAGGCCACCACAGAACACGACAGCCTCTTGCGAAGGTACCATAATCTCCTTAACCTTTCCCTGACGTGCAATGTTGTGATGGTTAATTTTATGCGTCAACTTGACTAGGTCACGAGGTCCCCAGATATTTGGCTAAACATTATTTCTGGGTGCGTCTGTGAGGGTGTTTCCAGAAGAGATGAGCGTTTGGCTCAGTAGACGGTGTGAGAGAATAGAAAATAATAGAACATATATATATATATATATATATATGTATTGGTCTTTGTGCCCTAAACCCTTTAGAGCTCCTGAAACCCGTGTAAGTTGCTAAGTGATAAGAACACTAGGAACATCTATTATTCCCTATTTGTCTTTGATCTTGTCTCTGACACAGGGGCTCCTAAAACTTGTAAATTTCTAAGTCATCAGAGCACTAAGCTCGTCTTCTGTTCTATTGAGGTGACGCTGGGTGCACTCCTGGATGGGGGCCTGGTCACCGGGACGTCCAAGCCATGGTTAGAAGCTTGGATTTTCAGTCCTCTCCCCGGGCCCGCGCCCTGTCCTCTAGAGAGGGGAGAGGGGCTGGAAATAGAGTTAATAACTTATCATGCCTGTGTGAGGAAGCCTCCATACAAATCCCACTTGTAGGGGGTTTGGGAGCTTCCAGGTTGGCAAACACATCCACTCCAGGAGGGAGATGCACCCCAGCCCTACGGGGGCAGAGCCCTGTGCCTGGGATCCTCCCGGACCTCGCCCTAGGTGTCTCTTCATCTCGTTGTTCATCTGTGTCCTTTATGATGCCCTTTGTTAAACTAGTAAAACGTAAGTAAGTGTTTCCCCGAGTTCTATGAGCTGCTCTAGTAAATTCATCGAATCTGAAGAGGGGGTCGTGGGAACCTCCGGTTTATAGCCAGTTGGTCAGAAGCCCAGGTGACAAACTGGACTTGTGGTTGGCATCTAATGTGTGGTCAGTTGGCATCTGATGTGGGGCGGGGAGCAGTCTTGTAGGACAGAGTCCTTCACCTGTGGGATCGGACGCCATCTCCAGGTAGGTAGTGTCAGAATCGAGTTCAATTGCAGGACACCCTGCTGGGGTTGTGAATTGTTTGGTGGGAGGAAATGCACATCTCTGGTGACCAGAAGTGCTGTGAGTGTCCTGTGTGAGGAGTAGAGGAGACACACAGGAGGAAGGCTGAGTTTTTTCTAACTCAGGAGGAGGACTGGGTCGTTTTTCTAGTGCACTGAGTAAAGCAGACAGCGCTCCCCAGTGTGGGTGGGCGTGACCCAGTCTCTTGTGGGCCTATATTCAGGCTCTGTCCATCTATCCTGTTGATTTGATTTATCTTTTTTTTTTGTATTATAAGCAATGTTTCAATGACTACCCCTGAACATGCCAAGAGTGGACTTCCTGGGCCGTGCTCTTCAAGGGTTTTCTCAAGGTTCCTGATACACACTGTCAAGTTGTTGTGAGAAGGCCCACCCCTCTCACACTGCTGCACACTGAGAGGTGGTGTCAGCATCCCTGAGTGGGCAGTGTTTCACACGAGAGCACGGGCACCATCAAAACCCTGACCCTCCCCACTCCTCTCCACTTTGGGGTCCTCGGTTCTGCCTGCCCGTGGGGCTTTTCCAGTGCCTCTCATTTTTATCGCCCCTCAGCTAACCCGCTTTCCTCCCTCCTTCGCCAAATGTGTTTCATCAGGAGTCCAAACCCAACTTGTAAATTAGCTAGCTATAGGATTTGGGGCCCGTCATTTAAATTCATTGGAATCCAGTTCTCTCGTTTGCCAAGTGAGAGGATTTTACTACCTAATCTCTAAGGTCCTCTCAGTTACAGTTTTATTTATAATATTGAATAATTGAAAATAACCTAAATGTTCAACAACAAGGTTTGGTTGAGTAAGTCATGATATATCCAGATGGTAGAATACCAAACAGTAATTTTTTTAAATGTATTTTTATTATATCGCACGAGAACAACTCATGTTCATCATGCTAAGTGACAGCAGCATGACACTGTGCGATTCCAGATTTGTATGTACAAATCTTAATGTGTAAAATTAAACAGAAACATACCGTAAGACTAACAGCAGTTCTCTGTATGATTGTATTATTGGTAATACATAATCATAAAAATGCATTTTCTTTCATTGTAAAAATCAGATACTGAAGTGGGATCAGCTTAAAGCTCCTTGGCCTCTGTGCAGGTTTTCTTGACCTTTAGGCAGGGTTAGGCCCTTTGTCCTGAGCTCCCACTGTATCTAGAACAAGCCTTTGTTACAGCCAACACTACCCTGCATCGTAACTGCCAGCCAACATGTCTGCTTCCTACTGAATTCTGAGGCTCCTGACGGCGGAGTTCTTGTCTTGTTTATCACTCTAGCATGGCGCCTGGCACTTAGAACACGCCAGACACATGCTGACTAAATGTTGAAACAATTTCTGTTGAAACTATAGACCAAAGTGATCAGATTTAATTCTGAGGCTTGGTATTGCCCACTCCTTTTCAGATTCCACAGTCAGCAACACAGGCATCTCAGATAATATTTTTCCTAAAAGCTTTGCCTACAACTTGGGTGAATTGCCACTGCGAGACGGGTGCTGCTTGGGTGTCTGGGTGGGAAAATTCCTTTGAGGGATGTGGAGACATCGGACAGCTCTACCTAGCGGCATCCATCATTTGCGCATGCATCTACCTTCCTTACTGGGATTCCTTGCTCACCATGCAACTTCCAAGTTGTAATTTGGCTTCCTGTGGAAATGTCAAAACAGTAAATATGCTAGCTGGTCTGGAGGGCGTAAGAGACTGTTCCCTCGGGCAGTTGTGTTTCTCATGGTAAATTAATGAATTGGCAAAATTTGGATTCTGATGACCCAATGAGGTGCCGCCACCCTGTGAAAGTCCCTTGGCATGCTTCGTACCATCTATCTTATCTCCAGCAATAGTGGAGAATCAGAGGGGAGGGCTCATTGTCCGGAATGCTAGGGAAAGGATACCCAGGGTGGAAGGGAAGCTGCCGAGGTAAACTTCGGACACAACTGGACAGCTGTGGACAAACCTTCAGGTTTGGGTACAAGAAAGTTTTGGTATGGATTAATTCTACGCGTGACGAGGAGAAGACCAGGACAAACTATGCTATGATCCATTATAGTTACACGTTAACAGAAAAGGCACTAAGATGTCCTTAGCCATTTACTCTCTAAATTGTTTCTCCTTGTGTCTGTAACTAATCTAATTGATATTCATGTTTAGCTACTGTATATATATGTCTGTATATATGTATAAATATAGTTTTTAACAGAAAAGGCTTTTATTTATTTATTTTCAATTTTTGAATTTTATTTTACCTTTTTATACAGCAGGTTCTTATTAGTTATCTATTTTATACATATTAGTGTATACATGTCAATTCCAATCTCCCAATTCATCACACCACCACCACCCGCCCCACCGCCGCTTTCCCCCCTTGGTGTCCATACGTTTGTTCTCTACATCTGTATCTCTATTTCTGCCCTGCACACCGGTTCACCTGTACCATTTTTCTAGGTTCCACATATATGCATTAATACACAATATTTGTTTTTCTCTTTCTGACTTACTTCACTCTGTATGACAGTCTCTAGATCCATCCACATCTCAACAAATGACCCAACTTCGTTCCTTTTTATGGCTGAGTAATATTCCATTGTATATATGTACCACATCTTCTTTTTTATTTATTTGTTTATTTTTAACATCGTTATTGGAGTATAACTGCTTTACAATGGTGTGTTAGTTTCTGCTTTATAACAAAGTATATCAGCTCTATGTATACATATATCCCCATATCTCCTTCCTCTTGCGTCTCCCTCCCACCCTCCCTATCCCACCCCTCTAGGTGGTCACAAAGCACCTAGGCAAATAGGATCATGGCACTCCCATGTGTGAAAATCGCCTTTGGCTCTCTGTGAGTACCACATAAAGTCTAAATTCCTGAGCTGGTATAGAAGGGCTTTCACAATCTGACACCATTCCCCATAATATGGCCCATGTCCTAGACACACTGCAGTCTTCAGATTGTTCAAATGAGCTTCCTGCCTCATCATGCTTCTTTGTCTTTGCACCCCCTATTATTCTGCCTGGAATGCTTCCCCCTGCCTCTTTGGAAATTTTGTTTGCATCCTTCAAAACCAAGATAATCCATCATGTCAGCAAACATAGTTTCTTGCTCCCTCCTTTGGGTTTTCACAGTCCTTTAAACAAACCTAGTCTCTAGCAATTACCCTCGGTATTATAAATACCTGTTTGCGCATGTTCATTTCTAACTAGACTATGAACTTCTTGAGAGCAGAGGCCTGCCATTCATCTCTGCGGAACCAGTGCTTAGCTCAGAGTCTGACTCATCGTAGATCCTTAATTCAAGTTTATTGAATTTATTAATCAAGCCATAACCAAGGCATCCCATCCATTTAATTGCAAATGAAGTCACAAAGATGGAATTAACAGCCTCATTTTTCTTCTTCCAGTTTTACTGAGATATAGTTGACGTACAGCATTGTACAAGTTTGAGGTATATGGCATAATGCTTTGATCTACATACATCATGCGGTGATTATAAGTTTAGTGAACATCCATCATCACACAGATACAAAATTAAAGACACAGAAAAAATTAAAAATTTTTTCTTGTGCTGAAACTCTTAGGCTTTACTCTCTTAACAACTTTCATATATAACTTACAGCAGTGTTATATTACGTCGTACGTTATATACCTAGTACTTATTTATCTTATAAGTGGACGTTTGTTCCTTTTGACTGCCTTCATCCAATTCCCCCTCCTCTCAACCCCCCTCCTCTGATAACCACAAATCTGATCTCTTTTTCTAGGAGTTTGTTTTGTTTGTTTGTTTGTTTGTTTGTTTAATGCGGTATTCGGGCCTCTCACTGTTGTGGCCTCTCCTGCTGTGGAGCACAGGACGCGCAGGCTCAGCGGCCATGGCTCAGCGGCCATGGCTCACGGGCCCAGCCGCTCCGCGGCATGCAGGATCCTCCCAGAGTTTGTTTTTGAAGTGTGATTGACCTACAACATTATGTGTTATGTACCAGCCTCATTTTTATCAGCCTCCTGATAAAGAGATGACAAACACTGAGTGCTTCTCACAATGCCAGCTCATGCAGAGCACAGAAAAGCGTCCAAATGCATTGGCCCTGGCCTTGAGTAGATTATAATAGAGTGGGAAAGATAAGACTTCCATTCATGAAACAAATGGAGGACAACATTAAGAACGTTGGAAAGCCATGCTGGTTGTAGCAGGCATCTGAACTGCTGGGGCTTGAGGCCAGAAGGAATGCGAGCAAGTCCTCCCTCACAGCCCGCCGTCCTTCCTAGTAGCGCCGTTGGCAGGTAGGGTCACTTGGAGTCTAGTGAGGGAGGCGGGAGGGAGACATTGCAATGCGTGTGCTCAGAAAAGTTTTCCATATGAAGCTAGATCAAACGTACTATTGAGGAATATGTGGTTTGGGGATTGGTAAAGAAGAGGGTTGGGAGGAAAGCATTTGAGAAGGTGAAACGAGGTGGGGAAATGCTGGATATTGGAGTTTAGAGGCACAGGCAATCTGAATCAGATCTTTAGGCACCACGGTTGTTTGAAGAATTCCGTTGTGCTGTGTAGCCAGAGATAGCAATAAAAACAATAAAATCTGTTCTTCTCTTTTGCTTTACCATCTACACAACGCTTATGGATCCTTGAAATAGTCATTGGGTCCTTATGACAGTCCTATCTGGTGTGCTGGGTGCTTAGAGGTTGAGTCTTCCTTGACCTCATCACACCACACCCCATCTTAGGCTAAGACAGAAACCCTCCCCCATGCTCCAGAGGGCCCCTGAGCTTCCCTCTGACATGGCATGTTCACATGCTATGTTTATTGGTTTATTCCTGGGGAAAATAGGCACCATGTCTTATCTGTGCCCAGTACCTGGAATAAAATAGGAGTTTGGTGAATGTTTGCTGCATGAGTGATTGAATGCATGGATGTAATACAATGCATGGCAATCCTACTTGCTATTATGTTATCTCTGTCACGTGTCTCATTCTCCACCTGAGTTCACAAGCTACTCAACAAGTCCCCAGCAGTAAACACAAAGATCACACCCCATCTCAGAATCCCCAGCCTGCCAAACATTGAATGGACAGAGTTGCCCAAGGATCAGCTGGAGCTATCCCTCCTCCAGGCATGGAGTTACTGTAGGCTGAATAATAAAGATAACAGAGCTTTGAGCCTGGCATGGCATGCCTGCTAGAGCACAGAAACAGACATGACCCAGCAGCCCCAGGCTCTGCTGATAAAAAAGGCTTTCTGAGCAGTGGTCCTTCAAAGCAGCAAATCAAGACAGACAGCCTGCCAAAAACATGCTGACCCAGCAGACTCAGAATCCCTTACCCGCTGAGAAACAGTCCTCCCAGCCCATCCATCACTTAGACAACTCAAATTAGATGGTGAGAACATCAAAGAAGCAGAGTGTGTCTTTGTGGCTGTAGGAAAGCTCCTGGGCAACCTTGCCCCACATACTCCCCTCCCTGCCTCTCAGGGAGCCTGAGGAATAAATAAATGCCTGTCAGATTTCTACCCATCCTCCAAGGCTCAGCTCTAATGCCACCTCCTCTGTGATGCCTTCACCCATCTCAGAACAGCATACTAGTAGGTCAAGAGTAGGTTTTGATGTTGTTCAGGGCAGGAGTCTCTGCACTGCCCATATTCTCATCTTCTGATCCATCACCTCTTCCCCTAAAGAGGTACATATAAGGGGAAGCTCTATGGGGAACAAAGAACCCCTTTTTGCCCAACACCCCAATGCAGAGCTCTCTGAAAGAGCAGAATTGAATGATAAAACTTGAAACTCAGATTGGGCTTCCATCTCCTCCCAGAGCCAGCACCCTAGTCCTGGGTCTTAGCACCTCTCAACATGGCAAGGATGAGTGTTCAGGTGTGTGGGAGGGAGGAGACTTTGTCAGTCTCAGGCAGGCTCCCAGTTCACTCATCAATCCTGCCACATGGGAGGGGCGGACGGAAGAGGGGAGAGATTGATTGATTGATTATTGCTTATTCTTTTCAAATCGGTTGACCCCACTCATGTATAAATATGGCTTGGTTAATGGCTTGGACTGTGATCAATCATAACAGCAAAGGGTAGTGTGGGGCACCTTCCTTTCAAATGCGACTTTAACTCTAACCACTGATCACACATCCATGGAATCAGATTTTTAAAGCGACTCTTCAGCACTCAACATCCATGTTCTGATTTGAATCCACAAATGCCTCGTGAACCATCTAAGAGGAGGGAGAATGTGCAATCTCTTCATCCTGTCCTTGACCAGAGCATTTAAGACAATTTATCCTATTTCACGTGCTTCAGCGTACAAAGAACAGGTTCTGCTGCTATAACAAAAATTCTTGATTTGGGGGCAGGGCAGTCTAAGATGGTTAAACAGCAGGTGTGCCCCACCTCCAATAATATTTCCCTGCCTCTACAGTTACAGGCATGCCCCACCCCCAGCAGTCTCCTGCAGCCTTGCTAAAACCAGTGAGTGGCCAGCCCCTTTATCACCTGGCCCTGGCGGCCAGAGGGGCTTGCGTTCCTGGGCCCCCTGGGGCTATAAGAATTGGAAAAACAGTTCTGGGCAGACTGCCGCACGTTGGGCACTGCACAAACAGCAGACTGAAGCACAACTCCAGTCTGCTTGTGAAAAAGGTCTATTTACTTGTCCTGGAGCTTCAACCTGAGAAAGTAAAATTATCTATAATTACAGTAATTACTTAAGGGATACACAAAATAAAAAGATGTAAAATATGACATCAAAAATGTAAAGCATGGGAAGAGGGACTAAAAATATAGAGTTTTTAAGATGTGTTCAAACTTAAGTTATCAACTTAAAATAGACTGGTATATGTATGGCTGTTATGTGTGAACCTCATGGTAACCACAAAGTAAAAACCTATAGTAGATACAAAAAAAAGATAATGAAAAAGGAATCTAAAGATAACACTAAAGAAAGTCATCAAACCACAAGGGAAGAAAGCAAGAGAAAAAGAAAAGAACAGAGAAGAACTAGAAAAACAACCAGAAAACAACACAGTAGCAATAAGTATATACCTATCAATAATTACTTTAAATGTAAATGGACTAAATTCTCCAATCAAAAGACATAGAGTGGTTGAATGGATTAAAACAAACAAACAAACAAGATTCATCTATACGTTGCCTACAAGAGACCAACTTCAGAGGTAAGAACACACACAGACTGAAAGCAAAGGGATGGAAAAAGGTATTTTCTGCAAATGGAACATAAAGAAAAGAGAACTCTCCTACACTGTTGGTGGGACTGTAAATTGGTGCAGCCACTATGGAAAACAGTATGGAAGTTCCTCAAAAAATTAAGAATAGAACTATCATGTGATCCAGCTCTTCCACTTCTGGGTATCACCTGAAAAATATAAGAACAGTAATTCAAAAAGATAAACACACCCCTGTGTTCATTGCAGCATTATTTACAATAGGCAAGTTATGGAAATAACCTAATTATCCATTGGTGGATGAATGGATAACGAAGATGTGGTATGAAATCCTGCCATTTACAACAACATGGATGGACCTTGAGGGTATTATGCTAAGTGAAACAGATACCGTATGATTTCACTTGTATGTAGAATCTAAAAAAATTGAAACAACCAAACAAAACAAAATTCATAGATATAGAGAACAGATTATTGGGTAGAGAACAGACTGTTGGTTACCAGAGGAGAAGGGGGTTGGGGGGGCAGAAATGGGTGAAGGGGGTCTATTTATGGTAATGAATGGTAACTAGACTTATAGTGGGGATCACTTTGTAGCATATATAAATATCAAATTACTATGTTGTACGCCTGAAACTAATATAATGTTATATACCAATTTTTACCTCAAATAACTATTTTGACAGGCTGTGGTATCTCCTCAGATACTTTAGCTGAGAAAGAGTGGAGACCAAGGTTTCATATCCATTGGGGTGGCTGGGTCTTCTGGCATTGGTGAGGGAGAGGTTAACCGTGATGTGGCAGCCAGGGCCTCTTAGCCATGGGTTGCCATAGAGACAGTCCTGTGATACTCAGTACTATAGGCAACCATACCAGGCAGCCTCTCCTTGCTCAGCCTATAGCAGGCATGATGCTGGAGATGGCCACCCTGGTCTTTCCTTTTCCCATTTAGAGACCTCAGAAACTGCTGCCCTGAGGATCCGTGTGAAAGAACTTCTATACTTCTGGTACATTTTCCTGCTCTTTTGCCCTTTTTCTGGGAAACAAGCAAAGCAAAACAAAACAAGAGCTCTGTTTTAGAAAAAAAAAAAAACTCAGAGGGGACCTGCAGTTGGTGAGCTGCACAGAGAAGCATTGCCCAGACTGGGGTTAGACAGGGCCCATCTCTATTCTGAGATCTTTCTTCCTTGTCAGATGATCATTTATCCAAACCTTCCCAGACTCAGAAGTGGACCCCTGACCTGGCTGTCTTGCCAGCTGTCAGAGCACGCCATTAAAATGCTCTTCCTAATTCTAATGAAAGCAAAGATGATATATTCTAACACAATGCTAAACACTTTAAATACTTTACCTCCATTTTATAGATGAGAAAATTGGGATACAGAATGTCCAGTGACACGCCTAAGGTCATACAGCCGGTTGACTCCAAAGTTCATGCAGTAGCTACTCTGCTGTTCTGTCTCTGATGCTTCGCTGAAACTAACCTCCCCTGTGACTTCTCCTCATTGGTCCTTATTCATTCTCTGGAGCAATAGAGGGTGAATTTCCTTCTGTTTCACAGCCTTGTCCCTTGGAGAAAACGTTCATGATAGCCTTCAGTGAACTGAAAGCTCTGTGGGCAATTGTGAGAAATGGTTATGCTCAGAAGGCAGCGTTTTGCCTCTCCTCGTTCCCCTCTTCTCCACGATAAACATCGCTGTTTATCCTTAAAATGTATAATAAGAGTTCCTGCTCATTATTCCCAACAAATGCATTGATCTCAGTCTTTCCAGAAAAAGGCAGACAACCCTTGATCGCTGCGCCTCCAACCACCCCCTCCACTACCCAGCATCAGGCCAGCAGGGATGACATCTGCCCCTCACCACACCATCAGCTTACACACTGTCTGGCAGCCACTGAGGGAGGAACAACCTAGGAGGCTGCACTCAGTCCCTTGGTCCCAAGAGTGGTGTCAGTCACAACAGGTCATCTGTCTTCAAGCAGACTTTGGGAAGATAATTTGGTGACAGTTTAGTGACAGACAGGATGCACCTTTGGGTATTGACTAATTGTCAGGCATGGGTTGAATTCCCCAGAAACTCACCTCTCCTTCTGCACTGTGCCCTCAAAGAACAAACCTACAATCAAAGGATGACGGTGATTTTTCTCATCCCATTGGATCATTTTGTAGGTAAGGAAACTGAGACCCAGAAAGATGAGACTATGTTACCCAACAGAGGCAGCACCAGGAACCAAATGCAGGTCTGTCTGAATCCAAAGTCTACCTTCTTAACCACCACGCCATAAGGCATACTGGTCATCCCAGTCTCTGGCATGGACCAAGCACCCTGACTCTGGGAAATCTCTAAAACGGACATTGTATAGTACCATATAGAATTGGTGTGAGTGCTGCATGGGATATAATTCGTCATGTTCCTAGCACAGTGCCAAGCATGGAGTAGCTTCTCCATCAGAGGTACCCAGTGTCGTCAGCAGGGGCTGGGACCCATATCTCTCTCTCGTGTTTCTCTGGTAGGGCCTCTGTACATCTGCCTCACTGGCACTCCTTATCACAGCAGGGACAGGGATGGCACTGTTTGGGGCAGAGAACAAGGCAACAGCAAAGCTTGGCCCCCAGTAAGCTTGCAGTTCAGCAGAAGACAAAGGGGCGACACCCATCTTCTGCATCTTCTCTGCAGAATTTGATGCAGCTGTGTGATCCCTCCTTCTTGAAGACCCTTACTCTCGTGGTTCCTGAGAGAGCACTGTCACTCTTTTTCCTTCCTACACAACCATGAACTCTTTGGCTGACTCTTCATTCTCCCCTGGATCTCTTCATGTTGGGGCCCTCAGGGCTCTTCCCTCTCATCTCCAAAGAGCCCTTATTCTAGGTGACGTCATCAGGTCTCATGATGCTAAATACCAAGTGGACGCTGATACCCTGAGCTTTTTCTCTTCAGCCTTAATCCCTTCCTAAGCTCCAAGCTCTAATATCCAACAAACTACATGATGTTTCCCATCTGATATTTCCTGGGCTTCTTAAACTGAACATTTCCCAAAGCGAACTGTGATTCCCCATGCCAAACCGATTTCTCTCCCCCACTCCCATCACACCTACCTTTGGTTCCCACAATTGATTCGTTCAGTGTGTGTGTATTGAGTGTCATCATTATGCCAAGCATTATATTCTAAGCAGCAGAGAACAAGATAAAGTAAAAAAGACTAAGTCCCTTTTTTCATAAAGCATATAGTTCAGTAGGAGAGCCAGAAGAGAACCAATAATTCATTTAATAAATAACATACTGTACTTTTAGAGACCAATACTTGCCCTCCCTCTACATCCCATGTTGCTGAAGCCAAAGTGTTTAAAGTCATTCTTGACTCCTGCCTTTCTCTTACCTTCTCTCTCTCTCTCTTTCTGTTTTTTTTTTTGTTTGTTTGTTTGTTTTTGGCTGTGCAGCTTGTGGTATCTTAGTTCCCTGACCAGGGATTGAACTCAGGCCCTCGGCAGTGAAAGCATCGAGTCCTAACCACTGGACCACCAGGGAATTCCCTCCTTTACCTTCTCCGTTCAATCTACTGGTGCGTTCTATCAGCTCTACCCCCCTAATACTTCTATTTTGAATAGAGTTCTTAGTGGTGAGGTGTTGATAATGGATAGGATAAGGAATGATCACAGAACAGGCCATATGCTATGTCTGGAGAAAAAAAAGGAATAAGATGAAAAAACAATATTCGTCCATTCTTTAGAGAGACACAGGGAACAGTGATCCATCTCCAAACACACTCACTTTGGTTTGCAGGGCAATTCATGTTCTTGCTGCCTCTGGGTTTTGTTTTTCCCCAGGACTCCATTCTTTGTGGTGGGGCCCCTATGATTCCTTGCCTTGCTGAAGTGGGGTGGTGGTACTTGTCTTGCCATTGTATTCACGCCAAGAAAGATCTCAGATTGTTCTGTGAAGCCTGACAGAGGCACAGGTGCAGGCGGATACCATTCCATGCCCCACCGTCCTCACTGATATATCTCTGCCCCATCCTGTGAGTCAGACCCTTAGAAGTGTCTTGCAATGTTCAAAGGAGGGCTTTCCTCGTGGGGTAAGCTAGATGGAACCCCAAAATAAAAATAGCAGGCATAGCAGGTGTCACTTCTGCAGGGTGGTCATGCAATGATCTGTTGGACACGGCTGGACATAGAAATGGGGGGCAGGAATGGCGTTTCTCCGTTGTCCTTACACAAATGGAGACTGGGGGTCTGCAGGGTCTCACCTGGCGCCCACGTTGTTCCCGAGTCCTGGCAGTTTTCAGAGCTTTCTCTATGATGTGGGGTGAGCGTTGGGAAGATCCTCACGTCGACTCCTTACCTTTCTGTCTGGTCCCACTGGGTCTCATCCAGACTCTACTTCTCTCTTTTTCCTTTCCCAGCCTGGCATTGAGGGTGAATGGAGAAGAGCCTTGCTTTCCCAGTCTGTACAAAATCTGTCGCTGGAGTCCCACAGTTCTCCCCTTCCTCCTGAGACCTCACGTTCCAAAGCTCAACAGCAAGACTTAACCACTTTGTCAGTCTCCTGAGGCAACTCTGTAGAATGTCTAGCTGGCCGAATGATGAAATAAGTATGAGAAAAACACATCAAAATAGCACATCAGCATCTCTCCACAATGATTGTTGTCATGGAGGAAGGTCCAAAATGGTGAGGCATGCTGCATCTATAAATATAAGACTCATGGAGTTTATGAAGAGTCCCCATGTGCTAATCTCCCTTAATCTTCTCATCAGTGCTGTGAATTAGTTACAATTAATACAGACAGATGATAGGTAAAGAGCTAGTGCTTAAATGCGGGTTTTCTGCTTAAGTTTAGTGCATTATTCAATCCCAGGTGAGAATTCATGACTACCAGTTCTAATAGATCTCCAGTCTGGGCCATCTGAATTTCCCTCAAATAGCCAACTTAAGGCATTTCTCCCTCTCTCCCAGATGTGGACAGCTCATCAGGGAAGTCATAGGCTCACTGCCCTTACTCATTGCCCCGAGTGAGCCCTGGCCTGTTGTTTTCTACCATTCTCTGGAGAGAGAGGCGTGATTTGAAGTCAAGACAGGAAGATGGGTCTTTAGAAAGTGGCGGGGAAGCGCAAGCAGGCTTCCAGGCGACTTTGATGGGGGTGGGAACGAGTTGCACACTTGAGCTTTAAAGAGCAGAAAACAGACGTGAGGTGTTCAAAGCACGAGCAGCACGAAGGGCTTGGTGCTGACGTTCCTTCTAATTTGTTTTTAATTAGACATTTTTCAAGGGGGTCGGGGGAACCTGAAATGCTTCTATGAGGATCTGAATTTTAACCCATCTGCTGGGAGCCCTTTGAGGACACTGTGGCCTTCCATCCTTCTTGTCGTTCTTTTCCTAGACAGGAATGGAGCTGAGGGGAATCTGGAGCGGACCTTCTCAGCTTTGGGTGGAGAGAGGCTATTTTTTGTTTCTCCTGATTGCAGCGTGGTAGGGTGTAGGGGCAGGAATGGAGGCCTGCAGTTTATATAATTTGGGGAGGCCTCTTCAAGAAGAAGAAAAAAATTGGTAGAGGAACCAATATTTACTTAGAATGAGAAAACAGTCAAAACAAATTTCTAGAACCTTGGGAACTTAGCTACTTTTTTTTTTTTTAAATCTCTTCAGACAATTTACAAAAATAAAAAAGAACAGCTTAAATAGAAACACTTTCGGATGACATCCTGGTGTCCCCACTCCTCCTGGAACATTCTGCAACTCCCAGAGACTCCCAGCATTACAGGGTCTCTACAGGGGTGGGGGACCCGGAAACTTAAGCTCCGTTAGCTTCGTGGGAAATCGCTGCGGGGAGGAGGTGGGACAGGCATCAGTGAGGGTGGCTGACAGCGGGTCGCAGGGAAGAGGATGTCATGGGGGGTAATTACCCTTCCCCCCACCTTGGGAGCATCCCTGGGTTGTGGGGAGGCAGCCACCCCACAGCTGATCCCATATCAAGCAGGTTGGGCATCTCCGCTCAGCAGTCTGGGGACCCACCAGCAGGCTCAGCTGGCTGAGGGCATCTTTCAAGGCTCCTCCCACTTCATTCCAGCCTTCAAGTGGTGGCCAAGGAAGGCTCCAGATTGGAGCATTTTAAGCTTGTCTCCTGTGTGGATCCCTTTGGGAATATAGACTCTTTCCCCGGAGTCCCCTGGGAGCTTCCCTCTGTGTTTCTTCTCCAGCCTAGAGGGAATGAGACTTCTGCTCTCTCTACCCATCTGGGGTAGGTCTGGGTGAGGGGACTCCATCTCTCTGCCAACCCCACCTACAGACTTCTCACAGAGGCGAGAGGTGTTGCCAATCTGACGGCCCCCCATTTTTTTTTTTACTGTTTCAATATAATTTTATTAGCAGTTATTACATCAGAATTCACATTTACAGGATCCAAAGGACTATCTTAGAAAATTCTAAAGTATATGTAGTTAGATTTTAACAGTAAAATAGAACATATTCTCATTATAGCACAGCCCTTGAAAAGTCAAGAATAATACTGAGAATTAAGTACAGTTCTATGAAGAGCTAGAAATGAACTCTGTGTGCATAGTGTGACTTAAAACAAAGCTCCATGCAAGTAGAATACGCCTATGGATGTGAATTTCAGTGGCAAACATCATTAACTTCCAAACAACTGACACCAAAGGAATTTCCAATCAAAGCACAAGCGTGGTGGCTTTCGTTCAATGTAGAGCTGTGATAATTCTATAAAGAGACCCTGAATCCTTAAGTCTTGTGACATGATTTTATGCTGTGACACTAATACAAAACACATCAACTCCAATGCGTAGATTCTGACGTATCATGACAAAAATATGGCCTTTTTCTATATCAGTGTGTTTAATGACTGTCCCGACAGGACCCAAGATCACTTTCTTCTTTTACTTCTGACTCCTGGCAAGGTGGATCCCACTCCCCTAACCCCGTCCCTGTGCGTCCAGGATAAGGCCCCGCTCCCTTTCCGGGCTGGCTGGCCAGACCCTCATGTCTGCTCCAGCATCTGCAGCTGTACCTGGGAGGTGAGGCAGGCAGGCGGTCCTTGCTCGCGTGGCTAATGGGGCAAGAGAGCTCGGTGTGCACCACAGACCCAGCATTTCTGTAAGACGAGGAACTCCTTCTGGGCTCTCTGGGCTTGTGCATCGGCACACATCATCAGAGGGACTCTGCCCTGGGAAGCCTCAGATGCTGGCTCATGAGTTCTGATTTACAGGCTTTTTTTTTTTTTTAATGAGTTCCCTATTTCACTATTTTTCCTTGATTAAGTCTCCTTCAGTTGAAAACCCAAAAGGAAGGAGAAATGTGTGACAGGATTCAAGTACCGGAATGCCATCTGTGCCCCAAGCGCTCCCGAGTGCACACATGCAATTTTGCATCTCATTGCAGGGATGCCACAGATCTTTCTAAGGAAACCAAGGAGATCCTCTGAAACAATGCTTGCCAAACACGAATGGGCACGGGAATCTTGTTCGAATGCAGACCCCGACTGAGGAAGTCTGGGGTGGGGCTTGAGACCTACATTGAGTTTGCAAGTTCCTGAGCAATCTCAGTGCTCCTGACCCAGAGCATCTAGACCCTCAACCACTCAAAGGCGGTCTGGCACCAGCACCGCCTAGGACCTTGTTAAAAATGCAGCATCTCAGGCCCTACCCCAGAAACCTTGGCCACCACTGAGTAGCTGACAGCCCTCTCATTTTTTCCCCCTGCAATCTCATCCAGGATTATACGATATAAACGGTTGCAGCTGTGCTGAGCAGGACTTAGTTAACTTAGAGGCTGGTCAGATAGGAAAATCACTAATTTCCCCAAGGAGCCAGGGCGATGCCACCAGCAGCTGGTCCCCCTCTGTGAGTCATTGGAAGCTGCAAACAAGACCTCGTGCGATGTTTGTGGAAGGTAATGTGGATGAATTAATGATGATGCAGGAGCCGTCGCAGAGGTGATTCTTGACTCTCTTAATTGCGCCATTTCTCAACCTTAATGCTGCCTCGCTGCCATTTCTGAATTATATGTCCACACACATCCAGAGACACACACATCATAGATTAATTCTCCCGCTCAAACTGATGAACTACCCAACACATAATTTATACTCATTTATGTTTGCCCTAATCTAGCCAAACTCTTTTCTTTCTACTCTGTCAACCAGAGTGCTTTGAGAAAATTAGTCTTTAGACAGCACCCCTGTATTCACTGTCCGTGCAAGTCCATTCCAAAGCTGTACCTGAAAATCAGGGCTGAGAAAGTTCTAGGCTCTTTGCCGACCGCATTCTGATGAGGCACTTGAAGCATCCGGTTGGCTCAGTACTTTACATACTGCGGGTGGTGTTTTGTTCCATCGCAGACAAAACGTGTTCCCATCAGACTCTGCCACGCTGCTACCCCAGCACCAACCCCCCGCCCCCAACCACCACCGCCAGCCTGCACTCACTGTGCTGCTAAGCTAGCAATGCTGTTTCTCTAGTCAGCATACCTAGCTGTCTTCCTGGCTTTCCTAGTCTCACTTCCTCAGACACCTCCCCTGACTCCTGGTCACAGATGCCAAGAGACCTTGGCCGCGTTACCCGAGCCAGAGATGGCGCTCTCCTGCCCTGCCTTCCTCAAGTGCGTGGGGGAGAGACCCACAGCTTTGCTTTTGCTTCAGTGGTCCTACCCGTTGTTGGTCCTGCCGCCTCTGATTTCACGGACTTGGAGCCTGGCTTGCCCAGGCACCGCGCCCTGTGGGACACGTCCTGCCCCAGCTAACGTGTGGGGCTGTGTCCGCCTTTAATCTCAGACCCGAGTGCTCCTGGAGTCTCCCAGGCTCCTCTGGCCCTTCTGACATTGACCCAGAATTTAGATGGCTGCCTCGACACGGCTCGGCCTTCTCCTCCCCGTCTGGATTGCCAGGTTTGCGCTGCCTCTCCCAACAAGTGCTGTCCTACTGTGGTTCCGGGCCTGGCAGGACCCACGCTTCCATTAGAATCCAGACGTGAGCTGCCTTCTCCAGCTGAGCGCCCTGGGGGGACTTAACCCCTGCGAGCCTCCCCAAGTGGAGCCAGATGGAGACAAAGGACATGGGCAGTGCGAGGAGTCATGTTCATGGCCATCCAGTGACCTGCTGTGGGATTGAGAGCGTGGATGCGGAGAAAGATTGAGGGACAGAAATGTAAACAGAGTCTAGTTCCTCCCTTTTCCACACGGTCTTGGCCCAGTGACCTTGGGTGCATCGTTTGACCATCTGGGGCCTCGGTGGCCTCATCTGTGATGAGGGGATACCGATTCTTTTCCCGAGGATGGGGATTTGGAACAGATCAAACCTTGTGGTTTGATCCAGGACCCAGTGACTCACCCAGGCCATGGGGTGGGTATGGGGGTGTCTGATTCACCTGGAGGAAAGTGGAATTCTTGTGAGGACCAGCAGAAAAGCTTGGTCCTCCCTCCCCAGCCCACACTCTCATTCTACTTTCTCTTCTCTCCAGTAGCCCCTGTCCTGAAGCTGCTGGTATGGTCCAAGTGACTCCCAGAGCAATTCTGCCGGTTGGCCAGTGCGCAGGCCCTGCCATGCCAGCCGGGAAACAAGCCCTCTCGTTGAGCAGCCTTTCCTCAGAGCCTGTGTGAGCAAAAGCTGCCCAGCGGACGCGCAGGGCAGAAGCTGACCTGAGGGGGTGGGTCTCTGTGTTCCCTGACCCCCTTCTTCAGGCCCCCTGTCCCTAGCACAGCCCCCCTCTTAAGCCTGTGGGTACCTCTGGACCCATCGGTTGTCCCCATAATGAATAGTGACAGCTCATCACATTACCAGCTTGCTCCACTGGCAGTGAGGTTAAGGGCTGGTGAGGCTCATTAGCAGCTGCCTGCAAGGGGACTGGGCAGCACTGCTCTCCCCCTCCCGGAGCCAGCCTCTCCTTCCCAGGCCACACGCTAGCCCTTCTCTGCTGTGTGTCTCCCTCCACGAGTGTGTCGTGAACAGTTGTGAAGAGGGTCACAGTCGTTTGTCGTTTGGTAGTGGTGACAGGAGGAAAGCATGTGCGTGATTTGCTTTTGAAAATGTATAATAAATTGTAGCAATCATTTCCTCTCACTAGGAGCCCAAGATGCTTTCTTGAGTAGGAGAGGAAGGGGTAGGGCCACTGGGAGCTGGGCTAACCCACCCCAGGGACGTGAGTGTGAATGTCATCCGTGATGTCTGTGGCCAGTGGAGGAAGATTGAGACCAGGACTGCTGACTGTCTTTCCTCCTGACTGTTGGCTGGGACAACGATGGATTTGTGAGGAACCCAGAGTTAGAACCAAAGAGATCCTCTGAAACAGCCTGTTTGGAACATGAATGCATGTCAGTCACCCAAGGATCTTGTTAAAATGCAGACTTTGATTCAGTAGGTCTGGAGTGGAGGCAGTTGGCAATATCCAGTTACTGGTGTGAAAGATGGGGAAATTCAGTGAGGCTTCTAGAATAAAACTACGCAATGCCATCTTTAGGTAGAAGTCTGGAGGATGGATGTTTTCTTACATGGTCTCTTTTCCCAGGCCCACTAAGAGACTTTTACTAGGTCTCTTTTCCTAGACTCTTAGACTCAAGTACTCCAGGAGAAGGGCCATGCTGGTCCCCAGTGACCATGATGGAGGTGGTTACACCTGCACAGACTCACGCATGCTATTTTGGAATGACTGGCCTCCCCGAGAGACATAGTTACATCACGCTTCTCCAGAGTTAACTGAAGTCACAGATGAGTAGAAATTTAAAGCTGGAGGGGACTGTACAAAATCTCTTGCTCAATCTCCTATTTTAAAGATGGTGAAACTTAAGGCCAAAATGCTTAAACAACTGGTTTTGCCCCTGACACAGGGCCTGACCCATCAATAATGGTTGACCCAATTGATGCAATGTCCAACGTCATATCTTAAAGTCCATCAGAACAGGAGCCTTCTGTTGCAGTTTTCCAACTTTCTGCACTGGGAGTTGCAGCCTCACGTCTGCAGGGCCCAGGACCTAAGGTGGCCACGGGGGGAGGGCTGGTTACGGGCCGCAGGGAGATTGGTTGGCACTTGATTTTTTCCAGAAAAGCCCAAACCCTAGAGTTTTAGGTGAAATCTGATTTTTAAGTATCGGCAACCAATTCACATTTACCATAGAGTACTGTGGAGCCCAACAAGACAAGTTGCTGGGGCAGATACACTTGCTTGTTTCCAGGCGCTAATCTTCATGAGCGTTAGGGAGTGAAAAGTAATGCTAGTTCATGTCTGTTTGGCAGAAAAGTTCATGCAGAGCCAAGGCTCAGGAAATACTCTCCCTGTTAGCTTAGTCAGAAAGAGAGCCTCTTCCCGGAATAAAGAAGGGAAGCCTGCTGACAGTCAGGACGTGGGCGATGGATCAGACTACAGAAGTCTCTCTCCCTGTAACCAGAATAAGATAAGATGTTTGAGAGATTTGACTTGGGTTGGAATGTGCTTGGAAACTGCCTTCAGGATAGGTATCTTTGTTACTCCAAGTCAGAGGACTGGGGGTTTGTCTGAGCTTAACTTCTCACTTAATGAGAAATCCATAAATGTGTTCTCATGTCTATATACACATGGCATTAGGAAATCCAAGCATGTCATGACCATAGGACAGTTGGACCAGGTACAAACTGTAGTTTACCTGTATGTCCAATAGAGATATTTTATAAATGTTTTATCAACATACATATGGGAAATGTGCACACAGTCTACATACAAGAAAGTGCACATAAGTATAGCAGACAATGATTTTCACAAACTGAACATAGCTGTAAAATCAGCCCCCGAAGCAAGAAAGAACATGACCAGGAGCCCCTTAAGCCCCCTTTTCTGGTTACTGACACCTCCCCCACCCCAACCCCACCAGGGTGACCACTGTCCTGACTCCCAACAGCGTAGATTATCTTTCTTTGTATACGAATTGTGTCTGTCTTCCTTTGCTCAACATTGTTGGTAAGATGAATTAATCCATACTGTGAGTAGTTAGGCTACTGTATCATTGCTATGTAGTATTCCATTGTGTGTATATAACCCTATTTATCCATTCTACTATCGATGCTTTGGGTATTTTTCCATTTGGGGGTTATTACAAGTGGTGCTGCTGTGAGATTTTTGGTTGATTTCTTTGGATGAACATATGCACACATTTCTTTGGGAACAGAATGGAGGGGTCATAGGCTCTGCCTCAGTTAAGCTCTGGTAGCTGCTGTCAGTTAGCCAAAGTGAATGCACGCATTTATATTCCCACCAGCAGCGAATGAGTGTTCTGGCTGGTCCACGTCCTTGCCAACACTTAGATGTTGAAAGACAAAAGCTTAGTTTTGTTTTTCATCTGGTGGAGGTGTAGTGTATCACATCACTGTTTTAATTTGCATTTTCCCGATGACTAATATTAAAGTCAAGCACTTTTTTGTATATTTAATGGCCATTGGAATCTCCTTTTCTATGAAGAGTCTATTCAAATATCTTGCCCATAGAAAAGGTTATCTTTTCACTCTCCTAATGGTGTCTTTTGCTAAATAGAAGTTGTTAACTTTAACATTCACCAATTTATCTTTTTTTTTTTCTTTATGGTTAGCTCTTTCATGTCCTGTTTAAAAAATCTCTGTCTACTCAAGGTCACAAAGATGTTTTCCTTGAAAAGCTTTATTAATTTTTACCTTTCACATTTCAAGTAGAGACTGATGTAAGCTTCTTTTTATCTCCTAAAGATGCTTTTTCTCAGGACCAGTGAAACTATAGCATGGCTGAGGGACGATGCCCCATAATGGTAGGAGCAGGGATCTGAAATCAGACTGCCGGAGTCTTCCACTTACCGGCTGTTTGACTTGAAGCAGTTGCTAAACCTTTCTGTGTCTCATTTTTTTTTAGGGGTGATAATCCTGTCTTGCTCATGGTTTTCTTGTGACGATTAATTATGATAACCTACACTCAAGGCTGAGGACAGTACCTGACGGCAAAATGAGCATTCACTTAGGGACCGTTATTATTATTGTTGGACTTAATTTAATAAGCTAAGGGTTGGGGCTGGGAGAATGAAGAGGATTGGGGGGAGGGGGAATCAGTGTTGTAAATGTTGAAGAGGGTGGAGGGGAAGGAATAGAAAGCCAGGCACTCCTATGCATCTCTGAAGTTAGCTCACAGATCAGAGACTGTCAGTGTATAAGCCAAAAGGTTCTAAGAATTTCGCTCTGGGAATGCAGGGTAACAACGCCCAGATGGCCAGGAAGCACCCTGCTCACAGTTATCCCCTCCCCTGGGACTGGCCCAGGGAGCAGGCCACAATCCCAGTAATGGTTTTAAGCAGGAAATAGATGATGATCTATTAAACCAGTGACTCTAAAGAGCAGCTGTGCTTTGGGGAGGAACCAGCTCTGCTGACCTTCCAGAAACTCAGCTCCTGGGACCCAGATTCCAAGAGGTAGATTCTCATCGGGGGCTAAGATGGTTTGTCCACAGATGGTCCTGGCGGGGAGCGGGCACTCCACCCTGAGCCCAGGAAGCAGAAACTTGAGGACCAGATCATTTAGTGAGTCAAAGAATTCCTCAAGAGAATTTCTAGAATTATGTATATCTTTTCTGCAGAAAGATTGCCAGTACATTTAGAATATCATACCCCGTAGTCCAGAGCAGGGGTCAGCAAACTTCATCTATAAAAATCCAGATAGCAGATATTTTGTGGGTCCTATGGTCTCTGTTGCTACTTCTCCATTCTGCCACTATATCCTGAAAGCAGCCGTAGACAATACGTAAGCAAATGAGCATGGCTGTGTTCCAATATAACTTTATTTATGGACACTGAAATTTGAATTTCATATAATATTCATGTCACAAATTTTTTAAAAAGTTTTCTCCAACCATTTAAAAATGTGAAAACCATTCTTCATTCAGGGGCCATACACACACAGGCAGCAGGCCAGATTGGTCCAGGGGAAGGAGTCTAAATCAGTGTAGGTCAGCGGTTTTCAAAGCATGGTCCCTAGACAAGTGGCATCAGCACAACCTGGGAAGCTGTTGGAAATGAGATTTCTCAGGCTCAGCCCAGACCTACTGCATCAGAAACTGGGGGTAGCCCTCCAGGTGATTCTGATACACGGTCAACTTTGAGGATCATTGGTCTAGAATTCACGTTCTTCCATGAACTTACTTTAAGCCAATTTTCCTGCCTTTTGTCTCTCTATATCTTTTTTTTTTAATTGAAGTATAGATTTACCATGTTGTGTTACTTTCAGGTGTTCAGCAAAGTGATTCAGTTTTATATATATATATATGTGTGTGTGTGTGTGTGTGTGTCTCTCTCTATATATATGTGTACATATATATATTCTTTTTTTGAATATTCAACATGGATAATGATTGTTAATAATGAGTAGTAAAAATTATTAATGAATGCTCAGAAGAGGGAAATGCCTGAAAGTCCTTCCTGTCGAACTAGCTTTTGTCTGATATCGCTTTGCATTTTCTTTTTATCGCTAACTTTTTCATTTATGAAATTCGGAATCATTTTCATAGAATAGAGATGGCCCAGATTTTGCCCTTTGATTCATTCAATTTAGATACCCATAAATATTTATTTTAGGTTGGTCAGTGATTTTTTTTATATTATTGAAGTTTGGATTCTTCTGTCTGAAGTTCCATTTCTTCCTTTTGAAGACGTATCAAAGATGGGTATTGAGAATATTTTATTTATTCATTTACTATCTTCATTACCTTAAAGCCTGAGGTTACACCTTCAGATTACATTTTTTAAAACTATGAAAATGATGGATTCATAAAAATAGCAATAGTATGCTACTGGAAAGAGGGATTTTTGTCCTAGGGCCTTGTAGTCCGCTAACGGGCACTTCCCTTAGTCCAGGGCAGGTAGAGTATTATAGGGGGCCCTGAACAAAAAACAGCTGATCATAAATTCCCTGAAGCATAAAACTGAGAATCAATAACAGGAGATGATCTCAATTGCCAAAAGAACATATTCAGAGACTGATGATTTTCTGATGTAACCAGGTCTTCAAATATACTCATTTGCCCTAAGGATTTTATTAAGTGGCTTCTAGGATGAGTTCTATTTTGTATGTCTGAAATAGACTCATATGTCAGAATATTGTGGGGTTTTTAAAAAATATGTAATGGATAAGTGACAAGCTACAGTTCTCAGTGTTAACAATTTCTCTGTAAAGCAACTGCTGTTTTTAGACTGAAGTATAGACATGTTGATAAATGTAAATGATGAGTAATAAGCATGATTACCCCTAGTATTTGAAAAAGTAATTATTAAAGCAATGCTAACATACCAGAAAGTCTGTTATATTTAATGTGTGTAGATACAAATGAAAGTACCTGTAATAGTCAGTCGGTATTTATTTATTGATTTAATGAATCTAATGCTGATAGGTAAGTGGATTTTTAAAGTAAATAACTGTTAATACAGCAGACCCCAATCCCACAATACCATTTTTGTGTATATATTTTTTTTTTCAGATTCTTTTCCATGATAGTTTATTACAAGATGCTGAATGTAGTTCCCTGTGCTACACAGTAGGACCTTGTTGGTTATCTATTTTATATATACTGTGTGTATCTGCTAATCCCATGCTCCTAATTTATCCCTGCCCCCTTCCCCTTTGGTAACCATAAGTTTTTGTCTCTCTATATCTTCTTGCATCAGACAAGATTAACCTGCCACCCTAAACCCCTTCTGAGAAGCCCTTTCCCATAGCTGCTTGTCGAGGCAATGGCTCCAGCAAGTTACTGGCATGTGTCCACGTTCTCTACCACACGTGTCCAATTTGACCAGTACTGGAAACATGGTCAAAATCTGGTTGGCAACCGGTATCTGTCATCAAGGCTAATGAGGTTCACCTTTGTGAGGATTTCAGCTGGACGCGTAGGTAGGAAGTCATTCATTGCTGCGGGGAGCCAAAGTGAGAAAAAAAAAAACGCAGAGAGAGAGAGGACAATACACAGCTTTCATGAGGCAGAAGATGTGAGGACGCAGAAGCCATGCGTACGCTGAAGTCGTGAGGGTGACGGGGAGTCAGCTGAAGCTCGGTGTCCCAGGGAAGGATCCAGAGGCAGAGGAGAGCTGAGTCAATTCACAGCCAAGCACTAGGGTGGAGATCAGAAAACATCCCCCCTGAAGGAGCTGCAAGGAAACTTGGTCACTAAGCTGCTTTGTGCCCTGAAACACGTCTGCCTCCTGAGCCTGGGGAGTCCCAGGTCCCTGCAAGATTCCCGGTCCCATGTGAGTCCTGCCAATAAGCAGGATGGGGCGTCCATTCCTTGTCACCAAAAGAGTAGAGCACACCCTCAATGGACAGAACATTCCAGCCTCACTCACGTGTTGAGTCTTCCCTTAACACCCTGCTGTTTCTCTGTTCAGGCTGATAGCCCCTCCCTTCCCCTCCTCCGTGCACCTGAGTCTTATTCTTCAAGACCTCCCTTAAAGGGAATCTTCCCAACTAAGTGCTCCTTGATCCTCTTGCACTTCCTCCCTGCCTGGTTAATCCTTCTTTCCCCCAGAGCCAGCATCCTGTTACCAGCAGCCCTCTGCATTTCGTTCTGCCATTTTTAAAGTTACCCACTGCAGGTCTGCTCAAGCGACTTGAAGACTTGTGTCCTTGCCGTTTCCAGCTCAGGACTTGCACATGGTCAAGGTTTAACCAGAGTTGGGGGAGGTCAGAGAAGGTCTGATCGTCCCTCTGTCTCTGGCATGACCTCTGCTTCCTCAGCACCCACGGCCAGAGGACCACAGTCCAGAGAAGTGACGAGATTTGACAACACTGACATGAGCAGCACTTGAGGACAGGAAGGACCAGATGTCCCTGGTGGGTCCCCTTTCCAAACCCCAGTCTCCTTCACACTTCTAAATCCCTTCTCCACACTTCAGCTGAGGGGACCTGAGAGAATTTCAAGGGCTTTCAATGACCATTTGCAATTAACTGTATGGGAAATATCTCCAGTCAGCTAGTGCTGGCACGTTTCCAGGGCTGTCACCCACCTGCTCTGGAGCAATCAGGCTTAATTATCTTGTCTTTTCTTTCTTTTTTAAATGTTAATCTCATTTTCGAGGGTTTCTATAAACAAGTAGGTAAGCAGAGATTTTAATTTGAACGTAGCAGATTTGGACAAAGCAACTGTATTTTACAAACAACTCAAAGGTTTTAAAAACCTCAGCTGAGTCCCATAGTTAGTAGTTCGTATAGGTCCTGCATCTCCTTCTAAAATGACTAGAATCACTCCCAGGGAGCAGGCACGTGGATCACCAGAGAGGGAAGCTCACTTTTTCGCTTGTTTTGACCACCATGGAGCACAAAAGAGGAGCTGGGGAGGGGACAGTCGGTGTTTTGTTTGGGTTCAACCTCTCCAGACCCAACAATAAACTCACTGAACTAAACAGCCGTTTAATAGTAACTCAGGGCTGCTTAGGGAGGGAGCAAGATGCAGCAGAGTTTCACAATCTAGTGCTACGGATGGTTAGCAGGTGTTGGGAGTGAACGGCTGGTGTTTCTGCCTGCCTCCCCGTCTGTTTTCCCTCTGGGAATGGGCAGCCTTATTTTTTTCAGGAATCAGTCCTCTGCCATCCAGGGAGGCTGAGCCCTCAACACCCAGCTCCAGATTCAGGTGGCTGATCAACTGTCCCGCATTGTCTGACTACAGTTGTTGGCTTGGGATGGACAAAGGTCCAAGGCCGGGCCAAGGAGAGGCAACCATGCGATGTTTTCTGGAACCTTAGGCTAAGGGCAGCTCTGTCTCTGTGGCGGTGTTAGGTTCTAAGCATGAGTATCCTGTGCTGTCAGCAGCTCTGTTGTTTCTTCAAGAGAATGAAGGAAAAACAAAGGAAAGCAGAGGAGAGAGAGGGAGAGGTTGAGAGAGACGGAGAAGGGGAGAGAAATAGTCCTAATTGAGTTGATACCTTCATCGAGCTATGTCATTGACTTTTCAGTTATTTGGCCAGTAATTCACTTTTTCCCTCCCTGATCCTATTCAACTTATGTGTATCACAACTCAAAGAGTTCTGTAATATAATACTGTATAAATATAGTATTACACGTAAAGGTTTTCAAGGTCAAAACTTGGGACTTAACTGTTTATTGTCAACCATATGTGAGCAGTCAAACCCCATTTCAATGGAAGCTCCCTTGAGAGCCTGAATGAGAAATCAAAGTAGGATTAATCTTATGGAGGGGACAGCTTCATGTTACCTTTGTTCCTCCCCTGCCCTGGGGCACCTGTAACCTTTTTCTTCAGCATCCTCTAGAATCTGAGCAGGGACATATATACACTAATGTGTATAAAATAGAGAACTAATAAGAACCTGCTGTATAAAAATAAAATAAAACGCAAAAATTCAGTAAATAAATAAAATAAAAAGAATTTGAGCAGTGACCTCGGAGCTGCTAGCCTCTCAGGCACTTCCCTGAGCCCAGAGATGACGTGGCTGCATCTTGGCTGCCTGGGGTCCACAGCATCCCGCTCCCACTTGGCAGCAGTGCAAAGGGTGCTATTCTGCCCATGTTCTGCCCATAACCGGCTGGCTGCGTGAACTTGGGAAAGGCACACTGCTACCCTCTATCTGCGCTTCCCCACTGCGAGGTGCAAGGCTGGCTTTGGCATGGTTCCCGGGGTCTGACCTGTGATGCCAGCTGATCTGTGTGTGACCCCTTTGGGTCCTTGTGTTGCTCTTGCCCGGTTCCAGCCTCTTTGCCCAGGGGCCTCACGCCGACTCACAAGAGATCTCAATTGCCCCTTCCCTCTCAGCTTTGGTTCTGCAGAGCTCCTGGGGCTTCCCTCCCCAAACCAGCCTGGCTTCAGGATCCCACGCTCCACTGTACCTATTTTTTTCTTTTTTTTTTTTTTTTGCCGTACGCGGGCCTCTCAGTGTTGTGGCCTCTCCCGTTGCGGAGCACAGGCTCCGGACGCGCAGGCTCAGCGGCCATGGCTCACGGGCCCAGCCACTCCGCGGCATGTGGGATCTTCCCGGACCGGGGCACGAACCCGTGTCCCCTGCATCGGCAGGCGGACTCTCAACCACTGCGCCCCCAGGGAAGCCCCACTGTACCTATTTAACTGTTTCGTTAAGGTTTGGGCTTCCTTCGGTCCTTGGCGCCACTTAGAAAGAAGAGAGAATTTGCTGGAAGTGAGATCCTGGTTTCCGGAGGTCAGGAGGAGCATGGAGGGAGACTGGGGTCGGCACGTGCTCCCAGCCTTGGGAAAGGGGCCGGGGAGGAGCTGGATAGAAGGCATTGCCCCTGTTACCACTGACATTATTGCACAATTGAAAAGTGAGCAAGAAAAGAAACGCTTGGTGTGTATTTGAAGCAAGACAAGGGAAAGGCTCGTCACAGGACTCGTCCTTCCGGGCCGATGCAGCCTGGCCTTTATGCGGGGAGAACTGAACTTTAAGTCTTCACGTGAGTCCGCAGGGGTGAGGAAGATGTTGTGCCCTTAGCGGGCTGGATTCTGGGGCATCTGTCCACCCCACGTGATACGGTGCAGCTGGCCATCCTGGCTGTGTGCTCGGTTCTGAGCATCTCCTGGGTACTGTCCAGTGTGCTGTGGGATCGATAAACATTTAAATGTCATGCTTCCAGGAGCGATCCGTCATAGTAAGTGTTGTTCAGTAAATGTCACCAGAGGGTAACAAAATCTGTCCTACAGAAGGCACTCTGGCCACCACTTCCCCTCTTGACCGTCCCAGTAGGATCATTACAGGGCCTCTCCTGGCTTCAAATTTAATAGCAAAAGATGAGGGCCTGCTTCTGGGCTTGGAACCAAGCGGGGTCTTTTTCCTGGACCGTCAGCACCCAGGAGCTGGCTTCCTAATGCTGTGTACTTTGTGGTCACCATTAGTGCTGTTTGCCATTTCTGGTTCTTTACTTCCAGAGCTGGGTAGGACTGTATCTCCTGACCCCCTGTGATTGGATGCATCTAAGTAAATAATTCTGACCAATGCACTGTGAACAGAAGTGACATGTGTCACTTTTAGCCAGAGCATTTAACTGCTGACACAAGACCCTCTCCAGATCTCTTTTCCTTCTGACATGATAAAGCAGGATGCTTAATATACTGGCTCCTCATTAGCCTGGTTCCTAAATGACTCCAGGGAGCTGAGCCCTCTTCAGTGGACACACAGTGTGAACAAGCAATATATGTTATTGTTTGAACCTAATGAAATTTGAGGTGTTTTTGTTACTGCAGCATAACCTAACCTATTCCGACTGATACAGGCTCCAAATTCCTGAGATATTTGAGAGAAAGGAGCAGTTGCCAACCTAATCCTTCCTCTTGCCTGCCCCAGGCATCTAAAAGAACTATATAAACTTTGCAGCAGGAATGAAATCTGCCCTTTTAGTCTAAAAATGGCTGTTTTTGCAGCACTGGAGAGATTTCTGGCATGTCTCCAGGAGAGCCCTAGCACACGGGGAAAGAAAGCACCTTCCTGGGTCCATCAGTTTTCATTCCCAAGCAGAGCTGGGGGAAGCTTCTTTTCTTGGGCTGGAAAGTTGGACTGAGGAAGCTGTCAGTGTTGTCTCAGGACCCGAGTGGAGGTATGACTGCTCTTTCATTTGCTGTTCCTGGAAACGTGTCCAGAAAACGTGTCGGGCTTGGGAAAGTGACATATGGTAGGGTTGTGCCTGTAACGTTGGCCCAGAGAGTTTGAATGAGGACACGAGGTCACCCAGCGTTCCTCCAGAAGGCAGCTTCGGTCTCCAGGTCCCAGCCTCCGCTGGCAGCTGGGAGGCTGGGCCTGCCAGAGCTGCGGGGGGATGTAGGCGTGTGCATCAGGATGTGGGAGGGGACGCTGAGGAGGCAGGCATCACCCCGTGTCGGGCCAGAGAGGCTTCCCCAGGGCGCTGTTTCCAAGATGCAAGGGGAAGGAAAATGCCGACTAAGGGCAGAGGCTGGGCCTCCTCTGGCTGTCCCAGCCCTGCTCCTAGGCAGGGAGTGTCCTCTGTTGGGTAAAGGGTGGTCCCTTCCCTCCAGCATGGAGGGCACCAAGACTGGTACTTCTAGCTCAGCTCTGCCTCCAGATCACTGTAAAGATGCACAGGATGGACAAGGGATGGACGGTGGATGCTGGCATTGCAGGATTTCAGAGCTGGCCTCCAAGAGCCCTTCTGTGAAGTGCCTTCGCTGCTGCTGTAAAGCCCTCAGCGACATTTCCAGCAGGGCTGCAGCCTGTGCCTTTCAGAGTTCAGTGCCAAAACTTGAGGCAGAAGGCAGGAAGGACAGCTCTCTCCTAGTACCTAGGAGGAGGGCGTTCAGATGAAGGACGGAAGCCGTCCTTCTGGCAGGAGCTGTCACTGTCACCTGCTGGTCGCTCCGGAACACTGTCTGCCTGTTAGACACTGCCTGAGTCACATCCCTGAGTGCACCTGTCTGCATCTGTTTACCTGTGTGGTTCACAACCAGTACCGCCAAAGGGGTGCCTCTGCACAGGTGAGATGGCACAGAAGATGTATTGATATTTTAAGCTAGATTAGCTGTGAGCACTCTGAAGGGCCAAGCGTTCTCCAGGGGGCGTATCTTTCTCTTCCTTGCCCACCTCCCACTAGCAGCAACTACATCGGAAAGTCATCACTGGCTACCTCACTTATCCAGCAGCAGGAGTTCTGGGTTTGCTCGTGGCCCTGGATCCTGGGCTACTTGGAATTCGAAGCAGGCTGTCCCAAGTTAACTCTCACATCCTAGCAGTGTCGCTTTTTATTCTTTTCATGACAATACCTTTCATTTGCAGAACGCTTTATACTTTCACATCTGTTATTGCATTCACTTCTCACAGGCTTTTCAAAAATTGCAAGATGAATTTCCATAGTGTACATACATACAGTATTTGCAGTTCCTTTCCCACCACCAGGAAAACCAAAACCATTTACACAAGCATCCAGTTACAGATGTCACAGCTCTTTGTAAACACAATAGAGTGATAGTTTTATTCTTTTCCATCTCCTCTTTCTTCCCCTGCTTCTCCATGATGTGTTTTACCCTTTTAAAATGTCCTCCTGATTATATTATATCCATTCCCACTTCTGGGTTCCTGTTGTCTCAAGAAGTATTTTAGCCCAATATCCTTCTTCTTTGTTCTTGTTTTACCCTCTTTCCTTTCAACAGGGCACTGTAAACCCTTTTTTTAAAAAATTGCAGCTTGCTTTTATTCTCCCCAGCCTGCCCTCCCCCCAATATTTCTCAACTTGTTCCAAAACTCATGTAACATTTTCAGATGGCCAGTGTTTTCCTGTGTACTCTCTTTGGGTCCCATGGGTTTTTCTTTCCTCAACCCTCTTAAAGTAGAACTAGGCATTCATTCAGTCAGTCAGTCAACTATTCAACCAATGTTTATTGAGCATCTTTGTGCTAGACATGGTGCCAGGCACTGGGGATACAGCAGCGAGTGAGGCAGGCATACTCGCTGCCCTCATGATGTCTTATTTTTATAGGAGAGACTAAAAAAGATTTAAATAACTGAAAATCATTATGTCAGATAGTGATATATGCTCTGAAGAAAAATAAAGCAGAGTAAGGTTATAAAGAGTAATGGGGGCTGGGTATTTTTTTTTTTTTAATGGTTAAGGAGGCTGCTTTGAGGCAGTGAGGTTGAAGCAGAGACCTGAAGGAAGCAGTGGAAGGCCCTCCCTGCAGGTGGAAGAAGCACCATATGTGAAAGCCTGAAGGTGAGAGGGCACAAGGAACACAGAGGAGCCCCGTGAGTGATGGGGAAGGGGGAGGAGGTAAGCCTGGACAGGTGGGCTGAGGGACTTTTAGGCCACAGTCAGACTCTGGAGTTGATCTAAGTAGGTCGAGACTCACTGGACGGTGAAAAGCAAGGAGTGACATAGTCTGGTTCATGTTCTACATGGATCACTCTGACTCCTGGGTGAAGAATTGAGAACATGCAGAATTGGAAACAGAGAGTTCAGGCAGGAGGCCATGGCGGAGGTCCAAGAAAGATAATGGTACACTGGACAGGATGGTACTGGTAGAGGTCTCTAGAGAAGTGACTGGATTCAAGCTGAACCTTGAAGGTAGAGCTGATGGTAATTGCTCACAGGCCACACTTAGACGATGAGGATGTTCTTGGTGTCAGTAAAACTGGATGAATGGCGTTACCGTGAACTGAGGTGAGGAGATCGGTGGAGGAAAAATGCATGGGGGACGACAGGAAATCAAAAATTCACGTTTAAACCTATTAGGCTTCATACAAAAATGGAGATGTGGGAAGAAAGCAACTGGATAACTAAGGGAGATATTGAGGCCAGGAATACGGACCAGGGGATCATCAGGTTATAAATAAAGTTTAAAGCCATAGGAACGGACGGGATCACCAGGGAGTGGGATAAGTGAGGAGGGAGGAGAAGGGCGGTCCAAGGACTTAGCCTTAGGGAACTTCAAATTGTAAAGGTTAAGAAGAAAAATGGGAACCAGCAGAGAGGATTTAAAAGTAGCCAGTGATGTGGGAGGAAAATCAGCAGAGTGACGGCTCCCAGAAGCCAAGTGAGAAAAATATTTCAAGAAGGAGGACATGATTAGTAGGGCCAACTGTTTTGCACCTCATGACACCACAAATCTTCTCATCTGCATCACCAAGTTGAAGGGAGTCCTGGAAAACATTAGGGAGCACAGCAAACTCAATTTCTTCTCCTCAGGGCTTCTGTCTTTTTTTTTTTGATGTGGACCTTTTTTTTTTAAAATTCTTTATTGAATTTACTACAATATTGCTTCTGTTTTTTATGTTTTGGCTTTTTGGCCATGGGGCATGTGGGATCTTAGCTCCCCGACCAGGGATTGAACCCACACTCTCTGCATTGGAAGGCAAAGTCTCAACCACTGGACCACCAGGGAAGTCCCAGGGCTTCTGTCTCTTGTAATAAAAAGCATCTTAACTAAAACTGGTGCATAGAGAATATTTTGGTGTTGCCCCTTCTCCACCATAATTTTGCTATTACTGTTGGCATTAATGTTTCAATGCATAATTTTGAAGTTAGTGTGGTTTTAGAAAATAGGAAGGTAGATCACCTGTGACATCTATCTTTTTTCACCCTTAAGTTCACGATGCATCTGTATCTGGTGGGAACACTAATATCCATTGAAGCCTTTTGCTCTACAGCTCAGGTCTTCAGTTTAAGGAGATTTTTCTTTTATTTAATCATTGATATTTGCTTCTGCTCTATTTGTCTTATTTCTTCCACTGAATACACCATTAAATGTATTTAGGATCTCTCTTTTATCTATTTGTAGCATCAACCCTTTTATAATTTTTATTTTTTCCTTTTCCTTTTGATTCTGAGTTCCTCAGAATTGTCCTCCACATTGCTAATGTGATTTTTTTTGCACTGAGTCTTTTTTAAATTTTTTGTGCAATTAAAAATATCTATTTTCACATGTCTAAAAGTTCTGTGTTATCTCATCGAGTTCCCTTTTTATAACTCCCTCTTAGCAGCTGCCTTTTGATCTCACTGTGTTGTCTTTTGTTTTAACATTGTTGATAATACAAGATAAATGTTTAAAATTTATGTCTGTTTCCTGCAGTAAATCTTTTTAAAAACTGTTCTTCTATTGCTTTGTATTATACTATCCATCTGTGTTTAGGATCTTTTCATAAGTCCCATATTATTTTGTTTCTATTTTTTCATCTTTGAACAACAAAGCTTCTGTCTGTGTCTAGAACTTTTTTACGAAACTACATGAGTACTGAAATCATCTCATCTCAATGTCTTAAGCTTGAGGGTAGCCTGAGGGCTTGACATCTGCAGCTATGGACAGTACCAGAAGGGCAATTTCATGAATAGGCAGTGTCTTTTCTGGATAGAGCCACCGAGCTGGGTATTTAGTTGTCAAATGATCCCATTCCTGGTCCATCATGTCTGGATGAGCTGTATTGTTCTGTGGGGTAACGGGGTGTTTGTTGCAGTCTCCAGCCCATTGTTTGGTGTAACTGCCCACACCTTGGACTATCCATGTGGCTGCCCTTGAAATCCTCTGTTGTTCTTTCAGGTACTGCTACCCTCCACATCAAGAAGAAACTTCTCGCTCAGCAACACTGTGACCACTTGTGTTATATTTGACAAACAGAACTCCCTAGGGTTCATCACATTTTCATTTGTTTTGTGTTAACCCACACATAACACATACCTCACACATAAGCCTCCATATGTTAACCCAGTGCTCCTTCCTATTCTGGGAATGTATCTTTTTTTTTTTAACATCTTTATTGGAGTATAATTGCTTTACAATGTTGTGCTAGTTTCTGCTGTATAACAAAGTGAATGAGCTATATGTACACATATATCCCCATATCCCCTCCCTCTTGCGCCTCCCTCCCACCCTCCCTATCCCACCTCTCTAGGTGGTCACAGAGCACCAAGCTGATCTCCCTGTGCTATGCAGCTGCTTCCCACTAATTATCTATTTTACATTTGGTAGTGTATATATGTCAATGCTACCCTTTCACTTTGTCCCAGCTTACCCTTCCCCCTCCTTGTGTCCTCAGTTCCATTCTCTACCTTTGCGTCTCTATGCCTGTCCTGCCCCTAGGTTCTTCAGAACCTTTTTTTTTTTTTTTAGATTCCATATATATGTGTTAGCATATGGTATTTGTTTTTCTTTTTCTGACTTACTTCACTCTGTATGACCAACTCTAGGTCCATCCACGTCACTACAAATAACTCAATTTCGTTTCCTTTTATGGCTGAGTAATATTCCATTGTATATATGTGCCACATCTTCTTTATCCATTCATCCGTCGATGGACACTTAGGTTGCTTCCATGTCCTGGCTATTGTAAATAGTGTTGCAATGAATGTTGTGGTACATATCCCTTTTTGAATTAGGGTTTTCTCAGGATATATGCCCAGGAGTGGGATTGCTGGGTCATATGGTAGTTCTATTTTTAGTTTTTTAAGGAACCTCCATACTGTTCTCCACAGTGGCTGTATCAATTTACATTCCCATCAACAGTGCAAGAGGGTTCCCTTTTCTCCACACCCTCTCCAGCATTTATTGTTTGTAGATTTTTGATGATGGCCATTCTGACTGGTGTGAGGTGACACCTCATTGTACTTTTGATTTGCATTTCTCTAATGATTAATGATGTTGAGCATTCTTTCATGTGTTTGTTGGCAATCTATATATCTTCTTTGGAGAAATGTCTATTTAGGTCTTCTGCCCATTTTTGGATGGGGTTGTTTGTTTTTTTGATATTGAGCTGCATGAGCTGCTTGTAGATTTTGGAGATTAATCCTTTGTCAGTTGCTTTGTTTGCAAATATTTTCTCCCATTCTGAGGGTTGTCTATTTGTCTTGTTTATGGTTTCCTTTGCTGTGCAAAAGCTTTTAAGTTTCATTAGGTCCCATTTGTTTATTTTTTTTTAATTTCCATTTCTCTAGGAGGTGGGTCAAAAAGGATCTGGATGTGATTTATGTCATGGAGTGTTCTACCTAGGTTTTCCTCTAAGAGTTTTATAGTGTCTGGCCTTACATTTAGGTCTTTAATACATTTTTAGTTTATTTTTGTGTATGGTGTTAGGGAGTATTCTAATTTCATTCTTTTACATGTAGCTGTCCAGTTTTCATTTTCATTCTTTTCTCCATTGTATGTTCTTGCCTCCTTTGTCAAAGATAAGGTGACCATATGTGTGTGGGTTTATCTCTGGGCTTTCTATCCTGTTCCATTGATCTATATTTCTGTTTTTGTGCCAGTACCACACTGTCTTGATTACTGTAGCTTTGTAGTATAGTCTGAAGTCAGAGAACCTGATTCCTCCAGCTTCATTTTACTTTCTCAAGATCGCTTTGGCTATTCGGGATCGTTTGTGTCTCCATACAAATTGTAAAATTTTTTGTTCCAGTTCTGTGGAAAATGCCATTGGTAGCTTGATAGGGATTGCATTGAACCTATAGATTGCTTTGGGTAGTATAGTCATTTTCGCAATGTTGATTCTTCCAATCCAAGAACATGGTATGTCTCTCCATCTGTTTGTATCATCTATAATTTCTTTCATCAGTATCTTATAGTTTTCTGCATACAGGAAGGTTTATTCCTAGGTATTTTATTTTTGTTGCAGTGGTAAATGGGAGTGTTTCCTTAAATTCTCTTTCAGATTTTTCATCGTTAGTGTATAGGAATGCAAGAGATTTCTGTGCATTAATTTTGTATCCTGCTACTTTACCAAATTCATTGATTAGCTCTAGTAGTTTTCTGGTGGCATCTTTAGGATTCTCTATGTATAGTATCATGTCACCTGAAAACAGTGACAGTTTTACTTCTTCTTTTCTGATTTGGATTCATTTTATTTCTTTTTCTTCTCTGACTGCTGTGGCTAAAACTTCCAAAGCTATGTTGAATAATAGTGGTGAGAGTGGGCAACCTTGTCTTGTTCCTGATCTTAGAGGAAATGGTTTCAGTTTTTCACCATTGAGAATGATGTTGGCTGTGGGTCTGTCATATATGGCCTTTATTATGTTGAGGTAGGTTCCCTCTATGCCCACTTTCTGGAGAGTTTTTGTCATAAATGGGTGTTGAATTTTGTTGAAAGCTTTTTCTGCATCTGTTGAGATTATCATATGGTTTTTATCCTTCAGTTTGTTAATATGGTGTATCACATTGATTGACTTGTGTATATTGCAAAATCCTTGTATTCCTGGGATAAACCCCACTTGATCATGTTGTATGATCCTTTTAATGTGCTGTTGGATTCTGCTTCCTAGTATAGTGTTGAGGATTTTTGAATCTATGTTCATCAGTGATACTGGCCTGTAGTTTTCTTTTTTGTGTGACATCTTTGTGTGGTTTTGGTATGCGGGTGATGGTGGCCTGAAGGATTCCTCCAGCGATCTTGCATTTAACTACACTCCTGAGTGAATCTCAATATATCTCACTAGGTAAGTATTGAATAAATAAATGAAGGAGTTCATGTTACGTAGCTTGCAACTTCCAGCTAAAATAATGCTAAAGTGTTGGGAGAAACTGAATGTCAAGGTGGTAAAGTTATAGAAAAATTCAGCACATTCTGCAAGAGAGAAATAAAAGGTGAAGAAGGACAGTGTACAACATATTCATTTTTTCCCATGAGAATATGAACCCCATGAAGATTGAGGCAGAGACTGTTTTTCTCATCTCTAGCTAAACCTTCCATAGTGCTTGGCATGTAGGAAGCACTCAGTAAATATTGTTGGATTGATGAAAAACTTAGCTTTAGTTTTAAGTTTATCCCCAAAGCCCTATGAGCTCAGGAACAGCTGAGGTGAAGTCCTATAGTCCCAGTTGAGATGAAGACATAACCAGAGGTGATAAACCTAGAAAAGAGACTGACGTGTCTATGGGAGGACATGACAGCTGCTGTCGGTTATTGAAACAACTTCTAAGCAGCAGAGGGTAAAGACTTGATCCGTGATGTTGCAAAGGGGAGAACCAGGACCAATGGGGGGGTGGATTTGGGGTTCACTTTGGGAAAAGCTATTCAGCCATAGACTGGACTGTGAACTCTCCCTCAGTGTTTAAGCATGGTCTGAGTCAGATTCAAAATATTCAAAGGGAGAAAAGACAGTGGTTCAGTCCTAACTGAAGTTGACCCTTAAAATGAACAAGTCAATGTTTAAAGCAATCTAGAAACCTTGTCAATTTTGGCTCAACTCAATAGGAAATTTTAGGAACCAAACCATGGAAAATAAACCTTTGTAGGAAATGTGCTAATAAAAATTACTCTTTATTATTCATATTCCAATGGGTGGTTCCTTATAAACCTTCCAAGGTTTAAGGCCAGACTGTAAAAGCTAGAGTAGCAGCTGGAATGTTCATAATCTCCATTTGAGGCACTTGGGTACAGGTGTGGAGCCTGGGAGCCTGGTGGTTCTTAAAGTATGACCCCTGAACCAGCAGTATCGGCAAGCATGTGGGAATTTGTTAGAATGAAAATTCTTGCGCTACTGCAGATCTACTTCGTCAGTAACTCAAGGGTAGGGCCCAGAAATCTGTGTTTTAGCAGGATGTCCAGGTGATTCTGATGCAGTCTAAAGTTTGAGAACCACTGATTTAGACCATTTCTCTAATTCCCCTTCTAAATCTAAGAGCCTGTTTCATCAATACAAATTCCATGATCATAAGCTCCTTGCAGATAGAAACTATGCCTCATATTTTTCTTGGTTACTTACAAAGACCTACAGTTCTAGCACATATTAGATGAACAAGAAGAAACCAGATGTTGATGTAATTCCAGATGTTGGACCATCTCAAAAGACTTGAAATCCCATCTTCAAATTACAGAGACAGACATCTCTTTTATATCTTGCCCTTCCTGGGCCTTCCTTGAGCTTCAAGAATTAATCAGATAGGATTTTACTCAGTTGTCCATCCAAAAGATCTTGCAAGATCTCCTAGTGGGGGGGCAGTCCTTAGAAGATCAGGTCCATGTGAAGAGTTAGTACTCTTATCACTTTAGGATTAGATTTACATATGACCAATTTGTGTTTATTTGATTTTCACATACTTCCTGGAAGGAACATATGTTATAAAACTTTTAAGTTCTCATTTGATTGTCCTGTACCTGGATGGCAAATGCAATGATCAGCCAAGTTGGAAGATGTTACAAAGAGTCAGAAAGGACCCTGGATGTAATTTAGAGACCTTCCTTTCATAGATGTACCACCCGAAGCCCAGAGAAGGGGAGTGCTTTGCCCAGGGTTGCACAGCTATTAATGGTACATCCAGGATTAGACCTGAGATCTTCTGAGTCCAGGTCAGAGCATTTACCCTGACATTAGAAATTCCCATAGTAGGATAAGTGAGGTACATCTCCATTGAAAAATCCTAAATAAAAGTAAATGTCAAGTTGGTTTTTAGAGTTTAGCAACATTGGTGTATGCAAATTGCATGCCTCTATTCAAAAGATACGGCATGTCTGGATTAATCTTCTCTATTGTTACTTTAAGTAGAAATGACTAGTCATGTATTTCACTAACTGAAGCACACTGAATGGAAAATAAAATCACTGCCCCAGAGACCTTTCTGACACTAATGTATGCATGTTTATCTTTGCCTCCACATTCTACTAGACAGCTGTGTCTGTGGGGATGCTTCTAAAAGTGTTTTCAAAGAGGAGAAAGCCATGCTTACGGCTCTGGCTAGATCTGACTGGTAATTGTTTAATCATAGATGGGATTGAAAGGACCCATGGTGATAGTTCATAAACTAGATTCTAGAGCCGCTGGTTTGCCCACTGCCAGGACCAGGTTCTCTGGGCACCAAGTAGGTACTCGAGAAAGGAAATGACTTCTTGACTTTGAAGCTCCTACCATTTCAGATGCTTTATTTATTTGAATTCATTCACTTAGTGAATTTTTATTAGAAAGGCCCTGTAGCCTAATGAGTGAGAACAGAAGTGCTGGAGTCAGACTGAATTCTAACCCTGGCTCCCCCTGTCACTTGCTTTGTGGTCCCACACAAGTTACTTACGCTCCCTGAGCCTGACTTTCCTCGTCTGTAAAATGGGGTCTATCAGTTAGTTAGGACTCAGAGAAGCAGAACCACTCTATCTATCATCTATCTATCTATTTATCTACATACATACCTACCTATCTATCCAGGATTTGGTGTTTTCCATCGTGGGATCTGGCTAAACAGTTTCTGCAAAGTCCTTGCCTTTTTTTCCAATGCTGGTACTTGAGATCTGCAGAGCAGGCAGACAGATGTAAGCAGAGAAGAACAGGGTCGAGTTGGAAGCCATGGACATGAAGAGGAACCCGCTAAAACCAAGCTGAACCTGTGTTTGC
The DNA here is from genome assembly GCF_964270905.1 of Leucopleurus acutus. NCBI lineage: Eukaryota > Metazoa > Chordata > Mammalia > Artiodactyla > Delphinidae > Leucopleurus > Leucopleurus acutus. Next base: position 54,592,860 of record NC_139161.1, read on the forward strand.
GCTGCCTCCAACTTCAATGAAGCGGGTGTCCTGAAAGAGAAGCTGTCCCCCTTCATCACACAGCTAAACACACACCTGACACCAGGAAATGCAGAGCCGAAGGAGGGGCCAGGGGAAGGAGGAGCAGCTGCAAGACCCACAGCTGCCCCACGCCAACGTGCCATGTGAAAGAGTAAAAACAAAATGGCAGCCCCACTCGCACCCCCCCCACCCCTCACCCGCTTCACTTCTGCCCTCAAATTCCATGGCCCATCCCAACTGGAAACACTCTGTGAGGGGACTCTGGGAAATGTAGTCCAGCCTGGCCAGGTGGGCGCTCACAGAACCACACGGTGGGGCTAAACACAGGACCACTCTGCAGGTTTGTTCCAAGGACTCACAAGTGTGGCACCTGGGACAGTACAGTGTGATTATGATGATGACATGTGGTTCCCGCTATGAATGACAGGCTATTTTAGGTATCAAAGAAGCCAGAAATATATCCCCAGTCCCTGTTCTCAAGTTCCTTACGTTCTAACACGAGAGAGCACGTGCAGGTGAGACATTATAATTTTAACAGTCCTCCACAATTATGATGTCTCGGGAGCTGGTCTGTTCTGAATGGGCCAGTTTTAGAGAGCTTGCCCTTCATGTCGAAACCCTTTCTTACTTCAGTCGTTTCCATTGAACATCTTCTACAAATGCATTTTACATTTTCTGACATCTTATGTAGAGTGAAGGGAACCATTTGAGCTTTCCTTTATGACTCAGAGTCATCACTGGGAGTGTCAGTTATTCTGTTGTTTTATAATGGGACCGGTTGTATTTGGGGCATTTTGGGCTGACGCTAAATGGCCCCATGATTGATATTGTTCTTTCTTGCCTTCAGCATGCATTTCTTACTGTTTTCACTCTTCTTGCCTATGGCGGTATTTCTCCCTTCTTTTAATTTGCTGCTTCCATTCTGCTATAGACTGAGAAGCCAGCTAAGTTTGTTAAAACTGAGTGCCAAACACAATAAAATGAACCCTGATGAGAACCCAAGAAAAACTCATTTTGTTGCATTAGTTTTCCCTTTCTTAGGAAAAATGCAATTTCAGTGTCCCCATAAGTAGTGTTTCTTTCGTTCTGTAAGTTACTAAATAAAGAACAAGAGTTTACTTCCATACAAAATGGAGGCACTCCCAGCAAGTGAGGCCATGTGGTGCCCTGGCTCTCTGTGTGAACAAAGGTTTTGCCAGAGCCCTAGGGCAGAAGGTGGGTAGGAGGACTGAGCAGTCACATAGCACAAGGTAGCCTAGGTGTGTGTGTTCAGAGGGCCCTTCCTGTGGCACTTGGGACCAGTGTCACACTGGATATGGTAATTTAGTTTCAGCAAGGCATCACCTAGCCCATGACATTTACGTAAGTAATTTGAGATCAATTCTTTATTTTGTTCTTATTTGATTTCTAAATTTTATCATTGTAAAAGGCTTATAAACCTGGAAACTTTATACGTACGTTTGTGTGCTCTGTTTAATTGCAGTAAGCGTACGCAGGGCCAGAGGGAGGTATTTTCTTTTGACGAGCAAAAGTAACTTCTCACTAAGCTTCAGCCCTGTCTGTCTAATTAGTATAATTTCAGTTTTCTGCTCGCATTAGGCGGAAATCTTTTCAATTCTGCCTGTCTGGGGGCTACTTTACTAAACTTCAGTCTTTCCATTTCCAAAAGCGTTGACTTTTGCTTTGTGATGCAGCGTAGCATTGTAACCAAGAAGTGGGCTCTTGGGGCCAGGCAGTGTGCACTTGAATCTCAGCTCCGCCCAATTACTAGTTGTATGGCCTCGAGCAAGTTAACCCCTCTGTGCCTCAGTTTCCTCATCCATTAAACAGAGGTAATACAGTGTATAGCGCTAGGTTTATACTATACAGCAGTAAGGACTAGATGAAGCAATACATGAAAAGTGTTTAGAGCAGTGCCTGGCAGAAAATGAAGTGCTTCTTAAATATTGGCCATCGATATTCTGGCTTTTCTGTCACTTCAGGACTTCAAAGCATAATACGATGCTGAAATAAAAGGAAAGGGAAAAAAGCCAAACCATGAAAGTTAATCCTGGCATTAGAAAAAGCATTGCTACAAATAAAGTTTATTATAAGTGTTTTTAATTAATTTCAAAGGAGGAGGGCCATCCCCATCAGTGTCTGGCAGAATGCCTATGTTTGGTGATGAAGAAAACGTGTGTGTGTGTGTGTGTGTGTGTGTGTGTGTGTGTGTGTGTGTGTGTAATGCTTTTATGATTTTAAAAAAAAAGTTCAGTCATCAAGTTAAAATCCTGTTCACATTAAATTTTTCTTTCAATGACATTGACCACTCTGTTTCATCACCCAGTCACCTTTAGAAATTAAGACCCGGGGACACAAAACACAGTGCTTGTGGTCAAGTTACTTAACCTCTCTGAACCTGCATTCTTACTGCCCCAGTCTCGTCTTTCCCAGCGTTATTAGGAAGATCAAAAGGGATGACACATAGGATCTTCCCAACACTGTGCCCGGCACGTGAAAAAGATGCTTAATAATTGCGAGTTCAGTCCCTGCCTTTCCTCTGGAGCAATGCTCGCCCTACTTTTTCCACACATGGATCCCAGAGAAATAACTCTATTATAGCACCTGGGATGAAGAGGTGAGGCTGTTCAAGCCAGAGTTGCCAATGGCCCCAGACTTCAGCTTGCCCATATACCTGCCACCACCTGAAGCCACAAAGCACCTGCTCAGGGGTGGCTCTTTTGGGGAAGAGCGTGGTCTTCGAGGCAGGACTGCCTGCTTCCGAATCTTGAGTCTCAGCGGGTCCCTGCAGTGATCTCAAGGCAGGGTCCACATTCAAAGCTAGGTGACAATCTCTGTGCTTGGCACAGCCCCAGGCACATAGCACTCTGTAAATATAAATGATCATTATCTCTATTAGTACTCTAATTTGAGCCAAGTTTGAGCTGGGAGTGGGATCAACACAAATTTGTTTTTCTGTCCAATCACTTCCTTCAAAAAACTGTGCCAAATATCCCCTTTGTGTCCCTTACGAACGTCTCTGTCAGATCCCTTAGTCTGATAGTAAAGAAGCACCAGGACTTCAGTCTCATCCCAGCCTGTGCTCACCTCCTCTCTCCTCTGGAGCTGGTCAGAGTCAGTAGACTTTTCTCTTGGTTCCTCTTCTTCCTCCCCTGGTGTGTTGAGATTTGCATGCAGGGTGAGAAGAGGAGGAAACACAATTTTTAAGGTGGTTGCTGCCGCGTAGCTGTATCTCAGCTGTCTCGGTGGCTCCTGGTGGCTCTCTCCTCAGGGGAAGAGGGGGCTGGGGAGAGAGTTCTTTGAGAAGCCATGAGGCGGGGATTTGCTCTGGCTGACCATTTTGGGCTCCCTGAGCTTCTGCTCCTTTGGGGACATCTAAAAGTTTTTGTTTAGGTCAAGTAGCCGTCTGGGGCAGAGTAACAATGTTACTGAATGCAAGTTCATGTGCCCCCTGCCAACAATACTGAAATGTCAGAGTCTGGAGCAGAGAAAGGTTTACGGCAGGGCCATGCAAGGAGACAGGTGGTTCATGCGCCCCAGACTCTGAACTCCCGGAGGGGTTTCAGCAAAGTGTTTTTAAAAGCAAGGCGACGGGAGGGGTGTGGTTGTTTGTGGCAGACTTCCTGGTGTAGAAATCCTTTGTTCTTGATGTTCCTGTAAACCTCCAGCAAGACAAATGTTATTCTCTGTTCTGCAACTTTTTATCTCTGTATGAATGGAAAACCGTGATACCCTTAGAGCCTTGAGATTTGTATATTTCAGGCTATAGGCAACATCCTTAACTGGAAGCAAAAGCAATAGGTTACAAAGGTTAAAGTAAAAGAAACAGATCTAAGATGCAGGCAGATTTGTTCTTCCTTATCACAACAAGACCACTTAAGCCCAGGCCCTGGGAAACCAGCACTTTCTTGCCACAACGGATGGGTGAGTCGATGGGTGAGTCGACCGCTCCACTGCTGACTGCTCTCTGCACCCCGCCATCTGCCGTTGAGCTCCAATTGTCTCCCCCCTCCCCAGTCCCACACCTTTTTTCATAGGAACAGAGAATGTCCAACTGGAATGAGATCTTAATCTTACTATCTGTGAACACCTCAATTTCTGCCAGTAGTTCCTTTGGTGCAGTCGCTCTGCTGATTTAGGGTGAGGTGAAGCATGGCAGGGAGAGAGGAAAGTCATAGCATTCTCGTCCCCAACTTCCTCCCTGGATGCCTTCTGGCCTCTTGGTGGGTGATGATGGCAGGTCCAGCTCTTGAGAATCTCTTGAGGGAGCTTCTACCCGACTGGGATGTTCTCTCTAGAAGATGAGAACCTATCGTTGCCAGCCTTGGAAATTTACTCACAGCTTTTCAACAACAGCAACTGTCCTACTCACTGAGATTCCTTGTGTACATTTCAGGAGCTATGAGAGGCCCACGTGATGCCTAGGACTGTCACAGGGGCACACACAGGTGCCCATGTCTTCTTCCTCTCACCCTCCGAATCTTCCCACCTCTGCTCTTCTCATACCATCTGACTCCGTTCTTCCTCTTTCTCTGGAATAAGTATAAAAGGTCACTCATGGATGCCTTAAGTAAATAAAGATTATAAGCCAGCAGGGGAAAATAAACAAAAGCAGGGACAGGGTAGAGGGGAAATGGGAACCAAAAAGCCACCAGAGAGAATAAGGAAGGAGGAGAGAGAGAAAGGGAAAGACATTCCTGCAGGGAAATCAGTGTGAGTTGTTCCAGAAGTGAAACGAAAGCTGATTAACACAAATGGTATAATATCATACTCTATCCTCCGATATTATCCACCCAGGTGATGTATTAGCTCAGGCTAGATGCTTTAACAACAGTAAGCCTTCCACTGTGAGAACACGGGATGTCTTTCCATTCGTCTGTGTCTTCTTTAATTTCTTGCATCAGTGTTACGTAGTTTTCAGGGTACATGTCTTTTGCCTCCTTGGTTAAGTTTATCCCTAAGCCTTTTATTCTTTTGAAGTTATCGCAGATGAGATTCTTTTCTTAATTTCCTTTTTTGATAATTTATTGTTAGTGTGTAGAAATGCAACTGATTTTTCTATGTTGAGTTTGTATCCTGCCAACTTTATTGAATTCATTGATTGGTTCTAATGGTTTGTGTGTGTGTGAACCACTGGGTTAAAGGAAGAAAAATAGTGCAGGTTGAAGTTGAGGGGATGGTTTTGCCACTCTGCCAAGCCTTCCTTCTCTTCTCACGGAGGAAACAAGACTTTAGCACCCACTTACCCTTCTGACAATTACCTTTGTGGTTTTCCCCTCTACCTTCCATAGACCTTTCCTCGCACACAGATGATAGAGTCCCTAATCTGGTTGAACAATCCCTGGAGATACCTTTTGATCCACAAATATTAGTGGGAATGGTCACTGTGTTAACATTCTTCATGCCTTCAAGGTCATTCTCTCCCTGCTCCCTCCCTCTGATGGATAAACAACCCACTGAAAGATCTGCCTTCATGGGGCAGACCTATCTAGGTATCTCCCATTCTACTTCTCTGCCCAAACTTCATGAAGCATACCAATTAAATAAACCATGATTTCCCCCCAGTAAATTAAAGTACTACATTCATCACTATGTATGTAAATATATATTACGTATATATAATTCAGTCTCAATTCTGTTTCACTTACCTACTTGTACATTTCTGTAAAAACCAATGTTGATTTGATTACATTGACTGTTAAGACAGCTCTCCTCACTAGGCTTCTTTTGCGTGTTTGTTGTCTGTTCTCGGGAATTTATTCTGCCGAATGAAAATTTAAAGTTGTTTATACAATTTAAAAATGCCTGTGGGGATCCTGAATAGATTACAGTAAATTGAAACATTAATTTAGAGAAAATGGACATTGGGTGACATTTAAGTATTCCCATCCAAAACCACGATAAGTAAAGCATTTACTATAATATTTGCCATATAAGTGTTGTATTAGTGCTAGTTGTTGTTGTTGTCATTATCATGGTTATTTCTATATATTTGGATATTGTTTTATGTTTTTCAGTAAGATTTGGTAAATTTTAAGATGTAAGTTATGTGCCTTTCTTCTTAAATTTATTCCAAAGCATCTCATAGTGAATGGTGTTTTTTAGAAAAATTAATTCCTAGATGTTTATTACCAGTGTTTTAAAGCAGTTCTTCTGGGACTTCCCTGGTGGTCCAGTGGTTAAGAATCCGCCTTCCAATTCAGGGGACGTGGGTTCGATCCCTGGTCGGAGAACTAAGATCCCACATGCCACGGAGCAACTAAGCCCACGCGCCTCAACTAGACAGAAGCCCGAGCACTGCAATGATTCCGCAACTAAGACCTGATGCAGCCAAAAATAAAATAAATAAAGCAATTCTTTTTATGTCCAATTGGACGTTTGCCACCACCAAGGAATCTGGATATATCCTTTTCTCAGGCCACTGCTCTCTGATGGCCTGGTGTACTGCTCTAAGCTCTACCCCCCAGGAGGTTTTTCCCCTACCAGTATTTTAGAACCACTCCTGTGTTGGGTTTAGTGCATCAACTCTCTAATTTCTGTCCACACCAACATCCCTTTATGCAATACAGTACAATACAATACGATACGATACAATGCAGTACGATACCATACAATACGATACGATATGATACAGTACAATATGATACGATGCAGTACAATATGATAGCTACACACCAAGAGCCTCCCTTTGTGTAGGTCTGTTCCAGTAAGGATACAAAGCAGCTATAACTGGATCTACTGTTTAGTGAGTTGTATTTATACAGGTTTACCTTCCTCCTTTATGATCCATCTGGTTTTTGCAGAAGTCATACCAGAGAATCAAATGGAGATATGGAGACAACCACCTCTGCAACCTTTCAGTCTCTTAGTGTAGCCCTAGTTTCTGCCATTTCAGCTGGGATGAGTTATTGCTTCTAATTTACCATCTTGGCTGGAATGGTGAGCAGTTTCAGGGCATCCACTTGGCCCTTTCTACTGTAATCGCTTTCACTCTGCAGGTCAGGAACCAATGTGAGGGTTCTTCCAGCTGCTAAGTATATCCAACACAATTAAGCGCTCAGAACCCATGAATATTATCACAGTGTGGGTTGGCAGCCTCGATGGGCATTTATGGAGTGGACTTGGGCCAAGACTCCATTTATCACCTAGTTTTTACTCACCTACCCTTAACAAGGTCATCAAGATGGTGCTTTGGTTTCTCTGGTATTAGTGTCAACTCAAACCCTGGATCCAAGAGCTCTTGAAATGTGTGGGTACTTCACTTCCTGCAGTGCACAGTGCAGTGTTTGCTGTATGGGTATTTCCCACTTCTGCAGTGTAGATCCCTTTGGAGAAGGATTGGGGCAATTAGTACTATATATACTTTCTGAGTCTTTGTAGAATTTTCTGCAAGAGAATCTAGTATCTCTCTCAATCACAGGATTCTGGATCTGAGAACTGGCTCAGATCTGGAAACTGGATGAGGGATTATTATATTTCACTAGGCAGCCAACTTCAGCCTTCAGATCATCTGCCCTTGGTCTAGTTTGGGTCTATAAACCAAGCAATACCCTTGTTGGCCCCCCAGCAAGCTGCCCCTAGTAATACCACAGTCTATTACTCTCTGCCGCAGAGCCCTGCAGTCTGAGGCCTCCTAGTTGGTATTCCAGCATTAGTGTCCATTATGATCATAAATCCACCATGCCTCTGATGGTTACAAGCCACGACCTTGCATCTGCTATTCTGGAATCCTGTCATTTCCATGGGTCCTAAGGAGCCTAGTTCTACTGCAGCATCTCCAACTATCAACCCTGGGCTATGGAGGAAGCTACCACTGAGCTCCTTACCAAGGATGAAGTCCCTCACGCTAGCACATTCCTTATTTCTTTACTGAAAGTCCTCTTCCTTGGATCCTCCCAGGGAATACAGTCAGCTGGTGAGTTGTCTGGTCTTCCTCAAAAATCCGTTCTAGCATGCGTACCTCCAAGCCTATTGATATCTTCCTCAAAAATATGCCAAGGCAATTCCAGTATCTCTGCTTCATCTTCCGTAAAACATCACTGTTTCCAAACTTCAAGAAGGAGCCATTCCAACATTTTTTTCCTCAGTTCCTAGTATCATCTCCAGAATGTTAAGTCTACAGTCAATGGAGAGTATACGTCTATATCAATAAACTTTCTACTCTTACCTTTAGATGGCAGCTTCTTTGGTCCAACACCCTCTGGAACCCACCTGTGTTCTGTCAGATCATTCCAGTACACATGAGCCATGCCCTGCAGCTCTTCTGGAAAGCAATCACTTTCTTCAAGCAGCAGGAATAGCACTTTCTTGCTTGAGTCATGCTGAATCTTGATTCTTCTTATTGGGCTTGAAACAATGAGAGGAAGCAGAGGAAGATCTTGAGAAGGACAAGCTTACTCTTTTAAGGCATGTTCCTTATGAGTCCCCGTTGGTGATCTCCAGGTAATAAGGTCAATCACCTCTAGCAAGAGGAGAAAGCCACTTCTGTTGACCTATGGAATTCAGAGGACTACAATGGTTCAGAGTTCTCAATAATCAGCACAGGAGACATCCCGGGTTGTGCATTCAGCCTCTTTATAATTTTGCCGCTCTTCTAATGAAGTCTTGGGTATGATTTTTAGCATAGACTGCCCTCTGCTTGCAGGAGATGAGAGTCCCTTTACATATTGCTGTGGATAATTTCTGGTGTTCTCCCCACGCTCTAAGTTGATAATCGTTTGACCTGCTTCTGTTATTTTCTTCCCGTAGAGCTTCTATGGCAGTAAACACCACCCAACTCTATAATCCTCATCATTACTACTGTGCCCATATTTTTCAAGCACCCCTTCCACCTATCATTCTATCCCAAAAAAGCATACCTGAGAATCTTAGTAAAGGCGATTCTACTGCGTGATGGTGCTTTTGACCATACCTCCTTAACATCAGAAGTAGAAATAGGGCCCTTGTTGTCATATGGTTGGAGAGGGATCCAACCTCAGAAACCCATCCTGAGGGTCTACTTCCTAGGACCACTTCTTTTATCCACCATTTTGGGCTGGGTTTCCCCCAGAAACAAATTCTGAGACAAAAATTTGAGTTCAAGTGGTTCATTGAGGAGACGATAGATCTCAGAAAGTCCCCTCAGGGAGTGAGGACGGAGGCAGGGAAAGGAGAAAAGCCAATCGAGGTTATGTTAATGGGTGAGTTGCTGCTGTAGGCAACTCAGACTCAATCCTCGCAGGAATCTCAAGTTGCTTCCCCTCCAAAGGGCGAGGAACCCGGAGTGTTTATCCTCCAAATCCTCTGGATCATTGGATGGTGGTTGTGCCTGGCAGCATTAACCGACAGACACTTCGGCCTGCCCTACCTGCGGGGGCTGAAAGAAAACCCTTACATCAAGGGTCAGCAAACTGCGGCCTACAGGTAAACTCCAGTCCACCTCTTTGTTTTTTTTTTTTTTAGAACACAGCCACGTCCATTCATTTACGTTTCATCTATGGTTGCCTTTACACTACAAGGGCAGAGTAGAGTAGCTGTGAGAAAAACTGCCCTGCAAAGCCGAAAACATCTACTATCTGGCCTTTAACAGGAAAATTTTTGTTGACTCCTATCCATTTGGGGTAGTTACTTAGACTGTTTCCCATTTTGCACTTTTGTAGGAAATCCTGCAAAAAATAATCTTATACGTACATCTTTGCACACTTTTGTGCATATTTTTCCAGTTTCTTTTTTAAACAGCTTTCTTAGTGTATAATTGATATACAGAAAAACTGCACGTATTTAATGGACACAATCTGGTTAATTTGGATATGTGCAGACACCCATGATACCATCACAAGAACCATGGTACTAAACATCTCTATCACCACCAAACGTTTTCTTGTCCCTTTGTTTTGATTTCATTTGTGTGTGTGGTAAGAACACAACGCAAGATCTAACTTCTTAGGAAATTTTTGCTTGCGTGGTACCATATTGGTAACTATAGGCATGGTGTCGTGCAGCAGATCTCTAGAACTTATTCCTCTTGTGTAACAGTAACTCGATGCTTATTGAGCAACACCTCCCCTCCCCCAATCCCTTGGAAACCACCATTTTATTTTCTGCTTCAATAAGTTTATTTTAAAATTTTTAAAATTGAAGTATAGTTGACTCACAATACTGTATTAGTTTCTGGTGTACAGCATAGTGATTCAGTTATATATATTCTTTTTCATATTCTTTTCCATTATGGTTTATTACAGGATATTGAATACAGTTCCCTGTGCTATACAGTAGGACCTTGTTGTTCATCTATTTTATATACAGTAGTTTGTATCTGCTAGTCCCAAGCTCCTAATTTATCCCTCCCCCGCCCCCACTTTGATTACTTTAGTTGTGTCATGTAAATGGAATATTTTATAAAATAGATACCTGTAAGTGGAAAGTTAGGTTCAAATATTATGCCTAATTTTAGATTTGGTAGCATGGCCAGATTAACCTCCCAGATTATGCATGTTTACATTCCCTGTGTAAAAGGATTCCTGTGACATCATCGTTACTGGGTTTAACTTTTGCTCACAGGGTAGAAATTTGGGTATTTGAGTTTGTGGTTCAGGAGAGAAAGCTGGGCTAAAGACAGAGATTTGAAAGCTGTCAGCATACAGATGGTAAATAAAGTAATAGGAGTATTTGAGACCGTTCGGGAAAAAAATATGTAAATCGAGAAGTAAAATGTCCAGACAACATACGTAGGAGCATATGTTAGTTCCATGACCCTGCGCTCCTCCGTAGATCCTGCCTTAGTTCCCTGTGAGTCCCAGCATGGCCTTTGGGCCCATTGAAGCATCCTGAGGATGAAGAGCAGTGAGCACCACACTCCCTGGGCCCCAGGGAAACTGAGGGTGGGGGTGGCACTGTGTCAGGAGATGGAAGACACGACCACCTGCTTCCTTGATCAGGTGAAAACAAAGTCTGCGTAGACCACTCTGGATGTGGATATTCTAATCTCCCCACCTCCACCCTGCCCCCAGTATTTATTTACTCCCCTTGTATTACCAACCTTGCTTTTTCCTTGCTGGGACTACAGCATCGATCCAGTTATGAGGTGGTCCCGCCAGACCTCGTGATGTCACTCCAGCCCCCTACAAACACTGCCTCTCTGTTCACCCCAGAAGCCCTCCTGGGGAGCTCCAAGGAGACCCTCACCCACACCACAGCTCCTCCACCAATTCTGGCACGAGACGGACGCCTTGATTTGTCTGAGCTCCGGTACAACTTGCAGAAGGCTGTGATTTTGTAGAAGTTGAGACTATGAGGCAGCCATTGTTTACTGGATTAGAGCCTTGACATTCCTAATCACACCCAGCATAAGGCTTCAGGAGCATGAAGAAACCCTGGTTACTAGCATTCAGTGGGCTTCTGGGTGTTATTTCAGATGTGGAATAATTAGCAATATACCCAAGAAGCAACAAAGCCTTGAATGGTATTTAGTGACAATTACTCAGCCAAACCATTGCTTACTGTTATAGGGGCTTATTAGCACCGAATTGTTTCAGTAGGAAGTGGCATCAGCAATAATAATGGCTGCAGCTTGCTGTGCAGTCCCAGAGTCAGCAGAAAGGGGCTGGAACGCATGCATGCCCCTTACATCCCCCAGAAATTCGGGGGACCCTCTGGGATGTGTTGGCAGCAGCAGGAACTGACTCAGGTGGCTCAGGGTAGAGAGCAGGTGGGGCTGTTTGCTGCAAAATCACTCTCTCCTTTCTTAGTTATTCATGCAGGCTCCTCTGTACACCTTTGTCGTGCTCCCCTTTGGAACATGCTGGCATCTCCAATCCCATCTCTCTTTACATTTATACACCAGAAAGGGCTGGAAGGGACTTTGGAGCAAAGTTCTGCGTTATACAGATCAAAATAATCCGTGCTCAGAGATATTGTATAAGTTACACAAGGTCACACAGCAGGGCTGAGATGAGAATCTGAGTAGGCTAGGTGTGTCCTTTTTCTACACCCTTCATGCAGCCTGGATCACACGTTATACTCTCCTTCACTACAACAGAGAACATATAGTCAGACGGGCAAGTCAGCTCTTTAGGCTGCAAATCAGTAGGTGAAGATATGCAGAACCAGGAACTTAGAAGTTTCTCAATGAACCTGGTTTATCCGATCTGCCTTATCCAGTCTGCATTTCATCCCCCGTGTGTGGGCTGTTAGGCAAATTTTTGTTTTCCAGCCCAGTCTAAGACTGAGGCCCCTCCCTCAGCTCTCTAACTTACAAGACTCACCTTGGGAACAATGAAAAAGTTATAATAAAAAGATGTAAGATTTTTGTAAATGAAAAGATTAAATAAGAGTAAGAAATGTAAAAAGAGATAAATATAAATCTTCCACATTTTAGTTTTTAAAATATCAGTGCAGAGAGAGAGAGAGAGAGAGAGAGGGAGAGAGAGAGAGAGAGAGGTGTCTTTCTCTTCTTATGAGGGCACTAATCCCACCATTAGGGCCCTACCTCCATGACCTCATCTAAACCTAATCATCTCCCAAAGGCTGCACATCCTAATACCCTCCCATTGGGGGTTAGGGCTTTAACATATGAATTTTGCAGAGACACAAACATTTATTCCATACAGTCGGCATTGTCATATAACATTTTTAAAATGGCCCAACATAAGCTTTTGTTAAATTCAAATAATATGGTATAGAAAAAAAAGGAAGTGGTCAGCCCTCAACTTTTATGGGTCAGGTTATGATTGGACTCAATGTCTCCCTCATTTACAAAACCTTTGCTGAAATAATATTTGTGGTGACGAAAAGCCACCCCCCCAATTAATTACCCAAGTAAATTTATGTGGGATGTAACGAGTTTTAGGGGAAAAAAAACACATCATTTTTATTGAAGAGGAAAAATTTTGCATTAGAAAGTTAATGCTAAAGGAGATTCCAAATTTTATCCCAGACTAGTGATTTGTCTATGGAGGAGTAATAGTTTAACTCTGGAAGCTGCACCACGTTAAACCTCTGTTAGAGCAGACTCTGGGGAAACTCATGCGGGAAGCTATCCTTACAAAGCTACAATGATGACCTTTGACTTCAGATGCCATGTGCATCCATCCAGGCCCTAAACCTGGAGACAGCTCAAGGAAAACTGAGATCACCTCCCTGGACCTGACAGCCAGGTTTCAATCAAGCAGTAGTTTTCAAATATTGAGAGTTGCCAAGACACAGTTACTATCTTGAATCAATTCAATTTCTATTTCTATTTATTTAGCCTCCACCTTAACTTTCTTAGTTCTGCATGTTTTAAGTAGCAATGGGAAGCATTTCCATGTTTCAACAGATTGATAATAAAGAGTTATCTTTATAGGAAAAAAGTTTCCCTTCTAAGAGAGAGTACAACTGACTGATAAGTCACCTAAATGGACACCATGAACCCCTGGTGGCAGCTACCACCATCACAGGTCTGATGCCAAACTCAGCAAACAGACCTAGGACACACCCATCAACTTCACCCCACTGTTTCTTCCAAAGGACATTCATTTTCTTCCAGGGTAAAAGAGCAACATTAGGGGAAATTATAAATTCTATCTCCACCAAACAATACAATAGATAAAAAATTAAAATAAAAAACTTTCCCATCAGCAATAAAAGGAAACTCTAAGCCATAAGGAAACTCTAAGCCACTGGCACTTTGAAAAGTGCCAGTCAGAGAAATAAGATGGAAGATCCCAAGATTCTGCATAGCTTGGTGCATTATGACGGGATTGGAACGCCCTCCACTCATGTCCTTTTTTCCAGAAATACTACCTGAGGTTGGGAGGGGGCAAAAGAAAGGACAAATGAAACAATCCTACAGAATTTACTCATTGCCCTCAATGTGGGGAGGGGCAGATTGAGAGCTATGCTGTCATTCCAGGGTGTAGGTGCGTGAGGATGGAGGCACAAGACTCCCCACCAGAGACTGGGAAAAAACAGACAGAACAGTGGAATGATGCTAATCGCTGGGAGCTAATTATCCCCAGGAATGAGCAAGAATTTATAAAAACAGAAGACAAATACACAAGAGAAAGTACCCTCTGAGAATGCCAAGACCCTCTGAGAAAACTGGAGGATGTAAGGGAACAAAGGTACACGCAGGGACCATAGAAGGACTAACTATAAACCCTCTAAAACCAGAAGGATGACACCCACCCTCGAAACAAAGAAACCAGAGCTTATGTAGGAAAACAGAAAAAAGAGCAGACTTTTTTTTTTTTAATAAATTTATTTATTTATGGTTGCGTTGGGTGTTCGTTGCTGCATGCGGGCTTTCTCTAGCTGCGGCGAGCGGGGGCTACTCTTTGTTGCGATGCGTGGGCTTCTCATTGTGGTGGCTTCTTTTGATGCAGAGCACGGGCTCTAGGCACACAGGCTTCAGTTGTTGTGGCACATGGGCTCAGTAGTTGTGGCTCACAGGCTCTAGAGCGCAGGCTCAGTAGTTGTGGCGCATGGGCTTAGTTGCTCCGCGGCCTGTGGGATCTTCCTGGACCAGGGCTCAAACCTGTGTCCCCTGCACTGGCAGACAGATTCTTAACCACTGCACCACCAAGGGAAGTCCCGAAAAAAGAGAAGACTTTAAGGGAAAGAAAAAAGTAACAAGGTAGAATTAAGATCCTATAAATCTTTTATATAAATAAAAGCTAATGGTATAAATTTATGTATTAAAATAAAAAATATTTAGATTGTGGGGATCCAAAACCCCAACGTGATGTAAGATACTCGTCTTAAAAATGTGAGTTTTCAATAAAGATCTAGAAGTGAAGGTGTAAGCCATTTGTACATGTGGGCAAAGGGCAGGGGTGGAGACTCTGAGACACCAGGCGGCTGGGTGTGTTCCGGAAATAGCCTGGAGGCCACTGCTGCTGAATTGGAGTAAATGAGGGGGAAAATCGTGGGGGATGACCTCAGAGAGGTGATGGAGAGTTAAATCATCATACATCATACATGCATAGTAAAGATTCGGGGTTTTATGATGACATGGCAAGCCCCTGGAGGCTTTTTGATGAAGAAATGCCACGCTATAATTGAATTTTGACAGCATCATGTTGTCTGCTGCATTGAGAATAAGCTCTGAGTGATAAGGAAGAAACCATGAACTGAAAGGGGGGAGTCTTGAAATAAACCATGATGGTGGCTTGGACCAGGATGGTAGCAGTGGGGGTGGTGAGAAGTAGTCAGATTCTAAATATATAGTGACATTAGCACCAACAGGATTTTCACAAGTGGAAGAGTTGGTCTTCACTGATGAATAGATAGCTCATCCACAATAACTGGAGAAAAGGAGTCAAGGGCATAGGAACCCATAGGTATGTAGAAGTAATGTTGGGGGAAGCACATGAACATTCTATTGAGTGCTGCCCTTTTCTCAGTGAAACAGGAAACAAGATCACCAGCCAACAGTAAGATGAGGAAGGAGGTCTTAGAGGCTTGAGAAGAGAGGGAAATATTTGAAATAGTCATCTAAGAGAATGGAGAAAATGGATGGACTAGAAAAATATGGTTTCTCACCTGCTCACCCTATAGCAGCCTGCTCACTTACAAGCTTCACCCATTACATACTCCCAGTTAGCCTTCCCACTCATGGAACAGACCCAGTGGAAAATTGTCCCATATAAATAGCAGCAATAGACAGCTCTTTAGAAAAACTGACCCTGTCCCTCATCTACTAAACACGTGATAAAAACAGCGGCGCTGAAGAGAAAGACCAAAACGAACATAGAACAGTCAGTGTCAAAAACAAGTTAAGTTAAAAAAAAAAGAAAACCTTAAAAAAAAAAAAAGCTCCAATTAGTAACCTCATAGCCCTTTGGGAAGATATTGTAATCATAAGACAACAAAAGTGTATCATAAAAAATAGTATTTTTAAAGATATGAAAGCTCTTGGGAAGTAAACACCTGGTGGCTAAAATTAAAAATCCAATAAAGGGCTGGAAGAAACTGTTAATAATGTCTCCCAGACCACAGAGCAAAACATCAAAGACATGGAAAATCTGAGTGAGAGGTTAAGGAGCATGAGAATAAAGTGGATTCAAGAGACACACCTTCCAAGTGGAGCTCCGGAAAGAACCTACAGAGAAAAGGAAGGAGGGCAAGACAGTAATATTGATACATAGAAGTAACAGCATTTCCAAGGCTATAAAGAGATGTGTTTGGGGATTCTAAGGGACTTTCTAGTGCAGACTAGCCTAAATGAAGAAAGACCTAGGCTGTCACAAATCATGTAAAGTTCCAGAAAGAACCACACTGACACATCTTGTTAATTTCCAGAAAGATCCATATCAACCCATGTGAAATTCCAGAAAAACGAAGGTAAAGATGGGACTTCCCTGGTGGGTCCAGTGGTTAAGACTCCACGCTCCCATTGCAGGGTGCCCAGGTTAGATCCCTGGTCGGGGAACTAGATCCTGCATGCCGCAACTAAGACCCGATGCAGCCCAATAAAAATAAATAAATAAATAAATATTAAAAACAAAACAAAACAAAGGTAAAGAGACAATTCTCAAAGACTTCAAAGAAAAAGAAAAAGTCATAGCTAGAGACCAAAACTAGCCAGCCAGCAGACTTCTTAATGGCAACACTGAATGTTAGAAGGCAGAGGTTTTGGGAGAAATTATTTTGAACCTAAATCCTAGAATCAGTTATACTATCAGTCAAATGGAGATGGAGAGGAAAAGGCCTTCTGAAATGTTCTGAAACTTAAAATTTACCTCCTATGGTCCCTTTCTGAGGAGGCTGAGTATTTACTCCAGAAAAACTTGAGTAGAAGCCAAGAAAGAAGATGTAAGTGATGAGAAATGGAGAAATGTAAATAAAAGAAATTCCAGTGTGACAGCTGTGCAGCAGGCCAAAATTAAGCAGAAATACGCAAAAAACATCCAAAAAGAATGTCTTCATGAAAGAAAATGGGAATGCATCAAACAATAGAATGATTAAGTGGCTGGATGATTATAACAACATGGTAAAGAAAGTATGTATTTCTTTTGTCAGCAAGAGAAAAGAAAGTCAATTAGAGACTTTAGGAAAAGCAAACATATTAAAAAAAATCATAATCCAGATAGGAAGTAAAATAAAATGAAGCGTAGATTTAAGCTATTGACGAAGTATAAGAAAAGAGAATCCACGTGATCTGGGTGCTTGAAATAAGCCTATGCTGAGTGCTGTGAGATTTGGGACATTGGGCCTGTGTATCTGTCAGGGTTCAACGAGAGAAACAAAACCAGTAAGAGATATATATTAAGAGATTTTTTGCCAGGGATTGGGATATGCACGTATGGTGGCTAGCTAGGCAAGTCCAAAATCCAAAGGGCAAGCCATCAGGCAGGGCAGCTGGGCCCCCTGGCTGTGAACTGAAGCTTCTGTCCACAGGTGGTATTTCTTCTTCAGGGAAGCTTCAGTTATGCTCTCAACCTTTCAATTGATTGATTCAGACCCACCCAGATTATCTACACAGCCTCTACTTAAAGTCAACTGATTATGGACTTTAAGCACATCTACAAAATACCTTCACAGTAACACCTAGATTTGTGTTTGATTGAATAACTGGGGGGGGCGGGCTGTAGCCTAACCAAGGTGACACGTCAGACTGTCATCGTGTGTGAAGAAGGAATTATAATCCTAGACTGGTATCTGGCTCTGCAATAAACAAGCCTTGCACAATAACAATACTGTTAACTACACTGGGTTGTTTTTCAGCTTCCAGAACAAGCTTTTAGACAAAAGATTGTTGATATTTTTGTAGGGCATAATTTAAGCGTCATCAACATTGTCAATGCCAAGATATGGCTTGGGATACCAAAGGATATCAAGGTGCTTGGAGAAGGGTGGTTATTGTAGAAGTCACTGGGGTGTTGGGGTGGAGCTGCCAACAACCTAATCATTCAGTAGTTGAGGGCTGGTTAAATGAAGTGTGGAATATTCATATCATGAAATACTTTGGTATGCATAGGCTGAAAACATGATGTAGAGAATTCTCATCACCTGGTATGAGAATTCCAAATTATACTGTTAAGTGAAAAAGCAAAGTACAGATCAATGTATTTAGCCTATTAAATGCATGTCTGTAAAACAAAACAAAACAAAACAAAACAAAAACCCAAAAAAATGCATGTCTGTATATACTTTTTTCTAGACCATGTATATACTAACAGTACACACTCACACATACATACAGATGTATGTATGTATGTTTAGACGTGTATGCATGTATATACATTGTTTAGAAAGATACCCAAGAAAGGGAACTTTTATTTTTAGTCTGACTCCTTTATGGAAAGCAATTGGGGTTTATGGAGGAAGGGAAACTTTTATTTTCCATTTTGGGTACTATTTGGATTTTTAAAAATAATGTACATGTAATACCTTTATTATTATTTTAAGGTTACTAGTGTTATCTGACTGATAGGATTAAGAATCATTTAAATTTTCTTCCTATTTTTCCAGGCTAAAAATATACACACATAACCTAACAAATGTTACTTTATCTCTTTTTAATTTTTAAGTTTTATTTGTTTATTTTTCATTGAAGTAGAGTTGATTTACAATGTTGTGTTAGTTTCAGGTGTACAGCAAAGTGACTCAGTTATACATATATATGTATATATCTATTCTTTTTCGAATTCTTTTCCCTTATAGGTTATTACAAGATACTGAGTATGGTTCCCTGTGCTATACAGTAGGTCCTTCTTGGTTATATATTTTATATGTAGTAGTGTGTATATGTTAGTCTCAAGCTCCTAATTTATCCCTCCCCCTCTTTTCTCTTTGGTTTGTTTAGTTTTGTTTTCTATGTCTGTGGGTCTCTTTCTGTTTTGTAAATAAGTTCATTTGTATCATTGTTTTTAGATTCCATACATAAGCAATATCATATGGTATTTGTCTTTCTCTTTTTGGTTCATTTCACTTAGTATGGTAATCTCTAGGTCCATCCATGTTGCTGCAAGTAGCATTATTTCATTGATTTTTATGGCTAATATTCCATTGTATA
Source organism: Leucopleurus acutus (assembly GCF_964270905.1). Lineage (NCBI taxonomy): Eukaryota > Metazoa > Chordata > Mammalia > Artiodactyla > Delphinidae > Leucopleurus > Leucopleurus acutus. The sequence goes on from NC_139161.1 coordinate 54,611,857, forward strand.
TATATACAGCACATCTTCTTTATCCATTCATCTATCAGTGAACAATTAGGTTGCTTCCATGTCTTGGCTATTGTAAATAGTGCTGCAGTGAAACAAATGTTACTTTAAAATGTTTACTGAACACTTACTATATGCTTGGCAGTACAAAATCTGGTCATGCAAAGGTAATTAAGAGCATCTGCCCTGAAGGAGTAGGAGACACATGTATTCAACCAGAATATTACAAAATGTTGTGATGTAATGACAGAAATAAGCACAGGTATTATGGGAGCACTCAGGTACCAGACTATGAAAAGCCCCAAATAGGCACCTGGAGAGTGGCAAGAGCTGTTGTCTCGGGTGGTCAGAGAGGATGTGAGTGTGCCATCTGGAGAGGGGGCAACAGGTGACTGGACTCTGCACTTCACTTTCTCATCTATGAAATAGTGACTAAACAGTTATCTCACAGATTTGCATCTAGATGAAATGAAATTGTATCTCTAAAAAGCCCGGCACGTAGTGGCATTTAAATCTGAGTGATTTTCTCCTTCCTCTGACTCAGACTAGAAGCTGAGAAATTGCACCAGGTAGAGGTTTCCATTTTTTTTCTACATTAAAACACTAACAAAAACCCAGAGGTAAATGACTGGCTGGTTAGAGACAGAGGAAAGACGAGAGCACAGATCTCCTGACACCAGGAGATGACATGGTAGATGCTCCTACAAGCACAGAGGCATTTCATTGTCTCCAGGTTTCCACGTGTTGTGACGGGACAGTAAGAGGTGGAGCGGAGAGTAGGTGGTTCACAGAGCCCCAAAGCACAGGCTGTGTTAGGCTCGTTGAAGGTCAGCCTCCCTCTCTGCAATGAGCTGTCCACCTCTGTGACCCAAGAACCTTCGGGCTTTACTTACCTCTTCCGCACCTCCTGTCCCCCTCAGCATCACTGTAGTTAGTCAGTGGCGAGCGGAAGCCTCTGATCTTCACTTCTGGAGGAGCTACTTATGAATGTGTAGCATAATGTGTATTATCAGAACATGTGCATAAAACCAAGTGTGTTCGAATTGTGTATGTATCTTAGTGAGTTAAAATTGGATGGGATGGGGGCATTTGAGCAATATGGAGGGGGTCCTCAGATGCTCGGTTTGTAATAGAGATGAAGGTGAGAAGTCCACTTCTCCATGTTGTAGCACTAATCCACACAGAGCAGATGAGGTGGGAGCTTCAGCAGCCAAACGTATCTTAGGAGCTCTTAAATTCTTGAGGAATTCTGAGGGTAGGAGCTAATGAAATAATTAGCACTGCACTTCTGAAGGGCAGCCACAGACACACTGCATCTAGAAGCCAGCTGGGTATCTGCACAAGCTAAGTTGACAAAGGGGGTTCTTTAAACACTTCTTAGTAATCAGCTAAATTACAACTTACCCTGTAAAGTGGAGTTCCAAATGAATGCTGGTTAAGTGTTGTGGGGACTTCCCTGGTGGTACAGTGGTTAAGAACCCACCTGCCAATGCCAGGAACAAGGGTTCGAGCCCTGGTCCGGGAAGATCCCACATGCCGCGGAGCAACTAAGCCTGTGCGCCACAACTGCTGAGCCTGGGCTCTAGAGGCCGTGAGCCACAACTGCTGCGCCCACGTGCCACAACTACTGAAGCCCCCACACCTAGAGCCCGTGCTCCACAACAAAAGAAGCCACCGCAGTGAGAAGCCCATGCACCGCAATGAAGAGTAGCCCCTGCTCACCGCAGCTAGAGAAAGCCTGCGTGCAGCAATGAAGACCCAGTGCAACCAAAAGTAAATAAATAAAAAATAAATAAGTTATTTTAAAAGAATAGTATTTAAAAAAAAATGTGATTTCCGGTTTGCTCCGTATAGAAGCCTAGAGTTAAAATTTTAGCTGTGCCCATTATTAAACCAAAACACTACCTTTTTTATTAAAAAGTGAGGGAAGATTTGTGGGGTATTTCTGCTCTCTACAGTTCTTTAATCCTAAAGGAAATTTAACTCCTTGGCTGGGCTGCCACAGACTTTTATCTGGTAGAATACGTAGGGGATTAATTTACCATCACAGGGCTTCAGCTACACCTGTTATCTAAACAAGTACCCACTATACAAGTACATTAACAAGACAAAGAACAAAGAACACCTGAGCATTTTGCCTCTTACATTACATCTTCTCAGAGTTCCTTGGTCCAGGATCGTTGGAGCCCAGATTATTCCTGAATCAGCTAGTGGCAGGTCTTTTGTGATGAATGTTCCTTCTGTTGTAGACAAAATTTGCTATAAACAAGAGGTCAGTTTCTTAATGTACTTCAAGAGCCAGGGCCATAGGCACAATAGGATCAGGAAATATTTATCATCAATAATAGTACTACTGTATATATACATATATCCCCATATCCCCTCCCTCCTGAGCCTCCCAGAAACTAACGCAACATCATAAAGCAATTATACTCCAATAACGATAAAAAAATAATAGTACTACTGCTTACTGAGCACTCCTGTGTGCAAGACACTTTTGTAATTGTTATGCATGTAGTAGCTCTTGGCATCCCCTTAACACATTGGAGTAAGTGCCACTATTATTCTTATTTTGCAAATAAGGAAATTAAGGCTTATAAACAACTCCCCCAAACTACCAACATAAGTAGTTTGTTAACTATCTATTATTCCAAAACAAATTATCCCAAAGCTCAGAGGTGTAAAATAATAATAAACATGTATCATCTGACACAATTCCTAGGTCAGGAATTCACGAGTAGCTTAATGGGTACTTCTGGCTCAGGACCTCTTACGAGGCCACAGTCAGGATGTCAGTTGGGGCTACATCATCTGAAGGTCTGACTGAGGCTGGAGAATTTGTGTCCAAGATGGTGCAGTCCCGTGGATGGCAGGCTAGTGCTGGCTTTTGGAAGGAGGCCTCAGTTTTTCACTATGGGGTCTTCTTCAGGGGATACTTTAATGTTTTACAACGTTGCAGCTGATTTTCTCCAGAGTGGATAATCTAAGAGAGAGACAAGATGGAGACGTCAATGTCTTTATAATCTAGTCCCAGAAGTCACCCACTGGCACTCCTATTATCTTCTGTTGGACACATAAACCTGCCATGTTTCAGTGGAGGGAACTCTTTTTTTTTTTTTTTTTTTTTTTTTGTGGTACATGGGCCTCTCACTGTTGTGGCCTCTCCCGTTGCGGAGCACAGGCTCCGGACGCGCAGGCTCAGCAGCCATGGCTCACGGGCCCAGCCGCTCCGCGGCATGTGGGATCTTCCCGTACCGGGGCACGAACCCGTGTCCCCTGCATCGGCAGGCGGACTCTCAACCACTGCGCCACCAGGGAAGCCCGGAGGGAACTCTTATACAAGGGCATGACTACAAGGAGGAGAGAATCACTGGGGGACATCTCAGAGACTGGCAGAATTCTGATTGGAGCCTGGGGTCTCCTCTCTGCAAAGCTGTACTGTTGACCACTCTATAATACTGCCTTCCTAAAAAAATTGTCCCTGATGTGTTCAAGACATTTGGATATTCTTGAAAGGGTAACCAATGACAAAATAAAAAAACTCTGTATTGAGTGTTTACTATGTCCCAGGCATTGTACGAAGTTATCTGCATCATTTCCTCATCAAGCCTAAGGATGAGTCTCAGGATAGAAGTTCAAGGATTTGCCCAGAGCCTCAGAGGTGAAATAAAAATGGTCTTTATGAACATGAAGCCTGTGTGAGATCAGTGACCAAGTATGAATGGGGTCACTTATGTGAGGGGAAGAAAGAAGGCAATGTAGCTTGAGTCTGTGATTGAGAGGACTGACAGCAGAAACCAGAGTTGAAGTTGAAAATTAGGCGGATGCAGGCAAAAGAATATCATCATTCAACTGGAACACCACTGAGCTAAACTGGAGGGTAAAAAACCTAAGAAATAGGTAATGTAAGAATTCTCAGGGCACTAATTGTACACTGCAGTTAGTCAAAGATTATATTGATCTCAGAATCTAGTTCTGTTCAGCTGAATGGACTTACTTTACTCAGAGACATCATTTTGTGTTCTTAAAGACAGGGCAACAAGAGATAAAGAAAACTTGGTTTCTGAACATCTTTCTAGACTAGATATATCCATGTGAGTAAGTAGGAAATTCCTTAAAGCCAAATTATTTCCCACCTTAAATGAGATTTTTCCCCATTATTATCCATTGGTTTAACTAATGCACAACTTTACAAATCTAATCCATGAACTAGTCATAGAGTGTCAGTGGGCATTTGCTCAGAACTGTGCTAACTGGTAGGAGATATTTAGAAGTATTAAGGGATCATCCAAGTCCTAGAGAAGCTTAGATTCATTTGGAGAGAAAATACCTATGTGGGCAACTCTACACAGTGACTGAGAGGTCAACTTTTTGAGTTATTTTATTTTTATTTTATTGGAGTATAGTTGATTTACAATGTTGTGTTAATTTCACGTGTACAGCAAAGTGATTCAGTTATACATACACATGGATTCGTTCTTTTTTAGATTCTTTTCTCATATAGACCGTTACAGAGTACTGGGTAGAGTTCCCTGTGCTATAGATTAGGTCCTTGTTGGTTATCTATCTTATATATAGTACCGTGTGTGTTCATCCCAAGCTCCTGATTTATGCCTCCCCCACACATATCCCCTTTGGTAACCGTAAGTTTGTTTTCGATATCTGTAAGTCTGTTTCTTTTGTAAATAAGTTCATTTCTATCTTTTTTAAAAATTAGATTCCACATATGAGTGATATCATATGATATTTGTCTTTCTCTGACTTACTTCACTTAGTATGATAATCCCTAGGTCCATCTGTGTTGCTGCAAATGGCATTATTTTGGTTTTTTTCATGGCTGAGTAATATTCCATTGTATATATGTACCACATCTTCTTTATCCATTCCTCTGTCAAGGACATTTAGGTTGCTTCCATGTCTTAGCTATTGTAAATAGTGCTGCAATGAACATTGCATGTATGCTTTCTGATTATGGCTTTCTTCAGATATATGCCCAGGAGTGGGATTGCTGAATCACATGGTAGTTCTATTTTTAGTTTTTTTAAGGAATGTCCATACTGTTCTCCATAGTGGCTGTACCAGTTTACATTCCCACCAACAGTGTAAGAGGGTTCCTTTTTCTCCACACTGAGAGGTCAACTGCTGTTCATAGACACTAAGCTTAGAGGGAGGGCAGACAAAGCTGTTCATAGACACTAAGCTTAGAGGGAGGGCAGACAAAGATGTGATGTGAAGACAAAGATAGTAGGGGAAGAATGGGTGGAGGAGGAGAGATTTGAGTCCTGCTTTGATGATGGTCAGGTTTTGGTTGTATCTCCATGTATTTGTTTGGGTTTCTGCAAAAGCAAAGCCTGAGATAAAGACTTGGGTGCATGCAGGTAATGCCATGAAACAAGAGTAAGGTTGAGGGCTTCTCTGGTGGCACAGTTGTTGAGAGTCCACCTGCCGATGCAAGGGACACGGGTTCGTGCCCCGGTCCGGGAAGATCCCACATGCCGCGGAGCGGCTGGGCCCGTGAGCCAAGGCCGCTGAGCCTGCGCGTCTGCAGCCTGTGCTCTGCAACGGGAGAGGCCACAGCAGTGAGAGGCCTGCGTACTGCAAAAAAAAAAAAAAAAAAAAGAGTAAGGTTGAGTATAGTAAGAGTGAGACAGGGAAGGAGGAGCCAGTAAAGGGTGCTCTACTGCTGTTAAGGAGCTCAGCTCCTTGGGGACGTGGGAAAAGCATACAGAATGCTTCCTAGACTTTTCTATCTGAAGGACAGGCGGCTGCGGCATCAATCCATGGGCTGCCATCCCTCATTGTTTGCGGGTTAACCCCAGAGGCATTAAGCTCCCTGATCTTCCTGACTGTGCCAGGATGAGAGCTGAGTAGATGTCTGTGGCTTCAAAGAAATCCCTAAATCACAAAAATTAAGAAATGTCATAGCATGCCCTTGAGATGGCAGCGAGCCTGGAGCTGCCCATCGCAGCTGTGGCTGAAATCAGAGGTGGGTGGAGGAGATGTGGTGGAAGGCACAAAAATCGTCTGCTACAATCAGGAAAGTAAAAGCCATTTTCCCATGTACCCTTTGATTGTCACCCGCCAGAAATGTCTCACATCGCCGCCCCTAGCTGGAAGGGAACATGAGGGGTGAGCGGTCTTGGTGGAGCGGTCTGTGAGTAAGGGTAGAATGGGAATGGATATCGAGCAGGCAATCAGCACAGCCTGCCCAGTGTCAAGTCTACCAAAGTAGCCACTGTCTTCTCTTTCCCCATGTAGAGCTCCCCGCTCCCCCTAAATATCCATGAGTCATGCAACATGGGGGCAGTTATGTTGGGATCTACCAGCTAACTTCCCACCAGCAACTTGTCAACATTTCACTTTGCTGATTCCTATACCCTTGTGCCCCATGCAGCGTGTGGAAGCGGTAGCCGCCATATAATCCGCCCTTTAACTAAATGCTACCCACCCTCTTCCACAAATTTAGTTTCATGTGGTAATCCTTGAGAAGAGCACAAGCAATGGGATGGCCCATCATGTTGGCAAGCCATGGGCTAAGCTCTTGCCCTTCACTTTTGCTACTTGACCGCTTGACACGTGGCAATATTCCCGGGTCGAATTGCTCCAGGAAGATGAGAGTCTGTAAGAGTTTTCTTGGAACAAATGAAAACCAGAAGACAGACATGGCCTCCCTCCTGGCTTTCCATTCTTTGCCTGGCTTTCCTCTGGGAAGGAATCCTCAAGACTCTCCCAACTTGATTTACTCCTTTCCAGAAACCTCCAACACAGGAAAAGGTTGTCAGTGGGAAATTCAGTCCAGTCTCTTACCATTTTCTCCTGTTCCTTTCTCTGTGGGGAAACAATCGTGCTGAGGCTGTTACCACTGGTGGCCATGGAAACAGAATAATTGACATAACAGTGTGAAAGTCATAAACTTAATGAAACTTTAGTTTTTATTGCACTTCACCTTCATCTCTGATTAAATCAGATCTGCATAATGTGAAGATATTAAATTTCGATGATTCTCATTTTCTCTCCCCTGCCAATAGGAAGAAGGCTCTGTTGTGAGGGAACCCTGCCGGTGGGCTGGGAATATCATGGCTCTAGATTTTGCTGAAAAATGTTTTTTAACATTGGTGCTGGCTGGCCCACAAAGCAAAGCCAACTTTTGAGAAGTGGTGGGATTCTGGCTCCAGGGAGATACAGCTGCTTTCCTCTGGCAGATGGAGACTTTGTGAAGGTTTGGAGATACCAGACATCAGTGGGTCAGAGCATCAAGGAGACACATGGATTCAAGAACCAGGTCCAGAGCACTGCATCTGGGCCAGGACTGTGAGAGAGCCGGAGACTCGGAGAGGAATGAGATAGAGCACCGCTTGCAACAAAAACCAACAAAAATGGGGACTGGGAATGGAATCCGTGCTGGCCAAGCAGTAAACCACTGTGTGACTGCCTTTCAAGCATCATGCTAGGTTCTCCAGAGATTTGAAGATTAATGATATTGATGATGATGCTATCAGAGCTTTCACTCCCACAAGTGCAATATGAAAGGTAATTTGACAAAAGGACAAAGTGCTCTAAAAATTTTCAGGAAAAAGTGCTTACTTCTAATAGGGGTCTTCAAGAAAACATCACAGAGGTGTTGCCTTTAGCCGGCGCTTATATGTTAGATGTCCTGCAAAGTGCTTTACTGGCTGGAGACTTCATCTTCTTGGATTTTAATCTATCCCAGAAGAAAACAGAAAAAACAAAAATCAGAAATGAGAGTATAATAAGGCAGTGGTTCTCAACTGGACATGCTTTTGCCCCCCTCTCCTCCTCCCGGAGGTCATTGGACAATGTCTAGTGACATTTTTGGTTGTCATCACTCTGGGAGGTGCTAGTGGCACCTAGTGGGTAGAGGCCAGGGATGCCGCTAAACATCTGACAATGCACAAAATAGTCCCCCACAACAAAGAATTATGTGGTCCAAAATGTCAAGAGCTATGAGGTTGGGAAACCCTGGAATAAGGGGAAATGCAGTGCTATTAACATGCTACTGATGCCCTCAGACCAGGAGAGAGCCGCTGGACAGATTCCTACACTAAGTCCTGCCCCTGCAGGACAGATGAGGGATGGTGGGGAAGTGACAGGTGAGGAGGACCAACCCTCTGTGTCCAAAGGTGTATCATCCGTGAGGCTGGAGCAGGAGGGGAGCTGGACAGAGCCACACCTGGGTTTGCTTTCGAGTCTCGCTAATTTTCCTTCTTTGGCTTTGCTTACGTGCCAAGGGCCCTTGGGACCCTCCTTGTGTCCACCCCTTTTCTCTCGTATTCCTCTTCCTCTCCTTGACAACTTTCCCCTATCCTCTGTTTTTCCATAGTTTAAGCAGCAGGTGGGTAAGGATGATGTGTTCGATGTCAGGGTTAAAGAGGTGAGATGGGGGAACAGGTTCAATTTCAGGGCCCCATTCCTCTCATTTTAAGACTTTCTAGAAAAGAAGACCTGACATTCACTTGCTCAAGTGAAAAGAAAATGGCCACATACAAACAAACAAACAAAAATGACTAGCTATGAAGTTGCTTTAAATTCTTGGGCTTGGATCCTTGGTTTTAATTTTCAGTAAATATTCGAGGTAGTTGCCACCCATTAATGGATGAAGAAACCATGCCTCAAAGACATTAAGGAAATCTTCCAAAGTTGATACAGCCAGGAAATGATCGTCTTGGCATTCTGTGATAATAAATCAGCCAAAGATGACCTCTGTCTGTTGGTCGCTAGGTTATTTCTTCACTGTAGGCTGAGTTCCATTTGCTCAAAAGCCCACTGGCACCAAACTCAAATTTTTACACATCCAATGTTTTTTTTTTCTGTGTAAATGAAATTTAATAATAAATGAGATGTGCTCCCAGATAAAGAAGTTAATAACAGGCAGAGAAAGCAGAGGTTCAGATGATATAGGCGGGAAGGGGATTGCGGCCAACCTGGCATATTGGGAGACATGACCTGTGTTGAGAGGAGAAGACGGGCTCTGGGCAAGAGTAAAGTGAAGGCAACAGAGAAATAAGAAAGCAGACAGTGAATTGGATATGAGATTATGGGGTTGGTCTCAGGAGAGGCGATTACATGTACTGTTGGGGGCAGTGTACAAGAAGGCTTCTGTGTGTGGAGAGAAAAATGTGGCCAAAGAAGAAGGACCCCTGAGCCAAGCAGAGAAAGACTGCAAGATGGGAGACAGCATCCCTGTGAAAACTGCCCCACTGCGAGCTGCATAGGAAAGCAGGGGGCGGGCTCAGAGTCCGCTCTGCCCCAGCATGTTAGGGAAGAACCAAGGCAGCCCAGTGGTAGTATTGACTGGGCACCAGACTCCAGTGGTGGCCATGCCGTCACCTAAAGACACTGACAGCGTGTGCACCCTACAGGCAGCACAGCCAATTGTTTTAAAAATAGCCCAAACAAGCAAATTTTTAGCCATTTAGAGCTTGCCTCTTTGCATACTCCAGGAAACCTCACCCCACATCTATCGGCAATTGACAAGATAAGCCCCCAGCCATGAAGACCCCACGCTGCCCTGGCCCTTCAGAGCTCTCTGGCCCAGAGACTCCCCACTTTGCTGCTAAGTGACAACCCTTAGATACAAGCCCCCTCTTTGACTGCCCCCTACCCTGGAGTTCCTTGCCCTCCTCCCCTTCTGGATGGCAGCCCCTAAGCCTCTGAGCTCTCTCCCTATGAAAAGTTTCCCCTTCCTGCAACTGCCCAGTACAGCTTGTTGTATGTTACTGCCCCTTGTGTGTCACCTCCCCTTGATCTGCCCCAAATCCCTCAAACTCCCTACACATTGCAAGTCACCTTCAGGCTCTGAACCCAGTGGTGTTTCCCTCTACCCCATAGCTTCCGACTTTTCAACAAATGTAATTATGCAAGAGGTATAGCTCTAAGCAGTATTCCCAGAGGAGGGCCTGGGGTTCATCTGAAACCTAATACATTTTGCTGAGTACCCCCAAACCTGGGAAAAGCTAGTGTCACCTAGAGAGAGCAGAAAGTTCTTATAGAGATGCTTAATAATAATCACTATGACAATTTCCACATTCATCCTCTGAAAGGGAATAGTACTCTAAGAGTTGATGATAATAATCACATTATCAATAACTTCCGTTTGTGGAGCATCTGCTCTGTTCCAGGCACTTACTGTCTCACCCATAGCTCTATGAGGTTAGTTGATGTAGCCAACATCTTCGACAGAACCATTCAGGGGCAACTTCACGTTCTCCAGTTCTTGGGCTGTGGAGTTATTTGTGTAGCTGGTAGGGACCCCCTCTCCTCCCCAGTTTCCACATGCATCTTGTCAATTTACCGCCTCGCTTAAAGTTCCATAAAACCTAACACAGGGGACCCACCCACCCAAAAGAACGTGTGCCACTCCTGACTTGGGGTTCTGTCCTGGTTCACCCGCTGCCTGGTCGCTGAGCTACTTCTGTTCTTTCTGGGACCATCCCAGCCATTCTCCAGCCCAAAGGGATCCCTACACTGAAGGGAAACAGTGCCTTTTCGCTGGTAGAGACCCAGGCACAAAAGCACGCCTGTGGGTCCTGCAGTCACTGGGTACCCTGAGGGAGTGCAGGAGAGCTGTTATTGCCCAAACTTCAGCTCTAATATATCTGTTACATCTTCCTAAAAAACATGATGGTGGCAAGTCCAGAGGCTGGGCATACAACTTCAGTGACATGAGAGAAAATGTAGGTCTCAACCTGGGGATCGATTTCAAAGTGGGAGGTGTGGGGAATATGGACAAACCACAGGTACCATTCATCAAAAGTCTCAGCTCAGCCTCAGAATTAGGGTCGATAACATGTAGGGAGACAGGGCATGTGGCAGAGGAGATCCAGGATGCTGTGGGGTTGTCTAGTTGCAGGACGCAAAGAGCCAGTGGTGGGCATCTAAGCCAATGATGGGCATCTAGGGCCAATTACAAGAAACTCAGACCCTCCAAGTGGGTAACAGCCGGTGACTCCATCACAGGGAGAGAGGCAGGGCCTGGAGGGATAAGCAGATGTAACGTGGATGGGATTTAAAGAAATACTGATAAAGGAATTTCTCTATTTGGTCTCTTTAAGGATAAGGTTGATTCCAGAATCTATGGAGTGGAAGAAAGTACTTTCACAACAGATCACAGGGTAGAGGAGATTCTGGTTAGAAATGTAGAGATCTCTAAAAACACGGGCCAAACAGAATTTTCTATCGTCTGCCTGTTAATCTCAAGACGCTGTCCCTGGCCTCCCTGCCAAAGGTTGATCACTACATCTTCCTCCCTGTTTGACCATGGGAGATGTAAAGAGAAAGCTCCTCTGTGTTCTGTCTGCTCGCAGAAGACTCTCAATACCTCTGGTTACCAAAGGTGTGTAGGTTTTTCCCACGCTGGGCAGTTCTCCAATCCTCTGCCACCAGTTTAACTCAATTCAAAAGCTGTCTATCTGGAGTTAGCACAGACCTCACAGGCTCAGTCCCAAAAGACTGCTCTTACTTCAGACGCCTTCGCAAGTCGAGGTTGTCACCAACTGGCTATAAATCAGAGGTTCCCACAACCGTCTCCTAAAGTACCACCCTTGGCTAGAATGGCTCACAGATCTCAGGAAAACAGTTTGCCTACTAGATCACTGGTTTATTTCAAAGGATATAAGTCAGGAACAGCCAGATGGAAGAGATGCAGAGAGCAAGGTGTGTGGGAAGGGGCGCGGAGATTCCACACCCTCTCTGGGCTCGCCGTCCTCCCCAAATCTCCATGCCCTCATCGGCCTGGAAGCTCTTCAAACCCCTCAGTTTGGATTTTTTTATGGAGGCTTCATTACACGGGGATGGTTGATTAAATCACTGGCTATTTGGTGACTGGACTAAATCTCCAGCCCCTCTTCTGTCCCTGGAGGTCAAGATGGGGAAGGAACAGGAGGCTGAAAATTCCAGCCCTCTGATCATGTGGCTGTTTCCCCTGGCAACCAGCCCCATCCCTAGGGGCTTCCCCAAAAGTCACCTCATTAACATAAACTCTGGTTTGGCTGAAAGGGGCTCGTTATAAATAACAGAAGACACTTTTATGGCTCTTCTCCCTCAGGAAATTCCAAGGGTATTATTAGGAGCCCTGTGCCAGGAATTCTTTGGGTGAAGACCGAAATATATGTTTCTTATTATAAATCACAATATCACAGGAGGCTGAGTGTGGGAAGGGTCTTTCCAGGCTGCATCCAGTGTGCGCTCACCCATGTGTCAAATCCCCACATGCCCCACTCCTTCCCTAACTCTGATGTCCTGCTCCTGTCTGGTCTGGATCATACCTTGAGGTCTACCTGATTCCAGGTCCAGGCCCAGCTCACTCAGATTGATTTGACAGCTGCCCGGAAGGACAGCATTCTCAATGCCAGTGTCTTCATTCCTCCAAGTGCCATTCACGTGGCCCTGTTTTCCGACATGAGCCTCTAGTATCAGGAATGATGGCCTCTGTAAAAGATGCCTCACAGCCTACGATGGCGACTCATCACAGTGACACAAGGAGACACTTTGCTCGTGAAACACAGCAAAGCCCTTTGGAGAGAAATGATCTTCCTGAAGCATATTCAAGAAAACCAACGAGGCAGACGTTGCAATTCTCCCGGCCTCAGACACATCCTGAAACTGTCTCTTTCCATGTTCTCGGGTTTGTTCCACGTGCCGCGTCTCACCAAGTACCTTCTGGTCTCCTCCACGTGCGGCGAGGGCTTCTCCCCGGGGAGCCCCAGCGCACACTCTCAGAGCCCCAGGAGGACTCCGGTGTGTGTGCAAGGTCTCATGACGTCTCCTGTGCAGAACTGAGCACAAGGGCAGATTGTATGTGGGAGGAGATGTTCTCTTGGCGTCTGCTCTAAATGTTGTTGCTGAGTTCCTCGTTCCAACAGAGGGAAATGAATGGGGATTGCCTGAACTACACTTGAGCTGAAACAAATGAGATAACTGGGATTATGGGGACTCTGCAGAAAGAGTTTTCCTTTTTCTCTTTTTATCCCTAACTAAGATCTATGCGTAAGTTAGTGGACAGTTTGCTGACAGACCTTTTCCCACCCTTCCCTCTACTCTGCTTCTACTGGACGGCCCCCACTATGGCCCCAGCTTCTGAGCTCTGGAAACATCTTCTGTGGTCCCACCCCTACAGTAGCGGTGACCTCCACTGTCACTAATCTTGACTTCCCTGCTCTTCTAACACCTGTGTAACCAATTCCCTGAATACAAGTCCTTCTGTTTTAAAGACCTCTAGTTCTTCCTCTTTTTTGGCTGATCAAGTTCTTAATAGCTAATAGCTAACACTTTTATGGCATTAGTGCATGCTTTACGTTATTAATTCATTTGATCCTCATAACTTTCCTCATGAAGTGGGTACTGTCATTCTCCCCATTTTACAGATGTGGAGACTAAGGAATAGACAGGTTCTATGGTAAATTAGTGGTGGAGCTGGGGTTCAAGATGGGTTCTGAAATCCATGCTCTAAAAGCACAACATGCAACACACACACACACACACACACACTCACAAATTATCTTCAATCACAGAATTTTTGAGCAAGGGCACATTAGGGTAATGGTTCTCAAAGTGCAGCTCCCAGACCAGCAGCCTCACCATGACCTAGGAACTTGTTAGAAATGCAGATTTTAGGCTCCACCTCTGACCTACTGAGCCAGAAATGGAGAGAGGGAGAAACACTCTGTGTTTTAACACGCCCTGCAGATGATTTGGATGCTCGTAAAGTTTGAGAACCAGTGCTTTACAGCATGGTTCCATCCTTGGATGCTGAGGTCTTGGAACAGTTCCTGGGCCACTGTGATTCTCTCCCTGGAAACCAAGCAGCAGTTGATTCACCTCCCTCTCACCTCCCCTGCTTCCATCACTTCTTGTTCTGCTTGGCATGGCTCCTTTAAGTGGCTGCACATATCCTTTCATCCTGGACAAGATACTGTGGTAGGCAGAATCATGGGCCCTCAAAGATGTCCACATCCTCGCAGTGGTTAAGAATCCACCTGTCAATGAAGGTTCGAGCCCTGGTCCGGGAAGATCCCACATGCTGTGGAGCAACTAAGCCCATGCACCACAACTACTGAGCTTGCGCTCTAGAGCCCGCGAGCCACAACTTCTGAAGCCGGTGCGCCTAGAGCCTGTGCTCCACAACAAGAGAAGCCGCTGCAATGAGAAGCCCACACGCCACAATGAAGAGTAACCCCCGCTTGCCACAACTAGAGAAAGCCTGCGTGCAGCAGTAAAGACCCAATGCAGCCAAAAATAAATAAATAATTTTTTTTAAAAGAGAGAAATCTTTAAAAAAAAAAAAAGTTGTCCGTCTGCTAGTCCTGGGGCCCTTTGAATATGTTATGTTCCAGGCCAGGGGGACTTAAGATTGCTAATCAGATGACCTTAAAATAAAGAGATTATCCTGGATCATCAAGGTGGGTCCAGTGTAATTATAAGAGTCCTTAAAAGGAGAAGAGAGAGGCAGAAGAATCAGAACAGGAGAGATGGCTGATTTTGAAGATGGAGGAAAATGACACAAGCCAAGGAATGCAAGCCGTGTCTAGAAGCTGGAAAAGGCATGAAAATGGATTGTCTCGTAAAGCTTCTAGAAGGAACTCAGTCCTGCTTACCCCTTGATTTTCGTCTATTGAAACCCATTTTGTACTTCTGGCCTCCAGAACTATAAGGTAATAAATTGTGTTGACTTAAACTCTGAGTTTATGGTAAATTGTTATAGCAGCAGTGGAAAACTAATACACGCTCCATAAAAGACATTTTAGGGCATATCTGACAGCTGTGGTCCTAACCACCCTTTTCAACTCATCTCTCACACCTCTTCCTTTCCCAGTCTTGTCCTAGCTTTTTGCACTTGCAAATCTGGGTCGATATTCCCCCCCTGTGCTTTGCCTAAATCCTGTCGCTGTGTCCTCTGGAACACCCACTCTAAGACCAGCTATCTCCCCTCTAACTTCAGTCTTCTCTTGAAACGTTCCTTATCTGGTGCTGGACACCCTCTGAAAGTCCTGGTGTCTCTGAAGGCCACTCTGGCAGGAGTTGAGTTTTCTTTCACAGCCTGAGGCCTTCAGGGTCAGGAAGTAATTTCAGTGTCTTCCTAATTCGCCATTGCTACCTCCAGACCATTGGCTCTTCTCCCTCCTACAAAAACTCTTTCTTATTTCAAGTTCATGCTACACAGCTCTCTTACTCTCTCTCGCTTCTCATTCCTGCCATCTATTAGCCTGCCAGTCACTGCCCATCACCCACTGAAGATGTCAGGTCTTACAGTCTTCCTGTCCCCTCTACTCCTGCCAACATTCTTGATGAGAGGAACATCTATGGCAATGACCCAAACAGCACCCTGGCCCCTCAGTCCCTTGATTCATCACCTCCAAAGATAACCTTCTAACTCTACATCATCTGCTGTCTTCTGTGGTCACACCTAATCCTTCTCACCCCCCATAACCGTATCTCCCTCAAAACTCGCAGCTGCTCCTCCCTCCCTGGCCCCTCCGGCAGCGTCTCCGGCTCCTGGGCCAAGGGTGGGTGCTCAGCCCCCTGATCTGGGTCTGGCTTCTGCAGACGCCCACCCCTCCCAGCTCAGAGGCCGCAAGAACTGCTGTGGGTTTCTGTTCATCCTCGTGGGCCCAGCTCATGCTTGTATTTGACCAGATTCATGCCATGCCTCTGGTGTGGGTGTATCTATAGAGACAGACACACCAGAGAGAGAGTTATGGAGTTATATAGAGAGAAAGCTATCTATCTTCTATATTCTGTCTGTCTACCTATCATCTATCTATACTAGTATATTAGTGGTGGTACTTCTCCAAACAATCCCTCATTAATCCACCGAGAGTGGTATCAGATCAAAGAGAAAAAAAATTTTTTTAAAGACCTCTAAAATCCCCGAATTACACCTGAAAGTCTCCAGGTGTCCTTCAGAGGACCCTTTACAACCAGCAGAGCTGTAATAAATATTCCCGAAAGAGGGGGGCGGTGGGAGAGGCGGGGTTCAGCTCTCATGCCCTTGGCAGGTTACAGTTCAGGTAGGGCTGAACTGTGGGATCTGACGCCATCTCCAGGTAGACAGTGTCAGAACTGGGCTGAATTGCAGAACACACAACTGGTGTCGGAGAACTGCTTGTTGTAGGAACCCCGCCTCCCAGCACACACACTGGCATTGGTGACCCGAATCTTAAGTGGCCTTGAGGGTTGCCTCAGGCACTGTTACCAGGAATCTGATAAGTCACTTAAAACTTTTCTGATCCACAGTCTGTTGGAAGGTTGCTGAGACCAAGGAAGAAAGATGTGGTCTTAATGGTTTGGGCAGTTATGCAAAATGTGGATTATCAGGCATTAGAAGGGAACCAAGGGTGTCACATAGGCCAAGCAGCATCTCTGCTTAACTCTACTAACCAAAGTGTGTTTTGAAGACAGACTTCTCTATGGCGGCTTCCTCAATATAAGATGTGCAGGTGGTTTCATTGTGCAAAGACAGGCACCATGAAAAACAAATCAAAAAAATGAGGAGAACAGGGGGCTTCCCTGGTGGCACAGTGGTTGAGAATCCGCCTGCCAATGTAGGGGACACGGGTTCGAGCCCTGGTCTGGGAAGATCCCACATGCCGCAGAGCAACTGGGCCCGTGAGCCACAACTACTGAGCCTGCGCGTCTGGAGCCTGTGCTCCGCAACAAGAGAGACAATGAGGGGCCCGCGCACCGCTATGAAGAGTGGCCCCCGCTTGCCGCAACTAGAGAAAGCCCTCGCACAGAAACAAAGACCCAACACAGCCAAAAATAAATAAATAAATTAATTTAAAAAAAATAATTTAAAAAAATAAGGAGACAGGATTGTGTGGGATACTTACAGATACTTTCGAGTTTCTGTAAAGTTTTATTTTTCAAACACCCAAAGTAAATGGCAAAATGTTAACATTTGTCATATCAGCAGTGAGTACATGGATGTATGTTATATTATTTTCTGCACTCTTCTCTGGATTTGAAATATTCTATAATAAATGATTTTTTTAATCAAAAATTTAAAAAGTATGTGCCCCATGGAGTTAGTCTCGGCAGTTGAAATCGGCGGGATCAGGTAATGAGCACAGATGGAAACGACCTCCTCCCTCCTATTCAGAGTTTTAAATCTTTATTATGTCAGCTGTCAGAAAAACGAACCGTGGAACTTTTTTTGCAAAGAGTTAGTATAAATTGGCCTTATCTTTGTCAGCCTTGAGGGTTTACTTGGTTTGTATGATGTATTTTTTTCTTGTTTGGGTCTGTTCTGACTTAAGTTATATCCCAATTTTAAAGAATTATCTTTACATGTACGTTCCCCTGCCAATGCACATTTGGTATGGATGGATCTGTGACTTCATTTCATACCTTTAATCATTATGGATTCCAGTTATTCCATGGAAGAACTGATTATTTGTTGGGAACTGATTGTTACCTTAAGTAGCATGTCTGATGATACCTTCCCTGGTATCACTATGGAGTGATTTCTTCCCAATATGATAAATATGTGCAATTTGTACAGCAAATATCTTAATAAATGCATAGGTCAAATATAGAATTTGAAATAACCTTATTATTGACAAAAGAAAACAAACAACAAACAGCCTTGAGGAAGGACTGAGTCAAGCTTTTAGATCTGGTGAGGTCAAATTCTGCACTGCAGTTACTTGAGGCATGGGTCTAGAAGTAAGGTTAAGGGGGCTTTGTAAGCTAGGAGTAGTTTTGGCTGCAAGTAACAGGATGCCTGGTTTACAGAGGCTGATGCTTAAAACACTTGGTTATCTCACAGAGCCCAGAGTCTACAGGTGGGAAGCCCAGGACTGGCTCAGCTGCTCAACCATCTGGACAAGGCCCAGGCTCTTTCCATCTTTCTGTTCTGCCAACCCCAGTATGTGGCTTGTTGTTTTTATGGTTGAGAGATGGTTGATGCTGTTACAAGCAGCAAGACTGCTTTAAAGGAATGAGGCAGAGGCTGGGAGAAATGGAGAAAGCCAGGCTGGGAGAAAAACAAACAAAACCTTTCCTCCAATGGTTCACTTCTTTTATCAACAAAGGAATAACTTTTACAAAACCTTCCAAGCAGACCTGATCCATGATTTGCCTGGGCTTGGTATATTACAACCCTAAGAAAATCAGGGCTGTTTTAGCAAAAACTAACTGTAGAGGAAGAGCTATTAAATTGATAGTAAAGCTTAATGCCTTAAATTTTGTATATCCCAGGTCAGTTTTGGACTGGGGAATGGTAATAGTGCTCTAAAGTTGTTTTGAAACCTATGGTGAATAAAGAAAATGGCTTTTTTTCTTTTCCCCTAACAAAGCTATTTAAGGAACTCACAAAATAATAAACTTCAATTTTTGCAGACTTATTAACCTTTACTGTTGTTTTTTTTTTTTTTTGCGGTATGCGGGCCTCTCACTGTTGTGGCCTCTGCCGTTGCGGAGCACAGGCTCCGGACGCGCAGGCTCAGCGGCCACGGCTCACGGGCCCAGCCGTTCCGCGGCACATGGGATCTTCCCGGACCGGGGCACGAACCCGTGTCCCCTGCATTGGCAGGCGGACTCTCAACCACTGCGCCACCAGGGAAGCCCCCTTTACTGGTTTTTTAAAACAGCAAATGAAGAGGCAAGGATTCCTCAGGTTAGAGTGACAAACTCACCCCAGTTCACCCAGGACTTCCTCAGTGTTAGCACTGCCAGTCCATCATCCTGGTAAACCCACCGGTCCTAAGAAAAGAGAATCTGAAGAAGTGATGAAAGGTGTTTGATAAAGAAACGGAATCTTGCAAAAGTTTTGCAAAACCCGGAGGTTCTAGACATTGCATAATGCAATGAAAGGGTATGAATGGGGGGGGGGGGCTTCAGCAATCGCGGGGAGGGTCACAGTCAGAGAGTTAATATTTAAGCAAGAACTAATGGATGACTTGAAGTTGTAAAAGCAAAGGCCAGGAGTGGGCCGTGGGAGGCCACCTTACAACATGCCTCCAAAAATTCACCATTCGGTATGTGCTCAACAGAAATGGGTAAGAAACAGAGCCCCGTGATATGTTCCTGGAGACTTTTGACATTGCTCCTTGACCAGCAGTGCGTTTGGTTGAGTTTATCAGCCCCCGAAATATAATCAAATCTACGCTACATCTTTTCCTGAGATAACAGATATTTGATCTTTTAGTTCCTTGATTTTCCAGACCAGGGATTCTACTCAAAGGAAAAGGAGGTTTGTTTTGCCTAATTCTAAAGGGATCCTATTCTGATTCTCAGTTATTTTCAGTTTCTTTAACCGCAGCTCACAAATAATTGTAATGTAAGGAATGAATTACGTGTAAATAATCCATTATGAGATTTTGTTGGGGAGCAGATGTCTATTTTAAAGATTTCAGTTTCTCCCATTTCCAAAAAACAACCAGGTCAGTGTTTACACATTCTCGACATTCTGTCACCCACCTCATCCATCATAATTGTTCAGAGAAAGTATTGATTCTTCAGTAACATCTGCACATGCTTTTGGTTTGGAGGCTGCAATTTCTAAGGCGTGGGTCCCTTGGATTCACTGAGTCTGATGGTGAGTCCTCTAGGTGGCTTTCTTCCTATTTGGGACTTAGCCATCTCATACTCATGGTTGGTCTAGCCTTCCCGATTTGAAGGTAATTTCCCTAATGGAGAAGAGAAGAGAACAAAATAGAGGTTGAACAGCCTTCTCCCCTGTCATCAGTTGATGTAATAGCATCCGTCCCCAAGTAGTCTGATTAAATGTAATGAAAATAAACTCTGGATTCATTTGAATGGCTTTCATATCTTGGGCTGTTTGTTTTCATTTTTCAGCTCTTTTTAAATATAGGCTTAGATTTGTCCCAGAAACTGAGGACAGAGAAAAATGAAAATGTGTTAGTAAGGGAATAGAAGAAATAGCGCATAAATTTTAAGGAAGTTGATGCTTTGTGGACGGATATTTATTGTGTATGTATATAATCACGCCAAACAAATAGTTTCAAGATGGGGAAATCAGTCAATCGGCAGAATGCTCCTCCCCCCACCCACCCCCCCCCCCCCCGACATTCTGCATATCGGCGGGTTCAGGGACTGGTTGGCACACAGGACAAACTGTCTGCTTTTATCAGTTGGCTGTAGATTTACCACCTTAACTAGCCAATTCTCCTGAGAGACCTCAGGGGCAATAATAGACCAAGTAGCCAAAAAAGTTATCACTGGAGAAGGCACTTCAAGTTTCTCCTGCTTCCATATACTTCTCGCCAATGCCTTCAGTCTTTCTCAGCTTAATTCAACTAACGATGTAGAACATTGCATATTAATGAAGCCCTGTATTTGGTATTATGAGTGAACAGTGTTGAAGATTACAGAACTCCTACCTTGAGATCCTTACATTCCTGAGCAAACTAGGACAGGTTTGTGCACAGACAGCTTGAGATGTGGTAGAATGTGGGCAGTTCCGTAAGGCAAGGTTCTAGTGAAAGAAGGGATCAATTAGCTTAGGGGATCAGGGAGGCTTTATGGGCAAGTATGAATTGAATAGACCTTGCCCTGGGTCACTTGGTAGAATTCTGACAGTGGAGGCGGTGCCTAGAAAGTCATTCCCAATAGGAGAGCCAGTGTGACCCAAGGCGTAGAGGTAGGACACTGCGGAGTGCGTCTGGGGACTCAGAGCAGTCTAGTGCATCGAGCAGGGTTTGCAGAGATCGCGGGTATGTGATCTCACTGTCGTCATCAGTGTCTTCCCACAAGTGTGGCTGCAGGTCAGCAGCATCGCCTGAAGTTAGTTAGAAATGCAGAGTCTCAGGCCCTGCCCCAGACTTACTGAGTCAGAATCTGCATTTAAAAAGATCCCGGGTGATTTGCATGCGCGCTGCAGTTTGAACAAGGTGATCTTTAGGATCATCTGTGTTGTCTTTAATTTGCTGTCCTTCGCCTCATGTGGAAGCCATACTGTCTGTTTCCTTCTACCGGTAGCCACTTCGAAGTCTTTTGAGAATCACTTAAAACCTGGATTTCCTGAAGTTTCAACTTGAATAATGCAACAGTTGCTACTGACTCCTTGTCAGAGAGGAATTTAGACCCTTTCCTTTCTTTCGATCTCCTCCTGCCCACTGCCTCCTTCTTTTCTCACTCTTTTGTGTCTCCCAAGGCTACTCGCTAAAAAGCGTGCATACAACTTCTCTGTCTCAGAGTCTCCAACCAGGAAACCTGATCTAAGACAAGAGCTAAATCTTCAGCAGAGGGAAGTTACTCTGCTTTAGGAAGGGCAATCGTGAGCCTCTGGGGAGAAATCGGGAGGAAGAAGTTATGCAGAAGAAAGAAGATGAATGAGGGGCAGAATGTGGGCACAATGGGATGCTACTGCTTTCTGTGACTCCCTGAAACTTTAGTTAAGTTTGTAAGAATCATGGCATGTTAGCGCTTATGAAATTTCTTGTGGAAGCTGGTTAGGGTCTGACTTCTATACCCCATTGACACAAGCAAGACAGACACCTCGGTCAGTTGCTCAGGCAGGGCGTTCGCAGTCGGGATCTGAGTTCCATTTGGGGACACTTTTCTGAATAGCTCAGGTTAGGGTGCAACCTCCCAGTTCATCTCAGACTAAATCTTCACCCTAGAAGAGACCAGAACTGCATCATCACCACGGATGTTAAACTTTTCGACACGTGGTAGAGGAAAATAAAGATGTGGCTTGAGAGGGGACTGGGGAGTCCATCTCAGATTCAAAAGGGAAATTATGAAGACCTCTCTGAGGCCAGTCCTTTTAGCCAAGAAACGATGCAAAACCGCCGAGGAATCGCCAAGTACGCATGTGTGTATTTTTAAGGGATTGGGACAAACCTTTATAGGTGGACGCCCAGAAGAAAGCATGTGAATCCCAACATGAGTTGCAGTACTAAGCCGTAGTCTCCACGCTGCCCAAGTTCAACAGGACGGGAAGCAGCACGGACTCTGTGGGTGACAAGCATGGTTCACTGCAACTGTACTCCGTCAGAGTCTCTGCAGGAAATCGAATTCACTGCAGATGGTTCAGATGAAGAGAAATACATGAAGAGACCACTCCCAGAGAGCTAGCCTGGGTTTGGGAGACAAAAAGGGATGCGGAGATACCCAGACACCAGCAGCAGAGAGAAGCCATGGCCATCCCTGGGGCTGAAGCCAACATGGGGAGGAAGTTTGTTCGCAGAGCGCATAGGAGTTGGAACAGTAGAGGAGGGACCACCTGGGGGCCTGCAGTCGTGGAGGGAAGCCGAAGTTGAAGTGCCCGAGATGGGAGGATGAAGGGAAGACGTATCCTGACCTCCCTTTCCTCCGGTTTCTAACCTCTTGCCCAAATTTCCTATCAGTTGAACCCAATCAGAAACCATATGGAAAGAGAGCCTGGGGCGATATGGGACACAGAGCAGAGCAGAGAAAGGTGAAGGGAGCCTGGGACGATATGTGATACAGAGCAGAGCAGAGGAAGGTGGAGAAGAATCTGTTGGAGGTTGGTGGAGAAGAGTCGGCAGATGGAGAATAGTCGCATAGGGCTGCTGTCTGGTATGAAGTTCCGCTCTTAAAAAGAAAACAACTCAGTAGCCTCCAGCGTGTGGGTTTGGGACAGATTATTCCAGCAGGCACATGCTAGGAAAGACTGGTTGGCAGGAAATCGCAGCTCAGACGGAGATCCGTGCAAGGTCCCGGGTCTGGCCCTGGCGGAGAATGGGCTTGTGTGCTGCTTCTGGAGGCGCCATGGTGGGCTTGCAGCCGGGCTTCTGATAGCACAGTGACCTGTCTGCATCTAACGTTTTGTCATCTCAAAGTCGGTCCACTGCTTTGCTTGGCAGGATGCTAAAGGATTCTCCTGGCATCCATCTCTCCCTGGCTTACTGCCCTCATTACTACGGTTGAGGAAAATTGGTGAGAACAAGGTTTACTGAGTAGGTTTGGAAAACTCCACTTTCTGTCTCCTGCTGGAAAGCTCTTTTAATAGGTCACGGTCCTGAGGGGGCCACACAGGCCTGTCCATATCATCAGAACCTAAGGAGAACCTATTCTCTGTTCATCTTATCTGCAGAGAGTAGACCTTAGTGCCCTGAGAAAGTTCTTAGAGTTTGCAGAGGTAACCAAAGATCTAAAGCTATAATTCTCGTAAGTCAGAAAGAGAAAGTAAATATCGTATATTAATGCATATATGTGGAATCTAGAAAAATGGTATAGATGATCTTATTTGCAAAGCAGAAATAGAGACACAGACGTAGAGAACAAACATATGGACACCAAGGGGGGAAGGGGTGGTGGTGGGAGGAATGGTGAGATTGGGATTGACACGTATACACTACTGTGTATAAAGTAGATAACTAATGAGAACCTACGATATAGCACAGGGAACTCTACTCAGTGCTCTGTGGGTGACATAACTGGGAAGGAAATCCAAAAAGGAGGGAATATATGTGTACATATAGCCGATTCACTTTGCTGTACGGTAGAAACTAACACAACATTGTAAAGCAACTATACTCCAATAAAAATTGTTTAAAAAATCTTGAAACAAAGATGTAATTTCACTAGCTAACCAGTCAAAAAATAAATAAATAAAGCTGTAATTCTCCATCTTCTGCGTATCTCTCCAAGGGAGGCCAATGTGCTACTCTTCGGAGGTTGGAATCCTTTCAAATGTCTTTCTGCACCTTGGAATTCCAGGATATGAAGTCATTCCTACCACTTTAATATATGTCTTTCTGTCCTCATTGCTACCTTTATGTCTCCCCTGAAATACCATGGCCTTGTCACTGGTTTTGATGTCTCTGGTGTGGCCCTCTATCTCCACGCTGCAACTGGAAGGATCTTCCCAAAATGCAAGTTTCATTAAAGCATGTCCTTGCTTAAAATCCTTCAACAGTTCACCATTGAAGATTCTAGTAGATGCTTTACTGCCTGGCCACCGCCCACCCTCATTCTCATCTTTCCCCAACATCAGCTCTCCACCCAACACGCACATGCACATACACACACACACTACCGTCCGCCACACACCATTCATTACTATGTTTCAACTCCACTGGACATCCCTCATTCTCCGCTAAGATGTCAATATATGGTCTCTTGAATTTTCTGACTCAGGGTATCAAGATGTAGAGACCCATTTCACTCCCCTGGGTTTCTTTTATAAACATCTCGGAAGAAAACTGCCTGAAATGTTTGCTACAAATGAAGTGTGTGATCTTCTCATTAGTTTCTTTCTTTCTTTTAATCACCCTAAAAGGAGTCTCATAAGTCATGCTTAGGATTTACTGGGGATGCATAACAATGAAGCCAGTCTCCTGATTTAGCAACACTCCTGGGATTTCTCCGTCTCCCACTGCAGGGCACAGATGCTGTGCCTGAGAACAGATCGAGGTAGAGGCCTGGAAACCAGGGCTGTCCTGTTGATGACTTCAAGTGGGAAGAACGAGCAAAGCGATGTACTCAGGGAGGTTTTTCAAGTATTAACAGAGAAAGGAGTTTAGAATGTCAGGACACGGGGCTTAGACTGACATTTTGTGTGATAATTATTGAATAT
This sequence comes from Leucopleurus acutus, assembly GCF_964270905.1. Taxonomy (NCBI): domain Eukaryota; kingdom Metazoa; phylum Chordata; class Mammalia; order Artiodactyla; family Delphinidae; genus Leucopleurus; species Leucopleurus acutus. The sequence goes on from NC_139161.1 coordinate 54,636,380, forward strand.
GTAACCAGAAAGTAAAAGCTCTGCATTCAACAGAAAGAGGGAAATCTTTTATTAATACTGATTCCTAGAGAAATTTACTTGGGAGCCTCAAATTTTTTCTTTGTTTATTTTTAAAATTTATATTTATTTATTTATTTATTTGGCTGTGCCACACGGCTTGCGGGATCTTAGTTCCCCAACCAGGGATTGAACCCGGGCTAGGGCAGTGAAAGCGCCGATTCCTAACCACTGGACCACCAGGGAATTCCCTTTAGTTTTTAAAAAGATAATATAAAATCTTCAGGGACTAAACACTATTCTAGGTGCTGGGGAATAGAGAACTAAACAGAAAAGACAATGTCTGTGCTGTCATGGGATAAGACTGGGAGAAAACAGACCCATAATTATACAGTGTTGGGTCAGATAATGATAAGAGCTGGCATGGAAGATAAAGCAGAAGTAAAATGATAGTGCAGGATGGGACAGGGTGACTGTTTATAAGGGCTAATCAGGAAAAGCCTCTTTGGGGAAATGAAGTGTGTTCAGAGACCAGACTGAAGTGATGGAGGGGGCTCTGCAAATATCTAGGGAAACAGCATGCCAGGAACGGGAACAGCAGGGGCCAAGGCCTTGATACGTTCAAGGAAGGACAAGGAGGCCAGTGTGGCCACATGCCATGAGCAGGAATGGTGAGAAACAAGACCAGACAAGCAGCCAGAGCTGAGATCCTGTAGGACCTTGAGGGCCGTGGTAAGGATTTTGAATGCTCTTGGGTCAAGGGAAGCCATTGGAGGATTGAGAGCAGGGGGAATGTGGTTGGTCAATGTTTTCAAAGGATTGTGCTGGCTTCTGTGTGGGGAGTTCTCCCCGTAGGGGGGGAAGAGAGGAGAGGAGCAGCAGGGACACCAGTAGGAGGATGTTACAGGTCTGTGTGTCATGTTAACATGGCATGCACTGAGATGCCAGTGGTGCAGAATGTGAGATGTGGTTGGATTCAGGATGTATTTGAAGTAGGTTAGAAGGATTTTCTGTTGAATGGGATGAGGGTCTGAGTGAAAGACAATCCAAGATATGTGTCCTGAGCAAATGGGTAAATGATGTTGCCCTTTACTGCGGGGGTGCCCAACAGAATTGGGGCGAAAATTAAGAATATGCTTTGGATATCTCAGCTCTCAGCAGCTTATTAGGGTGAAAGTAGAAGTGTTGTTCGGGTAGCTGTATATTCACATTTAGAATTTGGGGTGAAGATTGGGACTGGAGAGTTTGTCAAGTAAATTCAGGATGTGTTTATAATTAAAATTATGGGTTTTAATTTATTTTATTGAAGTATAGTTGCTGTACAATATTACATAAGTTACAGGTGTACAATATAATGATTCACAGCGCTTAAAGGTTATACTCCATTTATAGTTATTATAAAACATTGGCTGTATTCCCCATGTGGTGCAATATATCCTCGTAGCTTATTTTATACCTAATAGTTTGTACCTCTTACTTCCCTACCCCTATGTTGCGCCTCCCCCCTTCCCTCTCCCCACTGGTAACCACTAGTTTGTTCTCTAAACATGTGAGCCTGCTTCTTTTATATTATATTCACTAGTTTGTTGTATTTCTTAGATTCCACATATAAGTGATACAGTATTTATGGGTTTTGATTTTTAAAATTCTTTAGGGTGTAAGGATGGAGCATAGAGGAAGTCTAAAGTGCTAGGTCAGGGGGAAGAGGGGAATACATCCAAAGAGACTAAGAAGGATGGCCAGCAGGTAGTAAGAAATATAGCCATTTGGACTTCTCAAAGCCATGTGAAAAAGTGTTCTAAAAAGGAGGGAGTCAAAAATAATATTTTTTAAATCAGGTCCGTCAGGATGACCTGAATATTTAAAAAAGAATGGAAAATAACAAGTGTTGGTGAGGATGTGTTGGAACACTGCTGATGGGAGTGTAAAATGATGTAGCTGTGATGGAAAACAATATAATGGTGCCTCAAAAACATAAAAATAGAATTACCAGATGATCTAACAATTTCATTTCTGGGTATATACTCAAAAGAATTGAAAGCAGGGACTCAGATATTTGTACACCTATTTCATAGCAGCATTATTCACAATAACCTCAAATTGGAAGCAACCCAAGTGTCCATCAACAGATGAATAGATAAACAAAGTATGTGCTATACATACAATGAAATATTATTCAGCCATAAAAAGGAAGGAAATTCTGACACATGCTACAACACGGATGAACCTTAAAGATATTATGCTAAGTGAAACAAGTCAATCGCAAAAGGACAAATATCGCATGGTCTCACTAATATGAGGTACCTATAATAGCCAAATTCATAGAGGCAGAAAGTGGAATAGTGGTTGCCAGAGGTTGGAGGAGAGGGGAAATGGGGAGTTATTGTTTTTAATGAGTACAGAGTTTCAGTTTTGGAGGATGAAAGTGGCTCTGGAGGTGGATGGTGGTGACGGTTGCACAATGTGAATGCACTTCTTTTGTTTTTAATTTATTTTTTGGCTGCACTGTGCAGCTTGTGGGATCTTAGTTCCCTGACCAGGGATCAAACCCAGGCCCATGGCAGTGAAAGCACTGAGCCCTAACCACTGGACCACCAGGGAACTCCCACTGTGAATGCACTTAATGCCAATGAACCACGCTAAAAAAAAAAAAAAAAAAAAAAAAACCTATACTAAAACTACACTAAGAAAATTTTGCACTCAAAATTTTAGCCAAAATTGTAAATTTTCTGCTATGTATATTTTACCCCAATGTTTTGTGTTTTCTTTTTGTTTGTTTTTTTTTTGCGGTACGCGGGCCTCTCACTGTTGTGGCCTCTCCCGTTGCGGAGCACAGGCTCCGGATGCGCAGGCTCAGCGGCCATGGCTCACGGGCCCAGCTGCTCCGCGGTATGTGGGATCTTCCCGGACGGGGGCACGAACCCGTGTCCCCTGCATCAGCAGGCAGACTCTCAACCACTGCGCCACCAGGGAAGCCCTGTGGTTTTTTTTTGAGGATGGTTTTTCCAACAAATATGTTGGGACAATTGGATATCAATATATATTTTTTAAAGCTAAACTTAGATCCTTATCTCACATAATAAACAAAAATCAATTCAAAATGGATTATAATCCTACATTTAAGAGCTAAATCTATAAAAGCCTTTGAAGAAAAAACAGGAGAAATCTTATAACTTTGGTTAAGCAAAGATTTCTTAAATAGGCCATCAAAAGCATAATTCATAAGATAAAAATTAATAAATTGGATTTCACTAAACATTAAAAAGTCTTCTCTGAAAAGACATTGTTTAGAAAGTTAGAAAAAGTCACAGAATGAGAGAAAATATTGGCAAATTACATACCTGAAAAAATGGTTTATCTCCAGAATATAAAGAACTCCCATAATTCAATCAGGAGACAAACAACCCAATTAAAAATGGGTAATTAAATAGACAATTCATCAAAGAAACTATATGAATGGTTAATAAACACATGAAAGGTTGCTCGACACAATTAGTCATTAGGGAAATGCATATTAAAGCTACAATGAGATACAACTATACACCTACTAAAATAGCTAAAATCCAAAAGACTGAACATACCAAGTGTTGGAGAGATTGTGGAGAAACTGAAATCTTAAAGCACTACTGGTGGGAATGCATAATGATATAACCACTTGGAAAAGAGTTCGGCCATTTCTTTACAAGTTAAATTTAAACTTCCTAAAAGATCTGTCAGTTCAGTTCCTAACTATCCACTCAAGAGAAACAAAACGATATATCTGTACAAAGACTTGTAGGCATATGTTCATAGAAGCATTACTTATAAAAGCCCCAAAGTAGAAACAGTCCAAATGTCCATCAGCTGGTGCATGGAGAGACACAATATTATGTAGTCATACACTGGAATACTATTTGGCAATCAAAAGGAAGAAACTACCGACACAAGTCACAACATGGCTGAACCTCAAAAGCACTATGGTACGTGAAAGATGTCAGATGCAAAGGACCACACATTGCATGATTCAGTTTACATGAAATACCCAGGAAAAGCAAATCTACCTAGAATGAAGGTCGATGATTACCTGGGCTGAGGTGGGAGTGAGGGTTGACCGCAGATGGGCAGGCAGGAACCTTTTCAGGTGATGGAAATGTTCTACATCTGAATTAGGTTATGGTTGCACAGCTTTCTAAATGTATTAAAAACTGGCGACTTACAAGGGGCGTATTTTATGGAGGGCAAATTACACCTCAGTAAAGCTGCTAAAATTGTTCTACGGATTTTTTTTAAAAAGAGAAGAGTATTTTGTACTAGTTGACACTAGTACTGTGTCAAGTTAGTGCCTTGACAAGAAAGGTGCATCCTTTAACTTTAACAAATTAGCCTCTCCTCTTCCTATTGATACGAATAACACATGTTCATATCAGACAACTTAGAAAGTACAAAGAGAAGGAAAAAGAAAATCACCCATAATCCAAAGACAACCACCATTAACATTTTGGCCAGTGCAACTTTTGAAAACTTTTGTCACGTTCTGGCTGACATTATTTCCAAACTTTCATGGAAAAAGGGAATTTCCTGGAGGTGGCGCCAGGAATGTGCGTTTTTAACAAGCCTCTCCAGGCAATTCCAGTGCATTTCAAGGTTTAAGGACAAGCGGCCTAAAAGAAGAACATGGCTACTCCAATGGAAATGCTCCTTTACATAAAAAGGAAAGAAGAACTATCACAGATTGGTCACCAACTTAGAACATGTACCACATCCCGCAGGATGGAGAAAATAGTGAGGCAGAGGCTGATGAGATGCTCACGAACCCACTTCTTCCTTCTGTCAATAAGTTAAATGATATTTCCCAGCCTTCCTGACAGTGGTCAGAGGACGCGCTATTGAGTTCTGCCCAGTGAAGTGTGGGCAGAAGGAGTACTGGCCATGTCCGGGCTTGGCTCTAAATCTCCTGTGGGATCCTTCACTTTTATCCTCTTTGCTCTTCAGCCATCAGAACACAGAACATCCAGATGGGTCCTTAGGCTTAAGACATGGTGGTATAATCAAATGGGAGAGGATTTTGAGTAACTGGGAAGAGAGAAAGCCCTGTTCGCAGAGAGCTCTAGCTTAGGAAAAGCGAGGGAAAGATGCTTCCAAAATGGGGAAGCCACTGGAGATGTGCCTGGCCACACCCCTCTCTATTCTGCCAGTAGAGGCATCTGCCCCCTCCGGAAATGTACTGGCTCAAGAGACTTGCATAGTAAATCAAACGTGGAAAATTATTATCAGGCAGACATGTCAGAGGAGGCAAGGACAACCATACAATAAATTCAAAGGGATAAAGGAGGAAAAAATTAAGAGAGACTGTAACACCTCAAACAAAATGAAGTTTGGGGGAAATGCTCCTGGGAGAATTGTAGGAGGACTGTCTCTAGTACAGAAAGAGCTGATGTTCACCTACTATGCACAGGTCTGGCTGGTTAATTACACCTAGTTTCTAGACTGATGGATATTCCATCATTCATGGTGCCAATGACACAATGAAAGTTGATAAATATTTTGCACATCCCTTCTGGATGGGGGGAGAGGGCATGCAGAAAGAAGGCAGCCTCTCTGGAAGGCCTTTTCAAAGCTGCAAGCATTCAAAAGGCAGTGGAATAGCTGGAGGAGCCCCAGGAGAGTCCTCAGACAGCATTAGAGGGCTTTATGATGGCTTGACAATAGAAAGCTACCTTTGCTCAGTAATGTGGGATTCCCAACCTTCTCAGCCCATGCACTAGCCCCTCCAAACTCACGGTGGAAGAATCCAATGTGCAGTTAGTTCCATGCTATCAAATGCATGCAAGACAATCACCTAAGAAGGGCAAAGTATGAAGGACCTCTTGGCTTTCAAAATAGCACAGCCATTTAAGTCACCAGAGGAAGTCAAATGGCTTAATTCTGATTATTCTTTGGAATGCCTAGAAAGTAGCCTATAGTGGCGTGCAAAAGACCAGGGAACGAGGACTCTTTGGGGAAAGCCCCAGTAGTCAAACCGCCTGCCAAGAATTGGCAGCAATAACTATAAGACCAAAGTCATTAGTCTCTTTCTCTTTATTTCCAGATCATTTGCCAGTTTTCCCAACACCATTTGTTGAATAATCTACCCATTATTTACTGATCTGAAATGCCAACTTCATCATGAAACACATTCTCATGTGGTCGTGGATCCATCACTGAGGTTTGTATTTTGTTTCTTGTTATTCTCTGTGAAGTACAGAGTTTGAAACATATCTTTTATTCATTTATTTATTTATTTACTGTATAGCGCAGGGAACTATATTCAATACCTTCCATTAACCTATAATGGAAAAGAATCTGAAAAATTATAGATATATATGTATATGTATAACTGAATCACCCTGCCGTACACCAGAAACTAACACAACATTGCAAATCAACCACACCTCAACAAAAAATAATTCATCAAGCTTAAGATTTTAAAATTGCACTGTGTGTAATTTATACCCCAATTTTTTAAAACACAGACTAATATATGTATACATACCATCTGCACATTATATAAACACACATATATAATATATATGTATGCATTATATATATATAATATATATGCCTGTAGGTAGATATTTTATAAATATATGCATTATATATTACATACATGTTACCATTTCCAAATCTAATCAAGAAATTATTCTTTTGGCTAATTTTCTTAAAGATATTTTTGATGTGGGCCATTTTTAAAGTCTTTATTGAATTTGTTACAATATTGCTTCTATTTTATGTTTTGGTTTTTTTTTTTTTTTTTTTGGCTGTGAGGCATGTGGGATCCTAGTTCCCCAACCAGGGATCGAACCCACAACCCCTGCATTGGAAGGTGAAGTCTTAAACACTGGACCACCAGGGAAGTCCCTTGGCTACTTTTCTTTTACTCCTGGCAGTTTTGATTCTTTTTTTTTTTACCATCTTTATTGGAGTATAATTGCTTCACAATGGTGTGTTAGCCTCTGCCCTACAACAAAGTGAATCAGCTCTACACATACATACCTCCCCATATCCCCTCCCTCTTGCGTCTCCCTCCCGCCCTCCCTATCCCACTCCTCTAGGTGGTCACAAAGCACCGAGCTGATCTCCCTGTGCTATGCGGCTGCTTCCCACTAGCTATCTATTTTACATTTGGTAGTGTATATATGTCCATGCCACTCTCTCACTTCATCCCAGCTTCCCCTTCCCCCTCCCTGTGTCCTCAAGTCCATTCCCTACCTCTGCGTCTTTATTCCTGTCCTGCCCCTAGGTTCTTCAGAACCATTTTTTTTTTTTTTTAGATTCCATATATATGTGTTAGCATACGGTATTTGTTTTTCTCTTTCTGACTTACTTCACTCTGTATGACAGACTCTAGGTCCATCCACCTCACTACAAATAACTCAATTTCGTTTCTTTTTATGGCTGAGTAATATTCCATTGTCTATATATACCACATCTTCTTTATCCATTCATCTGTCAATGGACACTTAGGTTGCTTCCATGTCCTGGTTATTGTAAATAGTGTTGCAATGAACATTGTGGTACATGTCTCTTTTTGAATTATGGTTCTCTCAGGGTATGTGCCCAGTAGTGGGATTGCTGGGTCATATGGTAGTTCTATTTTTAGTTTTTTAAGGAACCTCCATACTGTTCTCCATAGTGGCTGTATCAATTTACATTCCCACCAACAGTGTAGGAGGATTCCCTTTTCTCCACAGTCTCTCCAGCATTTATGTTTGTAGATTTTTTGATGATGGCCATTCTGACTGGTGTGAGGTGAAACCTCATTGTGGTTTTGATTTGCATTTCTCTAATTATTAGTGATGTTGAGCATTCTTTCATGTGTTTGTTGGCGATCTGTGTATCTTCTTTGGAGAAATGTCTATTTAGGTCTTCTGCCCATTTTTGGATTGGGTTGTTTGTTTTTTGATATTGAGTTGCATGAGCTGCTTGTAAATTTTGCAGGTTAATCCTTTGTCAGTTGCTTCACTTGCAAATATTTTCTCCCATTCTGAGGGTTGTCTTTTTGTCTTGTTTATGGTTTCCTTTGCTATACAAAACTTTTAAGTTTCATTAGGTGCCACTTTTTATTTTTGTTTTTATTTCCATTTCTCTAGGAGGTGGGTCAAAAAAGACTTGCTGTGGCTTATGTCATAGAGTGTTCTGCCTATGTTTTCCTCTATGAGTGTTATAGTGTCTAGCCTTACATTTAGGTCTTTCATCCATTTTGAGCTTATTTTTGTGTATGGTGTTAGGGAGTGTTCTAATTTCATTCTTTTACATGTAGCTATCCAGTTTTCCCATCACCAGTTATTGAAGAGGCTGTCTTTTCTCCATTGTGTATTCTTGCCTCCTTTATCAAAGATAAGGTGACCATATGTGTGTGTTTATCTCTGGGCTTTCTGCTCTGTTCCATTGATCTATATTTCTGTTTTTGTGCCAGTACCATACTGTCTTGATTACTGTAGCTTTGTAGTATAGTCTGAAGTGTGGGAGCCTGATTCCTCCAGCTCCATTTTTCTTTCTCAAGATTGCTTTGGCTATTCAGGATCTTTTGTGAAACATATCTTTTAAATCAAATGAATTAATTACATTATTCAGATCTTCAACCTCCCTATTTTTGCCATTTGATCTGTTGAAGATTTAAAGAAGTATAATACCTTCCTCACCACCATTCTAATTCTGTCAATTTCTCCATGAATAGCAAATATTTTGTTTTTATGTATTTTGATGCAGCATTTTGCCCAGATAAAAGTTTGCTATCAGCGACACATTCTCTGTGAGTTGTAACTTTTGTCAAAACAAAATAAGGCTTCCAGTTTTAAAATCATAGAGAAAAGGTGGCTTCATTTTCATTTCTTTTCAAAATCATTCCAAACAACAAGGAGAAACTGAAACCCAAATTCCATCTTTGATGAAAGCAGAAGACTTGTACAACCCCAAACAATATTGTTACATGAAAAGGGAGCATGAATGGATGACTTATAAATGGCTTAGCAATGAGAGAAAGGTTTATCCCACTTATGGCAGAGGGGAAACTGGTGAGAAGCAGGAAATATTGCCTGGCTGAGAGCTGGAAAACCTTCGGAATTAGAGAAGGCAAGTACCAAAGAAACCAGGGGTGAGGTAGCGTTGACAACCAGAGGGTTATTGAAAGTCTTTACAAGAAGCAATTAGATCCAATGTCCCCTACCCTGCCTACCACTATCCTATATAGTCAGCAATTATCCCCAGTATAAAGCAAGAGAAAAATACTTTTTCAAAAATTGCACCTGAGAGCCTTTAAACTTAGATACATTGACCATAGAGTAGGGCCAGGTGAGATGGAGGTCTGAACATAGGGGAATAAGGTTTCAAAGTCTGTTCATAGAATGATGAGAACATTTCCTATCAGCCACAGAATTCTGGGAGGGAGGCTGGAGAAACCAAATCCTTCTACACACAGCCAAAGAAAAGACCTACCCACATTGACATTCGATTCCCAAAGGAAAAGCTAGGTGGCCACTTGTTTCCCATACAGTGAAATCAATAACTTCCATGGGTGTAGGTTTCAATTAGTTTTTCAGTGCTTCACTCTTAAATATGAACAGCAGAGAATCATGAGACCTCCGAAGACGGCTCCTAATAGAAAAGAGAGGAATCAAAACAAAATCAGCAGAAGTGAAAATAATGCAGAGTTTTAAAGTTTAATTTCTTTAAACTTTAAAGAAACTGTAATTAGTATCCTCAGAAATAGTAAAATATTGTGCATCTATGAAACAAACCTGTTTATAAAGGGGACAGGGAGCAGCGATCAGCGAAGAAGAAGTAGCCTTTGGAAATTAAAAATGTGAAAACCATGACGAAAAGTTCAGTAGCGTTTGTAAGACAAAGCAGAAAATTCTTCAGGAACTTAGATTAAAATTATAAAGAAATAGACAAAAGGAAAGAATCCAATTCCTAATTTTGTCACAATTTCTGAAAACAAAAATCAAGAAAGTGCAGGGGAAGATATTATTAAAGGAACAATAAAACTAACCGTCCCAGAACTGAAGGATAAACAGTTCCAGATTACTTCCTACCAGATGCTCAGCACAGTGGATGATAAAATACATCAGTACACACAATAGTGAAATTTCAGAATACTGAGATAAAGAGAAGAACCTAAAAACATGAAAGGTGGGGTGGGAAACAGGGCACAAGCAAAAATCAGTGATCAGAATGGCACTGGACTTCAAAAGAGCAATGCGGCAAAGACTAAAAATTGGAGAGAAACGAAATCCAACCTATAATTCTAGATTGGCAAGATTTGCAATTAAGTGTCAGGGTAGGAATGCAAAAGTCTAAAACAATATATATATAAACTAGCAGACGTCTTTTTCTCTTTTTTTCCTTCCAGAAAGCAACTAAGGGATATACTCCAACAAAATTAGATAGTAATTCAAGAAAATGAAAGACCGAGGACTCAGAAAAGTGGGGAAAGGGGATGGAGGGATGTCCCAGCTGACAGTGTGGCTTCAAACCTAGAGATGGAGCAGAAGGATGGAGGTCTCAAGTAGTGATGTGTCCTGAAAGAGGTTCAAAATGATAGATTATCTGATGGCTGTAAGCACATGAAGATAATGTTGAGAGATATCTTACAGAGCTTTTGGTATTTATGGGGAAAGTTAGCCACAAGTTGAAGGGAAAAAACAACCTTAAGCAAATGAAAAATAATGAGGCAAGCTCTGACTCCAGGCAAAACAAAAAGATGTACAAGAAAGAAAATACTTATGACAATTACTGGTTAAGCCATTAGCACTATTTACATAGAGATAATAATAAAAACACCTGTGATACACACTGTTGGTTACCTTGCCAGTGTCTACACTCCTTTCTTCCTTGATTCCAAACCTCAATTTTGTTCAGGCAGCAATGTGCCTATCTAAAAACTCTTGCAATGTTAGATTACCTTGCAGTTGGAGGTGTGTGACACAGAGCCTGCTAATGAGACATGAGCTAAGTGTTCCTAGGAAACTTTTTCTTTTTTTTCTCCTCTGGCTTCCCTTCTTCCTTCCTTTTTTTTCCCCTCCCTGAAACATGGGTGCAACATTGGAGGTGTAGCAGCTGTCTTGTGACCATGAGGGCAAAAACTATGAGCCTAAAATGGGAGAACAGAAAAATTTAAAAAGCCTGGGTCCCTAAGGACATCTTAAAACCACCACATCATCTTTTGACTGCCTGAAAGCCATTGCTAGGTGTGTTTTCTGTTACTTGCAGCCAAGCACATTCCTAACTGATACAATAGTGGATATGGACAAACCTCCAAATTGTGATATAACTACAACAGAAGAATGAGAGCAGAGTAAAATGGGTATAAAAAAATCCTTTGCTGGCAATATAAGAAGCTAATATCATTGATCAACTGAGGTCTGTTTATGTCCATTAATTTTAACATGTTTCTTACATATAAGAAGCAGCCAAAAGAACTGAAAAATGTTGCCTTTAGAATGTTGGATGGGGATGAGGGATAAGGACCTGACATATTTGTTATATCCTTTTAGAAGTAAAAAAAAAATTTAGACTGTGCCCATGCTTAACTTTTTTTGATTAAAACATTAAATTAATTAAAAAGTAAAACAAAAAACTTTGTCTCCCATAATGTCTTTTACCTTAGATTTTTTTACTTTGTCTTCTATTAATATGGTAACTTCCATTTTCCATATTTTTCCTTTTTAATATTTCAGCCATGTCTTTTCCCATGCTTTTATCTTAGTCTGTTTGGATCATTTTATTTTAGGTGTGTAAATTGTAGACAGTACATACTCAGGTTTGGGGTTTTGACCCCATCGGTTTTGTCTTTTAATAGAAAAGCTTGATCCATTTGCTTTTATTGATACAACTCCTATGTTTGATCTTTGTTCTGTCATCTTTTTCTGTGCTTTCCACCTTTTTATGTTTTCTTTGCTTTCTGGCTTGACAAGTGGATTTAGCATTTTGAAAGACGTATTTCGTTTTAAGCTCTACTGATTCTTATCTTTAAGGTTTTTCAAAAATGCATTTCAAAAGGCATTTCTTAAACTGTATTTCCTTAACAGTCTGAACCAGGACTGAAATGTTAATTCCTCCAGTTATTATGTTTAAAACGGTACATAGAACTTTCCTGCCTACTTTCTTTTCTGCTTACTTTTCTTCTTTTTCTTTTCTTCTCCCTCATGATCCACATTCACCTTCTTTTCACAACATATTTTTGAGAGTTTTACATTCTGTCAACTATTTCATACTTTTCTTCATGTAACAAACCGTGTTCCATATATTGTACTAGATAATAAGCTTAGAGAAAGGGACACAATTCTTGCCCCCCAGGCACTTGAAGGTGACTAGGAAAGCGATGGTGGTCCAGGGAAGTGGCATAGCAGAGGTCTGCCTGTGTTATGGGGGAGAAACTAGGAGAGGCATGAAACCTGGACTGGCTTCTCAGGGAAGACTTTCTGGTGGAGGGGGCACTTGAGCTGAATCTTAGAGCATGTAGTCCAAGAGTGGGGAGAAATCTTTCTAGCAGAGGGAGCAGCATACGTAAGGACAAGGAAGTAAAATGCCTTGGGTTGTGATAACTACAAACAGCTCAGTGTTGCACGAACATGGTGGCTGGTGAGAAAGGAGAAGGTCAGGGGGGGTGCAACGAGAGATCCACTCACTAGGTCATAGATGGCTTTGAATGTCCCTCTCAAGAAGAATGCTACTGAAGAATCCTAAGTAGGATGCAGATGGGACTGGGGGAGGGTAGCAATGAGGATGGAAGGTGGCAGGCCTTTTATGAGGACATTTATAATGAAGGTGATTAAAATAAAGAGAAAGTGATGGAACAGGAGAAATCAGTATAGTCAGCAGACCTCAAGCCTGTGACCTTGAAGTGACAGCAAGGAAGTTACCTCTCCATATGCTACTCCAAACTCTCTGGTCCAATTTTTCTCCAGCTCCAGACAAAGCTCCACTGGAACCGGGATATGACTTTCCAGTTGATACCATGAAGAAATATCAGCTCACTGGTCACAATCCAGTGACCAGTCCAGTCCCCTGGTCACAGTCCAGTGGTTTGAACGAGCTGTCTTTTGAGGAGTAGGAGATTCGGGCAGAAGATGGGAGAAGATGGAAGTCACTTCAAGCCCAGTTTAATGAGTCCAAAGAGGTGACAGAGAAACCAGGTAAGCCCCTTTCCGCCGCCTCAGATTCTCACACATCCCTCGGGAAGTCTTCCATTGTTTAAACAGAGATAATTTAATAAGGTATGGCAATGTTAGGAGTTACAAGCAAAAACATGGTTTCTTAGTTCAGCTCTGGGTTTTGCAGGGTAGAGTGACGTGACTATGTAAGTGGTGTGGTTATGAATAGATGAGAGAGGAAGTCTTTAATTTGTTAATCCTAATACACGTACATAACACCTTCTGTTACTGTCCTACAGCCCTTCGGTATTTTGTTCTATCTTTTTCATTCTTTTTCCTCTTTGAACGTCAGTTTTTGAAGTTTCTATTGATGCCTTCAAGCTCATTGATTCTTTCCTCGGCCGAGTCCAGTTTATTGATGCGTCCATCAAAGGCGTTCTTCATCCCTGTCATGGTGTTTTGATCTCTAGCCTTCCCTTTTGATTCTTTCTTGGAGTTGCCATCTCACCGCTTCCATTCCCAATCTGCCAATCTGTTCTTGCATGTTGTCTACTTTTTCCATTAGAGCCCTTGGAATACGAATCATAGTCATTTTAAATTCCCAGTCTGCTAATTCCAACATCTCTGCCACACGTGAGTTTGGTTCTGATGTTTGCCCTGTCTCTTCAACCCGTGTCATTTTTTGTTTTGTTCCATTTTTTGTCTCTTAGTATGCTTTGTCATTTTTTGTTGCAAGTTTGACGTGATAAACTAGGTAAAAGGAACCCAGTACTGGTTCCTGCAGAGTTTTCTTCTCCTGATCTTCAGCTCCAGTAAGGTGAGATTCTTTGTCTACCTGTCTGTCTCTTCCATTTGGTGGTGGGGGGGGGGGGTAGCAGTTTGCCCTAGGATGTCAGTTTTCTGATTGATCTAAGAAGAGTTGTTGATTTTCAGTTTGTCCATATTTTCTCCTGTTGTGTGGGTGGAAGAATTGAAGTCCAAGTTCCTTATATGTTGGCCTGGAAACCCAAAGAAGTCCTTAATTTGAAATTTTATTCATCAGGAGTTGATAAAGAGTACTAAAGAAGCAGGTTTTAGAATTTTAGAAGGAGAGGTTTTCGGCATGACAGGAAAGAACGAGGCTTTTGCCTTCAAAGCAGGATGCTTAACTGTATCCAGTCTTTTTCTCAGAAACACAAAGAACTTTGGAGGACTCTCCCTCCCATTTTGCAGATAAGCACACAGAGGTTCAGAGAGGTAAAGTGATTTTCTCAAGATCACACAGCCAATGACAGATCTGGGGCTTGAGTCCAGGTCTCCTGATAATAATTTCAGTGTTTTTTCCGGGACCTGTAGGTCTCCCTGGTCTATGCTCCTGGGGGTCCTTCAACCTTCATCCACAGAGATGATGGTCACGACAACAAGGAATCTGGAGGAGGGGGGTGTGTAGCCTCGTAGAAGGGTAGGCGAGGAGGAAATACTCGGATGATTCAGATCCGGAAAGAAACATCCTGAGTGTAGCAAGAGGTGTTTTGAAAAGGAGAGGGACTCGGTGGCTATGGGAATGTGAGAGTCACCTTCCCTCTTGTTCCGTGGAGCTCGGCACCCCTCCCAAACCTGACAATCGTCTGCACACTGGTGCCCTCTAGTGGCCTGAAGAAAGATCATTTCCCCCAAATTTGACTACATTGGAAACTTGAAGCTTGAGCCCCGGCAGGGAAAGAAAAAATGTCCCTCCTCCGTCCCTCACTTTGGTTCAGAGATTTGTCTAAGCAGGTGTTTACTCTTTTACCCTTTAACTTCTTTTTGTTAAACAATCCAAAGACATTTAAAAACACATGTGAAGGAGAACATTACCCCATCTGGAGAACCGTATGCACCCAAGTGTGAGGATGGGGGGAAGGAAGCCATAGGAATACACGCAAACACAGCCAGGATGTGCACACACAAATACACATCCCTGGCGTGGGTGAAGGCGTTGTGGATCCTAAAAGTTATAAAATTGGGGAATATCCCCTTGAAAATAAAAAGAATATAAAAGTACAAATTCAAAACTAAGCCCAGAGCTTTGGAAGAGTCCATTCATCAGCTTTATGGTGAGTAATTCCTGCACATACCCATCTGTCCGTGCACACACAGAGAAGAAATGCAGGTAGAAAGCAGAGCTATTTTGAATTTTCACTACTGTCCCCCAAATCCTGTATATGCTAAGAATGGTCCACCTCAGTGAAGTCACCTTGGAAGGCAGTACAATTATTCTTACCATGTTACCGTTGTTCCAAAGGTGTCTGGAATTGTTCCTTTTAATTCAGATACTGCCTTCAGATACTGTGGCGTATTCCTTGGGATGTCATTAATGATGACTATTATCATTTAAGTGCAGATTCTTTGTGTGTGTGTGTGTGTGTGTGTGTGTGTGTGTGTGTGTGTGTGTGTGTGTGTGTGTAATAGCCAAATCCACACAGATAAGTACTAAGAGGGGTACTCTAGCTGGCCGATGCTGGTTTTGGTCAAGAGTAAAGGGTCTTTTTAAAAGCTATGAAACTCTCTGCCCTTTCATTGCTTCTATACTATCCTGTGAAGACATCTCCCTGAAAAGGAGCTGCAAAATGATTTTAGCGATGAAACAATCATTGGACTAGGTGTCTGTATGGGGTGGCCATGAGGCTGCCACCCAGGCTTCCACCTATAGGAAGGTCAATTGACAGGGGCCCAGCTGCAGAGCCGGGGAAGCCACCTGTGCACACGAAGACCAGGGCTCCTGCCAGCTCAGACCCGCATGCAGCTGGGGCACAAAGGCAGACCCCTTCCTGGCGCGGACTCCTGGGGTGGCCAACCTCAGCACAGAAACATCCCCAGACTTTGCTGATCCTTTTGCAGATGACATGGCAGCCTAGGATATTTCCGTCAAACCTTCTCTCTTTCTGTCCTTCACTCAAGGTCAGACTTCTGTGTCAGTCTGATGGCTCTTCCAGCTTGTCTGGTCTGCTCCCTGTTTTTTTCCCTGGCAGGCATTTTTCCTAAAAACCCTTGCACAGTTAATCCTGTCTTGGTTTCTGCTCCTTGGAGGACCAGACCAGCTTTCCGCAGCGATGTCTCTGAAGAGCAGTACCGTCTGAGTTTTGTCTAATGTCTACGTAACTGTAAGAAAGAATCTGGCCCCATTCTTTTTAAACGTCTTTAATTGAAGTATAGTTGATGTACAATATTGTGTTAGTTGCAGGCATACAGCAAAGTGATTCCGTTTTTGGTTTGTTTTTTTTTTTGGCTGCGTGGTGCATCTTGTGGGATCCTAGTTCCACGACCAGGTATTAAAGCTGGGCCCCCAGCATTGGAAGCTCAGAGTCTTAACCACTGGACCACCAGGGAATTCCCCCAAAGTGATTCATATATATATGTGTGTGTATATATATATATATTATTTTCAGATTATTTTCTATTACAGTTTATTAAAATATATTGAATATAGTTCCCTGTGCTATATAGTAGGTCCTTGTTGTTTATCTATTTTATATATAGTAGTGTGTATGAGTTAATCCCAAACTCCTAATTTATCCCTCCCCCCTTTTCTCGTTGGTAACCATAAGATTATTTTCTATGTCTGTGAGTCTGTTTCTGTTTTGTAGATAAGTTCATTTGTATCATATTTTAGATTCCACATATAAGCGATATCATGTTATGTGTCTTTCTCTGTCTGACTTACTTCACTTAGTATGATAATCTCTAGGTCCACCCATGTTGCTGCAAATGGCAGTATTTCATTCTTTTTTTATGGCTGAGTAGTACTTTATTGTGGATATATACCACATCTTCTTTATCCGTTCATCTGTCGGTGGACATTTAGGTCACTTCCATGTCTTGGCTATTGTAAATAGTGCTTCCATGAACATTGGGATGCATGTATCTTTTCGAATTAGAGTTTTCTCTGGATATATGCCCAGGCGTGGGATTGCTGAATCATATGGCAACTCCGTTTTTAGTTTTTTGAGGAACCTCCATACTGTTCTCCTTAGTGGCTGCACCAATTTACATTCCCACCAACAGTGGAGGAGGGTTCCCTTTTCTCCACACCCTCTCCAGCATTTATTATTCATAGACTTTTTGATGATGGCCATTCTGACCAGAGTGAAGTGATACCTCACTGTGGTTTTGATTTCATTTCTCTAATAATTAGTGATGTTGAGCATCTTTTCACGTGCTTGTGGGCCCTGTTTTTTATGTTCAACAACTGACAATTTTTAAACTCCACCCCTCCCTCTACCCCTTGTACCCCACATCTGGGGAAACTGATAAGAAAGCCTCCTTGGCGCCAGCAGGAGAGTGAAACCCAGCTAGCCCCAGCCCCTGCCTGAGAACTCTCACCCTGGCCCCATTCCTTAACTGCCCTAAAAACCCAGGCCTGGCGCCCTTCCTCCATCTCTGAAGTTATTTGGGGTCTACTTAAGAGTACCGCTCTGCTCTCCCCCAGAGACCTCAAATCCCTAAGTAATAAAACTTTTCATACCTTCTTGGTGAATGTGTGGCATCATCAGTTCTGACATCCGAACCAAATTGTGGGAGGGGATACGCGTATCTCTGAAGGGTGGTCATAACAGTAACACGGTGTTGTCAGTTGCCACCTATTGCAATTGGCTACTCAGGCCCATGGCTGAAAACAGCTGTTACGAGGTACCCCACCTTCTCACTTGCTAGGACCACCGGCTCTGTGTTCAGCCCCATTCCTTCAGGGCGTGTAGAAGGATGCCATTCAGTAAAGGAGTACCACCCACCCACTCCTCACACACAACGGCAACAGGAAAGGAGGCGACAGGGAGAGGAGGTGGCATTTTGAAGGAGTGTCAGTTCGTGAAAACGGGCTCTAGCCTGTTCTCCACAACGCTAAGAGGGAGAACAACTAGGAGAATCCAGGGGGTTCAGGAAAGTGCCTGAGCCTTCTTTCCCTCCACTAAGTTGGGGACTGGAGATCATCTTGGTCGAAAGGGGACAAGAAGATGTCTCCTGTCAGCGCTGTAGAGGGCAGAAGGGTATATGCCAGTAGGGAACCAGTGACCCTCCTCATTTCACGTGGCAAACCTGTGTGTTTCCTGACCAGGCGTGAAGGATAGAGCTCCAGACAGCTTGAAACCTGGTATGGCGGCCCCATAGACAAGATGGGATGGCTAGACAGTCTGGAGTGGCTACTGGGAGGAAGATGAGGGACACATCACAACTAGGAGTTGAACCCAGGGAAGCATGCAGGGGGCAGGGCTGCCTAGGGCTCCCTGAAACACCAACAGGTACCCTCCCTCAAGTAACCAACATTCCTTTGGAAACTTGACACTCAGGCAGAACCAATGGCTTCTGGCTACTGAGTGTTAGAGAGGAAACAGCAGCCAACAGAAAGAAGCAACCTTCCCACTGGACAGCCAGGAAGGAGATGCTCCAACCCTCTCCCTCCCCAGGGCCCCAACAGCAGCTTGGTGTGTACCACCCTCCCTGTTCTAAGCTGCTGTTGTTGAGTTTGGCCCCTGTAGTTGGGGGAAGAGCTGGGGGATGGTGGAAGAGGACTTTGGAATGACCGTGAAATTAACAATTTCAAAAACAACACAGAGTCTGAGAAAGGAAACCAGACTGACAGAATAACCCAAAGGGACCAAAAAGTTATGGAATTCAACTATGATGCCGTGAAGGGAATCTGCTATCAAGTGGTGGGGGGGGGGGGGGGAAGGAATTAACCCAAGTAGCAGCAGAAACTGGAAAAACAAATGGATTTTTGTGATTCTATTCTGGTGAGTTAATATCCTTCTCTAAATCAGCAGCATGTAATTTTTTAAAATACAAAATCAATCTTTAAAGGAAATAATTAAACATCACCTGTAATCTGGTGCCTGCTAGGTATACACCCACAGATCATTGCTTTCACATTTCTAAACAATGTTCATTTAAACAATAGGTTATGTGCATTATTTCCAACCTCTGTGCTTACGATGTTCTTTCCACCTTGAATATCAGACCTCATGCTCCAGCTCTCATCTCTCAGTGTAAAATCTTATGTTACTAGAAAAACAAAACCATCCTTTTTCTCTCCATTCAGAGTCTGGGGAAGAGAATGCTCTTGGCTGGCTAGGAATTTAATCTCACCTTGTAATTAAGAACTAATTACAAAGCCCCTGTTAGGTCTTAGTGTAGTCATGAGGGCAGTTCTTAAGAGGCATAAAGCTGGAAAATGGGCCCACTTCTTATTTCCAGCGGGCTCTAGGGGGTCCTAGTTTGAAGGGGTGGGCGCGCTTACACTGTTCAAAAGTAAATGATACGAGGTGTTCATTACACGTGGAGAGGAGGCTTTGAAAGCATTGGGGATGTAAGAAAAATACTTCTCTTCCACCTTCTGGGTTAGAGTGTAATATCTCTGATAATTAATATTTATCCTTGGGAAAGGCAGATGTGCCCATGGTGGAGGCCGAATTGGAAAGAAACCCCACGGCTTTCCAATGAGTTATCAATAGAACAAAGAGGATGGTCAGCAACTCACTGCGTACAGAGGCCGCTAGGGGAAGAGGAGTGGCCCCTGGTGGTCCCATGGTTACGGCTTCTTGCTCCCAGTGAAGGGGAGCCGGGTTCAATCCCTGGTCAGTGGACTAGATCCCACATGCATGCCGCAACTAAACAGGTCCTGCGTGCCGCAGCTAAGACCCGGTGCAGCCAAATAAATAAAATAAAATAAATATATTTTTAAAAATACTCACAGGAGGGAGAGTAGAAGAGGATCCACAATGAGGAACGGACCCCCAAACGGGAGAGCATGGCTAGGAGCTGGGGGAGCGCAGGAGGGCGTTCCCTGCGTGGGTTTCATTTGGTGAGCGTTTTTCCCTTGTACTAGGGTGAAAGGCATATTAAGGTTTTAAATATCTGTGCTCCTCTATTATGTAAATGTCCTTTGGGTACTGCAATCCTACGTAACAGTTGATGTATATATACACACATACACATATATATGAAAGTAGTATATACACATACATATGCTTATATATGTGTAAAATAGTGGTGTTACGAAGAACAAAGAAACAGGCTAATGGAGAGAAGCAGGGCCTGCCCAGTCCCCCTTGTGAGCGTGGCCAGGCCCAGGGAGAAGTGTCCTAGCTGGGAGATGCTTTCCAGCAGCATGTTCTAGGAACAGCGGCAGGGCTGGGATCCGTGGGCAGGAGAGGAGGCTGGCGAGGCCTGCAGCCGAGGCCCCTCCCGCCCCCCGCGTGTACGAGACGAAGGTGCCCTTTCAAAGTGGGAAAAGGCTGACATGCTGGTTACTCTAGTCACTTCCCAAGGCTGTCTTTCAAATGCCGCATCCTTTACTGAGGCCTCCCTGAGCTCATCCAAGCTAGAAAGAACCCCTCACGCCTCCGAAAGCTGAGAGCCCATGATTTGGTGGCTCTTACCAGTATCTGCTTTCAGTGAGAGTCCTTTACAAAGTAAGTCCTTGCCCAGATACCTTCGTTCACCTTCATGTTCCCTGGTGCCCGCCCCCCTCCCTCACTGTTCTCCATCCGGCTTCCGGTTGGGCTGAGCTGTAAGCCCAGCTTGTTCTCTGGCTTCTGTTGGCCCATGGGGGGCCCTTACCGTAGGTGGGAGGGAGGTGGGGGTAATTGGTCCCCTAGTTCTTTCCCTTGGAGGTCACCTCAAGGTTAACTCTCTCAACTGAAGCTCGCTCCCTTCAAGGTGGCTGCACCAGAAGACTCCATCCCCTTCCAGGTTCCAGTATCCACTCCACACCTTAGCTCTGTAGGTCCCACGGAGGATAACACCTTGGTGGCTACTAGCCCAGGCCACCACACTCTCCCTTATGCTCTCCCTATATTCGTTCCTTTGTAACTAGTTCTTCAACTTATCTTAATCTGTGCGTACCAAGTGTTTCCAGTTGAGACCCTGCCTGATACACTCCCTTACTAAATACATGGGGGGCATACCAATAGATGTTTGCATTATGCTTATTTCTGAACCAAGGCTAAAACAGAGTCTTGAATATTATAGGTGCCCGGTAAACTTTTGTTCAGTACTATGTGTCTAGAACGGAGTTTCTGAACCTTGGCACTATCGACACTTTAGGACAAATAGCTCTTTGTCGTGGGCAGGGGTCAGGGGGCTGCCCCGTGCACTGTAGGATATTTAGCAGTATCCCTGGCCTCTGTGTACTAGATGCCAGGAGCACCCTAACCCCATTTTTGGCAGCCAGAAATGTCTGCGGACAGTGCTAAATGCCCCTCCCACACGCACCAGGGAGCAGAATTGCCCCCTGTTGAGATTCACTGCCCTAGATGTTCGCTCCTTTTGTCATTTCAGCATTCATGTTACAAAAACCAATGTCATTACGTCATAGCAACAGTTCATAAAGTACATGTATGTGTATACACACATACATGAATGAATGCACACATTGGGACCCACAAACACAAAACACTTCCAAGTCACATAATCTGACATGTATAAACATACTTGCACACGTGAAAATGTATTTGGAAGGAATTCTCAAAGTTAGGATATCAAAGACATTTTTTCTTATTTTTAAAAACAAAATCTTTACTATCAAGTGGAAAAAAAAAATCACCCACAATGTGGAGATAACATTAAATGAGATTTCTTTGAACTTTACAGAGATTCATGAGCTTAGATCTTCAAAAGATCACAGGCGTAAGCATAAACGTGGTGTGCTAAACGGTACATGAAATAGAAAATGATAAAGAGAAACAAGGTGCTTCCAGGTACAATACTGAGAGCATGCGGGTCTCATGATCTTCCTCCCTCCCCGCCCACACCTAGATATTCGTTGAAAGGACCGCGGCTTGCAAGAGAAGTGTGTTAGGGCCCTCAAAAGCCTTAAAGCTACTGTGTTGGTCTCCGTGTATGATCTCAGGTTCCCCCGACCTTCTTTCTGTTATAACCACTTGCTTCCTTTCCAGTTCTTTCTCTCTCCCACCAGTGGATACTGTGTCAGTATCTTCATGTTGCACAAATCCAGGGGACACTATTCTCTTTATTTGGGAGCTTTCCTATGCTAGCACACTCTCTCTTATTAATAACAACAACAATAATAGTACAGTGTCTCCTCCTCCCCCTGTTAGAGGGGTTGAGGATAGTGTAGGGCTGTCTGGAGAAGTATTTCAAAGTCCTGGGTGTGTCCTGGATGATGGAGGAAACTTTCCCAGAGTTCTGGTGCATGGAACTGAGCCACAATCCCTGGAAACTGTGTCCTAAGACTCAACGAGGAAGTTTAAAATAAGGTCGCCGATTCAAACAGAGCTGGACAGAGAGGGAGAGTCAATGTATGAAGCCATTGAGATCAGCCATGATGGGAGCCAACAAAAGAAAGGTCTGGAGTCCGTAAGAAGAAGCCTAAGATCATTCGTGAGCCCCGGGAAGTTCTAGAGGCAAGTGCAAGCCTCTTTGGTGGCTTTCTGTGTTGATCCCCAAGTAGCTGATAAGAATGTGCTGGATTTAAAGGGATAATAATGTAAAACCAACCATGATAACAGCAAGCAACTTGACTGAATTTCCACCAATCAGATGCACCCAAGTGACACTTTGATTTGAAACAAAGTTAAGAGGAAAGTGTGGGTCATGCATTTTACAGAGAAAAACAAAGGTAAACAGCTTTCGAAACATGGCAGACGTAATTGCTTCTGCTCTGTTTCTCACCCATAATTGTTCCTGAACTTAACCTGAAGCCTGTTCTATCAGCCTTTCCAAAGATTTTCTAAGTTACTAAATACCATTTAATAAATTCCTCCCTACTTAAAGTAGCTAGAGAAGATGGTATGGTCTACAACTACAAGTGTAGCAATCCTTGGATTTTAATTCAAGCTGTGTGTGTTTGTTTGTGTGTGTGTGTGTGTGTGTGTCCTAAAATACCACATTAGACAATAACATGAATTTGGAAAAAACACAATTGGTATTTGGATTGTCTCATCCTCTGGCCAACCCCATTTGGAGAGGGATGACTAACTTTATTACCTTTTATTGGAGGAAGGATACAGTAATAGGTGAAAGCCTTAATCATTTGGGACTTTCTTATTTCAGTGCACAGTCAGTATTGTACAGTATATGACAATACAGTATAGTGGCAATATAGATTGAAAAAAATACTGATTTCCATTAACCTACATTTTATGCCATTGAATTTTTGGTCCATATATATATATATATATATTTTTTTTTCCTTTTGGCCATACCACGTGGCTTGTGGGATCTTAGTTCCCTGACCAAGTACTGTACCTGGGCCACTGCAATGAAAGCGCTGAGCCCTAACCACTGGACCACCAGGGAATTACCTAGTCCCCTCTTATTGAATGATTCCCTTTATATTAAATATCCAGAAGAGGCAAATCCACGCAGACAGAAAGCAGATCAGTGGTTACTAGGGACTGGGAGGAGAGGGGACTGGTAAGAGATTGTTTAATAAGTGCAGAGCTTGCTTTTGGGGTGACGAAAACATTCTGGAACTACATGATGATGAAGGTTGCGCGACACTGTGAATGTACTAAATGTCGCTAAAGGTAAATTTTATACTATGTGTATTTTACCACAAAACCCCAGACAACTAGTGGGATGCATACATTTCAAGAAATTTGAGAAAAGAATAGGTTAAAAGCATATATGACATTTGCAGATAACATGATACGATACATAGAGAATCCTAAAGATGCTACCAGAAAACTACTAGAGCTAATCAATGAATTTGGTAAAGTAGCAGGATACAAAATTAAGGCACAGAAATCTCTGGCATTCCTATACACTAATGATGAAAAATCTGAAAGAGAAATTAAGGAAATACTCTCATTTACCATTGCAACAAAAAGAATAAAATACCTAGGAATAAACCACCTAAGGAGACGAAAGACCTGTATGCAGAAAACTATAAGACACTGATGAAAGAAATTAAAGGTGATACAAACAGATGGAGAGATATACCATGTTCTTGGATTGCAAGAATGCACATTGTGAAAATGTCTATACTACCCAAAGCAATCTACAGATTCAGTGCAATCCCTATCAAACTACCAATGGCATTTTTCACAGAACTAGAACAAAAAAATTCACAATTTGTATGGAAACACAGAAGACCCCAAATAGCCAAAGAAATCTTGAGAAAGAAAAACGGAGCTGGAGGAATCACGCTCCCTGACTTCAGACTATACTACAAAGCTACAGTAATCCAGACAGTATGGTACTGGCACAAAACCAAAAATATTGATCAATGGAACAGGATAGAAAGCCCAGAGATAAAACCATGCACATATGGCCACCTTATCTTTGATAAAGGAGGGAAGAATATACAGTGGAGAAAAGCCAGCCCTTCAGTAAGTGGAGCTGGGAAAACTGGACAACTACATGTAAAAGAATGAAATTAGAACACTCCCTAACACCATACACAAAAATAAGCTCAAAATGGATGAAAGACCTAA
This sequence comes from Leucopleurus acutus, assembly GCF_964270905.1. Classification (NCBI taxonomy): domain Eukaryota; kingdom Metazoa; phylum Chordata; class Mammalia; order Artiodactyla; family Delphinidae; genus Leucopleurus; species Leucopleurus acutus. Next base: position 54,660,900 of record NC_139161.1, read on the forward strand.
ATGTAAGGCCAGACACTATAACACTCTTAGAGAAAAACATAGGCAGAATACTCTATGACATACATCACAGCAAGATCCTTTTTGATCCACCTCCTAGAGAAAGGGAAATAAAACCAAAAATAAACAAATGGCACCTAATTAAACTTAAAAGCTTTTGTACAGCAAAGGAAACCATAAACAAGACGAAAAGAAACCCCTCAGAATGGGAGAAAATATTTGCAAATGAAGCAACTGACAAAGGATTAATTTCCAAAATCTACAAGCAGCTCATGCAACTCAATATCAAAAAAACAACCTAATCCAAAAGTGGGCAGAAGACCTAAATAGACATTTCTCCAAAGAAGATGTACAGACTGCCAACAAACACATGAAAGAATGCTCAATATCACTAATCATTAGAGAAGTGCAAATCAAAACCACCATGAGGTATCACCTCACACTGGTCAGAATGGCCATCATCAAAAAAATCTACAAACAATAAATGCTGGAGAGGGTGTGGAGAAAAGGGAACCCTCTTGCACTGTTGGTGGGAATGTAAGTTGATACAGCCACTATGGAGAACAGTGTGGAGGTTCCTTAAAAAACTAAACTAGAACTACCATATGACCCGGCAATCTGACTACTCGGCATATACCCTGAGAAAACCATAATTCAAAAAGAGTCATGTACCACAGTGTTCACTGCAGCACTATTTACAATAGCCAGGACATGGAAGCAACCTAAGTGTCCATCAACAGATGAATGGATAAAGAAGATGTGGCACATATACACAATAGACTATTACTCAGCCATAAAAAGAAACGAAATTGAGTTATTTGTAGTGAGGTGGGTGGACCTAGAGTCTGTCATACAGCGTGAAGTAAGTCAGAAAGAGAAAAACAGATACCATGTGCTAACACATATATATGGAATCTAAAAAAAAAAAAAAAGGTTCTGAAGAACCTAGGGGCAGGACAGGAATAAAGACGCAGAGGTAGGGAATGGACTTGAGGACACAGGGAGGGGGAAGGGGAAGCTGGGACGAAGTGAGAGAGTGGCATGGACATATATACACTACCAAATGTAAAATAGATAGCTAATGGGAAGCAGCCGCATAGCACAGGGAGATCAGCTTGGTGCTTTGTGACCACCTAGAGGGGTGGGATAGGGAGGGTGGGAGGGAGATGCAAGAGGGAGGGGATATGGGGATACATGTATACGTATAGCTGATTCACTTTGTTATACAGCAGCAACTAACACAACAATGTAAAGCAATTATACTCCAATAAATATGTTTAAAAAAAGCGTATATGACAAATGTTAAAGAAACGTAGAAGAAAGAAAAATAAATATAAAAGCAAAAATTTATGGCAGAGACAGCCTACAAAAGAGGATCAGTAAAGCTATACTTTGGACAGAAAGGGGAGCCTAATAAAATTGACACATGTCTAGTCAGATTGATCACTAGAAAAAGAAGGAAGGCACGAATATCTAATGTCAGGAACAAAATAGGGCACGTCACCAAGGATCATGCAGAGAAAGGAAATAAGAGAATATTATCAACAGCCGTATGTCAAGACATACTAAGTTTTAGATGAGATGAATCCATAAACATATAATTTATTAAAAGTGACCCAAGAGGCAGCATAGGGAATATATTCAATATCTTGTAATTGCTGTACGTCTGAAACATTATAAATCAACTGTACTTCAATTTTAAAAATATAAGACAATAAAATGCAAAAAAGTGACACAGGAGGAAATAGAAAATCTGAATATTTTAATAACTTAAAGAAAATGAAACCAGAATTTTAAATGTTCTACAAATGCAATTGTAGGAGCAAATAGCTTTACTGGCAATAATCTTGCACAAAGATTAAGAGAGACTACTCCCCAGTTTGTTTTATGACGTCAGAATACCTTAACAAATACCTGACAAGGTCATTATGAGAAAAGAAAATACTCATTTGTGAGCAGAGAGGCAAAAATCCTAAAGAAAATGTTAGCAAGCTGAATCTGGCAATATATACATATATATGTATATATGTATATATATTTAGCATATATATGATAATATAAGTATTTGAGTTTATTTCAGGAATACATGGTTTAAGTAAACATTTAAAAATCAACATAATGTACCACATTAACAGAATAAAGGGAAAAATAACAGATGTAGAAATGTCATCTGGAAAATTTAAACATTTGGTCATTAAATTGAAAAAACAAAAACAAAAATCTTAGTAAGCTAGGAGTGGAAAGTAAATTCTGTAAGCTGACTAAAGATATATAGATATAATCTTTTAAATTTATATATATTTATATTTAATGGCAAATTATTGAGAGTTTTCCCTCTGAGATTAGAAATAATACCTGCCATAAAACGAAAAAAAAAAGTAAAATATACACCTCACATTAGCATGAAAAATATCAAATACCAAGGATTCAATCTAACAAAAGTCATATAAAGACTTCATTGCAGAAAATACAAAAAGAGAAATTAAAGAAGACCCAAATAAATGAAGGGATATACCATGCAAATTTGAAACAATATTTTTAAGATGTCAGTTCTTACTAGATCAATTGATAGATTCAATACAATCTCAAGGTTTTATTTTGGGGGGAAAATTGGGAACTGATCCTAAACTTTATGTGGAAAAGCAAATGGCAAAGAAAGTTAAGACACTTTCAGAGATGAAGGGTGGGAGCCTGACTCTACTTGATGTTAAGAATTATTATAAGAGATTAATTAAGACAAGGATAGACAAATAGATCAATAGAATAATTAAGAGCCTAGAAATAGAATCATGCATGAATGGACAGATGACAGATGTGGCGCCACAAAGAAGGAAGCAAGGGTGGGCGTTTCAGCCAATTGTGCTGGAACAATTGGATATTCATGTGCAAATGTAAGGGAAAGGACAGAAAATTTTGGTGTTTACCACACATACCATACCCCAAACCAACTCCAGTTGGATTTAGAATGTTAGGTGTTCAAAGTAAAACAATGGAACATCTAAAGGATGGCTCTGCATAATCTTGGGGTAGGTGACGTAAAACATCACATACACACACACACACACACACACACACTGCTAACCAAAAGGAAAAGGTTAACCTGACTATCTTCAAAAATTAAGAACTTCTGGTCATCAAAAGATGCCAGTAAGAAAACAAATAAAAAGGCAACCCAAAGACTGGAGGAACATATTTGCTGCATAAAGTCAAAAAAGGGCTTCCATCCAGAATATTTTTTTTAAAAAAAAACTATTATAAGTCAAAGAAAAGACAGACAGTCTAACAGAAAAGTGGGCAAGAGACTTCAACTTGCTCTTAACCAGGTACAAAAGAAGGTTTCCAAATGGCCAATAAACACAGAATGCTCCGCCTCATTAGAAATCATAGAAATGTGAATTAGAGCAGCAGTGCAAAGCCGCTGCGTACTTACGAGAACTGTGGCTGAAATTTGAAAGGCTGACGTTACCAAGTAGACGAGAACAGGGAGCAACTGGTTTCTAAATTTATAAGGAATATAAATTGGTACAACCACTTGTGAAACCTGGCATTTTCTGCTAAAGTTGAGGATTTGCATTCCCTGTAACTCAGCAATTCCATTTCTAACTATATACTTAACAGGAATGCAGCAGGAATCATGTACAGGAATGTTTGCTGCGCCACTATGTGTAATAGCCCCCAAACTGGAAACAACCCAACGTGCATCAGCTGCAAAAACAGATAAACCACTTGCGGTATATCCATCTATTGAAATACCACCGAGCAATGAAAGGAAAGCAAAGCACCAGCTACGTGAATCTCTCAGTGAAAACACATTTAAAGCTATCTGACAACACACTGTTGAATAACAAAAGGCAGACACAACAACCAAAAATGCATATTGGGGCTTCCCTGGCGGCGCAGTGGTTGAGAGTCCGCCTGCCGATGCAGGGGACACGGGTTCGTGCCCCGGTCCGGGAAGATCCCACATGCCGCGGAGCGGCTGGGCCCGTGAGCCATGGCCGCTGAGCCTGCTCGTCCGGAGCCTGTGCTCCGCAACGGGAGAGGCCACAACAGTGAGAGGCCCGCGTACCGCAAAAAAAAAAAAAAAAAAAAAAAAAGCATACTGTATAATTCATTTATACAAAGTTTAAGAAGTGGCTAAAACTAAAATGTAGAGTTTAGATAGACATATGTGATGTAAGAGACATATATATATATATCATACGTACACACACACACACACACACACACACACACACACACACACACACACACGGGATAACCGCAAACATCAGAATGGTTCCCTTTCAGGAGGGAGGGGTGGGCACTGCTTGGGCTTAGGCATGAATGGGGCCTCTAAGGTGCTAATGATGTGTTATTTTCTTACCTGGGTGTTGGGTCCATGGGTGTTTGGGTACCAGCTTTGTGATAAAATTTTGAGCTGTCTGTCTTTTCTTTTTGCACAATTTTTCCTGTGTGCTATATATTTCATAGTTTAAAAAAGTTTTTAACACCTTCACTGCCTTCTCAAAGTCAGGGAAAAGAACCAGATTTGTTGGGCCCCTATACGTATTAGGCTGTGTACCAGGCACCTGGCGTGCTTTATCTTATTGAATTCTCATAAAGAGCCTACAACAGCAATATTATTCCTGTTTTACAGCTTAAGAAACAGAGGTGCAGAGAGGTGACTAAATAGCAGACACTCGGGTAGCGAGTTGTAGAGCTGGAAGGCAATCTAAGCGTGTCTCACTCAGCCAGGTTGCATCAGAGAGTCTGTCTTGAAAGGACTGAGGGCAAAGGATACTGAGACCAGCAGTTCAGGGAGGAGCGTAGTGGGATTTAAGCCACGTCCTTTGGAGGACTTCTCACTTCTTGTTAGCAATTCAGCAGTCTGGCCAATGGATAAGAGACTGCTGTTCACAGACCTTGAGTCCACACCCTGCAGCCAGTGCCGCTGGCCTCCATCTCTATCCACACACTCCCTGGGCTGCCCTTTGGTGACCTCAGTCTCCTTCAGGTCACCAGTGATGTTCTGTGATGGCTCAAGACTGTCTTTACTCTTTGGACCTCTGCCTTCTTATTAGCTTTGATCCCTTTGGGAACTTTTAGGCTATGGAACTAGGATACAAGGTTGTTCAACAGTTAACCATTATAATAAAACTGTATGACACCTTGTAGAAGCATGCCTTTTTATTCTAACCCTTTGGCATCTGGGGTCTTGCTGACAGCGGAGAGATTGCCCCTCCCAGTGCTGGCCAATTCCTAGCGATAGCAAACAACTCACCTGAGTGCACCTTTCATAGGCAAAGTAACAAATCCAGGGCCCATTCTCTCCAACCACCTCCTTTCTGGAGCTCTTAACACTCCAGACCACCATCCACCTGCCCTAATCACCCCACTGGGGGGCCGGGTACCGGACAACTAGGACAGCCCCTATGCCCTAGAGTCCACCAGCCAATCCTTATACCCCACTAGGGGCTCAGGAAGCAAACTCAGAGTATCAGTGGGCTCAGACAAATATGAGATAAATTAACCGAATTGAATTTTGTTTTTTGTTAAGAAACAACTTCCAACTTCAGTAAAATGTAAAGATCTTATTGGCTTTATTCAGTGATTCATGAATCAGGCAGCATCCCATCTATCAGATAGGAAGGAGCTCTGAAGGGCTGCACAAAATGAGAGACTTTTATAGGCAGAAGGGCGCAGGACAAGGAAGTTTCCAGCAAAGAGTGGATCGTATCAGGCAAGGTCACCTTCCTTTGGGGGAAGGAAGGGGTCCACCAGGCAGGTTACCTCACTAGTTCTGACCAGGTGATCCCAGACAGACTGGTTAAGATTACATTCCACGGGGAAGCTGAAACTGCAACTAGTTAGGTATTAAGTCTAGGTTTGGTGACATAGACTTGGCACAAGAAACTTGATTTAGGGCCTGTGGTCTATTTTTCACTAATGCTGAATGAGGCCAGAGCATGCGTTAGGGGTGTTGCACTCTGTGGTACCCACGGGCGCACCTTGAAGAGGAGGGTAATGACGATTGGTTTGATGGTGATTGTGATGTAATGTCTTATATCTCATTCAGCACCTATATTTGGAGGAAGGACTGAGTTTAGAAAACTTGAAGGCATATAGAGGGGGATTACGACTAAGAATCAAGCATTCTGGGTGTGGGGCGGGTGATATTTGCACATCTTAGCATAAACTGCTTGGAAAGTGCCTTCGAGGCAAGAAGACCTTCTTGGGAGGGAAGGATGTGACAGAAAGCGTACTATGGACCTGTCCAGGCGTCTGTTCCCTCGCCCTGCTCCGTGATCCATGCCTAAGCCCCCAAAAAGAGATTGAAGGTGAAAATAGAGGCAGTTGCTCTTCTAGATTATTCCAGGCACACACAAGGCTGCTTGGAGGCTCAAATGACGAAGGAGAGCAGAGAGTTCGGTGGGCATGCTCCCCGCTTCTGTGCAGAAGCAGCCCAGCTCTCATGCTGAGGGTCAATGCAGTGGAGCAGGGGCTCAGGGCGGATGTACTCGCCTTGAGGGCCCTGCAGCTCTGCTGAGCCCATGGGCAGCCTGCTGTGTAGGTCAGCAACACTCTGGAAATCGCTGGCAGCCTCAGCAGGCCCCTTGGTCATGATGTCAACAAGAAGCTCAGGGTGGAGGAACTTAAGAAGGCTAATCATGAGCGCCCCGGGGGACCTGGGCACTAACGGTGGGGCTTTGGGGAAGTTACAGAACGCAGATGGAGACCAGAAGCCAGCAACTTGGGGTATCTAGTTCCCACGAATGCAGCGTCATGTCTAATCCCTGGTTGGGACGTCGGGGGACAGAAGCAAGGATCTGAGACAGCCCTGACAATTCTTCCTTTCAAGTTGTTCTCGGATTCGTGAGCCAGGAAAATGAAGGCAGCCCCGGTGCTTGAGACCACTTGAATTTCCGTGTGCTTCCACCCTTCAGGACACCTTTCCCAGGTTGCTCTCTGTAAGAGGAATGAGAGTGCCTCACAGCCTGAGCTGGCCCATAACTCACTGGCAGATGAGCTGCTTGGATCTCGAGGGCGGCTGGGGTACTGGGGCTCTTGCTGGACGCCATGGACCGGGGCATGGGATGTGAGAAGAGGGAAGCATCTCCCTGCCCCTGTTGACCAGTTTGGGGCCAATTAGTGTAAAATGAAAACAGTTTAGTTGGCTGCTGCATAGGCAGCTCCCCACTCCCCAGTTTTTCTGGAAAAAAAGTGGTGCAGGGTAAACGTTGCCGGACAAAGGGTGTGACTGCTGCTAAAACCGCCAGAGCAGAGATGGTTGACTCTGGTCACATCCTCTCAGCCCCCCAAACACCTTCCCTGGCAGCCTCAGGGAGGTGGCACCTCCCACCAAGGCTCACACACCAAACACCTTCCACTCGAGTCCCAAAGCCCCTCTTTCTCCTGCACCTCCCAGGTAGAAAGGACTTCCTAAGACTCTGGTGTCTCTTTCACTAAGTCAAGGAGCGAGTTACTTGCCTGAGTTTGTGGCTGTCTGGCACATTCCATCAAAACAGTCCTGGTTTCTGGTCTAGTGGTGCTGTCTGAGCACAGCTGTTCAACAGACAAAAAACTCAACTGCAGAAACCCTAGCATACAAACAGACTGCCCTCACAGTCTCAAGTCTATGACAAGGTGGTTTTTCTGGCTAGGAACACTCATCTTCCCAGCCCCCATTGCTTTCAAAATGGTATTGTATTGATAACAAGAACAAAAAATCCCAAAGGAAATGGAAATGAAAAAGAAAATTCACCCCGTATTGCACCGCAACAAACACATACTTTGTGTTTATCTTCCAGCTTTCTTTCCATCACACACTCATAAGCATGGAGTTTACCGAGTTGTGATCATAGCAGAAAGTTTGATTCTGCCATGCTCACTTACTAGTATACCGTTTTTTCAAGTTCTTACACAGTTTTTCTAATTATAATGTTAATGATCCCATAATATTCCATGGAGTTGATGTTCTATAATCCACTTCATATCTCCTAAATAAAATGGAGTCATTCTTCAAGGTGCATCTCCCACATCTTTGGGAAGCCGTACGTGGACACCCCAGGCCTGGGAGACTGTTTCCCCCTCTGAACACGAGAGCATTCTCTCTGTTTTCCAGTTAAATTCCAATTTGGTTCCCAAGTCCATAATGTTTATTTGTGGTCTGCAAAATCACCCTCATGCTTGCCCTATACAATGAAAGAGCAAAAGGTAGGCGAGGGCCCTTTCCTGGTGCTCGACCCTATAGTGTGCCCAGCACTAGGTCTTGGACAGGTCTCAGTCCTGCTCTGTAGGGTGATGGGAGAATGGGAGACCAATGAAGCTGCTGACCCTTTTGCCCTTGAATCTCAGCCTGTACCAAGTGTTGCTCGCTGGGGTTTCCCTAAAGCTGTTGCCAATAGTTCTACCACCAAGACCCCAAAGTGGGAGAAAATCTCTCAAACCTAGAAACAGATGCAGACGATGGGCAGGCGAAACACATGACCATTATTCATTCAATTTTTAACAATTAGATTGATTCGGGGCAGTCAATGTGCACTTGTACATTGTACACAATGTACATTGAATTGATAACATGTACACTTCAGACAGTTCTGGCAAGTGTACATGTTATCAATTCAATTCAATTCAGTATAACTGAGTCATCTTTGAGCAAGGGATTTAGAGTCAGAGATACTTGCATTTCAATCCCACTGTTGCCAGCCCCAAGCTGTGGAATTGAAAAACAGTCACTTAGTCTGTATGTTTGTCAGTTTACTCATTCATAGACTAGAGGTGGTAACAGCCACCTCAATCAAGTCTGATACAACCCAAACAAAAGTACAAGCATCTAAGCACAGCACTTATTAGCACAGTGACTGGGAAATGGTACATTCTCAGTCAGTGATAGTAACTAGTGATAATAATAAAGTTAACAGCAACAGAGGCAATCTTAAGAGCGGAAATGGTGGATGTACAACGCTGGCTTCTGAAGGACAGCCTCGAGTCCAGCAGATCTCTTCAACCAGATCTCTTCCCCTTCTGAAGATGATCCTAGCATCTGAGAGCTGTGATTACAAACACATGCAGCCCAGAAGAATATGGCTGTTCCCATCAATAGCACAGAGACAAAATAAGTATTGTAGTAACAAAAAATCAGGGGTGGAAAGACAAAACTCTATCTATAAAATGATTGGGTTTAGGTCTCAAACTCTCATCCCCCCTTGATGGTAGAAAATGTAATCTTACTGATTTAAGGCAATTCATTCACTGCTGTTTAAAATTTAATCTCGCATAAATGCTCAGTTAATTGTAAGGTTATCCCTCATCCCTCCTCATCTTTCTGGACATGAGGGTGATTTCACGGGAGGGGACGGAGGGGATGGAGAATGGGGCATGTACCCTCCTGGTGTGAGCAGATGCCCCCGGTAGGGGTGGCTGAGGTGTAGCTGGCAATCCCTAGCCTTGGACCTCCGCCCCTGACCCTCCAAAACGCAGCGCTGTAGCCGCCGGGTTGTCATCACTCCTCCGCAAGCCTTGTTGTGCTGTGCAGACTTTTCTGCATCTAGGTTGCTTTTACTCTTCTGCCTTCTTTCCTGTAACGCAGTTGCTCTCACTCCTTTTCGGGCAGGGTTTAGCGGTTCTCCAAGCTCCTCTTTGTCATCTCTTGTTGATGAATAAAATTTGCCCTCTTTCTCCAGGCTTCACCTCTTGATCTTTCTAGAAACCAAGCTTTCTAGAATTCAAAACATCTTTTTTTTTTTCTTTTCAAGCACCTGGTTCTTGAAATAAAGATGTATGATACTCAAGGTTATTATATCTGCTATAGATTAATTAGAAGTTCGAAAGCCCTGAATTTGGCTCTTCTGTTCACTTTGTACATCGGTACCCTAAGAACAGTATATATGGAAAACTTTTTCTTCAGTGTGAAGAGAAAGGTAGAGGGTAAGAGAAATCAAACTAAATCACACACATAAATATCAAAATATTACTCCCTGCAGATAAAATTACTTCTGCTCATACCTTCTGCCTATAGCCCAGAAACTAGCCCCTTGGGCATCCCCAGGTACTTTGTGGATGTTTCACTCAAAAAGCCAGGGACCAGATGAAAGTCACAGAGTGTCTAAAGTGGAATCTGGATGTGCATGAGAGGAGGAGAGGTTTTCTGCCCGGTAGGGAGGTTATCTGCCAGGCTTGTTTCTGAGCTAAGATGATGGGCTAGGAATGCCTGTGATGGGAAAACAGAAGCCTTTGTTACCCACGTAGGGCAAGAGGGTGTGGATAAAGGATTAGGAAATCTTCCAAAAGTTAGAGGCCACTTTGCTGCACGTGGCTAATAGTAGACCTGCTCCCTTCTACATCTGCCAAGAGGTTGGGGAATAGAGTCTGCCAGACTCAAAACAGATGATCAAGTGAGTGGTGGCCTTGGACTCGGAAGGTGTTTATTTGAACTTCTCTTCCCAACTTTCCTTGTTGGTTGTAAGAAACTCTGCTGCAGATATAGTGCCCCATGTTATTCGGGCAGAATCAAAATCAATAGGAAATTATTTTTTAAGCTTTATCATAAAGAATAATAAAAATTGCTCATGCAATTATGGAGGCTAAGTCAAAAATCTGCAGAGCCGATGTCCCAGTTCAACTCTGAAGGCCATCAGGCTGCTGTAGGACCAGGAAGAGCAGACGACCCAGTTCAACATATCAAGCAGGAGAATTCTCTCTCCCTCGGGGAAGGGTCAGCTTTTTGTTCTATTCAGACATTCAACTGATTGGACGAGGCCCACCAACATTAGGGAGGGCAATCTGCTTTATTCCGTCTACTTACTTAAATGTTAATTTCATCCAAAAACACCCTCACAGAAACACCCAGAATAAATTCGACCAAATGTCTGGTCACCTGTGACCCAGTCAAGTTGACACATAAAATTAACCATTGCAGGTCTTTTCTTCCCAGTTATGTTGCCATGCCCAACACCGGCAGCTTCCTGCAATCCTCAGTGACCCCTAACTTACAGGCTCAAACCTTTTCTCTAAGTCAGGAGAACCGCTGTGTGCAGAGCCATTGTGCCATTTGAGCCTCTGTCAACTTTGCCCACCCTAAGTAGCACCCCACTCTCCACAACCCCAAACTTCTCTCCATCCCTCTTCCATCACAAAGTCTTCAGGAAACCAGTACACAAAAGTGTCAAGTTCAAGTGGAAAAGTCCTTGGGAAGGAGAATCTCCGGGGCTCTGTGGTAGAGCCACAGTTTGAAGACAGAGGTCCTGACTTCAAGTCCAGTGTCCTTTCTGTTTTGTCCGCCTGTAGCTCCCAAGATTGAAATCTAGCCCATTGCCTCAGCCCAAGAGGAACAAAGACAAAAGCCGTCAGCTGGACCCTCTACTGGAGGCCCTGCAGCAATTGTGCTCACAACCTTATAACAAGGAATTGGCAGTTATGCTGGGAGCAATTACCAGAGCTTGGTAACATCAGCTCAGATAAAATTAGATTTGACCTGAGAGATTGTTCTAAACACCAACTCAACTGCCTTTGATGTTCTGAATCCCATCAAATTGCACATAGTTCTCTCTTCCTGGCTTTAAAGTCAGTCTCTTCATCAGAGAAATGAAAAAGATCTGTTTTTTTGTGAAAACCTTTAAAGCTCTTTCCCTGGAGGTGTTGTAACAGGCTGGTAGATGTGGCATCTGCCAGTTGTATGAAATACCCCAGCACTGGAGGCGGGGCTATTAGCTGACTTAGCCCAGAGACAGAGAATGTTGAAAAGGACAGTAGTTGCCCCTTAGAGATGGAGAGACGGAGAAGTCACGTGATCTGCCCAAGGTCAAAATACCAGAGCCAAGACCTCAGCCTAGATCTCCAGTCCTCTGCTTTCCTCCTCTTTTATGCTTTCCTAATGACTTCTTATACCTGGGGCAAGGTTTGACAGAGTGATTTCAAAACTGGGGGGAGAGAGCAATTACTAATCGGCACAGTCAGAATTTGGACTCTAAAACTTTGATTTCAGAATCTGTTGCCTTTTCTTACTACAATAAATAAAGGAAGCATGCAAGGAAGAAAGGCAGGTTAGGAGGGGGCAGGGAGGCAGTGAGGCAGGAGGGAAAAGGGAAAGAAATTCCCTGAGAACAGGGACACGTCTGTCTTGTTTACTGCTTTTGCCCCAGCAGCACCTCCGTGTTGGACAGTTGATAGGTGCTCGGTAAATATTTGGGGAAGAAGGTGAGAGGAAAGAAGGAAGAAAAGGAAATAAATAGGCTATTGCCTGAAGTCACTCTCGCTCTGAGGTCTTGGGTTCTGTGATTACTTCTTTGGGCTAAGATTGTTTTCCTTTAACTTCTATTTTGAGTTTTTTGTTTATTGGGTTTTGTTTTCATTTTGGGTTTTTGTCTTGTGTTGTCCACATTAAAGAGATTAGGGTGTCAGAAGTCTACCTTCCGGATAAGTGGAGCATGGTGGTTGTCACTGAGTAATTTTTGTTGAGTAATTTCCCAAGCTCACACAATAAGAGCGAGGGTTAGAACTGAGGAAAACAGGTATGGCCTCTATCGAAGTACGCGGAGTCCCGTTACAAGCCTCCTCCCTTCTGCGTCCTCTCATTCTTCCTGTTGTTTTCAGGGTCTCTTTTTGCTCCAGGTGAAATCTACCTGAGCTATAGATTGTTCCTTTTGGGTCCAGATTTGCAATTAGCAAATCCGACTAAAGGACCCAAGCTGATATCATTCATCCTCTCAGTCATCCAAAGAATATTTATTTGTGCCACGCGCTTTGATAGGTGATTCTGAAGTGAATGGGACTCCATCCCAGACCTCAGGCACTCAAAATGAATATAGGAGACAAACATGTACACAACGAATAGGACGATCAAAGTGCCAGGGAGGAACTGATTTTTCTGGTGGGTATGGGACTTTCTAGAAAACATGACATTAGAATAGAGTTTGAAAGATGAAGAGGATTTCAGTATGTTCTCTTTCGAAAATGTGGTGCCAGGTGAGGAGAAATCACTCCAGGCAGAGGTTAAAGCCTAATTAATTAGAATAAAATCCAAAGTTCTCAACGTGGGCTATGAATCATCACGATCTGGTGCCTGCCTCCTTGCCGGATCCCGTCTCTTATCACTTCTGCCCTTTCTCAGTATATGCCAGACACACAGGCCTTCCTTTAGTAACGAGAATCCTTTAAGCTTGTTTGTTTCCATCACAGGACGTTTGTACTTGCTGTTCCCACTGACCAAATTGTTCCGTGCCGTCTCCATGTGGCTGCCTCCTGGGAAGCATTTAAGTCTCAACTCCGATGCGTCATAGCAGAGGGATCCTATTAGAATCCCCATTTCACAAATCAGGACCCATTCTGTAATGGCTAAGTCACTGACCCAGGTCACCCAACTAACAGGTGAACTTGCCAGGAATTGGACCTCCGCAGTCATAGCCTAGAGACCCAGCTTGTATCCACGGCTCCACACGGCCCCTCTCACCATCCAAACTGATCTGAGTCATACGCTGACATGTTTCATTCTCCTTGCTCTAGAATATACGGTCCATGAGAGCAGGGGCCCCGTCTGTCTTGGTCACCACCATATCTTCAGCATCTGGCTTATAGGATACACTCAGAAAATATATTTTGAATGACTAAATGATCAAGAGCTTGGGGAAGAGAGAGAGTGCATAAAGGAAGAAGCTTAAAGGTACACTACTCCTAGATAAGGAAATAGCAAGGAAGCTAATTTAACTGTGACCTCTGAGAACTAAGTCCCTATTTTTATCCTTTCACTCAAAGTAATGACAGACTTGTTGGAAATATAGAACAGGTAGGAGCAGGTACAGTGACTAGATGGTAAGGAATTGGGGGAAATTAAAGGCTTTAAGGGGTGGGGAATCCTTGCAGTGTACCCCAGACTGCAGCACATAAATGACTGCCTCCTTCTAACCAAGGAAGACAGTGGCTATCACTTCATGGAGGTCCTTTCCGTAGAGCGGTGACCACTGTATAGCAGGAAAATAACTTTCTAAAAGGTCCCCGTGGTGTCAGTAACCTAGGAGTCCTCTCCAGCTGACCAAGAGGAGATGGCCATAGCAGATGGTGTTAACAAGCCTGAAATTATTCAGGCTATATTTCTGCAGTCTGCTGCCTGTCGGAAGCTCACTCCCAGCCGCAGGTCACTCATCTTTTCCCAGGGAAGTGCCAGGATGCTCACCGGACTACGTCACCTCCTCTGTAGGCTTTCCAAGATGGCGGTGGTTCCAGCACAGCAGCTGCTTCTCCTGTCCAGAGCCACTTAGCCATGGCCCAGACTTGCTGTGGCTCTAAAGAGAGGAGGCTGGACTTGCACTTTTAGATTTTGATTCACAGGGTAGTCTTCCAACTGCTCACCACACCTTCCTTCTTCCTAGCCTCTGCAAGGAAGTCCCGCCACCCAGTGGTTCATAGTTCTAGCTTTCCGGCCAGATAACCTTCACTGCTTCAGTTGAATAAATGATGATGGTTTAGGTTTTGAAAGTTATAGTGTGGCTCAACTCTCCAGAATTATAACCACCATATATTGATTATTTCTTCTGTGCTACAGACGTTTCTAAGCCCTTTACAGACACCATCTCATTGAATTTCAGAACAACTCTTTGTGATAGAAACTTTATCATCCCCATTGCACAAATGACAAAAACTGAGGGATAGAGAAGTTAATGAATTATTCAATGTCTTATAGGTAAAAAGTGTCGAACTTCAAAGTCAGAGTTCTTAATCACTTAACTATGTGCTGTGTTTCATTTTCTCCACATATGCCCTAATCTGGGCATTGAGGGCACATATCACTACCAATCACTACCTGCTGTGTTTGGGGAGGATTTCTAAAGTTTGGTTTCTTCATTTTAAAAAGTAATTATGTTTCTTAACATGGAAACCTCAGTACCCGAAACCAAAGATACAGAGACATCTGTTGCTTCCAGCCTGGCCAGAGTTGATTTAGGAACTAAGTATCAGAATATAATCAGTAATGATCTTGTGGCCCATTGATTCGATAGGCAGAGTGCCATTAATTTTCAAACATATGCTATTAAGCCCAACAAAAATATATTCTATCGAGGGTCATCTAAATCCACAATTCCTTGGATTGGACGATTGGGGATATGAAGAATCTAAATCCACAATTCCTTGGATTGGACGATTGGGGATATGAAGAAGTCATCTAAATCCACAATTCCTTGGATTGGACGATTGGGGATATGAAGAAGTCATCTAAATCCACAATTCCTTGGATTGGACGATTGGGGATATGAAGAAGTCCAAGAAGATGTGATGAGTATTTTATTCCGATTGGGGATATGAAGAATCTAAATCCACAATTCCTTGGATTGGACGATTGGGGATATGAAGAAGTCATCTAAATCCACAATTCCTTGGATTGGACGATTGGGGATATGAAGAAGTCCAAGAAGATGTGATGAGTATTTTATTCCTGGGAAGAGTAGGGATGAATCTTAGATTGGTCCAAATTCAGCCCCACTTTAACTAAGAATATAGGGTTTGGCTTCTAAACCACCATCATTCCTTTGTCTAAACCACCATCATCTTCATCTTAAAGAGCTTCCAAGGGTCCTGGGTCATTCTAAGAGGACTGTCCACATAGCAAAGTGGAGGAAGACGGTACAGAGTGTCAGAATGCAGCCGGATATCACTCCTAGTCAGCAGGCAATGTTCTGGCTGCTGTCTGTGGAAATTACTCACAGGATGGCAAAGAGATGGAAATTGTCACAGTTCCGTGACACATGGGTGTTTGGTTCTTACAGGAATGGGAAGGGAAGATCTTCAGGTGGTGACTCAGCTCTCACACGCCACTCTGGTACTGGGGACAGATGGGGCTCCCTCAGGCATAGGATGGACAGTCCCTTCTGAGTGGCTCAGCTCCTATCTGTTTGGTCCAGACCCATGGTATCTTTTTCTAGTCTGGGACTGGGAAACCTGTTTTGCATATTCTTCTAAGTCTATTGATCTGTTTACTTTTTAATATAAATTTATTTATTTTTATTTTTGGCTATTTGGGGTCTTCGTTGCTGTGCACGGGCTTTCTCTAGTTGCGGCGAGTGGGGGCTACTCTTTGTTGCGGTGTGTGGGCTTCTCATTGCGGTGGCTTCTCTTGTTGTGGACCATGGGCTCAGTAGTTGTGGCGCACGGGCTTAGTTGCTCCGCGGCATGTGGGATCTTCCCGGATCAGGGCTCGAACCCACGTCCCCTGTGTTGGCAGGCGGATTCTTAACCACTGCGCCACCAGGGAAGCCCCAAGTCTATTGGTCTTATACCCTGAGTCCTGGCTTTAGAAATCCAAAAGTCAAAACTCTGTTTCCATTGTCTGTTTCTGTTTTGACCACCCCCACTTTAAGATAAGAGTACCCCAGTTGCCTGGGCTGGAAGGAAATGCTTCTATGTTTGTCTGCAATGGTCATCTTAATATGTCCCTCTTTATGGGACACAAGTGCCCCCAGTCACGGGCACAGATTTCCAACCACAGGCTCCCCACAGGACAGTGTCTCTTAAGCTTAAAGCATGGAAAGGCAGAGAATGTGTGTTCTGGCCGGCCGACCAACTCTCAAAGGAGCAGAGAGAAGGGACTGAGCTAAGCATGCTAGGGGTCTTCTTCCAAACTCACCAACCAGACAGTTATTCCTCTTCCTCTCACAATGAAGGCCGACAGGGTGGAGAAGTGCTATAAGCATTCCTCCAGTCGGGGAGGGGATAATTTCCCCAGCGGCCAAAATTTTTGTTTTTAGTTTTGTCAGTTTTATTCATTATGAGGGAAATGTGAGTTGAAGCCACCCTGAGATACTACCACACACCCACCAGAATTGCTCCCATAAAAAAGGCAAAACATACCAAGGCTTGGTGAAGGTGGGGAGCAAATGCAACTCTCCTACACGGCTGGTGGGAATGCAGTGCACCACTTTGGAAAATTCTTTGCCATTACCTCGTAAAGATGAATATGTGCATAGTCCATGCCCCAGTAATTCCACTCCTGTGCATACATATTTTCATCAAAAGACATGTAGCAGAATGCTTATAGCAGCACTATTCATAATTGAAAAGTCACCAAATGCCCAACATCAACAGAATGGATAAATAGTAGTACATTCAAAAGACACAGACGTAGAGAATGGACTTGAGGACACAGGGAGGGGGAAGGGGAAGCTGGGACGAAGCGAGAGAGTGGCATGGACATATATACACTACCACATGTAAAATAGACAGCTAGTGGGAAGCAGCCACATAGCACGGGGAGATCAGCTCAGTGCTTTGTGACCACCTAGAGGGGTGGGATAGGGAGGGTGGGGGGGAGACGCAAGAGGGAGGGGATATGGGGATATACGTATGCATATAGCTGATTCACTTTGCTATACAGCAGAAACTAACACAACACTGTAAAGCAGTTATACTCTAATAAAGATGTTTTTTTAAAAAATAGTAGTACATTCACACAATGGAATACTATACAGTGATAAGAATGAGCAAATTACCACTATGTGCACAATAGAGATGGATCTCACAAACTCAATGTTGAGTGAAAGCCAAACTTATATATATAATTTTATTTATATGAAAGTCAAAAACAGGCAAAACACGTGAATGGTGTTAGCAGTCAGGGAAGTGAGACTTCTGGGGTGCTGGTGATATTCTGTTTCCTGATTTGAGTGCTGGTTACATTGCTGTGTGGAGTTTGTGAAATTAATTGATCTCTATCGTTGTGTGCTTTTCTGAATATTTTTTATGCTTTAATTGCAAGTTCACACAGACACCTCCCTACGTAGAAACATGGACACGTATGCAAGCTTCATTCTCCCCGCCTCTCAAAAAATTAAATGGCTCTGGGTGGCAGCCCTGAACAATCGCTCTAGCTTCCTCACTGAAATGCCTATGAAGACAGCAAAAAAGCCGTCCAAGTTTGGCAGTCAACCCTATTGACACCACTGGAGAAAACTTCCCTGTGCCTCAGGGCTTCTCGTAAGGGATTGCGAGTGTGATGCCACGGCTGAGTCTGTCTACTTGAAAATAGTAGAAATGCCTTTCTTCCATCTTCAATATCTTTACTCTGGGTTAGAAACTCAAGTTCTGCATCTAAGGGAACACTGAGTTCTCGTCCTTGCCCCAGTGCGTGTGTGTGTGTGTGTGTGTGTGTGTGTGTGTGTGTGTGCGCGCGCGCGCGCGCGTGTGTGTGTGTGTGCGCGTGCGCACGTGCGTAGGGGGTTAGGGTCTGTTCCTTCCCCCCACCGCTAATCCTGTTACAGTATAAAAGGGGCTTGAAAGTGTTTCCTTACTCAATCTAGTTCCTGAATTAGGAATTCGAGTCTTTGCGTTCAGGTGAATTCTGAATCCTGTGGGGAAAATTTGTCTCTACAGAGCTTTCTTTAGAAAGTACTCTCATTCTTGGAGACGTACTTTTCCAGAAAGGATGTTTTCTCTTTTGCCGTATTTTCCACCTCACAATTCTTGACGGGTCTGTGGATCATTCGCAGTGGTATCTGGTATTGTTTTGTCATGCCATTTGTTCGTTAAATTATTTACTCATTTAGCACATCACACCAGAACTACTAAATCAAAAATCTCTACTTTTCACTACCAAAAACCAAATTATCCGTAAAGCAATATGCTGATATTTTCATTGTCCAGGGACTTGAGTGGAAATTTTATGTTTATTTAAAACTTAATATTGAGGTTGACATCTGTAGAGTGTTTGTACACGTAAATAAGACAACAGGAAACAGTACAAAAGAAAGTGGGAAAAGAGTAAGAATAGCAATTACAGAATAAGTGAAAATGACCATAAACATAAGATACACTGCCTCACCAGTCATGAAATCAATGCAAATTAAAATAACACTAAGATTCTTCAATGATCCTATTTTCAAATATTAAAAATACTTAAAAATATTCATTATTGCGCAAACAGGCAATCTCATACATTGTTGGTGAGCGTGGGGCTGCAACTCTCGCTTTGAAGGCAATATATTTATTTGCAGATTACAAATGTACATTTTATCAACATTTAAAAATTGTGAGCCTTTTGACCTTATGGTTTCTACACAGGTACTTAAGCAAGTGTGAAAAGACACAGGTAAAACCTTGCAGGTTTGTTGGTAACAGAAATATGGGAAGAAACCTAAATATGAATCAATTGGAACAGGTCTTTGTAAAATAAATAATAGTATTGCCATATCATGGTGCTAAATACAAAAAGAAGATTGGAGAAGTGAATATGTACTATAATCCAATTTTATAAAAAATTAGTAAAGAGGGGCTTCCCTGGTGGCGCAGTGGTTGAGAGTCCGCCTGCCGATGCAGGGGACACGGGTTCGTGCCCCGGTCCGGGAAGATCCCACATGCCGCGGAGCGGCTGGGCCTGTGAGCCATGGCCACTGAGCCTGCGCGTCCGAAGCCTGTGCTCCGCAATGGGAGAGGCCACAACAGTGAGAGGCCCGTGTACCGCAAAAAATAAAATAAAATAAAATAAAAATAGTAAAGAAACATACACATATGTCTATGCTTAGGAAAAATTCCAGGAGAATAGACAGAAAACTTTTACCAGTGGTCATTTTGGGGAGGGTGTATAGCAAGGGACTTCACTTTCTACTTTATATATTTCTGTTGTTTGAATTGTTACAATATGATTATAAACCTGTTATGATCAAGAAGGACAATAAAGATTTTTAATACTATAGGATATTCACCCAATGCTAGCAATGTTATGTGTAAGTGATGGGCATTCAGAATTTTTTAAAATTTTCTTCATTGTATTTTTGTACTTTCCAAAATTGTCTACAGTGAGTATCTACTTTTCATTTCAGAAAACAGGGGGCATTTCAAATAATAAGTCTATACAATTTAAACTATAGCATATGATCAAAATCACGTTGAACATATGGACAGCATAAAGCTTCAAAGGACATACACTTGAAAGTTAATGGTAGTTAAATGGGTGGTAGGATTATAGCAGATTTTTTCCTTCCTTCTGCTCGTTTGCAAAATCAACAGCTGTGTGACGTGAAGATCAATAGTTGGAATGACAGTAAGTTTATCATTATTGTAATTGTGCTCATTAGTATCTGAGTTCTCTCTCCCCTGGTTTCCCACATGCTTGTTATTTCCACACAGCAATGTTAATTATGGTGATGTAACACTAGAATGAATGGCTAGAAGTGGATGCAGTGGCACTATGGAGACACAAGCTAATAGAACAGAAAGGGGTCTTTAGACTTCACTCCAGGCTGCCTCCTACCTTAAGACAAGTAGATTTGTGAACCATTCCACACATGGAGCTGTCAGTGCTTTTCCTAAAGATAGCCAAGGAGACGCATGATCAAGACACTGACATTCCAACAAATAATTACAAATCATTCAATCCTACAACTGGCCAAGTAACCCACGATGTTGTGGTTTTCTTCTCTTTTATAAACAGAACTGATCAATGGTTGTGGGTCCATACTTTCTAGAAAAAAATCCAAAATTTCTAAGTTTATTTTGGAAGGAAATACCCAAAGAGAGGAGGAGTAGTTGATCAAGGGCCCCAGCCCTGAGACCCCTCATTTTCAAGTGTCTTTCATTCTAATTCCCCTAGTCACCACCCCTCCCATGCTGGTCCCCAAGAAAACACTGATTCTTCTTTAGTGGTCTGAGCAGAGACATAAGTCTTTATTTTTATCTCTTTCACATAATAGAATTTTCAAAAACTCTTTCAAAATGCTAATGTAGCCAAATAGGCTATGAAATGGACAAAGGCCAGAAGGATACACCAAAATGTTAACAATGGTTACATCTAAGAAGTTGGACTACATGTTATTATTTTGACTAATTATTTTTTCTGGGTATTTAAAACAAGATATAAACATTTTCACTGTGCAGTGAAGCTTTCACTATGTGTACACAGGTCTTTCTTCATCTCAAGAAGAGTTTCTTCTACTGTATCTTTGGTTATTGCTTCTAGTTAAATTGTACTATTTTCGACTTCAAGAATAATAATTATCTGTATGCTGATTTTACACCCTCCTTTCTCATTATTATCTCGCTAATTGGAATTTTCCCCCAATTTCCTCTCCATTCTTGAGGAACTTCTCCATTGATCTCTAAGTCACTTATATGATTTTCTGCAGGATCAGTTTACTTTTTTCTTTGACTGCTGTTAAAATATTACCTTCATTGCCATATTTGTCCATCTCCTTTTTCGTCTTATCCTGCTCTCTTTTCACTTAGTCCATTCTCTCCTTAAGGATACCTTAATTACGTGTCAGAGAAATCATGACTTCTTGTACTCTATTGAAAATGCCTAATTATTTCTTAATAATTTGTCCTTAATTCTGAAATACATCATTTTCAGGTATAGGTTCTTATTTGTCTTTGGTTTGACATTCTCTTCTTCAGCAGTATTTTTCACAAATAGGGATTAAATGTCCCTTGATGTGGCATCCTGTCCCCCTGGGGGGTGGCTAAGTCCCCTGCGCAGACCGATGGCTACAGCATGAGTTAACACGTGCAGCCACTAATCCAACCCTCGTTTGGATGAAATGAGGCAGTGGCGAGCAGAATCTGGTGGTTTGATGTTGAAAGAGAGAACGAAGACTCTGACCCTGGGAGATGAGAGGGGTCCAGACAGTGAGATAGGAGTGCATTTTAAGCAAACTTTATCTTCTTTCCAGATTAGCCACTGGGCCAGCCTTGGCCATTTCCCTTCCTGTAGGGTCTCAGTGTCTCCCATAAAGGGGTGACAAGGAAGAGTTTTGTGAGCTGTGAATAAGGGTGATGAGCAAAAAGAGGCTTCGGTGATCAAATATATTATGAAAACAGGATTAAATAAAGATTAAGAGGTTTATTTACTGTGTCAGTACTTAGACACTCAAATAGGCTGGGTGTATGGCAAATTCCCAGGAAGTGGCTCTGGTAGGCTGCACTTCCCAGACATCATCGACAATGGTAACCATTTGATGGAGTCTCTTATTGGACAAACATTTCCTGAAAGACACTTTTAGAAACAATGTTTTAACTTTTGTGATTCCCATTCTCACTCACTCCAGCCTTTCTTTGTCTGTACAGGTAAGGTAAGGGGGTCAGAAGGGCAAGCTAGTTATAATACATCAACTCCATCAGGCTCCCTAGAAAAACCTGGAAGATTCTGAGGGGTGGGTGAGGCAGGACCACCTGTGCATGGCAAACATGATGTAGGGTGTGAGCACTTCCTGTCCCCCATGGCAATGGATGAGGACTGAGGGAAGGAACACATCCAATTACAAAAAGTCAATGGCAAGGGCTTCCCTGGTGGCTCAGTGGTTGAGAGTCCGCCTGCCGATGCAGGGGACACGGGTTCGTGCCCCGGTCCGGGAAGATCCCACATGCTGCGGAGCAGCTGGGTCCGTGAGCCATGGCTGCTGAGCCTGTGCGTCCGGAGCCTGTGCTCCACAACGGGAGAGGCCACAACAGTGAGAGGCCCACGTACCGCAAAAAAAAAAAAAAAAAAAGAAAAAAGGCAATGGCAAGAACTCAGTCATAAGCAAGGCCCTGAGTTCTTCTTCCTTTTCACAGGAATCTGGCAGTGCAGCCTAGAAGCAAAATGTATTACTGTTATGTCTGAGAAAGTGTATGGCATCCATTCTCTTGATCTAACATGGTCACAGCTTCATATAAAATTCAGAGTATTAGACTAGAAAAGAATAAGGAGCTCTTGGACTCCAACACCCTTGACTTACAAATGGATCAACTGTGGGCCTGGGAGGTGAAGAACCTTGTAAAAGGCCCCCAAAACAGCATCTCGGAGTCTGTACCCTGATCTCCAGTGCCTTTTCCACTAAACTATGACGCCATGTATATAACTTGAAAAAATACGAGTGTAAAATTGAAGACCAAATAGTTAAATGAGGGCACTTTTTAAAGCATTTTATTCCTCATTCTAAAACAGTTGCAAAATGTAAGTTTTTCTCATCTTCCCATTTTGACAGATGAAAAATAAATTATTATTACTTCATTCCTTCACTCATTTGTCTGTCCAATCATTCAAAAAGTGTTCACTGAGCACCTACTATATACCAGGCACTGTACCAGGGACTTGGAGTATAATGGTGAAAATATTTGACATCGTCCCAACTTACATTTTGATGAGGGAGACAGACATTATCCAAAAAAAGTCACATAAATAAGTATTATTAGGTTGATTCTGATAAATTGTGCAAGTATTAGACCCGTGGAGACACAGAAAGCTGAAGAGCAATAATGACTACAATAAACAAAATTAACACTGAACCCAAAAGACAAAGAATCAAGAGACCTAAAAATAGGAACATTTTTATGACCAAGGAATCCCATTTGCTGGGGAGGCAGAGGCAGAAATGTAAATACCAACATTGTAATCCTCCTGTCTCTGAAAAGGGCTTTGGGGTAGACCCAACCCATATTGATGGTTCCAGACTAATTTCCTTTTTGGTAAACCCAAGTGAATCTCTCACCATCTTTAGCAGCACAGCTTTGCTGGGGAAGCAACAAATAGGCATTTATAATTGTGATACGGAGGTGAATGACGCCCCTGAGCTGGTGGGCACAGCTACAGGAATCTCAGGAAGTGTTGCCTGACAGTCCATCTAAGGCTTGCGGTAAATATGCCTTCACGGGCTGTGTGTGTGTGGAGGAGAATCAGAGCAAGAGAGCAGAAGCAGTTGCCAGGGAGGGCTGGGGTGGAGGTCATGTCCCACCTAGGGAAGGTCTTTCCTTCTCCTCCACCTCTATGTACTTGCAGATCTGCTGGAGGGCACTTTCAGGATTTCGCCAGGTTGTGGAACAAGGAACCAACGGGGGCTTTGGAGGGAGACCATGCAGCCTTCCTCCCACCGGCTCCTCTGCTTTACCCTGGGTAACATTGCTCAAGCCCTGCATCCTTGCAGAACACCAATGCCCTTCCTTTTTAAAAGCCCTCACTTGAAAATTAAATGAGATTACAAATTTTAAGCCTGGCACATAGTAGGGGTTCAACGAATATAGTCCCCCCACTCCATGCTTTCCCCGCTTTCTACCTTGTCACTGAATGCGGGACCCTAATTTATCTAGGTCTCAATTTCATCATCTGTGAAATAATAGGGCATGAGGCGATTGCTGGGCTTCCTTTTAATTCAGGCATTTTAGGAGTTTCTCATTGCACACCATACAGAGAAGGAACAGCAGAGGCTGGGACTTCCGTGACCCTGGTCTGTAGGGGTGAATTCCCAGGTTGCTCCCCAGCATCAACCATGACCTAGGCAAAGACAGGAAAAATAAATGACTAGGAAAGGGCCAGCCTTGCAGTGTGCTTGCCTGCAAACAATTCACACGCAGTTGGGGGCCCTCAGCTGGAAACCAGCGTTTCATTTGCAGCGAAAACTTCATTTGCAGCGAAAACTTGCTATTTGCAATAATGTCAGTGGCTGACGGTTGGGATTCAGTGGCTCCTGGCCTGAGCCATCACCGAGCAACCAATTTTCACTTTGCAAGTCAGAATGACCCCTCCAGGGCTCCGTGCCAGAGAGGAAGGGAGGCGTGGGTCTCTGTTGGGACACGTTTGGGCACGGAGCCCATAGGGGCCTCAGATAGCTGTTTATGGCCTGCGGTTCTTGCCCCTTACAAGCCCTTCTTCACTACAAACACATAGCTTTTCTTGTTCTGGGAGCTCTCAGGGGCTTACCCATCTTTCTTAGAGTCAGAAAGAGGAGGGAGGAAAGCAGGCAATGAGAAAAAAGGCAAACAGGAAGATGCAGCTGTTCGAAGCAGCAAATAGAATATCGGATGTGGCCCCAGGACTGCTGGGTATGATGCTTGGATCTGACACAAGCCAGCCGCCTGGCCACAGCTGTCGCCTCCTGTCTCTGGATGCAGTTTGCTCAGGTGTAAGGGCTCGAGGTTTGACGAGGTGGTCTTGGTTCGACTTCCCGTTGTCCCTCATGTCCTGTGACTCATTCTAAACAGGGAAGGGCGGAGAAAAGGAGGAAATGG
Organism: Leucopleurus acutus; assembly: GCF_964270905.1. Lineage (NCBI taxonomy): Eukaryota > Metazoa > Chordata > Mammalia > Artiodactyla > Delphinidae > Leucopleurus > Leucopleurus acutus. The sequence goes on from NC_139161.1 coordinate 54,685,833, forward strand.
AAGAAGAGAAGAAGGTGGAAAGCAGGTGGGTGAGGCTTCTTCAAAAAGAAGAGAGGAAAACGAGGAAGGCTGCCACAACAAAGAGGAGAACAACACAGATTTGCCGAAAGTATTCCTCGCAGAGCTGTAAGTAATCTCTACGGTAATCACGATGACAATTATTAGCATAAACAGCCGAAGTCCTAATTAATTTCCTAAAGGGCAGCATCCTGCAGGTGACTCAGAGATGCTCTCCCCACCGACGCCCCCCCAATAAAAAAAAAACCCATGAGGATCCCTCTTTCCTGAGTCCATAGTTCTGGGAGCCGAAGGGGAGGACGAGGGAAACATTTGGGCTCTGAGTCTGGCCAACTGGTGTTGAGTCACCCAGGACAGCCCAAGAACACCCGGCCAAGGTGGTTCTGCAGAGACAGCGTCCCAACACCCATGTGCTCTGAGCCTGCACCAGTAGCAACAGGATCCCAGTCACCTTGTACCGTCGAGGGCTTCCCAGCTACTTCCTGAAGGGGACCCATAGGCCAAAGGCTTCTTATCCACAGAAGGACTGCTTGTGACTTTCCTGGCTACCTGGATCTGTTCTCATTCTCCCTGGCTTTGCTTTACTTCTGCTAACAGCCATCATCAGCTCAGCCCTGCCTCTCCTGGTCCCCAGCGTGTGGCAGGTCCCTGATCCTGTATCCCCCTCCCTCCACTTGCCTCAGAACTGACCCGGCTCCTTTCCTTCCCTAGCTCTGATCTTCAGAGCTCTTTGGATCTCCCTCTGAGTCTCCTAACACCCTGTGTCAGGAAATGCTTGTACACAGCCCCGCGCTCTTATGAAACTGCAAGGAATCCACTCTAAATCTTAAGGGCTTCACTGCTGTATCCAGGTTATGTTTACAAGATTAAGACTGGTGGGAGGTGGGCAGCAAGTAATCAATTCAAAGACACTTTCTGGAAAGAAATCGGATTCAAACCCGTTCAGGGAATTAACAGCACTTAAAAAAATTTTATGTGAGGCAAGCCATTATCATTTCTCACAAAAGGCCTGCAAGTGATTTGGGATTGGTTTGTAACCTGTTACAGAAAAACCCAAATTCAGAATAAGATAATCCTAAGAATGGTAATCAATGAGGTCATATTGGTTTGTGGTATCTTGACTCTGTCCAAAGGACAGGGGGTGCATATGAATCAGAGAACAATGATCAAGAAAAACCAGTATTAACCCAAAAGCTAAGGTGAGAATTGGGGTAGCTATTCTAAAAAAATGACAACTGGAGGGGTTTTTAAAGCACTCACAGCGATTATAGAAAGCACAAGTACACCCCAAGAAAGTCTGCGTTATTGGAAAGGGATTTACTGTAAATTCCTAATTTAGGACTAGGGATGGTTTCCTTAGGCAGGAATTGAGCACAGTTGCATTAGTAAGAGCATAACATTTGGTTTAGGTTTTTACATTTTGCAATATTTCACCAAAGCTATTTTAAAATTTACATGTCAATATAGTCATTTTTTATCTCAATATATCTATTGTTATATTAAAATCTTGTTTTTATGGATTTAGGAGCCCCGGCATTTCAACTTCTTGTATCTCTATATTTTCTATTCTTGGGGAGAGCACAACAGTGAACTGGCTTGTGCATTTAAATCCAGCTGTCGAGAGGCTTTCGACAGGCCCCATGCAGAGTTGTTAGGCAGTGGGGCTATGGATCTTAGCATCAGAAACACCTGAAATGCTTGTTAAAAATATGCACTCCCAGGATGCCCAAAAGGTTTTCCAGTCTTGCACTGAGATGCACAAGTCAGAATCTCTTGGATTAAGACCCAAGAATCATGCTTTGAATTGGAATCTGTGGCAAACTCTATTTTCCCAAAAGAGCTGTGACACAGTATCTCTCATCCCGTATCCTCCTCTGTAATATAATCCTGCCTCCATGCCTTCAAGAGGTGGGGTCTGTGTCCCCTCCCTCCTTCAGCCTGGACGGGCTTATGGCTGCTTTGCAGTGAGAGTACAGTGAAGTCAACATTGTGTGACTTTATACTGGGACATAAAGGGCGATGCAGTTTCTAGCTTGTTCTCTGGAGCACTCGCATTTGGCGTCCTAGGCTGCCTTCTAAGTCCAGCTAAGCTAAGGCAGCCCTGGTGTGTGGAAGCCAAGTCACCTGGAGAGGCCCATGCAGGTGTTCTGGTGGCAGTACTGCTCTGCAAGTCATCCCAGCCCAGACGTTTGAGTGAAGGACCCTCCAGATGATTCTGCACTAGAAGACAGACATCCCAGATTTCGCACTATCCGGAGGACAAATGAGAATACTTGAGTTGTAATTGACATTACAGTTGGCTTTAATGTCACGACTGATGTTCGTCTATTTATTCATCCGTTCAATGAAACATGTATTGATTGTCCGCTATCGCCAGATTGTTCTAAAGTCTGGAGACACAGCAAAGTCCAAGAAACATCCCCCAGTGTCAAGGACCATACATTCTAAGGATGGCAGAGCACAGTGTGGCTGGGTGGGAGGAATAGACAAAAACAAATAAATACATTAACAAGATAAGGTAATGTTAAATGTTGTGAAAACAGTAAAGCAAAGGAATGTGGTGGGGGCAGGCACTATTTTATATTGCGTGGCCAACCTCTCCCAGGAGTTGTAGTTTGAATTGAGACTTGTATTTGTTTCCTGGAGCTGCCATGACAAAGTACCACAGACTGGGTGTGAGGGTTAAATAACAGAAATGTATCGTCTCACAGTTCTGGGGGCCAGAAGTCCAAGATCAAGAAGTTGGCAGAGTTGTTTCCCTCTGGGCGCCGTGGAGGAGAATCTGGTCCATGCCCCTCTCGTAGCTTCTGGTGGTTTGCTAGCCAGCTTTGCCATTCTTTGGTTTGAAGAGGTGTCACCCCGACCTCTGTCTTCATCTTCACACGGCGTTCTCCCTGTGTGCACATCTATCTCCCAATTTCCCCTTTTTATAAGGACACCAGTCACATTGCATTAGGGGCCCACCCTAACCCAGTATGGCCTCATCCTAATTTAATTAACTGCGTCTGCAATGACGCTGTTTTGCAATAAGGTCACATTCTGATGCAGTAGGTTTCAGGACTTCAATTTATGAATTTTGGGAGAACACAGTCCAGCCTTTAACAGTACCTGAAGGATGAGGACCCCACTCTATAATAATGTGGAGCTGAGCATGCCAGGTAGAGGGCAAAGCAGAAGCAGAAACAAGTTTGATATTCAAAAGTCAGACCAGCAGTCAATGCTGGAACACAGAGAGGAAGGGGGTTCAGCCTCATCATCACATGGATTGACATGTACAGTGAACATTCCTCTAAACATTGCATCATGGGTGCTGTCACCAAAAGTCTGAGCTGCCCAGTGATCATATGCAATCCTCAGGGGTCCTAGCAGTTCTACTTTGGACACATGGCTCAGAACCCAGCCCTCCTCTGCATCCCCACCAGCAGGCTTTGGTGGGCCATTTGTTTCTCTCTTCTGCTCTTTCAGTTGCTGGTTCATTGATCTTCCTGCCTTTAGATTCTCCACCCTCCCATCCATCCTTTGGAATACCAACAGAATCATTTTCTAAAACAGAAATCCAATCTCACTCATTCTAAAATATATTCCTCCACTGCCTCTCCATTATTCACCAAAATAAAGTACACAATCCCCCGCGTGGTGCCGAAAGTCATACAAATCCAGCTTAGCTCCAGCCGAGTCTCCAGCCTTTCTGTCAACTGGATTCACTTCCCATTTCCCGGACTCCCTGTGTTAGGACTCTATTTTTGTTCATGCTTTCCCACTCTTCCCAGTGTTTTCTTTGTGTAATTTAAAAGAAAAATTTTGCCATGCTGGCTGGCTTGCAGGATCCTAGTTCCTCAACCAGGGATGGAACCTGTGCCCTTGGCAGTGAAAGCATGGAGTTCTAACCACTGGACTGCCAGGGAATTCCCATCCCACTTTTTCTTGATGAATACCTTATCTTTTAGAAACAGTTTGGTATTCATCTCCACTGGAAAAAAAAAAAAAAGCTACTCTTCTCCATTCTTTCCCGAGAGCCTCCCCGCCCTCCTTGGCCTGTGGTGGAATTAACTGCTTCTTTATCTTTGTCCCTGTGGCAGCTTGCTTATCACGTATCACCTTGGCGTGTAGGTACCTGTTTGAATACCAGTCATTTGCTTCCCTTGTTGAAACCATGAATTCTTTGTCAGTGACAGTGCCTAGGATGGTACGTGTTCCATGGATGTTCGCCAGACCAAATTTAGTGGAATGCTAGTAATGAAATGAGTGCTGGCCTTCGGATTAGGTCACCACTGTTGACCTGAAACAAAGAGACAGACAGATAGTTCTGTAGCAAAGATGGGTTTATTCAGGGTCAGCAGAAAACTGCAGTTCGGGGTCTGCAACCACGGCAAGCCGCCTGTAAGGACCTGTACAGCAAGGAGAGGAGAACGCTTTTATAGAACGGAAAGGAAGTTGGGAGGGTGATAGTAAACAAAGAGTTTTTCAAGGCTTGTCATTGTCTGAGTCCTGGCCAGGAAAGAAGACGAGTCTTTCTTCTTCCTGTTGGGCTCTGCTGTCCTCACGGGGCTTGAGAGCGCCCCCTTCTGGTCTCCCAACTCTATTTAATTGAAGTTTCTGCTCATTAATTCTTTTCTAAAATATTTATTTATTTGGCTGCGCCGGGTCTTAGTTGCTGCATGCGGGATCTTCATTGCCACGTGCAGACTCTTTTAGTTGTGGCATGCACGTGGGATCTAGTTCCCTGACCAGGGATCGAACCCAGGCCCCCTGCTTTGGGAGCGTGGAGTCTGAACCACTGGACCACCAGGGAAGTCCCGATCATTAATTTTTACACGACTGTTTTGGTCATTGACATCCGTGGACCAGTTTCAGAGCTAATATTATTATCCCTGTCAATGTCTGTATCGATATAACTTAGTAGATTTGACATCTAGGCATGAATTCAAGTCCATTAAGATTAGGTACCATCCTACCTAGAGACTGTCATACTGAGTGAAGTAAGTCAGATGGAGAAAGAGAAATATCGTATGATATCACTTGTATGCAGAATCTAAAAAGAAATGATACAACTGAACGTATTTACAAAACAGAAACGGACTCACAGACTTAGAGAATGAATTTATGGTTACTGGCGGGGAAGGGTGCGGGGAAGGGATAGTTAGGGAGTTTGGGATTGACATGTACACACTGCTATATTTAAAAAGGATAACCAACAAGGACCTACTGTATAGCACAGGGAACTCTGCTCAGTGTTATGTGGCAGCCTGGATGGAAGGGGAGTCTGGGGGAGAATGGATATGTATGGCCGAGTCGCTTTGCTGTGCACCTGGAACTATCACAACATTGTTAATTGGCTATACTCCAATACAAAATAAAGAGTTAAAAGAAAAAAGATTAGGTGCCATCTTAACCTCTTGGACCTCAGGTTCTTTATCTGTAAAATGAGACGTTTGGACCAAATAAACTATAAACCTTTGCTTGCTAAAGATGTAGCATTAGCCCCATCTTTCCTGCTGGAGTCAGAATTTACATAATAATTATATCACCATCACTGCTGACATCGATCTTACTCTCCTTTTGTTTAGTTTTGGGGACACTAAGGTATGGGTCCTGCTTCACAGTGCTCCCGTTTTATTGTTGTTGTTGTTTTTGTGGGGGCCGGGGGCTGGCAATAGCTCTTTTTCTTTTTAATTTAATTAATTAATTTATTTATTTATTTTTGTCTGTGTTGGGTCTTCATTGCTGCACACGGGCTTTCTCTAGTTGCGGTGAGTGCAGGCTACTCTTCATTGAGATGCACGGGCTTCTCATTGCAGTGGCTTCTCTTGTTGCGCAGCACGGGCTCTAGGCATGCGGGCGTCAGTAGTTGTGCCTCGCGGGCTCTAGAGCGCAGGCTCAGTAGTTGTGGCGCACGGGCTTAGTTGCTTCATGGCGTGTGGGATCTTCCCGGACCAAGGCTCGAACCTGTGTCCCCTGCGGTGGCAGGCGGATTCTTAACCACTGCACCACCAGGGAAGTCCAGGCAATAGTCCTTTTGAAACTGACCTTGTCTTTAGCATTTTTTAGGATTGTGTGTTAGGAGAAGTGTACGATTAAGGGTGTAGCTTTGCACATTTTTTGTTTTCCTGTTTTTTGTTTTTACTTATAACCTCCTGGGTCATGGTAAATTACAGCAGCTTTTCTGAAAATTTACCACACAGGAAGCTGTGCTGAACTTCCCCTGTGGCCTCCTAGACCCTCTCCCATTAATTTCCTCTAATTCTCATTAGCATGTTTCTACCGCAGGCTCGGAAGCAGAGAGAAATTCTTGTGCAGCTCATTTAACACCTGCAGGTTCTGAGAGCTGGTGGAGAAACTACATCAATAAAATAATCACTCACTTTCTCAGAGATTTTAAATTTGAACCCTTTAAAGGTTAGACTTTTGTTTTGATTTCTATTTATATTTTTCCATCAAGTCGTATGTTAATTAATGCTCTTGTCTTTTCAAGTCTCTCATGTAAAGCATTAGCCTCTCATGTAAAGAGAGGCTAAAACAAAATCTGAATGAAACCGTTTTCAGTGTATGAATGGCCGTAGTCAAGAAAGTATTCCGACATTTCAGAGGCGGGTGTGGCTTTTCTCTTCTGCATCACCACAGCCTGCTTTAGAAATCCCTGGCAAAACCAGTGGGTAGCTGCGAGGTGGGACTGGCAGATGGGACCCAGCCTGGGAGCTGGGTGATGTCCTGTGGTTTGGAGATTCATCCAGCAAAGCTGGAAACTCTCATGCACTGAAGTGTGTGAACGGGAGGTGTAGCAAAAAGGGATGGGCAGGAAAATGGTCAGAGTTTTGAAGTTGTGTCTGTGTAGGAGGTGCGGGGTGGGGGGGCGTTACTTCTTCTCATGGGGGCAGGGAGCTTATTCCCTCCCTACTCGAAAAAACCAAAAAACCCATTGAGAGGCTGGGAAGAGGGCTCCAAAAGCATCACTAGGAGAGATCTCCAGTCCCAGCAGGAAGGAGAGCCAGGCGTGCTACTCCCGGGCTGGATGCCACCCTCGGAGCAGGGCACCATGAGACGATTCTTGGGAGAAGGTGACCGTGTCCCTGGGAGTGATATGAGCTCAGTGACAGACACCCCCTTCTATGGGCATTTCTAAAGGCAGGAAGCTTGCGGGAGAAGCCCTCAGCAGACGGGCAGTGGGGACTGTGGTCAAGTGTGCCTACCAGAGGATGGAGGGGCTGCAGCCCGGAACTCCAGGGACCTCCAAGAACGAGAAGAGGCACTTAGCCATCCCAGGGCATCACACAGAGGACTGCCTAAGTTAGCAGAGTAGGCAAGCCCTGAGGACTGCTCAGAGCTCAACCAGGCAAGCTCAGCGATACCCATCAGTAAGGCAGGAGATAGATGGGCCCCAGGCTGAGCAGCAGTTCGTCCCCTGTGGGCAGATACTACGAAACAGCAGGACGGAGGAGAAGCTGAGCCCTGTCCAGATAAGAGATAAAAGACCACATATTCCTCATTCTCGAAGTCAAGGAGACCTTCCCAAGTACACATGTGCAGAAAGGTTGCTTGGAGGTCAAAAAAGGAGGGGGCGCCACCCCATAGTAAGTGATGTCAACTTACCCATAGGCCTCTTCTCTAGAATCCATCTTGGCTAAGAGATGCGCCTGCACACATGGGAGGACCCTGAGATATACTAAATACGGACTCAAAACCAGGCAAAGGAAGATGATTGGCCAAAGGAAACCCGGAAAAAATGAGCCACAGAAGTTATTCAAACCACCACAAGGGCGCCACTCTCTCTCCCTGAGTCTGCCCGTGTGTCTATCCACACGTACTCTTTTTCCTCCTAATAAACACTTTGTTTACTATTTTCCATCTTTGTGGGAATTCATTTCTGCAAAGCCATACAGGCCAGGGCCTTGTCACTGGCCGTTGGTCTAGTGGCTGGGATTCAGTGCTCTCACTGCCGCGGCCTGACTTCAATCTCTGGGAACTGAAATCCTGCTTCAAGCCGCTGCAGGCCGAGGCCACCCGAGACCATCAGGAGAGAGGCTGAGGGTGTGGACCACTGGCAGGTGCAAAGGGAAACAAGGAAGAGGTGGGTGACTACAGAGGCTGTGATGTCGTTGCGCACCGTCCCAAGAAAACCTCACCTGCATCTACACAGATGCCAGCACATTTCTGGAGACCAAAAAACACCAGATAGATGAGGTGGATTCACAGGTAAAGTCAACTCCAATGTCCCTCTCCTTCCTCTCTGTCTTCCTAGAGGAATGAAGCCCGGAAACGTAGTGGGGAGAAGAGAACCCAGAAGGAGACCATGGCCCTACCCTGCACTGCAAGACAAGAGTGAAAGAGTAGACCCCTTCCCACTAACCACGATGACGACCCAAAGCTGATTATGAATTTAAAATAGGAGATTTGAGTAAAGCTTTAAACCAGATGGAATTTTGATAACCCAAAGCAACCAGAAAGTGATACAATTGGCCCACGTTGTGGCTGAGGAAAAGGGCAGAGTGTGGTTGGAGCACAAATGGGAAGAATGAAGCTGATTGCTATTCAGAACTCACCAATGTCCTATTGCTAAGCAAGCTGTCTTTCTCAGGAGGTCATAATGAGGAATAAACGTGATAATTATTAAACACATACGTACTTAGCAGAACAAACTCCCGAAAAATTTCCCTTAGCCTAACTTCTCTTTCTCCGAAGTTTCACACATGGTAACTGTTAAAAAAAAAAAAAAAAGTACCCTGCCCTCTACCTGTAAGCACGGTCTCCCTTGAAAAGTCAACACTCCCCCCGCACTCCTGATCCACCCACCCACGTGAGCCCTGGGGAGTGAATGGAATCATTCTTTTCAGGCCGAATTTCTAGGGAGGAGCAGCCCTGTGGGAAATCCAGAGACTGTCACTGTCTTAGTCTGTTTGGGCTGCTAAACAAAAATACCATCGACTGGGTGGCTTGAACAACAAATGTATTTTCTCACAGTTCTGGAGACTAAGAAATCTAAGATCAAGGTGCTGGCGGATTCGGTGTCTGGTGAGAGCCGGCTTCCTGGTTTATGCGTGGCTGTCTTCTCACTGTGTCCTCACTAGTGAAGAAGTGGGAGAGAGCTCTCTGAGGTCTCCTTTTTTTTAATAATAACTTTTTAAATCAAAATATAGTTGATTTATAATGTTGTGTTGGTTTCAAGTACATACCAAAATGATTCATTCATATATATATATATATACTTTTTCAGATCCCTTTCCCTTATAGCTTATCACAAAATACTGAGTATAGTTCCCTGTGCTCTACAGTAGGTCCTTGTTGGTGGAGTCTCCTTTTTAAGGATGCAGATCCCATCATGGGTGTCCACCTTCCTGACTTCATTACCTCCCAAAGGCCCCACGTTTTAATTCCATCGTGTTGGGGGTTAGGATCTCAATACGTGTATTTCGGGGGGGGAACTCAAACATTCACTACATCCCAGTCACCTTTTATCTGGTTTCATTTCTTCTTTCCTTTGTGACTTGCCCATTCATGATATTTGCCCATTTTTCTATTTCTATTCCATTTTTAAAATTGTCTTAAAAAGCACTTTCCATACTAAGAATATTAGTCCTTTGTTATAGGTGGTGCAAATATTTTTCTGGTTTGCTACGTATATTTCAAACTTATTTTTGTTTTTTTAAACTTTTGAAAGTTTGGGTAATCATATTTACCCATCTTTTCTGTATAATTTCCAAGCACTCCAGTCCAATGTACTGTCTGTTAATGTCTTTCTTGCTTCATTTACTTCTGAATGATGCTCAGCTGCATCTACAGTGTATGTTTCATGCTGGCCTTCCTCCCATAGTTGCTCTGCATTTTGTAGGAGGACTTTGGTAAGCCATCTCTTCACATATTAGAAATACAGGTGATACACTTGCTGCATCCTTGTTTGGCCATAAACATCTTCTTTTCTTTTCTAATCTCTGCATTTTATTGATAGCTTAGCTGGGTATAGAATTCCAGATCCAATATAGTTTCTTCTTAGAAATTTGAATATATTGCTCCTCTAACATAACTCAGTGTTGCTGCTCAGAAGCGCATATTAATATGTTCATCTTTCCCTGGGTGTGACCTCTCTTTTCTCTCTGGAAGCTTTAAGGACATTCACTTAATGCTTTGAGTTAGGAAATTTCAGCATGATACATCTATATGTGAGTTATTTTCTCATTTATCCTTCTCCATACTCAGGAGATGCTCAGTATTAAGAGTCACGTCTACTGTCAGTTCAGGGAGTTTTATTTTTTTCTTTAATGTCTGTAATTATGTTTTATCTTCTTATGCTTGTGTTCTCTCCTTCTAAGAAATCTACTAGATTGCTGTCAGGCCTCCTAGATTTGACATTTGTGTTTCCTAACTTTTCCCATATATTTTATTTATCTTTTTGCTCCCAGTTCTGCGAGATTCCTTTGATTTTACTTCCCAGATCAAAAACCTAATCTTAATCTTTGTCCAAGTTATTATTCATCCTATCTAGTGAAATCTTTACTTTTGCAGTAATATCTTCATTTTGAAACATTTTTTCTTACTCTCTGATTGGTACCTTTGCAAAAGAGACTGCCCTTAATTTGTGGTTACGGTATCTGCCCAAACCTGTAGGCAGAAATCAGAATGTTTTTAAATAGTTCTCATCTTTTTCCTGAATGATCTCTTTTTTCCCTCCTCTGGGATTATTTAGTTTGTGTTTAATGATCCTTCTCTTTCTCTTTCATGCTTCTGAGTTTCTTTAATACCTTGCAATCTTTGTTTGCAAGAGCTTTTTTTTGTTTCTTTTTAATGACAGGCTACTCTGACATGTGCAGACAATTGGTGTGCCTTTCCTCAGCAGTTGTATATGTCTCTTTCATAACAGGCCTTTTTCTTAAATAGAAAGACCAAATGTGAGGTTTCAGTCAGCAAGCATAATTATAGGCAGGCTCTCTTTTCATGTTTGGGGACCAGGAATATGAAAGCAGGGTAGGGACCCCCATAACTGTCAGTGCAAAGCCCTCTGAGCGTGGAGCCTTGGAGTGTTTCAATTTTGCTGTTTCTCTGGCAGTCTCCAACACCCTTGCCAGGAACTCTTCTAGGGTAGGATGGATGTAAGTCGTTTGTTCACTTCTCCCCCTGAAAGGTGCAGTTGGATCCCCACTTTCCTTGAGTCTGTAGGGATCTATGATGACGTTGATCCATAGAATATTAACTGAAGGGACATAATCAGTTCTGGGCCTGGGCCAGCTGTCACTTCCTGTTTCTTAGAGCATGAGCTCTGGGGAAAGTCAGAGGTGGCATGTAAGAAGTCCAACTCCTGGCAGACGACCATGCTGTGAGGAAGCCAGCGCTAGCCACGTGGAGAGGTCGTTTGGAGAGACAGACACTGGGCCAGGCCCCAGATACCCAAGCCACTCGGATGGCTTGTGCCAGGTGCGAGACGCAAACGAGGAAACCTTTAGATGACTCCATCTCCCTGCTCACCCACGAGAGACAGACCGTCGAGCTGAGCCCAGTCAACCCACAGGAAGATGAGAGATGATAATACATGATGCTTTTTAACTATTAAATTTCAGAGTGGTTTGTTACGAAGCAATGATAATAGATCACCCATTTCTTGTAGTAACAGATCAACTACTTTCTCTAGAAAGCAGTTTCCAGGCTTTGGCCTGAATGTAAAAGCCGTAGCTGCCAGCAACTCTGTTGAAGAGAAAAGGACCTACTGCCATAGGCTTTAAAATGCAGTTCTTCAATAAAAACCTTGAAGATGACCTCTGGCCCACGCTTGCACCTGGGGACGCTAACGTGGGCCTTCTCTGGGCTCCTCTGAGAAGACCGATGTTTAACTCTGGTGCCTTGGGCTGTGGTTTCTTCTCATTTTTCTCTGTGAATCAGGTGAAGACTATATTGTATCCTCCAGACAGTCCCCCAAATTTAAGAGTTACTGATGGTATCTATTTCTTTTCCCCCGCTCTGTTATAGGGTATGTGTGTGTGTGTGTGTGTGTGTGTGTAATTTCAATGTAAACTTGAAAGAATATGGAAGTAGCAACACATGCTTAGGCTTCCATCTTGAAACAGAAACTTAGTAAATTCCTAAATAGAACTCAGTGATAAGAGCTCATGTATTTTAGATAGTTTAGCAATCTTGGGCAAGTGAAGAATGCACCATCTGCTAATATCTCATAAAAATAATTAGGTGGGGGAAATTCATGCAAAAACACAGTTAAATGAATATTCCCAAAGGAGAGGACTGTGCTTCCCCACGTTGTCACAGGCTGGCCTCGCCTCTTACACATGCACTGAAGCAGCATAAAGGGCCGCATCAGACAACAGGGAAAAAAATGACACAGGGTTTTGTGGCCTGAAAACCATGGAGGTAAGTATTCAATATTTCTGTGAATTTGAAGAATTTATATTTTATGTTGTCCTCTTTGGTGGAGGAGGGCAGGGCAGCAGAAAATAACTGACTTCTTGCTTGACTAGGTAGAGGAGAGGAGATATATCTTTCCAAATGGAGGGACATCAGACAAGTTCACTATGGGTTGTATGCTGGGTTCAAAGGCCGCCGTGAGGCACCGGTAAATGTACTAGGGAACTGCCTGGGATGACTTCTGTGTGAAGCCAGAAGACTTCTATTACCTCTGGTTGCTTGTCAAGCTCGGCAGAAGTTTCTTCAGAGATGCAAATTTTAATGCACGAATCCTGTGGTCTCTAAAGTCTGAGGGGCTGACTTTGGAGAGAAGGGGATGGGGACCTGGGAGAAAAATTCCCGAGGATTAAAATGGAAAATGAAAGAATTGGACAGTTTTGACCGGCCACCTGAAATACACAGGTTTCCTGGGAGGGTTACAAGTGGGGTACCTCTTAAATCTGTTATAATTTGAGTATCTGTTGGTCCATTTATTTATAGACATGATTGATTATATAGGTGGTGAAGCAGGGGTGCAAGGCCACAGGCTGGGCCCTCACCTGTTCTCTCATCCAGACCATTCAGCTCTGGCCCAAACCTCAGATATTCCATGCAGCCCTACAGTTTACCACACTCAACTTCCTTGGAAGGCCAGGGACTATCATCATCATCATCATCATCATTATCATTATTGTTGTTATTTTTATTATATTTGGACAAGTTTCTTGGAATTTTGCTCCCAAAGCAACTCATCCGAATATTCCTTCCAGCTCATGTGCAGTTGAGTTGTAAATACGGTATTCTCCACTTATTGTCAGTGACGTTTTAGTGACAGTCTTAGACTGATGTCCCATACAGGTGTTGCATTGACCTGCCTCTTAATCTGGCTATGTTCTAGTCTGACTTTCAGGGCAGAATCACAAGAAATGAGTCAGTAAAAGCTTAAGAAGGATCAGACATAGCTCCATCTAAAAATCAATAGAGCTCGGGAGATACCACTGTTAAAAACTGTTAAGACTCTTTCTGTCTAGATAAGCTTACCACGATTTCTCCCCAACCCCCTGTCTGGTTCCCATAGCAGTTATTTTCAAACTTTAACGGGCCTAAGAGTCACCTCGGGAATTGGCTAAAAAAATCAGGTCACTAGAAATTCTGCTTTGTTGGCTTTGGAGTGAGGTTCAGAAATACCATTTCTAATAAGAAACCCACCCTAGTAAATTTTGATTCAGGTGGGTCATTGACTTCACACTAAGAAACAACAGGTACAAATTACACAAAGTAAACCTTACTTGACCTGAAAAGCTGGCTGTATTTATTTAAGATGAGGAGGGGACTTTTATTTATTTATTTATTTATTTTGGTACGCAGAGTTCTCACTGTCATGGTCTTTCCCGTTGCGGAGCATAGGCTCCGGACGCGCAGGCTCAGCGGCCATGGCTCACGGGCCCAGCTGCTCCGCGGCATGTGGGATCTTCCCGGACCGGGGCACGAACCCGTGTCCCCTGCATCGGCAGGCAGACTCTCAACCACTGCGCCACCAGGGAAACCCAAGGAGGGAACTTTTAAAAAGGGGTATTATGCAGCATCATCCTTTTCTGTACTTCAGTGCAGAGAGAAGAACCCCAAAGAAAGGAGTGTATGGCAGTTACCAATAAAGAAAAAATAAATATAGGCAAATCAATCAATCACTGACAGTTACAGATTATAAAATAAGGAGTGATCTGGGGACGATTTGGTATGCTTTAAAATAATCCTTGGGGAAATGCTCCTGTAAGAGGTACCTGAGAACAATGAGGAGAGAAGGCTTACGTCAGGGAGAAGAGGACTCATAGGTCCCTCAATTCAGCTGAGGGAATAAATGAGCCCCCAAATGGATCACCTCCGTAGGAGAAACATCACAGAAAATGAAAATGGGAAAGGATCAGGCTAAAATTTGTTATGTCAAGCAGGTTTTATCTCTATTTCCAAGTCTGATCAATTGGTAGTGGCTCCTGGAGCACTTTGTCAAGAGAGATTGTGAAGCCATTTCTAAGCTTAGAGGGAATGTACGTGATTGATTAGTTATGTCTGCCATGGGCGAAGGAGGAGGAGGAGGAGGAGGGAGAGAATCAGATGCATCCTTGCAATTTCTGCTTAGTCAGTGACTGTGAAGTTATACAAGTTCCACTGCAGAAGAAAGACTTGGTCATTCCCACTAAGTATCATCTCTTTCCTGCTATTTCCAATCAGGAAAGGGTTTTCCATGTGAACAATAATTTAAACTCATTGAGATATTATGTTTACACTGCTAAAGATGGTTGCTATGCCAGAACATCTCAAATACTTCCCTGGTGGAAATGCAGACCTGCTGTCCTTGTGCATTCTGCATCACAGACTTTCTTAGCTGGGTCTTCCATACTCCTTGCTTTGCCCAATTTTACAAGAGATAAGGAAGGGCAGTAAGCAGCTGTGCCTCTTTCCTGTTCCACTCAAGGCCTCAACTGCCAGGCATTTCCATTCCTGCTGCAGCAATCTCAAGTTTTCAAATACAAAACAATGAGCTGTACTTCATAAAACGTCTGGTGGGCCTGCCTTCAAAGAACAAACTCTATATAAGTACCAAATTAAAAAACAAAAGAAGATTGGTGTACTTATATGTAATTGAGAGGCTCATTGCCAATCAGCCATGTCTGTTCATTCAAGTGAGTGCCTGTCAACACTTTGTTGGCCTCATTTGACTTACTGCATGTATGTGAAAGAAATAAACTGCACTACAGAATACTTTTAAAGAAATTCAGATTTTTCTCCAGTTTAGATTTCCCATTCTTTACTTTAGTAAATTTTTTTTTTGGTAGCTTCCTTGTCTACCTCACCACCCCCCCCTTACTTCTTTCTTTCTAACAGCTCCCAGTTTTGGTTGGGGATGCATGTTGGTCTAGGGAAGCTGATTTTACCCCAGTTATAGAGAGAAAGCATATGACTGACCAATCAGAGCATTTGTTCTGCCTGACCACAGTGATTGGCTCAATGTTGGGCATGTGACTGTAGCCATCCAATTAGAGTGATACCTAGGACTTTTGCTGGGAATAAAGACGGCATCTCTTTTATTGGTGGGAACTATGTAGCTCTTGAAAGTGGTCCTAGAGTGAAGAAGAGAGCCAGCCTTAGGAGAAGACAACTCTGAAGAGAACATTGTGAAAAACAAAAAAAGCCCTTGGTGACATTATTCAGCTGCTCTACCTGTGGATTTTTCAGGCAAATGAATCAGTATATCTTCTCTATTGTTAAAGCCAGTATTAATTAGCGTTTTTCTTCTCTGATCCTCGTAATGCTAACTGATACACCCAGTCAATCTGAATCAGGAGAATCCACTTCATCGGCACTCTCTTTGTTTTTTATGACTCAACTTTTCCTTTTCTAATTTTTTTTTGTGACCGAGATTTGGGAAGCTGGGTAATGAACAGCTGATAATGATTGGGATGAAAATCTCAGTCATGTTCCAAGGGCTGCTTTGGAAAAGAATATGCATCTTCTGAATAAATACCATTTACATGATGCTAACAGGAAGGGAACGAGAAATAGGCTGGTTTTGTTGTAGAGGAAAATGCCTGTGTACTATGGGGAGGAATTAATTATGCAAAATAGTGAAATATGTGCAGACAAATGCTAATTTGTCAACCTGTAAACTGAGCTTCCTAAATCTTAGTTTGCAATAAATTGAGTCATTTTCAAATATATTAGGCAAATGAGCTGAAACCCTAGTATAATATATGTATTTAATCCTGATGCCCATGCACGTACTACTTTCCATGGGATACGAACCGTCTGACCTCCGGGGCCAGATTTGATTACATCTTCTGTAAATACATCAGTGAATATTTCAGTTTCTTGTTTCTGCCACAGTAACAGCATAGCTGCTCAGAGACTAAAACGGGATAATGAAACTGAATCACAGATTTACACATGTGAGGGGGATGCAGAGAAGAGTCTATCCAGCTAGCTTTCCAGGCAGCCCTGGAAGTGGGCACAGTGACCTTTGATCTAATACGCCTTTAGGAATTTCCCTTGCAGATCAGAGCAGAAAATATAGCAAGCTCCCTGAAGACAGTTTAAGAAGGAGTAACTAGAGACAAACTACTCCTGGGCAAATAGCTTCAGAGTCTCGTACAAAAGTGAAAGATGCAGGAGAGGAACGGACAGAGACTACGACAGGAAGCTGTTGGTTTGGAATTGCCTGTGTTCATCTCAGTATGCAGTTAGCCATGTCTGGATGTCATGGCCTAGACCCAGACGCTGGGCGAGGGTTGGGACACTTCTTGCTTCCAGCCTCAGGAGAGCTACAGAGCCCCCCGTGGAATTGGGTTAGCCCTGCAGGAAGGACAAAGCAGCCCTGGAAGTTTGAGTGTTCCTCTTGGAGCCTTCCCTGGCTGTTTAGACACTCCAGTGGTAAAGGAGAAATTAACAGATGTCTCAGAAATACCATTGGAGGACATCATGGAGAGGACGTGATCTCTGGTGAACCTGCAAGCTGGACCCTGGCAGTCAGAGGCTCCTCGCCCCTCCTGTCCCTGGAATGTGCGTTCTGACCACCGTTCCCACAGCGGGAGCCATATTCAAGGACTCAGCCTTGAGAGAGTCATGTGTTGCCAAGACCATCTGGACGGCGTACATGACTGAACCCAGTTAAGGCCTCTACATAAACGTTTAAGATTCCGGCGGGCAGGTGCAGAGGTCTGCTCGTCCCAGACAAGCCTTGTATGTAAGTTTCCTTGCTTATTCAACCTGCCATTAACCAGTGTGGAGCAGTCTGCCTCTTTCTTGGGTCTCTCCTTGCCCTCTGTGTACGGGGGTAGTTTGGGATTTCAACAGGGGGAACTCCTGAGTTTGCGAAGCAACAAATGTACTTGATGAAGTCATCTCGGGTAGGAGTAATTTCAGTGTTAAAAATGAAACAGGAGGAAAAAAATACAGCAAGGGCTCTTAACTCCTCTCTGTTCCCTTGCCAACATGGTTCTGGGAACAGGTCTGGTGAGAGAAATCACTGGACACTAGGTGTCCTAACTGCATTGCTTTAGGTGAAAAGACCTTTTTCCTCTTTCAGATGCAGCTCCGCCTGATGCCACAGTCACCAACTCACTCCCTACCACCCCCCTACACACACCCTGCCACCAACAAAGGCTCCCATCTCCCCTTCCTGTGCAGACAGTACGGGTGCAGTGCCCATCACCTAGGAAAGCCATGCAGGGGCAGGAAGAAACTTGCAGGGGGTGTGAAGGCCCCTTGGACCTCGAAAAACTCTGGTCATCATTTATATTTAGAAAAGGATATTTTTCAGAGCTTCTCTTTTCCAAAAATATATTTTATTTTTGAATAAGCAATTAATGCACATGGTTTAACCTCCAAGTTTTGAAATGATGCACAAAGAAAAAAAAAGTCTCCCTTCCACCCCTGATCCTCATCAAAAACCATCCCTTTCCAGAGGCAACCCAATGTTATTGGTCTTTTCTGTAGTCTTCCTGTAGAATTTTAAGCATTTACCATCAGTGACAAGCATATATGTAGTCCCATTGTTATAGAAATGACAACATATTGTACATACTCTTCTGCATTGCTTTTTTCACTTCCTGTTCATGAAATAATTTCATATCAGTATATAAAGCACTTCCTTATACTTTTCATGGCTGAATACTATTCCACTCTATGAATGTACTATAATTTCTTTAACAACTTGCCCACAAATTGGCATGTAGGTTGCTTCCGTTGTTTTGCTGTTCAAACAAAAATGCTGTATCAGTGGAATAATGCAGTACGTAACCTTTTGAGATGGGCTTTTTATATGCAGTGTAATTCCCTTGAGATTCATCCAGCTTGTTGCCTATCAATAATTGGCTCCTTTTTATTGGTGACCAGTAGTTCATGATACGGATGTGTACCATCACTTAAATATTTATCATTGAAGGACATTTGGTTTTTTAAATTTTGGGGCTATTACGAGTAAGTTACTATGAACGTTCATGTACAGGTGTTTATGTGAACATAGGTTCTCATTTCTCTGGGATAAATGCCTAAGAGTGCATTTCTGGGTCATTTGTAATCGTATGTTTACTTTTAAAGAAACCGCCAACCTTTTCCACAGTGGCTGTACCATTTTACATTCCAACCAGCAGTGGATGAGTGACCCAGTTTCTCTGCATCTTCATCAGCATTTGGTGTGGTTACTATTCTTAATTTTAACTATTCTGATATGAATATAGTGGTATCTCACGGTGGTTTTAATTTGTGTTTCCCTAATGGCTAAGAACGCTGAACACCTTTTAATGTGTTCATTTGCCTTCTGTAGAGCCTCTTCAGTGAAATGCCTGTTCATGTATTTTGCCCATTTTCAAATTGGATTTTTTGCTTTTTGCTGTTGAGTTTTGAGTTTCTCTGTATATTCTAGATACCACTCCTTTGTCAGATATGTGCTTTGCACATATTTTCTTCCAGTCTTTAGCTTGTCATTTTATTTTCTTACGAGTGGCCTTCAGAGCAGAAGTTAATTTTTATGAGAGCCAACTGATCAGTTGTTTTTTTTTTAATTTAGAAAAAAAATCAAGAAATGTGACATGTATACTACCCCAATGTGATGGTTGAAAAGTGCACATTCTTAACACATTCTATAGGAAAGTGTCAATAGAAATTGAGAACTGTAAGTGCCGTGATAGTGGAATGGAAACAGGCCTGAGACGGCTCACCAGGGCCATATAGTTCTTCCCATTTTACAGATTAAGGACACTGTACCTTGCCTTCACTTTTAGTTCAAAGACCTCTTCATGATCCCACAGTGAACAAATTTCTGTGTGTATTTAGGCAGCATGATATAATCGGTCACATAATTATTCTGGTTGTTTTTACCATTTAGAAGACATGTGAAACCTTACCAATTCCCCAAGCCAATGGCATCTTTCCTTCCTTTGAACTCACTTCCAACCTGCTTTTTAAGAAAATAGCACCTAACATTTTCCCATTAAAATTATTTATGATGTGATGTGATAAGTAAGTATGGACTCCAAAGGCACCCCAGCTGACCTATCCCGGCCTCAGCAACTGTGGATACAGGAAGGTTTCAAGATACACAAATTGAGCACATGGAATTTTTAAAAGATGAAAGGCCTTACAGAGATATTAACATATAATGGCATTTGATTATATGTCGAGAGAAAGGCCTTTCTTGAAGAGAGAATGTTATATGGAATCAGGATGGTCTTGGATCATTCAAGGTCACTAGAGCCCCCAGCCTGAGGTCTGAGCCTGTCTCTTGTTCTACAGGAAAAGTGGGTACCTGCAATCCAAGCTGGCAGTGCTCGTTTTGCTTCTAGACTGGCCTCTGTTGGTTCTTGCTTTGGCAAAAAGCTGAGCCTTCGGTGCACCTTCTTCTCCATGCCCAGGGTCTGGGAAGGCTCTGGAGGAAGCCACCTCTAAGAGTGGAGCTCTCCCCCGCCATGCTGTGTGATTATCAACTTAGCTCAGGCAGAAGCATCCTGCCTACTTGGCAAATCCTGAAAGGATGGCTGGGAGGGTCCAGTGCCCCTGGTGAGCCACCTCAAGGCTGTTTCCAATCCACTATCACGGCAGCTCTGCGGGAGCCTTGCTAAGAAGCAGAGGTGTGCGCTCTGTCCTGGTCCTGCAATGCCACCGGGAGATTTTGAGTGCCCAGGCTGCTGGCAGAGCTGTTCTACAGAGTGGGGTCGCCCAGACCAAGAACCCTCAGTCTGGGGAGAGGCCACCAAAGACTGGGCTGTCCAAAATGCCTGTCCCAGGGAAGGCGTTAGGAGAGGTTGCTGGGGAAACACCTGGGGAAAGAGCCAGAGGTCTCTGCACCTCTTATTCCAGGAAGAGGACATCTCTGAGGACAGAATCGGATGGGCCCAGCCCACCCCGCAAGGCTGCCATGATTTGTGGCCCAGGAAGCACAACAGAAGGTCAACGATCACCCCTCCCCACTTCTGTGATAAAGGGGAGGATCCATGACTTGGATGCACTCCCATTTGCCCCAAGGAACCCGCAGCACGTTCCTGGCATGATCCCGTCTCCGGAAGCCCTGCAGGTGTTTGATGCTGATGCCCGTGGCTGAAACTCGGGGTCTTTTCTTTCCTGGCCGGGCTGGGACCCAGGCCCATCACCACTGCCTTGGCCTCCTCTCCACTCCTGCTGACGCTGCATTCCTCCCTGTGTCTTTGCTGCATCCGCCACCTGGCCTGGCTCCTGGCCGAGCCCGTCCAGCTTCACCGTCTGCCATGCGGGCACCTCACCCTCCTCCCAGCAGGCCTTGTGTCTCCGGAGACAGTGTCCAAACCCCAGGGGATCAAGGGCACTTCAGGGAAGCAAGCCAGCCCTGCTGGCAGCCCAACCAGTGACTCCACCTTCCTAGCTGGGCAGCGATGCCTTGTGTTTCCTTAATTCTGTGTATTATAATTATAGAGAGATGGTCTAGAAGGGGAAATCAAGCTGCTTGTTTAAGAGTCTCTGTCCCCATCCTGTTTCCTCTTTTCTCTCTGCTTCAAGTCCCCATAGTCATTCATGTCAGAAAGAGGGAGTTTTTCTTTAACTTCTTTCCTACCTGCCCAGACTTCCTTTACTTAAAGCTCTCGGAGCTGTCTGGCTGTGTTAAGTGAGAACTAGGGAATTTAGAACATCAGTCCTTTCCCAGAAGTGCCCCTCTCTCAACCCTGCTGTATACTTCGCTCAGCTCTCTATTTTGAAGCTCAGAAGCTTTCTCTTTGCCTCCCTCCCCAAACAGTCCCTATGCCTTTCCCCGCCATGGGACCAGCCCCCTCTCTTCCCCAGGTGGGTTAATGCCTTGAGCCTATCAGGGAACAGGTCATGGACGCAGACGGACAAAAGGGAAAAGCACATTAATATTTAAAAATCTTGTCACTATTACATGAGAAAAAGAGACTCTCTTCCACCAGCACACACACACACACACACACACACACACGCCTCCCTGTTCTCTGTCTTGCTGAACCCTCTGGGGCCTTTAGAGATCAGGATGAAAAAACCTCGAATAGGGTTGCCAAGGAAAACCTCAGGTCCTTTAATTGGGACAAGGAGGGGGTTGTCTATGCTCCTGGGGATGTTGTGTTTCTCAATCTAGGTTCTACTAATAAAAAGTATAGACTGGTGTCCATGGCAGGAAGTCTTGGTCGAGGCAGACCGCTCCCCTGGGACCATGCAGACTTGTGCCCGTAACCACGCTCTGCTCAAAGACTATGGCTTTGCCTGTAGGGCCCTGCTTCTTCCGTCCCTCCTGGACCTGAGGACCATGGTCATCCTTCTCCACATCTCCCTCACCCGGGATCCTTCCTCCAGTTTTGCACTCCCCACCGCCTCCTGCTTCTCTTGGTGCTGGCTGTCCCTTGTTCATTTCCCTGGTCCAGCCTGGATCCATCAGTGAGGACATCTGCGTGCTTTCCCCAGGCCCAGCCTTTCTCTTGCGTTCTGATTATTCCATTTTGACAAGAGCCATCTTGGCCCGTCCACATTCCAAGCATTGCCTGGAATTTTATCACCAGACCAGGCTAAGTGACAGGTGGAAAAGAACGGGAGGAGACGGGGAGCCACGCGGCAGTCAGCGATTGTCAGCCGTACCGTTCTGAATAAGACTGTCCTGAATTTCAGTATCTTTTTAAAAACGTACCTGTTCTCTGGGAAATAGGCAGCAAACCCCAAACAGCGTTTGCCCTCGTATTTGGGAAGGAGGAGGTATAGGTGGGTCTGGGGAGGAGGTGGTGTGCTTGTTACAGACCTTTGGCCTCATCTGTAATGTTTTAGTTTTTCTTAAAGAAGAATGTATTCACACATTATTTGGGAAATTTAAAGATAACAAATAATAAATTTGGTAATTAAAAACATTTTTTTATTGAAGTATAATATAGTTGATTTACCATATCATGTTAGTTTCAGGTGTATAGCACAGTGATTCATTTATATATATATATGTATATATATATATATCTTTTCAGATTCTTTTCCCTTATAGGTTATTACAAAAGATTCAGTATAATTCCCTGTGCTATACAGTAGGTCCCTTGTTGGTTATCTGTTGTATATATAGTGGTGTTTATATGTTAATCCCAACCTCCTAATTTATCCCTCCCCCACCCCCTTTCCCCTTTGGTAACCATAAATTTGTTTTCCATTTGTCTCAGTTTTTTAGATTCCACATATAAGTGACATCATATGATATTTGTCTTTCTCTGCCTGACTTACTTCACTTAGTATGGCAATCTCTAGGTCCATCCATGTTGCTGCAAATGGCATTATTTCATTCTTTTTATGGCTGAGTAATATTCCGTTGTATATATGTACCACATCTGCTTTATCCATTCATCTGTTGATGGACATTTAAGTTGCTTCCATGTCTTGGCTATTGTGAATAGTGCTGCAATGAATATTGGGGTGCATGTATCTTTTCAAATTACGGTTTTCTCCAGATATATGCCCAGGAGAAATTTAAAGATAAAAAACAATAAGCTTAGTAATTTTTTGGAAAATTAAAAAAAATGGATAACAGGCACAGAATCTATGTATATAACATAATATGTGGATGTTGGTGTATATACTAGAGATAATGCACTGTCTGATGTGATCTGTTCACAGGCTAATCTTGTCTGCACTGGACCGGGACCATATCCTGAATCCCTTTGCATCTCTAGCATGAACCACGGACACTGGGCTGCAGTGGCCCTCAAGAACAGTTTGTTGAGCCACAGGTAAAGGAAATCATCAGCTTTCTTAGGGGTGGTGATCTGAAGAGTGGGAGCAAGGAAGGGACGACTGGGCTGAAGTGAAGACAGAGGACCCGGCTCTCGCTGTGATCCCTGTGTTTCCTGGACGTGAATGGCAAGGTGTTTGGGTGCTAATTTCTTGCCCCCTATGCTCCCCGTAAGCTGGCCCCCCGTGTGACTGCAGGGACCACCTTGGCAAAGAGCCTTCTTCAAAGTGTCTCAGCATGATGGGGAGCGGGCATCGCTGCCAGTCACGGAGGACATGTGTTTCCGGAACCACTGAGTTCCAACCAGTAGCCTCGCCGAGTTCTGGCAATCTGCGTGTGAACTGTGCCCTACTCCAAAGTGTACCCAGATTGGGGGCGGGGGGCGGTCACCCCCTCCTTTGAAACTGCTGTTCCTCTCCATTTGCTGCTGCAGATGCCAACACAATTCCTGTTGCATTAACTTGGCTGGGAGAGTGAGGAAATGGCAGCAGCATTAATTAAAAATAATGTGCCACCCAGGAGATAGCTTGAGCTCACTCCCTCTCTTAGTATTCATCTCGATTCCTTTCCTTCCAGCTTGCGGCTGACGCGCTATAGGTGCCAGGGAGGGGAACCCGCGATGTTCAGTAGAAAGATGACAGAAGAGTGAGAGATTAGAGAGAGGGGCTCCAAATGTGATGAAAATGTTCAATCTTAGAGGTATCTGTAAGGCAGATTTTTGAAGGCACTAAAAAGAATAGTAAAAAAATCAGGGGGAAAGAATTGGATTCCTGAAGTTAGGGGGACAAGGGAAGGATTGGCAGAAAGTGGTATAAGTGGATACTTTTAAAAAACAATAAAGAGAAGAAATACCATTCTACAAGAAAAAGGACCAGGTCTCTTTGTAGAAATGACTGAGTCAATGGTTGGGGCAGGAAATGTATAACTTTGTAAGAAGTTCTTATAGTGCTGAAAAGTAAAGCAGTTTGTTCAAAAACAAACAACCTAAAACCCCAACGGCGGTGTGTTTGCCAAATGGACACAAGAACCAACTGAAAGAGCTCGTGACGGGCAAAGCTGGGGCAACTTGAACAAGAAAATGAATGATATAGTGTCAGATTATAGCCCAAAGTATAAGTATCCATGAGTCCATACTGATGTAAATAAATGATTGAATATATACATAAGTGGAAGAGAAAAGACAAATCTCTTGTGCAGAAGAATTCCGAATAATTGAGGTTTGTGCACCCGCTTCATGGAGGTGGAGAGTAAATTTCCACTCCTTACATGTGACCTGTGCTTGGTGACTTCCTTCCAAAGAGTACGGTATGCATAACTTTATAGTGGAGAAATCTGACAAAACACTGCCTCCGCAGCGGTTATCGAGGTCAACGTCATTATGGTTAAATCACATTAATAGCTTGTATCCTTGATATGATGAGAATGATACTTCACCTTGGTGACCTCCCTGCCTCAAACCCATAACTCCAGTCTACCCATGAGAAATACCATCAGAGAAACCCAAGTGGAAGGACATTCTACAGAATACCTGACCCATACTCCCCCAATCTGTCATCATCAAGAACAAGAAATGTCTGAGAAAGTGTCACAGACCAGAGAGGCCTAAGGAGACGTGATGGCTAAATGTAACGTGATATCCTAGATGGGGTCCTGGAACAGAAAAAAGGACATTAGGGAAAAAACTAAAGATATCTCAATAGAGGTTGGACCTCTGTTAACAATAAAGTATTAGTATCGCTGCTTGGAACCATCAGCGTCCACTACAGTGTGAAAGGGAGTCCAGACTGAAAAGAAAAACCCTTACAATTGCCATCCCAGCCCAGAAGCTTCACAATCACCTTCACAGCCATGCTTACGTTGTAAAAAATTATGGCTGTTGCAAGCTGTGGTTTTTCAATTTAATGCTGTTCTAAATGCCTGTACTTTCAGGTAGTCTCCTTTGGAAGTGAAAGCAATATTTTCAGCATTCCAATGTGTTTGTTCTAGGCTTGTTGACAGAGTAGGATGACTGAGCCGTAGAAGGAAAGAAGCAAATTTGGGGAAGGATCCATGGAGTTGACATATGCATTATTCAAAATTAAACAATCCTCGTAAACCCATGTGTCCCCCCTGCTGCCCCCTACAAAGTGTGTTATTTCTTTTCCTGAATAACATTTTCCTCTTCATGCTGAATTAATAAAGTTATTTTCATTTCATTATGTCTGGCTTTCAGGGTACTTTCTAATAAATTCAGTCTTTATCAGTTAGAAGCCGCCTTCTGTTTCACATGTTGTCTCCTGCATGGCCTTTTGTTTCCTAATCAATATCACAACTTCTAAATGAAGCGAGGAAAGGATTTTGTTGTCTCAAACCCCATTCGGTACGTGAGCGAATCAGAAGCGAGCTGGGGCTGCCACCTCTTCCTTTGTTGTGTTCACCAATTAAAAGGTGTTACTCTCTTGGTAATAAAGTGTCACCTTGTCCCTCCAGGTCCTCACTGCGGCCTCTTTTGATCTCACTCCTTGTTTAATTTGCCAACTGGCATCACTGTGGTCTCAGATTCCAAAATTGTCCAGGGCCCCCACTTAGGTCAAAGCCCTTCTCTGTTGGAGGGAAAACGTTGAAACCCTTCCATCCTTTACTCCTAGCTGGCTGTCGCTGGAGCTGATCACACAGTCAACTGCCACACAGAGCTAATTTCAGAAAATTCTTAAAAGAGTTGTTCTTCAAGGGCAGCTGTCTGCACAGGGGCTATGTCCTCAGGCATGTTTATACACCAAAAGGGAGAGTAGGGTCCAGAAACAAATAGTGTAGCAAGAATATATAATCACATTAGTTCAAATACCCAGATAATTGATTGAATAAACTGGATAACTGCCACGATGCTTCTCTTCCCCATGCAACCACGCACAAAGCTAGTGAGGAATTCGGGAAGACTGAAATATCATTAGAGGACAGGGGTGTGCTTTGAAAACAGCACGTTCCTCGCTGCCAGAACTGGTTGGGTTTGACTTTTGATCCAGCCCTTATGTTTTTGCATAACTGGGAGATTTGGCAGCGTGAGAAAAATGAACGCTTTTATTGAACTTCTGCGTTTCCGATACTTTACCATCCGTGGTCTCATTTGATCCTGTGTTGTATGAAAGGCCAGAATTACCTTCTCTATTTTACAGCAAAAGAAACTCTGCCCCAGGAGGTCACATACTAGTCACCGAACTAGTAAAAAGTAACCCAAGGACTGGAATTTAGGTCTTCTGAGCTCAGTTCTTAGAGTTTTCGTCCTTTCGTAATGTTTTCATTTTTTCTTCTGGGGTCTGAATTCATTTGATTGTCTGATGAAATGTCTCCTAAAAATAGCATGCATGCACGCAGGCACACACAATTTTGCTATAATTTCAAGAGGTTCCCCATCACCCCCAGGTTGAGAACCACTGTCCTACACTGTGCAATCTCTATAAAGGTGATAGAGTAAAAAACCAGGAAATTCTGAGATAGGCCAATAAGCAATTTGAAGATGAGCATCAAGACCAAATTCCCAAGTTCTTTGCCAAATATTCTTTCTTCTCCTGGAATATATTATCTCTCAGAGGGACTGGCGTATCCTGAAATTAAATGTGTTAAAAATTACCTTGGGGGGTTATAGGCAGAAATGGGAACGTATTGATGGAAAATAAAAACCTGAGAAGATACTGAACTGAAAGAATGAGAAGCAGGGTAAAATGAAAAGGAATAAGCAGAATGGCCAATTAGATATTTTCAATCATGAACATTGTGCAACCAGCACGTTGTGCATATTTATGAAATCCGTTGCTGGGAGAGGGGCTGTGGTGGAAGTGATGCAGGAAATTGAGTGTGGTTACCTAGACAGGCTCATGGAGGCCAAGTGGGCACAGCCTGTGGTCACCCTTGGCCTGGTGGGATCCATCCCACGCATCACTTTCATCTCTAGCTATTTCCCCCTGCAAGCCTCGGCGAGCCCGTTCTTCGGAGTCGATAGTCGCTCTTGCTGAAAGCTTGGAAGCCCCTTCTTGGCTAGGGCACCCGTCACTGTGATTAGACCCGGTGGCAGTGTCTTGCCCTTCCTGTCGGTTCTCATGCACGTCCTTCTTCCTAACTGCTAGATGGACTCCGACTCATCATGCTTCCTGCTCTGAGATCTTCCAGGTCTGCTGGGTTTAATTCACTGCCCTGCTGTGACCTCCCTCTCTGGTGTAACCTCTCTGGACCGACTGGCCGGTTCTAAATGAACCCTCTGCTTCACTCCTCCCGTGTGATTCCACTGAGCTTGTGGACGTTCTGAAAGGCCTGAACACAACTCCAATGTTGTCTGTCTCAGGATAACCCTGGCCCCGGTTTCTTTCTTTTGATCTGTAGTGTCTACAACCCAGGAGCTATCTCTATCACCACACCAGTGCCACCATGCCCTTGTCCTTCAGCACCTGGTGACTCCTCGGATAGAAAGATTTGGAAGGAGTTCATCTCCACTCCCCAAGCTTGGGCTTCTAGGAGATAGAGTTGGGGCTGGGAGCTGGGATATGAGGGTAAAATCGAACAGGCACCGTCAGGTGCTGAGCCAGGACTTGAAAAATAAGTTGGAAAATCAGACCCTCAAGCCAAGGTCAAGAAATAGTTCTCAGGCTCTCTGACCAACTGTCTCCAGAAGTTCCTTCGCCAAGCATCTTCAGGCCAGCCCTCCCTCCTTTAATTGCTTCCTGGCTCCTGCAGGACCTATCTGCACACTGGTTATGTCTGAAGATGGGGTTATTCAATGTCTTGATCAAGACCGAGCATGTCAGAATGGACCTCTGTCCACAGAAGTCATTCCAGGATCAAACCAGTAATTTTGAAAATTGATGGGAGTTAACAACAACAAAATTGGTCCTTTCAGCCCAGTTACCTCAGTTATTTTAATGATGGCATCCGTCTATTCAGTGATTCACCCTTAGCTTGGCACTCACCCAACAGATGGTCCATCCAGATAGTGTCTACATTCTGAAACAGAACCAAGAATTGCTGTTTATTCATTTGTCTGTATTAATGACCAATTTGTGCCCAGTCAATTGGATTAGATCAGTGGGTTAGATCCAATTAGTTAATTCAATTTTTTTTTCCCTTTAAAGGAAAAAGCTACACCAACCATTTTTAGCGGGTTGTTTTAAATCACATGTACCTATTCTACTGAAGGCACTACTGCCTATGGCAGGTTTAACTTCCTGGAAGTCGGAAACAGAATTCAAGGTAACCCATGTGACACAATAGACACAAAAGGCATGATCTAAAGGTAGGACGCAGAAGTATGAAAAACAGTTTGTACTGACACAGAACACAGGTTGATACGAACCCTATGCCATCTATGTCTAATGCGCTCGTAACAGGCTTCCTAGTTTTATAGGGAAATATATTTTTGTATGTTAATCCCTGGTGGTTTGGAATAAAATATCAATAAATTACAACCGAAGAGAAAATGGAATAGCAATGCACAGAATCTGCACATGAATATCTGAGAGAGGCTGTATGATGATTATCTTTGGCATTCGTTTGGCAAACACTTCATTATCACTTTCCTCGGGAAGTGCTAACCCCGGTGTGCATTTCTTCTAGCTGTAAATCAGTGACGTCTTTCAGTAAAAAGCACATAATGACCAATGACGTTGGTGTCCCTCACACTCTCAACCCCTTCCTTTCATAAATGTTTCTGTTTGGGGCAATAACGCTGTATAATTGGAACAGAATTCTAAAACCACATCTACATAAAGTAACAGAACTATGCTTGAACCACTATGACTGTCGCCTCTCACTGAGCTATCAGGCAAATAGGATTTATTTCTCGTACTAATTCCAGCTATAGTTAATCTCTGCTGGCTATTTGGAGCTTTGTGTGTGGAAGGGCTTTCTGAGGCTATGCCTGGTCTCAGCAGGAAAGGGTTCGTTAATTGATTAGTGATGTCTGCTCTGGACACAGGAGGAGGGCATCATAGCAGAGAACACTGTTACAGCCTGTCCTACCATAAGGAGTGACTGGATGCAATGCTATGTAGATAAATCACATTCCATAGATCCAGCTAAACGTGTCCTTTGAGAATGATTCGGTACAAGTTTACCCAGGAAACACACAACTAAAATGAGCTACTCTGTGACTCAGTACATGCTTGGGGATACAGAAGAGCTTTACCTACATTAAAAGGGGGGAAAGCCCCAAACTCTCAATCATTTAGTGTTGTAATGTGACCTTATTCTTAAGACAGTCACAATAGCTAGACCAATTCTAACAGTAGGGTTCTATGTCTTGGGCTTAAAAGTATAAAAGTGCATGCATCTTCACCTGTCTTTGCTAATAATGTCACAACAAACGTGGAGAAAAACATATTTGATAGCCCTAGATGATCACAGTAGGAAAGCAGCCCCTTAAGGAGAGCTTCTCAAGAAGCTGTTAAGATGTTGAGCTCACATGTGGCCCACACATTAGACTCTTCAATTGCGTTTCCAGCATGTCTCCAAGGTGCTTTGAATCTGCTAAGGCATCCTCCTGGTAGTGTAGCTCACGACCTAACTAAAAGAGTCTGTGTCCTAGGGAACTGCTGGACACTCAGCTCGGGGGAAAAACATTTCTGAAGTCTTCTCAAACCTTTTTATTTTTGCCTCTCAATCTCTGGTGTCCTGGCTCCAGCTGCCATGACAAGATACCGAAAACTGGGCGGCTGAAACAATAGGAATTTATTTCTCCCCTTTTGGGAGAGTGGAGATCCAAATCAAGGTGCCAGCAGAGTTGGTGCCTGGTGAGGGCTCTCTCCTTGGGTTGCAGACAGCTGCCTTCCCGCTGTGTCCTCACACAGCATGGGGATGGTGTTAGAGCTTCAACATATGAATTCTGGGGGGACACATTTAGTCGATCACATCTGGTATGTGGTAGAGGGAAGGCACTTCTATGAGGCCCTATGTAGGATTCCAGATTTCAAGTCAGAAAGCATAATTTATTTGTTTGTATTTTGGACTAGCACATAGTGGGTGCTCGTTAAATATTTATTGAAGGGCTAATTGGTAGAATAAATGATAAAGAAGGAATAAGTGAATGCAGAAGTGAGTTAACCTTGGGCCAGGCTAGGCACAGGGATAATTTGAGGTCATTTTTGCCCTCACTTGTCTGGCTAACCAGAGGTCTGCTTAGAAGCAAGTGTCTAGAGGATATGAATTCTTGCAAATTCTGAAATGCCACAATTCTAGAGTTCTAATTATACAGGATGCAAACTTCCTTAACTCCATCTCTAGGTGGGGAATGCCAGGGGAAGGCAGTCCCTTTCCTGTGCTGCCTATTTGGAATCTCTTTTCTTTCTCTCGAGCAATTGCCTTCAGTCTTGAAAAGGGTATAAAAAAAAGAGTTACTCATTTCCAGTGTGACCTAAACTGCAATTCTCTAATAAAAGATGGCAAACATGACCTCTCTTCCTTTCTTCTTCATCTGCACACGTTTTCATCATGTTTTGTACAGAGCACATCACCCTTCCATGCAGTAGGTGTATGGGTTGAATTGCGCCTCCCCTCTCCCACCCCCCAAATTCATATGCTAAAGTCCTCACCTCCAGGGCCTCAGAATGTGACCTTATTTGGAGACAGAGGTAATAAAATTAAAATGAAGTGATCAGAGTGGGCCCTAATCCAATATGACTCATGTCCTTATAAAAAGAGGGGAACATGGAGACCAACATGCATACAAGTAGAACATCATGTGTACATAATGACAGCCATCTACAAGCCAAGGAGAGACACTTAGAAAAGATCCTGTACTCAGAAGGAATCAACCCTGCCAACACCTTGATTTCAGACTTCCAGCTTCCAGAATTGCGAGACAATCATTTTCTATTCTGCAAGCCACCTGGTTTGTGGTACTTTGTGATGGCAGCCCTAGCAAATTCATACAGCAGCTCATGAAAAATAGCTTCGGACATCTAGTGGCTGGAAGTTGCACCTCATACATTTCTGTTCAGCGTCCGTGCTGTGATCTGTGGATGGACTTAGCTGTCTGTTGTGTTGTAGTAAACCATCACAGTACTTAATGGTTTCAAACACCTACAACACCATCAGTCTGTCACTTCTCATGATTCGGTGGGTTGTCCGGGGCCGAGATGCATGATTCCTCTTCTGGCCTCACTTGGGTCCCATCCTTTGCTGTGTTCCGCTGGGGGCTCAACTGGGAATCAAATGCCAAAGGTGGCATCTTGTCTCCCAGGGTCTTTATCCATGTCGTGGTGGTCTCACTCCTCCTCACAGAGTATAACAGGCAGCCCACGCCTCTTACATGGCAGCTCGATCTCAAGAATGCAAAGGAAGACGGCGCCAGGCCTCTTAATGGCTAGACTCAGACTGGCTGGGCATCACTTCTGCCACATGCCATCAGGCAAAGCAAGTCAAAAGGCTGGCCTAGCCTCAAAGGGAAGACGGACAGACGCCACCCCTTGTGAAAAGGAGTGGCCATCATTTGTCTACCATAGCTAGGTGGAAACCCTAAGTCAGAATGGAGACAGAAAATACATGCTATATCCACAGGATGCCTTTGGCTGCACGTAAGAAAAGCTCCGGATTCAAAGAGGCTTTGACATAAGAAACTTAATTCTCTTACGTTATTGGAAGATCGGAGTTGTGAGAGCCTAGGGCAAAGTTCCCTGAATGGCTTCATGATGTTCCTTCTGTCATCCTCAGTGTATCAGTCAGGATGGGTTAAGATACGCTGCAATAATAGACCCGATCCCAGTGGCTTTAAGAAGAGTTCAGTTTTACTCAGGCTACATGTCCATGGTGGGGCCTCCTCACTGACATCGCTTCCAGGCTGACAAAGCCACTCCCACCTGGAGCATCGCTGGTCACCATGGCAGGAGAAAACGAGAGCTCTCCCATGTCTTAAAGCGGCAACTGGATGCTCTGGTTCAGAAATGACATGCACCATTTTTGCTCAGGATTTTTGACCAGTAGTACTAAGTCACTCTCCCCTCCTGCTCACTAATGGGCCAGGAATTGCAATTCTACAGTCTGCCTGGAAGGGCAGAGATATTTCTTGTGCAGCACTGATGACTATCAAACTGAATATCAATTTCAACTAATGACTGGTTTCTGTCCCCCCTGCCTCACCCCCTCAGCCCCCCATGGTCATAACCTCCACGGAAACAACACTTTAAAAAGTAGAGCAAGGAAAATTTCCCCAGAATCTCCCAACAGTTCCCGCACTTAGCATTGGCCAGAGCTGGATCACATATCCATTCTTAACTAATCTGGCAAGGGCAATGGGATTATTATGATTGGCTCAGTGCAATTGGGATCCGTCTTCTAGAGCCAGGGATTGGGTCACTGTCTCCTGAGCCTACGAGCACTCTGAAGTTGTATGTATAGGTGTTGAAAAAGATGATTCTTAGGCACTTTTTAATAAGTCACATCCGCAACAGAAAGATGCTTCCATACTGTCAACAATTCAGGTACTGAAACTAGAAGGAGAAAGTAGGGGAATGAATGTTGGTGGGCAACCAGCCCGGTCAACTACAAAGGGCAAAGTGTCAATAAGATGTATAGTGTTTTGCATTCAATAAGAGTTAGAATAGATAACCCCTAACATCCTGTTCAATTCTGAGATCTACTATTTTCTGTGAGTTTGTTGATGCTACCATCTATGAGCACAGAGGTTCAGAACATATTTGTGAGGGTGGTCTGAGGAGCCAAAGCAATTTCCCTTACTTAGTGCCACCGATCAAATGCTGTTAGAGTCCCACGCAAAGAAGTCATGTTTCTACCCATTGCTAGGAAGCTCCCAATTTTGGAATAATGATGGGGAGGTGAAAGCTCAGGGAAGAGAAAAGGAAGGGATTGGCTTTAAAATTGCACATAGTCGGAAGGTAAAAAATTTGTACTTATGATTCCCAAATGTATATGTGTGTGTTACGATATATACTTTTATCTGCTCTCCTGAGCTTAATGCTTGTGCTGAATTGCACCACTTAGAGCTCTAAAAGGCATTTCCACATGACCCTCACGAATGCTGTCCTGAACCTGCCCTTTGACCACCAACTACCAGAAACCTACTTCACCCCTTCATCTTCTTTTACCTGGATTATCCGAAAGGCTTCCATATCTCTCTTCTCCCATCCAGTGTTCCTTACTCCAGTTGACTTAGAGATCCAGTGAACATGTAAATCTGACTGACTTCCCTTTGAGTAAAACCCACCAATAGTTCTCCATCAGCTACAGAATAAATTCAAGTTCTTTGGCAGGGGACACAGCCCTCTTCTGCCAGCTTTATTTGGAAGACTCCCTCCAAGTTTATGCTCAGCTGCTGTCTCCCCAGCTCGCACACCCCACTGCCTCCTGTCTTCTGGATTTTGTGAATGATCCTCCCTCTGCTGGGAGTGTCCTTCCCCTCTTGTTTGCTGTATTAACTTCGAGATTCTGCTCCGCATCTCGTTGAGAAAACTGCCTTCGCTTCCACCTTTCCCCTCCCGGGCTAGGTTGGGTGCCTGTCATCTGGGTGCCTCTCAGAGCACACTCGGTGCCCACGTTTGTCATGGGACATAACCATGGATAAGTTCATCATTTGTTGTCTGCCTCCCCAGTGGTTTACAAGCTCCCCTTCCTTGAGGAAAGGGACTGTCTTATTTAGCTTTTATCTCAGCACTTAGCACAGTGCTGGGTGGAGAGTAGGCACTAACTAAAATAAATGCTTGTTGAACAGACTCATGAAGAAGAGGGTGGCAGCTGGGTAGAGAGAATTGGGGGAGTGGGAGAGGGTGCAGGGGAAGAGGCAGGAAATGGAGAGATAGAAGCAAGTGGGGAGCTGCCAGGGGAGTTTGTGAACCTCCCATCCTAGGATCGAGATCTCCCTCGGGGGCCTTGGAATCTGGGTTTCAGCTCCAATTGATCCATTCCGGATTCTGAGAAGAGGCGTTCTGCCTCTCCTGCATGGGGGATCCTTGATTTGGGTCACACGTGAGACTGAATGGACAGCTCTGGGGACAATCTCTACTGCCCACACACTGATGAACTGTCCCCTGCCTTCAACCTAAGTACCTGGGCACTGCTCAAAGGGCCAGGACTGTTGGCAGAATTTTGGACGTCGCTTTTTGTTCTCATTTTCCTGCCCCCAGCTCCACCCCCTCAGGTCAAAGATGAGGATTGTAACTCCCCCTTGGGTGGCCTCATGGCTTTAAAAGTTAGACTCAGGCCTCCTTTCCCAGACCCGAGCAGTAAGCACGCAGGAACGCCCCTTTTCCCCCTCCCCACCCCGCCCCCGCCCCCATCAGCTAAAGCGGAGGAATTTCAGAGCTGAGGCTCAGAGGCTAGGAGAGCTTCCCTAACTCTTCCCGAACGCTCTGGGGAAAGTCCCCGGAAAGAGGCAATGAGGTGCTCTCCCGCGCTGGGGCTGCCTGTGTGCTGGGTGCGCAGCAGAGTGCCCAAGAGGAGGAGCGCGCAGGCCCTGCTCGCTGGTAGCCCAGTAACTTCAGAGAAGCGACTTGACCCCTGGTCTCAGTTTAGGAACCTGTAGCAATGGGCCTGACCGCTTCCCTCCGCTGCGAGCGTCGCCACTAGGGAGAAGCAAAGGCTCGCAGACACCCCAACTCCCGCTCGGGCCGCGCACGCACGGACTGGGGTGGGGCGGGAGCGGCCGCGAGGGCTGGACCGGGCCCGGGCAGGGGGGCCTGGCCCCGCCAAGGGCCGGCTCCCGAGCCCCTGTTGGCCGCGTTGATGAACCGGTATCCTGGGCTTTGGTGACGCGGAGCTGCGGGCGCCGCGAGCGGGGAGCGGCGAAGAGGAGCCCCCCCCCTCCCCCGGGCGCCCGGGCGTGGAGACGTGGGCGGCGGTGAGCGGCGCCCCCCTCCGCTCGCCTCCCCTCCCCCGCCGCCCCCGCCGGCCCCGGCCGGCCCCTCCCCGCGCGGCGCTCCCGCGTGTGCGGGTGTCTCCCTCGCTCATCTCGCACACTCTCCGGCACTCTTGCAGGCGGCTCCCGGCTTGGCCGCTCGCTCCGGTCGCCGCGCCGCCGCCTCTGCAGTCGCAGCCGGGCATGGTGAGTGAGTGAGGTCGGGCGCCGCGCGCTCCCCAGCTCGCCGCCCGACCCCAGGCGCCGCCCGCTCCGTCCCGGGGAGCTGGCGGCGGCGGCGGCGCGGGCGCGCCGCGGGGCTGGCGGCCGGGAAGCGGGCGGCCCGTGCGCCCGGGGCCCCGTCTCGGGAGCGGGCTCCGCGCCCCTCCCGGCCCCAGCCTCGCTCCTCGAGGGCTGCGCGCTCCCTCCCCTCCCGCCGCCCGCCTCCCAGTCGCCCCACCCCGTGACCAGCTCCCCGTCTTGTCCCGCAGGACCCGCCCGGACGGGACCACGCCGCAGCCGCCGCCGGGAGCCGCGCTTCGGGTCCCGCCTGAGCCGAGCCGCGCGCGGGGCCGCCGCCGCCGCCGCCGGCGGGGGATGGGGCTGCCCGGGAGGCGCGCCGAGCCCGCGTGGGGAGCGCGGAGCCGGCGCGCAGCCTGAGTCCCGGCCGCCCGCGCCGGGCTGGTCCGTGCGCACCGCGCGCCGCCGCCGCCGCCCCACGCGCCCCGATGGCGCCATCGCCCCGGCGCCGCTGACCGCCCCGCGCCGCCAGCCCGGCCCGCGCGGCCCCCTCGGAGCTCGGCCGGCACGGGGAGCGGCCTGCCGCGGAAGCCTCCCCGCGCCCTCCCGCCCGGCCCCGCCATGGCGCTGCGGCGCCTCCTGCTGCTGCTGCTGCCGCTGCTCTCGCTGCAGCCCCTGGACCTGCTGCCCGGCGCCTGGGGCGCCCGCGGCCGCGCCGCCAACCGGACCCTGAGCGCCGGCGCCGCGGCCGTCGGGGGCCGGCGGCCCGGGGGCGCCCTGGCCCGGGGCGGCCGCGAGCTGAACGGCACCGTCCGGGCGCCCGGTGGCCCGGAGGCGGGGAGCCGGCGGGGGCAGCCCGCGGCGGCGGTGGCGGCGGCGGCCAGCGCGCCCGTCACCTACGAGACGTGCTGGGGCTACTACGACGTGAGCGGCCAGTACGACAAGGAGTTCGAGTGCAACAACAGCGAGAGCGGCTACCTGTACTGCTGCGGCACCTGCTACTACCGCTTCTGCTGCAAGAAGCGCCACGAGAAGCTGGACCAGCGCCAGTGCACCAACTACCAGAGTCCGGTGTGGGTGCAGACGCCCAGCACCAAGGTGGTGTCGCCGGGGCCCGAGAACAAGTACGACCCGGAGAAGGACAAGACCAACTTCACCGTCTACATCACCTGCGGGGTGATCGCCTTCGTCATCGTGGCCGGCGTCTTCGCCAAGGTCTCGTACGACAAGGCCCACCGCCCTCCTCGGGAGATGAACATCCACAGGTGAGCGCGGCCGCCCGGGGCCTGCCCCCAGACTCCCGGCGGCCTCACCCCTCTTTCCAGGCTTCCCTGTCCTCTTGGCATCCCCCTCTCTCCCCGGGTCTCTGTGTCTCCGTCTCTCTCTCGACTCTTTTAAGTCAACTGAGCACCCCTTGCCTCTTTGACAAGCAATGAATCGGAGCCTCTGTTCCCTCTTCTCCATTTCCTCAGAACCGGGAACGCATGCTTTGGTTGGTAGGGGGATTTGCAGGGCAGAGTAGGGAGTGGTGGAGTCCGTGAGTCTGAGTCTAAGAATTGTACACATTCCGTAAGCCTGGGTAGGGGTCCAGGGTGTAGTTTTCAAGGCAGGTGGGCGCCTCGGTGCAGGCTCTTACTGCGTTCGGTTTTCTGAGTCAAACCAGAGCATCATCTTGGATGTAGGAGATTGAACGATGTTGGAACCTTACTGAAAAGAGTGTGAACTGGGTGTTCCCGTGTGTTGGAGATGCGGGTGATATGGAAAAGAAGCCTCCTGGGGTGAGAAGGAATGCAGATCTAACCATTCCATCTTGACCAAGGGCATATGGTGTCTATTCATTGCATCCTGATGAGTGGGATGCTTCGCTTTCCCGCTGAGACTGGAGAACTTGTTCTTTTAAACCCTGTGGGCAGAACTCTCTGAGTTAACACTTCTTGCTGTGTTCAACCCGGTGGGCATCTTTCACTGTTTCCATAGGGAGGCAGTGGGAGCTGCCTCCCACCGAAACTTATGCCAAGAGCTTGAAATATGGTTGTGCAGGGTTCCACCCTGACTGCCTCCCTCCCACCCCGCCCTCCAGCTCCCTGAGCGCCCCTTGGGAACGGGAAACCAGCTTCTCTTTACAACTCTGTTAATGATGTGCCCAGTGGGTGCAAACTCAGCTCTGCTTCCAGTCCCCTCGCGCTGATGAATGGCTGGACTGGACGTGGTTCAACAGTCTTTCAAGGAACAAACCCTGCCCCAGGACATGCCTCTATCCCTGGCACATGGTGTGGGCACTGCCCTAGTAATCAGGACCACCCCACACCGCCCAGACCAGTTTCTCTGAGTTTGCCCGGCAGGCCGGCACCCAAGCCCTACAGCTGTAGCTCATCTCCGCACTCTGCCTGTTATCCTTTCGACCTGAAAACCTTCCCCCGCTGCTGCGGACATTAGTCACCTGTACCTTGTTGAAGAGAGAGAAAGGCAGATAGAAATTTCTGGGTGTGATTTCTTTCCCCCCTGGATACTGTGGGTGTTGAGAAAAGATGATACTCTCTGGCGGATTTTGAGTCAAATCCACAAAGTGTGGGTACTTTTCATGTTGACAAACTCAGGTGTTGGGATCAGGTGCTTCTGAGAGGAGATGGGTTTCTCAGCCTCCCTCGTTAACCCTGAAGTAAGTAAGTCTGTGGCTGGTTGGTCCTGGAAAATGATGGAAGAATCGTGGCACATGGTCTGTGGTCAGGGCTGGCTCTTAAAAGCAGAGGGTCGGTGGGATGGAGACAGCAAGATCAGGACAAGATGCTCCCTCCTTTGGGCTTTGTCTGGCAAAGAATTCCCTCTCTTGGCTCCCCTTCCTGAAGCAGATGTGCCTGGTTCTTCTGCCTCTGCCTCTGCCTCTGGTCCCCTTGGTTGTGTTCTCCTTCTCCTTCTTCTATGCTTCTAGTCTCTCATCACACCTCCTGCCAGTGGATTCCCACGAAGCTTTCTTTGGGTTTCTCTCTTCCCTGAGCCGTTCTCCTCTGCACCCTTGGGGAGACCTGCCCCCTGCCCTGCCCTCCACCTCCTACTGAATTTATTCATCATCACCTGGGAGGATGCTTGATGGCCTTTCGATGCTGGCGTTAGCCTGCGTTCTACGGGCTTTGACCTTGGAGATGTCTCTGTCCCCCCACCATGCTGACTCCCCAACCCACTCCAAACTAGGGTGACTAGTGTGTGTTCAGGTGTGCGCCTCAGTGGTGATGCCGTGGGGGCAGTTTCTCGCCGAGGTTGGGAAAGAGAGGCAGCCAGGGAAGGGCGATGCATCTCAGCCCTCAGACCATTATGTAAATGTGGGCTGCTTCTCCCGCAAATTCACCTCCTGATTTTATTCAGTTCACAGCACCTCTTCCAGCAGCTGCAGTCTCGCCTGTTCAGTGCTTGGGAAGCCATCATGTTGATGCTTGTTAGGTAGGGGACAGAGCCTGTCCTCGTGTTTGGGAGTGGCGTGGGAGAGAGGACAGAGCATGAGCGATCCATCTGGGACACTCCCTGAATGACCTTGGGCAGGTCGGGGAAACATCTTTCCATCCTGGATAACTCAGGCACAGCGGCATCCCACCCCAGCCTCTCCCTTCCTGGGCGTGTCGGGGTGCATGTGCACATTTGCACGAGCAGCCCCCCGACTCCCAGGCGTGCATGAGTGGTATCACCACGCTCCCACTTTGCTCACGCCTCAGAGGTCGTTGCTTGCAGTTTCAGGGAGTTTGGGGTCCAGATTGCCTTGTTGGGGACCTGGGGTCGGGAAAAGGAGAGGACGATGGAGAAGGAGACAAATATTCACACCATAATGGGTCCTCCCTGGGGAAAGTGAAGGAGAAGGAGTGTGTACTCTTCAGAGGTCCACAGAAGAGGTGGGTTGTGTGCTCGGTTCCGTACTCCTTGAAAGAGTTCAGCAAAGGCATCTCCTTTCTGGAAAGGCAAAGATTATTTTACTGATTGCAGCATGTGAGCCTCTGTGAAGACGGTGGTTGGGCAAAGGGGCTGAGCGGGAGGGATGTTTGTGGGAGTGTTAGAAGGGTGAAAAGGAAGATGCTGCCTTAGGACGAGCCATCTGCCTCCTCTGTCCCCCTTAGGGCGGGCTTTCTTCTTCCCTCTCCAGCCCCCACAGGGAGGAAGATTTAGTCTTTTCCAGAAGTGATTAGACCTTGCCATCTGTGTGAGAAGTCCCCCCCCCGCGCCCCCCGCCCCCGCCCCCCCCCCCCCCCCCCCGCCGCCGTGTCTGTGGGGCAATCATCGCCTCTCACGTCAGAGCACGTGAGCACAGACTTTCAGCTGGACTTCAGGGAGGGGAAAGAGGTGGAGCCGAGTTCTGGATCTGGAGAGCCCTGGACGTCGGGTGCCCACCTTTCCCACCCAGAACCCCATTTCCCACCAGGATCTCGGCCTCACCTAGCCCTTCTTCCCACCTGCCCGGGCTGAGGCTCAAGCTGCCGGCCCGCAGGCGTCCGCCCGTCTCAGTGTTTCCCGAGTGGCTTCTGCGGTGCTTCCCTGGGGCTGCCTCTTCAGTGAGGGGCTGCCATGGCCTGCAAGGGCGGGGCCTGCCCAGGACACGGCCTCAGAGGCGGGCTCCCTGTTGGCATTGGGCTCCAAACCAG
This sequence comes from Leucopleurus acutus, assembly GCF_964270905.1. Classification (NCBI taxonomy): domain Eukaryota; kingdom Metazoa; phylum Chordata; class Mammalia; order Artiodactyla; family Delphinidae; genus Leucopleurus; species Leucopleurus acutus. The sequence goes on from NC_139161.1 coordinate 54,725,635, forward strand.
CCGTCCCACATTCCAACCCATTCCTTCCTCCTCGCCCTGTGTTCGTTGGTCAGAGTCTTGGAGATGAGAATCATTCTGAGCGAGGAACCGTGTGGCCTTTTAAAAAGATGGCTAATCAACAGATAAGTCAGGAAGCTACTAGGATGCCGTAGGTGCAGTTGGTGGGGCCAGAGGTGCCCGGGGCCCTCCCACTGCCTGCACAGGGATGAAGGATGGAGGAATTTAAGGTGGGGATGGGTGTGGAGAAGTACTCAGGGCTGAGGAATGAAAAACCTGGATGACCGATGTTGTAAGGGAAAAGGAAGCATGTTAGGAGGGACCCTGGTAGCCATCAAAAGGGACCTTCATCTTCGGGTTCCTCTGCTTGTTTCTAGAAGCATCAAGGGAACACTGTGTCCTACCTTCTGTTCCTCCAGAAATTAATTACAAACCCCAAGAGCTCTGTTTTGTCCTCACAGACCACATAATTGCAGTAGCGGGACCCCTCTGCCGGCTGATTTAGTGAGCTCTCTTCCTAGGTTCCTGGGCAATGAATTGTCAAATCACACCAAACACTCCATTTTTTGAAGCACGTTGGGCACACTGTAATGAATTGATCTAAACTGAGAGTCAACTTGTTTTTGTTTTTTTTTTTTAACTTCAAAGATAGCAGTTGTTGGGAAAGAAAAAGAAAGCGTCTTGCCTTGGACTGAAGGTCTTACTTAGCCTTGCATGTTTTCCATTTTCTTTGAGTAAGAAAAAAAAAATGCACAAAGGGAACGCAGTGGAATTGTGGAAGTAATTTAAGAAGGCTTATGGAGGAAGGGGTTCGGGGAAGGATACCAGGAAGACAGAAAGAAACAAAAATAGTAAAGGGAGGAAGGTAATCAGGTGAGAGAGGTGGGTGGCATTGCCCAGATCTGTGCTTGGCTTCCTCCTGACCCCTGCAGCTACGTGCATATGTATTCATTCAACAGATGAGCCCTGCCCACCCGCTGTGGGCAAGGAACAGTTCAGATTATAAAATGTAAGCCTGTCGAGTGTATGTTGCCTTTGACCCACGAGGCAAAGCAGAGTTCATTCTCCATTGAGCAGGTCAGCCATGCAAAAAGCCCTGCCCTTGGACAGCCCTCCCTGGAACGTTGCTTGCTGTCTTCCTGGCCTCTCCCACCTCACCCCAGCCCCAGAAGGCATGCACGTCGGTCCCTTTTCCCTGCCCACAACCCTGTCCCACGGCCAGAGCCCATTCGTTCGGAGGAATCTGCTGCTGAGTTACTAAGACTTGACCCACAGTTCTCTCGGCTGCCACAACACAGGAGGAGAAAAAGTCCAGCGCACTGTTTCCAACCTGTTTTAATGAGAGATCAAGTGAGCATGCAGTCGATTTCAGATCAGTTGTGCAGGAAGTCGTGATGAGGAGCTGAAAAAGTGAGCTGACTGAAAGAGGTGATCCCAGACAGACGTACCCTGGGATCCAGAAGAGAAGGGAACTACGCAGAAAGAAGCTTCATCCTTCCAGCTCCCCTGCCGGCTTTTCCGGGGCCTGCCAGGATGGCCCTGAGATCTTCACTCTCCGGCTTGCCGCCATAGTCAGCCAGAGTCCCCACTGCGTGTTAGAAGTTACACCCAATCCCTGGCTGCTGGGTGTCACCACTGGCCTTCTCTGCCACCCCCCCCCCCACCACCACCACCACCAAAGTCCTGCACAGTCTGTCTGACATTAGGGTGAATTCAAGTACATTTTGTCTTACAATTCTCGGTACATCCCTTGACAGTATATATCCCGTGGAGCCACAGTACTGTGGTTTGAACTCCCTTGTGTATAGACCATCTCAGATGGGTGGCAGGGGAGGGAGCTCTGACGGACTGTATGAGGGCCTAGGTGAAGTTCATTTTAAAAATACTGTCTGCTGTGATTTTTTTCGCCTCTTTTCTCTACCTTAGGAAACCTCTACCTGTTATTTTTCCCTGAGTCACATTGTTGACCCCCCACTTCCAGCATCTTCGTTCCTGAATGTTGCAGACGGGGAAGAGGGGTTGGCCGGCGGGTTTACCAGCAACCCTTCGGAGGGTCTCAGGCCCTTGGCCTTGAGCAGGCTTATTTTACACCCATTCAGGACAGATTGCTAACCTCGTCTTTTTTTTTTTTTTTATCTCTAGAAGTAAAACCAGAACGTTCTGAAAAGGCAGAGTAGTGCTTTCTGTTATTTAGTCATCCATTCCAGAACCATAGAATTTTTATTGTGGGCAGGTCGTTGAACTGAACTCTCTGATTTTGTAAGCCAAGCAGCTGAAGCCGGGGGAGGCCAGGTGACGATGCCAAGGGTCCTCAGGGAGGGGGCGAGTGATCTTGAACTATAGAAGCCGGTGTGCGGGTATCCTGGGCCACAGCCTCGTCTTCTTGCCCAGTGGAAATCTATTCTGTTTTACTTTATGTACAAATAACTTTCAGATGTTTAGAGATGTGAGTGCCAGCCTTCTGCCTTCTCTTGCTTCCCTACATTTTTTCTCATTCAGTTTTTCCATCCACTAGAATGATTTCCGTTCATCTTCCCTGGTCCTTGACGGTTTCTCCGAATTCCTTTGTAAAGGGCAATACCCTGATCTAAGTTTATTATTATTATCCTTTTATAAGATTTGAGTAATGCAGCCCATTTGAAGAAGGAAAATACAGCACAAGCCAAAGAGTTGTGAACCAGAGCAATGGGTCACTGGATAAAACTATGGGCAGAAACCTGTAATGAAAAAGACGGGCTGTGAATGCTTTCTCTCTGTCCCAGAGATGGGCAGGGATGCTGAAACCGACCAGGTGCGACCTGGTCCGACCGACCAGAGACCAGAGCTCCACCCAGGCATCCCGTGGTCCTGAGAGGGAGTGATTTCAGCTTTGTCCTCCAGGATGGCTCCCTACGTATAAGACAGCTCTGTGACCCACAGACGTACATTAACTGGTGCCTTGTTCTGCCCTTTCTCAGCTCTGGGCTGAGAGACCGCAGGGCCAGGGTGAATGCAAGGTGAGGGCTTCAGAGAAGCTTTGGGGAGGATGGCTAATGAAGCTGGACATTTGGGTCCCATCATTATGAGAAATTAACATCTGTGGCATGCAGTTCGGGGCTTTTGCTTGCATTGCGCCCAAGTCCTCCTTGGGAAGAACCGGGGCATACCTATCCTAATGTGTCATCCTTCTGAGTAGTCACTTTGGGAGGCCACACGCTGATTCTTCTCGGAGAAATATTGCCACGGTTCCTCTCTTGCAAGTGCTCTCAGAGCCCATGCATGCTGTTTTGACTTTTCATGACGGTAGCGTATTTTTATCCTCCTAGGGTAGATGTGATTCTTGTAAGCAGCGATGTCATGGGGCTGAGGCCGATGGATGAAATAGGTGTTTGGCTGGTTATTGATCAGAAATGAAGGGTCCCTCCGGTAAGGAGACCTGCTGGCCCAGGGGCCGTGTCAGCTGCCTCCAAAGGCAGGTGCCCGGAGGAGGCGTCCCGGTATTGAACTGCCGTTCAGCCCGGCATCAGAGCCCCGTGCGCCTGAGGACCACTAGGAAGGAGCCCCTCCCCTCACTGAAGGATAATTACCGACCTTAAGAAAATCAGCTTCTTGCTGTCTCCATGTGTCTGGGCAGACGGCGGAGGAGCTGGGAGAGAGGGGAAGAGAAGGGGGTTCAATATGCAGAAAATGGCTCAAATTACTGTCCAGAAAGGGTTAAAAAATGGTCCCACATTTCTGCATGAGAAATGCAACTTGGATTCTTAATTTGATCCTGAGGGTAAAGGGACCCGATTTCTTTGGGATGTGTGCAGCCAGGCTTGGGGTCAGAGCCAGGTGCCGGCTGTGCCCTGCCCTCCCTCCTCTCCACCCGAATGCCAGCCCCTCTGCAGTTTGGCATCCAGACGAGGTCACCACTTGGGCCACAGAGCCATCGACGAGGCAGAAGCGTTTACAAGCACAGGAAGATGGGGTTTCTAGTGAGCGTTGCCACTAGAGTCCTAATGTGCATTTCCTGTGCCTCCCCGGACCCCCCAGAAGTGTGTTCATTCCACGAGGTTGATCACAGAAATGGAGCGAGGGTGGGGCAGGCTGAGTTTAAGGGCTGGTGACAAGGGGCCACCAGGTGCAGCAGTTGTGGCCAATTGTTATTCCACGTTGGTGCTGGGGAAGCAGCGGCTGCGCTGCTGTAGCTGGGGCGGGATTCCTTCTTCCCAGTAAGAGTTAGTGGGTGGCGAGGGGCTGGGGCAGAGCCTGTGACCCTGCCTGCCCCCTAAGAGTCACTCTCGAGCACTCTGGGAGGAGTCCTGCTCTGCGGCTGGGCACCCGCCTCCTCTGCTCAGGCGTCAGGAAGGGGGAAACTCTGTCTCCCAGGAGCTTACAGGGCGCCGTCACCCGTCACTCCAGGAAGCTGGTGTTGAGGACCTGAGATCTCAGTCCGATGAGGACTCAAGGTCACATAGGTGAAGCCGGGCGGGGAACAGGAAACACTCCGAAGAGCCCCCCTTCTCCGGGGCTCCCTCTGTACCCGGCATCCTGCGTTATCCCACTGCATCCTTCCACCACCCTGGGTCTGGTGGCCATTTAACAGATGACAAAATCAACTCAAAGAGGCTTAGTAACTTGCCCAGGGTCACACAGCTAGTCCGTGGTTGGTCTCTATCTTCTTTGGGGGCCGACAACATAGTTGGCTCTCCCCTTCCTGAATGTAAACGGGTCAGTGATACTCAGACTACTTGAGAAAGCAGAGACCCACACGCTCGTGTCCTGGGACGCGTTATCGCCGTAAGGGACTGGAGGGTGAGTGACCTACAGGCCAGGGTACCTCAGTGCCGGGCTGGTGGCCTCACCTGCATTGCACGCAGGGCACGGAGGCGCCCAGGGCAGTGAAAGGGCTCCTCTTCAAGAACGGATGATGTTGGTGGAGGGCTGTGAGGACAATACAGAGAAGGCGTAAAGAATAAAAACAAACGAACCAAACCGCCTGGGTTTTAATTGAAAAAAGCCCTTAAAACAACTCCCCGCCCCCCGGGCAAACCTTTACAGTATTGCAGGGACCCCAGGGCAATTCTGCGGGAGTCCTGGCTCCTGAGAGTAACGGGGCACTAGAGAAAAGAAGTGATTTGGGGGCGAGGAGATGGACCTCGGGCCGTTCCCAGTTTTAATTATGGAGAGATGGATGGCTCACAACAGCCCTGTTTATCACAGCTCCCCTCCCTGCCCCATGTATAACCTCAAGCACAGGGTGCGCAAGACCCAGGATTCCGGCCAGCTCACTCCTGCTTCTCTGCCCCGCTTCTGCTCTTTGCCGTCTGGTCTTAGTTCTCCGCGCCCTGCCTCCTCATTCCTCAATCTTTCCCCGCGTTTCTCTGCTTCTCGGGCCCTGAAGCCCTCTGTCTTGAAAAGCCTGTGAAAGGGAAGGAGCCCTGGGTTTTGCTCTCCAGCTCCAGCTGTTGCGGCTGGTGGCGGTGGTCACGTGTGGTCACGGCCACGGTGGTGGTCCCTGGCGGGGCTCACACCCTGGGGTCTGCAGCTCCAGCGCAGGGGTCCCTGACCATCGGATCGAGGTGGGTGTGGGAGTGTGGAGGTCCTGAGCGTTGTTTCCAGCCCCACCCTGGTCGGAGGGGCAGGAGAACCCTTGGTCCTATTTGTCCAGAGCCGCTGCCCCCATCTCGGGACCTGTGGAGGCTGGGTTCCAGCCGGGCTCTGGGTGGCTACGAGCTTGGCCCTGTTCCCTAGTGTTTGGGAGAGGAGTCGCTGCTTTCTGCAGGCTTCACGAACGCTCTCGTTCTTCCTCGCTCTTTTGGCCTGTGGTCTCGTGTACTGTTCCCATTAGCTCCGGCATTAAAGTCTCATTACTTAGGACATCTGTCCTCTGGACAGAGTCTCAGTTCCCTTAGCCAAATGTCCTCTTCTGGGAAGGATGCTTCACACCCAGACAGGCAACTCTTCCCTCTTCCTTCCATCCTGCTGCTCCAGTGAGGAGGGATTTGAACCCTGAGAACGCGTGCCGGAGCAAGGAGGCGCAGGAGTGTGTCCAGGATCCATCCATCCCCCCCGCTTCTGAGGTCCTGGGATACAGACGCCTGCCGTCATCCAGGGGCACGGAGGGGGCTGACCCCCTAATAAGCAGAGAAATTGTTGTCAGGAGAGCTTTTCTCCTCCAGCCCTCGGATCGGCCTTGGATCCTGTTAGTAGGGACTCTGGCCTCAGTCACCCCGATGTCTGGGCAGCTGAGGGCGGGCTCGTGTTAACCCACCTCCTGAAATGACCAGGCAGGAGGCCCAGCCCAAGTGCTGAGACTGCTCCAGACCTTTCCGAAGAATCTGGTTTCCAGCCTCCCTCTTGGACCCCCTCTGACTTTTTACTGCATCCTGAGAAATTTGCCTGAGCTTTGCCAGGAATGCTATCCCGGTGGCTGCGAAGGCTCTTCGTGCTATGAGAAATCACGCAGCTTTTCTGTTCTCAGGTCCCCAGCTGCCAGCTTCTTACCCTCTCTGAGCATTTGCGAAGAGAACCTGGCTTTTAGCGGAGGATCTGTGGCTTCTCTGTCTCTCTCTTCAGTCACATCATTAAAATGTTTCTTTTTGTTCCTTTCGGTGTATTTGTCCACCGCTGCTGCTTTCTCCATCTGTCCTTCTTGTGATTCCTCTTCTGTTGACTTTTTTTCCTTTCCCGGCTCCCTCCCTTTCTCCTTCTTGAACTTGTCCTGCTGTAACTTCATTAAGCTGCATCAGTTCAGACTCTGCTAATTCAAAATTTATCCAAATTGGACCTCGGCAAAGTTGCTTTTCTTTTCTCTCTCTGATAAAAAGCTGTGATGAACAGATTAATAGCTCAGACAAGACTGCAGAGATTGTGCAGGGTGCATCCGCCAGGCAGAAAGACGGACTGTTTTCAAGCAGGCTCTTCTGCAGACAATTGGCATGCTAATTACAAATCATTCTTATCTGTTCAATAAAGTAGCTCTCCAAAGATCAATGTTTTTTTTTTAGCCTAGTTTGTAATCCTGCGGTGGCCCAGGAAGCAGTAAAAATGCATTTCCTTTAAAGCATTTTATAATTTCCTTGTCTGTTTTATTGACTGGGATTAGCCTGCCCCCGTTTCTGCTGAATTGGTGATACTTGCCTGTAAGGCTGCTTCGAATTCCCTCTCGAATTCCCTCTGGGGGCTCCCGCTTATTTCCCCTCTTCTTGTTTCTTTCTTTGTATTTCCCCGAATTTCTAGAATCCAGAAACTCTCTCGCGTTTGGCTTTGAGAATTCTGTGACGGACGATGCCACCGCCCAGGGCGCCCCTCATTCCATCTTGCCACAGGGTGACCAGATGGGCACAAGAGGTTAGGGTCCCGAAAGCAGACCTAGCACAGTCGGCCCTGTCTCTGGGGGATATGAGGACAGAGATCTCTGTCTTTCCTCCCTCCATTCTTTCCCTACTGCCTGTTCCTGCATCGCTGTCCCAACACCGTGGCAGGACAAGGTAGGATGTGCCCAGATGCACCCTTATGGAAGAGGACACGGACCTCCCTTGCTTTGCCTGCTTTTGAGGCGCTTGAGGGACCCCTAGCAAAGCCCCCTTTCCCTCACTCTTGGAGGTCGTCATTCATCTTTCCCTGCCTTAGAGCACTTCCTGAGATAGGCAGGCTAACGGCAACTTCTGTCACTTCCTGTGCCCATGACCTTGGGTGAGCCCCTCGGCCCCCTCTGGCCTGTTGGCCCTGCTGTGGGTTGAGGGCTATCGAGTTGTGGAGGTGTGTTCATCTCCGGCCCATTCTGATCTCCCGCACACCTGGGAAATTCAGGAACGCAGAGTCTGTCCTTTCAGACGCAACAGCCCTGTGGTGTAGAAGAAAATGCATTTTCCTCCGACATTCCGTTCACATAAGAATGCTGTCTTCACGTGGCCTCACGGGAATGCTTGTCTCTAGCATCTTAAACTCATAGGCTCTCTTGGGTGAAAGGGGCTGATGAGGTGCTTTCATGCCTCTCCCGCTGGGCGCGCCAGCTGCATCTAGAGCTGGGGCTCCCCCTCCCCCTGGAGGTGGTCCATTCTATTGTTAGGACGCAATTCCAGTTAATTCTCATGGGAAGCCAATATTGACTTCCCTGGCATGAGGGCAACCCCACCCTTGTGTACCCCACCCTTTCAATAGTGGCATTGATGGTAAGGTACTTGAACTTGGAAATGTCAATGATGTTTATAATTTTTTTTATAGAAGGAAGAAAAAAAAATTGAAGAAAGAAAAGAAGGAAAAAGGGAGGTAGGGAGAAGGAAGAAAAAAAATAACTGAGTCTTTTGCAGAAAATGCTGCCCTGGCCCATTTGACCCATTTGCCCTTTTAATACCCCAACAGGATCCTGATTCGTTTTGCCCACGATGTGAGTCCCTTTGGTTTTTATCTCGAAGTTTCCTTGCCTGGTCGCGGAAGCACGATTTGTGATGGCCTCGCAGGAAGAAAACAAATAGACACTCTCTTTGCACTTGGCTTGCAGAGTCCAGGTTCAGGGTTTAGCAAAAGCTGGTGTGTGACCAGATGCATTTCTGACCTTAGGCCTGAGTGGAAAGTATGGGATGTAGGTGGTCCCTTCCAGGATGACCCGTAGCCACAGCCGTGCCACGTGGCTCCCCCGCCACACCAGGAGTTTTGCCATCTGGCATTGTCGAGTCAGCCCGCGAAGACGCCCCTCTTGCACCAGTACGCATGGCCTTTCGTTGTGGTTCTGTTGGCTGAGCCCCTAGACACGGGGAGGCTGTATTTGGATTGATGTATTAATCGAATGTTTAGTGCTTACGAGGTGCCAGGCTCTGTTCTAAGTGCTCTACAAATTTGAACTCATTTAGTCCTCATGATAACCCTAAGAGGTAGACGTTATTTTTGGCCTTATTATTTTGGCCTTATTTTTTTCAACAAGGTCACAGAACCACAGGGCACTTAAGGAGCTGCCTATAGATCACCAGTATCCTGAGTGGCCGGAATTCTGACTCAGGTACTCTGACTCCAGAATCCCTGTGTTTAGCCAGTGGGCAATACCGCCTTCATTCTGCGTCTTCTGTAGATTCATGTCTGTGTTTATAGCAAGTCAGGAAAGTGACACCAAGGGTAGCAACAGTAAGAGCAGCCGTAGGTGCATGTATTAACTCATCTATCACCTGGCTGCCCAAGCGACCCTGCTAACAAGTCTTGGTAGCAGTTTTGTTCTCCCAGGTCCAAACGGTAGCTGACCTTGACACGTCCAGATCTTTGATTCAGGCTCCAACAGTCCACATATCTCTGAAGAAGTCTAGGCTTGGTGTAGATGCTACCGAATTTCCCAGGCCCGGGTAAATTTTCACGATTCATGAGGCGAGGGATGGCGTGTGTGGAGGAGATGCCGTTAGGGATGCATTGGGGTCCCGGGGGAGGCACGTCGACCCTGTACCTAGCTGGGGCTCGTCATCGAGGGACAGCGCCAGGTCAGGCGCTCATTGGGATGCAGTGACTTGTCTTGCTGGCCTGGAAAACAAAGCAGGCAGGCCGAGCTTTCCCTTGCTAAGTTCGGCTGTGTTTATTGGCCGTGATGAATTCCGATTGTGCCGGGGACAACTCAGACCTGCAGAACGGCTGGGTGCAGATGCACAAACATTGTTATCACAACAAAGGAGATTCTCCCCATCCATTCGGAGCCTCTGTGTGTGCGGAGAGCGGTCTTGTGCACACACAAAGCCGGCAGCTGTGTTTTTCAAGTGGACTTTGAGAGAACCAGAAAAAAGGAGAACTAAATTAAGCCATTCTCCTCGGTCCGTGTTTATTAAAAATATATTCTCTTCAATTGTCCGGAGTGCGTGTTTCAGAGAAGAAAAGCACCCCGACTGCCCAGTAGATGAGGATGAGGCTGAGGGTAGAGGGCTCTAGCTGTTCCCGGAGTGGCAGAGTCGAGTAAAAACTCAGTCATCCGGGACTCACGTAACCAGAATATTTTATTTAACCGGAGTAGAATGTCTACACTCTACTTCCGGGAGAAGTACCACAGAAGTAGCTATCAGAATCTTCCGTGGTTCATTGTCCAGTTTTCATAGGATTCCATTTCCTAGATTGTCTATATTTTATTGAGTTTCCTCTGTGAAGAGAACTAAAGATGAGATTGGTGGCCCTCTCATGGAAGAACTTTGCTTTTTTTTTTTTAAAGTAATTATATTCAGTATATGCTACTTAATTAGGCAGGAATGCTATTAGAAAATTCTTCAAAAACAAGAGCGTTCTCATTAGTTCTTAGGAACAAAAACATTAAGCAGAATAGTTTATTCGTGGAATAGTTCATCTGTTCGGCCTTCTCTCATACCCATCCAACAGCATAAATTTGTTCCTACTGCTCCCGAAAAGAGAAAGGTCCTGACTAGGGGGTCTTAACTATGCAGGTTGCCTTGCTCTTGGCACGGAAAAACTTACCGAACACCAGCTGAACTGATTTCCTCCCTTCCGTGGCATCTATGTGGCTCTCAGATCCAGAGACGTGGCAGAGGCAGAAGGCTGGTTTCCATTTGTTCCACTTCAGTGAGCAGAGATATTCATGGTGTCTTCATGGACAGCATGTTAATTGAGCTCAAAAAGACTTATCAATAAACCAGGGTTCCTAGCTTCCCCACTTCATTTGGGGGGAACTGAAGTTTTACCCCCTGCTCCATGAGTGAAGATTGGGAAAAAACAATTCCAAGTTTTTATCTGGCACTCTTTGGCCACGTTTGTTTTCAAACTTGGAAGCTCCCTGAAGTCCAGGGACTGCTGAATGGAGGGTAAGAACTTGGTAGAGTAGGGCTCTGGCTCTTATTCTGGCCTCATGCAGAGCAGGAGTCTAAAGAAGTATATTGGCGTTCTACTCAGAATTTCATTTGATAGAAGGTTGCCCGCTAAGACAGTGTAAAAACTTTCATAGCTGTTGATGGTCATGACTCACTAAGGTGAGTAGAAATAGGCAGTTGGGTGACCACTGAGTTCTGTCTGGGTAGATTTTTCTACTAAAGATTGAACATGCCCTATATCTCCTGTTCAGAGACCACTGCAGGAACACAGTCAGTGAAAAAATAAATGTGATTAAGTGGATGGAGGATTGGAAGAAAAGATGGATGGATGGATGGATGGATGGATGGATGGATGGATGGATGGATGGATGGATGGATGGGGTGTTGGATAGATGGATGGATTAATGGATGGATGGATGGATGGATGGATGGATGGGGTGTTGGATAGATGGATGGATTGATGGATGGATGGATGGGTGGACAAATGGGTGAACGGAAAATTCAGTGGTATAAAGTCAGCCTCTGTAGTGTAACAGAGGCTACTTATGTTTGAAATCTGGATTTACCGCTTACCAGCTCTGTGACCTCAGACAAGATATCTAACCTCTCAAAGTCTTAGTTTTCTCATCAGCAAAATATGGCTACTGATAGCACCTACTGTATAGGATCATTTTGAGGATTATATAAGATAATGCATAAAAGAGTTGAGCACTCTGTCTGGCACATAGTAATGGCTCAATAAATTATAGCCCTTAATTTCCCAAGCTGGCAAGACTATGAAGCAAAGTTATAACCAAGGTTCTGTTTATTTTTCTCATGTTAAGGGAATCATTTGCCATTTTAAGAAAGATTTCATATCTTGAATACAGGGGGCAACACATCGAAATGTTGACCAGGCTTGGTCCCTACAGGAATTGCAATAACTCAACACTTGGGGAAATTCAAACACACTTTCATTCCTTGGGACCACTGACAACATTAACCAAGGTGTTAAGTGAATAAGTAATTGGTCTTGACCTGAACCACTCATTGACTAATTGTTTCTCCATGCCCTAATATTAACTGGCATTTGCTAAATTAGCAGACCCAGCTGGAGAGACTGGGAGGACTCATTCAAGCTGACAGTCCCTAGGAAAGTGAGATGTATATAAAAGGCAGTCCCACTGAGCAGAGGGACATCAGGGCTCCAGCCAGAAGCCCTGGGTTGAAATTTCGGTTCCATCACGTTCTCATCCTAGAATTAGTCTGAGCCTCAGTTTCGTGTTTAAAATTGGGGTAACCGTAGCTGCAAAGGTCCCAGGTTTAGCATGGCCGCCACGCCGGACAAGGCAGGTAAAGCCCTTAGAACGTGTTCAGTGCTATCCATACGTAAGATGGGATCTCAGTTTTGCAGATGGTTAATATACAAGCAACGAGTCCTGAAGAACGCAGAAATTTCCTGGCTTGAGTGATCAGAATGACTGTTTCCCCTGTTCAGATTTGCTGCCCAATTAATTAACTCTCCCCTGCTCGCCACACACCCACGAAAGCCAAGGAGTCCATGTGCGGCGAACCAAGGCAATTAGGTAGATAATTCAGGCAAAAAGCATTCCTTTGTTTCCTATATCCAGATATTGCAGCAAAGTGGCTCTGGGGGAGGGGGAGATTGGGGGATTGGGACGAGCAGGACAAAGAACCAGATTCCTCAGGGTCTTAAATTAGACCTCTGTAGTGGGCACGGGGCGCGGGGCTGCCCTTGGCTGGGAACCAGCCTCACTCCTCACTGGCCCGTCTCTGTCTCTCACCCCCAGATGCTGTTTCCCTGGGAAGGTCTCTCTCTGATCCCATCTCCCTATCCCTCACCTTCTGAATCTCATTCTTTCTCTGAGTTTCTCTGTGTCCCATTTTCTCTCTGGCTCTGTCTGCCTGTCTGTCTGTGACCCTCTGTCTCCCCGGCCCCCGACTCTTTCTCATTGTCTGTTATCTTTCTCTACTCTGTCGTCTCTGCACCTCTCCCTCGGCCTCTCTCTGGCTCTGAGTCTCTGACACCCTTCCCATCTGTTTGGCTCCCTTTCTGTCCATCTCTCCCCTCCCTTTGTTTCCTTTCCCTCTCCTTCTGTCTCCACCCCTGTCCCTCTGTCGCTCCCTTTCTCTCGGTTTGTCGCTCTCTGTCCCTCTCTCTCCGCCCACTTCCGACCCCGAAGGGGTCTCTGTCCCTTTCTTTGACCCTGGGAGCTGCAGCCACTCTCTCACAAAATCTGCTTCCCATTTCCTCAATGACCAATTTTCTTTCCTACGGTGAGAAAATAGCTCAGACCTTAACCCATTTCCTCCGGCGTCTCCAAATTAATTAGGCGCGATTGGGGTCGCACGTTTCAGAATTAGAATAATACCTATCCAGCGCCCTGGAGAGAAGGGGGTGGAAGGTGGAGAGGAATGGGGGTGAGGAGGGGAGGCCACGGAGCTGAAGAGCTGAGGGAGGGGCGTGTGAGCTGAAAGAGGGGGACCCAGCACCATCTGGGAACGAGGCCCACCTTTCTGGCTGCCGGAGGGCACTGGGAAAAGGGGGCTCTCGGAGGACGGTGCTCAGGCGGTCAGGATCACATCCCTGGCTCCTGTCCTCCTCGTTGGGACCACACGGGGCAGGGTCCCTGCCCCCAGCTAGCCTGACTCTTCAGCACATCCATCAGCTCAGCCCTGCCAACAGGGCACTTGGAGAGGGTACCACGCAAGTCATTACCTTCAGGAGGAGACAGCTTGGCTGGAACCCAGTTAAAACTCATTCACCAGCGGCAAGCCAGAGGCGAGCAGAGATGCTCTGGGGAGCCTGATGGTCTCCAAAGAGGTGTCTTCCCCCTTACATCTCACCTCTCGGGGCCTGCAGCCTGCAGGGCTTCTCAGGAGATGGGCCCTGAGAGTCCCCTTCTCCCAGGCCCCCCCGCCCCCCGGGAGTGCTGATCTCAGTTTGAAAATCTCTTCTCTGCTGGGTCCTCCTTGGCCAATAAGCCTGGAGCGAATCTGCTGTGAGTTTGCCATTTACACCGTCCATATGGACAAAAGGGACGAAAGCCCTGCAAGGATGGAAATCTTCACTCCTTTCTCTCTTTGTTTTTTTCTTTCTTTTAAATTAATTTTTATTGAAGTATAGTTGATTTACAATGTTGTGTTAGTTTCTTCTGTACGGCAAAGTGAATCAGCTATACGTATACATATATCCCCTCTTCTCCTTCCCATTTAGGTCAGCACAGAGCATAAGAGTTCCCTGTGCTATACAGAGGTTCTCATTAGTTATCTCATTTCACTCATAGCATCAGTAGTGTATATGTGTCAATCCCGGTCTCCCAATTCCTCCCACCACCACTTCCCCGTTGGTATCCATACGTTTGATCTCCACGTCTGTGTCTCTATTTCTGCTCTGCAAATAAGATCATCTATACCATTTTTCTAGATTCCACATATATGTGTTAATGTATGATATTTGCTTTTCTCTTTCTGACTTAACTTCACTGTGTATGGCAGTCTCTAGGTCCATCCGCATCCCTACAAATGATCCATTTTCGTTCCTTTCTATGGCTGAGTAATATGCCATTGTATATATGTACCACATCTTCTTTATCCATTCCTCTGTTGATGGACATTTAGGTTGCTTCCATGTCCTGGCTGTTGTAAATAGTGCTGCAATGAGCATTGGGGTGCATGTGTCTTTCTGAATTATATTTTTCTCTGGGTATATGCTTGGGAGTGGGATTGCTGGATCATATGGTAGTTCTATTTTTAGTTTCTTAAGGAACCTCCATACTGTTCTCCATAGTGGCTGCACCAATTCACATCCCCACCAAAAGTGCAAGAGGGTTCCCTTTTCTCCACACCCTCTCCAGCATTTATTGTTTGTGGATTTTTTGATCCTGGCCATTCTGACCAGTGTGAGGTCATACCTCACTGTAGTTTGGAATTGCATTTCTCTACTAATCAGTGACATTGAGCATCTTTTCACGTGTTTCTTGGCCATCCTTTCTCTCTCTGAATAATGGCTGAGCAATGTGCCAAGACCCGGGGATACACTGATGGCCCAGACACCCAAGATCCCCTGACTTCAAATGTTCATCTCGGGGTCTCCAGCCCTAGTTGTCCCAGAGCCCAGCCTAGTGTCCGACCTTGGTACACATCTCTGGAACTAGACTGCACTGAGCATTAATCAAAGACCCGCTTCACGTAGTGCTGTGTAGACGCAGATCTGAGTTTCTCAGCCTCGCCGCTGTCGGCGTTTTGGGTGGGATAATTCTTTGCTGTAGGGGGCTGTCCTGTGCATTGTAGGATGTCTAGCAGCACTCCTGGCCTCTACCCACCAGTTTGCCAATAGCACTTCCCTCCCCAGTTGTGCGACAACCAAAAATGTCTCCAGCCATTGCCAACTGTCCCCTGAGGGGCAAAATCATTGTCGTTGATGTAGATTTAGTACTGACCTTCCCAAAGTGTGGTCTTAACCACATGACTCCGTTTTCTTTCGTAGATACCTGAGAGGTCTTCGTAAGAACGTGAGAGGCAAGAAAAAGAATATAAGCTTTCTTTTTGTAATAGCTTTATCGGGCTGTGATTCACCTCCCATAAAATTCATCCTTACATTTTAAATCGTCCAATTCAGTGATTTTTATACATTCACAGAGTTGTCCAACTATCACCGCTAGCTGGTTTTAGAACATTTTCATCATCCCCAAGAGAAAACCTGTACCTATTAGCAATCCTTCTTCATTTGCCCCTCCCCCAGCCCCTGGTAACCACCAATCGACTTTCTGTTGCTGTGGATCTGCCTACTCTGCATATTTTATATACACAGAATCATAACATGTGGTCTCTCATGACTGGATTCTTTCACTTAGCATGTTTTCAAGGTCCGTTCATGTTGTAGCACATATCAGAACATCATTGCTCTTTTAAGGCTAAATAATAATACATTGTGTGAATACGCTACATTTTGTTTATCCATTCTTCAGTTGATGGACATCTGGGTTCCTTCCATGGAGGATTCCCTGGCAGTCTAGTGGTTAGGACTCAGCACTTTCACTGCTCGGGCTCCGGGTTCAACGGAGCTCGGGCTCCGTGGTCGGCGACCTAGGATCCTGCAAGCCATGCAGTGTGCGCAAAAACTAAAATAAAAAATAGAAATAAAACATTTCATTGATGTATTATAATAAATAAAATAAAATATGCACAAAACAACTTGAATGGGCCTCTGTAAAAAAAGATAATGCTGCTGTGAACTTTCATATACAAGTTTTGTGTAGGCATATGTTTTCATTTCTGTTGGGCATATACCTAGGAGTATTTTAATTGCTAGGCCATATAGTAACTCTGTTTAGTATTTTGAGGAACTGCCAGACTGTTTACCAAAGGGTCTGCACCGTTTCACATTCCCACCAGTAGTTTATAAAGGCTCCAATTTCTCCACGTCCTTGCCAACATTTGGTATTTTCTTTTTGGTTATAGCTATCCTGGTGGGTGTAAAGGGTTATCTCATTGTGTTTTCGATTTGTGTTTTCCTGATGACTAGTGATGTTGAGCTACTTTTCATGTGTACCTTTTCTGGAGAAATGTCTGATTATATCTTGTCTGTTTTAAAATTGGGTTGTTTGGTTTTTATTGTTGAATTTTAAGAGTTCTTTATATATTCTGGATGCAAATCTCTTAGCAGAAATATGATTTGCAAATATTTTCTCCCATTCCGTGGGTGTCTTTCATTTTCTTCAAGCTGCTCTGATGCAGAAACGTTTTTAGTTTTGATGAAGCCTAGTTTACCTGTTTTTTTCTTTCTTTCCTCGTGCTTTTGGCGTCATATCTAAGAAACCATTGCCAAATCCGAGGTCACAAAGATTTACTTCTCAATTTTTTTCTAAGAGTTTATAGTTTTAGCTCTAAATATTTAGGTCTATGATCCATTTTGAGAATCCAACTTATTCTTTTGCATGTGGATATCCATTTGTTGAAGGAACTTCTTTCCCCATGATCATGACACCCTTGTTAAAAATCAGTTGAACGTAGACGTATGGGTTTATTTTTGGACTCTACAATTTGATTCCATTGGTCTGTATTTCTGTTATAACTTTTTTTTTTAATTTTTATTTATTTTTATTTTTGGCTGCGTTGGGTCTTTGTTGTGGTGCACGGGCTTCTCACTGCGGTGGATTCTCTTGTTGCGGAGCATGGGCTCTAGGCGCGTGGGCTTCAGTAGTTGTGGCTTACGTGCTCTAGAGCGCAGGCTCAGTAGTTGTGGTGCACAGGCTTCGTTGTTCTGCGGCATGTGGGATCTTCCCGAACCAGGGCTCGAACCCGTGTACCCTGCATCAGCAGGCGGATTCTTACCCACTGTGCCACCAGGGAAGCCCTCTGTTATAACTTTTAAGTCACTGTTTCCTTACCATAGAAAGATGGTAGGAAAGTGCCTTTGATAAACAGAAGGGTGAAGGAATCAAGGTAACGTGCGTGGATGTGTGGTTAAAAAGTATATAAAATATTGATCACATTTTGGAATTAAAAGGGATCTTAGAGGTCATGTTAGTTTAAACCCTTTGTTTTGCTGATGGGGGATAAAAAGATTAAATTTCGACTTCAGAGGTTAACAAATCTGCCCAAAGATTTACGACTCATCATTGGCAGAGCTGGGCAGAGCTGGGATTAGAACCCAAATCTCTTGATTTGGTAGGGCAATGTTTTTTCTTATTCCAGGCCCCAGGTCTGCCTGGACTTCCTTTACCAAACTAGTGAGGTTCTGTCTTCCCCCCCCCCCCCTTCTTGGTCCACAGAAGTGAATGGGGTGGTGGCGTGTGTCTGCTTTTTCCCTCAGAGCCTGAGAAAAAAGAAAGCCAGTGCGAGGAAAGCGTTTGGAAAATCTGAAATTGCTATATAAATGCCACTAAATGATAAGATTACCAGTTTGATGGTCCTCTCCCAGGAAGGTTCAGCATGTCAGGGGCGGCATAATGAAAGGAAACTCTCCACTCCCAGACACGTTTTAAACTGCTGCAGTTGGTTGTTACTTTTCAACGGAGGCAGGGTGTGGGGAGCTGGAATTCCAGGGGACTGAAGCCTCAAAGTGGGCTGGGTGTAGCCAGGTCTCAGGTGGGCCGGGCTGGCCGGGAGAGGCCTGGGGCGTGGTGCCTCGCCCACCCCTCAGGGACCCAGGTAGATGGAAGAGTTCCTCCTGGCTCGTGCACTCAGAAGGGGGCGCCTGGCCCTGAAATGACAATGTCCGATGGTGGTCCCTTGTGGCTCCTCAGAACATACCTGCATGTCTGTTTCCCACTGACAGTGGTATCACCTGTCCCACCCAGAGGGAGTCCTGTTCCAAACCACGTCGGGGAGCGATTTCCCCTAAATGCTGAGCCCCTAGAGGGTAGGAATTGTGTTCTCTTTACCTCTGTCACTGCTGTGACTAATGCATGCTGAGTCCTCAGTAAACATATGTTTGGCTGTTGAAGAGAGGTGTTGGGTGAATAGAAGCTGCTCTTGGGGTACATGGGTCCCTTGCAGAGGGCATGGACCTCTCCAGCTACAGCGGCATCTCTGTGCATCTCTCTTTCCTTCCTGTGTCTCTGATTGCTTCTTCCTCTAAGCTTCAGCTGCATTCACTGTCTGCACTGTCCGTGTGTTCTGATATTTATCATTTTATCTGTATGTCGTGTCTTTGCAGCTAAATCACACCTTTCTTTGACAAGGGGAGCTCTGTTTTGTACTTATTTGGGTCACCCGTGTAGAGTACATGCTCCTTGGTGTGTGTCTTTCCATGGGGAAGTTGGTCCCCCTGATATTAGTCACCTGCTGCTGAACTTGAGGCCAGTGGTGGCCGCCCTTCACTGAAGTGGCATTCCACGGGCCAGTTGCTGTCGTATCTGCATGGCATACGGGCTTATTTGGGGAGCCAGCATTTTGAAAGGGCTCAGAGTTGATTGGTGGGAAATGAATGAAAGAAGGAAACCTTAATCACAGCCTTTTAGTGCCTGTACCCCCAGGCATGGCAGCCTCTCCCCTGTATCCCCACTGAGACCAGCACCAGATGATGCTGTGACTGTAACTGAATACTGGGTCTCCGTCCATCAAAAGGCCGATGATAGTAGCCCAGCTTCCTTTGTGGTTGCACTCACCAGCTCGGTGGATCTCACTGTGTGGTCTCCTCCTCTTTCAGGGCTCTGGCCGACATCTTAAGACAACAGGGACCAATCCCCATAGCACACTGTGAAAGAGAAACTATCTCGGCTATCGATAGCTCTCCCAAAGAGAACACGCCGGTCAGATCATCCTCGAAAAACCACTACACTCCCGTGCGCACGGCCAAGCAGACTCCAGGTAAGTGAGAGCTGATCACCTTGCATCTTTGCTGAGGCTGGTGAGAAGTTTCGGTGGTGTTTCTGCTTCAGCTGGGCAGGAGCCGGTCCTGGAGCCCTGGGCAGGTGGCTTGTGGAAGAGTCTGGGGACTGTTCCCCTGCAGAGAGAGTGGCGTGGGAGACTGCCGCTGGTGAGTGTCCAGGCTGGAGCAGAGCTGTTGGTTTAGGGCGTCTGTGATTTAGTGAATGTCTGCGTAATCCTCTTCCCTGAAAGGAGCTTGCAGTAGCCTTGGTGGTGGAATATGGTCACCTTCTTGCTCACGTGGTGGGAAGGTAGATATCTGACAAGAAGTGGCTGCACTCAGACGTAGAGACGGATGAACTGTCAGAATCTCAAAGGGACTTCCTGAGAGTAAGGATTATGTCTGTGTTGTAGGGTTACTCTCTTCTGTGCTCTGTGGATTCTCTGGATATATGATGAGTTGCCATGTGATAGTAATATAGCTTTTGCTCTTTTATTTGGTCTTTACTGTAACCCATATGGAACAATAAACAAAGCAAGGAAATAATGATAAATAATATAACCTCAGATTTATTGGGATCTTGTGCTGTGCCAAGGGTTATGCTGAACATTTTACATGTATTGTCTTACTTATTTTTCATAGCAATCTTAGAAGTGCTTGTATTATCTTCTTTTTATATGTGGAACAGAAGGGCTCAGTAATTTTCCCAAGCACATATGGTTGGTAAGAAAGCAAACTGGCAGTCAAACTGAGGCATGTAGGTAACAACGGTCAGGTCTAGAAACCCTAGTGTCCTAATCCAGTTTGGGACATGAATCCAAAGTATCTGGGTGGATGGTCTCCTTATAAGTGCAGGTGGGAAGCTCATCTCTTACTGTGAGCATTACCAGTCTACTACTGACTCCAGTCTCAGACACAGCTTCTGCTTTGATACTTGGATTTGAAATCTTCACATCTGTCACCCTATAGCTTTTCAAAGGATGGGCTATATGGTCTGAACTAAACCTGCAATAAAGATATGCAGCCACTAGGTGGCAATAAAGTGTCCCAAATTCAAACTAGCAGATGTGCTGTTGAAACCAAATTGGT
The DNA here is from genome assembly GCF_964270905.1 of Leucopleurus acutus. Taxonomy (NCBI): domain Eukaryota; kingdom Metazoa; phylum Chordata; class Mammalia; order Artiodactyla; family Delphinidae; genus Leucopleurus; species Leucopleurus acutus. The sequence continues at coordinate 54,745,789 of NC_139161.1, forward strand.
TTTCCATTCATTCTTTAATTTTCTTAAATTTATTAAATCAGAAATCACATACTTGCCTTTAAGGTAATAAGAGTTAAGTCATTTGAGACTCTGATAAAAGTTAAGGACATTCGCCTCCCCCAAATATATACATATGAATATATATATCCATCCAACATTTTGCATAGGATTTAAGGGGATTCATAGACCCTTCTGAAGTTAAAAATCCCTGACTTAAAAGCAAGGATGAGAGATCCACCTTTTCAAAAAGTCTAAGATGCATTTTTAGCCTGAACATCATAGATGTTTAAAATGTAAGCAATAGAAGAAGTGGGCAAAAACCCTGACACCAGTAGTTGTCTCCCTCGCTGCATAGTAGAATCACCTGGGGAAGCTCTTAAAAATGCTGATGATGCTGGTGCCTGGGCCTCACAAATTAACCAGAATTTCTAGGGATGCTGCTGGCAGCAGTATTTTAAAAAATCACTTGAAAGTGATTCTAACATGCAAGTCAGAATAAAGAACCACTCGTCCAGATGGATTCCTTTATTTTATGAAGGAAGACACTGAAAGGTTTTGCCAGTAGTTCTCAAACTCGGCTGCACATTGGAATCACCTAGGGAGCTTTAAAAATTAAGGGTACCTGGGCCCCACCCCCAGAGATCATAGTTTAATTGATGTGGGGGGCGTGGCCTGAGCGGGAGGTGATTTTAATATGGAGCAGAGTTTGGGAATCACTGGGCTGTGGAAATTGCAGAAAGGTGCCATTCTAACTAATGTTTTGAAGTCAGGCTCCTCCAGAACGTTGTCTGTGATTCTGGAACTTCAGGTCACTCTGGTACCCAAAGTACCCCTGGGAGCTTACCTTCATCCCTCTCTCTTCCAATTTTCTCTGTCTTATTCACAAACCAGCTAGTTCCCAGCCACAGAGTCCAGACTGATTAAGTGGATGGTCTAGATTTGCCCTTAAATGCCTTTCACAGGGAGGGAAGATTTGTCATTTCTTCTGGTTCCTATATACATCCTCTCCTCTGTTAATCTGAGAAGAGAAGCTTAAAGTTAAATGATTCACTCCTATGTTTTGAGAAATCCCTCCTATGTATTTCTCAGATTGGAACTCTTTACTTGGCTTTTAGAGATGGGAATTGTTCCCTGGCCCAGAAAGCATTCTCAGTGGTGATGCTTATATTTAAAAGCAATTTCATAACTATCTGCAACAACTACAGCTTGTGATGGACACAGCTGCTTTTCCGAATAGCTGATCCTTCGCCACAGAAGACTGCATTTTGAGCAGAAGTCTAAACAGAACTTGGTATCGGTGTTCAAAGTGGTGATTTACTGTGATTTTTGCCACTGGTCAAATCCACAGATCACCGATCATAGGAGGATGGTGGCAAGAGTCTTGTAGAGGGACCTTGAGGACAGAAATCCCAGGAGGCATCATAGCATATGAGTAGTTTTGCTACTCAAAATACTGTCCAAGGACCAGCCACATCAGCCGTTTGTGAGAAATGCAGAATCTCAGGCTCCATCTCACCCGATGAAGGAGAACCTGCATTGTCATGAGATCACATAGCAAGTAAAATTTGAGAAGCCCTGGAAAAACATGGGCTCTGAGATTTGCGTCTCAGTTTGTTTTCTGAGCCCGTCACATTGCTATGTATGTGACCTGGACAAGTTTCTTTGTCTTTCTAAGTTTCCTCATCTGCCCTTGAGACTAAAAGTACCTGCTGTGTGGAGTTGTTTAATAAGTTAAACCAAGGAGAGCACTTAAAATAGGTCCTTAATGTAACAAACCTCAATTTTAGCCATGGCCGGGCTATGGAGTTTTGCCCAACTCACGGCAAGCAAATCAAATTAATGAGAGAAATAAAGGCACTGGTATCCTTAGACCAGGCAGGGTCCATGAGGTCGTGTCTGGGAAGAAAGCCCCCGGCCCCAAGCCTTCTGTGCTTGGCCCCTGCCTGCGGCACATCCTCTGAGGAAGAAAGGGCTTGTAGGGCTTCACGGGGCTCTTGCAAGTCAAAAGCATACCTAACCGAAACCAACCAAACAAAAAAATATATATATTTTTTGTTTGGTTTAGGGAATGGAGTGAGGGTCCTGTCTTAATAAAAACAATGGTACCGTGAGTATGGGGTACCCACTATGTGCTGGGTAGTCTGTTAGGTACTTTATTTACAGTACACGGCGGATCCTGTAGCATTTCTTAGGTATAGGATCTCCTGTTTCCACATTAGCAGAAAACTCCTCTTTCCTTCTATAAGAGCCCTTGACCCTAACCTAACTCTTTCAGAAATCCCTTTCCAACTTTAAAAGGAGCTTCAATCCTGGACATTTACTTTGGACCCAGAAAATCCGTGAAGCCCATTTCCATCTCCCACCCTGCAAATCTGGCTGCCTCTAGGCCCTCACTACTCAAAGTGTGGTCTGTGGACCAGTAGTGACTGCATGCCATGAGAGCTGGTTAGAAATGCAGATGCTTGGGCCCTTCCCCAGACCTGTTGATTCAGAATCTGCATTTTAACAGGATCTTTAGGTGATCTGTACACACATTAGAGTTGAAGAGGATCCCTTTAGCACAGCGAGCATCAGCCCTGACTGCGCGTTGGAATGATGTAGGGTATTCTGAGAATACGAATGCTAACGTCCCAAAGACTCTTGGGACATTAATACTAATGTCCCAAAGATTCTGATTTAATTGGTCTGGGCTAGAACCTAGGCATTAGCATTCTTCAAAAACTTCCCACACGGTTCCATTGTTCAGCAAACTGAGAACCAGAGCTAGAGGGAGATTATCAAATAAGGCAAACATCCTCGAGGACTGTGGAGTTTGAGTTCACATCAAGACTCGAGTTCACATCAAGATAGAGCTTGGCTGGTCCTTCTTACTGGGCTGCAGGGTTAAGTCCTCTCCATGGCAGGTGGGCAGGATGGAGCAGAGGGCCTGGGCTCATCTGAGAGAGGGATGGGGTCAGTCTGCAACTATGAATGGGGACACCTGGGCAGAAGCAGGTGCAAGCAGACATATGGTTGGCTCTCCATCCACAGATTCAACCACCCTGGATCCTTTACTATGTTTACTGTCTGCAGTTGCTTGAATCCTCGGATGTGGAATCTGCAGATACAGAGGGCTAACTGTAAGACTTGCACATCTGTGGAATTTGGTATCCGTGGCAGTTCTAGAACCAATCTGGTGGATACCAAGTGCCGACTATCAGAATTGATTAGCAGGCCAAGCAGAGCCAGGCATCAGGAAACGTATCACATCTGCAGTTGCAGGTCCCCTGAGCCCAGGATCTCAGAGGCTCGCGGTGGGCTTCATAGATGGGAAGGAGTGGGACCTCGTGTCCACCTGGCCTGACTCACTCCTGAAGAGCCTGTCTTGGGGCAGCTGGGCGGAGAGTGGTGTACCCATCCCTTGCTGTAGCAATGACTTCGTGTATTAAGTTTCCAGAGCCTTGGTAGCCAACTTCCCATGATCAAGAGTGGCGTCTGCTGGAGGAAGTAAGTACTTGTGCCCCAGCTACACACCACTGTGAGTCGGGTACCCGGGCCGTCAGTCATCTGCCCGCTGTCAAAGCCGCGTGCGTTAACAGCAGACCGAGGGAGCCGAGGGGCACGATTCCAAGCTTCGCGGAGACCAAGAATGAAGGCTGGACAGTAGACGGAGGGGCTCTCAGTCACAGCGCTGCGTGGCCCGGCCCCTTGCTGCTCTGTTGAGCTCAGCTCCTATTACCTTCTGCCTTTCTCTCTGGGATCCAGACGCCAGACCCTCCTCACGCCGCGCGTGTTCTCGCCTTGGGGTATTCCCCCCCCTGTTTTGTGGCCGGAAACTTTCCAGCACCAGATATTTGTGCTGTGAAAGTTGATGCTCAGGTGGTACCACCTTTCCTAACCTCCTCATCTGTTCCTGTCCCCTGCTTTATTTTCTTCCGAGCCCCTACGCCATCTAACATCATATATTGGTACGTTCACTGGTTTATTGTCTCTGTCCCTACCGGGATGTAGGCTCCACGTAGGCAAGGGTTTTGTCTTTATATTCGCTGTGGCATCTCAGATCCGGGAACATTGCCTGGAAGATCAGCGTTGTTGCTCAGTGACTATTTGCAGGGAATGACAAGATGGTCCTTCACTTGGATGGATGTAGGAGCCAGCCTGTAGGTGTTCGTTACCTACCTGAGTGCTACAGAGCTCTCATCAAGGTTGTGGGCCCCTCTGCTGCCCTGTCTGCAAAATTAGCAAGGAGTTGGTCACGTTGACAGCCTCGTGGGCTGGTCATCCAGTGGAGAGCTGAGCTGGGAGGCCCTGGTTTCCAGTGCCCATGCTTCTCCCCAAGCCCCACGGTTTCTCTCCTCCCATCTGGGGCCAATCCAGGACTCCAAGGCTCAGTGTGGCCAGAGGCTGGGAGCTTTGCTTCCCTGGCTGGGCTCAAGAGAGGCTGACACCCGGGGGCCCCGCCCATTCTGTTCACTCTGCCAAGAAAGTCTTCTTTACAGAGGTCTTAGAAGCGCAGGTAGCTCTGAGTTCATCTTCCCAGGAACAGGTTTAAGGCTGCAGGTAAAGCCTGACAGCCTGGACCATGCACCTGAACTCTGGGAAACTTCTGGTCAACCTCAGCCCCTAATGGGCAATGGGACTTTTCTTTGCTCAGTCATCCCCAGGGGAACAGGACTGTCTTATCCTAGAAGAGGCTGAGCTGATTGCCCCATGAGACTTCAGAGCTCTAAAGGGATGGTGAGATCAGCTGACCGAGCCTGCCCTTGGCCTCGGAGGAAACTGAGGCACACGGAGGTCACCCAGGTGGGAGGTGGTCGGGCCAGGCCTCCACACCCGGGCTCCAGCGTTGGAGATGGAATGTGGTGTGTGCAGCTCAACAGACCTGGGTGTGACTCTTGGCTCTGGGACATGAGAATGGCTAGCACCTTCCTCACGGGGCCATTGAGAAAGTTGGATGGAAGGGCCCCCGTGTTTTAAGTCTTGGCCCCGGCTTGGCTCCGAGCCCAGGCTTGGTAGCCGTCTTCGTCTCCATCATCACCGTGGCCATCCTCCCTGTCCTCAGCTGCCTCTTCTCCATCTCCCTTGGCCATCCTCCGTCACTCTTCCCCAAACTGTACCTGTTGTTTGGACACTGTCCCCGTGGACTGCTGTTGACCTTTTCCAAGTGGAGTCTCCTTATTCTCTGCCCAGATGTTACATCACCTCCCTTCCCTCTACCCCATGCCCTGTTCCTGCAGCCATTGGTCCCAGCAGATCTCTGCCCGGGGAAGATGTAGGGTGGATGGAAGGCTCACCACAGCAACCATGTGGGGCAGTCGCTATTACCGTCGCCTCCTTGCAGGGTCCAGAAAACCCAGGAAGTTCACTGAGTCAAGGCTGGTAGGAGAGAAGAGCCGTCACTAATGCCTGATAACAGAGTAACACTGATTGGTGCTTATAATATAGTTAATATGAAGTACCACTGTATGTGTGTTACCGACATTGTATGTGTGTTACCGACGTTGCATCGTTGGATCAGCACAGCTCTGTGAAGTGCTATCGTTGTTACTCCCATTTTACAGATGGGAACATTGAGGACAGGGGGATAGGAGAACTTGCCCAAGGTCACATCCGTAGTCATTGGTAGGGGGAGGATTAGAACCCAAGCCTGGGCTTCAGGCTGTATGCTGTGGGGCCTCTTCTGTTACTGGATTCATCCATGGCTTCAGCCAAGAATGAAAGACAATTTCGATGGTGGATAAAAGCAGAGAGTGTGGAACCAGACTGTCTGGTTTGAATCCAGACTCTGCCTTTATTTGCCTGTCTGTACAATGGGGTTAATAGTTGTGTTTCCCTCCTAGGGCTGCTGTGGGGATTAAGTGGGTGTTAATGCAAAGTGATCAGGCAGCATTTGACAAAGGAAAACACTGTTTTAAGACTGCACTCTCTCCTCTGTCGGGCACCAGGCCACATGTGGCTGTTGAGTGCTTGAAATGTGTCTCAGAGCCTCACAAGATTTCAGAGTTGGTGTGAAAAAAAGAATGTAAAATAGCTCCGTAATTTTTTGTATTGATTACATTTGAAATGATAATGTTTTGGATTTATCAGGTTAAATAGACTCTATTATTAAATTAATTTCATCTGTTTCTTTTCATTTTTTTTTTTTTAACCTGACGACTAAGGAGTGTGAAATTACCTATGTGGGTCACAGCTGTGCTTTGCATCCCGTCGACTTGGGTTAGGGCTGGTTTAACTGTTAAGGGTGTGGAGCGTCTACCTGAGTTCAAGTTTCAGTCTTGAGCAAAAATCCTCACCATTTGGGGAGCTTACATTGTAACGGAGGAGACATAAAGTCAACAAGTGCATAACTTCAGAGGGTGCGAAATGCTCAGGACACAAGCGGGCAGCTGATGTGTCAGAGGAAGGCTGGGAGAGGAAGGCACTTTTTAAAACAGGTTTTATTTGATGGAAGTACAGTTGATTTCCAGTGCTGTGATGACTTCTGCTGTCCAGCAAAGTGCTTCAGTTATACACATACGTACATTCTTTTTCATCTTCTTTTCCATTATGATTTATCCCAGGATATGGAATCGAGTTCCCTGTGCTCTACAGTAGGACCTTGTGGTTTATCCATCCTATATATGATAGTTTGCATCTGCTAACCCCAACCTCCCACTCCATCCCTCCACCACCCCCTGCCCTGGGCACTTCTGATAGTCTGGTCCTAGGAGGGGGCATTTGAGCTGGTACCCAGCTAACGAGGAGGAGCCAGCCTTGGAGAGAGCTGGAGGAAGAACATTCTAGGCAGAGGGACCAGCACGTGCAAAGGCCCTGAGGCATGAGCAAACCTGGCCTGTTCAAGGAACAGAAAGCAGACACAGGTAGAGTGGCAGGTGTGTGATGAGAACAGAGGGGTGGACACAGGCCAGTCGCGCAGGGTTTTGGAGGCCAGGGTAGAGTGTGGATGTTGTCTATGCTGATCTGATGTTTGGTTTAATAAGACAACCTTGGTTGCCGAGTAGTGGACGTGGGCTCTGTTGAGAAGCAGGATAGATAACCAGTTAGCATTTCTAGTATCAAGGTGGGTTAATGAGAGAACTTTGTCGAATTTCTTCTTCCACAAGAAGACACCCTCCTGATAAAGAAGGCAAGATGCAGCAGCAGTAGCCTGTGAGTTTCAGAATCAGACACGCCAAGGCCCACATCCCACCTGAGCTTGGACAAGCGGATAGACCTCAGTCCAGGGCTCTTCAGCAGGGCTTGGCGAACTTTTTCTGAAAAGGGCCAGATTGTAAATGTTTTAGACTCTGCGGCCGTAAGATCTCCGTTGCAGCTACTCGATTGTGCCACAGTGATACGTAAAAGAGTGGGCACCGCTGTGTTCCCATAAAACGCTGTTTACAGTAATAGACGGTGGGCCGGATTGGGCCCGTGGCTGCAGTGTGTCGACCCCAATTCTTCATTTCTCTCTGCAAGCCACAGGCACCTTCCAGGGGACCTCTGCTTCCATGTGACATGTGAATAGGGACACATCCCTCACCAGGATGCCGTGGGGGAGTCAGTGGTCCTAAAGAGGGTTGATGAATTACCAAGTCCTGGCGGAGACCAGGGTCCTCAGCTTGACCTTCTTGGTGGTTTTATCTGCCACCCAGGTGATGATGTAGAAAGCGTGCTTCCTGTATTACAAGTGACGCATTGCTAGGAGGGGTGGCCAGCACCCCCATAATGACAGACTCAGGGTTCTAAGTGTCTCCCTGGGTGTGGACACCCCCAGGTTACGTCTGCTGATGGCATCGCCTCCTTCCGCCGTGTCTCAGATCCCGTTTACTTCTGGTCCTCAGACGACCTGCTCCCTTGATCCACGACCCCCCCGCCCCCCACCTCTACCAGCTCAGTTCCTCTAGGTGTCAGTGTGCTCCCCCCACCTTAATGCAGGCGGGGAGCCCTCTTTCCGTTTCACACCCTCCCGCCTGCTGCTTCTCTCCTTGACAGCTGAGCTTTGCAAAACACTTGTCTACACCCGCTGCCTCTGCTTCCGCTTCTCCCGCCCACCCCTCGGCCCCAGCACTCCAGCTTCTATCCCCTTCCCCGTAGCTCGGCGGGCGGCCCGGGGGTCCGGGGAGCAGGCTCTGCTGCTAGAATGGGCCTCTCACCCCTCTTCCACCAAAGCCAAAGCTCTGGCCACCCAGACCCACTCGGTTCCTAGGGGGCGAGTTCTCTCTGCTTCCCAGGCTACACACGATGCTCTGCTCTTCGCTCTGTCTGGAACATTCTTTCTGTCCACTCTCAGCCTCCCTCTTCCTCCTTCTCTCCCAGGTCTTGGCTTCCCTTTCATGGCCCCTGACTCCTGGCTGGGTCAGCGCCCCCCACCCCCCACCCCCGGCGCCCATCACTGCAGAGTCGGGGGAGTGGGTGCAGGGCGTCGGCCCTGGTTTGGACCTCTGTGCCATGCGGTCCCCCTAGGACACGTCCACCGTCAGCCCATCTCAGGACCTGGCACACGCAAGCTGTGAACCGCGCATTAGAAATCTTGTGTTTGGGTCGGAAGGACCAATATGTCCCACGTGGGGAACAGCAGGTCATGTGAGAGAGTCACGCGGGTGTAGTTGACCCTCTGTTTGGTCTGAACAAACAGAGCAAATCAGTCGGTATCTCTGGAAACGGCAGTTTTCCAATTGCATTGACAAAAAACCCTCGGATCCAGATCCAGGGGGGTGACCGGCTTGTGTCCTTAGTGTGTCCTACTGTAGACACCCATGCCCTGTGCGCCCCAGGGGAGGATTGCGACTGCCAGGAAGCCGGAGAACCCTGGTCTTTAAAGATATTCACAACGGACAGCGCTTTTTAAAGAAACTTCCACGCGGTGACTTATTTGAGTCTTGTAGTGACCCGAGCAGGCCGCCTATGGTCAGGCCCCCTGTTTTGCGGACGGGGAGACTGAGGGCCGGGGCCTTCAGAAGCCTGTCCAGTCACACGACCAGGAGGGGCTGCTCTGGGCTCTGAAGGTGGGCAGTCTGACCCCAGAGCCCATGCCCTGAAGTCCGCTGACTGGAGGTGCAGACAGGGCCCCGGGAGCCCCTGCAGCTCCGTGGAGCCTGTCCCCTGGCCGTGGGTCCGCGCCCAGCCCTGGCTGCCTGATGCATGGACTTGGGCTGGCAGGGAGGGCGCCGGAGGAGGCCGTGTGTGCTCAGCCCCGGGGCAGATGTTCTCATGACGCCAGCCCCTCAGCTCCAGGACAGACCACCTTTTGCCACAAACGGGGCACTCACCCCAGGAGGCTTTAAGCAGCGGGGCGGGGGGAGCCATTGGGCATTTGCAGCTGGAGGCTGGGGGCGCCGGCCTAGCAACTTCTAAGGTTTTCCTTTTCTGAGAATGTACCGGGGAGAGTAGCTGGCAACTGAGGGCTGACCCTGTGGGTCCTCCCACGCCCCAGCAGATGGGGGCTGCAGGGCTGGGAGCCGTGAGGCAGCCGGTACCTGGGGCCCGGCTTGTCAGCGGCGGATGTGGATCTGACCCAGGCGGCCCGGTCCTGAGCTCACTTGCTTAGTGGCTACACTGACTCGTCTTCCTCTTTGGATACTGTGACCCCCGGGGTCAGAGCCCAGATGCGGCCAAATCACCATTCCATCTTCAGTGCCAGGCTGGTCATGAGCGGAAGGTTTCCTTCCTACTTCACAGTTTAAAGCCATTTAGAGAGTGAGTCCTGAGCTGTGTTCCAGTCCTGGGTGGGATGCTGGGTGATGGCTCTTCCCAGCACAGGGTTGCCTTGAGAAGCAGAGCCTGCAGGAGTCCGAGGAACTGCCCTTGCCCTGGCCAGCCAGCTGTGCCCGACACATCCTTTGGGCCCCCAGGGCCTGGTCCTGCCTGGGACCTGCACAAGCTCGGGCAGCCTGGCCGGGGAGGCAGCCTGCACGGGGGCCAGACGGAGCCCGATCTCACCATATGGCCGGGGAGCGGGCAGGGCCGCTGGCTGAGCTGGCCCTCTAATTACTCACCACGCCCAGGAAGCAGGAGGATTTAGAATATGTTCTGGCGGTTATCAAAGTGCAGGGAAGAGGGAAGGCCGTAGCACTGCGGACGGGGTTAGAATTCACAGCGCAGGAGGGCCCTGGGCCGGCAGGACCAGTGACCAAAGGACCGGAGGCAGTGGGTGCACGGCCGGGCACTGGGGTTGCAAAGGGTGAGAGCTCCCAGGGCAAGGGGAACCAAGCCTCTATCCAAGCGGGCATTAGGGGTCTTTTTCCCCAGGGAGCCCCAAGTCCATCCCACACAGTAAAGGATATTTAGGACCAATGATGGAAGAGGAGGTGGCATCCAGCCACCCATCACTAGATGTGAGGCACCCACCGTGTGCTTCGCCAGGAGATGGATGAGACACAGACCCCGCCTTGGGAGCTTAAATTCGGGAGCAGAAGGACCAGCCTATACAGTAAAGAGATAACCAGCCATACAGATGCCTCACCAGAACTAGCCACGTGTTCAGAAGGTCCGCAGGCCTGGTTAGCGCGAGTGCCTTGAAGGATGGTAGGATTAAACGGGATGGCCGAGGGTGCCCCTGGCCGGTGACCTGGGAGCCGCAAGAGCCTGGAAGGCAGGGATGCTTAAGGGTCATCAATTCCTTTGGAGTTGTTGGTTGTGGCTTTTCTGTAAACAGGCAGTGGTGATGAAAGAACTGGGGCAAAGGCCAGAAGGAACTGGAATACCGTGTCCTGTTGGAGAAGGCTGCTCCGAGCAGGAGACTTTCTTTTTCCTTCTCTAAACATAAGGGCTGTGTCCCTGGGAGGGGCGGGAGTTACGTGGGAAGGGGTGGGAGTGCCTGCTGGGGAGGTACCATATGGCTTATTTGGGATGATGATGGGGGTTAGGGGTGGGGTGAGGTTGCACCCTGCAAGGGGGCTCGCAGAGGAGGCCTGTGAGGGTCTAAGGTGAGAGGTGCAGAGAGGCGGAGGCACGAGGAACACAGCCCCTGGCAGCAACTTGGGAGGAAGGAAAGGGGGAGGTCAGGGTGGGACTCAAGGTACACTGATCCCTTCGTTGGTACAAAAAACAATTTTGGTCCTTTACTGGGTGTCAGGCACCGGGGATGTGGGAGGGAACAAAGCCAAGTCCCTAGTCTCAGCACTTACATTCAGATGGAGGAGACAGAAAAGAAACTCGTAAACGCACAACACAAAATCAGGTAATGGTAAGCGCTTTGAGAGAAGTAGGGCAGGAAAGGGGAGTAGCCAGGGATGGGGATTGGGGGGAAGAAGCCTGATTTGAAGAAGAGACCCCATTACTGGTCGAATTACTGAAGCAGGGACCTGAATGACAGAGAACAGACCACGTGTGACCAGGTGCTGGGTGGAGGTGAGCACTGCCAGGCGTGTTTGGGGAACGGAAAGACCAGAGTGGCTGGAGCGGAGAGAACCAGGGTGGAGACACGGTAGTGGAGGAGGTCAGAGAGGTGGGGCTTCACGGGTCACGTGAGGGTCTTGGGTTTCATTCTGGGTGTGATATGGAGTGTTGTAGGGCTTGCAGCTGAGCAGTGATGTGACCTGTCCTGTGTTTTACATAATCACTCTGGTCCTCACTGTGGTTCAGCACAGATCCTGGACGGGCAAAGACGGAGGGAATGAGATGCTGGGAGGAGGTGGAAGCTATTGCACCATCCAGGAGATGGGAAAGAGATGGAGGCTTGGACCCAGGATGCAGGACCTAAGAAAGACTCAGCTTCAGGGCTTATTTATTTATTCCTAACATCTTATACTGAATAATTTTAAACCAGTGGAATATTTTCAAGCGATTGAATGATGCAGTGGCCACGTGTATGCCCTTCACCAGTGGTTAACATTTGCCTCAGCAATCAGCGTCATCAGAACTGACCCACGTGAGAGTAAGTTGCAGATACATCATGATTCTTCACTTCCCACTACTCTAATCGTGTATCTTCTAAATTCAAGGATGTCCTCCTACATCACCACGAAACAATGACTAGATTTATGAAATTCATCTTTGTTGCAATACTAGTATCTAATGAGGAGTGCAGGATGTATTTGAAGGTAGAAGTGACAGCATTTGCTAATCGATTATATGGAGGGTATGACGGCAAGACAGGAGTCACAGATGACTTCAGAGATTTTGGCCAGAGCAAATGGTTGATGAGAATGGCTAGGCCAGTGCAAGGACCTGGAATGAATAGCTGAGAACTCGTAGCCAAAAGACAATTAGGAAGGGTCTGAGTGTTGGCAGAGGAGCTGAGCTGAGCTGGGCTGGGCTGTCCAATGGCTGTTGCCACAGCAATTATAAGGGAAGTCAAAGAATCTGGCTTGCTCTCTCCACACGCACACACACCCCATAGGGTACGTATACGTATACATGCATGTACAGGCTTTTTTCTCCCAGGGATCTAGACCTGAATTTAGCCGTGGATTTATCTCACCATAACTAAGCAGCGTCAGTAATGACCCATTAGACTCTAAGTGCGTCAGGGACAGGAACATGTCTGCTGTGCTTACTGTATTCATGGTGCACATATCTTGGCCCTTAGTAGTCATTCAATAACTACGTCTTGAATAAATGAATGACAGAATGAATGCTCTTACCTAATACATCAGACAGGAGGCAGCAATCGTAAGTATATATCTGCAAACGACGGAATACCTAAAATAACAGCTGCTGATACAAAAGAGAAGGTTCTCTTTCTCCTGTGAAAGAAGTCAGTCCAGGCATGGTGTGACTCTGCAGTATAAGGGAGCTTCTTATATCTGGTTCCTCTGGCTTCCTAAACATGTGGCTTCCACGTGGTAGCCCAAGATGGCTGCTCCAGCTCATGCCGTCACGCCTGCATTCCAGCCATCAGGAGGGAGTAAAGGCCAAGAAGATTATACTGCGTTTCTCTAAGAATACTTGTTTGAAGTTGCCATACCATTCCCACTTATATCACGTTAGCCAGTGGAGTCTTTATTTTGGGTGACCACGTGACCAGTTAAAACATGGGAATTCTTTCACTAGAGAAGAATGGCCTGTGGGGGACCATTAGCGATCAGTGTCCTTGCGTGGCCTGGAAAGTGGCTGGGGCTGTGTGATGCCTTCAACCACAAACCCTCCGTATAAAAAGCCATTGTGAGTGATGAATCACTGTGGTTGCCATCCATACTTTACACAGTAACATCAATTAGTTACATCCATAAGTGGACTGTAAATGCACAGGACAGGTGAGGCCACTGGGGCGCCCCTGCAGAAGTGTCTCAGAGTGCTGAAGGAGTTGTGTTGCCCTACTTTGGATTCAGGTAGGGAGGGCTCAGAACTTTACCCCGATAGCAAAGCCAACACATTTTGGGAAACCTCTGTGGAGAGGCACTGACACTGTGTCCCCGGCTGTGTGAGCTCCCTGCAATCCGAAGCAGTGTCCTATCCACCTTTGGGTCCCCGCACCTTCACTGCCGGGAACTCTGGGTTCTCCTGCACCCTGCATCCTATCCTGGGCCTGCTGAATGAAGAGACGGCAATCAGTTGAGATGATTCAGGAGTTTTACAAGACGCAACAAAGCCAGTTTTTCCTAAATAGAACATTTGTGGAGACTTTGCCAGAACTCTCTAGAAAGTACGTCGATGTGGCCATTGCCTCAGCCCAACCACCTACCCCTGCAAGGAGGCAGGAACAGTGTCTTCTGGATGAAGAGCCTGAGTAGGAGAGGGAGACAGCCAGCAGCGGGGGCCAGAGTTCACACTTACCCCTCCCTGGCTTCTCAGTTCTGATCTGCATTCCAGCTTTGTATTTCCCTTTGTGTGTGTTTAGCTTAGGGATTTATCGCTGCAGCTTAGATCTGTGATGAAATAGATAAGCCTGTACTTTAATAAATATGGCATTTCTTTCCCCGTAAGAATTAGATTAAAGGAGACGGGGCCTCAGAGGAGGCCGGGCAGGGCAGGCAGGTGGAGCTGGGGGGCCGGGGCGGTGGAGAAGGCACTGCTGGCCAAGTGGCTTCAGGATGGGGGATGCTGGGCACAGTTTGGGGTCGTTTTACAGGGAGGTGGTAGGGCATCCCCATGGCAGAGGAGCAGCCCTGTGTCTTCCATGGAAGGAAGCTGAAGCAGCAACGTCTGAGGCTTGCGGTGGGAATCCTTCCTTGAGTGAGCAGTTTGGGTCCCCAACTTGTCTCCTCCTCCTGGTGCAGCTGCAAAGGCATGTCCGGTAACCCTTTGGAAAGGACGTGGGTGTGAGGTCAGGGGCAGCAGGACTCCACCCGGCCACGGTCTCGGCTCCAGGGCAACCAGAGAAGCACCTCTGTAGTGGGAAGGGTGGGTGAGCTGTGCGACCTTGAACAAAGATGTTGCTTAACTTCTCTGGACCTTTATTTACTTTTCTCTCCATGAGAATATCTACTGGTACGATCCTTGTGGCGACAAGAGGCAATGAATATAAGGCCACCTGCACAGTCCAGGCACATGGTTGGTGAGCAATACATCGTGAGCCCTGGTATTATTTATTGTGGATCCGTGTCGCATAATAATCTTAGACTTTTTCTTCCATGGCTTTCAGGACAGGCAACTCTGTGTCTTCCTTTGGGCCCTGTGAACCCACTTTCCTAAGAGGCAACAGGATAGGAATCCTTTGAAGTCATTAATATGCTTATTGTCACCTGCAGATGACAGGATTGAAGTTCAGAAAGGCTGACCGACTTGCTCAAGGTCACACAGCTTGGATGTGACCGTGCAGTGCCAGGAGTGGTTCCAAGAGCTCGTAAAGACAGGCTTCCCCAGCCCTCCCGGGCGAGCATTGTTTCCAGCCCTGGTAGTAGTTTTCATTCATAGCCCTAAGGTCATGGAGACCAAGAACAGCAGAGAACCGAGAGAAAGAGACAAGGCTAGGGCAGTGACCTGTATTTTCAGCTTTCGTGAGCAGGCTCACGCTCTCAGGGCTGCTGGGCAAACACCTGGCTCCTTAGATTTTCCTGTAAAGGAAGCTCGCGGTGACCTTCAGAGCCGTGAAGGTTTGGCCGAGGCTGGCCCGCAGCCTCCGGCCTGTGGGCTCACGTGAGTCAGAAGGGCTGGGTGAGCACACTGAGCCTTGTTCTCTAAGAAGGAGCGAGATGTTCTCCCACATAAACATTCTTAAATAGCAGCCACTGAAGAAAGCAGCCTCGGTAGCATTTCTCTTTATGTTGTTGCGGCCTAAAGGTTTGCTCAAGCACCTTGCAGCTCTTTTATTTGAAACTTCCTCAGGGATATATGATTGCTATGATGGAAATGTATTCCAAGTATATTGAGATTCATTAATCTACTCATTCGTATTATTCATTGAGTCCTGACCCAAGTCCAGGCATTGTGGATCAAATGATGGGGTTCTACGCCTGGGGAGAATTTACAGTCTGAGTAAATAAGATGTGTATGGAAGAAGAGTTACATAGCAGTACGAGAGTGAAAAATCTGCACAAAACTATGATGAAAGAAATGTTCACTTACCATCCTTAGGAATAAGGTGCTGCCCTTAGGCCTGTAGAGCGAGAGATTGAAATACAGCATATGAAGCAGTGTGAGTCGAGGAGTACACGTGAGTCGGGTATGGGTGTTCATAGGAACAGGAGCAGTCTACAGGTTCATTCATTCTGTTAGGCTTTGGTGCATACCTACTGCATACCAGGCACTGTACCAAAGACTGAAATGGTCTAAGGAGGCAGCATGAAGGTGTTGGATATTGAATATGTCCTTGGAAGGTAGATAAGGCTTGGATGGTTAGGAGTCTGGGGAGGGATTGGCCACAGTAGGAATGGGGTGGATTAAGGAAAACCATCAGGGTGAAAAGAGTGGGCTTCATAGGACAGAGATTAGGCCTGCCATGCTCATGGTAGGGGGGGGAATGAATCGTAAGAGAGCAGGTTAGAGAAGGGTGTTGGAAACAGAATGTGGAGACCTTGAATGCCAGGATTTGTTCAAGGGGAATGCCTGAAGGGAACACCATACTGATAGTGGTGTCTGCATTCACACTTAGACTCACATTCTAAAAAAAACTCACATTCTAAAAGAAAACCATTTCAATTTTTGATTATTTGTGGCTATTATAAAATACAGTTGATTTTTATATAACGACCTTGTATCCTGCAGACTTGCAAATTCCCCTGTTAGTTTTATTAGCTTTTTCATAGAGTCTTTTTTTCCACATAGGCAATTATATGATCTGCAATAAAGGTAGTTTTACTTCTTCCTTTTTTACTGCATGCGTTTTATTTCTTTTCTTGCCTTATTGCACTGGCTAGGACCTCCTTCACAATTTTGAATCACAGTGGTGAAACTTTGTTCCTGGTCGTAAGGAGAAAACATTCAGCCTTCTTCAATGTGATGTGCGTGCTGCATTTTTCAGAGATGCCCTTTATCAAGTTGAGAAAGTTTCCTTTTGTTGCTAGGTTGTGGAGAGGTTTTATCAGGAATGGAAACTGGATTGTGTTTATTTCTTTATCTTTTCCTGTATCTGTTGAGAAAATCATACAGCTTTTCTCTTTAGTCTGTTAATAGGGTGAATTACATTGATGGTTTTTCAGATGTTCAAAAAACCTTGCATTCCCGGCATAAATCCTACTTGGTCATGATTTCCTATCATTTTTATATATTATTGGATTTGATTTGCTAAAATTTGGGTAAGAACCTTTTGTGTCATTGTTCATGAAAGATATTGATCTGTAGTTTTATTTTCTTGTCATTTTGGTTTGGTATCGGTGTTAATTCTCATCCCATAGAATGTATTAGGAAGTTTTCCCTCCTTGAATTTTGTGGAAGAATTTTTGTAGAATTCACTTGTGAGGTCATCGGAACCTGGAGTTTTATTTATTTTTTACAGGAAGACTTTAAAAGTTCAATTTCTTTAATAGATATAGGGCGATTATTTCTTTTTGAAACAACCAAGCATGACTAAAACATGCTTTAAAACTTTGCTGAAGCCTCTGATCCCAGGACATCCTCAAAGTATAACTCATGAAAAGCCAGGGTGACCTGCCAGCTGTCTGGGCATGGTGTTATATTCCAAGAAGCAACAGTCAGTACCCAAACATAATTAAAAAGCAGTTTGAACCTTTACCTGGTATTTTGGAAGAAAAAAACAAAGGGATCTATGAAACGTTTGTGGTGTACCACAAATTTTAGAAATTAAAATTAAATTAAAAATTTAAAAACTTTTTTTCATCTTCCTCACTCTCAATGCCTTATGTATTGTCAGAAGCTGCTTCCCCAAACACTCTCCTTTCTCACAAAACTCCCCCAAACTCAGCCCACTGGCCTCTGCAGGTCTCCCCCGTCATGACTGTAAATCAACTTACACTGTCTCGTTCTTTGGAATTCTCTTGGCTCATTGAGGTAGAAAGTAGAAGGGAGGAAGGGACGGGAGGGCAAATGGTTTGGACTAAACATATTCTTGTTTATTTCCTATCACACCGCATATTCACCATTGTAACCTAAAGACATAAATGGATGGGCATCTCCCCAGCCACCCCCCAAGCTGAGGGGACACCTGACAAGCCCCAGGTGCAAGGAGGTGGCGCCTCACTCAGACTCCGAGTCTGCAAACTGGAGTTTAGGTGGCAGCATTCTCTCTGATTTCCCCCAAAGCCCCATTCCACATTCAGGTTTGTAGAGTGGAGAGCTCAACACAGCTTTTCATTCAAAAGCAGACCTGCTGTTTGTACATGATTTGTTCCAGGACAGTTTAATTGATCTAGTGGAGCGCAAAAATCATTGAACTTGAGGCAGAAGATCCTGGGTGTTTTTATGGACCAAATCTTCAGATTTTTCATCGGATAAAACTTTCTACTTCTCAGGGGTATTGAACTCTGTAAGGTGTCCACGCAAAAATGTTAACCGTTATGGGACTTCCCTGGTGGTCCAGTGATTAAGACTTCACGTTTCCAATGCAGGGAGCGTGGGTTCCATCCGTGGTAAGGGAACTAAGATCCCACCTGCTGTAAAAAAAAAAAAAAACCATCACTTACTGTCCTTTTAGACAATATATGTAATAAAAATTCATTGCATTCAGGTAGCACTCTACAAAAGCAAATATATATGTATGTATGTATAGGTTCATCAGCCCATGGGTCTTTTGAGGAAGAAATAATTCTTTTCGTTTAACAGGTGATTCTCTCCGGAGATTCAGAAGGTTTAATTAATGTGTCCATCATCACACAGCCTATAGGTATTAAAACCCAAACTTGAACTCAGGTCCTCTGATTCAAGGTCTGTTTTTCTTTCTACTTCTCCATTCTGCCCCGATTACAGCTTAGCCACTCGTTTGTCTACTACAGAATTAAAATTAAGTAGGTCTGAAGCCTCACGCTGGATAAACTCAGGCACGTGCTTTTGTTTCCTGTTCTTTGGAATCTGAATTAAGGAAAACAAGCTAGTCACTTTCAAATGGTGTCAGCAGGTACTGCACAAAGCACATCACCCTAGCACCACGCTTGGAGAACTCAAACTATTCATCGCATGCAAAAATACCATGTTAATAATGCAGGTACTCAACACCTATACTCTGTTGGAATAGGGGAGGGGCATATAACGGCAGTAGGGTGCAGTTTTGGATTTCAATAGTATAAAACTCTAGTGGCTCATAAGGAATTTCCAGTTTTGTCCTTCCCTGTGGGAGGACTTATCTCATGTTTCTGTTGCTCTTAGGGAAGGATAGTGGAAAATAATCTACTGAATTCTTTAGCCTGAGCTTTATGGGAGGTTTGCACTTTAGGCTTGATGGGTTTTTTGGTGGGCAGTTGTTCCCCACTTCCTCTTTAGTTCTCCTAAGCTTTCCTCACTCAGAAATGCTTGTACTTCTGCACAGAAAATCTTCCATTAGAAAACTGTGATTCCCGTATCATCACCTCAAAACAACACACACACACACACACACACACACACACACACCCTTACCTAGTGTAAAGAGTGGGAGAAGTGATTTGTATTGTTTGGGATTATGTTCAACTTCAAGTAACAAGAAAACCGATCAACTGTGGCTAAAACAAATAAAGGCTGATTTTCTTTCCTAGTCAGAAGTCCAAAGGTAGGCCATTTCTGGGGTCGGTTCAGCTGCTCAGCAGTGCCTCCTGAGAACCAGACTTTTCCCATATTTTCCTTCCCACCTTTTCTCTTCACCTTGTGCTTATGATCTCGTGACTGCAGGATGGCTGCCATAGCTCCAGGCTTTACATTTACATTCCAGGAATGGGAAAGGGCAATGCCAGTGATCTTTATTTGGCTGGACATATTGCTGCCCTCAATAATGTGTGTTTTGTTACAAGGAAGAAGGGAGACAAATGGACTCTTGAGGGGAAAACTCCCAGTGCTTGCCCTGTCTTTTGGGTGTGCTTTCTTCCTCCTTCTTACAGGCTCATAAAGGACTTCCTCATTGAGGAGTGGCTTCTGGTCCTGTGCTCACTTTAACAAATCTCTCTATAATAAAATAATTGACATCCCTTGGAATTCATTCTGGTTTTTTTTAATGACTCCATTAATGCAGTATTATACTTCTATAGCACTTTACATTTTCACTGCCATGGTCCCATTTAAACTTGACAATGGTCATGAGATAGAATATCACCTCCATCCTTCAAGAGAGGAAACCGAGACCTCAGAAGTTTAGTGATCTGTTAGCCCTGGTCTTCCTCATCTGGGGCTCCGTCCCACTCCCCCACCCCTGTTTCTCCTAACCAGAATTGGCGTGGCTCTGAGCAGATGCTACCCCAGGAAGACCCTTCTGGCCCAATGGCTTGCCACTCAGCTCAGGACACCGAACTTGGTGCCGTTTTGCAAACACATGTGGCATTTTGACGACATGAAATTGACAAGGAAAAATATCCTGGAAAGTACTCCCAAGTTTCAGGTTTCACTGATACACACACACTCACATACATACAGGCACCTTAGCAGTAAATCTTCACAGATGAGGCGCTGCGGTTGGGGCATCTGCTCATTACGGTTTGATCTGAGGAGCTTCAGATGCGTTGCTGGAAGTCTGCGCTGGGATGAGGTTTGCACATCCCGTTTGGTGTGTCAGACAGATGGGGCTAGATTCCTCACCCTGAGGCTGGGAGGCAGAGCGTGATGTTTGCACGAGTTGCTGTCGTTTTCTCCCTTCCCTTCAGCCTTGCAAGTGACGCTTTGGGGGGATAAGGATGTGGTGCCTTACGTACCCCACCACCCTCTATCTGTGCCCTGAGAAGAGCAGTTCTTCCCTTGCACTTGGGAAAGCGTGTATCTTAAGGAGAGAGGGGGATCATTTCTTTGTTTGAAATAATGATGTGGATGCCTTTTAAAAAATAAACCCAACTGGCAGCTCAGGGGCCTTTCATTGGGGAACTAATTCGCTTTGATAAATACATATTTAATGAGAGCTTATCAGAGCAATGCGCCGATGGGCCAGGAAGCTCCCTTTCCTTTGCGGGGTGCGTGCAGCCCATGTGCCCAGGCTTGTGTGGGTCTATCTTTACTATTAAAAAAAAATTGTGGCCAAGATGGAGATGAGGGTGGCTGGGAAGTGGTCCTTTGGCACTTTGTGGAAGCTAGCGGCTGCGGTGACAACAGTCAGAGTGAGAGGACGGGTGGTACACCGCGACCGTGTGTGTATCTCTTTGTCAGGTTGAGGTGAGGTCCCAGCTGGGAGATGTATCCTTGAACTTGAGCTGTGCCACACACGGCCTCAGCGGAAACAAATGTGCCTCAAACAAGGGAGGTTCAGGTCCCTGGTGGTCACCTCCCACCACACCCCTCACCACCTGCCCACACCACAGACCAGGCCTTGTCACTGACAAGGGGACAAGGGCACATGTGTGCATCCTTTTCTACTGAAGATTCAGGAACAGGTACAAAAGGTCACACATCCCTGCGTCCTGAGCTGACACAAATCTGTGCCTTTGTTTTTGCTATTCTCTGTGCTAGGAAGTCCCTTCTCCCACTTACCCACCTGTGGAATCCTTGTCATCCCCTAAGCCTTACTTGAAATGTCACTTCCTCTGGGAAGCCCTCTAGGATACACCTCCTCCCTTTATCCACACCCAGATTATCCCCTCCCACTCCTCGATAGCTTTTGGCTTGTACCTCTAGTTAGCACTCCCATCATCCTGCCCTTTGTCAAAGTCTCAAAGTCATGTGTCTGGATGTTGCTAGAATGTATGCAAGGAAAATCATATCTGTCGATGGGAAAGAAATATCACTGGTGAGGCAGAGAAGGATTTTCCTCCACGAAAGTGAGGACTAACATCAGTTTCCCTTCAAAGGAACCAGAATCCAGTCTAGGAACAGGCTCTTTCATTAGGTGAAATGTCCATTCAAATCCCGTAGGACCTCAGGACATTGTGTGCAGAATTTTATAATTCGTTTACTTAAATGACATGAATTGGGAACCTCTCAGATGTAGAACACGGCACCTACGTTGGAAGCAGGATTCGAGAGAAAGAATTTCAAAGTGTTTATTGGAATGATGGAAAAGAAGGATGATATCCTGAATGCTTAGTATAAATATTTTGGCTTACGTTTACTGACATGAGAAAGGAATCATCTCAGCTACGAGACGTGACTATCCTGTTCTCTGGGTGGATGTGGCTTCTGTTGCATTTTTCCCCTTTCACTTTAATAGTTTCTATTACTCGAGTAAAACATTTTCATTACAGAAAAATGTGAAAATGCAGTGAATAAAAGGAAAAAGAATGTTACTCATAGTCCGTGGTTTACATTTTGGTCTTTATTTGCATATATATCTGAATTTTTAAAATGAAACTCTACAGAGTGTTTTAAAACCTGTTCTTTTTGCTTCACCGTATATCATAAACATCTTTACATGTTAATAAGTACACACGTAGAGCATCTTTTTTAACAGCTTTTCTTTTGCTATGGAAAATTTCAAACACATGTAGATGTATAGTCATCCCTCGTACCCACTGGTGATTGGTTCTAGGACCCCTACAGAGACTAAAATCTGAGGATGCTCAAGTCCCTTTTATAAAACAGTGTAGTATTTGCATATAACCTATGCACATCCTCTTGTACACTTCATTTTTTTTTAAGTATTTTTATTTATTTATTTTATTTTTGGCTGTGACGGGTCTTCATTGTTGTATGCGGGTTTTCTCTAGTTGTGGCCAGCGGGGGCTGCGGGCTTCTCACTGTGGTGGCTCCTCTTGTTGTGGAGCACGGGCTCTAGGCGCGCAGGCTTCGGTGGATGTGGCATGCGGGCTCAGTAGCTGTGGCTTGCAGGCTCTAGAGCGCAGGCTCAGTAGTTGTGGCGCACGGGCTTAATTGTACCGCGGCATGTGGAATCTTCCCGGACCAGGGCTTGAACCTGTATCCCCTGCATTGGCAGGTGGATTCTTAACCACTGCGCCACCAGGGAAGTCCCCTCTTGTACACTTTAAATCATCTCTGCATTACTTATAATACCTAATAAAATGTAAATGCTATGTAAATAGTCGCCTGCACATGGCAAATTCAAGTTTTGCTTTCTGGAACTTTCTGGAAATTAAAAAAAATTCTTTCAATCCACGGTTGATTGAATCAACAGATGCCGAACTTGCAGATACAGAGGCCTGACTGTACAGAGAACAGTATATACCCCCATGTACCATCACCCAGCTCTAAAAATTGTCAACTCACTGCCAATCCCATTCATCCATGGCTTCTCCACTACCCACCACCCCAACACACACACACACACACACACACACACACACACACACACACACACACACACGTGAAACCACTGTTATTCAGATTATTATGAAGCAAATTCCAGATATAACATTATTTCATCTGTGAATATTTAAGACTGTCTCTAGAAGAAAAGGACTCTGAAAAAACACGCACATCCGCAATACCATTACCTCACTTAAAGAAGTTAGCAGGACTTCCTTAATATCACCAAACACCCAGCCAGTTACGAAATCTCCTTTTATAGCTGCGTAGGCCCTTTTCATAGAGCTGCAGCATCATTTATCCACCTAGTACCCTGGTGTTGACCTTAGAAGATAGGACTCCTGTTTTTCACTATTAGAAATAATGCTGCAGTGAATAACTTTAACAACAATTTTTGTGTAACTTTCTAATTATTTTCTTAGGATAAATTGCTAAAAGTGGCATTGCTGAGTCAAAGGCTGTATAGGTTTTTAAAGACTTTTATTCTAAAATGCCAAATTTCCTTCCAGTTCGTAATACTCATTTACACAATCCATGAGGAGTACAGGAGACTGTCTAATTATTCTTGCAGTTTTATATTTATCCTTCTGTATAAACGTTAGAATTATTTTGTCAAAATATAAATACAATAGAGCTTGTTTTTATTTTTGACTGCATTTTTTTTTTTTTTTTTTTTGCGGTACGTGGGCCTCTCACTGTTGTGGCCTCTCCCGTTGCGGAGCACAGGCTCCGGACGCGCAGGCTCAGTGGCCATGGCTCATGGGCCCAGCTGCTCCGCGGCATGTGGGATCTTCCCGGACCGGGGCACGAACCCATGTCCCCTGCATCGGCAGGCGGACTCCCAACCACTGCGCCACCAGGGAAGCCCTTGACTGCATTTTTATAATAGATTTTTAAAGATTAATTTGTATTATAATACCAAGAATTCCTGTCCAAGAACAAGCATTTTATGTCCTTCAGGAAACATTAAGTTTTATTCATCTGCATTCCCCACACTTCTTTTAAAAGACTACGTATTTTATATAATTTTCCATAACTGTGAATAAGACTACTTTTTTTTTTTTTTTTGGCTGTGTTGGGTCTTCGTTGCTATGCACAGGCTTTCTCTAGTTACGGCAAGCGGGGGCTACTCTTCATTGCAGTGTGCGGGCTTCTCATTGCCGTGTCTTCTCTTGTTGCGGAGAACAGGCTCTAGGTGCACGGGCTTCAGTAGTTGTGGCACGTGGGCTTAGTAGTTGTGGTTTGTGGGCTCTAGAGCACAGGCTCAGTAGTTGTGTCATGCGGGCTTAGTTGCTCCGCAGCATGTGGGATCTTCCCGGACCAGGGCTTGAACCCATGTCCCCTGCATTGGCAAGCAGATTCTTAACTGCTGCACCACCAGGGAAGTCCTGGATTCCTTTTTCTTCTCTCCTTCTCTTCTCTCTTTTTCTCCCTGACCCTCCCCAACTAATTATTGCTGGTAGAAATTACAGAATAAATACCATACATTTCTTCTGTAATTGTCAACCTTACTGAAATTTCTTATTAAGTTTCAGTGAGGTTTTTTCCCAATTAATTTTCTTGGATTTTCTAGATCTATATTCATATCATCTGGTTTTTTGACTCTTTCTTTGAAATATTCGTACCTTTTATTTCTATTTCTTGTGTAATTGCACTGGCTAGCACAAATAAGACTAAATGATGACAAAGATAGTTGGCATCAGTGTTTCACTTCTAACTTGAGTGGAAATGGCTCTGCTCATGGTTAATTTCTGCTTGATGGTGGCTGTTGGTGTGTAATTGAGCTCAACTGAAGATTTTTAAAAAATATTGTAAAACATTTAAAATAGTAAACATATAACAGGTGTTTTTGTTATTATTATATTTTTATCATGAAAAGAGGTACATCTTAATTTCCTTCCATTGAGATTTTAAAATTAAGAATGGATGTTGAATTTTACCTATTGCCTTTTAGGGGCATTTATTTAAATAATTA
The DNA here is from genome assembly GCF_964270905.1 of Leucopleurus acutus. NCBI lineage: Eukaryota > Metazoa > Chordata > Mammalia > Artiodactyla > Delphinidae > Leucopleurus > Leucopleurus acutus. The sequence goes on from NC_139161.1 coordinate 54,770,363, forward strand.
CTTATATTTTTCTCTAATTTGTTAATATGATGATATATTGTTGATATATTCTTCGTTCTTAGCATATAAAACCAATTTGGTCAAAAGGATGTTATCCGTTTAAAATAATGCTGGATTCTAGTTTCCTTTTTTATATTTTTTAGTTTATTTTTATTTTTTATTGAAGTATAGTTGATTTACAACGTTTCAGATGTACAGCAAAGTGATTCGGTTATTTATATAAATATATATATACACATATATATATATTCTTTTTCTTCTTTTTCATTATGGTTATTATAAGATAGTGAATGTAGTTCCCTGTGCTATACAGTAGGTCCTTGTTGTTTATGGATTCTGGTTTCTAATACTTTGTTTAGAGTATATGCATCTAATTTCATGAGTTAAACCGTCATTATTTTTCAGAGGTATCTTTGTTCAGGTTTGAGATCAAGATTATACTAGCTTTGAATTGGGACTTTTTCTTTCCATCCTTCCTCCCCCCCTCTCCTCCCCCCCTCCCCTATACATTCTGTTCTGGGAAAGTTTGAAGGAACTTACCTGTGAAATTACCCTGGGCGAGAACCTTAAAAAAATATACACACATATATACTTGCATTTAATAAATACAACTTTTAATTAAATCTATATATATTTTAAACAATATTTTTATTTTCTTTCATGATTATTGCAACTCTTAGTTTTTCTACTTGTTCGGAATTACTGTTGGCAATTTATACTTTCAAAGAAAATCATTCTGATTTTGTTACGTTTATTGGCATAGAGCTGCAGACAGCCTTTTATTAGTTAAAAATAGCTCTTCTGGATCAGCAGTTGTGTACCTTTTCTCTTTTATATCACCGGACACTTGTGCCCTCCTGCTTCTGACTGGGGTTGCTGGAGATTTAATTAGTTGTTTCATGGAAGAAGTTGTGGCACGTATTAGAGGTGACTTCCTAGTCCTTTAAATTGTATTGTTTCCCCTTAAATCTAAGAGAACTTAAAGCTGTAAGTTCTTCTGTAAGTTCTTCTTTTATAAGTGAATCCCCACAGTTTTTATATGTAATATTTTTCCTACTGGTATGTTCTAAGTATCTGTGGTCACCGTTTTGAATTATACTTTTACTCAAAGATTACTTTTACCAACGAGTTAATCTTTAAGACTTTAAAGATTAAGAATTTGAAAAGACTTTGTTTCTTAAATTTCAATTTGTTTGCCTTTGTGTTTGTTCATATTTTGTTAATATTTAATTTTATGACATTTTAGATAGAATGTGTGACCAATATTATTCCCAATTTTGAAAATTTTCTACTTTTTTTGTGTGTGGTATATGATGTGATCAATTTTCATTACTATTATGTGGGCATTTAAAAGAATATCTGTTTACAGTGCAGAATTAATATATAATTAAAGTCTATTAATCATGTTGTTAAAATCTATTCTTATTTCTATTCACTTGATCAAAGTTGGTAGAGATACGTTAACTTCTACTGTGATTGTGTTTTATTTCTTCTTGTATTATGTGAAGTTTCTGGTTTTAATAGGTTAGGACAATTAAATATTGGCAATTTCCTATAGTTTAACCTATACTTGTAATATTTTAAATATATACATATTTAAAAATATATATTTTATGTTGGGTACATAAGGGGTCATTGGACTTACGTATTGACAGTGGGTTATACCCTATCTTACCTCTGATTCTCTTTGCCTTGAATGCCACCCTCTATAACATTACTGTTGCCAGCCCTGACTCTTTGCTTGTTTGCATTTTCCTTATATGCCTTTGCTCATCCCTTTTAATCTTTTCATATGATTTTATTTTAGGTACATCTCTTTTACGCAGTTTATCTTAAGATTTTGTTTCGCGTCTCTATGTGAGAAGCTTTTTGGTATAACAGAGGTGTTAAGCCTATGTGCATTCATTTGATAACCAATATACTTAGTTCTTGTATTTTTAAATTTCATTTGTTTGCTTTCCATTTTTAAGAATCCATCCTCACTGTTCCCCTTCAATTCTTTTCCTATTTTTGCCTCTTTTATTCTCCAGTGATTTGGAAGAAATCCAGCTTATTTTTATTCTCCTGGTGCCTCCCCTTCACTTCCTCCCTTCCTCTTTCTTCTTCAGCTTTATTTAGAATAAATGAGAGTGTGAAGTCATGTATTCATTCATCCAGTAGATATTTATTAAGGGACATCCGTGTGCTGTGCACTGTAGCAGGCAATGCAAGTCAGTGGTGACCGGAGCCCTGCCCTTACAGCGTTATAGTTTAATGAGGAGAGAGAGAATAAATGCGCAAACAGGGAAGTGATCCGAGTGATACCTGTGCACATAATTAGAGTAAAATTATATGGTAGAAAGTTACTAGTGGCTTCTTAGGCTGGGTGCCCAGGAAACGCCTCCATATGAGTTTGCTAGGACTGCCATAACAAAATGGCACAGACCAGGTAGTTTAAACAACAGAAATTAATTTCCTCACAGTTCTTGTGGCTGGAAGTCCGAGATCAAGGTGTCAGCTGGGTTGGTTTCCTCTGAGGCTTTTCTCCTTGGCTTTCAGATAGTCATTTTCTCCCTCTGTCTTCACCTGCCCTTCCCTCTGTGTGCGTGCTTGTCTGATGTCTATAAATTTCCTCTTATAAGGGTACCAGTCATATTGGATGAGGGCCCACCCTTAGGACCTCATTTTAACTTGTCTTTAATGACCCTATCTCCCAATACAGTCACATTCTTAGGTACAGGGTGTTAGGGTTTCAACATATGAATTTCTTGGTGGGGGGGGAGGGACAAAATTCAGCCCATAACAGCCTGTCTCAGGAGATAGCATTTACACTGAGATCGTTTTGGATGTGCTCTATTTGAAACATTCCAATGAGCTGTCCTATATGTAGTATGGTCAGTACCTGTGGTGCTCAGAGCAGCCTGCATTGAAATAGAAATGTGAGTTATCTGCATCTGTGGAGTAATGGGAGTGATGGGGTAGAGTCTTCTAGGAAGAGAATGTTGAGCCAGTACAGAAGAGGGCTGACAGCTAAGCGCTGAGGCACTCAACACTTCGAGGCTGGTTAGAAAGAAAGCATCTTGGACAGAATCACGTGAAGGAGGCAGAAAGAAAAGCCAGAGAGTTTGGTCTTCTGGAGGCGAGAGAGGAGAGTGTCTCCACCCTGTCCAGAGCCATGGAAAAGTCAAGTAAGATGAAAACAGGAAGACACCTATTGACCTATAACTTGGAAGTCACGGGCATCCTTGGAAAGAGTAATCTCAGTGGGACTGTAGGGACTCAAGCCAAGTTGGGTTGATTGGCTGGACGTGGTGGATGAGGGGAAGTGGAAACTATATAGATGATAAATAGTTCAGGAAGGTTTCCTTGGAAGGAGATTGAAGACATGGTGTTGGAGGGGATGCAGAGTCAAGAATGAGTCTTCTCTTGAGGCGGAGACAAGATGGCAGAGTAATAAGACCTTGAGCTCACCTCCTCTCACGAGCACACCAAAATCACAACCATTGATAAAAGAGACTGGAAGAATAAGTCTTGTGCAGATGGAAGATACCAGAGCATGTACGGATGCCAGCATGCTCCATCCGTCAGAAAATGGGAGATTGAAGGTGGAGAAAGGACCAATAGATGAGTGAAATCCAGGAGAAGTTGAGAGTATTAATTAGAATATGTCAGACTTTGAATGCTAGTAGCTTTAATAAGATGGAAGGTTTGATCCTTTCAGATACCCCAAAATAAGCTCTCAGGCTAGAATGATGGTTCTGTTGCACAGATTGCTCAAGGAGCCAGCTCCTTGCCTCTCTTGTTCTGCCATCTTTGTTCTCAGGATCCAGATTAACCCATCACTCCATCGACATTCCAAGCATCAGGATGGAAGCAGGGACAGTAAAGGAGCCAGTTGCAGCCCAGAGGTTGCCCACATCATTTGCCCTCATGTCACATTAGCCAGAACTTGGTCACATGTCCCTGCCTAGTTACAAAGGAAACTAGGAAGTATAGTATTTTTTCTTGGTATCCAAGTAGTCAGCTGAAAATTTAAGTTTCTCTTACTGTAGAAGATGGAAGGGGCAGCTTTCAGGGGTCTGCCTCTATCAAAGACTAGATTACCCAGCAGTCTCAGTTACAGTCAAATAGGAATAGAATCCCCAGGTAAAGTGGTGGGATCGGCCTTCAGCAAAAGAGCGTACGATTCCTTCGTGTTAGCAGGAAGAGAGAGAAAGTGGATGGTGATGCTGGAGCGTTTGTGAATCTGGTGCCTAGAGGACAAGAAAGTTCCAACCTTTTTTATTTTTCTTAAAAAAATTTTTTAATTGAAGGACAGTTGATTTACAATGTTGTGTTAGTTTCAGGTGTACAGCAAAGTGATTCAGTTATACATATATATATGTGTGTATATATATATTCTTTTTCAGATGTTTTTCTATTATGGGTTATTACAAGATATTGAATATAGTTCCCTGGGCTATACAGTAGGTCCTTGTTGTTTATTTTATATATAGTAATGTATATATGTTCATCCCAAACTCCTAATTTATCCCTCCCCCGACCTTTCCCCTTTTGTAACCATAGGTTTGTTTTCTTTATGAATCTGTTTCTGTTTTGTAAACAAGTTCATTTGTATCATTTTTTTAAGATTCCACATACAAGTGATATCATATGGTATTTGTCTTTTTCTTTCTGATTTACTTCACTTAGTATGATAATCTCTAGGTCCCTCCATGTTGCTGCAGGTGGCATTATTTTATTCTTTTTTATGGCTGACTATTATTCCATTGTATATATGTACCACATCTTCTTCAACCATTCATCTGTTGATGGACATTTAGGTTGCTTCCACGTCTTGGCTATTGTAAATAGTGCCGCAGTGAACATTGCGGTGCGTCTGTCCTTTTGAGAAGTTCCCATCTTTTGAGGGAAGGTCGATCTGAATTTTCGAGCACGGTGAAACCTTCATGCCATTCTCAGCTTTGATCTCATCTGGATCTGACATCCTAGACTTCTGTGGTTCTAGTGGCAGTTAGAGAGTTCCTTGTAGCAAGACTGTGAGCGCTTCTTGGGAGAGAATTCCTTTTTCTGCAAGTTCAAAGGCCACTTTTTGTTAACGCACCAACTGTGGGTGTGAACGTGAACTTCTGAAGAGCAGATGATTGTAGGAAAAGCAGTCTTCTATCCTGAGTCCCTGACCTGCTGGCCAAGAATCCCAGCTCTCCCTGAAATGTTTGTTGGTAATTTCAGAGTTTGGGCCATGGGGGAGGGAGGAGGAGGCCACGGGGAGAACAGGGCTCCACCCTCTCAGGCCATCTGCCCCTCCTTCGAGAACATACTGTAATTGCTGAGCCCTGCCTGAGGAAGAAAGAGAAAATCACAACACGTTCATCCAGCAGAGAAAATGAACAGCCTTTGGTATCAGGTGGGGGAAACGTTTTTAAAGGGTATTTGCAAGGCCTGAAGCCAAAGGAAGTCCCCAGCAGAGCCTCCTGGAGTCCACCCTCAGCCTCAGCTTGGGCCTTCCTGTTTCCGGGTATCAGAGCCCCCATGCCGGTGACAGGTTCTCTTCCTAAGAGCCGCACATCAGACCCGAAAATGCATGGGGGGGGGGGGATCCTCCCTAGGGCTCTTGCTCCTCTGCAGCCTGTAACGTCTGGTGGGTGCTGGGGTCGGGCTGCGAACATTGGATTCTGAAACGGTTGCTGCACGTTCCATCCCTGGGAGGCACTGTGAGCTCCAGGACCATTAAGCACACACTCCGCAGAGCATCCGATTCCCCAGGTGGATAGAAAATCCCATCTCAGAAAGAAGGGGATGCTACATTGACCTTTATTTGTCTTTCCAATTTTCCATTTCTTTGGGAGCCCCCAGGCTTTGCCACGGCCTACTGTGCTGATCCAAACGCTTGCGGCACTTGGGGGTCAGCATCTCCTTAATTCACTCCTTTGCAGGGGTACTGGCCAGAGGACTGCAGTGGCGGCTTGCCACCCTCAGGTCACACCAGGCGTGAGTTAGCCTTTCTCCTCTTAAGAGCATCCTTAGTCTGCCCTCACTGCGGTTCCCCTCCTTCCTGCCTCCCCCCAGGCAGGGGTGGCTTGCAGAAAAGTCCCCTGTGTCTTCATGGGCCTGGGGGCCTCCTAGTGAGGGACATCTAACCTTCATGACCCCCATGAAGGTTCCTGCAGTCTAGATGCGTCCTTGTGGGTCCCCAGGTCAAGGTCACGCATGTAGAAAGGATGTCAATGCAGGTGTGGCATTTTCGAGGAAAGATGTCCCACAGGGAAGGCTGTGAGCTGTGGGGGGGGGGGGGTCCCCGCCCTTTGCATGCACCCGGCTTTGGGGCCTAGAGCGGAACCTGAGGATTCCGGTTGGAGTTTCTGGAAGAATTCCCATTTTTTGTCAGGCTCAGTTTCCTGCCAGCAAAATTTAAGAAGTTGCAGAGAGTGAAATAGATCACAGAGCATTATGCTGGGAGATACTTCCCAAGCTCGTCCAGTATAAACCCCTAATTTTACAGATGAGGAATTTGCCCAGAGGCCAACAGCCAGCGAGTGGCAGACCCGTGGCCAGAATCCACATCCCAGGATGCCCAGATCTTTGCTCTGCTCACCTTTCCACATGGGCACCTATGCGTCTGCCTCTGTATACGGAAGTGCCTGGAACAGGCAAGCGTTTCCTTGCCAGGCATGTGCTTTTGAAAGGGGAGAGAGAGAGCGCAAGAAGGAGAGAAGCAGATGCTGAGGTGCAAGCCTGAGCGGGTTGATGGTCTCTAGAACATCTGGACTGGTCCAAGCCCTGTTTGGCTTCCAACATTCATGGCAACGCTCGAGTCTTGGAGCAGGTCCTAGAGCATATGTACCTGGCTCGTAACCCGGCTGTTATATAGATAGAAGGCAGCCCCCAGGGGTCAGAGCTCTCAGCAGCAGCAGCAGTACCTGGGGGCTGGAGGTTGCCGTGGAAACGATGGGGGGAGGGGAGAAGCAGAGATTGATCCAGGGAGAGGGTTGACCTTAGAGGTTTCTTGATGGAAACTGGAACTTTCCAGAAGCTCTGCTGGAGTTTAGTTGAAGGCTGGAGACTGTGTCATTTTTCAGCAAGGCGGGCTCCAGCATGGGTCTGGGGGCCTCCAGGGAAAGGACATCTGGCTGAGGTGGTGAGCCAGTCCCCATCCCAGAACAGCGCTGTGATCTGCCTACATACTTGTGTGATTGTGTGTGTGTGTGTGGTTGTGTGTGTTGTGTGTGCACATAATTATGTGTGTGGTTATATGTGCGTGTGATACTGTGTGTGACGATGTATGATTGTGTGTGTGTGTCTGAGTGTGCTGTCATCTTATCCCAACAGGAGGTAACTCCATCTGTGGGAGCCCCAGGGGGCCATATCCAGAGGCCTGCCTGGGGACATCACCTCTGGGACTCGGAGGACAAAGGTGGTCATGGTCAAATCCATGTTGACCTTCCATCTCCTCGAGAAGACCCTCCTCTCCCCTCAAGCACCTGCAGAGCTGAAGGGTGGATACAGAGCTCATGGTGGGCCTCCCATCAGAGGAGCGTGCTGGGTCGGGCCCCGGAGACTCGGGGACAGAAGTGGGGACGGGAAGAAGTGTTAGGGTGACAAGCTCGCCCATCTGTCTGCTGCATTCAGTCGGGTTTCCAGGAGAGGGAAGTGGACGCAGAGGCAGAGGGCAGGAAGCTGCAGAAGCCTCCAGCAGGCCTGGGAAGGGCTCCCTGTAAGCAACCGGATGAATGAGTTCCTCGGACCTTCTTGTTTCTAGAAAGGAGACTGGAAAGCATTCAGGAATCAGATGCCTCCTTGGGGATGGAACCCTCCCCTGGCAACCCCCCAGGTAGTTTGCTTTTTCCTGGGGGGGATGGGGTCCTGAGAGGGCAGCAGAGACCTGACTGGTGACAGACCCCTTCCTTCGCTCTGGGTTTCAGCCTTGTGGGGATTTGCCCAGCTTGCCCTGCAGATGTGGCCTTGCCCCCAGGGTAGGGCCTCAGGAGATGGAAGTGCCCAGAGCTGGATGAAAGCTATGGGGGCCGGGCAGAGGGGAGGCAGGTGACGTCAGGGAAACCAGAAGGAGATGTGAGCTCAGTGAGGACAGAGAGGAGGATCTGGTGAAAAAGCCGCATGGCGGCATCTGAGGTCTTGGGTTCGAGACCAACTTCTCCTCATACGGATTAGATCCTGACATCTGCAGTCAGAGGAAGGGCTGTTAGCCCCCCTCAGGCTCCCACCTTGGGGTTTGGTGAGGTGGAAACGACAGACGCACAGGGATCCCTGTTACTGGGATGCTACGGGGGAAGCCGGCAGCAGAAGCAAGGGGCTTGCACGTGCTGGGATGGATGAGGTCGGCATCTTGAACCGACTGGAGAGGAAGTGAGTAGGGGATGCTGGAGGGTGGGAGATGGGGGTGTCAGAGGAAGAGAGTAAGGCTTGAAGCCGGCACACAGCTCCCACAGTTAGCCCTGCCCTTCAGGGCTGTGCTGCAGTGACCATGCGGGGGAAGGAGGCCAGTGACATGTGGAGCAAAGGAGAGAAGAACTCACGATGACTCTGGGAACCTGCCAGGGACACTCAGGGCTGAGTGCAGGGGAACTCGGGTCCTGGGACCTGCTGCCCCTGCTGCTGGCTGGGGTCGGGGTGAGGGCGGTGCCAAGCTGGTGTCTCAGCCCTTGGCCACTAGCAAGAGACCCATCCTTCCTGCTTGGCTGCAGGGTGAGCAGGTGGTTAAAGACCAAAGGGAACCAGGTAGCGTTGCCAGACAGGAGCGTTCTCAGACCACGTGTTTCCATGGACAGCTTTGCTGTTCAGATTTTATGTGGTTCAAAGAGACATCACCTTGGCCAGCAGTGATGGGGTTTTCGAGGGGTTTCCATGTACATCACATCTCATCCCCGGTTAAGCAAAGCACTTGCTGGGGGTGTGCCCTTGGGCAAGTTCTTGAATATCTTCTGTGCCTCAGTTTTCTCCTGTGGAAAACAGGACTCCCAAGGTCCCCCTCACTGGGGGTGTATGGTTTGCATTGCGTAAGCAAGCGTTTATCAAGCACTTAGCACGCAGCTGGCATTCTGTAAAACTAGCTATTTTAAGAATCTCTGTACAATCCTATTAACCATGAATTCATATAAGTACCACGTGCCAATTGGTGGTGCCACTGGAGCTCCTGGAAATCCAGGTGACAAAACCCAAGATTTCAGGGGGTGTAAATAAATTTCCAAGATCAGTAGGCAATGCACAGGAAGAGGAAGAACAAAGCTCAATAAACCCCAACCAAAAAGCAGTTGTGATGGGGAGCCCTTGGCGTGGGGACAGGTTTCAAGGTCTAGGTCACGTCACAGACTTAGGCACAGCAAGCTGGGATTGGCTGGTGGAGCCCCCTTGGGATGACACGCTCAACTGCTTTAACAGACCCCCAGAGCATCCAAAAATGGAAGTTTCTTCCTCTCTTCTGTAACAGTCCGAGTGTGGGCTCGGTAGAGGCTCTGCCATTCCCTCATCCACAGAGCATCTTCTCTGTGGTCGAAGCCAGGTCACAGCCCTCTGTGCTCTGGTCCTCAGGGAATGAGCAAGTGGAGAAGGCCGGTCCACCATGTTTCAGGCTTCAGACCAGAAGTGGCACATGGTCGTCTTGTCACCTTCCTTAGGTGAGATCATGGGCACGTGGCCACACCTAATGGCAAGGGAGGCTGGGGAATGGCGTGCACCCCTGCAGGGTGGGCCTGCAGGTCTCCCCCCATGGGAGATGGGGAGAATGGATTGTGATGGACAGCCAGCAGTCTCCATCACGTAGGACATTTGTTTTTTTGTTTGTTTGTTTGTTTTGCGGTACGTGGGCCTCTCACTGTCGTGGCCTCTCCTGTTGCGGAGCACAGGCTCCGGACGCGCAGTCTCAGCGGCCGTGGCTCACGGGCCCAGCCGCTCCACGGCGTGTGCGGTCTTCCCGGACCGGGGCACAAACCCGTGTCCCCTGCATCGGCAGGCGGACTCTCAACCACTGCGCCACCAGGGAAGCCCACGTAGGACATTTGCCAAGCGTCTGTGCTCTCATGAAATTTATGTTGACTTGAGTTGAATAAATATGCAGATTCTCAATATAACCTCACATAATGGTACATAGTCTGAAGAAAGAAAGATAATGTGGGTGAGGGGTGTGGAATGGCCAGAATTGTTACTTCGATCGGGCTAGAGGACCCCTAGAAACCTGGTCCAGCCCCCCCTTCAACAGATGAGAATATTTAAGGTAGAATCACTATACAATTTTTTATTATCAATGAGCAAATGAGTGTCCTTGAAAAAGGGCAGTTTTTTTTCCTGGTGCCTTCAGGTAATGCACAGAGTTTGATGTCTGACAGCCATCAGTCTCGACAGCCCACCTTGGGGTGGGGGAAGAACATGCTCAGGTCCCTAAAGTGTCACCATGGGAGCTGGCGGGGTTAAAGCAGCTCTCAGAAAGCCTGGTCCAACCTCTGGTTTACAGAGGAGAGACCTAAAGTCCAGAGGGAGGAATCGTCTGCCCTGAATTCCGCCCAGCGTTGTGGCTTTTTCCCAGTTCCTGTGCGAGAGGATGGATGGCCACGCAGAGGGCAGAGATGCCGGGTGGAAAAGGCACAGCTAGAGGGACGGATCTGCCGGAATTCCATCAGCGTGATCCCTCCACTCCCAAGCACAGAGACCCCTGCTGTGCCCAGCACTTTCTCCCATCTCCTAGATGCACCCAGTGCAGCAATATATGCACCCAAGGCAGCAAAATGACGTTTCCTGAAAATGGCAGAAGCGGGCTTTTCTCCTTTCCACACCCAAGGGCACTGTGGGCGCTCTCTCCCTTTCCCTCGTACCTAAGGCCAAACATCTTAGGCTTCCCAAGTCTCATTTCCAGGGTGTTTCGTTAAATAACTCACTAAGTTGCTAAGCCCCCTCATTTCACAGGCTGATCCAAAAAGCAATCAGGTTTGTCCAGCGTGATTTGTTCTTTCATAAAGAAACTCTGCGATCTCACAGCTAATCTTTGCCCAGGGCTCAGGCTGCAGCCAGTACTGGAGTTCTGTTTGGTAAGTATCCTCTGGGGAGCCTCTCCCCGCCTGGTGACTGCATCGCCGGCAACAGCTCTAAAGAGAACGTGCGTTATGGAAAGAGGAGACGACTTTTCAGCGTGGGACCGGGTGGCACCGTGACCGATGAGTATTTAGGATACCTGTGTCATGCTTTCACTGGATATTAAACTTCCAGAGATTGGTCAGTGCCGGTGAAGCCAAGTCATCCACATGGGCATCCTTAAAGCAAGCATCTAATTGCAGAGACTGCATTTCTGGCTTTCATCCTTTAGGGTGAATAAGATGCTAGTTGGATCCAGTTGCACGTTGCTTTCTGCAGTGATGTCAGTTGAGTCATTGTATTGTTCCTCACCCTGACCCTGTGTCTGTTCTGCCTGGTTCCCATTTATAAGTGGTCTCTCTGCTGTGTTTCTTCTGTAAAGGCAGGAGGACACCTGTGTGGCCAGGTGGGGTCACTCCCTAGTGTCCCTCATCTTTGGCTGTTGTTGTGGTTCTCCCTCTATGATGCCTTGATGTCATAACTTCTGATGCTAAACTTTTGCCCCCTTGTGAGCGATCGCTGGCTTCTGTTAAGTGGCCGTGCTCTAAAGCGTCATCAGTAATTTACAGAGGGGTTTGTCAGTAACTTTCGTCAGGGGTACAGATGCTCCCCATGCAAGCATTTGCTCTGTCCTGGATTTGTGTGATGACTCCCTGAATTCACTCTACAAACAGTGCTTCTTTTTCTTCTACGATTCTTCCTGTGGTTTGTCTTGGTTTTGGACTTCCTTTCCCCATTTCCAAATCTGGAACAGAAATGTCAGGAAAAGGGATTCATTCATTGGTTCGCTCAGACGTAGCGAGCCACTGTCTTCATCTGCATGGCCAAAGCTGGGATCCGGCATCAGAGTGGTCCAGCGTATAGGAAGGAGATAGTAAGGGGGAGGAGGCTGGTCCACCGTCTTTCAGGCTTTGGACCAGAAGAGGAACATGACGGTCTTCTCACCTTCCTTAGGTGACATCATGGGTGCATTCCGCACCTAACGGCACGGGAGGCTGGAGAATGGAGTGCATCTTCCCACCTGTGTGTTGGGCTGCAGGTCTCCCTCCGTGGAAAGTGGGGAGAGTGGATTGTAGTGGGCAGCCAGCGGTCTATTTGTGATGGGCATCATGCAGGCTATTTGCAAAAAGTCTGTACCCTGATGAAGTTTACCTTGACCTAAGGAGGCCTGGGAATGGATTGCAGTTGGGTTCAGGGAACAAAAAGGAATTCTGGATGGCTAGAGCGCGGGGAGAGGGGAAGAGTATGAGTCAAAGAGGTCACTAGAACCCTTCATGAAGGGCCTTGTGGGCCAGGGAAAGGCTCTAGATTTATCCTAAGTAAGATGGAAAGCTCTTGGAGGGTCAAGAGCAAGGGAGAGACATGCCCTTATTTATGCTTTAAAAAGATCATTTCTGGGGCTTCCCTGGTGGCACAGTTCTTAAGAATCCGCCTGCCAATGCAGGGGACATGGGTTCGAGCCCTGGTCCGGGAAGATCCCACATGCCGTGGAGCAGCTAAGCCCGTGCACCACAACTACTGAGCCTGTGTGCCGCAACTACTGAAGCCTGCACTCTAGAGCCTGTGAGCCACAACTACTGAGCCCTCGCACCTAGAGCCCGTGCTCCACAACAAGAGAAGCTACTGCAATGAAAAGCCTGTGCACCGCAACGAAGAGTAGCCCTCGCTCTCCACAACTAGAGAAAACCCCATGCACAGCAATGAAGACACAACACAGCCAAAAATAAAATTTAAAAAAAAAGGATCCCTTCTGGCTGCTACGTGGAGAGGCAACTAAAAAGTATTTTCTTTGGATCTTTGCATTTATGTGTATATGGGATTTGGTCCCTGGTTTTCTTGTTAGTATGTGATAGTGTCAGGATTTGGAGTCATGGCTATCCTAGTAAAAGGCATCTTAATATACAGTGTATTACAAATCCATTGTCGTATGATACTAGTCAAATGCATCAGGATACTTAAACTCTTTTTTTCTATTGTGAGAATAATTTAAATAGCATAAGTATGATGCCTTCATTTAAGTTTCAAGACCTCATTTTAGGGGGAACAAAGTTGGAAGATCCTTTTAGTAGGCAGTAGGCTGTTTGTTGTGTTTTCTTTTCTTTTCTTTTTTTTTTTTTTTTTGCGGTACGCGGGCCTCTCACTGCTGTGGCCTCTCCCATTGCGGAGCACAGGCTCCGGACACGCAGGCTCAGCGGCCATGGCACGTTGCTCCATGGCACGTGGGATCTTCCCGGACCGCGGCACAAACCCGTGTCCCCTGCATCGGCAGGTGGACTCTCAACCACTGCGCCACCAGGGAAGCCCCCTATTTTCTTTTTTAAATTAACATTAAAATTTTAAAATAGCCCATCCATTTTATTGGCTCTCAGGTTTCAAGTGTATCACTCTCATGAATTTTAATCTTCACATTTTTACTTATGTCCTCTTTCTCATGGGTTTATATATATACATTTGTTGATGAATGTGCCAGTTTTACTGATTGTTTTTGCATAGAATTAGGACCTATTTATTATTTATACTTTTTACCATTTCTAAATTTATTAATTGCTGCTTTTATCTATGAATCCTTTTCTCTTGATTTCCCTGAGTTTTATTTTCTAACATATTAAGTTGAGAGCTTAATTAATTTATTAACTTTTTGTTTAATGATGAAATACAAAGCTATGAAGTTCCTTCTTATTACAGCTTTTGCCACATTCCATAATTTTTGCTATGTATTATTTTCACTGTCATGATTTTTACATAGTCTGTAATTACAATTTGATTATCTCTTTAATCCAAAAGTTATTTAAGATTATTTTTTCTGAAAATAATATCTGCTGCTGTTTTGAAAGTGCACACGATTTATAAATGGATAAATTAAAAAGCAAAACCCACCCCACACTCCTTTCCCATCCCTGTATCAGTCCTAAGGGATAACTACTTTTAGCAGTTTGGCATGCATCCAGATAGATCTTGTCCAAACACATGGAAAACAATATACTATAGGCATATACAATTTGTTAAAATGAGATAGTATACATGGCCTCTGAATTTCTTTATTCAATATAAACTATGGCAATATCTGTATCTCATTCTTTTTAAATGGCTATTTTATAATATGGGATAAATTTATTTAATCATTCCCTTACTAATGGGCATGCAAGTGTTTAGATTGTCTGTTTTTAAAGTTTTTTTCCCTTGTGCAATTGCACAATAATTTCTTCAGGAATTCTAGATCAAAATTATGCCCATTTTCCCTTTTTATATATAAAGGCATTGGTGTGCTCAAAAGTGGCTGTCCAAAAAACAAACATGCCAACAAAAGAAACTGACTTAGAGCATTTGCTGATTTCCATGGTGTAAACTCTGCCACCACGGCTGATTTCGAGCTAGCAGCTGCTCTCCAAAAAGCCCTGAATATTTAACTATGGACTCTTGTGAGCTGGTATAAGCCAGTTCAAACTGGTTCCAACATACTACTGGGAAAAGCCAAATTGCCTCCAAAATTATTGGGTTAATTTACAGTCATGCAATGTGTGGTTCTTCTCTCTATAACTTTAATAACCCTGAATATTAAGAATTTTCCTATTTTTTCCAACCTGATAGATTAAAAATTACATTTTACTCTTGTTTAGTTTGCATTTCTTTTCATGTGCTAAATATTTTTATTTCTTCTCTGAACTGCCTATTCATATTATTTACCTTGTTCTTTTTTCATTCAAAAACATTTTAATTGAACACCTTCTCTATACTATGCATTCCTCCAGCTGCTAGGGATACAACAGTGAACAAGGCAGATTCTGTTCTCTCCACTAGCCAAGTTTATTTTCTAGGGAACAGAACAGATAAAATTATTGCAAGTTGAAAACAAACTATGAAATTAACAACCTGGGAGTCAAGCTAGAAAATAAAAGAAGTATCTCCTTAGATAGAACCTTTGGGGAAGGCTCTCTGGGGTGATAGCATTTATATCAAGGCCTAAGGGTGTGAAGGAGCCAGCCAGGCAAACAGTGTGAGTTAAGGTTGGAGGTTAGAGGTGGCATTGATGAGCCGCAGCAGCAGCGTGAGCAAAATCCCTGGGGATGCAGGGAGAGTTGGGAAGATCCGAGAAGCCGGAACGTGGTGGTGAAGGAGATGAAGTGGGTGAAATAGAGAAGGAACAGGCTGTGAAGGACCCTGCAGACCACAGAGAGGGATAGGATTTTATTCTAAATGAGTGGTCAGCTACTGAAGTGTTTTGAGAGTTGATGCAATCCTATTGAAAATAAAAATATAAAAATCTCTTTTACTGCTGTACAGAGAAAGGATTCTAGGGAGGCAAGAGAAGAATCTGGGAGCCAGTTAAAAGGCTGTTTGTTGTACTAATCCTGGTGAAAAGTAACAATGTTCTAGACCAGGGTCATCATGCTGAACAACAGTAGGCGGCGCTGTTCAAATTGCATTCTGTGCTCTGCTGTAACTGACAGCCCTGCAGATGGAAAGGATCAGTTGCCTTTCCCTTACTGATTTTTAGCTATCTTTTAAATAATAGATACACTTTGGTTGCTGTATATGTTGCCAATATTTTTTTCACAGTTGGTAATAACCTATTTCATGATTCAGAGTATCAAAGTTTTCAATTTTTATGAAGTCAGATTTGTTGATCTTTTCCTTTATTGCTTCATAGTTTCCTTGTTGCATTGGAGAAGATCTTCCCTTTTGCAATTTTGTAAAACATGCTTTCCTATTTTCTGTCAGTATTTATATTGGGAAAAAGGCATAGATTTTAAAATGGTAATTTCTTTGGTATATACATACAGTAGGAAACTTTTATTGTGTGTATTTTTTCTGGGTACCCTTATATCATTCCATGCTGCTTTTTAAATTGGGGTTCTGTAGTACATTTTGATGTCTGGAGGTACAAATATCCTCTCATATTCTTTTACAGAATGCTACTGGCTGTTCGTAT
Source organism: Leucopleurus acutus (assembly GCF_964270905.1). Classification (NCBI taxonomy): domain Eukaryota; kingdom Metazoa; phylum Chordata; class Mammalia; order Artiodactyla; family Delphinidae; genus Leucopleurus; species Leucopleurus acutus. The sequence goes on from NC_139161.1 coordinate 54,786,351, forward strand.
GCATTCACTTATCTATATGACTTTTAGAATCAGGTTCTATTTTTAAAGAATGAGATTTTAGGCTTGAATGGAATTCATGTTTTAATTTGGGGGGAATTAACATTTTAAGTGACTTAAGTTTCCTGTCTAGTAATATGGTATATCTTCTTAGTTATCCACACTTTCCTTCTATTTCCTTTAGCAAAGTTTTCATAGTTTTTATCATAGAGTTGTGATAGTTCTCTTGTGTTTATATTACTGTCAACTTAAAAAAAAATTGCACAATATGAGAGTTGAGAGTTAAGTTTTATTTGGGGCAAAATGAGGACTGCAGCCCGGGAGACAGCATCCCAGATAGCTCTGAGAAACTGCTCCAAAGAGGCAGGGGGGAAGGTCAGTATATATGCGATTTTGGTGAAGGGGGAATACATGCAATGAAGCACATATTTTTTACAGAAGGTTTCTGCTAGTCTCGTGCAGGTTACAGCTCATCACGAGGAACAGACATCACCATGAAGGATGTTAGTGCTTTTCTAGATATGAGGAGATATAAGAATTGGGCTCATAAAATCGGCTCCTGAAAATATCTAACTATCTGAAGACCTGTTCTGCCAGTATTTCCCAGAGCCTCAGTGTCTCGTGTCTGCTCTCCACCCTGAACTCCTTTCAGGGGGGTGTTGAAAGTCAGCAACTGCAGCAGCAGTTGACTTAATCCTTGTAGAGGTAGATGGCAAGCGCCAATGGAAAATGCCAATTTGTAGTTGGCATTACAATGCATTTTATTATTTTTATCATTAAATAGATGCAATTCATTTTCATTTGACTCGCCAGCGTATAGGAAAGCTATTTATTTTTGTTTGCTTTTCTTTTATCTGGTCACTTTACTGAATTTTCTCACTAACTTTAATAGTGGTTCAGTTAATTGCTTTAAATTTTGTAAGTAAACAATTATATCGTTTACAAATAATGACAGTTATAACTCTTCCAATTCAGTATTTGTTTCTCTTACCTCTTTTTTTCTGTTAGTACATTGATTATAACCTCTTTTAAAAGATGAATAATTACAGTGGTAATAGGCAGTCTGTATAGCAATGTCTTTTGGGATTCATCAATAAGTTAAACCTTTGCTTTTCAGGTTACCAAAAAGTGACTTTTTAAAAAACAGATTTTTAAAAGATGACTTTTTCTGCACTCAGGTTGGCAATCATGTGCTTTTTCTTTCTTATAATGTTGGAAATTTTATAACTTACTTATATTTTACATTGTTGAACTTTCCCTGTATTCCTGGAATAAATTCACCTTGGCCATGATGCTTTATTATATTATTACACTGAGATTTAGTTTGCTAACATTTTATTTCGATTTTTTGCATCAAAATTTATAAATAAGATTGGTATAGAACTTTCATTTTTCCTAATATCTGTATTGGGGTTTGGTATAAGAAACCAAACAGAGTCTGGTACTTCCCTTGTACTTATTACAAGGCATTTATCATTTAGACACAAACAATTCCTGAAAAAAAAATTTTAGTCTCTTTCTCTGCCCTGATGGGGTTTAATAACAAGGAAATTATGTCTTATTTAAAAGTTTCCAAACTTGGTCATAAAATGATCTGGGCATGGTGAATTTTGAGGCAGCTATCTCTTTGGCTGTCTGTTCAATATCTTCTGCAGTTATTGATGGATTCGTTTTTATTATATCTGGAGCCAATTGTGTCTATTTTGTCTAATTTTTCAAACCTGTTGGTATAAAGTTGAACGTAGTATGTTTAAAAATCAATTGTAAAGTTTTCACAGTAGCTTTTGTTACTTTTCCTTTGGCATTCTTGATGCTATATGGATTTGTGTGGGTTTATTCTCTCCAAGTAAGGCCAGATTTTGGAACATTTTGTTTATCGGGCTTTTCAATAAACTAGGTTTGGGTTTATCAGGTCTCCTTTTTTCTATTCAGTTAGTTTCTCCTTGTGTTTGTATTCACTCCATCCTTTTCTTTAGGCTTATTCAGTTTTGTTAATTCTTGTTTTCTTACAAATGCACTTAAAGGTATCACTTTTCCTCTGAGGGAGACTTTGACCACATCCAATATTTTTTAAAATATCATAGTCTTAAAAGTTATTTCCTAAAGAAAGTGTGCTTTTAGTCTGAGTTTCCTTTTTTACAGCAGAAATTATTGATAAGAGTTTTCATGTTTGCATTTAAAATCTTCCAGATATAGTTTTGGCCATTGTTCACTTGTTAATACATAATTCCGATTTGAGAATAAGCCTCTTCTATGATTTTTACTTTAAGAGGTTGATGGAGCTTTTCTTTGTGACTCAGTGACTGAATTTTCTAAGTACTTTATGGGTATTTGGGAAAAATGTATTTTATGTTTGTTCGGCTAGCCATCCATATTTGTAAGTCTTGTTATAGATAATGTATATATCCAATATGCTTTTTTCTGCGTCATATTTTAAAAACCCTAATGAATTAGTTATATCTTTCACCGTGATTGTGGTTTTGTCAAACTCTTTTATTTTTTCGAATTTTGCTTTAAATGTCTACTATATTTTCTTTTATTAAAGAAAAAGTCATGCTTACTCTTATTTCTTTGGTCCATAGTTTTTACCAAAGCCCAGTATTCCTTTTTATCCTTTTTTTGCTCTGTATTATCTGTTATCTGATATAATATTTCTAGTCCTGATTCCTTATTAATAATAAGTATATTATTTATTTTTGTTCAGTTCTTTATTTTCTGCCTTTCTGTATCATTTTGTTTATAGAATATATATGTGTGTGTGTATATATACACATATACATACACACACATATATATATATATATATAGAGAGAGAGAGAGAGAGAGAGTTTGTTTTTACGTCTTAGAAATCATTGAAAAAAAATTGAATGAATTTAACGACCACAACATAAATAATTATTTAGATTTTCTTTTATTTTTACTTGTCTCTTTGCTAGCATATCTTCCTTTCTTCCTTTGTTTTTGTTTTGGTAGCGTCTCCCTGTCTTGTAAAAAATAGATTGAGTATTTGGGCGGTAAACCTATGAGTGTTTGTATTTCTGAAGAAGTCTTTATTTTACTACCCTCGATTTTAATTAATTTTAGTTAAAATTTTTGTTTTTACTTTTTGTGGTAGAAAATCTCAAACATATACAAATGGATAGAGAACAGTATGGTGAACTCTTTGTATGTGTATCCCAGCTTCTCTTGTTTTATCTCACCTGCCCCCACTCCTTCTACTTACACTCCTCTCTGGATTGTTTTGAAGGAAGTCCCAAAGAGCATATCATTTCATCCACAAATAGTAAACATTTTAGTATGTATTTCTGAAAGGTAATAAGATAATGACACTCTTGGAAACAACCATAATGACATTATCGTACTAAAAAATTTAACATTGCTCCCTTAACGCATTCAATTTAGGTTCACATTATTTGAATTTAACACTTTGAAGTCATTGCTCCATTGTTTACTCACACCTTGTTTTGCAGGGGAGAAGTATAATACTAAGTGTTCTTTGTAAACAAACTTGACTTTTGCTTTGTGGAAACTTGCATTATTTGATTTTTATTCTTGGGGTTCACATACTTCACGCCTGTCCTTATTTTCTGAGCTCTGACCACACTGACCTTCTTTTAGTTTCTTAATGTGCCCTGTCACAGGGCCTTTGTACAGGCTGTTCCCTCTAACTAGAATGCTGTTCTCCACCTACTCCAACCTGCCACTCCGTACTTCATCGTGTAGCCCAGAACTAGATAATGTGGCCACTCCTTGCTGCAAGTGAGGCTGGGAATGTGAATGCTTAGCTTTCCCAGCTTCTTTAGGACAGGCAGGAAAATGAGAAAGGGAATGAGAATGAGTTCTGGGTTGGTAACCATGAAGATTGGTAGGGATTTGATATTTTGCATGGTAGATCTTTCTCCATCCTTTAACTTTCAACCTAGCTATGATTTTACCTTTAAATAGCATCCAGTACAAACAGCATAAGATGGGTCTTGTCTTTGTAGCTAGTCTGACAGTCTCTGACTTTTAATGGCAGTGTTTACTCAACTTATATTTAGTGTAATTATTTATATAGTTAAGTTTAAATCTTCTATCTTGCTGATTGTTTTCTTTCTGGCCCCTCTGGTTTGTTGTTGTTCCTCCTTTCCTGTCTCTTTTTAGGTTAATCAAGTTTTTGTTGTTGTTTTGCTCTTTGCAAGGGTTCCATTTCTTCTATAGGCTTTTCAGATATACGTCTTCAAATAACTTTTTGTGTGTGTGGTTGCTCTAGGGATAATAGTGTGTCTCTTTAACTCAGCATCCACCATTACCAAGAACTAGTATTATATCCTTCATATATAATGTAATATCTTTACAGTAGTATAATCTCATTTATACCACTCTCATCCTTTGTCTATTAGTGGCATGACTTTTACATATATTCGGAACTCCATTCTACATTGTTTTATTTTTAGTTTACATTGTTTTATTTTTACTTCAATTAAAAAATATAACAGAAAATAGTCTTTTGTATTTATCTATTTACTTACTTTTTTGGAGAATTGTTCTGCCTGCCTAGAGATGCAAATTTGTTTTTAGTACTGTTTTTTTACTTTAGTAGCATGGGAGATTTGTCCATTCTCTTTTATTTATTTATATCAATATTGACTTATGGGTGTTTATTTTCTACTTTGCATTATAAGTCAATACTATTTTATTATATCAACCAAATTGTTCCAAGTTTTCACCTTCATTTTTGAAAGATATTTTTATTGTTTATAGAATTCTAGGTTGACCTTTTTTTTCCTTTGAGCATTTTAGAGATGTTGTTCCATTGTCTGTGGCCTCCACTGTTTTTCAGTAAAGTCAGTAGTAATCTTCTCTTTGTTCTTTTATATAAGATACTTCATTGTTTCCCCTTTGATGGTTTTTAAGTTTTTTTTAAAGTTTGTTTGTTGTACAGTTTCCATGTCTCTTCTGAAACTGGCCATCTGTTCACTCATTATATCCAGCTTGTCCTGAAGATTCTTTAATACATTTTAAAGTCCTCTTTTCGTTATTCCAAAATCCAGGTCATTTATGGATTTGCTTCCATTTACTGATTTTTCTCTTAAATATTGGTCAGATATCCTTTGCATGTATGGTGATTTCTTTTTTTAATTTTTATTGTACCCTGGATATCGTTGGTCATGCATTGTAGAGACTCTGGATTCCATTATCATTTTCTAAAGAGTCACATGTCTTGTTCCAGCAGCTAGTTAGATTACTGGTGGATTGTGAACTTGGGGAAGCTTGGTTTCACACTTTGTTAGGCAGGTCTCTTTTGCTTTTTCCCTTAGTACTAAGTGCACATCCTTTAGTCCTAGGACGTAGTCTTTACCCCTAAAGCATGGCCTTTCTGGGATTATGTTTAGAAAATGTGAGATGTTTACCAAGCTTCTCTAACTCAGGAGGATTCGAACTCTAAATATGATCTCCCCTGAGATGGGCAGCTGCTGAAGTCTACTCAACTCTTAAACTTTGCAGCTCTTGTTTTCCTCTTTGGCCCGTTTACAGTCTTGTCTGAACATCCACCATTCAGGGGTCAAACAAAGACTTGAGAGGAGTTTATATGCAGATTTTAGGGGTCCCACCTTTTGTGGCTTCCTTATTTCCGGGGTCTCCCCCCTTTAATTTCCAGCACCTCTGGGAGTCCCAAACTCTGTCCTCTGACTCAGGCCAGTGATACACTGGCTTCCTGCTTGAATTATACGTGTTTTCTGCCACGTGGGCTGGGAAGTTCCAGCAGGGCAAGAGCAGTATAAACATACATCTCCCCAGACATGATTTTCTTCTTCCAAATGTCAAATCGCCTTTGATTTCTGCCTGCCTTTCATCTTTCTCTGGTACCTTCAAATAGTTGGGTTTATTTTCTTTTCTTCTATTTTTGCCCAGAATTATAAGGCAGCCTAGTACAAGCCATATCAGAACTGGAGCTCAGGACTTAAGATACTGGAATACAGTTCCTTTTTAGTTTTACTAGAATTGAAAACCCAGCTTTTATTAATTAATTTGCAATAAGTCATTCTCTTCTTGGAGACACTAGTCTGGTATATGTGATCCACTTGGGGAGAATTTACTGTATTTATAAATGGGCTGATTCAAGTGTAAAATGATGGGTTTCTATAAGAATGCTTTCATCAAGTATCTTGCCTAAAGATTTTCAGCCTCTTCATAAAAATGTGGAATTACATTCATTTTTTTAAAAGGCAAATTGGGCAGGGTGGTATCAGTAGGATGCTTATTTTAGAGACTAAAGTTGAGGTTGATCTTTAGATTTTCAGAACATTTGAAGGTTTGAGGGAGAAAGAGTTAGACCAGAAGAGAGAAATGACTCACCGATATTATCGTTTTTGAAAAAACATTTTCAGGTCAGGTTAACCGGTCTTCCGACCCTATGCCTACAGGAGCGAGTGTTTCACAAGTCCTTTATCAAGAAGGTTCACAAAGGAGCTTAGAATTCCAATCTGTTCCTTAATCTGTCACTGAGAACAGGGTGAGTTCTTTAAAACTCACGCAATTCTAATTTTATCTAAACTTCATTAGCTTGTCTTAAAATAATTCCCAAGCCAAAGAATAATAGAAAACTGGCACTCATCACATCCAACCACCTTTATTTTACTAATGAGGAACCTGAGACTTTAGAAAGGATTCTCAAGGTCATTGTACTCATTAGCGGCCGAGCTGGGACTTGAACTTGTAGTCTTTGCTCTCCCCCATCCAGCATGTCATGTGCTGCAGACACCAAACATCTCTCTCCTTAGACCTTTCCTTTCCTTCCCTTATGCTGCAGGGGCTTCAGCATGGATTGAGTTCCCTGATGCAGTCCTGGCTTTACCTGGGCTTCACCTAACGTTTTTTTGTTTTTTTTTTTTTTTACTTCACTGCAATTTTGTGTGTGTGTGTCTGGTACGCGGGCCTCTCACTGTTGTGGCCTCTCCCATTGCAGAGCACAGGCTCCGGACGCGCAGGCTCAGCAGCCATGGCTCACGGGCCCAGCCGCTCCGCGGCATGTGGGATCCTCCCAGACCTGGGCATGAACCCACGTCCGCTGCATCGGCAGGCGGACTCTCAACCACTGCACCGCCAGGGAAGCCCCACCTAACGTTTTTAAACAGCTTTACTGAGATATAATTTACATACTATACAATGCACCCATTTTTCATTTCTCTTTTGTCACTGCCTGAAATCTAGATCTCAGATCTCAGAACATCAAATAGAGAAAGAAGGCTATTGCAAGTAAGACAACTGAGGGGTGCCCTTGACACTTCAAGGTGTATACCCAGAAGTAGATGCACTCCTATTTCCCAGAAATGACAACCCCAGAGACCCGTATTTCTAAGTTTCTGGCCCCAGATCTCTTGGAAATCTTCCCCTACCCATCTGTAGCTCTTCTCAGCTTTGGTGCTGGGTTTTTCATCTTATCTAAGATTTGTGTAAGTGTGTCAGACTGGCACACGTAGGCTGTTGAGTCTGATGCCTGTATACAAAGGAAGACTTTCCAATCCACTTCCAGAATTCCGTTTCTGTCTCTGACACCCTTCCTTTCCCCTGTAACACAGCACTTAGAAGGAAAATTATCTGAGCTGTCTTTGGCATAAAAAGCAAATGAAAGAACTCACGTTAATTTGTTCATCCAGTAACTATGCTTGAGCACCACCTGTGCTGGGCGCAGGGGATGCAGAGAGTGAAAACAGACTGAAGAAGCTCTGCCCTCACGGAGCTCCCAGGAAATTAGGTGTCCAGCTTTCTGGTGGGTAGAGGTTTTTTTACTTGAAATCCATAAATGCCCATGGGTGGCGGGGGTGGGGGGGGGAGTAGAGGCAGGAGGCTCCTTACAAGTGAGGAAGTTTACAGATGAGAAAGTTGAAACTCAGAGAGGTGATGGGAGTTACCCGAAGTGCCGTGGCCAACTAGTAGCCCGGCCAGAATAGGAACTCCAGTCTCCCATCTCCCTGATCCCACGTGCTGTAGCCCACTCCCCTGGTTCCGCCCCAAACCTCCCCATTTACCACCAGTTTTGCTCCACACAGCCAAATAGACTGACCAACGCAGGCATAAGCCCTGAAGTCCTAGCTACTGGCTCTCCAGCTCCTAACCCAATAGGGTCCGAAGGTCCCTGAAAATATTTCTGAGAAACGTGCCATCATTATCAGATGGCAACCTTGACATGTCAGGGTACCCTGGATCCAAGCTAGGATCACCCCAACGCTGAATAGAAGACTTACGGGCATATCAAGACAGGCTGGAATGTGCAGTCTGGGGCTCTGGACTCTTGTGTTTCAGCTGATCAGGCTGAAGGGGCAGCGGGGCTTTGCCAGGTTTAACTGCACGAGCTGTAGAAACAGGACAATGGCAATACTTTTCTAGGACTGCATCAGATAAACTGGGACAGCTGCAATATTTCCTAAGCAAACTAGGTTACCCTCCCGCTGCTGCTGCCACCCGAGGGCATTGGGCAGCTGGGTGACCCAGAAATGGTCATCTCCTTGTCCGGCTCCATCTGGAATTCCAGCCCCTAATTCCAGGGCACTGACAAAAGACAGGCTCTTTAGGTAGAAGCGAGCTTTACAACACCAAAGGGAATTGAACCCATTCTTGTTAGAGGAACCTCGTCCCAAACAATAAGGGAAAGAGGTGTTTTGACTGTCTTAAAACAAGACAGAATGAGGAAGTGAAATGACAATAAATCTTTCCCATCTACTTTTATGTTTTGTAGTCTGGAGAAGCAGAAATAATTATAGGAAAGTGTACCATGTTAGGGGGAAAAAGAATAAGCTTGATGTCAAGAGACATTGATTTGAGTCGCTCAACCTGGAAATATTATTTCCTCTGAGAGCCTAACTTTTTCAGTGGCACAGTGAGAGGGTTGGCTTAGATAATCTCTAGGGGCCTTTCCTGCTCCGAGAGTCTGTGACTGTACGTTACCTCTAGTTAACAGTAAGGGTTTCTGCTGCTCACTAACTGATGACCTTGGGCCGGTCGTTTCCCTGCCCTGAGGATCAGTTTCCCCATCAGAGAAAGGAGAGGGTGGTTATGCCCCAGTGCTCTAGCTTCGAGAGGCTCCAGGACTCCAAGGGTAGGAGAGAGAAGCTCTGTCTACCTTACTGGTGAAATGTGTCCACCGTGGCAGCAGTAAATCCAATATAAATACAGTGATGCTAAAGTAAAGAGATATCAGCATGTGAGAAAAGACGAATGTTGAAGCTCTTCAATCCAGACTTCCTCTAGAAGCATCACGCATGCACACACGTATGTTTTAATACACTTAAAAGCATCTTTTTTTAATAATTAAAAAAAAATTTTTTTTTGGCCGCACCTCGCGGCGCGCGGGATCTTAGTTCCCCAACCCGGGATCGAATCCGCGCCCCCTGCAGTGGAAGCGCAGAGTCCTAACCACTGGACCGCCAGGGAAGTCCTAAAAACATCTTTTTTTTTTTTTTTTTTTTTGCGGTACGTGGGCCTCTCACTGTTGTGGCCTCTCCCGTTGCGGAGCACAGGCTCCAGACTCGCAGGCTCAGCGGCCATAGCTCACGGGCCCAGCCGCTCCACGGCATGTGGGATCTTCCCGGACCGGGGCACGAACCCGTGTCCCCTGCATCAGCACGCAGACTCTCAACCACTGCGCCACCAGGGAAGCCCAAACATCTTTTTTAATAAATGAAAGGCTCTTTCACTCTTCTTGGTGCGACTTATAGTTTATTTTAAAATTACTTTGTCAATTACTAGCTCTGCAACCTTGACACAGTCTTCTAAGTGCTCTAAGCCTCAATTTCTTCATCTGTCAAGTGGAGATGATGGAAACTGTGTCAAGGGGTTGATGCGGGCAGCAAATGAAGTACATAAAGTACAGCAGGTTGGTCTGGAAATTGGGTTCCGGGCGGCCTGTGGGGAGCACAGATTCTCCACGGCGTGACCTGAGGGCGGTGCCCTCACCTCTGTGGGCTCGGGTCTCACCATCGGTAAAGAGTGACAATAATAGATAATAGTAATAGACCCTAGAGGATCATTTTGCATGGGGTGAGGCAATTCAGAGCACAGCTCTGGAGCCACAGTTGTAAGGGTTCGAAGCCCTGCTCTGACATTTACCGGTTGCATAACCTCAGGCAATTTCGTGAACCTTTCTGTGCCTTGGTTTCTCCATCTGAAAATGGGAGGGATCGTGGCACCCGTCTTACAAGATTTTCTTGAGGATTGAGTTAATACATGTAAAGTGCTAGAACAGTAGCTGGTACTTAGGTAACAATAAATAAGTTGTGTGTTTTGTAACGTATAAAACAGTCAACAAGAGTAATTTAACAAAAAATTCAACCAAAAGTACAAGTCATAAAATAGTCTTTCTCTCATGGAGAGACACAGACAGTACAGAGAGAAAGAAAGAAAGAAGGCGTATCTCGCTTTACTGCATTTCACAGATATTGCTTTTTTTTTTTTTTTTTTTTTTACAAATTAAAGATTTGTGGCAACCCTCCATCAACACCATTTTTCCAATGGCATTTGCTCACTTCGTGTTTCTGTGTCACATTTTGGTAATTCTCGCAATGTTTCAGATGTTTTCGTTATTATTATAGGTACTAGGGTGATCTGTGATTGGTGACCTTTGATGTTACTCTTGCAAAAAGATTGACTCGCTGAAGACTCCGATGATGGTCAGCATCTTTAGCGATAAAGGGTTTTTTTTGGGTTTTTTTTTTTGCGGTACGTGGGCCTCTCACTGTTGTGGCCTCTCCCATTGCGGAGCACAGGCTCCGGACGCGCAGGCTCAGTGGCCATGGCTCACGGGCCCAGCCGCTCCGCGGCATGTGGGATCTTCCCGGACCGGGGCACGAACCCGTGTCCCCTGCATCGGCAGGCGGACTCTCAACCACTGCGCCACCAGGGAAGCCCCAGCAATGAAGTATTTTTAAATTGAGGTATGTACATTGATTTTTTTAGACATAATGCTACTGCACACTTAATAGGCTGCAGAATAGTGTAAACATAACTTTTATATGCACTGGGAAACCAAAAAATTCATGTGACTCGCTTTATTGCGATATTTGCTTTATTGTGGTGGTCTGGAAGTGAGCCCACAGCATCTCCGAGGTATGCATGCATTAAGTCTGGTGGAGATAAATACGATGGAGCAGAATTACATGGAGCAGGGGAAGGGGTGATGGAGAGTGATGGAGAGGGGGTCTCATTGGATTGTCATCCCGAAGGAGGTGACATTTTCAATAAAGAGCTGAACGGAATGGCGGAGTGCGCCTGAGGCCATGTGGGACCCAGGGTTCCTGGCGGAGAGAGCAGTGAACGTAAAGGTCCTGATGCTGTGGGCTTCCCTGTGGTGCAGTGGTTGAGAATCTGCCTGCTAATGCGGAGGACCCAGGTTTGAGCCCTGGTCTGGGAGGATCCCACATGCCATGGAACAACTAGGCCCGTGAGCCACAACTACTGAGCCTGCGCGTCTGGAGCCTATGCTCCGCAACGAGAGGCCGCGATAGTGAGAGACCCGCGCACCGTGATGAAGGGTGGTCCCCGCTCGCCGCAACTAGAGAAAGCCCTCGCACAGAAACGAAGACCCAACACAGCCAAAAATAAATAAATTAATAAACTCCTATCCCCAACATCTTCTTTAAAAAAAAAAAATTAAAAAAAAAAAAGGTCCTGATGCTGAAATGTGATTCCACTGCTAATAATAATGGTCATAACAGTACATAAAACAGTGCTCTTGTAACGCGTGTGCCGAAGATGTTCAAGACATCTCTCGGCACATTTGCCCCTCCTAGTCCTCTAAGTTATTATCACCCGCGTGTGCTTTAAAATGGCTGTTGACTGTCTTCAAAGAGGGAATAAAGAAAAGATGGCAGGGCTTCCAGCTTGAAATGCTGTCTGGTGAATGGCTCCTGGTGTAGCCTCTTCCAACTTTCCATCAAGAGGCCTATGAAGACACAAGGAAGTACGACCACGCGTGGACGGCTGGGTGAGTCCACCTGCTGTGGACTCAACGGTGAGTCAACCTGCTGTCAGAATCTTGGAGGAATTTCCACTAATTACAAAGTTGTTGGAACGGGATTAAAAATGTAACTTGGCATCCAATGTGCAGAATGAATGTATGCAGGATTAGCATTCACTGTTATTTCAGTGGCTGCCCACTGATTGAGCAATCATGGCTTCCAGACAAACTGGGCATCCATCTTCTCTCCAAGTGACAAGTCTTTGGCCCTTCCCTTCCTGACTCTTCCGTGCAGACTCTAGAAAACAGGGAAGGGGGCAAAGACATGGGCGATGGCACAGTACATCTTAGAGTCTGTGATGTCCATGAGGAAATAGTTTTAGATAAGCGTGGAGTTAGGAAGAGCCTTGGGAACAAATACGCTGGTGGTTAACAGCTTTTTTTTTTATACTGTTTTCATTAAGGAAGTCTTCGAGAACCAGTCAGTGGGTGCAGGAGAAAATCCCATCACAGTCCAGCAGAATCAGCTGCTCTGGTCTGGACTCTTAGTGGTTGTCGGGTAGGAAAAACCAACCTAAAATAGGAATGTATTGGCTCATCGTGTGTAATGAGTCAGGCACGCCTGGATCAAGGTGGTGGAATGATGTTTTCAGTTCTCAGTTCCGCACCCCCCCCCCAATTTTCTTGACTTCATTCTTGGGCAAGCTGTTGCCATATCAGGGGGAAATGGCCCCCCAAACCCCCAACCTGCATAATCCTTACAGCTTTGTATCCCAGAGGAAAGTGAGTCCTTATCTTTCCAGCAAATGTTCCCAGGTTCTGGTTAAAATCCCGGTTGACCTGTCTTGGTTTGGCCCATATCTAAACCAACTTCAGGGGGCTGGGGGTCCTCTGATCAGACTGATCGTGCAGTTGCGACTCAGGGGAGGGGGGACCACCCGTCTGAGCCGCCAGGGTGATGGGGAGTTGCCATGGAAAGAGGCTGAGATGGTTCCCTAAAGTTAGGGATTCTAGGCAGATGAAAACTCACACCCATTCCACCTGTGCTAGGTGATGCCAGAGCAAGTAGGAGTAAAACCTACATCCAGAAGAATCCAGTTAGTCATGAGGATGGTAAATTGAGAATTTTTCCACGTATTCTGAGGATCATGCTAGAGACAAGAGAGGGAGAATGAGAGATCAGAGATCGAAAAGACAGAAGAGTGGCTACAATTCGAGCTGTTCTTAAAGAAATTCCACAACAATCTTAGAGGCCTGAGAATCAAGGATATGAACAGATCACTTTCCCAGAGCTCCCCTGGAGTCCTTGTTAAAAGAATACTCATTACAGGCAAACATCAAAGGGAAAGACCTGCGCCTAGAGCACCTTGCCAGATGACTGGAGTATACCAACAAGGTTAAAACATTCAGGAAGCATCAGTTATTTGAGGTGATGTTAAAATGATTGTATATCCAAAGTAATAAAACTCAGGCTGGCCTTTGCCTTTTGTCTGATATCAAAGGCCAGAAGACAAAAGAGAAGTGTCCCATGGTTGTGATTTTGTGAGCCGGGAACTTTACACCCAGACAAAACATCTTTCACCTCCAGAGACAAGTGAAGTCGTTTTTGCATGTGCATGATCTTGGGAAATAATAGATGTGAAGTTCTAGCCAACCAAGAGATCACGGAAGTTAGGAACACAGGCTGGCAGTCCTTGCAGTGGAGGTGTTGGGCCCCCATCCAGAGGTCCGGAGGGGTAGCCCCTGCGCGGGACCCCTCACCTGGGCTGAATGAGCCACTCACGGGGACTGTCACCCAGTCCCAGTGTCATCTGGATGAAGCTTCAGAGGCAGGGATCTCCTAATTTATTATTACCCTACTTGATTTGGTCAGCTCTGTCAAGGCATATCAGAAATTCCTTGAGAAAAGCTTCCTCCTCAGGAAAGCACAGGCCAAAAAAGACAACATAAACTAAGCACAGCATTTACTGCATGCTTACTCTCAGCTGGGCCCTTTGCAAAACGCTTAATGTAAGTTATTTCAGGTGAATTTCACCACTGAATTCAGAAGTCCAATTAAATAGGGTTTACAACTGCACTTGAGAAAAAAATGCAAAGGCTGCGTCTTTTGTTCTGGGTGATTTTTTTTCCTGCTTTTAGTGTTATATATATATTCCTATCTCTAATGACTCTGTATTACTTTTTAAATGAAAACAAACAATATACACTTAAAATAGAAAAGACAGCATGCATTAAACCAAATGCATGGGCCGAAGCACACAGCCATACGTGAACTCACACTTAAACACAACGCACCAGCCTGCTCTCTGCTTCACGTACAAGCTTTCTTTATTTCTTTTCTTCCTGCATCTGTATTTTTCTTGCACAGCTCATATACACACAGTTCATTCTCTCTCTCTTAAACACACACACACACACACACACACACACAGACTTTGGTCACTTCTTTATTTCCGTCTTCCTCTCCGTCCAGCTGTCTCACACACCAACCTCCAGTCTCACGGTCATCTCTCTCCCTCCTCCCTCTGACCCTCTGGGCTCTGCACACAAACACAAGCCTTCAGTAGCAGCTTCTCCCTTTCTGTGTCTCTTTCATTCACAGACACACGCGCGGCCAGGCGACCTCAGTCCCTTCCTTTCTTCTCTTTGTGCCTGAGCTCCCATCCATCTCATTCGCCTCCCTTCCTCCCTCCTTCCCCTCCCCACCCCCCATGCACACACCCTCTCCTTGATTAGTTTTATGCACTTACAGCCGCAGGAGTTATGGATTCAAGTATCCAAACACCACAGCCCTCCCCCCACTGCTTCTCTTCCAGGCGAGCATCCTAATTAAAATGTTACCGGTCTCATTGACACCAATAGACACAAGCGCCAGGGTTGGAAAAAAAAAATGGAAGGATAATAACGTGGTTACCTTCCTCTAGCTGGATGAGTCCTCTGTGGGCTTTCTCTGGTTTTCCACCAGCTCTTTGCCACTCTGGGCACCGTAGACTGGGGACAGCTTGCTTTTTGTCCATCCCTCTGGGTAAGATGATGAATTCTTTATCTAGACCCTTAGGAATAAACGTGCACTGTGATCACAGCTTGGCTCAGCTCCGTGGACCCCAGAAACTTTTGAAAAAGCTCCTTTGTTCCTTGTCATTTGTAAACGAGACCCAGCTCTGGCCCTTCCCGCCTCCCATGATGCAGGGTGGACACAGGCCATGTTTGATGGAAGGGGGTGAGCCCAGGCCTGTCTCCCTTGTCCAGCTCATGTTTCACGTTCGCTCTCCATTGCCTTTGCCATTTTCGCCTTTCCTGCAGACCAGGCTCCATGGAATTCCCCTGGGATCCACCTCCTCCAGGTTTAGAGCGCTTTAAACCAAAGCGGATGAATCAGGTCCATGCAGCGCTTTGTGACAGTATAGGATCAGTGGTTATGGCACTTCTGTTGCTTTAGAAAAATCACGGCCCCGAAGCCTGCAGGAGTGTTTTGGTGTCATTGCCTCCCGGGTGGTGGTGGACGCCTATATTGCCAGCACAGTGCCCAGGAGCCGTCTTTGTAATGAGGTGGTGAGGGCAGGAACCTTCTGATGAACTTCAGAGAGAGGCACGTGGGCAGCGGCTGCCGGTGGGTGGCTTGCTTTTGGTGTGATGGGAACCCACGAGTCATGGCTCCCTCCTGGTGTTGCTTCAGGACTTGGACAGGTCTTGCATTATAGGGAATATTTATGCCCTGTCCCGTGATGCTCAAGGATGGGTGGGTTCCTCTGGTCCACATGAAGAGGGGACCCGTGACAGCCAAAGGGTTGAAGAGAGTGGCCTGATAAGAACTGTGTATTTGGTCTATCCCCAGTTCCTGAAGCAGAGCTCCTAAAACTTTTGTGATTTCCTAAGGGTGAGGGATGATAGGAACATCTTTTATTTTAATGAAGAGACTCTTGGTGGGACCCTAGATAGCTTAGGATGGGCACTGGTCACCGAAAAGACCAAGCCATGACTAGAAGCTTGGAACTTTTGCTATTCTCACACCCCCTGCCCTGCCCTCCAGAGAAGGGAGAAGGGCAGGGGATTGAGTTCAGTCACCAGTGGCCAGTGATTTCATCCGTCGTTCCTATGTGATGAGAGCTCCACAAAACCCCTAAACAATGGGATTCAGAGAGCTTCTGGGTTGGTGAACCCTCTGATGTGCTTTGAGGGTGTGCGTCCGGAGGGGTCATGGAAGCTCTGTGCATCTCTGCCCTCCCTTCCCTCGACCTGTAGATGTCTTCCATCCGGCTATCCCTGAGTTGCATCCTTTATAATGAACTGGTGACAACAGCTAAAGCATGTTCCTGAGTTCTGTGAGCTGTTCTAGCAAATTATCAAACTGAGAAGGGGATCATGGGAACCCTGGGTTTATAGCCAGTTCGTCAGAAGTAGGGGGGGCCCAGGAGTGGGACTTGCCATTGGAGTCTGCAGTGGGGGCGGCCCTTAACTTGTGCGATCTGACACTGACTCCAGGTGGATAGCGTCATTGTTGAATTGAACTGAGGGCACCCAGCTGGTGTCGTCCCCAGAGAACGGGAGAACTGCTTGGTGTGGAAACCCACGCATTCGGTGGTAGAAGTGTTGTGAGTAAAAACAGCTCATTGAGAGCACATGAGAACCACTCCCCGGAGCCTGAAAGCCATTGTCTGCATCAGACGCACAGGGTGGCCATCCCCCCTGAGCACAGCCACGTGAGGAGCAGCGTCCCCAAGAGGATCCTGGTGACCACCACACGGCTGGCCCCCTCTGTCCCCCAGCACAGCACGGGACGTGTAGGTCTAGGTTTGATATCGGAGCCGAGCTGGAGTCCTGGCCAGGACTGGTTCTCCCTGCAGGTGTGGGGGGGCCTGTCCGAGGGCGGGCAGGGGAGAGCTGCACGGTGCCACTATCCCTTGCCCAGGAGCCTTAAGAGGCTTCCTGAAAGCCCAGCCCTCAGCTCCAACAGCATCATTTCGGCCCCCGGTGCTCTGAGCCAGCGCGGGTGGAACCCTGGCCTGGGCAGGACTTGCTGGAGGATGTTTAAACCTCTTGTGGGTGCTGCCAGGTGCCTCTTCAAGATCTTCTCTCAGGCTGCAGAGAGAGCGTGGTCCGTGCTTCTCGGAAACAGTGACAGTCCTGGAACCAGGGGACGCAGGTGCGAGTGCAGGACTTTCCCCTCCATCACAGAGCCCCGTCCTCTGCTGGCCTTGCAGGCTGGTCCTCGCGTGGCGGGATACCCATCCTGGTGGCAGGTGGCAGGTGTCTGGATACTTGCTTCTCCCTGGGGTCTGTCCTCCAGCGCCTCAAGAAGTGCAGCCACAGGGGGACAGTGACAGACAGGTGTTGGGTGAACAAGGGAACAGAAGAGGAGAGGCGTGGAAAGCTCCTTCTCTGTGCTTGACGGCAGGGGCCCGTGGGCAGCGGAGCAGTGGACCTGGCGCAGCGGGGCCAGCGAAGGCCAGTGAGGGGTGAGGCTGCAGGGACACCCAGTGCATGGTTCCTTCTTCCCTCGTCTCCCTGAGCCGGCTCTGTAGAAAAGTTCTCGAGGCAGAGAGTCTCAACGAACTTCCTGCCCAAGGAAAATGGGATTTCCCCCAGAAGTTATCAGGTGCCTGAGGGTCCAATGAGCACAGAGGAAAGAGGGCAGACTCGGTTCCTTTCCAGCCACCCAGCATTGGCTGGGTGACTTTGAGTAGGTCAGGGAACCTCTCTGAGCTTCCTATTCTGCATTTGTAGAATGGGGGTCACAATAGTGTTTACGACACAGCATCACTTGGAGGTCCAAATGAGCCCTGCGTGTGGTACCCTGTAAACCCGTGGAGTGTTATGCAGTGATAGCTAACTCTGTACGTTCCTCTGTTTTATGGCTGTGGTCCTTACATACCTGTTTTGCCTAAATAGCCTTATGCGGGCATGGGGAGGGGAGGCATATTGAGGACTAAAGGGGCAGCGAAGAAAGCCGTCGGAGGGGAGAGGGAGAGGAGAGGGTGGACCCCCGAGGGACCCCAATATTGAGCTCACGAGGCGTGTCCTGCAGCTGTCACCCCGGGATGTCCATGCTCACCCTGACCCCGTGACGAAGCTTCTCCACGTCCCACCGGGGACGGGGCTTGAGAAGGCCAATGAGGAGGGGCTGCGAGAAGCTCCCCCCACCCTCCATTCTGTCGGGGATGAGACAGGAGCCAAGCCACGAGCAGGCCTTTGCCCGACCATCTCCGAGGAACATCCTGCAATTAAAGGCCTGACAGGTACCATCTGTCGTCGTCTTCTCCAGTCGCCCAGGGCGCAGGGATTCAGAGCTGCCACACTGTGACACTCTGCAGTGATCGTGTCACCTCTGGTTCCTTCCAGAAAGTCATTAAACAGACCCATGTGGGAGCTGCTCCAGCGTCTGCAAACTTCCTCCAGGGCAGGCAGTGCAGAGGTGTTAAGAACACACTAGGATTCCTCAAGTTCAAGGGAGCCTGTGTGAGGCGAGGTGGGAGGAGTATGGAGTCAGACAAGGATGAGCCAGACTGGAAGCTTACGTGGACTCGCCTTGCCTTTCCTCCGTGGATCCCTCCGTCTAAGGCTGAGCCCCAGATCTTCTTTAGGACCCCCCAAATCGCAGAGAGGATTAGAGTGTGACTGAAGCCAGAACTTGGCCATAGGTCATCTGTTTGGGAGGGGTCCAGGGGGCAGGAGCGAGGAGTGGGCACAGTGCCGCTGGCACAGGATGTGGGAGTGAGCGGGTTATCCTGTGGGAAACTGGAATCCAGCCCCCGGGGGACCCTCCGGGGCACCACGCGGCACGCGCCCCCAGACTGCTGCCCTGGGAGGTGCAGGGAGGGGCTACCATTTGGCCACCTGTTCCCAGCACCTGCTGCGTTAGTTCCCGGCACTTCTGGGTTGCATTTGAACGTGACTGGGCAAAACCCTGAGGCAGTAAGGCAGGCAGACACCTGGCACATTTGACATGGGAGGCTGGCAACTCCGAGATCTGTCCGTCAGGGGCCTGGACATGCGGTGGGGTGGGTGAATCGCATGGGCGAAAAGAAGCTAGTTCTTCCTGGGAAATGTGGCTTTTCCATCCAGGCACAGGAAGGCAGCCACAGCACCTGCTTTGTCCTTCCGACAGACTCTCCCTTCTCCTTTGAGAATCAGCTCATGGATTCTGGGCTTCAGGTTGGCTCTGCTTGGCCAGGTGCAGGGAGATGCCTCTGAACGCCTTCTCGTGGCATTCCTACCTGGCTCTTGGACAGCTGTGTCCCACTGCTGTCCTACTGCTGCTCTGCCCGTCTTTTTTCTTTTCTTTTTTTTAACCACACTACACGGCCTGTGGGATCTTAGTTCCTGACCAGGGATTGAACCCGGGGCCCTCGTCAGTGAAAGCGCAGAGTCCTGACCACTGGACCTACCAGGGAATTCGTTGCTTGCCTGTCTTATACGTGGCTTCCTGGGGGACGAGGAGCCATCACTGCTTCACCTTTGTTCTCTGAGCCCCTGGCGAACTAGCTGACCTATAGTAATCGTTGGTTCGCTGTTTCTTTCTTCATTCATGCATCCAACAGTGCCCAGTACAGAAAGTGCTTTTACTCATGACCATGGATTGAGCAGGGGAGTAGCAAGGTCTGAGCGTCAGGGAGCCTTGGAAGATAAGTGGTGAGAGCACAGGTGTCCATCGGGGACCATTGCAATGACCCAGGAAGAGGTGATTGAGACCTGGCACCAGGGCGCAGGTAGGAACGATGTAGAGAGTTTCATGGTTGAGGGAGGTGTTTCTGGACTCAGCATCTGCCTTGGGTAAGGGCTTTGGCAGTGGGTGGAGCACACGAAGACATGGTCCTCAGCAGCTGTACGCAGACTAGGTAGGGGCATGGCATCCCTCCGCTGTTGAGGACGCTGGGGCACCGCCATCTCCCCCCTCCTCCCAGCTCCATAATCGTTTGGGCCTCTTGCCCCAGAGTGATGGGCCAGGAAGCAGCTACTCGCGGAAAAGCAACCTAGACCCCGTATCCTAGAGCCACAGCCGCTCAGCAAGTCCCCTTCATCCCAGAAGGCTTTGTTTGTTTTTCTTTTTAAGCTCTGATGAGTTTTATTCTTTCGACATTAGGAGATGTGAAAATTTTTTTTGTTGGATTATAGTTGTTTTACAATGTTGTGTTAGTTTCTACTGTACAACCACCCAGAAGGCTTTTAACGAAAGGCTTATCAGTTTTTAATTGGCTGTTCTGTGATTTGTGGTTCAGGGTGACGTTGAATTTTAGCAAACAGCGCCAGCCTTGTTCCCTTACAGATGACTGTGGAAACTGCAGAGATACATGAAAAAGATGTTGTGCTGTTTAAATTATTGAAAAACTGGGCATAACCTAAATGTACAATGACAGGGCTTAGTGAATTAATTGAATGATGTGCATAAAACTACAATCATCCATGTGTATTACCAACAATAATGTTTAAATTAGGGGCAATATGAATACCCAGCAATAGGGGATTCACTAAAACAAACACACCAACAGGCACCCGGTTGTGTGTGGTCCATCCAGACAGTAGAAAGTAATGAGGCACTAAATTGCCCCCCATTCCATTAAATATGTTGCCAGTGTGTATGTGTTGACATGAAGGTCTGTTCAGAATATACTGAATGAAGTGAGCAAATCAAGAATTAGTATACTCACCATGATCAAATTGTTTTCACTATAATTATTTCAGTGTGAGTGAAAAGATCTGGAATAATCATCTCCAAATGTTGACTGGAGTTATTTCAACAGGATTATGAGCGATTCACCCCCTTTTGGGGGGTGTCTGTGGTTTCTATATTTTCTACAAAAATTGTTTCATTTGTGTGTATAGTAATTAAAAAAAATAGTTTTGGGGGGGCTAAGTGTGAAAATTAGCAGCCCTCTCAGTGTTTACACAGTTTGATGTAGTTATATTCTGCTCACCACGCAATAAGATAAAAAAGCCCAGCCGCTGACTGCACAGGCCACAGTGAGACAGATTTTCTGCGAGGATTCCGTTCCAGCCCTCTTCTCCCCAGCAGTGCCGGAGAGCGTGGCTGCAGGGATTAAGCGTGCGGGTGGAAGTGGGCTGAGGCCCAAGGATTCGGCCAGCGGGAGCCCAGGGGAGATTTTCCCTCTTTGTATTTGGTGGCCATGGAGAGGGAGCAGTTCTGACATAGAGGCATGGACCTGTGACCTGGGTTCAAAGTTCTTTGCGAGTTAAGGAAACGGAGAAAGACATTCGAATTGGAGCTCAGGTAGAAGGTAAGGACATGCCAGAAAAGTCAGGAAAGTTCCAGAATTGCTCGTAAAGAGGGCCCAGGAGAGAGACAAAGGGACACCCTGGTAGGAGCTAATTACTATTCTAATTGTGTCAAGCTAATTAAGTAATGAAACTAGGTACCTGTGCTTTGCCTGCCTGTGTCTATTGTTCCCTTTATCATTTTAAACCTTGAGAGCATGTGAATTCTCAGTGACTCTGTAGGCATGAGGATGTAAGCTTGAGCACAGACGGACTGGGAATGGGCAGTGGTTTGGGGATTTGTGAAGTGTATCAGTTATCTATTGCTGCGTAACAAACTATCCCAAGACCTAGTGAATTAAAACAACAACACGTTATTATTTCTTGCAGTTTTGAGGGTTGGCTGGATGGTTTTTGCCTGAGGTCACCCCTGTGGTTGCATCGTCTGGGGGGGCGGCGGTTGGGGGTTGGGCTCATCTAGGCCCCAAAGTCTGGGCTTCTCTCTTCTGTGATCCCATCAATCAGTAGTCTAGGCCAGGCTTCCTTACGTGGTGGCTAAAGAGTTCTGAGAAGGCTGAAGCTGAAGCTTCCAAGCCACTCAAGGCCTAGACCCAGACCCGGCAAAGCGTTGCTTCTGCTTCAGAGTGTCGCCAAAGCATTTTACAAGGCCAGCTCAGATTCAGGGGGAGGGAAGGCAGACGCTCCCTCTAGATGGAGTCGACACTGCAGGTATAGGAATGGGAGGAATTGTTGGCGATCATCTTTGTGGACAATGCAGCACAGAAAGGAAGTCTCCAAGATAATCTCCACTCCAAAGAGGTGACACCCCCGTTACATAAGGCCCCCGTAACAAGGCTGGGATCACAGAGTGTTTTGGGGGTGCTCAACTAGAATAGTGGACATGCAGTGACCATCTGTCCCAGCTAGTCCCCAGGGAGACAAAAAGGAAAAAGATGGGATGTGGTGGGGTTATAAAGGCTGCAGCCCCTGGAGCTCTGCTGGTCAGCTGGGCTGGTCCAGGGCTGGCTCTCAGCCGGGCACGATGCTGCCCTAAGAGTCCTCTGGGGCTTCCCTGGTGGCGCAGTGGTTAAGAATCCGCCTGCCAATGCAGGGGACACGGGTTCGAGCCCTGGTCCGGGAAGATCCCACGTGCCGCGGAACAACTAAGCCCGTGTGCCACAACTACCGAGCCTGCGCTCTAGAGCCCGCGAGCCACAACTACTGAAGCCCGCGTGCCACAGCTACTGAAGCCTGCGCGCATAGAGCCCGTGCTCCACAGCAAGAGAAGCCACCGCAATGAGAAGCCTGCACACTACAACGAAGAGTAGCCCCTGCTCGTCGCAACCAGAGAAAAGCCCGCGTGCAGCAACGAAGACCCAAAAGCAGCCATAAATAATTTTTTAAAAAAGAGTCCTCTGAAGTCTCTCCTGTGGACGATAATTGGTGAATGGCAGCAAGAATCCTGCCCCACCTCCTGAAGGACAGCCGTGTCGGTCAGGCCTCTGGCTGAGATGCGCTCCCTCACAGATACTGGGAACAGGGATGGGGCGGTGTTTTGGGGACCGAGGGCTGAGTTTGTCTCAGGGCCCGTGACCCCAGCGTTCCACAGTGTTATTGCAATAACAGCAATGATGATGGTGGTGGTGGCGGCAGCAAACACTGGCAGCCTTCATATGTCTTTCAAAACAACCCTATAAAGAAGATACTCTTATTAGGCCCATTTTACAAATGACACAACGGAGGCACAGAGCGGTTAATTAACCTGCGCAAGGTGGAGCTACAAGTTGAACCCCAACCGCCTGGCTCCAGAGTCTGTGCCCCACTAACAGTCAAGCTCTGTTCTCCCCTATTTTGTGGCCCTAGTGCCCATAAGGTGCGCTTGGCGATCTCACTTACAGCAGACTGTCACGGGGAAGACTAGTGATGTCGCTGTTGATTACGCGATAGTCTTCCAGAATGAATTGGATGCGTCCTCTGGGGGTGGTATTATTGGCGCCCTGTCCCTATTGAGTCTAGAGTAAAGGGAAGGGGATTCAAGGGCAGCAGCGCGCTGAACCCCAAACCTGCCCATCCGGAAGTGAGAACGGTGGGACCGGATGCAGGTTACTGGGGATTCATACCTGAGGACAAACCAGTGGACTGTGTTCTATTAGCCTGGCTGGGCCTGAAGCCGTAGGGGTGGGTGAGGTCACTTCCACAGTCTCCCCCCGCCAGCAGCCCACGTTCCACCAGGTGCAGTGTTTCTGGGGGGCAGGCAGTGGACACCACCCCAAGGGGCTCTGCCGCCTCCCCCAGCTGCCTGGCCCAGCCATAGAGAAGAGCGCTGGGAGTCCTGAGCCAACCTGAGCAGCAGGGGAAGGGCAGGGGCTGGGGGGCAGCCCAGAGGTGGGAGCCTCCTGCAGCCCACCTGCTGTGCCCCCTCCCATCTTCCCCAGAGCCTCTCAAGAGGCCACTTTGCATCCCCAGGCTGTCCCGTCTCTCTGGCTAATTTTCATCCAGCTCTTGAATGACCTCCGTGCTGATGTCACTGCTGGAGTGGGGTGGGGTGATGGGGAGACGCTCCCCTCCCCGCCCCCCTGCTTTATTCTTTGCTTGCCAACCCCAGAGCCTCCAGAAGTACTGCGGCCGCTCCAGGGCACAGAAAGGCAGAGGTGTCTACCAGAAAGCTGGATTCACAGAGCTGCAGCCTTTAGCCATATAAATATTAAATCACTGAAGAGCCAAAATCCTCTGGGAGGGGCTGTCTCTGAGGGGAGGGGGAGCCATCCATCATGAGGATGCTTAGACCTGGGGGGAGGAGAGGGCAGAGGGAGGGAGGGGGGAGGGAGGGATGAAGATGTCCAAGACCTGGGCAGCTCTCAGTCGATGTGAAGGCCAGACCTGGCTGGAATATTAGAGGTTCAGGGAGAAAGAAGGACTTGGAGTTGACTGTCAGTATCCAGGGTATCGTCCCTGACGATAAAGGCAGAGGAGAAGGATGCTCCCAAAGACACAGATGATTTTTCAAAACCTCGTTTCCCATCAGCAGAGCAGTAACGTCTCTGTACTAGTGAGTACAGGTTACGGGGTCCCCCCAAAAGAAACAGCCAATCCCCCCACCTCTTAGAGTATAACAGACCTGGATTCTGTTAGAAATTTTGTAGATGTTCTTTTTCTCACGGGAAGAGACACATTTCACGGCACACATACTCATAGAAGGGCTATTCTGCGCGTGAGTTGGCCACAGGTGCTGGCCGTGAGTACCACAGGCAAGGTCCTGGTTCTGGAAAGTTCAGCCTGTTGGGGTCGGGTGGGAGCAGAGCAAGCCCCTATCTGACGTGGGTTTTGAGGATACACCTTTCCCCGTTTCCAATGTGTTTTTCAGGCTGTGTGATTTGCACATCTCTCCAGAAACAGAACCAGGGGCAGCCGGGGCTGGGTGGGACCTTGAGGCTTCCCGTCCAAGCCTCTCACTTTACAGACCAGGAGAATGAGGTATCCACACCCACAAGGGTGTGCAACAAGGGACAGAACACACGGGGGCTGACTTTCGGCCTGCTTGCGGAAAGCGTGCCCAGGCTCACACAGCTGGAACTCTTGACTCTCATTCAGATTCCTCTGTTTCCCCCTATATCTTGTCTGTGATTCTAGCTTGGAGACAAAGTAATAATTTATTTAGGATCGTCACTGAAAGTTGTGCGTCATCCCGAATTAGCATCCGGAAGAGGGAGAGAGGAGCTCTCCCCTCCTCAAGCCAGGCTCAGTTTCCCAATCAATTTGCTGGTCCTCTTCAGGAGGCAGGAAACTGACATGATTGGTCCGAGCACTTGGCATTTCTATCCCAGGTTCACACGGCTCTGTGACTTAGCCTGGGTCCCCCAGAAAGCGGAGCCTGAAACAAGGGCTTGCGCGGGTAGTTCATCCCAAGGAGTGGAGGATTGAGAAAATAAACAAGGAAAGCAAGAAAGCTAATTCAGGGGTTAATGAGCTGCTGATAACTGTGGATAATAGGAACTCAGTCCTGCTGAGAACATGGGAAAGGAAGCTGAAATGGCCGGCCTGCCGTGCTGAACTGGGGTGCATTTATCTCCTGCATCCCATACCCAGAGGTGGTGATATCCCCTCACTCCAGATGTGCACACGTGATAGAATGGCTGAGCGGGCTCCCACAGCCACTCGAGAAGCCCCGGGGGGAAGGCAAGAGGTGCCGGGTGCAACTGCAGTGAGGGACTCTCCAGACACACCTGTGTGCAGCCAGCCAGCTGCCATCATAACGGCCAGAGCAGAAATGAAGGACAAGAGAAAGTGGGATGGGGCGTAAGAAATAGTTGGTATATTCGTGCAGGTCCCTCCTGTGGCAGGGATCTGGCCAGGGTTTGTGAGATCATGAGACGGGGGTCCCCTAGGCTTTAGGCTAAATCAGTGGTTCTCAGACTTGAGCTGTATCAGAATCCCTTGGAAGGCTTGTTAAAACATGTATTACTGGGCTCCATCCCAGAGTTTCTCATTCCTTAAGTCTTGGTGGGCCGGAGAATTTGCATGTCTCCCATGTTCCCAAGTGATACTGGTGCCGCTGGTCTGAGAACCACTGGGCTGAGTGGTAAGTCTCAGCCGTGCTTAGTGAAGCGTTCTAAAATGAGGTTTCTGGCACAAGCCCACTTAATAAAGCAGCGCCTTTTCCCCACGTGCCTTTGCCCATCATTAACCACCCTCATATGGAATCGAAGGGTGGATGGGATGGGGCAGGATTTCAGCAGTCCCAGCCATGATACCGCCAATTACTGTCCCAAACTTCAGTTTTACCCACCCCCCCCCGCCCCCATAATATCAAAAATGGCATCTCTCGGTATCTTCCATCACATCTTTTGGGCAATGGTTGCTGGATTTGATGTGACAGGTAAATAGGATCTCCAATGTTTTCTAAAAACAGCTTTATCAAGGTACAGTGTATATGTCATTCAGTTCACTAACTGAAAGTGTATAACTCAGTGGTTTTTAATATTCAGAGTTGTGCAACTGTCACCACAATCAACTTTAGAACAATTTCATTACTCCCCAAAGAAACCCCATTTCCATTAGCAATCTCTCTCTCCACTTCCCCCAATTTCCCCTACCCCCAGCCCTAGGATTTCTGTCTTTATAGATTTGCCCGTTCTGGACATTTCCGATGAATGGATTCAAGCAACCCACAGTCTGTTGTGAGTGGCTTCTTTCACTTTGCGTAATGTTTTCAAAGTTCATCTGAATAATATTCCATTGTAGGAATACATCACTCTTTATTCATCAATTGATGGACATTTGGGTTGTTTCTACTTTGGGGCTAGTATGAATAATGCTGTTATGAACATTTGCCTACAGGTTTTTGTATGAACATTTGTTTTCCGTTCTCGTATGTAGAGAAGTGGGAGTGGAATTTCTGGGTCCTTTGGTAACTCTGTGGTTGACATTTTTAGGAACAGCTCAACTGTTCTCCAGGGTGGCTTCATCCCCAGCAGTGAGTGAGGTTTCCAGTTTCTCCACATCGTCTTTAATATTTGCTATTAATCTGTCTTTTGGATCATAGTATCATGGTGGGTGGAAGTAGTATCTCATTTTGGCTTCAATTTGCATTTTCCAATGGCTTATGACATTGAGCGTCTCTTCACATGCTTACTAGCCATTTGTATGTCTTATTTGGAAACACGTCTCTTTAAATCCTTTGTCTATTTTTTAATTGGGTTATTTGTCATTTTATTTCTGAGTTGAAAGTGTTTTTATGTAACTGGATACAAGTCCCTTATCAGATGTATGATTTGCCAGTATCTTCTCCCATTTGTGGGTTGTCTTTTAACTTTGCTGAGGCTATCTTTTGAAATACAAAAGTTTCTAAACATGATGAAATACACTTTATCTCTTTTTCCTTTTGTCGCTTGTGCTTTTGGTCTTGTATCTTAGAAGCCTTTGCCTAATCCAAGCTCATTAAGATTTACTCCTATATTTTCTTCTAACGGTTTTAGAGTTTAGTTCTTACATTTAGGTTTCTGAGCCGACCTCATTCTTTTGCATGTGAATATCCGGAGGTACCAGCGTTATTTGTTGAAAAGTCTATTTTTCCCTCATATAATTTTCTTGACACCTTGTTGGACATCAGTTGACAATGTAAAGGTTTATTTCTGGACTCTTTTCCAGTATCACACTGTCTTATTTACTGTAGCTCTGTAATAAGATTTGAAACTGGGAAGTCTGAGTCCTCCAACTTTGGGGTTTTTGTTTTGTTTTGTTTGTTTTTTTAATTCATTCAGGGTTGGGTTAGCTGTTCTGGCTTACTTGCATTTTCACATGCATTTTAAAGAATCAGATTGTCAATTTTTTAAAAATATAAATTTAAAATTTAAAAACTTTAAAAAAGCTAGTTGGAATTTTGATAGGAATTACACTGAAGCTGTAAATCAGTTTGGGAAAATACAGCCATCTTAACAATATTAAGTCTCTGGTCCCTAAACATGGGATGTCTTTCCACTTATTTAGGTCTTCCTTAATTTCTTTCTACAGTGTTTGTAGTTTTCAGGGTAAAAGTCATGCGTTTCTTTTTTAAATTTGTTATTTTTGATGTTGTAAACAGAATTGATCTTTTAATTTCATTTTCAGATTGTTTGAGGAAACAGTGGCTCAGAAATGTTAAGCAGCTTGCCTGAAGGTCAGAGTTGCTAGTGTATAGAAATACAATTGATTTTTGTATGTTGATCTTATATCCCGCATCCTTGCTGAACTTATTTATCAGTTCTAGTAGTTTTTTTTAGTGGATTACTTGGGATTTTATATATACAAGATCATGTCATCTGGAAATAGAGATAGTTTAATTTCCTTCTTTCCAATCTGGGTAGCTTTTACTTCTTTTTCTTGTCTAATTGTCATGGCTAGAACCTCCAGTACAATAGAAATTATGGGTGGACATTGTATCTTATTTCTGATCCTGGTTTGGGTCGGGGTAAAAGACTGAAGCATTCAGTCTTTTGCCATTAAGTGTAATGTTAGCTGTGAGTTTTTAGAAAAATGTTCTTCATCGGATGAGCATGTTCCCTTCTATCCCTAGCTGGTGAAGTGTTTTTATCATGAAAGGGTGTTGGATTTTGTCAAATGTTTTTTCTATATCTATTAGATGATCATGTGGGGAGTTTTTTGGTCCTTTTTCTCTACTGATGTGACATATTACATTAATTGATTTTCAGATTTGACACCAACCTTGCATTTCTGGGATACATTCTACTTGGTCATTGTGTGTATAATCCTTTTCATAGGTTGCTGGGTTTGGTTTGCTAGTATTTTATGAAGGATTTTTACATCTATATTCAGAAGTATCTAAGAAGTTTTACCTCTCTGAAATCATTCTGAGATCTGAAGAACCATTTAAAACGAGCTCTCAGAGATTCAAAGCTAGATGATTGCTTGAAGTATGAGTTTTACTTTGAAAATGTGGATCTGTTTGAGACTCCTGGAAATTCTAAACTAGTAAAGTAACATGCCAATTTATCCTGAGATGGAATCATCTGAGGTAATCCAGTAACTCGGTATTTCTGGAGAAAGAGAAAACTGAAAATAATATCCCCCAGTAATATACCATCCCATGCTTGTCTTTTGTAGCCTAGAATAACATTTTTGTTATGATGGAATAATTGCCCCTTATGCCCGTAAGACCTTATCGTTTGATATAACGAGTAGGAATGTTTACTTGAGTCTCACTGATCTATTCAATATGCCGCTGCTGATATATTCACGAATGCTCCCATGACATATATCATTTTATGTAACGAATTGATATACTCATTGGTATTCAATAATATACTCATGCTGTAGTCAATACACTGATGCTATTCTCATGAATACTTACATGATATACATCAGCTGATGTAATAAGTTATTCTTTGAGGAGCGATGACATCCTTCCATTGCGTGGAGTTTATAGGCCACTGCAATGCATGGTTGTAAAGATGAATCAATAACTTATATCATAGCTGCCAAGTTCATGTGTGTGAACACGCTGAGTTTAAGGGGGGTGATGATACATCCGTCATGTATAGATAGTCACAAGGAGAGTTGGAAGGTGGAAACTTAACTGAGGACAGAGGTCAGGGGCTGGAATGAAGGATTCAGTGTCATCTTTTGAGAGGAGTGAGGACTGAGCCTGGAGGAATATCTGTGTTGGCAAGAGGAAAGCAAAAAGAAAGAGCATAGCTGATAAAGCAGGAGCAGTCGGAGAGGGAGAAGAACCAGAACGGTAGAGAGAAACCAGGATGGTCAACAGAGGGAAACAATGGACAAGAGTAAATGGCTGAGGACAGGCCTTCTGATTTACAATCTGTCAAGTCACCTGGTAACTTTAGGGAAGGCGTGTTCAGTTACACCTTTGATGGAGAACCTAACGGGTGCCAGAACCTAGAGGACATGCCCCACGTGTCCTATCTTCATAATACTCACAGTAACTTTATGAACTAGATCTTATTATGTCCATTTCACAGATGAGGAAACAGTAGCTTGGAAATCTTAAGTGAAACTGTCTTCAGGTCAAAAAGAAAGTCAGTTCTGAGCTGGAATTCAAACCCAATCTGATTCTAAAGGAGAAGGCAGGTGATAAAGAAAATCAAAGCAGTGCGGGGACACACAGGAGGGGTCCAGCCCCTATCAGCAAAGATGGAAGGAGATTCAGAGAAGAGAGAGCTGTGCCCAAGGGGGGACGTGGACCCCTTTCCTTGAGAGCCCTGACTGGGTGGCAGTAGAGGACACTCAACGCTGCATCTGGCCTGGCGCTCAGGGGGTTTGTCCCCCATCACTCACTCCACCCCTCTTTCATGAACTGACTGGACCTAGAAGGAGAGATCCACGGGGTCGTATAAAACCAAAACACAGAGCTAAGTTCTGAGAGTAAACAGGATTTTTTTCAGCCTGGCAGAGCTAGTTGGTGATCCATAACAGGATATAAAATTCTTTTTGTTTGCAGAATAGAGTGGTTACATAAAGTGTAATAGCACCATCAGAAATGTGTCCTAGCTGAGTTAACCAGCCCCTCTTTCCTCCACACATTGAGATGATGAAACAGCATTTAATTGGGCCCCATCCCTTTGACTTTTATGAAGTTCTGGACAAGAACTAGGCTGAAGCTTTGCTCTATTAATGGGACCGGAAAAGCATTTGTAAAGTGATTTGTTTATATAAACAGGGATGGGGGTTTATAGCTCCTTAAGAGAACAGAAATGATTCTTAGGAACTTAATAATAACCATGCATCTACAAGATCAGGGATATGCCAACTATAAATATTGTTTTTTCTGTAATTTAAGCGGGTCTCCCAAAGCCACCTTCCTGACAATTCTTGGTTAGTTAATGACACTTCTCACCCTCTGTGTTAAAAACAATTAAATAATTATTTAATCCAGTCAGTTAATTAAGTCAATACATAATCATATAATTTCTTTTCACATATTGTATGATCCCCGTGGGCCAGCTCACCATTGGTCTGAAATGGTGAACGAAGTTTTATTCCTTTTATTCTCTTGATACTTAGCAGCATCTGATCAAGCTTTCTTTCCCCATTGTTTTTTTTTTTTTTTCCTTTTAAAGAAACAGTTCCTTTGGGGGCCTGTATTTAGCAGTCTACCCAGTCTGTATATTTTAACACTCAAGATCCTAAGTAGTAAAGTAGAATATATATTTCATGTGTGTATCCAGAGTGCTCATTTCCAAAGCACATAATTACCGTCTTCTTCACACTGATGAAAAGAGTTGAGCAAACACAGAAATAAATATCGGAACTGAAATCAGGAAAACTTGGCCATCCTTTTTTGTCTCCTCCCACTTAGCTGGGTAGGAGTACCAGGGGCAAGTATTAGGGGTACTGATCGCCAGAGTAGCTCCTACGGGCTTTGAGATGTTGCCAAGAAAGGGGCTCCAGACCACGATACGAGATGAGCTGAAGGCCATGTGTGGCCTGGGATTGATGCCGAAAGCTCAGCTACTCTGTACACCGGTGCCAAATCGCATCTCGGAGACAGAGTTTTGGACAAAGTAGAAAAGGAGAGCTTTATCACTTTGCCAGGCAAAGGGGGCCACAGCGGGCTCCTGCCTCGAAAAACTCTGTGTCCCCACTTGGGGAGGATAGTGAGAAGTTTTACAATAATGGTTCAAAGAGGGCATGATCAGCTCGTGGACATTCTTCTGATGGGTTGCTGGTGAGGTAAGTAGGCGTCAGCATCCTCAGCCTTCTGGTTCCAACTGGTCTCGGGTCTGCCTGCTTGTGGGTAGCATACCAACCTTAATCATTAACTTCTCCCACCTGGAGGGGTTTCAGTAGTTGCAAAACAGCTCAAACATATCGTGTGTATCTGTCGATGGGGAACCAGGACCTTGCCCCAAGGCTGCACTATTGTATCTGAATTGACTTGACTGTTTCTTCCTGGTCTCATTCCCTCCCATCCCTAATTAACAACTGTTTGAATCTGCCCGTTGGAACTCAGGGAAGGCCATGGAGGCTGAATGAAAGCTATTTCCTCTAATCAAAGAAATGGGGGACACAGACAAGCTTTGTGCCCAGGAGCCCCATAGGGCCCTGCTTGGTATCAGGATCCTTTGGTTAAGTTTCACGCCGCTGGAGAAACACACCATCGGGTAGATGCATTTGCATTGCTTGTGCTTTGCAAAGACGTATAAAACCTTGGCTGGCCGTGATAATTTTGCTATAGCAGTACCGCCCCATACTTGTAGCATTCCATCCCCCCATGACTTCTCTCCATCACGGCTCATCAACAGAACCGTGCCTATGGTGATCGTCCACCGGCATTATTTTGTTCAAGTTGTGGCGCAGATTGGCTTATCAGCTTGGGGCTTCGACCTGTAGCCTATCAGGTTAACACTTCTCAGATTCCTTGTTTTGGAGTAAATACGCCAGTGCAGGATTATTTGGCATTGTTGCTGGCACCAAGTCCTTTGAGTAGGGCTTTTGTCACCCACCTCCATGGTAACCATACAAGCTATTTCTGGTACAGATTTTATTGGGCAACGCTTGGGAAGGAGACTATAAATGCCAGTGACTGTGCCTCCCTGGGCTTGAGTCCCGTAGGTAAGCGGCCTTGGATGGATGCTCAGGTCTTGATGCTAAAGGCGACCGCTTTGTTTACAAAGATCCAGTGCTTTCCAAACGTCTGTGCTGGTCTCGGCCGTGTTCTGCCTGTCCGTCAACTTCAGTTGTCTGCTAAGTCGGATAACCGATGGGAAAGAAGTCATGGAATGACATGTTTTTTCAAAAAGTGATTATTCAAATTAAAAGTTTCAAGCAGATGAAAAGGAAGCGTGTGGAGGCAGAATCATGGGAATTGCCTGGCGGTCCAGTGGTTAGCATTCGGCGCGCTCACTGCCGTGGGACAAATAAACAGACAGAAAAAACAACCCACCCAAAGGAAGCATGTGGAGAGCCAATAGGAACAAGCGTGGAAGCTGGATGGACCCAGTGTTCAAATTCCCTGCCCTGGGCCTTCTCTTAATAGATATGAATGGAGCCCTGGAAGAGTCAAGAGGGGCTGAAAGGAGAGTCGAAACATACTTTGCTTATCTAATGAAATGTTTTTGACATTCCCTTTGCTACCCAACCTGGTCACGAATGGCTTACTGAAAACCGTGGAAAACCATGTTCCTTTTTTATGACTGCTCTTCACTGGCAGCTGAGAAGCTCTATGTGGCTCTGGTTACCACCGGTCAAGAAGGAGGAACATGAAAGTAATTGGTGGAATGGAGGTTGGGGGCTGTCATGTGGAAACAAACATGAGGTTAGTGCCCTTCCATTTGGGAAAGACGAAGGTCAGGGCAGGACACGATCAGAATCTGAAAATCATGAGAATGTGGATCATGTGGGTGAGAGCTGTTCACTTCTCTAAACGTCGGTGTTTATGTAAAAAGGAAACATATGGGCTTCCCTGGTGGCGCAGTGGTTAAGAACCCGCCTGCCAATGCAGGGGACATGGGTTTGAGCCCTGGTCTGGGATGATCCCACGTGCCGCGGAGCACTAAGCCTGTGTGCCACAACTACTGAAGCCCACATACCTGGAGCCTGTGCTCCACAACAAGAGAAGCCACCACAGTGAGAAGCCTGTGCACCACAACAAAGAGTAGCCCCGCTCGCTGCAACCAGAGAAAAGCCCGTGCGCAGCAATGAAGACCAAATGCAGCCAAAAATAAAATAAAATAAACAAAATTTTTTTAAAAAAGGAAATATAACATCACCAGCAGATCAAAACAGACACGTGAAATTTGTTGTCCCCGAAAATAGTTGGTACTAGTTGGTAGGAGGGAAACTGGATCAGAATGGCTCTTTAAAAAAAGACCACTCTGCTTGCAACAGTGGAAGTGGCTGCAGGACATGATTAAGAAATGATGAAAGGGCAGAATTGTATCTGCCGGAAGGATTAGGGTAGGTTTCACAGAGGAGGTGTTGCTTGACTTGAAACATGAAGGATGAGTAGAATTTTACTGCGTAGGCAGTAAAATCTGAAACAGCAGGCACGATATTTTAATGGTGCAGTAAGAGAGGATTGACAGTGGGCTTGGCGGGGGTGGGGGGGCATAGAACTGAGATATAAGAAGGAAGAATCAACAAGACTTGATGACTAATTGGATACCTGGTGAGGATCTTGGCTTGGTTCCTTCAGAATCTGACCTTGAAAAGGGTCCTTACCATCTGGAACAGAAAACTGGCTTCATGGCTTAAGCCATTGTTGGTGACTCCAACTAACAAGTAAGGTGTGGGCCCAGACTGAGGTGATACAGAAACTGGGTTCAACCTAGTCGACCTCCAGGTCTAGGAAAAACCATGCAGCGGGTCTGCCTACAGCCACAGGGACCCTCACGTCGCCATGGGGGTACCCAGAGGGCACTGTGATAAACACAAGGAAAAGACAGATGCTTTGAGGAAGGGAGGGAAGATAACTTATCTGTTCATAATTTAGATTTTAATGTTGCTTTGAAATGGAAGACAGCCTTCCTGTCCTCTGGGACCAAATGCTGGAAAGAGACATGTGGTTATAGAGTTGTCCTGGGCATTTTGGATAAATTCACGTTTAAACAACGATTTCAAGTGAACTGAGGAAGGCAGAGAACAGATCCCAGTGTGTTTTTCCCTTTTCCCAAGGGAACTCTCGAACCCAGGGATTTCTCAACCTCAGCACTACTGACATTTTGGACTGGATAATCCTTTGTTGTTAGGGTGCTGTTTTTATGTGTTGCCAGATATTTGTCGGTATCTCTGGCCTCTACCCCGAGCAGCCCAGCCCCAGCTGTGATGACCAAGGATGTCTCCAGGCATTGACAGGTGTCTCTAGAAATTGACAGATGTCACCTGGAGGGGCAAAAAAAGAACCACGGCTCTACACTAATGGTTCTTGAGTTTTCGGGTGCATAAGGCTCACCTGGGGAGCGAGTTCAAATGCGCATTCCAACTCAGTAGGTCTGGGGCGGAGACTGCATTTCCAGCAAACCCCCAGGTGATGCTGATGCTGGCGCCCCAAGGACCTCACTTTGAGTAGCAAGGTCTTCACACTGCCCAACTTTTCTCCTACACAGGCTCCCACTGCACAGGGTGGAGCCTGGGTGGCAGCAGGGACCCCACCCCCACCCCAGGACCCCCTTCTTGTCATCTCAGCAAGGACGTCCACCAAACAGGGGGCCTGCCATTCCGTGTCCCGTTCTCCACATTCTCGGTTGGGGAGGCATGCAGTAAATTAACGAGGCACAACTCAACTGTATTGTTACGCCTCCAGTGTCCCACCGGAAGCCTTGGAGAGGCCCGGAGTTGCTCACACGTCAGCCAAGGCAGCTGTGTCTCAGTCCACGGGGCACAGGCCAGAGGGCGCAGCAGCTAAGGGGACCAGATGGTCTGTGCCGTGTTTGTGGGCACGTGCATCCCACACTCACACAACGATTTCCACATTTGTTCCTTCCCTCCGGAAACAGAATGGCCATTTTTAAATGCAGTAGCACTGAAGGCTCTCTTTCTTTCCAGGCTGTGCGCCATTGAGCCTTCAGATGTGAATATGTTTAATCACGGAACTTTCTTTGAAAGTCCGAGCAGCCGGCTTTATTTGGAAGCCAAGGAGGGTCATGATTTGGAGCAAAATGAAAAGATACCTACGCCCACTTTCACCCACCCTCTAAAAAGGGATTCCTAGCCAAGCCATTGTTTCCCATTAAATGCAAATAATGACAGGGGGTGTCATGTATTAAGCACTGAACTATTAACACATTAGGGTTAAAACACAGAGAGGCTGGTTGAGAGCCTTTATTCCAGGCCCCTGCACCCAGAGCTTAGGGAGCGGCAGACTCCCAGGGCCCTTTGCAGGCCCATCTGTTCTCAAGCCCTGAAGGCCCTGAGACGGGCTTGTTTGTTATCCTGAGAAGTCCTTCCACCAAATCAAGGTCCTGCGAAGCTGTAAACCCAGGTGTGTAGTCTTCTCTTTGCTGATATATGCTATTTTTATTCCAAAACAGACCCTTTTTTTTTTTCAACATTGAAAATGAGGCTGGTAACACACCCCACCCCATCCCCTTGTTGGTCTCCCTAAGCCACAGGGAGCCCCTGAGCAATTACGGTTTCCACACCACAGCTTTGCCTCATTCCCGGGCAGACACATTTGACACAGCCTGGAACCTACATCTCTGTCTAAGGCTCAAGACGATCTTCAAACCTGCGCTTTCACCCCGCGTCGCCTTTAAATTCCAGAACAAACTCGTGACCGTGACCAGGCCCTGCATGAACGTTTGGGTCGTGGATTTGAAGCCCTGCTTTTCAGTGGCTGGGTAACCTTGGGTGATTTGCTTAACCTCTCTGAATCGGATTTCTCCCTGGGCAGATGGGTGTGATGATGCTTCCCTTTCAAGGTTATTGTGGGCCATCGGGAAGGGGTGAGGGTCAGAGGGGTGCCTCTTCACCGGGTGTGGACCCGACCCAGCAGGATTTCAGGCTGATGAGATTTGGGGGAGCTGAACTGGCCACAGTTACACTCCCACCCCTGACCCTAACCCTTCCCCAACCCTGTCCTTTCCCTCACTTTTCTTCGGGTGGAATGGCTCTCACGGAATCACACATCAGGAGCACCCTGCCCGCCCCACCATCTGCCCCGCACCTGTGAACAAGTAGCTCTGATGAGGCACTGAATCCATTTCTGCTGACCAAGCAGTTTCACCAAACTGCAGCCATTCATGGCCAGGGCGGGGAGTTCAGATGCCACATCCCTTTCTGGGGCTGTGAGCGAGGTTGGGAAGAGGAAAGAGGAGACTCAGCCCAGCTGGGTCCACACACTACAAGACTGGCTTCATGAGCAGACCTGCACCAGTTCCCCATTTCTTCTGTTGGTGTAAACCCTGCCCTCGGGACTCTCAGAGACTCAGGCACCATCCGGGCAAGTGCACATCACATGAGTTAGAAGCTGCGCGCGAGGGATGCCCGAACCCCTGCTCCGTCAGCTGGCGTGAAGGCAGCTGCCTCCGGTCAGCCTCCTCCAGACTCTCCTCCCTGGTCTGTCTCACTTGCGTGAAGCCAGCTCCCAGAGCTGCCGTTGAGCAGATGCAAACATCCGACGCGGCTGTTCTCTCCCCAGTCACAGCAAAACAGTTTCCCTCTACCCACTTCAGCTGGAACATCTTATTTAAAGTTCACGCCCGAGGAGACGAGGGTGTTGATGGCCAATTGCCTCTAAATGAGCAGAAAATTGCGAGGCCTCCTCCCTTTGGATAACAGCTGTGGGGTCTGTGTCCGTCTGTCTGGCCTCTGCCGGCCCTGATGCTGCCTCTGGGTAGAGGACCACCTCGGGCGAGCCACCGACCGCCAGCTACTGCCTCCTGTACCCAAGGAGAGCGGTGCACCAGCTACTGCCTCCTGTACCCAAGGAGAGCGGTGCACCAGCTACTGCCTCCTGTACCCAGGCCCCCGTGGTGTCCCTTTGAAGGTGCACAGAGAAGTAAGTCCCTGCTGGGCGAGGGTGGGGCTCACGTCAATCATCTTCCGTTCCTTTAAATGCCACTCGAGGGAAGCAGTCTGAGCGGTAGGAGAAGAAGGGCCTTCCTGGCTTTTCCAGGCTTAGGGACGTGAGGGCTGGAGAGAGACCTGGCTGCGGCAGGGTTTTTTCCCCTCCCAGTCTGCTGGGCTGTGAGCAGGGATGAGAACAAGGAGCAAGGATGCTGAGCAGATTCCGAGGCCTGCGGTGCTGAGATGAGGCTGTAGGTGACCCCGTCTTTCTTGCATTGTGACTTCTTCTGCTCCATTTCTTAGCAACCCCCTCCCATCCGAACGCACCCTATTTCTAATATAGAATATTTCGGAGTATAAAAGGAACACCTGCCCTTTAAAGAAAGTTTGGAAAACACAGAAGGGTATCGAAAATTACTCAAAATCCCAGTAAACCCTTTGAGAGCAACCGATGTAGCCTCTCCCACTGTGCGTATCCCCCGCCCCCGCTTTTTTTTTTACAAAGATGTAATCACATTATATATTAATTATAAATCTCTTGTTCCCTTAATGTTATTTTGTGAGAATTTTCCACAGCATTAAAATAGTCTTCGAAAGATCACATAGAATGACTGCAGGGCATCCAGCCTTGGGAGGTGACATGATTTATTCAACCCACCCCCCGTCGATTCCATTTAGCTTGGTTCTCATTTTATACTATTATAAACAATACTGTGATGATAATCGTTATACATAAATCTCTGCTATGTCTGTAATTATTTCCCTTAGATAGATTGCTATGATTAAGCAATGACTAAGTCCAAAGAGGTGCATGTTTTAAGACTCTTACTATATCTTAAGTTAATTACATCACTGATTGCCCTAAAGAGACACTGTCCCATTTTATTTCTTCTTTTCTGTGTTGCCTGTTCATGTCCACAGCCTTTTTTTTTTTCCCCTGAGGAAGTTCATCTCTTCTTTATTTGCAAGAGCTTTTTTATATACCTTAAAACTACTGTTTTTTTTTATAAAGCGTTAATTATGGGCGAACGCACAACTTAAAAGTCACCATCTTAACCGTTCTTAAGTGTACAGTTCAGAAACGTTAAGTGTACCGACCCTGTTGTGCAAATTGGCGTCACCCTCCATCTCCAGAACTTACTCATTTTGGAAAATGAAAACTCTGTCCCCGCTGAACAAGTCCCCGTTCCCCCGCCCCCAGCCCCTGGCACCCATCATCCTGCTTTGTGTCTCTCTGAATCTGACCCCTCTAGACACCTCCTGTACGTGGAATCATACAGTGTTTGTCTTTTAGTGACCAGTTTATTTCACTCAGCGTCATGTCCTCAAGGTTTATCCATGTTGTAGTATGTGTCGCAGTTTCCTTCTTTTTTAAGGCTGAATCATTTCCCGTTGTATACGTGGACCACATTTTGTCAATCTGCTCATTCCTTGATTGTCACGTAGGTTGCTTCTACCTTTTGGCCATTGTGAATTAACTCTGCTGTGAACATAGGTGTACATTTATGGTGGTTTCTGACATACGCGATTCTAAACGTTTTTATAAAATCTGCTGCATTCATCTTTCCTTTCTTTGTGCTTCCTCTCTGCCCTCATGTGTAGACATGTCTCGATCAGCCAAGGTTGGGAAGATCTTCACAAACAGTTTCTTCTACTTCTTTACTAACTCATTTTTTCCTATTAAATTCTGGACTCTAACTGGAACATGTTTTGATGAATGGCGTATGTTCTGCTCAGAATATGTTTGTCTGCAAGAAACACAAACCCACTCAACATACCTCGAATAAAAAGAAGCTTATTCAACAACACAGGGGTGTCTGGGGGCTGCAGAAACTCCTGGGCCTCCTGGGAACGGGGCCAAGAGTCTCTCTCTGGGGCCTTTCTCTTTGCAACAACGTTCCTCTTTCTGGACCAGGTGTTTCTGCTCCCACTTGGTTTGGGAATACACAGAATCTCGGGGTGTCTTGACACCAGCACCAACTCTGTATGACTTTACGTGTCCAAATACTCTGACTGGGAGCGCTTCAGACTCTTAATTTATATTCTTGAGAGCAAAAAAGCGACTGGCTCAGCACAGGTCATGGGTTGGTTTGCCTGTGTCTGTTTTTCGTTTCTGGCTCAATCAGCTCCGGCCAGGAAAGGGGAGATGGTTGTGTGACACAAAATAACCAAGGTTTCCCTCTTTATTAGGAAATTAGTGTGGGCCTTCCAAAAGGATGTATGTCTGGGCAAGCACCCCAGTACGTCTGTTTGAGGAGAAACTGTAGACATGAGTCTAGTTTTCCCCACGTAGATAACCAGTACCTTTATTTCTTCCTTTCTCTTCTCACCAGTAGCAATAATGGAAGTGAAGGGCAGCAGTGCCGTAAGGAACAGGGCAAGTGCTGTAGGTACTCAGAGTTGGGACCAGGTCATGGCCACCTGGGTTCAGGGGACTTTCACCTCTTCCGTGTCATGGGGAGAACAGACTCCATGCCATAGCTGATTGATCACCTGCAGGACTTGCCAAAGGGTTGCTTGGGCCCAGGATATTGGACACAATCTTCTTCTTCACTTCTTGCCATTGAGCTGAAATCCTTGATCCCATATTCCTGGGCCCAGTTCTTTGGAACATGACCTCCGCTGACCTTCTTTCTGATGCTTTCCCCAATTTCCCTTTCTTGCCATTTAATATGTCTTTATTTCTCATGGCAGCCTGGAGCTGATGAAGGGCTACAGGCCAGGGGTAAAACAATGTTCTTCTCGAATCTTGCCTACCTACGTGACTAGCTGTGCAGTTTGGGACAAATTATTTAAAACAGGGAAGATTTTATTTTGCTTATGTGCCGTATGGAACTATTGAGGTGTAGAGCAGGAATATGTTATCTTCCGCAGAACTCCCAAAATTTTTTTCAAAGTGGTGTATCATTTTGGGTTCCCCCAGCAGTGAATGAGAGTTCTAGCTGCTTCACATCCCTCACCAACATTTGGTATTGCCGGTCTTTTTAATTTTAGCCATTCTGGTGGGTGTGTAATGGTATCTCATTGTAGTTATAAACCTTAATTTTTTTAAGCCTTAAAACCTTGCTTTTAAGCCTTAGGTCATCCACCAATGAGATATGTGAATAGGAGCAAGATACCTAAACACGTGGAGATTCAATTTCCTCAACTACAAAGTAGGGGATACTCTTGTCCACCTCCAGAGGTTTTATGAAGATTGGATGAGATAATGATTACAAAGCAGAGGGTTTGGCTCATAAAAACCCTCAGTATTAAATAATAACTATTGTGGCTATAGTTGTTATTATTATTGCTATTATTAATATTATTATTACCGCAATTGATATAATCCAGGTCAAGAAATCCCCTATTTGGTTAAGGTTGTCCTGCATATAAAGACATTATTGGTTGAAATTGTCAAATATATATATATATATATAAACATATATATACATATTTTTTTAATGGTTTAACGTTCTCTAAGGCAGTTGACATTGATTAAAGAAGAATTATGAGAGAAGAAATTCATTTAATCCATCAACAATTATCCAGTGGGTACAACCTACGTGCCCAGGACTATTCTAGATACTCGGCTTCCCTTCTTGTGGAAGGTAAGCTCTGGGTTTAAGAAGAGGCATAGACAATAAACAATAACCAAAGAGGTGAACAAGATAGTTTTACATAAGGCTCCATGGATATGATGAAAGTAAAATGATGTGATAGAGAATGTCAGGGAGCCTACGGTAGATGGGGTGATTAGAGAAGGTCTCTCCCACGAGGTAACATTTGCAATCAGACCTGAATGATTAAGAAGGATCTGGGCTCGCACAGGTCTGAGGCCTGGGTATTCCAAGGTTGAGGGAACGGCAAGTGCAAGGCTGTAAGGCAGGCATGAGCTGGGCACGTTGGAAGAACAGAAGATCCACCGTGGCTGTAGTGGGATGGGGAGGGGGAAGCTGGCAGGGCCGTGGCATGCAGGGTCTTGCAGAGTATTTTACATTTTTATTAAGTGTATTATGAAGCTGTGCAAGATATTTAGAAGAGGCATAGTGGGATCCGATGTCTCTTTTTAGGAGATTACTTTTAAGTGTGCTCTGTAGAGAATAGATAGCTGTGGGTAGAGAGGTAGGTCGGAAGGCTGGTCCTACTGTCGCAGGAGGTCAGATGAGAGGTAGTGGTGGCTTTGAACTAGTAGGCGGCAGGAGAGACGGAGAGCAGTGGGTGGGTATCAGATGCATTTAGCAGACGGTCCTCAGAGAGCTCGCTGATGATGGGAGGATGAGATAAAGAGAGGAATCAAGGCTCTAGGACTGGGTAGGTGATGGTGAGGAAGAGTAGGTAGAAATGGTTTTGGGGGCTGTAGAAGCAAAGTTTTCTTCTGATCGTTGTGATGGGTTGAATCGCGTCCTTCAAAAAGATCTGCTGAAGTCTGAATCCTTGTGAACGTGGCCTTATTTGGAAATAGGATTTTTGCAGATGTAAGCAAACGAAGGTGACGTCACAGTGAAGGAAGGGTGGATGCGTCCCCTGCATCGGCAGGCGGACTCTCAACCACTGCACCACCAGGGAAGCCCCTCCCTGGAGCTTTGAATAATTGTGAACCTAAGACTCTTCCTTTCCTTTCTCCTTGGAGTATTTTGAAATAGTATACTAGAGGAGGTTTGCCCCTCTAGTAATAATCATTGTTATAGTAACAATTTATTGAAGAAGTGTAAAATGCTCTGTGCTTCACGTGCATTCTTGCATCTAATTTCATACTCGTCACATCCTCATGAGGCAGGCAGCATTCCCATTTTATGGATGAGAATAACTGAGGCTAAGGACGGGTAAACGGTTTGTCCAGAGCCACATGGCTGGTGTCAGAGCCAATTTGATTTGTTGGAAGCCTGTGCTCTTACCTCCTGTCTATTACTGAGACATGTCTGGGTCATTTGAATATAAATCTTCTCTCATGGATAACTTCTCAGATATATGTAATAGCCCACACATTAAATTGTCTTCCCATTGGGAGATAGTCAGAAAAAAATTATAGCCCCCCAAATTCTCCCCTCTCCAGTTGCTTCTTCTGCTCTCTCTCAGGCAGAAGGGTCTCTCTTGTGTGTTTTGGAAGAGATGGGGTCCCTTGAGCGGTGGCTAGAATCATGGCTTTCCCAGAAGCATGATGGAATGAATGGAACCCCAAGAATATGTAGTGACATAGGATTTAGGTTCTGTCCTAAATCACAGGTTAGTCATACTGGGACTTTGTATCATTATTGAACCTCTCTGAGACTGTTTATTCATCTGCAAAATGGAGATAATATTGTCTTCAAATATTTTCCTCTAGATAATAACAGACATTCGTTGCCAATGTCTCCATGTAAGGGCACTTGATAAAACTCTATAAGATGGTAGAGTTTTTCAGCATCATTCCATTGACCCCCCCCCCCCCCACTAATTTGGACGCACTCAGAGGAAGCTCAGTGTTTTCTGCAGAGTAGGAGAAGAGGTCAAGGGTCAGTGGGGAAAGCAGGCCCCGGTCACCCCATGGCTAAGCCACTCCCTATAGATCTGCATTGCAATAACAAGAGAGAGTCTGAGTAATTCACAGATTTCCTGATTGACCCCTGCATCTACCCTAATCTCCTAAAAGGTTTGGGGCAAGGAAGGATTCTTCCCTCCCAGCATCCTTTGCCTCTTCTACCCAGGCCTTCTTCAGGCCTCCTCTTGGCCGGTGTCCTGCTCTCAATGAGACACAACTGAAATGG
Source organism: Leucopleurus acutus (assembly GCF_964270905.1). Lineage (NCBI taxonomy): Eukaryota > Metazoa > Chordata > Mammalia > Artiodactyla > Delphinidae > Leucopleurus > Leucopleurus acutus. The sequence continues at coordinate 54,829,179 of NC_139161.1, forward strand.
TGTCATAGGCAGAGACGGGAATTTGGTTAGATGCTGGGCATCTTTCCAAGAGGATTACAGCCAGCACATCTAAAGAGAAAATAAATGGCACACCGGGGGCCCCTGAAATAGAAATCAACCTCTGCACTCTTTCCTCCAGTACAGAGGAGGCCGTGGGCTGCGTGGGCACTGGGGAGAGCTCTGATCTGGGAAGATGCGGATTTTTGTCACAGCCAGCAGTGATCTTGGACTGTTCGTTCTCCCTTCCGAGCCCCAGTTTCCTCATCTGTAAGACTTGAGGCTAGAGAAGGTGACCTTGAGCGCTCCTTCAGTTGTAGCATTCTTTGATTCTATCCCGATGGCTGGTGGAGGAGGGCTTCGTCCTTCTAAAATCCCTGAAGATTAATGCCGTCACCAATAAGGCTCGCCCTCATCCCCTTGGTAAATAATTAGGATACACTAGAGATGTGGTTTTCAAACTTTTATTTTTGAGTCACATAATGCTTCCTTTAAAAAAAAAAATCTTACCCCAAAGCATAGGTAACATAGAAGAGACCACAGCAGAGCCCCCTATTGCAGTGGATGAAGCTGACCTGGAGTTTGCCCTTGGCCACAGCTGGAGACCTCTACATATTGATGTTTTTGTTTGTCTGTTTGTTTGGTTTGGTTTCAGGCACAAAGTACCAGTTTTCTTAAATCCAAATTAGCCAAACTGATGATTTCAGAGGACATTAATTTGAATTGAAAGGGGTTCTTTTATGAATCACTTTCTGGAGGATTTGTTCCCTAGTGCAGTGGTTACCAAGCTGTATTCTAGGTTCTGCCCCTCCTCCACCCTGCTCGAGATCCTCATTCTTCTGCATCTGATGAGATTCCCCTACTTTCCTAGGGCACAACGATAATAGGATGAAAAGCGCCAAATTGAAAGTCAAGATCGGGGGCGGGGTGGGCCAGTTTCCAAAACTGTCTCCCAGTGTGACCTTGACAATGCCTCTCCTCCCCTTCTCTGGGTTTACGTTTCCTCCTTTGTCAAATGAGAATATTGGGCAAGGTGGTTCCCATACTGTTCTGGCAATCTGGGATTGCTTGCCTGGGCCCTCAGAGCCATGGACACCTGGCCTTCACCAGGTGGGCTGCACGCCTGGCCCCCATCCCCAGGTCTCCCGGCTATGGAGTCAGCAGAGGGAAGACGCCAGAGGGGAGATCTTTGGGGTTGCCCAGAGTATTTGCCAACAGCTCTGCTGGCTGCACAGACACTGGAGGAAACAGTCCCCCTGTGTTTGTGCAAGCAAGCCCTAGAAGTGTCACATAAAGCATTCCCAGCAGCTGCTCTCTAGAGATTTTTAAACTAGTCATTGTCAGTGCAATCTGCAGTTCAACGTGGCCTGCCCCCAGTTTACCTTGGTAGAGCTAGCTCAGAGCTACTTTATTCACTCAACCAAAGATGCCTGCATGGAAGAATGCAGGCCTCCTGGCTCCCAGCCCCAGATCCCTCGTGGAGCCATATGTGTGTGCTCTTGGGAACTAGAAGGAACCCCAGGGTTTCCTGGGGGAAGAGCTCTCAGGCCAGATAGCAAAGCCCAAGCTCTCTGCAGCTCCTGCTCGTGACTCTCTCTGGCCTGAGGTCAGCTGAGGGCACACACAGAATAAGAAGACCCCAGGGAGTTCCCTGTATGGGAAAGAGGAAAGACTGTGGTCTCGATGTGAATAGGAGCTCCCATTTATTGAGGCTTATTGGTGAGGAGTATTAGACAAAACGATTTATGCACAGGATCTCATTTAATCCTTACCACCATCCCACCAGGTGGGTATTAGGATCTGCGTTAGATAAATGCCGTGTCATTTACACAAGGAGAAGTGTCCCCTCTGACTTCCTGGCTCCTATACTTCTTTTTATAAAATGACAGTTATTAGAGGGTTTTTTTTTTTTCATATTAGGAAGTACAAAGAGAAAAACAAAGAATGGCCCTTGATCCCACTCCCTTATCCCCAATAAACTCTGTCAACAGTACAAAAAGAAAAATAACACATATACGTATTTAGGAAATTCAAACAGTACAGGAAGTAATAAAACTCAAAGGTAAACACATCCCTTCCTTCCAGACCCTCTCCCCAAAGGAAAGATAGTTTTGGTATTTCGTTTGCAAGATTATTTGCAGAAAAAAAAAGTTTTGTATAAACCAGTCTACCTGCAACGGGTCTCTATGTAGTCTCTCTGTGTATATTATTTTCATTTTTACTTTACATGAAAGGCACAATACTGAAACATTGCCCTACACTCTGCTTTCTTTTCCACTTTCTATACCTTAGAGCTCTTCCCACATCGGCACACACAGCCCTGCCTCATTCTTTTTTAACAGCTGTGTAGTATTCCATTGTTTGGACAGATTCCAGTTGACTTAGCCCCCCATTGACAGAAAGTATTGCAGTCAAGGCTGCACTGTCTAGCCTGGTTCCTATCTTATGGAAAAACTTGAGAGCATATATGTAGGGAAAATTCCTAGTAGTGAGATACTAAGTCAGTGGCCTGTCCTTCAGAGAGGCACCGCTAATTTATACTCCCACCAGCAGCAATGAGAAAGCCCATTCCCCTGGCGCTGGGTCTCATCAGATGCTTCCGTTTTGCCAAATCGATTCATCTTTTGAAAAAGATAGCTCATGTTTTGATTTGCATCTTCTTAATTATGAGTTAAGGTTAAGCACATTTTTATATCTCCATTGACTTTAAAAATTTTTTCTTTCTTTTTTTGGGGGGCGGGGAGAGTAATTCCCTATTCATATTCCTCGTGCATTTTTTTCTAGTATCTTCTTATTATCATTGTTGGTTATTGCTATTGATATGACGGAGCTTTTTGTAAACAAAGGGAAACCCCCTTCTCACGTTAAGCCCCAGGGTTTTACGTGTGTTTTGATGTTGGTCTGTGGCCTGTTTTCCCGTGAAGAAGGTCAACAGTGAAGCGGCTGCAGAGCAGGGCCCTGGCCAGCACCGTCGAGCTCCCTGCCAGCTTCCCAGAGGCCAGCTCCCTGTCTGTTCTGAGCGCACGCAGCGCACTGCAGGCAGGCTGTAAAGATGGAGCACCGTTCCCCCTATCGCGGAAGCTACTTCTGGTTTTATTTCATCACAATAATATATTTTTATTGCCCTATTTGCATACCAGATTTTCCAGGGCAACTCCAGTATCACTCAAATTTATTCAGGTCAGTAAAGACAATTTGTTAAATGTTATGTACAATCTAATTTACCAATCTTTTCTTAATGAAGTTTTGGATCTGTGAACTGTAAAGATTACAAATCAGTACATCCATGATTTTAGAAATTCTGTACTTTTACTCCTTGCTTGACAGATTTCATCATTGGGCAGCTTTTTCTTCTCCCAGTGAGGACTTGAGGATATTTCAGTCTCTGAGTTCTTAAAAACTGGGAACTCTCTGTTTCCTTTATTGTTGGAGAATAATTTGGAAGTGAGTAAAACACTTGGGTAACCTTTCCATCTATGTGTCTATCGATCATCTATTTAATCTATGTATTCATCCATCATCTATCAATGAATCTATCTATAGCTATCTTAGAAACAAAATAAGATAATTATTTAGGAGTCAGACATGTCCCCAGAAGTATCTGTTTTCCTGAAGTCAGTATTTATCACATCCATGAATCTCTTTGTACTTGTATAGCACTGCATTTGCACGTATTTATAAACAATACAGCAGTGTGTTGCATGTTTTTAAACTCTCTGTGATGTCATCCTCTTTGCCTTCAGCTAGTTTAGTGTGGCTCTCAACATAACTAAGAATCGTCCATGTTGATACTTACAGCTCTGATTCATTTTATCTGCCCCATTGTATAGGATTACATTGTCTGAATATACCGCGATTTATCCCTTGTCTCCTGGTAGGGAATACAGGGTTTTTTTTTCCCAGTTTGTCTTTTTTAGAAACAATGTTGTCCATGATCATGCTTGTGTGTATCTCCCTATGCGCACGCGTGAGGATTTATCTCGGGCATAGACCTGAAGGTGAAGTTGCCGGTTCTGTGGTGCATCTGTTGTCAACTTTATCAGCCGTCACCAAAGTTCCTTCCAAAGCAGTTGCACCAATTTGCACTCCCACCAGAAGTGTGCAAGAGTTCTTGTTTCTGCTTATCCGTGTCCAGAGTCCCAGGCATTTTCATTTTTGCCAGTCTACTGGGTGTGAAATATCATCTCATTATGGTTTTAATTTGAATTTCCCTGATTACCCGTGAGATGGAACACCACTGTATGTGTATTGGCTCTTCCGGTTTTCACTTCTATGACTTGCTTTTTCATCTCTTTTGCCTGTTCTTTCTATTGGGTTGTTTTACTTTCTTATTAATTTGAAGTTATTTGTGTGTTGTTGATATTAATATAAATGTATGTTTCTATCCATTGACTTAGAGTTTCCTGATTGCTTTTGATGTATCAGAGTTTAATTTTTTTCTGGTTTATTAATGAGCACGGACTTCATTTACATTACTGGTTGATATAGAAGTCTCAAATTGTTAAAGTTCGACAAAAAGAAGTATACTTTTGCTTTTAGAAGGTACTTTTACCAGAAACAGATACAAACAAACAAACCAAACTCAGCAAAACAAGAAGAAACACTTCTTGGATTCTTTTTTTTAATTGAGGCATAATTGATATACAATATTACATTAGTATTTGACATTTATATACATTGCAAAATGATCATCATAGCAAGCCTAGTTACCATCTGTCACCGTGCAGACTTAATACAATATTATTGACTATATTCCCCTTGCTGAACTTGATACCCCTGTGACTTATTTATAACCGAAGTTTGTGCTTCTCCATCCCCTTCAGCCATTTTGTCTCAACCCCATCCCCTCCCCTCTACCAAAATAAAAGTCTCAAAAGTCTTTAAAAGATCGCTTCACTTTCCGTAGATTTAGTGTTTTATGAAGTTGGCTTGTGTTTTCCCCTTTGTTTCCTATAGGGCATTTCACCAGCATATATATATATTGAGATCTCTGTCCTTCAAATATATAGTCTGATATTTGACTCAAGACTAAAGTCTTCTACCTGCTCAAAAGAAAATCTATTAACTTTTAATTATTGTTTCTGAATTATCCCTTCTGTCTCTCCCCTGGGCATCTTATTTTCAATAGATAGTGACTTCTGGAGTTGTCCTTTCTGTCTCTTCCTTCCTGCCATCCTTCTCGTCTCTTCATTCTTCCCTACTGAGTACCCAGTGCATCTCTCTCGTTGGAATTGTCTTCACCAACTTCTTCACTATCCACCCTGCTGTCCATATTTGCAGCTCAGGCAAACCGTCCTGATCAGTTTGTTCCCCGAACCTCCTGCATGGCTGCTGATTGAATTTCACCGATGCGAAATTCTCTTACATCTTATTGAGGTCACCATTCAGATATTACCTTATTTTTTTCCCTCCTGTTTCTTGCAGCAAATCTCTTTTACAGAGAAACTTTCTATTTACTCAAGGTCGCTTTCTCATCAGAGCCACCAGCATCAGACAACGCCAGCAGCCCAGCCCCAGGCCTCTCTTTAGCTTTCATCTGCCTCCCAGCTGGGGACCATTGTCCCCTCGGTGCTGTTCCTGTGACTGCTGACTTCTGAAGGATGGTGATGGTGAGAGGGCAGGGGCAGATCTGGAGGGAGCCACGTCATCCAGATGCTGCTTTGCAAGTTTGGTCCAGCAGGTGGGGGCGGGCACACCCTCTCTGCAACCTGAGACCACCCTTGTTCCCGATCGGGGGCTGTGTGTTTGTGATGTTGCCACGTGGTTGTGTATTCCTGCTACTTACGTGTGCTCACAGAGCTCCCGCTTACCTCTGCCTGGAGCCCTGCTGGATGTAGGGCCATTTCTCTGGAACTGCAATTTGGGCAAAATTTGTACTCCTTTAGCCTCCTGCCTCGATGGCCAGCAGGAGGGCATGGACTTGGGGTCATAGCTGCGGAAAAGAGAAGGGGGCGGCTCTTTGTGTTATGGCTAAAGAATTCTGTGATACCCATTCATACCATTCACATCATTGACCCTTGAACTCTGCACATCCCCAAGGCAAAGAAGGGGCATTGCCTCTCCTCACATCTGACCGTCCACTTGCATAGGGCTTCAGTTTACCAGCCATTCTCTTCACACTGCCCTTGAAGGAAGTGATTGTTCCTTTGGAGGGTACAGAGAACGTAAATCATTCTAGACCTTGACCTCTTCGCATTGGCCCGGATCTGGCTGAAGACTGACCTGCCCGTGGTTCTCTGAAACACAGTGGTTCATAAAGTCTGGCCCCTGGACTTGTGACCATCATCAGCGCCACCTGGGAACTCGTTAGAAACAAAAATGATCAGGCCTCACCTCCGACCCACTGAATCAGGAATTCCGGGGCTGGGGCTGGGCAATCTGTGCCGTCCAGGTGAGTCTGATGAACTCAAGTTTGAGGACCACGGCTCGAACAAAAGCCAAAAATGCTACCATGCCCTTTCCAGCTGTCCCGAGAGATGCTGTTGAAAAATATAAAGGCTCCCTAGAGACTTGGGTACCCAGTGACAGGTGTCTAGACTTGGTTTTTGTATTTACTTTTCATTTGAACTCAGTATTTTCCAGACCTGTTTGACCATAGAATATTCCGTATTCCTGTTATGTGCTCCTGGTCCTGCCTCATTCCCCTCCAAACCTCGGTATGTGAAACTCCACACGTCTGAGATCCAACGTCTGTGAACTTGGGAATCATCACGTGGGCTTCTCCTGGCTTAGCGTTGCCCCGGGGTCCTGGCTAAAGCCTCAGAGAAGAATCACAACTGCACTTGTTCAGACTGAGGGGTGAGCTGGCTAGGGAGAGGGTTGTAGAAAGAGTGTGGATTTAGAGGCGGGTAGACCCGGTCGGGATCCAGGGTCCACCACTGACTAGCTCCATGAACTTGGGAAAGTGACCTTTTTCCACAGGGCTCTTGTGAGGAGTAAACGAAGCCAGGTGCACAGGATGGAACTGACATGGGGTTTGTAGACAGAAGACCAGGATGCTAGTGATGGTTCAGTCATCTTCCGACTTGACACCCCTGGCCTCAGTTTTTCCATCAATAAAATGGGGGAATAATAATAATAGACAACTTACCACGTGGTAGTGATGAAAATTTTAAGGAAATAATATATATGAATGATCTTTGTAAACTGCATAATGCTACAGAATGTTCGGCTTCTATGTCAGATTAGACCGTGTTTTCAGAGGCTCTGTCCCTTTGTCTGGCACATAGTAGGTGATCGGGTGATTTAGTTGGCTCTCAGTCAAGCACAACCCCAAAGCAGTAGCGCAGTGCTTAACCCTGAGGGACCTTGTTCCAGCTGACAGATAAGAATGAACTGAAGTAGCAAAGGCACTGTTTTATGTGCCATCTTTCTCAGGATTGATTTGTTTATCAAAAATTTTATTTATAAGGAGCACAAAAATAAACCAGCCCAAACTCTGCAGGATGTAACAGAGGTTCTGAATTAATGAGGTCCAAATTTATGAGCGTTCAGAATTACTTCCTTTTCTTAACTCTTCTGTTGTCGGGAGGGGCCGTGGGGGGGAAATGACCCATCCACACGCCGCTTGTCCCTCTCTCCTTCATCCCCTGATGAAGTTGCATTTTTCCAGGACTAGAGTTGGATTTCTGGAGCTGTGACATGGCTTGGGATATGGGCAGAAGCCTCTTAGTTCAGCTCCAATAATTCTTTTCTATAAAATTCTGGGTTGTGACTACATTATTTTACAGCAAGGGAGTTCCTTGTGAAAAGCTGTGTGCCCTGAGGAAGGAGGTATTTATTCCAGAGTGGAGGGCATGAGGGAAACAATGGCAAAATTCTCTTATAGTCTTCATGCACTAGGATCACGGTTCTCAGTGTTTGGCCCCTAGGCTCGGCAGCATCAGAATCACCAGGCTACTTGATAGAAATGCAAAACCCTGAGCCCCATCCCAGATCTACTGACTCAGAAACTCTGGGGGCGGGGCCCAGCAGGTTTGAACCTGCCCTTCTGGTTTTTCTGATGCACACTCAGGGTTGAGAACCTTTGATCTGGGAGAAGAAGGAAGGAACAGGGCCAGCCAGACGTCACTCTTCAGAGGAAGGATGCTGGATTCCGGAACCTAAATAGTGGGTGGTGCTGGGCACCCAGGAGGACCCCAGCAAATGTCCATTGCAGCCACCTGAACAAACTGAAATTCAGTTGTTTATCCATTTACTCTGGGGCAATGGTTCTTCTTCCCTGTGGCACATTAGAACCACCTAGAGACCTCGTTAAAAATACCCTGACCAGCTGAACCAGAATCCCTGGAGTAGTGTCGGGACATCTGTATTTTTAAAAGCTTCCAGATGATTCTGACACGCGCCCATTTTTGAGATCTAATGCAGAGGGTGCCTCGCTAAGAAAAAATGTGATTTAGGTTGTCTTTACATTTATCATAGATTTTTCTGTTGGAAATGTATTTTACCTATTTGTATTATAAAAATTACATACTCATTATAGAAAAAAAACTTGGAAAATACAGAAAAGTTGAAAGGAGAAAAGCAATAAGACTCATGTTCCAACTATCTAAAGGTGGTAGTCAGTATCAGGTGTGTTTTCTTTCAATCTGTTTGTTTAATACACTGGTTTGCATTTTTTTACAGTGTTGTGATCATACGTAATATAGCATTTTCTTCCACTTAACATTACATCTTAGGTAGTCTGCACATTGTTATAATTGTAAGTACAGTTTTTAATATGCTCTTGTGGCAACATGACGAAAATACAGCTTTCCTCCATTTTCACGTCCATAGTTCAAGATGGTGTTTAGAGAGGACTTCTTTTCTTTATAATGCCTATATTTCAAGCATATTGTGAAATTCTACTTTGAATATCAGAAACAGAATATTAACTCTTTCTCTTCTCTTTCAATGTCTTCTCCCAGGGTCCTAATCTGTCCTCGGACTTTTCCTCACCCCAACCCCACAGGTAGATGGATAGATGAGGCTAATGAGGGATAAAAATCTTACTACAGAAAGTCGAGAGAGGAAAACACATAAATATTTCCCCAATGTTTTAGAGCCACCACCCTACCTGTCAGCCTCAGCGGATGTTGGATTTCTCCTAAGCCACAAGGCTATAATTCATAGGATGAGGTATGATTCATGAACATACACACACATAGAGCATTCTGATCAGACCCGCACTTCTACGCTTTGGAAAGAAAGAAGCCAAAGGAATAAGACAAGAAAAAGAAAGAAGGAAGCTGGGACAAAGGAAAGGATGGCAGGACAAACAGACTGAAGTTCTGATGTGCTCAGTCAGAAATGCCAAAGTCAAGCCCTTTTTCCCACCTCTCCTTTTAACATAAGCTTCCCAGAACTTTCTTCTTTGTTGCACAGTTATATGTGTGTGTATGTGTATGTGTGTGTGTATATATATATATATATATATATATATACACACATAAATGTGTATGTATTTAAATTGGTAATATATATAAAGTATGTAATACTTACATATTACATACTTCATATATATCCTTTATATGTTTATAATATATATTATATATAAATTTATAAAATAATATATATATATATATAATTTTTTTTTTCCTTGATTGCTTCTACCTTCTGGCTCAGCTGCTGATTTGAAGTTAAGTTCACCATCACTGCTGGGTGAGCTGGAGCAGCAATGTTTGTCTTCTTGTTGGTGTCCTGGATGCGCCAGGTAATTCTGCCCCATCTTCTTGCAGGACATTATGGGAAGGATGCTTACCGAAGTGGAGGACCTGATCTCCATAACTTCATCTCATCTGGATTTGTCACGTTAGGAAGAGGACACACGAAGGGTACAGTGGAAACCATTTTTTACTAAAATACAGAGGTTGCCTAGGGAACCCCGATCTGAAATGTGAAGATGGTGTGGAGGCCAGAGGCTGGTCCAGGACAGGATAAGTTGGGTGGTTTCCATGGTTGCTTATCCTGGTGACATGCGTGGCTTCTGACAGGAGTGACCAGGAGGTCACAGGTGTAACTCTAGAAGGCAATAATAGACTTCCAAGAGGTAATGCGTCCTGCCCCGCCCACGGCGTGGAGCAGGACACAGATGCCAGTGGCTCCCCGTGGGAGGGGACCACGGGTGGCATGGTGGGAAACACTGCCGACGGATGTGGCAGCATCTGCAAAGTGTTCGTTCTCCTCTTGGCTATTATTCCTTTCCATTTGAAAGCCACATTTTATAAACTGATGTCAATGTTCTGTACTGTGGGTCTCGAAGCCAGCACGCATGTCGAGAGTTTTGGCGTCCTAAGTGTGTCTATGTAAACTCTCCACGATGGGCATACAGAGGTAGGGGTTACACAGACCTTCAAGCCACAAGCTGAAAGTTAACGTGGCATTTCTGCTGAGCTGCTTTATGACCTAGCCGACAGCTTGCAGAGCATCTGTGCAGGGGGTGTGACATCTTCGATTCTGTCTTTTGTTTAAAGAGTTCTACTAGTGTTGTGAGCATTCTGTCATATCAAGAGTAACTGGATCCCTAACTCCTTTGATTACCTTCCTAACACCTGTGTACTGTTACAGACAACTGTGAATTCTGTTGTAGGGATGGTATATCCCTGTCTTCCCCTGAAATATGTGTTTGTTTTAAGTGTGAGTGAACAAGGAACTTTGCAATTTTTTCTTACGTTCCATGCACCCAATTTTTAAATTCCCTATGTGATGTTTGTTCATCCTATAGAGAAAAAAAAATCTGTATCTGTGTATGTATTTTCTGTTGTGTCTCTTTGTGTCTAAATAAAGTTTATTGAGGATACAGGTGGCATCTGTGGCTACTAAGAGTTGCAGAATCAAATTGGGACCAGATGGCTTGGGAAGGGGAAATGGGCCTCACAGTTAACTGGTAAAAGACACAATCCTTGACGTACTCATATCAACTCAAGCCTGGGATATACGACTCCCGTGTCATCTGCTTTTTGATAATTATCTATCACTGTGAAACCAGTTACTCTAAAATGTAGCATTTTCAACCAGTAATAAACATTTCTTATCTCACATAGTTTGTGTGGGTCAGGAATTTGGGAGCAGCTGAGTTGGGTGCTTCTGGCTTGGGGGTCTCTCATGAGGTTACAGCCAAGGTATCAGCACGGGTTGCATCAGCTGAATCGGGCTTGACCGGGGCTGGAGGACTTGCTTCCAAGGTGGCGCACTTATATGGTGCTGGCTGTTGGCAGGAGGCCTCAGTTCCTCCCCATGCCATTCTCTCCAAGGTTACTTGAGTGTCCTCACAGCATGGTGGCTGGGCTTCCCCAGAATGGGTGATCCAAGAAAGAAAAAGACAGATGCCACCATGTCTTCTGTGACCAAGGCCATGGGTGACGCATCATCATTTTCACAATATTTTATTGGTTACACAAGTCAGCCCTATTCAGGATGGGGGACTGCACAAGGGTGTGAATGTCGGGTGCCTAGGATCATTGAGGGCCACTTTGGAGGCTGGTTACCACACCCCCATGACCCTCAGAGCAGAGCTACAAATCGGGATCTTTCCCACAGAACATGGCCTTCTCAGCTGCAGGTGCTTTCTACCCTCACTTATTACTAAGGCTTCTCAGCGACAGTGGCTTCCCACCCTTACCCTGCCCCTTATAGCTGGTGCCACCTGAAACCCCCAACAGTTCAATCAATAGAACTCTTTATATGTATATTATAAATGTCATGGCTTTGGGTACACACGTTCATTTGACAAATATTTCATGAGGCCTGGCGTGCACTAAGCAATATTCAGAAGTAAAACAAAGTAGAATCCAGCCTTGTGGAACTCATATTCCATTGGGGGAAGCAGACAAAGTAAACCCTCGATGCTAAGTGCAGGGAGAAAACCTAAAGCACGTAAAGGGGGCGGGGAGCTACTGTTGTCAAGGAAGACCTCTGGGATGAGGGGGTAATTGAACAGAGACTCGCATCCCAGGCAGGGGCATCAGGAAGGCCCTGAAGTAGGTTCTTGTAGATCAAGAAATAGGAAGGAGGCCTGTGAGTGAAGCAGGCTAGAAGGAGATGAGATCAGAGCCACAGGGGAGCCCGATCATGTATTTATGGGTGTGGCTGTGAGGCTGCTTTCAAATTAGCTAGACCTCCATCGGAGCACATACAGGTGATTCTCTATCCTTATCTGTCCTTCCAGTCACTGTCACCTGGGCACCCGGGAGACTCTACCCCGCCCATGCATGTGGCGGCTTTGCTGTGGCCTCTGCTTATTATCTCCCCATGTTGTCTTGTTCTGTGGTCTCATCCAGCCCTCCTGTGTGTGCATGGCCTGTCCTCCTGGTCTGTCACCCTTACCAGAGCCTCTTCTCCATTCCCTTCCGCTCAAGAAGGCCTCTGAAACCTCCCCTTTCCGGGGAATGTACCTTGCGTGTATTTTCCTATTTAGATGATAAGAGATTGGGGTGGGAGTGGGGATTCCCTTCCAATATCAAGACCCTTTATCCCTGCACAGCCTAGATCTCTGGAAAAGGGCAAAGCTCTATCCTCGCTTCCTTCAGAACAAACCAAGTTCAGCTCTGAATGGTACTTCTAAGTAAAGCAGCCCCCTGCAAATGCCCCACGGGAAGGGGACCACTCAGAGACATCTAACCTGGGGCTGTTCCCCCATCATGTGTGTTTGGTTCTCTTTCTTTTCTTATTTATTTACTTTTGCTTCAACTCCAATTACTGCCTTTCTGGTCCCTCCCCCTTTATTCCTTTTTGTTCCAGCTTCTTACGTGTGCCTTAGGCCTTCTGGTGGCACCTGCCCACAGCATGGCCCCAGTAGGACTCTCGGAACTTGTGGTGTAGCTAGCACCCGTTTTAGAAGGTGATAGCATTGACCTACCGACCACATCACTGAGTTGAACATGGATTTCTATCAGACTCTGATTATCGGAGACCGAGCATGGATGGTCTTTGTTCTGAATGGCACTGGGAACCTTCACTGGAAGCTGGGATGCTCCCAGCCCCGTGCTCCGTTTTATGGGTCCCCGAGGCATTACAGAGAGATGTGCGCTCCAGCTCCGGTGGGGCTCCCCCAAATTCAGACAGGGGGGTTGAGGATGCATATATGTCTTCCTGCTTTATAACAAGATTCACGGGTACATGGATAATTCAATTCTTTGGATGAGGCCTAACTAAGTAGATATTCTTCTGTTAATGGGCTGGAGAAGGTGAGACATTAGAAGAAATAGAATTCTGACCCTAGGGGCTTCCTAACCACCAAGTCCCCCTGCTCCATCTCTATCCTGTTGGAAGACCCCACATTTTAGCCTAGGGGGCCACACAGTCATTGGCCAGCCTCCTAGGTGGCATAGCACTACCTTAGGCTCACAGGCACTAGCATTCGTACTTAGGCCCCTTTTCAGGACTTTCTAACTGAATGATGTGATCTCACCTTTTCCTATAATTCTTCCTTTTCCTTTTATTTTCTCCTTCTCCTAGGGAACTAATTCTGCATGTCTCCCTGCTCTGATTTCTCCTTTGACCTCCCGTTTGCTCATCCCTTTGGGTAAAGGGGAGTCAAGTTTCAGGAAGATACCGATCAGAGTGGCCATGAGTTTAGACCAAGTTTCCCCTATAACTTTTACTCTGTTGATTAGACAAGAGCCCCCAGACTCTCCCGCCGGAACCTAGGGCAGTCTTTAAAGGCACAGAGGTCTACTCAGGCTGCCACGATGAAAACCCAAGGATAAAGGCTTCTCTTTACCAAGCAGTTACGACGTGCCGGCACTGTCGTATTTGCACCTTTCCAGTAACCCCGCGGGAGAGCTCTTGTCCCCATTTTCACTGGTGAAAAACTGAAGCTGGAGCAGTTGAGTGGCCTGCCCAGGTCAACTCTGACAGTTAGCACTGTTTCATCCCATCCAGACCTGCTTCCAGAGTAGGTACTCCAGCCCCACACATCCTGTCTCGTGAAGACAGAAGGGCCGAGGTGGGCCGGGCGGTGGGTCAGCGGGACCCACATGTCGTGAGCATTCAGTGACTGATGGCTGTTTTATCAGAGGACACACTTTCTAAGACAGGAAGTCACAAAAAGAAGACGGGCTGGAAACTAGCACCACCTTGTAAATCAACTAAACGTCAATTAAAAAAAAAAAAAAAAAGACAGATCAGGAGACAGAGCATTTACACCAGATGAGCAGGGTCTGTCCTTCCAGAAAGGAAGCTCAGTCTCCTCAGATAATTATTCAGGGTCTGTCTCAATGAACACACCTACGGACACCCTCTGCTGTCCAGGTGGTTTGGTTACAAATCTCAGACAGGCTGGCTGCGTTTGAGTCTGGATGAAAAAGCCTGAAGACGCTTTCCAGAAACTCCCATGGGACCTACTGTTAATTCCCTTGATCTCCACCCGTGTAGCCCAGGCCACACCAGGCCCAAGTCCTTCCAGGTGGTGGTGTCAGCAAATGCATCTGATCTGTGCTGGCCGGCACTGTTCCTCGGGTCCTTTCCACCCGTGTGTGTGTGTGTGTGTGTGTGTGTGTGTGTGTGTGTGTAAGAGACAGACAGACAGAGAAATCCCTGAAGCCTTTGCTGAAAGGTAGGAGCCCCAAAGTGACTCCCGTTTGGAGGAGGTGGGCACTGCTGCCCACCTGGCCGTCCATCCCTCCATGTCAGCTCGCATGCAGAGCATCTGCTCTGTGCCACACACTGTTCTAGGCCCTGAGGATGCAGCAGACAGACTTTACATGCCAGAGAGAGATGACAGACATACTGAAAGAAAGAAGTAAATCTCTGAAGTATGTCAAAAAGGAGTTAAAAGCTATGGAGCAAACTGAGGCAGAGAATGAAGGAAGGAGTTGCAGTTTTTAAAAAGAGCATCCAGAAAGCTTCAGGCAAAAACTGGCATTTGAGCAAAGGCTGAAGGAGGTGAAGGGTCAAGTCGCCTGGAATGGGGGGTGGGAGCATTTCCCAGGCCAAGGGAACAGCCACCCACTGCCCACCTGGCTGGCACAGGGACAGCCGTGAGGCTGGAGCAGATGGGGCCTGGGTGTGGGCAGTAGGGGGCGGGGTCGGAGCGGGGCTGGACCACCCAGGGCCTGGGGGTCACTTGAGGATCTGGTTGCCACTCTGGGCAGAGCGAAAAACAAGATGCTTTTGGCCTGAGGTATTAGGAAGAGGGACGTCTGTGGGAGGGCCAGGGTTTCGGCAGAGGCTGGGGGTGAAGTGAATTCAGTCTGACTTCATATTAAGTTTTAGATGCGTCTTAATCACCCACGTGGAAATGTCAAGTTCAGGGGAGTTGTCCTGGCTGGGGATGTAAACGGGGGAGTTTCCAGTACATGAGGCCGGACGCTGGGTGAGGGCAGTAGCTGGAAGGCAGCGTGATATAAAGAGAGATTTGTCTTTTTTAAGATGGGAGAAATCACAGTATATTTGATATTTGTATGCTGATAGGAAGGATCCAGTAAAGAAGGGAAAATTGATTATGCAGGAGTGGGGGATGGTATATTTCAGAAGTGACATCCTCGATAGGCGAGAGATTCCTTGATGGACTCTGTCACCCGGGGTGGCTGGCCTTGTCTAAGGGTGAACTCCACCCAGAGTCGCAGGCAGGGTATTGGGCCACAGGTGCATGCAGGTGGGCATGTGGGATCCCTGCTCAGTGATTCGGGAAGCAAGGTCATCCACTGTACGCATTAGGGTGACCGACCATCCCAGTCTGCCCAGGACTGTTCCAGTTTTAGCCCAGAAAGGCCTGCGTCCTAAGGAACCCCTGAGTCCTGGGCGAATGAGGTCAGTTGGTCACCTTAGGGAGGACGTGTGAGCAGGCCCAGCCTGTCTGCTTCCAGAGCATCTTCCACACCCATCTCTAGAGCCCAGAGAAGTGGAATGAGGATGCTGCTGCCTGGAGCTGGCACCTGCGCAGCCTCAGAGGCCTTGGGACCCCCCTGAGATGGAGATGAGGCCAGAGCCCCAGACATCCCAGACCCCACAGAAGGACCCTGGATGGATGGCTTCATTCTGTCTAGATGGTGCTCCCTAGGGCTAGGCTGGAAGTAGCCATTCCTGCTGCCCAGCAGACTCTCCATGGGGTCTGAGACAGAAGATGGGTGGGGGCCGTAAATGCTACGAGGGGGGTGCGGGCGTTGGAGCAGGTGCTGAGACCAAAGCTGGAAAAGTGACCATCCTGATGCCAGTTTAGGGGTCTCAGCAAGGAGACTGGCAGAGTGGCACCCCGGCTGCTCAGCCCCCAAATCCAAGGAAGAGGAGGAGTGATGGTGGTCCAGAGGGAGGGGCTGGGCAGATGGCCCCTGCTCCCTGAGAAGAGGACAAAGCCAGAGAGGGGCTCTAACACCCAGAAGCGCACAGGTGTCAGCCAGTGATGAGTCTGGGTAAAAGGTCTACCAGGAAGAAGACGTCAGAGCAGGGAAAGCAAGGACCAGAGCCTTTGGATCAGCGTGACGGGTGGGAGACCAAGCACAGGAGGTGTGAGCTTTTGGTGATGACAGGGTCCGAGGGATAACCGTGGGAGTGGGTGGCTGAATGAAGCCAGGAGGACATCCAAAACTGAGTCAGGGACCTGCTTCGCCTCTGCTGCTTCCATGTGGGCTTGTGGTTCCCCCAGCACTGGCCTTCTCAGTCATCTACTTCAGCCCTTGCCCGAGCCCCACTGCTGGCCTGAACCCCATGCACCCATGGGCCCGTGCTCACCCCTCCCTCCAGCGCATTTGTCTGGGCGCTGCCATAGCCGCGTGTGATACAGGGTTTGAAATTAGATCTGCTCTTCTAGAAAAGACAGAACAGGTGCATGGGCCTCTATGGAACTGCAGGCTGCCTCCCCCCACCAGGATCTGAGCAAGGGCTTTCAGACCATCCTGTGGACGGAGACCCCTGTGCTGTTTGGCTCCAGAAATCCAGCTTAGACATTTTCACACTCTGGGGAGCCAGGGGAGCGAGTGGGCTTGACTCCACCGAGGTGTTCGGAAGCTGGACTCCGAGTCAACCGCAGCGCTCAGAAGGTGTCCGGTCTCCATGGCAGCAGTGAGCTGGGAAATATAGCAAGGGGGAGGGAAGGCTGGGCCTAGCTTGCCTGACATCAGCCTCTGAGAAGCCAGCACCTCCTGGGAACATTCTTGCCTATGCCTCTCTGTAGGCCGGGGGCACCAGGAAGCGGTGGGAACAGGCCAGAGGGCCTCTGCGGTTGTGGGCTGAGGGCACCAGAGCTCTAAGCTGCCTGCTGATCTGATCTGCTCTCTCGGTTTCCTCTGCCTGCTGACTCCTGATTCATGGCTGAACACCGAGAGCCAGGCACGGACCTCGTGTGCTCAGCTGTACTCAGCGGTACTTCGTGCGCCCCGTGCCAGCACATACAGGCTGCCTCTAAGCCTTACACTTAGGAAGATCCGTGGCATCAGTGTGATTCCATATTTTGTTAGAATTGAGTCAACCTTGCCTGGTGGCTCATTGGTTAAAATCGGTTGCATCAGAAGCAGAGATGGATCCGCACGAATGTTGAGCTCGACGCTCACCAAGTGAATCCCTTTTTCAATGTAACCGCTGTTCAAACAACATAAGAGGAAATAAGGCAAAGCAGAGCTCAGGGCAATACCTTTGAGAGGTTTTCACTTGAGTACTTCCACTTACAAACTTAGCCATTGTGCCTGAAGGCAGCTTTTCTACAAAACCCTCTTTCCCATGTTGGTCCTGCTGACGAGTACACCCATGGCCCTCCAGGAAGCAGTAAGCGTGCTATGTCCCTCCTCAGTGTGGCCCAGGACTCCCTTTCCACTGAGATTAGTTTGGGCAGCAGTTAAACGCTTGCAGCTCCATCTGAAGAGCACGGAGCCCTGGGCCCACTTCCTGACCTGCCCAAGAGTTCACCTCTAAGGTAGGACCACCCAGTTTGCCACTGGGAGACTCATTCAAGGTCCCAAGAAGTCAATCCACAAGTTTTCCATCCTTCTTGGGCTCGTCTTGGTCTAAGGGCAGTGCTGGGGTTGAAAGTATCCCCAATTTAAACTACCTTGTAAATGGTGGCTCAGAGAAAAATTCCCATCCATCAGTCCATCGGCTGAGTCCTGGACCATACGTGTCTCTGTTTAATGTTTGTTTGTGGGCCTGCTGCCACTGGCTTACGTAGGATGCCAGGCCAGTCCACTGGGACAATTTGCTGGGCTGGTGTAAGAAGAGGGGAGATATTATAGAACAAAGGAGAAGGATGCACTGTAAATCTCCTTGCCTTGGGAAGTTTCACCTCACCTATAGGGTACATATATGTTCTCCTCAAAGGAGAAGTAACCCAGGTACAGCTAGATCTCCTATAGTCTCTGCCAGTGGGGCAAGAGAGAAGTCTCTTTGGTGTCTTGGGGTCAGGGAAGCATCCCTCACTCCTTATCTTCTGCCAGCCTGACTCTCCTTTTCTGCTCAAACAGGAGGAGGAGGTATACAGGATCTCTTTAGCACCCTGAATCTTGGTGGTCTCTTGAAATCCCACTGGGAGAAGGTAGAGGATGGAGTTCTTCTGTGTTCCCAGAGGCTGACATGCCCAGCCAGAGGTCTAGCAGCTCTGGGCTAGATGCCCTTATTTTCCAGTCTCTTGCTGGTGCCAGGTCCAAGCTTTCTCCTGCCATGACCCATGGCTCAAGTTGACTCCAGGGGCAAGTTGGTGGCCAGTACAGTCTCTTCCTGGCACTGGTCATGGCATTGACCCGTCATCCAAGTTAGGAATCTCCCCTTCCCAGAAGCCAGCCCTTGGCATTGGCTTCCTCATTCTCTGCTGCTCATTGACAAGAGTCTCATGAACCCTGACAGCTAAGCCATGGGGCTGTCCGGTCCCGGAAGGGTGGTGGCAATGCCATTTCTGCCAGCTGGGATCTGTGGCCAGGAGAGGATAGCCTCTCAATCAACAGCTTCCAGCACTTCATGGTGGCTCCGAAGCGGGACAGAATACTGTTCTCAGGTTCTCAGCACCGCACTCTTGGGAACAGAGCCATATAACTCTGTGACTCTGCCTTATGCAGATGATGTCCGTGGCAGAACAAAGAAGTCCCAGCCCTTCCTGCCTGGAGTCATGGCCTCAGTCTCAGTCTTACTCCCCTCCCAGTAGTGAGGTAAACTTCCCTCCTTAGATGGTTGTGGAAGAAGAAAAATGGTGAGAAAAAGGGGGTCACTGGAGCCAGACATACTGGTTCACTCTCAGCTCCACCACTTGCTAGCCATGTGACCGTGACCTCCGTTACATTCATCTATAAAGTAAGGTGTTGGTACCACCTACCCCACAGGGCTGTTGTGGAGATCGTATGAGATAACGCATGCACCAGGGCACCAAGCTCTCAAGCGATGGTAGTTTTTCTTATTGTCTTAGCGTAAGAGTGCTGAGATGATGCTTCTCAGGGAATAACTGTAGGGCTGACAGCATAGGCCTCCCCTGGGAGCTATTTATAAATGCAGACCCTTGGGCCCTCACCTCCTGAACCTCCTGAATCAGAATCTGCATTTTAGCAAGATCTCCAGGTGACTCATACGCACATTCAAGTTTGAGAAGCACTGCTATAGAATTTTTGCTTTAAGCGTGGTCCCCTTGCTGGTCTTCAAGGTCACTTCCATTTCTGAGATTTCATTTGCCATGAAGTCTCATCTGATACCCTGTACACTGGAAGCCAGGTTGTCCCACAGCTGGGGAGGGAAGGAATTTGAGGAGGAATACCTGAGCTCCGAGGGGTGATGCAAGGGGACCTCCTAAGACTCCAGTGACCTGCCCAGATGTCGGAGGCATGGGGATTTACCGCTTCAATGAAACTTAAGTATTTGTTGAGCAGAGATGAGGAAAATAGCACCTGCCTTCAAGAAACCATTCCTGCCAAGCAGATAAGAGGTGCCACGAAGCAGATCCTGAGAAGAACAGAGGGGGTTTAAAAGAGGAAAGCATCGCCTCTGAATGGAGGAGTCCTAAAAGGCCTCCTGTGGGAGACAGGAGTTAAGAGGGTCCTTGCGGGGCAGGAAGAATGTGAGGCAGGACTGGGGCAGGGTGGGCACGTCAGGTGTGGGTGCCTCTGGAACAAGGGCACGGAAGTGGAAATGTCAGTGTGACGATGGTATATGACGCCCATAGCGGGCTGCAGGAAGGTTCTGGGACCATAGCTCACGGCAGGGGAGCGCAGGAAAGTGATGGGGCCATAGCACAGCTATAGAGGGGTTCAGGAAAGTGATGGCGCCGTAGCACACCTGTAGGGATGGCAGGAAATGAAACTAGAAAGGTGTGTTGGAGGCAGCGTCCTGAATTCTCCCAGGCACACGATGCAGGCTGAGTTCGAACTCCTAACTGATGATCACTACGCATCCCCTCCTCCTTTCTCCTCTTCTGTCTTTAAGAATGGTGGATGTTTGCCAATGAATAAGTGAATGGATGAATGAATGGACTGAAACAACACTAAACTGGGAGTCGGGAGACCTGAGATGTTGTTGAAGGTGAACGTGGTCTTGGGGAAAATTGCTTTGCCTCTCTGAGTCTGTGTCTCCCCACCTGTAAACTTTTCTGCAAGATGCCTCCTGGTCCTGTTGCTCTGGAACTTGTGTATGTTCTGAAACAGCAGGTCAGGGGTGGTGGAAGCGGTTTCCCATGTCCTTTCTTCAGTCTGCTCTATAGCTGTGCTTCACCCCCTTACACCTTCTGAGAATTGGTACCCACATTCCCCTTTATATACCCTTTGCAACTCCAATCATATGCATTTTAAACACAAAAAGAATATGATATAGTCACCGTCCTGCATCTTGCTTTTCAAATTAAATATAGCTTGGAGATCACTGGATATCTGCACACAGAGATCTACCTCTTTTTCCCCAAAATGGCTGCTTAATAGTCCATGCTATTACTGTGCTGTCATTTATGTAACCAGTATTAGTGGTGTAACCCACCACTTACTTTTCACTGACTTTTTATTTTTTGATGTTTTTATTTAGAAATAATTTTACAAAAAGGTTACAAAAATAGTGCAAAACATTCCCATGTGCCCTTCAAATTTTCCAAATTTTAATATTTTAGCACATTTGCTTTGTCATTCTCTGTCTCTCCTTATCTCTCTATTTCTGTCTCTGTCTTTCTGACTCTGTCTCTCTGTCTCTGTCTCTCCATATATACATGTATATGTATATATATACAAACATACACATATTATATATATGTTTATTTTCTAAAAGTATATAAATACATAATTTTTTTAATATTTGAGAGTAAGTTGCAGATATGTTAGTCCTTTACCCCTACATACTTAAGTGTGTATTTCCTAAAATCAAGTGCATTCTCTTACATACCCACAGTATTGATTATCAAAATCAGAAGATCAATATTGGTAAAAGACCATTACCTAATCCACAGCTTGTATGCAGATATACCGCTAATGTTCTTTATAGCAAAAAAAAAAAGAAAGTTTTTCTTTGTCCAGGGTCACATGTTGGTAGGTTTATTTCTAAGTATTTGATCATCCTGGTCTTCTTTGGGCTGCACCGCACAGCTTGTGGGATCTTAGTTCCCCAACCAGGGATTGAAGCCCGGCCCTGCGCAGAGTCCTAACCACTGGACCACCAGGGAATTCCCTTGGTTGCTATTGGTAACTGGAGTTTCTCTACCATTATGACCTGTAACTGGTTATTTTTGTATATATGAAGGCCGTTGGTTTCTGTGTGTTAATTATATATCCTGCAATCTTAGTGATTTATTTTATTGTTTGAGTTATTTTTATCATTGGCCTCCAGGTACTCTTATCATGTCACATGCAGATAAAGGTAGTTTTACATCTTCTTTACCCTTATGCTATTAATTGATTTCTCTTATCTGATGGCATTGGCTTAAAACCACTAGTACAGGGCTTCCCTGGTGGCGCAGTGGTTGAGAGTCCGCCTGCCGATGCAGGGGACACGGGTTCGTGCCCCGGTCCGGGAAGATCCCACATGCCGTGGAGCGGCTGGGCCCGTGAGCCATGGCCGCTGAGCCTGCACGTCCGGAGCCTGTGCTCCGCAAGGAGAGAGGCCACAACAGTGAGAGGCCCGTGTACCGCAAAACAAACAAACAAACAAACAAAAAAAACACACTAGCACAGTGTTGAGTAGTGATGGAGACAGGAACATCTTTGCCTTCGTTGTGATGGTAATGAAATGCTCTAGATCATTCCCACTAAGATACTGTCTTTAGGAACAAGGTAGATAGAAGATAGATAGCTGGATGGATAGATGGATAGCTAGCTAGATAGGTAGATATATGTTGTTTCAGATTAATTCATGTTTAAAAAGCATCCCTCAGGGGCTTCTCTGGTGGCGCAGTGGTTGAGAGTCCGCCTGCCGATGCAGGGGACACAGGTTCATGCCCCGGTCTGTGAAGATCCCACATGCCACGGAGCGGCTGCGCCCGTGAGCCATGGCCACTGAGCCTGCACATCCGGAGCCTGTGCTCCGCAATGGGAGAGGCCACAACAGTGAGAGGCCCGCATACCACTGAAAAAAAAAAAAAAAAGCATCCCTCAAATTCCTTAGGTATTGAATTTTGTCAAAAGCTTTTTCATCGTCTATGGAGAGATAATTTATGATTTTTCTCTTAGATTTCTTAATATCTTAAAATCCACTGTGTGTAATATCAGTGGATTTCCTAACCCAATATTGCATTCCTGGAATAAATCTCACTTGGTCGTATTGTATTTTTTTCTTAATACAATATTTTGGATTCTGTTTCTTAATATTTCATTTAGTATTTTATCAGTATTCATGAATGATACTGGTCTGTCCTTTTCTTTCTGGTACCACCTCTATCATGTTTAGTATCAACATTATACTCGCTTTATTAAAGGAATTGGGAATTTTCTTTCATTTTCAATGGTCTGAAACCATGTGTCTAACATTGGGACTGTCTGGTCTTTGAAGATTTGAGATAATACTTCCATAAAACCATCAGTGCCTAGTGCTTTGGGGTAATTTATTAATAACTTTCTCTACAAAAATGTATATATGTTTACTATTTAATTTATTTTTTAAATTTTGGTATTTAAGTTGGTTTTTATGGCTTTTTCGAGTAGTCACCTTTATACTTAATGTGTACTGCTCCTTAGTCCCAAGTGTTAATATTTAACTTCTTTCGTCTGGTTTATCAGGTTTTTTAAAAAAAATATCCTTTTGCCTACACAGCAATCAGCATATTTATTCTATTTTATCCTCCCATTTTTAACGTTATTTCTACTTTGTCACATGAAATATGTCACATTAATCACCTACCCTGTTACTCACTTGTGTTTTAGTCTTTGAGATCTGTATCTGTACGCACATCTATATGTCTGTATGCTCATCATTGTTATTTTTCTTCTGAAATTTGCCCAGTCATCTCTTGGTTGGATGAAGTTCACCGTCCAAAAGATTGCTCAAGAAAGGCTTATGGATGTGGAATTCCCTAAGTTCTTATATCTTGAAATTGTTGTTCTATAGCCTTGACACTTAAAGGAAAATTTGCCTGGTTATAAAATTCTAGGTTCACCCTTTCTTTCCTTGAGATTTTGGAAAATGCTGCTCCAGTGTTGCCTTGCTTTGTTTGCTATTTTTTGAGAAGTCTGACAGTTTATTCTTCTGACTTTGTAAGTGATTTTCTCTTTTTGCTTGAAAGCCTTGAGAATTTTTATTTTTTTATTTTTGAAGTCTGCAAGTTCTACTAGGACATCAGAGATGATCATTCTGAGTACGTTTTCCAGGTACCTGTTGGGCTTTCTTGATTGGTACCATCGGATCTTCTTTTAATTTAAAGAAAGTTTTGTTGAATTATATACATTTTTTTCATAGTTTAATTGGCAGCGTTTTTGTTCTTTTTTTAAATTTTTATTTATTTATTTTGGGCTGTGTTGGGTCTTCGATGCTGTGTGCGGGCTTTCTCTAGTTGCGGCGAGCGGTGGCTACTCTTTGTGCGGTGCGCGGGCTTCTCATTGCGGTGGCTTCTCTTGTTGCGGAGCACGGGCTCTAGGCGCACGGGCTTCAGTAGTTGTAGCACGCGGGCTCAGTAGTTGTGGCTCGCGGGCTCTAAAGTGCAGGCACAGTAGTTGTGGCACGTGGGCTTCGTTGCTCCGTGGCATGTGGGATCTTCCCGGACCAGGGCTCGAACCCATTCTCAACCACTGAGCCACCAGGGAAGTCCTGAATTATGTTTTCGTATATTAGTTATCGTCCACAGTTTTGTTTTTCTTCTTAGTAGACTCCAATTATAGGGATGCTGTTTTTCCTTTCCTATCTTTCAGTGCATCCACACTATATAATTTGTTTTGCTTTTATTAGTTCATTGTCATTCTCTTGTTTGCCTCTTGCCTTTTCATCAGTGCCTTTAAATAAGTTTTATTTTGACTCTCTTCTTTCCTAGGCACCTTGTACTTTAGTCTTCATTTTGTCTCTTTCACATCTTTCCTGTGTTCAGTGAATTCTCTTTAAATTTCTGTCTCTTTTTCTGCCACTTGTTTTTAGGTTTTGAATTTCTGTTTCTAGGTGTTTTCTTTTAACAACTACAAATGTGTTTTTAAGTCTAACTCACTTCAGAGTGTTGTGTTTAGTTTTCCTTTGCTTCATGGTTATTTTTGTGTGGGATTGGAAGAAAATTGTTACTAGTAGAGGTGTTTGGATTCCCAGCTTATGTTTTTTAACAGTAGATTCGTATGTGTTTACTCCTATTTCTTCTATCTATTTTCTGATTGGCGGAAGTTATCAGATTCCTATTTTAATGGTATTGTTTCTACTAGTATAGAAAATACAATTTATCTAATGGGTATTATTATTATCATTATTACTATTTGGAAGGAGATGTGCATCTCTGTCATTTTTGTTCTCTTATAGCAGTGGTCCCCAATTTTTTTGGCACCAGGGACCAGTTTCGTGGAAGACAATTTTTCCACGGACCAGGGTGGGGGAGGGGGGATGGTTCAGGTGGTAATGTGAATGACAGGGAGCGACGGGGAGCGGCAGATGAAGCTTTGCTCGCTCGCCCGTCACTCACCTCCTGCTGTGCGGCCTGGTTCCTAACAGGCTGCGGACAGGTACCAGTCTGCGTCCCGGGAGTTGGGGACCCCTGTCTCATAGGGCTCCATTCCCTCTGCTTCTTTTCCCCTTTACCAGCCAATCTCCAGAGATTCTCCCTTCCTTTTTATCTGCTTCTCAATATTTTAGAGGATGGTTGCTTTGAATTGCATGTAGTCAGTACTCTGACCTACCAGATAACTTTCTCTGTGTTTTCATACTTAGGGTGAACGTTCTCATTTTGACAGCAGTTTTAGGTCACTCTTAGGCCTGCTGCTGTCTCCTCCTCTTCTCGCATATAGTTTTTTATTTCCAGGCTGACCTTGTTCACCCCAAGGCTTGTAGCAGGACTAGAAAGATAATTTGCTGAGATATCTTTTTTCTTTTTCTTTTTTTTAAATGTAATTTAAAATCTGGGCATGTCCTGGTTATGTTAAGCACACAGCTAGAAATAACAGAGGCAGAATTAAGGCCAGGGCTGTCTGATTATATTATATTTGATTATATTCTACAACAGAGAGATAGATTGGGGTTGCGGAGTATACTGGTAAATGGATAAAGCTGCACGTGTGAGGCAAAGTCTTACTTGATCAGCTGTAGTGTATGGCTTTGTGTGTAATGCAGTAGTGACTTCCTGCTTTTGCCACTGACTATGGAAAACCTAACCGGTGATCACTAGTTCTACTGATTGGATATAGGACTAAATATTATGTCATTGACAACTGTAGAATACTGTCATCACCCTGTTCTCCATTTCCCTGGAGTGGCAGATGCAGGAGGACAGGAATCAGAACAATTTTTATGGAAATGTTGGGCCATGCAGAAGGTGAGGAATTTTTTTTTTTTTTTTTTTTTTTTTGGCCTGTTAGGTCTTCGTTGCTGCACGCGGGCTTTCTCTAGATGCAGCGAGCGGGGGCTGCTCTTCACTGAGGTGCGCAGGCTTCTCATTGCGGTGGCTTCTCTTGTTGCGGAGCGTGGGCTCTAGGCACGTGGGCTTCAGTAGTTGTGGCTCGCGGGCTCAGTAATTGTGGCTTGCGGGCTCTAGAGCGCAGGCTCAGTAGCTTGGCACACGGGCTTAGTTGCTCCGTGGCATGTGGGATCTTCCCGGGCCAGGGATCAAACCCATGTCCCCTGCATTGGCAGGTGGATTCTTAACCACTGCGCCACCAGGGAAGCCCCAGAAGGTGAGGAATTTTAGCAAATGATGGTGCAACTCTTCAGACAAAGAACTAGACTAAACTCCACTGCCAGAGGCCCCAGGTAAAAATTAATATCCAGATCTAAGGACTTGTCTTAGTCTTCATTCTTCATGTTCTGCTTTTTCTCCAGAATTTGATGTTGTGAACTTTCCATTCTGACTCGGAATTAATTTCTTATGATGGTAGACTACAGTTCTCTTTGACCATGCCTTCTGTGTCTCCTTTTTTGGGGATCATTTCTTCCCATCACACCATAAATATGCACATTTTCCAAGCTCTGTGTGAACCCTCTGCTCTTTTCTTTCTTAAAATGTTCCCTTAGAGAATGTACTGATGTGCGTCCCCATGTCAGGTCTGTAGGGGGCTCTTCTTCATCCCTCTGGAGATCTATAAATTAAAAAGACATGTTTCCTTCCACACACACACCTGATGTGATCGCATATTGACAGGGATTGCGCAACAAGCCACCCGCCCATTCAGAAAGGGGAAGAAAAGGAGGCCCTCAGCAGACACTGGTCCATAGCAATTTTGAAACTCTCTGAGCAGACAGTCCGAGGGGCTCCTGATCTGGATGTGTGGGGGAGGCAGCTCCTTGATTGGGCTGAAGTTCTGCCCTCTGGAGGGGCTTCCTCATCCAGTGTTTCCCATGGCTCCTGGTTCTGCTCTCTAGATGTTCCTCATTTCCTATTATCTTCCTTGGCCGTATCTGAAATGGGTGTTGGGGAATATTTCTTAGGAATGACACAGGTTTCTCAGTCCACGCATTTCCCACAGAGAGTCAGAGGTCTCAAGATTGTTGAAAGAATCAGGCTCCCTGGTCCTCTGGCAGTTCAACTCTGTTAAAACAGGAGGTTTCTTACCTGTTTGATTCCGTTCAACTCCAAGTGCTTGTAAACGTACATCGTTCTTGAGATACAGTCCTCAGAACTGCTATTTCCTTTGCCCCAGGCCTCTTTCCCCCACTTAATGGGAGGTATTCTGAGCCCTGCAGACTTCGGAGGGGATACACCCTTAGGTTCTTTACTCTGAGTCACTTTATACAGTTAAAATACTGACCTCCTCAGCTAATGTGGGAGGGGAAGAGGAGCAGGGAAAGTGGCACAGCAGCACTTAAATGCTCCCACTTCGATGTGATGCGTGGGACCTCCGCTCACGTCACTGACCAGAGTTAGGCACGAGGACATGCCAAACTTTGAGATGGCAAAGAAGTGTATTCTTCTTGCACTGGGAGGGAAGGAGAGGCAAATAGTGACCAGTCTGCAGCGTGTCATTGCTCGGTGGAAGCTGTAGGCTGGACAGTTGAGACAGGCCCCCAGTAAGGCAACGAGAAGGGGTGTTGTTCAGAAGATGGCAGAAGGTGCAGGTCCTTCCTTTGGGTCACCGTCGAACAAATACCTGGTGCTGGTAACTGCACTTGGTGCAGACAATTGTGCTCTTCCTGGACTGGTTGCCTCAGAGCCTCCTATCCTTGGTCCTTGGTACCCCAAAGAGTCTCCCTCATGAGGAGGGAGGGTTGAAAGAGAACGCATCCTGTGTGGCTTGGGATCCCAGAGATTCAATGGCCCTGAGATGCCATGCTTCTTGGAGGTTATGCTAATACAACTGATGCTTCACATAAGGCATCCTAACCCAAACTCACGGTCCCTGGAATCGCTCCACTTGTTAGAGAGCCACCACTCCCAAGACTCAGCTCTGATTGGAGAGAGTCCGAAAGCCATCAGGGAACAGAATAGAATCTGAGCAGGTCTTTGCAGCCTTCTTCTCTTCCCATGGATGCAAATACATCCTAGGAGCCACTGTGATGCCAGAAGGGCTAAGAATCTGTGTGTTTGTTTCACTTTGTAACTGACAGGTTCACAGTCCCATTCTGGAAGTTTTACTAGGGGAATACAACAAAACCGCTGACCCCATTATTGATGAGATGGATTCCTGGGGGAGCGGTCGAAGACCCAGTGCCCTCACCTCAGCACAGCACGGGCTCTGGGAATGCCCAGGCGGAGTGGGGCTTGCCTGAGAGTCGAAGCTGTCATTCGGGCGGGTGGAGGCATGAGTGGCTCACACAGGTGCCGAGGCTCAGCAGCCTCTTCTCTTTTTTTGATTAATTGGTTTCTTTTCTATTTTATGGGACTTGACAGCGCTGGTTGTGGCTTTTCGTGGTTGACTACCCCCGGAGTACCTAATTACAGAGGAGATTTTTAAAAGCAACAAGGAACACATTTTCTAAATATGTTCTCAATCCGCTCCCCTCCCTGGGTAATTGGAGGCAGAGGAAAAGAAGGGCTGGAGGTACTCCCAGAGGGCTCTTGTCAGTCAGTCCCAGGCAGGTCCCACTGGGGCCACTCAGGGGCACTGTCGCTGGGAAATCACAAGGCAGGGACAGCAGGGGGCGTGCCCTGCCGCCCCGAGGCCACACCCCGGGCACAGGAAGCTCTCACACCTGCTTTCTTACTCCTGCAGGTGAGGGCTGAGGCACCACTCAAGAGCTAGGTAGGAAATTATACACTTCAGCCAAAGAAGCGATGTGTTCTGTCAAAAGGGAAAGAAAAATATTAGAAGATTCTAGGGAGATCAAAGCCAGACTCAGTGAAGGCTCCTGGCACAGGTGATTCTGAGTCTCTTCTTCTTTGTTCGTTTGAATGAGTCGTTGCGATAGAAATCACATAGTTTTCATGCACTCACCTACTAATTCGTTCATTCATCCACCCACTCATTTCATCTGTTCATTCATTCACTCAATGCGTTTGACCCTAGGCTAGACACTGGAAGATCTATTGGCAAGAATCTCACTAAGCAGGGAATGGCATCCAGGCCTCAGTCTGCACTGAAGACCAGAATGAGGGTGGAGTTTGTGCCCTGTGTCCCAACATCCTGCTGACCCAGACACCAAATCGCTTCCCACTTCCCCCTAATGGAGGAAGAGGGGAGAAAATGCCTATGATTAAGTCACATTTTTATTTCTTTATGTCTGGCTGGCCACCTTCACCAGCCCTTCCGCTTCTTCGAAGGGCCTCTAACTCTCTACCAATTACAAGCTGCGGGGCTGACGGTTAGCGTGAGGCAGGAATCACAGGGACTCCTCGGCTGGAGAGACTTCCTTAAAAGAACTAAGGATGTCAGGGACACATGCCAAGGATGCACTACACACACGTGCACGCACGCACACTGATGTGCACAAGGAGGCGTAAAATCTTTGCCCCTCGACTTTCCTTTCTGGAGAGTCACGCTGAAGTTGAATCGTTTTATAGCACAACAAGGATGTAAACCTTTGGGCCTATCTATTATCTCTGTCTCTTCTCTCTGCAACTACAAGGGGTGGGCAGCCCTTGCACAGGATCCCTGAGTCACGGACTGCTCCCCTTCTCAATGTGGGCTCCCTTCGTGGGAGAACGGGGAGCATTCACCTCCCCCCTCCCCGCTTTCTGCATAAGAGCAATTTCCCCCAAATCCCTCCATCGTGGGCCCTCGTTCAACTCTGCACAGTAGGACAGCGGTTTTCACCTCCACTTACTATCAGACTCACCAAAACTAAAGAAAGAGATGCAGGGACTTCCCTGGTGGCGCGGTGGTTAAGAATCCGCCTGCCAATGCAGGGGACATGAGTTCGAGCTCTGGCCCAGGAAGATCCCACATGCCGTGGAGCAACTAAGCCCACGCGCCACAACTACTGAGCCTGCGCTCTAGAGCCCTTGAGCCACAACTACTGAAGCCCGTGTGCCTAGAGCCCGTGCTCCACAACAAGAGAAGCCACCACAGTGAGAAGCCTGTGCACCGCAACAAAGAGTAGCCCCCGCTCACCGCAACTAGAGAAAGCCCGCACGCAGCATCAAAGACCCAACACAGCCCAAAATAAATAAATAAATATTTTAAAAAAGAACAAAAACACTGTCAATTAAAGTACGAACAGCAACAAACACCCAATGCAGCCAAAAATAAATAAATAAATTATTTTTAAAAAAGAAGAAAGAAAGAGATGCAGATGGAAGTCTCCATCCAAGACCTCTTTTTTTTTTTTTTTTTTTTGCGGTACGCGGGCCTCTCACTGCTGTGGCCTCTCCCGTTGCGGAGCACAGGCTCCAGAAGCGCAGGCTCAGCGGCCATGGCTCACGGGCCCAGCCGCTCCGCAGCATGTGGGATCCTCCCGGACCGGGGCACGAACCCGCGTCCCCTGCATCGGCAGGCGGACCCTCAACCACTGCGCCACCAGGGAAGCCCCATCCAAGACCTCTTGAATCATTATCTGTAGAAGTGCAAATCTGTGACTCTGAGAAGCTTCCAAGGTGATTCTGATACCCAGCTGTGGTCTGTGCAACTCAACTCCCATTTTGAATCACCCAGGGGATGTTGTTAAAATGCAGATTCTGACCCAGTAGGTCTGGGGTGGGTTTGTGATGCAGCCTTTCCAACAAGCCCCCTGGGGTTCCTGCCGGTCCAGGAGCAAACTTTAGGTAACAAAGGTAGAGAGTTATGGTTCCCAAACTTGGGTACACATTAGAATTCTCCGGGGAGCTTCTAAATATCCTTATTGTCCAAGCTGAACCCCCAACCAACTAAGTCATAGTTTCTGGGGCTGGGACCCAGACATTGGTAATTTCTACTGCTTCCCAGGTGATAACTTAGCGTGGCCCCAGCTGAGAACTGCTGGTCCGGGAGCTGTTTCCTACCAGCGTGGGTCTGTGATTCTGCTTCTTATTTCCCATCCCAGTCACTCTCCAAAATCCATTTCCAACCAGCTGGGCACTGCATTTTTTTCCCAGACAGCTAGACAATACTTATTATCATCACAGAAGAGCTCGTTGAAACATATCCGTTTCTAAGATAACGGCAACATTAGCAAAGCCGGCACATTCAGTGTACTCCCTTCACACAGAAAATTAATTCTCAGTTGTTGGCTGATGGTTCCTTGGCTTCTCCCGGAGCAATCTGTGTTGTACCTTTACACAACCACATAGGCACATTGGTCCAGAGACGCACCACACCCATGGGGTGAGTCAATCACTGTCCCTCCATCTTTGAATTCCTGTCCCTTTCCACCCCCTGTCCTTCCTTAAGAGCCCTAAAGAATTAGTGTCTTGCCTCCCTACCTCTTCCACCTTCTTCAGTGTCATCTGTACCTCTGGGCTTTTGCACACAGCGTGGGTCAGAATATCCTTCCCACCTTGTTGTCATGGCTGGCTCCCACTTGGCTTTCAGCTCTTTCTTTCTTGACCTTGGAAGGATCTCACCTCCCCAGACCAAGACAGGCATTGCAGTTCTAAGCAATTCCTCTGTGCTCCTCCAGCAGCCCATGGGAGTGTTTATTATCATCCTTAGTCTCTTGTGCAGTATTTGTTGAGTTTTTAATCTGTTTCACCCACTGGACAGTGAGCTCCTTGAGAATAGGCGGGAGTAGCTTGCCCACCTCTCAATCCACAGCATCTTGCACAGTGCTCAGAACACAGCAGGAAGAAAAAAAAGAAAGAATGCAGAAGATTTAAGGGGAAAAAAAAAACCCACGGATCTGTTTGAGCATGACTGACATATTTGCTCAAGCTGGTTCATACCCAGGGAGAGTCTAATTGGACTACCCAGTCCTTCCAAAACCCTGCCAATCATTCTGCTGTGTAAATAGGCACAGGTGATTGGTTCTCATCAAAGTCATTAGGGTGGTTCTGGAATGATCCTGCTGCCATATGTAGATAATTATGGCAGAAGTCTAAATTTTGGATGTTAGCCGACCTAAGTAGCATTAGCATGAGGAATTATCATAGAACAAAAGGAGAAGGATGGCACGCTATTTGGACATAAATAATAACAGCTAGTGCTTTTAGAACATTCTCTGTGTGCCTGGCACTCCTCTAAGTAGTTAACATATATTAATTCATTTACTTAACAGAACAGCGCTAGGAGGGAAGTACTATCAGTATCTCAATTTCATAGGTGAGGCACAGAAAGATTAGGAAAGTTGGCCAAGATTATCCAACTCGTAAGTGTTGGAGTCTCTACCGGGACCAGGTTGACTAGCTTCAGGCCTGTGTTATTCATGGCTCTAGTGGGCTTTTTCTAAGATACAGCATGAGCCACATTTCTCAGTATGACTCTGTTAACATTCCCCACATCACTCATGTGTTAGTAAGAAATCTCAGTTGCCCCCTCAAAGCAGAATGAATCATCAGGGCTCTCTGTCTTATGAGAGTAGCAGTCCTCAAGTTTTAGGGATATCCAATTTATTTTTTTTCTCTCTCAAATACACACACACACACACACACACACACACACACATACACACACACACACACACACACATACATACACAGACCCATCTCTCAGGAAATAGAGACTTAGGAACCTTCTATAAACTTGAAATAAAATGATTCAGAATGAGAACAGTGTTGTTGCTCCCTAGAATTGTGTTTGCATTTGGATGTAAGTAAGACTGGGGTGATAGGATCAGGAGTTGCGCTGATGGTTTCTGAGTCTGAAGTACTCCTGGGGATGATAGCACTCCCTGTCCTTCCTTGATGGCTTTTCGGGGGTGGGGGGGAACCAGGAACCTAAGGTCCCCTCCTGTGCTCTCTGGGGTGTGTCCAGTCCCCTGCCTCCATGAGGAAAATGAAAGTGAGGGGGTACTTTTCACACATTCAAGGACCTTCCTGTGAAATGAATCAGCCCTCATTCCTGAGTTTTTCACCTTGTGTGTGAACCATTTCGTTGGTGACCTCACATTTGAAAAACCAAGATTTGGAATCAGTATTTCTGCATGGTCATTTCTTTCAAGACGCAGTCTCCCTGACATCTGTAAACAAGTAGGACCTGCTGTGCCCAGATCAGGTAGACACACTGCCTCTTCCCACCTCTGAAGTCAGTGGGAGAATCGGGGAGCTGACGTTTTCAACCAAGTTCTCTACGGCAGACTCTTCTTCTGCCAAAGAAAATATCCAGAAAGGTAAGAACTTCACAACAGTGTTCATATTCTCAGTCCTCTTTGTGCCACATGGGAAACCATTAGAACTTAATTTAAAAAAATGAAAGCAGTATTAGTATCTCTAAAACAGTGGTTCTCAAAGTGTGGCCCACATACCAGCAGCCTCAGCATCACCTGGGAACTTGTTAGAAACGCAATTCTTGGGCTCTCCCTCACTGAAAGAGAAACCCTGGGAGTGGGGATCAACAATGCATGTTCTAATAAGCCCTCGGGTAATTCTGATGCATACTAAAGTTTGAGAACCACGGTCATAAAGAATTAAGATATATAACATTAAAACCTGCTTAATATTTGACCTCACCCAAAGAGACGGATGCCAAGAATACATCATTTTAAGTATCAAGTCCTTAGAGGATATCTGAGCTGATGAGATACCTAGAAAGGGAGTTCTGCGCCAGGCACGAAGCTTCAGTTAAATTGTAAGGGGCTAGATATTAACTGCTGGGAAATTGAAGCCATCCATTCATTACTGACCCTGGAAAAATACCTCCCCAGTGTACAAACCATTGTTTGCCCATTGATCAAGCCAGGTGGGATGTGGTTGGAGGTTGATGATTAATTCAGATGGTTCTTACTTGGAAGAGCTCAGCTGTCTTCCTCGCTCACAGCTGCCTTATTGAAGCTGTGATATTAAAACTTGAAAATTCTGAAAGCTAATTCAACCAACTTTAATCACCCAGGGTGATAGGACACGCTGAGAAACCATAAAGACTGGGGCTTTGGTCAAATTCAAATGTTATTGCTTTTGACTGGGGCCGTTACAAGACTCACGGGAGCAAATGAACAGGCACGGTGTGATCCTTAAAATTAGTTACAAAGATCAAAACATAAAAAAGCCGGAGTGATTTTTTCTGAGCATAAAAATTTATGCTTTCAGAAATAATTAATTTGATAAAAT
This sequence comes from Leucopleurus acutus, assembly GCF_964270905.1. Classification (NCBI taxonomy): domain Eukaryota; kingdom Metazoa; phylum Chordata; class Mammalia; order Artiodactyla; family Delphinidae; genus Leucopleurus; species Leucopleurus acutus. The sequence goes on from NC_139161.1 coordinate 54,863,197, forward strand.
TACTCATTAGACCCATGTATCATTGTGTCATTGTAACAGCCGTGTCTAAAATAACTTTTGCTTTTCTTTTGGAAGAAGCCAGCACAGATTCTAAAAGTTACCTACCTAATTAGGTCAGACACTGACTGACTTGCCTTTCCAATTCAGTTCTATGGAGAATACTAGTTATAATTACCCTCTCTAAAAAAAAAAAGGAAACTGGACATGGGTTCAAATGCAAGATTAAAGACAAAATAGAAGGTCACGAGACTCAGGAGGACCCATAGTTCCAGGTTCATGGAACTATTGTCCAGTGTTGTCTTTGTAAGCAACTGACATGTCACGTGTCTGTTTGAGAAGGTTAGGAGCTTGGGGGATATCACCCCAACCATATATGGGTAACGTCATAAAGGATCAGAGTTCCAAGGCCCCCTTGGGAACACCACCATAATTTACCTGGGTAGACCATTGGTGTGATTTAATGTGCTGCTTCTGATACACACAGATTTGATCATTTTCCTTTCCCTGAGTCTGGAGGCACCAAAATGAAAGGTTTCTATGGCAGTGGAAGCAAAGTGGTAAAAATTCTTAAGGGTCACAGAATTCTCTTTGTTGGTGGAAGAGTTCAGCTCTCCACCAACCCTTCCACTGGCAGCAGACACAAGCTGTGGGTTAAGACCCAGATGCCTTTCAGTGTTCCAGGAGTCTTAGAACTATCCCTGATTCTTGGACCCCTCTTTAAATCAGCCTTGATGCCCTTAATGCACAGTCCATAGGGCCAGGCTCTAGCAAGGAGTAACTCAAGTTGGCTCAAACCTCATCTTTCCAGTGTTAATACCCCCCAATTGACAACCCGCAGAGGAAGTCGGATGAGTTTATCCAAGGCCCTGAGACAGCATCAATTCTTGAACATCACTGTGTGCCAGCAGGTTCTTCACCTGTATCTTCTTTTATTCTTATAACAGATCCACAAGTTAGGTGCTATGATCTCCCTGGTGCAGATGAGGAAAAGGAAACTTAAGGAGATTAAGGGCTTTGCCCAACTTTGCCCAGCTATGAAGCGGCAGAGCTAGTATTTGAGTTCACAGTTAGGTTAGTAAGGTCTAACTCTCAAGTCCAACTTCTTCCCTGGCTCTTGTTATGAAAGTGGGTCACCCCAGTGAACTGCCCTCCGATAACCTGGCTGAGTGATAACGTGGAAGTTTTGCAGGTGGATGCTAACCCGCTAGCATCTTCTCCGGCCCATCCCTTAGGTCCAGGATGCCCCGGGCATGCACTGCTCCAGTCTGGTTGGCTCCAGGAATAGTTTAGGAGGGAGTGGTTGTCAAAGTGTGGCCTCTGGACCTGTAGCATCAGTGCCACCTACGAACAGGTTACATGTATATGTATAGCTGAATCACTTTGCTGTACACCTGAAACGAACACAACATTGTTAATCAACTGTACTCCAATATAAAATAAGAAGTAAAAAATAAATAAATAAAGGCAAAATGATCAGGTCCACCCTAGAGCTACTGAATCAGAAACTCTGGGGGGTGGTGCCCAGTGGGCTGGGGGTTTTTGTTTGTTTGTTTGTTTTTTAAATTTTTATTTATTTATTTAGTGAGTTTTGGCTGTGTTGGGTCTTCGTTGCTGCATACGGGCTTTCTATAGTTTCAGTGAGCGGGCGCTACTCTTCGTTGCGGTGCGCAGGCTTCTCATTGCGGTGGCTTCTCTTGTTGCGGAGCACGGGCTCTAGAGCACAGGCTCAGTAGTTGTAGCACACGGACTCAGTTGCTCTGTGGCATGTGGGATCTTCCCGGACCAGGGCTCGAACCCGTGTCCCCTGCATTGGCAGGCGGATGCTTAACCACTGCGCCACCAGGGAAGTGGGCTGGGTTTTAACACCTCCTCCAGGGGCTTCTCCTGCATCAAGCAAGGTCTGAGAACTATTGGTTTAACACAGTGGTCCTCAGCCTTTTTGGCACCAGGGGCCGGTTTCGAGGAAGACAGTTTTTCTACAGACCGTTGGCGCTTGGCGGGGGGTGGGAGATGGTTCAGGCGGTGACGTGAGCCACGCGGAGCCCCAGCTGAAGCTTCGCCCACCCGCCGCTCCCCTCCTGCTGTGTGGCCCGCTTCCTAACAGGCCACGGACCAGTACCCATCCGCGGCCCTGGGGTTGGGGACCCCTGGTCTAACGTATCCCTTCGTAGGCTAAAACAGAGACTAAAGTTGGTCTACTTGGTCTCTCCTGTTTGCTCCCTCACTAATTTTCTGTCTTTCGTGTATTTAAAAAATTTCTTAGATTGGCTTTGAAACCCCCCTTGTTGGTTTTTGTTTTGCCAAAATTCACTTCTAATTCACTAAGGCTACCATAGACCCTCCCAACCCCGGCACGGAGAACCTCTCCATCTTGGGGGATAACATCTGTTTCCCCACCTTGTCAGGTGACTAGGATATTCTTCTAGGTACCTGCCATTTTATTCATTACACACATGCACCCAGGATTCCAATGCGTGTGTTCAGATGGTCCCCAGGCTTTCTGGGATACAGTGACTTGAAAAAGACAAAACAAACAAAAAAAGAATTCTGTCTCTCCCTTCTGTTTTCTCTAATTAATGAGTGTCTAGCATTTTATAATCCCTTTTTGAAACGGGAATGTGATTTTCTTTTAGTTACCTTTTCCCTCCAAGGATATTTGGAGAAGCTAAGAAAAAGGTTACCTCTGAATATGTGAGGCTGTTGCTTATTTGAAAGATGTAGTAGAAAAGATGAGTTTTTTGGAGCTCCACGGAACTGGGTTGAAATATCATTTCCACTTTGCCAGCTTTGAGGCCTTGGGGGAAAAATAATCAGTTAAAATCTCTGAATGTTCATTTTATTGTTAACATGGAGAAAATAATACCACATACAGCTGTGTGAGAATTATGAGGTATGAGAGTGAAGTAGCTGGCATATCACAGGTGTTAAATAAATAACAACTATGACTCTTATCGTGGAGAATGAAATGGTTTTATTTCCTCGGGAGTAGAGGTAAGGACGCCACCTAATAAATGTGACATATGTTCCTTAAGGACCAAATTGATTTCATGGGAAGAAATATAAATGCGGTTTCTATATTAAAACTATATTAAAATTAACATTCTTTATTAAAATTAAGGTTCCGTTTAACCTCTCCTACGTGTTTCTGAATTTTCAAGGTAAAGTGTGATTTCGAAGGAAATTTAGACTTTGATAAACGTGCTTCATTGCTTTGTATTCTGGATGGCCCACCAGCCCCATCCCTGTGGATTTTATCTGTTCCCTTGACCCTTAGCTGTAGTTCACAGGAATAAGCCGGAAAGTACTGAGAAGCAAGACTGTGCCAGTGGGTGAAAGTAACAAGTAGGCAGATTACGGTTTAAGTGGATGTCGCTTTGTGACGATTAGAGAAAGGCTGCATGGTCATGAGAAGCCTGCCAGAGATGTTGTGCAGGGGGTTACTGGGGGGATGTACGACTTGCTTACTTCTCATATCCTTCCCAACCATGAGAACCTGGGGGTATGATTCGCTCCGCTCACCGGTCCACAGAGAGGCACTAGTGCCAATTTAAATGACTGAGTGAAAGAAAGAATGAATGAATGAACGCGCGTGGGTTCTACATGCCTGAGGCCACCACCTCCTTCAGCGTGCCGTGCTGTAACCTGCCATCACTGATCGCCCTAGCTCCAGCCAGACTTCCGGTAACACCCCTTTTCAGCTGGGATTGTGTTGAGCTACAAGTAACTGAAAACTTGCTTAAACCAAGGAGGAGGAGATTGTTGACCTCACAAGCCAAGAAGTTTGTTCTTTCCCTCATGGTTACTCAGGGGCTGGAAAATTCCAGCTGTCACATCATCCAGTTATTCAAGGACAGAAGAGCAAAGGCAGAGGGAGAGAAGTACCACCAGATGCCCACCTCTGCCTCTGTATCACTTCTCTCCCGCAGCTAAGGAACCTCCCAAACTGGGCATGGACAACAGCCGCGTATGTAACTAGCATCCAACGGGAGGCATCTGGGGCAGCTTAGCTGGACAGTTTGTTTGTCGGTGGGGTTTTCTTGTGTGTCTGTGGTTGGCTGTGGTCAACGGGGTGAATCAGCTTCTGTGGATGGGGCATCCGCCCAAGTGTCTGCCATCATCCTGCAGGCTCACATGGGCTTGTTCTGGCCTGCCCGGCAGTAGAGGTGTGCGTACAGGGAGGGCTGGAGAATGGAGGCCACGGTCTACCACAGACTCATTAGCCAAACTGAAACTGGCAAAGTCAGGGCCTGGCCTTGCCTTCCTGCCTTCCTTCTTTCCTTCCTTCCTTCCTTCCTTCTTTCTTCCCTCCTCCTCTGTCTTCTCTTTCTTTTTCTGTAAGCTTTACCGGACTCTATAATAAAAGACAGGCCAGGGAAAAGTTTGCAGGGAAAGGGTGTTGGGATAAACGACTTTGCAGTACCCACCGTATCATTTAACCTTCATCCTTGACTTTGCTAATAAAGTTCTTGGACAAGCATCCCTATTAGACTGTCAGGAAACTTTAGCCCTGATGCACTCCTGTTGGCATATCACTAGACGCGCTCATTTTCACCCAGGCAACCCTCAAAATGGCATTGGATTTCTGTTGAGGTGTTAAAGGAGGGTGAGCGATACAGCAAATAGGCCTCTTTTCTTTCCCTTCTCCTCCCTCCCATTGAAACGTCAGTCAGCGCAAACTCTTGCAAAGCAACTGAGCACAGAAGGGCCGCCCTGATTCCCTGCCGGTTTCCTTGCTTAGAAACACACTCTCTGAGAAAGTATGAAAATAGACCTTCAAATATCTGCATATAATAATAATGCTCCCTGCGGATTTTTATTTGAAAGCCAAATGATTTGTAAATGGCATGTAGGTAAATACCAGCCTGGATGCAGAAACTTGCTGGCTACATTGGTGTTCCAGTGGCTACATACATATACCCAAAAGATAAAGAAGGTTATTATTCACAAAAGAGAATAAAACGATGAATAAACTCAGGATCTGAGGTCCATAAAATAATAGTGAGCGTTTATTGAGCACTTACTATGTGTCTGGTAATGTGCAAAGCATGTTATGTAATCTCATTTAACCCTCAAACCATCTAACAAGTAGGAAAAAGCCCCATTTTACATACAGTGAAACTGAGGCACAGAGAGTTTAGGTGTCTTCTCTAAGATCACGATTGTAGAATCAGGATTCAGATTCACCTCCGCCTGACCTCAAGCCCTGGCTCCTGACTGTTAGAACAACCTGTGTTGTGTTTATTTATAATCCATGGTGCAAAAGTAATTATAATAAACGTAGAAAATAATTTATGCTTTGTAAGTTTCAGCTGACAGTCTTGACTGACCGAGAACCAAAACGATTAAAACTCAGATGAACGTGCAGTTACTCGGGGGCTCTAATGACCATGGTGTTGTTGAATGAAGTCGAATCTATTATTTAAGCCGAGGATTATTGATAATTTTAAAAGATGTGAACAAGATCTTTCTTACTGAAGTTGTTCACTAGCTGTGTCGTTTATGTACATTAAGCTACACTTACAGGCCTGGAGTTTACTGTGGGCTTTGTGATCTTTATTACTGAAGTTGTTCACTAGCTGTGTCATTTATGTACATTACACTTACAGGCCTGGAGTTTATTGTGGGCTTTGTGATTGTTGTTTGGTGTTTGATTTTTGGTTTTTGTGCTATAAGATTTTGGTATGATCCAACAGATTCGTGTTTCCCAAACTATGTCCCACAGAATATTAGCTCTCTTGTATGCTTTTAGGGGTCACGTGGTCAAATACATGTGTAAAACGTAGGATTCATTAACATTTAGTTTGTTTGGGTACTGCAAGACTTATTATATAGAGTGTTTTGCATATTGTCATCTGCAGGAGGGCAGTACAGTCTGCTTTGTCGGTCTTAATGGATGATGAGAAATCCTGACTATTTAATTGCTGGTCAACCTGATCTCACTGTGGACGGTCAGAGTTCATAAACGTCAGTACAACTATATAGATTCCCCAGTTCCTCTCGTGAATATTATAACGTTTCATGTGTTTTGAAATTATTTGCTTCCTGTTCTCCTAAAAATGATATTCATTTTGAATGAACATTACTTTGCTTTTAAAGACTTAGGACTTCCCCTGTTTATTTACCTAAAGACAAATAGAAATGGAATGTATGTGTTGGCTTTTGAAGATCAAAGAATATTCATTACGTTCTTTATGTTTATCGATTATGTACAAATGTGTGATGTACGCCCACTTGGATATTACTTTGTATTTCTGGTGCCAAATTCAAGAAAGATATAAGAAAACTGAATTGAGTGAGGAAAGTAACATTTTTGGAGTGTTTATCTTGTGCTAGTCACTTTTATGTCTGACTTAATCCTTTCAAAACTCTTTGAGGGTTTCAAACGCCAAATCTGCATCTCACATAGATCAAACTATTTAAGTTTACAGTTAGCAAGTGAAAGAGTTAGGGTTTGAATCCAAATCTGTCTGACTTTAAAATTTACTTTCTATTTATTATGAAAAACAAACCAAAAGGAGAATTAAAATAAAATGATAGAGAAGCTACCATTTGAAAAGAGATCTGATTGGCAAACTAATAATAATAGTAACGACAGTTGTACTACTTCCTTGTGACAGAATAGGCTAAAAGCGGCAAAATCAATATCTGATTAAACTATAAAGAGTGACTACGAAATCAGTCTAGTCTATTCACTAGATTCGAAAATTAGAGAATAGTCCTGAAAGCTTGACGAGGGTTATTTTCAGAAAGGTCAAACTACTGATTCACAAAATAGGTAATAAAACTATTAACTATATTACCACCAAGAGACAGTTTATTCTAAGAACACAGATTGAGGAAGTAAATGGATACATTATTGAGTCATTTCTGTTTGGAACTTTTGATTGCAACATCGTGTAAGACAACGATGCTCATTCAAAACATGCCCTTGGGTACCACCTACTGACCAGCTAGACAGTCTGTTCAGTAAAATGGTACTTTGTAGATTCACTGTGGGAGGTTGACAAAAATGGTTGAGACTGTCTTTTATAGACTAGGGACCAGTTTGGAGAATAACCTTCATTCCCATTAGGGCTTAGCTAAGATATTTCGGATCCCCTTCTAAGCAAAGTCGCTGCCAGCATTTTGGTCATGGTAGGAACAGAACTTCTGGAAATTGAGAGCTAGAGTCTGGGCCTTTAAGAACCAAAATGATGAACAGATCAGAGGTCAGGATGTCTGTTTCCATCCAAATAAATTCAGCCTCTGTTATTATCAGGGAAGAGATCTGGAAATTAGCTTGGTCAGTTTTAAGGAAAGGGCAACAAAGAGATCTATTCAAGAAGCATACCTTAGCCTATCTTGTAAGCAGGGGTACATGTGGAATATGGGCCATGTGTGCCCTTTTTTAATCCTCAAACTTCAAAACAAATGCCTTCTGAGTTTTAAAAATAGGACCAAATACGTCCAGAGTATCACCCCAAAATGTGAAATGTGAGTCACGGCCCCCCATGCTCTGTGACAGTACATTTTTTTTCTTTTAAGTCGTTATTGATAGAGGACATTTTTTTTTTAATCTGTCGATATCCTGGTGTCCACGTAACGATAGTACATCACTCGTATTATTTCTGCTTCTCTACTTGGCTGGGATTTTCTCTCTCGGTTTCATCAGACATTTTATCATGGTGGGTATTTTATCCCTATTATTCTTCTTGGTTCTGTCTTGTTGTATGAGAGACCTCTCTATCCCACATATTCTCCCACCTACCCTTCTCAACCATCTCCTCTTCTTTCTTTGTTCTTTAATCATCTCCCTCCTCCTCTAAAATACACACACACACACACACACACACACACACACACACACACACACACACACACACACACACACTTTGGCTTGATTTCTGGCTTCACCAGCTAATGGCTGTATGATACTTGGCAAGTCTCTTAACTTCTCGGAGGCTATTTCCTTGTATATAAAAGAGAAGTAATAACTGCTCTACTCACGGCACTTTGCGCACTGTAAAGTGCTGTCTAAATATAAGCTTGTTGCTGTGATTGTTATTATCCTTCCCCACCTTCTCCAGTGTAGCATAAGTGTCCCAGTGGAGGCTGTCAGTCATTTCGCTTATTGAAAAGGTTGATGGGAAAAGGAGCCCCTCTCCCCCCACCTCACCCACCTACTGTCACCATCACATTTTGGGTTTATGATGGATTTGTTCATTTCCCTTTGGACAATTTGGACGGCATTGGGATAATTCCAGAGCTGATCCTCCATTGTTATCATACATTTACCTAAGAGGTGCAATTAAATCATGGTTATAGTCAGATGACCTTGAGCGAAAACCATTAGGGATTCAGGTGGTGTGGAGACATTTTTATGTGGCTTTTGAAAACACCATGCAACGATTTCTTAAATTCTTTGAACGTAGCCAAGAGGTTTTCTTATTTCTATGCCAAAACCACCTGTTAAAAAAAAATAAGTACCCCCCAAAAGTAACCTATAAATGTAATTAAAAGCATCCCTTTGAAGGAAGAGTGATGAAATAGTACTAGGCTCGAGCTCAGGTCTGCCTTTACCTTCCATTCCTGCCACCTTCTTCCTAGGTAATTAATCAGAAACAATAATTGTACAGCGCTCTTCAAGGTTAGAACCACCTTCATGTTCCTCATCTCATTTGAACCTCACCACGGTTCCACTGGTGATATAAAACAAGCACAAAGAATTCAACTGGGTGCAAGTCCTCCCCTTCAGGACTGATTGTGTCACTTTGAGCAAACCATTGACCCTTGGGATCTTCATCTGTTCCCATGCATGGAATACGGATAATAAAGCATTCCCATGTGGTCATTTTGAGGATGAAATAAGACAAGGCGTATATAAGTGCTTTGCATCCACATCTTCTTTATCCATTTCTCTGTCGATGGACATTTAGGTTGCTTCCATGTCCTGGCTATTGTAAATAGTGTGGCAGTGAACATTGGAGTGCAAGTATCTTTTCGAATTATGGTTTTCTCCGGATATATGCCCAGGAGTGGGATTGCCACATTTGCAGCAATATGGATGGACCTAGAGATTGTCATACTGAGTGAAGTAAGTCAGACAGAGAAAGACAAATATCATATGATACCGCTTATATGTGGAATCTAAAAAAAGGCTACAAATGAACTTATCTACAAAACAGAAATAGAGTCACAGATGTAGAAAATAAACTTATGGTTACCAGAGGGTAAGGGGCGGGGGAGGGATAAATTGGAAGATTTGGATTGACACATACGCACTACTATATATAAAATAGATAACTAATAAGGACCTACTGTATAGCACAGGGAACTCTACTCAGTGCTCTGTAATGGCTTATATGGGAAAAGAATCTAAAAAAGAGTGGATATATGTGTATGTAAAGCAGATTCACTTTGCTGTACACCTGAAACTAACACAACATTGTAAATCAACTATATCGCAATAAAAAATTGTTCTAAAAGCACTTTGCAACATCCAAAGCATCACACAACAGTTTGTGGGATGTTTGGAACAAGGGAAGAATTTTAGACCTTCCACTTTTAGTGTTTTGGTTGCAAGAAACAGAAACTAAGTCTCTAAGTGCATTGGAGCAACGTCACATAGTTCATCGGCTCAGTAGCAAAGCTGAAGGTCCAGGCTCAGACACTATCCAGGAATCAGTGAAAGACCGGGGGACAGAACTGCAGTTTTAAGAGGACACAAGAAGTGTGTGGTTGGACACTGCTATTGCCACAGCTGGTCCCATTGCTGCTACCACAGAAAGGGATGACACAGCCACCACCCAAATGAATTCTAAATAGTAACTTGCCTTAGAGCATCATTGGCTGTAGATGTGGTTTGACCAGTCAGTTGGCTAAAATCAGATTTCCTGGTTGCATTCTGGTTGCCAGGATGCTGAGAGATGGAATATCTAACCCTTCTATACTTGCCTTCCATACCAGGATGCAAGATTCTGTCCTTCACCTCTCCTGGGATTTCTCCCCACCTAGGAAGGGTGTTCAGAAGTCATTTGGCCCCTTTGGGTTAAACGACCTACTCGAGGGCCACAAATTATTGGACTTAAATCCCATCTCTTGTCATCCCCGGTCTCCTAGACCTTTTCACCATTTTACATTTCCTCATATCAATGTGCTCAGTCTTTTAACAAATATTGAATCTCTCCCACAGACAATGCATTGCAGTGGGGTTTCTCTAGCTCTCCTGTTTTGAGATTTTATGATGAAATGTTTCCATGTAGCATTTCCCTGGTGATAAAGCACTGTGTTAAGAACATTGTTTTCATGATGAAATTTTAGAGAGCCTCAAATTTAAAATGAACGTTACTATCAGAAGGACCCTGCGGATTCAGCAGAGAGGTGTGGCCGGGAAAGGTGATTTGCTCAACCAAAAGAAAGAGGAAATAACAGCACCAGAGGGATTTCTCAGGCCCCATCAATGTCCACCGTTAAACTTTATTCTATAAATCAAAGAAAGACGTCACACAAGTCAAGGACTCACAGCCCATAACAAGAACCTAGAAGTTGGTTTTCTTCCGCACTGCCTACATCTTACACTGCAAGCAGTTTCCATACACTGTCCCCACTTTGCCTATATCCAACACCAAGATACTGTATGCCCATGAGGTAGAAAGAATGGGAGCCTTGAGAGTCAGTTCAAGGCTGATATCCATAAGCAAATAAACAATGGATGGAACGTACCTTTTTCTCAAGGGGCTCTGCTTTCCCCTAGCTATTGCTGGATTAGAAAGAGAGGGGCTGCAGAGTCCTGTATGATGGCAAATAAGTTATCTTAGCCTGAGTTGCCTAGAAAATGGAGCTTGGGGCAAATTTCTAGGTGTTTAGCATAGGAGGAAGTGCAACTCCAGGGAGCGAAAAAGAGAGTGTGGAAAAAAAACAGGAGAAAGTCAGGAAAGGCAGCAGAGCAAATCTAAGTGATTGTATTACGGTTTTTAGAACAAGCATAGCTGATTGCTCAATTTCTTAGGATGTATTAGGAGAGGTCTCCTGAAACCACTGCAGGTTTCTTTTAGTTTGTTCGTTTTTTAATTGAAGCGTAGTTGATTTACAATGTTCCATTAGTTTCTGGTGTACAGCAAAGTGATTCAGTTTTATATTCCCTGTGCTCTACAGTAGGACTTTGTTGTTTATCTATTTTATGCATGGTAGTGTGTATCTGCTAATCCCAAACTCCTAATTTATCCCTCCCCCACACTGCGTGTTTTAATAGTCCATCTTGGAGGAAGAAGGGAGAAGAATTTCTATGCTCGCTTTTGTATCTCTTTGGTGAAAGTTGTCCCATGTGACATCAAGTCTCCTGCACTGCTGGGTTTACCTCCTAGGCCCGTGAGTAGCCGCCTAGGAAACCAGATGCTTGGCACCTAGGAAGGCAGCATCCGAGGCACAAGCCACAATCCTCAGGCTGAACCCACGATGGAAGTGAGCAAGGGGTACTCCCCATCTCTCCACCTGCAGCCTCGTGAGGCCAGCTGGGCAAGACATTGCATGTGTCACAAAGGCCCAAACTATCTCATGCCTCAGCACCAACAGGAATGCCCAGAAATGAGAAGCAAGAGTCGTGCACATCGGGGAACAAGACATGCCTGTGAGTGATGTGAGGGACCTAGAGCAGCCACTGCAGAGAACCCTGTCAACTAAGCAAGTGGAACACGATGAAGGAGGCACAGAGATGACAGTCCTTCTGTACCTACAAGAATGCATTTGGGCCAGGAGGCTTCCCCAGTACCATCAACAGAAAAACGTGGCCAAGCGTATCTGGAGAGGTAAATAAATTGGCTTCCGTACACTAAGACAACTTGAAAACCCTTCCACTCTGCATACCAAAAATTGCTGGATAGAACACAAATAAATTAAAATGCATGGTTGGACTCGAAAGAAGGGAAACATTATTGTCCCAGAAAAAAAAGAAGAAATTAAAACAAGATTAGTCAATGTATGGACTGGTTTTGTTATTACTTTTAGAGGGTGGGAAAGAGTGATTTTTGATACCAATAACCTATTGGATTGGATTTTTTAATCCCATATGGAGAAAGGACACAAAACCTTAGGCCTGAGCAAAGTGAGACGCATAGAATCAGGACCCTCAAAGACCTCATTCCTAGAACAACTAGAAAACATATATTCTCATCAGTACGAGGCAACAAAAAGGAAGCTCTTCTCGCTCTGCCTGCCTTTGGCAAAAAAAGTTTCTTCTGAACAATCAAATCCAGGACTATATTTCTTAGAGGCTTGAGGTCTGATTTTATATTGCTGAAAGGTACAGGGAACCACGAAGGTGAAAATATATCATAAAGCATAAAAATTGATCCTGGGACAGTGATACTCCTAGGGTACTCAGCAGAAGCACAAACAGAAATAGAGTAGAAAGGCAAACCACAGGATTTTGGAAGGTAAAAAGGACATCTTGCAAGAGATCAGCTCACCCTACAGCCACACAAACTATCTGATAACTAGACTTCTTGAACTTGAACAGAAAAATCTGAAAAAGAATATAGAAAGTGTACTCAAAATTATTGAAAATATAAAGAAAAGGATCTATCCCACAAATAAAAGATGAAGATCTTATGAAAAAAGAACAGGCAACTTTGAAGAAGAACCACATACAACTTTTAGACATGGAGAAAAGTAGTAACTAAAATTTAAAACCAAGCAGAGAGGCTAAATAATGGATTAATAAACACCACCAAGGAGGGAATTAGTAGTTTGGAGATAATTTTGAGGAAATTATACAGAAAGCCAAGTAAAGAGAAAGTATAAAAAGGAAGAATTTGGTTAAATAGTTTAATGTAGATCCCACATATAACTAATATATGTTCCAAAGGAAAAGATAGAGAATATGGGAGAAACAGTGTTTGGATAGATAATGGTAAAGTGTATTTCCAACATTGATGAATGACCCTAATCCATGATTTCAAGAAACACAGTGACCTTCTAGCAGGTAAAATAATCAAAATCAAAAAAATCACAGGTAACACTGTAAAGCAGATAGAAGTTAATGACAGATTCTTTACTCAGGAACAAACTTGAACTGGCAGAAGGCTTCTGAACATACACACGTGTGCCAAATAATGTGTGATGAAGCAAAATCACCATCAACTTAAAGGTCTGTAACCAGCTAAACTATCATTCCGGAAGTAAGACAAAATGAATACATTTCTGCAGAAATAAAGGCTAAGAAATCTACCTCTCTCAACGTAAATATTATAAATCTCAAAATTCAATACCGAGTGAGAAAAGCAAGCTCCAATAGGATATGTACAATATCACTGCCATAAAATTATAAAGGCCAGCCCTGAAGTATCCACGGTTCTTTATTTAAAGTACAAAGCAATATGGAGAAACATACAAGCACATATAGTACAGTAGTTACTGCTGGGTAGGATACACGGGAAGCAGAAGGCGTGGAGGAGGCAGTGGGACGTCAGCTATAATGCAATGCCTTCCGTCTTGTCTAATAAGAGAAAAACCTGCAGGAAAACTGGCAAAATACTTACATCTTTTCAAACTAGATGGAGTGCCACAGTGTCTATTTGACTTCTGTACTTCCTGTGTGCTTGAAATGTTTCCAAATAGAATGTTTTAAAGAAATAAATATACATCAAGGAGGAAGGAGAAGGAAGGGAGAGGTGGCCCGTTGTGGCCAGCTCTTGAAGTGATTGCAAACAAACCAGAAACGACAGTCACTTGTAGAAAATGAGAGTCCGTCCCAAGTTGAGTGGGAAGAGGTGAGAGAGAGAGTTGCACGTCAAGTCTAGGTCATGTTCCCACTTCTGCAGCTAAGCACATGTACGGACATCCCCTCCCTAACTCGCAGTTTCCCCATCTTTTGATGAATCGGGTTGCAGCTAATGGACAAGATCCTTTCCATTTCCAGCACCCTTCTATTCCACTCTCTTCGATTTTTCAGATGGCCACGAGTTTCCAGGAGGCCACGTTCTCAGGCACAAAAACATCTTTCAGTAATGTAACTGTATTAGTAAAGACTCCTTTAGCTTCAAGTGACAGGAAAGTCAGCCCAAACTGGCTTCAAGAAAGTGGAAATGTATTGGTTTATATAAGATGAAACATTCAGGGCTAGGTCTAGCTTGGGGCACAGCTAGATTTGGGGCTCAAAAATACTATCCTTTGCCCCATGTATTTTTTTAAAATCACCTATAGTACGTCTTTAGTTACACTGGCTTCCTTTACAGCCATCATGTGATGGCCAGATGGTGGTGATAACCAGATGGTGACGCAGATCCAGCCCTTAAATCCTCTAAGTTTTCTGCACTGCAAGAAAAGCAAAATCTCTTTCCCTGAAGTCCCAGCGAAACCCTCATTTTGTCTCATTAGCTTTGATATAGTTCTAAACGCAGCACTGAACCAGTGGTTGTAGGTGTGGGAGGACCATGCGCTGATCACCTTGAGCTCTGAACATGCTCCCACTATGGGATGGGCATAGCTTCACCGCAGCCATATAGGCTAAGAGTGGAGGAAGGTGTCATTTCCCAGAGGGAAACCAGGATTTGTTATCAGAAAGGGAAAGAATGGATTTGGGATGACAAAAATAAATGTCTACTACAACCAGCAAAGTACAGGGGTGATTTCCCAATAAGGACAGTCTAAGAATTGAAGTCTCCTTTTATATGGAAGGACAGAAGGTAAGAGGGAAGTCTTAAAAGTAAGGACGATTTTAAGCATAAAAAGGGGCCGTGCAGGGACAAACACACCTTGGCTTCCAAATTCCAATATTCATGAATGAGGCAGAGACTTATTTGCTTGAAATATGTAGTTTTAGGATCAGTCAAATGAGTTCTAATTAGAATACAGGCAATAATCATGAATATTACGGGCAATGTTCCCCAATAGCAAAAATGAAATGTAAGTGTTTGAAGAGGGGGTTATGCAGATTTGTAGAAGACAGCGCGTGCCGTCTAACCACGAGTTGATTGGGGCACAGTGTATACCTCCGGGAATTAGGACCGGGTAAGCAAGTAACAACATTGCCCCAGTACCTCCGTCAGGTATAGAATATGAGGTTCTGTAAACCATTTATCTTCAAAGCAGTGCAGGAAAATAATACATTTATTTTTGGACCATTCTCACAACTTAATACATCAAAATAGATAAATAATTTAAAATAAAAATAGTTACGTTTATACAGAAGAATTTGTTGGATGTGATTTCCATGAAGCTCAATAATTCTTGAAGTGGGGGAGAGTAAACTAGGGGGACGCAGTGGAGGGTTGAGGAAGCATTTTTCTATCCTTCTCTCCTTATCTGTTGACCCAGATATTCTAGCTCTATATCCACCTTCGTCTTCTTACCTACTCCATCTTCCTTTCCCACACTCCTTCTGTCCAGAAAACAACCACCAAAACCATATTGCAGACCTTGTGCAAGCCCTTCTAGCCCTCTGGATGTTCCCAGAGGCAACCTGGTGTTACGTCTTATGAATTAGAGGCGTGTTCAAGACCCCTGAGAGTGCAAAAGTTTTCTAAGGCTCTCATGGTTGCCTTTCGGTCCAAACACCAGAAGAACCATCTCTCATCTCCTTCTGTCTCTGCTTTTCTACTCTTCCTGCCCTCCAGGCCCACGCTTTATTCTGCCAGCTACCATCCCAACCTAAGCCAGTCCCATGACACCCCCTTAACGCTGCGTTGGCGAGTCCTGTTCCACTCCAGGCCCTCACTGTTCAGACTGAAACATTTTCTAGTTAGTTAACTAGTTAGTTAATTGATCAACTAATTGTCAAGACAGTGTGTCTACAACTTGCCTTTCATGGGTTGTGTTCATAGTATCACTTGTGTGAATTATGATGCTAAAGGACAGTAAACAGTATAAGGACTAATAGGTGAAGAGAACAGAAAACTCCAGTCCACCACTTAAATGAAGCAAGACAAAACCCCTCATATGAAGTCTCCTAGCATGTATTCCTGGTGCCCTGTTCTTGAGTGGGGGAGAGGGAGAAGCACATAAATATAGTTGAATTGAATTGAGTTGTGACCATACATGGCCTGCTGTCCCTAGTTTACTGATCTAGATTGAGTGTAATTGCTGAGTCTAGATTAGCACTGAGAGTCCAGATACTCACCAAATACAAACACTCTACCATAAAGTGAGGCATGAAGTCTGGGATTAATGATAGCTAACATCTACCAAGGACTTATCCATTCCCCAACCACTAGGCTATTCATTTTATGTGTAATATTTCATTTTACCCTCTGACGTCCCCAGCTGTTATTTTATCTCCCATTTACATAAGAACACTGGAGCACAGAGAGGTGAAATAACATTCCCAAAGGCACACAGTTAATAAGTGATGGGATCAAGCTTGACTCCCAGGTAATCTGGCTCCACTTTAGGATTTTGACCCTTGCACCAAACTGTCTTCTGATAAAAGAATTGGATCGGGTAGGAAATGGATGTGTCTTTTAAAACAGCGAAGGTAAAGTTAATGAAGCTTGAGGAGGATTGATGTCAAGGGGGGCATGTGTGTATTCTGAAACAGCCTGTTCCGAGCATGGCCAGGCTGGACGTAATGCGAATGTTGTCCCTGCTGAAAAGACTGAAGCTAAGTGGGCGGACAGGGTCCTGGCAGCAAGATCATCTCTTTAGAGAAGGGAGATGTTCTACCTGTCTGTGGCTTCTGCATCTAGTAGACTGCTTGGCATATAGCTAGTGTTTGTATCAGTTATTTATGGCTGTGTAACAAATTATCCCAAAACTTGGTGGCTTAAAATAACACATATTTATTATCTTGTAATTTCTGTGGGTCAGGAATCCAGGCATGGCTTACCTGTGTGCCTCTGGCTAAAGGTTTCTCACAAGGTTGAAATCCCAAGGGTGGCTGAACTACAGTAACCTCCAGGCTCAACTGGGGAAGGACCCACTTCCAAGGCCACTCCATCTGTGTTGGAAGGATCCAGCTCCTTGTGGGCTGTTGGACTGAGAGTCTCAGTGACTTCTGGCTGTTGCCTGGATGCCATCCTCTGTTCCTTGACACATGGGCCTCTCCTTGCTTTATCAGTGAAGAGAGAGGACCAGGGAGAGAAAACAACAGCAAAACAAAAGCACAGTCTTATCACCTAACCTCAGAAGTGACACCCACCGCTTCTGTAAGTCCCTAAGTCAGTTTGTCAGTGCCCGATTTTATGTGCTGAACACTAGTGGACATCCCCAGGGCGGTATGATCTGCTCACTTTCCAGATGAGGACACCAAGACTCACAGAGTTACAGAATCTGCTGAAGGCCGCACGGCCAGGAAGGGACAGGGTTAAGACTGCAGCTCGGGTCTTCTTGGCCTTAAAAGCACATTCTTTCCCCTTAGCTCCGTCACGTGCTACTTGTCCAATAGTTTCTGTTCTGCCCACAGGATGACAGTACTTTCTGGCCTTCTTGTGATTGGGCGGGGCCAGGAGACCAGTTCTGGCCCATGTATTGTGCGTAGGAGTGAAGAGCCTTGCTTCTAGACCCAGGCATTTAATTTTGAGACCCTCTGGAGGCCTTTTTTCCCTCTGCCATCAGCCAAGTTGGAGTCCCCGAGTGACTGTGATGAATGGACCCTCTCATCCCACCTCCCTCCCCACCACCCCACAATGGGCACGTGGCAGGAACAAGAAATCAACTTTTGTCGTTTTCAGCCACTAAGGCTTGAAGGGGGCAGATTCACAGTCTCCTGACTGAGGTGCCACTAAAAAGGAGAGGAAGGAACAGAGTACGGGGGTGTGAGGCTGCCCCAAGAGGGACTCAGTTCTGTCTTAGAGCCAGCAGGAGAGCGTGGCAGGCACACACCTTTGCCTCGGTTACCTGGGTTCCGTGCTGCCTGCATACTGGATGCAGTATCTATTTCTGGATACGACTGGCTAGAATAAGGACCAGAGGGCCTGCCAGCATCACTCAGAGGCAGGCTGAGAACCCCGCTGCCTCGTTCAGTCTGAACGCTCTTGCCTTTAGACCAGCAAAGAGCACAAACAGCGGGAGCATGTTATCCCTTCCCGAGCCTGTTCCGACACACACAGCACAGCAAGAGGCTTTTGAAAGAGGCTTAAGTGAAGCAGCACCCTCACGACACAGCGGCTTGTCACCGAGGAGCCTGGGTGGCTGGAATATGGGCATTTGCTGAACGAGTCTCCCTTCAGCTGGGCTGGGGGCTGGTTCACACCGGGTTTTGGGGTGTCAAAATCGGAGAGAGTCGGGGGAGGGATGGAAGCATAGATCATTGTGTATCCCGAGCGTCAGCCTCCCGAACATTCTTCCTTTGGGGAGGTGATTCTCTTCTGTCCCGCCTGAGTCATCAGCCCCGCAGCTTGTTCCCCTCGGGCTGTGTGCTCCTCTCTGCTGTCCTGGGTACCACTGAGGAACTGCCCTGTCTTGCAGCTGCTCGCCATGCACAACTCCTGGATGGATGCACTTCCCTTGGTAGGCGGTTGCATCCTCCATACAGGCAATAGCAGAGATGTACCTCCCCCTTTATGACTCTGTCCATTTAGTCCATACTGCCCTCCCCCCACCTCACAGGGTCATACAGCTGCGTCAGACTTGCCCCAAGTATCCACTGAGTTAAAGAAGGATCATTTTCAACTACATACGAGATCTAGTCTTTCCCATGGTCTAAGGAAAAAAGCCCCCTTCCTGAGGGAGTGACGTCATGGACAACAACCCCAGCTCCAAATTTTATTTCTTTGTCCTCAAATCCAAGATTGCTTTCCTTGTGATTCCATCTGCAAATTCCATCACGTGAGTTTGTACCCACCCTTCAGAAACGCAAGAGCTATACGTTCTCTGGGTGTGGGGCACCGTATTCCAAAGTAGATTTAGGTACTTTAAGTGGAAAACAAATACAGACCAGCTCTTCCTCGACCTCATCCGTGTTTTCAGTTTCCGCCTGGGATAGCATTTGAATAATTGCTTCTGTTGCTCCATCAAGTTGAAACATGACTGACCTGTTCAGTCACCCCTGCCGGTCCTTTAAAGCCCTGGTATTTAGCAGTGGAGAACCACATACTTTGTGAGTAGACGCTTCAAAAACTAGAGGCCTCTTTAATTAGACACTTGAAAAATAAACTGTGTGGACTGGAGTCCCGCGTATCTGAGTTGAATCCGGGATCCACCACTTACTAAACTGTGTAAATTTAGCAAGTGATGCCAGCTGCTCGAGTTGAGCAAACAGGCCCGGCTAATCTTGATGTCATCTGTAAGATGGGACAGCACAAATGCTGCTGGGAAATGACATCACACTTAGGAGCACTTAAGAAACATTAGTTTTTCCTTCTACCCTCATCTCCCCTTGGTTCTGAGTGATGGCATGCCTGCTTCCTGAATCATCTGGTCTCTGTTTTGGTCTAAAGATTTGTAGCAATTTGGGGAGAGAGGGTTTTATGGTCTGACAACCATGCTTTCTGGTCCTTCACGGAGAAGAGAGGAGATTCACCCTTTTTTTTTATGATTCAAAACATACTGAGGGGATGGAACCCTAATTGTATTGACCCTGATACTTTGGTGGAGAAAAGGGGAAGACAACCCAGGTGGGGCGTAGCAGGGTGCGTCCCAAACAAACAGGAGGCAGCCTAAGGGACCTCAGTGTGCTGGCATGGAGAATTCATTCATTCATTCATTCCACATACACCTAGTACTTTCTCAGTGCTGAGCACTCTACCAGGTCCCCAGGGAGTAAGAAAGGTCAAGACTGGAAATCCACCCTATAAGAAGCTTCTCTACTTTAGGAGCCATAGAAAAGAGAAAAGAAGTGTAGAAATAGGATACTGGTGGGAACCCAAAACAAATATCTGCTGCTTTGTCATTTGCCCTAAACTCTAGCCAACAACTCCTGCCATCCAGCAGTGACTCTCATGAGTTTCTTTCAGAAGACAGGGGATATGGAAGCCGGATTGGGAAAAATCCAGTTTGTAACAAGAGAACCTGCTAGTCCTTGATTCCCAGCTTCTCCTTTCCCCTTACTCCTCCGTGCATTCCCGCCAGATCTGGACTTTACTCCAGGAGCGAACGAAGAAGCAGGACAGCATGGTAGGAAGGACACAGACTTTAGAATTGGATCTAAGCAGCCTTAAGGCTATTTATTTACATGTTAATATATTATTTACCTCTCTGTGGGTTTGGATAAGCCATAGTTGCTCCAAGCATCAGTTTGCTCGTCTATATTGGGTGTAAGAATCAGGGATAATGTAGAGCATGTGCTTGTAATATACTAGTAGCCCCTTAACAGATGGAGGCTCTTTTGCTAGTCTTACTGCAGCTGCCTCTACTACTCCTGGCCTGCAGCCAATACCCACATGTAGCTAATAACCAGAGGTTTGGGTTTGGTCCGTTCCCACTCTAGACACTCCCAGGCATGCTCACCTTACAGCTCCACGGAGAAATAGGAATGGGCAAGATAAAGATATCCTGAGTACAGAGAGAAATGGCCAATCAGGAGGCAGGGAGAGAAGAGAAAGACTTGAGAAAGTAGAGAGGACAACACTGGAAAACGAGAAAAGAGGAAGGAGCAGAGAAGTTGAGCCCCTCACCGCCATCTTCCCAAAAAGCTTCAGCCTGTTCTGATGAATGAAGACGCTCCTCCCTCTGGAAGTCCAACTCCAGACCCATCTTGGACCCTTCCCAGTTCCTCTGCTGTCAGGACACCAGGCTAGAGGCACTGACAGAGCATCCCAAAGGCTGCCTTCCCTAAAACAGCCAACTTAAGGTACATTCAGGAGAGCAAACAGAAAAGATTTCAAACTGCTGCCATGGGGAAGGGTTGAAAAGAGAAGCCTGTGGGGATAGACATGCGATGATCTTTCATTTGGATGAGAAATTCAATATTCTAAAACAAAAATGACACATCTTAAAAAAAAAAAAAAGAACCCATCAGGGATAGGAACATATCTGGATTCTTTCACCTAAGGAAGGTGTGAAGACATCTAAACCACAGGAGTGAAACGCTCATCAGCAGACATGCTAGAGCATAAGCTTGGTGAGATTCCCATGAGCATATTAGCATTAAAGATTTTCTAAGAGTCACTTCTGATTTGAGGGAAAAAAACAAAAACAGACGAGCGTTGCTCTCCAACATGTTCTCTATGGTGTTATGTATATGGCAAGGAGTGGGCAGGAAAGCATCATTATAGACTCAAGATTCAAACCCAAAATATATTCATCCCCACTATGAATCTCACAGCGTTAGACATTTTCACCTATGTTGCACTGACATATATTCAGCGTCCTGCCACTTCTTCACACTAACCTCTTTTGGGTGGGACTGTGACCTATGTCTGGTCCCAGGATGAACGCCATGGACTCAGCACTGGGGGACCATGTATTAGAAACATCCAAGGGAGCTTCTGTGAGCAGAGAGCAGCTCCATGGACATCTCACCTTTACTAAAAGAGAGAACACTGCAGGCTTTCTGTTCCTAACAAGTACATGCCTAGAGCAACTCCTCAGAGCAGACCAGGGGCAAAGCCAAGCAGGAAATCTATCACTGTGCCCATCTCCCTTTGTGGTACCCTCTCTTCCTCCATCATCCCCTTTCTGGGCATATAGTGCCTTCTTCATGGCCATCGGCACCCTCACAACCCTGGTACCGTGCTTTGGGGTTACTTATCAACATGTTGGCATCTGAAGCTTGGCATACTATTATGTTTCAGTATTGTTGTCCCTATTTTATAGCTAAAGAAATGGAGCCTCAGACTCGAGGTCATGGGGATGGTACGTGAACACTGGCCAGCCAACGGGGAATCGTCCAGCCGGGGTCAGCCTGAACCTGATCCACTCTGATCCGCCCACCAGTAGAGCCTCCCAAGTTTCCGGCCGTTTCCTCTCCCATACATCCCCATCTTGCCACCACCAAAGCCTACCTATCCTTTTTGTCATTCTATCATAGCCTTGCTCTTAAGAGAATAGCAGAGAGAAGACTGTGCCATGAAGAGCAGAGTCTGTGGGTCCAGGTGGACCTGAGTCCCAGTCCCGGCTCAGCCTTCACTGGCTGTGTGACCTTAGACAAAGTCCTTAACCTCTCGAAGCCTCGGTTTCGTCACCTGCAGATGTGACTAATAAGAGTACCTCCCTCAGAAGGCTGTTGTGAAGATTAAATAAAATCACACATATAAAATACTTAGCCCAGTGCCTGACAGACACTGAAGATTCAGTACCACTCGTTGGTACTGTCTCTGCTAGTAGAGTCCAGTGATTCAAGTTTGCCCCTGGACTGGATGTTCCTATAGACAGCGCCGTCCCCACGTGTGGGTGTGCTGGGAGGGGGGCCCTGGGTGCAGCAGGGTGGCGTGGGGTCCCAGGCACCAGTGAGCATCCGGTCTAATGATGCCTCACTTGCCATCTGCCGTCTTCCTTTTAGCTGAGCCACTGCTCGTTAGCACCTCAGGCAAGGAAGGGGGAGGAGGTCCGGCCAAATCCTGTCCATCTTGGCGCTTTTTAGCGGAAAGAGAAAACTAAGAACTAGGTCAAAGTTGGGTTGAAGTTGCAGAGCCCTCGATTACACGGAAGTCTGCCATGCGGTCCCCCGTAGTCTTGGGTATTTGAGTGGAGGCTGCGTTTGACAGTTTTGACACACGTGCTTCATCTGACCTGAGAAGTCTTGTCTCTCAGAGTCTTGGAGGACGACGGCCTGGGATTTGAAGAGTTTCTTTTTTCTAGCAGCTACCTAAGCCCTCAGACAAAGGCTGCGAGTCTTGGGATAAAGCAATGCCCAGGAATATGCACACCTGGCTTCTGGCTTCAGCTCCATCCTTTGTTATATCTGCTTCCCCATCCCCATCTCAGAAATGGGCAGCATGGTGTCCCTCATAAGGAGAGGGAGAGCATACTGGTGTACGTTCATCACCCAGCATTTATTTTACAAATACTTATTGAGCTTTAAGCTGTGTATTAGGCAGTGCTAAACACTAGGCATATTAGAACTAATGACCCTACGGCTCATCCCAATAATAATAATAATAATAGTTAACATGAACTAGCATTAACTGAGCGATTACTCTGTGTGCCAGGCCTTATTTGGCTTATCTCTTTTAATCCTCACATCTACCCTCTACGGAGGATGCTATTATGATGTCTATTTTTCAGATAAAGAAACTGAAGCACAAAAAGTATGTGTAACTTGCCTAAACCCATGCCCATGGAATACAAAGCGAATGGGGCCCATCACTCGTTTTCAAGAAGCTCAGAGTCTAAGGTGCTTCTTAGCCATCATAATCTCAACATTGTATCACCTGTGCTGTAACAGAAACAATAACAGGATAAAATTGTTCTGAGAAAAAAGAGAATGGAGTGTCCATTTTGCCTATTGCCGTGAGTGGGGGAGAGTAAGGTCAGGAAAGATTCAAAGGGTCCGAGACGTTTGAGCTGGATGTAGAGGTACTTTTTCCTTCTGTAAAGAATTTGGTGACAACTTACTATAAATGACAAGTTTAAAATAAAGTCAGGGGAATAATAGAGGAATAGAAAAATCAAGACGAAGAAAGGAAGAAGTATGTCAATTGTACTTCAATTAAAAATTCTAAAAAAGAAAAGAAGTATCAGGCAAAGCCAAATTGAGGGACATTTTACAAAACAACTAGACTGTAATCTTTAAAAATGTCAAGTGTCAGGGGCTTCCCTGATGGCGCAGCGGTTAAGAATTTGCCTGCCAATGCGGGGGACACGGGTTCGAGCCCTAGCCCGGGAAGATCCCACATGCCGCGGAGCAACTAAGCCCGTGCACCACAACTACTGAGCCTGCGCTCTAGAGCCCATGAGCCACAACTGCTGAGCCCGTGTGCCACAACCACTGAAGCCCGCGTGCCTAGAGCCCGTGCTCCGCGACAAGAGAAGCCACCACAATGAGAAGCCCGCGCACTGCAACGAACAGTAGCCCCCACTCGCCGCAACTAGAGAAAGCCTTGTGCGTGGCAACAAAGGCCCAGTGCAGCCAAAAATAAATTAATTAATTAATTTAAAAAAAATGTCAAGTGTCAGGAAGGACAAAGAGAGCCTGAGACATTCTTCCAGATCTTAAAAGAGTAAAGAGTTACGACAACTAAATACAATATGGGATCCTAGCTTGGATCCTGGTTTGGGGAAAAAAAAAGCTACAAAGGATACCACGGGGAATAATTGGCAAAATTCAAATACAGACAGTAGAGTAGATAATAGTATTGAACTAACACGCACTTTCCTGAATTTACTAAGTGTATTATGGTTATGGAAGAGAATGTCTAGTTTGCAGGGGACAGGTTTGAAGTATATGGGAATGAGGATGCACAACGCAGCAACTTTCTCTGAAATAGTTCCACACACACACAAAGCATAATAACAATACAAATAATAATATAGGAGGTAAAAAGAAAGCCTATGTAGGCAGTGAAGGAGCTTCGGGTTGACACACATGTGGGCCCTTAGGGAGAGTGGTGTATGCTTGGAGAGGGCATGGAGGCTTCTTGCCTTTTGCCCACACCCTGCCCTTTGCATCTCTTCCAACTGGCTCTTTCTGAGTTATGTGCTTTTATAACCAAGCGGTAACCCAATATGTTTTAACATTTCCTGAGCCACCCTTTCCCTCTATTTCTATCTATTTCTATCTCTTTCTATCCCTCTATTCTATCAGTCTGACCTGATATTTGAGAAGAGCTCAACCCTGGAATGAAAAAGCAGAATGCATGTCATCCGGATCTCAATTCTCTTCTCAGGTGCTCATAAGGGAAGAGAAGACAACCTCTAGTTAGTGGCCATTAACAAGAACGCCCAACGGGGTCATCGTAGTTCCCAAAAGTCAAGAACAAAAAGACTTCTGGGAACTATGGAACTTTGCCGATGTATCCAGATGCCATACTGAAAATGTAATTCCATCGTCCACCTATTATTTGCTTAGGTATATAACGAGGGGACATTTAAAAAAAAAATAGGTAGCAAAGCCATATGAAGAATCTGTGCGTGTTCATTGTATTGTTTTTGCAACTTTTCTGTGTTTTAGTACAGAACACACTTCTGTACTAAACTGTACTGTACACTTTTCTGTTTGGCACCACGGACCAGTTTCGTGGAAGACAAATTTTTCCACGGATGGGGTAATGGGGATGGCTCAGGTGGTAATGTGACTGGTACTGGTTGGCAGCCTGGGGGTCGGGGCCCCCTGTTTCTGTATGTTTTCAAAACATACTAAAAAAAAGAAAGGAGAAAATTCAGTTTTTGTTACTATAGTCCATGAAAACCACAATAAGGAATTTTCACACAGGTGATACAGATGATACCCCTTTTGAGGGATTTGCAGGAAAGTTCAGTGAGACCAGTGGTCCAGCAGAGCATTCCAAACTGAGGCCCTCAAGAGGTCACTCACTACCTGTCAGCCAGGAAGGAGGGGCTATGTGGATTCAAATGCTCTGAACCAAAACAAAACGAAACGAAAATAATAATGACCAAAAAAAAGCCTGAACCCAAAATCTAAAGTCACTCATAGAGAAGCTTCTAGCTGCAGGCGTAGATCTGAATGGAGCTTCTTCTCCAACAGACAACCCCACGTGACTTACACCATGGAAAGAAGCAACAGAGATTTATTTATTTAACAATAGTTTATAATTCTCCCAAGAAATACCAGGAAGTCAGAAAGCAGTTAACATAATGATTGAGAATCAGTAAACAAAAGTCAGATGCGACTCTGAGCTTCCTGGCAACCATGTCAAGAAGGAAAAGATGATCAGTTATATACATTTGGTTATTAGAAAGATAGAGGCTTGCCAGTTCCCCAGAGGAGACCGTGAATTTCTTGGTGTCAAATTCTGAAGTAACTTTAGCATGTGGTGCAGATAAGTTACATAGAAGGCAGTAACAGTTTTATAGAAAACGCAGGTGTAGAGAGGTGGTTTTAATATGACTTTTTCAAAATGGCCTTGGGTGAAGCCGGAGGTGTAACACTAAAACAAAACTCAGCGGAAGTATTTAGGAGAAGATCTGCATAGCACTTAATCCTCCTGAAAGAAGAGGCGTAATTGCATGCAAAGCATCACTGTACTTACACATATATCCTTGCAAAATAACTCAGATGAATTAAATATTAATGTGTTTTAGCGATGCACATATGCCGGTATTAGTCAAATATATTAAATCCCAATTACATGACAGTTTTGCTTGTGTATGGTTTTGCCCTCTGCCATGGGACATTTATCCTTCTTAAAGTTCAATTACATTCAGCAAACAGTGAGCCCCCACTATGTGTCAGGCTGTATGCTAAGTCCTGGTGATGCAGAGGTGTAAGAGACGCTGCCCTTGACCTCTGAGAGTGCAAAGGCTGGGAGAGGAGATGACAGTAGACAAGGAGAGCTGTAGTCAGGGAAGCAGTGGAAGCCCTGGGGTCCCAGGGAAGGAAACCAGATCTCTTATACACAAGTCAATGCAAGAGCGGAGAAAGTTTTTTAAAGGAGATGACCTGTGGGCTGAGTCTTGAAAAATGGGCAGGGGTTGGCCAAACTGAGGAATAGCGAGTGAGGAAGGATGCTGTATGCAGAGGGGACAGCATGGACCAAAGCGGTGTGGTTGGATGGATCTGTGCGTCTTTTGATTGTGGGGGAGGTCCCATGAATCTATGTGTGATAAAAACATACAGACCTAAACACACACACTCACATTGGGCTTTCATCTGCGGTGGGTCCTTTTCCAAAGACAAACACTCAGAGCCTTACGAACTACGAACTATGGAAACTCAACTCAACCACTCTCTGTCCTTGTTGCTGCCTCTGTTCAAGTCTGTTGTGCTAATTACTGAGGATGTAACATTCCTAATCCAATTCCTCAACCCTCACCCCAGAAAGGCAGCAGTCAGCAAAACACTCTTAGACAAATATTGAATGAAAGGAAACTGCAGCAGACAGATAAAAATGAAATCCACACGTGGGCAGATGCAGGAGTCAATGTGGTTTCCTGCTGTGTCCAGTCCAGGAGATACATCCTTGTTCTCCTCTCTGGACATCTTTGACCCGCCACCTGACACAGCTTCCACACATGGAGTTCGCGAGATTTGCATCTTGTGTTTGCCTTTGTGCAAGACACTTCAGTTCTGAGCTGCAGATTCCTTGTCTGAAAACAGGAATAACTGTGCCTGCTCCCCTCCCACAAATGGGAGAGAAGCCAGGGAGATGTGGCTTCCAGAACCTTCTACGTTTTTCAGTCTGAGCACCCGAAGGGGCAGGCACGGTCTCATCCCCAACATTTTCCTCCTTCAAAACCTTCACCCTGTGATCTTGCTCCTGTCCAGACTCTTGGAGTCCCAGCTGAGGCTTCTTCTCTGAGACTGGGTACCATCTTGCTTCTTCCAGAGGCAGCAGAGGGCCATGGCCTTTGCCTCAATAACAATGAACTGCCTTCTGGTGTAAATAAAGCCACAGGCACGAAGAACAAGTAATACACTTCTCAGCACAAGAAATGGCGTCAAGGTGACATTCAGAACCAGAGTCACCTACAGCATTCAGTTTTCTGGGGAGGGAAGGAAATGAAGGAGAAGGATCTCTGAATTAAGGACGACATCCTCGGAAATTTAGGGCTGGACTAACTCACCCGACGTGGGGCTATTGTCTCATTCCTAAAATACTCTGAGGATAGTGGTGTAATCTGTGGAAATAATGAGCAGCTGAGTATTTTAGCTTAACTGTGCTGACCTTAGAGAAGACTCCCCTGCAGCTCCCCGGAACAGGCTGAATCAAACCTGGGAAAAAGCCACCTCCTTCCTGTTAACACAGATCTCTTAACGCCAGACTCATTAGCAGTTCACCCCACTCCAGCCTCCACAGGGTTTTTTTTTTTTTTTCTAACTAAACCTTTTCAGAGAGAAGGCAGGCGTTTCATTTGTCTCCATATATAGTACCCTTACTGATTTGACAGGTTCCTCCTTGGTCCTCTGTGATGCATTCACGGGAGAGCTGCCTCGTTAAGTCCTGATCACAAGCTATGCCGTTATCTCTTCGAAGAATCGTTCTTCTGCCCATTATCTTCCACTCTAAACCCACGTGTTCCACGGCTGGCATGTTCTGTGACTGATGGAAATACATACTCTTTTTCAGATTCTTTTCCATTATAGGTTATTACAAGATATTGAATATAGTTCCCTGTTCCATACAGTAGGTCCTTATTGTGTATCTATTTTGTATATAGTAGTGTGTCTCCGTTAATCCCAAACTCCTAATTTGTCCCTCCCTCCTTCTGCTTTGGTAACCATAAGCTTGTTTTCTATGTCTGTGAGTCTGTTTCTGTTTGGTAAATAAGTTCATCTGTAACACTTTTTTAGATTCCACATATAAGTGGTATCCTATGACATTTGTCTTTCTCTGTCTGACTTGCTTCACTTAGTATGATAATCTCTAGGTCCGTCCATGTTGCTGCAGATGGCAATATTTCATTCTTTTTTATGGCTGAGTAATATTCCATTGTGTGTATGTACCACATCTTTATCCATTCCTCTGTCAGTGGACACATAGGTTGCTTTCATGTCTTGGCTATTGTGAGTAGTGCTGCTGTGAACATTAGGGTATACCTGCCTCATTTATTACCTCCCTGGGAGAGGAAGGAAAAAAAGCACCAGAGCAGACAACTAACATTTATGGAATATCTCCTAAGCACCAGGAACTTTGCCCACATCATTTTACTTAGTTCTCAAAAATACTCTTGCATAATCGTATTAAAACGATAAGAAAGGAGGGTTCCTAAGATTCAGCTCATCTCAAGCTAAGCCAGTGCCTCCATGGAACTGCACTCAACATGAATCGTGCCACATAGTAACACACTGGCTTTCTCATGACAGTCTTAACTCCGTGATTTAAGTTTCTATTTTGGGTCCCACTGGGCTTTTTGCTTTGGGGGAAAGCATGCAAATGTGAAAAAGCCATTCCTTCTAATACAGAGTTTACGGTCTCTTTGGGAAGAGAAAGAAAATACGGGAAGGGAAAAAGAGCGAAGACGCATCGCCGGCTCCTAGAACGTCAGGCACTCTTCCTAGGTTATTTTGTTCAAATGGTCAATGATCCTTTGCAGTAGGCATTAGCGTGCCATTTTATTGATGGGGAAACTGAAGCTTGGACAGGTTAACTTCCCAGATTTTTGTATAGCTATACTAACTGGCTGCATTGGAATTTGCTTCTTGTTAAACTGTGATGCCCAAGAATGGTAGGATAAATTTAACCAAGTGCTAAAGCCCCCTAAGGCGAAGATCAGTGAGGTGGAAAGACAGTGGTTGAGACCCCTTGGAAGGGTGGAGTTGAGATCTCCTTGGAGATAAGATGTGAGCTGGAGGGGAGGGAGAAATCTCCTGGCATTTCAGGTGTCAGAAAAGCAAGTGTAAAGGCCTGTGCAAATTATACGCTAATTCCCGTAAGCGTTCCATCTCTATAAGGACACACAAGACCCAGATAGTTTATATATACAGAACATTTTTATTATAGGATAAGATTATAGCACAGCAATAGCAGAAGGATATGCAGTGAAAGGGGTCTGGCGATCTCAGGCGCGGGCTGACACACAGGACACGTGCTGTCCCCAGGTCTTGAACCACCACCAGCATACATGCCAAGCATTTTGGTGCCAGGACGCCCCAAGTCTGTTCATGCCGGGGGTCTCTTACCTACGTGACCAGCTTCCCCATCACCACGTAAAATTGGCTTATATGAACCAATAAGCCAAACTACTTTACCAAGTGGCTGTGTTTTGAAATCGTTCTTTATCACTCTCTTTCCATAACTCCCCACATTCAATTTATCAGCAAGTCTTCAAGGTTTGACCTCCACATTGTGCTTCAAACAGTCCATTTTGGTCCATCCTCACTGCCACCACCTCGATGTAAGTCACCATTATGTCTGGGCTGGGCTACACATCTCCCACGCCCTCTCTGCTCTCTTTTCCTACAGTCCATGCTCCAAAGAGAAGCCAGAGTGATCCTTTTAAGACACTGATTGGATCAGGTAACTTCCACTTCAAGCCCCCCATCAGTGCTCCATTGCACTTGGCCTTGAGAGCACCTGGTGGTCTGGGCCGTACCTACAGCTCAGGCATCTGTCCACTCCCTTGTGCGCTCTCTCGGCCGTGATCAGCTGACCTTCTTTAAGTTCCATAAGCTGTGTTCTCCTCCACCTCAGGGCTGCCCCCTCTGTGGAATGCTCTTCTCTGGGCTCTGCATGTGTTGGCTTCTCTGCACCCTAGTTTAAACGCCACCTTCTCAGAGGAGGCCCTTTATATCTATTGTGGCACTTATCTGAATTGTTTATTTATTTTTGATATGGACCATTTTCAAAGTCTCTATTGAACTTGTTACAATAGTGCCTCTTTTCTATGTCTTTTGGTTTCTTGGCCATGAGGCATGTGGGACCCCAGCCCCCCAAACAGGGATCAAACCTGCACCCCCCTGCATTGGAAGGTGAAGTCCCAACCACTGGACTGCCAGGGAAGTCCCCCGAACTGTTTATTTTATTTTTTCTAATTTATTTATTTATTTTTTTTTTTTGCTGCCCCGTGCAGCATGTGGGATCCTAGTTCCCCGACCAGGGATCGAACCCATGCCCCCCGCATTGGAAGCGTGGAGTGCTAACCACTGGACTGCCAGGGAAGTCCCCTGTTTATTTTTATATTAATTTGTTCACCCTTTTGTTATCTACATCTTCCCAACTAAAGCTGCAGCGACTTTAAAGCAGGGATCTCATCCAGGCTGTGTCTAGTACTTGGGACAGTTGCTGGCACATAGGTGTTTTAAGAATATTCAAAGAATGAATGAATGTACAAACAGAAGCATTGCACCAAATGACGTTCTTTATGAGAACAGCACACAGGCCTCCATAGTTTGCCCCCAGAAGAGCCCAGAACTGACGGTTCTCATCCCACTGTAGAGTTCTCTCTCTCTGACATTCCCAACCACCCTGTACAGAAACCACGGGAGGGGCTTGCATACCATTTTTGAAGGGTCTACCCCTCCCCCCTGTCAGGGCAGTGCATTGGGAGCTGTTTGAGTCTGTGGCGATGGACCACTTCCAGACCCTTCTTGTCATCAGAAAGTTCTTAGGAGTCTCCTTGCCCTCAAAACCATAAGCATCATTTGAAGATATTCTCCAAATCACTGCTGTTCAGAGCTAACCCATTTTCTGCCACTGAGCATGAAGCATTGCAGTTTGACAGCAGAAATCCAAAGAAGGAGGAGTCCACGTTGTCTTAAAAGCACCTTCACCCTGACTCACTTCTTCTAAGTATCACAGTCTCTGCCAGTCTCTTACCCTCACCTTAGCAAGTTAAAGTTGTCATGGTTGGAAAAGCCCTTTGTCAGCATAAACTCATCCCTTTACCTTTCCAGTGGAGTTTTGTACCAGAAGAGTCAGGAATGTGTCACTGTGCGTACAGGAGACATTTACTAAAGGCACATTTTTAAAAAGTGAGTGACTGGGAGATGGAAGACTGGAGGGAGGAAGGAGCCTACGTCAATGGCACCCTGGCCCCCACCAGACCCACTTCTTTTTTTAATTAATTAATTAATTAAGTTATTTATTTATTTATTTTGGCTGCATTGAGTCTTCGTTGCCGCGCGGGCTTTCTCTAGTTGCGGTGAGCAGGGGCTACTCTTCGTTGCAGTGCGCGGGCTTCTCATTGCGGTGGCTTCTTGTGCTGCGGAGCACAGGCTCTAGGCGCACGGGCTTCAGTAGTTGCGGCATGTGGGCTCAGTAGTTGTGGCTCGTGGGCTCTAGAGTGCAGGCTCAGTAGTTGTGGCGCACGGGCTTAGTTGCTCCATGACATGTGGGATCTTCCTGGACCAGGGCTTCAACCCGTGTCCCCTGCACTGGCAGGCGGATTCTTAACCACTGCGCCACCAGGGAAGCCCCAGACCCACTTCTCATTTGTCATCACACAGGGTGCTGCTGGCTGTGCTCTACCCAGAGGCACCTGGCAGAAGGGCTTTTTGCTCGCTGGGGCTGTGACCACCCGGGGGCACCCTCCTTTTCCTAATTCATCCAAAGGCAACAAGTGAGCTGGCGGCGGCCCCATGAACATCCTCTTTTGCAGACAGAGCAAAAAGAGCAGAAACTGGACTAGAGTGCGTGGAGCTATGTCTCAGCCTGGATTCTGTCACTGAAGCAAGACTCTTGCCTTCTCTGGCTCCTGGCATCCACCTCCGTAAAATGATACCTGGGGATGCGAGAGCAGTCTTTCACAAATTTCATTTTGTAGCTACAGAGCCATGTCCTCTGATGAAATTGTTCTCAGAAGCCAGTAAGTAAAGGGTATAATCTTGAGGATATCCTTCTGGAGGTAGGCAGGGGCCTGCCTCCTTGGTCCCCACCAACGGCCCTGCCGGCCCCTTACATGGTTAAAGATGACAGGAGTCGGTGTCTGTCTTTAATTTTCTCTTTAGGGCTGTGTTTCTGTGATTTTATAAGAACCTGCCAGGCAGGAAAATATCCCGTTAGACGTGGTAGACAGTTGCACACAAATGAAAATAATAAGACCCACAGTTCCACTGTGTGGCCTGGCTGTTCAACTGAGCGAGGCTTTCCAAGTCCTTCTAGCAGACCCTTAGCCCCTGCCAGCTGTCACTCACCTACCTCTCTTCGCTGAAGCTCCTAGCCCTTTGCCTCCACCTATGACCCCGTCCAGTTCTGTGCTGTTGGCATATGCTCCCTGATACTGGGAGACTCTTGAAAAAAGTCAGTCCCCCTGTCAGTTCCAGCTCCCTCAAGGGTCTACCCCTGCAGTCTCTGCCCAGCTGAATATTCATGGTGACCAACTGAATATTTATTATGCCAGAAAAGCTCCATAGGGCCTGTCTTCTCCCTTATATACATGTGGTCTTTCTAATGCATGCAGCTTTCCCTGGGCTGTGGCCCATGTCCCTTTCCCTTGCCCCCCCCCAGTGGTGTCCCTGTCACTCATCTCTCTGCCATTGTCCTGAATCCCAACCCATCAATCCTTTATGCCTTAACCTGCCTCTACTCTTCCAGACGAGCGTTTTCTGAATTACACTCCCACCTGCACAGACCACAGTTACAACCCAGGTTAACCCCCACAACCCTTGCAGAATAGAAGCTCTCCATGAATTTAGTGGAGATCCTGGTTTTCCACTGCCATCCATAAAGATAGAGGAGATACGGATGCTTCACAAAAGCGGCATCGTCAACACAACAACCAGCATTTACTGAGCACTGACCATGTGTTAAGTAAGACTTGTCATAAATTCTTGACAAAGCTTATCCTTCTAAAGTCGAACGAGTGAGAATCTCTTGGGTAATAATAGAACCTTCTCGGGCTTCCCTTTTCTCATCTGTAAGATGGAGACAGTGTCTGCCCATTGTGATGTTACGTGGGTGAAATGGGGAAGCTTTGCAGGGCCAGTCGGTGGACACTGCCCTCATCACCTGTCCATCTCTCTCCCTCCTCTGGGTTTGGTGTCGGGGAATAGAGAAGGTTATGTGAGCCAAGGACTGAGCTCTGAGCCCTCTGGAAGCAGGCACTGAAGAAGGAGCAGCTGTTTCTGTGGACACCCTGTTGAGCGTGGCCGACCATGAGCTAATGAGGATGGATGAGGCCGTGTGGCAGGGAGGATCTATAGTCCTGGGGGAGAAGCACCATGAATGCAGACAGTCATAACAGCCGGGATGAGAAGGCCCTCTGCAAACTTGTAAGCTGGACCAGACCCCTTGTTAAGGGCTAAAACCACCTTTGTGCCCTTGTACCAATTGGGCGTCCACTGGAGAACCGGCCCCAGGTGCAGTGCCTTTTCCTGGCCCACCCTACTCTCCTGAGGAGCAAGATGATACAACACTGCTCCCAGACTTAGGCTCCCTGCAGACCTGCCACCTTCCCTCTGGTGGCCTTCGGTTGCTCACCCAACCTCTCTGAACTCTGATATCCCACTTGACAAATGGGCGTAACCCCTGCCCGCATCATTGGGTTGATGTGAAAACTAAATGCAGTCATACGTGAAAGACGCTGTGAATACAAGACCAATGCCAAATGCTCCATCCGTCATGAGGCCTTCCCTTCCTCCACGGAAAGAATCTTGTACTCCTCTGGACTGCCTCCTGAACATTAATAACCTGCCCCTATAACGCGTTTCTCACTGCCTGCCCTCGATAGTAAAGAGTTCTTTGCTTGTATCTATCTGTCTGTCTACCAGACCCCAGTGTCGATGGGGACAGGTGGGCGGGATCTGGATCTTATTCATCCTTCATCTTTACTTTGCCATGTGGAGCACAATGCCATGTGGAGCACATGATAGATGCTCGATAAATGTCTAATGAGTGAAAAAGGAAGGCCCTTTTCTACCTGGACTCAGCCCGTGTGTTATCTTTTACGTGCTCTTCAGTGTCTGGAGGAGGAAGGAGATGTGTGATACGGTCCACACTCCGGAGCCCCAGTCAAGCCAGCCGGCGATGTGAGTGGGAAATAATAGGAACGGTGCAGAGTCTGAAACACGGAGCCCGGCTCCTTCCCCCCTCATCTTCCTGCGTGCAGAGCACTTTGAGGGAACAGGATGGAGCCTTAAAGCAATTGCTTCTTGTCTCTGAAATTGCTTCCTTGTCTTCTGGGCAAGTCCCTGAAATGGCTGCAGAGAGCCCCCAGCTGTTCAATATCCAGCCTGCCGGTAGGAGCGATTGCTTATCAAACCCCAGAACCCAAACGAGCTCAGGAGGGCCCGTGGACGGCCTCGGCCGCAGAGGTCTCAGACAATCAGCTGCCCCGTGGATCGGCCCACATTAAGCAACAAACATGATTAAAGGCCGGAAAATAGGACCTGTGAGGAAAAGATGAAGCCATCTGTTTGATTTATTGTGGAGGAGAACAAATAACAATGTGCAAGTCGGTGGAAATTTTCTGCAAGAAGGATGGTGATGCCCAGCACGATGAGGCCAGAACAGGAAGAGAAGGGCATGGCCGGCCACAAGGGGGGCTGTCCAGACATAGGAAGGAAGAATTTTCCGCCGCCTGGCAATCGGCACGGTTAGGCGCCAGGACAGCCTCCAAGAAAATCTGATTTTCTTGGTAAACGTGATGGACCCAAGTCTAGCAGCAAAACCCAGCAATGTTTGCATCTGGGGCTGAAAAATAAAGAGTGATGAGCTTTTATACTTCTCCCTTCTGAGCAGATCCAGGACTTGGATAATCCACCAGACCGGCTGTGAGGGGAAGAGGGTCCCAGAGAACACCAGCCATCTAGTGTTTGAGGCGGCCAAGCCCACCCCTTGCTCCTGGCCCCGGGGCATGGTTGAGCCTACAGAGAGGTGACAAGTCTCTATGTCTTAATCAGTTAATGACGGACAGAAAGCCAAAATCGATGGATTGTGACCGGGATAACAAGTGTGCTTGCAACATAGAGGCATTGTTTTTTTCAGCATCAGTTTGATCAGTTAATTGGTGAATCAATATCTCAAGGTTTCTGTCTTCATCAGGAACTGTTGGTATATCCAAAGAGTGTGTGTTGCATCTGTTAAAAATAATTGAATCTCTTAAAAATGAAAACATGTACGATAGATAGAAAAAGCATCTTTTGATACACAGCTTAGTAGAAAACACTCTTATTTTAATATTTACTTAGGATTTGTTTTATATAGTAAGGTATAGTAAGACATGGGGACATGGAAATGGCTGTCATGAAGGAAGAAGTTTTGATAGTCTCAGATCCCTAGGTAGTCTCAGATTCCCCTTACCGCAAGAAAGGCTGTAAGGGGAAATACCAGCGTCGGTGGGGAGGCAGGGGGTATGATGGAGAAGCATGGTTGAGAGCCTTTATTGTGATTTCTGCAGGAAAGGCAAAGCAAGGCAGCGTAAACAGGTTTGAATAATTTGAATAATTTCAGTGGGCTTTGAGGCATAGGGGCCATCCCTAGTTGTCTGGTACCTGGCCCTCCAGTGATTAAGGCAGGTGGATAGTGGTCCAGAGTGTAAGAGACCACAGAGGAGAAGGGGGGACGGGGATGTGGGCTCTGAATTGGCTAATTTGCATATGAAATGTGTGCCCACAGGCGAGTCACTCACTATTGCTAAGAATTAGCAAACCCCAGAGGGGCAGTACCTTCCCCTGCTCAGCATGGCATCAGATCCCAGAGCATCAAGAATACGGAAAATAAGAAAATATGGTCAATGCAACTCTACATCCCAAAGTGTCAATACAGACGCAGTTCACAGTTGTGTTGATGTTGGCGGACAACTGGAAATGAGCGAACTTTAGAGAAATAGAACAATTATTTCAGGTAAAGCCATACAAAAGGGAAAGAGATACCAGCAAGTTTAGAGAAATGGGACAAGGGGACAGAGAACAGGGATTAAAGCTCATTCCTCCCCTCCCCTCCTTCTTTCTGCTTCCCGCTGAGTGGAAGAGGGCAACGTCACCGTGAATCTATGATGTGTAAGGCATGCCCTGGAGGAAGAATGGCTTATCCAGCAAGGATGCCACCAGGAAGGGTTTCTCCCCACGGGGGGCCAAGAGGTGTTCCAAGATCACAGATTCTCGTCTTAACCCAGCTGTCTACCAGGTAGCCCGTGGAAGTGGATCAGACGACTTCTGAACCTCCCACCGCTCCAGCTGGACCCGGCATGGAGAACCATTTGGCTGCCGATGGGTGACGTTATCATCAGGATCTTCTCTGTAGCCTCCACCAGCATCACTGCCGAGGGTTACACAACCCTCCACGAGAGCTCCCTTTGACTTCCCTCCTTCTGGAGATAATAAATACGACTGACAGTGTTTTGTCAACTGTAACGCCCTATGTCATTTTCAGAGCCAGCTCATTCATCTGACATTGAATTTGTTGAACACCTGCTAGATCTCAGCATTGTGCTAGGTGCCGGGGACACAGCAATGAATATGAGAAACACGGGTCGTGTCCTTGTTTAGGAGAGGGAGAAGGATGATAAGTCAACAAAATAATTCGTTTAGTTAATTACACATTGTGTAAATTCAGTGACAGAAATCAACAGGGATGTGTGGAGGAGAATAATAAGGTGGGCCTATTTGGAGAGATCAGGTTTGGCCTTTCCAAGGGGGAGTCATTTAAACTGAGATGCAGTAGCCGAGAGGAAGCCAGCCTATGCAAGGCAAAGAAAGTGCTCTCTGCACAGATGAGCCGAAAGCATACAGGCCCCAAGGCGGGGAGTGCGTGACTTGTTCTAGGAACTGAACTCCGAGGGGCATCAAGGAATTTGGATTTTATTCCGAGGGCCGTGGGAGGATTTGAAGCAGGGGCATGACACGATTAAATTAATGTTTTTTGTTTGTTTTGGCCACTCTGCACGGCTTGCAGGATCTTAGCTCCCCGACCAGGGATTGAACCCAGGCCCTTGGCAGTGAAAGCGTGGAGTCCTAACCACTGGACTGCCAGGGAATTATCTAAATTAATGTTTTTTAAAAGCTCAGTTCGGCAGCTCTGTGGAGACTGAGTTGCAGGGAGGAAGATGGGGAACAGAACCACCTAGGAGGCCGTTGAATGGTGCGGTCGAGAGAGGAAGGCGCCATGGGCAGCAGGTGGATTCAGGGTGCATTGGGGGTACCAGACCAGGAGTGGCCTGTGCGGTCACCACACCACAAATGAAATGCTGGCTCCGCCACATGCTGACGTGGGACCTCCAACGGGGTTTTTAACCTCTGTGAGCCTGTTTCCTCTTCCGTAACATAGAGATAATAATGGTATCTACTTCCAAAGGGGGCTGAATCGACAAGATAATGTTGTCAAGCTCCTGACATAGGGCTTGGCGGACAGCAAGCACTCCACAAATAATAGCTGTTACTATGCTTCCCTTTACGAAATGACTCCTTTAAATAGGGAAAACCCTTCATGAATCTTTTAGAAGGTTTTTACTTTTAAAAAACACAGAAGAACAAGGAGAAAATAAAAGTTGCCTCAAATCCCGCCCTTTATCATGATGAAAGGACGAAGTGGAAATGGCAGCCTTTTCTCTTCCAGTCCTGCCCTCCATTACTTGAATGCCTTTAACAGAATCTTTTGAGATATTCTGCTCTGCTTTAGTGCATATCTATGTGTATATACACACATTTTTATATAAAAGCAAAATCATGCTATCCATATTGGCCTGGAACGTTTCATTGGACGGTACGTCGCGGAGAATGTCCCTGGTCACCTCATGTGGCTCTACCATGTTCTTGTTTTCATGGCTGCATAGTACTTCAAAGTATAAATGTGCCGTCATTTCTTTAGCCGGCCCCTTATTGATGGACATGTAGGTCGTAAGCCTCATAGATCTCAAGTGTGATGCGATGGGAAAAATCTTCCGCTTATGCATTTTGTAAATACATGCCAAGCACCTATAAGGCATTTGGGAAAGAGCTATTGCACTAAAGGTGGTTCAGAGGGTTTCGTTTCTATTGACAAGGTACCATAAGCCACAGGATCAGTAGATTTTTGGGGTTTTCCTCCTCTTTGCATGAACTGTCATTGTTAACATCATCGTTAGCTCAATCCCCATAATTCTCTCAATCACCTGGGCCCTGGACCCATCGCTCAAAGGAAAACGTGCTTCTCATAGAGTTAGGGGGTTAAGGGAGGGGAGACTCCATTTTCCTGAGTGATCTTCAAGTCTTATGGAACGAGGTAGAACTGGCCCCCTCCCCCGGTAACAGCTTTCCTTGGCACGCAGGCCCCTATCACATCACGTGCTCACTTCTTTGAAATGAATGTGTTGTGTCCCCTGGAAAAGAGAGCCAGAAAGCTCAGAGTCCCATAGTGGGGAAAGACCCCCATCCTGCCCCCAGGCAAAGAAAACAAGCCAAAAAGGAAATTCCTTTTTATAAGGTTCAGGCTGTTTGTTGAAGGAATCCCAAAGTGGTCCTGTTTTCAGTTTTCTCACATACTTTCTGTTGCCGCCCTCTGCCCCATTACTCCCCGAAAGAGTCAGCGACTCAGACCAGCACTCACAGTCCTCAACCACCTGACCTCCCCCAGCGGCTCCCGCTTCATCAGCCACA
Source organism: Leucopleurus acutus (assembly GCF_964270905.1). Lineage (NCBI taxonomy): Eukaryota > Metazoa > Chordata > Mammalia > Artiodactyla > Delphinidae > Leucopleurus > Leucopleurus acutus. Next base: position 54,902,117 of record NC_139161.1, read on the forward strand.
GGGTCTGGCTCACGGATTCACTCCCCATCTTCCCGACACGTCGGGTCCTTTCCTGCTTCCCACTTTGCTCTCTGCTCCTTCTGCCTTTCCATCTCCAGCTGACTGAACCCCACAAGGCATTCAGGACTTAATACAGAGGCCACCACCCCAGGAAGCCTTGGCTATAACAATTGTGTCTGCTTTTTAAACAATCTGAATATTCACGATGCCTCTCACATTCAGCCTTGCACTGCTACTCTTGGCATATGGTATATGGCTGAGGTCCTACCTTAAATGACCGGGTCCTGGAGGACAGGGATTGAGCCACATTAAGCATTTCTTACTATCTCCTGTCCCCTGCGCATAATAAACACTTCCTGCATATTTTAAAACATCACACTGAGTTAAGAACATGACTTACAGCCACCATTGCTAACTTTTCGAGGCGTGTTTTCTGGTTTCCCCAAATCAGAATCTAGTTGACGGGCTCTCTGTCTTGGGCAGAGGCGATAAGAGCTGGTAGGCTTCCTAAAATCACATCGGTAAGTCTTCTCAGCCTTCAGTAAGGGGGGCGCTGGTGTTGATGGGGGCAGGGGAGAGTAAGTCTGGTCCTCAGCTAAAGGGAGGGAAGAGGCATTTGGGAGAGCCTGGAAGTTAACACATGGGAGGGAACTCAGAAAGAAGTCACTTAGACCAGCTAGGCTATTTCCTTAGCTCCTCTAGTCAAGCGGTCCTTGCTGCCGGCCCCCAGGAGAAATGAAAGCGTCTATCCAATGCAGGAGCCACATTGCACCCTCCACCACGTCCTGGCTGCCTCCATGTGACCCCCGCTTCCCACCACTCCTGCCCTGGCTCCCCTTCCTTAAGCCCCATCACCCGGAAGCCAGCATGTTCTCCCTCCTCTGCCCAAGTCCTGCACTTTGTGGAGGAACCCCAGGGGTTACATTGCTCCAAAGCCGAGCTTCCCACCTGGCCATGCCCTTCAGAAGGGCAGCCTGACCTCACTGCACTTCACACGACTGCCTGTGTGCTGGGGGCCCTTGGAAGCTTGGCCTCCAACTCCAGAAGAAACACGCTTTGAGGAGAGAGAGCTTATAAACAGTCCTGTTGCCTCCACTGCTCCCAACTCAACCCTGCTAATAGCAGAAACATCCCCTCTGCCGCCACCCTAAACCCAACGCTTTAAAGACTCAAGCCAAGGAAGGTTCTCAAAAGACGGAGTCCTGGGGAAGGCACTGTGGGTGGGGGAGAGCAGTGGGGCTGCGTTCACCCACCTCCAGGCCGAGGGTGGGCTGCAGTCACCTGTGCTCACACCATCCTCAGGCCTGGGCTGGGAGCTGGGCCAAGGTGTGGGGCTCTCAGCACTCAGGGTCCCCAGCACGGTACCTGCCTACAGGGGCTGACCTGTTGTGCTTGCCCAACACATGGACTTATGAACGCAAACATCCAGAGAATAAGAGAACGTGCCCGTCATCAAGTCAAGAATCCAACATAGAGCCTGGGATTGCTTAGAATCCACCAACCAGGGAAGTCCTTATCCACGGATGCTGGTCAGGGAAAGAATCCGAGGATGATGTGGCCCTGTGGTCACAGATAATCACCTGGGTGCTCCAGGCTGGCTCGCTCACCTGTGCACTTCAGCAGAACGTCACCTTCAGGTGCCAGGGCACAGTCCTGGGCAAGGGCATTTCTAGAGCTTGGAAGTGAGCAGCCTGAGGTTGATTCTTCTTCTGCTCTGTACTTGCTGTTGCGACTTGGACAAGTCGCTAATCTGGACCTCAGGTCCTCATCTGTGATGAGGCAAGATTGGATGTAGGTCCCACCCAGCTCAGCAACTTTAGGACCTGCCTTTCTGCTCAATGGTCTACTCATTGGACTTGCCAATCGGTCCTTTCCTACCTGGGATCCTGGTGGATGATGGCTGATGGAGAGGTTAGAGGCTGCGTGTTGTGAATGACAGTTCCCGTCTCCCTCATCCCCCAAGCCCTAGCCTCAGCCCCCAAGCCCTAGCTTTTTCATGGGTCTCTGGTGTGTAGAATTAAGATGGGGGAAAGGAAGCCACATTGAACTACCTATTGCTGAATCAGAATGTTCAGGGGATCAGAACTTACCACCCCTTCCCCATATATTCATCTGAACCCTGCCATCTGCTTCCCATCTCTGAAGGGTGAGCTTTTCCTAGCTCTCTGTGCAAAAATATGGTATTAGTTTCCTATAGCTGCTGTAACAAATTGCAAACTTAGTGGCTTGAAACAACTCACGTTGATCTTATAGTTCTTGTGGTCTGAAGTCCAAAATAGGTGTCACTGGGCTAAAATCAATGTGTTATGGGGCTGGGTTCCTTCTGGAGGCTTTAGGGGAGAATTCTCACCTTTGCCAGCTTCTAGAGGCTGACTGCATCCCTTGGCTTGTGACCACATGACTCCAAGCTCTGTTTCCATCATCACATCCCCTTCTCTGACTCTAACCTTCCTGTGTCCCTCTTAAAAGTACCCCGTGATCACATTGGGCCCGCCCAGATAGCCCAGAGCAATCTCCCCATCTCGGGATACTTATTTACAATGGCCAAGGTATGGAAGCAACCTAAGTATCTATCAGCAGATGAAAGGGTAAAGAAGATGTGGTAGGTATATATATATACAATGGAATATTACTCAGCCATAAAAAAGAATGAAATTCTGCTGTTTGCAACAACATGAATGGACCTGGAGGGTATTATGCTGAGTGAAATAAGTCAGACAAAAAAGACAAATACTGTATGTTTTCACTTATATGCAGAATCTAAAAAAATAAAACAAAAGGGTATAACAAAACAGAAACAGACTTACGGCTACAGAGAACAAACTAGTAGTTCCCAGTGGCGAGAGGGGCAAGAGAGGTGAAGGGGATTAAGAGGTACAAACTACTAGGTAAAAAATAAATAAGATACAAGGATGCAATGTACAGCACAGGAAATATAGCCAAATGTTTATAATAACTTCATATGGAGTATAATCTATAAAAATATTGAATCATTATGTTGTACGTCAACTAATATAACATTGAAAGTCAACTATACTTCAATTAAAAAAAAAGATCCTTAATCACATTTGCAAAGTCCCTTTTTGTCATACAAGGTAAACTTCTCACAGGTTTTGGGGACATGTTTAGGGACCCACTATTCAGTCAGCCGGCGGGTTTGTTTGCACCCCACCCACGTCCATTCCTGAGTCACACTACAGTTTACATGTCCACGTGTCTGTCCAGAATCATTCTTCCCTCCTCTGTCAGACATCCTCTTTCTCTGGACCATGCACCCCAGACTCCATCCATCCTTCTCTTCTGTTTATCCTCCAAAGCATCCTCTTACACACAAGGTTTTATGAACACTTCTTCTGAAAATGTGGGGTTAGGAGGGTAAAATAAAAGCTGAGAGCAGGAAAGAATTTCTAAACTGATGTCAGGTGTCATTGAATCTAGAAATGTATTGGGCCCTGCCGTGCACAGGGATCTTCTCCCAGCCCACACTTCCCCTGAGCTGGCTTCCTGTACCCTGGCCTGTCCTTCTTCCACCTTCTGCTCATTTATGACTGATTTATGCAGATTTGGCTCTTCACCCCCTTCTCTCCCTTCTACGCCTACCTATTGCATTTCCCAAATATCGCGAAATGCCTTCTAAACAAAGAAACATGTCTCTGGGTCTTCCCTCACAGCAGCCGCAAGGAAACCCCAGAACTTGGAAAAATTACAGGTTTTTCTTTACCATGGACTCTACCTCAGGCTAGTTTCAGTGGTCTCATGGGAAACATTACCGAGATGTATGTGCAAGCCAGTCAAAGTTACTTCCTATGGATAGGAAGAGTTTTTTCCCCTCCTGTTTCATTCATTCATTCAGTGAGTGTTTATTGGGCATCTACTATGTCCAGGTACTGCTCTTGGCCTCAGGGTTATATTGGTGAACAAGCTAGAGATGATCTCTGCCCTCAGAGGGTTTATGGACTAGCAGGGTGTGCATGTGCGCACACACACACACACACACACACACACACACACACATTTAACTTCGAGTAGAGACCACCCTTTCCCCAGTTTATGAATTATAAGATCATCTCTAATTTTTGTCACCTTGACCACGTATGACAATGATCTCAAAGACTCCCCAGTCTCTTCGGGTTTTTTTTTTTTTTTTTTTTGCGGTACACGGGCCTCTCACTGCTGTGGCCTCTCCCATTGTGGGACATTTTCAAAATGTGATCATATATTGGGCTCTAAAGCAAAGGTCAGTGCATTTGCTGAATAAAAATGAATGAAAGCAAATGAACTACCCATTCATCTCAGAATGTAGAAAGATACAATTCAATAATCCCTGGAAACTTGCAGGGCATAACTGATAAAGATGAAAGCAGAAATTAATAAATTACAAAGCAGAATGGATTGGTCGATCCGAGAATTGTGGCTGAAACAAAATACAAATAAAATGCACAAAGAAAGTGTCCAGTAATGAGAAAGAGCTAGAGAGAGGGCTAGGAAGACACAACATAAGGACCAAGATAGGGGAAGAAACCACAGATACGGAAAATAGGTTTTTTTAAAAATATATTTATAAAAAGAGCAATTTTCTAGGAAACTTTAAATTATAAAAATTGACTTTTTAAAAACTTAGAGGCTTGAATAGGTGAAAAGTCATGGAAGAAACTGAAAAATCTGTCAGTGAACTGCCCCTGGAAAAGAAACTGCGCAGAGATAAACTGGCAGGCAGCTTTAGAGCCTTACGCTACCTAATATCACAGAGGTGAATCTATTATGATGTTACTTCTCCAATTGAAAAAGAGAGTTTATTCTTTTACCCTCACAATATCAGCCTCCTCGCCCAGCAGACAGCTTTAAAATTAGCATACCTTTGGTTTCTTCAGCCTCCTTCTATCAAATATGCTCCTGATTTTTGAAAAGGCCAAACTGTTTTCCCTGACATGTCATCAGTGGGACAAAATTTTCGCCCACTCCCCGCATTTTTAAAACAGAGCTAGAATCTTTTTTTTTTATCAGGATAGATTTGGAAGAAGGGAAAGATACGTCGGGGAGGAGACCAGCTTTCCCAAAGAAGTAGAGGCAGGACTGGAGAAGCTGGGCAGAAGAGGGTAAGGGGTCCAGAGCCACCCCAAGTGGAGGCATTTAATACAGACAGTGTTCTACGGTACTCCGCAGACACTGCTTTTTTTTTTTTTTTACAAATTGAAGGTTTGTGGCAACCCTGCTTTGAGCAAGTCTATCAGTGCCATTTTTCCAAGAGCATTTGCTCACTTCGTGTCGCGGTGTCACATTTTGGTAATTCTCACCATATTTCAAACTTTTTCATTATTACTATATCTGTTACGGTGATCTGTGATCAGCGATCTTTGATGTTACTATGGCAAAAAGATTACGACTCACTGAAGGCTCAAAGGATGGTGAACATTTGTTAGCAATAAAGTATTTTTAAATTAAGGTATTATACCTTTTTTTAGACATAAAGCTATTGCACACTTAATAGACTACACTATAATGTAACTTTTATAGACACTGGCAAACCAAAGAATTTGTGTGACTTTATCGCAGTGGTCTGGAACGCAACCTGCAATCTCGGAGGGCTGCCTGTACGCTTATTTAATACACTCGGCGGGATGGGGAGGACCTTTCTGCCAAGAAGCCAAGAGTAGTCTGATGGGCGGTGACACTGGGGAAGGCTCTGTGCACATGCACCGGGCACTCTCAGCATCCAGGCCCCAAGTGGGCGATGCCCTCTCTCTTCAATTACCCACAAGTCCTGTCTTTGCCAGACCCAAGACACAGGGTGCCGGGAAGTATTCAGAATCTAGGGAAACACTGGTGGCCGGAGCGCTGGTCCGAGCTCGCAAGGCCTTGTGCACTGAGTGAGACATCCCCCGTGAATTGAGATACGGGGGGAGCCTTCGCACAATTATTACAGTAATTGTAATAACGACCTATGAGGATGAGGGGATTCAAGCTGGCCCCATTCCTAAGGCAGGACCCAGAAGACAGGAAGAGGGAGAGAAGGGAGAGAAAGACAGGGAGGAGAGATGCTTCACCAGCACTTTTTGAAAAACACTCCTTCTAAATGGCTCTGGATCTGTGTTTTTCATTCAGGCTGGATGTGCTGAGGCGTTTTCATTCAGCTCCCTCCCACCCTACCTTCCCAGCAGATTCCTTCCCAGCGCTGTTGATTTCTGTCTTGTGACCATTATGGAAATCTGGCTTCATTTCTCCTCCTAATTTATGATCTTGTTAACATGCCCGCATGCCAGATGGTCCTGTTCTTCAGGTTGGGAGATAATGAGATAAACAAAAACTGCTGTAAGAAGCAAATAGGGGAAGTTTCTTCCGTGAATGGACTGCTCTTCCTTCCTACAAATGGGCTCGGGAGGTCTCTGCCGCAGCGCTCTGGGGTTCTAAGCAGGTGAAGGGCGCAGTGGTCCTCAGGTGGCCCCCGAGAGGGGAGTTCTTTCTTCCATGAGGCTCTCTGTGCCCCGGAATTCGGCCTCAGAAAGAGACAGGCTATCACCCCACCCTCCTCTGCGATAGCCCTGGAACTAACTCGTCCTTCCACTCTACTGTTTGCTTACTGCTCTCACCACGCTTAGCAAGTTGGACTGGAATTGTTTATTGTTCTTTTTCCCTACTACTCTGTGAGCTCCCTGAGGCTGGGGACCCTGTCTTTTTCCTCTGAACCCACAATGTCTCGCACAAGGCCTGACATGTAGTTGGCAAGTAGTCAACACACCTCCACTAAGTCCTGCTTACAGAGAAGAACAAGGAGTTGAATGAATCAATATACACTATAAAGTGGCACAACCAACAGAATCCAAAAGACGGGCTGCAAAGGCCCCAGCCCTGGGTGGGCTCTGTGCCCCCTTATCTTTGAGGACCCTTCCCAGGCCAGTAGAGACACCACCCAAGGCCAGACCATAAACAGACACATTGAGGAAGTGATTTCTCTTATTCTTGATCCAGCCTGAACCTTGGCATGTGGGCACTAGGAGGAATCTCAAGGGGCCATCTGGTCTACCCTGCTTGCCTTCCTCGCCATCCTTGTAATTGACCCAGGAAGATGGCTCTCCAACACCCACCATAGAAGGGGCGCAGAGAAGTAGGCAGACTGTTGTTACTAAGTTCACACTAGGAAACCAAGTCACTAGTGCAGTTGGTGGCTAGCCCAGGGGTCAGACAACCAGGCCTGCATGCCATATCTGGTGCCATCTGCTTTCACAAATAAAGTTTTATTAGAACATAATCACGCCATTTGTAACCTATTGTCTACGATTGCTTTCAAGCCACGATGGAAAATTTGAATAGTTGAGACAGAGAACACACAGCCTACACAGCCTAAAATAGTAACTCTCTAGCCCTTCACAGAAAACGTTTACTGGCCCCTGATCTCAGAAATACACAGCAGCCCTGTATGTGCACGTGCCTGGGTTCACATGCGCACAGGTGGGTCATCACCACGCCCACCATCAGGAGGCACCAAGGGCCACAGCAATGACTGAATGAACAAATGAATGAGTGAACGAGTGAATGAAGCTCCCAGTTTTAGCAGAGTTCTCTCTTCCTCTCTTGGGCATCCAGAGGATATGACAATCACTGTGCCAATTAAAGCCCACAAGTTAGGGCAAAAAGTCAATTTCCTTTTCTGTTTTTCACTGTTTGCAAAATAAACTTACTAGCTTATCACTCTTAACCATGAACAGTGTTCCCAGGGAATGTTGTGGGATTTCGTTGGGAGGAGAATGGGGGCAAGGGAAGGGCCAGCTGCAGTCTTGTCCTAGTCCAGCTATGTACGCAGGAAATATCATTTAAAGCAAAGAGATTAGGAAGGAAAAGCAGCCCCCCCCAACCCCGCAGTAATCCACCCCCGAGATTAGGCTCCATCCAGAAGCCCGTGCTGATAGAGTTCAAAATAATAGGATTAGCCTCAGCCAAAGTGTCCTCATGCCCCTGACTCTTTCTAAGACTGGAAACAGTTTCAATTTAGCAATTTGCTAATGCCAAGACCCTTTTGTAAATATCCTCTCTGGTCTGCCTGTCTCTTTTGAATTCCAGCTTGGAATGAAATTAGCTTGCACTGACCCCTCCTGAGAACCTGGGGTCTAGTCTAGGGATATGCCCCTTCTTGATAGCAAGTCACTGGTGACAATTCACCTTCTGGCCAGCTGCCCTGAGGTCCATAAAGTGCCTCTCAGCAAAGATTATTAGGAGCCCGGACAAATGTTTGCCCAAGTTGATTCATTTTTAAATTTAAAAAAATATATATTTATTTTATTTATTTATTTTTGGCTGTGTTGGGTCTTCATTGCTGTGCGAGGGCTTTCTCCAGCTGCAGTGAGCGGGGGCTACTCTTCGTTGCGGTGCACGGGCTTCTCATTGCAGTGGCTTCTCTTCTTGCGGAGCACGGGCTCTAGGCACGCGGGCTTCACTTGTGGTACGTGGGCTTCGTAGTTGTGGCTCGTGGGCTCTAGGGCGCAGGCTCAGTAGTTGTGGCGCCCGAGCTTAGCTGCTTCGCGGCATGTGGGATCTTCGTGGACCAGGGCTTCAACCTGTGTCCTCTGCATTGGCAGGCGGATTCTTAACCACTGTGCCACCAGGGAATCCCCTGCCCAAGTTGCTTTAAAAGGCAAAAATTTGTTCAAATCTCATTCAGACTAAAGGGCAAAAAGGTCTATCATCAGGTCAGTTTTTGTTTTGGTGGAAGGCACTGGGACTAAAGAACCTAGAGTTTTGTGATACTGGAGGAGGAGAGGTAACTTTCCTGACTTACAGTTTTATCCACGGCCAGCCCTGTGAGCTCTCAGTCAACTGGACAAACGGATAACTAGAAGCTGCACATAGTAGCTAAACTGTGTCCAGTAACTGGCCCTGAGGAAGCTGTAGTGCTCATTATTTATAGGCAGTAATTATTGGTATTAGACTAGTCAGAATCATCACATTTACTAGTGGGGAGGGTCCTTTATTTTACTGAAAATGCCTGGGATTCTGGAGTTCAGGCATGGCTTGATCCAGGTGAACAGATGGTGTCATCAGTCATCTATCTCTGTCTGTCTCTCTTCTGCTTTGCTCCATGTTGGCTTCCTCCTCAGGCAGGCTCCTTTACATCCTTCCAGGTTGGCAACCTCAGCAGAAAGAGAGTGCATCCTTTCCAGCAATGTAGGTTGATGCTCACTGGCCCTGACCAGCCTCACTTGATTATTTGCTCATGCCTATCTCTGTCTCCGAAGCTGTCTTATTCTCTACCATGGGATGGGTCAGTCCTTCTGCTTTGGATCCTTCTCATGCAGGCTCTCCTACTTACTCACTCTCCTTGGCTAGCTGTCAAGTTTCTAAGTCCTCACCTGAGCGTAACCACATGCTCCCTTCAACCCTAAGCTACACATCCCTCCCTTGATTCCCCAAGTCAGTGCCCCTGTTTACCCCAGACCAACTGTTACCTCTTAGCCATCATGCTTTTCAGGGCCCCAGTTTTTATGGAAATCTTTCTCTTCACACCTGCTTCCACATTTTTCTCCTTCTCCCATTCTGCTGAGTCCCTTCCTCCCTTTAAACTATTTTCACAAATCTCATGACCTAACCAAACTGGGTTTGTGAGAGAAAAACAAATACCATATGCTAACACATATATATGGAATCTAAAAAAAAAAAAAAAAATGGTTCTGATGAACCTAGGGGCAGGACAGGAATAAAGAGGCAGACTAGAGAATGGACTTGAGGACACGAGGAGGGAGAAGGGTAAGCTGGGACAAAGTGAGAGAGTAGCATGGGCATATATACACTACTGTAATAGATAGCTAGTGGGAAGCAGCCGCATAGCACAGGGAGATCAGCTTGGTGCTGTGGGACCACCTAGAGGGGTGGGATAGGGACGGTGGGAGGGAGGGAGACGCAAGAGGGAGGAGATATGGGGATATATGTATACATATAGCTGCTTCACTTTGTTATAAAGCAGAAACTAACACAACACTGTAAATATATTATACTCCAATAAAGATGTTAAAAAAAAAACCCACAAAAACTGAGTTTCTGGAGTGCCCTTATCCATCATCACTTAAAATGAACTCTCCCTTGAGTATACTGACTTAGTTTTATTTGTGTACAATAATAAGAGAGAGCAGTGCTTCAGTGTATTTCCTGGAATATGATGTGGCTCTTTATAGTTTGTATCTCATGTGTTCTCCGCATTAATCGGCAAAGTAGGCAGTGGTCCCATCTGTCAAATGAAAAAAAACACAACTCAGATTGCTCCAGGATGCTCAAGGGTGGATTCTAGGAGGCAAGGTGGCAGCTGGGGAGTGGCAGGTCCAGGACACAAACACCAAGGCCACATGGATACCTAAATGAGAAGCCAGGCTTAGACAGTGGTTCGCGAGCCAGGACAGTTTTGCTACCCGGGGACAGCCCGATGGGCAGGAGGATGCCGGTTTATTGGCACCTATCGAGTAAAACCCAGAGATGCCGCTAAACACCCTACGATGCACAGGACGGTCCCCACCCCCAACTCTCCCACCCCCTGACACAGCAAAGAATTATCTGGCCTCCAAGTGTGAATATCACCGAGGTGGAGAGACCCTGGCTTAGGAGTATCCAGAGATAAGGGTTTCCATCCACAGCTCCTTAGGGCTTTCCCTTCTGTTCTCAGCCACACACAGACTAAATCAGCCATTACCGTTCTTTCCTCTTTATCAGAAGGGGGTTGGAAATATACAGGCCGGGTACAAGGAGCCGGGCTGAAGGACACCTCTGCCCGCCATCCGCTCTGGTTTTCACAGGACCAGCTTGTGCCGAGGCTTTGGCCTGCACTCCTAGTTACTAAGCAGAGAAGCGGAGTAGATGCTTAGCTAAGGGCTGTGGGACACCTGAGGGAATGGAGGCAGAAGGAGACGGAAGAGAGAGTGGTGAGTAATCTTCACCATGGAGCAGACACTGAGCGGGGGAAGAGCCCAGGAAGGATGAAGAGGGAGGGGACAGTGGGAAGGATGTGTGGATGTGTGAACTTGGGCGGAAGCAGACACGGGCATCCTGGGTTACAGAGGAGGGAAGGATGGGGCCTCCATGCTGCCTCTGGAAGCTTCAGGGAGTGAGATTTCAATGTGATTTCAATGTGAATTCAATGTGAATTACGGTTCCTGGAAGGAAATAAAGCAAATGCTACTACTTGTGTGGTACCACACACACGCACGCGCGCACGCGCGCACACACACACACATTCATTCTCTCTCCCTCTCTCTCTCTTTCTCCACCTGCCGAAACCCCCCTGGTTCAAGTCAAGCCACAGGTGCTTCACCTCTGACCCATCAGCAGGGGACCAGGCGCAGGGGTGCCATGTGGCCGGGTCCCCGAAGCAGGAGGGCCATGTTCGGGTCACAGATTCCCAGCCTCACCAACGTCACATACCCCGTCTCCTCCCCATAGCCCAAGACACCTGCCAAATCCAGGAGCCCCTCAGAGACCCTGGCCTTGGGGCTCCTGGCAGATGGACAGCAATGAATAGGAAATACCTACACACATACACAAAGTCACGTTTTCTGTACTGAATTCTGTTCTCCCTTGTACTTATTCTTCTACTTGTTCTTTTTTTAATACTAATTTCTCATTTGAGTCAAAAATTATTTCCCCAGAGAGGTGGTGATTAAATCTGAGAATTAGGAGAAATACCAATTAAGTCAGGCTGCACAAGCAGGAGACAGACCTCGCTCACGGAGTTGCTGGAGACTGGGGCTCGGCTAGGGGCTCCTGTCCACCCCGCACCCAGGATCACATCCACGTGCTGAACAGATGAGGGGCTTTTTCCCCCCGCAGAGCCAAAGGGGAGGGGCCGTGGCAGGAGCCGAGACTTTCTCTCCCCACACCCCCTAGCAGCTCCCTCATCCCTCCTTCTCCCTATTTCATCAGCATCTCCAACGGAGAATTAAAGTCCCTGCCACCCAGACCCCCATCCTCGTCCCTGCCTTGCCCGTCCATTACTTACTGCCCTTGCCCAGACCCCCGCCACTGTGGCTTGCTGCCCTATACCTGCCCGGCCATCCCCTGTCTCTGTTTCCTAAATTACTAGTTACTTATCAGCTAGGGCGCCTGTAGGCATAAAGGCACCACTTTTGCACCCACACAGAACATTCAGTGAACAGGGAGCTTCAGAAGATGGCAGTGAAAACAGAGTTTCTCCAAGTGTGGTCTTCGGGCCCCTTGCATCAGGATTTCCCGGGGTAACTGCTTAAGTTAACGGGGCACTTAGCTACAATAAAGCAAAAACCGAAGAGCACTGATGAAGGATGGGGCTAGAAAGTTAGGTTAGAGCCACTCCGGGAAGCTCTTGGATACCAGGCTGAGGAGTTCATGCTTGTTTTGGTAGGAAAGAGGGACTCGTTGGAGGGTAATATCTGACATCCAATTCCCACGTGTGAGTTTTCTCCTACACCAAACCATTCTCTGACACCAGCTGGGTGTCCTACAATTCAACTCAATTCTGACACCATCTACTCAGAGATAGCAGATAATGTCAGATCCCACAGGTAAAGGGCCCAGTCCTACAAGGCTGCCCTTCCCCTCCCCACCTCAGACCTACTCACAAGTCGAGGTTGTCACCTGCTGCGCTATAGATGGGAGGTTCCTATCATCCCCTCCTTGGGTTCAATGAATTTGCTACAGTGGCTCACAGAACTCAGAGAAACATTTTACTTACTAGAGTATCAGGTTATTATAAAAGGATATCACTCAGGAACAGCCAGATGGAAGAGAGGTGCACAGTGCACGGTGTGTGGGAAGGGGCGTGGAGCTTCCATGCCCAGCACCTCCACACGTTCACAGAACACTCAGAACCCAACCTTTTGGGTTTTTTATGGAGGCTTCACTACATAGGTATGATTGATTAAAGAATTGACTGTTGGCGACTGGTTCAACCTCCAGCCCCTTTCTCCACCCTGGAGGTCTGGGAGTGGGACTGAAAGTTCCAACCCTCTAATGACAAGAGCGGTTTCCCTGGTAACCAGCCCCCAGCCGGGAGTGGGGTCCAAACGTCACCTCATTAGCATAACAGAAGACACCCTGATTGCTCTCCTCACTTAGGAATTCCAAGGGTTTTAGGAATTCTGTGCCAGAAATGAGGAAACGATCAAATGTATATTTCTTATTATAAATCACAGTATCACAGAGGGATACAGACGAAGCTGAGCTGGTGACGGATTAACCTGGCAACGGAATCAGGCCAGATTCCTCAGGCTAAGCCGGTGGTTCTCCACCGCGGCTGTGCACTAGGATCACCTGGGAAGCTTTGAAAACTCTCCGTTCTCAGGCTGACGTCTACACCAATTAAATCAAAATGTCTGGAGTCGGCAGTCAGTCATTAATATTGTTCAAAGCATTCAGTATGCAGCCAGATTGAGGCCGACAGGGCCGAGGATGACCTGCCTTCTGATGAGGGGGACCAACCATTCTGAGTTTTCCCAGGAAGGAGGGGTTCCCTGGGACGTGAGAAATTCAGGGCTGAAACCGGGAAAGTTCTGGGCAAGTGGGACAAGCGGCTGGCTCTGCCCTGGGCGACGTCGCAGAGCTCTACCTGCCGGAAACCCAAGCCCCAGGGTGGAAGCGTCTGGTCCACCAACAAGCCTGTTCCGGGTATTAATCACACAGCATGAGACATGGAGTTCACTACTTAGGAGCCCTGTGACGACCTTGTGGGGGGGGCTGACTTTTCCCCAAGCACTTCACCACCTGGTGTCTCCCTACAGGTCATAGATTGAGCTGCACTGGGTGGGCTGTGTTCTCCACACCTGGGGAAACAAGTTCCACAGGGGCCCAGAGAACTGGGGACACTGGACAGGTTGCCAGGGCAGGGGAGGGCTGGGGGAGGGCAGGGGGAAGGGGAGGGAAGGTGCCAGCCTGGGTGTGTGCCCCAACACGCGTGCCTGTCCTCCGGCTCTTTCTGATGCTGGTCGGCAGAATTTACCAAAGAGAAGTCCAGTGTCCAGGATCTTCCTTGGGGCAGCTACTACCTCTCTGTGCCGTGGCTATGCCCCTGGCCTGGCCGTGTCCTAAGAGGACTGCCAGACCGCAAGGCACTGCCAGACCGCCTTCCACTGTTCCTGGCATGGCCAGGGCCACCGCTCCATCCCTCCAAGAACTAAGTGGGTAAGTTGGCTCATGTATGTTTTAGGCTGACATTCTTTCAGTCTGTTTAGTTTTGAGTCATCAGGGTGTTGATTTATCTATGAAATGGCTGACAGTTGTGGTGTTTTAGCTGCAGGCCAGACTTTTAAATCACACAGTTGGAAACGGAGGGGAAGAAGTGTCAATTATTAGGGGAGACTGCATCTGGAGCATCCCCAGAGACCTCTCCCAGGGCACTACTTTCATGCTTGGCCTCTGCCCCCGCTCAACCAGAACAAGGCCTGAAGCTGCGACTGAAAATCCATCCATCCATTCATCCGTCCATCTGTCTGTCCCTCCATCTCTCCATTTTTCCATCCATCCATCTGTACATCCATTCATCCATCCATTCATTCATCCATCCATTTATCCATCCATCCATCTATCCATCCACCCATTGATCCCACAACTATTTACTGATGACTACTATGTACCAGAAACAATCTGGTGTCTGCTGTCCTGGGGCTTACAGTCTAACTGTGACAAAAATTTAAGATTCTTCCCAAGTGGGCTTTCCCACTTGCCAAATAAGACTGTCCAATCTGGTGAGATTTCCAGATCCACAGGAGGGTGCCCTTTCTCTTACTACCGTTTTTCTTCCAGCCAGTCTTCTGCCACCTGAAATTCCTTTAATACCCTCAGTCCATCACAGGCGAGACAAACACACGCTTTCCAAGAGTTACTGTCTAGATTTGCATTCACTGTAGAATAAAATGACCAAGAAATTGCCCTTGTGCGGGGGTTGTAAACTCAAATGACTACAAGAGCTAAGCACAGAATGAGATGAAATGGGGTATGGGAAATAATAAGGAATGGTGAGGACTGTGGAAAACTGGAAAGCATAGTCTTATTTAAAGGATCCAGCCAATTACTGAGCTTTCTCTGATCATCTCCATGTGGGAATGCAGATCCTGCTGTGACTGTAAGTGACTTCTTTTTCAAAAGAAGTCAGGAGTCAAGATTTTGTATATAATTTCCTAATTTTTAAACAGTGAGGGCCAAAGAAATACCTATGGAGGCCAGCTTCAGCTCGCATGCCTCTTCCAGTAAGTATGTCCACTGAGCCACAGACTCTCCTAGGGAGGAGTTCCAGGGCCCCTGGCCTAGGCCAGACCCCTTTAGATTCTTCCCTCAGGGCCACCTCTGATAGGGGAGGCCCTGAGGCCTTGACCTGGGCAAAGGAGAAGAGAAGGGCAAGAGAAATGGATGAAGAATGGGGAACCTGCCGTCATAGGAGACCAGCCTGGCTCACGTTGTGAGATTGGTCCTAGAAATTCTTGTGTTTCAACTGTCATTTTCTTTCTTTTTTTTTTAAGAATCTTTTTTGATTTGGACCATTTTTTTTAAGTCTTTACTGAATTTGTTGCAATATTGCTTCTACTTTATGGTTTGTTTTTTTGGCCACGAGGCATATGGGATCTTAGCTCCCCAACCAGGGATCGAACCCGCACCCCCTGCACTGGAAACCAAAGTCTTAACCACTGTATCGCCAGGGAAGTCCCTCAACTGTCATTTTCAAGTGCCCTGATTTTCATCAAGCCTGGGTGGGCAGGAGGGAAGTGATCTGATTTAAAATAATCACTCTGGCTGTGGTGAGGAGAAAGGGGGGCTGTGTCCGAGTCCAAGTGAAACAGGATGCCTTCCGAATCGCTGTGGCGATGGTGCATCAGCAAAGCAGGCTGGGACCACGGTGTGGACCAGGAAGGCTTCCCCAGCCTCGTCGGGCTGCTGGCCTTGAATACAGCCATGGGCTTTGTCAAACCAGGAAACGTCACTTCAGGAGCCCATCACACCTTATCAAACATTGGTCCTAAATCTTTCCCTTGATCCCAAAGCTGGCCACAGATTGTCACCAGTCTTGTTCTCCACAGCCTTGGACTCTGAAGCCCATCAAACTTCTCACATCTCGTAAGATCTTCCCAGCAGCCAACTCACCTTCTATTTCCTTCTTTCTGTAAGGCCTCTCTCTCTCTCTCTCTCTCTCTCTCTCTCTCTCTCTGTCTCTCTCTCTCTCTGTCTCCCTCTCTCTCTCTCTCCCCGCCCCCAACATAGCACCACATCTCAGTGCTGTCAAAGCCCATTTCTCCTTTGCCGACTTATCCCATTGGGTATATCTGCTCCCAGCCTGGATTCTGAGGCCTTGGGAGCAGGTTATCAGACTTTATTTCTTCATATATCATCCCTCGGCTCCCAGTAAGTGCTTAATAAGCACAGTGTTTGTAGAAGGAAGAGAAAGATGGAGCGTGGGTCCTTACTAGTCCCAGCCTTTTCCTACACAATGCGGTCCACAGGTGGGACGTCCTGAGGAAGCCGGGGGCTCCCGACTACGCAGGGCAGTGTCTCCCAGGACCAGGGCTCAACCCAAGGGGCGCATCTTCCCGTAGAGCCTTCCCCGATGGCTCATCCTCCCGCTGCCCACCCCCCATCTCCTTCATGAACCCATGTCCCATCCTTTCTCACCCTCCATCAGAATCATCTGTGTGAGTGTCTGTCTCCCTGGGGGCAGGGCCTGTGTGTCTCTTCCACTAGAGAGAGAAGAAAGGGAAGGAGCAATGAATAAGGGAAAGAAAAAGAAGAAAATAAGGAGGAGGAAGGGAGGGGGAGAAGGGAGGAGCCTGGACTGTGGGGCTACGCAGACCTGGGTTGGAATTCCCGCTGAACCCCGAAATAAAATATGCGACTTTGGAGGAGTTACTTAGCCTCTCTGAGCCGGAATCCCTACATCTGTAGAAGGTTGGCTTGAGGATTCGGTGAAGCGAGGGATTTGAAGTACTTCGCACAGAGCCTGGCAGAGCCCCTCAATAAATGCTTGTTAGTTTCACTTCACTGTCATCATTACTAGTACTAAGGGGGGAAAAGGGGCACGGGATGGATGCGGCAGTCACACTCTCCTGCTGTCACAAGCGTGTCCTGTGGGCCTCCAGGGCTTTGGCTGGCAACAGCTGGGGCTGCACCCCTGAGCTGCAGCGACTCGTGGCTGGCTTCCTAAGGATGCGTAATTAACATCCAGCCAACTGAAGCTTCTCTTCCGAAAAGAAGGGTGGGGGTACAAACCCAAGGGTCCACCCTGGAGCGGGAGTTCCACAGGGCCTAGAATTCATTGCGTTGCTGAATTGGGAGAGAATGGAGTGCGCTGACAGGAGGTGGTGGGGGCAGCCGGCCAAGGTAGGGAGTGAACACCGGCAAAGGGGCTGCCCAGGAAGTGGGCTCGGAGCACCATTGTCCCCCCTTTCAGGACCTGTCATCCCCCCTAAAGTGCTGCTGCATGTACCCCCAATGCCCCCCACACACATAAATTGCAGCTTCACTCCCCCACCACATCCTACCTAGGTCTACCTTCTCTAGGTAGTGACAGGCTCCAGATAGCTCTCTGCCTTAGTGAAACAGCTCTCAGCTACTTAGCACTTTAGAATGGGCTCCTTTGTGCCATGGTGTTAATGTCCACTAAGGCTGCATGTCTGCTAGCAATTAAATTGCCACTATTTGTAGTGGCGCTATTAAATAGTGGCTACAAACATTTGCAATATGTCTGTGGAGGCTGAGACCGAGGCAGAGAGTTGAGTCATTGGCCCAGGCAGTACTGACAGAGGGAATCTGAACGAACACCAGAGGCAGGCACTCTTCACCTCCTGTCCTCAACCCCCACCCCTTCCCACATTGCATTCTGAAGTGGCCTGAAAGCTCCTTGCTGGAGGTCTCCGAAGAGGCCATCTGGAAAACCCACCTTGTCAAGCCCCAGCATATTTAAGGATAGAAGCAAGAATGTGAGGTTGCATAACTCCGGGGGGCACCCTTCCCACTGCTGCCTCATGCATGCCACTGCCTGTCTGCAGTAGTGCTGTGCACAGCTCATGTGCCCATATACAGCAGCTCTGGATGGAAGGGGTCTTGGAACACTGGAACTACCCAACTTTATAGCTGAGGAAACTGAGACACAAAGCTGAAATGACCTGCCCAAGGTTCCCTGGTAGCGTCAAGGGGAGACCCCCAGCCCAGGACACGTTTTATACCACACTTTCCCTGGTTTGCTCAAAAGACCAGCCCTTCCCTTGTGCACAGCAAAGATACATCCATAGGTAGCCACTGGCCCGGATATTTCTATATATATAGATATATAGACATATATCTAGAGTATATTCAACATGGTAGCCGTGAAGCACACGTGGCAATTTAAATTAATTCAAATGAAATTAAAAAAATTCATTTTATGGTGCACATGAGTTGCACCAGTCACGTTTGAAGTATTCAGTAGCTACACGTGGCTCGTGGCTACCATATCGGAATTTCCACGATCTCAGAAAGTTCTCCTGGGTGGACTACAGATCACACTGGGGTCTACAGAGAGATTGGGAGGCAAGGCAGAGAGAGTGGTGTTTTTGTTCTGGTTTGGTTTGGTTTTTGTCCAGTGTGCCAAGCACGGTGGTAGCACTTCGCATGCCTGACCTCATTCAGTTTTCACGAGTGCTGGGATGGAGGTGTTCTCCCAAGTCCCTTTTTACAGATGAACTCAACAAGGTTAAGTCACTTGCCGTGATCACACAGCCTGTAAATGATGAGCAAAGGCTCCGACTCAGGTCTGTTTGACTTCAGAGGCCAGGTACTTAAATACTAATCTCTACCGTTTCCAGTGGATAGAAAAAGATGTAGACCCAAGTGCTGCTGTAGAGACAAGCCAACCGATGCTGTTTTCAAGGTGGCCAAGACAAGGAAGGGGCTCAGAACCAATTACAGGAATTAATGAGGCTTGTTTGGTCCTAGAAGAGAAGACCAAAGGGTGATGTCATCCTGTCTCCAGGAATGGGAGACGGCCCTGCAGGCAGCAGCCCTCCGTGGGTACCAAAGGCCAGAGAAGAGGAAAGACAGGGAGCAAAGAGAATTCAGGTGGTCCCAAGCGGGTACTTCTTGAGCACTGAGCAATGGAGAAAACAGAGAGAGATGACAACGGCCCCCTAGAGACATTCAGAGAACAGAGCCTCCTGTCTCACACCTTCATAGTCCCAGTGGTGCCTTGCAGACAGGGGACAAGAACATAAGGGGTCCTGTTCCCTCTTCTGATGGTGGAAAAGGAGGGAGAAAGAGAGGGAAAGGCAGACAAAGATGGTGGAGGAATTGCCGTGTGCTCCAGCCACTGCTTTGCCAGGAAGTGGACAGTCCCTTGATACCCATCACTTTGCTTTTCCCAATTTCCACTTTGGTGGTTTTGAGGTCCCTCTACTTGAGCCTTAGGAACAAAGGCAGAGGCTGAAATGTTTGGGACTGGAACCCTGCAGAAATTCTCTCCGACTGCTCTGACATACGCAGATGCAGGAGGCTGAGGCCAAAAGCATCTCCTACTTGCTGTGCACTGGGCTGGGCGGTTGGGATTTACAAAGCAACCACGATTTGAGGAGTATGCGCTAGTGACTCCTAATCCTGAGAAGTCTGCCCTGACCTTCTTGGGATGGCTTCAGGCACAGAGCCGGCTCTCCAGGTGTCTCGGTTGCTGGCTTTGGGTCTGGTATCTGGGAGTGACTGGGGGGTGTAGGTAGGATGGGTGTCTGGGAAACTGGATTACCATTGTTCAATCATTTCCTTTCTGTTTTATTTCTTTAGAAAAAAAAGGTGCTATTAAAACTCCCCTGAATTTCCCTCTATAAGAGCTGGAAGGGGTCTAGAGGGCATCTAGCCAGCATCCTCATATGACGGATGAAGAAACTGAGGCTCAGAGAGGTTAAGCGACTTGCCCAGATTACCCAGCTAGTTGGTGGCAGAGCCAGGGCTAGACCCCAGGGGTGACAGACGGAGGTTTTGATAGCAGTTCTCACCACGCAGGGGTGATGCCCTTTGCCTTGTATCCGGCGCTGGGAACTTAGTCACCAAATGTACCTTGAACAAAAGCAATAAACAGGCTCCTGTGGGGTCGTTTTCAATCTCTGGGGAGTGGAGAAGGGGCTGGGGCTGTGGATCTAGATGGAGGAGGGCCTTTGATCTTCTTGATGTCACTGAGGTTCTTGAAGAATGTGGCTCCATTGTCCCCGCTGACCTGCCTCCACGGCTCCGTTGCTCAGCCTGACAGCCCGTTCTCCTCCCCTCATTATCTCTGTGGTCGCCACCGGCTTCTTTCCTCCCCTCGGAGCCTGGCCTCTGAGATGCTTCTGAAAAGCTCTTTGAGGTTCCCTAGACCTTTTGCCCTTAAAGATGTAATAAGGCTTTGTGTACTGCTGTCGTTGTCAACTGTAACACAAATGGCTGGATTTTAATTGATGATGTTTATCAACTGACATCTGCTCTCTGTACCCCCTGCTCTGCCTTGTGTACGAATGTATCCCGGATGTAGCCAGCATTCCGGGCTGGGATCTGTATTCTCCGTGTATTTGTGTGCTCTGTCAGTCTCTCTGTACTCCCTCTCTGTGTACAAGTATGTTAATGTGTATGCTCTCTGCAGCCTTCTGATGTCTGTCTCTGTGTGTATTTAACCTTGTACTAATGTTCACAATGTAATAAAAACAGAACCAAAAGTACACAACGCCTTCTGGCGATTTTTAAACCTAAGGGAGATGCTCACTTCTCTGGGATGGATGCGTGAGCTATTACCGAAAGGCAGCGGGGTGGATAAAACTTCTCCTTGACTCTGGAAGGGTCCGTGAGCCTCGCAACCCTCTGCCGAAGGCTGGCAGGTGAGAAGGGGCTCACCTATAAAGAGGAAGAGTGGAAGGCTGACCTCACCAGCCTTGCAGGTGAATCGTTCCAATCCAGAGCGTTCTGCCTGAAATCTCACAGTGCAGAGCAGGAATGAGGCAGCTGTGGGCAGCCTGAGTCTCCTGGTATCCGTGGAAGCTCCCTGGCCCCCAGACTTGGGTAGAATTTTTAAACCACCCTACAGAATTGCACCTTGAGATTTTAAACCACCCTACAGAATTGCACCTTGAGAAATGCCCTTCCAAATGTCATGAGGAGGCTGTCCATCCCTCCTCCCCTGTCCTCTCCATCCTGATCACAGAAGCCCAGGGAACTTGGTCCATTTAGGAGACTTGTCCTGAGGTTTTGATGTGGTCTGTTGTAAAGGAGTGAAGCCAGCATCCCTGGACTTGGTCCTCCGGAGTTGAGCCAGGCCCTCTGGGCATCCCTATGTGCACCCTGCCACGGCTTCTCGGTCATAGAGCCACAGGTGGTGCTCACAGGTGGGCGCCATGTACGAGATGACAGCACAGCATCCTTCTCTGCTTCCTCCTTGGCTGTGCGATCTTGTGGCTTCCTTTACGTTCACCCAGCAAGTATTTATTGAGTTACCTACTACGGACCAGGCACTCTTTTAGGTACTGATGATGCAAACATGAACAAGCCAAAATGGTCACCTTCTCTCAAAAGCTTGTATCTAGCAGGGGAGACAGCCAATGACCAAGCACGTAAATAAGACAGATGCGAGTTGTAATAAGGGTCATAAGGCAATAGGATACCAGAGAGTGACAGGGCACACACTTTAGATAGGGGGTCATAGAAACCCCCCGAGGAAGAAACACGTGAGCTTAGAATGACAGCAAAGAGTCAGCTTTGAGAATGCCAGGCAGAGGACCACCACGGACAGACACTTTGAGGTGGGAATGAACTTGCCGGGGCAACAAAAATGGGCCTTTTGGGGCTGGAGACATGTCTGAGAGAGAAAGGAGGGAGCTGGGTTCAGAAAGGAAGGCAGAGCCCCAAGGAGACGGGATGTTGTAACCATGGTAAAGAGTCCAGGTGGTGTTCTGAACACAAGAAGCCACAGGAGGATGCTGACCCTCCCCAAAATGGGCTGTGCTTTACGCTTAGAGCCGACAATTTGTTTGAAAATTTGGATGTGAGGGGTGAAGGAAGGAGAAGAATCTAGGGTGACTCCAAGATTTTGGTCTGGGCAACTGGATGAAAAATGGAGGCTCTTAAGCTAATTCTATCCTCTTACCTCCCTAACTCAGGGTATTTCAGACACCACGTGACCACTCCATCCTTCCTGGTCCCCTACTGTCCTCTCCCCATCTGTCACACACACCCAAGTGGGAGGGAGGGAAGGAGGGACAGAGGGAGGGTGCGGGGAGAAACTGGGGCCTTTCCCACAAGCCTTTCGGAGGCTATGTCTCCTACAACCTGTCTGGCTTCTTGCCTCTCAGGAGGGAATTTCCTTTCCAGGTGATCATATTAAGTTTCAACGAAGCAATCATTTGTCTGAGTATTACATGAAAAGAGTGTAAATTAATCATCCTCATTTATAGGAATAATGAGCTGTGGCGACAAGATTTTATACCTGAATGGGATAATAATGCCATCTTAAAACCCTCCCAGGAAGGTTTGCCGGTGTAAAGCATGGACTGACTCTCAAAGGATGGGCAGGCGGAGGGGATGCAGACTCCACGCCTACACAACCCCAGCCCCTCAGATCATGCAGCTCCAAGTGGGGTGTGAAGACCCAATCCTCTAGATGGAGGGTCATACAGACCCTGGGCGGCGGCAGAAGAAGTTGCTCCGATGTTGTTAGGAGAGCCGCCCCTTGGACTTCACCCCAAGCCCATTAGCAATCCTGGGTGGGGAAGCCAGCCTGAGGGGATGCTCTCAAAAAGCCACACCCACGGTCAGCCACAGCACTGCGCACACGGTCCATACCTGCCAGGGCTTTACCAGCCTCCCCCATCATCTCAAATCAGTGAGGCAGACAGGACGTGTAGCCTCAGAGAAATGCCCAAGGCTCCCTTGCTTCCTGGGGATGTATCCAGAACGAGCATCTTCCCAGAACTTCGGGGAGCTGTTTACTGGATAGCAGAGAATTCTCACTCTCACCCTTGGCAGCTCTGCCCGGCCTGGAAACTCCCTCCCCTTAAGGCCATCCAAGCTCTAAGAGAGACCAGAGCAAGTGCATGAACGCCTACAATGAGAAGCTCAGGGCAGACTTTTCCCAGATGGAACAGGGTGAATTGGTCGAGGGTGTCCCACTCTGGGGTAGAAGAGAGAAAGCTAAGGTGGCAGAGGACAGACGGCGGGATGAGGGGAGGGCACAAAGCTTCCTGATACTCCACGTGGGAGGGATGCTCTGTGTGCACTGACCTGGGTGGAGGAAAGTGTGGCATTTAGTTTACCACTTACACCTTGGGGAGAGGAGCTTTGAAAGCAGAGTCCGTGAAGGAAGTGGCAGACTTGATGTGGGAGACGGCGGGGAGAGAAGGGGAACATGGGAGGAGCAAAAGGCACATACTGGGGAAACTGGGGAGGGAAGTGCACCCTGCCTGTCTACAGCTTTGCACAGAGCCGAGCCCTCAAGGGATAGTACTGACTTGGCATCTTCCCAGTCTGGGGAGCCCTGTCCCTCACCACATCACTCACTGCCCCCCTTCCCAAAGCTCATGCCTCTGATTCTTCCTTGATATGACAAATTAGATGTCACCTTCTCCAGGAAGCCTTCCCTGATGCCTACTCCCCTCCAAAGTTCCCCCACCAGGACACTGCAGAACAACTTGTCCATCCAATAAATTGAGTGCCCAAGTGCTCAGTGAGTCCTGGGTGGGGAAGAAAAGAATCCGTTTCTATTCTTGCTTCAATTGAAGGGCTTTCTGGGTTGGACAAGAATTTTCCCAGGCTTCAAAATGCAGAAACAGCCACCCAATCGACCTTGCCTAGTAATGGGGTTGGCCCACGGTGAGGAACGCTTTCCCATATCCTGTGACTGTCTTGGTCATGTTTCAGCCACAAATCCCAGGATCCACCCACAAGGTGAGTTCAATCCTTGTTCAGCCTGGTTCGCGTGCACGGGTTCAGAATGTGTCCTATAGTGGGGCCTTTTTTGCTGGGTTAGACATAGTAGAATACAGTGTAGACATTTAAGAGATGTGGGTTTCCATCCAAATCTCACCACTTGCCAGCTGTCTTGGATGGGGGTAAATAACTTGTATCTGTCTCCGAATCAAACGCAGAGAGCATCGTATGTTAGAGGTCACCGTGCTCGGTGCCTGGGCCACAGACGCGTCTCACCCGATGATAGGCATCATCATTCTCTTTATTCTGGAGTCAGTGCAGTTGGTAACTGAGGATGGGACTCTGAAATATTCTGCCTGGGTTCATGCCCCAATTCTGTCATCTTCTAGACATGTCGCCTCAGACAAGTTGATCTGCTCTGTGCCTCAGTGTTCTCACCTGTTAAATGCAGGTAGGAGGAACACCCCCCCCCCCCGCCCACTGTGTTGTGACCGTAAAACGAGAGGATGTATGAACAGGGTTTAGAAGTGTGCCTGGTAGCAAGAACTCAGTAAACGTGCAGTTGTTACTGCCGTGCTTGTTATTATCAACCGTTAATGTTACCTAAACGTTCAAAGCTATGTCCAATCAGGTTATCAAAAAGCAAAATTATATTACAACCCTCTCGTCTTGTGTATGATCTCCTCATTGACTGTAAGTCAGTAAGCCCATCCCAGTGCCCTCTGTGCAGAGTCCTATGAAGGTGGTGCCGGGGATAGAAGAGATTTCTGCCTCGGAGAGGATCCTAATCCAGAGGGTGGGTCAGACACAGTCAAACACAACTGACCCATGGTTGGTAACAGTCCGTCCAGTCCCAAATGAACAGACAGACCAGAGGCATGGAGGATGGAGACTTTGGGGTGTGGTGCAAAGAACCCTGAGCCAGGAATCAAGAGATATGGATTCTAGTCCCACTTCTGCTCACTGAGCAAATTACTTCACCACCCTGACCCTCAGTTTCTTCATCTGTAAAAGAGTTCGCTACCCTGAGCTTACTCCCATTCAGTTTGAACACTCAGTGATTTCAAAGTTCAATTTAATGTTACGCTCTGTTTTTAAAGAAAATTCTATTCAAAAGTCACCTCCTTGGGCTTCCCCCGGTGGGGCAGTGGTTAAGAATCCGCCTGCCAATGCAGGGCACACAGGTTTGAGCCCTGGTCCGGGAAGATCCCACATGTCACAGAGCAACTAAGCCCGTGCACCACAACTACTGAGCCTGCGCTCTAGAGCCCTTGAGCCACAACTACTGAAGCCTGCGCGCCTAGAGCCCATGCTTCTCAACAAGAGAAGCCACCTCAGTGAGAAGCCTGCGCACGGCAACAAAGAGTAGCCCTAGCTTACTGCAACTAGAGAGAGCCCTCGCACAGCAGTGAAGACCCAACGCAGCCATAAATAAATAAATAACCACCTCCTTGAAGGAGGTTTTGATGATCTACATAATAAAAATCACTGCATTATCTGCGTCCTTCAAAGTAATACATCCTGTCTCATTTTTGTGCCTGGAGGAAGGTACCCTTCAGGTGAATCTGTTTGCCTTCCCTCGCAGGCAAATAAAAAGTCTCACCTTCTGCGTTCTTTTTTTGCCCTCGCTACCAGGACACTCATAGATAAATAAATGCAGCACCCAGTTATGGGAATCAGCTCACTTGCACAACCACTAAGGGCTCCTTCTTCCACTTCTTGTAGCAAATTCTGTTCTCTGTTAACATTACTCGTATAACTTTGTAACCATATGTTTACACTTCATATAAGTCAAATCAAGTCCATGTGGAAACTGACGAAATTTAATTCACTTTGATTTTTAACTCTAAGTCATTTTTTAGTATTCTAACAATATAAGCAGATTGTAGAAACATGAGGGACTTAACGCACCTGGGGTTGACTGTCAGCCAGTGGGGGATGAGAAACAGCACACACGTGCTCCAGCCGCCCTTCCCCCCAGGGGGCAGTGCCAGGAGGACCATTTCTCAGGAGGCCCCTACGTGAAGTACCTGTCCTGTTGCACACAGCAGTAGCCTCGATTACACATCCTCAAACATAAGGCTTGTTTTCCTTCCTTGCCTCAATTCCAGAGGTCACCATCCCCCAAAGGAACAGCAAGAACCCATATCCTGGGCTCTGCGTGTGCTTTTGAGGGGCTGGAGCCCGGGAGAACTGGTCTTACTTGGAGTACAGGCAGCTGCAAACATAGCATGTGGAGGCCCTGTGGACCTCCTTTAAAGACCCCAGCAGGTGATGACATCACTGTCAGGGACTCCCAGGAAGACCCAGGATTCCCTGCAATCCTCCTACCGGCACATCGTGGAGAGAGGGAGCGACATTACCAGGAGAACCCTTAGAAGAGGCCCCAAATAACCACTAAGACTTTGTGTATTTCTTGGATGCCTAGAATAGAAGGATTTCCCATCTCAGGTTGGGATCCTTAGGAGCTGATGCTGAGCTGGGATTCTTGGGCAAGTGTTTTATGGAGGGAGTTTTCTCAGGAGAAGGGGGGTGAGGGAAGGAGGAGAGGGCAGGGGAAGAAAGCCAAGCAACAATGTGGGCTCAGCTGGACCCTGGCCCACAGAGCCCCTGGAACATGAAGCTCAGAGTGTGGATCATACCTCGAGGAAAAAGGATGGCTCAGACGCTGGATG
The DNA here is from genome assembly GCF_964270905.1 of Leucopleurus acutus. Taxonomy (NCBI): domain Eukaryota; kingdom Metazoa; phylum Chordata; class Mammalia; order Artiodactyla; family Delphinidae; genus Leucopleurus; species Leucopleurus acutus. The sequence goes on from NC_139161.1 coordinate 54,928,633, forward strand.
GAGGCTGCCCCCACCCCGACACTTCCCTAGAACCTAGCATGGTGGCTGATTGGGAAACTCCCAGGAGCTGGGGGCAGACGTACCAGCTCAACAAAGGGGCCCCGGCTGGACACGGGCAGCGTCCACTGCATCTCCCTGAGTGATCCATGAGGAAAACCATTTCCCCGTCCTGATGCAGAGACCTCTGCTCTGGCTGTGTGCTCTGAAACGCTCCTTGCCCAGAGCTCCCTGTTTAGTCTTAGGAGCCTCTCTGTCTCTCTCATCTTCTCCAAAAGAAAGTTCCCACTGAGAGAGCTCAGTGCAGTGCCAGCGATTCTCTCCAAATGCAGATTTGTAACTGCTGTGACCTCATCCCAAGTCATCAGCATGAAAATGCTCCCCAGTCTTCCCTCCAGGGAATCCTTCCCTCCAGGGTTGCACGGGGATAACTGGGGATCACTGTACAAACTGAACACCAGAGCCCTTCCTCCAAAGCCACATCACCTCGGAAGGACAAGCCTTACCTCTACTGCAAGGGGATCCAAAACAACTCCTCATAATGAAACCTCAGGGTCTCATTCCACACTGTCTTCAGACCTTCAATTTAAGACTCTAGATTCCAATTCCAGTTCTGCTACTCTCCTCCTCCCCAGCGGGTTTATCACAGCATTTCTTCCAACCCGGTGAAGTGTCCCCCCAACAACTGTCATTGTCTCTGTTTCATGTTGTAGGAAGGGCAGGGCTGGAACTCCCTATTTTCGATCATGCACACAGAGGTGGTGTGGTGCTGTGGTTAAGGGCACAGACTCTCGGTCTGAGTTTCCTGGTCTCAGGTCCCACCATTATCACACATTTCATTAACTATGTCGATACTGGCAGCCGCCCCATTTTATTTTTGTGCCTCGTTTGCTTCTTTGTAAAATGGAGATATTGGTATTGTGAGGACTGAAGGAATGAATAGACTTAAGATGCTTCGAACTGTGCTTGGCACGTGGTGACAGTAGCTGTTCCCATTACCGATAGGAATCAGTGATGTGAAATCGATGCACTCTTAAATGTGTGAGTTTAAAAAGAAAAAAGGCAGATGAGGATTTGCTGGAGTTTCACATGTTGAGCTGGAAACACACACACACACACACACACACACACACACACACACACACCCTGTAAACCATACAGGCTCATCTCACTTGAAATTTATGATTACAAATATCAAATTAGGGTCTGACACTCCCAGTAATCCTATTATTTTTCTCCGAAACAGTCATTCTCAGCTCAGACAGCACGTGGGAATTATCTAGGGAGTTTCAGCAATAACTAACTTTCAAGTAAGTCATACTAACTTTATCAGTTAAAACTATGTTGTTTTTAACTAAACTATAGTTAAAATATAGATGCCCAGGACCCACCCAAGACCAATTAAATCACAATCAGAATAGTGCAGAGGGAGCAGGCATGAGAATATTTGGAAAGTTCTGCAGGTGATTCTAAGGTGCAGCTGAGATGGAGAAAACGTTGCTTGAAGGAGATTGTTTCAGAACTTCTCTCTCCTCTAAATCTCTCACCCCCTGCCTCCTCCTTTCAACGCCCAGCTGATAAACCTGCTTCATCCTTCACGGAGAAAACTGAAGCTATTAGCAGGAAACGTCCTCACCCTCCCATGGCCAAAGCCACTGAAGCACCTGCCTATGAAGCCAAGTCTTCTCCCTTCTCGACAGTTCCCTCCTTTAGTCGCCCCCGGTCTCTGCTCAGCGTTTGCCTCGTCTCCACTGTCAAAGGCGTACAACATCCCCTGGTTTCTCTTGGCTTAGAGAAGAACAACACACAATCAGAAACAAGCCCTCTCCTTGACTCTGCACCGCCTCCAGCTCCCACCCCCTCGTTCCTCCATCTGAAGAGCCATGTGTGTGCGCCCATGTTCACAGAACATGATTTACAGTAGCCAAGGGGTGGAAACAACTCAAGTGTCCATCAACGGAAGAACGGATAAAGAAAATGTACAATTTTGACACGTGCTAATGTGACATGGGTTATGACCTGGATGAAACTTTGAGGGCGATACACCAAGTGAAATAGGCCAATCCCCAAAGGCCAAATAATGGATGAAGTCCACTCAAATTCACAGAATCAGAAAGTAGAAAGATGATTGCCTGGGGCTGGGTGGAGGAAGGAGGGGAGAGGTATGGCTTAATTGGTACAGAATTTCAGTTTGGGAAGATGAAACAGAGTTCTGTGGATGGATAGTGGTGATGACTGCACAACAGGGTAGATGGACTTAATGCCAGTGAACTGTACACTTAAAAAATGGTTAAGATGGCAAATTTTACATCATGAGTATTCACCACAATTCATAAGAATAATAGTTGTGTGCACCTGCTCTCCTCACTAGCCTCCATGTGTTCCTCAACCCACAAGCACTCCGGGTTCTGCTTCCCCCACTCCACCAGTCCTGCTCTGGCCAAGGTCACCTTGACACGCATGTTCACAAAGCCAGTAACCACCTTCCCCTGCTCCCCTCGCTTCACCTTGCTGAAGCACCCAGCTGTTTTCCTGAGATGCTCCAGTCTCCTGGTTTCCATGACAACACGTGCTCTCGTTTTCTCCTCCTAAGTGCCCCCCCACCCCCACCCCAAGCCCAAGGCTTAGGTCACAGAATTAAGGGTTTCCTCTGTTCTCTCCTGGACCTTCTCTCTCCAATCTGTTCTTTTTCCGGGGGAAGTCGTCTCCTCTCATCATTTTAAATATCTTTAAAGAGGTTGATGACTCTCATAGTTACATCTCCAGCCCCAACTTTCTCTCTGAACTCCAGACTCTTAAACGCCACTGCTCGCTTGACATCCCATTTCAGTGTGCACTTAATGTGTTCAAAATAAGACTCTTGATTGTACCTCCTCCTCCCAAATGGTGCATCCAACGTTCTTCCCCATCTCAGCAAAGGTTGGGCTCTTCACGTTTGACAAGCATCCCTCATTTCTCTCCTTTCTTGGTCTCCCATCTCTAAGGCATTAGCAAATCCTGACAATTCTCCCTTCGAAATATGTCTGGGATCTGCCCACTTCTCTACGTGCCCATCACCTCTTGCCCAGTCACCTTCTCTTCTTGGTTTGACTGTTGCAGTAGCTTCTTTACTGGTCCAGAGTCCTGACCGATTCTTCTCCTTCAAGCTGATCTCAACCCTCTCTGCTCTTTGCCCTCACCCACACCGGTCACTTCAGTTTCCCCATCAGGCTTATGCTTAACCCAGTTTAACTCCTTCCTACCCAGTGCCTTTGCACACACAGTACACACGCGCACACACTCACACACACTCTTCCATCCCTCACACTCCTCCTAACTCCCTGTCCATTCGCATGGCGGGCCCCTCTCACCCTTAAGATCTCTGCACAGATGTCGCTTCTACAGAGAAGCATGCCTTCTTTGGTCAAGCTCACTCAACAGGCATCACCTTATATTATCATCCATCCCTTACGTCCAGTTTTTACCTCCTTGGACTTTATCACCACTAGCAATGATGCCTATTTGTTAACTCTTTATTGCCTACCTCTGCTAATAAATCCTGGACTCCATAAGCACCGTGTCTGTTGGATTCACCACTGTGTTTCTAGAGACCCTCTGATACTGTCCTCCTGGGACATGCACAGTACATTTGATAAGTCCTTGTCTGACAGATTATGGTACAGGGTCATCATGGGACATGATGATGCCTTATACTTGGGTTCAGCTTGGGTTCAGATTAAGGTCGACTTTTCTGGTTATGTTCCAGAAGTTTATAATCCTGAATTTTCCCTATTCATTTATTTATTTGTTTATTTATTTATTTTTTTGCTGTGCTGTGTGGCTTGCGGGATCTTAGTTCCCCGACCGGGGATCCATCCCCGGACCTCAGCAGTGAAAGTGTGGAGTCCTAACCACTGGACTGCCAGGGAATTCCTGATGGACTAATAAAAATTTAATGCTTTATTAAGACAGCTGATCTCAAACAATGTGAACCAGTGGACTATATTACTCTTTAAAGCAAGCTTTTGAGGATAATAATTAAATATATGTTTTGTACTTAAAGCAAGATTTTTTAAATTGAAGCATATTTGGTTTACAATGTGTTAATTTCAGGTGTACAGCAAGTGATTCAGTTATTTATATATGTCTGAATCTTTTTCAGATTCTTTTCCCTTATAGGTTATTATAAAATATTATTCTAAAATATTGAGTATAGCTCCCTGTGTGTCCCTTGTTGGTAAAGCAAGATTTTCGTAAAAATAAGAATTTATTTGGTATCCGTTTCAGAAATCCCTAATATCAACTTATCCTCATTCCTAGCGTCAGGCAAACCCTCTTGGGACTCGAGGCTTCAGATCAGCCCAACTTCAACAATATTTGCAGCTCATATGAGGGTTTCTGGCTATGAACTTTTAGAGGTTCTTTCATGCAATGGCTGCCTTTCAAAAGTAGTTATGAAGACACCAGCTAGACCTTAGCTCTTCTCCCCCAGCTTATCTTTTCTCTCTTTGAAGAGACAGAAGAGGAAGCGTGAAGAGGGAAAACCTACTTAGAAAGAGATGTCCTTTTCACATTGAGTGTTGAAAATAAATCCAAGGATCATAACCAAGACCTGTCTCATTAACAGATGACACAGTTCGCATTGTTTGGACTGTGCTTTTGTTCTCTATTCCATTGAAGTCTTTCCAATAAGGACCTCTTTCTACTGAGTCGCACGCAATAATGCTTTACAAGTAGGCTTCTAGAAGCTTCTTGGCCTTATCAAGTTCCCAGACAGGCCATGAGATCACAGATTGCCTCAGATTTCCTGTCTCCAGAGCCGTTTTCCTAAACAACTTGTATCCTTTGCTTGAACAGAATTTCTCAAAGAATATTTTAAACAGTCTCTCAACAGATGCTTGCACTGGATTCATCTCAGATATTGGTGCTGAGCACTCCCTGAACCTCTAAAAACCAAACCAAACAAACAAAACAAAACCCGATGGTAAGTTTTCTAAGAGCCACCAAGCAGGCGCGTTAGAGAACCAGCAGGGACAGTGTGTACAGACATGCTCTAGAGCAGAGCAGAGAAGTCAGAGAGATTCAAAAAGAAGAGGAAAGAAAGGAGAGAAGCAGCATCCTGTTTGCTCCGGTTGGATTTGCTGCCACTGCTCAAGGGCTGCCGCTCCCCCGTTTTCATTTCTGAAAATTTATTCCTGCCGTTGTCTCTGGGAGGATTCGAGTCTGCAGAGGGAATCTGACAAAACATCGAAAAGTGTAGCTGGATAAAAATGCTGAAAGATCACACTGCAGAGGCAGGCAGATGTCTCCTGTGTGGGCCAGGGATATAGATGGGCCTGAAAGAGGAAAGAGAGCGTCTTCTCAGTGCTTGAGCAAGACGTCGAAGGTCTAACCTGGGGCTTGGCCACCCACTAAGAGTCAGGCCGATGCTAATTACATGAACTAGGATGTTCTCATGTGGTGTGTGCGCCTGCTTGGAACACGGGATGCTTTGATATTCGCTTACAGCGTGCTTCTGTGGGTCTGCTTTAATTCTCCATACGGTTACTTACTGGTTGGAGAGCTGTAAAGAGCTACGATCTTGAAGTATTTGAAAAGAATCTGCATGCTTTTCCGCCTGAACCATATGATGAGGTCACACTTGTGCCATCTGGTCACAGGGCCCCAAAACTCCTAAACAAGAGACTGGACCCTACTTCTTGGGTTATGAAACCAGCAGCCATTAAAATCATGTGATAGCAACTTGTGGCAGAGCGGGGCAGAAAAATCACTATCTGAGAAAAACTAGTTGTTTTTCTTTTTTCCCTCTATAGATTAATATGGTCCAGAATTATAAAGAAAGTGTTCTGGAGGAGGCTGGCTGAACTCACAGATTACAGATGAGATCTATCTGTGTCTTTTAGAAACCAGACAGTTAGTTCTCTGGGTAGTGGGCTTGTAGGCAGTTTTATTTGAGTTTAGTTGTTTTTCTGTAATTTCTCACGTTTTGTACAACATCAATTACTGCTGTAATCTGAAGTTTTTAATCTCCTTTTTCAGAGAAAAGAGGTTAGGAATGGTTTGGCTCTCTGGCTTTTAGATCACCACACTGAAAAGTAACTCCTACACGTTCCAAAACCCTGGAACAGAGGTGGAGGGTCCCCTCATGTCTAACACACACAGGAGCAGCGGGGTTTAGTTGCTGCTGTCTTATTTGACTTTTGTTGTTCATCTATCTTTCACCTTGTCTCAGAAGGAATTAAAGGAGCCTTGCCAAGGCAAAAGAGGACTTCTTAAAAGACGAGAAAGTAATACGAAAGGAGAGACAAAGTAAGGCAGGAATTAAGCTAAACTGTACTGCACCATCATTTACTCGCCTGCGTATCTGATACGGCCGTTCTAAGAGCCAGCCAGAGAAATGGAATCTTTTCGAGTATACAATTCATAGTGTCTAAAAGAAGAAAACAGCTCATCAGCTGAAAGCTGTCTACATCTTGGTATGAAGATCAGCCATCATTGTCCCAGTGGTTTTCTTAAAGGGGATGATGTAACCAACCAGGTTATCCTGAACAATGAGGTTCACAGGGCTGGTTCACAAACCAGCCCTCAACAGACTTCAGAGTGAATGTCAGCGAAAAATGGTGACAACGGTACACGGTGCTGTGAGCTCCCTGCTCTCTGCTGATTTGATTGGCCCCGATATGGTTCACGTATCAGGTTGAGTCAGTGGCCTATATTTCCTGCTTACAATTCTCCCTGGCTACCGTCTCTTTCAACCAAACTATTGATAAATGTTGCATGGTAGAGATGGAGACTGTGCTCTTGGGCAAAGCAAACACCCTGCATTGTGTAACAGATGATGAATCTGAGAGCAGTTCCCATCTGCTTGTGAAAATGAAGAAGCCTGGCAAGAATGCCTGCCTGCTTCTCAGAAAGACTTGAGTCAAAGATGCTGCAGACTATCCCCACGGACACCACTCTTTTCCACCTGCTCCGCGTGAGTACAGGTGGGCGACCAGAGCATCACACTTGCACCCCACAGAGGAGGGATAAAACCACTTTGGTTTTTGGAGCATGTTTGGCCGTATGCCCACCCCAGGCAAATAAAACTCTCAATACAGACTTTCTAGTTTGAACACTGCCACATCATGACACCTTCAGGGATAAACTGCATGCAAAATGAGTAAGGTAACTTGTATGAGATTTTGTGCAAACTGGAGAAAAGTTAGGGACTAGCTACCCAAAATAATAACTTCGGCTGTCTAAAAGGTGAGCTATGTCAGGGATTGACAAACATTTTTTTCTGTAAAGGGCCAAAGTAAATATTTCAGGCTTTGCAGGATATACGGTCTCTCTCTTAACTAGTCAGGTCTACTGTTCTAGCATGAAAGAGTCATAGGTGCTATGTAAACAAGTGGTGCAGCTGGGTTCCAATAAAACTTTGTTTCCAACACTGGTGGAAGGTCGGATTTGGCCCACAAACCATAGTTTGCTAACCTTGGGTCTAGGTCATTCTTTCTAGCAGTAATTACCCAGAAAGACCAATTTTCTCATCAGGTTATTCCTAATTTAATAATCTAATAAAACGAACAATATAAAAAATTCATTCAGTAGGAAAAGAATGACTATCCTTCTCATCTCAATATGTGTAAAAATGCATGTGTACAAGTCATCCAACTATAGACCCAGAGCAATAACAAACAAGACAGAATTCAAACCGACTGACTCAGCCGGAGAGTCTCCCCAGCTCCTACAGTAATACTGCAGTGCAGTTTTTTTGTGGAACTCCTACAGCGTAACCCTTACCTGATACCTGCCCATGTGCCCGTCAAATCCATATGGGGTCTATTAGTTTGGGGTATGGATTTCCTCACAGAACCGGAAGACACATTCCAGAGATCTTTATGGAATAGTGAAACCCAAACCCATGGTTGATCAAGTGAGAAGCGAATTCTTTGGGCAAAATGTCCAGGAGACGAATACGTCTGTAACGTGGGTGGTAAAGGGTTGCCCTTTTGGAAGACGGGATTCACTTTCCACCTGAGATCCAGGCAGGTAGCATCTCACCTAGAGAGCTTGTTAAGATCAAGAAGCTAGTGAGGAGTGAATCCCATCATGTAAGATGGTCCTGGAGCAGCCCTGGAGGTACGCACCTTTCTGGAAGGCTCCAGTCTAGCTTGTTTTTAAAACTTAGCTGTATAATGAGGAATTGTTGCCGGACTCTACATAAAAAGGAGCCTGAGGTATGGCATCAGGGTAGTTGCCTCGATTTAGAGATGCAGGTGGGCGCCCCCTGGTGTCATTTGGAATGTGAGAGTCCACAGGTTACCTTAAACACCCCTGAATCAGACCACTTTGTCTGATCCAGTTGCCAAATCTATCGGCAAGCCCCTTCCCTGTAGGTTTATTTGCAACTATGTGTTTGCTGGCTCATCAGTTTTCTTTTCAAAGATGAAGAACTTTAACACAAACTTTAAGAATTATAAAGTTCCAGGGAGATACTTCCAAATTTTGGTTTTTGGGTAAGTTACAACCTCCCTAAGTTGTTTTTGGCTATTTGATCGTATTTACCAATCTAGGCACTTATAGCCACTGTACCTTGAAAAATATGAAATAATTACAAATAAATGTTATTATTTTTAAATTTACATAAACAATAACGTCCTACTGTATAGCACAGGGAACTATATTCAATATCCCGTGATACACCATAATGGAAAAGAATATGAAAAAGAATATATATATATATATATAGACAGACATATATATATATATATATATATATAAAACTGAATCACTTTGCCACACAGCAGAAATCAACACAACATTGTAAATCAACTATACGTCAATAAAATTTTAAAAATTAATAAAAATAAAATTTATAGGATCTATATAAAGAAGACAACATATATTTACTTAGGTACATAATAAAGGATTTAAATAAATGGGGGATATATACCGTGTCCCTAAATGGGAAAAATTTCAGTTATCTTCAAATTAATCTATAAATGTCATATAATTCCAAACAAACATCTAAATTTGTTAATTTCACAACATAATAGTAAAATACCTCTGGAAGCATAAGTGCTTGAGACTAATATGTACATACACACATGAAAAATACAGGTGGATAGCTGCACTGTTAGATGTTTAGATGTTTAAAGGTAACATGAAAACGTAATGATTAGAACAGTGTGAAAGTGGTAGCAAAAAGACAGAATAAGCAGCATGGAATTTCACGTGTAATGGATTGTGATCAACATGGAAAGCACTGGGCTTCCCTGGTGGCGCAGTGGTTGAGAGTCCGCCTGCTGATGCAGGGGACGTGGGTTCGTGCCCCGGTCTGGGAAGATCCCACATGCCGCAGAGCGGCTGGGCCCGTGAGCCATGGCCGCTGAGCCTGCGCGTCCGGAGCCTGTGCTCCGCAACGGGAAAGTCCACAACAGTGAGAGGCCCGCGTACCGCAAGAAAACAAAAAAAAAAAACATGGAAAGCACTGAAACACAGACATTTAGAGGAAATTAGTGCTCACTCAATAATAAAGACCATGCAGCCTGCAGGAGGCCAGCTTCACCCGATGACCTAGCCTAGCTCCCCACTTTCTTTTATTTTTTATAAATTTATTTATTTATTTATTTTTGGCTGCATTGGGTCTTCGTCGCTACACACGGGCTTTCTCTAGTTGTGGCAAGCAGGGGCTACTCTTCATTGAGGTGCACAGGCTTCTCATTGCGGTGGCTTCTCTTGTTGCGGACCACAGGCTCTAGGTGTGGGGGCTTCAGTAGTTGTGGCATGTGGGCTCAGTAGTTGTGAAACGCAGGCTTAGTTGCTCCATGGCATGTGGGATCTTCCCGGACCAGGGCTCGAACCTGTGTACCCTGCATTGGCAGGCGGATTCTTAACCACTGTGCCACCAGGGAAGTCCCACCATTTTTTTTTCTTTTATATTCAACTGCTGCTTAATATTTTACAAGACAGATTCCTAGTCAAACTCTTGATTTCCCTAGTTGCTCCTCTATTATCAAAATAGCCTCAAAACTATTGAATGTTTTCTGGATGTAAGTTTGCAGACAGTTGGCCCTGCAGAGCTCTCACTGGGCAACCTTTCCTTACTATCGTTCATCTAAACAGCCTGTGCGCTCACCCACCAAATATGCGGGTTTCCTCGATGGATAATTATTTGGTATAGGATTAAGATGGATTTGTATGAAAGTGAAGAAAGGCTGCGCTGGACTTAATAGTTAACCACTCTAAATTAAATTCTTATCTCGTGACCTAACACAATAAATTCCAGGTATATTGAAGACTAAAATACCACAAGTGAAACCATAAAAGAATAAAAAAACAATATTTGTGCCATCTGGGAATGGGAATGGTCTCTTTGAACAGATCCCCACACTAGGCCCAGGGTCTGTGCCCCAGAGTTGCCTTTTGAATTATAAATTAATAAATTGCCAAAGAGACAAAACATAGAGGAAAATACAGATAAGTCTGACTACGTTTGAATTTAAGATATTTATAAGTCAAAAAATTAAAAGACAAATAATTTTGAAAGATTGGGAAAAATGTTTTGATGTGAGAGCAATATACTGTCTATGTAGAATTCTTTAAGAACATTTTTAAAGGATAAAAATAAGATGATCAGGCACTTCCCTGGTGGTCCAGTGGTTAAGACTCTGTGCTTCCAATGCAGGGGGCATAGGTTCGATTCCTGGTGGGGGAATTAAGATCCCACGTGCCACGTGGCAAGACAAAAAAAAAAAAGATCATCACCCCAATGGGTGAGAAATGAGCAAAAGAAACTATTAAACATAGTCGAACATATGTCAAAGATATTTCCACTATGAAACATAGGGGAAATTTAAAAACTGATTAATCTCACTGCCTTTCAGCTTGACAGTAACTACTCTCCCCAAATAGAAAAAGATAATACCCATGATATACAGAGTGAGGGGAAACTGGCAAGCAAAAGACGTATGACTCAGCACAACATATCTGACAAGAAATTAAACCAAAATCTTTAAAATTACATTCCCTCTAACCTAGAAATTCTGATTCTAGACATTTTTCCCAAGGAAAACAATTAAGACCTGCACAGAGTTGTGTAGAGATATAAAGTATTGTTTATAACACCACTGAAATGGAAACAACTTAAATATATAACAATAGGAAACTGGTGAAACAAACCAACCACCACCACGTATCAGATTATGATGCTTGTCTATATGGCTGAATACTAAGGCACTATTTACAATCAATGTAGAGGAATTCATTATTGACTTTGAAAAGTATCCACAGCGTTTTGTCACTGAAAAGTTACATCACAAAACAGTTTGTTCAGCATTATCCCTTTTTAGGTGGAAAAAATTAGACATCTGTTTTTAGTTCATTGTTATTTTCTAGTTTTTCAACAATGACATGTGTTAATTATATAGTTTTTAAAAATTAAAGCCAGTAACAGCTAGAGTTGTTTTCAGAGGGGAGATAGAGATATTCCCAGAGTCTTCCAGGAGCCCAGGAAAGGGGCACAAAAGTGGGATGCTTCCTCCATGGCTCCTGTGCTTTATCACACCTGATGGAAGGTCCCAGAATGCCACTGTATCGAGTAGCATCACTGGTGTGTCTGTTGTCAAGGCTAGTCATTTATTTAAGATGTTCTTCACAGAAGACTCTCCCTACTCATAAAGAAAAGGAGGAGTGTGCGCATTTTTCACAAACAAAGCAAGGAAATGTTTCCTAGCAAGGGAGCTGACCTCTGTGATGACAGTAGACATCTCTCAACCTAACAGGCAAACGTGCCTCACAGTGGAATTGTACAGCAAATGGTGAATTTATTAATCGTCCTTTCTTCCCCACTGGGGATATCAGCAGATGTCTGTTATGTTACTGTACTATTCATATGGCCAGGAGACCAATAAGGTCTGCTCAGGTGTGTTAGTAACTGATCTGAGTAGGATGTGCCTGTGACAGGATCAGCTGTGATGTATCGGGAACAAAGCAGCAGCTCAGACCCGGTTCATGAGGGTTGAGATTTATCAGATTCAGCAGATTCGTCTGGGTTCATCAGCCTGTGCCCTGGCCAACAGCCATGGCCTATTGGTCACGTAACTGGCAAGTTACCTCTCTGTGCCTCAGTTTTCTCATCTATAAAATGGGCATAATACAAGTTCCTACCTCCTAGGAGTTACAGTAGAGATTAAATAGAGTAATATAGGTAAAGAACCTAGACAGTCCCTACAGTTTACTGAGTCCTTTACATTTATGACATTGGCACTCATCCATGGCTCCAGACATCCGTGCCCTTCCCCATCCTAGCAAGGCTTTTTATTTCATTTTATTCCAGCCTCTGGAGTCTTCCCTCCCCCAGCCCCACATGTATCCCAATTCTCAGCACAGAATGATTTCCAAGGTCTCCCCTGAGTATTACCCAAGGGAGCTCCATGTCCTTCTCCACTGGGTGCACAGATACCTGAAAATAGTTGTGTTGGTACCAGTGAAGGTGGTCTTTCTGGAGGAGGTAGGAGCAGGACACAGCATCTCTCCACCTCTCGCCATCCTCACATTTTATTTAGAGCCCCAAACAGAGACCTCCTCAGGGATCTAAGACTGTGGGTAGGGACAGTGGCTTGGGTTGTGGACGTCATCAAAGTTGAGCTCTGTCTGTTAGCCTGTCTGCCTGAGACAAGTGCTGAAGCCAACAAGCAGGAACAAGTCCTCCAAGGAAGAGATGTAATGGAGTATTTATTACCAGCTCTCTTTACATCTTCTGCCTGGCCCTTTGCTCATTAAAGACCATACATTATAGAGACCTCCATCTGGAAGTAACCTCAGGTTGATTCAGCTCCCATTACCTCCCACTTGCATTTCTGCAGTCTTAGTCCCTTGGCTACAACAAATTACCATTGACTGAGTGGCTTATAAACAACAAAGATTTATCTCTCACAGTTCCAGAGGCTGGGAGTCTGAGATCAGGGTGCCAGCATAGTCGGGTTCTGGGAAGAGCCCTCTTCTGGGTTGAAGCCTGCCAACTTCCTTTTGTGCCCTCATCTGGCTGAAAAAGGGCTGGAGAGCTCTGTGGGGTCGCTTCAACAAGGACACTAATCCCATTCATGAGGGCCCCACCCTCATGACCTAATTACCTTTCAAAGGCCCTACCTCTAAACACCATCACACTGGGGGTTAGGATTTCAACACATGCATTTTGAGGGGATGCAAACATTCAGTCCATAACACCTACAAACTAATTTCCCTTCCCCATTTTAGTCCTTCCCATTTACCAATCCTTAGGAAATAGGCCTTTGTTATATCACCCTCCTGTTTGGGGGCCATCAGGATGAAGTCAGTCTTCAACCTGCCATTAAAAACTGCCATAACCTAGTTTCATCCTACCTACCTTTATTGCTACCTTCCCCACACACACCCTCTAGCTAATCCTAACCCCCTCTCCTGCAAGCTCCACCCTCACTCTTTATTCTTGGCTTTCCTTTGCAGGAAAGAAGTGCCTTCCTCTGGTTTCCCATCCCCCAGTCCAAAATCAAGTCTCTTTTGTAGCCTTGCTCAAGATTTACCTTCTTTATGAAGCCTTCCCTCTACAAAAAATTTCAAAATATTTTATGTCCCCTCTGCAATTATATATTCATGTATTTATTATTTCATTCAAAAATATTCCTTGAACACCTATCGTGTGCAAGTAGGATTGTGTCAGATCCACCCTCCTATCTCCCCCAAGTGCCCAGCATAACGGACTTATTTATTCATCCAGTAGACGCTTATTGAGGGAAAGCACTATGTTAAACAACTTGGGAAATACAAAGATGAATCCTCTATCACTCCCCATCAAGGCACTTACAATGTGATAGAAGAGACAAGGTATGCATCCATATGTTTATAACACAAAGTAGAGAGTGGCAAGTGCTCCCAACAAATTATAAAGCACAAGGGAGTTCCCAGTGAGGAGAGATCACCTGCAGCTGAAAGACTGGAGAAGGCTGCAGTGGAAGAAGTGGTCTTTTGGCTGGCCTTGAAGGATGGATAAGAAGTGAGCCAGTAGCCAAGGGGGTAGAGACGTTCCAGGAATGCAGGAAATCATTCCGTTGCATGTAGATGGAACTCCATGGAGAGGCCAGCAAGATGCTATATGCTGGGACTATTCTAAGAAGGTCGTGGGCAGGGAAGCAGGCCTGGCAGGGCAGGGGACCTCCAGCATGCTTGCTATTCCAGATCCTATTATCAGAGCTCTGCATGACGGTCCCCAAAAGGAGAGCACTCACTGCCTGAACTTCTGGCCACCTATGTCCTTAGCAGTCTGGCCACCTTCTGCTAAGCTGAGTGCACTGATTTGATGATGGTTTTTAGGTGAAGGAACAGAAGGGCTGCAATGAGAAGCCCGAAGATTGTCGTCAATGGGGAAATGCAAGGACGATGATGCAAGCCCATTGCTCCAGGCTGAGTTGGGGACCGCTTCATAGAGCCGTGCGGGGTGGGTGTAAGAACGGGTCCTGTAGGTTAGAAATTATTTGAGACGTTCTCCAAGTATCAGCCACTTATTACCAGTTTGCAAAGAAGAGACTCTGGATCCCCCTAGAAACTCTGTCCAGCTCTGCAGTTGATGCTACAGATGAGTCTCTATTTGCACATTCTAGCAAGATAGCAGCACCGTGTAGAGTTCAAGAGCACTGTGTTTGGATTCTGTAGATGTGAGTTTGAATCTGGATTCAGCCACTTATATTCTATGTGACCTTGGGCAACTCAGTGCCATTGATAAAATGTGAACGACCTGATAGAATTACTGTGAGGTTTCAATGACATGATACTTGTCAATTACTTAGCACAGTAAGTGCCTGACACGACAAATAGTGTCAGGAACTGATAGGAAAAAAGATGATTGTCTTTGCCCAATACAGTAAGACTCCATTTATACTGGCAATTATAACAATGCATCTGGTTTCTTGGTCCAGGCATGAGGCTTAGCATGTCCTCCAGTTGGTATTGTAACGTAAAGAACAGATGTGCAGATTAACAATGGACCCAGATAACAAAAAAATTGCACTTCTTAAAGGGAAATACGGTACTGTGTCAGGTACACTCACAGCTCATAAGAGTTACAGGATAGCTGCAGACCCTCTGGTGGCCTACTTTTTATTCGGGATATTTCAGGGTTTCCCCACCGACTACATGCCTCTAAATATTAATCATCCCTCTGTTCTAGTTACTTCAACTGGAGTTGCTTTTTGCAATATCGAGCTACTTTGTGTCCCCCAGTAGATGTGCTGGGTGCCTAGATCCAGCTCAGGAAATTGTAGGATGGGACGCCTATGGGTGGGGGTGAGAAGAATCTGGAATTTGCCATCGAGTCTCACAATAATCACACTTCTGAGGGACTATCATATGCCTTAAACCCCCTGAGGGAGCCCACCTGACGGGCCAGTTTGGCCCAGTGTCAGAGACCAATACCATCCCACTCTCTCCCAAAGCCACAGCATCACGTACCTGGGACTCGTCCCCTCCCCCGCTCCAGGTAATCCCAGGGCATTCCAAGGCTGACTTTCCATGGGTAGGATTTAAATAGCTCTCAGGAATATGCTCAAGTTGTTACTACCCGGTGGATGACTAGTCCCCTGGAGTCGAGGGGACGGTAAATACTCCTGTGGTGATGACAGCAGTCGCGATCAGAGCAAACACTGTTCGGGTGCCTCCAGGTCCAGATGAGCCGAAGCTCTCCTGGAGAAGCAGATCCCAGCGGGTGGCAAGCAGCTCTCCCAGGGAGCCCTAAGTTTGTCTTTTTAAGGGAATCTGGCAGAAGACACATTGTTTTCCTCTGTGGGACTGACAACCCATGTGAGGCCGTTTTCTTCAGGTAGCATCGAAAATGACAGTCCTTGCCAGAAGTGGGGAAGCAGAGCAGGCCCACTAGGGAGAGGCTGACATGAAGCCAGACTCTCAGGGGTGGGACCCCGGGGACCCGTCGTCAAAGCCTCTGAAGAGGAGACCAAGGCAGAGGAGAGAGAATGGCTGGAAGCACAGAGATGGGTGACCTCACAGTGTCATTGGCAACCAACCAGTCATCTTGGGAGGAATCCCACCTTCCGACACCATGACTCACAGGCCTGCCTCTCTGCATCGACCTTTTCAAGGCCCGAAGATGAAAGGCATTGTGCTGGCATGCATTAGAATGGCAACTAATCCTCAAGAAGAAGTGTGAAATGTGGGTTGGATTTGAGGTGGGGAAGGAGGGGGGCCTTATACCTCCACACACACTCATACTCAGACACATACGAAATATTACAACCCACACACTTGGCTACAGGCCCAGAAAAATCTGCCACTCTGAGCTGAAGAAGAGGGAGAGAACGAGAAGAGAAAGGAGGATGGGCAATCGAATGTCATTGCCATGGCCTCTTGCCCATCCTCCACTGCCTCAAGAGTTGATTCATTGACTCATTCATTCATCAACAAATTGTACAAGTGCCCCGAGGGGCCCAGCCCAGGGAGGATGGTGTTAAGGTAAACACAGAAGAAGTACAATCATTCTCCACCTCCAGCAATGTTCAATGTATTCATAGCTGGGGAGAAGTGCCCTACATGCCGAAGTATTTAATCATCTTGGAAAGAGTGAATGAATGAGACAGAGACGTAAAAAAGCAAAATGATATACAGGTAGGCACCAAAAGCAAATGGGGGCAGACATAAAGGCTCCAGTTATCAGAAGGGCAGGGAACATCACTGTGCATTGGAGGACCTGAGGACGACTTCGTGGAGATGAAACTGGAGTATTATCACCAAAGACTGGAAGGGTTTGGAGGAAGAGAGGAGGGAAGGAGTGGTTTAGGTGGAAGATGTTTTTGAGCAAAGCGCTGAGGTGGTGATGGGGGTTGGGAACAGCGGAGGGAAAACCAGTCGTTAGAAGTCACTGTTGTGTTGAGGGAGATGAAATAGGCCTAAATCATACGAAAATGCAGTGACATCTGCCACATTTCTCAAAGTGTGGTCCAGATTCCAGCTGCAGATGTATCACCCAGGACGCTTTCAAAAATACTAATTCCTGGGCTTCCCCGGTGGCGCAGTGGTTGAGAGTCCGCCTGCCGATGAGGGGGACGCGGGTTCGTGCCCCGGTCCGGGAGGATCCCACATGCTACGCCGGAGTGGCTGGGCCCGTGAGCCATGGCCGCTGAGCCTGCGCGTCCGGAGCCTGTGCATCGCAACGGGAGAGGCCACTACAGTGAGAGGCCCGCGTACCGGGAAAAAAAAAAAAAAAAAAAAAAAAAACTAATTTCCTGGGGCCTGTCTAGGGTCACCTAACACATAATTCATGGGATGGGGGAAGGGCTCAATTTTTTTAAATGAATTCCTCAGGTCATTCTTAGGTATAGTAGTTCAAAAGTCTTTGGTGTTAGGCATCTAAGCTTTAACCTATTGGTAGTTTGTAATACTTACAGGCTAAAGGCCAGGGTGAAATTGGTATTTAAGAAAGCCTATTCTATACTACTCAGCCATAAAAAAGAAGAAAATTCTGCCATTTGCAGCAATATGGATGGACTCGGAGAGCATTATGCTATGTGACATAAGTCAGACAGAGAAAGATAAATACTGTATGATATCACTTGTATGTGGAACCTAAAAAATACAACAAACTAGTGAAGATAACATAAAAGAAGCAGACTCACAGATACAGAGAACAAGCTACTGGTTACCAGTGGGGAGGTGGGGAGGGGCAAGATAGGGGTGAGGGAGTGGGGGGTACAAACTATTGGGTGTAAGATAGACTCAAGGCTGCATTGCACAACACGGGGGATACGGCCAATATGTTGTAATAACTGTAAATGGAAAGTAACCTTTAAAAATTGTGTAAAAGTAATTCTTTAAAGAAGACTATTCTAGCAGGAGTGCACAAGGTGGACCCAAAGGGGCAAAGACTAGAGGCAGGGAGGAAATTCAGAGGCTATCATAGCAATGCCAGTGTGTGCTGGTGAGACCAGAGACTTGAGAATCTATAACCAACATGCAGACTACCTCTTTGTTTTGTACTCTCAGGAACCCATGAATCGCATCATTGTTGATGTCTTTGGGTATTATTTGTTCCCTGTAACCTTTCTCTGACTCACTCAACGGAAACTGCTTTTGCTACATCTATCACTGAATTCACACCAGGAATGTCCACCACCAACCAAATCACTCTTTCTCTTTCACCCTCTCCCCCTTCCAACCATGCACATAAGCAAACACGCAGACACAGAACTGCATGCACACACA
This sequence comes from Leucopleurus acutus, assembly GCF_964270905.1. Taxonomy (NCBI): domain Eukaryota; kingdom Metazoa; phylum Chordata; class Mammalia; order Artiodactyla; family Delphinidae; genus Leucopleurus; species Leucopleurus acutus. The sequence continues at coordinate 54,946,837 of NC_139161.1, forward strand.
TGTAAGCACACAGTTTATTTGCTCCACAGAGAAAACGAGCCACTTCCCTTAGCAGTTAAACCAGACACCACTATGAGGAAACTCACTGCCGGATCCAACAATGTCCACAGCTGCAGAGGCCGGGGGGTGGGGGGCTGCAGAATCTTCCAATTCTAAGAGACCTGCTCACCACGGATGGTCTACACAGATGCTCTAGGTGTGTGGGCCCCACCTTACTTCTCTGCTTCCTTCAAGCAGCCTTGGAGCTCCAATGGAGATCGTTTTGTCACTTTATAGTCTTGTCAGCATATCGATCCATGAATCCTGAGCGCTAATTAATTATATTATCCAGCTCAATCCATCAGGAGGCTGATGGCCCTGACTAGGCACTGTGCCAAGGCCCAGGACTCCCTGAAGGAAAGGGGTAGGGGAGAGTGGGAATTGAGGGAGTGGAGATGTGATCCACTGATTAGTCCAAGGAGAGACCAAATCCGACACACTGCATGCACATCGCGGTAGAGAGGAGCTCCAGGCAAATTCCTGGGATTGTTAGCCTCCCAACTCTTCGTAGGGCGCAAATTCTGCTTTTGACTCTCCCACATCAATACCTAGCTGCTGGGCTTCCCTGGTGGCACAGTGGTTAAGAATCCACCTGCCAATGCAGGGGACACAGGTTTGAGCCCTGGTCTGGGAAGATCCCACATGCCGCGGAGCAACTAGGCCCATGCGCCACAACTACTGAGCCCACATCCCCCAACGACTGAAGCCCGCGCACCTACAGCCCATGCTCCGCAACAAGAGAAGCCATGGCGATGAGAAGCCTGTGCACCACAACAAAGAGTAGCCCCTGCTCGCTGCAACTAGAAAAAGCTCGCACACAGCAACGAAGACCCAACACAGCCAAAAAAAAAAAGACCAAAAAAAAAAAACCTAGCTGCTCACTCACCCCAAAACTCCATTACCTAGAACACCATCTGCCCAAACCCCCATAGAACATCTTCGGGATGTAGTAGAGTAGCATTTGTCAGGAAGAGTTAGCACGTCTGCGTTGGATGGTTTTTCCATTTGATCCTCCATATTGACTCCCCACCCGACTCAGTCTCCTAGGTGCTGACCTTTATGGACTGCTTCATTGGAATAGTTTGTTCTATGGGTATTAGTTGGGTTTGGTAAACAGCGAATCCTGGCAAGAGATCAAAGGGATGGAGGAGAGTGAAGTTGGGAGACTTATTTCCTAGGCTACCTCCTGGTACATTCACGGGGGACCGGCTTTGTCCCTCATCTAAAGGTCAGGGGGCCCTGTCTACACAGCTCTCTCCCACGTTGGGCTGCAGAAGCCACTCCCTTCCTTTACCAGCCAGAGCAGGTTTGAATGAAGCCCCCAACTCTTACTGGTCCCAGGGTACTGTTCTACCCTTTATGGGTTTCCTAAATCCTGCTCACACCTTTGAAAATAATTCCTTTATTAGAGTCCCCTTAAAATACCCAATTGGATGTATATCTGTTTCCTGTCTGCACCCTGACCGTTAGGTTTAAAAAAATGGTCAAATAACTAATGAAATGGGTTATTCATGGCTAGACTTCTTGGAGCTTTTAACGTGCATGGTGAATATCCACGAGGAAGGATAAGATCCAACACTTATTTGACCCAGTACCACCCCCCATTCTCCCTCCACCCCCAGAATTCAAAGCATTTCAGGGAAGCCAGGTGTACGCTACAGCCACGTGCAGCTAGCAAAGAGGGGCAGAGCCACCAGAAAATGCACAGTTCTTTGGAACCCCTGCTGGAGAACACAAGGGAGTCTTTGTAAATAGCACACAAGCTCTGGCCCATGATGCACCATGAAAGAATACAAGTAAGACCTAGTCCTTTGTCTGCCACCAACTCTGTGATCTTGGGCAGGTCACTTCACTTCTTAGGGCCTCTTTTCTCACCTTTAAGATGAGATACTGAGCTTGATCCGTTGATTGTAAACTTGCAAACACTGGAACTGTCTCTCCAAATGAAATCTTACGTAGAAGCCCAACACAGAAGACAGATGGAAACCAAGCTGCTCTGGGTGAGGCCAGGGTCGGGGCAACCAGTATAAAACATCACCCACCAGACTCTATCTCTTATACGGTAGCCCTTGAGGCAATTCCAAGGAACCTTCAGGACTGCATGGAGCCAGTCTTAGAAACACTGTTCTACAGGGACCCACAAGTACCTGCTTTGATGTGAGCCCCAGGTGGTCTTCACATGGAGTCAGTGTTGCCCCTGGCAACCAAGAAGAGATAGAGGGGACCCTTGAGCCCCCACTTACAGCAAAGCCAGTAAAAAGCCTCATGTGGAATTTTCTCTTTATTTCTGAAAATATGTCAGGTTTTAGCAAGAAGTAATTCCCTTTATCTCAGGGTAGAGGAATTTTGGAACCTATTATGCCCTCCTACGAAGTGTCTTCAATACCAAATTACTTTTCCCAGCCAATATTCTAACTATTAAAATGTGTGAATGAGTCTGGACACAGATCTCATTCTCTCTGGATACCAAATGCTCAGCCTAAAATGTATTGGGGATTTTACTGATACCAAAAGGCTTGAAAACACCTTTGAGCCACCTTGAGTCTAAGGACCCAGCCAGAGCTCCCCTTTCTTCCCTACCTCCCCCCCCAACATCTGTTTGGCTGGGCACCGAGGTCTCCAGGCTGCGAGGGAGACTCCACCAGCCTGGTGGAGAAACAGGAGCAGGGGTGTGATCAGGGAAAGTATCCTAAAACCTGGAGGAGGTAAACCGAAGCCCAGTGAGAAGGTGAGCAAATCCTCTCCCCATCAAACAGCTGCTAAACTGGACAACATTGATACAAACAGCCATTTCAGTGCTCTAAAAATTGATCAAAAAGTACCCAACCATCTGAGAAGTGTTTACGTGTGAAAAACTGCTGAACTTCAGGTAGGAGTAGTGAGAGTTTATGACATTCTTGCCTAGGACTTCTCCCAGCCTCCCCACAGATCAGTCATCACAGAGGTTCTGCTAGGATGGGGCAGGCTATGAGTACTGGCAACTGTGCTACTGTTAGGTCAGAAGGGACCCACTCGATTTGGAGTGTTGGGTGACACCCTTGCCCTCTCACCACATTAGAGGAGCATCAATATGATTAACGGCTGACTTCTCATCTGAAGCCATGGAGGCCAGAGGCAGTTGGAAATACCTATTTGAAGTGATAAGAGAAAAACTATCAGCCGAGAATTCTATACCCAGCAAGATTAACCTTCCAAAGAAAGGTGAAATAAAGACATCCTCAGATAAACAAAGACTGAGAAAATTCTCTGATAGCAGACCTGACCTATAAGAAATACTAAAGAAACTTCATGGGCTGAAAGGAAATGGGCACCAGGCAGTAATTCAAATTCACAGGAAGAAATGTAAAACACCAGAAACAATACATATGTGGTTAATGTGAGAGACTCAGCACACATATTTTTCTCATGTCTTAACTTTTTGAAAAGACTTAAAATTTTGTAAATAATTTTAATACTGTAGTATTGGGTATACATATACATAGGTAGATGATAGAAAGATAGATAGATAGATAGATAAATAGATAATATATATGGCAATTATAGTACAATAGGGGAGGGCTCATTGGAGCAACATTGGGGAAAGTTTCCATGTTCTACTGGAAATAAGTTAGTTCTAAAGAATGTAATGAGTGAAGATGCATATTGTAATCCCTAGAGCAATCACTAAGAAAATAACTTTTATTTCTATTTATTTATTTTAAAAAATTTGTTTATTTTATTTATTATTTATTTTTGGCATGTGTTGGGTCTTCGTTGCTGCGTGTGGGCTTTCTCTGGTTGTGGTGAGCGGGGTCTACTCTTCATTGTGGTGTGCATGCTTCTCATTGTGGTGGCTTCTCTTGTTGCAGAGCACAGGCCCTAGGGTGTGTGGGCTTCAGTAGTTGTGGTTTGCGGGCTCCAGAGCGCAGGCTCAGTAGTTGTGCGGGTTTAGTGGCTCCATGGTGTGTGGGATCCTCCTGGACCAGGGCTCGAACCCATGTCCCCTGCATTGGCAGGCAGATTCTTAACTATTGTTGCACCAGGGAAGCCCCAAGAAAATAACTTTTAGATATAATAAAAATGTCAAAGGGGGCTTCCCTGGTGGCGCAGTGGTTGAGAGTCCGCCTGCCGATGCAGGGGACATGGGTTCATGCCCTGGTCCAGGAGGATCCCACATGTCGCGGAGCAGCCGGGCCCGTGAGCCATGGCCACTGAGCCTGTGCCTCCAGAGCCTGTGCTCCACAATGGGAGAGGCCACAACAGTGAGAGGCCCGCGTACCGCAAAAAAAAAAAAAAAAAAAAAAGTCAAAGGAATTAAAATGGTACAATAGAGACATATCACGCTCATGGGATGAAAGAATCAATGGAGTAAACATGACAATTTTCCCCAAATAATATACAGATTTAACAGAATTCCTATCAACATCTTCTCAAGATTTTTTAAGATACAGACAATTCTAAAATTTATGTGGAAAGGGAAAAAAAAACCTAGAATAGCTAAAATAACTTTTAAAAGGAAAAATAAAGTGGGAGTGATCAGTCTACTCAATTTCAAGAAATATCATGTAGCCACAATGATCAAGACTGTCTGGTATTGGCAGAGGAATAGACATGTAGAGCAATGGAACAGAATAGAAAACCCAGAAATAGACCCACAGAAATATGTTTGACTGACTTTTTGACAAATGTGCAAAAGCAATTAAGTAGAGGAAAGAGAGCCTTTTTTTTTTTTTTTTTTTTTTTGCGGTATGCAGGCCTCTCACTGCTGTGGCCTCTCCCGTTGCAGAGCACAGGCTCCGGACGCGCAGGCTCAGCAGCCATGGCTCGTGGGCCCAGCCGCTCCGCGGCATGTGGGATCTTCCCGGACTGGGGCACGAACCTGTGTCCCCTGCATCAGCAGGCGGACTCTCAACCACTGTGCCACCAGGGAAGCCCAAGAGAGCCTTTTTAAAAGTCTCTAAAGCAACTGAACATCAGATCTGCAGACAAAAAACAAACAACAACAATAAAAAACCCTCAACCTAAGTCTCATGCCTTATACAGAAATTAACTCCAAATGGATCATGGACTTAAATGTAAACATAAAACTATAACACATGTTGAAAGAAAGGAGAAAATCTTTGGGACCTAGGGCCAGGAAATGAGTTTTTAGACTTGACACCAAAAGCACAATCCATAAAGGAAAAAAAAAAAACCTGATAAATTAGACTTCATCAAAATTTAAAGTTTTGTTCTGCAAAATACCATGTTAAAAGGATGACAAGATAGGCTTCAGCCTGGGAGAAAATATTTACCAATCATGTATCCTACAAATAACTATTATCTGGCAGATAAAAAGAATTCTCAAAAATTAACAGGAAAAATGTAAACAATCTGATTAGAAAGTAAGCAAAAGTAATCAAGAGACATTTCACTGAAGAAGATAAACAGATGAAAAATAAGCCCATGAAAACATGTTTAACAACGTTAGCCATTAGGGAAATGCAAGCAAAAGCTACAAAGATATCACTCCATAGCTATCAAGGCTAAAAGTGGCTAAAATAAAAAATATTGACAACACCAAATGCTGACAAGGATGTGGAGAAACTGGATCACTCATTCATTGCTGGTGGGAATGTAAATTGGTACAGCCACTCTGGTAAACAGTTGGGCAGATTCTTTAAAAATAAATAAATAAATAAACATGTAGCTACTAAACAATCCAGCAACTGCACTCCTAAGCATTTATCCCAGATAAGGGAAGACTTATCTGGACACAAAAAAGTTCGCATGAATGTTTATAGCAGCTCTATTCATAATATCATAAAACTGAAAACAACCCAGATGTCCTTCAACAGATGAATAAACTGTGGTATATCTACACCACAGAATATTTGCTACTCTGAAATAAAATGGAATGAACTATTGATGCATTCCTGGATGATTCTGCAGAGAATTATGCTTGATGAAAAAAATCCAGTCTCAAAGTTATATACTGTATGATTCCATTCATATAACACTCTTGAAATGACAAAATTATAGAAATGATGGATAGGTTAATGGTGACCAGGGGTTAGTAAGGGGGTGGATGGAGAAAGGAAGTGGGTGTGCCTGTAAAAAGGCAACATGAGGAATCATTTCCGCCTCCTGATGGAAATGTTCCATACCTTGACTGTATCGATGTCAATATTCTGGTTTTGATATAGTGCTATAGTTTTGCAAAATGTTACTACTGGGGAAACTGGCTAAAGGATACACAAGATATCTGTATTGTTTCTTACAGTTGCATGTGAATCTCCAATGATCTCAAATTTAAAATTTTAATTTTAGAGAAAAATACAATAAAAGCAACACTTATTTTGCTCACACATCTCTGATTTGGGCAGGGTTCAGTGGGTATAGCTCGTCTCTGATCCACTTGTGTTAGCTTGGACATCTACAAGGCTGGGGGTTGGAATCATCTGAAGTCTTTCTCACTCATACATCTGTTGACAGTTGATGCAGTCAAAGGCAGTTGACACTGGTTGTTGATGGATACCTGAGCTGGAGCTGTCAGCCCTTATAGGCAGCCTTTGCACATGGCCTGGACTTGCTTACAGTATGGTGGCTGGGATCCAAGGCTGAGTGTGTCAGAAGAGAGAGAGCTGTGGAAGGCATGCAGTGTTACTTCTGCTGCGCGATGCTCCTTGAGGCAGTCAGGAAGGACCTCTCATGGAGAAGAGACCATATCTCATGGGGGAATGGGAAGGTTTTGGGAGAGCGTGTGGGACTAGAAATATAACTGTCACCATTTTTTTGTAAAATATGATATGCCATAGTCTCTAAAGACTGACTTTCTCTCTTCCAAATCTACAAGACTGGCCATAGCTACCTAGTTTACATGGCCTAGGTCCAGCCATGCAGAGAGACCAAATCTCTCTCTTTTAATGGTTCCTAATTTCTAGAGAAGGAGCTCCAATTGGCCCATAGGTAAATTTTTGTAAAATTGTACACTCTTGTCAAGAGATAAGCATAAAACAACATGACACAGAAAGGTTACATACAAAAGGATAGGCAAAGTTTATCAGGAGAAGGCAAACAAAAAGAGAGCTGGGTTGGCAATATAAATATCAGATCAAGCCAACTTAAAGGCAAAAAAAAAGGCCTGAAATAGGACAGAAAGTGTTATTTAATGTTGAAAAAGGGTACAAGCCACAAAGAATACATAAGCACCATGAGCTTTTTCTGTGCTGAACAATGTAACTATGAAATACGTAAAACCAATTCTATAACGAATACAAAGAGAAAATGACAGGAACCCAACAGTGGTGGGAGAGCTGGAGACACCTCCCTCAGTCTTTGACAGATTAAGTAGGCAAAGAATGAGTTAGGATAGAGAGGAACTGAATAATATATTTCATGTATCTGATTTAATAGATATATGTCAACTTATACTCTATGAGAAGAAAATAATACCTTTTCTCTAATAACTCATGAAACATTCACAAAAAATTGATCATATATTGGCCCCAAAAGAAAACCTCAATAAATTCCTCAAAGCAGAAATTGTACAGGCCCTGTTTTCTGACCGCAATACAATAAAATGGCAAAAGTTCAAACCGACAAACCCAAACGCTTTGAAAGTTAACAACACTCTTCTACAGAAGTCTTGGGTCAGAGAGAAAATTAAGGCTGTAATTACAGATCATTTAGGACTTAACAGCAATAAGAACATTGCATATTGATGCTCATGGGATTGTGCCAGAGACAAATTCAGAGCGAAAGACCCGATATTGTGGACAGAAAAGAGTAAAAATAAATTAGAAAAGAAAAACAAACCGAACCAAAGAAAATTAGGAGGCAGGAATTAACAAATCTGAAAGCATAAAATCATGATTTGAAGAGGAAAATAACCCTGATGTGTAAAGAGGCAGTTGTTTGAAAAAGAAGACTAACGGGAATAAATTGCTAATCCAGAAAATACTAACACAAGACTGAGAAAAGGAATATAATTTCCTATATAGAGGCTTTTTGAGGGTATGTTACAGTTTCAAGCTAATAAAGTTTCAAATGTTCAACGGATTTAAGAAAAATAGAAATTACAAACTGAAGGTAGAATTAGAAAATGTGGATGAATCAATATGCAAGGAAAATGTTGCCAAGTATGACAGGGAAGATACATAAGGATGTGGGTTCTAGTGCCAGCCTGCCTGGATTTGTATCCCAGCTTCACCTGTTGGGCAAATTATTCAACCTCTCCAAATCTCAGTTTCCTTAATGCTAAATTGGTGATGCTAACAGCATCTGTCTCCCGAAGTTGTTGTACAGTCAGTGAAATAACAAGCCAACCCCCTACCACCCTGCAAACCGAAGGACTCCCCAAAAGATACCAGGCATTTTTATTATTGCCTTCCTTCAAACTTTCAAAGAACAGATCTTTCATATGCTCTATTAATAGTTTCAAGGCATACAGAGGGATGAACACTATGCACTTGATTTTACAAAATCATTATCTTGATACAAAAACCTGCCATGTTAGCACCAAAAAATGCAAATTTTCTTTATGAATACATAGGAATTAAATGAGATATATGCAAATGGGATCCAGTGTTGTAAGGAAAGAATAAGACATAAAAATCAAGTAAGGTATATCCTACGAATAGATGAATAGTTCAATATGAGGAAATCCATGAACCCACCTCATCACATCAGGCAATTGGCAGTGTGCTCACCAAGAAATCCTGCTTTCAGTTATTTTCTTAAAGAAATAAGACATGGACAAAGAACTGTGTTCAAGGTTGTTTGGTGTACATTTCTTGAACTTTTAAACAATCCAAATACACATTAATACACATTAATAGGTTAATAGGGGAATGTATATATATATATATATATATACACACACAAATATATATATATATATATATATATATATATATATATATATATATACAATGGACTATTCTATAGAAAAGACTATTGTGAAATCATATAAAAGACTACTTCAAAACATGAAAGTATATTCAAGACATGTTGTCCATTAAGGAAACAGATTAAAAGCAGTATATGCTTATTTACATATGTGGAAACTACACCTTTATCTGTGTGTGTGTATGTACATATAGGTGTGAACATTTAGGTTGTTTGTTTTGCTACTATAAAAATGCTACAATGAATAACCTTATGCATTTGTTATTTCGTACATATGTGAGGATCAAATCACCATATTTTTCTCCATTTTAAGCATTGTAATCTGATTCTCACTTGTGCAAAGTGAAAAATGCAAATGGTTATTCATTGCAATATTAAGTGTGAGTGTGTGTGTGTATGTAAACATACACATAGTAATGTATGGGGGAGGGAAACAAAAGAAAATATAACAAAATGTCACAATGGTTATTTTAAGATAGCTTAATTTTTCACCTCTATACTTTAAATTTTTTTCCTTAATGCCAGTATATGAAAAAAATAAAATGTTAGCGAAATATCTGAAGTAAGTTTCAAACAAAGGAAAAGCCCTGCACTTGTAAACAAAATATCTAAGTTCAAGACATTTATCCTGTTTGTAAACTCAGCTGTAAACAAAATTATAAGAATTACTTCAAATAAGATATTTAAGGAGTTTTTTGCAGTGTCTGGAAATCGGTAGGTCAATAATATAAATTCAAATGAAAATCATTGCAAAGACTAGTTTAAAAAATGTATGTGAGGGACTTCCCTGGTGGCGCAGTGGTTAAGAATCTGCCTGCCAATGCAGAGGACACGGGTTCGAGCCCTGGTCCAGGAAGATCCCACATGCTGCGGAGCAACTAAGCCTGTGCACCACAACTACTGAGCCTGTGCTCTAGAGCCCGTGAGCCACAACTACTGAGCCCATGTGCCACAACGACTGAAGCCCACGTGCCTAGAGCCCGTGATCTGCAACAAGAGAATCCACCACAATGAGAAGCCCACACACTGCAACAAAGAGTAGCTCCCACTTGCCGCAACTAGAGAAAGTCCACGTGCAGCAATGAAGACCCAACGCAGTCAAAAAATAAGATTAAATAAATAAATAAATAAATAAGTGTTTAGTACAGAGCCTGGGCCATAGCTGGTTACCAGGGATTATTAAATGAACCTGAATCATCTCCCTTTCCTGGTGACACCTAGATTCTGAAAAGGAAGATTAGAAGTATTTCTAACTGCCACCATTTAACTTGGGTTCTCTCATTTCTTGCAACTGTTTATTTGATGCTGCCATATTGTTTAAAAACAAACAAAAAATAACAATAACAACACAGAACAATGACACTGGTTTTCTCTTTGCCTCTGGAGGACAAGCCGAACAAATCTATCCTTTATTTCCCTTCCTGGATTCTCTCTTCTTGCTTAAATCCAGATCCAGGGTAGAACTGATTCAGCATTTGGCAAATAGCTTTTCCCTGGATATAACTTAATATTCTGTTTTGGGAAGGGAGAATATCTTCATGTGAGAAATGCTGGCTTACCGCCCAAACCTATACCCCACTGGATAGAGTCCATGACTATTTAAAGACTCTGGTCTGAACCAAAGGAATGATATAAATGATTCCATTGGTATGGGAAATTTTGTCTGGTAGGAGCACACAGGATGATTTGTCTTGGAAATGGCCAGAGACTAGAACTAAGAGAAATGTGAACAAAAAAATAACATTGTGGGCCTGGATTTAGGATATGGTCATAGGAAGAGGATTTGGGGATTCACTGGATGGATACGGAGGATGAAGGGAGGGAAATGGTGAATGAGGACTGAAGTTTCGCTTTCCAAGCCCATGGAACGTCAGTACCATGGACAGCGCTTGAGCATTGGGAGAACAAAATGTTGAGCTCACTTTGGGACATGATGGTTTGGGCTAAGAGCAGGAATTTCACGGGGATGGCCATAAACAGTTTAAAATCTAACCCTGCAGACCAGATGGACCTCAAGCTAGAGGTGTAGACTTGAGACCTATCAATTTGGGCAAGAAGGTGGAGCCTAAGTCTTCATGAAGACACCTGAGCCTTATGGAGCACTAGTATTTAGAGAATAAAACAGAAAAAGGGATCTAGTGAAGGAGCTTAAGAATGAGTAGCCAGAAGGTATAATGCCAAAGGTAGGAAAGATGGTTTCATCCAGGAAATGGAAGCAGACCTAGACCTAAGAGGATGGTAGAGCTGTGACCCACGGTTTAAAACTAAAGCTAAGACCTCATGCCTCCTCTTTCCTTTGCTTTAGTTGAAATTAGATGCATGCACCAACAAAACCCAAAAATACAATGTCAAATTGAAGCCATAATACAATGTTGAATTGTGCTTTAGTGGTAAGACAAACCATTCAGTTTTAGAAGCCCTCAGAATACCTTGAACTCCTGGCTTTAGCAACTATGGCTCTATTAATTTTGTGGCTTGTTCAATCAATGTGGACTTTTGCATTATTAATTAAAACCAATGCTTTTGAAATCAGGCTGTGTTATGTATAGGCAGGGCAGGGCCTAGAACCCAGGATCCCAGGCAGTGGGCAGATCACGTCAGCTTGCCACATCTCAGGATGCACCCAGATACCTGTGTATAAAGACCTGGGACAAATCAAAGTCCCATAAAGTGTAAGCACTTTAAGTTATGGCATCCTCTTCCTGGCTAACCATACCTGAACACCCTCCTCCCCAAAAAAGGATCTATTTCCCCTGCCCAGTTCTCTATCTCACATATGTGTATTTGCCAAATGTCCCCTAGTCTCCATCCTTCTCCTCCTCCACCCCAACAAAGCCTCTATTGCTGGTCAGCCAGATCCACAGATGTGGGTGGGTCATCATGGTGACAGAGGAAGCCCTGATGCAGAAGGAGAGAGACAAAAACAGCAGAGGAAGGACCCTGCCCCATTTCTAGGTAGCCAAAGGTCTGAGCTTTTAAGAAGTGCTTGCTTTGACTCAGAGAAGCATAGTAGAAGTCAAGAGAGGTGCTTCTGTGTTGGAGAGACCACGGAATTCCTGAACTCTTCTTTAAAAAAATTTTTTTCTGTGATTTTCAGGTGATCATCAGTATAACCATCCGATTTTAAGCAGCGCTACCCAGACCCCTACACATGGTGAGAGATGATTGAGAGTGTTCTGCATTCCATCCTCATTCCAGGTGGCTCCATCCTAACTACTGATGCCTATTATGGCATCAAACATGGTCACTGGCTCACTGAAGCTAAGGTGCAAGGAGCCAGGTACCCACCCTCCTCCAGGGCCACAATGCCTCTCTCTCACTTTTAGACAATTGTCCCCCTAGTGTCTGTCTCCGATATCAGAGCAATCTTCTGCCATGAAAGGGAAAGAGTAAGCCCCTTTCTTAACACATTTCACTTGCAATCTTGATCACTTCTTGCAGCCATAAATTCCATGTGTCCACAGCAAGGAGTGAACACTCTCCTTTGCCCAAGGCTACTTGTGGTGCCATTTAGTAATGACATGAGATGTGAAAAATTCTATTGATGCTCCCCAAACTAATTAAGATTTAATAAAACTCAAAACCCAACTGGATGACCTGAGCTTTAGCTTCCCAGCAGAGGAAGAACCTGAAAGTTGCAGAGCACAGGCATGGCAGCAAATTGCCAAAGGGTTACAAACCCATGTTTCCCTCTTAGGTTTCAACGTCCTCCCACCAGATCACAACTTATCATTTGGAACTGCAGTGAACAACTATTTTTTGGTACATGCTCAGAACGTGACAGCCACGTAAACTGTGAGCTATCATTATTCTTCTGTCTTTGCTATGAAATGATGAAAACACCATTAAATTTTAGTGAGAGAGAAACTCAAGACAAAGACAAATTCTGCAGCTCACGTGGCAGAGAGACCTACCCCTCTTATCTGCTCTATTTCTGCATTATAATTCGGAGAACAAAAGTGGACTATTTTGATGTCCCCCTCCAGTGCTCAGCTCCTAGTGGAAATATATGATGAAAGCAACAGTTTAATAAGGTGTTTCAGGTTTCGGGCCTAGGAGAAATTAGAACTGGAAGAAATCAGAGAGATCAGTTAAAAGAAGCTGGTATCAGTGGTGATGTGGACAGTGGGGAGAGAAAGAAGGGTTCAGATATGAAAGAAATTGTAGAAAGAATTGGGAAAACTTAGTTACTAACTGAATATGGCTGATGAAAGTCAATTATGAGTAAAATGCAAAGCCACGATCAATGAGAAGAATGGAGGGTCTTATTAACACAATCTAAGGAATCAGGAAAGCAACCAGTGTACTGAGGATGGAGCTGTTGATGGTGAGCCTGGATCTGGACATCGAGAGCCGGATAGGACTGTAGGATTTGCAAGAAAAACCACTCACCAGGCAGTTAGAAATGCAGACATGAAGTCTGGAGGGAGATGACAGCTGAAGATGTAAGTTATGCTTTGGAAGCGGTAACAGAAGCCTTGGGAGTAGGGGCAATCTGTGCAAGAAGGCTGAAAGAGAAAAGCAGAAGGCAGGAGCAGAAAGCCTGGGGGATGCCCAGTGGTGATGAAGCAGCAGCAGGGAGAGGAGCCAGAAAAGGCAAACGAGGATGCTCTGCTAGCTCAGTATCATTCTGAAAGAGTAACTATGAGCTGGTTTTCCCCGGAAGAAGCCAACACAAGCGCAGCCCCTGAATACAAAAGGAGGAACCATTCTTCCCTCCTCTTCTTCCTGTCTTCTTTTTCTACCTGGAGATGAGGAGATAAGGGTAGATGAGACCCGATCCCTGCCCTTGAACAGCTCGCAGCCTAGCGGAAGCAGGGTTTTCTCTGCATTCCTCCCTTAGATGTTACACTTTTCCCAGGAGCTGGCAAAGCAGCTCTCAAGAGAAGAGGCAGCCTGTGTCTATTTGATTAGCAAATGAGTATTAATTGGATCCTTATTTTGGGCCAAGCACTATGAAGGCATCAGAAAAATTGGAAAGCAAGACTTCTGCTATCAAGGAGATTGCAATCATTGGAGATCAGCAAGACCAACTCAAGTCAAATGATTAGAGACCACATAGACACTAAACTGGGTGGTATTGACCAGAAGAGCAATAGGGGCTTTAAAGATGTGATGTTGTCATAGCGAAGAGTCTTGGGGGAAGGGAGAATTTGCATAGAGGAAGAATAAGGAAGGGCATAGCAATAGGAGAGAGAGCATGAGCAAGGGGGCAGGGGCGATCATGGTGGAGGGAAAAAGCAAGGAAGGTCTGGCTTTGGCTCAGTGGCAGGTTTTAGAGAACAGTGAGGGGTAAGAGCATCCAGAAATGTTGCATTTGGAAGTGGGTGAGCTGAGTGATGCGCTCAGTGGGAGTATGATGCCAACAGGCAGAGGGAAGTTCGTTCTTCTCCAGCATGGCCAAAAGTGAAGAAACCAGAGCTAAGGGGCTGTGGCTATTACCCAGCTCTGGGTAGCAGTGCTCCCGGCTTCCTACCCACTCCATTTCCTGGTATCTGTCCCGATCTGTGTCAGGGAGGCTCTTTCAGTACAGCATGTTCTGATCATTCAGGGATGTAGAGCATCCCCCACCCCCTCACATATGTACTGAGCTGGCGCGAACACCAGCTCATTGGCTGGGCTCCCCTGGCTCCATCCCCAGTGTTGAGGGTACCAGTGAAGGCAGGAAGGGATACAGAAGCCAGGAGTTCCCTGTACTGAGGTTGCCCTTGGACCAAGCCTAGGAGTCCTCTTTGTCCCACAGTTCACAGCACCCTCTTTGCCAAGAGGCATAGGGAGACACAGACCACTGATACATTTGTCCAAAGTTAGAGCCTGCCCTTTCTTGGATGTCCCAAACCAAGAGGATGGAGGGATGATGCAAGAGCCACCCAGCTGCCTCATTTCTGGGAATGGTACCACTGTTTCCCCGGCAATACCTGTTAACTTCTTGCCGTGCTTCAAGTCAGTCAAGCACCAAGGCATGCTTGTCTTCCTGCCTTGGATCTCTATTCCTTTTTGTACCCCATCTTCATGGCCACTCAGCACCCGTACCCGCATCTCCTCTTCCCCCGACTCCTGTGTTATTCCTAATCTGGCCCCCAGAGCCCAGCCCAACTCATTCACCTCATTAGTCATTCACCTCACTTCTCTTTGTTCTTCCCTTCCATGTCTTCCCCACTTCTTTTCTCCAGGTCTGGCACTGAACAACTCTCCCTTCTCTCTCTTAGACTCTGTAATCTCAAGGGATGGAGGGAGAAAAACAGAATGATGTACTAGGCATTTTGCCCACGTTCTTTCCTCCAGCAGCTCAGAGATGGCTAAGGGGGCTTCAGAGGAAGGAGCAGGAACAAGAGGAAATGGCTTTGTAGCTCACAGCAGCTTGTCAGTTGTAGGGCTTGGAGAAGCCAAAGGTGGAAGGGGTGGCGTGAGAGGTGAAATTACCTCGCGGACAGTGTGGGTTGTAGTCTCGGTGGAGCTGGGTCCTGGACCCAGTTCTATGGGTATGCAGACAAGATGGGTCACTCTACCTCCTTCAAACTCAGATATTTTCTGAGCCTGAGAGCTAGTATGCCTAATGCTATTGGGGAAAGGATAGAACCTTCACACCAAAATAGATGATTTTATGACACCCCTCACCCAGCTCCATCAGGCTTACGTTTTCATCAGACAGCCCAGTGATATACTGGCAGAAAGAGTTTGCCATCCAAGGAAGGGTAACCTGCCATCATGGCCAGTGCAGCCAAAAGCACCTGTCCCCCGGCCTGTTGGCAACTGAAGCTGAGCACTGAGGGAGGCTGAGTCACCAGCATCACCTGTGTCCTAGCACATGGGGCCAGGAAAGCAGGACGGGGATGAGAGATGGAACCTGAATGCTTCCTTCCTGCCTGCCCCCCAGCCTTTGTCCCCACTAACGCCATGACCCTTCCCTTCTTTTGCAGAGAAGCCTCGGATGAACAACATCCTGACATCGGCCACCGAGCCCTATGACCTCTCCTTCTCCCGCTCCTTCCAGAACTTGGCCCACCTGCCCCCATCCTACGAGTCCGCAGTGAAGACCCATCCCAGCAAGTACTCATCCCTGAAGAGGCTAAGTAAGTGGGGTTTTCCTGGGGCTGGGGTCTGCCTCTGGGGCCTCCACAACATCTTCCTGTGTCTCACTCTCTTGCTGTGCACCTGAGGGCATGGGAGCGGGGTGTCCCAAGAACAAAGAGCAAGGTGTAGCACAGTAGAAGAGAACAGACAAGTCCCTTGTTTTTGTTCTTTAGAGCGTGAGTCCATCTTCTCCCTCAGTAGAATGGAGGCCATGGGATCCTCAGTGCTTCAACTCATGTACCAGGTTAACTATAAGAGAAAGCCTTTCCCCAGCCTCACCCCACACCTGCCTTCTTCAAACCCTGGGCCTTCCTTGCTCTCTATCTGTCTTGGAGTAAAGGCTCTCAATGACAGAGCTTTCTCTGAGACTCTTCCCAGATACCGGCTGTGGAAGGGCCCATAAACCAGCTCCCTCCCTAACCCCGTTAACACTGTCTTGGGAACCTGAGACTCCCCACTCCACGCACAGACCCCATTTCATGAGTCGAGCCCAGTACATCCCATGGTCCCAGCTCTGCCATTTGAGTCTGGGGAGCTCTAGGGATTGATGGGTTTCAGATGTTACAATGTCAAGAAGGTACATGGCAGGAGAGGTCTTCTCTTCCAGTTTTCCAACCCCTGGACCTTCTGCCTCCATTTCCCAATGAGTCTATTTCGATGACCACCCAGCTACAGGGCCGAGCCTGTGCTTGACAGTACAGGGTAACCTGTTGTGATAGAAGTTCAGCCCATGAGTCCATATCAGCAAACGCCAAGGTGGAACAGTGAGTTTCTATGGCTAAAAATGGGAATCCCACATTCTGCAGAGATCTGGAAGGCTGTCTGTAGGAAGCCTCATTCCTGAAATGTGGGGCAAAGAAGGCTTGTGCATGTCCTGGGTGAGTTCAAGGGTGAGCCTGGGGGGCCTCGTGGACAGAGAGATGGGCGGAGCATCTGAACGAGGTGCCTGCTCGTGCCGTGGGCACAGGCGAAGCACGCGTAGATTTGATTCTGTGCTTGTGTGGAGGCTGGATGCCCATGTGTTGGCTTCCTAGGCATAGGCTGTTACTCCAGAGAAGGTGTTACTATGTTTCTAAGTTACCAGTAAGCATTTTCACAAGCGCCTCCTGGGTGGAGCACTCTGCTTTATTCTAGCAGGAGTCTTGTTCTGCAGCCCAACTTCCTCGGAGAGAGCTTCTGAGCCTCATCAGAAAGCTGCCGGCTGCTCCTTGGGTGTTTCAGCAAGACCCAGGGAGCTGTTTTGTTGCGGGACCATGGCGTGGCAGGAGCAGTACTGGAGCAGGAGTTCAGGGTCATGGGCTTGCCATCTATTCGGCCATGAACTCCCTGGAGACCTCGAGGGAGTCCATTAACCCCGGATACTCAAGGTGGTCCAGGGACGAGGGGCATCAGAATTGCCTGGGAGCTCCTTAGAGACGTGGACTCTCAGACCCACCCCAGAGCTAGGTCAGAATCAGACTCTGCATTTAACAAGACCCCTGGGGTCTGGAGAAGCACAGCCTCTACCTGTGTGGGCTGCAGGATCCTAGTTAGATCCTAGCTGCACTGTCACAGTGTTACCCCAGCTCACTCCTCTCTCTCTCTCTTTCTTTCTCGAACTCTCTCTCTCCCCTACAGCTGACAAGGAGGCAGACGAGTATTACATGAGAAGGCGGCACCTGCCCGACCTGGCCGCCCGTGGCACCCTCCCCCTCAACGTCATCCAGATGTCCCAACAGAAGCCACTGCCGCGAGAGCGGCCCCGCCGGCCCCTCCGGGCCATGTCTCAGGACAGGGTCCTGTCCCTGGAGCGGGGCCTGCCGGATGAGTTCGGCATGCCCTACGACCGCATCCTGTCGGAAGAGCAGCTGCTCTCCACGGAGCGCCTGCACTCCCAGGACCCGCTGCTGTCCCCGGAGCGGACGGCCTTCCCCGAGCAGTCCCTGTCACGGGCCATCTCGCACACGGATGTCTTTGTGTCCACGCCCGTACTGAACCGCTATCGCATGACCAAGATGCACTCCCATCCCAGTGCGTCCAGTAACTCCTGCGCCACCCTGGGCCACAGCCAGACGGCAGCCAAGCGCCAGGCCTTTGCCTCACGCAGACACAACACCGTGGAACAGCTGCACTACATCCCAGGCCACCACACCTGCTACACAGCCAGCAAGACAGAAGTGACCGTGTGACTGGCAGGGCAGGCAGGCCAGGGGTCGAGAGGGGCCTGGAGCAGAGCTTCCAGCTCTGGATGGCTCCCTTCCCTCGACCCCTCTGTAGGAGCTGGGGGTGCACCGCCTTTGCCCGGGAAGCCATACTCCTGGGACACGGCCGGTGGTCTGGCACAGCGCTCGGACCTGGGATCTAGAGCGATCATCCTCACTCTTCCAGAAGAATCGAAGGGGAGGGAGGAGCGGGGCTAGGCCCCAGTCTCGCCCCCCCCCCCGACTGTCACCAACTCCCTTTCAGTCCCACATCCCCTCTCCCCATCCTGGGGGCTCAGAGACCCTGGTCTGACCCTGGCCCGAAGCTGCCTGGGTTTGAATTGGCCAGTGGGTGCAGTCAAGGGGCTCACCCTGACCGAACAGGCTACTCGGTCTCATTCATTTACTTAAAACCGCATCACAGAAATCTAGTGCCTAAAAACTGCCCGCTCGCTCTCTCAGAGCCAGGGAGCTGCTGTGTCCATAAGCACAATAATGATTCTCTTCTGCCTGCTGGAACTCTCTGGTCCCCACTGGGTGGCCCTTCCTCCGCCGACCCCCTGGGGCCCTGTGCCCCTCCCCTAAGCCCCGGGACAGGGAGGGGTTCCCTTCCTTCAGCTGCCTCTCCATGGGTGGGAACCCCGCCCCATTCCAGCTGACTACCCCGCCCACAAGTCTCTGCCCCTCCCCCAGCCTTAGATTCCACCCCTGGGTTCGCTGGAGCTTTGCTCTAGTCCTTCCAGAAGAGAGCAGGGACGGGGTGCAGGGACTTTTGCGGTGCCCCCCCCCCCCCAGCAACCTGGTGATCTCCACACTTCCTCCAGGCCTCTAGGTCTGAACTGTGACCTGCTCCTCTGGCCTGCCTTCCCCTCCCCTGCTTTTCTCCCAAGAGGCGTCTGCCCCTGGCCAGAGAGTGGAGGTGGAGAGGCGACTGTGACGCCCTGGGCCTCAGGGGCTCGCCATTCCCATCGCCCAGGGCTCCCACCACGCACGTCAGGCAGGACAGAGGCTCTGGCTTCTATAGGGGGGCAGCTCAGCCCCAGCCAAGGAGGACCCCAGGTGGCTGTCCTGCACCTTGCCTGCTCCTCTCTCCCCATCACTGCCCCCCTGCTTGGCCCCTTCTCTGTTTAGAACTTGCTCTCTCTGCCTGTTTCCCCACCCCTCCCACACTTCCCATTCTCCTGCAGCTCCATGACTCTCTCCTGGCTGCTGCTTCCACAAACCAGTGCCTCCTTTGGATCTAAGGGACAGAGACCCGTTAGCAGACGCAAATAGTGGTACTCCAGGCTATTGGTCTGGGAGTTAACTGAGTAGCTCCCCAGTCGCTCCCCCAAAGGGAGCATTGGGCGCCAGGCAGATCCATGACCTCAGCTCTATTGGGGGGCTGCCCCCGCCAGCCCATCTCTTCTCTGCCTCCAGCCTGGGGGGTGGGCAGGATGTGACAGCCACCTGGAGAGCAGACAGTGAACGACGACGCAGCATCCACTCCCTGGAGACTAGAGCCTGGGGTGGGAGAGAGAAGGGGCTCCCCCATTCTCAGGGCCAGGGTACCTCCCTGGGCTGGAGCTGGGGGAATCGGCTTCAGACTATTGGGTGAAGGTATGATACTAAAAATGTGACTGCCGCCACGGTCAGACTCCAAAAGCAAAAACCTTAAACTGGGCTTTTAGATTCCCCAGTTCCGCATACAATATGTATGGCCCTTTAAATAGGGGGGCGGGGCAGGGAAAACTCCCCAGTGTCGGCCCTGGGAATTTTTAATCTAATCCACAGAGAAATCAATTGACTGATTCCTCTTACTTATTCAAGAATTCCAAAGCTCTTGTTCTCCCCCCTCCCCTCAAGGCTCACCATCACATGAATCAGGAGGGGATTGAGCTGGGGGTGAGGGACACAGCCCTGAAGTCCCCAATGGGGTAGTGCCACTGGGTCTGTGAGGCTGTGAGGCCAGAGATAACTCTGCTTTCCTTCCTTACAAACACATAAACCTTCTCAAGGGCTGGTCCCTAAGGGTTTATGAGATTTTGGTCCAGAAGGTGAGGCTAAGAGGGTTGGGCTGGAGGCAATCAACGATTCCTGGAAACGAATGTGTGTCTGTCACAGCTGGTCCTCTCTGCCCACTGCTCTCTAATCCAGCCCTCGGCCAGTCCCCTTGAAGGCTGCCTGCTGGTGCAGAGGCGAAAGGACGTGAGTGGGTGAGAATCCCCTCCCCAGGTGTCTGCACACACATGTGTCTGAACCAGAAACCAGATCTCATTCTGTGTCTGAAGCATCATCTCAGCACCAAGTCCTCCAGCCCTCAGAACGATGCTCCTCCCAGCCCTGTGTGTCTGTCTCAGGGGTTGTTTGACAGATTGATTCCGAAACATTTCTCATCCCAGCATTCCTGCTGCCCAGTTTAAAACCTCTGGTATCACTCGGATCAAAAACTTCTACCCGAACCATTACTTCTTTTAAATGATTCTTCTGTTTCACCCTTGGGTTTGGAAGGAGTGAGGGAGGGAAGGAAGGAAGGAAATAAGAGAAAGAAGTCTACAGACTTGCTCCAGTTCAGTCCCTCATTTCAAAATCCACACAGTGATGTCTTAACTGGGACACAGCAGTATCTCATTTATCGGTCGTGCCATCCATGTCTGCAGAATAAGCAAAGCTGAGTTACCGGACAAGTTCTTGTAGCAGATAAGAGAGGGTTCTGGGGCTGGAACCCAGATGTCCTGACTTCCAGCCTCACCAGGCTGGTGGCCACTACCACACTTGGAAGGGCTGGCCCTTCCCCGACAATGGAAGCCCGCCTCCCCCAGCAAGGGAAGCCCAAAGCCCAAAGTTTCCCTCTGCTTGTCCGGCTCTCTGTGTGAGTCTCCATTGCTCTGCTGGTAATGCACTGCGGTCTGCATGGGTCCTCTCCTGCCCTGAAGGTTCTTGCTCTTCTGCTTGGCCTTTGATGACAGCGAAGCTCTCACAATCGATCATGTCCTTCCACCTTTCCTGCCTCACTTCCTCCAGTGAAATCCTGGCTCCGTGAGCTCATAAGTCACAAAGGCTTTCCCATAAATTCCTTGAACCCCCTAAATGGGCTTCTGCACTCACGGCTCCCCAGTGTCTTGGGTGATGGGTCTGCCTTCTAGAAAGTTCCAACCCTTCTCTTCATTCAAACGTCTTCTCCCCTCTTTCCACTCTCCCACCTGGAAACTGACCTCAGTCTTCTATGCCCATTCAGTCCTTCCTCCCTCTCATCTCCCCCGCCTTGCCCTTTTCTTCCATTTACCTCTCTCCATCCATACTTTCTTTTCCCTGGTCCTGCTGTACTTTCTGGCTCTGAAATGTAGAGCTCTCAATGAAAACAGTCCCAGAATGAGACACTCTTCAGGTCTCTGTTGGCCTCATTGGTTTATTCTTCACCTCCTGCCCCTACGAGATAAAGGATGGGAGCTGCTCTGTCAGAGGCCTCATGGGTCAAAGATCAGCTTTGGTTCCTACAGCTGACATGTCCCTGAAGCCTCTGCCCCAGCCTGTTGCTAGCCCAGAGGCTCCTGCTCTGGCCAAAGATTCATATCCTTTTTGAGGGCTCTTGGCCACTGTTCCATCTCACTTGTGCCTGTCCTGCTTGTGTGCGTCACAGATCCCTCTTTGCCCCTAAAGACTGGAGAGCCTCATGACTCTCCAAGCATGGGGAAATATCCGTTCCAATAACCCTGCCACCAAACAATCCATTTTCTTCAGAGATATCTTGTCTGCCACCAGCCTTCTGGCCTCAAGTTTCCATTCACAGGCAACTGTGGACCTGACCCAAGGTAATCTGCAAGGGTTGCCCATGATCTGGGTCCTAGGAAGCACCTGCTCTGTTCCCCCCACGTGACTTCCTCCACCATCCTCCCCAAACCTGGGAAACTTGCCTCTGGAGTATTTTCAAGGAAGCTCGTTGTGTTTCAATGAAGTGTTTTTCAGGGTTCCTATTTTTTATACATATACATATATATATATATACATATATATATGTATATATATATATAAGTGCAGCATTTTAGTGACAGATTCTATATGAAAGCTATGTCTTCCTAGGCTCTATATTTGATTTCAGAAGGCAGCGTACTAAAGCAGGAAAAAAGCACAGGGCTGAGGCTCTTGGAGACGTGGCTCCGGCCCTGGCTTTGTCTCCGTCTTGCCATGCGACCAAGGACAAGCCACGTTCTCACTCAGCACCTCCGTTTCCCATCTGTAAAGTGAGGGGCTTTGACCAAAGGAGTTCTGAAGTTTCATCCCGCTCTTACATGTAGGGCTCCCATTCCCCACTGGCACCCGCTCCTCTCCTCAACTGGGCTGCGCACATCCCGTTCCACCCACCCCACGGCGGCATCCTCACATGCCCTAGGCAGCCACCAGACTCCTCTCCAGAACCTGGGGAGGGCCCTGTGGTCGCAGCCACCCAGGGGTGCTCTCCTGTCTGACGGTGTAACAGCCTACCCATTCAGTGGTTTACCAACCGTGTGTCATGGAATCCCCCCCCCCCCCCATCTAGACACACCTAAATCATCTTAGGTGTCTGCGTCGTTGGGGAATCCTGAAGTTTTCATTTTGATGCAGTCCTTAAAGCTGGAGGGAGCTGGTTCTGATTTCAGAGAGGGGACAGGCTAGAGGAGAAAGGTCCAGAGGTTGGCCCACAATGGCATGAAGTTTGTATTTGAGGGCAGCTTGGAAACGCATTCCAAGCCACAGAGAGGAATGCATAGCAGAGCCCCTGTGGGGCAGTGGATGTTATATCCCCCTCCAGAACCTGTGTCCTGAAGACCGAGTCCAGACACTGGGCTCCGTTCACCCGGAGGAGGAGGAGACATCCCCCCTGGGCAGCTAAGAGGTGGGCACCCACCCCATCCCAGTACCTTTCTAGCCCCTCCTTGTGACACTGTCATCCTCCCGGTGAAAGCTTGTGAAGAAGCAAGAATCGAGAGTCCAATTCAGTATCATTGAACCCATCTTGTAAATCGACAAACACATCAACCATCCATCAGTCAGAGAAATGACGTCATGTGTTTTCTTAGTACCGTCCCTAAGACGGTAGACCCGTCTTGAGAGGAAGACCCCTGCTCAACTCTGCTGTCCACTCCTGCTGTGACCCTTGAATGCCACTGCCTGGGAGGACTCATTCATTTGCTTCGTAGTGGCAATATTCCTCTAGTTCTATAACTCAACTAGACATTTTGTAGTAAAGAATTATTGAAATTCTCTAATAAAAAAAAAAAGCAATTCTTTCTGTAATGTTTTTAGTTTGGGGACACAATTTCCTAAGGGGAGATTAATGAACATTTTTACGTATTAGCCCAATTTATGGATTCCATGTTTATTACATATGATAGTACTGATGAAAAGTACCTTTCTATCTGTACCTTTGCACAGTTTCTTCATTCCTCGTAAGTAAGCTTCACGATGAGCAGTGCTCCTGTAACTGCTGCTTCTGTACAAATCTCATCGTTCTACTTACCTGTCAAAGCACATTCTGTATGTACTGTAAACAGATATCACTTTAGTAAGATTTAGTCTTAAGGATTTTTCCACTTTTGTCAGTAACAGATATTTATGGATTAAAAAAATAATAAAGCCGTTTCAACATAACCTATGTCTCTTAAAATAGCCACATGCTTGCTTCTATAAACACAGAGCCAAAACTAAGGGTAACTAAAAATCACAAAATGATGTAGCAGATCACCGGAGGTGGGAGCAGAAACAGAGATTGACTGCAAATGGGAATGAGGAAGATTTTAGGGTGATGGAAGCATTGTAAAACTGGATTATGGTGATGCCCACAATGGCATAAATTTACTAAAAATCATCAAATTGTATATTACAATGGGTGAATTGTATGATATGCAAATTAGATTTTTAAAATGGTGAACAAAAGGAAGGTAGGAAGGTAGGCTTAGAACAAGTGCCAATGGATAAGGTGTACCAACTCAAAGCAGAACCAGAAGTTACAACCTTGTATCCATATTCATCGACTCCAGCATTATTATTCTGGGACATGAGGCCTCAGTTTGGTTTTAGAGTTAGTGCTTGCAGTTGCCATGGGTGACCAGAGTACAGGTGGTTAAATAGCCATGATGACATTTTAACCAGAGAATGAGGTTGTGCCATGAAAACTGATTTAGATTCAGAGTCTTGCTCAAGACCTCTTTCTCTGGACTTGTTTTTTTATATTATTTCCTTTGGCCCATATTTACTTTTGCTGCTAAGGTCATCTGTTGTTCTGTGTTTCTGAATTTTCCCCATAACCTAGATACTGGTGGGCTCTGCTTCAGCAAACAAAGTATTGCCAAACAGGACATGGCCTTCTGCCAGCTTCAGCACCTCCGTAGTTCCTAGAATCCACACAGTTATACTCTCTTACCAACTGCCCAGCTCCTTTGTAATTAAAACCCTTCTCCTCGGCTGAGTTGAGCTAATATTCAAAAATCCTTTTATTATCTCTTACCAATGGCATTCTTTACCTAGGACAAAGTTATAAACCTGTTTACTCTTTTAATACATAATAACACATAACCACACATATCCTGAAACCTGTTTTGCTCACTACAACAATCATTATTACAGTGGATTACCTCTAGGTCGTGGTGTCGCTAATCCATGATGACACACAGCAAACACACACACATTGCAAGTAGAGCAAAGCTTCATTAATCTATATTCATTATTGGAAGGAAACCCAAAGGAGGACAAAATTCTGAGTTGGCAAAAAAAATTATTTTTAGAGAAGTGCAATTTAATTACAATGCTTACACATACACAGAATGGCTAGATTAGACTAGCAATATGTTTCCTCATAGAAAATCACAGGAGAACTTCCTTACCAAACAGGTAAGACTAATGTGTAATTGATATAAAAATGGTCAAGAGGTTTGAGTCAAGGAATTCTGAACATGCTTAACATGGTTCTTAAATTGGCTAAACGTCCACTTTTTAAAAAAATTTATTGAAGTACAGCTGATTTACAATTGTTAATTTCTGCTGTACAGCAAAGTAATTCAGTTATACATATATATACATTATTTTTCATATTCTTTTCTATTATGGTTTATCACAGGATATCGAATATAGTTCCCTGTGCTCTACAGTAGGACCTTGTTGTTTATCCATCCTATATATGATAGTTTGCATCTGCTAATCCCAACCTCCCAGTTCTTTCCTCCCCCACCCCTCCTCTCCCTTGGCAACCATACATCTGTTCTCTATAAACATCCACTTTTAAATATCATTAACTCAAATAATTTGTTCAAATTTTCCTCTTTGATTCTCAAAGTTAAACCTCAATTTGGCCCCTGTCGCAGTTGTCACTAATTTTAAATTGGTGAGATCTATACAAATGAGGTCTTAATATACTATCATTAATAAGCCAAGGCCAGAGAAAACTCAATGTTGGAAGCATTGAGATGCCAGGGGTCTTGGACAGCCTTTCACCTTCCATGTCGCTTTGGACACTGAACTTTCTCCTCTCTGGCTGAGCATGAAGGAAGTACAAAACCTCTAGGGAGGAGTAAGAAAGATTTCCCTTCAAGATTCTAAGAAGAAAACCAAGGACACTCACTCTTTGTGCTGCAAATGTGTCAGGAGTGGGAAAATCAGAAAGAGCAGAGGTTCAAAGGAATGCTTGGAAAGTTCCAGAATAAGTGAATCAGTAACTTTTATACCAGGGATGTGTTGGCCAATGTCATCCCTGGGCCTCTGTGTCCTCATCTGTAAAGGCTGGGATATTAGACGAATAAAACAAAATGAAACAAAATCCACGTCTGATATATTTTATCACTGAATTATCACAACACAGTACTCAAATTTTATCTGGGCTTCTAGGTAGCTGAATGAACTTGCGAATAACCCATCCTGCTTTGCCTTGCCCATCTCCACTTTCCCATCCCATGAGAATAGGATGCAGTCAAAGACTACTGGACCAGGTATCAGAAGATCTTGTTCATTGCACTGGCTCTGCCAGCATTTTGCTGTGTGATCTTGAAAGACATATTTCTCCTCTTCAAATTTCAATTTTTCTCATTTAAAAAACAAAAACAGTGGGCCAGGGACTTCCCTGGAGGTCCAGTGATTGGGACTTTGCCTTCCAGTGTGGGGGGTGCAGGTTCGATCCCTGGTAGAGGAGCTGGGATCCCACATGCCTCGTGGCCAAAAAACCAAAACATAGAACAGAAGCGATATTGTAACAGATTCAATAAAGACTTTTAAAATGGTCCACATCAAAAAAAAAAAAAAAAGGGGGGGGGGCCAGACCCCTCTAAATCTCTAAAATTCTTCCCATCTTTTTCAGTCTGCTTCTGTCATTTTGTCAAGACTTTGCAGGGAGCTGGTAAGCTCAGCTAGTACTAGTCCTGGAAGAAGGGTAGAGTGGGAGGGCAGAGTGATGGGAAGGTAGGAGAAAACCCTTGGCAGGAGCCATCGCTTATCAGATAGCATTTTCCCAGTGACAAGCATGGCTACCCTGTGTCAACAAGAGATGGCTACGGAGGAAGGAAAAGTATTAAGCTAGAGGAGGAATGAGGTCCCTAGAAAGCTGCCTCTTATGTTAACTTAACGTTTTGTGATTTCCCAAGATCAACAACTTGTCTGTTAAAAAAAACCCCAAAGAATGCATTTCCACAGAAAGTTATCAACAGTTCATTATTTTTCTGTGTTTGCCCATAGATATAGAGCTCAGATATGTGTTTCAGGACCAGGCCTCTCTCCACGAAGAGAAGAGAAGTTGCTTTGCCTCCAGCTTCAATCTTAACCCCAAGTCCAAGTTCTGGAGACATGTATCAAGTGTAGAATACTGGGACCACTGCCATCATCCCCAATTGTGTGTACCCTAATAATTCTTTCTTGGACCATTTATAACATCTACTCCTGCTGGTTCACCAGGGCAACCACGGAGAAGACCTCCCCTGCTACCTAAAGGATATTCGTTCATACATCCGTCTTCATTTCAGACTTGGAGAAAACAAAACACTGTCATCTAACCCAGTGTGCCCACAAAGCAGCAACACCAGTATCCCTGGGAGCTGATTGCAATGCACGTTGCCAGTCCTACCCTAGACTTACTGAATCAGAATCTCTACGGGTGAGCCCCCAGAATTTGCCTTTCCAGCAGATCCCTAGGTGACTCTATGAACGTTAAAGTTTGAGAAGTACATCCTCCTGCATTTTCTTTTCAGTTTTGAAATACTATAATCCTATGATAATAAAGATTTGGAATTCGGAGGATCAGAGCAGCCTTGATCTATGTAGCCAAACAATTTCAGGCAACCAGCTTCAGTGAAGAGATTAGAACAAAAATGAATTTACACAAGGATTTACTGTAGAGCACAGAGAACTGTATTCAGTACCTTGTAATAACCTATAATGGAAAAGAATCTGAAAAAAAATATATATATATATAACTGAATCATTTTGCTGTACACCTGAAACTAACACAATATTGCAAATTAACTCTACTTCAATTTTTTTAAAAATGAGTTTACAGAGGATTAAGTATTCGGGAAAAGGGAAAGCTGCGGCAGGGTGTATAAACCGTCTGTAGGAAAGTTTCATAGAAGGGAAGCTATGTGACTATTGGAAGTCTGGATGAGAATTTTTAAAGATTGCACAAACCTGAGCATGTTAAAATTTGAAGAGAAAGGACAATCAGGTAAGGACGGGGACCCAGAACCAGATCCACTCCCTCGGGTGTAGGAGGGGCACAGGAGGAGGAAGAGAAGCTCCTAGGAAACGTCTAGGGAAAGCAAGATGGCGGCCACTGTGAAATAAGGGGAAAGGGCTGCTCCGGGAGGTTTCCCTGGAGGGTTCCAGTCTCTTGGGGATGGATGATGCAGAGTCATCGAATCTGGCAGGATAGGCTGGATTCTGCTATGGTGATAAACAACTCTCAAATCTCCTTAAAACATCAAGGAGGGCTTCCCTGGTGGCGCAGTGGTTGGGAGTCCGCCTGCCGATGCAGGGGACACGGGTTCGTGCCCCGGTCCGGGAAGATCCCACATGCCGCGGAGCGGCTGGGCCCGTGAGCCACAACTACTGAGCCTGTGCGTCTGGAGCCTGTGCTCCGCAACAAGAGAGGCCGCGACACTGAGAGGCCGCGCACCGCGATGAAGAGTGGCCCCCACTTGCCACAACTAGAGAAAGCCCTCGCACAGAAACGGAGACCCAACACAGCAAAAATAAATAAATTAATTAATAAACTCCTAGCCCCAACATAAAAAAAAAAAAGTACTGAAATTAGTTGAAGCAGAAGATGAGAATACTATTTATAATAATAATATTTAAGAATGATTATTTATTAAATTAAATTAAAATAAATGTAATAATTATGATCATTATCATTGTTAGACAGAAAAACTTCTCCCAGGATCTAAGTCCTGAATGTATAACTGGGCCTCACCAAAGCTAAGAAGTTGAAAGTCATCCAAAACCCGGCAACACTCTCTCCCTGTCTCACGTCCTTCTCTCTGAAAATATCCATTCCTCTGGTATGTGTTTCGTTTCACACATGGTTGAACCTAAGATGACACCTTCAGCAATTGTGTCTGCATAATCTCCCAGGTCTAACCCCTGTGGTTAGCTGACACAGTCTCTCTGTGCCTCATTTCCAAAAGTCCTGGGAGAAAATCCGAAAATCTCTATAAATGACTCTCCTTGTATATTGGGTATCTACTGCTGAGTGATAAAGCTCCCCAAATTTAACAGCACAAACAACAAGTATTTACTGTTGTAATCACTCATGATTCTGGGGGTTGTCTGGGCTCAGCGACACAAGGCTCACTAAGCGTCCCTTACATGGTTGCTGTCAGGTGGTCGCTGGGACTGGAGTCACCTCCAAGGTTTCCTCACTCACAAGTCTGGCTGTTAATGCTAGTTGCTGGTCGGGACCTCAACAGGGGCTACGAACTGGAACCCTTAGATGCATCCCCTTCATGTGGCCTGGGCTTCCTTACCACATGGCAGCTGGGTTCCCAGAGCAAGTATCTGGAGATGGGAAGAGGGAAAGAGGGTGTGGGCAAAGGGGAGATGTGGAGTGAGTGAGCCAGGTAAAAGCTGTATCATCACCTCATGTGATATAGCCTCAGAAGTCACACAGTGCACACTCTGAGTCACCAAGTTCTGCCCAGGTTCAAGGGGAGGGGACACAGACTCCACTGTCTGAAGAGAGTGTAGCAAGGTTTCATTGTAAGAAAAGCATGTTGATGGAAGAGACTGCTATGACCATCCTTGGAAAATACAATCTGCCACACTTTGGGTCAAGGGTCTATTCCTGGTCCCATTGCCGCGGTCAGGGAGCCTTGGATCACATACTCCAAAAGGGCTGCAATCATCCTCCCCTGGAGTTGTAGGCAGTTTTCTGAAAATGAAGCGCAGGATGAGCTCATGCACTGAGCAGCCTCTTTACAGGGGGACATCCCTGATGTACTAAGAAAGCATCTCATGAACACAGCATCTACTCTTGAATTCCAACCTCAGGACTCCAGAGAAGACAGTGAACAGGACATGGTAACGGTGGATTCTGTGAAATCGCATTAAAATATTTCCCGACAACACGGTGATGATTTTAAACTGGTGGGGTTTTTCCCCTTTCCTTCTACCCCTACTCTTTCCCCCACCAGTCCAAACAATAATATTAACCCTCCGTCTCTCTGCTCTTAGGGAAAAGGTAGAGACCAGAGGAAGAAGTCTTTGTTCAACCTTGACTCTCAAAATTGACTTTTGTCAAGCTCACAGGAGCAAAACTTGTTATGTAATTGCAAGAGCCACAGAGTGGAAAGAGAAATTGTTTCCTATGATATTGAAAGCTGACCTTTAAGTATCAATGAGCCCAGCTTGATAAGAAAACAAAGTAAATTGCATATAGAATGTGATGGAAGAGCCCTTCCCTGCTGTACAGGACAGAGAGAAATGCCTTCCTTCATCAAGAGAAGAAATTCAGGGCGAATCAGAGAAGAGAGCAAGAGAGAAAGTCACATGTATCTCTGATCATCACCATGGGGTGGGCTCATAGGGATGGGGGACGGGGGGGGGGGACAACAGAAACCTCCCGACAGATTGGAGGATCTGAGGGCAGAATGGGTTTCTGCTCAGCTTCCTGCCTAGAACTCTGGGAGGAAAATTCCTGATGAATGTTCCATGCCAACATATGGCAGGTATGGCAGCATGGAAATGATAGCAAGACAGATCTCTCCAGAACAAGCCCTCCCCGCACCGTGAACGCCAGGCTCCCAGCCCCTCAGAGGTACTCAGGTGACAGTGAATGCCCTGGCTAGGAACCTGAAGGATTGTCTGAAGACTGGGAATCTCAGGGCTCCCAACAGCACAGGGCCACCATAACAGAGACAGGAAGAAATACCTGCATATCTGAGTTACGGCCATAAATTTTAAAGCTGGGACACCCCTATCCTGAGACCCAACGTCTTTCAAGAGCAGTTCTCAAGCTTTATAGTATCAGTACCCCTCCTCATACTCTTAAGAAGTATTGAGAGCAGAAATTAACACAACATTGTAAATCAACTATACTTCTATAAAATTTTTAAAAATGTATAGACGACCCCAAAGAACTTTTGCTTGGATGGGACATATCTATACACATTTATTATACTATAAATCAAAATGAAGGCCACTTAAAAGTTATTTATTAAACCATTTAAAAATAAAAACAATAAATCCATGATGTGTCAACATAAATAACACATTGCTATGAGAAATAACTGTTATTTTCCAAAAATATAGTAAGAAGAATAGAATTATTTCCCTTTTTTGCAAATTTCTTTAGTGTCTGGCTTTAGAAGATATCTAGATTTTGATGTCTGCTTCTGCAGTTAGTCTATTGCGATATCACACTTTGCACACCTCCCCCCAGAGGCAGGGGAGGAGGAGAGGAAGCACCCGCAGAGGAATCGGGGTAGGGGGTGTAAAACCCCCCTTTTCCACTGCCACTGGTCAGCCCGTCCCTTATCAGAGGGACACTGACAAACCCCAGTAAAGCTGAGCTTAGGCCAGGAAGACGCTTTAGTTTCACATTAATTTGGAATTGTTAATATTCTAATGAACTGGACATATTAATTATTAAGCCGTGAAGTTACCAAATGACTTCTTATTTTCTAAGAATAACCTGGAAAGTAGGGGATGGGAGGAAGGAATAAAGCTGTTTCTGATGACATGATAGGACTTACTTGCTTGATATTATAGTGATTATATAGATAAATACGTCTTGCGTGGGACCTTTACGCAATGCCCCAGATTAAGGAAAAGGAAATTTCATTCATGTTAAAAACTCAAAAGAGGATCATAAGACCGTAAGAATGAGACTCTGGATGACATCCTTGATAGGTTACACGAAGACAAGGCTTATACACACTATTATATATAAAACAGATAATCAACAAGGACCAACTGTATAGCAAAGGGAACTCTACTCAATATTCTGGAATAACCTGTGGGAAAAGATCTGAAAAAGAATGGATACATGTATATGTATGACTGAATCACTTTGCTGTACATCTGAGACTAACACAACATTGTAAATCACTATACTCCAATATAAAATAAAACTTAAATCAAAAAATAAAGACAAGGCTTTAATATATCAGGAGAAGAAAATCCTAAGGAGAGATAGGATGGGAAGGGAGAAGGTAGTGCCGGGACATGTGATTCTTTGTCCTACATGGTCCTGGCCACCATGTGGTACCCCACACACCTCTGGGTAACAGATTCTACCATACGCCAGCAACCAGTGTAGGCACATGGCACAGACCAGACCAATGAAAGTACATTTCTTTAATTTCTAAACTGAGACTTAAAGAGAGAAAATTCCCTCCTTCTCAAGGAATGGACCTTAATGATATGAATCTGGGGCTACCAGCAGCCTTGTCCCACACAATATGGAGAAAGAATACAGGCAGTAGAAAAGAAGAATAATGACAGCTAACATTAATTCAAGGCATTATTCCAAAGCACTTTACATGTATTAACTCATTTAATCCTCATGTTGTCTCTTCCTGAGCAGGGACTACTCTATGTCCCATCGTTAAGGAGTTTGGCCCTATCCTAAGAAAGAAAAGGAAAAAAAAAAAAAAAAGGCATTGAGGCCCCAAGGAAGCATGGTGGCAACTTCAGAGGAATCACTAGAACTCTACTGCAGGGAGGGGACTGGTGAAATTCATTCTGAAGGCTAGGAGACCAGGGAGAAGCATGGTGACATTGTGTCTGGAGATTTACCAAATCAGAATTTTTGTCCTATGCTCAAAATTTCAACTGCATAGGGCAACACAGTGGTCCCTTGAGGATTTTGAGTCATTTTCTAATTATTAAAAAACCATATTGAATAATTCACATCATTAATGTTTTAAAAACTATGTAGGCTAATAACTATCTTTCATCTAGCACTGCGATTATTCTGCCTATATTATGTTTTAAAAAAATCAGAATCGTGTGCATATAAAATGTGTAGCTAAAACAGTAAGTAAATAACGGCAACAAATCAATTACGTTATCACTAAGTGGTGGGACTCTATTTGATTTACAGTTATTTCTTTATATTTCTTTAAATTGTTGATAATTTCTAGTTTTCTATAATGAGCATATATTACCTTTATATTCAGAGCACAGTCCACATAGGCAATTTATAAATATCATAAGCTCATTTTACATATAAATGTATCTATGTGTGTATCTATGTGTGTGTATCTATGTGTGTGTGTGTGTGTAGCAAAATTAGTGGAAGAAAGTCACCCTTAATTATTAACAGTGGTAGTGAGTCTAAGTAATTTTTAAATTTCCTTTTACCTTTATGCGTTTTCCCGATTTTCTATAATGAGCATGCATCCCTTTCATAATGGAAAAAATAAAATTTATTCTTTTAAATTCTAAAAGAAGTGGGGCTGGAGGACTCACTTGGAACAAAGAAGCTGCACAGTCCTGAAAACAAAGCAGCAAATATTACCATCCTTCAGCAGAACCTCCTCTATAAAGGTGCCCCATTACTCATACAGGGGTTGGCTTACATGTGGTAGATTCAGGTACCAATGGGAAGAGTTCTACTGGGCACACACCTTAAGGGGAAGAGTCAGCCATCATCTGCTGTGACCTTTGCTCCCTTTTTCCTTCTTTCCCTGGACTGTGCTTTGATGGCTCTCCGATAGGCAGAGTGCATTAGTCCCGCTTGTAATTGGGGAATTGGTAAATCGGGGGTTGTGACAGGGGTCCGGTGGGCAGAGTGAGTGGCAGCTGTTCCCCTTGGAAAGGGCACACACTCTCTGGAGTCCCCCTCACTCCCTGTTTTATCCCTTCTAAGACAATCACTACTGCCTTTGAGAAGACACAATTTCTAGGCTATCTTTAATGTTAGCCTAATATAGATGTGTTAGATCCATTAGGAGGTAGTGAGGATTATGAAATCAGAGAGCACAAGCCCATCTAAAGGGGACTACACCTCTCACCTCCAGCCAATCACAACAATGGCCATTCTTTAATATGCTAAAGGGTGAAGATACGCTGATTTTTAAATATGGCAATTCATTTAAAATGAAAACACTCTCTGGGCCAATGAGTTCCTGGCTAAACACAACATGTCTGTGAACCAGAGTTTGGTTGGTCAACTAAAAATACAGAAGCTCCAAGTCAGATAGTCAGAGCTGGGTTCCTTACTCTCATACATCCATAGCAGCTCTTAACCACTGATACTGAGTATTAGGGATGGAACCTGAATTCTGACAAATAGTCTTGGCACCAATAAGCAAGTAATGCCTTGAACCAGGGCATGTTAAGAACCCACAGGATCATGGACACGAACTCCTGGATATAAACATCTCCCTTGGAAACTGAAAATTGGGGATGTAATCCCTCTTCCTGGTAGGTCAGGGGATGTAGGTTTTTATAGTAAAAGGTGTGGGCTACATAAGGGGTTATTGAACCCTATGAGCAGAGAGCAATCTATATAAACCTCTGACAAAGTTGACTTCCTAGAGCTGGCCTTGAAATATCATTTTGCTTATTTCCATGATGCCCTTCTCACGGGCCAGTAAAGCTTCCAAAGATTCTGAGCTGGACTGGTCTTTGTTCTCACCGTGTAGCTCTGAGACCCCTGGGAAGTCGTGTCACCAAGAGAAAGTCAGTGTAGCAGTAAATTGAAATCATGTCAAAATTCAGCAGAAAGAGGAAGATGAAATACCAAATCCCAGGCATCTAAATCTCTCCCTCCAACTGTTACTTCTTACCACAAATTCTCAGAGAGAAATACATGCAACAAGAAGAGAGCAAAGAATCATTTATGATTGTCTAGGGCCATGGAGAATTTTAGTGGACTCAGCTGGAACTCATGGAAGACTCTGTTTTCTCTAGTTAAGAGTTAGAGGCAGAATAAGAAAGAGGTGGAGATTCTTCTTAAGTCTAGGGCAGAGTTGGTTTAATCAGAATGCCCAGGTCTTATGAGACCTAGGTGACTCCATTTGAAGGTATGCCCCAGGTCAGCTTACAGTAACCACTGGGGAGAAAGATCTCAAAGGACTTAGGGCCAAATGGAGGGAAAAGATGGCCTCTCGTTCTTTTAGAAAAAGAACAACCAAAGGGCCCACATCACAAAGGGGATGGGGCACCCAGCAGGAACCACCTCACACCAGAGGGCCCATATCACAAAGAGGATGAGGAAACCAGAAGGAACCACCTCACAACAAAGGGCCCACATCACAAAGGGTACGAATAACACAGCAGGAACCACCTCACACAAGAGGGCCCACATCACAAAAAGGTGAGGACCTACAAGGGACCACCTCACACCAGAGGGCCCATATCACAAAGGGGATGGAAACCCAGCAGGAACCACCTCACACCAAAGGGCCCACAAAAAAAAAAAAGAACAGCTCCAGCCACGTCTTGTTTATCTAACCCAGTGAGTGACCATGACTCACAGTGTGTAGGTTGGGCATTGGGGGTGGAGGGAAGATAGGAGAGTGCTGTGTAGACAGCCAAGGTGAAACTGAGTTGCTTGGCCCCTCTCCCCTGGGAGAAATCCCTGCCCTTGCGATTTCTCTGGATGTGGGAAGAAAGGGAGATCCTGGGGTTCACTTTGGACCGGGACCAAAAGGGAATTTGGTCAGTCCAGACCGAAGCCCCTCCTCTTTGGATTCTGGATGGGCATAGAGGATGAGAGTTAGTCTAGGAAGTTTCTGTGAGGGTCCATTCCCTCGGAGACCAGATATTCTCCTGTCTTTCTGTTAACTTCAGAACTCAACTCAAGCCTTTGGTCTTGACGTGGGCACTGGTGTCCTTTCCTTGGGAGGAGAGCAATCCAGTGTGAGAGAATTCCCATGGGTTCTGTCTACACCCTCGTGCGCTGCCTCACCAGCCTGCCAAATCGCTTCTGACCCCCGTGAGGACCAGTGAGGTGAGCAGTTCACCCCTCGCAACTATTGTGATTGTCTCTTTGAGTTTGCTTTGCTTTCATAATCTGATGACACAGGTCAAGCCCACACAGTGAAGATTAGGTTTACCCACCAGGCCAACCATCATCCTCTCTTCTATTTCTCCACAGACATTCAGCTTAGCTCTAACTCCAAATGAGCTCCTCAGACAGGGCTGCACAATATGTAGCAGAAAACAATCTGGCCCAAGTAAAGAAGCATCTTCAATTCAGAATGCTCGAATTTGTTGCCACCCTATGAGGTTTCACATGATGAACCTTGTTCCCATTAAAAGAGACAAAATCTTCCTGCTTTCATATTTGCCAGGGTGCTCGTTTGCATATTTCCCAGGCACACTCATTTCTAACCCCTTGGAAAGGTCCTCTTGGTGGACTATGTCTGTTATACCCTACAAGTAACTTGGCCCATCTGGCTCTGCATCTCCTGTTAGGAGGAGGGTTGTCACCTAGAGAGTAGAAAAGAACTGAGATCCTCCTCTACCCTGGAGGCAAACGAGAAAAATCAGGAGAGTTACCTTTGCATATGAGAGCAAATAACAATGAGATAAAGAATCAAGGATCTTTTCTCTTCTCCTTAATTCCAGGTACCATGAGGTACAGACTTCATCTTGAAATCCCAACTCTTTCCCAGGCCCCTCTTCATCCTACACCCACCTACATGACCAGCTCAGTGGTGAACAGAATTTTCCAGATGTTTGATAATACATGTCCTACTTCATTCCATCATGCAGTCACAACTGAATATATATTTAGAAATTTTTGTAATCCCATCCCACCAGAAGGGTCAGCACCCCAGGCCTCTTAGATGTAAGATTTCCTCTGATATCAAGAGGACCATATCGGAGAACTAAAGTGAATGCCAAGCCCCAAGAATTCCTGCAATCACAAAAAAAGGAAAGAGCTGAGAAGGTGTGTTTCTGCAGCTTTCCTTGTTCTGCCCACCCGTTTCCTGGGGTGGAAAATGTACAGTTACACTTTATAGGTTATTATAATTAAGCGATGTGCGGAATTCGTTTTTTTTAAAAATAGCTTCATCGACTCTTCACGGCGTATTTTTGTAAGACAAGTCCACGTGAAAAGCAAGTGAGGATGGTTATTGTTTAGCATGTTTAATTAAGTATTTCCTTCACCCTTCTGGGAATTAAATATTGAATGGTGAATAAACACAGGAAAATGTGCGCATGTTAATTTCTGGTTCGCTGCCTTGATTCAAAAGCAGTGTGAAAAGCAAGGGCTGAGTCTGTGATCTGGAGTCTTTGTATAACAAAGTGATTGAAGGGTCACCCCTCTCGTGTCCTATAGGAATTGTTCCAGGAAGAATCCCTTTCGTGTTTTCTCTCCTCAAGTGTCTCCCTGATGGATTCCTTCCCTGTTACCAGTTTACATCTTCATCTCGAAGAAATGTTTCTTTCCCTGCCAGCTGCATCAGTTGTGACTCATATGTAAGAGGGACAGAAAGCACAACTCAGACTGGCTGCCTGGGGAGAGCATGTCTTTGCTCACATCAGTGAAGAGTTCAGTGTAGGGGCTGCAGCTCAAACAGTGTCATCAGCAACTGCTTTCTCTTCTCCATTTCTTGCTCCATTTTCAGATGACCCTTCTCCTCATGGTGCCAAAGTGGCCCCATTAGCCCTGTCCTACATCCTCCTAGGTTCAAGTCCATGAGAAACTAGAATGGCATTATTTACCCCAACAGTCACACCAAAGCCTTGGGTCTGACTCTGCTGTTCTGATGGGATCACATGTCCATCATCATCAAATCGTTGACTGCCAAATGGAATAATCCAATTAGCTTAGGCCAAGTCACACGCTTCAGCCCTAGAGCTGGGAATTGAGCCCTACCCGAAGTACCTGGGCTGGGGGTAGGAGGGTAGAAGGTGGTTCAGGGGGTGGGGTTAGTTCCCCAAAGAAAAAGTGGTGAACCAGAAGAAGGGTGAACAGATGCCGGGGGGAAAACACAAACAAATAGATAAACAAAACCGATGTTCGTTAAATCACCTTTCTGCTGGGGGAGCTGTTGTTGTTGTTTTTCTAAATCTAAAAGCTAAAATTGCCTCATGATATCTCATTCCAAATCGTTTGTTATCAATCTGGCACCACTGTCCTTTACAAGGCAGGAAACTACATTTGTCAAAATCTCCTTCACTACATGTTTCTTTCTTCGAGTCTGCCTCGGAATGGAATTCACATGAGATGTGGAAGGTGGGGTGAGAGGTATGCTGTTACACTTGGGTAGAGTTGCCAGATTTCACAAATAAAGATACAAGATACCCAGGTGAATTTCAGATAAATAATTCTGGGGTATAAGTATGTCTCATTTCCCCACGCCGCCTTATACGCACCATTTGGGACATACTGATACTAAAGGCTTATTCATTACTTATCTGAAATTCAAATTTAACCAGCATCCTGTGTTTTGTCCGGCAATCTTATTTATCCTGGAGGACATGGTTGCCAGGCTTGGTGCCTTTGCTGACCCTCCAAGAACCCCCTTTTTGTGGCTCTGCAGACATATGCTTTTGGAGATCTCTCCATGGGCTCCTGCTTTGCAGGTTCTGACACATGAACGCTATGGCTTCTTACACGTTGCCATGAACTGATCCACCCCTATATCCAGGCAGCAGATGAAAACAGCATTTTGCCATTTCTAGGTAACTCAGTCACTTCTGATGTCTGTGTAGTCTTCAGGTTTCTTTCCTTTTACTCTTCTCCAGAGGGTTGGAAGTTCCTGAGGGCCTGTATACCTTCCAGCCATCAGGAGAGGGTGGACATCTGTCCTTTGTACCATACATTGTCATCCACCAAGGCCTTTAGGCAATACGGGTACCTATTCTGTTTTCTGCCTCAGCCTGACCTCACAGCTGGCCCTCTAAGCATTTCTGTTCTCCTCCTCCCAACCATTCTACAATGATCTTGGAAACAGTCGGTTCCTATCCCTGAACCTGCTAGGTCAAGGCAGCATTGAAAGGCTGCCCTCTAGTTACTCTCCTTCAAACCTGCCCTCATCCACTGCTGCTCTAACTCCAGGCACCAGGTGGGATAAGGGCTTCTCCACGTGTGTGCAGTTTCCCATGTCTTCCCTGGGGAGCCAGGCTCAAGTGTCCCTTCTCCTGGACACCCAAGTATGTCTGTAGTAGCTGTCATGTCATCCCCTACCCTGAACTCTCCTGAAATTGTCAAGAACTCTACAGTCATAGCCAAGTGGTCCTCTACTTTGCCTCCCCAGCCTCGTCCTCCCCATCCTAGAAAGAGTTCTTACTCTTCCTTTTAAGGAAATCTGCCTATCAGATTGCCAAGCGCTCTGATCCACCTACAGCCTAGCATTTACATTCTAACCTCTTCATCCTCCAGACTCTGCCCTGTATATTCAAAGCCAAGCTCTTGGAATTAAACCAAACAAGCAACACAACATAAACCTTTTCTCCCTCTTAAGTGCTTGGCTCTTACAATTAAAAAAAAAAAGAAATAGCTTGGTTTTCACCGCTATTGTCTCTGTTCTGTATTTAAAAACTGCTGAGAAATTCAATGGACTGTTTCAGGCTGTAGCCACACTCCCAAGGCAGTTCATGTCAATAAGCCACTGAGTAAAGAGCCACAGGGCAACATCCAAACATATAGGAATGGAAAACCTCAATTAGTATTTCAAAATGCATCCCCTACTTGTAATTGTTAGCACACTCGATCGGTTTACATTACCAGAAAACCAGACCAGAGAGTGCAAATGGAAAATAAGTAACAGTCAAAGATTCCATAGAACAATCTGTCCTGCTGTGAAGAAACACGTCATTATGAGAACCAAATGGGCTCTCATAATTTCAGGCAAAAATCAATTTAATGGGACATTACCTATTATCCTAAAACATTTTTTTAAATCACAAAAATAAAAAGGGAGAAAAAAATTCCTTAAACAATCATGTGGTTTCAAAATGTTACCTACAAAGGAACAAAAATCAAGCTCGTTTCACACTTCTCTCCAACACTGCATTTCAGAAAACAGTGGAACAGTTTTTACAGACCTTTGAGAAGAACACAGGTATTATCCTAAAATGTTATATCTCCCTAGCTTTGGGCTGGAGATATGGGTTTGAGGGCCATTAGTATAAAGGAAAGAATTGCTGCCTTGGATGGGTGAGTTCATCCAAGGAGAGATTTTAAAGTGAGAGGACCAGAAGCTCTGAGAGATGTCCAAGCAACACTTACATGGAAAGGATGGGCAAAAAGGGAGTAGTCGGAGAATGAGAGGAAGTGCCCGAGAGGAGGACACTTGTCATGGAAGCTAAGAGACTAGTGAATCTGGAATCTCCTGGGTTGAATAGAGCCAAGAAGTAAAGTAAGATAGGGCTGATAAGAAAGAAGTCACCAGTAATAGACCTAATATAAAATTTGTAAAATTGGTCAATCACCATTTTAAAGATATTTGATGTGTAATTTTAGAAATCTAATGAATTATTAGCATTTATTCCCAGTAACTGAAATGAACTCCCCACAACACTCAAGAGTATAAGAAATGACACATCCTTTTTTCTTTTTTATAATTGTGAAGTATATCATACATACAAAGAAGTACAGAATATATATGTACAGTTTAAGATGAATGATAAAATGAAAATAACATGGCTTATGCCAGGTTATTTCTTAACCCCATAACCTGGCTTATGCCAGGTTATTTCTTAACCCCATAACCTGGCATAAGCCGGGTTAAGAAATAAAACATTACCAGGGGCTCCTGTGTGTCCCTCACCATCCCATGCCTCTCTGTCCCCAACAAGAAGGGATCAAAATCTGAATTTCATGATAATCACCCACTTACTTTTCTCTAGATGACTACATATGTATATCTGCCTGAAAAAAATATTCTTTGTTTCATTTGGTTTGAAACTTCTAATAAATGTACTCTAATGTACTCATCTGTAACTTGCCTTTTTTGTACAACATTATGCTTTTGAGATTCATCCTGTTGATGCATACAACTACAGTACTTTCATTTTCACTGCTGTATAGTATTGTATTCTATGACTAGTATATACCGTAATTTATTTATCCATTCTATCATGGATGAACACTTGGTTTGTTTCCCATAATTTTGCTATTATGCAAAATGTAACAATCAATATTCTTACATGTATCTCCGGGATGGAGCCCCAAGTAGCCTGGACTCTCCTTCTACACATGTATCCAATATATCTGCCCATGAGTGTCTGACATCATCACTTAGGGTATTCAAGGTGGCTGAGAGGAGACCATTCTAACAATGCATGCATGTTCTTTGAATTAAAAGTTCATCATTAGTTTCAAATAGTTGATACAGAAAGGTTGATTTAGATTCAATATCCATTAGCAGCATCCCAAGAAGTCTCAACATAACGTTTGTCAAGGAAGAAAAGAAGAGCTATTAAGATTCTGTAAATATAATGCCAACTGCTCACTTTTGAATAATTGTAAAAGGCTTTAAATTTTGCACTACCTGCTCGTGTGAACACAACTTGTCAATGATGACTATCCAGAATTTAAAGAGATCATTATTTACAAGTGTTGAACAGGAATTATGCCTAGTCATTTCAAGCAAAAAATCTGATATACAAAATGCAATGCTCATGGAAGCAAGTTCAAGTTTCTAATTTAAAAAATGGCAACAATTACACAAATTTCATATCTTCCTTAACACCTCTTGCAGTAGCCAGCCTCTCAGAGAGCGCCCAAGGATTCTTCTTCCCTGGTGTTCACATCCTGGTGTAGTTCTCTTTCACAATGAATAAGGTGAACGTCTGTAACTAACGGGATTTTTGCAGAAATGACAGTGTGACCTCCAAGGCTAGGTCATAAAAGACATTGGGGCTTGTCTTGCTCTCAGATCACCTGCTCTAGGGGAAGGCAGCCAGGGTGTTATGAAGACATTTAAGCACCCAATGGAGAGCTCCACATGCTGAGGAACTGAAGCCTCCTGCTGACAGTCAGCACTGACTTGCCAGCCACATTAATGAGCTACCTTGGAAGTGGTTCCTCCAATCCCAGTCAAGCTTTCAGATGATGTAGCCCCTGATAACATCTTGTCTGAAACATTATGAGACATCATGAGCCAGAACCACCCAGCTAAACTGCTCCCATCTTCCTGACCCACCATAAACTATGTGAGATAATAAATGTCCATTGCTATTTTAAGCTGCTACCTTTTGGGGTAATTTGTTACACAGCAATAGATAACTAATACACTTGTAACTTTTATTTTTCATACCATAATTACACAATAGAAAGACAATGTCAGCTGTTTTCAATAAGTCCCATATAGATGCCTCCCAAATCTCTTTCTACAATGGAGATTAAGGTGTGGTGCTGGAGAAAAAAAAGCAAAAGCTGACATTGCCAGTGTCCAGTAGCCTTCACTCTCAGACACCTTCAAGTCATCTCCACAGGCTCCTGTGTTTCTATGTTACGGCAAAGGGACAAAGAAGATGTAGGGCAAATAGGTCATGGTGGGGGTGGCAGAAACTGTATTTGAAGAGTTTACGGGAACTTAATGGCCCTGAATTCACTCTATACACAAAATACGAGCAGGATTGACACATCTGGAATCCCCAAGCACTAAAACGATAAGGATGCCTTCCTATATGCAAAATAAAAACTCTGCAAAACTAGGATATGTGTAAGAAGCCCCCAACATTTCTATTTTTCCCTGATGCTTTTTTGAAATGTCAACTATCAAATCCATCTTAAAAATTGTTTTAGTGCCTCTGCTTTGTCCCTTTACTCATAGTTGGTCTGCCTACTGTTTAATCCAGAACTGACAAAACACTCTCTACAAACATAAAGATTCATGTTGTAAGGTGGACACTCTTCACCACAGCACCTCCTGTGCCCCAGTTATTATTAAATCAATCATTTTACCTTCTAGCTACTGGCTTTTCCTGAGGGGCTCTTATTAGCTAAGCTGCCTTTAATAAGTGCTTATTCTGTTAATATTCCTTTGAAGCCCATTCTAAATGTTCTTTTTACCCAGAAACTCTGCAGTCTCTGATTGGTGACTAAAATCAGGGTGGTAGGGCAGAGAGGAGCTCATTTCAGAACTGCAGGCCTCCTGCTGCCCGAATTGTCCCTTTCCTTGTCCCATTCTCACCTTACATGCATGCAAAGGGCCAAGCTATTTATATCCTGAGCATGGAGAAGGACTCAGCAGGTGACAAATGCTAATTTCTGAGGTCAGGAAAGGTGCTTCACATTATCCCTTTTTGAAGACAAGATGCAGACAAAGGGCAGGACAGGGAGGCTCTGAACATCCTACATATTGAATAGTGCTTTGCTGCATTTAAGAACTCGTTGCTGCCATACTCATGGAAATCAGTGATCTCATAGTTTTAGCCCCCATTTTTCAGATTAAGCACACACTCAAGGCATGGACAAAGCAAGCCAGTGAAACTATTTTATTTTCTTATAATTGATATCAAAATTATGAAGCTAAGCTGTCTAATATGACAGCTACTAGCCACATGTGACTATTTAATTTTAAATTAATTAAAATGAAAATGAAAAATCCAGTTCCCTAGTAGCACAGCACATTCTAAATGCTCAGTAGCCACTGTTATAAAATATTTCAGTTATCATGAAAAAGAAATAAAAATTTGACTGGGGGGCTTCCCTGGTGGCGCACTGGTTGAAAGTCCGCCTGCCGATGCAGGGGACACGGGTTCGTGCACCGGTCCGGGAGGATCCCACATGCCGCGGAGCAGCTGGGCTCGTGAGCCATGGCCACTGAGCCTGCGCATCCGGAGCCTGTGCTCCGCAACGGGAGGGGCCACAACAGTGAGAGGCCCGCGTACCGCAAAAAAAAACAAAAACAAAAAATTTGATTGATTTCCCTTACATGTATTTTGTGATTTGACATTGTTTTTAACTTTGAATTACACTTTTGGGAGTAGGTGGGAGAACCATAATACTTTCAGTGTCTGGACACTTCTAAAGAATTTGATGTGACCTTAGCCAGCACGCTCCTTAGCAGCATTTATATCCTTGATCTCCCCTCCATGCGCCTCATCCATAAGCATGGCCCCGAACAGTCACCCACGAGCACCTCTAATCCACGAGTTCAGACGCGAAACCTGAGCCTCCGCTGGTTTCCTAGCAACAGCGACGCGACCCCGCCCCTTACCCCGCCTTGCCTCTCCTACCTTATTGGACCGGAGTGGGCGGGAACAGTAGTCAAGTGTCCAGTAGGAGGGGAGCGGAGGCGGGAGTCCTGGCCGCGTCCCGGTCGCCCGGGAAACCTCTGCAGGCAGGTTCGCGCGCGATGCCGAGCGCCGAGGAGCTTCCCGCGCTGGCTGAGGAGAACGCAGACTGGGAGCCCGGCGCCGACCCGCGGCTGCGACTCCTGGGGGCCTACGTGGCCCGGAGCCTGCGGCCGGCTGCGGGCGCATGGGAGCGCTGCGCGGGCTCGGCCGAGGCGAGGCAACTGCTGCACGCCTTCCTGGGCCGCGGGGCCGC
This sequence comes from Leucopleurus acutus, assembly GCF_964270905.1. Lineage (NCBI taxonomy): Eukaryota > Metazoa > Chordata > Mammalia > Artiodactyla > Delphinidae > Leucopleurus > Leucopleurus acutus. The sequence continues at coordinate 54,990,898 of NC_139161.1, forward strand.
GGAGGGGCCGCGGCCGCTGCTGGTGGTGCGGCCCGGGCCCGCGGGCCTGGCGGTGCGCGCGGGGCCAGACGCGGGACCCGAGGCCGGCACGCCTCGTGCTAAGGGGCTTTTTTGCCTGCGCACCAGGCCCGAGCCGCCGGGGCCCGACAGCCTCCGCGGAGCAGTGCTGTGCGGGGACCTGCCCGCCAAGCCGCTGGAGCATCTGGCCACGCTCTTCTCCGAGGTGAGGGTGGGTCGGTGGCCTCGCACTGGCTGCGCTGGAGGAGGAGGCGGGACCTGCGGGGCGGGGCCATGGGAGAGGAGACTGGAGCTGAGCTCAAGGAGTTAAGAATAAAGTGGGATGGGCCGGCTGGCCGAGCTGGCGGGAAACTAGGACCCTGGGCTGCCCCCTGAGATGTGGAGGCGAGCCGTGAAATGGCAGCTGCGGGGAATCTGAGCAGGGGCTGGGTCCGAGTCAGGCCATCGCGGGGGACTTGCTTCATTCCTGGTCTGCGTTCAGGCCAAAGTCAAGGCGAGGTAGATTCTTAAGAGGGCCTGGGTCCTGACCTCTTTTTGAGGCGCCGTTTCTGAATCCCCTCTGTAAGCTGGCATTGCAAAAGCCCGGGAGTGGGGGCTTGCCTGGTGGCGCAGTGGTTGAGAGTCCGTCTGACAGTGCAGGGGACGCGGGTTCGTGCCCCGGTCCGGGAGGATCCCACATGCCGCGGAGCGGCTGGGCCCATGAGCCATGGCCGCTGAGCCTGCGCGTCCGGAGCCTGTGCTCCGCAACGGGAGAGGCCACAACAGTGAGAGGCCCGCGCACCGCGATGAAGAGTGGCCCCCGCTCGCCGCAACTAGAGAAAGCCCACACACAGAAATGAAGACCCAACACAGCCAAATAAATAAATAAATAAATTTATTTTTTAAAAAGCCCGGGAGTGGTGGACCCGGGGGCATTTCCTATGGGTCAGTGAAGGAGGTGAAGGGCTCTCCACGCTCTTTACTTCTGGAGAAGAGTTAAAAAGGAGAGGTGGCTTGGTTTTGATTTTCGTGTCCTTCATGAACCAGAGGTCACCCCTGTGCCCAGGTAAGAGGTTGAGGCATCCAGTTGGAAATGTCCAGCAGACGTTTGGAGGGGCCGGCCTGGAGCGCAGGAAGGAAGGTCTCCCCGGATGTGGATTATGGAGTGCTTTGGTGGCGCCACAGCAGAAGACTCCGGAGTGCAGGGGTGCCCGGGAGAGACTCTTGGGACACTGAGACCTTTCTGGAATAGGAGTGAACGCCCCTGGAAGTTGGGTGCGTGTGCTCCTGGAGGCTTGATGCCCTGCTGTGTGATATGTTTCCTGTCACAGGTGCTGTGGGGGGAACACCAGAGAAATAAAGACAAGATCCCACCTGTGAAATTCACTATATATATAGCATCTTCAAAGCTAGTGTGACTGAGGTGGAGACAGACCTTACCTAAAGTTGGCACCAGTGCTAGCACTGGGTCCTGGAGGCTCCCTGCTGCATCAGGTGTTCAGCCTCAGGTTGCTTCATGAGGAGGCTTTGGGGAGGGGGAGTTCCAGAGAAGGGTCTGGGGTGACAGAGGAGCTCTAGGGGACCCAGGGAAGCTAGGTTTCTCAGTAGATATGGAAGTATTTCAGTATTTTAATAACCGAATGGCTTTACTGCTGTGTGTTGTCTGAACACCATCCCTGCAGGAATCCAAGCTTGGATCAAATTCCCTCATGAAAGGTGATGATAGGAAGAAGTGCTTGAAAACAAATTTATGGTTACCAAAGGGGAAAGGGGGGGAGGGATAAATTGGGAGATTGGGGTTCACAGATACACACCACTCTATATAAAATAGATAACCAACAAGGACCTACTGTGTAGCACAGGGAACTCAATATCTTGTAATAACCTATAATGGAGAAGAATCTAAGAAAGAATATATATATAACTGAATCACTTTGCTGTACACCTGAAATTAACACACTGTAGATCAACTATATCTTAACAAAATTTTTTTAAAACTTTAAAAAATTTTAAAAAAGAAAATAAGATAAACAAAATGTGAAATAGGTGAATAGATTTTAATTTACAGAATAAAGACAACGTTTATTGATATGGAAAACAAAAAGTGCTGTTGGGTTCAGAGGACAGACATATGCATGTGGTCTGAGAGCCCTGCTTCACCTCCAGCTCTGAACTGGCTCCTGAACAAGGAGAAGGATTAGAATAAATAGAGAGCAGGGTAACTTTCAAGGTCTGGGGAGCAGACTGAACAAAGGTTCCGAGATGGAGCTACACCTAGTGTACGTAGAGGGCAGTGGGTCCATCTCAGAGTGGCGTCATGGCCAAGGCAAGGCAGTTCAGCGAGTGAAAGTAATTGTAAAACACCTCAGTCTCTTAAATGTTCAAGAATTTTTATCGGTGCATTGAAAGAGGCTGGAAACAAACTGAATGTTCATCCATAGGGGACTGGGTGAACGAATTAAGGTCCGTCTATAATTAAAAGTAATGATTGATAATGGAACCGTTCTTAAGAGCATTTTATTTTTATGGTGGCATAAAAAACCCACATAAAATTCACTCTCCCAGCAATTTCCAAGCGTACAGCACAACACTGTCAACCTCATGCACATCATTGCGTGGCAGATCCCCAGAACCATCCCCCCACCCTGCATGGTTGAAACTCTACACTCACGTAACAACTCCCACCTGTGCCCCCCTCAGCCCCTGGCAGCCACATTCTACTTTCTGTGTCTATGAATTTGACCACTCTTGGTACCTCATGTAAGTGGAATCATGACGTATTTGTCTTTTTGTGACTGGCTTACTTCACTCAGCATAATGTCCTCATAGAGGTTCATTCTCAAGGTAGCATGTGACAGAATTTCCTTCCTTTTTAAGACTGAATAGTATCCCATTGTATGTATATATACCACATTTTCTTTATCCCATTCATCCATGGATGGACATTTAGGTTCCTTTCACCTCTTGGCTATTGTGGATAATGCTGCAATTTAAGATAATTTTTCTTAAAGGTTTAGAACTGTACGTATAGTATGCTACCGTTTCTGCTAAAAAAGAGAAAGGAGGGAGGGAGGAAAAACATTCATTTACAGAGTAATCCACAGGCCCAAGGAACTGGGCGACTCAGGGAGGTACAGGGGTAGGTAGCTTTTTACTGTCATGCTTTTGTACTTTAAAAATTTGCACCACGTAAATGTGTTACCTGTTTTAAAAACCTAATAATAAAATAATAAATAAATAAATATAATAAATATTAATAAATAAATAAAAATAAAACAATTTATTTTTAAAATACCTCGAGGCCTTTACTTGCATTTCTCAAAAGCTCTAACAGCAATTCTTGGGCCATGCAACCACTGCCGTCCCATCCGCTTTTTTCACACACCCTGAAGCTGATCCAGAGCCACTTCGGGGCCCTGCACCCCTCCCACTCATGGACCCTCCCACTCATGGATCAGCCCCTGGCTGCGTGCTCACCTGGTCCTAACTAAAGCCAAAATATCCCACCTGGATGAGAAAAGTATTCTTTGTTGGCGGGGGTGGGGTGTGGGGGGGTGATATTAACGATAGGATATAACGATAATGATATTAACGAAGGAATGAAGCTATAAATTTTAACTTTTCTGTCCCATTACACTAGCACAAGGTAAAATATGCATCCAGGAAATGTTTCCAAGGGAGAATTGCCAGAATTTAGAAACCAGCCCTCCTGCTCCCTTTCTTCCTCCTCCCAGTCCCTTCATTCGCTGCTGCCAGGTTCCTTTTCCTAGAGCTCTGGAACTTGGATGCTGTTTTGAAGTTTGGGGTTTGGGAGAGGGAGTGTCACCCACCCTTTCTAATCAGGTGTCCAGTCGGGTGGACCCCCAACTGGGTCCTTACGTTGCCCAGTGCCAGCTGGTGCCAAATGAAGGAAACCAGGTCCAGCAGAGCAGAAACTTTATTCTTTAATCAAGGAATGGAGAAGGGGGAAGCTCCTGCTCTGAAAACGCCACCTTCTCCCCGGGTGAGGAGAGGGGTGCCTTGTGCAGAGCCCGGTGAACAGCAAGGGCGGGGCGGGGCAGGAGGAGCGGGCATGCGCAGAACCTCCGTGCGTGCGTCGGGAGCGCCTCTCCTCGAGCGTCGCGACGCCTCTGCGTGTGCATGCCCTGTCGCCATCTTGGACCCTTCGGCTGCTCTCAGGTACTGCGGTTTTCCTTCCTTGCCGTTTCCGTAGCCTCAGCCTTAGTTTCCCTTAAGCCAGTGCAGCGGTGGGCGTAGGTAGATGGATTGTTGAGGGCAGAAGAAGGGAGGCTGTAGGTTTGTTTCCGGTAAAAGTGTGGGTCCTTTTCCCCGTGAGAGGAGCATGGGATTTGGAGTCTGGGGGACCCGGGTTCCAGTGCTGGTTCTGTCGCGTTCGGTGGGGATGGTGTGAGCGCGCTAGCTCACCTCTGTCAGGATCGAAGCACCTTGTAGGCTTGTCGTGAAATTTAAAATAACCGATCAGGACGCTTGGAATAGAGTGTGTTAGCATCACAGAGTGCAAGCCTGTAGTGCTCGTCGCACGGCAGGCTGGTAAATCGAGAGAGGAGGTGTTGGGGCAAAGAATAGTGGCTTTAATCGGAATGCCAGCAGCCCGAGAAGATGGTGGGCCGGTAGAACCATCTTCCCTGAGGTAGAATTCAAGCTTCTTTTGTACTAAAGGCGGGGAGGAGGTGTGACTGGTATTACAAACTTCTTGCAGCTGTTCACAAAGGTCTGGTCACAGTGTAAACCTCCAACAGGACAATTGTTATTCTCTGTTCTGCAACTCTTTGTTGACACCTTTAAAGGTCAAGCCTGGGAGGCAAAACCTTGGGAATAGGCTGTCATGTGTGTTTCAGGCTCTAGGCAACATCCCTTTACAGAGATGCAGAGCCAGCGTGATTAAGACAGGAAACAAAGCACAACGGTTAGAGCTAAAGGAATAGATACAACGTGGAGTCAGGTTGGTTCTCTGTTAACATTAGTTGTAGGTTTTCCCTAAAGGACAAGCATTACCGTGACTCTACGTCCCCCTTAAAAGCTTCCTCACTTCCTGTCACCCACCCTTGTCACTTTGCTCTAACCCAAACTCATCTCTCCCCAAAGACTCAGCCTTTCTGCTTCTGAGGTGAGACAGGCATCCTTGCTTCTCTTTGCTCCTTCTCGATTCAAGTGGAAAACAGTCCAGTTTGAATCTGATGCCTTTAGACAAAGCCACCGTCTCCCCCCATTGCTGTGTCATAAATTGATAGCACTGCCCTCATTTCCCCACGGTTGGGTTCCTGCTCGCTGTGACTCTCCCCCAGCGTTGCTCCCGTCTTAACACGTGGCCCTTTCAATAGACACATAAGTGATCCTTCATCAACCTGGCCTCTGGGCCCCTTGAACCTTCCTCCTCTGCTGACCTTTTCGCCCTTCCTATCTTCACCACCCCTTCCCATGCTGTTCCCAGTCCTTGCATTACCAGACCACGCCCTGGTGATCCAATTCCAGGCACCTCTTTCTCAGACCCTACTCCTGTCTTTCCGGCTCACTGTCCCCAGCAGCCCCCTACCACAAGCCTGTGACCCTGCTGGGACCTGCAGTCCGTTGATCCTGCCGCCTGCCCTCTGTCCATCCTCCACACCCACGTCCTTCCCCCCTTACCCAGCTCAAGTGCTCCATCATTATCATCACGGCCTCTGTCTCGCTTTGTCGTACGTCTTTGGCAAAACCATGTATCTGGTGAACTCCAACTCCCTGCCTACCGTATACCCGCCCTCGTGAAGCTGAGCAGAAATGTCTAGACTTCGTGTCTAGTCTTGCTATGTCCTATCCTTTTCCTCACTCGTCAGGCTCCTACCCCCACATTGCATGCAAAAGAAAGAGTTGTCAACGTCACCAGTGGCCTCTACTTGTCTGAATCACATGGCCATGTTTCAGTCTTTTTCCTGCTTGACCTGTGAGCAGCCTTTGGCACAGCTCATGGTGACCCCGTCCTCCTGGAAGCACTTTCTTCACTTGGCTTTCAGGTCACCAGTCTTCTGGTTTCCTCCTCTCACCATCGCCATTTCTTCTATTTCCCCTGTTGGTACCGCCCCCGCTTCTTGCTAACTTGCTAACATTGGAAAGCCCTTGGGCTCATTCCTTGGGCATCTTCTCTGTATATACTCAGTTCCTTGGGGGGCACTCATTCCCTCTCAGAATCTTATGAATCATCTCATCTACCTCTACCAGCTTTGTTATCTCCAGACTTTTCTTCTCTGAGCTCCCAACTGCCAAATCCGATGCCTATTCCGTGTCCCCACTTCGAAGTTCAGTAGATTTATCAAATGCTAACGTGTCCAAGAACCTACTCCCAATTCTTCCCACAAGAACTTAACTCCACCGTTATTCTTCCCCACGTCAGCTATGGCGGTTCCCTTCTTCCTGTTGCCCAAGTCCCAAACCTTGGAATCATCCTGACTCCTTTTTACTCACACGACTAATCCATTAAGAAATCATTTTGTCTGAGCCTTCAAAATTTATGTAGAATTGGACCATTTCTTACTATCTCCTCTACTCTGCCCTGTGCCAAGCCACTCTCTTCTGTATTATAGCAATAACTTGCTAGCCAATCTCTTTTTCCACTTTTGCGCCCAAGAGTCTATTCTCAACTCAGTAGCTGGAGCGATCCTATTAAAAAAGATGTCAGACCATGTTGGTCCTTTGCTCACAACCCTTCAATGATTTACATTCCTCAGAGTAAAAATCAAAATCCCGCAGACAGGGCTGCATGTGATCTGACCCCTTTTACTCACCCCTACTCTTCTTGCCAATCCTGTCCCAGTTTCACTGACCTCCACACTGCTCCTTGATCACACTAGGCATGCTCCCACCTCAGGGCCTTTGCACTGGCTGTTCCTTCTACCCTCAATATACTTCCCCCAAGGGTCTGCACAACACTCTCCCTATCCTCCCCAGTCTTTGTTCAGATGTTACCTTCTCCATGAGATCTGCACCAATCACTCTATTTACCATTACATCACTTCCAGCCCACCTGTTTCATTTTTTTTCACAGAACTTATGGTTTACTGACTGTCTCTTCCCTAGAATATAAACTTCATCAAGTCAGGAATCTTCATCTGTTTTGTTCACTGATGTACCTTCCAAGCACCTAGAACAGTGCTAGCATGTGGTAGACTCTTGATAGATATTCATTGAGAATATTCATTTCATAGAAAGTTCATATTCACTATTTTTCTATCACTGAAAGCCCTCCAAAATGCACCCAAGCCCACCTGCCACTTTTTCTTCAGACAACATATATTTCAGTTATTCTCTGAACCTCTATTGAGTGCTTCCTGTATGCCAGACCCTGGGGAGGACTGTGGGTATAAGATACAGTCCCTACCCTTCAGATCCTAGAAAAATTCTTGTTCATCCCCTCTGCCCTGTTAGGCCTCCTGCCATGGGTCCAAGGGGTCCTTTCTTAACATGAATGTGAGTAGAGCTCAATTTGTGACACTTTATCTCTCGGCACCCCCTGTTCACCTGCTGTTGTAAGTTCGCAGTTTAGTGATTGCTTCCAGACAGACCAGGCAAGGATCATTCTCTTGGCTTCATATGCTGGGTCCAGGCCTTCTATCTCATAGCCACATGGACTCACTGGTCGCATATGGAAACCAACCAACCATTTAAGTCCGTGTTTTCTTTTCAGTCTTTGCTAGGTAGCTCCTTATCACATTTCCTGATCTTCTGTTTTTCTTTCTAGTATTCCCTTTCTATTAGTTGTGAACTTTTGACAGGCAGAGGTTCCTAGTGAGTTGCACGAATTACAACTTTTTAAGTTGCTAATGGTAGAAACCTCAATTTAAATCAGCTCAGAAAGTTGAAGAGCAGCCTGATGCAGGAGCTCAAATGATGTCATAGGACTTGGTTTTTCCTCCATCTATAAACCCTCTCTTCCCCATATTGACCATATTCGAAGGCTCCATATGGTAGCAAGTTGGCCACCAATTGTTCCAGACTCGTAGAGAGAGAAAGCTTCTCTTCCTCAAAATGTCCAGATAGAAGACTTTGGCCTGACTCTTATTGGCTCAGATTTGTTCACATATCTACCTCTGGATCTGGAGATGAATACTAACAGAAGAGGGGCTATGTTCAGTGGCCAAAACCCACTCAGGTTCACCCTACAGATAGATTCAAGATCCTCAACTTGGCTTGCTTCTTTAAAATGCCCTCTCAGGCCACCTGTAGACAGAGGGTCATGCTTACCTGCATCTGTCCTGTTTTTTGCCTCTTGGCGTTTGTGACAGTTTCACCCGTTGATGAGGAAGGGATTCCTGCCCTAGGGTTGTGGGGGTGGCTGTACACGTAACACTGGACAGATGAGACGGCCTGCAGGTTATTAGCACAGATACTCACAGTCCAGAGGAGGGAGATGCTGTGCCAGGCAGGGCCACGTGGGGGCTTGCACGTGGGAACAGAGCAAATGAACAGGGGCTGTGGGAGGCAAGCTTTGTACTATCGAGAGGGTGTGGTGCCCACTGGTTCCTGTGGGGGGATGGGATCGGCTTGCATGAATATTCCACTGGCTGGAACTGAAGCCCACTCCTCAGGGATGGGCGGCGGCCATGCCTGGTCCCCTTGATAAGCAGGGCTGCTGGACTAGGGGCCTTAGCGGCAGGAGCACAGTGGGCAGGGAAACTGTGGATAGGCTATTCGAGGCCCTCCCGATTTTACCAGATGCCAAGGCAATACATAATGTTGGTTATTAATAATTAGGTCTTACAGAACAGGGACCTGCAAAAGGTGGTATGTAGCTCTCTCGACCTTTCTCAGAATAGTCTTTAGGGTTTCAGAAGTTGCCTGCCTTTCTTTTCTGTACACGTCTGTCCCAGGTTGTCATCCCCATCCTGGCCAATGAGAAGAATCACCTAGACTGGCCCCACGTGGTTTGCCAAGATGTCCAGCGACATGCCCACAGCCTCCAACGTGACCTCTTGGTTCTCCTTGCACAAGCAAAGGGGAAAACTTTGCTGCCTCTTCCAGTCGGCTCAGAAAAAATGGGGTTTGTGGATTCTGAAAGTGAGACCGCGTAAGTACCACCGGGCTGGCCATATGGGCCTCAGAGATGTGGGAGATGCTGGTTTATCTGAGTGTTGTCTTTACGACTTTTCTGTTCCTGACTCTGCATATCTCTTTGTTCTGCACACAAGCCCACTGTTTGCCAGCATCCTCAGACTGTATGTTTTGTGCTGATGACTACCCTCGCCCCAGTCCGTCTGCCGGACGTCTTTTAAGGCTGTCACGCAACATGGCCTTTTTTCTGCTCAGAACTATTTCAGGGCTGAGAGTAGCCAGGCTGATTTCAGTGTTTCGCTTATCAGGACAGTGTCTCGCTTATCAGGACAGTGTCATCATTGGCAAAGACCCAGGTCCGGTCTGGGAGACAGCATGCCTCTTCCCAGCATTTACCCAGCACACACTGTCACTGTCCAGACCCTCCTCCCCCAGCAGCTGGAGAATTTTTTCAGGTCCTGGGGATTTTTTTCCAAGCAGAAACAAATCTGGCTTTGTTGAGGCTTGAGGTCCATGCCTCCTGTGCCTGGGAAGACATTAAAGCCTCATCCTCTTCTCCATGTAAGAGTGATACCAACTATCAGCTTCCACTTACCATTCCAGGTTTTCTTCTGTCCTGTGGGGATTCTTTTCTTTTTCATTCAAGCCAGGCTATATATCTAAATGCTATTTTTTAATCGTCTTCTATCCAGCATTTCTATATGTTTGTGGCAACAGGCCATCTTCCTACATGTGCTTGGTCTGCGATATTGCCGGGAGTCTCCAAATGTATTATGTCATCATTGTGTATTCAGGGCCCATGATTTTATCTGAAGAATAAGTAATGCATGGGATAGCAATGTACTTTATAATGAGTTTTTGCTGTTGGAAGTAATTTGCTACATATATAATTAGAAGCAATTTCCCGGTTAACTGTAAAACTTACTGTGGTTTAATAAAAATACACAATTTTCAAAATAAATAAATTCAAATTACCCTTTTCCTATTCCTTTTCTATTTTAACATAATAACATTCACTGTGTGTGTATATAATCATTGCTGAGTTTGTCTCCCTTTGTTCAAATTTGATAAGTTCCCAAAAGGCTGGATCGTATTTCAGGGAGGTGAGTATCTCCTCCCTTTAATACCGTCCATAATCACTTGTGCCATATCATTGCTCAGCAAATATGAATTTAATTAGATTAAGTGAAGGTAGGTTTCTGGCATGAAAATGCAAATGACAGATTCTCTTTCTTTGTCACCCATGTCCTGGGTTCTTGGCATGAACTATTGTCAGTTCAGACTTGGTGAAAAGGCAACCAAAATGTATTTTTGATTTTTAATCCCTTCCAAACATCCTTAGTTAGTTAGTTTATTTAGAAGGTGTATGGGGGGAATGCATGGGGATTGCATTCTTCATTAGAAAAGTGAGGACAAAGGATAGTAATGTTTGGATGTCTGATAGCTTGCCATGTGGAGGAGAAAGTAACCTAGTTCCTCTTACTGCAGAGGTCAGAACTAAGACCAAACGAGGGACTGGCAGGGCGATAGACGTGGTTCAAAGTAGAGACAACCTGTCTCCCAGGGAGAGCTGATCTGAGGAATGTGCTGCCTTGTCAAGTAGGGAGCTGGCTGGCATTGGTGGGACTCAAGCAAGGGTTGGGTGACCATTTGGATGTTTTCTGTCCAGTGTATTCCTGCACTGACAGAAGGACTTGATAGGATTCGGAGTTCTTAAACTAGCCTTCAGAATATTGGCGAGCCTCTGAATCTTGAATAATTGTGTATGAATAACTGTATACACACATGCATAAGCAGCTTGTCTGAGGAGAAGATCTGTACTTTTCACTGACTACTCGGTAGAGCCTGTTATCCAACAAAAGTTAAGAGTGTTTGGACTGGGTTTCTCTGGTGGTGCAGTGGTTGGGAGTCCGCCTGCCGATGCAGGGTACACAGGTTCGTGCCCCGGTCCGGGAAGATCCCACATGCCGCAGAGCGGCTGGGCCCGTGAGCCATGGCCGCTGAGTCTGCGCGTCCAGAGCCTGTGCTCCGCAGCGGGAGAGGCCACAACAGTGAGAGGCCCGTGTACCACAAAAAAAAAAAAAAGAGTGCTTGGACTAAGTGGAATTTCCCACCTGTTTTTAAAAGATTTGGGATTCTGTTTTGGGGGACACCCAGAGTTAAGCTATTTCCAATGTCCCAGGAGATTTGTTGTGTCTTTCACAGCTTGGATTCTATGGATAAGTCAGTCATGTATGCCATTGAGTCTGCAGTGATCCAGTGGAGCCATCAAGTCCAGGTGGTTCTCAAGAGAGAGTCTTCCCAGCCTCTCCTACAGGGGGAGAATCCCACCCCACAGGTGGAGTTGGAGTTCTGGAAGAGCAGGTAGGCACAGGCTCAAACCCTGGGGAGCAGATGTCTCTCAGAGGATAATGGGCTGGGGGAGGCAGCCATTGAGTCTGGTCCCACCCCCAGGCATCTCTCATCACCCCTGGAGCAGACAGCTTGATGTCATTTGGGTCAATGCAGTTCTTCTGTGCACTGGGAGTTGACACTTTCCCCAAGGTTCAATAGTCATGCCTCGTTTCTTGAGCTACCGTCAGTGTATCTTCTGGCATTTCTTCAAAGGCTCTTTCAATTACATGTAAAATTAATTAACTCTCTTTCATATTTTCTACTGTCTACTCCCTTCTCCTTGGGCAGTCAGTATGCACACATTTTTTGTAGGATCTGGAGAAAGAGAGGGGTTTTGGCAGTTCACCACTGAACGGCGTCTCCTAGGTTCCAGGCGGTCATTAGTCCATTGTCCACTGTGTCTTAACCCCACAGGTTCCCGAAAGACCTAATTATTGCTCTTGCTTATTCCCCCTCTTCCTCTCCATTTCCCTGCTCCTATTTATCATTGTGCTGATTAATCTTTTACTCAAAAGGAGACAGACAGGTGTTTGAGGCAGGTGTCCCTGTCCTTGCATGTCATGTGACCAGGCATGCCTGTAGGGCTCCAGTCCCACTTGCACCCCGTGCTGAGATGCCCCATCCTCTTGCCTGGTTTCTGATCATTCTGCTGACCTACTGCGGGGCCCTCCTCCAGCAGCCTTACCCTGACACCTCTCTCACCCCACCCCAAACCTGCCTGCAAGAGCCAGTGACCTCCAGCTGCCAAGCTTTTGAGCCACCAGATGGTCACAGCAGTGTTCCCTGCTGCTACCTCCTGGAGCTGCCCCTCTGAACCTGTGTTCCAGACTCAGGCTTTGGTCCTCACTGTTCTGGGAACAGAGGCCTCTGCGGAAGCACCCTGAGGCAGGCTTCCTCTCTCTATCTGAGGGTGGGTCATCGCAGCGTGACTTGTGTTCCTGATGTTCACCTGGGTTCACTCTTCTCCTGGTGCTGCAGGTCTGAGGATCTGGAATACATTTATAATCAACTGAGAACGATAAAGGTGAGGGGCATGGCGGGGCTTCTGGACAAGCTTCAGAGCAGCTACTTCCCAGCTTTCCAAGCCATGTTCAGAGATGTGGTAGCAGGTGAGGACCCGCAAGTATTTTCATAAATTGACTCAAATTTCGTATTTATGCTGAATTATCTTCCTCTCTGATCTCAGCAGCTTCCAGTCCTTATAGCCTCCAACCTGAGACAGTCTAGCACAGAGGCAAGAAGGCCAAATGTAGAGGCAGGGAAGCAGCTGCCCTGTGCTCTGTCTGCATTTCCAGCGCTTTGTGCCCTTGACAGAGTCGCCTCACCTCTCTGAGCTTTCGAGTGTGCCATGGAACAGCGCACACACTTCCCACCTGCTTCCCTGGGCTGCTGTAAGGTGGGGTAGGCGGAAGTTCCTTACTGACTCTACCGCACTGGCAAATGCGCTTTGTGATCCCCCACCTCTGCAATTTACCTCCTTCCACCCCCTGGCTCTTCGGGAAGTCTCTGTTCCATTTCTAGCTCCATTCTGCCTTTTTTGCGCCTGTCAGATGGGACTGCAATATCCTGGCCATCTGAGCACCAGACAAGATCGGCCCTTGTCAAAACTGCAAATCTAGCAAAGTCTATAATTAGAAAGAGGTAAAATTTTTAGGGCTCCCTGTCTCCTCATCAGTGCACTTTACTTCTTTCCTTTCTCGTATCACAACTCCTCCCAGCTCTTCAGTATTGTAGGTCAGAATGTGCTTTTAAAGGTGTTTGCAATTTCATATAATTTAAGCTTAACCCAAGCAGTGATTTTCAAACACTTTTTCTCTATCAGAACTTTCCTTCAATGCAATCTCCTGTGTGAGTCCAAAATTTAAAACTTGCCAAGGTGTATTTGCTCTACTAAAGAGGGAGTGTCCTGTGTCCAGAGCCCATTGATGGATCCCCTGTCCCACCTTCTCCCACAGGGTTTGGAAACCACTCAGATAAAGGAATGAAAGTTCCAGTGGTGGAGTTTCTTACATGTGCTTTATAACAGAGAAGAACTGGCTTAAGTAGCTGGTCTTTGAGGTCCTTCCGGGCCCTAAAATCTCATCCCGGAGGCTGCTCTGCCAGCATCTAGAGCTGGCTTGGAATGGGGTCCCTGTTGGGGTCTCAGTTTATTGCTTCTGTGAGAGATTTTGTGTGCCAGAGGAATCAACTGTTATTCCCAATTTACACTCCAATTCAAATGAGATAGTGTCCCCAAAAGTGATATGTGTACCAGTGCTGGTGTGAGAGATGGTTGTGGGAGATGTATGGACAGGTGTATTTTAAAATGTGCTAACGAGTAACATTTTTGGGCACATGGTACAAGTTTTCCATTTATAGTAGAGATTTAAAGTTTTCATTTTATATGATTTTATTTAGGCTAAAATGGGAGTCAATTTAGAGAAAAGTATGAAGTAATGCTACAGGTTGTAGGCAGTCATGACAAATATCATAAAGGAGGTATGCAAAGGACTGAAATTTGAGGCTCTGAAATAAAACATATAGTAAAAGTATATTTATGAGTTGGTTATTTAGAGCCCCAAATGTATTTTTCACGTTAATAGGTTAATAGAGTACAGTCATTCACATTGATTAATAGTTATAAAAGATTCGGTTCTCCAGGCCAGCTTCTAAAAGTTGTTTGCAGAAGAGTATAGGACAGCAATGAAAAGAAGTTAGAAACAACAATATCATCATAGTAGTCCCAGAGAAACACCACTGTAAAAATAGAAATCCTTGAAATATATAACTCAATCCCGATGATGGAAGAAAAGAAATTTTGATTAGAGTTGCCAGGTAGAGACTTGGTCAGAAATATTGGTGGGGTCTATGGAGAATAAAAATATTTTAGAAGCTTTCAACTGATTTTCTCATTTCAGAGCATCTGTCTTTATTCTGCACAGATATACTATGTGCATTGTTCTTATCAGTCACAATCAGGGTAGTTCTTTGGCTTACAGATGGATGGAAGAGAAGGAGAGGAAAAGAGAGAGTCCTGGATTAGTGGGCACGTGGGAAGTAAAGAAGGAGGTTAAAAGGATGTAGGCAAATGTGTGGGAGCAAGATTGTCTGAAGTGGAATTGACTGGGCAACGAAGAACCTTGGAAACCGGAAGTAAAGATACACTGGAGGGGAAAGGACCAGGGCAGTAAAGACTAAGTGGGGAGTTCTCGCCTCTGGCCACTAGGGAACAGGGTCGGCACAGTACGGCCCAGTTGCCAGTCCAGGATATTTGTAGGCGGATGTGTGTGGAGAGAAGTAAAGGCCAGGGGTTCTCTGGAGCTGATGTGGACTGGCTCACAGTTTCTCAAGAGAGCCCACTGTACGCAACCCTTTTCAAAGCGCCCTCCCTAGCACTCGATGACTGCAAGTTAGTAGCCTGAGATCAGACATGGTGGGAAGATTGGGAGTATTTACACCCCAGAAACTGGCAAATGCTAAAGACTTTTGAGATCAAGGCTTTTGTCCCAGAAGGGCTTGTTGTTAAAGATTTATCAGCAAACCACACATATCCCTGTGCAGCTGGGGTTTATGTTTGAATTTTGTTTTGTTTTGTTTTGTTCTGGTCGTGCTGTGCAGCTTGTGGGATCTTAGGTCCCCAGCCAGGGATTGAACCCAGGCCCCCTGCAATGGAAGCATGGAGTCCTAACCACTGGACCTCCAGGGAAGTCCCTATATTTGCATTTTTTTAAAGCTGTGTGCCTAACTCTGTTCATCTCTGACTTCATTTGGCTTGTGAGCCAAGGTGATTGCACCCTGGAATAGATGAGCTGGCCCTCAAACGTTGAGCTCTTAAAAATCAGGGACATGCCTATTTGTATGATTAAAGGAGATTTTGCTTATTAAAAAATATAACATAAAAAGGAAGCTCCTCTGGCACAATGGTCTCAGTTTCTCTTCCCTCGAGGCCCATGTGAAAGCCTGAGCGTGTGCTCATTGGAGTGGCTGTTGGATTCTGACTCCCCCCACCCCACAGTGGTTCTGATACTTCCATCAGCTCCCCCATTTAAGAATCGCTGCTCTAATCAATTTACCATGACATCTGACTTTCAAATATTGGATTCACATAGTCCTTCCCACAAGTCCATTTGGGATATAAAGTACACCTCTCAAACTCCTGTGTGTAGTGAGCCCCACAGCCATCAAGCCAGGGCTTCAACATGATAAGCTTGGGGTATAATCTTCCTTTTACTCAGCTGAGCAGGGGTGGCCGATTCACAGTCTAGGCAAGTTATTTAGATCTTAATGTCTTTCCTTATAAAGTGGAGTAGTAAAGCTACCTCACAGGGTTTTCTATGAGTTGGTATATGTCTCGTGAGTTGGACAGTGCCTGGCATATTGAAACTGCTTACTAAATACAGTAATATATATATATTTTGAGTTTCCTTTAGGATAAATGCAGAGCTTCATCCACATAATATAACCCAAGACCATCTGCTGTCACATGACAGTGCCTGGTTATCTGCCCAGGAAAGAACCAGCCTTTATAAACCCTCCCTTCCCGTTCAGTTTGTTCAGTGGACTTTTGCATTCCCTGTAAGTGGCTCTGCAGAATTAGTGCCCAGAGCTACTGGTTTTCCTAGTTTCCCCTCTCAGCCACCACAGGATGGCTGGTGGAAGCTGCTCTCTTTCCTTGCCTGCATTCAAAGGAAATGGCAGGAGATTTCCCGTCTTTGAATACCAGCAGAACCTTTCCATAATCATCCTGGGCTATTTCTCTATTCCCTGTGACTTCTCCTCTGTAAGAGCTTCATGAGATTCTTTATTAGCAAATACTTATCAGAGACATTACCATGTATGGAACGCCTGCTTTAGTCCAGGCACTGAGCTAGCTGTATATGAAGATTCTGTGTGTGCTGCCCTCGGACCTTCACGAGAAACCTTTAAATTAGTTACTGTTCAGCCTGTTGTTGAGGTTCAGAGAGGTTAAACATGCCCAAAGTCATACATTTGGTGTATCAGCATTTGAAGGCAGATCTCTCTGACTCTAAAACCTGTCCTCTGTCATCTGTCTTGTATTGCCTTGGAGTTAACAGCAGCAAAGGAAACAGCAAACAGTTACTGAGCGTCTTCTACATGCAGAGCACCAGACTGGGGCTGGGAGGGCCAGGAAGAGGTCCAGATACAGGACTTTTATAAGAGAGCCTCCTCAGACCACTATCCCAGCTGCCCAGGCTCTTCTGTTTTCAGTGTTTCCTCAAAAGAGCTACAAAGTTTTCAGGGACCAGCCCTCTCTGCTCCCTTAGTGCAGGAAGAGATCGCAACCATTGCTTTGCAGATCCTTCACTCCCAGGCCCCAGGGCTTCGCTCCGTGGGTGTGAGCCTCAAGCCAGGAAGGTGACCATCGTCTCCAATTCCTTCCAGCTCTGATGGAAGCGCGGGACATCCACACGCACCTGGTGCCGCTGCACCGCCACCTGGAAACGCTCGAGAGCCTGGAGTTTCCTGAGGTGAAGCCACGGCTGTGGCCTCTGCTGCACGTGGTCTGCCTGATCTGGGCCACGTGTGAGCTGTACCGCTGCCCTGGGCGCCTGATGGTGCTGCTTCAGGAGATCTGCAACCTTCTGGTCCAGCAGGTTTGCGCCCAGGATTCCCCAACCTCTCGCTGGATGGCTCCGAGTCATGAGAAGAATAAAGTGTCCATTGTTCTCAGGGCAGGGAAATAATTAGGGTCCAAAGGGTTCTCAGACTTGAATTGTTTTATCATCACAGCCAGTAACTCACAAAGGTGTTCTCAGTCCTGCTGGGATCCTTGGGAGGACCCGGGTCAGGCGCAGGGTTGGGGTGGTAAATTTCAACCTCCTTAAGGATCTTAATGGCCTGGTATTAGGTCAGTAGCAAAGCCCAGCAGCTAAGAATGCTGCCTCTGGAGTCAGGTGTCCCTGTGCCACATCCCGCATCACTACTTGTCAGCTGTATGTGCCTGGATGAGTCTCTCACCTGCCCTGTGCCTCACTCTCCCTCTGTGCAAGGGTGGGAAGAAGAGGACCTGCCTCGGAGAGTTGCTGGGTGGCTGTGAGGCTCCAGTGTGATCCTGTATGGCAAGGCTCACATCATGCCCCCACGTGCTAAGAACTCACTGCCCGTGAGCTATGTAGAAACAGCTTCTTGGCTCACACGCTCTATGCTCCTTAGGGACCCATGTAGCACCAACCAGGGCAGCGTAAACCTTGAGGAGGGCACCTGTAAACAGAATGAGGCCTTTAACAAGGTTTGGGTGATCAGCCCCCCAGATTGGCTCACATCTGTGGAGCACATTGAAGGCTACAAAGTGCTGTGACATCCCCGTCATTTGTGCCTGAACCCTGCGAGGTGGGCAGGGAGAACCTTGTTAATTTACTATTATTATTTAACGATGAGGGCTACAGCTCAGGGAGTTTAACTGAGTCACCAAAGGTCACCCAACCCAGGACCGGAAGCTAATTGTTTGACTCCTAGACCAGTGATGTTCCATCACTGCATGTTTTGTCAGCCAGGACTCTTACGATTGAAAGTCTAAGAAAACCCAACCCAAACTAGCATCAACAAAAAGATAACCTATTGGCTCATTTATCTCAGAAGTCCAAGGAAAGGTTGGCTTCAGCCCCGGGTTACAATGAGGCCTGGATGAGGTCACCAGGACCCAGTTATTTTGGCCCCTCCCTGTGGTGGTGAAGATAGCTGTCCAGTGGATTCAGACTCACAGCTTTCCAGGTTCAAGCCTCTGGTTCAAAGAATTTGTGCACTCGAATTATTTACTATAGAAAGCCAATGAGTCACAACGAAACACCTGGAAAGGACACCCGCCCAGCCCCAGCTAGCCCAAGGAAAGTCTCACTGTTTCCTTGTCTCTGGTTGGTCACTTTCAATCACTGACTATGGCTTGAACCCAGGTTCCAGTCTACCTGTGGAACTGAGGATGGGGTCCGACGTTTCCTATATTAGGCTTCTGAAAAACGTTGGTTGGGCAGTTACTCAGTTGAGAGCTGTGGGCTGGGCAGAGTTGTGGGCCGTCCTGTACCTGTAGCCAGGCTTAGTGCCACTAACCTGTCTGCCCTCCAGGCCTCTAATTATCTCAGCCCAGAAGACCTCCTGAGAAGTGAGGTGGAAGAAAGTCAGAGAAAACTGCAAGTGGTCGTGGACACCTTGAGCTTCTTCAAGCTGGTGTTTCAGGACAGAAGGGAGAATCTCCATTCTTACTTCAAAGAGAGCCAGGAAGTCCGGGAGTGGGATTTCCAGTCCTCTGTGGTCTTCGTGCGATTGGATGGCTTCCTGGGGCGACTGGGCATGGTGCAGGTGAGTGTTCTCGTTCCTGTCAGGCCCCCGGCTCCATGCAGGAGGGAGCCATCCAGGGATCCAGAAAGTAACAGCCATAACAAAGAATGAAGTCATGCCATTCGCAGCAACATGCAGGGACCTAGAGATTATCATAGGAAGTGAAGTAAATCAGACAGAGAAAGACAAATATGTGATATCATTTACATGTGGAATCTAAAAGAAATCGTACAAATGAACTTATTTACACAGCAGAAATAGACCCAGGGACATAGAAAACAAACTCGTGGTTAACAAAGGGTGGGGGGAGGGATAAATTAGGAGTTTGGGATGAACATACACGCACTACTATACATAAAATAAATAATCAACAAGGACCTACTGTACAGCACAGGGAACTCTGCTCAATATGTTGTAATAACCTATATGGAAAAAAATCTGAAAAAGAATGGATATATGTATAACAATCACTTTGCTGTACACCCGAAACTAACACAACATTGTAAATCAGCTGTACTTCAATTTTTTAAAAAAGTGTAGTATTTAAGATTTCAAAAAAGAAAAGTGAGGAAGAAACCTGAACATTTATCAAATGAATTAATTTTTTTTTATTTACTTATTTATTTGGTTGCACCAGGTCTTAGTTGTGGCAGGTGGGCTTCTTAGTTGTGGCACGTGAACTCTTAGTTGCATCATGCATGTGGGATCTAGTTCCCTGACCAGGGAACGAACCTGGGCCCCCAGCATTGGGAGTGTGGAGTCTTATCCACTGCATCACCAGAGAAGTCCCCAAATGAATTAATTTTTAAGACTAGCTGCCTTTCAAGATGTAAGTGGAAATCCTATTTTATTCTCTAATGGCAATTAAGTTTTATCTCCTTTTCATTACATTTTGTGTATGGAGAATGCACTAAGAGAATTATAATGTATCTGCAATTCCCATGCTGTATTATTAGATCAAAACTTGGCCTTTCTTTTCTTTATTCCATGTTTGTGTCTGCCTATAGGATGACCAAATGAAAAATGAAAAAGTAAAAAACAAAAAACAGAGTAAGAAAAGGTCCAAGACAACATGGTGGTTGCCCCACCCCCCACTCCCCATTGGCTGGAAAAACCCATGATTCAACAACTATTTTGATTGGTCATCATGTAATGGTAGTTTTACCGTACTAGAAGTTTAGGAAGTTCTGATCATAGACTCAGAAAGAAGGCCGAAGGAATCAATCGACAAATACAGTTGTTTTTCAAATTACCCATAATCTTCTTGCTAGAAATCTCATGCAAAATACCAGCGAGCTGATGGGATGCAGCTGGCCATTCCCACAAAGCCACTGCTTTGAACTCTACTCTCCCACCCTCAAGGTTGCTCTGAAAACTACAAGACTAGCATGAATCCCTGTGCAAAAGAAATACGACTTTTGCTCAAAGTTGTGGCTCCTCTCCAGCAGTTGTTTAAAAGTTAATACGAATGTTAGTTTAAGGACCAAGGTGAGAAAGCATAAGGCTTTCTCTTTTGATTGTTTTAGAGTTTAGTGTGGTTAACAGGTGTTTTCACACTTTGCAACTCTGTATTTACTGATTGAACTTTGCAGGGAGAGTAGTGGGCATAATAAAACAAAATAAATACTTGTCCTAAAACTAATTTGGGAAATTCAGGGTCAAGTTCAAGATTAAGACAATAGCAGTCAGGACTGAGAAGGAATCAGAATCATGTTTCTAGCCATGATCAGCAGAGATTTGGGAAAAAGAGAGGGGCTATATTGGGGGAGGCTGTGATAAGTGGCACAAACCATGGGATTATGAGGATAGGAGAGAGTGAAATTGAATCTGTTCATTCCAACTCAAAAAGCATCGGTCCAGCACTGCCATGCACCAGGCACCATGCACCAGGCACTGAGCTGGGACCTGGAGGTAGGACGGTGGCTGGGGTACAGCTTTGCTTGTAAGAAGCCCATGGACCAGTAGCCATGGCCCAGGAGAAGATAGAGACAGATGGAGGAGATCCAGGGATGCAAAGACACAGAATCAGGAAGTTTCACTGAGGCGTATTAAGTGCCATGAAAAAAGCAAAATTGGCGTGTTATTAGGAGCAAGAAGGAGGGGTTTCTAACCTAGAGAAGGTCTGAGAAGGTGGGAGCACAAGAGGAAATGAATTTCAGAACTGGAGTAGGAATTCTCCAGGGAACGAAGACGGGAGAGGGAATAGGGACAGACAAAATGTATAAGCGAGAAAGCGAGACGAAAGGCTCACCTTAAATCCTTCACCGGGATCACAGAGAGTATAAATAATTGATATCTAGCTTTATCCTAAATGGATCCTTTTTCCGCAGCCGTTTCTACCGTGGCTCTTGACGAGCAGCCTCCCCTCTCCTCCCCCTCCACTCCGTCCCTTCCTCTCCGGCACCAGCCCCTTTGCTCTCGTTCAGCCAGAGGTGACAGACACTCTCCTGCTGCACCCTGCCCCTGGCCGCCAGGGTGAACGCGGCAGACAACTGCCTTTACTGTGTGCAGGCTGTCCAGCCTTGAGAGTGGTCCTCACCCGGAGGCCAGGAAGCAACACTCAGCTCTGCAAGGCTGTTGGGCTGCGCTCGGCGCTGCACACATGCTAATGATGGGACTTTGCATATAGACAGCTCTCCTAACGCTGGGGCGCCTAATCTGCTGGGTTTATTCAGTAAAAATAAGCAGCCTAGGCCGCCAGTCTCCCTGGAGTCATTACCCTCACAATAGTCTGCTCTCAGGCTGCTTTTTCTTTCTGAATCAAGGGCACAGGTGCATAAAAAGAAGTTGCCCCAGTTTAATTAGAAGATGAGTTGAGTGTCACCCGCTCTGTCTTCCTGCTCCTTCCCCTCTTCCATTTTCGGTCCCTGGCTCTGCTTCACTCCTCTGCTCTCAGGCCAAATTCCACCACTGCTTTTCTCCACCGATTTCGCCTCGACTCCCTTTCCCTCTTCCTTCCCTTTCTGCTGGTCTCCCTTTCCCTTCCCTGCTTTCCTCCCTCTCTGTCAGTTTCTCTTGGCTCTTTGTGCACCCTACATTACCTGATTCTCCCTTTTCCCATGGCTGCTCCTTTCCCTTGTCCTGGTATTTCTCCCCTTTCATCTTTTGTCTCCCAGACACTTGCTCAGACTCACCCCCTGGCCCCCAGCTCCCTCGTCTCTTCCCCTCTCAGCTCAGTGCAGTGGGACACAGACTTATCGATCTGCTCCAGGCATATTTCATGTTGCCCTTTAGTTAACATTCTGTGTATCTCTGTGATGGATGCCTGTTTGAAATGAGATTAATCTACTGCTCTCCAGCAAGAATTAGCATGAACCCGGCCTTATACATCTTGCCATTCTGTACACTTTGTGGCCCCCGAGATGTTAATAAAATGACATCAGCACGTTTCCCTCTCTGCCTGCTCGTGTCCAGGGTTAAGTTGTTTAGGGCTGGTTTTTAGTCTTCATCGCTCGCTCTCCTTTTTTTCCCTCTGATTTGTGTGGCTTTTTTCCTTTTGCTCTTTTGCTCTTGCTCTTTGAAACAAGAAAGTTTTATTGTGCCGATTGATGCTTCCCCTCTGGGCACCTGCTAAGTGAAGGTGGGGGCAGGGCCTGCTTGGCCGGAGGTGCTGTCTGCCTGCAGGTCTGTCTGCAGCAGCGTGGAGTAATTGCCTTCGCCGCAAACCGCGGTCCTCCTCCTCCTCCTCTTCCTGCTCCTCTCCATCCCCATGACGCAGCTCATCTCTTAGCGTGCCAGCCCTTGGGAGGGAAAGGAAGGATAGACCAAGAAAGAACTAACAACTTTCAATAGCCTGTCTCGTGCCAGAACTGCAGCCTTAAAACCTTCGTAAGAGCTGGATATAAGAACCTTTATTTTAACAAATGAGCACCATTAAGTTTGACACATAAATGAACTTGCCCAAAGTCACAGGCTCAGCGAGGTTTACCTGGGATTGGTACCCGGTACCCAGGGGAACAGGGTTCCAAGTATTGTCTTTCCACCAAACTCAGCCATCTCCCAGCGATTCTAAAGGTCTCTTCCCCTCCCTCCCTCCCTCCCTCCCTCCTCCCTCCCTTTTGAGGGTCCCACACTGGTTTTGTGGTTTTCTTCTGTCCTGACACACTCTATCCTGCATTTGCACACACTATTTTTACCACATGATTTCTAAGTCTTTTTTTCTGAATAAGTCATTTGGGTAAAATTATAATTCCCATTCCATGAAAGGGCCTTACTAAGGAAATCCCAAAAGTATATAAAATCTTTGCAATTTGAAGCAACAGTCAAAAATCAAAGGGGAAGAGAGTCTTCAGCTGCCTCTTGATTCCTACCCTCACCCTGCCTTCCTGCTCCATGCTTCAGTGCGCATGCACTCACACACACACATTAAACGCACACACATTATACACACCATACTCACAGAGACGCACACAGCGATACACGTACATACACACATTATACACCACACTCATCCATACAGACACTGCACATATGCACGCAACACTACACATACACACTGCACATATGCACACAACGCTACACATACATACACATTACATACCACACTCATCCATACAGACACTGCACATATGCACTCAACACATACCACATACATACATACATACACACACATACACACATACATACATACACATACATACACACACCACACTCACACATACCACACATATTGTGCGTACACAGACAGTCACACACTACACACACGGACATACATACACTGTGCACACAACACCGCATACGACACATGGACACATCACACAGAGAGTTCATTTTTGTGTCATAATATTGCAGATTCTGCAGGTGCCCTGTCTATGTTTCTCCCCGAAGCCTCTTCCCTCAAACAATGTAGTAAGTAAGCTTTCTTTCATTGTCAAATTGCTGTAAAGCTGTGATTCACTTGGAGACAAGATGATTTCCTGCTGAGGCTTCATGCGCGGTGATTAGCGGGCAGATACGTAATAGCGGGCAGATACGTAATAAACTGACCGAATCTACAGCGCTTTTCCTTTGCTCTTTCCTCAGTCTCCAGCCCTTTCGCTGTCTCTTTTCATTTTGGCCTAATTGGGCCGCTTCCGTTTTAGCCAGGCCTGAGCCCTCGGTCACGTAGGACATTAGCCGCATGAGGTCGGCCTCCATCAGAAGGTGAAGAAAACTGTTTCCCAATGACCTTTGAGATTTTCATCTATGAATGTCTGCTTTGTGCTCGCCCTTAATGAATTCTGAAGGCATTTCTTTTAAGATGTCGGCCTCTCCCGAGAAGAGGCTTGCTGTTTGTGGGGTCACGGCACAGATGGAACCCACCCTCACCACCCTAGTAAAGGCTGCACAGTTTTTCGTTAGAATAGTAGCTGGCCGGTCCAGCCAGCTGCCTGGGACCCCATGCTCTATGTAGCTTCCGTCTCTAAAAGGAGTGTCTGTGTGTTAGCTATTATACATCTCTCAGCCACCAACCTGATCTAATGACACCAGGGTAATGAAGATTAATTACTGCACCTACCGTTTATTGAAGTTGTACAAAGGCACTTCCGCTGTAATTCTAACCTATTTGCAGGTTAGGAAGAGGAAGCTTAGAAAAATCAAATGTCTTGCTTTAAGTCTCACAGCTGGTTAATGGCAGACCAGGGCTGTGTGAACCCAGGGATCTGTGCCGTACCCTACACTCTTTCCACGATGCCCTCTGTCCTACCACCGAACTTGCCATTTTCAGCCTGTATATAGCGTAATGAATTTCGTGTGTCTACAACGATGATGGTTAAAAATGGATATTTTAAAAATATACTTTAAACCTCTTATTGGTTTAATGGCCTTTTTTTTTGGTGAGGACTTCTAAATAAACAAGAAAAGAGCTTACATTTAAATATTTTAAGAATCAAAGATACAGTCACTGTGATTACTATAAATCTGTTACTACGGTGGTAAGACAACTTCCCACCTGATGCACTAATCTTCTTCACAATACCTCCGTAATGTCAAACTTCTAAAATCCACCCAGAGATGGAGAGCTCACTACCTCTCTTAGCAGCCCAGTCTATGGTTGGGCCTTTCAGGCATGAGATGGTTCTGTTTTATGGAGTGGAACCACATGAAATTGCTATTTCTTGTAGGTCAGAATGGTCAAGTATAAGAAATTGTATAAGTTCAACCTACAACTTGACACCAAATCTCCTGGGTCGCATTTACTCATTTGCCTTAGTTTTGCCCTCAGAGCAGGACCGTGCAAGGTTCTGCCTTGCATTTGACCAAAGCCCTTCAAACATTTAAAGACACAGTTTGGCCTTGCTTTCTAATTCTCTGCTCTTGTCTAATTCTCCTTATTTTCTCCAATTGCTCTGAATCCAATGTTCCTAGAGTCTCTACCACCCTGTCACCTTCTCCTGGAGGTGCTGTCGCTAAGTCAAAGGTCAAAGATCACGTCTTCATTCATTCAGTAAATATTTCTTCAGCATCTGGGAGCCTTCCAGGGACTGAAAATACACCTCTGGGGTGTTTACAACCTACTGAGAAAGATGGATAGAAAATAATGTAATATAATCCCAAATAGTGTATTATAATGCCAGAGTATCATAAGAGTTCTAAAGAAAGCTTACTCAGGGGAAGGGCATAGAGAGTGCAGGAGAAAAGTGGGGTGGGAGGTTCTTTTTATTGGGGGCGGGGTAAGGAAAGGTTTAAGACCTGGAGTTGAACCCTAAATAAATGTATTGCCCATCGTGTGTTTGTTAAGTAAAGCAAAGTAAATATCCATTGTTTTGGGTGACCAGAGTTTCTCCAAAAATAGAATGATTATGTAAGAATTCTTCTAATACCTATGATTTGCCTGTTAGATTGGAGATAAAACACCTTGCAGTGACCACCCAGGACCATGCTTCAAGAATTCTTGAGAAATAAAATAGTATAACAAAATCATCATCTAGTTTTCCGATGTAATCAAATGCATCGAGATGCATCTGCCTTAATTTTACAATGGTTAGAAGGGAGGGGATATGGGGATATATGTATACATGTAGGTGGTTCACTTTGTTATACAGCAGAAACTAACACAACATTATAAAGCAATTATACTTCAATAAAGATGTTAAAAAATAAATAAAATGGTTAGAGGGTATTTCCTAAAAGTTGAAATTGACATCCACAGAATTATGAAAAATGGGGACCCAGGTGACACTCCACTGCACAAATATGTTTCTCCTATCACACTGACAGCAACTAAGCACTTTTTGAATGACTTGAATTACTATTTAAGTCTATTTCATTTAAATCAAATTGACTGCTGTTTTCAAAGTTGAACGTGTGTTTAAATAAAGACTGCCCCATTTCCCCAGTGTTGGCAAGATCTCCTGGTTTGGGTGTATGTCTTCCTTCCCTTGGCTGGTTCTTCCTCCTCCTCTCCTCTCCCACTTCAGCCACCTGCTCACGGCCATGCCTGAACACAGCTGAGCAAAAAGTGTTCTTAGATGGCTGCCCAAGGCTGCATGGATGGGCACCCACCTGGCAACACGGGGGGAAGTCAGCCACTTCTCAGCACTTCCCAGTGTCTCTGTCTCTGCTGCTGGACTTGGTGTCCCAGCGACAGGAAGGAGACAGGCAGCCCTCTGCTAGCCTAATGGGTCAGCCCATAGCGGTGGCCAGTGGCAGTGGGAATTCCCTGAAATGGTGCCAGGGCCTGCTGGGTTTCCAGCCTCATGTCAGTGTTCCCTTTTCTTTACTTTCAAACCTCCTCTGGATAGAGAGCCGGCTCCCAGGGGTCCACACCACATGTTTGCCAAAATGACACAAAGGTACCTTAATTTCCCTCTTTCCTGCTGAAGAGGTGAGCACACAGATTGGAAGGGATAACAGGGAGAATGTCTTGGTTTGGAGGTTTTGTGATTTTCGATGGGTTCTAATGAGAGGTAAGTACAGTCTGTCACATTAGACGTGTCCTGAAGGTTTCCATCCTATCAGAGATGAAGCGTCTTCGATAGACTCGGGCAGGGTCCTGTCTTCCCCAGGGCTCTAGGTTGTATTGTCACCTGTCACTTAATCCTGAGCACAGCTGGGCCACTGCCACATCAACAGTGACAGTAATGCACACTCGCTGCCTATTTACTGTGTGCCCGGCACTGGCCTACATCCTAAGCCCGCATTGACTTGATTCACTCTCACTATTACTGTCCCAACACAGAGCTGTCCTCGCCCACCACCACCCAGCCGGCCACAGGGTCTACCGCAGCATGTACGCCCGTTAAGGGCGCCCTGCAGATGTCTTTTCTTAGCAGAAGTCATTGGTGAGAATGTTGGTGCCACCTCTGAGCTTGTCCTCCGGACTGTTTGGAGGATCCACTTTCCTGTCGATATCCTCCAAAATACCTGTCATTCTAGAACCACATAACATGGTTCATTTGAAATTAATTTTTTAAATAGGTATAAAGCCACCAGCCATGTAGATAATGTTATTATTATATTTTATTTATTAGAGAACACGGAAAGAGGCTGAAGCATAAATTTGATTTGTGTGTGTATGTTAATTTTATTTATCGGAATTTTCTCTTCGTTATCAAGTCTCACCAAGAGTTATTTATACCAACCCGATCTAATAATAAGGTTACAAAACTAATCAGGCTTCACATTTTCCTAAGCAGTCACCCACCCCCATATAATTTCCAGCCCTTCCCATACTAATTTGAGTGTCATCTGATGTTGTTATCATCATCATTATTATTTTAACTCTATTGCAAATTGTCTTTATAGGATCTTCTGAAGACAACTTTGGATTTCCACAAATTGGGAAAGCTTGAGTTTAGTGGCATCAGAGGGAGTGCTCTGAGCCAGCAGGCCCAGCGGATGTACAACGAGTTTCAAGAGATGTACAGGGTCTTCTCAGAGTCTTCCTATGACTGCTTGGACCCTCAAAGCATGGTAGAGCTTGGAAGAGCTAACTTGCAAGTTTGTCTCTTTCTCAGATGCCTGTAGCCTGTAGGGTCTGGGTATTTACTTGCATTTTCCCTGTGCATTTTCTTTGGCTCTGTGGTCCCCATGGTTTTATCAGCAGAGACCACTCTTAATTATTCTTTGTGTCAGGAGAAAGATCAGGGGCGGGCCTCTTCCAACTGCTGACTTCTCCAAGCAGATGATATGCAGGGTTTCAGAGATGCTGAGGTGGGGATGGGATGATGGTGGAGGCTGTGGCTGCCCTGCAGCTCCCAAAGCTTTAAGCTTTGAGCAGTGACTGCTAGGTGAAGGCCAGGCACACTTGGGCAGAATTTCATTAGTGGTCTGGGGAGGGGTGAGTGACGCAGTAGCCTAGTTTTCCATTCAGACCCTGGTTCCCAAGGAAATACTTAGGATGAGGAAAGGGCTAGAGCTGCATCTTCCAGGATCGGGACACAGGGGCCCATATCTAACCTATAGCTCAGGAGAGCTGAGACCTGTGAGTCCAAGCCTGCAGGAAACAGAAAGAAGCAAAAGAGTCAGTACAGAAGTAGGGAATGGAGTTCCCTGAGAAGGGAATGGCTGAACTGCTGGAGAAGGAATTTTGAGAGTATTTGAGGGAAAAGGAGAGAGAAATTCAGCAAGAATCTGCTCTGAGCATCTTCCAATGTCTAGGGGGATCTTAACTGGCCAAACCCAGGAAATGTCACTTTCTAAAAATTCCATTAGTCTAAAGTAAAAAAGAAAGAGTTGGAGTACAAAGCAAGATATATACCATATGTTTGCTACCGTGTGATAAAACAAAGCAAAACAAAATCCTATGCACAGGGAAACATATTACAATGCTAATATGGTTGGGTTTGGGAAGTAGAAAAATACTACTACATTTTCCTACTTTTCTTTGTCTTTTCATAAAAATATGCATAGCTACTGTAAGGCAATAATAAGAAATAACCATTCCACAAATTAGAGATTTGAGTTAACAAAGTTTCTCTGAAAATTGCTACATTTGAAGAAAGGGCACACTTTGGGTTGCCAGATAAAATACAATAATTGGGACATGCTTATAAAAAAATTCACTATTGATCTGAAATTATATTTAACTGGGTGTCTTGTATTTTTATTTGCTGAATTTGGCAACCTTAGGAACAATAGCTAGCCGCTGTCTTAAGCAATTAAAGTGTAGTTAGAAGAAATAGTGTATACTAGTTTAATTAGCTTACTTTCCTCCTAATGGCCAGATCAGTTTGCTTACACTGAAAAAAATAGGATTTTCACTTGGTGGGGGGAAGGGAAGTAGGGGGTAATGATGGAATAGCCCCATTGCTGAGGCGGCTTTTGGAGTGGCCTGAGGTGGCAGGTGAGAGAAGGGGCTTCAGGGTCTGGAAGGTGGGGCCCAGACAGGAGGGACAGCGTAGCAACCTCACATCCAGCTCTCTGCACCATTTTGCCTAGAGTGTCTAGGCAAAAAATGCTGCAGTAATAGGGTAGCTATCTACATGGATAAACACTAAGGCACGCCATGGTGAACTGTGGAAAGTTAAAATAAGTCCGTGGCATAACCGATTTGAGTACACATGTTCATAGTAAAGAGCACAGCAGGATGGGCCTTCAGAATATCATGTTTCCTTACATCTATGTGATGTCTCTTCAGGAATTTGAAAATGTTGTCTCTGAGTTTAATCAGAGAGTAGAAGACCTTGACCGGAGACTGGGGACTGTCTTTATTCAGGCCTTTGATGATGCCCCTGGTTTGGAGCACGCCTTCAAGGTTTGTAAAGTAGGGGAGCCACCCCCATGCTTTATTCTCCCCGCCCTCTTCCAACTGTTTTGTTCCTGCAGAGAGGAATTGTTCCTGTTAGAGCAGTATTGTGGGTGTCACAGGGCAAGGGAGTGTGCAGAACTGGGCTTCTCAAGTTGACAGCTAATGCTTTTCTGCAAACAGGATGATGTAAAAATGCTTTGTAAGTGAGTTTCTTCTGGAGTGCTTTCTTTGGGCCTTATCAGTAGAGTACCCATTGAAAGTGAAGAAGCCTGCTGTGGTCACCATCCTAAATCCATGGCTCTGCAACACCGCGGCTGTTTAACCGCTGCCGTCAGGTTGGTTCAGGCTGGAGCAAACCATTCAAGCACAAGTAACTGGAGTAAGAATACGCCGGCCCTAGCCCTGTGCTGCCTAGATCAGACGGTACGCAAATGCGCAGGAGGAGGAGGTTTAGGACGATGAGTAGGTAAACGTCTACAGAAATGAGAGATCTGGGTTGTGAGACCTGAAGACTTAGTGGAACAGAACAGACCTTCCATAAACTGAGACAACACTTATTCTGTAGAGCCTGAAGGTTTAGAAACAGGACTCATCAGGTTACAAGGAGGCAGAGTTTAGCCAAGTAGAGGAAAGAGGTTTCTGTTAATGCTATTTAAAGATGGAATAAACTTCCTTGAGATGTAGGTAAGTTTCCAGGAACTGAACATGTCCAAATGTAGACTGGGTGATTGGTGGGACAATTGCAGAAGAGGCTTAAACCCAGGATGTGTGAAACCATGCTGTTCTAGAACACTGGGCATATATATATTTAACTCATTCAAGAATATACATATGTATTCTTTAATAAATACCTACTACTCTGTAACTCAGGAAGAGTTTTAGAATTTCTCTCCAAGTATTTAATTCCAAGAGAAGGGCTTATATGTGTCTATAAAATAATCCCTTTTGCCATTAACTGTCATGGCTAATTGGGATGTTACCACTCATAACTGGTGAAGCTGGAACCGCATTTCTGCCTTGAGGATGTCCAGCTCTATCCCTCCCATAAATCCCTGTGCACCATGGATTTCAAGGCGTCTTCAAGTGTCTCACATATACTCTGAAGTTGCTCTGTCTTTGACATCATGGTGTCTTTGCTACTTGTCTACAGTCTCCCTTAAAAATGTCATCTGCCCAGGAAGGTGCTTTCGGGGGTCTTACTGTTGCTCTTCTGATGATCCCCACCATGACAGCATCTACATTTATGCCAAGGGCATATCTGTCTGGGTTCCAAACACCCCAGTCTTTGCATTTTGTGGTGGAGAAGGGTTCTGAGCAGAAGCAGCGAGAGACCTTTCCAACTTTGCACACCCTTTGCTACCAAGTCCTGAAGCAACACTGCTCATACCCGGAGTCTCAAAGGGCTCTCACGGAGCAGACTCTTCTTCTTTGGGCTCCAACACCTCTTCTCAACAAGGCTACCCACCCAGTCTGTGCAACCTTGTAGGAAAACCATAACCATTCGGTCCCTTCTGCCTCCTTGGTTTTCTCTTTTTGGTCATCCCACCAACAAGAAATCAAAGCCCTTCCCTCCTCCTTCAGCCAAAACAAAAGCTTCCAATGTATATAATTTCGTGCAAAGAAGTGCCTTTTCAGGCTGGGGAAGTAGGGACCCCTGAGTCCAGATACCCCTGTTACTGCTGTAAGACCATTCAACCACTAGGTATGCCTCATGGACATGGCCAGAAGGGGTATGTCCAGGTCAGAGAACCTGAGTCCGAGGGTGTGGGCTGGCTGCAGAGGTCCCTCAGCCCACACCTCTGTACCTCTCAGCAGGATGTGTGAGCCAGAACTCGGTGGAGACCTGCTCTCTTGTGCCTCCAAGGAGGGACAGCTACTTCCTGCTGTCTGCAGAGATCTTGGTGATTTTGGGTTGGAAGACTGGGTGGTCCTAGGAGTCATGTATTGTTATATCCTAAATATAACTGGAGTCTTCCACGACCTTGTCTCAGGGTAGCATGAGGATCAGAGAAACAGTCCAGCAACCAGGAGGTGATTAAAAGCATTTCACATTCTGATCCCGCTGCTCCCACCAAGGGGTTAGGGCAGTTGTGATGCACAAGAAACATCTGCAAAGTATCCTTGCAATCACTGCCTTCTGGGGGCAACTGCTCCCTGAAACTCTTTTCTTGGTCCCCACTCTCAAATTTTAGCCCTCCCGATTCTCCCCAACACCCAGCCTATTAGCTTCATTTTTCTTCTCCGTCATCACCCTCCATATCTGCATTAGGTCTTTATGATGTACATCAGCTTACCCTTTCTGACATCTTTCATTTTCTCGTTGTTTTACCCTCTACCCAGGTTCTTACAACACGGCAGGGTCTGGTATGTCATTCAGCACACAGGAATCCCTCCTTCAGAAACAAAGACCAGAGGGACAGACTATGAATATTCTGCTGATTCATAATTACCCATCCAGTTGCACAGTAACGGTTTTTGACCCTCTTACATTTGTGGACAGACATATTAAGGAAAAACCAGGATACAAGATTAATGTAACCTTGGAAAAGTTGAATCTGTGACTTTTTCCCTTCTTTTCTGCCTCTGTAGCTGTTAGACATAGCAGGAAACCTCCTGGAGAGACCACTGGTAGCACAGGACACATCTGATAAATACCTGGTGCTCATCCGCATGTTCAGTGAGGACCTGGATGCCGTGAGGATGATCTACAGTCACCATGTCCAGGAGGAGGTGGAGCACGGTAAGCTTGTTGTCACATTAGAATGAGGGACGTCTGTTACCAGAAAGGGTGCCACTCTTCTGTATTTGTTACACGTCTGCTGCGAATCCAGGGCATTCTCCGAGAGCACAACCTTCTTGCTTGAAATTCTAAACTTGGGTGATTGAAGAGTTCACTGAACTGTGCATTTCCCTGTGTCTAGGGCAGGATTGGCAGACTGACCCAGAGCAGTGAAGTCCTGACCACTGCCTGGGGTCAGTTTAGACCTCAGCGTAATGTGTGAGTTGACCCTCAATCAATGTCGCCACACTGATTAATCTTTAACATACCTCAATTCCATAGTAGATTTGTACATGCCTGAGAAAAGGTTCTTATCCCTTCCAATGCCTTATCAACCATGCTTTTGGAAGGAGGAACCAGCAGGAGCCTGACAAAGGGCAGTAACACACTGAGGTTACTGTAATTCTTAGATGCCCTGTCTTGTCTATTTCAAAGTCAAACACAAGTTCAGTTCAGCTTTGCAAATGTTTCTTGAGGCCTTGCTATATGCAAGGTAAATTTGTGGGCACCGCATGCAGAGGCAGGTCAGGATAAGGCAGAGAAAAATTAATCCTAACAGGTGGTTCTTCAAGGAACGCGATTGGCATGAACAGAGTTATAAAGAACTGTAGCAAAACAAGATGAATTGGGCTGGGAGGTGGGAGGAAGAGTTTATGGAGATGGTGGCCTTGAGCTTGACCCTGAAAGATGGGGAGATGGACAGCCAGGGAGAAGAGGCAATGGTCTTGGATGTAAAGGCAGGAAAGGGTGTGGAAGGTGACCAGTCGGACCTGCCTGAGCCAAACAAGGTATATAGAGGGAGATCAGGTCAGCCATGGAGTTTGGAGCCAGGTCATGAAGTGCTCTGAGTGCCCTGTTAGGGAATCTGGAATTCATCATAAAGGCAACAGGAAATTTTCCAAAGTTTTTAAGTAATGGCATAACAGGACCACTATTTCTATAAACAGGTTTTACAGTGAGGTCATTAAGAATGGCTTCCACTTAGGAAGTCATCCCAGAAAAATCTGTTGGCCTCAGCTTTATGAGGGACCATCCTCCTGACTTCTCACAGTGGGATGCAGAGTTTGAAAACTCAAACAAACACCTTCCGATGCATATTGAATTTCTGTTGTGCATAACAATTTATCACAACCTTAGTGGATTAAAACAACATCCATCTTTGAGCTCACAGTTGTGTAGGTCTGCAGCCCAGTTTGGTGTGCCTGCGTTCTTCACTCAGAATCTCAAGGCTGAAATCAGTCAACTGGGCCAAGTTCTCATCTGGGGTCTCTGGGGGAAAAGTCTACTTCCCAGCTCATTTTTGTCGGTAGAATCCAGTTCCTTGTGACTGCAGGACTGAGGTCTCTGTGTCTTTGTTGGCTGTCAGCCAGGGCCTGCTCTCAGAGATTAGAAGCCCTCCGGTCCCTAACCACATAGCCGCCCCATCTTCGAGCCAGTAATGGCATGTTGAATCCTTCTCATGCTTCAGATCCCTGACTTCCCCTTCTGCCAATAACCAGAGAAAACTCTTCTCTTCAAGGCCTCACCTGATTAAGTCAGGCCCACCCAGGGTCATCGCCCATTTGCCATATAATGTAACGTCATCACAGGAGTGATATCTCATCACATTCGGTTTCCACCTATACTTAAAGAGGGGAGACTCATGCAAGGGTGAGGGTCATTGGGTGTCATCTTAGAATTTTGCCTACCACGGAAGCCAAGTAGAAAATGACAGTGTTGGACCTGGGCTGAGTGTAAGGCATCAGGGAGTGGTGGGGTCCATGGTCAACTAAAGGACAAGACCAATATTCAGCTCCTACAGTTAGTTAGAACGGGGGCTGATGGTTGCCAGATTTCCCAGTTTTATCAGAGAAGCTGGAAACTGAGTTTTTTTTTAATGAAATCTTACAATTGTTAATTTTGACAACTGATTATAAGCAAACAAACCCACTGAATGGACTGAAGTAAGAATATCCAGGCTGTGCTAACTCTGGTCAAGGGCTTCGTAATCCACATGGCCTGTCTCATACATAATCTTACTGAATTCTCACAGAAACCCTGGAAGTTAAGTGAGGAAGATATTATCCCCATTTTATATATGAAAAACCTAAGTGCCTGAGAGATTAAGTTGTCTGTTTAAGGCAGTGTGTCTTTTTTTTTTTAAACATCTTTATTGGAGTATAATTGCTTTACAATTGTGTGTTAGTTTCTGCTTTATAACAAAGTGAATCAGTTATATATATACATATGTTCCAAGGCAGTGTGTCTTAACCCTGACTGTACAATTAGAATTATCCTGAGTGATTTCTAAAAATACTGATGACAAGGCCCCACACAGACCAATCAAATCAGAATGGCTTGGATGGGGCCCAGGCCTCAGTGTTTCTAGAAGAGCCCCAGGTGACACTGATGTGCAGCTGGGTTGAAAGTCACAGGTGTGCAGTCAGAAAGCCAGTGAGTGGCAGAGCTGGGCTGGGAATGGCTGTCCTCTGTTGCTGTTTAGTGTTCTTCCCAAGGGCACTCTTCCTTCCCCCTTAGCAGAACTCGGTGATGTCCCAGGAATTTCCATCTCAGTGTAAGCCCAGGGTGACTTTAGCAAGTGGAGGTGGATGAGGCAAAAAGTGCAGTAAGTGGTGGGAGGTGGGGGAGTGTTCATGAGTAGAGTGGGGCTCAGGCCTGGAGCCTCGCTTCAGTCTGCTGTGCCCTGTCCCCAGGCTTCTCCTCTGTGCATAAGAACATGCCTGCTGTGGCTGGGAGGCTCCGCTGGGCGCAGGAGCTGAGGCAGCGTATCCAGGGTCCCTTCGACAACTTCAGACGCATGACACACCCGTGAGTACCTCGTTGCTGAAAGGCAGGTTTGTTTCAGGCTTCTGCTCCCGCTCTGGACTTCAAGTATTGTAGCAACGCAACTCAGTTACTTGAGGCACAAAAATCATCTTCTTTTCTTTCCATTTCCAGCAATCAGCCAGTATCTTAGTCCGTTCAGGCTGCCGTAACAGAATACTATAGATGGTGTGACTTAAGAATATCAGAAATCTCTCTCTCACAGTTCTGGAGGCTGGGAAGTCCAAGGTCAAGGTGCTGGCAGATTTGGTGTCTGTTGAAGAGGACCTGCTTCCTGACTCACAGCTGGCTGTCTTCCCACTGTGTCCTCAGATGCGGCAGGAGGGACTCAGCAGCTGTCTGGGGTCTCTTTTATACGGGCACTCATCCCATTCATGAGTACTCCACCCTCATGACCTAATCACCTCCCAAGGCACCACCTTAGGCTTCAACATATGGATTTGGGGGAGACACAGACATTCAGTTCATAGCAACCAGGTAGTACTGGCCAAGCATTAATGAGATTGATACATTTGGATTGAAGAGTGGGTCCCTTGGTGTCAGGTGAGGCTTACTGGACACAGGCTGGCTCCTTTTGCTCCAGCAGAGTCCTTGTTTCCAGGGAAAAATGAGTCAGGGTTTTCAAGCTCTTTGGATTCCTCCACACATCTCCTCTGACACGATGGCTCTTTACTACCAAGGCTGCTGGAGAATAATGAAGCCCAGCGTTTCCTGAAATGTGGTGTGAGGGCCTCATGTATTAGAAACCCCAGGTGCTTGCTAATGGTGCAGATTACCAGCCCTCACCCCCCACCTACTAAATCCAGATCTCAGGGCAGGGTGGTGCCTGGGATCTGCTTCCTTGGCACACTCTCCCCATGATCCAACGGTGACCAGGTTTGGAAACTATTGGCCTGCTTCACAGCTGAGTCTGGAAGCCAAGCTAGTTAGAGGCATCTGGGCTGCTAGAGCGAGAGAAGAGCTGTTGCAATACCTTGTTGAGGATGCTGCCTGGGGAAGGGCAGGCTTTCTCTGACCCCTCTTTCTAAAGACTCCATCTTGTTGAAAACACCTGGCTTTGGCAAACACAACATGTTCAGAGCAGCATTATTTACAGTGGCCAAGACATGGAAACAACCTAAGCGTCCATTGATGGATGAATGGATGAAGATGTGAGATATATATATCACATATGTAATGGAATATTATTCAGCCATAAAAAAGAAGGAAATCCTGCCATTTGCAACATGGATGGACCTTGAGGGCATTATGCTAAGTGAAATAAGGCAGAGAGAGAAAGACAAATACTATATGGTCTCACTTATATCTGGAATCTGGAAATAAGATATAAAGCCAAACTCATAGTAAAAGAGATCAGATTTGTGGTTATCTGGTTATGGGGGGTGAGGTTTGAGGAGGGTGGGGGAAATGGATGAAGGTCAAACTTTACCAACTTCCAGTTAAAAGATAAATACTGAGGATGTCAAGTACCACGATGGCTGTAGTTAGCATGGCTGCATGGTATATATAAAAGTTGTTAAGTGAGTAGATCCTAAAAGTTCTCGTCACAAGAAAAAAGAAACATTTTTTTCATTTTTTTTGTATCTATATGAGATGATGGATGTTAACTAAACGCATTGTGATCATTTTACAGTATATGTAAGTCAAGTCATGTTCTACATCTTAAATTTACACAGTGCTGTACGTCAATTACTTCTCAATAAAACTGGAAACAATTTTTTTAAAAAAGACTAACCACTTTCAAAGGCCAGAAAGACAATGAAAGATAGCCCGGTTGTGGTCTGAAGGGAACCTCCACCACATCACCCCGTGTTGCCAAGAGGAAGAATGACTCAATGTGAGAAATCTCCCTACTGTGGGAGAGAAGCCGAAAATCTAGATTTACTTTAAAACCAGCAAGTATTCCTCTTTTCCTCAAACTCCGTACAAATCAAACAAACGTGCCCGTGAGTCAGACCTGCCCAGTGGGAGATCCGTCTGCAGTGTCTGCTCTGTCTGAGCGAGCTCTTCATTGTGCAGGTGAAGAAGCTGAGGCAGATAGAAATGAGGTGACCTGCCTGGAGTCCAAAGATAGCAAGGACAGAACTGGAACAGACGTCTGGGTCTCAGGGGTCCTCACCCAGAACTCTGCCAGGGGACCCCTCCCGCCCCAGCCATAGGAAGCTTGGCCCGGAGTCCAGCTGAGACCCCATCTTCTCAAACATGCCTCCCAGGGAGGGAGGGAGAAGATATGAGAATGGGCGGGGAGGGTGGCAGGGCTGCTGCTAGGAATGTGGCCTGCGGGAGCTGTCCTGGTCCAGCTCCCTGGAGCAGAGCTGAGGCAGCCTGCAGGAATTTACAGGGATGCTCTTGGGACCCGCGCCTGTGAGGGAGGGGGGAGGGATCGGGCAGAGGAGAAGCTGAGCTGCAGCACAGTTGCAAGTAGGCTTCAGCTCATCCGATGGGGAAGTCTGACCCTTTAGGGTTGCCTGGCCTTTGTACCCCACGTCAGCTGGTCGGTGGAAGTGGGCTGTGGGGCAGGGAGGGGCTTGACCCTGGGTGAAGAGGCAGCTCTGTTTGGCAGAGGCTGTTCTCAAAGAGGGAGGCAGCTATACTTCATCAGCCTTCCTGGTGGGGGAGATTGGGGGTGGGGGGTGGTCCCGAGAGGGTGTCTGAATGGCACCCCACCACGTCCTCCACAGTTCCCATGGAAGTTCCCGTTTGTTCTAAAAATGAATTCACATTCTCGTGTATACTCTGTGATATATTTATGAATTGGTTAGTGAAATGGTTTTGATTCCTCGCCATGAAGTGAAGTAGAACCTGCAGGGAGTTTGATGCACTTATTCCTGTGACTTCTCAAGCCTCCCAGGCAAGTCCCAGGGGCCGAGGTGCAGAAGCCACTCTCTCCTCTAGCCTCGTTCTTTTCCAGATAGAAACTGAGATCTGGGGTCAGGGCTTGTCCTCGCTGTCCTGCAGACACCTCTGCTCCTTCACGAGGAAAGGGGACCGAGCGACTGGGAAAAACTCCAGGAAATCCAGTGCTTTCTCTGCAGGTGTGAGGGCTTAAATCAAAGCTCGAAGCTCGGGGGAGCCTGTGAAGATTTAAAGAGCAAATGGATTTTAAAGAATCTTTGCAATAAGCTGCCTCGTTTTGCTAGCAGAACAAACAAGATCCTCCAACACAGTTAGTGTGAAGGTTTCTGAAAATTACAGATACTTCACCAACTTTCCCAGGAGCTGGACTCTTCATTTTGTGCTGTAAAGAAGTGTCAAAACCGGGGAGCAGGTGTGGGCAACGATGCCTCCGTGGTCCTCAGTGGACCCAGGGAAGCCTCCGAGCGTGTGTCTGCGCATGTGAGCATACAAGTGTGTGCGTGTGTGTGTGTGCATGTATGTGCGTTTTGTGTGCTCAAGTTTGGGGACATAAGAGGTGGGAGGGAACCTCATATAAATGTGGCAATGAGTAATGAGGCAGAATATTTCTCATCACGTGCCCTAGATGGATTTCAGAGAAGGGGAATATATATGTACATATTGTTACGTATATGACAATGTTTGTATCTGTGTGCGGGATGTATATATATATATATTGCTCTTTTATATATGCACTGTTATATACATATATACACATATATGTCATATAGTTTTTGTTATAATGTATAACGTTACATACAGTTTTGTTCTTGAATACAGAAAACTGCAACACCTAGAATTTTTCTTTCATGTCTCAATTTCCCTCCTGGTTTTTGAAGGACTTCATTTTACACGCGCAAGACTGGCTCAGCCAGGGTGAGGGGGTTGGCGGAGCCCTGGCGGGGAGAGGCTATCCTCCTGTCACCTGGGCGCTGACTGCATTTGGGAAAGTGCAGATGCCCTCTAGTGGCCGGTGGCAGATGTTCAGGAAGAAGAGTGCAGGCTCATTTAGGGGCCTTTGGAAACTTGCCGGGAAGCTATTCAGCCTCCTCTTTATAAGCTGCAGTTTGTTACTCAGATCATTATTTTCACTTCTTCTAATTCGATGTCATTTTTTTCCTCTCTTTTGTATGGGTAGTTGCATGGAATCTGCCGAAGGAAAGCGCATGATACAAAAATATGAAGAAATGCTCTCATTGTTGGAAAAGTAAGCAGTTTCCGGGACTAGATGGTTCTGCAAATGCAGAGCCCCCACCATGCCCTCTGCAATTCTGAGTTTGTGCACATTTCTCGGTGGCAGTGAAGTGTCGCTCTGTGTTTTATGTTATAACCACAATATCTGTGAGTACAGTGCTTCAGGGTTGCAAACAGCAGGTCTCCGGGGAATGCAGCTCTAGTCTGGAAATGAGCACTTTTCCAGTGCAGCTTTGTTGAGAACGTGAACTCGGCAGAGCTAGAAGTGGGGCGCTCCTCATGGCACCCCGAGATCAGTGTCATGGAAAATCTCAGCAGCTACTCGCTAAACAGAAATTGACAGTTGGTGCCGCACAAAGAGACAATAAGTTTAAAAAATACTTCCTGCATCCTTTGACAGAGAAAGCATAAGAATGAAGATTTTACATGGGTTCATAGTTGTTCCTTCTTTAAAGCTGCAGTCAGTCTTTTGGGGAAGCAGCGTCCAGACACAGTCTGTGTCTTGCCTTGTAATCTTCTCCTGATTCAGAAGAGGAGCACTGTACACATTATGATTATGATTATAGTTATGATCACACTTAGCATTGTGGAGACATCTTAGCTGGCAGCACCTCCACCTGCCAGGTCACCCAAGTTCTACCCTTTTGACTTCCCAAATATGAGCTTCAAATCTGTCCCCTCCTCTCTGCACCCACCACCCACATTTCACCAGAGACCAGAGCCTCTCGGGCCTGAACTGCTGCAGTGGCTTCCTAAGAGCCTCTCTGCTCTGGACCTGTGCCCCTCAGCGCCCACACTATCACCAAATCCCCTTTCCTTACATCCCCTGTAGGGGAGGCCTCTCAGTGTCTCCCACCAGCTCCTTTTTACCGTGACCCAAAACGTGCTCCCTGATGCCTGGGCCCTTGCCCTCTCCTCCCTCAGGTGCAATGTCTACTCACTCTCCCCAGCACACGATCTGCTGCTCCCTGCCTCAACCTTCGTCCACACTGCTGCTCCTGCCCGGAACACTCACTCCCCCTCACTGCCCAGCTGCTGCTCATCCTGAGACTCAGTCAAGCATCGCTTCAGCCCCTCCTCCGTGAGACCCTCCCTGCCATCCTCCTCACCACCCCCACCCACCCACCTACCTCTGCCATTCAAAGCCTAATGCCCAGTACATCTGCCTGGGATTGTACTTGCTGCATCCTCTGTTGACCCGTGGTTGCACCACTAGCTGCGTTTACCATAGGATGTTTATTCATCGTTTTATCTCCCAAGCCCAACACATCAATGTGTAATGACTGAACAGTGAATGTCCGTGAGCCACGTGAAGATTAGCCTGAGAACAAATCTTACCCAATAAATTCTTCCAACATTTACTAGGACTAATCACCACTTCCCTTATCCTCCCAGAAGATCGCATGGAGTCTCTCTTTCTGCTCTCCTCTGATTTAAGCTTTGCCACCTTTAGGAAATGAGGGGTTACCTGCAGGAGCTGACTTGCCCGGCTGAGTCAATGACTCTGACTTAAGAATGTATTCAGGTATTTCACTAATAGCATCTTCAGTTCCTGAGATATATGTATTAAAGATAGATAGATAGATGGATGGTTGGATTAGATAGATAGGTAGCTATAGAGATGTTATATATATACATATATAGCTATGTCATTTATGTTATATATATCTATATAGAGAGATGTATCTTCAGTTAATCATTGCCAGGCATTGGGGAGCTGGGAGGGTGCTCATGAGGTGACCGTCATCTCTGATCCTCACAGGTATGAGAGAAGACTCTACGAGGACTGGTGTCAAACAGTATCAGAGAAGTCGCAGTACAACCTTTCCCGGCCACTTCTGAAACGTGATCCAGAGACAAAGCAGATCACTGTCAACTTTAGCCCACAGGTAAGTCCAAAGGCAGTAACTTCCTCTTGGTTTCTGAAGAGTTTCATTTGACTCTGCTGATTTCAAAGGCAAAAAGTCTTTCTATAAGAGTATGCAAAAGCTGCTCAAAAGAACTTGCACCCTGGATTTCTTTTTTGGGATAAATCTTAGGGTGTAGTGTTTTCTTAAGTTGTCCACTGTTCACATTTTTCTCCAGGGTCAGCCAGTATATTTGCTTTGATTTTGCACAACAGAAAATATTGCAAAATATCACTTGGTACCATAGTGATACCGTTTGGTACCATAGTCAACCGGGCCTACCTTGAATACACACTGCGGGTGAAGGCTGTTGACTAGATGTTAGAGGGCCAACCAAGTGTAACCTGGTTCCTGACTTCCAAGAGCCCACAAGCTAGTTAGAAGCCGGAATCTCAACATGCAAAAGTCTAGTTTCATTAGGTAGCATATGATAAATCTCCAAGGAGTAGCTTTGGAAATGAGACTAGATTATTGGTTCTCAACCAAGGCAATTTTGTCCCAAAAATGGAGACATTTTTGGTTGTCAAACGTGAAGGGGTGCCAGTAGCACATGGTGTAAGTAGATACAAACTTCCTACAATGAACAGGACAGCACCCCACAGCAAAGAGGTTTTTGTCCCAAACTGTCAATGGTTCTGAGGTTGAGAAACCCTGCTTTAAATAGAAAGGGTAGAAAACCAGTGGGCTGTAGCAGCCATGGAAAGCTTAATGCTGGAGAAAACTATAACCAAAAGCAAGCCCACATCAGGATGTACATCATTCAGCTTAAAAATTGAAGAAAGGTATTGGCCACACCAAGCTAAAGGCAGTCTCCTTTCTGTCTCCTAAAGTTCTGTCTTGATGGCATCTTCCATAGGAATGTAGCATAGAAAGAGGTGAAAGCTAAGCTGACAGAATATTGGTTTCTTTAGAGATAATTCCAGTTTAAGTAGAACATCAATTCCCCCTAGAATAAAAGTCAACAAAGGGAGTTGGAGGCTTTGTTTCTTCACTTTGGCAAGACATGAGTCTGAGGTTGAACTCATTAAATCCTTGGAGTAATTTTATCAGCATTCGCTTTGAGCAATATTGAATATTAAATGCCCAAAGAGTTGAGTACCTGCATTACCAACTAGGCTGCAGTCCAGATGGTATAATT
This sequence comes from Leucopleurus acutus, assembly GCF_964270905.1. Taxonomy (NCBI): domain Eukaryota; kingdom Metazoa; phylum Chordata; class Mammalia; order Artiodactyla; family Delphinidae; genus Leucopleurus; species Leucopleurus acutus. The sequence continues at coordinate 55,033,011 of NC_139161.1, forward strand.
GTAGTAATTAAGTCCTTGGTGTAAGACAGTATTGAAGATGGGCCCTCGTCTATATGCTCCAAAGACAAGGTCTCTGTCTGCTTCCATGTGCAGCACATGGTGGGTGCTTTACAGGTGTTTGTAGGTGATAGAAGGGAAAGGAGGAAGAGGAAAGGGGTGAGAAAAGGAAAGTGGAGGGAGATACATACCTAAATTATAATGTGAGTCGGGGGAGACGACTACAAACACAACAAGTCAGAGAAGGGCTACAAATATCCCTTGGCTTCCAACCTCAAGCAAAGTGGCAACAGCTACGCTATGAAGAATGAACAGTAACACATCTGTCTTTCTAGAGGAACATGATCAAAGATTTGACCAGGATAAGAATTGTATGGGTTAAAAGCATACATACATATATATATATATATATATATATATATATATATATATATATATATATATATGTAGTAATATGTTATATAGTAAATAATTTATTTAAATTATTTAAAATTTTCTATTGTTGGACATTTAAATATTTTCTAGTTTTATCAATCTGTATTTCATTGATTCTAGGACACACACGGGTTTTTTATATCTTAATATCTCTGAAAATAGCATGTGTTTATAGTTAAATAAACCACATTTTTTTCTTCCTTAGGTGAAATACTAAAATATTTCTGAATCTGACATAAAATACTACTGATATAAAATACTACTGACATAAAATTTCTGACATAAAATACTACTGAATCTTACCATTAATGGCATCTTATATTTGGATAAAATATGTTATAAATAATGCTACAATAAGCATCTTTAGTTATTACTGCACCGTATTTCTTTGGGATAAATGCCTAGAAAGGGGATTGCTGGGCTAAAGGGTGCTCACATTTTGAGAGTTTTAGCGTATTTTATCAATTTGCTCTTCAGAAAGATGTAACTCAGGCATTCTCCTGCCAGCAAGATATCATTCATTTCTTCAAATCACTTCTAGCCTGTTGAACCAAAAAATATGTAATATCTCAATGTTGTTTTAATTTGCATTTATTTGACCACTAGTAACGTAGAAAGTTTTTCATGTGTTCATTGGACATTTATCTTTCTTCTCCTGTGAATTGCTTATTCATATCCGTTGCCCACTTTTGAGTGAAAGTGCTCTCTTTTCCTATGAATTTGTCAGACTATTTGTGATATATCTGTCAGATATTAAGAAATCTGCTGCAAGTATTTTTATCTGTTGAAGTGTGGCATTTTATTATGTGTATGATATTTTATGCATATAAATTTTATTTTCTGGTTGTACATTTGGAATGGTCTTCTCTACTTCAATATTATATAAATCGTCCACATTTTTTTCATTTTTTGTTTTCATTTTTTACATTTAAATTTTTAATATCTATCTTGCGCTTATTTCAATATAAACTCGGAGGCTAAGGTCATTTCCCTGCTAAAGGTTTAGCATTTGTCTTAACCCTGAGTAGGGTTATCTGGGCAGGAACGAAGAGCTGGCCCAGAGCCACTGGAAGAAGAGTTGGGAGCCCAGTTGTCTTTTCCTTCTCAGAGAAGATTTAAGGAACCAGTAGGAGCAGAAGTTGAGAAAGGACCCAGAAGGCCCTTGGGCCCCTGGGGTTTCCCAGTCCCGATCGATACGGCTGCTATTCGCTGCCACTGAACTACAGCCACTTATGTCGATTCTTTTCTCCAGCTGATTTCCGTGCTGAAAGAAATGAGTTATCTTCAACCTCAGCAGATGACGCACATCCCTGAGACAGCAGCAGCCATGTTCTCCTCCAGGGAATTCTATCGGCAGCTTGTGGCTAAATTGGAGTTGATGGCAAATTGGTACAACAAGGTTATGAAAACTCTGCTAGAGGTGGAATTTCCATTAGTGCAGGAAGAGCTGCGAAATATCGATCTCTGCCTGAGAGCTGCAGAGGAGACTCTGAGCTGGAAAACAGAAGGTAACAGGAGACCACCTGGGGTCTGGGGAAAGGTTGGAAGTCAAGATTCTAATAAAGTTGGTAGAACCTCACTTCATTCCCCGGTTAATCTGATCTGGGTTTGAAGCACGAGTCTGTCCTTTCAGATATGTGCCCGACGTAGAGAAGACAAGGAGGAACGGCGTCCCTCTTCCGCCTCCTCTGTGTGCCTGGGAGGTTTAGACAGCTTTGCTGCCACGCTCTGGGGAATTTTCATGAACTCTCTCGCAGTCTCCAGCATATACTGGGCACTCCATGGAGGAGGATTTTTACTACATTATCATTGTTACTTACTTTTCTTAACTGGACCATAAACATCTTAAATGAGGGAACTATGCATTTACTTTTCTTGTATCCTCCAGCGCAATTCAATAAACTTTCATTGACTGATTAACATGTATAGGACACCATGTGCAGGACTGTGAGGAGAATATGAAATACAGGGGATGTGACCCCTACCTTCAAAGAGCTCATAACCAAGGCCATAACCAGGGTCATGGTAAGGGGTGGCTTTTTGTTGCAACTAGGAAGGAAAAGGCTCTGATGATTACAAACTAACCTGTGCAGAAAAGTCTTATAAAACCCACAGGTATTAAATCCCTATGTTTCATAGCAACCAGACCTTTCGCTCTACCACTGTAAGCTATTTCAATTAATTCTGTCTCTTTTGGGGAACAGGCATTTGGGATTATGTCATTCAGATCACCAATAGTATTCATGATCTTGAACAAAGAGTTCAGAAAACAAAAGACAACGTGGAAGAGATTCAAAACATCATGAAAACATGGACGTCGCCAATATTTAAGAGAAAAGATGGGAAAAAGGAATGCCTTCTCTCCATGGATGATCAGCGTGATCGAATGGAAGAATATTACAGTCTTATCAAAGAATCTGGCTTTAAGATTCATGCCCTTGTGCAGGTAATAACCAGCCTCTCAGACACACATACCACCAGTACAGGGAAAGCATCATGAAGTGTGTTTGGGTGCTAGAAGTGATTTGGAAATTAGAACAATCAGTAGATGCTGTGTCTTCTGCAGTCAGGGATAGAAGTTAAAACTGATAGCAAAAGAGCTAAAACTAATGGATGGGGAGTATGTCAAGTCTCATTCTGGTATCAGTGTGTCAAAGTTAATACGATCTTAATAGTGACACCACTTAGTCGTCACACGACTTAACATCCCGCACCAAACCCCTAGGGGGTAGAAGGAGATGCCAAGGACAGAATCCTAATTTATCCACTGCACTAACCACCCCGAACTCGTCCACACAACCTAGTGTGACCCTGCAGCATCTTCCTCATAACCTAGCTCAGCAGAGCCTGGAGATATGCAAGATGACTGTGGTGTCCCTGATGCACTGGGTAAAGAGAAGGAAAAATGCAGAGTGCTACCCTTCATGCAGGAAGGCTCTGCCCTGCTTTGTGATCAGGGCAAACCTTGTGTCTCATCATCCAAGGCTGGATGAGGGAAAAGAGCTATAAATGGCCACCAGCTCCAGCCCTACTGAAGTAGCCGTGGGGTAGTTCTCCTGGGTTGATCTCATGCACAGAGTCAGTAATGAATCACAGTTGTTATCTTTGGGTTTTCTGTGGGTTGAAACACAATAAAATGTTGTACTTTTGACCTTTTAAATGTTCTTTATCTGTTTCCTAGCTTATTAATTTCTGTTCTTTATCATTTCTTTCTGGTTAATTTGGGGTTAGTTTGCTTCTCCTTTTTGTCTAGCCTATAAGGGTTGAAACTTAGAGTATTGATTTCAAGCCTTTCTTCCTTTCTAATGCAAGCATTTGATGATATAAATTTCCCTCTTAGCAGTGCTTCAGTTGCAATCACAAATTTGATCTGCCTCATTTTCATTATCATTCAGTTTTAATTATTTTTCTCTTGCGATTTGTTCTTCAACTCATTGGTCGTTTAGAAGTATGTTGTTTAATTTCCACATATTTAGGTCGTCTCTGGATAGCTTAATGAAATTGTTATCTAGTTTAATTCCATTATGGGCAGAGAAAATACTCTGTAAGATTTCATTTGTTTAGAATTCATCAAATCTTGTTCTGTGATGTAGAATGTGGTCTATGTTATTGGATGTTCCTTGTGCAATTGACAATGTTTATTCTTCCATTGTTGGGTGTGACGTTCTATAAAATATCAATTAGTTCAAAGTGGTTGATAGTATTGTTCAGATTGTCTATATGATTTCACAGTTTTTTTGTCTATTTGTTCTACCAGTTACTGAAGCTTAGAATGTTAAAATCTCCACCTATGATTTTGGGTTTGTCTGTTTTATCCTTTAGTTCTTTCAGATTTTTCATCAAGTATTTGAAGCTCTGTTAGTAGATGCAAACACATTTATAATTACTGTAACTTCCTGATGAATTGGCCATTTTATCACTATGAAATTATTTTTATTTCTAATAATACTCCCTTGTCTTGAAGTCTTTTTTTCTGATAATTCTATTGCCTTTCTTCCAGATTCACTATTCCTACTTTTTGCATTGTCCATCTTTTTCCACCCTTTCACATCCAACCTATTTGCTTCTTTGGATTCAAATTTCTTCTCTTATAGACAGCATATAGTAGAAACTTACTTTTCTATATCTAACAACTTTGCCTGTTAATTGAAATTTTTAGCTCATTACACTTAATGTAATCATTGATATGGTTGGATTTAGCACCACTGTTTTGCTATTTGTTTTCCATTGGCTTCATCTCTTTTTTGTTCCTCTGCTCTTCCTCTCCCACCTTCTTGTTATTAATTGTATATTTTCTAGTATTGTATTTTCATCTCTCAATTGGCATTTCAGCCTTTACCTTGTTGCATCACACTTGCAGTGGTTGTTCTAAGTTTTAGTAGGTCTCTTGAACCAATCACAATCTACTTAGAGTTTTCCCATGAAATACAGGAACCTAGCAACAATTCAAACCGCCCAGGAATCTTTTGTAGTGTTGGTGTGTGTGCATGTGTGTGTTTGTGTATAATATACCCCACAACAGAGTATTATAATTTTTTGTTTTAAAAGCTTTGGGGAAAATATTTATAGAGTTTTGTATTTACCCACATAGTCACCATTTCCAGATTTGTTTTTCCTTTCTGTAGAACTAAGTTACCATCTATGGTCATTTCTCTTCAGCCAGAAGAGCTTCCTCTAGTATGTCTTGCAGTTTAGGTCTGCTGATGACACGGTCTCTCAGTTTTTGTTTATCTGAAAATGTCCTTATTTCACCTTTGTTTTTGAAGAAGAGTTTCACAGAATATAAAATTCAGTGTAGACAGTTCTATTTTCCTTTCAGAAGTCATTTCATTGTCTTCTACCCTCTAAGGTTTCTGATGAGAAGCCAGTGTACTGTGTATCTTTGTTCCCCTTTTTTCTCAGGCTCCTTTTAATAGATTCTTTTCAAATAAATTCTTTGTATTTTTTTCCATTCAACTACGATGTGCCTAAGTAAGTTTTCTTTATATTCAGCCTGCTTGGAGTTTGTGAGGTTTTAAATCTGTTTTTCACCAAATTGGGGGGTGGTGGTGGTGGTTAATCAAATTACAACATTCTTGTCTAATAATTCCAACATCTATTTTATTTTCTGAGTCCTTTTTTTAATGTGAAGGAAGTTTATTTTTGTGTCACATAAGTCAAAGGAATAGGCATTCCAGGATTGGTGTGGCAGCTATTTTCTGAGTCTGTTCTTAGTGATTATTTTCTCTCTTGGTTATATGTCACATTTTCCTGCTTCTTCGCATGTCTAGTAATTTTTTATTATATTCTAGTCATGTTGGATGCCACTTTAGAATCTGGATGTTATTTCCCTTTAAAGAGTTTGTGGTTTTGTTTCGGAAGGCAGTTAACTCACTGGTGGGTCAGCTTGATCCTGTTGAAGCTTTATGTTAAGCTTCCTTAGGGAGAGTCTAAAGAGGCTTTGCTCTAGAATAGAGCTCTAATTCTAAAGCATTGCATTTCTGGAGTCTCAACTGAAGTCCTGGGTTATCTGTGAGGTCTTTTCATTATTTCTGATAGAACACAAACATCTTCCAGCACTATATGACCTTCACAAACTCCATTCAGCTTAGAGCCCCCAGTAACTGTTCTCTGCCAGGCCTTGCAGAATCTTGCCCTAAATATGTACAGCTTAATCCTCAGTCAGAGATTCAAAAGGACTCAGCAACCTCAGCAGTCCCAAACCCCCATTTCTGTCTTTTCTGCCCAGCAGGAACGATGCTCTAATTGAGGTCCACTTTCCTATGCCATGGTTTGGAAAGTGCCTCTAGGTAGAAAGCCAGGTAGTTGTGAAGCTCACCTTGAATATTTCCCTCTCTTAGGGATCACATCCAATTACCCAAAATAATTATTTCTTGTATCCCATTCTGTAGCTGTTTGTAGCAAAAGGGAAAGTCCAATCTCATTCCTCTGTCTTGGCTAGGATCAGAAACTTGAGCTATTTCTTGTTAGTTTACAGAAAATTCTGACACGTTTGCTCCTTGTACCATAGTAGATTTGAGGTGAAAGATATAGATAGCTATATTGATAGGGTGACAGTAGGAAAGAGATAAAACAACTCTACAAGGCAGTCATAAAAACTAAACTGTAGAAGCAAACAGACATACACATTTTAGTAACACCTAAGAGCAACTCTGGATTGTCACTGTGTTATGATTTGCATGACAACGGACTCTCATTAAATCTTTAATCTACTTAGGAAGGAAAGGTATAGGTAATACACTTTAGAAATTTTAGAGTTTTGACATTTAAAAGCAGAATCATGAGATTTACAATATGGCAGTGTTTCCTAAAGGGGTAAGCGTGAGTCACCTAGAAAATTTACTTTTGCAAAGTGGTAACCACGTTCTTTGAAGATGTAAGATAAATGGAAAGTTGCTATAAAAAGGCTGAATGATGAGTAAATGGGACATCTGTACTTGCCATACCACCAGGTCGGTGACTGTATCATGTAAAAGGAGAGAGAGAAAGCCTGTGCATTCCTTTCTGTGTGTACATTTTCTAATTCACTCAGTATGATAAAGGTTTTTAGTTAATTTTAAATGCCAACAACAAAACACTCCAGCTCATTTCTTTTTTTAAATTTATTTTATAGAAGTATAGTTGATTTACAATGTTGTGTTAATTTCTGCTGGACAGCAAAGTGATTCTGTTATATATATTAATATATATATTCTTTTTCATATTCTTTTCCATTATGGTTTATTACAGGATATTGTAGTTCCCTGTGCTATACAGTAGGACCTTGCTGTTCATCCATCCCATATAGAATAGCTTGCATCTGTTTATCCCAAACTCCCAATCTATCCCTCTGCCACCCACTTCCCTCTTGGCAGCCACAAGTCTGTTCTCTATGTCTGTGAGTCTCTTCCTGTTTCATAGATATAATCATTTGTGTCGTATTTTAGATTCCACATATAAGTGATATCATATGCTTTTGTCTCTCTCTTTCTGACTGACTTCACTTAGTATGATAATCTCTAGTTCCATCCATGTTGCTGCAGATGGCATTATTTCATTCTTTTTTATGGGTGAGTAATATTCCATTGTATATATGTACCACATCTTCTTTATCCATTCATCTGTTGACAGACATTTAGATTGTTTCCATGTGTTGGCTATTGTAAATAGTGCTGCTATGGACATAGGGGTGCAGGTATCTTTTCAAATTAGAGTTTTGTCCAGACATAGGCCCAGGAGTGGGATCCACTCCAGTTCATTTCTAACGATTATCCAGGAAATGCTTTACTTGCTTGAACCCCAGATTTCTTATGTCTTGAATTATAATGCCCTCTACCGTTAGTGTTCCTCCTTCTGCCCACCCTGACTTCTGCTCTGATGCAGCTTCCTCCACAGCCATCAGTCAGCATCTATGAAGCACACATTGCATCCATCAGCGTCCCTCCTGAGAAGGTGACCTGACCCCATCCTCCTTTCTCAGGGAGAGGATGAGGCACCACACTTCCTTCATGGGTTAACTTTGTGTTCCTTTCAAGCAAGGGTTATACCCATTAGACAGAATGGGTTTGTTACACACGTACAGGCATACCTCATTTTAATGTGCTTTGCTTTACTGTGCATTCACAGATATCGCATTGTTCTGTTTTTTTTTTTTTTTTAATTGAACCCTGCATCACAAGTCTATTCATGCCATTTTTCTTTTTGTCACCTTTTGGTAACTCTCACAGTATTTCAAACTCTTTCATTCTTATTATACTTTTACGGTGACCTATGATCAGTGATCTTTGATACTATTGTGAAACATTATGACTTGCTGAAGGCTCAGATGATGGTTAGCATTTTTTAGCAATGAAGTATTTTTAAATTAAGGTATGAACACTCTTTTTTTAGACATAGTGCTGCACACTTAATAGACTAAAGTATAGTGTAAGCATAACTTGTATATGCACTGGGAAACCAAAAACTTTGTGTGACTGACTTTATTGCAATATTGGCTTTATTGCAGTGGTCTGGAACCAAACCCGCAGTATCTCCAAAGTCTGCCTGTAACAGAAAATTCTTCATAACAGTGCAATTTTTCTCTATGTGTTCTTTTCATTCCCATTAATGATAATAAGACCAGTTCTCCCATATTATTAAACATGGTTTATATCCATTCTTCTTTATTTTGTAGGAAAACCTGGGTCTTTTCTCAGCAGACCCAACCTCCAGTATTTGGAAGACTTATGTTAACTACATTGATGATATGTTGGTGGATGGATTCTTTCTTGCCATTGAGTGCTCCCTCAAGTATCTCCTGGAAAATACTGGTATTTACTGGCTTATGGATGTGGTTTATTACTGGGAAGGTAACAGTAATAGCATCTATTGAGTTACAGTGAAGTGCAATTGAGTGCTCTGTGACTTTTCCCAAAGTGTCATGAACATTTTGTGAATTATAACAAAGGCATTGCGTTTCTAAACTGTCCAATGATAAAAGACTTCTCTCTCTTCAAAACTCAGATGATAAATCAGGCTTTAAGATAGTGAAGCCCATAGCAAAAGCAAAAATATAAAAGCCAATTCAGTCTAAATGAAGCTCCAGTGAGGAGGAGTGAGTAAGCTGGAGCAGCTCCACCTGGACTTGACTCATAGCAGCGGGAGGGGACATTCCCTGCCTTCATGCTGAATGTACTGTATCTCTGTGGCCTTTTGAGAACACAGGGAGGTTGTAGTAGCCAGCTTACATGGAAGAATCAAGTTTTTCTATGTAAAAATAGTCAGACAAGAAGCTGGGAATGAGGTAGCTTTTAGAAGGAAAGGGAATGTCAAGGAGGCAATGGGCATTCTTTGAAGCTGTTAAAAGATAGCCAAGGGCTTTGAATTTATGGTCCATACACAGAGTCAAAGATTGTATAGTAAAGGCTAACCTTGGTTTGTAAGGGATGGGATGGAAAGGGCAGAAGAGTTCAGGAATAAAGTTGAGTTACACCTTTCGCATTGTGGTAGATTCTGAGGAGCTCAGCGAGGGTGAAGGATGAGGTGAGGATGAAGGTGAGATAAGAACTTAGTCCATTGAGCCCAACCCAAGGAAAGAAATCAGATGCAGAGTTAAAATAGGTGGGCTGAGACCCATGTCCAGATATCCAGCCCATTGCAAGAGGTTGACAGTGCAGAGAGGAGCAAGGCCAGTGCTGGGTGTAGCTCAGATGGGCAACACCCACCCTCACCCTCACCCCATGGTCCTAGTAGGTGGAGTGACTGAGGTCAGAGGCAAGGTCTTTGCTTTCATGGTGCAAGGTGCTCCAAATTAAGGAGATAGAGAAGCAGGAAATGGGCTCTGCATAGTCAACAAGGCGGGGAGGTCACCTTCTAGAACCTGGGGCATCAAACACAGGCACCAAGACTGGAAAACTGGTTCCTAGGGACCAGTGCCAACGGTGCTCATCTTAGTGAACTGACCAAACCTCCTCTGATACTGGAGGTTGGGGGTCCCGTCACTTAGCCCTCCTCTAGATCTAGGAAGATACCCCAGCCACACTTGAGTGCAGGCACTGCATAAGGGACTCACCCTAGGCCAGTGTCTATCCAGCTCTCCTGATCTGGGCTGTCCGATGTGTCACTTGTCCTCCTCCTCTCATGAGGAGAAGAGCGTGGGAGCAAGAGGATGGGGACTGGGGATGGTAGCCAAAGTCACCTTCCCTCCATGGAAACGGGGGGAAAGGGAACACATTTCCTTCACAAAATAGAATGAGCAGGAGCTGGACCTAGTGGCTGCCTGAGCAGAGGAGCTATAGATAACATTAAAAGGCGCTGGTTACCAAGGCAAAGTGAAGGAGCCTAAAGAGAGTGGCCTCTAAGAGGAAAATCACCATGACCCTTTGCCATAGCCCAGGTGGACAACTTTATTCCCCTGGTCCACCTTACCATTTCCACTTCTCGTGTTTGGTCAAACCAATACTATTCCCATGGCTTGGGCTGGCCTCCCAGCCATCTCTCAGAATCCACACCCTGCCTGGGTTAAATGCTACCCACTCTATCCAGAAGCACTCTTCCTCTTCTCAATTCTTAAAGCTATTTGCTTGTACCAGGGGCGTGGAACCACCAGGACCATCCGACTTGTACAGTAATTATGTTGCCATTGCATCTAACATAGGGATTCGGTTCTTATGTCGGCACATAGGGCAAAATCTCATATAGTAACGTGTTCTTGAAAGTCTTTTAAATCCTTTAAACTATATGCAACCCAACCTATTAAATTATAAGTACCTAATGCATGTAGGAATACAGAATATATCATGAGTACATATACAAAGCATAATTTTACTGATTTAAAAAAAAAATTACTCTATAATAATAGTATAGGGCTTCCCTGGTGGCGCAGTGGTTGAGAGTCCGCCTGCCGATGCAGGGGACGCGGGTTCGTGCCCCGGTCCGGGAGGATCCCACATGCCGCGGAGCAGCTGTGCCCGTGAGCCATGGCCGCTGAGCCTGCACGTCCAGAGCCTGTACTCCGCAATGGGAGAGGCCACAACAGTGAGAGGCCCACGTACCGCAAAAATAATAATAATAATAATAATAATAGTATAATTACTGTGATATTGGTAAACTTGCACTTCCTTAAGTTAAATATGCACTGGATGGGACACTCCTGAGTCCAGTAATGCAGATTTATCATCCTTACAGTTTTGAAGGCAAAGCCTTAGTCTTACATATCTTTGAGGGTCCCACAGTTTTTTAGTTAGGGAGAATGGCTAAGCAGTGGTAAGAAGAACGCCATCAATAATGTGGCTTAAAGGACATGGAAGTCTGTCCCCCGGGTTCTAGTCCAAAGCGAGCACTCCAGGTTAGTTGCAAATTCCTTCCGTCCTGTGGTTCCACTGCTTTCTAGGGCCTGGTCTTCATTTCCATGGTTGAGCCGGATCACTGCTGCATGCCGGCTCCAGCCTGTGAGAGGGCAAAGAGAGCACAGAGGAGGCCCCCTGCTGCTTCGTGGACCGCAGCCCAGAAGTGGCACCTCTTCCCACATCCCACTGGTGAGGGAATCACATTGCCATACCTAACTGCAAGCCCACCCACTTATACCTCTATTTCCAGGGAAGAAGGGATAATGGATTTCCATGAGTAGTCTCCACTGCCCGTGATGTCCAGCACGCAGCAGTCTCCTAAATACTTTTACAATCAAAAAATATATGAAAATAAGTGGTTATTAATAAGAGTCTAAGCATTTATCTTGTACTTGGAACATCTTGTTCCATATTATATTTTTATTTAAATTTAGCAAGACAAGTTAGTCTAGCAAGTAATCAGGGGTTTGTTAATCATTTATACTGTTTTTAAAAATCTTATCACTACAGAACTACAGAATTAAAATAAGTTCTGTTTTTACAGAAAAGGAGCAGAAGGGATAGGATTGTGACTTTTTTTTTCACGCCTACACGACGTTGGACAAACACACCCTTGTTCCCCTAGTGGCTGCCAATGGGGAATGGCCTGGTTTGTGCACAGGAAGAAATCAGCTGCTTCCAAGAAACTGGCTTTGCAAAATCAACTTCTTCTCAGTCAGAGGCTATACTGCCTCCCAGGAGATGTTTGGGAATGCGGAAGGGGACTGGCTTGGGTTGATCAGTCACTAGGACGTGCTCTCTGAGGACAAGGAGAGTAAATGTCCTGCAATGCCCAGGATAGCCCTGCACAAGAATTAGCCTGTTCCAAATGTCAGTGGTTCCCCTGTCAATAAACACTGCAGGACTGCCACCCTCACCTTTTCTGGGGTGTTAGCAAATTTTACATTTCCATTTTCTTATACCCAAACAGCTCATCTAAAGGAAAGAAATGCTCTGAGTGCTTTTAAAACAGTATTGCATTTTGCCTACGTTGCCCATTCTCTTCTGTTTTCCTTGTTTTTCAGAATGTAAGGCAGGACTCACCCCGATATTTGAAGCACAACTGAGCTTAGCCATCCCAGAATTGGTTTTCTGTCCGTCTCTGGAGCCTGGAGTGAAGGGTGGCTTCTACGACATTGTTGAGGGTCTCATCACCAGCATTTTTAGGATATCGTCCTTGGTTCCACGGCTTTCCCCTCAAAGCGGCTCTCCCCATTATCAGGTACTGGATCTGCAAGCATCCTGCCCTCCCATCAGATCTGGAGCTCCCTGTGAAGTGCTGGTGTCACCCGCCTGGTTTTGTCTTGCTCCCCTAGGTTGACTTGGAGGCCATGCCTGATCTGGCAGGCATGCGGGGCGAGCTGATGGGGCGGGTGCAGGGCATGATGACCCTCTGCTGCGGCTATCGGAGCACCCTCAGCCAGTATTCCTACCTCTACATGGAGGACCGGAAGGAGGCTCTGGGCCAGTTTCTGCTATATGGGCACATGCTGACAGCAGAGGAGATGGAAGCTCATGCTGAGGATGGCATTCCAGAGAACCCGCCCCTGCTCCATCAGTTCAAAGCGCAGATCGACTGCTATGAAAAGCTCCATGAAGACGTGAGCAGGCTGGAGCCCATCCAGGTGTTTGACAGCTGGATGAAGATTGATGTGCGGCCCTTTAAAACGTCTCTGCTGAATATAATTAAGAAGTGGAGCCTCACGTTCAAACAGCACCTTGTGGATTACGTCACTCACAGGTAACACAGTCCTGCTAGCTTCCCGGGCTGTCAGGAACACCATGTTTTTAATCTTCTTCACATTTTTATCCATAGGTTCTTGGTTAAATTAAAAATTAAAACAGCGGGTTGGAGGTTCCAGGCTTTTGGACACCAGCAGTAACGTTAGTCCTGCCCTCTCGTTTGTTCATCAGACCTGGCCTCTTTCTGTTTCGTTTTCCATTTGGTGCCCAGTGTGCAAAAGGCACTCAGTAAGTGGTAAATAATGTTAGAGACAATAATAGCAGATCTAACCTCCCTTTACAGCTCTGACTGTGAAATCTCTTTAAGCCTGAGAAGCAGAGGGGGTCTAATGGGCCTCTTAGATTTTATTTCTCCCACTTACTCCTTGTCTCAGATTATCCAGCTGTGAAGCACGGAAGCCCCTAAATCTACACACCCCTGCTGCCTGCCAGTGCCACTCTAGCTGTGTGACAGATTGGATATGAAACTCTGTCTGTTCCACCATAGACCTAGACCACCCAGCCCAGCACCAGGCTCTCTAAGCCAGAGCACCAACCTCTAGATAAATAATCAAGTAGGCTAATAGTCTCCCTGTTACTTCACCTTAGCCTTGTCCTCACAGGTCTGCCACAGGCAGAATCTCAGCTCCCAGCCCCTCCCCACAGAATCCTGTGGAGTGTTCAGTGATCAGTCTTTGGTGTATTAGCTGATGCTGCAGGGGAGCCCTCCCCAGAGTTTGGTGCTGGTCTTGCTTGCCGCTCAGTGATGTGGAAGGGAGACAGCCAAGTCGAGAATGCATCTATCTACAAACAAATTTTGAGAGACTTTGCAAGGGTGATGGTTCTCCACTGTAGAAAAGCCGCAGAAAATCATTTTGGGATGTTTCAAACAGGGCTTTCCAAGTGTTGTTTAAGAAGCAGCAGCCAGTTTCCCACACTTGAGAGCCAAGAAAGGGAAGCAATGGTGGCAGTTGGGGAGGTGGCAGTGTTGCCCCTGAATGGAGTACTGTTGAGGGGACAGCTCTGTGCTCTCTGGTCCCTCTCCATTAGCAGGTCTGGTGACCCAAGGACGTGGGAACATGTTTCAGATGAAGATTTTATTATTATTTAGGTATGGCAAGGCCACAAGATCAGGAGATGACTGCTATTGAAAAGATAGTTTGTTAGATCCCAAGAGGAGGGGGGCACAGCACACCATGCAGGGCCAAATGGGGGGCACCAGTGTTAATCAGGAAGCAGAGGGAGTGAGGAGAAACGTGGGCAAGAGCTTTTATTACGGCTTCCATGGAGAAGAATGGGCAAGACATTCTTCTCCAGGTTTAGGAGCAGGTTTAGGATTGTCTAGTTTTTTAAATAATTTTAACAGGCTCTGGGGTGTAGGGGCTGTCTTTTGTTGTCTGGTACCTGGCTGTGGGATTATAGGGCAGGTGAACTGTGGCCTGGAGAATGAGAGCCAGATGGAGGAGGTGGTTGGGGATATGGATTTTGGATTGACTGGCTTGCATTTGAAAGGCACAGTCAAAAGCAGGTTGTTTACTATCTCTAGGAACTGGCTAACCCTGGGAGGGTCAATCCCTCCAGGGCCGACAAGACCCTAAATGTCAGAGCATCAGAAACACAGGGTTGATACAGGGCATAGTTACAGCAGCTTCCATGTGTCCCTACCAGGTGAGGCTTCACAGGATGTAACAGTTGTTTTAACAGGAAAACACATGATAGAGCACTGAGAAGGCCTGAGTCCTCCTTGAACCCCTGTTTCCTTGTCTGAAAGAAGACAGTTTGACTGGATTCCTGTAAGGTGCCTTCCAGTTTTAATAGTTGATGATCCATAAACTGACTACTTTGCTACACTTTGGGAGAACGTCTCATTGTGTTCTCAAAGATTAGATAAAAAAAAGAAATAATAAGAACAATAAAAATATTTATTATTGAGTGTCTACTATGTACCTTGTAATTCTGTGATTTCCACCTTCTCTTAGTAGGTGTCAGGATTAATCCCACCTTGCCTTACATAAATACTTCATTTACTGACAGAAATCCAATCCTTCATTATCATCTGTCTCATTCAGCTTGGACTGCTATGATATTGCGATTTGTAATAAGACATATATATTGGATTGACCAAAAAGTTCATTCAGATTTTTCCATAAGATGCATGGGAAAACCCGAATGAACTTTTTGGCCAACCCAATATTTGGTCTTCATCCCTGTTTCTGGCAAAAGCTCCTATAACCCTTGTATTTCCTAAGTGGTGAGAGCCATAAAGGTATCTTTTGTTATGTTAATGGTAACTTTTGGACCTCACCTATGGATGGGGGGCGGTTGTCAGAACAACCAACCATGTGATTAGAGGTTGAAACTTTCAGTCTTATTCCCCAGAACTCCAGGGAAGAGAGAGGGGCTGGGGATTGAATCAGTCTCCAATGGCTGATGGTATAATCAATCATACCTGTGTAATAAAGTCTCCATAAAACCCAATAAGATAGGGTTTCAAGAGCTCCCAGTTTGTGAATGTGTGGAGATTCGGAGGAGTGGTGCATTCAAAGAGGGTATAGAAGCTCCACATCCTTTCCCATACCTTGCCCTGTGCATCTCTTCCATCTGGCTGCTCCTGAGTTATATCCTTTATAATAAACCGGTAATCTAATGAGTAAACAGGTTCTCTGAGTTCTGTGAGCCACTCCAGCAAATTAATCAAATGCACGGAGGAGGTCATTGGAACCTCTGTCCTATAGCTGGTCAGTCAGAGGCAAGGTGACAACCTGGACTAGTGTTTGGGTCTGAAGGGGGTGAGGCAGTCTTGTAGGACTGAGCCCTTAACCTATGGAATCTCCAGGTAAATAGTAGAATTGAGTCAAGTTGTAGGACAGGCAGTTGGTGTTGGAGAATTGCTTGGTGGTGTGGGGTGCCCCCCTACCCACCCATAGGCATTGGAATTGGTATTAGGATCCTTGTAGCTGCCATAACAAAATACCACTGACTGAGTGACCTGAACAACACAAATTTATTTCTCACAATTCAAGAGGCTAAGAGGTCTAAGATCAAGATGCCAGTCAATTTGATTCCTGGTGAGAGCTCTCCTCCTAGCTTGCAGACAGCCATCTTCTCACTGTGTCCTCACATGGCCTTTACTCAGTTCCTGTGCACAGATAGAAAAAGAGAGATCTCCCTCTTCCTTTTCTTATAAGGCCACTAATCCCTCATGGTGACTCCACCCTGATGACCTCATCTAACCCTAATTATCTCCCCAAAGGCCTCAGCTCCAAATACCATCACAAATGGGGAGTTGGGGCTTCAACATATGAATTTGTGGGAGACACAGACATTTAGTCCATAGCATCATCTTAACTCTCATCCCCATTCAGCTCCTTATGCCCTGATCTTACTCAGTCCCACCCTTGCCCTTACAAAGCCCTCCCCTGTGCTCTTCCCCTGGACCTCAGGATCTTGCATCAGCAAAGTCCACTGTCCCTTCGTCTTCTCTCATCCTTTTTTTGCTCTAACTGAAGCCCAGCTCTCTCCTGAGGATACTGCTTCCCTGCAGCCCTCCCAAGTAGGGCTGATTTTTCTCCTATATCCTTCTTACCACTGGGCCTAGAGGTAGATGAGATATTCTTGCTCTTAGTTGCAGCTTCCAAACCATTCCACCTGGTCCTCCCTCAAAATCTCTGGCTCCACTGGAGTGAATTCTATCAGACAGTAAAACCTGCCACTTGTCCCTGCCACAGTCACCTGCCAAGCCCTTAGCCATTCCTCCCCTTCGTTGCAGGTCATGTCATCTGGCTCAGTCTCCCTTTCCCATCCTTCTGCTGATAATCATCCTCAGTGACTCAGCATCCACATGGAGCCTTCATTATACCTGCCTCTCATTTTCTTGACCTCTCTCTCCATTGCCCTTTCCTTCCGTCGTACCTCTGCTATCTAATTCTGTGTTGTGCCCTCAGTGGCGTGGAAGGAAAGATGAGCAAGTACTTGCTTCCCCTTCAAAATCTCAGGTTAAAGTGTTCCATTCTCTGACCACCACTCGGTATCTTTCCAGCTCACTTGGCAACGGTGACATGCAAAGTTCTTCAGACCCATCAGGATTTCCAATCCATTGGTCCCGATGCTTTATCGGGATAGCTCAGTGTTTATCACCCTTGCTCCCCATTCCCGTTCCCACCTCATAAAACCCTGACTGTTTAAACTCAGTGCCCCACACCTGCACCTGAGCAATTCATCCTTGGATGAAGGAAAAACAAACCAGTCTTCTGACCAATCTCATATTAAATTTATGAACATAAATTTTTTTATGAACATTTTCATAGATTCTTCCCAACTCCCATAGACTCTTTTTTTCCTCTCTCCTTAAACCTCAAATATCCTCTCTGCCCTTATAGCCTTGCCTCTCATTTCACTGAAAAATTAGAACCAATCACAAGAGAGCTAACTCACCTTTTACCAACAAATCTACCAACCTACCTGCATTTGAAGCTATACATTCAACTACCTCTCCTGTTACAGTGAATAAGCTGGTTTTCTAAGTCCAGCCTCTTTCTTCTCATCTACTCGAGAACTTACTTCCTTAAATATTCCCTATCAGCAACACCATCTATTTTCATACATTTTCCACAGCATGCAAATATATTGTCACATCTGGCATCTTAAAAAAAAAGAAAGGAACACGGTCCCAGGAGTCCTTCCAGCTACAGCATCATTTCTGTGTGCCCTCCTTCATAGCAAAATTCCTCAAAAGGTGTGTCTATACTTGATCCCCTTACTTCTTCATCTTCCATTCTCTCTCTACAAGAAATTTTATTATGTAATGTAGCATAGGGGCTTCCCTGGTGGTGCAGTGGTTAAGAATCCACCTGCCAACACAGGGGACATGGGTTCGAGCCCTGGTCCCGGAAAATCCCTTGTGCCGCGGAACAACTAAGCCCGTGCACCACAACTACTGAGCCTGCGCTCTAGAGCTCACGAGCCACAACTACTGAAGCCCGTGTGCCTAGAGCCAGTGCTCCGCAGCAAGAGAAGCTACTGCAGTGAGAGGCCCGCGCACTGCAACAAAGAGTAGCCCCGCTCACCACAACTAGAGAAAACCCGCCCACAGCAATGAAGACCCAATGCAGCCAACAATAAATAAAATGAAATAAATTAAGAAAAAAGAAATTTTTTAAAATGTAGCATACGTATGATTTAGAGAAAAATATTAAAACGAATACTCTCATTTACTTTATCCAGCGAAGAAACAGAACATTAGCTACATTTTAAAATTCCCTTATGTACTCTTCCCTGATTAAATCCCTCTTCCTCCCTACCAGATGTCACCCCTGCCCTAAATGTGAAATAATCCTTCCCATACTTTTCTTCATGGCTTAGTGTGTATATATATATATATATATATGTATATATATATATATGTATATGTATATATATATATGTATATGTGTATATATATATATATATACACACACAGAGATATACATATATTGAGATTTCCATTTTAAAGCTATAAAAATGAAACAGTGTTGCATACTATATATCCCTCTGTCCTGTTTCTTTTATTCAGCATTATATTTGAGACCCATCCACGCTGAGAATATAGCAGTAGTTCATTCATTTCCACTGCTGTAGGGTATCCCATCATCTGAATATGCTACAATCTGTCTATCCATTCTGTGGTTAATATGGTTGTTTCAGATGGTTTCACTAATATCAGCAAGGTTGCTATGCATTCTCTTATACAGCTATCACGGTATCCATGAGCAAACATGGCTCTAGGGTGTATAGCTAGGAGTGGAATTGCTGGGTCAGTGCAGGTAATGACAACTCTTGCCAAGTGGATCGGCCACTTGTGAAGATTCCAGTCCCCAACACCTCTTGCTGCTGACAGATTGTTTACTGCTGGCCATTCTGCTGGGAGCTTAGTGGTATCTCGCTGTGATAGACATTTTACATTACTCTCACTATGAATAAAGTGGCTCATCTTTTTGTGTTTTTGGATGAGTCATTATGCTTCCTATTCTGTGCTTCTTCATAGCTCTGGCCCATTTTTTGTTGGACTTTATCTTCTCCCTTTTTATACTTAGAAGTGATTTATATATTGTATGTCTAATCCGTTGCTGATTGTACATATTACAGATTTAGTCTCCCGTTTTGTGGCCCGTCTTCCCACTCCATTTATGGTATATTTTGAAGACAAGTTCATTTTTATGTAGCCAAATGTGTCCATCTTTCCCTTGTGTTTTCTTCTTTTCTCTTGTTAAATAAATCCTTTCTTGTCCTGAGATCCTGATGGCACTCTCCTACATCCTCTCCTACAAGTTTTATCTTTTGCGTTAAATAGCTCTTTGTCGGTCACTGCATTAATATGATGCAGTCCTAATTACTGTAGATCTGTAATAAATCTTGATATCTGGCAGAGCGAGTCCCTACCTTGTTCACTTTCGTTAAGAATGTCTCAGTCATTCTCGGCCCTTCCTTACTATTTTACATACATTTTAAAATCAGTTTGTAGAAGAAAAAATCCATTGGGATTTTGATTATACTTGCAGTGACTATAGATCAATTTGAGGAAAATTGTCATCTTTGTAGTAATGGGTATTCCTAAGAACATGTTATCTCTCCATTTATCTTCCTTAATATCCTTCAATGAAATTTTGTCATCGTTTCCTTTAAAATGATTTTCACGTCTTTCTTAAGATTTATTCCTTAATATTTTATTTTTTGTTTCCTAGTGTAAATGATATTTTAAAATCATATTTTCCATGGAAATGAATTGACATTTGTATGTCGATTTTGTATCAAGCAACTCTACTAAATAAGTTGTTAATTCTAATAATTCATCTGTGTACTCTCTGGGGTTTGCTATGTGCATAGTCATCATCTACAAATTTATGATAATTTTATTTCTTCCTCCTCAGTCTTTTTTTTAAAAATACGTTTTATCGCTATTTCTTATCTGACCACACTGACTAGGACTGTCAGTATAACATCGAATAAAGTGGTGATGGTAAGTATCCTTGTCTTGTCCCCGATCTTAAAGCGGATACTTTCAACATTTCATTACTTAGTATAATACTCCGTGAGTTTTTTATGGCATCTCTTTATCTGATTAAAGAAGTTCTCTTCTAGTCCTAATTTGTTAAGAGGATTTAGCGAAAATGGATATAACATTTTATCAATCGCTTTTTCTAACTCCATTAAGATAATTCTGTTTTTTTCACCTCAATATGTTAAAGTTGTGACTATATTATTTGGTTTCTAATACTGAACCAACCTAGCATTACTGAGTTAAGCCCAACATGAAACATTGTCTTTTTCAATATATTCATTGCTTGATTTTGTTTGCAGATATTTTAGTTAGCACTGATGTGTCTGTTTTTGATGAAACAGGCTTTCAGTTTTTCCTTTATGTAACATCTTTGTCTGATCTTGCTCTGTGCTTTTCTAGCTTCATAAAATGGGTTAGGAAGTAACCTTCTTGTTTTTTCTCCGTAAGAGTTGGTGTAAGATTGAAATTCTCTAATCCTTGAAAGTTTAAATCTCCTATTGAAACATCTGGCTTGGTATTTTGCTTGTGGCAAGATTTTTACCTGTAATTTCTCTAATGTTTATAGGAATATTAAGGTTTTCTATTCCTTAGTAAGTCATATTTTTCTAGGGATATATCCATTTCATGTAAATCTTCAAATTATTGTCATGAAATTTATATTATGCTCTTACCTGTTTAATCTCTACAGAATCTATGGATGTGTTCCTTTTTAGATTTCTATTCATTTCTATTGTGCTTTCTGGCTTCTTTACTTAATTAATCTACCAAGAGATTTACAAAGAACAATCTTATGAACCCATTGATCCTCTTTATTATAATTTGATTTCTATTTTGATAATTTATTCTTTTATGTTTATTATTTCCTTCTATTTTCTTTGGGTTTATTTTCTGTCCTTTGGCTAAGTTAAGATGTGTGCTTCGCTATTCACCTTGAGCCCTCTGTCTTTTTTAATGTAACACTTAAAGTTATAAGTTCCCTTCTAAGTACAATTTTACCTACATCTCACAAGTCTTAGTAATAATCAAGCTCTAAATATTTTTAACATTCATTATGATGTACTTATATATTTTTTTAATCTTAAAATGTGGGTTCTTCTAGTTGCATTTCTGTCATTAATTTCTAACAGTTGTATTGTGGTCAGAGAATGTAACATATGTAATAAAAAGCTTCTGAAATTTGTTGAATTTGGTCAGTTTTTATAAATGTTCTGTGCATATTTGAAAAAAAATGTGTACTCTATAAATGTTGGGTATAATGTTCTGTGCATGCCTATTTGATCAAACTTGTTTTCTTCAAATCCACTATAACCTCGCTGCCTTTTTTTTGTCTGCTTAATTTATCAATTACTGAGATAACTGTGTTAAAAATCTACCACTTTGATGGTAGAGTGTCAATTTCTCCTTGTAATTCTGTCCCTTTTTGTTTCATATTTTTTAAGGTTATGCTATGTGAGCATACAGCATTTGACTTTTTATATATTCCTGGAAAATTGAATCTTTTAGCCACACGTTAAAAATCTTTTATCACTAGCTATATTTCTTGTGTTAAAGTGTGTTTTGTTGTATAGTAGTACAATTTCCTTTGTATGACATTTGCCTGGTGTCTCTTATTTTATCCTCTGGCTTTCAATATTTCTGTGCCTTTATATTAGAAGAGATCTTTATAATTGATGTAGAACTGAATGTTTTATCTACCTTAATATCTTTCTTTTAACTGGAGCATTTTGTTCATTAATGTCTGTTGTGCTATATTTGAATTCATTTGTACCATTTTATTGTGTCCTCTCTATTTGTTCTTCTTTTCTTTGTTTTCTTTCTTGCCTGCTTTGGGTTGCATTTTTTAAAATATTTTCTTTTATTTTTCCTTTTTCTTATTCCATTTTTTTCCCTTCTGCTAATTTGGATGTTGTGCTATCTAAGTCTTCTTTTCTAATAGTTAACCATAGTTATTTTAAAAAACATTCTTCAAAGGAGTAAACTAATCAGTACTGTTACTCTTTTCACAACCAATACAAGGACTTTAGTTTGAACTCAACCGTTCATACATCAAATTATATTCTATAATTCCAAGTAATTTCAGTTGTTCTCTGCTATTTATCTAAACTCCACAAATCACACTTTATTTTTATACACTCACTGTTTATTTAAATTCATCTACATATTTACCAATATCTTTGCTCATTCCATCTTCCTACATTACAGACATGCTATCTGAATTGTAGTCATTAGAAGGTCCGTTAATAAGGTTCTTTTGGTAAAACTCTCATTCTTTTTCTCTCCAAGTGCATGTATTTTGCCCTTGTTCTTGAAAAAATTGATATGTGGAAGAGAGAATTCTAGGATAACATATTTTCTGTAAGCCTATTGAAAATATTATTACATTGTGTCCTGGCTTCTTTTTTTTTTTTTTTTTTTTTTGCGGTATGTGGGCCTCTCACTGCTGTGGCCTCTCCCGTTGCAGAGCACAGGCTCTGGACGCACAGGCTCTGGACGCGCAGGCTCAGCGGCCGTGGCTCACGGGCCCAGCCGCACCGCGGCATATGGGATCCTCCCGGACCGGGGCACGAACCCACGAACCCACGTCCCCTGCATCAGCAGGCGGACTCTCAACCACTGCGCCACCAGGGAAGCCCCCTCCTGGCTTCATTTTTGGTGTTGCATCGTTAGCCATCAACTTAGGGTTTTTTTAATTAATAGAAATCCGTCTTTTCGCTGCAGCTAATTTTAAGATTTTTTTTCACTTTTGGTAATCTGCAGTTTCATACTGAAGTACTTATGTGAGGGTTTCTTTATATTAATTTCACCTTGAATTTGTTGGGCTTCCTTGATCTTATATTTGGTGTCTTTCATTAATTCAAGAAAATTCTCAGCCAAGATATCCTCAGAGATTGCTTCCTGCCCATTCTCTCTATTACCTCCTTCTGGACCTCTTATTACACTTGTTACACTTACACACTTTTAAATATCACCCATGTATTTGAATAATTTTCAGTTTTCAGTTGTTTGTCTTTCTTTACTGCAGTTGAATAGTTTCTCCACTTTTATCAAACAGCAGCCTAATTCTCTCTTTTAGTGTTGTCTAAATCTCTTGTTTAATCCATTCATTGAGCTTTAAATTTTAATTATACTTTCTATTTTTAGATCTTCTATTTGGTTATTTTACAGTTTTGCTTACTCATTTTTATACCCTCCCGTTCTTTGCTCAAATTCCTTCTTTTTTATTTATTCATTCTTCAAGTTTTAGAATACATTTACTAGAGGATAATCTTAAGATAACTTTTGATTTGTCAGCCTAAAAATGGTTTGTTTCTTCTTGCCATAGATCAAAGTTAACATAAAGGCCTATGGAAAATTATTAGCTTCTTTCTACTGGAATTGCCCGCTAACATAGCACAGTATGATCATTTTTGCATTGCTAGAACACATATTAAAAGTTTCTTTTCGGGCTTCCCTGGTGGTGCAGTGGTTAAGAGTCCGCCTGCCGATTCAGGGGACACGGGTTCATGCCCCGGTCCGGGAAGATCCCACATGCCGCGGAGCGGCTGAGCCCGTGAGCCATGGCCGCTGAGCCTGCACGTCCGGAGCCTGTGCTCCGCAACGGGAGAGGCCACAACAGTGAGAGGCCCGTGTATCGCAAAAAAAAAAAAAAAAAAAAAGTTTCTTTTCACAAAATGCCATCACAGGCCATAATTTTCATATTATCCACTTCAATAAGTTTTGTCACTTCTTGAATCCATCATTCGATACAAAGGTCCACACACTATCACAGATTCTGGCCATATTTGGAAAGCCGCTGAAATCACCTCCATTCCTGATTATGAGACAATGCTGAATTTATGCTTGAACATAAAGGCAGTTGGGGCCAGGATAAGGCATGGTGACCTGTTGAGAATGTAAGAGTTTATCTATGCTTCTGAAGGGTGATTCCTAAAGAAAGCATTTCTGTACAAACTGATATATCATACTTAAAAGGATGAAGTTGTTTTTCTTAGTAAATCTTGAATAGATGTCTGGGAACCTGCAGGGAAAGTGTTTGCTCCTGGTATGTGGGTCAGAAATAGTAAAGCAAAGCACCTAAACAAGAGCTCTTTTGTCTTTTGACATATTAAATATTGCTATTTTATATGCTGTACCTGAATTCCAGTATCTAAAACATTCACAGGTTTAATTCAGCTGTTTCTGCTGGCTCCCACTCATGGTGACTTCTTTCCTTATGTGTTTTGTGACTTTTGATTATAAAATCATGTTCCTTGGAGAGTAATCCTTTGAGGATTGGATTCTTGTTGCATTCCTCCAGAAAGGATTTTCATTTGTTTCTGCTGGTCATCAAGGGACTCTTCCAACCCCAGACCACTTGTACCTCAACTTACAGTAGTCCATCTAGTGTCATGGTTAATTCAGGCGAGTTTCCATGCTGTCCCATACCATGCAGCCTGTTTATTTCTTGTTCACCCTTAACGGCGTTGCAACTTCACACACAACTTCCTATCAGCTTCCTCACCTTGAACGGGCCCTAGGTTTAATCACCTGTTCCCCAGTTCTCATAAAGAATCAAAGTAGAAGCTCAAGATATCCGGGGTTCAATAGAAACTATCCTGTGAAAGCCAGCTTTGAACCTTGCTTACCTCCCAGGGTTCTTGCTTTCACTACATTTTCAGCTTCTGGAGATGCCTTAATTTCATGCCACCTTAGTGATGCATTTTTAAATGATTTTGAAATATGTGCTTAAACATTTCTGTTGTCTTAGCAGAAGAGTCATTCATATTATCGTGTACACCATACAGCTGGAAACAGAAATCCACACTCTCCAACTTATCCTCCAGTCAGGCCTTTATTAGACTGCTCAACTGAAACCAGTCTTGCCAAGAGCACCGATGATTTTCATGTGGCCGCATCCAATGGTGATGATCAGTCATCGTCTTACTTGTACCTCTCTGCAGTATTTGGTACAGCTGATCACTCCCTCCTTCCCAAATCGTTTCTTCAGGAGACCTCACTTTCTTGATTTCCTCCTTCAAGGTCTCCTTGACTGGGCTCATCTCCTCCAGGACTCAAAATATTGGAACTCCTGAAACCTCGATCCTGGAATTTCATTTCTAGCCACAGCCATATTCCAGGTGATATTTAATCTAATACTTTGAATAATCTGTGTGCTGATAACTACCAAATTTATATTTTTAGCCCCGTCTCTTAAGAACTCTAGACTTAAGTTCAACTGCCTAATAAGTATCTCCATTAGATGTTTGGGAGACATGTCAAACCCAACACATTTATTTCTTTATTTTGACCGGGCCAGGTGGCTTTCAGGATCTTAGTTCCCTGACCAGGGATCGAACCCAGGCCCCGGCAGTGAACATGCCAAGTCCTAACCACTGGACCACCAGGTGGTCCAGTAGCCTAATGGCATTAGACATTAGGCATTTCAGTAGCCTAATGGCAGTAGACCTTAGGTTTAGGGAATTCCCTAAACCTAACATGTGTAAAACTTATCTCCTTCCCTCTTCTCCCTCCAAAAAACCCCCAGTCTTCCCCAATTCTTCCCCATCTCTTTAAATGGCATCATCATTCACCCCATTGCCAGGAGTCCTTATTGATTTCTTTATTCCCTCACACCCCTCCCCCAACCCATTAGTGGGTTTTATTAGCTCTGCATGCAAAACTGCCTTGAATCTGACCACTCCTCATGTCCACCATCTGGGTCAAAACCAGTATCTTCTGTCACCCAGACAACCACAATAGTCCCTAAATGCCCCCCTGGCTTCTGTTCTGTCTCCCCACCCATGTCACCATCACCATCATCATCACCACCTCCAGCTGAAATCTGTTCTCCTCCATCTATAGTTCTTTTTGAAAACCAGTCATATTATGCCCTTCTCCTACTCAGAATTCTCACACTTAGAATAAAATCTAAGCTGCTTATCATGGCCAATAAGGCCTCCCAGTGTCTGGTCCTTTCTCTGACCTCTTCTCCCTCGGTGCTCCCTTCTGTTCTCCTTATGCTTCTGCTACCCTGACTTTCCCCTTTTCCTCAAGAGAATCAAACTAAATCCAGCTTCAGTGCCTTTACTCATGCTGCCCCCTCTCCCTGGAAAGCTCTTTTCCTGTTTCTTTCTTGGCTCACTCCTTCATATTGTTTACATTTCTGCTCAAACATCACCTCCATAGAAAGGCCTTTACTGACCACTCCATATAAAATAGTTGTGACCTTAGTCTCTATGCCCTTATTTCATGGCACTCATCACCATGTGAAACTGTGCCATTTATCTCATTGATCTGTGTCACATTTATTTTTCCCACTAGAATGTAAGTTTCATAAGGACAGAGACTTTATCTTATTTATTATACTATTCTCAGAACCTGGAAGCAGGCTAGGCCTCATAATAATTGCCCAATAAACATTTTTGAATTCAAGAATGAATCTCATTTGACTCTCACAATAACCAGTGAGAAAGAAATGATTTTTCCAATCTTGTAGATGAGGAAACTGAGGCTCAGAGATGTTAAGTGACTTGGTCATGGTTACACATCTAGTAAGTGTCAAAATTAAACCCAAGTGTGTATGACCTTTGAGGCCATAGTATTTATTTTCAGTTTTTTAAAAAATAATTTGAGATTCACAACATAATTTGTAATATATTTACTTTGAAATAATTTCACTTTGAAATAATTTCAGACTTACAAAAAAAGTTGTAAAAATAGTACAAAGAATTCTCTTTTACCTTTACTCACCTTTCCCAAATGATAACATCTTAGATAACCAACCGTGGTACAGTTATCAACACAAGGAAGTTAGTATTGATGTGGAAGTAGTAACTTACTTAGTACAGGCTTATTCACATTTCTCCAGTTGTCCCAGTAATTCACCCTCCATCATGGAAGGCTAAGTCTTTGTCCTTTGCGACCTTGACACTTCTGAAGAGGGTCGTATCTTACCATCAGGATATGGAGAGTTTTCCATGATAATACCATCAGGATATGCAGAGTTTTCCATAATAATACCAGGAGGATGGAGAGTTTTCCATAATAATAGCTATTAATGTTGGGGAACTAAATAAATCTTCCTTTCAAGGAGTGAAAGGAGAATGGCTCCTCACATTCTGTTTGTTTTGCTCAGCTTGGCCAACCTTGAAGCATTTATAAAAAACAGCGAGAATGGCTTGCTCAAGAAAGTCGGAAAAGGAGATTTCCAAGGATTGGTTGAAATTATGGGACACCTTATGGCTCTTAAAGAACGACAGAGCAGCACTGATGAGATGTTTGAGCCTTTAAAGCAGACTATTGAATTGCTGAAGACCTATGGACAAGAATTGCCAGAAACACTGTTCAGGCAGCTGGAGGTCAGTGCAAAGTTTATGTTTTCTTAATAAAAGAAATAGAGGGAACGTTTGGGGATTTCAGAGTGGGATGAGGTGGGTTGAAGTAAATGAAAAACAGGGCTTGGTGATTACTCAAGGTCCATGCTTTGGAGCTAAATGTGTTGCACATGTGTAATGTGTACCACTTTCTTGAAACTCAATAAATATGAAACACTGTAACGCTGGACATATATGGGAGAACTGATGTGGATGATGTGTTTGGGTTCTTTTTCCAGGATTATGGATGAGCTGAATTTTTCATTCGGAGAAAAAAAAGCAGGTCTGAGGAATGTTATGATGGTCTAAGAGATGTGGGGCATAAAAGGAAATAACTAGGCACTCTTAGAAAATGTAGAAAAGGGCCAGGGTTACTGGGTTAGAAGTTGAGGGCAAGAAGGATAGTGTTGAATCAGAAGTAGGTGATCGTCGGGAGAGTGGGCATCCAGGGAGCCATGTCAAGGAAGGGTCGAATGATGCCACGGCATCAGAGCCTGGCATCGGGGCAGAGATGAAGACATCCAGGTGCGTCCAGCCTCAGGACCGTAGGGGAGGATCTGACCACACTGAGGTCTCCTTTGCAGGAGCTGCCTGAGAAATGGAACAACATTAAAAAGATGGCTGTTACCGTGAGGCAGCAGGTGGCCCCCCTGCAGGCAAATGAAGCGACCCTCCTCCGCCAGAGGTGCGCGGCCTTCGAGGCAGAGCAGCAGCAGTTCTGGGAGCGATTCCGCAGAGAAGCCCCCTTCAGGTATGCACCCAAGTTGCCACCACTGCTTTCGGGCCTTTAAGCACGGCAGCATCTTAAGTCACGGTGATCTCTCCGTGGAGTTCGCGTGTTATTTTAACAAGTGAAGACTAGTTACTAGTCTTCCCTCCCATTTAGGTCCACTGGTTAGAACCTGGTGCTCATGTTCACAGAGTACCACTGCGGCCCGTGTGGGATGAACAAAGACTGTACAAATGCTTTAAAAAATTCTAGAAGCTTCTGTGTCTCCAGGTCTATAAAGGGATTGTGTGTGGTAAGATTACTAGGTTTTTACTAAACTGTTAGTATTCTAAATTCTCCCAGACTCCTGTTCTTTTGGTTTAAAATAGTGGCTGATGGAATTTTAAAATAATTTTGGAAGGCATTTCAGTAGCCTAACGGCAGGATTTGAAGTGATGGACTTACTTCAAGGTGTACTTTCTCTGCTTAGTAGTTAGTTCTCAGACTCCTCCCTACTTGTGGTCAGGGGTCTTTACACGAACAAAACAACTGTGGGATGGGCAACACCCATCCACACGTGCCCCCGTGCACACACACACAAGTCCTTTTCTCAGGGGCTCACTGCCTGGGTGGAGAAATCTACAGGGTCTGCTCCTCAGCGTCGGGGGCTCCAGCCAGGGGTACCAGCCGGCTCTGTGTCTGCTGACATGCCAGCTGAAGTGGACACTCTCCCCTCAGGCCAGCTCCGGGGTTTGCTTCTGTTTCCCTAGTGGGCTTCCTGCTGGGTCTCTTCTGTAGTTTTGGAGGTCTCTAGACTGAAAAATGCCCTATGTAAGGAGCAAGGAAGCTTTTTATTTTCAAGGGTTACTTACACACAGAAATCTGACATTGAGAGATACACACTAAAGCAACAAACAAAATGGAAAAAGAAAATCACAGCTTTATCGGGAGGAAAGACAACATAATGATTAAGTACATGGACTCTGGATTTAACAAGACCTGTGTCTAATCTCAGGTTCACTACTCACTGCCTTAGTCGGGGCAGTCACTTAATATCTCTTTGCTTCAGTTGCCTCATCTGTAAAGCGGGATTAATAATAGTATCCACCTCATAAGGTTGTTGATAGGATTAAATAACGAATCTTTGCAAGTTTTAGGCATAGGACCTGGCACTAGGATAACCAACCATCCTGGTTTACCTGGGACAGTTTTGGGGGTTTTTTTCTTTTCTTTTCTTTTCTTTTTTTTATTAAAGCATAGTTGATTTACAGTGCTGTGCTAATTGGGATGGTTGTGGTTTTAACACTGAAAGTCATACATCCAGGGAAGCCCCTCTATTTCAGGCAAGCTGAGACTTAGTCACCTCACCTGGCACACAGTAAGGGCCTACCTATTCTACTATTCATTCATCAAACATTTATTAAGCAGCTACTGTCTCCCAAGCATTATACTTGGGGCTAGAGAGAACGAGATGAGTATGTCAAGAGGCAGGGGAGGACAGATGTGTAAACTGTGCTTAGGATAAATGTACAACATGGAGCTCTAAAGCATTAAAATCACCTGGGGTCCAGTCTGTCCCACAGACCAACTAAATCAGACTCTCTGGGGATGAGACCGGGCATCAGTGGTTTGTAATGCTCCCCAGGTGACTCCAATGTGCAGCCAAGGTAGAGACTGCTTCCCTAAGGGAAGTAACTGGTTCCCTTTTAAGCAATCATTCCAGGGCATATAACTCCAAATGAGTCTGTGTCCCTTTAGAATAAGTGCCTTAGGAGCTATGCCCTTGTTCCAGAGAAGCATCTATTGCTCAAAACATTTGTGGAACTTCTTTTGGGACTATTCCTTCAGAGTCTGAAGCACATTCTTTTGATTCTTCTTTGGGCATACAGTTGAATTTCTGAAATTCGACACTGATCACACAGGGCCAAAGCCGGTGAGGCAGGCGGGCAATTAAGCTGGGTATTTCTGCTCAGTGCTAACAATATCCACACCTAAGGCAACAGCCACAAAGGTAATGACACTGATATTTTACATCATCTGTCTCTTTTTAAAAAAAGTTCTAAAAAGGAATTCAAAGATGTCTGGTGAAATATCTTCCCAAACAGACTCCCAAGACTGCCTGAATGGAGCAGGCCTTGTTTGCTGGTGTGTTTCTGTATGTCTACTGGAAATCTGGCATCCCTCCTTCCTAGTTACATCACGTGTGTATATTGATCAGCTCTTGTTGTTTTTTAATTTGATAGCTGCATAGGCTTTTCTTTCTTAGCACTTTTATTGATATCTATCTGCTGGCTGTAAGGATATTGCTACCCTTAACTTGCAAATTCACATCTGTTAATTTAACATGCAGATGAATCTTTGCAAGAGACTTTGAAAAGAACTGCTCACAGCAGTGTGGAAAGCCAAACATTACTGCAATTTTGATGTTTTTCTCTTCTTGTCAAGAAAACTATCAAGACTAGAGCAGAATCGTGGATTTAGGGCTGAAGGGAATCTTCATGGGTGTCAACGCATGAGTTTGTTTCTTAGTTTCGTGTGCATGAATGTGTGTGTTTAAAATGTTTAGACACCGTGTGTGGCAAATGAGTTGAATTCTGGTTCCTCCACTTTCAGATCAATTTCTAAAATGCATCTCTGTGAAGGCAGGTTTCTGTTTCCGATTAGATGATAGGTGAAGCTCACGCTGATCTTGTCTTTGGGAGGAAAAGGAAAGTGTGTGTCTCATCTGGCCCTTGCAGTCTGACAGGTGCAGGATGAATCAGGTCATTGGGGAGGTTCTTTCTTCATGTTCAAGTTGAGTTTTTCTTCTTCCTTCTGTTCTTAACTTAAAGCTGTATCAGCACATTCCTAGCTGAGCTCTCTCACTTCTCAGTAATCGGCTAAACCATCATAGCCAGATTCAAGCCCTTCTCACACCTCTCGAAATTGGAGACTCATTCTCCCCTTTGAGTGACAGGGATGCACCAAGCTTCTAGCGGCTCTCTTGTTCAGTTCCTGCCCTTGAGCACAGGCTTCCTGGCTTTAAGGAATGAATGCCATGTTATCCAGTCTCCTTACCCACATCAAGATCAGGATAATCCAGGGGGTTCTGGGTCAAAGCATTTGATCCCTAAAGCTCCAGTTCAATGGAGACCATCAGTGTTTCCAGCTGGCCAGCCACCAGATTCTGTGAATGGTGGGGAGAACCTTCCTAAAGACCTCCTCCCATTGAGTGCTGTCCTGCATGACAACCAGCAAAGCAAGGCTTTCCAAATAGCCCAGTGCAGCAAACGTGAGGAAAGAAGGGCCTTCATCTTGCTTGTGCAGGGTCTCTTGTCCCTTCAAAAGTTGGAGAAAAGAGTAGTATTAGTCATGAAATCTCTCAGGGACATATCAGTATCCTCAGACATGTCATTAGTTCAACTTGACCCTGTTCTTGCAGTTAATCTGACTCACTCACATGACTCAGGCTTCCGTAGAGCAGAAGCGGTTGTGTTCTCAACAGTGGAGTCAGCAAAAAATGATTTAAGTGCTAGGATCTTCAGATAATACAGATTCCCTGACCTCAAGGACTTAACAGCCTCAGGGTCAATTTCAAAAATGAGTAACCAGACATGTCCATGGGGGCCAACTTTAACGCCCACTGGGGAGGCAGTTCACAGCCCTTGCAGAAGCTGTGCTTCAGCCAATGGGCAAATGAGACTTAGCCATTTGGAAAAAAGAGGGGTGGACAGCGAAGGTATTCCAGGCAAAGGAAGCAGAGCATAGAGACACACAGGGGGATGAAAACATAACAACCAGCTGGAGGACTGCATGTATGTGTGGCTGGGATGCAGGATGTGGGAGATGAGGATGGAGAGGTCCAGGTGACCAGGCCTTGACCATGAATGAGCACTGAGGAGTACAAGCATGAGAACAACACACATCATGGAAACACCAGTCTTGTGGCTGCAGAGAGCAGAGTGGAGCGAGATGGACTCAAGGTGGGGCCTCCATGGGGGTGGTGAGTGATTGCAACAGCTGGGTGCGAAGCAGGAGGACTGAACTGAAGCCATGGCCGTGAGCATGGAGGAGGAGGATGGACGTGAGGGAGACTTAGGAGGGAGAATCAGCAGGATTGAGTGAATACGGGAGATGAGCAGGGAGAGAGCCTGGTGTAATTCTCCATCTTCCATCTGGACCAGTAAGCTGGAAGGGGTGTGTTCCGCTGCTCCTGAGATGGGGCCACAGGATGGGAAGAGCCGAAAGGTCACCAGGTCAGAGGGAGCGTGCTGAGTTTTATGGTACCTGTGGGGTATCAAGCACAGGTGTGTCACTGTTCCTTGTATGTGCAGGTACAGAACTGAGGTTGACATTTACCAGCCGCTCACTTCCCAAGAATTCATTTAAGTCATTTAGTTCTGTCTTTCTCTTTGTGCCTATGTCTAGGGCAGGCCTGAATCTGTACCTTTTCCAAGATCATACAGATGAGCACTGTATTTCCATTTCTCTTAATTATAGTTTTATTCATCCAGATTTTCCAGGCATTTCTCTTTTAGATTAAAATACTTTTACATTATTATTTGAATTTCAAAGACTAACTACACCCTTTTCCCGCCTATTACTTTCTTGTTCTCACACTGTATTGTTCCGCCAGGCTTTGGAGAACTGCTTCAAGTTTATTAGGCGCATTAATCAGGTCTGTGAATATCCTGACAGTTTGCACTAGAGCTTTGAAATGGGAAGAGGGTTACCTGCTCCCCTGTCTAGAGGTTCCTTTCACTACTTAGGTCAAATTAACTTTTATGTGTGCTCAGCTACAGGAAATGAAAACCCACAGATTTAAACCATAAACAAAAATTATGCCACGGGGCAGATGAAGTTTGGAATAGGTTTGACAAATGATCACCTCCTACAAATATTTGAGGAACCAATATTGATTCAAGGATGTTCATGTGCGCTAAGGAAAGAAGAGTTAGGAAGATCATTCATTGTCTTCTGTGTCCACAGACCCCCAACACTCTGATAGCACCTATCCTATTGAATATGCCTGAATTTTATTCCATTAATAAATTAAACAGAATGTGGGCTTTTAGAATTTGTCTGATTTATACTGACACCAAGTAGCTAAATTCACTTTCCAAGTTCACTCTAATGAAGTTAAAAAGTAGAACCAACGCACTACACACTCCAACAATTAGTCTTTGGAGAGAATATGCAGAAGGAACCTTCATGCTTGGTAATCTTTCCTGCTGACCCACTTGCCACGAAGATGTTACATTTCTTTCCTTCTAGTTCTTTCTCTACTGCTCTCATAGAAGAGAAAGCTACTTGCCTATGTAGACAGAGGGCCCTCTTCAACTCTGAGAACTCCAACCCATTCTGAAACACTTGGGGACTGGACAACAGTGAAGACACACATTCAGTCTCATTCTCTTAAGATGAAAATACACAACCAGGGCACATGAGCCGAAACTATTTAGATGGAACAAGCGGGAATCAAACATAGCAAGCGTCAAAGTTAATCTGACACTAATTTAATGGTATGCGTAACTGTTACTGTATTGCATGGTAATTAGGCTTAAGTGGCAAGCAGTTCAGGTAGATGACTCTAATTCGGATTACTTTCCATCCGTCAAGTCAAATATTTCCAGAGACAGCTGAGAGGAGAGACAGTTCAAGAAAAGGAGTTTGTATGTCATCTTCTTCCTTTTTCCCTCCCCTCTGTACCCCACCAACCAACACACGCGCACACACACACACACACACACACGCACACACACACACACACACGGGATCAGAGGAAATGGCCAATTCTCTAATCACTCCTTTCCTCTGCACTTTCCCTTTATGTTGGACCCCGTGATACCCTATTCTGATTTTAGAGAAAGATGGTATTCACACTTAAGTCACAGTATCCCTGCTATCTAGCCTTCCATGCACACAGAAACAAGAAGATCTGAGACTGGTGATGGGAAGAAAGGATAAAGGGAGGCTGGGGGAGGAAAATGAGAGACTCCTTGAACATTGTTCTGGGTGCTCCTGACCCATGTGGGTCCCTGTGCACGTGCAGCTCTTATGTTGGAGGAGAGGCTCTGCCAGGAACGCAGGTTGGAGGGGCCGCAGGGTAAAGGAGGCTCACGGCCATGAGGACCAGGAGGAACGGTGGGGGCAGTGAGCACCCACTGGGGAGAAGAGGGGGAGGAAACGTGGGCTCGAGCTGTAAAGCGCGATGGAGTGCTTATATGCGTGCGGCACAGAACCAGAGGCTGCCGCGGGATGCGGGAGGAGATCAGGGGCGGCTTGAAGGAGGTACTTCGGAGATGTGGAGCCTGACAGGAGGCCTGCAGCGCGGGAAAGCCAAGCAGTGCAGGCCCGCGGTGAGGGCTTTGTGCGCACACTGCAAAGTCCCTATCAGTGGTTCTCACATCTGGAGACACTGTTTCCTGAAGGTGATGCAGGCTGTTAGCATGAGCCTCACCACAGAGAAGGACGCCGACCTGGCACATCAGAATCACCTGGGGAGTTTGAAAAATGCTGTTGCCTGGGTCCCGCCCCCAAAGATTCTGATTGAATGAGACCAGGGAGCAGCCTGATCATGGAGATCATTTAAAGCTTCCAGGAGGCTGTAACATGCAGCCAAGACTGAGAGCCACTGCCCTAGAGGGAGCAATGCCAGAGTAGGTCAGGACTGGTCTCTGTCACTTACAGACCACCCACCACAAGTAGCTCCTGGCGGGAGCTTTGCCTGTACAGCCTCTGCAGTAACAGGACAATGCTCTTTTGTGTCAAGTGAGCTGGACGCCAGCAACTGGAAGCAGGGTCTAAAGGGGGCTTGAACAAAGGAGTATTTCGCACTGCACCTGGGTGGGGGAGGTGGGGAGTATTTTTATTACCCTCTCAGATGTGAAGAACAGATCCAGACATGGTGTTCCTCTTGAATCGCTAACTGGTTATGTTCGTCCCACTCCAACCTACCCCGATGTCTTTTCTTCCCAGGCTTTGGTGAAAGTCCCTGCCCTTTGCTAAAATACTAAGGATTTAAGGATTCGAGCTGTCATTACTCTGGTGATTCTAGGAGATGGCGCTTGTGTGCTCTACTTATAAAGGGAAAACGTTATGTTTTGTAGGTTTGATAGCACTGACCCTCATCAGATGCTGGATGCCAGGCACATGGAGATCCAGCAGATGGAATCCACCATGGCCTCCATTTCTGAGTCTGCTAGCTTGTTAGAGGTCACCATCCCTGACTATAAGCAACTGAGGCAGTGCAGGAAGGAGGCGTGCCAGCTGAAGGAGCTCTGGGACACAATTGGGATGGTGACCTCCAGTATCCATGCCTGGGAGACCACCACGTGGATGGATATCAACGTGGAGGCCATGGACTTGGAGTTCAGATGGTTTGCCAGGCACATCCGGAACCTCGACAAGGAGGTCAGGGCCTGGGATGCCTTCACAGGCCTGGAAAGCACCATTTTGAACACCCTGACCTCCCTGAGGGCTGTGGCCAAACTGCAGAACCCGGCCATGCGGATGCGGCACTGGAGGCAGCTGATGCAGGCCACGGGCGTGACCTTCACCATGGATGAGGATACCACCCTGGCACACCTCCTACAGCTTCAGCTCCACCACTTTGAGGACGAGGTCCGGGGCATTGTAGACAGAGCTGTGAAAGAGATGGGCATGGAGAAGGTCTTGAAGGAGCTGCAGGCCACCTGGGTCCGCATGGAATTCCAGTTCGAGCCCCACCCTCAGACCTACATGCCTCTGCTGCGGTCCAACGAGGACCTCATCGAGGTTCTGGAGGATAACCAAGTCCAGCTTCAGAACCTGATGATGTCCAGGTACATTACCTTCTTCCTGGAGGAAGTATCGGGCTGGCAGAAGAAGCTCTCCACTGCTGACACCGTCATCTGCCTCTGGTTTGATGTGCAACGCACATGGTCTCATCTAGAAAGTATATTCATCGGATCTGAAGATATCCGGGCTCAGCTGCCCCAGGTACCTGCTGTGGAAATCCTGCTCCCTCTGTTGCCATCCCTGGGTCAAGGGACGATCCCCCAGTTCCTGTATCCTCTAGACCTTTCCTTCTCTGCCTCCCTGCCTTGGCTTCACCCAGGGGTACCTCCAATAAACATTGACCTTCCAAGCCACCAAAAGTCAGACAGAGGGAAAGAGAGAAAGTGAAATGTATGCCCGCGAGTTTGTTCCTAATGTGTAGGAAAAAGAAAGGAGAACCTGGTTTTAAAAACAAAACCAAAAAAAGTGTACAGGAGAAAGGAGGTCAAAAATATGAGCTGCTCTTGGGGTGCTCCACACATAATTACAATGCGGGTATTGATTGGAAGTGAGCGTCGTTTCCAGGCAAACTCAAGTTCCTTCTCTGCAGCGAGCTGTTTTGTAAAACTCGGGCCTGTGCCAGCAGGCTAAATACCAGTCTTCAGCTAAATACTATATGAGGAATTTCTCTAAATATGCATTCTTCTCATTACTACCTTTCCTGTAGTTGCTTGCCCCTTGTAATTTGTCCTAATTAATGTGCATTAATGTACTTCCCCCCGCCAGTGGACTCTAATTCATTTAAAAAGAGATTTTCCACACTTATTCTGTGTCCCTCAGCACAGCAGCACAGCGAGTTCTCTGCTTACAAATTAGTTTGATTCCACAATGTCATATGTTGTCCAGACCTTGTTTCAGAGTTCAAGCATTCCATCAAAACATGATATTTTTGCAGCTCATCCCACAAATGCATATTAGTGTAATAATGCAGATTAAAGATTGTACATTTGCAATGAAAAATAACAGAAAATAATCCTGCGATAGCTATTGTCATTAAGCAAAATTGAATAAGCCAGATTTTATTAATCTCCAACGCTAATGATTGAAGAAGGGCAGGTTTAATGAGAAGGGGGTGTAGGTGGAGACTTTTGTACACATTTTAAAGGAGACATTTGAGAACTTTCAATCCAACATAATAAAGAATTCATATCATTAACTTCTCAGGTTTGTGTGTAAAACATATAAATACATTTATTTTCTTTGTATTAACAATATGGTAACAAAGACAACTCTGAAATGTAATAAATCAGTCATCATCTTACACCCTACCTAGTAAATATTTTCACTCATTATGAATATTTCCCAACTTTTTTTCACATATATACATGTTTTTACACAACTGCTCTCAGTGTAATTACAATTTTCTATTCGGCTCTTTTCATTTGAACATTTATGTCAGATATTTCCGATACTTCTATAACCTTGATACTTTTTCATTTTTAATTGGCATAAGATATCTCACTGAGGAATCGTAATTTACTTCACCTCACCCTCTTGTTTTTAAATCTTCTTGGGAGAGAGGCCCAGATCACAGAGGTCCCAGCAGACTGGAGCCAGTGGCCCAGGTTTGAGTTGCAGGACCTTAGGGAAGTTACTTAAGCTCTCAGTGTCTTGGTTTTCTCATCTGTAAATTGGGTCTAATACTAGTCCCTACTTCAAGAAGTTAAAGTAGCGCACACAGCACATACCATTATGATTGTTGTTATGTAATAATAGCCACACAAGCTCTCATCAGGTGCCAGGTGTTGGCCTAAAGTGCTTTGCATTTATTATTGTCTCAGTCATTTCAACAACACTGTGAGGGTGTGTGCGTTTGGGGGGAATGATAATATCTAACTGACATCATAGTAGCACATTTGCTGTGGAAACACTTACTTTGGTTATATAAACTTTTGCTTGGACCCAGAAAGAACATTGGATCCACCATCTCCCTGACAGGAATTATGTATTTTATGCCAACAGTTCTCAAAGTGTGGTCTGGTGACCCCTGGGGGTGGTCCCTGAGACCTTTTCAGGGGATCCTCAAGGTCAAAATTATCTTTATATTAATACTGATGGTATTTGCCTTTTTAACTCATTCTTCCATGAGCGTACAGTGGAGTTTTCCAGAGGCTACATGATGTGATATCACAACAGACTGAATGCAGAAGCAGAGAAGAGAATCTGGCCATCTTCTAAGTTAGACATTAAAGATATTTGCCACAAAAAAAAAAAAAGCGTGAAATGATGCCACTTTTTCTCTAAGTTATATTGTTTTGGAGAATATAATTATTTTGGCTAAAAATATGTTATGTTAACATAATGGGCTTATTATTGTTATTTTTTAAATGAATTGATAAATATTTTTTAGAATTTCTCAACTTTAGCTTCTAATATAGAATATACATTGATAGATATAATATTACCTATATAAACAAAAGCTCTTTCCACTCCTCAGTAATTTTTACAAACATAAAGGGACTTCAAGACAAAAATGTTTGCAGACCACTATTTCAAACTAAAGGCATTTCCTCCTTTGAGACTAATCTCTGTATTAGACAACTAGGAGCAGTTTTCAAAAGCAGACTTAGTACATGAAGGTAGCTTCTTAAAGTTGAGGGGGTGGTAGTTAATTTTTTTCCACATTTTTATTTGCAGGATTCTAAAAGATTTGAAGGCATCGATATTGACTTTAAAGAGTTAGCTTATGATGTTCACAAAACTCCAAACGTAGTGGAAGCCACCAACAAATCAGGTCTTTATGAAAAGTTGGAAGATATTCAGAGCAGGTGATGGTCGGTTTGCAGCCCCTTTTGTAATGTGTTTCCTTTCCCCACTCTGTCTCTGAGATCCTTACCTTATTTAACTGCCCGAGTGAGAGAGTATGTCTGGTTGTGTACCTTGATTTGCCTGTGTGGTCGGGTAATATGGGGTATTATTAGAGGTGTTTATTGTGATGTTTGCAAATACCCATACACGTTCCATGCATACATGATTTCTGCGTGTAATCCATAGGTCGCGCTTGTTTTCATTTAGGTAACATCTGTGTGCCTATGGATCTAGGCAAACCTAATTAGGAAATTCTTTGTGCCCACAGACTGTACCTGTGTGAGAAGGCCCTGGCGGAGTACCTGGACACCAAAAGGCTTGCCTTCCCTAGGTTTTACTTCCTCTCCTCTTCGGACCTGTTAGACATCCTTTCCAACAGCACAGCCCCACAACAGGTAAGCTGGGGTAGTGCCTGTAGAAACATTCAGAAGGACCAGGATGCTCCACCAGGAGAGTTTCAGGTTCCCCGTTACGCCCCCTTAGGCGGTGTATGTATTTCAGACCTGTGTTGCCAGCCTCATCATACCTAACCTCAGAGCTTTCTTCATTTCCACCATTACTGCTTCTCAGGATGCCCATCCCCCCAGCCCATCAGTGGCTTTTTGTTTTTTTTTAACAGCTTTATTGGAGTATAATTGCTTTACATTGTTGTGTTAGTTGCTGCTGTATAACCGAGTGGATCAGCTATACATATACAAATATCCCCATATCCCCTCCCTCTTGCGTCTCCCTCCCACCCTCCCTATCCCACCCCTCTCAGTGGTCACAAATCACCGAGCTGATCTCCCTGTGCTATGCGGCTGCTTCCCACTAGCTGTCTATTTTACATTTGGTAGTGTATATATGCCTATGCCACTCTCTCACTTCATCCCAGCTTACCATTCCCCCTCCCTGTGTACTCAAGTCCATTCTCTACGTCTGCGTCTTTATTCCTGTTTTGCCCCTAGGTTCTTCAGAACCTTTTTTTTTTCTTTTTTTTTAGATTCCACATATATGCGTTAATATACGATATTTGTTTTTCTCTTTCTGACTTACTTCACTCTGTATGACAGACTCTGGGTTCATCCACCTCACTACAAATAACTCAGTTTCGTTAATTTTTATGACTGAGTAGTATTCCATTGTATATATGTGCCACATCTTCTTTACCATTCATCTGCTGATGGACACTTAGGTTGCTTCCATGTCCTGCCTGTTGTAAATAGAGCTGCAGTGAACATTGTGGTACATGACTCTTTTTGAATTATGGTTTTCTCAGCGTATACGCCCAGTAGTGGCATTGCTGGGTCATATGGTAGTTCTATTTTTAGTTTTTTAAGGAACCTCCATACTGTTCTCCATAGTGGCTGTATCAATTTACATTCCCACCAACAGTGCAAGAGGGTTCCCTTTTCTCTACACCTTCTCCAGCATTTATTGTTCATAGATTTTTTGATGATGACCATTCTGACCAGTGTGAGGTGATACCTCATTGTAATTTTGATTTGCAATTCTCTAATGATTAGTGATGTTGAGCATCCTTTCATGTGTTTGTTGGCAATCTGTATATCTTTTTTGGAGAAATGTCTACTTAGGTCTTCTGCCCATTTTTGGATTGGGTTGTTTGTTTTTTTGTTATTGAGCTGCATGAGCTGCTCGTAAATTTTGGAGATTAATCCTTTGTCAGTTGCTTCATTGGCAAATAGTTTCTCCCATTCTGAAGGTTGTCTTTTCGTCTTGTTTATGGTTTCCATAGCTGTGCAAAAGCTTTTAAGTTTCATTAGGTCCCATTTGTTTATTTTGTTTTTATTTCCCTTTCTCTAGGAGGTGGGTCAAAAAGGATCTTGCTGTGATTTATGTCACAGAGTGTTCTGCCTATGTTTTCCTCTAAGAGTTTGATAGTTTCTGGCCTTACATTTAGGTCTTTAATCCATTTTGAGTTTATTTTTGTGTATGGTGTTAGGGAGTGTTCTAATTTCATTCTTTTACATGTAGCTGTCCAGTTTTCCCAGCACCACTTATTGAAGAGGCTGTCTTTTCTCCATTGTATATCCTTGCCTCCTTTATCAAAGGTAAGGTGACCATATGTGTGTAGGTTTATCTCTGGGCTTGCTATACTGTTCCATTGACCTATATTTCTGTTTTTGTGCCACTACCATACTGTCTTGATTACTGTAGCTTTGTAGTATAGTCTGAAGTCAGAGAGCCTGATTCCTCCAGCTCCATTTTTCTTTCTCAAGATTGCTTTGGGTATTCAGGGTCTTTTGTGTTTCCATACAGATAGTGAAATTTTTTGTTCTAGTTCTGTGAAAAATGCCATTGGTAATTTCATAGGGATTACATTGAATCTGTGGATTGCTTTGGATAGTATAGTCATTTTCACAATGTTGATTCTTCCAATCCAAAAACATGGTCTATTTCTCCAACTGTTTGTATCATTTTAATTTCTTTCATCAGTCTCTTATAGTTTTCTGCATACAGGTTTTTTGTCTCCTTAGGTAGGTTTATTCCTAGGTATTTTATTCTTTTTGTTGCAATGGTAAATGAGAGTGTTTTCTTAATTTCTGTTCCTGATATTTAATCATTAGTGTATAGGAGTGCAAGAGATTTCTGTGCATTAATTTTGTATCCTGCTACTTTACCAAATTCATTGATTAGCTCTAGTAGTTTTCTGGTAGCATCTTTAGGATTCTCTATGTATAATGTCATCTGCAAACAGTGACAATTTTACTTCTTTTCT
The DNA here is from genome assembly GCF_964270905.1 of Leucopleurus acutus. NCBI lineage: Eukaryota > Metazoa > Chordata > Mammalia > Artiodactyla > Delphinidae > Leucopleurus > Leucopleurus acutus. The sequence continues at coordinate 55,074,430 of NC_139161.1, forward strand.
GATTTGGATTCCTTTTCTTTCTTTTTCTTCTCTGATTGCTGTGGCTAAAACTTCCAAAACTATGTTGAATAATAGTGGTGAGAGTGGGCAACCTTGTCTTGTTCCTGATCTTAGAGGAAATGGTTTCAGTTTTTCACCATTAAGAATGATGTTGGCTGTGGATTTTGTCATATATGGCCTTTATTTTGTTGAGGTAGGTTCCCTCTATGCCTACCTTCTGGAGTATTTTTATCATAAATGGGTGTTGAATTTTGTCAAAAGCTTCTTCTGCATCTATTGAGATGACGATTTGGATTTTATCCTTCAATTTGTTAATATGGGTATTACATTGATTGATTTGCGTTTATTGAAGAATCCTTGCATTCCTGGAATAAATCCCACTTGATCATGGTGTATGATCCTTTAATGTGCTGCTGTATTCTGTTTGCTAGTATTTTGTTGAGGATTTTTGCATCTATGTTCATCAGTCATATTGGCCTGTAGTTTTCTTTTTTTGCGACATCCGTGTCTGGTTTTGGTATCAGGGTGATGATGGCCTCGTAGAATGGGTTTGGGAGTGTTCCTCCCTCTGCTATATTTTGGAAGAGTTTGAGAAGGATAGATGTTAGCTGTTCTCTAAATGTTTGATAGAATTCTCCTGTGAAGCCATCTGGTCTTGGGCTTTTGTTTGTTGGAAGATTTTTAATCCCAGTTTCAATTTCAGTGCTTGTGATTGGTCTGTTTATATTTTCTATGTCTTCCTGGTTCAGTCTCCGAAGGTTGTGCTTTTCTAAGAATTTGTCCATTTCTTCCAGGTTGTCCATTTTATTGGTATATAGTTGCTTGTAGTAATCTCTCATGATCCTTTGTATTTCTGCAGAGTCAGTTGTTACTTCTCCTTTTTCATTTCTAATTCTGTTGATTTGAGTCTTCTCCATTTTCTTCTTGATGAGTCTGGCTAATGGTTTATCAATTCTTTTTATCTTCTCAAAGAACCAGCTTTTAGGTTTATTGATCTTTGCTATCATTTCCTTCATTTCTTTTTCATTTATTTCTGATCTGATCTTTATGATTTCTTTCCTTCTGCTAACTTTGGGGTCTTTTTGTTTTTCTTTCTCTAATTGCTTTAGGTCTAAGGTTAGGTTGTTTATTTGAGATTTCTCTTGTTTCTTCAGGTAGGATTGTATTGCTATAAACTTCCCTCTTAGAACTGCTTTTGCTGCATCCCATAGGTGTTGGGCCATCGTGTTTTCATTGTCATTTCTTTCTAGGTATTTTTTTATTTCCTCTTTGATTTCTTCAGTGATCTCTTGGTTATTTAGTAGTGTATTGTTTAGCCTGCATGTGTTTGTATTTTTTACAGTTTTTTTCCTGTAATTGCTATCAGTCACATAGTGTTGTGGTCGGAAAAGATACTTGATACCATTTCAATTTTCTTAAATTTACCAAGGCTTGATTTGTGACCCAAGATATGATCTATCCTGGAGAATATTCCATGAGCACTTGAGAAGAAAGTGTATTCTGTTGTTTTTGGAATGGGATGTCCTGTAAATATCAATTAAGTCCATCTTGTTTAATGAATCATTTAAAGCTTATGTTTCCTTATTTATTTTCATTTTGGATGATCTGTCCATTGGTGAAAGTGGGGTGTTAAAGTCCCCTACTATTATTGTGTTACTGTCGATTTCCCCTTTTATGGCTGTTAGCATTTGCTTTATGTATTGAAGTGCTCCTATGTTGGATGCATAAATATTTACTATTTTTATATCTTCTTCTTAGATTGATCCCTTGATCATTATGTAGTGTCCTTCTTTGTCTCTTGTAATAATCTTTATTTTAAAGTCATTGTGTCTGATGTGAGAATCGCTACTCCAGCTTTCTTTTGATTTCCATTTTAATGGAATATCTTTTTCCATCCCCTCACTTTCAGTCTGTATGTGTCCCCAGATCTGAAGTGGGTCTCTTGTAGACAGCATATATATGGGTCTTGTTTTTGTATCCATTCAGCAAGTCTATGTCTTTGGGTTGGAGCATTTAATTCATTCACATCTAAGATAATTATTGATATGTATGTTCCTATTACCATTTTCTTAATTGTTTTGGGTTTGTTATTGTAGATCTTTTCCTTCTCTTGTGTTGCCTGCCTAGAGAAGTTCCTTTAGCATTTGTTGTAAAGCTGGTTTTGTGGTGCTGAATTCTCTTAGCTTCTGCTTGTCTGTAAAGTTTTTCATTTCTCCGTTGAACCTGAATGAGATCCTTGCTGGGTAGAGTAATCTTGGTTGTAGGTTTTTCCCTTTCATCACTTTAAATATGTCCTGCCACTCCCTTCTGGCTTGCAGAGTTTCTGCTGAAAGATCAGCTGTTAACCTTATGGGGATTCCCTTATATGTTATTTGTTGCTTTTCCCTTGCTGTTTTTAATATTTTTTCTTTGTATTTAATTTTTGATAGTTTGATTAATATGTGTCTTGGCATGTTTCTCCTTGGATTTTTCTGGTATGGGACGCTCTGTGCTTCCTGGACTTGATTGACTATTTCCTTTCCGATATTAAGGAAGTTTTCAACTATAATCTCTTCAAATATTTTCTCAGACCGTTTCTTTTTCTCTTCTTCTTCTGGGACCCCAATAATTCGAATGTTGGTGAGTTTAATGTTGTCCCAGAGGTTCCTGAGACTGTCCTCAATTCTTTTCATTCTTTTTTCTGCTCTGTGGTAGTTATTTCCAGTATTTTATCTTCCCGGTCAGTTAGCCGCTCTTCTGCCTCAGTTATTCTGCTATTATTCCTTCTAGAGAATTTTTAATTCCATTTATTGTGTTGTTCATCATTGTTTGTTTGCTCTTTAGTTCTTCTAGGTCCTTGTTAAACATTTCTTGTATTTTCTCCATTCTATTTCCAAGATTTTGGATCATCTTTACTATCATTACTCTGAATTCTTTTTCAGCTAGACTGCCTATTTCCTCTTCATTTGTTTGGTCTGGTGGGTTTTTACTTTGCTCCTTCATCTGCTGCATACTTCTCTGTCTTCTCATTTTGCTTAACTTACTGTGTTTGGGGTCTCCTTTTTGCAGGCTGCAGGTTCATAGTTCCTGTTGTCTTTGGTGTCTGCCCCCAGTGCCTAAGGTTGGTTCCGTGGGTTGTGTAGGATTTCTGGTAGAGGGGACTGGTGCTTGTGTTCTGGTGGATGAGGCTGTATCTTGTCTTTCTGGTGGGCAGGACTGCGTCCGGTCGTGTGTTTTGGAGTGTCTGTGAACTTAGTATGATTTTAGGCAGCCTCTCTGCTGATGGGTGGGATTGTGTTACTGTCTTGCTAGGTGTTTGGCATATGGGGTGTCCAGCACTGGAGCTTGCTGGTCGTTGAGTGGAGCTGGGTCTTAGTGTTGAGATGGAGATCTCTGGGAGAGCTCTCACCGATTGATATTACGTGGTGCTGGGAGGTCTCTGGTGGTCCACTGTTCTGAACTTGGCTCTCCCACCTCAGAGGCTCAGGCCTGCCACCTGGCTGGAGCACCAAGACCCTGTCAGCCACACGGTCAGGCATAAGCAAGGCAAGGGAAATCCTGGGCGAGGGGTCCCACCAGGTCATGTAGACTCCTGGACTCTTTGATGTCCTCTTATTCCTTTGCACTTAGTCTAGTTTCACTTGCTCGTAGGGAGCCGCGTGAAAAGGCCTCTCAGCTGCTCCTTCAGACCAGAGTTCCCAAACTTCAGGCATGATTTGTTTATTTAATTCGAGTGTCCATCCTTGACTCTGCTTCCATATGGAATGGATCTTGATCTTATATATCCTTTTCTTAATCCTCCTTGGAAACAGTGAAAAGAGAGTAATGTATCACTTCATTTCCAGCATAGAGTTCACTGTCGAAAATCAGCATTTCACACATCAGAAATCTCACCTTGCCAAAACCTTTGTGCAGTTTACCACAGAGTCCCATCAGTGGCTTTTACTCTCTAGAGTTGGGGAAGCTTTGAGGATGGCAAAATGGAAGGGGCTAAGCCTTTAAAGAAAATGCCTTTGATGTGCTTCTGAAGAGAGATGCAGTAAATAGTGGTCAAAAGTAATAGCTAAGATTTCCATGGAGAGATAAGATTGGGAGTTGTATTAATGGGACATTGGGGTCGTTTATGTGAGTGTATATAAGGAACCCAAAATTTGGGGTTCTAGCCCTTGGTTCTAGGCACTAATTAGCCATCTACTCTTGGGTATATCACTTCTTTGTGACAAACTTGACTCATATGTAAAATAGAAGCCTGCTGTGTTACAATTTTTTAAAATATTAAAGTACCTGTCTTTGTCTGTCTGACTTATCTCACATGGCAGTATACCCTCCAGGTCCGTCCATGTTCTTGCAAATGGCAAGATTTCATTCTTCTTTATGGCTGAGTAATATTACATTGTAGATGTAGACCACATCTTCTTTATCCATTCATCTGTTTTTATTTATATGTGGAATCTAAAAAACAAAACAAATGAACAAATATATAACAAACTAAAAACAGACTCACAGATACAAGGAACAAACTAGTGGTTGCCAGAGGAGGGAGGGGGTAGGGGAATGGGTGAAATAGATGAAGGGGATGAAGAGGTACAAAATACCAGTTACAGAATAAATAAGTCACAGGGGTATAATGTACAGCACAGGGAATATAGTCAGTAATATTAAAATAACTTTGTATGGTGCATTATCCATAGACATATGGAATCACTATGTTGTACATCTGAAACTGATACAATATTGAAAGTCAACTATATGTAAATAAACAAGAAAAAAGAAGTAAATTATATACATACATACATGTGTGTGTGTGTGTGTGTGTGTGTGTGTGTGTGTGTGTATCCTAATGGATACACTGTTGGCATTTTGAGCTGTAAACAGTGGTTCTCCAACTTGAAAGTGCATCAGAATCACCCAGAAGGCTTATTAAAATACTGATTCCTAGACCCCATCCCCAAAGTCTCTGACTTGTAGGTCTGGCTGGGGCTGGAGAATTTGCGTTTCCAAGGATTTCTTCCCAAGTGTTGCTACTGGTCTGAGGACCACACTTTGAGAACCACTGCTAGAGAACAGAGAGTCTGAGTCTCAGAATGATGAGACCCAACACTCTAGTTGTTGTCACATGGTTGTCACATGGTAGCCCTCTAAGCAATACTAATAAGTAACTTCCCAGACATGCTCTCCACTCTGTTGGCATGGTTTCCTTCATAGGTTCAACGACACCTTTCCAAACTCTTTGACAATATGGCCAAGATGCAGTTCCAGGTGGACGCCAGTGAGAAACCTACCAAGATCAGTCTTGGCATGTACAGCAAGGAAGAAGAGTATGTGGCCTTCAGCGAGCCCTGTGACTGCAGTGGGCAGGTAACGTATGCCTTTCTCTCTCAGGTGTCTGCATTCAGGCATCAGCCTTTGTGACCTTGGGCCGGAATTGCTGTCAGTGCCCTGGGACTGCCAGTTCCCTTGACTTGAACCAATGTTGGAGCAGCTTCCAGTGCCCACTTCCCTCTCTCTGGGAAGGACACATGTCAATATCCATATATCTTCCTTAACCAAAGACCTGTGCAGAGAGGAATAAAATGCACATAAACAATTACCTGAGTCAAAGAGAGAAGGATTTCAAAATGATTAGCCGCACCAGGAAACTAACATGACAAGCCCTGGAGCACCCCACAGGGGAATGTAGGACACTGACACCTTCCCCGGGAGAACATGCTCTTTGAAATCAACCATACTCCTGAGCGGTCACTTCTCTGTACAATACACCTCTCACAGCTCTACCCTGTGGAGAGCCCGCCACCGCCCTTCTCCATAAACTACCACCTCCAAATCTCCCGGGTACAATTCCAGAAACACAAAACGTGAGACCATTCTCTCCTTAAACTTCCTTCCATCTTTCACCATCACCGCTAAGGATAAGCGCTACTTTGTTCACTATCCTAAATGATCCAACAAAACGTTGTCCCTGGGGTTCTAATCCAGTCCAGAGTAACACCTGGAGAAAATATCTTTTCAGAGTTCCACCTTCATCCACATGTATCTTGGAAAGCCATTCTCGTACTTGAAAATAGTCACACATTCTCAGTTTTATGAAAGGGACCTTGGGGTTTGATTCAAACCTTGGCTGTTCTTTTTGTAGACCCAGAAAGCATTTAGTTGGAAAATATAATCCTGGCCTTTGGCTTCATACTCAGTGTGGACAAGGTCACGAGAATCCACTGACTTATTTACACCCAGCTCAACCCAGATTGAGATTTCCTCATGAGAACTCTGGGCGGCAGCCCCACATCCCCTGAACCTACTCCTCCGCCCAGGGGGCTCCAGTGGGCATATCCCCCCTGTTGTTACTTGAGCCCCGTCCTGCGTTACACAAACGAACCATCTCCCTGTGCCTTCTGGCGGCTGGTTGGGGTTGTCCATCGTGCCTGGGCTCATTTTCTTCACTCCCTCAGGCTGAGTGAAGTGTGTCACTGAGCGAGCACGTCTTAGGAACCCAGCGTCTAACCCCGAGTTCTTCTTCCAGGTAGAAATACGGCTGAGCCATGTGCTTGCTCACATGAAGGCCGCCGTGAGGCACGAGATGGCAGAAGGCGTAACCGCCTGTGAAGAGAAGCCGAGGGAGCAGTGGCTCTTTGACTACCCAGCTCAGGTATTCTCCGAAGCAGGACCTCTGTGGGCCCCCATCCTCTGCTTGCTCTCTTCCTCGATGACCTCCATCAGCCTCCTGGGGCTGCCAGACTCACTCATGCTTCAGGGTCAGGAGAGGCTGGTCTGGAAGGGGTCAGCAGGAGGGACCAGGGGAACTGTCAGCCGTGACGCAATCCAACCCCTACCTTGGGGAATTAAGGGTCGTCCGTTTTTACTCCATTGGCTACAGTAGGGAGAAAATGTAAACAGTTCAGCTCACTGAGCCAGCCCACTTTGTGTGTGCCAAGCTGTTTGCTGAGTGCAGGAGACACCAGCCAGAGGCATGACAATGCAACCCTGCCCTGCTGGGGCCTACAGACTGGCGTGGAAGTCAGTCACCTACAAGTGGGACCTGGTGTGACAATAAAGGAGGCTCAGGGTCCTCTGGGAGCCTGCAGCTGGTTAGCGGGGTCTGGGGATCACCCTCCTGAGGATATGATGCCTAAGCTGAGGTTTGAAACACGTGAAAGATGGAGGGAAAGACCAACGAAGCATGGGTAAGAGTACAGGCAAAGGCTCAGAAGCAAGGGAGAGTGCAATGTGTTTGAAGCCTGAGTGTGGTGGAAGCAGGAGTTAGGGGAAGAGGGAACAAGAGGTGGCAGGTGGGTCTGGAGAGGAAACTGGAAGACAGCACTCACGGACCACGCTTGGGAGTCTCGTCTCATTCCAGGATATCTGAATCCTTCACTGGGCTCTCAGGAGGGTAACAAGAGAAAGAGGAGAGTTAATGAGGCTATTTTTAATGACTCTGGCTGCAATACACCACTCCTCCCTCCCCTGTTAATGGCTAGTATTAGTGTTGGTTTGGTTTATTTGGGGTTACAGATATTTGGTGGTAACTGAAGCCCGAGGAGTAGATAAGATTGCCCTGGAAAATATGCAGACTGAGATGAGGGTGCAGAGCAAACTCTTGAGCATCATTCAAAGGCTGTGTAGGCAAGGAGAAGCCAGTAGAGCAGAATGAGAAACAACCTTTTCTGATGGAAGGAACACCAAGGAATGGTAGTCATGGAAACCAAAAGAGGGAGTGTTGATAGCGGATGAGGTCAGTTACACCACACACGTCTAAGAGATCAAGCAAAATGAAGAGGCTAACGTACGTCCATGGACTTGGTGAGGCCATTTCAGTGGAGTGGTAGAGAAGAGACCACACTGCAGGAGTTGAGAAGTGAGAAAAAGGTGGGAAAATGTTGACAGCGAGTGTAGACAGAGAAGAGAAATAAGCCAGTGCTGCAGAAGGAAAAGGTATTGTTTTAACAGTATAACTGGCACATCACGTTCAAACCATCCCAACAAGATCACACAGCAGGAGGAACTTCTTTAACAAAAACCAATATGTCTAAATCCAAAGGCAAAAACCAATAAATTAGGGAATGGTACTTGTTACTACAACGGGATTCTCTACTTCACAAAGGGAATAATTCCCACCAGGATTCCTTGTTTACTTGAATCAGCGTTTTGTGGCAGGAGAATGTGTTGCCTCCTGCTATTATGACAGACATCATCTAGAGCAGTGTCTCCCGAACCAAGTGGGACCACATCTCCACCATGGATAATCAAAATCATGCGTTTTCCTTATTAAGTTTCTCAGCAAAGAAATGTGCATTTAAATCGGTTTTTTTCATTTATTTATTTTGAATCTCTGAAGACTACAAATCATATTGACCATGTTGAATTTCAGTGGAATTCGCCGTGACCTTCAAGAGTAGGCCTTTCAAAGTTATAGTTTTAAAGAGATACAAAAAAATGTAGTGAAAGTATTACGGGCAAGAAAAACTATGCCACACATGATCAGCAATGGCTCACTAAACTAGAATACTCCAACCATGAGAGGTTCCGGAAGAACAGAGCAAAGACTGAGTATCATTGAGATGTTCAGTCAACACTTTGTTATCCTCCCAGGCACGGGAAAGACGCTGTGGCCTGAGGAGCAAAAGCAGAAAGATCAGTGTACCAATTTCTAAAAGCCACTGACATTGACCAGCATGAGCCTTCGGTTGTTCTCAACCAAATGACATGTTTTTCAAGAGCAGAAAGCACTTTCCCCACTTGTGTTGTGCCCACTTCACACCTCCAAGGCCTTAGAGACATATGCTCAATGATACAGTGCTGGTGGAGGAGGGAGGGAAGGGGTGTCCGTCCCCCACACAATGGTATTCTCAGCCCATGCTGTGTGGGGACTGGGCTGGTTTGGGAGACAGTCCTGGTAATGGCTTTACTAAGTGACTCTTGGTGCCACAGGTGGCCCTGACCTGCACTCAGATCTGGTGGACCACAGAGGTGGGCATGGCATTTGCCAGGCTGGAGGAAGGCTACGAGAATGCCATGAAGGACTATTACAAGAAACAAGTGGCCCAGCTCAAAACCCTCATCACCATGCTGATTGGCCAGCTCTCCACGGGAGACCGGCAGAAGGTCATGACCATATGCACCATCGATGTCCATGCCCGGGATGTGGTGGCCAAAATGATTGCTCAGAAGGTGAGTTCCAGATTCACAGGAGTATCGCTCTTTCTGGGCACTTACACCGTGAATATTGAGGTTAGGGAGAAGCTCACATATGGCTAAAACACAGGGGCTGCAAACTCTGCACCAGCCAGGGAACTGGGGGAGGATCACGGTGGCTGCTCGTGCCTTTAAAACCCCAGCAAAACAGCGTCATCTGAGCGGCTCATGCTTCCTGTGCTGTGGCGGGCAGCATACTGCTCTCCTGACCGGTACACAACACCCAACACCCAGGTCATCCAGACCCCTGTGAATCCTGTGGCCACGAGGCCGCCTGCTACCTATTGCACCCTGTGATTCACCCACCTCCTCTGCCATGCCCTCTCTAGGTGGACAATGCCCAGGCTTTCCTCTGGCTGTCCCAGCTGCGGCATCGCTGGGATGACGAGGCCAAACACTGCTTTGCCAACATCTGTGACGCTCAGTTTCTATACTCCTATGAGTACCTGGGAAATACACCTCGCCTGGTGATCACGCCTTTGACAGACAGGTGAGCACTGGAGTCAGCCACTGACAGAGAACCCTCCTGCTGTTTGGCTCACACCATCCAATGACCACCCAGTGTCACTTGCCCACAGAGCTGCAGGGGGAGGGCCAGACGCAACCCAACAGAGGTAAAATAAAACTGAAAGGGTGTAGGGCAGAGCCCGTATCAGAGCAAACCCCGGAGCAAATGGATGAGCCATGACTTTTTGAGGAATGACTAGCAGTCCTACACACCTGGATTCTCATTCCAGCTGTGACACATACCAGCTGTTGTTTGACCATGAAAACCTTGACATGATTCTTGGTTTATTCATCCATGAAATGGAGGTAGTAACTCCCACTTGAAGTGAATTTTGTAAGGATAAAAAACAGGAATGCTTGTTAAGGAGTTCAGGGCATAATAAGTGCTCAGTAAATAATTCCTATGACTATTTTCTTATCAATCAACTGGCACATTTATTTAGCACCTCTCACTTTGGGAATACAAAGATGAGAGCAAGGTCCCTACCATTCAGGAGCTTACAATTTCTTTTACCATACTCTCTGTCATTCATATTCATTATAAATGAATTCATGCCAGACCCTGAACTAGTCACTGGGAATACAAAGATGACTAAAAGTTAAACTCCACTTCTATTGAGGGAAATATGACATATGTAGAAAAAAATTTACAAACATACACCGCACACACAGCAATAACCCTATGCATCCCTCCGTTTATCCTCTTCCTTACATTTCCCACATTCTGAAATGAACTTGCCTTCTTGCTTATTGGCGGCAGTCCCCTTTGGAATGTAAACTTTTTTGCTCTCAGGGACCTTTGTCTGTCTTGTTTGTTGCTATTATCACCAGTACCTAGTAGACGTTGAATTATTATCCATTGATGAATGAAGGGTAGTTGATTATTGTAAGAATGATAGAATCAGGAAGGGGAGGTCGGTTCAGAGGAGGGATCCACACAGGACGCCACCTGTGCCTTGGCTCCCAAAGAAGCAGCAGCAGCCGCTACGCTGTCTCCTGCTCTCGCTGGGCACCACCCTGCTCGCTGTCCCAGCTGAGGACGAAAGGCAGACAGCGTAGGTTCAGAGGGATGCAGGTCCCTCTGCAGCTGGAACAGTAAAGGCTGCAGCACCTCTGGGGCTTTGGGCATCTTGGGCTTTTTCCCGGGCTTTCCTGGGTCATGATCAGTTGGAGGGGCTCATTCACTGTGGGTTCAGGGAAAAGTTTTCCCACCTCAAGCTTCATTCACAGGGGACCCTCTCATGTGCTCTTTGTCTTTATGATGATTCTCGGCAGCACACCAGTCCTAAACAGGAAGGGCTTTGGGAAGAGTGTTCTCTTTGGCAGTGAGCTTTTCTGCCTGCCTTGGACTTGGAGCTAATAGTTTTGGAATTTATATCGCTCGGAACAGAATAATGAAGCCATTATATATTTGAGCAACTTGGTCACTGTCTGTCTCTCACTGTGACTGTATGTTCCACGAAAACAGTGGCTTTGTTTGCTCACTGCTCTGCCCCAGGACCCAGCACCGCGTCCAGCAAATAATAGGCATTCACGAAATACTCCTTGTGTAAAGGCAGGGAAATGACTTCTGAGATTCGGAGTAGTGTGCCCAGCTTCCCATACCATTCAAAATATTTCCTTCCTACCCACAGGCACACCAGACATTATCATTCCAAGTGATAAAAAATACAGCACTGTCTTTTCCCTGGGTCCTCATACCTGCCCAGCAGTTGAAGAAGATAATTACCTCTTTTGGGTTTAGAGGTCTCTAGTACTCTAATGCCAGATACCTCATAGAGGGAAAGGGTAAAGTTTTGACAGTGAATTATTTCTAAAATAGGCGTTTATCACCTCTTATATGAAAGGATGCAAATAGGAACTTGCAAGAAGGATTTGCTGCAAAGAATGGCAAATACTATGCAGACCTTGACCTTGTTTTGCACATGAGATACTTTTCTGACAAAGTAGTACATAGTGAATATTTATATGGTGAATTCCGTTTTCTCATTGACTTCCATTATTATCTCAAGAAATGTTTTGCCCAGAAAGAAATTGGCCTCAACACAGAAAATCACATTTTAAAGAGCATTCGGCTTTTGCTAGCGTGTAGCTTAAGTACGTTTAATTCTCTCCTGCCAGAGGAATTAATCAAATGGACAATTTATCCGTACAACCTCTGCACATTCATTAAAAGCACAACCGCATTACAGTACGTCCGACTGATTATGCCTGTTTCTTTGGAATTTCCCACTGCCTGGATGGGACCTGAATGTATAAGTAGGTACAGTGGCTCAGCCATTGTCACAGGACTTTGGCACACTGCTAAGTTGAAGGACTAAATGGAGATACTTTTTCAGGCTGAACAAAAGCCATTCTCCTAAGTTGTTTCTTAACCTGTGGATGATCTCCTCCCCCTTTACCCCCCTTCCCTCACGTTCGCACACAAGCACCCCTTTCAGCCCCGTACTAGAAGTACTGTTTTAATCAACAGCTTATCAATTTTGAGTACCTCTTAATTTCTCAGGCACTACTGCAAGTGGGTGAGAGATAATTGATGCAAGAGTCTTTGAGGGTGATTTGCTGGGTAGGACGCAACTAGCAAAGTCTTACACTTTCTTTTTAAGTTTTTTTAATTGAAATATAGTTGACCTACAGTGCTATATTAGTTTCGGGTATACAGGATAGTGATTCAGTGTTTTGATACATTATACTCCATTTAAAGTTATTATAAAATATTGGTTGTATTTCCTGTGCTGTACATTACATCCTTGTATCTTATTTATTTTATGCATAATAGTTCATACTTCTTAATCCCCTTCCCCTATCTTATCCCTCTCTCCAGTCCTCTCCCCAATGGTAACCACTAGTTTGTTCTCTGTATCTGTGAGTCTGTTTTGTTATATTCATTCATTTTATTTTCTGGATTACACATTTAAGTGAAAACATACAGTATTTGTCTTTCTCAGTTTGACTTAACTTCACTAAGCATAATACGCTCCAAGACCATCCATATTGTTGCAAATGGCAAAATCTTATTCCTTTAAAGGCTTTTGCACAGTGAAGGAAACCACCAACAAAACAAAAAGACAACCTGCTGAATGGGAGAAGATATTTACAAATGATATGTCTGAGAAGGGGTTAATATCCAAAATATATAAAAGAGCTCATACAACTCCATCAAAAAAACAATCTGATTTTAAAATGTGCAGGAGACCTGAACAGACATTTTTCCAAAGAAGACATACACATGGCTAGCAGGCACATGAAAAGATGCTCAACATCACTCATCATTAGGGAAATGCAAATCAAAACCACAATGAGATATCACTTCACACCTGTTGGAATAACTATCATAAAAAGACAACAAATAATAAATGTTGGTGAGGATGTGGAGAAAAGGGAACCCTAGTTCACTGTTAGTGGGAATGTAAATTGGTGCAGCCACTATGGAAAACAGTATGGAGGTTCCTCAGAGAATTAAAAATAGGACTACCATATGATCCAGCAATTCTTTTTAAGTTTTTATCTGATATTATTTTTGAAAAACTTAGTAATCTGTAAACAAAGAAAATAAAAGTTACCAGGAATAACCGTTGTTAATATTCAGTCTGTTTCCTTCTCATGTAGATTTTGAAAAAATGAAATTGCAACCATATGCTGTACATAAAATATCATAGACTTTTTCATGTAACAATATATCATGTATATACTCTCTAAATATTCTTCTAAACCTCTTATAGCTGGATTATCTTCTATTTACAAGTATCCCATAGTTTATGTAACATAACCACATTATGGGCCATTTAAGTTGTATCTAAGCTCTTACTGCTAAAAATAAAGCTGCTGTGAACTCACTTATATATAAATTTTTACTATATTTCTCATTATTTCCCCAGGAGGGATTCCAAGAAGCAGGATAATTAGATGATACATACTTTCAAGTTATTCTTAAAAAAGGTATTGTTCCCACGGTCACTAGCAGTTTATGAGGTGGTCATCTCACAATATCCTTACCAGCATTAAGTATTATTGTTTAAAATACTATTAACTTTATAAGTCAAAATGGTATCTCATTTGGATCTTGATGTTCTTCATTACTCACAGGCTTGAGCATTTTATGTTTATTGGCTGTTAGATTTCCTTCTCCTGTGAATTTGTTGTTATTATCATTGCTCATTTTATTACTTTTACACTTAGCAAGTTCCTGCCCATTTTAAGATCAGTTTAATATTCACCTGTATTGTATTATAGTTTATGTTATTTTACTTTTTCCTTTAACCTTTTTTAATTCTTTGGTAAATTTTTTGACTACTGAGTAAAGTGAATGTTTTCATCAAAACATTTTTGTAAAAAAAACAAAAAAAAAAACCCACATTTTTGGTTACAAGTGATAGACGCCTAACTTAACTTGAACTAACTCAAACTAACTTAAACAGAAAGAGGACTTGTTAAGTCAGACTTCTGGGGAAGGAGTCCAGCTTGCTGCAGTGTAACCAGCTTTGGGGCCTGAACAGGGAGCTATCAGGGCTTTACTGTCTCTCTCTTATCATGGCTTTGCTCTCTTCTGAGAGCTGATTCCTTTCTTGCATTGTTTTTCCTTGGCTGGAAAGATGGCCCACGCCGGATCCAGGAGGAAGAGAGACCCTCTCTTTCCCAGCACCATATGTCAAATTCCTTAAAGGGACCCTGATTGGTCCTGTTTGGATCATGTGCCCGTCTCTGAGCCAGTTACTGCAAACAATGAGATGGAGTATTTTGCTCAGGCCGAGCCTTGTGGCCACCCCTTGTGGGACAGCTTTTTTTAATAAATTAATTTTACTTATTTATTTTTGGCTGCGTTGGGTCTTTGTTGCTTGTGAGGGCTTTCTCTAGTTGTGGCGAGCGGGGGCTACTCTTCCTTGTGGTGCGCGGGCTTCTCATTGCAGTGGCTTCTCTTGTTGCGGAGCACGGGCTCTAGGTATGCGGGCTTCAGTAGTTGTGTCTCACGGGCTCAGTAGTTGCGGCTCATGGGCTCTAGAGAGCAGGCTTAGTAGTTGTGGTACAGGGGCTTACTTGCTCCATGGCATGTTGGATCTTCCCAGACCAGGGCTCAAACCCATGTCCCCTGCATTGGCAGGTGGCTTCTGGCAAGGTGGGGAATACTTTGATTGACAGCCCCATGGGAATACTCCATGTAGAGGAGAGATGGCTTTCCAAAGTGTGGAGTCCTGGGAAAGGAAAACCCATAGAAACTATGTTAGGGAGCATATAATTAAATGTTTTGTTGTTGTTGTTTCTAAGTAGTCAGTAGGCCCAGCACATGAGTTATGGGTCCTTTCCCTCACTGGTTTGTGATGTTTGCTCAACCATATTCAGTTTTGAGTCTATCAAACTGCTTCAAAGTATCTATTCTTATTCTGTTTCATCAGTATATTAATCCATCTATATGCAATACTCTTTAAGGATTGTAACTTTATTGTGAGTGGTAATATTTTTATAGTAAAGGTCTGTATCATTCATTTTCATTTTCCTTTCCTTTTTTTTAAAGTTCTTCTGTTCTTTCAAATGAGCTTTCATCATTTTGTCAAGTTCTAAAATATAAATTATTAGGGTTTTGATTGGTGAGCCTTAAAACCTTCAAATTAATTTTGAAAGAATGGCCAGGCCATCTTTATAATATGTGATTTGTTTTTCTTTGTTCATACCTTCAATTATGGTTCTCAGAAAAGTTTATAAGTATCTTCATATAGGTTTTGAGTGTTTCTTATTGTTATCTCTATGTAGTTTTTAATTTTTTTGGTCCTATGTAAGATTGTTTCTTCACTTTATATATATATATATTTGTTTTGTTTTGTTTTTTTGTGGGTTTTTTTTTTTTTGACCGTGCCACACAGTGTGCAGGATCTTAGTTCCCTGACCAGTGATTGAACCTGTGCCCCCTGCAGTGGAAGCACGGAGTTTTAACCACTGGACTGCCAGGGAAGTCCCTATGTATATATATTTTAAAACAACTTTATTGAGCTTTATTTTATGTCAAAAATTTCACCCATTCGAAGTGTTAGTGACTTTATCAAGTAGTGTAACCATCACCATAAATCAATTTTGCAACATGTTTATGCCCCTCAGTAAGATCCCTCATGCCCATTTGTAGTTGATCCTCACTCCCACCCCCAGCCCTGGTCAACCACTAATCTACTTTCTGTCTGTATAAACTTGCCTATTCCGGACATTTCTTATAAATGGAACAATACAACATGTGGTCTCTTGTGTCTGACTTGTTTCATTTTGCATAATGTTTTGGGGTTCATCCATGATAGAACATGTGTCAGTAGTTTGTTATTTATTATTTCTGAATAATATTCCATTTTACAGATATGACACATTTTGTCTATATAGTCATCTTAGGTAATTTTCAGTTTGGGGCTATTATAAACAATGCTGCTGTGAACATTTGCTTGCAAGTCTTTGCGTGGATGTATGTTTTCATTTCTCTTGGGTGTATACCTAGGGGAGGAATTACTGGGTAGTACAGCAGTTTTATGTTTAACTTTTTGATAAACTGCCAAATTATTTTCCAAAGTGGCTGGATCGTCTTATATCCCCACCAGCAATGTATGAGGCTTCTCATTTCTCCACATCCTTGACATTTATTATTATCTGTCTTATTTATTGTAGCCATTCTAGTGGATGTGAAGTAGCATCTCATTTGAGTTTTAATTTGCATTTCTGTAATAATGTTATTGAGCATATTTTCATGTGCTTTTTGGCCATTTATATATCTTCTTTGGCATCATTTCTGTTCATATCGTTTATCTATTTTTTGATTGATCTGTTTGTACTCTTTTTTGAGTTCTAAGACTTCTTTGTATATTCCGGACATATTGCATATATGTTTGCAAATATTTTATCCCAGCCTGTTGTTTATCTTTTCATTTTCTTCACGGCATCTTTTGAAGTGCAAAAGTTTTTAATGTTTTTTTTTTTTTTTAACATCTTTATTGGGGTATAATTGCTTTACAATGGTGTGTTAGTTTCTGCTTTATAACAAAGTGAATCAGTCATACAAAAAGTTTTTAATGTTGATGAGGTCCAGGTTGTCAGATTTTTCTTTTATGGACTGTGCTTTTGGTGTTGTAACTGAGAAATCTTTGCTTAATTTCATTATATCTTTAACTTTCTTTTCATTTACATATAGGAGAAAATTGTTTTTTTGTAAATTTATCTCCTATTTTTCCCATCTACTGCCCCATATTAAAAATTCTAAGAATTATGCTCTTGATTCTCCTTTTTCTAAGTCACTTCTAGAATTTCTAGTTATATTTGAACCATTCACATAATATGAAGCATAATTAAACTATTCAAATTTAGTTACTAAGTGTGTGTTATTTTTGGTAGATCATATGTCACTCATTGCTCTCAGTTCTTCCTGTCACGTTTTGAGAAAGACATTTACCAACTAGTGTAGGCAAACGAAGATGAGCACTAGGTGATGAAGGACCTCATAACCACGTGGCATAAGGAATGGATCTTAGAATTGGAGGTATTTATGCTGAGGACAATTTTCAAATTTTAAATATTAAAATATTATAAGATGGACAGATTTGTTTTCAGTTGTTGCTAAGGACATTCTTCTATTAGTGCTGTTTCTTATGTTGAGCTGGGAACCTATCATAATCCCTGGGTCTTTTTCCTGTGACTTGCCATCTAACCACATTGCCCCCATTCCATGTACATGCAAGTGCTTGGAAGATTAATTTGCATTTGTTCTTCTTAAATTTCACTTTGTTGGGTCTACCACATCATTTTCAATTGCTAAAATTATTTAGAATTTTGGTCTACCTTCTATCTAATCAATTATTTCTTAATTCAAGTTATCTATGAATATATTGAACATCAGGAGTCTGTGTCCTAGTAATGCCACTAGAGGCCTCCCTCCAGGTAGATATTGTTGCATCCACATTCATTCCTCAGTTACGATTATTGAACCATGTGGTAGGTGGAATTCTAGGAATGATCCCCAGCGACGTTTTCCCTTGTATCATCTCCTCTTCTTTGAGCGTGGGTGAAAACTATAAATAGGATGATATCATTCTCATGATTATATTTTGCTTTACCGCAAAAAGGAAATTATTCAGGTGAACCAATATAATTATATGAGACCTTAAAAGTAGAGCCTTCTCCTGGCTGAGGGCAGAGGGAAGGTCACAGAGGCTTGAAGCATGAGAAGAATTTTTCATGCCATCGCTGATTTTGAGGATGGAGGGAGCCCTGTGCAAGGATGGTACAGTGGCCTCTAGGAGCTGAGAGATCCCCCAGCCTCAGCACGCACCTAGGACCTCAGTACTACAACTGGTAGAATTTAATTCGGCCAAGAATTCAAATGAGCTTGGAAGCAGGTTCTTCCCCAGAGTGTCCAGATAAGGGTCCAGCCAAACTGGTACCTTGATTTTGGCCCTGTGAGACCCTCAGTAGAGGAGCCACCTGGACTTCTGACATACAGAAGTGAGATAATAAATGGGTGTTGTTTTAAGCCCTTATTGTGTGGTAGCAATAGGAAATGAATACAAATCAAGTGATTTCACCAACTCTAAGATTAGCCAGACCACACGTCTGGGATAGCCAGTCTATACATACCTGAAGTCAAGATACAACACCTTTGATATTTTCATTAATCTGCCAGTTGTTTGTCTAAAAAAAGGAAAGCTACATTTCATATATTTGTTACCTTAAGAAATAATACCTTGAAAGTGGATCAGCTTTCTGTTTTCCAAGGCACTTTCATATCTCTTGTCTCATCTTGTCCTCACAAGAGCCTGGTGGGTCAGATAAGAACAAAGCCTGTAGACATCATTTGCCCGAAGAAAACAAAACCAGCTTCAGCTCGATATTAGGAAGGCCTTTCAAACAATTAGAACTGACCCACGGTGGAAGGAGCTGGCTTCTAAAATAATAAACATGGCTCACTGGAAGAAAAGGCTCTGTGATTGTATTTGAAGGATTTAATGGGAGAAGCCTGGCGTGGTTAAAGAGCCAAACCTCTGAGGCCTCTTCCAGCACTAAAGGCCTGTCTTCCCAATAAGCAGTCAGACTACATTGATCCATATTCATGTTGTGGTTAGTTGGTTAAGGCAACAGCTCTTCTTAAAGGATTCCTTCCCATTTTCACAATTGCAGTTGTTTCTGAGGCAGCAGATTTATCTAAATTCCTTTGTACAAAGAAAATACTGTGTGATGGACCCCAGTGACACATGTTTTTAAGTCACCAAAGTTTAATAATCTGGCCGAGTTTCACAAACACTTTGCAGTAGAGGCAAGATTTGAACTCAGTGTGTCTGACTCCTGAGTCCTTGCCTTAAACCACAATAGCGTGATCTGCCCCCCTCACTAGGAAACAGGAGCAGATTGAAGGAACTGGCTTAGATGTTTAAAGAGATGGATCTAACAATCTAATTAAAGACCACAGACAGAATCTTAGAGGAGGAGCGTGTGTCCCGGAGAACTAGGACATCCTGCTGGCTCAGTGGCCCCCCACACAGAAGAAGGGAATACTCTTTCTTTCTTTTCTTTGTGTTTTCCTCATGGCCCACGCTAAAGCCCCACTGTCCCTGCCTTGGTTATTAGAACTCCTTAGACAGCCAGCCCACTTCCCCTCCCTGAACATCAGTCAATCCATCTGTAATTTAGGGGATTAGATTAGTTGATCTCAGAAATGCCTTCCAGCTCTAGAGTTCTATTATTATGGGCAAATGTATATGTATTTTGACATTTCCCCCCACGTGCTTCTTCTGGCGATAATCAGAAGCTCAGTAGATGCTCAAAAAGAGATTGACACCCAGTTCTAAGGATTTCTTTTGGGAGATTCTTGAGTTTTCTATAAGAATTCTATTTTTGTGGAACCTTGTGCTTCTAGACTCTCAGATTCCTTGAGACCCCTGCTGCTGCAGAGAGAAGAGGTCTGAATTGCCCTCTGGCTGGCAGAGAAGGCAGCCATGGGACAGAAAGGGGGTGGGAGAGAGAGTGGGGAGGAGAGTTGGCTGGGGGCAGGATTCCACCCATCCAGGCAGCTGCCTTTCCTCCTGGGGGGTTACAGGGCTGCAGCAGGCCCTCCAGGTTCTGGAAGGAACCTGAGGCTGGCAGAGGTGGAAGGCCTTGGGGCCAGTCTGGAGCCAGAACTCAGCCTAGGAGAGCAGGTACAGTTAAGGCTGCACATGGAACTCTGAAGATCTAGCTACCAGTGTTGGAGAGAAGCATTGCCAAATGGTAACAGTGACCGAGCAAGGTGAGATGGGACCTAGCTTTTCACCTTAACCCTGACTCACCTCACTTCATGGCCCACCTAACAGATCAACAACTCTGACGTGAGCTAAATCCACAGGGAAAAGTGAGGCAGCTGCATGAGCCCAGCTCACCAGGAGTTAAATGCAGCCAGCCCCCCATTGCACAGGAAAACTCCAAGTAGAATCATAATTCTGCATACTCTCCTCTTCACCTGGAGAAACTACCTTCCTGGGTTTCATCTTCAAAGGCTGAGGTAGCTATGGGAATTTCACACTTAATTAAAGGAGAGTTCAGGAACTCCAAGTCTTTTCAAAACAATTTTGGTTGCAGTGAGGATGCAGTCACCATCTGGCAAGAAAGGTGTTAACTCAGAGTTTCTGGTCAACTCTAGCATCAGATTCAGAACCAAAGAGAGTGCATTTCAGAGGACCCCTCAGATGTCCCCTCCCCATCTAGCCTGCAAGTTGAAAACCTCTGTACTGATTCTCTAAGTATTAAAAAGTTAGGTCAATGGCACGGTTTTAAAAGCTTTATTGAGATATAATTTACATGTCTTAAAGTTCACCCATTACAAATGTACAAATCGATGATTTTTAGTAAATTCTTAGACTTGTGCAGCCATTACCACAATCTAGTTTTTTGCCATCACCCTGTTTTCAGTCCTAACTCATCCTCACCTCCCTTCCTAGGCAGCCACTGATCTTCTGTCTATCTCTGTGTTTTCCAGACATTTCATAAATGAAATAATATGAGATCTTTTGTATCTGACTTCCTTCACTTAGCATAATATTTTTCAGGTTCATCCATGTTGTAACGTGTATCAGTACTTCATTCCATTATATTGCTAAATAGTATTCCATTGCATGGATATATCACATTTTGTTATTCCATTCACAGTTGATGGACATTTGGGTTGTTTCCAGTTTCTTAGTGTCATGGATATTGCTGCTTTGAACATTCCTGCATAAGTCTTTGTGTGAACATATGTTCATATTATCCTTGGGTAATTCCTAGAAGGGGAATTGATGAATCATATGGTAAACTTTACTTTTTAAGAAACTGTCAAGCTGTCTTCCTAAGTAGCTGTACCATTTAACATTCCCACCAGCAATGCATGAGGTTTCCAGTTTTCTCACATCCTCACCAGCACTTGTTATTGTCTGTCTTTTTGATTGTAGCCCTCCTAGTGGGTGTGTCATGGTATCTCACTGTGGGTTTAATTTGCATTTCCCTAATGATCAATGATTTTGAGCATCTTTTTATGGGCTTATTATCCAAAGGCACATTTTGTCATCTTCTTATGAGGATATATGTGGAAGAGGTGTATGACATATATAGTTGGGAGTCACAGTGGAGCGCAGTGGAGTGGGAGCTCAGCTGAGCTACTCTGCTCGCTCACCCCATTGTTGAGGGCTCAGGGAATACTTGCGGGTGAAGTCATGGCAAAAATGAGCCCCAGGGGGCTAGGAACCATCAGCTAAGCGGAACCTGATCCAGGTAGACTCTAGGAACGGTCAGGAGCTGGATGGGGGAGGAGAGAGGGACAAGCACAGTCCTACTGTGTCTGGCACCTTAGTCTGTTCAGTCAGCTATAACAAAATACCAAACACTAGGTGGCTTATAAACAACAGAACTTTATTTCTCACGGTGTAACTGGACAAGGCCGGTACGGAACCCACGTTCAGCTGCTCGCCGCTCGACAGGCCAATTCGAGAGACAAGTGTTGGTGGACAAGGAAAAGTTGCTTTATTCAGGAGCCCAGCAACGTGGGAAGATGGTGGACTAGTGTCCTAAGACCATCTCCAAGTTGCTGGTTAGGAGACAAAGGTTTTAAAGGCAGCATGAGAGTGAGGGAGGGGGCTGCAGGGAGCCTGGTTGGCTTGTCCTATTCGTGAATTGGTTGGCATCAATGTGAAGTTTCGAGTATCACCAATCATCTGGTTTCAACCGGTCTGGGCTCTAAGTGCTGGCGGTTGGCAATTTTCACCTGGTGGGGTCTGCTTCCGGTGAGAACAGCTTGGGGGGTGTGTCGGGCCTGTATCTGTAGCTTTCAGGGGCCTGGGTGTTCGGGACCTGCTGTGGGGCTCGTCTAGAGTCTAAACTGTACCAGTTTCCCGGTCCAACAGGTATTCTTTGTTTCTCCATCTTCGCATTTCCTAATCATTAACTCTTGAGCCAGCCTTTGGAGACTCAGGGGAGGCCTGGGAGACTAAAGCAAAAGGCTGTTATCTTAAAGGACAGGGGCACAGGGGCTTGTTTGCAGTTTCAATCCCCCCTTTGATACCCCTCAATCTTGAGGGGAACAGGTGTTGGACGAGAAAAGGAATAATGTTTTGGGTAAAGAGGTTAATCATTAACTCGGTAGAGGAACTCAGTTTTCGGGGGACTTGACCTCAACAGCTTTGGACGCTGGGAAGTCCAAGATCAAGGTGCCAGCATAGTCGTGCTCTTGTGAGGGCCCTTTTTCTGGCTCACAGCTGGTGCCTTCTCATGGTGTTTTCACATGGTAGAAGGGGCAAGGACCGCTCTACCTTAATAAGGCACTGAGCCCAGTCATGAGGGCTCCACCTTCATGACCTCGTCACCTCCCAAAGGCCCCACCTCCTAACACCACAGTCTTTGGGGGTTAGGATTTCAACATATGAATTTAGTGGGGACACAAGTGTTCAGACCATAGCACTGGGCAAGTGAAAATAGCTCTTCATGAATGGACTTAAACATACTGGGGCTGGAGGGAAGGAACCAATGAGGAATGAGCTAGAGAAGTAAGCGGGGGCAAGGGCAGGAAGGGCCGGGCTGAGAGCCCCTGGTGCCCTTCAGCGGGGGAGCATCATGATCAGATGATCCTTTAGAAAGTTCCACCCACAGCGCAGAGGGGACCAGAGCGGGGGGCTCTGGGCTTTCCTTCACAGAAGCTGTGCCAAGTCTCTCACGGCCTTGAACCTCAGCTCTATCTCACTAGGACCCAGCAGGGCCAGAGCTATTTGTGGGGCCACCTGTGGCACTGAGAGTGACCTCCACCCTCCTGTGTTTGGCAGGTGCTACATCACCCTCACCCAGTCTCTGCACCTGACCATGAGTGGGGCTCCAGCAGGACCTGCAGGCACAGGCAAGACAGAGACCACCAAGGACCTGGGCCGAGCGCTGGGCATCATGGTCTACGTGTTTAACTGCTCCGAGCAGATGGACTACAAGGTACAGGCCCAGCCTCGGGGGGACTAGGAGCTGGGCCACGGCTTCATCCTCGCCACCCTGGTCCAGCTCAGAGGCCCAGACAGGGACATCCCTGCTCCTTCACTGGAGGCCTGAGGACCCTTGCCCTCAGGAGCTTGTGGACCTCCCTGTAAACTTTAGCACCGTGGAATCCACTTCCACTGATGAGCTTGGCGACCACAGAGAGATGACTTCACCTCTGGGGTCTTCCTTTCGTCATCTATAAAATGGAGAAGCTGAACATATATCCAAAGGCCTAAATTCATTATTTGACCCAGAACCACAGAAAGGCTCATAAGTGGCTGATATAAAAATCTTCACATAAAAGTCATAGATGTGCTCTTGTGTAAAAGTGGGCATTTCCCCAGAATTTCTACAAGGGCAAAATATTCTAGGTTTGGCTTCCGAAGACATACTAGAGTAACCTCTATTCTTAGCAAGAGGTACACAAAGACAAGTGCAAGGGTAATGTTCTTCATCCAGGCACTCATCATTTTTACATTTTTTAATGTATTCCGGGCTCTGTGTCATAGAGAAATGAAAAAGAGACAAGAGGCCCATTAGGTCACTTCTCTGCTAGCAACATTCTGCTCACAACTAGACCTTATTCAGATTCTTTTTTTTGAAAAAAGCATAATAACAGATTGTCTCACTGTCTCATTTCTATTTTGTTTTATTGTATGTATTCTTGTAAACTACCTTAAGTTCCCTTTTGAAAATAGAATAGCAGGTAAATAAATTTAGAGTGGAAAAAGAAAACATTTGCACTAAATAGATCAAATATTTATATGTATATATGATGTGATATATTGCCTGTAAAATAAATTTAATTTAAAAATAAATTTAGGGGCTTCCCTGGTGGCACAGGGGTTGAGAGTCTGCCTGCTGATGCAGGGGACACGGGTTCGTGCCCCGGTCCGGGAAGATCCCACATTCCACGGAGCGGCTGGGCCCGTGAGCCATGGCCGCTGAGCCTGCACGTCTGGAGCCTGTGCTCCGCAACGGGAGAGGCCACAACAGTGAAAGACCAGCGTAACGCAAAAAAAAAAAAAAAAAAAACTTATTACTGAACCCTGACCCCACCAATTCCTCTAAGAGTACAGGGTGAAAGGAGGAGTCTGCCCTTAATCTGTCTGAACTGTGCAAAGCTTCAGTCCTGTGCATCTAGTACAGACACAGATCAGAGCAAGAACAGTAGGCATAGCTGTAGTGAGATACAGCAAAGGTAAGGTGATCCCTTCCTAGACACCAAACATCCTTTGTAACCAAACAGCCTCAATAAGTAAGCAGTTTGCAAACCTCCTCTTCCCTTTGTTGTCCAGCTATTCAGAATTATTTTTATCTCAGAGTACACACCAGCAATCAACTTAATTTATTGAGCATCACCATTGCTCAGCATCTGTTGGGAATCATGGGAGGATATCAGAGATAGATAGGTAGGTAGATAGATAGATGATAAAGAAAGAGAGAAAGAAAGAAAAAGAAAGGAAGAAAGAAGGAAGGAAAAAAGGAAAGAAAGAAAACATAGGCAGGTCAACAGATGACAGAGATGAGAGAGATAATAGATGAATGATAGATATAAATAGATAGATAAATGATAGATGATAGATAGATAGATAGACATATAAGAGATAGATGGGTAGGAAGGAAGGAAAGGAGGAAGGAAGAAAGAAAGAAAATAAAGATACATAGGTAGATGACAGAGAAATGAGAGAGAGAGATAATAGATGAATGGCAGATAGATAGTTAGATAGATAGATAGATAGATAGATAGGGTGAGCATAACCCAGTCCATTAGGAGAGACAGGAACGATATATGAAATAATTAGGGGAGATAGCAGACAGCATTACCCTGAGTGCTAATGCGTGTTCTACGAACTCTAATCCCTGGAATGCTCCAGAGCTGTGGGAGAGCCACCAAGTGCACTGGTCAGAACAGACATCGTGGAGGAGGTGAGAGCTGAGGTTGTTTAAGGTTGTTAAGGTTTGGATGAGCACCAAACAGGGCGTGCGACATTTTAACTCAACCCCACCCACTAAAACATCAGCTTCAAAAACAGGACCGAGTTCTTTGTGCAGTTGCTGTCCTTCCCCTGCTCCCTGTGCTGACTTCACCCTGAGCTCTCTTCACAGGGTTTGTCTGGGGTGAGGAGAGGAAAGGAGTGAAGGTCAGAAAGAGCCTTCACCAGCGTCACTCACAGCAGCCCATTCTGTTTCAGTATCTCCAGAGAGCAAGCTAGAAACAAACATGGAACCATGGTGGAGTCCATTCGAGTGGCTCGGGGAACAGGGGAGGCTGGGAGATGGGGTTGAGCAGGGAGAGGAGGAACACAAGACCACTGGGAAGCTCTGACCTTGACGTGTCAGGCCCCAGAAACGCTGCAGGCTGCAGGACTGAAGCAGGAGCGTGATGAAGACAAACGGTCTTTAAGGAAGACTCCCTGGGCAGCCAGATGAAGGGAGACAGGAAGAGACTGGAAGTGGGGGGAGGAACATTTTTAGGAAGAACATTGCAGTCGTTCAAACCAGAGAAGCAGAGAAGCCAGATGATGGGGTAGCAGAAACGGAAAAGAAAGATTGAGAGGCTTGAAAAAATTAAATGATACTTAGTGAACATGGGGAGGGCATGGGTCGGTGGTGAAACAGAGGAGGAGGAAAGAGGAGAGTTTGGGTTTTGTCAAGGACCCTCACAATCCCCTCTGCCTCAGGAATTCTGTAGGGAGGCGTTGGGTAACAGGGTGGACTCAAGAACTGTGTGGAGGCTTGGGGGAAAGGGTTAGGGTTAGGGTTTGCTTTACTCTACTAGTGCTGGTTGGAAAACCCATAAAACTAGCCACTTTCTCTGGAAATGGTTGCTGTTTTAGTGCTAAGACATTCTTCATATTATAGCAGCAATACTTTCCCCCTGGACCTCAATCTGGAGAGGCTATTGCTGAAACATCAAATGACTTTGCATCTGAAAGTATCTGGAATTCTGTGACTTCTCCATGGCCTCAATACTATAGAACTCCCACTCCTTGAGAAACCCTGCTCTCTACGCTTCTGAAACATTATCCTTCCACAATTCTAACTGATCTTGCCTTCTTGATCTCATTTTTGACTCCCTTTCATCACTTCAAGTTTTACTTTTATACGGATGACTCCTGAATCTGTTTTCCAGCTTAACCCAAGTTCTGGTAGTGTCTTTAACTAGGCAGTAGCGGCCTCCGTTTGGATGCCCTTCTCTCATATTCGGTCAATACTCTTCTCAGACAGTTCCTGCTGACTCCCTGTTTCCTTCCGGCCAGGTTCCTCATCGCATCAATACTAATCATCTTATTTTTCCCCGTAGGCCAGGGTGGACATCTTAAGGCATCTTAATTGTTTCCTGTCCTTCCTTCCATCATTCCAATCAGTCAGCAATGTTTATTCTTCCTTCAGCAATGCTCTCGCTTCCAGGCCTTCAACCTTATTCTGAGAGCCCTTATGCTGTCCCAGAAACTCACCGTCTTATGGCAAGGCAACAGCCCAGCCCAGCCCAGCTAATGGTACCATTGTGCTGTTGTGGTGACATCTTAATTGTTTCCTGTCAAAAAACGGGGCCACATGGAGTCCTGGGTTCTGCTCAGGCCCTTGGGGGTAAAGTGTGGGGTGATGATTATCCCCCTATGGAAACTCTACTTTCTTCTGTTTTATGTATTGGATTTCCATTTGATGAAAGATATCCACAGCTTTAAAATGTTTTAAAACCACTGTTAGCTAGAGAAGCATGGATTTTGATTCTCAAAACTCTGACTTAGTGTTTATAACCTTTGACAGGTGGCGATATATATATAATGTGTGTATGTGATATCCATATATGTAATGTGTGTATATGTGATAGTTGACAGGTTGTTTCTTGTTTGTTTGTTTGTTTGTTTTTCCTTTTGCGGTACGCGGGCCTCTCACTGTTGTGGCCTCTCCTGTTGCGGAGCACAGGCTCCGGACACACAGGCTCAGCGGCCATGGCTCACGGGCCCAGCCGCTCCGCGCGGCATGTGGGATCCTCCCAGACCGGGGCACGAACCCGTGTCCCCTGCATCGGCAGGCGGACTCTCAACCACTGCGCCACCAGGGAAGCCCCAGACAGGTTGTTTTATTATTTTACATATATATATGTGTGTGTGTGGCAACCTGTCAAATGTCATGTATATATGGCAACCTGTCAAATGTCACAAATACTAAGCAGAAGTTCGGGAATATAAGCATGTCATATAAATGAAATATAAAATATATATTACGTTTTATTATATATACGTGTATATATACATATGTATACACACACACACACTCATGAATATAATACTAGCAATTTCCACCTGCAGAATTTTTTTGAGCACACAAACACAATGCCTAGAACTTATGTCACCTCCTCAGGGAGACTGTGACTTCTCAATCTGAAATAGCTACATGTCCATTACATTTCAATAAAACAGAATGAATAAATAAATAGCCACATTACCCTCATGTTAAGACTCCATTGGGACTTATCACTACTGATAGTTTAGTGTTCGTTGTCTGTTTTCCCCGTTAGGATCCAAAACCCTGAGGATCGGGTCAATTCTCCCTTGTTCAGGGCTGAATCCTCATGACCTAGGACAACCCCTAGCACATAGCACAGACTCAGAGTAGATTTGTTGCATGAATAGAGAAATCACTTAATTCAAGGAGCTTAGTAAAAGGTGGGGTTGCTTCTTCCCTCTGTTTTCAAAGTCTGCCCCGCATCTAACCTAGCTTATGTGATGTTAGACTGGGTCTCCTAAAATACTGATTTAATCATGTTTTTCTCTGCTCCAAACCTCCAAAGATCTCTTATAATAATTCAAGCCTTTTCAGAACCATGACCCTCTTTATTAAATCAACTTTCATGCCAAAATGACACCTTTATTTTTCTCTGTACATACCATGACTTTGCTCATCCTTTGTCCATAATCCTTCCTCCTCCTGGAAAGCCCTTATCCTTCTGCTATGCCTGCACAGACACTGTTATCTTATTAAGCCATGATTCCAATGTATGTTCTGAAGATACCATGTACTTCTGTGAGATATCAATACTCCAGATCTTCTGGTTCTGTTCTTGTGTTCCTTCCACTACGCTAATGTTTGCCAGAATGCGTTCTGAGAAAATCAGGGGTCACATGAGAAAAAAAAAAAATCCTAGCCATATAACAAAGTTGCACTAATTTAATTTTGCCTGACTTCTCAGGGCCCTTAAAATGCCCCTATACATTGTAAATTGACCAAAGTGGGTTATAGAAAGCAGTGTTTTCCAAACTTGATTTACCAGAGAGTCTTGTCTTCGAGGAGCATCTCCCAGCTTTGGCATTCCATGAAATAAACTTTGGAAAGTGCTGTTGTAGTACTATGTGAAATTCACTTCTTTGGCAAAACGGGTCCATCTAGAGCACTTTGACCCACCCCTCTCTGAACTGCATAACATTTGTGATCTATATTTATCCATTGGAACCACTGCTCATGTAGCAATTTACCTGTTTTATTTGTATGCCTTATCTCCACAACCTAACTAGAAGCTCTTAGAGGGACTGAGCCTCTCTGGGTCTAGCACGTGAGCTATGCATGGAGCAGATAGTCAAAAACTGCCCACTGAGTAAATGAATGGACTTTTCGACTATTTGCATGTTCTGAGCACATCAGTGATGTTTCCTTGCCAATGGCCTTGAGTGTCTCCCAGCCGTCTCTCCCTTTATATGGCTCCATGGTTTACTAGTTCACACTGAATGGCCAGAGTGGTTTTCACTTTTAGGACAGATATACCATCTCCCATCTGAAATTATCCCCTTACTCTCATTTAAAAAGATTTACCTGTAGTTTATTTCCAAAAGAGGTTATCCCTTCCCACCCACATCTCCAGCTTCCCATCACTCTGGGAAACCTGGGTATTTTGCATGAATTCAAAGAGACAGACATAAACTTTTTCATCAGCACATGCCGAAGGCTGAGTGGAAGGATTTTTGTCTGTATGGTGCAAGAAATATAATATTTTATTCGTTTCCTGGGATTTTGAAAGCTACAGAATCAATACAAGCCTGATGACATTTTAAAGGGATTTTGGTCGAAGTGTCTTGAAAAGGTTCTGTTTGATCCCATGACTTATGTTGGCACCCAAAGCCATCAAAATTTTAATTGTCCTTGAAATTTTAATACGAGTTTCTAACCAGTGGTCTTTAGGGAACTGGAAGTTCTACAATAAAGGGGATGCAAGATTACTTAGATGCGTAACAGTAAGCCCAGCAGATAGTAATTTAATCTTTGTACATTTTGTTGCAGTCTTGCGGCAACATCTACAAGGGCCTTGCTCAGACTGGTGCCTGGGGCTGTTTTGATGAGTTTAATCGAATCTCCGTGGAGGTCTTGTCAGTGGTGGCTGTGCAGGTATGGGGGCCAGAACTTGATGCGAGTGCTGTGGTCTTCGTGCCAAGCACTGAGGACTTGTACACCCTCTTGCTTTTACCCTCTCCTCATCCACTTGCCTCTACCCTTTCCCCTGTTGCACTTCCTGACCTTTCTTCCACCTGCTAAAGTCAGGCCTGGGTGCAGGGTGTGGGTATTGTGCTGGTCCCTACCAAGATGGATCCATTTACTGGCCATGATTTTCCATTTCCTCCTCTGTGAAACAGGAAGAAAGAACATCCATGCACCTGCTTCATAGGGGTAGGAAAGGATCCAAAAAGATGGCAGAGCCCAGCTCCTTAGAAGAGGCACAGACTTGGGAAGTTGTCAGACCAGGACTTGAAATTCAGCTCATCCGTTTCCTTGCTGAGCATCCTAGCCAGGCGCCCCACCTCCCTCAGCCTCGCTCACCTAATTATGGACAAAGTGAGGGGGCAGCATGAGTGTTGTTGGATGAAGAAAATCAGTTTTTGGTTAGATTTCCCCTAAGCATGGCACTTGTCTTTCAGGTCATCCAGGAAGCGCTTACTAAACACCTACAGCGTAGTCAGTGCTGTGCTCAAGGCCAGTGTGAAGGGTCCCCAGTTGAATAGGACACTATTCCTAACTTCAAAAATCTTGAGTTCTTGAGACACTCTTCAATGTTCTAGATGTGATTTGATTTCTGTTATCTTGAAGCCAGGCCTTGAAAAGATGGAGAGGATTTGGATTTGGGTAAGGATCCCATAGACAGTGGGAGCAGCAGAAAGAGCGGGGGTAGAAAAAAGTGAACAAACCTTTGCTGAAAGTCTGCTTTGTACCAACTTGCTGATGCTTGTCTGCATTGTTTCTTGGTGAAGCTCCTGAAAGTTGCAGAAATGTAGGTTCTTCTCTTGTTCCCAGGAGTGATACGGGGTCTTCCCTTTCCTTAGGGTCGTTTGATTCAGTAGGAGTAGGTAGAAGAAGTAAGGCACAGAGCTGCCTGAACACCCTCTCAGCTGAAAACCTTTGACTGGCTTGGTTCACAAGAGCTGATTGTGCCGTCACACTGGCAGCCTGACGTTGGCTGCCACGGAAATGGGCAAATCCTACAGGGGCATTTGTTTTTCCCTGGAGAGCTGGTTGTTACACGTTTACCAGCACACCTCTGCCTCGTGAGAATATGAGGCCGGTGTTGCCAGATCCTTTACATTTTAAGGAGAAGCTGAGAGTCCAGATTTTTATTAAAAATCTCTAGATTTCCAAAAGTTGGCAATTTATTTAATCAAAAACAAAACCTGAGCTGAACAAACAAAACACGTCCACTGACTGCATTCACCTGTAAGTAGTCACCTCACAACTTGGAACCAGGCATGATGCTTCTGTAAAGACTGTTTGAGTTTTGTGATATAAGATGTAGAGTAAAAGAAAATGAACCTTTCTTGAAGTACTAATTCTAGGCCTAGAAGGGTTCTGAAAATCAAGAGAGAAGCATAAGCTTCTTGCCACAGTGTCTATTGGGATCGATAACCCATAATTATTTCTACCCATCTTTATGTCCACCTCTTTCATCTTTGCTTTTATGATTTTCTGCCCCCTTTCCTGGCTTCTTCCCACAGCTTCTGGAGAGCACTTCTTGTTCTCATCAGCTAGGCTGTGCTGCTGTTACTGCCTCACTTAAACCCAGGACCATTCATCATGAATAGTCACACCTGTGGTGTCCCGATGCAGCACCCAGTGCCTGTGGTTGCTGACGGGCTGTCTCCATGTGTCCCCCCAAGGAGCCCAGGGGAAGAGCAAAAGGTGGGAGCCACAACAAGGTCAGCAGAGACCTCTTCTTGGGCTCCAGAGGTATAAACAAGTTCCACATGGAATTCGGCTTTTAAAAGAAGCAGGTTCTTGTAGAGTGAAGTTAGCCAGACAAGGCAGGGGAGAAGTGGTTATGTGTGTAAGCTCTGAAACCACACTGCCAGTGTTCAGTTCTGGTTCTGCCACTTTACTAGCTGTGTGACCTTGGGCAAGTCCATGTCTCAAGTTCCACATTTGTAAAGGGAGTTAATAATACTAATACCTACTAGATGCAGTTGTAGTAATTATTGAGTTAACATATGTAAAGCACTTAAAACAAAGCCCTACACATAGTAAGCACACAATAGATGTTAGTCTCTGTTATGATGGTGATGGTGATGGTGGTGGTAATGGTGGTGGTGATGTTGATGGTGGCGGTGATGGTGATGATGATGATGGTGATGACCATGGTGATGGTGGTAATGGTGGTGGTGATGCTGATGCTGATGGTGATGGTGGTAATGGTGGTGGTGATGCTGATGCTGATGGTGATGACCATGGTGATGGTGGTAATGGTGGTGGTGATGATGATGGTGATGACCACGATGATGATGATGGTGGGGGTGGGGGTGATGTTCATCGTTACTATCATTATTACCTGAACCCTGCAGGAAATGGGTTGAAGAAAAGTAGAAGGCTGGAACACAGCACAGGGAAGAAGGGTCTACTCCCTGGTCTCAGCAGTCTCCCCTGCACTGTTCACTCCTTCTCAGCCGGCCAGGCTCTGGCTATCTTAACAAACTTAACAGTGTCCTAACCGATGAGGCACTGCCCAACAGCCACTGTCCCCAGTGCATAGTAGACAGACGCTGTGGATTTGCCTTACAGTATTTTGAAATTGCCAAACACAAGATCAGTGGTGAGTTCAAGATTAATTCCCTTTTGCTTCTGGAATTAAATGAAATAAATTCAATCTGGAATTCTCTGATGCTTCCACACTCTCGTCTAGGAATACATCATAGGAAACATTCTCAAGAAAGTGGTCTGACAACAGCCTGGGCAAAATCTGAGATAGTACCATTTAAAATCATAGACCCATCCAAGGAGAAAATTGCACTAACTGTTCACGCTGCAATCCAGGCTGGCATATTGGTGCAGAAGCTGCACCAGCTGTGACAGTTCTACCCGCCTTACCCCTCCTCTCCTGACTCTCCTCCTTTCCTCTCCTCACATGTCTGTGCCCCTCTTCCCAGTAACTTCTACAAAAGTGAGCATGCCTCAGTATTCTTGGAGGTGGAAATTTTCATGTCTCTGTCAGATTGGTCAAGCAGAATTGCATATCCAATTGGGAAAACTGTGGCAATTCCAAGAACAATTACTCTGTTATTTTTAAAACGTATAAGTTACTACATACTTTTTGGGGGAATTTTGCCACTACTGTTGCAATCAGCTCCCTAGGCCTCGGGTTATGTGGGCCAGGGGACATGTGCCACTACTCTGTACCTCCAGCCCCTGGTCCCCCTCCACACTGCCTGGTCAGGCATCCCTGCCACTTTGTCCCTTCCACAGGTACGAGCCCTGGTAGTGGGCTGGGCTGGGGCAGCAAGTGGCTAGAAGCAGCAGAGCAGCTAGCAGGGACTCGGGAGCCCATCATAGCAGTGTTCCAAGTACTCAAGGAGCTGAACAAATGCTAGCCTCTCAGAGCCAAGGGAACTCCCATGTAACACCCTTTATATAGGAGTTTAAGGTCTAAGGTAAAACATAGAAATATTTTTTTAAATGTTAAAAGTGATGAGTGGTTTGTACTTCCTGAAGGCAGCAGACTCTAATCTGCCACTGCAGAGAGAAGCATGGAGTGAGCCAGGCAGGATTTTAATAATGCATGGCATTTGGGGGCAAAGGCTGGAGAAGAGAATGACCCCAGGGGACCACAGAATGAATGGGCCACTTCCCTAGAACGTAGGGGGGCAACATAGAGGGGTGTGGAGAAAAAGCTGAGAGGAGGAGCATAGCCTAGGGCTAGCCGATGACCTCCTTAAAATTTATCACCTGCGGGTAAGATGGGATGACTTTGATTCTTCACCAGTGTGTCTGATGCAAGGCCCTACCTGGGTGGGAGGGTATAGGGGCAGAACCGTCTGTGATCACCAACTTCCAGTCTTTGGAGGGAAAGATGTCATTCTTAAGATATCCAGTCAAGCCACTGTGGTCAGACAAGCACACGTGGCTTGTGTAGATAGCAGGACTGATTATTTGATGTCAGAGCTGGGCTGCAATATAGAGAAGTAAGACCTACACATGCATCTAAAATATAAGGCAGGAAGGAAGTTCCATTCAAGAGGTGCAGTTAAAGCCTATAGAAACTGAAAGAAAGTGAGCCCATCTAGTCGAGAGGCAGTGGAGGGTCATGAATTGGAATGGGGCATTGTGGTCCCGGGGCAAGACCACTCCTGAGAATGGACAGTGGGGGTTGCTGGGTCGGGTGGTGGCAGCTAGCCCCGTGCTGCTCCAGCGGCGGACCAACAGCATCAGCATCCCCTGGGCACCTATTAGAAACGCAGACTCTCAAACCCACCACAGACCTGCTGTAACAGAATCTGCGTTTTCACAAGACGCCCAGTGGGACATAGGCACCATGAAGTTGGAGACAAGCTGCCCTGGGTGCGGTATTCTCCACCCTGGTTGCACGTTAGAATTGCCTGGCAATTCTGAAAAATAGCAGTGCACAAATGCACAGTCTCCACCCCAAAGATTTTGATTTCATTGGTCTGGGGCAGGACCTAGGCATCAAAGTTCAAAAAATACCTTCCTGCATGGTTCTCATGTTCAGCAAACATTGAGAACCAGAGTTGAGAGGGAGATTGTGAAGTAAAGAGAAAATGCTTGAGGACCGTGGAGCTTGGGTTCACACCAAGACCCACAGGATCAAGCCTGGCTGGTCCAGGTGAGTGGGCTGCAGGGACATGTCCTCTCCATGGCAGGTGGGGCAGAAGGATCAGAGGACTCAGGCTCCTTGAGAGGTGGAGGGGGGTCAGTCTGCAGGTGTGAATGGAGACACCTGGGCAGAAGCAAGTACGAGTAGAAATCGAAGAACTGACTGGACTGCAGTGGTTCTTGGACTTCAGCATGCATCAGAATCACCCGGAGGGCTTATTAAAAGATGCTTTGTTGGACCACACCACCAGAATTTCTGACTTGGTCAGTCTGGGCTGGGGCCAAGAATGTGCATGTGAATTTGGTAGGACCCAGGGACACAGGTGTGGAATGGTGGACAAGTCACTTACATCTTCTTGGCCTCAGTTTCCTCATTGGTAAAATGTTTGGTCCAGATCATGGTTTTCTCAACTTAGGCACTAAGGCTGTCTTGGGCCTGAAAATTCTTTGTTGCAAGAATCTGTCTTGTGCGTTTCAGGATGTTTAGCTACATCCCTGGCCTCTACCCACTAGACACAAGCAGCAACCTCCCCCCTAGTTGTGACAACAAACATGTCTCCATATGTGGCCAAATGTCTCCTGGGGAGGGCAGGTGCAAAATCACCCCCAGTAGAGGACACTGGTTTCTACATAGCTCTCCATTTTTGCTTGTTTCCTTAATGGGTGGAGAAAGCACCTTTTTTTTTTTCATGGAAACCTATGTCTCTAAATTGTAACAAGCATGATTATTTTCAGAGCAAAACAAATTTCTCTGAAATGGTATATATTAGATGAGGAGCTGTGTGTGGCTGGCAGTGTTCCTACTGGTAGAAGGCCGTGTGGGGAAGTGGCTAAAAGTATATGCTTTGGCCCCAGACTGCCCGATTTTAACGCAGGTTGCCCCGCTTACCAACTGTTGGACATCTGGCAAGTTTCATTTTTCTTTTAACTTTTTATTTTGAATTTATTTTAGAATTGTAGGAAATCATAGAAAACCAATTACAGAAAAGTTGCAAAATAGTATAGAGTTCCCTCATGCCTCCCCTAACGCCTGCATCTTCCAGGACTGTAGCACAGTCTTCACTGCCTTCAGCCTCAGTTTCCCCATCTATGAAATGAGGATCCACCCATCTCATACAGCTGTTGAAAGGACTGAATGGGTTAATTCATATAAAATTCTCAGAAGAGTGCCTGGTACATATCAAGGGCTCAGTAAATGACAGTTATTACTCCGCTATTGTTCCCCATGGCAAAAGTGATGAGTCTCTAGCGGGGAAACGGACCCCCACGAGTGAGGAGTGTACCTGGCACCTTAGATACAGTCCGTACCTACCTGTGTGTGCACCTCCACCTGGCTGGGCTGCAGTTTAATCCGTATGATCCCGGTTCACCTGCTTCTACCCACACCCCACCCCCCACCCCACCGCCTCCTGAAGGACCTCCGGACTTTACCAGGCCCCCTGGACCCTGGGCACTGTTACAGTCCAGTAGCTTGTTCTCTGGACCTCAGCTGCTTTTAAGGCAGCAAGGAAATGCCAGGCAGACGGCCTCCTGTCCTGCGTGAGCCGGGCCATCAGAGGCTGCTCTCAGCAGTGAGGCTCCAGCCTTAACTGCCTCCTCGAGTCTGTCCAACACTCTCCCTCAAGAGCCCCCGCGGAATTTTACACAAAAGCACAGATGCTGCAAGTCCTACAGTGCCGCACAGATTCTCACTGAGCGTGAGGTGTC
Organism: Leucopleurus acutus; assembly: GCF_964270905.1. NCBI lineage: Eukaryota > Metazoa > Chordata > Mammalia > Artiodactyla > Delphinidae > Leucopleurus > Leucopleurus acutus. The sequence continues at coordinate 55,110,370 of NC_139161.1, forward strand.
TGGGCCTCGGGGTGCAGGAGAGAGTGCTGAGTCAGAGCGAGTGGCAGAAAGGGTCCCGGGCTCTGGCCTTAGCCCAAAGGTGTCAGAGCCATTTGCAAGTAGTAATGAAAGTCCCTTCCCTACTCCGCCACAAGGAGAGAGCTCTGTGTATTTTACAGGTGGCAGGACCGGGGCGGAAGGAGAGACCCCAGCCTTCCCCACTCTCAGGCCTCGCGGGGTGATGAGGGTGGCGAGAGGCCCCATGGCCCAGCAGTGCTACGAGTGCCATGGGAACCAGCAGAGCCCAAGCTGTTAGGCCAGCGTGCTGGGTGCTGGAGGCTGCCTCTGCCAGGACACACTGACATGCTGTGCGCAGAAAAGACGTTTCAGCCTCCAGCTAACTGCTGTGAGCTCAGACGCGTTCTGTCATCAGAGCTTCACTTGGCAAAGCAGCGGAATCGCAACCGTGGACCCGCCAGGCGCTCTGGCAGATGCCGCCCTTCCAGGCACTGGAGAGAGCCTCGCCCGCGGTGGATGGCCCAGCGGCCTTCAGGCTCTCTTCCTCTCTCTCTCCTTCTCTCTCTCTGTCTCTGTCTGGCTGTGTGGCTGTCTCTCTGGTCCAGCTGTCTCTCTGTTTCTGTCTCTCTCTTTTATAAGTGTTCCAGCTTTAATTCTCTCTGTCTCTGTCTGTCTCTCTCTTTCTTTTGTTTATGGTCCAGCTCTCTCTCTCTCCCTCCCTCTCCTTCTCTGTATCGCTGTCTCTCTCTGTCTCTATCTCTCTCTGGTACGTGGTCCAGCTGGCTCTCTGTCTTTCTTCTTGTTTAAGATCCAACTGTTCCTCTCTCCTTCTCTCTTCTATACACTCCAGCTGTTTTTCTCTGTGCTTCTCTCTCTCTCTCTCTCTCTCTCTCTCTCTCTCTCTCTCTCTCTCTGTCTTTCTGTCTCTGACTCTGTCCCTCTCACTCACACACACACACGCACACACACATATCCCTGCAGCCCAACTCCACGGAACCCCTGACTATTCTAAATACCCCGATCACAGCTGATAGGCATGGAGCCTCATTCAAACCTTTGCCCCGGCCCCAGCTTCCCGGCTTTGCTCTCAAGAGCCCTGAGAGGCTAGAAATACTCAGAGACATTCCAGGCCTGGCTGGACAAGTGAGCCCCTTTTGTCTTCCCTTCTTCTTTTGCTGATCATTATCACACACGCTTTTCCAAAGCACCAGATGTTCATTTCTCTCTCTCCTTCCACTGCTATAAGTATGATCTAGAATCTAGATCTAACTAGGTCCACCTTCAGCTTATTAAATCCCCTCCGGCTCCAGACCACATTTAAGGAAAAGTCTAATCTCTTTAGAAAGGCACGCATAGCCCCTGGGGATCTGGCCCAGCCTCCCTTTGCTTTGTCCCCCGCTCCTCACCATACCCTCCATCCCTACCGGAGTCGCCTGTGTTTTCCAGGTTCGTTCCAGAGATGTAGACGGAGGGGTAGCCGAGAGGGTTAGATCCAGATGAGGACACACTGCAGTGATGGCGGCGGTCACATCAAGAGTGCCCATGTTAGCTGCTATTTTTGAGCGTTTTCTGTGTGCTAAACTCCTTGCGGACTTTATTTCATTTACTCCTAGAACAAGCCTAGGGGGTAGGTCCTAGCGTTCTCTCCACCGTGTAGCAGCTAAGAGCCCAGGCTCCAGAATCCACGTGCCTGGATTCAGATGCAGACGCCAGCACTTAGCAGCTGTGTAGGGCTCAGCAAACTACTCTACCTCTTGGGATGACGGTACTAAAGAGCCCGCGCTCAGAGCATCCTGGTGAGGATCACATGACATAATACAGAACGATGCTCAAGATAGCGGAGGGTGTGGACAGGACTGGCGGTCAGGGTTGTTTGCTGTTCACCCCCAACCTCTTAGGCACCATGTGATAAGCGTGGATATGGGGATACGGGTGGCCAGATTTCTTTTGGACATGCACCCAGTGCCCATCGGTAAAGAGCCCAGGATGCAGTCGCCAGGCCTGTCCTTCCATGAAGGGGGGCCCAGAGCAAGTGTTTGTGTTGTGTGACCACAGGGTCCCAGCCTTAGCTACCGCTCCACCTCTGGTACGTAGAGGGATCATTTTCCGATGACTTGTTCACCAGGTAAAAACCATTCAAGATGCAATTCGAGATAAGAAGCAGCGGTTCAACTTCCTTGGAGAGGAGATTAGCCTGAACCCTTCTGTGGGCATCTTCATCACCATGAACCCAGGCTACGCCGGCCGCACGGAGCTGCCAGAAAACCTCAAGGCTCTGTTCAGGTGAGCGTCTGCTCTGCCCCGTGCAAGGGCCCCGGAGAGAAGCTTCTTTTATTTTTTCCACTGAAAATGTATGACATATACATTAAAAGAAATGTGGAGCATATTAAAAGGTAGATTTTACAAAACCACGTTTAATGCCATCACCAGTAAAATTATTTTTTGCTTAATTGTGTTCTTTTCTTTACAGGCATATAAAGTCATGCATTTGTAGTCTACGTGTGTGGTCTACACACAGTTTTGTATTTTCATTTCATAGTCTATCATAATTCTATCGTAAATGGTTTCTTCTTCTGTTAGGTATTCTTAAGAAATCTCATTTCATGACTGCATTTTATTCTGTCAAATGCATGGTCCACAATGTAGTTAACTAGTCCACAGTAGTTAAATATAACAGTTAAAATAAATTTATTCATCATGGTATAATATACATAAGTATTTTTTTTTTGTATGCATGATTATTTTCTTTGGCTAGCTTCCCAGGAATGGAATCACTGAATTAACAGGGAGGAACTTTTTTAAGGCTCTTGATACACATTACCGAATTGCTTTCTACGAAGAGCTGTGCTGAATGACCATCTCACAGGTGACACATGATAGCACCTCTTTTATTTTACCTTTGCCACCAGTGGATATTGCCACGCTTTTAAATTTTCTTTATTGAGATAAGAAAACACAAAAGCATTTCCTAGCAGGGGCTGGAGTCTTCGTTCTTTTTTCAGAAAAGAGAAGTCAGCCCAACAAAGAGAAAGCTGAAAGATCCTTCATGGCTTCTGATTGTCTGTCTACTGAACTGGTACCTGAGAGGGAGGCTGTGAGAGCGAAAACAAAGCTGTCTGTCTCGTCTTTGGACTGAGACCCAGCGCTCTCTGTTGCGGACACAGAGGCCCAGGAGGCCACTGGAAAGCTCCCTGTGTCCTTCAGTCCCTCACTTTCACTGCTCCAGGGGTGGGGCGGTACCTCCTCCTTCAGGCAGGTCCCCACCTTAACCAAGAATGTCAGCAGGCTGTGGGAACTGGTGCCACAGAGTACTATACTGATCACTATTTGCTTATGCAAAGTATTTATTAAGTAAACTGTGTGCTATGAACAATACTGGATAGGGGTTATCACCCTGATAAGAATTATTCCTCACACTTTTTCCCCTGAATTTAAAGGGAACATATACCCATAGAAGAAAATTTGGGGGAAAAACAGAAAAGTACTTGTAAAAATAATAAGTACAAACATCTACTTTCACATTTAACTCTCACAAAAACCCTATGAGGTAGATACTATTAGGATCCCCCTTTGAACTGTGAGAAAACAGATTCAGCAGATTTCCCAGGGTGGTAACCGTAGTTACTAAGGTTAGCTAGTAACCCAATTAGTAAGCAGCAGAACTAGAGTTTGAACCTAGGCAGTCTGATTCCAGACTCTGCTCTGCCCACCCCAGTCCTATCATCCAGAGAAAGTCAGTGTGACCCCTTGCCACCTGCCTTCCAGTATTGTGGGGGCAGAGTATTTCTTTTTCAAACTTGGGATCAGACTCCATAGAGTTTAGTACCCTGCCTTCATTAATTAATGTTTTCCTGTGTCATTAAATAGTTTTTCTTCTACAGCATTATTTTTCACAGCTGCATTGCACTCTGTTGTACGGATGCATATTTAACCTTATTTTAGGTTACAAATTAATTTTGAGAATCTAAGTATTTGCTTGCTCCTTTGAATTTGATTCTAATATAATATAATATAAGGGAAAAATGTACTTGAATGATACGTTTTTGAAAATTTTATATCAGTGTAGGGAAAATGCAATTAAAGAAACGTAACAACTTTAGTCTCCTATCACATACCTAATGAATTAATTTTAAAATTAACTAATTTTAAAATAAAATGTTTCTAGACCTAGAGGGGAAAAAAATCACAATAAATCCTTATATATAGACAAAAATCCCCTTCTATATTCTCATATTTGCCATTTTGTGGCAAAGTGGGGTTCATAGGTGCCTACTTCAGACCTCAGAATTACGTACTGACATTTGTATGCAAATAAGCATAGAATAAGTTTGATCATCTAGACTTGGAGGAGACAAGTTTTGAGGAGGAGAAATAGATTCTCATTTTCTTGCAGATAACAAGAGAGACTCTATTCCTCAACCTTAGCCCCTAATCTATGATAGAAGATCACTAATTGGTAATCTGCTAATTACTGAGGCTTTACTAATCTGTGCCTTGTATAAGGCACACTGGACCCAAGTTACAAGACTTGCATTGTAGCCCCACCTCTGTCCCTATCTGCTCACATCATCCATCACCTTGAGCAAGAGAGTTTACTCCCTTTATCCTTACTAACTCATCTTAACATTGAAAGTCTTCAGTGAAATAATTGCTAAGGTCTCAGTTTTCACACTCTCACATGCCTCCGTCCGTGATCTCAGCCAGTGTCTCTTGTCTTACAAGCTCCCCTCCACTGTGGTTGGGACTGTCTCAGCCCTCTGTCTCCCTTACACAGGCCTTGCGCAATGGTCGTTCCAGACTTTGAGTTGATCTGTGAAATCATGCTTGTGGCGGAAGGATTCATTGAAGCACGGTTACTAGCCAGGAAGTTCATCACCCTTTACAAGTTGTGCACAGAGCTTCTCTCTAAACAGGTACAATCCCTGGTTAGACCAGGTGACCAGTTGCGTGTGATTGTCCCAGCTCTGGACGGGTTCTGGAGCCAGTGTGTTAGGGAAACATTAAAACCTTCTCATAGAGAGTCACTGTGCCCATAAGCATATTACACGCTCTAGAAACATCTATAAAGATTCATGTTCATTTTCTTAGCCCAGCATTAAAAAAAAACAGAACAATTTGGCCACAGAACTCCCTTTTTAGTAGAATACTTAGCAGCACCTCATAGATCACCAGTGTCCCATGAGAAACATTGCAGTGGCGAATGAAAGCCCTTGGAGGGAGTGGTCTGTACCTGAAGGAACGAGAGATGGGAGGAAGTTGGGGGAGAGAGAGTCAGGCATTAAGCAGCACCGCGCTGCTCATTGCTGCTGCTCCTTAAGTGTGGCTTCTGCCCAGGGCCGGCCCCCTTCCAGAAGAGACCTTACAACATGACCCAGAGCCTCCAAGGTTTATGCCTTAGATGGAGAATTTCTTGGTGTCACGGACAGCCAGTCAGGCTTCCTAGGCGTTCCCAATGAGTTTCTCTTTCCTTTCGGGTGTTTACTTGGATCACCTTTGCTGCCACAAAGTGAGCCCTCTGAGTCCTGTGAAATCTGTCCAAAATGGATTTAGGAAAAAAAAAAAGAGAAGCCACCTCCCCTGTTTTCTCAACACTTCCCAGGCCCTGGCTCACTGCATCCTCTCTGTTGGTTCTCAGCCACCAGTGGCTTCAGCCCAGTGACTCACCTTCCCGTCTCGATCCCAGATTTCTCTGTTGAACTCAAAGCCTGTATATTCAGTGGTCTATGCCACAGGTCCCCTGATTGTCTAAAATGCACCTCCAGCTCAGTATCTAAAGCCAGTGGTCCTGCCAGCTCCACCGCAGGCCCACTGCTGCATTCAGGGCTTCAGGAGAACAATCGCTTACTCACTTGCTGATTCTGGAAGCCTGGAGTTATCCTTGACACCTTCCTCTTCCTCAGCCCCACATTTAATCATGAATGAACGGCTGTTCTTTCTACCCTGTGGATATTTCTCAAATACTTCTTTCTTTCTACCACTTTTGTTGCAAGCACCCATGTCTCTTGCTTGGAAGTTCCTCTCTACTAGTTTCTCTACCTCTACTCTAGTCCATCATGTCTATTCTTTAGCCACCAGCTGGAGGGGTCATTTAAAAATGGTACTCATTGTACTTAGGATAAAGACCAGCGTCCTTATCACTGTCTGCAAAAGACCACGTGCGGCCCTGTCTCCTGCCTCTTCCGAGGTGCCAGGTCACAGCCCTCCCCGGGGTGTGCTCCTGCACCTGCGCTGCTCTTTCAGTTCAGTGTATGATGAAGGCGAAGGACACGGTGGCTGCGCCTGGGCTAAGGATCAGACTTCCCTGAAGAAACAATATCAAGGAAGGCCTGAGGGGACTTCCCTGGTGGCACAGTGGTTAAGAATCTGCCTGCCAATGCAGGGGACACGGGTTCAAGCCCTGGTCTGAGAAGATCCCACATGCCATGAAGCAGCTAAGCCTGTGCACCACAACTGCTGAGCCTGCACTCTAGAGCCCGTGAGCCTCAACTACTGAGCCTTTGCTCTAGAGCCCCAGAGCCACAACTACTGAGCCCGCGTGCCACAACTACTGAAGCCTGCGCGCCTAGAGCCCATGCCCTGCAACAAGAGAAGCCACCACAATGAGAAGCCCGCGCACTGCAACGAAGAGTAGCCCCCGCTCGCCGCAACTAGAGAAAGCCCGAGTGCAGCAACGAAGACCCAACACAGCCAAAAATAAATAAATAAATAAATAAATAAAAAGTTGAAAGAAAAGGAAGACCTGGGATCCAGTGAAGCCCAGATGAGGAGGAAGTGCAGTCAAGGCTGGAAGGAACGGGTTGTCCCCAGCCTCAGGAGTGGGGTCCTGAGTCAGTTTTATGTTTCTGCGTTCCTTGCACACTGAATTGTCCTCTGTAACAAGCATCACAGCTCTAATTAAATAACGACCTGCTGTGAAGCAAGTAGCAGAGCTGGGACTTGAACCGAGGTCTGTCTGAGCTCAGAGTCTGTGCTCTGGACCGCACGCTCCACCCCTTCCTCACCACTCCACTCCCAGCCCTGGTGTCAGCAGTGTGCTCCACCATCCCACGAGCCTACGCTCAGAACCTGTGACCTCTGGGTGCCTCCTTTGACAAAAATTTTAAGGAACTTTTTTTCTTCTCCTTTTCTCAGAGTTTGAAGGCCTCTTTGAGGCAAGTACGCTCACCTTCGGCCACCTCTGAGAAGTAACACATCTCCCTCCTTGACAACCCTTCCACCCTCTGAATGTTCAAGGAGTAGCCAGATAGGTTTGGAAGCGGTCTGTTTAACCTCCCTGACCCCCAGCCCCCCATATGCTCTGTGTCTGCTCTGTCGTCGTAACAGCCAGAAAAGTGACTAATGTCAGACCAGGAACTAGGATCCTGGATCATGATCTACTATGTCGTTAATCTTTTCCTTTGCCTCTGCCTTGGCCTCAAAAGTGACCTAGTACTGGTGTGCTATCTAATCCTGCGGACACTAGCCCGAGCCCGTGGGGTTGTGCATCCCAGCAGCTCTCGTCTAACCCTGCTGCCTTCCCGCAGGATCACTATGACTGGGGCCTGAGGGCCATCAAGTCTGTGCTGGTGGTGGCGGGATCCCTGAAGCGAGGAGATCCTGACCGGCCCGAGGACCAGGTCCTGATGCGCTCCCTGCGAGACTTCAACATCCCCAAGATTGTGACAGATGACATACCCGTGTTCATGGGCCTGATCGGGGACCTGTTTCCTGCCCTGAATGTCCCTCGGAGGACAGACCTCAACTTCGAAGCTTTGGTTAGGAAGGCTGTGGTGGAGCTGAAGCTGCAGGCTGAGGACAACTTTGTGCTCAAGGTACAGGGTTTTCCCTCCCAACGTTTTTTTGTCTCTTAATTCTTTTCTTGGACAGTGGATTATACTTCATCCTTAATCCAAAGTGTAGCTTTAGAGGTACAGATACTTATCGACTTTGCAATAACTTAAGTAGCTCTTTATTGGCACATCCACAGTGTGGAATGTGCGGTGAGGAATGCAAAAGAAGGACAAAGCCCCTACCGTCAGGGGGTTCACATTCTCATGGGAGGAATGAGACACAGGCTTTGCTATAGCACGTGTTCCTTTCATGTGAATTACTTCATGCACCACTATACAGGAATGACAGTCAGGTAAAGTGGAAGCTGTGTTGGTTCTTATGCATTTTTCTGATCTTGAAAATGCTTTGAAGTGATCAGGGACAGGCTTTACACAATTAAAGAAAAACCTGAGGGTGGTAGATAGAATAATTCCTCACCCTACCCCGCCAAAGATGTCCACAACCTAATCCCCAGAATTTGTGAACATGTTACATTACGTGGCAAGGGGGAATTAAGGTCACAGAGGGCGTTAAGGTTGCTAATCAGCTGACCAGGCTGTGGGGAGATGATCCGGGTTTATCCAGGTGGCCCAGTATAATCACGACGGTCTTTCTAAGTGAAAGAGGGAGACAGAGAGTGTCAGTGACCCCACGGAGGAAGACTCAACCAGCCACTGCTGGTTTTGAGGGTGGAGGATGGGGCCATGAGCCAGGGAGTGTGGGCAGCCCCTAGACGCTAGAAAAGGCAAGAGAACCGACCCCCCCCCAAAAAATACACACAGCTTTCAGAAGGAATCAGCCCTCAACACCTTGATTTGAGCACAGTTAAGACTTCTGACCACCCAAACTGTAAGCTAATAAATTTCTGTCATTTTAAGACATTAAGTCTGCAGTAATTTGTTACAGCCATAGAAAATGAATACATTTAGCAATAGACATAGACTTAAAGAAAGAAAACCTGAAACTTTAGTGCAAGTATAGCTAGTCTCATGGCTGTAGGAACCACAGAGGTTCGTGCTGTTTTCTGGGGAGGCTTAGGGTGGGTGAAGTCACTTCCTCATGTATTAAAACAGTGGATTAGTGAAGAAGGCTCCATCTACATCCGATCTTTAGTTCTTTATTAGAAATTCATACACCCATGATCTACCTCTTGAAAAAAGAAGCACAGGCCCCCAGATTTAAGGTTTCAGAGGATAAACGGACATGAGGTAGGTTGCAGATGCTCTCTAATGACTTCACTGTGCTAGTGTTTTTACTGGGATTAGGATGCATTGTTGAGCTTCGAGGGCTTTGGATACAACATTCTGTACGCTTTGAGTGGTCTGCGCAATCTTGTTTTTCCATGAGTCTGTTTGCAGAAGGTAACATTTTTAGGACGTATCGATGTTGTTACAGTAGAAGTGCCTGCACACAGATAACTAAACCTGGAGGGAGGATGTGACAGGTGCCACAAGAGAGGGTCCTGGAATACAGGGATAAGGGCAGAATTTTTTTTTCCTGTACTGTTACCTCTCCAGGATATGCCACCAAGCTGCTTCGCAGGAGAGAAAGTGCTCCCCCTTGAGGAACTTACAGACTGGGGGCTGGTTCCTTCTCCACTCCAGGTGGGGTTTCTAGCACACAGTACTTGCATTGGTTGAGATTAAGCTCTGGCTACAGATAAACAGAACTGGTGTCTGCTTTCATTTCTGAGATTACATTTTACAGAAGAGAGCAAAGCATCACCTGGTCCTTTGCAGCTGTGATTGGTTTTGCCCGTGGAGCAATCCCCACTCCCAACCTCTCTCCTCTTAAGTTTGGTAGATAGACTTTTTAAAGGTAGAGATGGGCAGGAAGGCCTCCCAGATAGAGGGAAGAGGGTCAGCCGAGGGTAGACGGGGAGACATAGAAATTGTACAAGCCACAGCAAGAAGTCCAGTGTGGCTAGAGAAAAAGGTATTGGGGTGGGGGAGGGGGAGGGAGCAATAGGACCTGAGAGATAATAGGTGGCTGTGTTATAGAGGGCTTTGGATGCCAGATGAGGGGTTTCCTCTGAAAGGCTCTGATCCTGAGGGGCACCCTCACCCCAGAGATGAGTTAATCCGATGAGGCTCCTAGGATGCAGGCACTGAGGCTGACATCTTAGAATCAGGACAGTCCACATCTTCCCAGCCTCTCTGAGAGTCTGCTAAGGCAAACGACCCTCCTTCCCCATTTTCTGCACTTTTTTCTGCTCAGAATCTCACTCTTTCTATTTATTTGCCAGTTGCCCCACATTGTTTCCTTCTTTTTCTTCCCTCCTTTTCATAACCACTTTCTGCTCCTCTGATAAGACAGATGCCATCTACTAAAGGTTCTTGCAGTAGGTGATGTTTTCTACCAACTTTTCATTTACACTGTCCACTTGAACTGTTTTCTTTGAAATATAGTTGATTTACAAGTTGTCTAATTTCTGCTGTATAGCACAGTACACTTGAACTTTTTAAAGTTACTTCATCAAAAACCTCTAGGGAAGCTCTGGTTTGAGAAGGCATCCTGCAATCTTTTAAAAGTGATAATATAACTTAAAAAAAAATGGAATAAGCCCATAGAAGTGTGAAAACTGGGAAGGGGATATAAGAATAGATTTCTGGAAAGATGGGAAGAGGATGAAAGCAGGTTGACAGATCAAACAGAGCAGGGGGGCTGCAGGCTCAAATATACTTAGAAAGGGCTTCAGGGGAAGAGGAGCCAGGAGGCGGCCAGTCTGCCAAGCAGAACCCTGGAGAAGCTCAGGGCTTGGACTAGGCAGTGAAGGAGGGCAGGGGTGGGGAAGAGGACTGAGAACGTGGGGTGGGGGGGGTGCGGGGGGCGCCTTAAGCCGGTGGGGGAGGGCATTAAGTCTGTTTACCCAATCATTGTACCACTTAGCTCCCCACACTCTCCCCCAGCTCCCCCTTCTAGGCCCAGGTTCCCAAGAATGCGGACCACGCACAGCCAAGCACGTAACTGCAGCTGAAAAGAAAGGTCTAAGGGAATTTAATAAACTCTTTAGGAGGGAAACTATGACTGCTCTAAGAGTTTGAAGCCCATACATTCTGTTTGGGCTCCTCGGCCTGAAGGCCAGCACCTGCTCACTCACCCACAAGTAGAAGAATAAAGACAAAGGCCAAGATCTGACTGGGAGCACAGACCTCCCTCTCAGTCCTCCCTGCCTGGAAGGAGACCCGCATATCAAGCCGCAGACAGCACCCACCCCAGCCTCCTAGAAAACACAGTGCAGCTCTCCGTTTAAACCTGAGGCTCACCAGATACTGGAGGCAATCAACAACACAAGAGACAGACAGACCGACAGACACCCACACACAAACGCACATACACACGCAGCAACTGACTCCAGGGGTAGTTAGGAAGAGAACGTTTTAAAGTCCTAATTAGTATCCTTAACGAAAATAAAGAAAACGAGATCCATAAAACAAGAATGAGATGCTATCAAAAAATTAAAAGAACTATTGGAGAATTGCAAAGCACTCTTTGAAATGTAAAATTGAGTCACTGATTACACACACAATTCAATGCAAGGATTGGAAGGTAAAGCCAAGGAAATCTCCCAGGGTGAAACTATGTGTGTGTGTGTGTGTGTGACAAAGTATAGTATGTATAATACACACACACAGAGAGACAGATAGTGTGAGGGCCAAGGTGACACATAGAGGATTACCTAGGTTACGTAACGTGTTGTCAATGGGGATTCTAGAAAGAGAGCCCTTGAAGAACTGGACAAACGTGTACAGATTACATGGGCTCAGTCAGTACTGAACAGAGTGGGTTTCAATGGACTGATACCAAGATGCGTCATAATGGAATTTCAGAAGTCAAGGGTCACCAGAAAAAGATAAAAGTTTCCTGGCTGGGTGACAGATTGAGAAGGTGGTACCGGTGACCCAGGAAGGAATGAAATTCAGGATGACATCAGAACCTCTCATCAGCAATATCAGATAGTAGAGTACAAGAAAACCATTCCCTCAAAGTTCTGAGGGGAAATGATCTCAAAACTAATTACATACCAAATTATCATTCAGGATATTTTCAAAGAGTTACAAATTTTACTATGTATGCATCCTATTTGATTAAGTTACTTGAGGACACACTATAGCAAAACGAGGATGAAAAACAAGAAAAATATCATGGGATTCAAAAATTTCAGAATCAAATAAAGGAAGTCCTTGAATTATAGCTGTTAGCAGGCCTAGAAAGCAATCAATCCAAATCGAGTCAGGAAATCCACGGTCTCTAAGGAAAAGGACCCAAAAAGTAGATATATTCAAAGGAAGAATAGATGAACAAGATGAAATGTCTCATGTGTTTTATTGAAATTCTCAGTTATGAGAACTAAGGCATCTGTCTGTCTTAACAAAGAAAAAAGATTAAAAACACTAAGAGAAAAAGGATTTTTTTTAAAGTAAGTGTGAACCTGATATTGATCAATATATAGAGTGTAAGAAAAGAGTATCTATTTGACCTTGAATTGATGTTCAGAACATCCTCTGTCAAGTCATGACATGAGGCCCACAGAGAACGTGATGTATTCCAGGCAACTGCTTCCTTCTGTAGTGAAAAATATCTACAGTGGTAAAAATCTAAGCCGCTATTTGTCTTCAACTCTTAGAATCATGGAAAATAGAGAAGGTCTAAATCTAAGTATGAAACAGAATGTAAATATTATCAAACATGGCGATGTAAGAGTATAATGTGTCTGGCAGAAGATAGGAGATGGAAACGAGAAGAAAAGGTAAAAGGAAGGGTAGAGATACATATATATTTACCTTACAAAAGATACTGTCAAAAGTTGATGGATTAATCGCAAAGTAGAAATAACCCACTCATCAGTTGACAAATGGACAAACAAAATGTGGTATACCTATGTAATGGAATTTCATTCAGCTGTAAGGAGGAATGAAGTACTGGTACATGCTACAGCATAGATGAGCCTTGAAAACATTGTAAGTGAAAGAGGTCATTTCATTTTCTGAAATGCCCAGAATAGTCAAATTTATAGAGGCAGAATGTGTATCAGGGGCTGCACAGGGATGAATTAGGGGTAGGGATGGGGAGTGACTACTGATGGGTCTGGGTTTTCCTTTTGGGTTGATGAAAATGTTCTAAAATTGGATAGTGGTGATGGTTGTATAATCCTGTGACTATGCTAAAAGCCACTGGAAAAAGGTGAATTTTATGGTATGTGAATTATTTCTCAATACAGCTGTTGAACAAAAAGAAGTTGATGGAACTAGAAAGCAATTTTAAGTCTTTCTGATATCAGGGAATCAGTCAGTAGTAGTTCACAGAAAAAAAAAAACCAAAACCTAGGTTTATAATACAGTCTCCATTGTGTAGCCAGAACACCATCCACTGCCACCACCTCTCCTGTTCTCCGCACCCCCCACCCCGCCCTCCTCCATTTTAATGCAATACCCTCAGGTCAGTTTCATGCTTAAAATCTTCCAAATGCTTTCTGTTGTACTCAGAATAAAATTCCAAGTATCAATTTCTGCATATCTGCCCCCTGCTTACCTCTCTTACCTCATCCTATACAGCTCCCTCTTCCTTTTTTAATTTTTTTAATTTTTTATTTTTCTGTTCTCTGAGCCCTCCAAGCTTGCTGCTGAACTTAAGGCTTTTGCACTCACTGTCACTCTACCTGGAATGCTCTACCACTGGTCTTCGCATGGCTGACTCTTTTTCATTCATATGTTAGCTTAGATGTCAGCTCCTCAGAGACCCTTCCTGATCACTTCCCTCAGTTTTATCTGGGAAGATCCTGCACTGAGTCCCTGAAAGCTGAAAACAAGAGCCAGGATTGAGAATCTCTTTTGGGTGATTTTGGGGTTTGAATCAGAGGAACAGCAATAGCTTGGGATGGAGGAGAAAAAGATATTGATGCTATGGAAAGCAAAACTCAGTATCCCAATAAATTATCCTTCCACAATGGAAGCTAACTGTCTTTTTCCCCGAAGAGCCATTTATCAGCTACCTTTATATTACTCTCTTCATATAAGTGGTACCACTCTCCTAATTCCCTTGTTGTACAATTCTAGAATTCTTTTTAACACTCCTATCAATTAAATTTTTTAAAATATAGGAGTCATTTTAAATTAATTAATTTGCTTTACTTTTTTTATTTTATTGAAGTATAGTTGATTTACAATGTCGTGTTAGTTTCAGGTGTACAGCACAGTGATTCAGATACATATATCTGAATATATACATATACTTTCTCAGATTCTTTTCCCTTATAAGCAGTTATAAAATACTGAGTTTAGTTCCCTGTGCTATACAGTAGATCCTTGTTGGTTATCTGTTTTATATATAGTAGTGTAATTTTTTTAATGTAGAATAAATAAAATGTTTGGGGAAAAACTTTCTGTTGTCCCACAGAAATGTTCTGTCAACATTTTAGCACATTTCCTCTTCAGTTCACTTTCCTCAGCTATTAAGGATTTATAGTATAAAGTATGAGGAAACCTGATCTACAATAAAGTTCAAATGTTTTAGCTCATGACATGCAAGACCTTTCCTGATACGGGTCATCCAACCTTTCCAGCCATCCTTCACATTTTTTAAAAAATTAATTATTTATTTATTTGTTTGTTTGTCTGTTTGCTTGGTTTTGGCTGCATTGGGTCTTCATTGCTGTGCGCGGGCTTTCTCTAGTTGCAGCGAGCAGTGGCTACTCTTCGTTGTGGTGCACAGGCTTCTCTTTGCAGTGGCTTCTCTTGTGGAGCGCGGGCTCAGTAGTTGTGGCTCTCGGGCTCTAGAGTGCAGGCTCAGTAGTTGTGGCTCATGGGCTTAGTTGTTCCGCTGCATGTGGGATCTTCCTGGACCAGGGCTCGAACCTGTGTCCGCTGCACTGGCGGGCAGATTCTTAACCAGTGGGTCACCAGGGAAGTCCCCATCCTTCACATTTCCAGCAAATATTTCTTCAGCACTTGGTCTCTGCCAGATTCTCTGCTAGACACTGAAAATAGAGAAATATCAATAAAAGTCCTGTCCTGCCTGCCTTCGAGTAGCTGATAATCTAATAGGCAGACAGAAAAGTAACCATTGCAATATTGGTAAGTGCTAGGATGCAGGATGTAGGTATGGGACACCTACCCCAGGCTGCAGGGTGTGTAGGGGCTGGCCAGAAGAAGGTAGGAGACGGGATCACTCCTGAACAGAAGGCACGGTGTGTTAAAGGCCCAGGCACACGGAAGAGAATCATTAAAGAGCTCCAAGAAATTGTCTACCTGGTATGTGTGTGCTGAGGGATGAGAGATAAAACACTGGAAGCTGTTTTGGGCCAAGCTGCAAAAGGACCTTGTAAACCAGTGTAGGGATTTGGGATTTCATCACTAAAACTATGGAGAACCACTGAAGGGACAACGTGATGGCACTGACTTGATCAAATTTTCATTCCAGTAAGTGTACAACAGTGTAGAAAGGTGAGCCTGGAGGCAAACTAGAACAAGAGTGATGATACCGTCAATTGTATCATTGTCCTCAAGGAGTTCCTTGACTGCAGCCTCATCAAACCATCTGGCCAACCATGTCATGCTCTGTCACACCACAAGCCTTTGTTTGTGCTGTTTCCTCTGCCTGGAATATCCTTCCTTTTCATCTTCTTGGCAAACTCCTACTCATCCCTGAAGCCCCAGTTCAAATGCCCCCTTCTCTGTGAAGCCTTTCGTGTTCCATTTATCTGTACAAAATCAATTGTTTCTTCCAGTCTTCTCCCATAGCTCTTAATAAATACATCAGCTATAGCAATTATCACCTTACATGATAATAATTTGTCAACATGACTTGCTTCTCCATCAGACTGTGAGATGATGGAGGGCGGAGAGTCATCTCTGAATCTCCCTCACCAGGCACACTGCCTAGCACTTTGTTGTGACTAATAATTATAGGATGGAATGATGAATAAGTGAGTAAATGAATCATGTTGCCCCTACATTTACAACCCCGTCACATCTTGGGGGGAGTAACCCTTCCTGTGTTGACCTCAGGTCTCACTTCAGACACCAGTCTGGCTCACAGAAGAGCAGTTGGGACGTGAGTGAGTGACAGGCTGGTCACTCTGGCTGAATTCCATGTCTCCCAGGTGGTCCAGCTGGAGGAGCTTCTGGCTGTGCGGCACTCCGTGTTTGTGGTGGGCAGCGCGGGAACTGGAAAGTCGCAGGTGCTGAGGTCCTTGCACAAGACCTACCAGATCATGAAACGCCGCCCCGTCTGGACTGACCTCAACCCCAAAGCAGTCACCAGTGATGAACTCTTTGGCATCATCAATCCGGCCACACGAGAATGGAAGGATGGTGAGAGCGGGATACAACTAAATCAGCCCCTTAGGCAGAAGAGAATGCAGTAGGGTGAATGCAGAGGAGGGGACATTGGGCTGATCTGTATCAGGTTAGAAAAGAAGGTGGAAAGAATCAAAGAAAGGAAACCAATTTTGGCTTGGAGGGGAACCTCAGCCCTTGGGATAGTCTCCTTCCTTGGGGACTCTTCAGCTGCCTCTTGAGAGAGGGCACCTTAAAGAGGATAAAGCAAGGCAGGCATTCTCAGATACAGTTTCGTGATTCTGGAACGCAAGTCATGGAGTCTCTACGTTGCCTGGCAGAGGGTCTAAGACGAGGGTAGGGTAGGGAAGCCCACTGCTCATTCTGAAAGGAGCAATTCAGTCTAGCATCCCTCAGAGGGTACCTCCCTATCAGCACCGCCCCAGGAGTGATGGGGAAGCTGCTACAGAAAACTCATCTCAGGAGGATCCTAGAACCATGGTCCCTTCCACAGCAAACCCATGCTCACTCGGTGCTGACCTCAGCCTCACCTTCAAAGAATTAAAAATCATTGGTAGATGTTGGAAAGTGTCTCCTGTCACTGGGAGAGAGCAGAAGAGAAAATGGAGAAAACTCTCTATGAGCTGATAGGACCTCTTTCTAAAACAAATGTGGCTTCTGTAATGAGGAAATCTCAGCTCCATCCTAACACCCCAACGTTAGTAGTCGTCCCAATCAGGGTCAAACTGCCTGGACTCCTCTAATTTAGGACCTTCCATCAGAGGCCTAGAACAGTGGGATTTAATGAGCAGCCTCTCTAATTTTTATTTCACTATTAATGAGGCTTAATATACTTTCCTTCTTATTGGTCTTAGTAATTGGCTCTTTTGTAATTTTATTCCTCCTTATTATTTTCTTATCAGTTTGTAAGAACTTTTTTATATACCAAAGACATTAACCCTGTATCTGTTATATTCACCACTAATGGTTTTTCGCTGTCTGCCATTTGTCTACAGACACTTCATGGCATGTTTACCATGTACTTTTTAAGAAGGAAATATGTCTATCTAGTCTTTTTAGCACCTGGAATTCCTATTTGGTTTATAACTCTTTCTAACTTTAAGCTATATAGTATCATAAATTTGGTCTAAAAGGTTCTTTTCACATTAACATTTTTTATTCATCTAGAATTTATTTTGGGGCTTAGTATGAGGTAAGGTAGAGAATGAACTTTATTTCCTTCCAGATGGATAATTGATTGTGACAGCACCATTTATTAAGTAAACTGTCCTTTCCCTCTTAATTTAAATTCCAACTTGTCATATATGCAGTTGTCCCTTGGTGTCCATGAGGGATTGGTTCCAGGAACCCCTATGGATACCAAAATCCATGGATGCTCAAGGCCTCATATACAATGGCATTGTATTTGCATTATCCTGTGCACATCCTCCCATACACTGTAAATCATCTCTAGATTACTAATAACACCTAGCACAATGTAAATGTTGTATAAATAGTTGTAAGTACAGTGTAAATGCTATGTAAACAGTTGCTAGTGTGTGGCAAATTCAAGTTTTGTTTTTCGGAACTTTCTAGAATTGTTTTTTTCTGAATATTTTCGATCCATGGCTGGTTGAATCCACGGATGCGAAACTCGCAGATACAGAGGGCCAATTGTATTGACATCTGATTCTGGGTTTTCTGTTTTGTTCCACTCACCTGTTTATCTAATCCTATGCTAATGTCATTCTATCTAGGTTATAATCATTTTATATCATTTTCATGTCTGATGAAGTAAATCCCTCCTCAATATTTTTCTGTAATTTCTCGGCTAGTCTTAGGCACTTCTTATTCCATATTAAATTTAAGCTCACATAATATAATTCAAATTTTAAACAGTGTTGGAATTTTAATTAGAGTTTTATTAAATATACACATTAAATATGGAGAAATTGAAAAAGATTTATAATAATCATAAAACTATATTCACTAAATGAGAACTTTCAAGTAAGTGGAATATAACTTTTTTTTTTTTTGCAGTACGCGGGCCTCTCACTGTTGTGGCCTCT
Organism: Leucopleurus acutus; assembly: GCF_964270905.1. Taxonomy (NCBI): domain Eukaryota; kingdom Metazoa; phylum Chordata; class Mammalia; order Artiodactyla; family Delphinidae; genus Leucopleurus; species Leucopleurus acutus. Next base: position 55,128,521 of record NC_139161.1, read on the forward strand.
CCCGTTGCGGAGCACAGGCTCCGGACGTGCAGGCTCAGTGGCCATGGCTCACGGGCCCAGCCGCTCTGTGGCATGTGGGATCTTCCCGGACCGGGGCACGAACCCATATCCCCTGCATCGGCAGGCGGACTCTCAACCACTGCGCCACCAGGGAAGCCCGAATATAACTTTTTAAATATTTTAAGAGAACTTGATAAAAGTAGACATATAGTGGATTATATTAATACACATTTTTCAAAATTAGAAAGATTCAGTAGACAGAAAAATAAGTATAGACATAGAAGAATTAGGAAATGCATCCATCAAACTCAGTGTAACACGCTGATATAGAACTTTGCATCTTGTAAATAGAAAATATTCCTTTCTTGGTAGGCTCATGGAACATTTCCAAAAAAATTAAAGTTTAGTTGGGCACAGAAGAAATTGTAATGAATTCAAAAGTATCAATTTTCACACCACATTGTTTGATACTAATACAACAGAATTAGAAACAAATAGCAAGAAAATGACCAAAAATAATTTTACTATTTGCAATCAAGAAACAGTAAGCCCTGGATTAAAGGGAAAATTAAATTGCAACTCCTCTTGGAAGCAATATAAAGAAGAATACTTCATACAGAAACCTCTGGGACACATCTAAAGCCAATAAGAAAAAACTCCACTCTAAATAATTACAGAAGGTAGGATAGAAATAAAGGAAATCAGTATCCATCCTAAGAAATTATTCAAAGAGTAATAAACTAAACCTGAAGAAAACTGGGAAGAAACCAATAGAGATAAAAGCTGAAATTAGTGGGAAGGAACAAAAAAATATAGGAAGGATAAATAAATATAAATACTGGTTCTTTGTAAAGACCAATAAGTCCGTTGTGAGCATGATTAATGGGGGAAAGAGAGAGTAAAAGTATGTAAGATTAGGAATTAGAAAGAAGATATAACAGTAGATACAGACAAGATTAAAATGGAAGAGACACAATTAGATGATACATATTCGAAAAACTAGAAGAAATAGATGATCCACTAGCAAAATATAATTTTAACAAAATTTACTCAATAAGAACTAACACAGCATTGTAAAGCAACTATACTCCGATAACAACTTATTGAAAAAAAGAATTAAAAAATTCACTCAATAAGAAGTAGAAAAAGTAATGAAAAGGAAAATTTTAAAATAGTAGCTGAATAAAAGAAAGAGAATTCCAGAATCATCAAAGGACACCTCTTAATTCATTTTATGAAGCCAAAATAATCTTGATATCAACCTTTGTGCAGAACCAAAAACAATAGCCCAATTTCACTTATTAATACAGATTTAGAAATTCTCAATAAAATATCAGTAACTAAAATCTATCAGGATCTCAAAAGAATAATACATTCTGACCAAGTAGCATCTGTTCCAGGAATGTCAGGACAAGTCAATTACTTTTAAAGTATCAACATAAAGCATTGACAAATTAAAGGATAAAATAATTTGATCAATAAATAGGTGCTAAAAACTCAGTAGCCATTCCTAATTTTTAAAATTCTAAGTAAAATAGGGATAGAAGGAAATCCCTTAAGTACAATTAACACTCTTTACCTAAAGCCAAAAGGAAAAAAAGAGCATTCTGAATGATGAGAAAATAAAGCCAGTTCCATTAAAACCAGAAATAAGCCAAGGAGACCTATTACCAACATTATTATTCAGATTTGCTTGGTGGGATTCTGGAAAATGCAGTAAGACAGGAAAATGGAATACATCTTATAAATTGGAGGAAAGGAGATAATTATTATTTTGGTGATTATACCTATAAAACTCTAGAGACAGTATTGAAAAATCACTAGAATTAATAAGCATATGTATTAAAGGTAACTATAAAATAAAATACACAAAATTTGAAAGCTTTTTTCTATACTAGCAGTCGTCAACTAAAACTGAAAGTCAGGAAAAAAAATTCCATTAACAATAACAATAAGAACTGAAATGTTTAGGGATACATTTAGCCAAAGAGATACATTGAAAATGCTGTAAAAATTTATTAAGGAACATAAAACAATATTTGAAATAAAGAAAAGACATACCATATTATTGACTGGGAAAGCTTAGTATTATAAAAAATCAATTCTATCCAAATTAAGAGATAAATTTCATGTAACGCCAACTAGAATCACATAGGGCCTTCTCTCAAAGCCTGCGTTTGGCAGGATTTTCCCAGGCTGCAGTTTCAAAGGATGAAAACCTTACCTAAGAAGGTTTTATGTAATTCCATCACATCACAGTTGCCTGTTGAAATGGTTCACTGGGTCCCTTGTCAGTTAAAAAGTAGTACCATCAGGTTTCCTTCTTGTTTTGCTGTTGCTGCTTTTCTTACAAAAAGCTGGGCCCGAGCACAGAGAGAGTGGAACCTTGGGAGTGGTCAGATTCTTAATAGTGTAAGTTACAAAGCCACTTCTGACCTGCCTATGTACACCTCCTTCTGAGTGTTGTAGCTGATAGGAAAAGGCTGTTTTAAGAGGAAGAAGCTTGATGGTGACCTGGAAATTAAGATATCCGTGGTTCCTCTTAGGATTGTTCTCTTCCGTCATGCGGGAGCTTTCCAACATCACCCATGATGGGCCCAAGTGGATTCTACTTGATGGTGACATAGATCCAATGTGGATCGAGTCTCTGAACACTGTCATGGATGATAACAAGGTACCAAGGGGGAAGGGGACCCCACGTCATCCCTAATCATCAATGAAACCAGTCCCTAGGCACATCTAGAAATCTTGATTCCACACAGGACTGGCCCCAAGCAAGGAATCATTACTGCTGTCTTTATTTTTTCCTGCTTTATTGAGATATAACTGACATATAACATTGTCAATATATAATTGATATATAACACTGTGTAAGTGTAAGGTGTACAACGTGATGATTTGAAATATATATTGCAAAATGATTACCACAAGGTTAGTTAATACCTCCATTACCTCACATAATTACGTGTGTGTGTGTGTGTGTGTGTGTGTGTGTGTGTGTGTGGTGAGAACTTCTAAGATCTACTCTTAGCAACTTTCAAGTACACAATACAGTGTTATTAACTCTAGTCACCATGCTGTACATGACGTTATTCATCGTGTAACTGGAAGTTTGTACCCTTTGACCACCTTCACGCATTTCCTCTGCCCACCCCCCACCCCCATCCCTGGAAACCACCAACCTACCCTCTGTTTCTATGAGTTTATTTTGTTAAGATTCCACATATAAGGAGATCATATAGCATTTATCTTTCTCTGTCTAACATTTCACATACCATAACACTCTCCAAGTCCATCCATGTTGTCATGGATGAACCTGGAGAAGGATTTCCTTCTTTTTATGGCTGAATAATACTCCACTGTGTGTGTGTGTGTGTGTGTGTGTGTGTGTGTGTGTGTGTATCATATTTTCTTTATCGATTCCACCATCAACAGACATTAGGTTGTTTCTACATCTTGGCTATTGTAAATAATGCTCCAGTGAACATGGAGTGCAGATAGCAGATAACTCTTCAAGATCCTGATTTCAGTCACCGGTATCTTTGGTAGACGTCTTAGAACTGATTCATCCCACAGAGCAACTTTCACTTTGTTCAGTGGCACTGCCATCACTCACATGTTTTTAGTATTGTTGTAATTTCCTTCAGAATCTTCTGCATACAGGTTAATTCAATATTTAGAGCTGAAAAGAATCTGAAATCATTTATTCAAATCTTTAAAACTGAGATCAGAAACATTCTGAGCGCGTCATGCATCCTCAATGGTGACCAATCTTTATCCATGGAGAATATGTTTTATTTTTTATAAACAATGAAAACTGAATGCCAATAAAGTGGCTGTTAACCTGGGAACTGTTTCTAAACTTGTTCGTAAAGCACATCTAGGCTAGACATTTTACAATGGTTTCAACGTTTACAGAATCATTACAATAAGTGTGTGCTCTTCCAAAAGAAACAGGAGTTGTATGAAACCTGAGCCCTTTTCCTTTAATTATCCTACTTTTTCATTATGGTCTAGTTCATCCAAATCATTGACATCCACTTAAACTTTTTAGATAGCTTTTTTCCTGATTCAATACACACAACAGGGATGGAGGTAAAGGGGCTACAGAAGGAGAGTGAGAGGATTGTTGCAGAAAATTTAGAAAATACTTATAATCACAAAGAAGAGAATAATCATCCTAATTCCTATCAGGAATAATAGCCTAACTCCCCCTAGCTGGCCATGTGACCTAACTCCTCCCCACCTGCCGTGTCCCTCCTCCTGTGTCCAGGTGCTGACCCTGGCGAGCAACGAGAGGATCCCTCTGAATCCCACAATGAGGCTCCTCTTTGAGATCAGCCACCTGCGCATGGCCACGCCAGCCACTGTCTCCAGAGCAGGTATGGCCCACGAAAGGAAAAACCACAACTGCTCAGTTGAAAACGGGTGCCTCTAGTGATACATATGACATTGCTGGCTCTGAAGGAAGCGCCAAACAGGAGCCAGACATTGATCATCCAAAACCCCGGCCTGAATCTCAGCCCTAATCCACACCCACGAAGGTGAGCCAGTGCTCTACAGCCAGGACCATGTGAGCGTCTCAATTCAGAAATGTTACGGTAATGGGAAGGGATTGGCCCCTGAGCTGAACAACAGTCCTCTGCACATAAGTGCCTCAAATTAGGCTACTTTCAGGCCAGTTCTAGCCTCCATGAAAGCTAATGAAGATGATTGAGCATTGCAATTTCTCACCACATCCTGGTGGAAAATAATAACTTTATACGTTGACTTTCCTGGGTGGGACACGGTTCCATCCTTTAGGGGCCACCATGCGATCTGCATCCTTCCTCACCATGACAAGTATTGCTAATCAATCACAGCCTGCTTGCCTCCTGAGCCTAGACTTGGCCTCAGGATCCTTCTCAACACTGCTTTCCATCAGCTATTATCAGTCAGTCGGAGTTGATGCCAATAGCAAACCCATTTGCCCTCTCAGACCTCGACCAGATCTCTGTTCTTTTCAAGCCCAGCCTTCAGTGCATTTTCTAAACAGAAAATAACTCTCTGGAATGAAAAATATCCTGAGGCCTATGGAAATGTCACTAAGGTGTATCCTCTGTGCTCCCAGGGATCCTGTACATCAACCCTGCAGACCTGGGGTGGAACCCTCCTGTGAGCAGCTGGATCGACAAGAGGGAGACCCAGACTGAGAGAGCCAACCTAACCTTTCTGTTTGACAAGTATCTTCCAGCCTGCTTAGACACACTCAGAACCAGGTAGGCCAAGGGGTGAGGAAGGTAACAAGCAATAAAGAGCCTGTTGGCTCTTACCTGATGTCCCGCTGATGTTCTGTCCTGTCCCCAAAGTCAGATGTCCCTAGTCATTCCACCCCGGGTGTGGCAGATGGCAGAGGGGAACACACGTTAGGACGGCGATGGGATGCCTGTTGTCAGTTCAGGCAGGAAGCGAGGTGAGTGAAGAGGAGAGAGATGTAAAGGACCTTTTGGAGGGCTGCAGGGTGTGTCTGGAGGAGGCTGCGGGTGGTGGTAGCAGGGACAGCAATCCTGAGACCCTCTGCTTCGCAGGGCACGCAGCTGGCCCTCCTACACGTGACACAGGCCAGATCAACAGGCCTAGAGGTGAAGATGACACCTGTCAGCAACACAAGGGGCCCACTTCCTGTTCCTGGCTGTGGGCGTCCATGGCCTAGATGATACAGGATTGGGTATAATGCATCATTGGACCAGTCCTGGCCCTCTAGACCCTAAGATTTCACTCTTCCTCCAATGGGTTTGCAAAAGTAAAAGCAACAAGCCCTGACCACTTACCACATAAACAAAATAGTAATTGCTCTTAACCAAAAGGATACTTATTATAGCAAGAATATTATACGTGTCTGCAGAGAAGGGTTCCGGTGTTTGGAACCTGCTTTTGTTTTGCATTCTCTTTCTTTGCCATTTGACGCATCATTCAACGAATCAGGTACTCAGCCTCAGCCCAGTTGCACCATCAGAAGCTGGTGCTGTGAAGGCAACGTGACTCAGAGATCCTCAGTTCCTGAATGTTCAACAAACAGAGTCAGGTTGATGTTTCCTGGAAATAAAGTCTATCACTTAAAATGATTCCCAGCTCCTTATTCATTGGCCTGAGAAACACAGGATGGCAAATGCTTGCAAGTGTGGAGCAGAGATGAAGGGAGAGCTCCCAGGGCAAAATGACCCGAGGCACTCTTTCTTCATGTGCCCCGCCCTCCCCCATCAAAATCCACCGTGTTAAGAACGAATTTTATGTAAGTAAAAACTGAGTCACAGTTGAATAGTTGACATAGTGATATGTTTTCAGATATTAAACATTTATTAGTTTTGATTTTGTAAGTTTTATACTTCAGGGTTAATTATTTTTCCAAACTTCAGCGTTTTCATAAAGCCTTTAAAAAGCCTTTAACCCCTTGTGGCTTGTGAGCTCTGTGGCCCTGGGATCTAATGAGATAAAGCAGCCGTGGCAGCAAGAGTCTGGAAGTAGGCAGTCGTGGTTAGTGTCTCAGATAGACAAGGGCTGCAAAGAGTTAAAGTGGCAACAAAGGGGGAGGTTTCAGGAAAATAGCATCCCCTATTCTTTAAGGTTTGCTGAGACACTTGTACAATTTATCCTTAACTAAAAATTAGGCCATTCCCCACTCTAGGCATTTAGAACAAGAGATACCAAACTCGTGTGTGTGTGTGTGTGTGTGTGTGTGTGTGTGTGTCTGTCTGTCTGTCTGTCTGTCTGTACACGTGTGTGCTCGTGTGCAAGCACAGCCTCTGAAACAAACTTTAAAGACTGTATTAAGTCCATCCAGAGAAACATCCGCCCGCCACCAGTCTCTGAGCCCCGTGGTTAACAAAGAAAAACCCATAGCTGTGGTTGAGGGTGCCCGCTCTGGGTTTCCTTCATGTAATTCTCACAATATCCTTATGAGGGCCGACCATCCTGCAGATGTGGGAGCCAAGGTCCCATGGTGCTCACTCAGTGCCTCAGCTGGTAGTGACAAGACACTCACTGCAAAGTCCTACTTCTGTTTTATTCATCACCGTATTGTAATGCCAGCTTTCTGTGGCCCCGTCATGACAAAGCAATGCCAACACACAGTAATTTTTGTATTGAACAAGCAGGGCTCGTAAGGGGTGATTATAAACAAGTTTATTTTGTCTCCCACTGTTCCTTCAAAAACATTTTATGTTCTCCTTCTGCCCCTGGATGAAATCTAGGTCAACATTGCTGATTTTACTGGTCCTTCTTCAGTAATAAAAATGCATCTCATCACTTCTAGTCACACAATCTCACACACACACACGTGCACATACACGTGCGAAAAATTTAAAAAAAGGCAGTGAAAATTGAAAAACCATACAAACTCTCCCACTGCCCACATAGCCCTCCACCTACAGTGAGAAAGGACAGTGTTCTTGACTTCTGTCCTTATTCTACCAGTCGCCCCCTTACCAGCTGTAGCTTCTCACCCCTCAAGGTTGAAGGGGGGGGACACAGGGAAGAGAGTGATGGGCAGGAAAGGCCTTAATGATGGACCTGGTATGACCTCATTTACCCCAGCTGTGGCAGGTTTGGAACTGACTCTTTGGAAGCCTTTGTGGGTCGCTTGGACCCCTCCCATCCCTGGAGATCCCCAGTACGCCTTCCCTTGAAGCAAGTAAATGCCTTTCCATCAGCTAGTCGAGTACAGCTCCTCACACAAACCCTCCAGGTTGGACCCCTTCCCCAGTATCTAAACAAGCCCACACGCTCACGGCCACACCTGCACCCCAGGGTTAGTGCCCCAGCGAGCACCCTCTGACCCTGCACTGCAAGGTTAGCAGGTCTCCCCGGGGATTTCCAAGCCTGGGTCCTAGGGGAGCCCCTTTCTGAGGGTCTCTGTTCAGGATGAGCACCTGCCTTCCCTGTAGGAGGGACACTCGTTGCACACCCAGAGCCCTCCCCGAAGTCCTGTGTGCTCATTTCTAGCCCCTTCAGCATCTACCACTTTGATCCTATAAACCAGGAGTCCCCAACCCCCAGGCCACAGACCGCTACCGGTCTGCAGCCTATTAGGAACCGGGCCGCACAGCAGGAGGTGAGTGGCAGGTAAGCCAGCGAAGCTTCATCTGCGCTCCCCGTCTCTCCCCATCACCCGCATTACCGCCTGAGCCATCCCCTGCCCCCATCTGGGGAAAAATTGTCTTCCATAAAACCAGTCCCTGGTGACAAAAAGGTTTGGGACCACGGCTATAAATCCTGAGAGCACCAGAGGCCAGGTTGTCTGGAATCTCAGTTTGGAATTGGAAGAGTAGTTGGCCTGTATTGTGTCAGCACCTCATCCAAAACTGAGCCTGGGGCAGTTCCATGCTGACATTCTGTTACAAATATGCATTGAAGAAATGAAGGAAAGCCTCCCAAGCACTGAGTGTCTTCGTTACTCATGGACGTAATGCCTAGACTCTTAGACCACTTCACAGCATTGTGGTAAGGACTGCAGCCAGACGCAGAACCAACACAACACAGAACACTGAAGAGGATGGGACGCCATTCAACTCCGAGGCCCAGTGCTGGCACGTGACTTCTAAGATGGCTGTTGATGGTGTCGTTCATCTTATAACAGTGGAGCCTGTCTCTGTGCGGCCTGTGAGCTCATCCTCCCCAGGAGGTGATGACGAGGGCAGGAGGGGTTGAGTATGTGGGTCCGTGGTGCACTCCATGTGTACGCCTGGTGGGATGAGAGTGCCGTGTGCGTGTGTCTGTGTGTCTGTCTGTGTGTTCCTGCTCCCTTGGGTGTAGGTGCACCTTTGTGTATCTCTGGATACCTGCCTTTCAGCCAAGACCTCTAAACCAAGATGGAAAGTACAAGTTCAGGTCAAGACATAGTCACAGAGCTATATTTATGAAAGAGAGAACTTAGTCATGTAAATCACCTCTGTCCTGGCCCACTCTGCCTCCCCCAGACAAGACTCTAGCCCCAGAGAAAACATTTTCAATGCGTTTGAATTGAGGGCACTCCTCTGAGCTGGAGAAGTGGAGGAACAGCCTCAGAATTGCACCCACCTTGGCCTGTAGGTGATTTTTGCCAATTGAAACAGTGGCACTGTGAGATATTTACTCGTTTTGTTGCAACTTCCTACATTCCTCAAGGACTGGAGCAGGGGTCGTGGCAGGGGGGCGTCCTCAATGTTCAGAGAAGGGAAGGCGGGGAGGGCATCAGAGGAAAGGAAGATGAGAAAAGGGATCATCTCAGGAGGGCTCCTGTCCCTTCCTTCTTTGCAAAGGGAGCAGACCCCCAAACAGCTGATGAAAACAAAAGCTTAAGTAGCACCATGGGCCTCTATAATACCAAAGTTTTTGCTGCTGCAAAACTGCATGAACTTGTCAAATCGTGAGTCCACAGACACCAACAGGATTCCATAGCTGTCCAACAATGCCTCTAGGATGGAAAAATCCAGTGTTTTAGAGCATATCTGTGTCTCTCTCTGCAGATTTAAGAAGATAATTCCAATCCCAGAGCAGAGCATGGTTCAGATGCTGTGCCACCTTCTCGAGTGTCTGCTGACCGATGAGGACATCCCTGCAGACTGCCCCAAGGAAACCTACGAGCTTTATTTTGTGTTTGCTGCCATCTGGGCTTTTGGCGGAGCAATGGCCCAAGATCAGGTAAGAGGGTGTGCTGAGGCTAACACCCACGCTAACCAGCAAAGATTTGGAAGACAGAACAGCTAAAGTCAGGATTAACACAGAAGCATCAAACTACTTAGTTATCTCTCCCTTGTTCTGCTAAAGGCGTCAGTCCCCTTAGGAGGGCTTCAGGTAGTGAGACAGGTGAGATTGGGCTATGTTTTGAGCTGTTGTTTTTTGAGTTAGTGAATGTATCCCTAATTTCTTGGACAGTTGCTGATTGAGTTTGAAAAACTGGAGGTATAAGTACCTTACTTTGCAAGGTGATGTGTGTTTTGTAGGTGGAGTGATGCTGTACTGTAGAAGCTTGAGTAGGGGGAATCCCTTTAGGCTTCTTAAAAACTTTCCAGAACAGGCAGGTACCACTCTGTACCAACCATCACATCTTCATACCCCTGAAACGCAGAGCTGTCCATAGAAGGTTAGACCAAAGGCTAATTGACATCTAGGGATAGGAAACCGAAGTAGTATTCATCTCATGGTGTTGGCTGCTGTAGCTTCATGCTGTTTGGGGGTGTCTTGGCATCCTATTCTCTAAGCCTTGTGTATTCCCACCCTTTTCTTTACTTAGTTTCCTCCAAATAAAAGGTACTTTACCTAGAAACAACATATTGGAGGTTAGGCAGACCAGTCTTTTAGAACTGACTAGCTATCAGGCAGTATCATATAGAGGCTGAGAACATGGACTCTGGACTTGAATTCTAACTCTGCCACTTATTACCTGGGGACCCTGGACAAGTAATTTAACCTCTCTCCGCCTTACTCTCCCCGTGTGTGCAAAGGAGATGAGAGTGATGATAGTGGTACCCAGTTCCTAGGATGTTTGTAAGCATTAAATGAAGGGATGCTGTTCTAATTGCCCACGTGTAAAGCTCTTAGAATAGTGTTTATTATTAAGGTTCTCCTACCACAGATATTCAGTTTCATAGCAAATATCTGGTGCCTTTCTCGCAACAGGGGATTAAACCAAGCTTCAAGTGTTGGAGAGTTATCATTTACTCTTTCTGGTCTGGGTTGATTATGGGCTTTTCCAAATAAAAAGGTAAAAATCTCAGCCTCCCAGGGCAAACCATGTTCTAAGAATCCAAAACGAAGGTGAGCTGGAGGAATTAACAATTAATTTAGAATTAACAATCAGTTTATTCTGTGTTTTCACGGGCTCTGATTACAACATTCATCCTACCTCCCATTACCCCCTACATGTTCTTGGTGCTCCCAATTCAGAAAGCAGCTCTCAGAAGCCCCTGGAGGTGTGCCTTTCTCCGTCTTCCTCTCCGGAGCTAGACGCTGGCGGGGAAGGGGGATGCTCCGAGGGCAGGAGGACGCCTGGACTGGGAGTTTGACAGCTGAGAATTTCATGCAGTCTGTGCTGCGGCCCTTGGAGCTTCTCCATGGACTGCTTCTTTCCCAGCTCCACATTCCCCCTTTGAGGCAAGGAGCCAATGCATCCACCAGGATGGACGAGAGCCTCGATGAATGCGCAGAGATCCGGAGCGCAGAGGTTGTGGCTTTCCCTCATATGCAGTCCCTGACCTTTCGCCTGCTGAAATGTCAGACAGCAACCACCGCTGGGCTTCTCTCTCACGCTGGTGCTGAGCAGGCAGTGGGGTATCAGGATAAAGGCTCTTGGTCAATTTTTCTATCTCCGTGTAGAAAAATTTAAATCCACTCAATTCTTTTTAAAAGCCCGGGAGAAAGCCTCCCTCCAGGCGCCGCGGGCTCTGGAGCACATGGAGCTGTTGGCGGCTGTGCTGGCACGTGAGGAGAGAACACGGGAGAAAGCTTTTAGCAGCAGGGACTGTCCAAGCCCCCCACACAGCCTGCATTCAAGCCCAACACAAGATAGTGCTGTAAATCAAAAAGTATGAAGTCGGCCAAAATATTTGCATCAGGAACACCAATGGTGCTTATGTTTAAAAAGCTGTTATTAAAGCGAAGCAGAATATAATACAAAATACAGCCCATACTTGGGTAGAAGTTCTAATAAAAAAGGGAGGGGTGGATCCCGGCTAAATACTTTGCAGCAATCCCAGGGAATTATCTCTCAGAAGTAAATGATCTCTCAAGAGAGCACCAGATTGGGCAACTGAGAACCTGGGTTCAACTCCCAATTCTGCCATTTGCTGCCAGAGGTGTAACCTTTGAGCTTTTGTGTTTTCATACATAAAATAGGAGTAATTTTCAGTAGCCAGGATGACTTAGAGCATTGTGAAGACCAAATGAGGTGATATTGTGTTCCAAACTCTGCTACGTTGTACCACACTGTGTGCCAGTACAGACTTAGTGCAGGAAAGGGACCAGAGAATTGTCACAACCTTAAGGAGATGGGGTTCAGAAGGGGCCTCTTCATTGAGGTCATTGCTGACGAGTCACTCAAAGAGTCAAACTGAGAAAAGGCCATGGGATGACTCAGCAGAGGTGACCTTGTCTTTCCAGTGTCCAATTACAGTAGACGGTGAGGTCAAGCACCAGATTGCAGGAAGCCAGACAGTGTTGGTGTAGCCCAGCTAATGGCTTGGCTGAGAAACTGACGGGGTAGCTCAAGATGGAACTGGGAGTGAGGAAAGAAGGTGCACCCAACCTCCTTCTTTCTAGAGATGGTCTTTGTCTTGGATTCTCCATATAAACTTAAAAGATGGTTTTCATTAGGAAGTTAAAAGGTCTTCAAGAATTTTATCCAAAGGTAGACAGCTAATATGTTTTCATGAGTAAATATTGTCAGCCAGAAAACAATTGGTGTCAGGTAATACATATATGTTAAGCTTTGTTTTTTCATTTAGTTTTCATTTAGTTTTCATTGGGAATGGTTTTCAATAGCACTCTTAGTTCTGCCGTGGTGTTTTGGGGAGGGAAGCGCTCTTTTCCATAGTGTAATTCCATTAAGAGATTATCTAAAAGTTAGTCTTTTTAATTCATAGGAAGATTTTACTATCTGAGAGTACTCAAATTAAGGGTATAAACTTCCCACACCTTCCTGTTATGACAGATAAAAGCACAGAAAGGACAACCCTTGAAGTCATGTAATGTTGGTCATTTTAATTTTTTGTACCTATTTTAAATTCTGTTAGTATATTTACTTCATTGTAAATATTTTTTAGGGTACCTTTGTATTTTGCTTTGACCTTGGTTCTGTGATTTGGATGTCAACAACTTCCCCCAAAAGCACCAGAATGTTAAATTCTAATGTCATGATCCCAGTCTGGGTTATTCACCTTCAATCCTGCTTTCAGTTTCTATGTGCACAGCAGTATTTTTAATAAAGAATTACACAGAGCAAAAAAAAAAGAATTTTATCCATGAGTCAAAAATGGAGATTTTTTTCCTAAGGCTTCTGATTGCAGAGAACAAATATTGAGAAGATAGTGTCCTCTTAATCTGAATTCAGATCAGAATAAGAACAGCAAACAAATCTGTCATTAAGGCCTATTTCCATTCTCTTTTTAAGGCAAAAGAATTCAATCCTATTTACCTAATAGACAGTGAAATGAGTGCCATTTCTTCCAAGTCCAGATTCATTGCCATGCGCCCAGCTCCGTGGTCTGTCCTCCTCCCCAGGAACATTTCCTAAAATGCCCAATCTGGACCTCTTCCCTTTTTAGGATTTTTCTTATGTCTGTGTGCTCAAAGAGTGGGTTTGCTCCCCTACAGTTGCCAGTAGCAGCGGGTATGTTTGGGATGTTTTTTTGTGTGTTGTGTTTCAGTTTGGACTCACTGGCTTGAGTACACGGGTGCACAGCCCCATCCTTAGGGGCTCATGATCTAACATGTATGCATATATAGTGCTACCTATTCCTTCCGTCAGAAAGACCTGTATACCTTTGTCTCTGCTTCTCCTAGATTTTTAGAATTTTAGCTCTTGAAAGAAATTTAGAAATACCCTTTCCTAGAATCAGATGAGAAAACGGAGGCATGGAAAGATGTGATTTGTCAGTGGTTATGTGCACGACTCCCCAGCTGAGGCTCTTCTCACCGCACCATCCTGTGCGCCCACGTGTCAGCAGCCACCATTTTATTCCTTCCATCCCTGACTGCTGTCCTGGACATTGCTCAGAGCCTTGGGAGTCTAGGGGGACTGGGGTGGATCTGTCTCTTCAGGAGATCTTGGCTGCACTTGCCCATCTTGGGGCCATAGGCTCCTACTCTCCTCTGTGTTCTTACACCTCCCTCCCTCACCCTCCACCTGCCAGTGCTCTGAGATGCATAATGCCAGGGCGACCCAGCCACCTGGTCAAGCAGGGGCACATGTACATGCTCAAGGGAAGCCCCTGCTTAGCTGGGCCTTGTCGGGGTCGATCCTCGGGGGGATAAGCAGGAGCCCTCTTTGCTCCCGGTCCTGAGCTTCTGCCCGATGCAGGGCAGCCTCTCCAGGCTTCTTGTGCTCTGCAGAGCCTTGACTCCTGACCTGCTTTGTTTTGGCAGCTCGTGGACGACCGGGCAGAGTTCAGCAAATGGTGGCTGACCGAGTTCAAAACAGTCAAGTTTCCCTCCCAAGGAACCATCTTTGACTATTACATAGACCCAGAGACCAAGAAATTCGAGGCTTGGTCCAAGCTCATCCCCCAGTTTGAATTTGACCCTGAGATGCCTTTGCAGGTGAGTGTGGCTGAGTGACCAAGGACGTGCAGTGTCCCCAGGATCTGCAGTGGCTCTAGCGGCAGCCCCTTATGGATGTCTGAAAGGTTTAACCTCACTAGGAATTAGTCATCCCCAGCTACTTGTCTTTTCAGAGGAAATTATAGGTGCAATGAAGTCACAAGATCTCCCAAAGCCTAGGTAACTTAATTACCAGACCCCCACATCCTTGGAGGAGAAGAAGGACGGCCAGCGCAGAAGATTCTAAAAGAGAGGCCACAGGGAGGCAGACAGCGCTGGCAGAGGGGGAAGGGCCTGCTCTCTACCCAGAGCATGAGTTAGTAGGAGGGTCTCACTGGGTATTAGGGGGGCCCTCCTCCCCGGGGTAGTGAGCTCCCCGACCCCAGAGGAATTCCCTCCCCTGAAATGCTCCGGAACACTCTGCCAGCATCTGTTTCTCCCACGAGCCCCCGGCACACTCATCCTGTTCCCACTCCAGGCCTGCTTGGTGCACACGAGCGAGACCATCCGAGTGTGCTACTTCCTGGAGCGGCTCCTGGCTCGGCGGCGGCCGGTCATGCTGGTAGGGACCGCGGGCACCGGCAAGTCGGTGCTGGTGGGAGCGAGGCTGGCCAGCCTGGACACCGAGGAATACCTGGTGAAAAACGTGCCGTTCAACTACTACACCACGTCGGCGATGCTGCAGGGTCAGTGTTACGGAATACATCAATAAATCGTGTGAATCGGTCCCGCTGCTCACTGCTCACAAAATCAATTACATACTTGCAAATGGTGTCAACAGAAGAAAAAGGTGCCTTTAATCAGAATGCTGGCAATCTGAGGAGATGGTGGCCTCAGCGTCCTCCAAAAACCATCTCCCAAGAGTCTGCTCAGCCGTGAAACTTTTTAGAGAGACAGAAGTCATCTCAGTTAATCACTGAGATGGGGGTCAGAGTCCCCGCCATGCCCCACCGCGTGCAGGCTTGTCGGTGCCTTGTGATCTTCCTCTAGGTGTTATCTGTTCACACAGTGTGGTCACACAGTTTACTTGCGAGATGACTGAAGGGGAAGCCAGGGAAGAGATCTGGTCATCTGTTAATTACTTATTCTCCATTTCTACTTCTTTGATCTAAGGGAAGAACTGAGGGGTTAGGCAAGGCATTGTATGATTAAAAGATTTGAAAGCTGTTCTTGGGTCACAGGTGAGCAGAGCATGTGGGCGCCTGGTTTAAAAGTTAGTTGCAATCGATTTGCTCAAGTGACAGGAAAAGGGGCTTCTTGCTGAGAGCGGTTTCCTGCAAGGAGCTGCTTACATAAGGGGCCCGGGGGGCGTGGAGGAGGGGGTGGGGTGTCTGAGTGTCCACTCCTTCTACGGGAGCTGGAGCTGGAGCGGAAGTTAGGCACCTCCCAGGCTTGACTCCCAGCGGCAGCACTGTTCCTTCCCCTCCCACTCCCCTTCTCTCCTCTCCCCTCCCTTCTGTGTCCCACTTTCCAGCACCTTAGCAAGGTCCCCTTTCCCATCCTTTCTCCCTAAGTGCCTCCCTGGCCTGCTAAATTCCCCCGGGGCGGGATTTCAACACAGTACAGGTCAGCACCTTGATGACAAAGAAAACAGAAAACCCATTGGAAGATTTCCATGGGCTTGTAGACTTCTGGCAGTGGATGTTCCTCTAGAGATCATTTTATTCACCCCTCATACCTCATAGATGGGGAAACCGAGGCTCAGGAAAAAGTATGTAGTTGCCCAAGGTCACCATCAAGTGGCAAGGCTGGTGTGGCACACCCAGTTTGCTGGCCACATGGAGCGTGCATTTCACTGGGAGTTTACACGTTGGGCTCCCGAGGGGACATGGGTCCTCAGGGTGTGGCTTCAGGGTCCAGGGCTCACTGCATAAGATGTTTCCCCCTCGCCACCCACTTTCTCCTTGACCTTCACCTACTGTCAGTTCTCCTTTTATATAGAAACACTCATCACATTAACCCTAGAAACAGCCTCCTTTTGAAGAAGTGCCCAAGCCAACCTCCCAACAAAAGGAAGGGAGTGACAGGGCTGGGGAGGAGCCCTGCTCTCACCCCTCACAGTGTAACAGCCTTGCCCCACTCTCTGTCCCTCCGCCCGGGCTTTCCCACGTGAGACCACGTGCATCCCCACCCCTCGAATGCACAGTCCACTAAAAACGAGGAGCTCGGCCTATGGGCTGTTTGCAGATTGGAAAGTTATAAGCCAAGCTTATACCTGAAAGTGAACCTGGTCTGGTCCTTCTGTGGCCCCTGCTCAGTGTGAACCACAGAGAGTCAACGCGTGGTGCTGCCAGCACTGTGCTTTCCCCAGTTCCCATGTGAGACAACAGCTCACTCCCCACCTTCTTTCTGCACCACTTTGCCAGCCCTTCCAGGGTTGGGATCCAGCCAGCTCCTCATGCTAGTGGGGGCTGCACTGTCTCTACCTCTCACAGCAGGTTAGCGCCTGAAGCTTGTGGATGGAAGTTAAGGTCATCCCTCATCCCCCCCTCAGCGACAGGGAGACTTCACCTCTTTGTCAAATCAGCCTCTGGGCTTCATCCCCTGCTGGGCTGGTAAGTTTCACACCTTCGGTCCCAATCTAGCAATTGACTGTCATTCCCGCCTAGATAACAAGACAAACTGAAGTGATGGAGACTTGTATTAGAACAAGTAGTTTGTCAGTGATGTGAGCATCTTCTGTTTGAGAAAGAACACTCCGATTTTCTTCTGCTCTTCACAATGTGAGCAGTTATAGACACGATACACTTTTAAATTTAATTGTTTTCTTAAGTCTACACAATCAGCGAAACAAATCAAGCCCTGGTCTGTGTGTTTACCAGTTTCTGACGTGTAATTACTCCCACCATGACCAATTTCAGGCGACCCCCACCATGTCCGTGAACATGGAGTTGGGAAGAGAAACACAGCAGAGCACCATGCATCCTATTTCTGCTCTGCAGATTCAGTAGGTGGACATAACCTCAAGAGCACAGATAATGGTAAAATGTAGTCACATAATTTTCACATGATGAGTTTTGAATATTCATTACCTTAGTTTTTAATATAATTTACTTACTTGTAAGTTTATCTAATTTATGTTTTTAAATAATGGCTGTGTTGAACCACCGGCTTACTAAGTTCCCTGTTTTTTTGTTTTTTTTTTTAGATGTTGGGGGTAGGAGTTTTATTAATTAATTTATTTTTTTTCGGTGTTGGGTCTTCGTTTCTGTGCGAGGGCTTTCTCTAGTTGTGGCAAGCGGGGACCCCTCTTTATCGCGGTGCACGGGCCTCTCGCTATCACAGCCTCTCTTGTTGCGGAGCACAGGCTCCGGACGCGCAGGCTCAGTAGTTGTGGCTCACGGGCCCAGTTGCTCCACGGCATGTGGGATCCTCCCAGACCAGCTCGAACCCGTGTCCCCTGCATTAGTAGGCAGATTCTCAACCACTGTGCCACCAGGGAAGCCCCTTAAGTTCCCTGTTTTAACAGTCAGCTCTCAAGAGGCAACTCCAGCAAACCACTAACTTCATCTTGACTCCATGACACCTCAGCCACCATCAAGCCACACAATGTCATAACCTGGCACTGTCATGGCCTGGCACCGTCACGTTCACACCCGGCGGCGGTCATAAGCAGACTTCACATGCCTGGCTGGTTCACATCCTAACACTGTTTTGCTACTGAACATATCTACCTCTACACTTACTTGCAAGCCTTGAGTCCAGTGACTGATCAGATTATCAGGTCTGCCCACTCTTACTACTACTATAACTACACTGATAATAGTAATAATAATAACTGATATTATCAAACATTCACCAGGGATGTGTCAGGCGCTAACCTGAGATTAGACTTTTACACGTTTTTAAATGATTTAATCTTGTACAACCTTGGAAAGTATTTGTATAACCCCCATGTTATAGATGAGAAAACCAAGGCACAGAGAAGTTAAATAAGCTACTTGAGGCTACACAGCAAGTGTGGTGGACCAGGGTTTGAACCCAGACAGTCCGACTTCAGATCCAGTGCTCTTAACCATTAGGCTATACTACCTCCCTGATAAGAAACACTTTGGAAACTGAAATAAATATTTGATAATATTACTCTTATTATTAGTGGTACTATTTGAGTCATCTAGAGAAATTGTTTTCTAGAGTCCTGTTATAATGATTTTATAATGTAAAAAAATACTTTAACCAGAGAGTGAAAATTCATAACCAAGGAAAAGGAGAGGAGTGTCCTACTCCTGACTCTGAAAAATACTGGGTTCCCTTGCTTGGAACCTCCCATCCATTACTTTAGTCACAGGCCAAACAAGTTTTCTTATCTGGCTTCTTAGCTGAAAACATTTTAGAAGCAACAAAATGGCAGGGAAAAGGGTGCTACCAACAATTAGAAAAGTGGGAGCAAAGAGCCTGGTGTCCAACAGGAAATAGAAAACATAAAAAGGAGGTGCAGGAACCCAAAGGGTAGCTGCTCTGGCATCAGAAAGGTGGCAAACTGTCCCACCCACGTCAGGAGCCCATCACTCTTTTGAAGCCCAACATTTTCATTGCTGTTTGTACTTAAGACCCTTGGAATTAAGAGAAGATTCAATGTGATGTGGTGTAGTCTGCTTTAAAGGCCAGATAGTATACCCAGACAGATGTGCAAAAGGTGTGTTTATAATGTGTCTGTAATGTAAAAGATGGGAAATAGCCTAATTATCCACATGATGGAATGCTAAGCATTGTTACAAAGAATGAGGAAAGTCTGTATGAATTGAGTTGGAACCATTTCCATGCTCTTTATTGAGTGAGAAAAGCAAGATACAGAACAGTGTATATAGTATGCTCCAAAGTATATCTTGTTTAAAAAGAGATAGATAAAAATTTGCATATATATATACATACACACACACACACACACACACACACACACACACACACACACACACACACACACAGAGTCATACATCTGTGCTTGTATGTACTAAGAATATCTCCAGGAGGACACACAAGAAACAGCAGTTGCCCCTGGCAAGGGGAACTGGATGCTAAGAGTGGGATGGAGAATGACTTAAACTTTTAAAAATTATGAAATATTTCAAGCGTGCAGAAAAGTACAGAATATAGTGTAACAGATGCCCATGTACCCACAACCCAGATTTCACAGATGTTAACATTTTGTCATTTTGCTATGGATCTTAGCATTTTAAGTACAGCCAACATACCACCCCCATCCCTTCCTCTGTCTTGCCCCTCATTAACCGGACTAGGACCACTAGAGTTGATGTGCATTACTCCAAATTTACGCTTTTGATACATATATGTACCCATAAAATACACCATGTTGTTGTGTGTATTTAAATTTTAAATATGTATCATACTGTAACTTCTTTGGTAACTTGCTTTTTTCATCACTGTCTGTTTTAATGCATGCAGAACGTTTTCATTGGTTTTTCACTGCTGCATAGAATTCCCTTGTGTGAATAAACCACAGCTCTTTTATCCATTTTCCTACTAAAAGGCAGGATAATTTTTTAACATTTTCCTTTTTTTTTTTTTTTTTTGCGGTATGCGGGCCTCTCACTGTTGTGGCCTCTCCTGTTGCAGAGCACAGGCTCCGGACGCACAGGCCCAGCGACCATGGCTCACGGGCCCAGCCGCTCCTGCATTAGCAGGCGGACTCTCAACCACTGCGCCACCAGGGAAGCCCCAACATTTTCCTTTTTAAAAAACATTTTTTGAGTTATAATTGACATGCAATACATGGCACACATTAAAGTATACAATCTGATACATTTTGAAATATTTACCCATCATGAAACCATCACTACAATCGAAATAATGAATACATCCATCACCTCCGTGAGTCCCTCACCTCCCTTAGTAATCCCTCCCTCCCTCCCAACCCCCCCCCACCCTGTCCTGTGCCTAAGGCAACCACTGGTCTGTTTCTGTCACAATAGGTTAGTTTGCATTTTCCAGAATTTTATACAATGTATAAAATTTTTTACAATTTTATATAATTATACAATGGAATCATCATACAATAGGCCCTCTTTTTTGTCTGGGTCCTTTCACTCAGCATGATTTTGAGATTTATCCATGTTGTTGAGGGTGCAATAGTTCATTCTTTTCATTCCTGAATAGCAAGATAAAATATGTAAAACACTCAAAATGATTCCTAGCATACAATAAGTGCTCAGTAAATGGAAGCTGTTATTCTAACAATATTAAAATCCTTCTCAAATTTAAAGATCTATAAATATTATGCAATAATCTCTAAGCCCCAACTGCCAGGAACACAAAAAGGAACACAAGCAAACCCCTTTTGCTTGAAAAAGGCATTTAACATAAACTATGCTAAAACAAAAATAATGTTTTTGGAAAAAATGTTCCAGCTTTCAAATGGGCAGTAACTTCACCCCAGCATGTCAATTCACTGAGGTCTCCAGGGGGATGTTTTGCAGTTCACTCATCCTGCTAGTCCATTGAATGCCATTTTTCTCAAAATCAGATGTTCTTTTATAGAGAAGACAGCTGCTCGATACTCCCTGCATCTCTCCACTCTTATTGCATCCAGCTCTGGGGTCTCCATTGAGTACTTTTCTAAACTCAGATTCAAAATTCCTTTAAATGCAAATGCGGGTTGTGTTTCAAGGCATTCACATTGCTCACCAGTGCGGATAGCACTTGCTTTATTTGAAGTTTATACTCTGCCAAACCACTGTATTATCAGTAATGCTTTTGACTGCAGGCTGCGAAAAATCTGATGATAGTGACATAAACAGAGATTCTTTTTTCATGCAACAAGAAGTCTTGAGGTAGGCAGTTGCTAATGCTGAATCAATGGTTCAATGATATTGAGGCTATAGTAACTATTAGTCTCTTAGATGGTACCTCAGGGTAGCAGAATGGCTGCTGCTCCAGTCATCACATCTGCATTCCAAATGGAAAAAAAAAAGATAAAGGGAAGAGTTAGTGCCCATGTCAGGAAATGATAGCTCTCCAGGAACCCCACTGACTTATGTGTGTGTGTTACTGTTCAGAACTGTGTCACGTGGCCGCCCCAGCTGGAAAGTGACTAAGGAGAAGGAAGTAGGAAATGGTGTCCATCACGGATCTGATGATCTTTATTTTTACAAGATGAGAAAATGAGGCTTTAGAGGTGTTAAGGGACTTCCCTCAAAGTCACACAGTGAGTTAATAGCCAGGCTGTCTTATTTCACTGAGCTACAGTGTCCATCCACTTTGATAAGACAGTAAGTCATGCATCTAAATTTCCATAATAGAATGCCAACTTTGCTTCCATTCATCTGATATCTGGAGCACATGGACGTCTCCGCCTTTGACAATAAATAAAATAGGGCCTTCACGTGGTCATTGAAACTCTCAGACTTCACTTGATCATTCACCAGCAGCTGCACAAATCACAGATTAATAACACTGACACCTTGGCTGAGAGAGGCAGAGGCTGCTCTAAATGCCACAGACGCAGTTGCACTGCTTTCTTTCCCTTTGCTGAGGTACCATTTAATGATCCACCCTTTGGTGTTGATTGAAAGTTAGGACAATAAAAGATAATTTTCAGGGTTTTTTTTAATATCTCCATGCCCATTTTGCAGCATGATACCCCTTTTGTAAGTTTCCACGATATATGCCTTTTAGAATTGAGTGCCTGAAAAGTTTTTTCATACAAAAGTAGAGATGGGTTTATACCAGTGATCTGGGGTGACATGGTTACTGTAATTAACACAGATTTAGTTCTGAGCTTTCAAGGAGGCAGTTCTTAAAGAACAATGTGACCATTTTTATTTGGTTACAGTAACTATGTCATCCCTGATTACTGGTACAAATAAGTTTCTTCCATATTGTTTTGGAATCCCTTTTTAGCCTTTATTTTAATTGGTCTATTTTATGTCTGTTGAAATAACTTAAACCTTTTCTCATTCATTTTGAAAATATAAGGAATTTTTAAAACTAAAATAATTTGCAATGACCCATAGACAGGACAGTTTAGAAAGGGAAAAGGAGAGGTAAAGAACTGGGTCACAGCATCACTGGGCATATATTTGCAGTGTGAAGCAAGTGAGCCAAAACGATGCTCGTCACTGTCCTGAATTCTGCCATCCAACTGCGATTTGAAGTATTAGTTCAACAAATATGTGAGTGCGTAATTACGCTAATTAGATAGGAGCTTAGGGGTCTGAGTCCTTGTGTAAAACAGATCTCCATCACCTGTTCATTAAAAGTTTAAGGTTGGACAGGACCTTAAAAAAGATCTGATCAAACTTGCGACTTCAAAGGAGCATTGCGTTATCACAGATAGACAACTCTCGCCACTTGCCTGAATATCTTCCAAAAAGGAGATGACACAAAATTAAATCATCAAAGACCACCTAGTGGGCAAAACACTCTACTTGGAATGGGGGGAGGGGGTTTCAAAGTATAAGGAAATTGAAAACAACATGTTTCATACTGTAGGGAAACCATTCCATAAATTTTGGCACCTCCAAATTATAGAACACAATGCAGCAATTAAAAATCGTGTTTTGGGAGGTTAGGTATTATCATATAAAGAGGTTTAAAATATGAGAAATGAAAAAAACATATACAGGCAGAATATACAGTATAATTCCAATTTTGTAAAGGAAAAAAATCTAACAGAGCAAATAGACTAGAATGAAATACACCAAAATATTGAAAGTAATGCTTACTGCTATAGGTGATAGAGTTATGGGCAATTTTCATTTTTATCTTTATGATTTTCTATTCTTTTCAATTTTTATATAATGAATATGTATTATTTTATAATCATACAAAGTATGTTATTTTTTGAAAGAATAAATGAAAAGCCCTTACAATATAACCGAAACATCTTAATGTGAAAAATTGGATAATATGAAAGGAAAATTGTTCAAACACAGATACACAAATCATGTCAGTTCAAAGTAAGACACAGTTAATTATTAATGATCTCTGTCAAAAACATGGTCAGGCAATGAGTTAACTAAACCTGGGATTTCTGAAGGGTGGAAGCCAGGTCGTAGTAAAGTTTAAGAAGTACTTTGCTGTGGTGGTTACATAAGATGCCATAGTCAGACAGACCTGGGTTAGAATCCTGGCTTTGCCCTCAGTAGCTGTATGACCTT
Organism: Leucopleurus acutus; assembly: GCF_964270905.1. Taxonomy (NCBI): domain Eukaryota; kingdom Metazoa; phylum Chordata; class Mammalia; order Artiodactyla; family Delphinidae; genus Leucopleurus; species Leucopleurus acutus. The sequence goes on from NC_139161.1 coordinate 55,151,908, forward strand.
GGATAAAGTCCTTTTACTTCCCTAAAGCTCAGTTTTCTCATTTGTTGAAAGAAGTTTTTAAAGGGGATGACAATGCATGCTAGGGATGCTCTGAGGGGTCAGTGATATGGTGCACATCCAGTCCTCCACACAAAGCCAGGTCCCTAGTGATGCTCTGTGAGTGAATGAATGCACGGCTCTGGTGCTCAGAGACTGGAGGAATCGTGGGACTGCAGTGGTCAAGGAAGCCCTGGAGAAGGGTTGGGACATAGTGGTTCACAAGCCCTCTCTTCCCCAGTGATATGAAAGAAGCACTGAAATGAGTATCAACAGCCCTGGGTTCTAATTCCAGCACAGCATTTAGCCTGCCTTAGCCTCTGTTTCCTTAGTTACAAAGAGGGGATGATAAGTCTTTCTTTGTCTATTCATGGAGTTTGTTATCATAATAAAAGTCATTCATTCATTCTTTAATAAATTTTTGAATACCCTCCTTTGTGCTAAATAGTATTCTAGGTGCTGGGGTTATGACAGTGAGCCAAACAGAGAAAGATTCCTGGCCTTGTGGAGTTTATAATGTGGAGGAAGGGAGATAAATAAACAAGATGAATAAGAAAGACATAGAGGATATTAAGTGGTAGTAAGTGTTATGGAGAAAAATGAAGCAGGGGCAGGGAATAGGAGGTGGGGTTTTAATTTGGGCTTGAGTGCCAGGAAAGGGCTTGCTGAGAAGATGGCATTTGAGTAAATAAACGCACAATGGGAGTGAGGGAGCAAACTTCTGGCATTTGGGAGAAGAGGACTGCAGACAGGAAGCAGCCAGAGCAAAGGCCCCGAGGCCGTGAGTGACAGTGAGTCAGAAGCAGGACGGCTGGAGCAGAGGGAGTGAAGAGAGGAGCAGTGGCAGAGAAAAACGAGATGCGTGGTTCCCCAAGTAACCAGACTGGCTTTTGCTCCAAGTGAGATGGGACACCACCCGAGGGTTTTAACCAGGGGACTGGCACAGTCTGATTTACATCTTACAAGAATACCCCTGTCTGCTCTCTTGAGAATATAGCGTAAGGATCTAGGGCAAAAGCAGCAAGACCATTTGGGGGGATGTCACAGTCACCAGGTGAGAGCCTCGGACAAGGATGGTAGCAGTGGAGACAGTGAAATGGGGTAACAAACAGGAGCCCACTTTGAAAATGAAGCAGCTCTTCAATGCACAATGGTGGTGAAACGGTGCAGGAGGGATGGTGTGAATCAAAACACGGGGCAGCTGCTGCTCCTCCACGTGGCCACAGGCTGACCGCCCAGCCGTTCCCGATGGAGAAGTGCAGTAAGACGCACAGGTGAGCTCCAGGGCTGGGTACGGCCTTGTGTGCAACAGTGCAGAACCTGGAAAGTTGGTGGGGGGGGTCACATTTCTTGATATGTCTCATTTGTTTAGTGCCTTCAACATCAACATTTTTGCTGAAATGTAAACCCACTTTTGCTCCTCCAGTTCTACCTGGAAGCAAAAGAACTCACTACCATTCCATTCTAGATGGGACTTGGGACAGAGCTCGGCCAGGAAGGGATCCAGCATGTGTGTGCCTTTCCTAGGGAGGCCTCTCTTTCTCTGGAGTACTTGACATCATCCGTTTGAGATAATCCCGTGCATTCCAAGCCCACTTCTTGTTAGCTGATGTGCTTTTCTCCTCAACAATCCTTGAGAAGCGTAAAAAGTGTAATCAACCCAAATTACAGGGTCTGCTTAATTCCAGGAGTTGATTTGAATATCATTGCTTTGGGAGGAGGAGAAACAAGTCTTCCTAAGGAGAGAATTTCCTATTAGAAGGACTGTTCTCAAAGGCATGCCCTTGACAGCCCATTAATTATATTTCATTTTGACAGATCTCATATATAGTTGTTATATCTTAAGCGGGGGAAGAAGGTGTTGGGTGATTAATTGGTTGATAGTGTATGTTAATTGCATGCTAATTTAATTTAAATTTAATTCATATTTGGAACACTTAATTTAGCTCAGGACCAGAAAATTGGAATATTCAAGCTTCTTGAAGGAACTTGTCTTTCTATCTGTCACCTTCATGTGTCTGTTGACACCTCCTCCCTGTTTACAAACTTGTTTTTCAAGAAAAGGAATCAGATGGTTCTTAGAGCCTCCAGCGGTAATAGTATTGGTTCTTGCAATACATAAATATTTAATTGCTTTATTGAAAAAAAATACATGTATCTCCAGCCTATTACTTAAATTTGCTCTAAACAAGTCCTGTCAGGCTGGAAAACCATACTCTTTGATTGCTTCCCTCTGGCTGGGTAATTGAAGAAGCAGCTCCAGGAGAGAGTCTGTACTTGGTTTCCAGAAAGGCACTGAAGATGATCTGATACCTGAAGGCAGAGGGGCGCTGTTCATGATACTGGAAGCTTCTGGGAAATTCTCTGGGGCTCTTGTTTCTGCTTTCCCTCAGGGAACCCCAGCAGGTGAACTCTCTGAGAATACTGTTGACAGAATATCCGGTGTTTCCTCTCTTATAGCCCAGGGGTGGAAGGAGCCTCCTCCCAGCCCTGGGATGGGCTGCTCCCCTGCTGTCTTAGGTAGAGAGGACAGGTCTACTCAGGATCTGGAGATACCCAGGATCTGCAGATTTCCTTGGGGGTAGAGTACTAGGCCTTGGGACTTCTGTTTCTAGTCTACAAACAAAGAAAGTGGACCACAAGTGTGGTAGAAGGGACATGGGCTTTGAAGTTTAACTGGTTTGGATCTGTATCCTGGCTCTACCTTAGAAGAGTTAATTCATTCTTCTGAGTCTCAGTTCTGTCACCTATAAAAGGGGTGATGGTACTAATCTTGTAGCAGTGTTGTAAGGATTCAGTGAGACCATAAATGTCTGTAAAAACCTAACAGAGGGACTTCCCTGGCAGTCCAGTGGTTAAGACACCATGCTTCCAACATAGGGGGCACGGGTTCCTTCCTTGGTCGGGGAACTAAGATCCCGCAGGCTGCACAGTGAGGCCAAACAAAAAACACCCTAACACAGTGTGCAGTCAGATGTTTGAAGCCTGGGCACTGCTGTCACCACTGCTGCCTGGTCATCGGCCTCCTTCCCTCTGGTCCTGTAGAACTGCCTGCTGCTGGGAGCAGCTCTTGTTTGCACGCTACACCATGGCTTGTCCTTGATATTGGACTGTCTTAGTACTGGCATCTGCGCTTTGAACCTCCTTCCCTCACTCATTGGCTCTCTTCTCAGCTGTCCTGGAGAAGCCTCTGGAGAAGAAAGCGGGCAGAAATTATGGCCCCACAGGCAACAAGAAGCTTATCTATTTCATAGATGACATGAACATGCCTGAGGTGGATGCCTACGGGACTGCACAGCCCCACACCATCATCAGGCAGCACCTGGATTACGGCCACTGGTAAGAGCACACATAAAGGGACTCGGCCGGGTGGGGAACAGGTCCAAGGCCAATCACTGTCCTGTTGTTGGAGCTGCAGACCTCAGCTCAGCTCTAGCGCCAGAGGAGAATCACCACAGCAGACTGAGTCCCTCATGGGATTCTGTTTCCTGAGTGCTCTTCCTTCCAACAGGAAATTGAGACCCACCGGAAGAGGTTGGTCAGAGAAGGTACTGAGCTCTCATTTAAAGAAAAATGTCTACTTTTTTCCTCAATATTCATCTCTAAAGCTGCCTTCTTCAAGCTCCCAAAGCAGAATTAACCAGTCCCCCTCCCCCCCGTCCCCCCTCCCACTGTGGTCCTATCGCAGTGAGCAGGGCCTTTGCTGAGAACAGCTAACATTCTTATAGTGCACGTGTGTTTGCGGGTCTTAATAGCCTTTGTCTTTTCAGAGCATCTCACAGGCTCTGATGTTATCTCCTGCAACAGAATAGTTTTTAATGGCAAAAGGTCTAAACTTGCCAGAAAGAAAAAAGCAAGTTAGTGATTTGAGATAACTCTGGCTCATCTTCCTAACTCACACTGAATCTACTGCTGCTGAGAAGGAGCAGGGAGGGCCAAGAGGGAGTTCAGAGAGAGGAATTACAGTCGTGACGACAGTCACCCGATTTGCCTTTCATTCATTCCTAAGGTCTTTGTGGGACGCGTGCCATGGACCACCATCCACAATCTCCACGCCAGTATTCGAGCAGCTGAAGTCTCCTGGAAAAGATCAGGCTGCTTATTGAATAGTTTTACTTTAGATTCACGGTCACAAACCTTCAATGGGAAGTAGAAACTTCCTGGAAATTCTACTGTATTGCGTTCATATGTTTACATTTCCACCCTCCAAAATGCCTATTTCATGCCTTCTCCGCTCCCCTCAAACTTCCCACCCGACCTCAGCTGATGGTCACTCCCGCCATCTCCATTTCTAGCTTCCACACCCATACAACTTACTTCCATCCCTGTGCATCTTCTCCTCCCTCCCCTTATTACATTTTCCCTGAGGCTCAACCACCCCCCAGCATCCTGAGTCTACTCTCTCCATCTCTCGAAATCTCACTTCACCTACTAGTTCCCCTATCTCCCGATGGGCTCCGTCATATCAGTGTCTAAACCTGCACAAATTTATCCTATAGTGTTAAAAAATCATTTTCTAATTACTGCTGTGTCTCTGCATAACCAGATTCTCCCCTCTGTCTCCACCTCCTCGTCTCCCGCTCACTCCTCTGTCCACTATGATTAGGCCTCTATTTCCTCCACTTTACTGAACTGTTCCTGCTCAACTAACTGTATCTTTATAGTGAAATCCAGCATACCCCGTTGGGTCACCATGTTTCTTATCTTCTCTGCAGCACTTGATGTGGTTGACTGCTCTGTCCTGTTGGAAATACTGGCTTCCTTTGCTTTCTGCATACTACACACCCTTGATTTCCTCCTACCTCTTTGACCATCTTTGTGGTCTCTTCTTCCGGCGCTGCTTCTATAGATGTTGTATCCCTCAGGAATTTGTCCTAAGCTCTTGTCTCTTCTCAGTTTCTACCAATGTATCTAGACTGTTTTTTACCCCCAAACACATGAATGATCAGGCACATCCCAGTTCACCTTGACAGCACACTTACTTGCCTCTGCCCTCACTCAACTCTCGTCCATGGTTTCTGACTGTTCCAGGTATGATCGAAACAAACTGTCCCTAAAGGAGGTCATGAATGTCCAGTACATTTCCTGTATGAACCCCACTGCGGGCAGCTTCACCATCAACCCACGGCTTCAGGTACAGGAGGAACTGTGACCCTGGGGTCCTAAACACCACCTTCCAGGCTGATGTCACTGGACTATGTGTGATAATTGGCCCCTCCCCTGTCCAGCCTCTTCAAGTGGTAAATCATACAGGATGCTGATTTGCATTTCCAGGGAGACAGAAAAACCCCTAGACCCAGAGTTCTGAAGCTTTTTGAGCCAGAAGGGATCAGGGTTCATCTAATTCAACTTGGTCTTCAGGTTGAGAGAACTTCAGATAGGTGAATGACCCTCCCAAGGTCATGTGCATTCTCAGGATCACATTTAGATTTGGACTCAGATTCCCAGAGTCCAAGTTCCATTCCCTTCCTGCTACGCCGTGCTGACATCTTTGACCAGAAGTCCAAAACCCATTAATCATTTTAGGTTCAACCTAAGTTTGGGTTTAATGTGAGAAATGTGGCCAGAATGTAGAATTCAAAGCCCTTCTAAGAATTCTTCACCATCTTATCCAAATCCTGAAGAGGTGATTTCTGTCCTGTGACCACGGATGTCTAACTCGTGGCCTCCTCCATATGCCTCTGCTCCCCTATCCAGCGTCACTTCAGCGTGTTCACCCTCTCCTTCCCGGGAGCAGACGCCCTGTCCTCCATCTACTGCACCATCCTGACTCAGCACCTGAAGCTTGGGGACTTCCCGGCACCACTGCAGAAATGCGTCCCCCAGCTGATCCGTCTGGCCCTTACCTTCCACCAGAAGATCGCCACCACGTTCCTCCCCACAGCAATCAGATTCCATTACATCTTCAACCTCAGGGACTTGGCCAACATTTTCCAGGTGAGTCCATCGGCTCCAAGACACACTAGGAGGCTTAGCCATGATCCTATCCCCTCCATTCTTTGCCAAACTCTCAGGCAAAGGCACAGTTCATATGGAGTGACGAATGTACAAGTAAACAGAGTGCTGTGGGGTCCGTGAGGGTCTATTCAACATAATAGAATTCTCTTTGCCCATTAAATTACTTCTTGGTAAGCAGAGTGTATTTATTTCTGAGTTGGTTCCTTCGGGCTGGAGAAGGTTCAGCATTTTGGAGATAATGTCATCTAATGGTTCCAACATGCCTAGAAAAGAAAGTGACACAGAAGTGAGAAAACTATTTTGCAGGCCCTGGTGGTACACCCATCATTCTTGGGATGAAAAATAACATCCCCTAAACCATGCAGGATAGCTCTGCTTCCTAAAGCCATGTCATACTATTCCGAAGACACCATCCGCCAGCCACTGGGATGCGTCAGTCCTAAAACTTCCAGGTTATTTTCCAGGTCAAAGCCATTTCAGATCCTTCCAGCTGCTCATCTGAATAGTGGTGGCCTGTGTCTGCCTGGTGCTTCCAGTTGCTTGCCCCTTCACTACCAAAACCTCCAGAGGGCAATGCAGCAAACCCGGCCCCCTCTTCCCCTTGGCCAGGTACCGCATCCTCTTGTGATAGGTCCACAGCCCTCCCATCCTGGATGAGAATCTGCAGAAACCACTTTTCAGAGAGACCCCATGCCAGGATAGTTCTGAGCCATTATTGAGGGAAAGTGCCTTTTATCCCAAGCAGAGGCCACATCTGTAGGGAACTATCAGCATGATCAGGGAGTGAGGCATGACCCTCCATGGGGGTCACATGTGTTTGGGGTTAATTACATTACCTGTGCAGGTAGGACTCTGGGGAACCTCAGACTAGCAAAGGTCCAGACTCTGAGGCCATAGAGCCTGCAGGTTCCATGGTCAAAAGAAGCAGAAACCTACTATTAGTTCAAAGATCCAAGAGTGATGCTCCCAAAAAGCTTACCTGGAGGGTGGACCACAGCCCCACAGCCAGGTTGAGTCTCTGAGAGCTCCTGTAAGCTGGCTCAGGACAGCTCTCCTGGGTCACGTGCCTCCCAAGCGTTAACTCAGCTACAAATGAGGAAACACACCCGCAGAGCTTACACAGCCAGCCAGGGAAGGAGCCAGAACAGAACCTAGGTCTTTCAGGCCCCAGGCCAGAACCCCTTTCCACCACGCCATTCTGTCCTTCTCACCCGTTCTTTCTATGAGGAGAACAGCATAAGACAGTTAAGGCAGCAAGAAAGACTCAGCTCCAAGCCTGTAAAACCCACAGCTCCGTGGCCCTCAGACCTGGATGGTGGCAAAGTTTGTGCATTCCCACCCTTATCTCCCATTTACTGAGTATTAATTGAGAAAGACTTCTTCTTTTTTTTTTTTAATCACACAACCGGTCTCTGAAATCTCACTGTGACAGGATGAGCTGGGGGCATCCCCATGCGCATCTTCCAGATGAGCAAAAAGGAGTTGAGCCATTGGATCAAATTCACGCTGCCCATAGTGGCAGAACTAAAGGAGAAAGAGGCCTTCGGTCTCCCTCACATGAAGCGCCAGCCCAGCTCCTGCCTGGGCAGCGCCTTGTCACCTGTGTGACCTGAGATTCATACTCACGACAACCCTTTGGGATACACTTTATTATCCCAATTTAACAGAGGCTCAGAGAAGTTGCCAGCTGGTAGATGACGGCATGAATGGCCGTGGAGGTAGAAAAGTACACACCATGTTAGTGGAATAGCAAGTAGGTGGAAGCGGACAGTGACGAGGAGAGGTTGCGAGCAGTGAGATGGGGGAGGGAATTTGAGAACAGGGGGGATCCTTGTAAAAAGTCTGCCTTCAGTCTGTAATAAAGCTGGCGTTTACTGAGCCAGTCCTACACCCTCTGCATCTATTAGCTAATAATTTAATCCTCACAACAACCATATCAGGTAACATACCGATCATTTCCAATTTAGAAATGACAAAACCGTGCTACAGACAAATCAGGTAGCTTGAGTATGTTCAGCATAACTGGTAATCAGAAGCCTCATATCAAAAAACTAGGCGGGGTCAACTCTACTGTGCCGGGAATTCGGGGTAGCAAACACTTCCTCAGGAAGTAGGGTTCTAGTCCAGCCTGTTTTGGTGGCAACCGTGCAAAGTCAAGGAGGAACCAGGGAGGGGAGATATTGGCATGGGAGGCTAAGTCTGTTTCTTTTCCGGACTCAGGCAGCCTGAGTGGCACCCCCCGGGCTCTGTGTCCCAGCCTGGCCTCCCTGCAGCCTGCCAGCTGTCAGCCCCCTGCCCCAGATGGGGGAAAGTGCATCCCTACCGGAGCCCCTGACTCCCTCCAGCGCCGCCCCTCCTCACCCTCCTCCTCCAGAGCCGAGTTTCAAGGCCACAGCGTGGCTACAACATCCCCCTCCCGCCCCTTCCGGCCTGCTTGTCTGAAGAAGCCCCGACAGAAGAGCATAAGGGCAGGTGTTGTCCCCGGGGAGACAGGTGCTGCCTGGAGAACACACTGTTTTCCTCCATCCAGCTTGATCCAAGGCTCAATCATTCACACCTCGTCTGCACTTCACGCACTCTGTCCAGAAATCGGGCATCAGGACAGAATTTGATAGTGCCCTGAGTAGCAGATATCATTAACCGTTCCCATCTCAGTGCTACACAAAACTAAGACGGTGCAAAGTTTGCTCTTGACGTGCTCTCATCGACTCAGCCCTTAACTGTCAGTCAGCCTGAGTGTTCGGCTGTAACAGGGCTTATACACATCAGCTGATGGTACCCCTCACTGTAAAACCCAGTCCCGGAGGCAGCATTCCCGGCGGGGCTTCTTCCCGCCGTCTGCACCTCGCACAGGGCTGGTACCTAGGAGACCCGGGAAGGAGACGGGCCGAGATGTATGTGTGGGTGGGCCCAAAGGGACCTAATGAGATTTCTCTCTTTTTCTAAAATAAACTTTTATTAAAGTATAGCATCCAAGTAGAAAAGCACACAGGCCATAAGCATAGAGCTTGGTTGTCACAAAGTCATCACAGCTATGTAACCACAACTCAGATCAAGAAGTACAACATTCCCAGCATCCATGGAACTCCTCCTTTTTCTTTCTTCCATTCACTCTTTTCTCCTCCTTCCAGAGCTAATTACTGTCTGGACTTCTAACACCATAAGTTATTTTGGCCTATTTGGGGACTTCATATAAATGGAATCATATAGTAAATATCCTTTTGTGTCTTTGTTCAATATTACGTTTGTACTTATATATATAATCATGTCATTGGTAAAAATGAATCATAGTAACAATTTCTTTCTTTCCAACCCTTAAATCTTCTAATTTCTTTTTCTTACTGTGCTGGCTACAGCTGCCACTACAGGAAGAGAAGTGGTGAGAGTGGCATTTTGCAGCATTCCTAATTTTAGGGGAAAGCTTTTAATAGTTGGCCATTAAGTGTGATGCTTACTATAGATTTTTGTGGATGCTCTTTACCAGTTTAAGAAAATTTCTTTCTGTTTATAGTTTACCAAGAGTTATTTTTTTTATCATGAGTATTTGTTGAAACTTAAATGTTTTTTCTATATCTGTTGAAATAATTATATCCATTTTTTTCTCCATTTTTTCTGGAAGTGGGATAAATAGGATAAATGACATAGATTATTTTTGAATGTTAAATCAACCTTGCATTCCTGTAATCAACCCAACTTAGTTGTTACATGGTGAAATCATTTTATTTTCTGGATTTCATTCACTGTTTTTTTATAACATTTGCACCTATATTAATAAGATTTTCCTATAATTTCTCCTTCTCCTAGTATTCTAAGGTTATGAAGTCCTCATAAAAAATGCATTGGGAAACGTTTCCTCTTTTTCTACTATCTGGAAGATTTTTTAAAACACTGTATTGTGCCTTTCTTAAATGTCAGAAGAATTTAATGATGAAACCATCTGAAGTTTTCTTTGTGAAAGACTAAATTATAAATTCAATTTCTTTTTTTTTTTTTTTTTTTTTTTGCGATACTTGGGCCTCTCACTGCTGCGGCCTCTTCCGCCGCGGACCACAGGCTCCGGATGCGCAGGCCCAGCGGCCATGGCTCATGGGCCCAGCCGCTCCGCGGCATGCGGGATCCTCCTGGACCGGAGCACGAACCCACGTCCCCCGCATCAGCAGGCGGACCCTCAACCACTGCGCGACCAAGGAAGCCCTATAAATTCAATTTCTTCAATACATATTAGACAATTCACATTTTCTGTTTCTTTATGTATCAGTTGTGGTAAGATGTCAGTGTCATCAATTTCTAATTTATTGGCACAGAATTGTTTATAGTATCCTGTTGTTATCTTTTAAGTATCTGTTTTATCTGACATATGTTCTCTTTTTTATTCTGGCTATGTGTGTCTTTTCTGTTTTTCTCTTTCTATCTTCTATCAGCCCTACCAGGGAGTTATCAATTGTGCTAGTCTTTTCAAAAGAAATGGAAAAAGAAAAGAAAAGTATACCAATATTATGTGTTTGACTTTATTGGTTATCTCTATTTGATATGTTTTTTACATTATTAAAATTTGCTCTTTTCTTTATAATCTCTTTCTTCCTACTTACTCTGGGATTGGGGTAAGTTTATTCTTGTTTTCCTAACTTCTTGACATGGCTACTTAGATCATTAATTGTCAGCCTTTCACCTCTTCTGAAATGTTTATCTTAAGGCTATAAATTTATCTCTAATTGTACCATTCACTGCATCATGCAGGCTTTTGTGTGTTATATTTTTTTTCATTCGTTTCATAATATTTCTTAATTTTCCCTATGATTCCTTCTTTAACCCATGGGGTATTTGGAAGTATATTGCTTTATTTCCAAAATTTAGAGGCACTCAACATGACCTGGAAGAAGCAAACCTGTACAAAGAAAAGTAATTTTAGAAACTTATAATTCTTCTATATTAATAGAGATTTATATATAAGGGGTTATGTGGGACACATCAGAGGGATGGTGTTGGACAGGAGAGGAGATGCCCTGGAATACTTCAGCAGAGAGCAGTGGAGCTAGATCTTGAAAGACGAGCCGAGGAAGTAAAGCAGAAGGCATGGAGGCACAAAAGTATTCAGGGTTAGAAAATAATTTGCAGTTTGTGAAACTGAAATCTAGATTTTATGGGAAATGATGGTAAGTGTGATGAGGAAGCAGATTGGTAGTCTTATTATACGTCCAGATCTTTATGCCACACGGATGAATCTGAGCATTATTCTGTCCGTAATGAGGAACAATTAAAGGACCCCTTTTCTTGTAAGACAAGAAAGAAAGCAATGAGGGCAAACAAGGCATCGATGAGCTTGAAGTTATAGGATCTGAAGTCATCGAGAGGCTCTAATCTCAGTGGCCTCCATTTTTCCTTGAAAAAGAGGGATAGGACACTGGCTAATAGTAACAGAGAGGTGACAAATTTGAAAAGAAGAGTAAATATTTGGAACGATCCCTGAGGTATATAGGAAGGAGAACTTACTAGAGATGAATAAATGGATTACTGGCCTGCGAAGGTTAGCTATATTCATTCCAGCCCTATGTCATCGTTCTGATTTTACATAAGCAATCATCACCCAGATTAGTTTTCAAAGTGGTACTTGTAGAAAAGAAATACAGCAGAGAAGCAGCCTCACCTCTCACTGTGGTGATTTGGAAAGTAGTGGTTGAAATTCCAGGCTCTCAGGTCAGATAGACCTGGTTTCAAAACTGTGTGGTTTTGAACTAAGGCCACTTACCTTATGACATTGGGCATGCTTCCTGTCTTTCTGAATCCCAAACTTCACGTTATACAAAATGACTATTGTAAAAATTACTTTGTAGCATCATGGATGGTTAAATGAGCTTTTTCTGGCAAAACATCTAGTTCAGTACCTGTCACATACTGGCTTCTATCAATTGTAACTGTTGTAGTTTTAAATTGCTATTCATGTTATTTTTTGTTGCTGTTTATTCTCCTTAAAGGGCATTCTCTTCTCCTCTGTGGAATGTGTAAAATCCACACAGGACCTAGTAAAGCTCTATCTGCACGAATCAAATCGAGTTTATCGGGATAAGATGGTGGAAGAGAAGGATCTTGATCTTTTTGATAAGATCCAAGCAGAAGTGATCAAGAAAACTTTTAATGTGAGTATTACCCTGTGAATTTATATTTACATTTGAAAAATAATCATGATTATGCAAGTGATCACCCAAATGATAAAAATCTAACCCATAAATTGAAGAAGATCAGGATTAGATAAGGAAATAAAATCTGTCATTATTTTGCCTAAGTGAAAACTGCTGGAGCAAGAAGAGACACACATTAATCATAGAATCTTGGTGTTGTGAGGCCTGTGCAGACCCTCTGATCCAATCCTCGTCCTATATTAATGCCTCTCAGTACCATTGCTCAGATTGCTCATCCCAGATAATGCACCAGCATCCTTGGGAATACACTATCCTGTCTTTCCAAAGGCAGCCACTTTGGAATGGCAAATGGCTGGAAATTTAGAACGATTTTGAAATTTGGAACCTTTGGAACAACTTTAAAGACTGGAGATTTATTTAAATAATTCTCTGAAATTCATTTCCCTGTCTACTAATCCTAGGTCTACATGACAAACCTTCAAATATTTTAAGGCCATTTATCTTGTCCTTCCTGGGTCTTCGCTTTTCCAGGCCAAAGAGCCTCTGTTCTGTTAGCCATTTCTGACAAGACTTATTTCCAAACCCAAAGCAATTTGACATCATCTGTATTACTCTTCCATCAGTTCTCCCCTCTGAAGTCATGGTGTCTGACTTTCATCACACAACCCAAGTGGAGTCTGACCAAAATCAAGACCATCATTCCCCTCTTCTTATATACTATAATTTTTGTTAACTGTGTTTGCCAAAATGTGTCTTGCTAAACAGTTGTACCACAATATACTCCTTGGAAAGAAGGTATCCATGATGAAATAAGTTGAGAAAGTACTTCATATTTTTCCTATCCCCATAACATTTTATTGTTTTTAATTTTTTAAATTGAAGTTTAGTTGATTTACAATGTTGTGTTAATTTTTGCAGTACAGCAAAGTGATTCAGTTTTTTATATTCTTTTCTACTATGGTTTATCACAGGATATTGAACATAGTTCTCTGTGCTATACAGTAGGACCTTACTGTTTATCCATCCTATATATAATAGTTTGCATCTGCTAATCCCAAACTCCCAATCCATCCCTCCCCACCACCCTCCCCCTTGGCAACCACAAGTCTGTTCCCTATGTCTGTGAGTCTGTTTCTGTTTCGTTAAGTAAGTTCATTTGTGTCATATTTTAGATTCCGCATATAAGTGATACCATATGGTATTTGTCTTTCTCTTTCTGACTTACTTCACTTAGTGTGATAATCTCTAGTTCCATCCATGTTAGTGCAAGTGGCATTACTTCATTCTTTTTCATGGCTGAGTAGTATTCCATTGTGCAAGATATATGAGAAAGTACTTCATATTATAGCCCTCTCTTGGAAATATACAGTACATTCAGCACATTAAAGCCCTGAAAATCTTGAATAAGCCTGATTTGTGCATCATTTCCCAAACATATTGGACCCTAAAACTCTTTTCCCTACATAAAACCTACTAATAATTTGAAGAATGAATGATTGATAGAATATGCCCAGGAAAGCACAGGTATATGTTAACACAGCCTAAGATCTTATGACATTTCTTAGTGTCAAAATTACCCCACAACTAACAGTGAGCTTTCTGTTGAACAGAGCACCAGATTTTCCACACATACTGCTTATCTATCCTCTCTTGAACTTAGAATAATCAAATCTTGTATTTAAATATACCACGCTGTCCCTATGCTCACCTTGTTAGGTTTAGCTCTATATTTTTTCCTGATAAGATTCTGGGTCCACCTCTGAAGATATATACAGTTTATTCCAACCTATATGACAGCTTTTTGAATGTTTGGACAGCATTTTAAGTAACTTATCTCAGTCTGCTCTTTACTAGTCCAAACACCCTAAATTCCTCCACTTGTCCCATCCTTTTTAAATGGCCTGATGTTCAGCACTCTCACATCATAGCTGCCTCTCCGTGAGCATCGTAGAATTTGCCGATTTGTGTGTTCATTGTTAGCTCTGCACATGAGCCCTGACTGTCTTCTTAAGTTGGTCTGAGCTAGCACTTTAGAATAACAACATTCAGTCTTTGAAATAGAAGTTCCTACGTGGGTCTGTCTACTAAGAACACATCCTTTTGATCATAGACCTAGATAAAATTAATACTGCCATCATCCTTCCCCAACAACACTTAAAATGCCAACCTGAAGCACCCTGGCTACACCAAATCTTTGTATTGGTATTAAAGAAAAGTTGCCGATACCCAGCCATAAAAAAGAATGAAATAATGCCACTTGAAGTAACGTGGATGGAACTAGAGATTATCATACTAAGTGAAGTCAGTCAGAAAGAGAAAAACAAATACCATATGATATCACTTATATGTGGAATCTAAAATATGACACAAATGAACCTATCTATGAAACAGAAACAGAATCATGGACATAGAGAACAGACTTGCGTTTGTCAAGGAGGAGAGGGTTGGGGGAGGGGTGGATTGGGAATTTGGGATTAGCAAATGCAAACTATTATATATAGAATGGATAAACAACAAGGTCCTACTGTACAGCACAGAGAACTATATTCACTATTCTATGATAAACCATAATGGAAAAGAATATTTTAAAAAAAGAATGTGTGTGTGTGTGTGTGTGTGTGTGTGTGTGTGTATACACACACACACGTATAACTGAATCACTTTGCTGTACAGCAGTAATTAACACAACGTTGTAAATCAACTATACTTCAATAAAAAAGAGAAAAGTTGCCAAATTTCCAACACAGAATTGATACAGTCCTGTTTCCACCGTTAAAAGCTTAAAGTTCTCTTATTTGTGGCCATTATATGATACAACATCACTATTAAGAAATCTTTGATTCACTGGGTGGGTTGGTTTTCTCTCTTCCTTCTACACATCTGGCTGTGATCATAAAATCAGAGCCTTGTTTTGTTCATCAGAGAGTCTTTGTAGACCAGGCTTTTCAGAACTGCACTTTCGTTGTTCTTCTGCCAGATCATTAGTGTAAATTGACTGCCATCAGAACTGCTTCCCAGTATATTAGCCCATTTTCAAACTAGGTAGATGTATTCCCATATCCCTTTCCCACATGTTTTCCTCAACCAGCAAGAATGGCTCTCCTGCATCACATTAAATCTTATCCAAATGTCTGGACATTTGTTGTTACTATCTAGCAAAGCCAGCATAGTTTAAAGGTTTTCTATGGCCCTGAAACCACCTTCAAAATATAATAACTCTTTGATATTTAACTCTTTCTACTTCTTTCTTCTTATAACCAAGCAGCAGTCCTGGCTTCTTGTAGATGTCACTGTTATCCTCACTTTCCCTCCCTCCATTAGGTTTGATGCATCTTGTCCCCTGGGCTCACAAGACTAACCCTACAGTGATGTATGCCCTGGGTAATGCCACTGCTGTTGAATAGCATGCTGATTTCCCCCTTCCCAGGTGGATCCTCCATTCTGAACCTTAGAAAAGAACAGCAGGTGGGGACAATTGTTCATGCTGGCATAAATTCCTACTTATGCATTAGCAAACCTATTCTTTCTTGGACTTAATTCCTCTACAATCTCCACCTCTTGAAGTCTCAGACATTTGCATTTGATAAATAAATAGTTCCTTTCTGAATTAAAAAAAAAATTAGCTGCCTCTTGGAAACTTAAAGGATAGACTGGTAGTGAAGAGACATAGACCCCTATCTTTTAAGTCAGTTGAGTTTTACTGGGTATTTATTAAACATGCTAAGGTTTGTCCTGTGGGCAAGGGCTGACACACAATAAGCCCAAATCTTTAAAAATGTTTTATAAATGGGGGTTTTGCTGTCAATGTTTTAATATTAGCATTGTCCCCATAAACGAATCAGTCACCTAAGGACGGCTCATGGCACATTTTTCAGAAACCAAGCCCTCTGGGTTGAGCCTATAACGTTGGGGCTGGCAACCTATAGTGTGCAGTCTCACAGGAAATAGAAAAGGATGTTCTATGACACTACTATGGGTTGGGAAGCAAGACCTGTCTGAATGGATGTGGGAGAGGTGAGGCCATTGGACCAAAGACTGGTGCAACCCAATCTTAGTGAAAGAGCCCCTGCGGAGGGAAATGCACCCGTGTGTCCCCTCCACTGCTTTGCTCGCACAGGGCTCTTACTGTACGTGAGGGAAGGGCACCTCCCACCTTCCCTGTCCCATCCTCAGCCCACAAGGAATAACCAACATCATCTGTGACTTCTCATACGTCGTAAATGAATGTTAAATATACACATTTTAAGGGCTTCTCAAGAAAAAAGGAAGTGTTGGAAGCAGGACTGATAATTTTTAGAGCATGCTCAGAGAGAAAATGCAAATGAGGTGTCTCCACTCTGTGTGGAACCAGAACTGAGAGTCACTAAGGAGGGTTCCTGTCCCTGTGTCTCATCACCAGGATCTCAAAGAGACAGTGGAACAGACCCAAAGCCTGAACATGTATTGCCATTTTGCAAATGGTATTGGGGAGCCCAAGTACATGCCTGTACAATCGTGGGAACTTTTGACCCAGACTCTGGTGGAGGCCCTGGAGAACCACAACAAAGTCAACACAGTGATGGACCTGGTTCTCTTCGAGGACGCAATGCGCCATGTGTAAGTGTGCTTCTCATCATGCCTTTCCTCAGCTGTCTCCTCTTCCCAGTGTCAGGGGTCTCATTTGGGCATTTGAGGACACTTGGATGAAACCGGGAGAGCAGCTACTGCTTCTGCCATGAAGGTCAAGATGGCGGCTGGTAGAGCAGCAGCTGTGGCTTCTACCACTGGCGGTAGCCGGGGCAGCATCGTGATGAACTCAGGAGGAACTGGATTTATTTCCTTGTCTGCCATTTAAGTCCTGCGCCTGATCATGGTGACACCAAGGGAAGATGAGAGGTCATAAAATAAGGCACAGAGCAGCTCAGGACCTGCACTCCCAACTCATACTAGTCCAGTGAGATTGAAGGTTTTAAGTGCACATATTTCACAAATTAACTATCTTTTTGAGTCTTGCTGCTATCAAGTGAACCATGGAGAGCAGTCACCAAGCCTCCCAGGTAGTTTATACTCACACTGATGCTAATCCTATACTGTTCTTCATATTCCCCAATCCGAGGTGCATTGACCACCCCTCCTGCCTCTACAATCTCTCCACCCTGCCCCTTGCTACCCAGAGTCTCCAATAGCAAAATCCACTTTGTCTTCAACTTCTCTGAACTTCCACACTGATGCATTCTAACTGAAACCTAACTGAACCCTGCATTGAGGAAAGCAGTTTTTTCTTCCCCATTCTATGCACCCCAGGGCCTAGAGAGAGGTACAGACCCTCCTTCTCCCCCACCCCACCCCAGTGGCATATTTAAACCATTTCTCCTTTTATCTTTTATGAACCCCAGTTCTTTTGAAGCACAAGTACCTGGACGTCCCTACTCATCACCCCTCCTTGTCACTGTCATCTGCTGACATCCCGTTGCTCCCCATCATTTACCACCCACCTCAGTGCTTGGACCACTTTCTCTCCTCAGCCACCCCTTTCTTCATTCCTGGCATCTGTGTGTCACCTGGTCTTTCTGTTCCTTGGCCTCCTTAGCTCCAGCAATGTTCCTTACATCCCACCTCAGCCACTCACTCACGTGTTCCTGCCCTAGGAGTTCTATCATCAATAATGAACCCACATCCAAAATCTCAAATTCAAACATCCCACTCATTTGTCTCTCCTACCCCTCCACTAACCTGCTCTAGTTTTTATTCCAGCTATACTTATTTCCCAGTTTTACTGAGACACAATTGACATATAACATTGTATAAGTTTAAGGTGTAAAACATAATGATTTAAGTATATATTGCAAAATGTTACCACCATAAGGTTAGCTAACAACCATCACCTCACGTAGTTATTTTCCTTGTTATGAGAGTCTTTCAGATCAACTCTCAAATACACAATAGAGTATTGTTAATTACAGTCATCGTGTTGTACATTACATCTCCAGAACTTACTTATCTTATAACTGGAAGTTCGTGCTTTTTGACCCCTTCACCTAATTCCTCCATCCACCTCTGGCAACCACAAATCTGACCTGTTTCTGGTGTGTTTGGTTTTATTAGATTCCACACATAAGGCAGATAATACAGTATTTACTGTTCTCTGTCTTATTTCACTTAGCATAATGCCCTCAAGGTCCAACCATTTTGTTGCAAATAAATACATTCCAGCTATTCTCAAACGTCATCAAGACTTCATTTCATGGAACCACCTACTTTCTCAAACTCCTTTATCCTTCTGTCCACCATGTCTTTACTTTCCTTGACCACCATAGACTCCATCACCCAGTACAAGCTCCCCTAACTTTCCTGTCATTGCATCCATGTGACAAAGCTCTACTCTAGCTAAACCTCAGTATCTTCTTTCTCCACACCTGCCCCTAAACATGTGGAGATTATTGAAGAAAAACCATCATCACGTTGACTTGATTTTCTTGCGATTGTCAGCCACAAATTTCAAGTGGGCCCTCAACTTCGCTAGAAACTCTCCTCTATGTCCCTGGGCAGATTGCTGTCTTCCCCTTTGTGTGATGACTGCATCACACGTTTCTCTCCTCAAGCTTCTAACATCCTTCCCCTCTCTTTATTCCCAATTAATGAGCACAATTTTGCTGAGATAATGAAAGCAGCCAGAAGACAATTCTTTCATCTCCCTGCCATCAGATCGAACAGCCTCTCTGTATCCCACCTGCATCCCACCCACAAGTCCTGCCTTCCGTACTATTTCAGCTAAGGAACCATCCCTGTGCCTACCTGAGGCCAAACGCTCCACGTGTGCCCTGGTTCCCATCTCCTATCACCTTCTCAGTGACTTTACTCCCTCCTGCAATGATCCTTCCCTCCCTCTTCTCTCTCTTCTTTTTTTGGGGGGCTGTGCCTCACCACTTGTGGGATCTTAGTTCCCTGACTAGTGATTGAACCCACACCCTCAGCTGTGAAAGCACCAAGTCCTAACCACTGGACTGCCAGGGAAATCCCTCTCTCCTCTTTCCTCTTTCCTTCTCTTCCCTCTTCCCCATCATCAATTCATTCATTTCTGGATCATACATATCAGCATACAAACATGCCATGTTATCCTTTATCAAAAAAAGAATAAACTATTCCTTGACCCTTATATCTCTTTCACCCCCTACCCCTGTTTCTCAGCTGCTATTCAAAGAACTCATCAGAAGGGTTGCCTTTACTATTCATACTTTCTTGCTTCTCATCTGTTCCTTGGTCCATTTCTTACCACTTGAACAAAGAAGCTCTTATCAAAGTCACCACAGACCAACCTCTGGCTAAAATCGGTTGTCACTGCTGTGTCCTTACCTTATATTATTTGACTCGCCTGCTGCATTTGTCATGATTAATCACTCTATTAATTTGTATACAGCCGTCCGTCCATCCATCCAACACCTATTTATTGATTAGATGGTCTTAGTATGAGTGTAGGGATCTTTGTCTTATTCACTGCTAGATCCCCAATACCTAAGACAGTGTCTGGAACATAGCAGGTACTCAGTAAAATTTCTTAGCACATCATATAGGATAAATGATACAGAGGAAAACAGAAAGGTAAAAGGGATAGAGAGTCCTTGGAGGTAAGTGCAGTTGTAAATAGAGTGGTGAGGGAGGCTTCACCAAGGAGGCGGCATTGGATCTGACATGTGAGACCCGCACTGAACACAGCTCACCACGGACTGGTGCACGGTGTTCTTCCTGCATCAATTCTCTTGGGCTTCACAAACACCTTGAAGAAAGTCAGGTCTACTATTATCCCTATATTATAAATAAGGGAACTGATACCCAGAGAGATGAGGGAAATTGTCCAGCATCACACACACCCCAGGAAGAGGTAAGCCAAAGCCAACACTCATGCAGAGTGTCCGCTCAGGACCATCACACTACAATGCTTCATACATTCCCCTAATCCAGTGTAAGCTCCTTGAACACACAGACTCTCTTGCTCACTGCTGAATCCCCAGTACCTTGGACAGCGTCTGGTGCATGGTAGATGGTCAGTAATAAGGGTTTTAGGGTGTTTGTTCACTAATCTGGTGAAACTTCAGGGAGTATTTTCCCTCCTCTCTAAGAGCTACCAAAGCCTGTGTCATAGTCTTGGAATTGAAGAAAATCTTTATCTTTTCAGGGTAAATGTAATTTGGGAGAATAGCAAGTGATTCAGTCAATGTGGTTTCCAGCATGGGTGATCAAACTGCCTAATATTGTTCTTAAGGAAAAAATAAGACGATGAAAACTGGCTTTTCTCCTGAGGCTCCTAACCAGACTCTGAAGATAGTTTCCAAAGAGAAACCTGAGCTGCATTAGCAATGGCAAAATAATTGGAATAATGAACTGCCTTGAGGGAGACAATTTGGAAGAATAAAATGTATCTGGATGTATAATTTCCTGTACGTTTGTTTTAAAATATCAATGTCCCATGACTTCCTTCTTGCACTGCCCTTCCCTCCCCTCCCGGGGGCTCCTTGATCCTCTTTGTTGCCTCTACCCGCAGAGAAAGCAGAAGCATTCCCCTCCTATACCGGAAAACAGAATGCCGAACAGCCCGGTGACAAACACAGGTGACTAAGCTGTCGGCGTCACTCCACACAGTGCCCCGACGAGTCTGTACGCGCTCTCCCAGGAGCCCCAAGGGCCAGGCCCAAGTTCTAATCCTTATTCTGCCACTAATTGGCGGTGGTGCTTTGCGAAGGACACAACTTCCCCAAGCCTCAGTTTCCTCCTCCATGACAAGTGCTTCGCACTTACTAAGCGGTCCATGGTGTTAATCTTTATCTTTCCGCTGTTGTTTTCTTTTCCTAAAAGCACCATTTGCTCTCCTACTGACTTCCTTCACCATTGCAGCACATTCTCGTTCTACTTTTTCTGAAAGCTTCACACTAGATCTTTCCCCCTGCTTTTGGCATTATCTCTGTCTACCCTTTTCTTCGTTTTTTTCATTCCGACGTGTGTTTTTCTGCCTCCTCTTTTTTCTCTTAGAATCGCTTCACATTTATTAACAAAAAAAGGAACTTCAGATGTACTTCTCTTGTGCCCCTTCTTTTGTGCATCTTATCGGTTCTCATGCATGTGTGTGTGTGTGTGTGTGTATGTGTGTTTAGTCTTCAATAAGCCAGCTTCCTCCAGCTGTGCTGTGGTACATTTTCAGCTTTTGTTTTTAATCTCCCAGAAACTCAGTAATGGGCTTAACTCTGACTGCCTTGGTTTTCTGGCCCAGGAATTCTTTAGAATATTGATCTTCTTTTTAGATTCTGTAATTTAAATGCAGAGTCCTTTGCCCTCGTCAGAGGTTGTTAATGAATCCCCAGCTGGAACCCAATGCTGACAGTTGCAGACTTAACCATTCCTTCTTTGGAAACTTCAGCACTAATGATGCATTTCCATTTAGATATTGAACAGCATGGACCATGCTAAGCTGAGTTCAGGCCTTCCAGAATAGAGCTGGGTGTTGGGTGGCCCGCAGAACCTACTTGGACTTCTCCTCCCCCATGCCTGCCTCTCTCCTCAGTAATTCATTCCTGTCCCCTCTTTTTTTGAATCTGAAGAGAGGACCTGGATATCTTAGCACCATATTTTCTCCTTTTATCATTGTAGCCAGGCACCATCTCATGTAGACACAAAGCAGATGATTCCTTGCACCTACCTCACCTCAAATGTGATGCTGAGTATCAGGTCTGGGGTGTTCTGCTTACATTTAACAAAAATTTCTTGAATGCCTTTAATGTGCTAGCACTACAGAGGAAACAAGATGAGTATACACACTCTTCAGATGTCTAGAAACCATGGTTTAATAAGGGAGCAAGAGAAGTGTACCCCTGTCTGATACAAGACAGAGTATCACAACTAAATAATTATAAACGAAAAAGTAAAATCATAAAAAGAGCTAAAAGTAGTCAGTAAATACCTTCTGAGTATTTAGGGGAATAAAATGTCACTACATAAATTTAGTGACATACAAGCCCTCCACAGCGGCTTCATCACTGGTTATGTTATCCCCAAATACACTGGCTTAAATTTCACATTCGACTAGCACAGTCTAACATATTCTCACCCTCCAGTATCATAGAGTCAATTTTTGATCACTTCTACCTAAGAAGAAATTGATGCCACCATTCTGGGGGCCAGTTTTTCAGTATTTATCAAAAGTCATGAAAAGTGTCTTAGTAGGAACTTACCCTGTGGCCACAATTAGACCTATAAACCCAAGTCCCTCCTGTCAGCATCACACATGCCCTCCAATCCTGCCTGGCTGCCTTGGGCTCTTCCTCCACCACCACTGCTTCACCAGAGGCTTTGGCTTAAAGCAGAACAGGGCGACCTCAGTCCACACAAGCAAGAGGTGAGGCGAGGTTTGGGGACAATTTAACGCCCTCTTCCCAAGCTCAGCCCAGGATGTGCCTGCAAGGAGGGCTCCAGTCCTCACCCGGACCATTACGCCTGCTCCTCACGGAGGGAAGTCTGATCAAAGCCCTGTGCCTCTGCTTCCCTCCCTCAGCTGCCACATCAATCGCATCTTGGAGTGCCCGCGGGGAAACGCTCTGCTGGTTGGCGTAGGGGGGAGCGGCAAGCAGAGTCTGACAAGGCTCGCGGCTTTCATCAGCTCCATGGATGTATTCCAGATCACGCTGCGGAGAGACTACCAGATTCCTGACTTCAAGGTAGGGGGCCGGCCGCTGCGGGGGGGAGGCTCTGTCTCTCCCCAGCTGCCCACGACTCCCTGTCACCCTGCATTAGCTCTTCAGCTCCCTCGCCCAGAATCTCCCCTTAATCATCTGTCCACCTTCTTCTTAGACTTTGGGCTGGTGACTGGAGGTGCTTAGACCCTGAGAACACCGACCTTCCCAAGGTCTGCATCTGGGAGACCTCAGGTGCTTTAGGTGCATCTGTAGAGCCTCAGCTCTCACCCAAATCGGAAGCACATCTACATCAAATTCAGCACACAGCTCTCCAGCGGCCCTAGCAGACAGAAGGAATACTGCCCAAGTTTTATAAGAATTGCATATATTAAAGGATGGGTTCAGTAACCACCAGCCGCTGGGACCTTCAGTGACATGAAGAGACGTAAGGCACTTAGGAGCCACAGTGCACACCCTGAAAGTGGAGAAAGGCATTAAATACGACCCTCAGAGGTCACTTTGTCCAGCCCCCTGTTTTGATCCATGGCCAACAATAGAGGCCCAGTAGGGAGTCATGAGGTCATTTCCATCAAGATGCTGCTCTTGCTGTCCCTGGGAGAATTCCAGCCTGCACAGAGCCAGACCCGTCCACCCAACTTCATAATCTCTCAGCTGGTCAGGCTCACTGCTGCTCTGAAACCACAGCTCAGCCTCTTGCGATTGGCCGCATCTAAGGTCATACTCCAGGTTCACATCAGGTCAATCTTTAGTGCTTCCAAAAAAGAAAAGACAAGATAGTGCTCATGAGAATCATGCATTTACAGAATGATCTAAGACACTGGTTCTCAACCTTGGCCATGTACTGGAATCCCCTTCAAATAATAGTGATGCCTGCATCCCACCCCCGAGAAATCCTGGCTTAACTGTTCTGGGGATTGGCCTGGGCATCAGGACAGTTGAAAGTAACCTGGGTGATTCTAAGGAGAGCTGGGAAGCACTGTCTTAAGTGATTCTGTAAATGCGTTGGTTGAGAACCACTGATCTAAAAGGAAGTTTATTAATGTCAAAGGGGAATTATTTGGACACAGAGGAAGCTCTGCTATAAGGAAATGTATGAGGCCGATATAGAATGAGCTTTGAGTCGTGTGAGAGAGAGATGACTAAGATTACGGACCAACGGCTGAGCTTCGGGAAAGGGATGCATCAAAGGAAGCAAGAGTGACCAAGCTGGAAAAATTCAGGGCCTGGCATCCTAGCCCCAAACGTCATCTACCTATAGTTTTGAATGGATGTAAGTTCCTACCAAATGATTGTGTGTGCATATGTGTGAGTGTGTGTGTGTACGTTCCCCAATATATTTTTTAACAGCAAAAGTCTTTGCTGGAGCTAGCCATAAGGACATAAGACTCTGCTACTATATGATATATTCATCCCCTAGGCCCAGGAGGCCCAAGTACATGACTCTTCTGTCAGGACCAAGAGCAATCACTTGCCTCCCGGGGCAAGCCATTCATTTGTATGATGATATAAGTAACACAGATGAACAGGGGAACATCTCTGTCCTTTGGAAAGCTGTCACCTGTTTGCACAAAGCAGGAGCTCTAGAAGCTAATTCAGGAGCCACAGTGGTTGTATGAGTTAAAGATCTTCCTTATTTATTCTACTTGCCCACCTCTGTCGGGATCGAGGCCTGGGAACGAGGCATATTTTCCGGCCTGTGAGTGCAAGATAGCACTCCTCCCTCCCTCCCATTGCTGGTGTCTTATCAGGAAAGCCCTCTTCTCAGAGATCTCTGACGTTGTTTCTGCAGGCGGACCTGGCCAGCTTGTGCCTGAAAGCCGGGGTGAAGAATCTCAGCACCGTGTTTCTCATGACAGACGCCCAAGTAGCTGATGAGAAGTTCCTTGTGCTCATTAATGACCTCTTGGCATCTGGTAAGAGACTCTCTGCACTTGAATGTCTCTAACCAATTCCTGCTGGAGTTGGAGTCATTCCAAGGTGGAGATTTTGTTCTAGGTCAGAAAAGCGAGGTCATAGAAATGAGGGAGAAAACTGACACAGCGGAGAACTGGTTCATCAAGGTCCTTCTAGGATTGCTGCTGGGCCTGCTGTCTTTTATTCTCCTTACATGCAAAACAGACAGTAGTCTTATGGCTTTCTTGGTGGGACTAGATATGACAATAGGGGGAAAGTAGGTTAGGGCCTGCAGATCTGCTGAGTCCAGAGAGCAGGTGCTGTTCCCTCCCCACACCCAAGACGGAGAGAAACTGGGATGTATTCAGTATTTCAGGGAGGGAAGGCATTAGCAGCAACATACACACACAGAGTACCTGCACACACAGAACTTACCCAAGAGGGCAAGGTTAGGTTGCCAATTTAATTAATCAAGGATTCAGAACTTTATGAATTTTTCTTAGATTACAAAGAACTTGACAAAGGCTGTCTCAACTTCCCTGGGACACTATCAGTGCAAGACAGGACTTCAGTGGAAAGTTCAGTTCTTGATACTTTGCTGCCCTTATGTTTTTAGGGATTCAGGACTTATGTCAACCATTCTAGAAAAAAAAGTTTAAGTATACACATATATGTATATATAAATATACATAAACATACATAAGATATATATATGTATATATACCCAAGAAGATAAAACAATATAGTATAAAAATTATGCATTTTCAGAAATTTGGGGTGTATGTATATTTATATTAATTAAAAGGAGAATATGATTTCCTGACTCTTAACCCAAATTTAGCATCTATAAAACCACGTCTTATCTGGGCTAATAAAATAGTCAGTGCACAGATGTTCTGAACAAAATTTCTGCTTCCAGATTACCATTTCAGAAAGCCTGTTTCTCTACAGTTCACCTCCTGGCTCTCCGACTAAATCCTCTTTAGTTTATGAAGTCAAAGGACCATGATCACAATATACTTCTCCAAAGTGTATTCCATGTCATATATAATATATTTCAGGATGGCTTTTTCCATGCAATCTCTAGGAACTTTACTGCTTCAGAATCGTTGACTGCTTCAAACTTTGTGCCCTTGTACCCCAGGCCATTTTACTATCACTTCCATGACGAGCCGCTGGTCTTTGGTCCAGACCATGCACTAGCAGGCTCTGTGAGCAACCTTCAACTTCCTCCTGATGAGGACCAGAGTCGCATCAGGTTGGGACTGATGGCTCCAACCATAACACTGATCCCACCCTCTCGTTCCTTTCCCGACCTGCCCTATTTAAGTTAGTTTCATATCCAGGAATTTGCCTACTAACTCTTATACCTTTTCTCCTCCAATCCAACAAATTGTCCTTTCCTTAAATACTGTCTTTTTAACATCCCACCACCTTCTACAACAGTATTTCACCTACAACACTGCCTCACCTTTTGTTATTTTACCAAATAATGAGAGACGGGTCCAACTGTCCTCCCACCCTGAAGCTGCACCCTAAAGTCTAATTTCTAAAACAATCAAAAAAGGTAAAATTGTGCTTCCAAAGACTTATAGCTTTGGAGATGCCAGGCATGTTGCCAGCCTCACCCTGTATCTCATTTGGCTCCAATCCAGCCAGGTCACCTTCTCCTATAATAACGTCTGAGACACAAACGATGTTACGCTTTTACCAATTGAAATTTTATTCCTCAATTAAGTATTTTAAATTTTTCATTTAGAAAACCACTTGTTTCAAGTTCAGATGAATTTTTGAAGCCCTGCCCAGTGAAAACTTAATGCAATCAGTGTGCTTCAAAGTCATGGAATTTCAAACTCACATTTTTAAGGCTTCTATACAAAAACAGGATTTACACACACATGTTAAAATGGAGCTACAATTAAAAGTAATACTTTTCTAATCTTCATCCCTTTTATCTTAACCATTTTGACAGGGAGAATTGAGCATATCTGAGTTCTAATTTTCCCTGTCAGATAATTTCTGGCTAGAAATTAACTGACTGCCAGTCCAGGCAGAGCTACAGAGATTCCTCAGAGCCTCCCCATCCACTTAGTTTTTCAATTTTATGGG
Organism: Leucopleurus acutus; assembly: GCF_964270905.1. Lineage (NCBI taxonomy): Eukaryota > Metazoa > Chordata > Mammalia > Artiodactyla > Delphinidae > Leucopleurus > Leucopleurus acutus. The sequence continues at coordinate 55,178,702 of NC_139161.1, forward strand.
GTTGTGCCATCACTGCATTCTTGGATAACACAGTAGAGACTAGGAAACTATACATTGGGCTACCTTGTCATTAGCTCATCCCTCTCTAGTCATCTACAAATCCTATTAGGTTGAAGATAAGGTACAGTGAGCGAATTCCACTGATTCAACACTCCCCCAAAACATCTTCCTCAGTGACCTCATGATCTCACGCCATAGGCTATCTGCTTTCCTCCCACACTTCTTTAGTTCATTGTTTCATCCCTTGGTTTCCTGACACCATTTCCAGAATCAAACTGTATTGGTAATTCAGCACATAAATCCCACCTCTGACACCACCCAAACATTTCAGAACCCATCATTATGCCACTTGCATCTCAGTTTGGTTACAGACTGACAGTAAGAAATCCTCACTGAAAGTTAAAAAACAAAAAATAAATCAAAATAGCAAAAGCAACATAATTGTATAAGAAGCAGGGTGGCCACCTAAATCAGAGTGAATGAAGCCTATCTTTCAGTCACTTTCTTTGGCTACCAGAGTCCTTAATGGGGCTCATGAAGCTTCTAGTGAAACTATGCATGAAATGTTGGCCCTTGCTGAGTCTGAAAAGTTCAATTCTTGCTATGTCCTTGTTGCCCTGTTTAACAATTCCTGAAGAATGTACACTGGCCATCAAAAGCAGGTATTTAAAAACTCTCACAAAATTTGTTCTCTCTTGGTCCTCCTTCAACCAAACTCAGCATCAGCACGGGCCCATCCTAATCTAAAGGGAAAATAGAATCCTTTCCTGGTTTTTTGGTACAGCACACCTGCCTCCAGGTTTCCAGCATTCCAGAAAGCCCATTTTACCGCAGTCCCAGCTAAGAAGACCTCGTCTGCTCCAGGTGTGGTGTCTTTTCCCCTCCTTACTCTGCCAGATTTCGTACTTCATTTTACTTTGGGATCTTATGTTGGGATTTCCTTTTCGCTTTTCAAAAGGCTTAATTGTTCACTCCAAAATTAATATTTCTCTTCCCTGGCTCAGACTAGATCACTCTGCATCTATTTGTGTATTCAAAACCATTTATTAAGCTTCCATGTTCCAGTCAGTAACCTCTGTGTGGTCTATTGGAATAGTGGATAACCAACTGAGTCCCCTCTCTTGTAAAGCCATATGCCTCATCTCTGAAACAGACTGTCCTTATTACGTTTGGGCCAAATCTCCTCTTGGAATGTAAAACACGAAAAGATCCTCTCATCTTCCAGGTGCTTTAGGATTAGATGCAGAATCCACATGTTCGTGATCTGTACACGTCACATGAGAATGTGAAGTCTGGAAATATTTGTAACACTCTTGGCATTGGATTGTTCTCCTCCCATGAGCATCTAGAACTGGATTCCCTGATAGGCCATCTATGCTTTATACAAGTTATATTCTGGCCCAGTTTCCCTGAAAGGAAAAAAGACAAAGTGGCAAAAGAGAAGTGGCAAAGATGGCAAAGACGACAAAAGAGAAGCCATTAAGCATGCATCTGACCTCCTAAGCATACTTTGTGGTCTCAGGGGATCTGTTTACCTCATGCATCCCCAAACCATAAACCATGGAAATTTAAACCAGCACCTGGTTGCTTCCAGCTGCCACACAGAAATGCCCAGAGCGTAATGCAAAAAGATGCTTGAGTAACAGCTTTTCTTTTCTTCATGTAGTACTAAATTCTCATACAAGTTACTTGAGACTATGTCTCTGTGCATTCTCCTCCATTACTAACCTCTCCCTCCCTCCTCTCCCTCATCACCTATGTCCAAGAGATAATCAGTTGCCACCAGTTTTACCCCCTAGCTATTTCTGAATGCGTTCTTCTCTGTCATGACTACCACTGATCTTTTCATCTTTTGCTTCAACAAATGCAGACACTTCTTTTTTTTAATTTTATTGAAGTATAGTTGATTTACAGTGTTGTGTTAATTACTGCCATACAGCAAAGCGATCCAGTTATATATATTCTTTTTTATATATATTCTTTTCCATTATGGTTTATCATAGGATATTGAATATAGTTCTCTGTGCTATAGAATAGGACCTTCTTGTTTATCCATCCTACATATAAAAGCTTACATTGCAGACACTTCTTAACTCACCTCCCTACCTCTCAGGGAGGCCCACCCCCATCCATTCTCCTCACTGCTTCCAAAAAGGTCTATCAAACTATAATTCCTTCATCAGTTCCTAAGTGGATGCACGATAAGCTGTTTTGTACAGAAAAAAAAAAAAAAAAAAAAAACAGCTGCCTTGGACCTGCTTCCTTCCTTCCTCCCTAGCTTACCTCCCCATTATGATCTAGTAATTCCCACCTCCTTGAAATAACACACTGGACTGCCTCCTGACACCCTTACTGGCTCGTGCCGTTCCTTTTGAACCTCATGCCCTTCTCCTTCTTTCTCTGGATTAACTTCTACCCATAGTACAAGACTTATCTTGGATGTTATCTCTCTGGGAAATCTTTACTAATCCACTGTCACCACGAGGAATGAGAAACATCCCTCTGTGTTTCTCTAACATTCAGTGGATGCACACACCACCATTGTACTGAAACGACATTGTAAACTTATGAAAGGTAGAGACCGTAATTGGTTCATTTTTTGTTATGAAATAATCCAGAGGTACAAAAGATAAGGATTAAATACCTACTGCCCAGCTTAGGAAATAAAACAACACTGATATAATTATAACTCTCTGTAAAGACTGTGTTATTCTCACCATTTACATTGTCAGCACTGAACGCATCTCCTGGCCCATAATTAGCATTCAAGAGGTATTCGTTGAACCAAGGTGTGTAATATCATGAGAAAGATGTGTCATCTTACATATTAGATATTACTGTTGAACACGTGCTTTGAGGAAGTTTCCAGCCATGCAGAGAGAGGGCCAGGGGTCCTGAGATAGTCACCACACTCCCTGTTTTTTCTCCCTTGAGACCAGGGAAATGTTTCTGAAAAATGTTATTCCTGGGTGGGGTCAAAGCCCATAAGCCATTGTGATGCTACCTGGTTCGCGCAGAATAACCCTCAGCTTTGCCTTTTTTATTACCAAGCTCCAACTAACCAAACCATCTTAAATTATCTCAAAGCACTGTGGCCTCTGAGAGCCCCAAACCACACAGAGAAGATGATGATGAGTCTGACTTGCAAAATATCAAGACATGTTAAGGACCGCAAGAAGCCATTCTGCACTAGGCAGCAGAAATAGGGCTTCCCAACTTTAGGTCACAAGGGGAAACTCTTCAAATATTTAAATAGCCTCTGCCTCTGTCCACATCAACAAAATCTCCTCTGGCACTTCAGTCTCCTGCTTTCAGCATGACTACCTACATCACACAGTAAGTGACGGGAATGTTGTCAGGAGAAATTGGAGGAACAAACCTGGAAATGCAAACTTTGCTCCCAATTCAGAGGTGCTCAGTTCCATCTGGTGATCTTCCTAAGGGATCTTGGGAATTGTGTGACAAATACCCGCATCTTAAGAACATGGAAAAAGGCTCTAAAAGGCCTGGGTGTTTTCAATATCTTGGCACTTAAAGGGATCATATAAACTAGGGCGAGCACACTTTTTCTATAAAGGGTCAGAAAGTAAATATTTTCAGCTTTGCAGACCATACAGCCTCTGTCACAACTACTCAGTTCTGTCATTGTGTTGGACAAATAGCCATAGACAATATCTAAATGAATGAGTGTAGCTGTGACCAGTAAAACTTTATTTATGGACAACAAAATTTGAATGTCATGTAATTTTCATGTGTCATTAAATAGTATTATTTTAATTTTTTCAACCATTAAAAATTGTAAAAACCAGGCTTCACTTGCAGGCAGAGATAGAGGACCAGATTTAGCCTATAGATCATACTTTGCCTCCTCAAAAGATATAAATCCTACATATTTCAAAAAATAGAAAGGTGAAGAATGCAGACTCTATTATTACAAATATTCTAAGACCAAAGGGAATTCAGGTTCTCACTCTCTAACGTACTTATAGATAAGAAAATGTAGATTATCAGAGGGGCAAAGGAGAAAGGAATTCAGACCGCTGCAGGCAGTCAGCCCCAGAAGTATGAGTATGGCTCACATCAATTCCATTTGAGTGTTTCTCTTTTTAAAACTTCCCTGAACTCCTTAACTCCCAACACATGCTAAATATCATTTCATTTTTCTAGCTGTTTTCTCTGATCCCCTATTTTTATCAAATAAGGCTGAAATGGATTCTTCCACTAGTAAGACCTTGATTTTGACAAGTTTATAGCACTGGGTATTTTGTATGCATGCTATGAAATAATGAATGGAAATTAAATCAAGTTTGTCCAATTAAGGGAAGAAAGTAAATGATCATTTTCATGATAATTCATTTTTTTCATTTTTCCCATTTAAACAATTAAGTTTAATTAGTATAAAACTCTAACCCACCTCTTGGCTGGATTAGTGTTGTCAGACTGTGAAGGCCAGAAATCTGTTGGAAAGTTGAGTTTCCTTCAGATACTGTAGTTCAAGGAAGTGCAGCAGCTTCAGTAGTGAAAAGAATCACAATTCCCATCACTCAGATTAGTCAGAGGCCATTTGCCAAACCACCCACCTTGGAGGACCTCACCCAAGTCCACAGGAAACAGAACAGGTAGTGGCTCCAGTGGCTTCTTCCCGCTCTAACATTTCTACGATGCTAACATTTCTTTGTTGGCTATGGAGGAAGGAAGAAGCACGCCGGTGTGCAGAACTTCAAAGGGGAGCTTGTATATGACTTCAGGTCCATGTAGCTTCAACATCTACCTAAAGCCTTGTCCTGGAAATAGGAAAGAGCTTTTCTGATAGCCATAGAATATCCTGGAGTGAACCACATTCATCTTTACCTCCTATCCAGTGTTCCAGGATTTAACTGCACCAGTGCTTCCTTCATTCTTACATCCCTTAAGCTCATTTCTCTCCTTGAGAAAACTTAATGCCATTCACTATCGGCCTCACTACTACCTTTACAGCTCCCAGTCTGTCTGCATTTCTTTGCAGTTTTCTTCATTCTTCCTTTCCAAGGCCAACTCTTCCATGTGAGCTAGGGGCCCACCAGCTGGTTCTTAATTCAGAATTTTGCTTTATTCTATCCCCTCTTTGAATTTCTGACTCTCCCTCACAGCTTGCACATTCTCACCACCCACATTTACTTTTTCCTTTTATGTTTTTCTATATTTGTTTACAAAACATGTTGGGATACAGAAAGCAATAAAACAAACACCCATGCAATTATGAACAATGTTGCAAAATAGAAACATCTGATGTGTGCAAGCAGAGTTGCTTTACAACAGGTGCCCAAAACGTAGATTGTTAAATTGTCTGGTATGTGCATTCCAAGTTTACTAAAAAGTGCCTGTTGCCCTCCCGAGTAGCTGTACAGATTTATTCTCTGCTTGAATACCTGTTTCCTCCTAACCTCACCAACACTTGGTTTATCTGACATACCAGTTTTTGCCAAAGGATATAAAATGGAATCTCATTTTTGTCCTTTCCCTTCTTACCTGTGACATTGGAGCATCTTTTCAAGTGTTTATTGGCTATTCACCTTATGTTAGTTGCCTTTTTATACAGTTTGCCCTTTTGCTCTTAGGTTCTTTCTTTTTATTATGGATTTGTAAGAGTCCTTTGTATATTCTGGATCCTAACCCTTTGTTCATCATGTAGGTCATAAATGTCTTTTTGGTAGTCTGTATCTGAATTTTGTCATGCTGATTTCGTTTAAATTTTGTAAAACTTAGTCTTTTTATGTTTCGTGCTTTTTGTGCTCTATTTCAGAAATTGTGTCCTATCCAACACTGTAAAAATAATCTTTTGTATTTTATCTATAAAATATTACTGTTTCATATTCATGTCTTTAATCCACCTGGAATGTATTTTTGCTTGGTATTCTAATTTTATTTTTTGATATTAGTATTGAATTATCCTAACATCACTTATTGATTTGTTCATCCTTTTTTAGCATACTGATTTTGAATATGAATTTCCTGTTTACATCTGGGTCCGTTTCTAGGTGTTTCACTCATTGTTCTATTTATTTACCCAAGTACCAATTTCACATTGTTTTAACTAACATAGCTTTATAAGGAGACTTGATTTCTGATAGAACAAATCCTTTCTTCCCGTTCTTCACAGTATCATTGCCATTCCTTACCCTTTGCTCTTCCATATAAATTTTAGAATATGATTGTCAGGATTGAAAAAGAAACCCATTTGATTTTTGGGGGGCGGGGAATTGCATCTTTGTGATACTGGTAATACCGAGTCATCCACCCATGAGCAGAGTATTTTTCTCCATTTATTTTGGATTTTATTTATGCCCTTCAGTAATGTTATAGTTTTTACATCAAGATCTTGCACGTCTTTTTATATATTTATTACTGCCTGTCTTATAGTTTTTGCTGGTATTCTAAATAACTTTTTTGCTGGTATTCTAAATAAAATAACTCTTTTTTTCGCTGGAGTACAAAAGTGCCATTTTATTTCCAATATTGATTTTGTATCCAGCAAGCTTGTTGTTTAACACACTTACGAGTTCTGATTGTCTATGTGTATATTCTCTTAGATTTCCTATTTAGAAAATTAGATTTTGATGATAATAGTTTTATTATTTCCTTAACTATCCATATAAATTTTATTTCTTTTCCTTGACTTGTTAGCTAGGACATGTGTATAATGTTGACTAGAAAACATGAATAGCAGTCATGCTTGTCTTGTTCTTAATTCAAAAGAGAATATTTTAGTATTTCACCGGTAAACAGATATGATGTTTGCTTTGGGTCTGCGACAAATACCTATGATCTGGTTAAAAGAAATCTCAAACTAAATTTTCAGAAATTTTGTGCAGCTGTTTTGATGGTCATATCGTTTTACTTCTTTAATCCATTAATGTAGTGAATTATTCTCATAGATTTTTCTAATATTTAACCATCCTTGCGTTTCCAAGATAAACTCTAATTGGTCATCATATATTTATTTTTATATATTTAGTTGAGATTTTTAAAGATTTTTTCCATTATATACTGCCTCATTAATACGCTAGTTTATCTAACTTTCAGAACTTTGCCAATCTGGTAAAAAATAATAATTAAGGATCTGTGCGCCAATTCTTCCCAGGAGAGATCCCAGATCTCTATTCTGACGATGAGGTTGAAAACATCATAAGCAATGTGAGGAACGAAGTCAAGACCCAAGGTCTTGTTGACAACAGAGAGAACTGCTGGAAGTTCTTTATAGAGCGGGTCCGACGACAACTGAAGGTACAAGGATTCTCTGCCTGGGGTAGACAGGACCAGAGATGGCCCATGGGAGCCTCTATGGATATTTTGGACACAATAAGCTGTACTTATTGATTGTCTTGGGAGTGAGTGGTTAGGGTGCAAGGCCCTTCTCAGCCTGAGCACCTGTGCAAGGATGCCCTTCTCACATGCTTCAAGGGCAGTGGCCTCCCTCTTGCCTCCTGAAGTCCCAGCATTTCTAATCCCTTGGCTGGAAAGGCTGCCTAGCATTTACAGATTTTTGTCTCTGTTGATATGCTTCCCAATTTCCTGGGAAATGAAGAATCCAAGGCCATGTCTGTCTCTCTGTAAGTACATCTTGGATACCTTCTTGGTTCTCCCCACCCTTCTGCCTTCTCAGGTGACTCTCTGTTTCTCCCCGGTGGGGACCAAGCTGAGGGTCCGCAGCAGGAAGTTCCCCGCCATCGTGAACTGCACAGCCATTGACTGGTTCCATGAGTGGCCACAGCAAGCCCTGGAGTCCGTCAGCTTCCGCTTCCTGCAGAACACGGAGGACATTGAGGTGAGAGGGCAAAGGAGACACCCCTCAAGCTCCTCTCCACCTCTGGGTACAAGGAACCCTACATCCGGCAACTCCAGGTTGTTGGAGCACAGCTTTCCATGTGGTGAAGCAACAAGCTGGGTGGGCAGTCACCTGCCGTCTTCATGGCCAGATGACCTCTTTATTTCCTGCCCTTTGATTCTAGCCCACAGTCAAGACATCGATTAGCAAGTTCATGGCTTTTGTCCACACAAGTGTCAACCACACCTCCCAGTCCTATCTGAGCAATGAGCAGCGCTACAACTACACAACCCCCAAATCATTCCTGGAGTTCATCAGACTCTACCAGAGCCTGCTGTGCAGGAACAGAAGGGAGCTCAAGTCCAAGATGGAGCGGCTGGAGAACGGGCTGCTGAAGCTCCACAGCACCTCCGCCCAGGTGAGCGACGTCCTTCCAGTCCTCCTGCCTTTGGGGGGCTCGAAGGTATTGGGGGCGGCCCCTTTCCAGAGGACTGGAGGACCACAGTCACGGTCTGCTGACCACACACTGCTCTCCAGAGGCCCCGGTACCATCAGGACGGTGCCGGTGATACCCAAAAAGCTTTATCAGAGGTCCAGGTTCTTGCTGAACTCATCCAAAAGAGTTTGGGCGAGGAACACAAAACACAAAGGAAAACACACACACACACACTGAGGAGCAAAGAGAGCAAAGAAGCAGTTTATTCAGTGAAGAAGTGAAAGTTACACACTCAAGAGTTCGGGCATCCTCACAGTGAGGGGCCCGCCACAGGGTTGTTGTTTTTTTTTTTGCGGTACGTGGGCCTCTCACTGTTGTGACCTCTCACGTTGCGGAGCACAGGCCCCGGACGCGCAGGCTCAGCGGCCATGGCTCACGGGCCCAGCCGCTCCGCGGCATGTGGGATCTTCCCAGACCGGGGCACGAACCCGCGTCCCCCGCATCGGCAGGCAGACTCTCACCCACTGCGCCACCAGGGAAGCCCGCCACAGGGTTTTTTGATCCTCCTTTTATCCTATTTTTAGCCCTTTGAATGGGTGGGGTCTTTGTGATTAGGGATGGAATATTCACTGGGGGAGGGTTGAAGGGTGGCCTGGATGGCACCAGGTTGCCTCAACTCCCGGTCCTGCCCATTCGTCTCCTGAAGCCACAATACATGCACTCTAAGAGCTGTTTTCCCTTAAATTCTACCTTACTAGTCAAGTGCCACACGTGAAAGTTCATACAGAGTCATCAGCAACCTGTGCATTTTTATTGCGCATGGTGTGCAGTTTTCATGGTCAGAGTTTCTTGTTCAGATGCTACACAGTTTCTGTTTTAGATGCCATTCCTCCATGCATCATGGCCTCATTAAAAAGCAAAACAAGGAGGTGATATTGCCCTCTGCCTAAGGCCCGGCCCTGTCTTTCCTGCCTCATCAGAAGCCCAGCCGAGTTCTCCAGTGGAAGTGCACAGCCCCAGCTGCAGTTTGGCGCTTCCTCTCACTGGTACAGGAATCTCCTGAATCTCCTCTTCTGTCTTTCTGTTTATCACCTCTTCCTTTTCCTCTACTTTCTTTTCCTCTCCAACACATAGTCCTTTCATCATCAAAACCCGAAGAGATGAATGGCTGGGAGAAATGGTTGCAGGGTTATACCAATTTTCTTATGTTTCTTGTGTCTTACCGTGTAATCTGTCAAAGAGCCATTGGAATCTAATTTCTTAAACAAATCCTGTCTCATATTATGCGTTCCCTGAAATGTTCCTAAGTGGTTGGCCATCAGAAGAAGGCCCCTGTTGTCTTGTCCTTGTTTTGTTTTTCTGCTTACTCTTCCAAATGGAACGAATCTATTTCAGTTAATTTACTGTCCTTCCCTTGAGAGCTGCGGACAGCTCTAGCGCCTTCTCTGCCCTGCTCATGCCCATCAAATATTGCTGGTCCCTCAATGGCCCCTTTTTGTGCTCTGCTTACCAGCCGCAGAGCCGGCCTCTCATTAAGGCAATGAAATTTCATGCATTTGCACAATTAAACTAAAATTGTAATCAATTTAATTCTTGGGCATCACATGTTGCTCTAGATTTCTAAGCCTTTCATTTACTGTCACTTTCTCAGAGCTCTGCCTTTGGAATAGCTCTATTGAACTTCCTCCTTCTGACTTGCCCTTTCTCCCTACTTCAGTTTCTTGATTCATAGACGTAATGTATCTAAAGGATTTCAGTTCACTTAGTGGGATGCAATGAGCCCTTTTGCAATCTATACACATGGAATTTCTTCTGCTCGGGAAATTTTTCTTCTATTATCAGCTTTTGCTCATCTGGTCGGGCCTCTCCTCCAGGAGCAATGATGAACTAGATGGGTTCCTTGTGCTCCATATCTATTATCTGCTCCCTCATTGCTTTCCATCCCTTTGGCCTTTTCCTCTACATTCTAGGAGAGCTTTTCAAGTTTATCCTCAACAATACTAATCTAATCGTGGGCAATATTGCTTCTGCTTCTTAGGCTTCCAGTGAAGACTTCAACTACACTATTACATTTTCAATATCCCCACAGACCTTCCTCATCTCATCCTTTTCCCTTTCCAACGTTGCTTTTTTATTTCAGCCTATTTTTCTGCAACTATATCACAGAAACCATTCTACTGATGATGCCGGATAGCTTTTCTGATGTCTTTTCTAGATCCAGTAATGGGTCATTTTCAGAGCTGCGTTGCTCATCATAGTCTTCTAGATGCTATTCCTTTCTTTGTCCTGTATTTATATAAAGACATTTTTTTCCTTTGTTTACCTCCCAGCATGGTGAGATCTGTTCAAACTCGATGTTTGTCAACAAATCGTATGTGACAATTATCTGTGATGCTACTCTTTCCATTAGTGTCATGACCAAACCCCCTTCTTAGAGCTACAGTACACAGATCCCAGTCCAGGCCCTAGCAGCTTACCTGTGCCCACCTTTGTCAGAGGAAGGTAGCGTCTTCTTGCCCCAATCCCTTTCTTGTTCTCTCAATCTCTGAACGTCTAGAAAACAGCAAAAGATAGAATCCCACAATGCAGTACTACCAGATTTATTTTTTACCATCTCTCAGCTCTTCCTCTTCCTGTCTCCCCCAACCTACAGTGCCCTCAGAACATTCTGTATCCCCACCAGCCCCTGTTCCACCTCCTAGCCATTTATCCTCTGGGAATTGCTGGTCAGTCTGTGCAAAGGACAATTGCTGGGGAGCAAACAATGGGAAAGGTGCTCTGACACTCACAGAGCAGTGCCCAGTATTCTGTCTTGTACAGACCCTGGGGCTTTGAGCAGACAATGAACGGAGTCTGTTTTCCTGTTTTAGGCAATCTCTGTTTAACAAGGAGAAGCCTGGTTATACCGTGAGGTGAATCCAGCTGTATCTGCCATAGTCGGTGGAGAACCCTCCCGAGTCCTGGCATCAGTCTGTTTCTTCTCCTTCTATCTTCTCTACTTGAATGAATAATACGTCTATCTACCCAGTTACCTACCCCGGCAACTGCAGTGTTATCTTAGGCTCCTCCCCTTCCCTCACTTCCCACATTTCAGCGTTAATATATTCTATAAGTTTTCCAAGTATCTCTCAGAGGTACTCTTCTTGCTGTGTCCCCCATTTTAGACACTTCTTACCCAGATTATTTCGATAAACTGAACTCTCAAGTGTCTCCCCCATCCCAAGCCTGCTTCACCCACATCCTCTTGCATCACCTATCAGCCAGACTCTTTGAGGTCACCCTTGACTCTGCTCATGCCTCTCTTTCTCTCACTACCTACAGCCAGTCCATCAGAAAATCACAGTTGGCTCTGACTGCCAACATGCCCAGAATCCCACTGCACCTCCTACACTGCTACTACCCTGATCTGAGCCACCGACATCTTTTAGTTGGGTAGCTGCGATACCATCTAACTAGTTTGTCTGCATCCACTGTTGCCCCCTGAATAGTCTGTCATCAGCTGAGCAGCCAGAGTGAAGTGATCAATTTAAAGCACAGGTATGTCACTTTTTTGCTTAAAACCCTGAGATGGCCCCTATTTCCCTCATTACAATGAGGCTCCTCCCCAGCCCTGCCCTGTTAACTCTCAGACCTCATCTCCTACTGTCCCAACCCCACGGCATTCCTCTTGAACCTCACCCCTTCTTTGCTCTTTCCTCAGACACTTCAGGCCTTTGTACTGGCTGTTCCTCTCCCTGGGATGCTCTTCCCTCTAATATCCACTGAAGGCTTCCTCCCTCATCTCCTTAAAATGTCACCTTCTCAAAGAATCCTACCCGATGACCCCATTTTAAATTGCGACCCCACACCACTCCTGATCCCCTTATTCTGCTCTACTTTATCTTTTCCCCATAGGATTGGCCCCTCTCTAACAAATTATATAATTTACTTTTCATTATATTTATGTTTTGCAGTCTATCTCCATCTGTTGGATACAAGCTCTATAAGAACAGGGATCCTTGTCTGTTTTGTTTGCTGATGTATCCCAAGTGCCTAAAACAGTGCGTGGACAGAGCAGGCACTCAATAAGTATTTGTTGAATGAATGAATGAATTAATTAATTAATAACATTCTACTTAGTCTCCCTGACTATATTCTGACAGCACTCTAGACCAGCACTATCCAGTAGAAACACCCTGCAAGACATAGATGCAAATTTAAATTTTCTAGTAGCTGCATCAAAAAAAAGTAAAAATGAAGTGAATTTTATTTTAATTATATATTTTAGTAGTATATAATTTTATCACATATTTTAGTAACATTTTATTTAACCCAGTATATCCAAAATATTATCATTTTAACATGTAATCAATGTAAAAAAAGTTGTTAATAAAATATTTTCCCTTTTTTCCTACAAGGCTTCAAAAACTCATTTGTATGATTATACTTACAGCGCATCTCAATTGGAACGAGCCACGTTTTAAGTGCTTGCAGTCTGGAATGCTGCCAGAATACAGTAAGAGAGACGAAGTAGAATGCTACACTTTAAGCCACGTTTTAAGTGCTCATTAACCACGCGTGGCTGGTGGCTGCCAAGCTAGACAGCACAGCTTCAGACCAACCTCTCTCCTGCTCTTAGCGTGATCTTTGTTCAAACCACAAGTCTGAGTATTCTCTTCAGTAGGCCTTAATGATCTAGACATTGCAGTTCAGATTCTCTGAACTTTTCTGGAACTTTTTAAATTGCATATAGCTTCACTCTCCTCTTCCTCTTTTCTACTACCCTGAAGTCCAGCACTACTATTTGAAGTTCCCCCCAAACTCCACAGCTTGCTCACATCTCTGTGTCTTTATATATGCCCCCACCTTGTCAACTTGTCACTGTCAGGATCTAAAAATATTTGATAGCTCCCTGCCCAGAAGCCCTCTCTAAGCTCTGAGCAGTATACATTTCCTTCTCTATTTTCTCTATGTTCCTTGAATTATTCATCCTTTTTTTGAAAATTGAAGTATGGTTGATTAACAATGTCATGAATTAATCCTTGAATTATGTTTCTTCTCTTGCATATATCATGCCATACTGTTATCAGTTCTTCAAGGGCAGAAATCAGGATTCAGTTGCACATAGAATATGTTCTATAAATGGGTAGATGGGTAGATGATAGATGGATAGGCAAATAAACAAATGAACAGGTTCTAAAATCACCTACAAGTTCAGAGAGTGGGTAGAGAATGGGTCTTTTGCAATTCTGTCACCTGATGTATATTCCAAACTTATTGATGGTTATATAATGATGATTCTTCTTGTAAAAATGGTATCTGGGGTGCCTAACTCTGATATAAACCCTTCATCTGGAATTATTCCTTTGGTAGAAAAGGACAGAAGTACAGGGCCATGAATCTTGGTATAAGGGTAATGACTTGAATTATATTCTACGGTATCCTTCTACGCAATTATGACAGCTTTTGGTGTACATAATCTGGTAGGAGTAGGCTAACTGGATCTTACAGCTCAGGCTCAGACAGACCCTGAATTTATTTAGCAATAATAGTAGTATTGGAAGTAGTAATAATGACAATAATTAACAATCCTATGGTAATCTAAAATTTAATAAGCTTTAGACTTATAATTTCATGCTTTGATTCAGCTGGTCAGAATATAACTTTATTTTTCCGTAACTGAGTTTAACTTAGCTCTAGGTCCATCTTTTTTCCTTTAAGAGTAGAAATCTCTTAATTTTGCATTTCAGGTTGACTTGGTCACTTCAAGTTAAAAAGTCAGTCTTTGGAGGGCAGTCAGTTCTCTCTCGTGACACAGTCAGAGCCCCCCACTGTGACTGGGGCCTCCCTTCCTCTCTCACTGGCGACCTTGCTTCTGTGTCTAACTCCAGTGGGTTCATGAGGAAGAGGGTCTGTTGGCCGGAAGAAGCGTTCGTAGATGGTGGCCCGTAGGCCACTACCAGTTCCCTGCAGATAGGATTTAATCCACAAATCTGTCTATCTGGAAACTTTTAAGTTCAGTTTATCTTGGGATTTAAAATAATCTCAGGCCACCTGAAGTTGACAGTTAATTTATGATGATGTATTTCTCAAGACCCTTTGGTTGCAAGTGAAAAAAAAAACTAACTCAAATTCACCCTACAAGAAAAAAAAAAAAAGATGAAAAGATGGAAAATACAGCAGGGGAGGGAAGGAGAAGAGGAGAGAAAATTTTGAGATTGCATTAGATATTTATCAGGGCCCTTTCGATGGAAACTAACCAAAATCCAACTAATGTTGGTTTAGACAAGACAACAAAACAAAATTTTTAAAAGTGGATTGGGACTTCCCTGGCAGTCCAGTGGTTAGGACTTCACCTTCCAGTGCAGGGGGTGCAGGTTTGATCCCTGGTCAGGGAGCTAAGATCCCACATGCCTCACGGCCAAAAAACCAAAAAAAGCATGAAACAGAAACAATATTGTAATAAATTCAATAAAGACTTTAAAGATGGTCCATATCAAAAAAATCTTTTAAAAAATAAATAAAATTAAAAAACAAAAAAAAAGTGGATTGATTCATATAACTGAAAAGTGAGGGATAGAGTTTACTTTGGACAAGACTGGTGCTGCATATTCACTAGATGTCCCTGTTCAAGCGGGCAACCCCCATGGCTCTGAAACCTCAGATTAGTATTCTGTCTGCTTTGCTTCTTTACCAGTATTTTCAGCCAAGTTCCTGGGTTGGCTCTGATTGACCTCTTTGGGTCATTGGTTTGCCCATAGTTGAACCAATCTCTGTAACTTGGATACTCTCATTGGCCAAGCCAGGATCCATGACAACCACCAAAGTCAGCTTCACCCAAAATACAAAGACTTGCGAAGGAAAGGTCTTCAAAGGAAAATCAAGCTATGTTACCAAAACATAGGGTTTTTTTTAATTATTATTATTAGGCAGGCAAACCTAACAGATATCTACTATAGATGGAAAACATCTATATCTAAGAGGAAAGCCTGCTTGAAGTCCAAATTCATATCAGAAGGTGTTGGGTGACTATATGGATTCTGAGTCAAGAAGGAAGATATCTCCAGGCCTCCACTCCTCAGTGGAGTGTTTTTGGCGACTGATTACCCTGGATTCCTTCTCCTTCTTCTGGAGCTCTGGGGGGAGGTCCTGAGAAGCTTGGCCTCTCTCCGTAACATCATGTGCCTGGACCTCAAAGAAGAGAGGGTCTCTCACCACTATCCGGTCCTCACTGGACTCAGTCAGCATCCCCCGACCTGGCACATATGGTCAATAGTCATGGGGTCGGCAAGACTGAGAGAAAGGGTCTCATCAGTATTGGTGACACTTTCCCTCTTAATCCTCCTACCCAGGCGTGGGAGTGTCTAAATAAGAAGAGACCCAGAATATGGCTCGAATGCTTTGAATAAGGGAAAAAAGGAAGACAAAAAATTTAAGTAACCTATTTCAATGTCCTGTTCTACTACATAAGAGCCATAAAATGACCTGAGTTGTGCTTTCTCTGTAGCTTTGTAGGGAGCAGCCTACTTCTGACTGGTGGGACCCTCATGTCACTCCACGTCACAGCTTAAGAGCTATAAAGCTCCCGTCCATAGTGCCGGTAATGTGAGCCTGAGGTCATAAGCCAAATCTGCAATCCATAAAACAAACAACAATAACAACAACAACAAAAAACCCACTTCAATTTTCTCAAATCTCCCAAGATTTAAAAAGGAACAAAAAGTTACTGGTGTGTTTGCTGACTGGAGTGATTATGTGGCTCAATCATTTTGATTTACAATTGCATCTTTGTCCTTGTAGAAATAACTCTCTGCAGCTGAACAACGGGAGGTGGAAATGGATTAACCTTCCAGTGCGGGAACATAAGATGAGTTCTAGGGGGCAGGCCTTCATCTGAGGTTAATGCGAAGTCTCCAGTTTCTATGGATACACAGAATTAAAGAGCATTCTTTTTTTCTTCTGCCTTCATTTTCTTTTCTTTCGATCTGCCATGAAAAGGGATTATCAGAAGCTTCTAAGCCTCCGTTTTATTTTTGTATCATAAAGCACTGGGATCTGTTTGACGCGTTCCATGAGCTCTGAAGTAATATTTGGTTGTTGCGTGAAATAGACTTCAGGAAAATGAGGGACGAGAGGTCATGCTGCAATGTAAAGTTTATGGGCCATATTGCAAGTACAATTGGCTTTTTTACTTTCCAGAAATAGATGAGTCTTCTCCTTGCACATGAAAAAGCCATGACTTAGGCCAATGATTCTCAAACCTAGGCGGGCATCAGATTCACCCAGAGGGCCTGTTAAAACACAGATCTCAGGGCCCCATTGCCAGAGTTTCCGATCCAGTAGGTCCAGAGTGGGCCGGAGAATTTGCATTTCTAACAAGTACCCAGGTGATGCTGATGTTTCTGGTCCAAGGACCACATTCTGAGAACCATCACAGTCTACTGAACACATAGAAAACCATTCATCCCTCCCTAGCTGATCAGGGAAATAGAAGGTTTCCTGAGAGCCAACATCCCCATCACTTCATTACTGCCTCCAAATGCACATGAATATGGAGGCTGGGCAGGGAACCCAGGTGGTCAGGACCATCGGAATCCTTGCTGTCCCATTTCAACCTGGTCATCTATTTCTTGAAAGGATTGTGGAAATAGATGAAGACGAACCAAATGAGAACACTCAGAGGCTCTTTGTTCAGAGCCTGCTCTAGCAAGGGCGTCAGCCACCATTGTTCGCACTTTGGCAGAGACACAAAGGCAGGCAGAGGAGCGGGAAAGCTTGATAGTGGGAAGAAGGGAACGTTCCTGGATGAAGGCTGTTGGCCCTTGGAAGCTGGAGGAGGGCTGACTGGAAGCAGGGCACCCTGTGTGATTGGTTAGGGGTGTGTGTTTGAATTTCTCTCATTGGTCCTACATTGGAAGCAGGGACAAAATTAAGAAAGTTGTCAGTTATTAATCAAGTCCTGGCCATCTGGGGCTGATTGTTACAGAGGTTGTTGTCTGTCTTCCTGGACTGTTACTTGGACAGTAATCTGACTTCCTACAAGTATGACCTATAGCAGGCTGGCTTCCTGAGCTGGTTATTGTAGATAATGGGCTGGTTTCCTGGTCTGGTTACTGTGAGTTCTGATTCAGAGTTCTACTTTTATGGTCTGGTCACTGTCTGTTCATATATTCCATCTTTCAGGATGCACAGTGGACACTCATTTTTATAGTTTGCTAAATCCTTGGTGTGTTCCACATTGGCCAATTTCAATTAAAGAATGCCTGGTTTTTATTAAGGGCCTACTATGTGCAAAGTGTTATGTTAGGTATGTGAGGTTTTGTAAAATATAGGCACCAATGTCAGTGAGAAGCAGCCTATGTCATTTGGGCATCAAGGAGAAAGGAAGGTCAGGGCGTGTGTTGCTTAGAATCTTCCACCACATTTACTGCAGAGGGGAGAGGAAGAGGGAGTCCAGGGTTCCTTTTCTTTCCCAGGTCAGGGAGCTTGGTCCCAGCTGAGATCTCAGCTTTTCACCTTTGCATCAGGAGTCGGCATTCTTCTCTGCTCTGCAGGGTCAGACCCCCACAGTCATGTCCGAATAAACCTGCTGCTTCTCTGCTGCAGGTGGATGATCTGAAAGCCAAGCTGGCTGCCCAGGAAGTGGAACTGAAACAGAAGAATGCAGATGCAGACAAGCTGATTCAGGTGGTGGGCGTAGAGACAGACAAGGCAAGCAGAGAGAAAGCCATCGCAGACAAGGAGGCGCAGAAGGTGGCCCTCCTCACGCTAGAGGTGAAGCAGAAGCAGGAGGACTGCGAGGAAGACCTGGCCAAGGCAGAGCCAGCGCTCACGGCGGCCCAGGCAGCCCTCAGCACCCTCAGCAAGGTAGGAGCCGCGTCTGCGTGCTTGCCTATCCCTCGGGGGAGGAGCAGACTCTCCTGTGACCCAAAGACAACCTGCTACCCTCCTGTTCCAAAGAGACACAAAGGCAAAGTCGGGAGGGCTTGGCTGGGACTAGCTGTCACTGGTTTATTCATTAAGCAAATAAACGTTTATTTAAGCTGACTGTATGTCAGGATCCACGAGCTACCAATGAAATCCAAGAGACGTGAGTGTGAGAATCAGTCAGGACAGGAGAGGCCAACTGGTCCAGCCTCCTCGCTTCACTGATGAGAAAGCCAGGGCCCAGAGAACTGACTTGCCCAGAGTCACAAACCTCAATGTTAGAGCCAGGCTTGAACTCACATCTTCAGAATCCAAGCCCAGAGATCTTCCAGCTATGCAGTCCATGGTCATTTTACCCATTATGTACTATAGGACACATGAGCCTTTTAGGACCCTATGAAAATATTTAAGATATGAGACTAAAAAGATGTTGTCTCCAAAATACGAGAAAAAACTTCTACAAAATCAAACTTAGCAAGTATTCAGGTGTCAACAGCATGCAGTTGTGTGTCAACTAAATTCAGCTCATATACGTGACCTTTTGGTGGGACAACCATGGCTCTTGAGATGCAGTCATAGGCAGTTTTATTCTGGTTCCCTTTAAATGTATTCTATGTGTGGGGAAGAGCATGTGGTTACTACTTCTTCCTTTTATAGTTTTCACAATTAACCTTCTTTCCTATTTGGATGACCATGGCTGAAGGGGTAAGGAAGGAAGGCGGAAAAGGGGGCAGACAGACCCACGTCACCAGGAGTTGGCATCAGAGAGGGACTGCAAAGCTGACCGTTTATCGGGATGCTCACATCAGCTCTTTGGAGACCCTCCGCCAGTCACGGGGATCTTTCCCTGCAGGTTGCTTTCTCCTCCTTCTCATGAGGGTCTAGCTATTCACTTGCCCATCACGTGGATGACTTACTTGGTCAAGGTCTAAGACAGCCTAAGCGAGGTGTGCCGTGCCAGCAGTCACCTCTGCTCCTCGGGAGACACCTGAGCCTCCTTTCTCCAGACAGGCTCTGAGAGCATTGGCCACCCGTGCAGTAAATTACCCTAGTTCCACTGTCAGGGGACTAGCCTGGTATTCTCATCCTGTAGATTTCTGGGGTGTAGGTTAGATCCCAGTCCACTGTGTGACTCAAATTGTGCGGGAAGCGTTTAAGCTCTCTGAGTGGTCTCCTTAAAGCCCCCTTCTCTCCAGACTTGATGCGAAGTGCAAATGCCCCCCATCCTCTCTTAAAGGCAGAGTGGGTGGGACTCAGCAGCAGTTCTCACTAAACATTCTCTCTTAATCTTCGATCTCCTGACTCCTTTATACCCTCAGTGCAAGTGAAATGTTCAAGAGTCAAAACACTGTGGTCTATTGAAACCTCCTTTTATTAGTTCTGTGTAGCCAACTCACACCTCACTTTGGAAGGAAGCATCTCTTGACTTAGGGCCTCAGAAAATCTGAGACTGAACTGGGGACATTGTAAAATCCTGTGACGTATACTTATGTATAAAATGTATTTAATGTGAGATTAAATACTAAATGCATCTTAGTATTTTTTTATGATGTGGGGTGAAAAGTCCCTAAAAGGAAGGACCTAGAAAGGCCTTAAGTGGGCCTCTACCCTAGAGAACACAAGATTCCTCCAGGAAAGTTTTGGGTATCATCAGGTGGACGGGGAATCGGAGGTGTAGCCCAATTATGCTACCACTTCTCAGCCTGAACCTGTTAATACAGCCGGGTCTGGGTCTCCCTGACCGCCCAGTAGCATCATCTCAACCGCCAGGCCTTTAATTAGACATCACTTCACTGCCGCAACCTAGGATTCCCTCTCCTTTCATCTCACTCTGTCTAAATACGACCCATATTTCAAAATCAAACTTACATTCGAGATCAGTCTGTCCCTTTTCTGATTTCCAGAGCACAAAAGAGAGACCACTTTATTTATTCACCCTCTTGTAAGTGCTCATTGATCATTTCTTGCCAAGAAGACTGATGTCTCTCATAAGATCTTTTGACACAGGGATTATATTTTCTAAGATGAGCTGAGTCCAAATCCTGGCTGAACTATTCACTGCGTGTGGCTCTAGGAATGATTTTTTCTTCTCTGAGCGTCCGTTTCCTCACCTGTAAAATGGAGGTAATAGTAATATAGTCCCCATCAGGTTGTTATAAGGATTCAATGAGATAAGTTATGAAAAGTAGCTAACAGATGGCAGCCATTCAATAAACGTTTGTTGTGGTTGATGATGTCGTTATAACAGTGTTACCTCGTCTGTTTCCACAACACTGGAAACAGCAAAAGCCCATAAATACTCTTGGTTAATTTGTTGGGTGATTAGTTAGTTGATCATTGTTGGTAGAAATAATCACATAGAGATGTAACTCATGGAAGTAATGGGATAGAATTCTGAAAATAGCACTGGATTTGAAGTCTAGATATCTCTGCCACAAAGGGAGTAAAACTCATTTTTAATGAGTGCCTACTATGTACCAGGCAACATGATAGGTGCTTTCTTCTAACTGGCTGTGGAGCCTGGTACTAGTCACTGAACTTCTTAATCCCTCACTTTCTTTTCTCTGTTACAAAGAAAGGGGCAAATAGGAATTAATGGGCTCTTTCTCTCACACTCTCATCCAATCTATTAGCAAGTTCTATCCATTCTACTTTCAGAATATATCTAGAATTCAAATGCTTTATATCATCTCTACTGCTGTCACCCTGTTCCAAGCCACCATCGTATCTTCATTGGACTATTGCAATAGCCTCTCACTTGGCCTCGCTGTTTACAGCCTTGCTCCAGCGCTGTCTTTGCCCATTGCAGCTGTCTGAGTGACCTTTTTAAGACAACAGTTTGACCACATCATCCCTCTGTTCAGAACCTTCCATTGGCTTCCCATCATATTCAAGATTAATTGACATAGGTGTATGGGTTTATTTCTGGGCTCTCTATTCTGTTCTGTTGATCCATATGTCTGCTTTTGTCCAATACCATGCTCTTTTGATTACTATAGCTTTGTAGTATTGTCTGAAGTCTGGGAGGGTTATGCCTCCTGCTTTGTTCTTTTTCTTTGGGAAAAGAATTGCTTGGGCAATTCTGGGTCTCTTATGGTTCCATATAAATTTTAGGATCCATC
Organism: Leucopleurus acutus; assembly: GCF_964270905.1. Lineage (NCBI taxonomy): Eukaryota > Metazoa > Chordata > Mammalia > Artiodactyla > Delphinidae > Leucopleurus > Leucopleurus acutus. The sequence continues at coordinate 55,199,970 of NC_139161.1, forward strand.
ATATTCAGAATAAAATCCAAAGTTGTCACCATGGCCTGCAAGGCCCTACATGATTTTGCCTGGTTCATCTCTTCTACTATACAGTCTACACCCCAGTCACTTCTCTTCCAGTTGTCACTCCCGTCCACCCACACTGACCTTCTCACTGTATCTGAAACACTTCCAGCACAATATCAGCCCAGGGCCTTTGAACGAGAAATTGCTTCTGTGTGGAATGTCTTCTCCCAAGTATCTCCATGGTTACCTCCTCTTTCAGATATTTGCCTAGAAGTTTACCTTATAAGGAAACAAACAATGAAAGTATTTATTAATTTCAGAAAAAAATTAAAGGTATGCAAACAAGAAAATATAACCCAAGGTAACCAATGTTTATAATCGTAGTCATGTATATACTGAATTTGAACTAAAATTTTGATGTGACCATAATGGGGGGAGGACCTTAGGGGAGAAAAGAGGGCAATAAAAGTAAATAGTCACACTCTACAATAGGAAGTCTTTCAAGAGCATCTAAAATGAAGTACATAGCAGCATCAGTGTATCCATTATCAATAAGGCATGAAGTCTAAAAGGAATGATGGAAGAATTTGTAAGCGGTGGCTTCTGGAGAGCTGGAGTTGGGGGGAGTGGGCATGTGTTTTGTTCTCAGCCTAGTAGCTCTGAACTGTGTGTGGACTCCATTAACAGAAATGAAAGTTTAAAATTTTCACTGGCTGGAGAGCACCTAAAAGGGCATAGCTAACCACCTGGCCAGGTAGGAAGTAGGGAAGAGAAACCCCGTGACACAAGGGCCACAAGGATGAGTGTTTCACTAGATGGACCAGGAGGTAGAAAAGCCCATCCCAGAAAGGAACAATGTTTGTAAGACACAGGTGCATGAACGGGTGTGGTGTGTCTGAGCCGAAGGTGCCCAGGCGACATGCAGATGAGTCTCTAAAGGTGGCTCGAGCATGATCAATAACAGCCCATGGCATCACTAAGAAGCTTAGCTGTGGACCAGTGTTTACAATCTGCAGGATACAACTGATTCATGGGTCTCAAACAGCATTTTTTAACTTGAGGTATAATTGACATATAACATTATACGAGTTTCAAGTGTACAACATATTGATTCGATACATACAAATGTATTGCAAAACGATCAGCACAGTAAGTCTGGTTAGCATCCATCACCACGCATGGTTACAATTTTTTTCTTGTTTTTTTGTTTTTAAGATTTACTCTCTTAGCAGCTTTCAAATACACAATACAGTGTTATTAACTGTACACACTGTACCTTACATCCCTAGGAGTCTTTATTTTATAGCAGGAAGTTTGTACCTTTTGAACTGCCTTCACCCATTTCTCCCAGCTGCCCACACCCCCGCCCCGCCTGATGAAGCAGAATGGATCAGACTGTACTGCATGTGACAGGGGAGGTATTGCTTCATGTACACAAGGACCCCTCACGCAGCCTCAAATTTTTCTGCGTTCACAGCACTCTGGTATTTAAGGACCACATCCTTATTTTCTCATCATTTTCAAAGTTAACAATAAATCTTTAGTTAATACATAAATCAGAGCATGGTAGTAAGTCTCTGTACATTTTAAGTCTCTGCTTTGGCAGTTTTATTTCACTTTTATATCTAAACTGAAATAAATCCAGTATAACTTTTCCTGCCTTAGTTGAAGAATGGTTTTGCTTACAATTTCATGGCCTTTTTTTGTCTCCTTACAGAATTACTTGGAATTTTCTATTTATTTCCTATGAATTTTTTACAGTAAACTTTTGGGGTTTTTTTGCGGTACGCGGGCCTCTCACTGTTGTGGCCTCTCCCATTGCGGAGCACAGGCTCTGGACGCGCAGGCCCAGCGGCCATGGCTCACGGGCCCAGCCACTCCGCGGCATGTGGGATCTTCCCAGACCAGGGCACAAACCCGTGTCCCCTGCATCGGCAGGCGGACTCTCAACCACTGCGCCACCAGGGAAGCCTGTAAACTTATTTTTTATTATACAAATAACATATAATGGCATTTTTGGTGTTACGAATAATTCAAATAGTATAGAATATATAGGGTAAAATATAAAGTCACCCTTCTTTCCACTGCAGCCCCAGTCCTCTCCCAAAAGAAAACTCCTGGAAGAATTTGAGCTGTATCTAGTCCAGCAATTTTTCTGTGTATTTATATTTGTACAAATGCACATATAAAATATGTCATATTTTAAATACAAATGGATAATGGAAACTTACTTTTCTTCATGAAACAAGACTATTTCATGCCAGTACATACATTGAATCTTGTTGATTTAATGCTTTGTAGTATTCTAGGCTATAGTCGTACTCTATTTCATTTAGCCATGTATCTACTGTTGAGTGTTTAATTAGTTTCTCTCTTTTCTCCAATACAAATATCCTTGTGCATACGTCTTTACTGCATATGTGCAAATATTTCTCTGAGCCAAATTAGAAGTACAATTGTTTGGTCGAACAGCATGGCAGGCTGAATCATACCTCCTCCACCCCCAAAGATACTCACGTCCTAAGCTCTGGAACCTGTGAATTTTACTTCGTATGGTGACGATGACTCTGTAGGTGCGATTAAGTCAAGGATCTTGCAGTGGGGAGATTGCCCTGGGTTATCCAGTGGGTCCTAAATGCCATCACAAGGGTCCATAGAAGAGGGAGACAAGAAGGTCGAAAGAAGAAGGTGGTGATGTGGTGACAAGAGCAGGGGGTGGACACAGCTGATGTGCTGTGGGGCCTTGAGCCAAGCAATGCGGCCGACCTCTAGAAGTGGGAGCAGCAAGGAACAGTCTCCCCTCCAGCCTCCAGAAGGGACCAGCCCTTCCAGCATCTTCAGCTTAGGACCCCTCACCTCCAGAACTGTAAGATAATAAATTCATGTTGTTTTAAGTCACTACGTTTGTGGTAATTTGTTACAGAAGCAATAGGAAACTCATATAAACAATATTCTCTTTTTTTATATAAGTAATGCTAAATTTCTGTCCAAAATAGCTCTTCTCTTTTATAGTTATAAACACTGCTTTCCCCACACCTTTGCCAATCTTAGATATTTTCAATTATCCTAATTTTTCTCAACAGGAGAGCAAAAAATTTTTCATTTAAAAAAATTGCAAATGGTTTGATTCTAATGAGACTGGGCAACTTTTCAAATATTTAGATTTCTTCCTTTGTCCATTATTTGTTCAGATTCTTTGTCCATTTTCTTATGAGATAATTTCCCTTTTCCGTATTGATTTACAGGGTTTTAAAATAAATTTTTACTATATGTCTTGGTATATATATTGTAAATATTTCTTCCTTTCATTTGACTTTTTAACTTAATATTAACAAGTTATATAAAAAGTAGATTTTATAATCAAATGATTTTGAGAATTCTAGGGTTACAGAATTTAACAGACTTCTTTGCTACAGGACTTTTTAAGGCCTTGATTATGTGATAAGCTTGATACTAAAAGTGATAGAGATAGCACAAGAAAATAAAACAGATTAATCGAATTTATGAATAGTGATATAAGACATCCATATGAAATGCTAGTAATTCAAATCCAGCAATTTATTCAAACAACAGTATGCTACCAACTGATAAGTTTCCCTTATATAATACTACCCTGTAAACATACTCAATCATAGGTCAAAGAAGAAAAGCTCTGTAGTCATTTTGAGAGATGTCAGAATGGTACTTAACACACTTCAACATCCATTCCTATTAAAACTCTTCGTAAAGTAGGAAAAAAAGGATATTTGGATATTTTGCTAACACAAAGCAATCAATCTCAGTCCGAGAGCAAAACATCCTGTCTAATGGTAGAGCATTAGCGGAATTCCCATTAACATAGAAAAAGCACTATTAATGACCCCCTTCGCTGCTATTATAAAACAGTTGTCCTAAACTTTCTAGCCATGCAATAATAAATGAAAAATGGTAACATGTAAATGTTGTAAAGTACCAGACAAATGTATTATTATTCATAGATGTCATAAAAATGTAATAAAACAAATAAAAGGGAAGACTTAAGGGCCCATTACAAAATTTAACAGTTTCCCTAATATCAGCAGTAGCCAGTTAGAAAATATAATATTTTCAAGATAACAGCCAAGACACATGGTACAAATAAACATAAATAAATTTATTGAAACTATGTGAAGAAAACTACACATCTTTGTTGAGTAATATAAAATATAAATAGGCAAATAGATGTACCAAGTTTGTGTAAGGGAAGGTTTAATATTATAAGGATGTCACTATTCCTCAAATAATTTACAAGTTAAGTGTAAGTCTAATTTAATTCCAGTGTGATTTTTGGCTTATTTATTTCTAATGTCACTAAAAGTTCATATCATTTAAACAGCTATTAAAAATTTAACAACCTAAATGCCCAACAATATGGGGTTGGCTAAATAAATTATGGACCATCTAAATGAGAGAAAATTGTACATACTTTATTTAAAATCATGTTTTGCAAAAATAATTCATGACACGAAAAAGTTTAAGATACAGTTTTCAGTGAAAGCCAGGTTTGAAAAAATAGTGTAAACAATGATTGATATATGTATATGTGTGTGTACATATATGTATATGTATATATAAATGAATGATTCTAAGCATAAAAACAAAGGATGATAGCAGATATCATCTGGAAAAGGATTATTCAATTAATTGAAAAGAAAAGAGTTAGCATCCTCATATATATGTGAAGAGCTCTTATAAATCGTGCTGGAATCTGGCATTTGTGCCTGCCCCCGCCTGCATATTTACGCTCTGCCCTTCCCCAACGTGCAATGGCAGTTTCTCTAAGGCTTTCCCAAGTCTCCCTCCCTAGCCAAAGTGGCACCATCATTCCTCAAGAAACCACTATCCCATTAGCCCTGTTTTTTTTTTTTTTTCAGAGCACTTCTCACTATCCAATATATCAAAGGTTGGCCTCTTTTTCTGCCCACCTCTCCCACGTGCATGAGCAAAAGGACTTTGCCTTTCTTATTCACCGCTGTATCCCCATTTGCCAAATGAATGACTGTGCAGACACATTTATTCACTCAGCAGAGACCCCCTGACTGCACTCCATGCCAGGCAGTGTTCTGGGTGCCTGTGGTGCACCCATGAACGAAGATACTGCCTCTATGAAGAGTCTATTCTAGCACAGGGGACGGGTGAGAGACAAGCAGCGTAATGAAAACGTACTTTATACAATACATTAGAGTGTGACAGATGCTGCAGAAAAAAGAAAACCGTAGAGCAGAATCAGGGGGGAGCTCTGGGGCCAGGGCAGCTGGGGAGGGGATTGAGGAGGTGGGAGGTTTCAGTATTAAAGAAGGTGATGGGTGTGGGCCTCCTTGAGAGGGAGAAGTTTTTACTTGGAAAGGAGCGAATTCATCAGGCAGGTACCTGGGAAGAGCAGGCAAGGCCAAGGCATCGGCTAGAACAAGAGACCTAAGGCAGGGAGGGGAGTGTGCCTGATGCCGGCTCATCCAAAACCACATCTGCCTTCTTCTGAGAAATGTCTCCTGCATCCTGTGTTCCTATTAGCAGTGCCACATCACCTGCCCCACGGTGACTGGTGACAGGAGCCCCACCTCACTGAACAAGATCATTTCCCAGGACCTTTTAATTTTGACTTGCGTTGGAGGAAAAAAATCTTCCTCCCTTCTAGTTGCAAAGCAATGGATGTGAGCCTGGAGCTGCGGCACCCCTTCCTCTCATTTGATTGGTCAACACACGTGTTGATGATGCGCACCTACTGTGTGCCAGTCTCTGTTCTAGGCACTGGGGCTGCAGTGGTTAACGAGAGAGATGAGGTCCCTGTTCGCATGAAGGAGAGGAGTATAGTAATTCCTGAAGGAAACAGTGGTAACCTTTTCCGATTGCCCTCCCTTCTATGCAGATCACCAGGTGCTCAGATAGGCAGTGACTAGGAAGAGGAGGTTGGCAGGGAGGGTCTTTCTGTGTGGGAGGACTTCTGAACTGAGATCTGGATGGATGAGAAGGGGTCAGCCAGGCAAATGGCATAGGAAGGAGGGTAGCAGGCAGGGGTCCTGAGGTGGGAAGACGGAAGTGGAAGAGGTGAGTGTGCCCAGAGCTCAGTGAGAGCCTGGGGAAGTGGCCCAGGTAGAGGTCAGAGAGGTTAGCCGAGTGCCTTGCAACATGAAGAAGCTGGTTTGTAAAAAAGAAACTCCTGTACTTGGAGAAGCAGAAACAAGAGAGTCCAGAGAATCCTGCTGACGCAGTTCAAAATGCAGTTCCACTGGTCCTCACGTCCCATCCTCCCCAGATACATGAGCAAGAAAATCCGCCTTTGTACTTCAGCTAGGTTTTCTGTCTCCGAAACCAGAGTTGTGATTAATTTATAGATATATATGAATATTCAAAAAAGCTGGAAGGAATTATATAGAAATATTAACAATGATGTATCTGGGTTATTGAATTCAATTTCATCTTTATACATTTTTATATTTTCTTAATTCAACATGTTGAACATGCTTAACAAACTATTAATATTTTTAAATTGTGGGCTTTTCGTTTCTGATTGTATTTTCACACTTTGTCCTCTTTCGCCCAGGGGAAACCACTAGCACAGGTATGCGAGCACATCTGCCACATCTGTGCTGTCCCTGACAAGGCTGTCATGACCCAAAGTACAAACCATTGCAAGAGTCAATGGAGCAGCTTCCTAGGTGCTTCCATTCGGTGCTGGAAATAATCCCCTTCCTGTTTTGATTTCCAGGCCCAAGAGCACCCCAAATTAATTTGGCACAAGGATCTAATCTTCGAAATTAAGATTTTCCCCCACTTACAAAATCAGCCCCAAAAGCAAGTGCTTTTGAGGTCATATGCTCCTCATGGACGGTCACAACAAACTTTAAATCAACTTTATATGCATTTCTGACAAAATTTCACTTACAGATTTACTGCTCCCGACTTAACAGACGGAAACACCGAGGCCTGGGAAGTTCAAGGGGCTTTCCAGGGTCAGCCCTTTCAGCCATATCTTTCTAGAGCAAGTGAAACTTGGAGCACAGGACAAACCCATGTCTAGGCAGAGGCAGTGACGGCACAGGGTGTGCCTGGCTTTCTGTCTGAATTATTTCTTGGCAGAAAATGCCACTTTGCTATCAGGACAGCCAGGTGCAGTTAGCACAAGCTCATGGAACAAGGCAGTTTAATTAAAGAAAAAAAAGTAGTTGGGTTACAGTGCTATTCTCTTCAATCCAAGATAGAAATTAATTTATAATAACCTTGTCTTTTATTCATGGCATGCTGCATGTTTCAGAGTATGTTGGCATCCTTATATTTTTCAGCTAAATGTGAAAAAATTGTGTGTTTCTGGTGGGCCTCGAGTCAAAGCACTGAGAGAACCTAGCTGAGTCTCGGCTAACCATTCGGGGAAGTCTGAAGCCGCTGGGGAGTCGCTTGGTTCCCTTTTGATGAGTCACGATATTTAAAATTCCGAGGGCTGCCTCAGGCTTCAAAGCGGCCCTTTGAGACTGATCACTCTGAGCCCGGCTCCATTAGAGGCCGAGGACAAAGAGAGGCGTTCGTTTTCCTCTAATGACTTGCCTCTCTCTTCCAGACCAACCTGACCGAGCTGAAGTCTTTTGGTTCCCCGCCGCCGGCCGTCAGCAACGTCAGCGCTGCCGTGATGGCTCTCGTGGCTCCCGGGGGCAAGGTGCCCAAGGACCGCAGCTGGAAGGCCGCCAAGGTCACCATGGCCAAGGTGGATGGCTTCCTGGACTCCCTCATCCACTTTGACAAGGAGAACATTCACGAGAACTGCCTCAAGGCCATCAAGCCGTATCTGCATGACCCCGAGTTCAACCCCGAGTTCGTGGCCACCAAGTCCTACGCAGCCGCCGGCCTCTGCTCTTGGGTCATAAACATTGTGAAGTTCTACGAGGTGTTCTGTGACGTGGAACCCAAGCGCCAAGCACTGAGCAAGGCCACCTCGGACCTCGCTGCCGCCCAGGAGAAGCTGGCGGCTGTTAAAACCAAGATCGCTGTAAGTGACCCCCACCTGAGGCAAACAGCCTCTCCTCCAGGCCCCAGCGCCTCAGCCTCCGGACGCACAGGCTCAGCGGCCATGGCTCACGGGCCCAGGCGCTCCGCAGCATGCGGGATCTTCCCGGAGTGGGGCACGAACCCGTGTCCCCTGCATCGGCAGGCGGACTCTCAACCACTGCGCCACCAGGGAAGCCCCTCAGCCCTGATTTTTAAAGAAAACCAAATTGTTACCCTAAATCTCCTAATTTTTCAGTAGAGGCAACTTTTTTTTAAAAGACATTTATTATCATTATTTTCAGTCACACCGCGCAGCTTGTGGGATCCTAGTTCCCTGACCAAGGATTGAACCCACCTGGGCCCCCAGCAGTAGAAGCACAGAGTCCTAACCACTGGACCGCCAGGGAAGTCCCAGCAGAGGCAACTTTTATAATTTCTTCCTCAAACACTGTATAATCCAAACAAGACAGATCCACTGGACCATGGGTTTACACCTTGGTCCTAAAAGGTTTTTTCCTTTTCCTCTGAGGAAAGAAAAGATGACAGATGGATACATATAATAAATGAACAGTATTATCCATGGAACCAGCTGCTATCTTATTAGCCACAATGAATCTAATATTTTTGGACATCTGATAGTTAAGAACAAAGGGTCAAAAATGGGAGATTCTTTTTTTAAAGTTAATTTTAGTGAAGTATAGTTAATTTACAATGTTGTGTTATTTTCTGCTCTACAGCAAAGTGATTCGGTTATACATATATATACATTCTTTTTCATATTCTCTTCCATTATAGTTTATCACAGGTTATTGAATATAGTTCCCTGTGCTCTACAGTAGGACCTTGTTGTTTATCCATTCTATACATAATAGTTTGCATCTGGTAATCCCAACCTCCCAATCCATCCCTCCCCCATTCCCCTCCCCCTTCATTCCTGTCGCTAGCAAGGTTGTCGTGACCCAAAGTACAAACCTTCATCAAAAAGTACAAACCTTGGGCTTCCCTGGTGGCGCAGTGGTTGAGAGTCCGCCTGCTGATGCAGGGGACGTGGGTTCGTGCCCCGGTCCGGGAAGATCCCACATGCCACGTAGTGGCTGGGCCCGTGAGCCATGGCCGTTGAGCCTGCGTGTCCGGAGCCTGTGCTCCACAATGGGAGAGGCCACAGCAGTGAGAGGCCCGCGTACCGCAAAAAAAAAAACAACCTTCTTCAAGAATAAATGGATCATCTTCCTAGGTGCTTCCATTAGGTGCTGGAAATAATCCCCTTCCTATTTTGATTTCCAGGCCCAAGAGCACCCCAAATTAATTTGGCACAAGGATCTAATCTTTGAAATTAAGATTTTCCCCCACTTACAAAATCAGCCCCCAAAGCAAGTGCTTTTGAGGTCATATGCTCCTCATGGACGGTCACAACAAACTTTACATCAACTTTATATACATTTCTGGCAAAATTTTACTGGCAGATTTACTGCTCCCAACTTACAGACGAAAACACCGAGGCCTGGGAAGTTCAAGTGGCTTTCCAGGCATAGGAAACAAGTCTGTTCTCTATGTCTGTGAATCTGCCTCTGTTTTGTAGGTAATTTCAAAAAATGGGAGATCCTTTTTCCCCTTTGAAATGTAGGTTTTAGCCACCTTTCCCCACCTTGTGCACCATTCTCTTCCATTCTGGCCACTGTCCACCCCCCTCACTCTCAGCGGTGTGGATGTGTGGGCCTGCAGGGCATGTGTGATGCTACCTGCAGTGCTTTATAGAAGCTTGTAAAAGTATGTAGCATATTGTGGTTGGTGGTTGGGGGGGGGGGTCCTTTGGCCATAAATATAAAATTATTAGCCTTTTGTTGATATTTTGATTGTATGTCCCTCACCCAGGATTGTGGGATGGAGGTGATTGTGGATTCACACCTTGAACTTCATCTTTGCCATTAAAATTGGTATCACCAAAGTGAGACGTAGAAATCAGAATCCTGCGGGATGACATAGCAACTGAAAACCCATCAGCAGACCTTCCAATCCATGCTGTGCTATTCACCGATGGGTGACCTTTAGAAAGGCCTTTCCAGAGCCCAAACTTCAGCTTCCTGAAGTAAAATGGACACAATAATAGTCCATTTTGGCTATTCATGATTTTGCCGTGAGGATGAAAGGAGAGAAGGCATGTACAGCACAAGCCCAGAGCCCAGCCCCCAGGGACACAGGGAGCTGCCGCCACCCCCAGGGTTCCGATGACCACTGACCCCTGCTTTCCCTCCACCACCTCCTCCTGCATGTGCCGTCGTGTGCAAGCCCTGGTCATCACTCACTACCATGATCAAGTTCAAGCCAAAACATCCCCTGGACCTTTCATTTCTACACGTGCATTCCAGGCAAATAGGATTCTTACTGCAAGTTTCTCATGATGATAAAAAGGGTTTTACAAGTTGTGAAACGGGAGATTGCAGACGTGCCGCATGCTTCAAGTTTCACGGGTTTATTGATCGATAGACTAAATTCTATGGTTAAAGGCTCTAGTTCAAAGATCCCTGCAGCCAGACTCTCTATGAAGAGATGCTTTGGCAAAGCAGCTAATCTCTCAGTACGTTTGCTTTATAAATCCAGACGTTCATGGACCAGTTTACTGATAATCAACGCTCACAATGGCCCATTTGAAAGAATACCAAGGGCAAAACACTAACAGCCCCTTGACTGCTTTTGGAGGGAAAATACCTTCTGATAATTTTCATATTCTTCAGTCTCTCCGGGAAAAGTGTTGCAAGAACTGCATTTTCAAAGATCTCTTTCTTACTCAAGTTATTTTAACGGGCCTCTCACTGTTGGCGGCCTCTCCCGTTGCGGAGCACAGGCTCTGGACGCGCAGGCTCAGCGGCCATGGCTCATGGGCCCAGCCGCTCTGCGGCATGTGGGATCTTCCCAGACCGGGGCACGAACCCGTGTCCCCTGCATCGGCAGGCGGACTCTCGACCACTGCGCCACCAGGGAAGCCCCTTTTCTGATTGTTGATGCCACTCAGAGCTTGCTACCTAGTGGCTTAAATGTGTTTTATTTGGCCTGCACAATGTGTTTGCCAAAGATGTAATTAATTGCCAATATTTAAAACAAAAAATCTGATTTCTGGCCAGTCTTATAATAATCGGAAGAGTCCTGAATGTCACTAAGTGACCCTGGAGTTAATCAGTGGCTTCTCACTCAAGCAGGGAGTTTTGCTGCATTTAGTCACAGTCACCACCGGTCCCTATTTTTTTTAACATTAGACTCATCTGACTAGTTTACCTCATCTTCCTGGGCTGCTCATCTGAATTTCTGACCCTTGTCTGCGTGCTGTGCTGCATCCCTATTCTTGATGTATCTTCTTCAGGCAGCTGACTTTCTGCTACATGAGGCTTGAAGACATTCATCCCCTGTCTTCTCATCATTACAGCAACTATGTTTTTCTGACGTGACCTTTACTTCTTGTTCAGTCATATGGAGGCCGCTTCCTTGGCGCTCTCAGTGTTCAAGATGAAATTATTACCCTTTCCTTCAGCTCATCCCCTTCCCTCCTCTCTCCAACTTCATTATCATTATTTATCATTACTTTTGCATTCGAATCACCAGCACTGAACATATCTACATTGTGTTCTGTAACCAGAATTAATTGTCCCATGCTCTCTCCACTGACTGATTCAAAAAATCAGTAAATTCTGTTTATATTCTATGAACCTGTCTATATTGTTCATAGAAGATCTCAGTGCTGTTATACTTACTTTCTTACGTACCTTTGCCCCTGGACTTTCTTCTCTCTCTCCCTCTTTCTCTCTCTCTCTTCAATTAGTTCTTTTGGCATAGCCTTATTTTTTAAAACCCTCCAGTCAATCCAGTGTTTTACTGAGTCCCCTTTTGCCCCCAAGACTTTTCTTTCTTGTCCCCACTCAAAGCTCCAAACAGTTTTGGAGAGTAATCACGTTCACTGCTCTCTTGGGTTCGTTCCAATGACTTCTGGACCCCATGGCTTCTTTCTTGATTTCTTCTCTCATTTTGCTATGGCTTGTTCTTAAGTAACTTTTTCAGAAATGTTACATAAGAGGTAAATTTTCTAATGTTCCAGTCTGGACGTATCTTTTTATTTTTAAACTGAATTGACTATTTTGCTGCGTATTAAATTCTGAGGCTAATTTTTTCCCTTAGAACACTGAATGCTTTATCTTTTTGTCTGGTGAGAAGTCTGATGAACAGTCTGGATACACTGTATTTCTGCCTTTCTGGAAGTCTTTCAATTTTTTCTTTATTCTTGGTGTCTGAAACTTTACATTGACGTGCTTAGCTGCCATTCTTTTTTTATTCATTGTGCTTGGCATGCAGAGACTTATTTTCTTCAGTTCCACAAGGTGATATTATATCTCCCTTCTGTTTCCTTTTTAATCTCATTTTCTGGAATGCATATTGGTTGGGTATTGGACCTTCTGACGGGTCATCTATGTTCTCTCATCTTTTTGTCACTTTATGCTTTCTTATTCTATCTAGATTTCCTCAAATTCATCTTTTAATTTATTGAATTTATTATTTTTTACATTAACAATAAAGATTATTTCCACAAGTTTACTTTGTTGCTGTTCTCTTTTCCTTTTATTAGTGTCCTCTTGTTTTATGGATGAAACATCTTGAATCTCCCGGAGAAACTAATTATGAAGGGTTTTATGCTTTGTTGCCGTTTTTTTGACTGAAGTTCTTTCTTTTTCCCAGGTCATTTTTTCCTTCTTGTTTACCTTTAATCTAGGCTTTAATCAAATGTCTTCTTGTCTTTTCATGTTTACAAGAGTAGTGATCGAAAGCAGAGTATAGCTCTGCAGACAAGGGCAGATCTGGCAGACTGGCAGAATTTGTTTTCTAGATTGGATGAGTTATGGTGGATGCATCCTATTGTTGTATTTATTTCTGCTCTACAGCAAAGTGATTCAGTTATATATATATATATATATATATATATATATATATATATATATGTATATACATACTTTTTAATATTCTTTTCCATTATGGTTTATCACAGGATTTTGAATATAGATCCCTATATACAACAGGACCTTGTTTAGCCATTCTGTATGCATTAGTTTGCTGGATGCATCTTAAATGCCAGAACATGGTATCCTTTCTCTGCCACTGTTGACTCTCCTGCTGGTGACACAGGTGCCTGGTGGCATTGCATGGGGATGGAGATGTGGAGTGGAGGATCAAAAGGCTTCCAGTTGACTGTCTTATTTTCAACATCCCCCTGCAGCTCACCTGACATTTCCAAATCCCCAGTGTACGTGAGGCTCTGCAGAGCTGCTCAGCTTCTGCTCTACGTTGCAGTGTCCTCTGCCCTGCTCCAGCCCTTTCCACTGCTCTATCTGTGGTCTTCCATAGATCTATTGGAATCCCTCACCCTCCAGTGGCCCTCAATATTTGCTTGATGTTGTAGGCTTGACTTTTTAAACTGCTTCATATCCATTTAAGAGAAGTCTCGGGAAGAAGAGGAGTAAATGAATGTGGCCAGCCTGCCATTGTCAATTGGATGGCTCATCACCTAGTTCTTAAGCTGTTTGGCTATAAAAACTTGGCCCTTCATTTCTTTCTCTTGTGACTTGGTAATGACTGACAAAGCAGCCTGAAGCCCTGTTATTGCATAGACATGAGACATATCTGGAGGTGTCTGCCACGTGCCCAGGTGTCTTTGTGTATGCAAATATGCATCATGGGGGCAACAAAGACTGTGCACTTGAATTCTAAATTCTTGATAAATTTAGAAAAAATTGAAACCGTGTCGTTTTTAAAAATGTTCCTCTACTTCGGGATAATTGGAGAGAATCGATGAGGTCAAGTGAAGTTGTCTTGCACTCCTGGGACCTTAAAGCAAAGGGAGGGGACTACCCTGGTGGCGCAGTGGTTAAGAATCCGCCTGCCAGTTCAGGAGACACAAGTTCAATCCTGATCCGGGAAGATCCCACATGCTGCGGAGCAACTGAGCCCGTGCACCACAACTACTGAGCCTGCACTCTAGAGCCCTCAAGCCACAACTACTGAAGCCCGTGCACCTAGAGCCCGCACTCCGCAGTGAGAAGCCCGCACACCGCAACAAAGAGTGGCCCCCGCTCACCACAACTAGAGAAAGCCTGTGCGCAGCAACACAGACCCAACGCAGCCTAAATAAATAAATAAATTAATTAATTAAATGAATTTATTTTTTTAATTAAAAAAATAAAAGCAAAGGGCAGACGTAGGTTGCAGACAGCCCAATTCCAACCCACGAACCAGCCGCAGCAGACAGTGTGTGCTCCTCCCAGCACCCCCACCCTGGGATCCTACTGGCCATTTTCAGGCCTTCCCAGGCTTCAGTGAGATTTTGCTTCTAAAAGCAGCACTTGTACTTTTTTGTCAGGCTACTGGAACCCCTTTTCCCCAATACAGGGAGAGACAGAATTTAAGCCTCTCCCTCCTTGTCTGTCACCCGTCCTGGTCCTGGACCAACGACTGAGGTGCTGGATAGAAAAGCTCAGTCCTCTCACTTGCATTGGCACCCTCTGGACTTCCACTGGGATTCACGTGAGGGCCCCCCTAGTTTGCCTTCCTTCCCCTCCCTGCCCACCTTCCCCAGTCCCTTACAGCTCCCCCCAGGAGGCCTTCCTTAGAAATCCCCTACCCGTGAACCCTATCTCTGAAGCACTGGAACTACTGACAGACATTGTGTTCCTTCTTAAACAGCACCTTAATGAAAACCTGGCCAAACTCACGGCCAAGTTTGAGAAAGCAACAGCTGACAAACTCAAATGTCAGCAAGAAGCTGAAGCGACTGCAGGCACCATCTCCCTTGCAAACCGCCTGGTGAGTGTGAACCTCTTCGGCAGGCTTTAATTACACGAGCTGAGCTTGTCAGGTGCCGCAGAGGTGCAAAATATTAATAGATGAGCAGCTGAGTGCCGCTTTGACTAGGGGGCAAATAATAAAATGCTCTGGGCTGCAGGGACTGCCTCCTGTGAAAAGCGTGAATGCCACCCTGGTCTGGTCAAAGGAGATTTCCCACAGGGATGGTCGGGCGACTGGGGCACTGGATGGATCAGGAAGCTTACGAGAGGTGTGACGTGCTTACATACAAGAGCGTCAGCCAGAGGGAACGTTAAAGGACAAAGCTAGCATTCGACAGGCAAACCCTGAAGCTCTTACCTATGGGATATTTGACAATAAGGGTGTGGACAGGATGAGGCACTGAGATAGAAGCAGAAAAGAACAAGACAGGTGGTTGACCCTGAACATTGCTGACCATAACCTTGGTCTCTACAGTAGGATGGTCATTTACACGGCCACTCAGGGCTCTAAGAGCAAGTGTTCCAAGGGCAGGAAGTAGAAAGTCCCACTCTCTTAAGGCCTGGGGCCAAAAGCCAGCTCAACATCCTTCCTCTGCGTTCTACTGGTCAAAGCAGTGACAGATCCAGGGAGAGGGAGCACAGACAGCAGCTCCTGATGAGACGAGTGTCAGGGGATGTGTAGCCTTTTTAATCCCCCATGGTTTATATTTCTCATCATGAATCAGCTAAGAGCCTGCAAAGCAGTGTCCACGGGATGTGATTTCTCTTTATCAAGAGCCTTTTACAGCACCTTCCTCCCCAGTGAAAGGAAGTGGAATCGATCCCTTTTCCCATTTATTCCAGCCCCCATTTATGTATATAACAAAGCCAGGTTTCCTAGTTCAGGGAGAAATTAGTCATAACAGTCACTGACTCGGTCGTGCTCCAGTAACAAGAGGTGAAGCCTCAGGTGTGTCTGTGCCCTTGTTTGTTGAACCTGCTGCTGCAGAGCTCTGGGATGATCGTCTTCACTGAATGGTGTGGTCTAGCGACAGCTCGTCCACTAACGTGCAGGAAGCAGTCAGGACCTCCCCGCTGGCCTGTCTTCCGTTCAGTTCCCTGTTTGGTTTCCAGAATTCTGCGCAGCCTTTCTCTGCCCAGCTGGAGCCTTTTTTGCGTTGGTCCTCATAGGAGGCAGGTGGAGCTCTGCTCTAGGACTCAGGACAGGGCAGCTCTGAAGCCATCCCTGTCCCCACCAACCTGGGGTGGTTGAAGTGTCAGAAGACAGGACACTTCGACTTTCTGGTCTTTATCTGTGTGATCTAAGATGGCGTGGGAATGGTCGGTGGGCAAGTCCCTCAGGTCTCCCAGCTCTGACATCCTAGGATGCCATCTTTCCAGGAAGAAAAAGGGATCAGTCATAGGACAGAAGCCGAGCTTCACCGAACAGCCCACCTCACAGTCCTCTGTAGACAGTGTCTATCCTCTGGGAGAGGGCGCCCCCCAACGTGGGCCCCTCAGAATCGGGCCCTGTTCTGCAGTCTTGGTACTTGGCACACACCCGTATTTCAGTGCATCTGACTCCGTGTCTTAATTACCACGCCGATCTCCCCTCCCACTGTGAATTATTTATAGTGCAATTGATTTTATTTACTTTCACATCTCCAGCATTTGGAGGAGAAGAGAGAGGTACATGATTTTCTGTTACGTTTTGAGGACCAGACACAGTACCAAGTGATGAACACACATGGTCACACTAAATCCTCTTCACGGCTCTTCGAGGTGGGCATATTCATCTCCACACCTGTCAAGGGCAGAGCCTGGAAGGCTGCATTCAGGACCTGTCTCTCCACAGCCCACGTAACACAGAACAGAGAATAGGGGCTCGTTGACTGCAGTGTTCACTGCAGCCGGTACAAACCGCCCCCCCTATTGATCAGAAGGGCCACATAAATGATGTCCTGAGTCTCCTGCTGTGAAGCGTGTGCCATGCATTCTCCGTGGCTGAATCGTGGCTCTGTAGCCTGTGGTATGACGTGTCTTCTCCCCTCTCTGCTCTTTGAAATGATAGGTGGGAGGACTGGCCTCTGAAAACGTGAGGTGGACAGAAGCTGTGCAGAACTTCAAACAACAGGAAAGGAAATTATGTGGAGACGTTTTACTTACTGCGGCTTTCATTTCGTACCTGGGCTTCTTTACAAAGAAATATCGGCGGAGCCTCATGGATGGGACCTGGAGACCCTACCTGAACCAGCTGCAGGTAAGTCCAGCCCGCATCTGTCCTGACGCCACCAGCCTGTGGGGACCAGGGAGCTCATGTGACAGTAATAACACAAACCTCTGAGTCCCAACTTGCGTTCTTCCCCCCACAACCACCTGAGTATCCCCTAGTGACCGCTGAGACCCAGGAAGGAGACCTGTGTGCCCATGTCCTCCCACACTGCCCTGCACTGTCCTCCACTGCCGTCCAGGCCACCTGAGCACGGCACCTCTCCTCTTCCTGGGTCTCCATGGGAACGCCGGTCCACCGCCCCCAGGCTGTCTCCTGACACTCCTCAAAACTATAAAAGCCAAGAGGCCCCAAACGCATCCTGTATCTCCCTCCAGCCTTCTTGCTCTTGTGCCAAACTTCATAGCAGGAGTGGAGGAGCATTCCCCAAATGCTGCACCGCACCTTGTCACCGGGCCCCAAAGGTCCCCCATCTGTGTCTGTGACCCACAGACACCCTTTATGAAAGCAGCTTATCTACTTTGGTCATGTGTACTCAGTTCTCAGTGTGAGTGGGAGGACGTTACTCCCAACTCCTCCCTCTACGCTGACATGATGAAATGGGGAAATGGTAGTT
Organism: Leucopleurus acutus; assembly: GCF_964270905.1. NCBI lineage: Eukaryota > Metazoa > Chordata > Mammalia > Artiodactyla > Delphinidae > Leucopleurus > Leucopleurus acutus. Next base: position 55,217,605 of record NC_139161.1, read on the forward strand.
CTCAGCTGAAGAGGGATCAGGATGTGTTACATCTTGACACTTTCACATCACTCACAGTCCTCAATGAACAAATATTCACTGAGTCTTCAGCCTGCCCTACACGCCACTGGCAGGAGGTACAGAAGACGCTCAAGACCAGGATGTTGGCAGAACAGTCCAGTGGATGAGATGAGAGTCATAAAGAGCAGCTGCCGTGAGAGTCAGCACAGAAAGTTCACCACGTACAGTAAGGGTTGTATTCTAGAATTCATCCGTAGGTGTTTCCTTGGAACACAAAGCCCATACCGTCTAGTGGTGGTTGGCTTAACAGATCAGCTCATAAAATCTCATTCACCTGATGATTTGCTGAACTTACAGCATTGGGAAATAAACAAAAGATAAAGCTGTTATTTATTCTCCTTCGACACTTGTGGAAAAGGAAATTTTTGAAAGGACGATCATTAGCTGAGCGAATGAAGACGAGGAGCCCAGTGGCCGCCCAGCAGGGGTTTTTCTGGCTTTGTTTGTGGCTCTTACGCAATTTTTTTTTTTTTTACATCTTTATTGGACTATAATTGCTTTACAATGGTGTGTTAGTTTCTGCTTTATAACAAAGTGAATCAGTTATTCATATACATATGTTCCCATATCTCCTCCCTCTTGCGTCTCCCTCCAACCCTCCCTATCCCACCCCTCTAGGTGGACACAAAGCACTGAGCTGATCCCCCTGTGCTATGCAGCTGCTTCCCACTAGCTATCTATTTTACATTTGGTAGTGTATATATATCAGTGCCACTCTCTCACTTCATCCCAGATTACCCTTCCCCCTTCCCGTGTCCTCAAGTCCATTCTCTACATCTGCATCTTTATTCCTGTCCTGCCCCTAGGTTCTTCAGAACCTTTTTTTTTTTTTAGATTCCATATGTATTTGTTAGCATACGGTATTTGTTTTTCTCTTTCTGATTTACTTCACTCTTTATGACAGACTCTAGGTCCATTCACCTCACTACAAATAACTCAATTTCGTTTCTTTTCATGGCTGAGTAATGTTCCATTGTATATATGTGCCACATCTTCTTTATCCATTCATCTGTCGATGGACACTTAGGTTGCTTCCATGTCCTGGCTATTGTAAATAAGAGTTACAATGAACATTGTGGTACATGACTCATTTTTTTTAACATCTTTATAGGAGTATAATTGCTTTACAATGGTGTGTTAGTTTCTGCTTTATAACAAAGTGAATCAGCTATGCATATATCCCCATATCTCCTCCCTCTTGTGTCTCCCTCCCGCTCTCCCTATCCCACCCCTCTAGGTGGTCACAAAGCACCGAACTGATCTCCCTATGCTGTGCAGCTGCTTCCCACTAGCTATCGATTTTGGTAGTATATATAAGTCCATGCCACTCTCTCACTTCGTCCCAGCTTACGCTCCACCCTCCCCGTGTCCTCAAATCCAATCTCTACATTTGCGTCTTTTTTCCTGTCCTGCCCCTAGGTTCTTCATACCATTTTTTTTTCCTTTAGATTCCATATATATGTGTTAGCATATGGTATTTGTTTTTCTCTTTCTGACTTACTTCACTCTGTATGATAGACTCTAGGTCCATCCACCTCACTACAAATAACTCAATTTCGTTTCTTTTTATGGCTGAGTAAGATTCCATTGTATATATGTGCCACATCTTCTTTATCCATTCATCTGTCGATGGACACTTAGGTTGCTTCCATGTCCTGGCTATCGTAAATAAGAGCTACAATGAACATTGTGGTACATGACTCTTTTTGAATTATGGTTTTCTCAGGGTATATGCCCAGTAGTGGGATTTCTGGGTCATATGGGAGCTCTATTTTTAGTTTTTTAAGGAACCTCCATACTGTTTTCCATAGTGGCTGTATCAATTTACATTCCCACCAACAGTGCAAGAGGGTCCCCTTTTCTCCACAACCTCTCCAGCATTTACTGTTTGTAGATTTTTTGATGATGGCCATTTTGACTGGTGTGAGGTGATACCTCATTGTAGTTTTGATTTGCATTTCTCTAAATATTAGTAATGTTGAGCATTCTTTCATGTGTTTGCTGGCAATCTGTATATCTTCTTTGGAGAAATGTCTATTTAGATCTTCTGCCCATTTTTGGATTGGGTTGTTTGTTTTTTTGTTATTGAACTGCATGAGCTGCTTGTAAATTTTGGAGATTAATCCTTTGTCAGTTGTTTCATCTGCAAATATTTTCCCCCATTCTGAGGGTTGTGTTTTCCTCTTGTTTATGGTTTCCTTTGCTGTCCAAAAGTTTTTAAGCTTCATTAGGTCCCATTTGTTTATTTTTTATTTCCATTTCTCTAGGAGGTAGGTCAAAAAAGATCTTGCTGTGATGTATGTCATAGAGTGTTCTGCCTATGTTTTCCTCTAAGAGTTTTATAGTGTCTGGCCTTACATTTAGGTCTTTAATCCATTTTGAGTTTATTTTTGTGTATGGTGTTAGGGAGTGTTCTAATTTCGTTCTTTTACATGTAGCTGTCCAGTTTTCCCAGCACCACTTATTGAAGAGGCTGTCTTTTCTCCATTGTATATTCTTGCCTCCTTTGTCAAAGATAAGATGACCATAGGTGCATGGGTTTATCTCTAGGCTTTTTATCCTGTTCCATTGATCTATATTTCTGTTTTTGTGCCACTACCATACTGTCTTGATTACTGTAGCTTTGCAGTATAGTCTGAAGTCAGGGAACCTGATTCCTCCAGCTCCGTTTTTCTTTCTCCAGATTGCTTTGGCTATTCAGGTTCTTTTGTGTTTCCATACAAACTGTGAAATTTTTTGTTCTAGTTCTGTGAAAAATGCCATTGGTAGTTTGATAGGGATTGCATTTAATCTGTAGATTGCTTTGGATAGTATAGTCATTTTCACAATGCTGATTCTTCCAATCCATGAACATGGTATATCTCTCCATCTGTTTGTATCATCTTTAATTTCTTTCATTAGTGTCTTATAGTTTACTGCATACAGGTTTTTTGTCTCCTTAGGTAGGTTTATTCCTAGGTATTTTATTCTTTTTGTTGCAATGGTAAATGGGAGTGTTTCCTTAATTTCTCTTTCAGATTTTTCGTCTTTAGTGTATAGAAATGCAAGAGAGTTCTGTGCATTAATCTTGTATCCTGCTACTTTACCAAATTCATTGATTAGCTCTAGTAGTTTTCTGGTAGCATCTTTAGGATTCTCTATGTATAGTATCATGTCATCTGCAAACAGTGACAGTTTTACTTCTTCTTTTCCAATTTAGATTCCTTTTATTTCTTTTTCTTCTCTGACTGCTGTGGCTAAAACTTCCAAAACTATGTTAAATAATAGTGGTAAGAGTGGGCAACCTTGTCTTGTTCCTGATCTTAGTGGAAATGGTTTCAGTTTTTCACCATTGAAAACAATGTTGGCTGTGGGTTTGTCATATATGGCCTTTATTATGTTGAGGTAAATTCCTTCTATGCCTACTTTCTGGAGAGTTTTTATCATAAATCGGTGTTGAATTTTGTTGAAAGCTTTTTCTGCATCTATTGAGATGATCATATGGTTTTTCTCCTTCAGTTTGTTAATATGGTTTATCACATTGATTGATTTGCATATATTGAAGAATCCTTGCATTCCTGGGATAAACCCCAGTTTATCATGTTGTTTGCTCCTTTTAATGTGCTGTTGGATTCTGTTTACTAGTACTTTGTTGAGGATTTTTGCATCTATGTTCATCAGTGATATTGGCCTGTAGTTTTCTTTCTTTGTGACATCCTTGTCTGGTTTTGGTATCAGGGTGATGGTGGCCTCATAGAATGAGTTTGGGAGTGTTCCTCCCTCTGCTATATTTTGGAAGAGTTTGAGAAGGATAGATGTTAGCTTTTCTCTAAATGTTTGATAGAATTCACCTATGAATCCATCTGGTCCTGGGCTTTTGTTGGAAGATTTTTAATCACAGTTTCAATTTTAGTGCTTGTGATTGGTCTGTTTATATTTTCTATTTCTTCCTGGTTCAGTCTTAGGAGGTTGTGCATTTCTAAGAATTTGTCCATTTCTTCCAGGTTGTCCATTTTATTGGCATATACTTACTTGTAGTAATCTCTCATGATCCTTTGTATTCTGCAGTGTCAGTTGTTACTTCTCCTTTTTCATTTCTAATTCTATTGATTTGAGTCTTCTCTCTTTCTTTCTTGATGAGTCTGGCTAGTGGTTTATCAATTTTGTTTATCTTCTCAAAGAGCCAGCTTTTAGTTTTGTTGATCTTAGCTATTGTTTCCTTCATTTATTTTTGATCTGATCTTTATGATTTCTTTCCTTCTGCTAACTTTGGGGTTTTTTGGTTCTTCCTTCTCTAATTGCTTTAGGTGTAAGGTCAGGTTGTTTATTTGAGATGTTTCTTGTTTCTTGAGGTAGGATTGTATTGCTATAAACTTCCCTCTTAGGACTGCTTTTGCTGCATCCCATAGGTTTTGGGTCATCGTGTTTTCATTGTCATTTGTTTCCAGGTAGTTTTTGATTTCCTCTTTGATTTCTTCAATGACCTCTTGGTTATTTAGTAGCATATTTTTAGCCTCCATGTGTTTGTATTTTTTACAGTATTTTTCCTGTAATTTAATCTAGTCTCATAGCATTGTGGTCAGAAAAGATACTTGATACGATTTCAATTTTCTTAAATATACCGAGGCTTGATTTGTGACCCATCTTAAGATACTTAAGTATTTTTATGCCACAAACCCCTTTGGCAGTCTGGTAACACGTATGGAATCCTTCTCACAGTAATGTTTTTTAGTGTATAAAGTAGAATGCATATGACTACAAAGGAAAACAATTCTATTGAAATACACTTCTGATCCCAGGATAAGAACCTCCAGTGGCTGGTTTCCCTTTTGAGGTTTGCTCGAAGGTATAGCACTGGCCATTCGTACCCTTAGCAGGTGTAATTAAAGGGAAAGGAGATGGTCTGGAGAGGTTTTCCTGAGAAAACTGGGAAGACGAACTGCAGAGAAGAGAAAGTTGGAGAGGTTAAAGGGCATATGTGTGAACCTCAAAAGCATTCTAAGTGAAAGCAGCCAGACACAACAGGTCACGTATTGTATGATTCCATTTATGTGAAACATCCAGAATAGGTAAATCTGTATAGGCAGAAAGCAGATTAGAGGCTCCTGAGAACTGGGGGTAGCAGGGAATAGGGAGTGACTGCTGATAGACTTGGGGCTTCCTTTTGGGGTGAAGAAAATGTTTTGGAACGAGATAGAGCTGATGGTTGCCCATCGTGAACGTACTAAACGCCATTGACTTGTGCACTCTAAAGTGGTTAGGGAATGTGAATTTCACCCCAGTGTTTTAAAAAGTATATGTGTTTCCAATGAAAACACTTACTTGTAGAAGAATTAAATGAGCTGAGAGAGGTCAACGAGAAGAAAAGGAAGGGTTCCCAGGGTGGACAGAGACCAAGGGGAGACATTCCCTGGCCTGGTGGTTTGTTCCTGGGCCTCTCAGTGTGGGGAGAAGTCCTCAAGCAGCCCTTCCAGGGGGTGGGGTTGTCCATGGCAGGGGGAAGGGGAGCGTCTGCAGTCCTTTGCAAGCTGGGCATCAGCAGCAAGTGGTGATGCTGAGAGGAGAGGGTGGTCAGTACGTGCTGGTGTGGGCCTGGTCTGTGAAGCATAGAAATGTAGCAGGAAGTGACCCTGCTAACATGGATGAGGGCGATGGAGGCTGTTGATTAAGATACAAATGATCTATGGTAGACATTTGACTTGGGTGAATGTACTGAAGAACAGAGGATGACACGGGCAGAATCTCTGCTGCTGTTCATCCATCAGGAGAAAAAAGACTATCAGGACGTTAAGAAAGCCTGCTTCCAGGAGTAATGACACAGCCAGGAAAGTGCTCCTCAGGGGGGGTTTGGTCTTTCTTTTAGAGGAGTTCTGTCCTTTGAGTGAGCTGCAGACCCCACCCCCAGCTGAGAGCGCATGCTTCTGTTCTGAGCATGTGTGACCTTTCTTCCCCACCAGGTTCCCATCCCAGTGACCCCCAACCTAGATCCCTTGAGGATGCTGACGGATGATGCCGACGTGGCTGCCTGGCAGAACGAGGGCCTCCCTGCAGACCGTATGTCCACGGAGAATGCCACCATCCTCCTCAGCTGCGAGCGCTGGCCACTCATGGTGGACCCTCAGCTACAAGGCGTTAAATGGATCAAGAACAAGTATGGCAAGGACCTCCAGGTCACCCAGATTGGCCAGAAGGGGTAGGTGGCTGTGCACAGAAGTTCCCACCTTGCCGTTTATGCAGAGGGAAAAAATGTGATGAGCAGGTTTTAAGCCGCTGTGGGTTGTTTCTATCCTCCTGGTTCCTCCAGGAGTTTTCTCCTGTTTTTCCTCTCACTTTAGGAAATGTCTCAGTGAGAGATGCTTGGGTACTGAGTCTCTGCTTTTCTTTCTTTTTCATATTTTTATCTTTATTTTTATTGGAGTACAGTTGGTTTACAGTGTTGTGTTAGTTTCTGCTGTACAGCAAAGTGGATCAGCAAAGTGGATACATATCTCCACTTTTTTTTAGATTCTTTTCCCATATAGGTCATTACAGAGTACTGAGTAGAGTTCCCTGTGCTACACAGTAGGTCCTTATTGCTATCTATTTTATATACAGTAGTGTGTCTATGTCAATCCCAATCTCCCAATTTGTCCCTCCCCCCTTTCCCCCCGGTAACTATAAGTTTATTTTCTACATTTGTGACTCTATTTCTGTTTGGTAAATAAGTTCATTTGTACCATTGTTTTAGATCCCACATATAAACGATATCATATGATATTTGTCTTTCTCTGTCCGACTTGCTTCACTCAGTATAATATGTGCTTTTCTTTCTCATTAGAAATCGTAAGCGTCAGCCTCCCGACCCATTCCTGAGTCCTCCTTCCACCAGCCCAGGTGTTCACCCTCCCATCTCTCCTGGAATACTTCCTGCTTCCCAAGCACCCTATTCCATTGTCAGACAGCTCTGTGTTTTACAGTCTTTCTCACATTTAGTCAAAAACTGCCTCTCTTAGCTCTCTTCTACCCTTTGTTCCTACCTCTGCCCCAGAACCACAGAAAACGTAAAGCGTCTCTCTCCTGAGGAACGATGGGACATTTGCAGTGGGGTGCTTAGCAGCTGAGATAGTTATGGAACCTTCGGAACCGTTTGCACCTGCCATGTGGCTTTATCCGTACATGGTGGGGGAGTTACTGCACACATCAAGGGACATGAACAACAGGGAGAATGTCTGACCAGCACCCACCGCACTTCATGGGCCTCAGCTCTTCTCCCCCCACTGCTTCATTCACTCTGTTATAACTTAGCTTTGTAGTTTCAGTTCTCAATTCTTGTTCTGTGTCTCTAGGAGACATGAGAAAAATAGGATGGGGCAATGAACAGGAGGGAGAGGGCCAGAGATCACTTATTAGGTGGTCGATATGTGTTGGTCTTGGTGTTAGGAGCTTTACCTCAAATGCTTTTTAATCCACACGACCAATGAGGTTAGTGTTATTGGTACCATTTTCTCATTTGAGGAAATAGAGTTTCACACAAGTTAAGTAATTTCCCCAAGAGTACACAGTTTTAAAGGCAATGGATATTTGCACAACCATGTTCAAAGCAGCGTTATTCACAATAGCCAAATGGTAGAAGGTAATCCAAGTGACCATCAACAGATGAATGGATAAACAGAATGTGGTGTATCAATACAATGAAATATTATTCAGCCTTGAAAAGGAAGGAAATTCTGTCCTATGCTACAGCATGGGCGAACCTTGAGATGAGTGTGCCAAGTAAATAAGCCAGTCATAAAAGGACAACTACTGTACAGTTCCACTTACATAAGGTCCCTAGAGTAGTCAAATTCATAGAGACAGAAAGTAGAATGGTGGTCCCAGGGGCTGTAGTAGACAATAGTCTACCACAATTTAAAAATAATTAGTTAAAATTTTTAAAAATTAATGGAGGCAATATTGGAACCGAGGTGGTCTTCACTTCAAAGCCCACGTTTATCCACTCTTAACATACAACCACCAGCGTGAGGCTTGCTGCCCTGGCCACATGTCCCAAACATGCTTGTCCAGGGGTCCAGACCACCCACGGTTGTTTAAATCAAACATGCGATGTTCAGAAAATAGTTAAATCACATGTTGAATACCCGGATGGATCCTTTCTTATAGAGAGGGTAGGTGAGAAATGAATGCTGAGGTAGGACACAACATAGTTTTATCTGTGTCATCAGTCATGGTAATCTAATCCTGGCCTTCCCTTCAAACTTTGATTAAAATATTCCTCTCTAATTGACCAATAACTGCATTTTAGACACAAGTACTTGTTCTTTTTACTCATTCTTATATCCATAGTACTGAAAATAGTTCCTGACATATAGTAATTAATTCTCTGTTCATGTCCCTTGATTACTGTTCTATTGGGTGATTTTCTAGATTTGTTGTGTATTATTTGAATACAAAGATTACATTATAGATTGTATGGGTTAAGACTGTTAAGTGTAATCTCCCTTCATCAGTGAATGGAAAAGTGTTCAAGGGTGTCATTTGCCTTTTAATTTTGTGAGGTCTGACATACTACAACTTTTTTTTTTTGGTCAGATATGTCACATTTCTTCTATAAATCATATTTAGAAAATTCTTTTTTCTGTCCAGAAATTATATAAATATTCATATAGAAGATTTTTTATAGTTTTTTATGGTTTTCTTTTTACACTAAAATCCAATCGCCTGAAATATATTTTCAGGTACTATATAAGTTACAGACGTAATTTTCACTTTTCAAGTGGTTAGCCATTGTTCCAATACCATTTATTAAATTCTCCATCCTTTCTCCAATTAATTAGAGATGACATTTTACTCTATATTAAAATATTTTATTAGCTTTTATTCTTTTCTATTTATACAATACTATACCAGCCTTTAATTATTTCGTTTTATATTTAGTAACATTTATTGTGGCATTTCTCATTACAAAAGTAATATATCATCAGTAAAATAAGAAGGTGAGGGGAGTTACCCAAAGAAATAAATAGGCCCTATAATTCATCATTTTTTCCCAACACTCCCAACTTTTGGTGTATGATATTCTTTAAGACTTCTTTCTACATATCTGTATTGTTGAAATTATAAGAAATATTTTATTATCAGCTAATGTGAGTCCCTCTTCTTATTCTTCATGATCTTTTATTTTTTTAAAAAAAGCATTCTCATTGTTTTCTTTTAGATTAACTTTAAGATTTTTGGTCAAGGTTTATAAAGTTATATTGTTATTTATTGTGTGAATTGGAATCACATTGAACTTATAAATCTATTTAGGGGAAATCAATTTTTTATGTGCTTGTTAAACTCTACATAATATTGAAAAATTAAAAATAGCCTAACTTTTGGTAATTGATTGTTAAATAAATTAAGGTGTATCAATACAGTCTAATACCCAGGCACATAAATATTGTTATAGAAGAATATTTAATGACATGGGAAAATGTTTACATTTTATGCACAAAAACCAGGTTATAGAACAAATGAGCTACATGGATCAAATAAACAAATATAAATGCAGACGTAAATAAAAATATAAATAATATAAAATAAATAGAAATAGTAATAATAAACTTGAAAATATATCCAGACACCTACAGGCAATACCAAAATGTAAATGACACAAGGATGACAGTTAATTTTCCTATTCTTTTTTGCATTTTGTCACTTTTCCCTTTTTATAAGAAATAGTTCAGATCACATAAATATCATTTTAGCTAGAGAAAAATATGCCAGCTGTCTGACGTCATCCCAGATAGCGGTGCCTCCAAGTTTACTGCTGTGCTTCAGGGCCACGGCTGCCTGTTGACTGTCTCCAGTCCACCCCTTGATGCAGGCTTACTCCGCCCACCTGTCTCCTCAGCTACCTTCAAACTGTCGAGCGTGCCCTGGAAGCTGGGGAGGTGGTGCTGATTGAAAACCTAGAGGAGTCCATCGATCCTGTGCTGGGACCCCTGCTTGGGAGAGAAGGCGTTAAGAAAGGACGGTGAGACCCAGCTATACTGCTGGCCCTTCTGAGGGGCTGGTTCACGACCCCTGGCAGAGCTGTGCACAGACCCGCTCCTCCTAGAACTTCCTCTCCTCAGCTCACATCAAGTAGCCCCCCTGAAGCACACCTTTCATTCTGCCAGAAGAGGAACATTTAGCTGCCCTCATGCCCTAGAGGCAGTTCCAGAGGAACTTCCATCAGCCATCTCACTGGCTTGCTGCTCAACGACCCCAGTGCACTAGTCTAGAGCAGCGTTAGAGGGAAGGTGGTGAAAAAGCAGTCTGACTTTGAACCGTGAGCAGTTCATCTAAGCCAGTCGTCTGAGTTCTGAGAGCTCAGTGCTTTGTCAGCTTGATGAACCCCTGTTGCTCTGGGTGCTGGTGGCTGATCAGGGCTCAGCAAGAGTCTGGGAGGAGGAGGAGGAGGAGAAGAGGGGCAGGACAAGGGCCACAGGCACATAGGAGGGGGGGTGAGAATTATCAGAAGGGAGCCTCACCCACTGCCCAGGCCCACCTTTTCAAGTCCTTAGGACGTGCTTATTTACTTAATTAACGATTTTCACCCGTAGAAGTAATGCTCCATCAGCCATGAGACAAAGTAAGCCCTATTGCTAGCCTATAAATCACCTTCGTGAAAACTCTGAGAAGGTTCCCCTTCCTGCAAATGCTTTACTGCCATCTGCTGGAAACGTTCCATAATGCGCTCACGTACACGGACCACAAAGTGAGTGGCTCTTCCTCCAGCTGTGCCCGCAAAATCAGATGTGGTGGCTGTGGGAGAAGGTCTGTCACCCTCCACCCCTGTTCCCTGCCTGAGGGCTCAACCTAGACATGCTCGGGAGGAGTCATCTGAGTATGGCAATACTGTTTGCTGTGATTTTGCAAAAAAAACCCGTCTAGGATTCTGTCCCTGACCAAAGCTCACAGGAAGGCACTCCACCTTCACATGAGCCCTTGTGTTCCAGGTTCGTTAAAATCGGAGACAAAGAGTGTGAGTACAATCCCAAGTTCCGGCTCATCCTTCACACCAAGCTGGCCAATCCTCACTACCAACCCGAGCTGCAGGCTCAGGCCACCCTGATCAACTTCACTGTGACCAGGGACGGCCTGGAGGACCAACTGCTGGCCGCAGTGGTCAGCATGGAGAGGCCAGACCTGGAGAAGCTGAAGGTGCGTCAGGTACCCAGCAAGGAAGGGAGGAAGGAGGTGCCCTGCCACCAGACCTTGCTGTGTGCCCTGCTCTGGGGTAGGTGGGACTGTTCCTCCAGAAGCTGAGCAGCGTGGTTTCACTAGAGCTTGGAGGAGTGCCAGCACCATCCAGCCACCTGGAACACCCTACTGGGAAACAGAGGATAGAGCAGGCTGAAGAACAGGAGGCAGGAGGCAGCTGGGAGAACCCACACTCCTGTCCAAGAGCAGGACTGGCACAGGCTGTACAGGAACATGTTTGGGCCTCTCACCACATGTGCTCCACGTCTGTGTCCAAAACTAAGTGGGGTCCAGTCCTGAAAGGGCAGTAGAAACGGATTCAGCCACTTTAGGGTAGCGTCTTAATCAGCTTGGGCTGCCATCACAAAATACCATAGACTGTGTGGCTTGAGCAGCAGACATTTATTTTCTCACAGTCTGGAAGCTGGAAGTCTGAGTTAGGGGTCCAGTTTCTGGTGAGACCTCTCTTCCTGGCTGGTAGGTGGCCACTGTCTCACCATGTACTCATAGACCTCTTCCTTGTGTGTGCAGAGAGAGCAAGCTCTCTGATGTCTCCGCTTATAAGGGCACTAATCCCACCATGAGGACCCCATCCTCATGACCTCATTTAACCTTAATTACCTCCACCTCCAATACAGTCATATGGGGGAGGGGAGAGTTAGGGCTTCAACATATGAACTTGGTGGGGGGGCACACTTTTGTCCATAGCAAATAGTATCCTTTTCCCCTCTCCTTAGACACAATTAGATTATAAAAGCAGGGGGATATTAGAGTGCCAGGGGGCTAATTTAAATTGGAAAGGTCAGAAAAAGATTCTGTGAGGAGGTGGCATGAGCCTTTGGTTCAGAGCACCCGCAGCAGAGAGCAGAGTGAATTCTGGTTATAAAGCAAGATGGAGGCATGTGTTTTTAAGAAACAGAAGATAGGCCAGGGTGACTGTGGCTGGGGCCTCCAACAAGAAGTGTTCTTTCCATGGATCCAAAGGCAATAATCCCAGGCGGTACAAGAGCAGAGAAAGCGCAGCTGCCTGAGGTTACATGTGCACCCACCCACAGTAAGAGGGTGCCCAGTGCTTTAGGACGTAGAACCTAACAATCAGAAAGGGAGAGGAAGTAAGATCTGCCTGGATACCAAGGCCCCACTCCAGCCTTAAGGAGGGCTCCTGCGATCATCTTGTCGAAACTGTATAAAACCATTTCTAGTTGGTTGGTTTTTTTAAGGTCATCTATAGGAGAGCTCTTCCCTTGGGGGCCAGCAAAGTGGTGATAGACAGGACCTTCCAGAGAAGTAAAACTTGACCCCACCCTCTAACTATTCCCAGAAATAACTTCCATTTAGTGACTAGACCGTGTCCCAGCATTGTGTTAAGCCTTGTACAGCACTCCTACGAGTAGGGCCAGGGTTAACCCAGCTGAGGTTATGACATGTTAAGAGGTAACTCAGCCCAAGGTCACATGACTAGTAACTGGTACAGTTGGGGTTCAGGTCACCTGCTGATTTTGTCTGCTTGTGGTCCCGAGCACTCTGCTATCCTGCTTCCAGTTTGCTAAGGGAAGGGATTCTGGCCCATAACCCTTTATCTATTCAGACCTACCCCGAGAACAGGATGCTCTGGGCTTCTACACCTGACTCTCCCTTATGTGATATTTGCAGTCAGATCTCACAAAGCAGCAGAATGGCTTCAAAATCACCCTCAAAACATTAGAAGACAACCTGCTTTCTCGCCTTTCCTCGGCCTCTGGGAACTTCCTGGGAGAAACGGCCTTGTTGGAGAACCTTGAGATCACCAAGCAGACCGCTGCAGAAGTTGAGAAAAAGGTAAGACCTGGCAGCCTAGGCTGGCGGACAGAGGCCCTCCTCCTGCTCCCTGAGTCCGACTTCTAGGGGAACAAAAGAGTAACAGGTGGCTCTTCCATCTTCCTGAGTGTCTCCTAGAAAGTCAAGCTAGGCAGGATTCCTGAAATGACTACCTCACATCCTGCGTTACGGAGTGCCCCCATCTCCTGGGAAATGCTCTTGACAGCTCTATTCCACAAACGTTTGACGAGTACTTACATCTGCGCAGGGCCTCGTGTTCTGTGCAGGAAATAGTCGCTCAAACTGACTACCTCAGTGAGTCCATGGAATTGCCCTTGAAGCTAAGGAATCACACTGTTGTACAAGTTGGCTGGTTCAGGCATGATTGCACCCCGAGAAAACTCACAGCCTGCCAAAAGCTCGCAAGTCTGATTTTAATGGGAAAACTTCAACGACGTCCAGGGAAACTCAGCTCTCAAAAAAAAAAAAAAAACCGGTATCATCCTGCGAAACTACTTAGCATATAGCTTCCTTCCTTTGTTTCACAACGTTCGGGAGACTTTTATTCCCCCTTGCGGGAATAAAAGTCTGCCCTTCCCCAGCAGACTGCTGACCCTACAGGGGCCCTTTCACATTCTCAGTCCTGCTCTTGGACCAGAAGAGGAAGTAAGTTACTTGTTCTGAGCAGGATAAGCGTGTCTGTAACAGTGCCCAGGAATGATGCACCTTTGAAGGAATACCTTTATTGTCAGTTTATTGGAATTTCTCCAAATATGAGAAATAAGACTTTGTTCGAGGTAGGGACAAGTTAGGAAAAATGAAAAGTAATGATGGGCAGGGCAGACAAACCAGGTCCTACTCACTCTGAGATAACAGACAACTAAGGCTGGAATGAGAGACTAAAAGGAAGAAGGTCCAGCCTCGCCTTGTCTCCTCAGTTGCTGTGTGACCACCAGGTTTTACTGCTGGTTCTCTACAGCCTCCATGTCTCAAGAGAGGGGCATGCAGAGTTTGTAAAACAATTATGGTAGAAGTTCCACTGCCCTGGGCAGGAGAGATGGGGGAACAGAGCCCAACTCACACAGAGGGAGAAGGTCAGAGATGGAATGGACCTCCTCTCTTTCTTTATCCTTTTCTTTAAAGTCAGTGGACAATTATTGAGCACCTGCTGTGTGCCAGGCTTTTTGTATGCAGCCTTTTATTCTTTTGTTGTTTCTTTTCTTTTTGTCTTTTTTCTCTTTCTCATTCATTCATCCAATGAACACTTGGTTGGAAGCTGTTATAGTCCAAATTCCATGGCAGAAGGTGGGGGTACCACAAGGAAGCCAAGAATCCCAGGTTTCCAGGACCTGGTCCTCTAAGGGAGAAGGACAGGCAATTACAAAACTGTGATGAGGGCTGTGGGAGAGGAAGCATGGAGAGTCATGAACACACAGAGGAAGAGCACTCAACCCATGTTGGGTTAGCGGTAGAAGGATGTTTCCCTTTAGTATGAGTGGAACATTGAGAGATTGTAGAGGGGATGGAAGTAGTCGCTGGAGATGAGGCATGAAAGGGAGGCTGGCTCCATCACAAAGGACTTTGTAGACCATGCTAAGAAGTGTGGGCTGTAGATAGGAGTTAGGGTTCCTAAAAGAGGTGGGTTTTTTTCCCTCTTTAGACAAGAGAGTAACATGATCAGATCTGTGCTTTAGGAAGATCACTCCAGCTCCAATCCAGAGGAGAGCTTGGGGAAGCAGGAGGCAGAGAAAGCAGGAGGAGGTACAGTAATTCAGATTAGAAGTGATGGCATTCTGAAGTAGGGCTGGCAGTGATGGTACAAAGAAGTGGGCAAATTCAAGAGCTATGGGCAACTTCAAGGAGATAGAATTGGAAAACTTGTTAACTGATTGGATATGATTATATATGGATAAAAGTATTGTCGAGGAAATGTCTCAGTTCCAGGAATAAACATCTAAATAGGTATTGGTGCCAACACCTGAGAGAAGAGAGCATAAGTGGATTTGGGGGTGAGAAGAAATGATGATTTTAGTTTATGTCATGTTGAGTTTGAAATGCCTCTGGGCCATGCACATGAGAACATCCTGTGGGTTTGGGGATATATGATCTTGGCTGGTGATAGAGTGCTGAGACTTTTTAGTGAGTAGTTGATTGTTGAAACTTTAGGAGTGGATGAAGTCTCCTGGGAGGTGTGTGTGCAGTGATAAGACTGGGAATAGAGCACTGAAGTATATTAATACATTTCAGGACAAGTACAGAAGATGGAAAGCATGGGATAGAGCGGAGGTGGGAGGAAAAGCAGGTAAATAAGGCATTATGAAAGAAAGCATTTCAGGAAGGGATGTCAGTGGTGTCAAATGACGCTGAGAACGCAAATAAGATACAGCTGAGATGTATCCACTGAATTTTGCAAAAAGGAGTTATCAATAATCTTGAGGAGAATGGTTTCCATGAAGTAGCAGAAGCAGAAGCCAGACTGCCTTAGAATGAGAGTAAATGGGAGTTGAGAAAGGGGAAGTGAGTATAGACAACTCTTTAAAGAAGCCAGACTATAAAATGGTAGAAAGAGAAAGGATTGTAACTTAAGGAGGGCATAGCATCCTTGGAGGATTTTTCTCCAAGATGGCAGAGACTGAGCTTACTAAGATCCTAGCTGGACATTGGAGGATGCATGGATTGTAAAAGAAAAGGAGGCATTGAGAAGAAGAGTTGAATGTACAGAAATGAGAAGTAGTGATCAGTACAATGGGGTACATAAGAAATCAGGGGAAATGTAATTCAAGTCACTGATGAAGAGCTTATCTTTAGAAATATGGAGAGTTAATTCCAATATAATGGGGGAGAGGGGGCAAACATGAATCTACAAATGGTCCATAAGTCAATGTGAGCAATGGGGTCAGGGGGGTCAGAAAATTAAGGGAGTGGGAGGGAAGGCAGAATTAAGGAAACCCCTTCCTAATGGTCCCTATACAATACATCTGTGAAAGCATGAGTCATAGTCATGGTCATCTGCTTAGAATGAGGGGATGGTGGTGACGTAGGGTGCTTGGGGAAAGGAGTGAAGGTTTACAATAGTTGTTGTGGGAGACGAGAATGAAAGTTGACTAAGGACACAGATTAATGCACAGCATTAAGGACCCAGGTGAGCATGGACAGTATGAATCTGTGGTAACACAATCTGAGCAATTATGTGATTTTTATTCCATTCCATTCCATCCTGAGAATCTTTGTCTTTTAACTACTGAATTTGACCAATTTACATTTACTAACATTACTGATGTAGTTGGATTTCTTTCTACTATCTCAATTTGTACTTTCTTTTAACCATGCTTTTTGTTTATTTTTTCTCCTTTCTTGATTTTTCTTTATCGTCCTCTTTAATCCTTTGCTGATTTTAAAGTTGTTTACTCTATTTTATTAATTAACCTTGTTTCATTTATATATGAGAAATATATTTCATTTTATATGTGACTTAACAATATATGTATTGACTTAACAAAGTCTAAAATTAAGCACTATATCTAGCCTCTTCCAAAACAATATTAGGACGTTAGAATACTTGGTCATTTTTTCCATCTTCTGCTACTGTTTTATAACACTTGAGTTCCACCTTGCTTTTATCTACTACTTCCAAACTGATCTTTTTTTTATAGTCTTTGTTATTTTTTTATAATATATTTTTTTGGGCCACACCACATGGCATGTGGGATCTTAGTTCCCTGACCAGGGATCCAACCTGTGCCCCCTGTAGTGGAAGCATGGAGTCTTAACCCTGGACCACGAGGGAAGTCCCCAGCAGGCTTTGTTATTTAGATTGACCGTATATTTAAGGAATTCTTGCATCTCATTTATTCCTTTTGGATTCAGTTTTCTTCTGATTGAAACAAATAATTACTTCTTCAGCAGCCTGTGGATAGTAAGCTGTCTTTGACATTGACTGCTTCTTCAAAGTAAAATCTCTGGTCTTTAATCAATTTTGGAAAATTCTTAACTATTATAGCTCAAATATTGCCTCTCTCTCTCTATTCTGTACTCATTTCTGTTAAACGTATTTCTTTTTCTTTTTTTTTTAGATGTATTTTAAATCTTTTCATTTTATCTGCCAAGTCTCAACCTCTTTTACATATTTTCCATCTTTATTTCTCTCTGAGCTGCTTGTGTAACAATTTCCTCAGAATTTATCTTTTAGTTTGCTTATTCTCTTTCAACTCAAGTCCATTATTTAACCAGTCACTGAGTTTTCCATTTTAATAACTGTATTCTTGTTTTTAGAAGTTCTAGTTAGTTCTTTTTCAGATAATGTCTGTTCTGTTTTTTATAATGTCCTGATTTTATGCTTTCTTTTATCTCTACTGCTTTTAAACACAATTAGCTAATGGTAGGTAGTTCAATCATCTTCAGCTCTTGGGATGCTAATCTTTCTGGGATTTTTTTTGGGGGGGAGGTAGGGGGTCTTCTAATTGTCCCCTTTGGTAACACTTCCTCCTGAAGTTTGTAATTGTTTATTGAGAGCTCATCTTCAGTAGTGATCATTGTTTTTTGCTGCAGGACTCTCATGAATTATCAATAGTTTCACTCTATGCTGGAGCATGACAGGTCATACTGAGGTTGTATTTAATAGCATGTTCTTACAGAATCCCTGTCTGATGTTTAGGTCTCTTTTCTCATTTTGACCTCCGATAAATTTTCTGAAAATAGACCTCCATTGAAAGAGATCTTCTTTGTGAATTTACATATTAACTCATAAAAATTAAGAAAACAGAAAATTAGAGTATGCTGCTTTTACTGGATTCCATTGCCTAGAATTCTGGCTTATTTTTCAAGTTGTGTGTGTGTGTGTGTGTTTGTGTGTATCTCCCACATGTCCCCACTGGAGGGGCTGACACTTTCACCTTGTGAAGGACTAGGAGTGTGTCATCTCTTCCTCACTCAAGCTCAGTTAAGGAAAACCATGGCAGCTTTCTACCCTCTAGCTGCTCCCCCCATCCCGGTCCACCCACCGCACACACAGACACAATGTGCTTACACAGAGAGGCCACGCTGATTCTCAGGTAGCCCTGGTTGGTTTGAACAATGGACCACTATTGATTTTTCTAACAGGTGCAGGAGGCCAAGGTGACGGAGGTGAACATCAACGAGGCCCGGGAACACTATCGGCCGGCAGCTGCCCGAGCCTCTCTGCTCTACTTCATCATGAATGACCTCAGCAGGATCCACCCGATGTACCGGTTTTCTCTCAAGGTGACTTACACCTGGAATTTTCTGAATAGTCATAATTCAGCAGTGTAATACCGCCAGTGCAGCTCTCCATGAGGGTTTATCTATGTGTTTCATTAGCTGTGGCAGCTGTTTAAGATCAAATCCAGGAGAGCAGCTACATTGCCTTACAGTCCTCGTCTCTTTAATTGGGTCTTTCATGACTCATTGGTTATTTGGCTAGAACAGCAGGAGAGACCACAGCAGGTCTTGGCCTCACTCACTAAGTGCATGTATTACAGCAGGAACTATGCTTACTGAAAGTGTGGAAGAGGATACCAAGAAACGTGAGAAGTGACCCCTGCCCCAAAGAGCTTAAAATCTAATCGGGATGATCAAATGTGCATGTCATTTTTATCAGCTAAAACCAAAGCAGGCCATGATAATAGTCCAACTTTAAATTACTTTCCTTATTACCCTAATATCCTCAAAGCTACTGCTTTATGGTTGCTGAGATATTTCTAAAACCAAAGACATTAGCAAATTGTAAGTGCTGACTAAGCTTATCTTACTCATGAAAAAATAAAGACCTATAAATTTTAAGCACATCTCTGAAAGTGTATCTTTCTCCCCTAAGGCATTCACCAAAAGACCACAATTGAAGAGGCCTTAGGGGGTGGTGGAGCATTTCTGAACAACTTCTCTGGTTTAACCCAACAAACAGAGAGGACACACACACACACACATTCAGAGCACACACCTCATTCTGTGAAGCTCAGCTGCCATATGGAGGCCAGGGTGTGGGGATGAGGTGAGGGCCTCCACTACCTGGAACTCATTCAGCTGGAGATGGCATTCCATCCTGTCCCAATCCCCTTCCCTCAACTCAGAGTCTCTGCAGATTAAGTGAACTGTGTTTGTAATATATTATGTTTATAAACGAAATCCAATACTTGGCATTATATTCAGGTCAAAGCCCCATATGAAAGAACTATAAAAGATTTTAAAACAGTATAAAAGTTAGCATGATAAGCCTAATAACTACGGGATCACTTCCATAGTTCTGAGAGTAGTTGAAATCTACCTCAGTGACTCTTTCTGACAAAAGGAGATTAGATGAGGCACATGAAAATATGTGTTCAAAACAAACAAAACAAAACAAACAAAAAAACCCAAAAAGGCTGGAAATCTGCATAGCCAAAAATTGAAAAGACCCAATTATATCTTAATTTTTATTTTCTTTAATGATTCATTCTATTCATATCACATTCAAAATGCAGCATTCCTAATATTAATTTTTTATAAATAGTCTATATCTAAGTTTAAAACAATGGAAAATTGATTCATATGATTTTTATTTCATATTATACCCATAATGTATAGTTCAGAAGATGTAACCAAAGCAGGCTCTGCTCCCACCATTGCAACAAGGGTCCATAAGAAAAAAGCACGTGTAAGTGGACTCACCAAACGATGCAGAATTACTAGAAAGAAAAACAAGGAACACCTGATGTTCTGATCATTACCAAAAGGAAAAGTAATTAATTGAAAATATTCTGCGTGCCTATTATGTACAAGGGTCTCTTCTAGACAGCAAAGTTGTACATGATATTGAATGTACCATCGGGAATTTTATAATCTAGATGCAGGGATCCCCACCCCCCTGGTCCGCGGCCTGTTAGGAACCAGGCCACACAGCAGGCGGTGAGCGGCAGGCAAGCAAGCAAAGCTTCATCTGCCGCTCCCCATCGCTCGCATTACCTCCTGAACCACACCCCCCACCCCACCACCCCCCATCTGGGGAAAATCTGTCTTCCACGAAACTGGTGCCAAAAATGTTGGGGATGGCTGACCTAGAGGATAGAATCATCCATCCTAACTGGTTATCCTTGACTGTGTTTACTTTCCAACAAAACTTATTGGATTTAATTTAATTATTTTGGCCACTGGACATTTATTTTTCACTGACTTAAACTGTCGGCTCTTCTCTATATGCCCCATAGCTTTGCCCACTTTGTGACAACGTAATAATTTATATGAGCCAATTAAGACGAGCTTAGCAAACTAAGACAAGAGTTTTCTTGTTGTCACTGTACCTTCTTGGCAGATTATGCTGGGAAAACATTTCTGTGGCTGGCAAATCGTAATACTCATCACAGGTAGTACTACTATCTACGTACACAGGGCTGTGTAAATTACCAGTGTCCTACCTCCTGTCCCCAGGCCTTCAACATCGTCTTCCAGAAGGCTGTGGAGAAGGCTGCTCCCGACGAGATCCTCAAGGAACGGGTGGCCAATCTAATAGACAGCATCACCTTCTCTATGTACCAGTACACCACCCGTGGGCTCTTTGAGTGTGATAAGCTGACCTACCTTTCCCAGCTCACCTTTCAGGTAAAAGTGGATTGAAGAAATTTCCAGAAAACAGGTCACTGTATATGCCCAACCAGCAGGTGTAAAGAAACTTTCTTCTCTTAACATCAGTTTCCATTGTCTGTGAAGACTTTTGCGCTCTAAGCAGAGGCATCAGATAAGAAGGTCCAATACGGTGCACACATGCTGCCCCCACCATTGTCCCACTCATGGCAGATGTGCTTAATCAACCATTTTACTTTTTCTTGGTGATCCTGGATGATCTAAGATCCTCCTCAACAGAGCCCTCCAGCAGCCACTACCAATCAATCCCAACTAGCACTGAGGATGAAACTGAATGGCCCTACTAATAACTAGATACTTTTTGAGATGCAGTAAGTACTTCGTTAGAGTATCCCTAATTATTTATTTACCTTTAAGGTTGCAAGTTTAATGTCCAAACCTTCCCCCAGAATAAGAAATTGCAAATGTCCTTCTATAGCCATAGCAGCCTTGGCCTTAGAAAACTCCTTAAGAATGCTGGTTCTCAAGGGGTTGAGAGCATCAGGGCTTCCAGTGTTAATAAGAAACCCTTGCCTTCTGCTTATTCTCAACATCAGAAAACCATGGAAATTTATTCCCTTGCATCTGTCTAATCATTTAGGATTGGGATTTTTTTTTTCATATATAAATTAGAAGCACAGACACAGATTATCCTGTAGGTCTCTTCCAATTCTAAAAGTGAGATATTCCATAATCACTCCTGCGCTGACTCTGTTTGCACGTTCCGAAGCCTAAATTCACGGGGGAATGTTAGTGTGACTTATCCCTCTCACCCTCTGTGTTCCCCTCTCCAGCCCAGATGACAGCTTGGCCATCACAGAAGGAACTTGAGCCCCAGCACAGACACATTTCCCTCCTGCCACTCATTTACCCCAAACCCTAAGGAGCTTCCACCCCCAGCTCTCACTCCACTCCCCTCATAAATATTTCAACCTCGTTTTACAAGGGCTTCTTCACCTCACCTGCTATTTCTAGCCTGTTTTCTCCTTAAAAGACTTTTCCTCAAACTAACCAAATTATTTTTTCTTCGTGAGTATTCCCATCTGTAAGTTTTCAGCGGAGAATGCCATCTGAAAGGGGCAGAACAATTTCCTGAGCGCCTCTCAGCGTGAATTTTTAGTTCTAACCCAGCCGAGTGCTTTGCACCACCTGCCCAACGCACCGCACTGATTCCCGCCCAAGCCTCTGCACTTTCCACTGCCCCCGCCCCATGGAAATCTTGTCTAAATCTTCCCATCGCTTAGCATCTCTAAAACCCAATTCAGGACCACTTAGAGAAAGTTGAGCCAAATTCATCCCCCGCCCCTGCCTGCTGGCCACTCCCCCGTTCTGGAACACCGTTAGCAGTGTTGATTCACATGTGCACTTCTATTTCGCATGTGTTCATCCGTTACTTTGACAGCCTCCTCAAATCATGTCATTTGCATGTGTCATCTTCTCTGTGAGATTGTAGGAAGGTACTTCATGGCATTTATGATGGATCCATGAAGTCCTTGCTTGACAAGACACAGTTATTCACTGTGTGCATTTAACTCATGCTGATATTTGGGGTGAAGTCAGTTGCACCCAGAGGTGATTTGCACAGATATACACTTTCTCCCACTTCATCCTCTTTCAACAACCAAAATTGACGGGCAGGCTCTAGCGTTAGAAGTGGCACTAGTTACACTGAGTGACAACCCCAGAGATCTCTGGGACCCGTGACTGCCGCCAGCTAAAGAACTGCAGCACTGTCCTCCCACATTGCAGATTCTCCTCCTGAACCAGGAAGTCAGTGCAGCAGAGTTGGACTTCCTGCTTCGATCTCCAGTGCAGACAGACGTCACCAGTCCCGTGGAGTTCCTCTCCCATCAGGCCTGGGGTGGCATCAAGGTCAGTACCAGCCCCTAGGGAGAAAGTCACGTTCTCCTCTCCTGGAGTGTTTTCCTGACATTTGTCCCCAGGAAACCAGCAGGGGTGTGTTTGGGGGCTCACCATGAGCTGTGTTAAACATTGGTGCGTCCGTCCCTTTGTCTGCACCCCATGGCAGCACTCCCCCTTCCCAGGCCTACGGCGAAGGCTTTGCAGAGCAGGAGCAGGTGCGTGTACTTGTGCGTGGGCTTTGCCTCCAGGATGTTAGGGAACAGAAGGACCCTGTGAGTGTTTCTGACTCAGCGGAGCTGCCTTCCACCTGCCAGCGCTCAGGGCCGGAATGCAGGCTCCTCTGTGAGGCCAGGGCTGGGGTGGAGATGCTGCGCAAGCATTTCCATGGAGTGGACAGGTGCCAGGCCTCTGCCAGCCGTCCATCTCCCCGTGGGTCCTGACGGCCTCAAAGCAAGGAACGCGTTCCAGCCTGGGGTTCTCAGTGGTTAATAATAGCTCACATTTATTGAGCACCTTAAAAATTCACTACCTTATTTTATTCTCATGTCCACCTGGGCAATAGGTATTACTTTTTCCCACTTAACATGTAAGAGAAGTGAGATCATTCATCTTATAAGTAACAGATCCAGGAATCGAGTTCTGGTCTGTCTGATGGCAAAGTCCATCTTCCTTCCATGTTATCTAGCTTAGTTTCATTGGGATTCTACGAACATCAAAAAGATCACAAGCTATGAGCTCCTTTCAGGAGGGACCACGCCTGCATTCACAGGGCTGAGCAGTAAGCGTGGACCGGGTGACCACCAGCCCCAGAGTCTAGACGCACTCTCCAGGTGGAAGGAGGTCCAGTCCCCACCTGCAGGAGCCCCACGGCAGGTGCTGTTGCCGTGTGAAGATGGCACCTGCACAAAGTGAATCCTATTTATAACCTTCCATGTCTGCTGGCTTTCCTACATGTTCTGTAGCACAAGGAAGTCTGAGTCTGAAGTAATATGATTGTCTCTCTTTTTCTAAAATTTTTTGAGACAATGATTCACGTGCAATTATAATAAATAACAGAGATTCTTTGTACCCCATTCCCCACAGTGGTCACATCTAGCTTTCCTGTAGCACAATATCACATCCAGGAAGCTGACATTGATACAATCCACTACTCTATTCTGATTACACCTGTTTTTCATGCACGTGTGTGTGTGTGTTTAGTTTTATCACACACATTTATCGTGTAATCACCACCACAGTCAAGACCCAGAAAACTCCGTCTGGTGTGTATGTCACCCTGTTCTAGAAACAACAACCTCCTCCCTCCCCCAATTCCTAATGCCTGGCAACCGCTAATCTGTACTCCATTTGTATAATTTTGTCGTTTCAAGGATGTTATATAAATGGAATTATACAGTATGTAACCTTTGGGGACTGGCTTGATCACTCAGCGTAACTCCCTTGAGATCCATCCAAGTTGATTTACTTTATAACAAAACCCCAGCACTTAATCATTTATGTACGTGCTGCCCTCTTCAAAGGAGTCATCTTGGGAAATGCTGCCATTGCCCAAAATGTTTTTCTAACTTTTTTTCAGAGTCTGTAGCTCTTCTTTTAATCATCTTTAGGGCTATGTCTAAATCAAGAGTCATCAAACTTTTTCTGCACAGGGTCACATAGCAAATATCTAGGCTTTGAGGGCCACACTCTGTCACAACTATTCAACTCTGCCAAAGTCACACACCATAGGTAAGCAAATGGAAATGGCTGAGTTCCAATAAAACTTTATTTACAAACACAGATGGTGGGCCAGATTGTCCCTGCAGGCCACAGTTTTCTGATCCCTGATCTAAATAATAGAGGTGTGATTTTTTATATATTAGCTCCGTTTGTCATTCTGAACCCAGTCTGGCAAATGAGAAGGAGAATAATATGTTGGGAAAGAAACAAAGGGGAACTCCATTCACAACAGCAACCAAAAATCACAAAGTTATAAAATGCCTAAGAATAATTATAGTAAGTGCAGAGCATATGTGTGGAAAACCATCAGCTTTTCTAGGCTACATAAGATAAGATATGAATGAATAGATGCAATCTAGAGTAGCACTGTCCAAAAGAAATATATTGCACGTCACATTTAAATTTTTCTAGTAGCCACATTAAAAATGCAAAATGAAAAAAATGTAAAATGAAATTGATGAAAGTAATTTTAATAATATATTTTCCTTAACCCAATACAGCAAAAATATTATCATTTTAATATGTAACTGTCACAAAAGTTATAAGTGAGATATTTTATATTTTTGTAAAAGTCTGAATTCTGGTGTGTATTTTTTGCACTTATAACACGTATCAATTCAGATACTAAATCTTCATCAGAAATACTTGATTTGAATTTAGATTTTATAAAATTTAGAGTTAAAACATTTGATTCATATACCCAAGTTGTTTCAAACATACTTCAAAGTTCTCCAATTACTAAAGCAATTTCCAGTTTCTAAACTTAAATTTTAAAATAATTAAAATTAACAAATAAAGAATAAATGTGTTAAAATTTGTAAAAAAGTAAACAAAAAGCTAAATAAATAATATGAAGGAAAAATCAACTATACCAAAAAAAGAATAAATGTGTTAAATTTTTTAAAAAACATAAATAAATAAAATGCAAATAAAAATCCTGTTCTTCAGTCATACTGGCCACATTTCATTTGCTCAATACTCACATGTGGCCAATGGCCACCTGCTGGGAAGTATGGCCCCAGAGCTTGAGAATAATGACTCAGAGTCTGATGCTCGTATGGAAAATAAATTCTGGGAAGCAGTTCTAAATGAGCCCATTTGTAGAACTGGAGCAATGGTGGAGATGGACCAGTTAACCCAGGCTCTGGAGTCAGACATTCCTGGGTTCAGGTTCAAGTTTGAGTGTGTGTGGCCTCTGACAGGTTATCTCTGTTTCCTTATCTGTTATGCCAGACACATAAATGTTCAGTAAATGGAAACCGATTATGGTTGTGGTTATGGCTGTTGTATTTATTTCCTACAATGGCCATAACAAAGTGCCACAGGCTGGGTGGCTTAAAAACACAGCATTTATTCCGCCAGAGTTCTGGAGGCTAGAAGTCTGAAATTAAGGTGTTGGCAGGTCATGCTCTCTCCAGATCCTCAGGGAGAAGACCCTTTCTTGCCTCTTCCAGCTTCTGGAAGCCCCAGGCACTCCTGGTTTGTGGCAGGACCACTCAGATCTCTGCCTCCGTCTCCACGGTCCCTACATGGCCGTCTTCCCTCTGTGTCTCTGCGTCTCTTCTCTTCTTGTAAGAGCATCAGTCACAATGGATCAGAGCCCACCCTCCTGACCTCATCTTAACAGAATCACACCTGCAAAGAGCCTATTTATTCCCAAATAAGGTCACATTCAGAAATCTGGGAGGCTAGTTCTTCAACATATCTTTCTGGGGCATACAATTCACCTTATCACAGTTATGGTTATTAATTACCCAGCTATAAGGTGTATATATGCTGCGGTTGACATGGGCTGTGCCTGATAGAATTTGTCCATCGAAGGAAAACCTTTGAGGAATGGTGAGTTGCCAAGTTGGGCTCAGTCCAGTTGCCTTTTCTCTCTGTTATCCCACAAAGCCATCTGCAGCAAAAGTCATAAAGAATAAGTGATTCAAAAGCACTCTTCACTGCTTTCATTTTCCGTAGCTCAACTCCGAAAGCGACTTGGTGCAATTTGGTTCCATCCCCCTTTGGTTTGCTTTGCTGTTTGGTTTTGTTTTGCGGTCTAAGCTCATCTGGCTGTTCAAAGGTTTCTGCAAATGAGTGAAGCTTTATCTTTCTCTCTGAGTTTTGTTACCGGAGCAGCCATGTCCAGCCCCATCCATCTCCAGCCCAGTGCAGGACGTGGGCAGGTGAAACACAATGCAGCGTGCGCCCTCTGACGAATGCTCTTTTTAAGTGTTCAGTTGGCTTTTAGCCTAAAGAAACAAAGGAAGTATAATTGAACAGGACATGATAAAACAAATTTTTTAAAACACCCTGTCTGATGAGGAAGATTGATTGCCCTGTTTCCCCAGAAGATCTAATAAGCAGGTGATGAATGAAATCTTTGTGATCAAATCCTGCTTTTATTAGTACCCTCTGTAAGTATTTTTAAAGTCTCATCAAATGTTAAACTTTTAGGTAATGGGCATGTTCTTTTCTTTTTTTTTTTTACTTAAAAAATTTTTATTGGAGTATAATTGATTTACAATATTATGTTAGTTTCTGCTGCACAGCAAAATGAATCAGTTATACATATACATATATCCACTCATTTTTAGATTCTTTTTCCATATAGGTCATTACAGAGTATGGAGAAGAGTTCCCTGTGCTATACAGTAGGTCCTTATTAGTTATCTATTTTATATAGAGTGGTGTGTTATCTGTCAATCCCAATCTCCCTATTTATCCCTCCCCCCCATTCCCCCTGGTAACCGTAAGTTTGTTTTCTATATCTGTGACTCTATTTCTGTTTTGTAAATAAGTTCAGAGGTCCAAGGGATCTTAGAAGCAAGACATACAATGCCATTACCTTGCTGATCACTTTTGGTCAGTCAGCATGTTCTCTTCTTCATTAAAGAATCTCATCTGTGGTACCGGGCATTGTTAGCCTTTGAAAAGGCCCCTGGCTACCTCTCTGAATGCCAATTTAGCACAGTTGTACTTTGCTACCCAGTCCAATGTAATTAGGTTAATTAGTCATTTCCATTTAGCTTATTAGAACGTTAGAAATCCCTTTTCCTCATTTGGAAGATTAAACATTGCAACTGTGTTCAACCCAGAGCTTCAAGAAAGCGTGTTTCAGACCCAGCCACGGTAGCTGGGAGCCCTGATCACCGTGTAATTTCCTCAGTTTTGTGGTGACACCAGGGGTGGGTAATGGGACTGCAGGAGGGTTAATGGTGATGCAAGCTGGGAAGAGGGGTGAAGTGGCAGCCTGAAAGAAGAGGAAAGTTTGGTCCTCGGCACAGAGGGAAATAATTACCGCAGCTGCAGCTTTTCTCAGCCTGTCAAGGGCCCTCCCACTGGCCGACCAGATGTCAAACTTTATTAATGGAGCGCTTCCTAAGCACCAGGCTAGGCCTGAGGCATACAGAGACGGCTCAGAAAGCTCTTGCCCGCAGGGAACCCACAATCTTGTGGGAGTCCCAGACAAGGAAACCAGCAATTGCAATTCAGTAACTGTAGGAGCCCAAAAAAGCACAAAGAGGGGCTTTATAGTCTTCAAAGCACTTGTATCTACATTAGAGTATGAGCTGTGCAGACAACGGTTACTTGGCCTCGTTTTCCAAATGAAAAGTCAAAGTCCACAAAGGTTTAAAAACAGGCTCCGCGTCATAAGAGGCTCATAAGAGGTGACGTCGAGAGCAGAGCTCTCGTCTCCTGGTGCCACCTCCGCCATCCCCCGTGCCACTCCACGCCACTTCTCAGCACAATGACTGGTGTGTTCCCTGCTCTGCATGCTAAGGGTGAAATTAGGAAGCCACAGAGCCCACGTGAAAGGGCACTTAAGGACTGGGCATGTGTTCCTCCACACGGGAGAAGAGGCTGGGCGAGCCCAGGTCAAGTGCACATGTCCTTCTCCAGCCTGACCTCCCCCTTGTCACCTGTAGACCCGTCCTACACAGTCACACTGCCTTCTACCATGCCCCACACCCTCCCCACTCCAGACTTGGACTCTGTGGACCCTTCCCCATGAAATGCCCTGCCCTTCCCTCTACCTCTCTCTCTGCCCAGCAGAATTCTGCATCCCTACTAAGGCCTCCCTCATCTCTTTCTCTTAGGATTGTAAGCTCCCCGAAGACAAGTGTATTTGTTTGGTTCACATTTGTATTCCCAAGTACCTGGCATGTAGCAGGCATCCAATAAATATCAAATGAATGAATGATTTCACATAACAAGAATGGAGGATTCCTTAAAATTCATGGCACTGCAGTAGGTGCTTTGGAGACAGTCTAGCTTTTAATCTCATTAGAGAGATCAACACACAAGTGGAGTTGAGTGACCACAGAAAGGCTGCAGGTAAGCGACCGCCTGAGTAACGTTTACGTGGGCACTCTGAAGAAACAGGATGGACCCCACCCAAAATGCGGTTCCCATGTCCAGACTGGTGACGCCTTGCGCATAACTAGAAGGCACGAAAGAGTTTATTATACACATAATGAGACTTTCTTGGCAGAGCAGGGGAGCTCCCAAGCAGTCTGAAATCGGCTTGAGAGAACCCGGAAAGGAGGTGTCTTGCAGGTGTTCTGGTCGTTGGGGAGTGGGGCGGGGCTTGCACGATACAACTTCTCTTCGGCACCAAAGGAGGGAGCACCCAGGCTTACCTGTCAGCTTGTCCTGGAGTGGAGCAGAAGAGGAAGAGGGAGGGGTATGGCTTTAAAGTGATCAGCAGTCACACATCCTTTTTTTTTTTTTTTTTAACATCTTTATTGGGGTATAATTGCTTTACAATGGTGTGTTAGTTTCTGCTTTATAACAAAGTGAATCAGTTATACATATACATATGTTCCCATATCTCTTCCCTCTTGCGTTTCCCTCCCTCCCACCCTCCCTATCCCACCCCTCCAGGCGGTCACAAAGCACCGAGCTGATCTCCCTGTGCTATGCAGCTGCTTCCCACTAGCTATCTATTTTATGTTTGGTAGTGTATATATGTCCATGCCTCTCTCTCGCTTTGTCACAGCTCACCCTTCCCCCTCCCCATATCCTCAAGTCTGTTCTCTAGTAGGTCTGTGTCTTTATTCCTGTCTTACCCCTAGGTTCTTCGTGACATATTTTTTTCTTAAATTCTATATATATGTGTTAGCATACGGTATTTGTCTTTCTCTTTCTGACTTACTTCACTCTGTATGACAGACTCTAGGTCTATCCACCTCATTACAAATAGCTCAGTTTCGTTTCTTTTTATGTCTGAGTAATATTCCATTGTATATATGTGCCACATCTTTATCCATTCATCCAAAGATGGGCACTTAAGTTGTTTCCATCTCTGGGCTATTGTAAATAGAGCTGCAATGAACATTTTGGTACATGACTCTTTTTGAATTATGGTTTTCTCAGGGTATATGCCCAGTAGTGGGATTGCTGGGTCATATGGTAGTTCTATTTGTAGTTTTTTAAGGAACCTCCATATTGTTCTCCATAGTGGCTGTACCAATTCACATTCCCACCAGCAGTGCAAGAGTGTTCCCTTTTCTCCACACCCTCTCTAGCATTTATTGTTTCTAGATTTTTTGATGATGGCCATTCTGACTGGTGTGAGATGATATCTCATTGTAGTTTTGATTTGCATTTCTCTAATGATTAATGATGTTGAGCATTCTTTTATGTGTTTGTTGGCAGTCTGTATATCTTCTTTGGAGAAATGTCTATTTAGGTCTTCTGCCCATTTTCGGATTGGGTTGTTTGTTTTTTTGTTATTGAGCTGCATGAGCTGTTTGTAAATTTTGGAAATTACCAACTCTGTGAGTAGTTCCAAGTGGTCCACAAATGAAGGGTAGGAGGGCTGTGCGTTCCAGGTTAGAGAGGTGGACGTGACTGATTTTGGACTGGACTTTAACAACTTGTAGAACCTTGACAAACAATCATGACCAGTGCAAGAAAGGAAAGGAGTGGAATTTGGTGGAGAAGAGAACAGGACCACTCCTGTGATGAAACTAGTGTGAACAAGGCACCAAGTTGGGAGATCATCTGGCACATTTCCAGGGCTGAGGGCAGATGTGTGTGGACAGAGGAGGGAGGAAATGGGCCACTTGGTTAGCTGGATGGATTGGGGGGAAGCCCTAAATGAAGAGATTTGATTCACATGTTATGCCTTGGGATTTAATGCCTAGGGAAGCAGGTGACACAGAGAAATGTTAAAGTTGGCATTAACACAAAGTCAGTGATTCTAGAGACATTTTGTGAGAGGAATTGACAGGCGTTGCTGGCAGAGTGAGTATGGGAATGAAAGAGAAGAGTCACTGACTTCAAGTGTCCGGGCTCCAGGACCAGAAAAATCCCAGCATCCCTTCTTGTCCCTCTTCCCAGCAGTACCCTCGAGGGAGGTGCTGCTTGGTCTCCACAGCTGAGCATTTCCCAACCTTGCATATTATTGGGACAGTTTGCTGACGGTAAGCTGATCAAAATCCTTCCTCTACCTTGAGTTTACTGGGCGGGAAGATTCAAGACTCCAGAAAAGAGTATAAATGAGGCAGAATTATGTCTATAATACTGCCTTGCCCCCCGCCAACCCCCAACACAACACAGATGACAGCTTTCTGGAGAAACTGCATTTCAGAGCAAGATTCCCTGACATTTTTCAGGCACTTTCATCAATGGAAGAATTCTATAATCTGGATCGGGACATTGAGGGATCCGCCAAGGGCTGGAAAAAGTTTGTCGAATCAGAATGTCCTGAGAAGGAGAAGTTCCCCCGGGAGTGGAAGAACAAGACAGGCCTGCAGCGCCTCTGCATGATGAGAGCCATGCGGCCTGACCGGATGACCTATGCCATGAGGTAGGGACAGGGTGGTGGCGAAGCCAGGATGGGTGTGGCCAGACCTGCAGGGCTGAGCACAAAGGCCACAAGTTTATCTTGATGGGAGCCTTTGTACCAACAACCAAAATCCCATGAGGCCCGTTGCTCTGTGTTTGCCATGTATTGTCTTAATATCTAAGTGGACCCTTTGGGAAGAGGTGCTCATCAGTATCAGCACTGGGAAGGAGGCAGATCACATGTAATGTGGCAGGAGATGTGAGATCCAGAGGACAGATGGAAAGATCACCCTTGGCGGGAAGAGCACCCCTTTCATTACAAAAGGCAGAGAGAGGCGGGTGTGGCTGCAGCGGAGGTGGCAGAAGCATGGCGGGAGATTGCGCCAGGCTTTGTCTCGTGGCTTCCACTCCCTCCGAGGGGCAGGAAGCGGGATCTCGCTGCGTTTGTGTGACAGGGGAGGTGGCGGGGCTGGAGATTTGAGGAGTGTGCAAAAGATCTGAAACAGGGTCTGTGAAAAAATGGGAGACTGCTGACCAGGGAGACTCAAAGAATTCCAAGCGGCATTGAGGGCCCACCTGGTGAGATCCTGCATTTGTAGGGGCGCCAGCCTTCACCACTGGATGATCTTCTACAGCTGCATCCAACAGCCCCAGGGTAGATTCAGAGCATGGATCCCCGGTGGAATAAGAGTTAGGGAAGGGAGGTGTGTGGTACTGGCAGGAGAATGACTAGAAGTCACAGGCCATGCAGCCTACAGAGACGGCGAATTCGCAGCTGCCTGGGGCTGGAGGGTAGGAATAGGAATTCTCTAAATAGGCAGGAGAATCTTATTGCAGGCTTAAAATGGTCTAAAACTGGATTATGATGAAGATTACAATTCCATGAATTTATTAAACATTATTGAATAGTATATTAAAAATTGGTGAATTTTATGGTATGTCGATTGTACCTCAAGAAAGTTGTTTTAAAAAAAAAAAGAAAAGAGGAGGTTACAGGCCATGGAGCCTACACTGAATTGAAAAAGACTTGTAGTGACAAGAATAAGGGGATGATAAAAGAAGAAAGAAAGAAAAAAAACCACCAGGGAGGCCAAGATACTGAAAATCCTGCATTTGTGGCACCAACACAGGTAAAGAATAAGTTCACCAAGGATAAATTACTAAAAGAACTATAAGGATGGAAAGCTTTGGTCAGAGAGTGAGATGTTTCCATTTATGGTTTCAGACATAGAAAAAGTTCCCAAGTAAACCACAAGGATGAGGGTGTGGCCTTGGAATCAGGTGGCTGACATGGGGAAGAATGGAAGATTGTTAAGAATCTGAAGGATTGTCCACATGGATGCTAATGTCACTCAGGCTGGTGGAGAGACAGTCCATGAGCCAAAGTCCAAGTGATGAGTGAATGAGTAAAGGGACCAAAGGAGCAGTGGACGACATGGATGTGCAGGGGTCGTGGTGGTACAGTCAGGGCAAACGAGCCTCAGTGGAGCCACACGAGTGGGAAAGAAAGGGTTCAGAAGTAATGGTCATCCGTGAGCAGGACCGTGATCCCAGCTCCCAGTACTGAGAATGAGCCCAGCTGAGAAGGGTACAGGGAAAATAGTGTCCTTGCGGGAGCTTTTGAGGCCAAGAGTTAGGCTGGATTGTCAGAAAGTGGTTACAACTGCAAGGTTTTGTTTAGCCTGAAATGGGACATAGGAAGAGGAACATTGGTAAGTGGAGTAAGGTGAAAGGAAACACAGAGAATGATAGAACATGAGGGACTAGAAGCCTGGAGGGCCTTCAATCATAGATAGGGATGGAGGATCCCAGGGATACAATGTATGGAGGGCTTAGGTGCCTGCAAGCTTCCGGAAGGCGTTGTTCCTGGCAGGCTTCTGATGGGTGGTGGTGATGTAACAGGACATCCCAGCTCCACAGAGGAGTCAGTGGTGGCCTGGCTGGATGGGGATCCAGAAGGAGCCCTGATCTAGGTGAGCAGGTGCACAACCAGCAGCAAAGGTTGTAAGTGTCGACTTAATCAGTAAGTAGTGCTTGGCGTTGGTCCTAGCTCCGTATCTGCCAAGCCGTGATCTTGAGCACATCCTTCCATGTCTATAGACCTCTGTTGCTCATATATTATTATTCTGTGACTGCCATACAGACATGGACCTTCTTTTATTCCTGGCAGAGATTTTATTGAGGAGAAGTTAGGAAGCAAATATGTGGTGGGAAGAGCCCTGGACTTTGCAGCCTCTTTTGAAGAATTGGGACCAGCCACTCCCATGTTTTTTATCCTGTCTCCAGGGGTGGACCCACTGAAGGATGTGGAAAATCAAGGTAAGAAAACCTCATTATGGAGCCAAGGCTGCACCAGCCCCATGCACTGTCACTCTGCGTCTGTCAGCTTCTCTTTTCCTGATTCAAGGTTCACTTTGCAATGCTTGATACTTGCTAACCATGCAGAAATCAGGGTAATTGCTGAACCAACCCCAGGGGGTCATGAACAGAGGGAGGACTGCTCTGGGATGTAAGGTAGCCGGTTCATGAGGAGACGTTGTCCCACCACCCACCCACCCATTCCCCTTCCTGTGGCTGGAGCAGTTATTCTGAAAAACAAGTACAGTCCTTTTACAGGCTCCTAGTGCCCTCAGGATGAAGTCCAAACACCTTAACATGGCTTACAGGGAGCTTCGTCCTCCAGTCCCTCCCTATCTCTCCAGCCTAATTTTCCATTATTAGTTTCCTGTTGCTGCTGTAACAAATTATCACAAACTTAGAGGCTTAAAATAACACTATTATTTTACAGTTCTGGAGGTCAGAAATCATACATGGGGCTTACTGTCTCCCCCTTTCCCTCATAAGGACCCCTATGACTATATCAGGCCCACTCAGATAACCCAGGATAATCTCCCCATCTGGAGGTCTTTAACCACATCTGCAGAGTCTCTTTTGCCTGTAAAGTCACATATATTCACAGATTCTGGGATTTAGAACATGGGCATCTTTGGGCACTCCTTATTCTGCCTACATTTCCCTACTCCCCTCTTTTTCACTCTACATGGAAGCCATTCCATTCTCCCAAACATTCTGTCCCCCCTCTGGCATCCCCTTCACCAGGCTACCTTCTACTCATCCTTCAGATACCAGTTTCAATGTCACCACCTCCAGGAAGCCCTACTTGATTTCCAAGGTGCTGGGTACCCCTCCCCATGTGCTCTTAGAGCACCCTTCTGTCTATATATCACATTGTAATTGTCTAGTGACTACTACGGTATCTTTATGTGAGAGTGAGAGCTCTGGGAATAGATGTCCTTTTCAAGGTAGTATTCAAGTTCTTATCTCTGTATTTTCACGTGCTAGGCACTCAGTAAATAAATACATTAAATAGGACTTCCCTGGTGGCACAGTGGTTAAGAATCCGCCTGCCAATGCAGGGGACACGGGTTCCATCCCTGGTCCGGGAAAATCCCACATGCCACGGAGCAACTAAGCCCGTGTACCACAACTACTGAGACTGCACTCTAGATCTCACGAGCCACAACTACTGAGCCCACGTGCCACAACTACTGAAGCCTGCGCACCTAGAGCCCGTGCTCCACAACAAGAGAAGCCACCGCAATGAGAAACCCGCACACCGCAACAAAGAGTAGCCCCAGCTCGTGCAACTAGAGAAAGCCCGCGCGCAGCAACGAAGACCCAACGTGGGCAAAAATAAATAAAAGAAAATAAATACATTTAAAAAATATATGTTAAATAAAGGGATGAGCAAATGGATGACTAATCAAAACTATAAAACTAGCAAAACTAGGGAGTTCCCTGGCGGTCCCGTGGTTAGGACTCCACACTTTCACTGCTGTGGCCCCTGGTTCAATCCCTGGTCAGGGAACTAAGATCCTTCAAGCCTCGTGGCACGACCAAAGGGGGAAAAAAAGCTAGCAAAACTTCACATGTTGCAAAGTTAAATAAGGACTCAGCAGGTTTTTACAGAGCCAGGTCTTTATGGATGAGAATCCAGACCAGGTAATACACCTCCATGAAAGGAATCTACACCTGGTGTAGATTTAGAGCCTGGTGTTTGGCTCTAAAGAATAGATGAGTTCTGTATAAGGAAGAGAATTATCTTATTCACTAATTTAATATATATTTTTGTAATCTCCTAAAAAGTTCAAGTAACATATTTTTAAAATACCTATAATAAAGAATTTAAAATGAAAAGCAATAGTTCTCAGCCCCAGCCCTTCCCACACCCAGTCCCCCTTCCCAGACACTGGGGTTTTGCCTATTTCTGAATTTATTCCTTCTGACAATTGTTTCTCTATTTCCTACTAACAATTTATATCACTATTTCTGAATTTATCAAGTTTCAGTATCTATTTATTCCCTGGTATGAAAAATAAGAATTTAGCTCCCATTACTGCCAACCAATTGGCTTCATCCTAGATTTGGTAGCATAAGTCATCAGGAAAAAATCACGGGAAGTAAAATTTCTGAATCTTTGGGTGTCTAAAAGGACGAGTTTTGCCCACATACTCTTTAAATAGGTCTGCTAGGTCCAAAATGATTTTTACTCAGAATGTGTCCACACTGCTCAGTTGTCTCCTAGAATTCAGTTTTATTCATAGGAGGCCATATGCTAGTAGGGTGCTATTCTTCCCTTGTTTCTTTGTTGGTGACCTATTTTTATTCCCTGGAAACTTTAGGATCATCTTTCTACCTTGTGTTCTGACATTTCATGAGCTGAGTTAGGTACGGGTGTTTTTCATTCACCTGCTCAGCACTCAGCCTGCCTTTTCAAGTGGGAGAGTCACACCTCTCTTTATCTCTGGAAATTTTATTCTATCATTTTTGGTAAATGTCACCACCATTCAGCAAGTTGCTCGTGCCGGAAACCTGGGAATCAGTCACCCTAGACCCCTCCTCCACTACCTACCACATCTAGTCCTACTGCTTCTACCTTCTAAATGTGTTTCAAATGAGTCTAGTTGTTTCATTGTGTCTCCCTCCTCTGAGTCACCACATCTCTCACTGGACTATCACAATAGCCTCCTAACTTATCCCGGTTCTCCTCCCCCACCTGCAATTTTTGCTGCTCTTACAGCCAGACTCATCTTGCTGAATCTCAGGTCTGATTGTTATCATTCTCCCACTTAAATCGCCTAGTGGTTCCCCACAGTTCTCAAGGTAATGTCCAGTACTATAAACGTGGTCTCTGTGACCTGCATGGCCTGGCCTTTCTGTCCAGCCTTGGATCTTACATTCCCTCAAACTCACACTTCTCTGGCCACATGGCTCTTTTAGGTTCTCCATCATGAGCGCTCCTGGCCCAGGGCGTTTTCTCAAGCAATTCCTTTTACCTGAAATACTTCTCCCCAGCTCTTCAGTCCAATGCCTGCCAATCCTGCAGGGATCAGCTTCTCCTGACCTCTGCACAAGACCATTTGGTTTCCCCTTATACATGTTATTTGCTTCAGAGCATTTAATACAATTCTAATTAGACCCTTCTTTTACAATTTTAACTTACGTTTGCCTGCCTGCATGTCGCTAAGACCCTGGAGGTCAAGGACCGTGTCATCTTGCTCATCATTTTCTTACCAGTGCCTAAAAGCGTAACTAGCACAGAGAGGTACTCAGTAAATATCAGTTGAATGAATTAACAAACGAATAAATAAATGAGCATAAGAACTGTTGTTATTGATATGTTATTCCTGACTTTCACTTTTTCGTAGATTCTGTATTCCTTCTGTCCCATGGAGGTTTTATTCCTTTCATAATGACAAATCTAGTCTCATTTTTATTCAGTATTTTCCTTTTCGGAAGCTTTCATATACCCTGTTTATGAGCAATTTCCTACTATTCTTTGCCAATTGACCCCAACTATTATTCCATCATGTAGTTTGAAGCTTTCTGTCGTTTCAGGCAAGCTGACCTGTCCCTGAACCGTATTGGTTATTTGTCTCTGAATAAATCACCTCAGCCCTGCCCTTGGCTTCATCTTAACGCATATTTCCCGACCAGAGGCAATATTGCTGTTCATCAGCTAGAGGTTACCTGGGCACCTGTGCCTCTTTCTCTCTCTCTTCCTCCCCCTCTGCGTTCTGGATGGTTTGATTCGTTTTCTCATGCACCCATTTAGAACATATACTCTGGTGACATCATGTGCTCCACATCTTGGATCTAATCATTCTGCCTGATGGACTCCTATTCTCAGGTTTGGAATTCACATAACTGACTCACTTTCCCCTATGTCCCCTAGGCCCCCGCTTATTCAGGAAACTTACTGTCTCTGTGCTTGGGCAGAGTCTGTGCATCAGACTCCATCAGACACTGTTTTACTCCATGTAGACGTAGACAAAGCTTGGCAGATGAAAGATTTTGTTCCCCCATCCTCACTCCAGCCCTTCTCCTGAAATGCATGAACCCACAGACAGACAAAATTCTATATATGATTTTGGGAGTTCTCTAAGCTTCTGAAGCTCATCCATTGACACTTGGTTAAGAGTCTGTGCTTTTCTAAGAATCTGAAAAAGAATAGGTATATGTATATGTATAACTGAATCACTTTGCTGTACACCTGAAACTAACACAACATTGTAAATCAACTATACTCCAATATAAAATAAAATTTTTTTAATTAAAATTTTTTTTTTTTAAGAATCTAAGCTTTTCTGGCAGTTTTGTGCCTCTTAGTCTCCTCCAAGATTTTCCTTCCTCAACAATTTTGAAGGAGGAGGAGGACAGAATTCCATCCACTTTCCTTGGCCTATGTTTTAACAGGAACCCACTTCCACCCACCCGCACAGCATTCCTTCTTGCCTTCGCAGATTAATCCTTTACCTTCTCTCTCTTCTCATCACCTTCTTCCTGAATGAGCCACACTTCCTTATTTGCACGATTATTTTTGCTTTTGCTTCATCTAAAAGCAATCACCCATCGTTTCCAATCACCCCCTAATACCTTCCTCCCAGGGTTACTGTGAAGATAAGAATGAAATCTCAGATGTGAAAAGGCTTTGAAACATTAAAAGTACAGTAGCATTGTACAGCATTAAAATGACGATGATGACGCGTCTATTTTTTGAGGCAGCTCGGTTTGCTCCTTCCTTTACATCCTTTTGTCACATCCTTTCAAAGCACAGTATCGTCCTCGGCCCTCCCAACAGAGGACCTCCCCTTTCCACCCTTACAAGGCACCTTCTCTGGTCCTCCTTTGACTTGACTCTTGCATGATCTTGCTTGGTCTCCATCCTCCTTTGTCCAGTTACCTGGCATTGACAAAATGTTTCCGTTTATCTACCACTTGGGCCTTCCACTGCCTCCTCTTCCTCTTTCCAATGTGCTGGTCAGAGGAGGAGTTCCTTTAGATTTTTGTCAGCCTGCTACCAGGTGTGTTCAAGGAAACAGTTTTCAATTCGGTGTCTTTGCAGCTAGATTATCAACAATTTGCTTAGAGCCTCTTTTTCATTGTTCCTGACTCCATTCTCTTTTTCTTAAGCGTCAGTTGAAGTTGGCTAGGATGGAGCAAGTACAGTCTTTACAGAGCAGCTTCAAGACTGGCAGAGTGTAGTTTCTGTGTGGAGGGACACTCACCCATCTGTTCATGTGCTGGGGACGGGGGACACCTCTTCCACTGAGAGGGGGCTGTGCAGGGATGGGGATGGAACACGGATGTGGGCAGAGGCAGATACAATGGCAGTAAGTGGAAGGTGTTCTACCAGATGGCAGATGTTTTGTCGGGCAGAGGGAGCAGTAAAGAGTGAAGCAAAGTGCTGAGCCTAAGAAGCGGGGCAGCCATTAGGAAGTTTAAGGGAAGAGGGGAGTGGACAACATAGCCAACTTCTGGACGTGAAAGATTACCAGACGGTCTCACAAGACTGAGAATCATCAGCTTGTGGTGGCACCAGCTCACTCAGTGTGTTATTTTTTCTCTTGTATTAACGCATAGACTTGTCCAGGGTTGTGGTTTTACAGAAGTTGGGGGATGCAGACGTAGGATGGGCAATGGAGTGAAGAATTTTATAAGATCACGGCTCAAATGAAGGATTATTGGGTCCATCTTAAAATAAGAGGGAGGTAGAGATGAAGGTTAGAAAAAACAGAGGAGCCAATGGACTGGACGTTTTGCTGATACAGAATAATATGCAAGGAGGAGTAAGAGAGTGAGCAATCTGGACAGTAGGAAGTTAGAGTTGTGAGTAAAAATGAAAGAATGATGTGTCAGATGTGGGAGAGTTTGCAGGGATAATCAAGGCCTCACTGCAGCCACTGGGAATGGGAAGCAGAAATGGAAAGAAATTCTTTGAAGATGAGGAAGCATGAGGCTGGGTGTTGGCTGAGTCATCCATAGTGGCATTAAAGCTCACCAAGATAATGATGAGACAGAAAATATGGAATATTTTAAACCAAGTTCCAAAACCCCTAATAAAAGTGACTCTTGCTAGGAAGTTGATAGAAGGCAGAAAACATAAAAGTTAGTAGGCAATGTAGCCAATAGCATGTGGTTTAGAAGAGAGCACATGTGTTAGCATACAGTATTTGTTTTTCTCTTTCTGACTTACTTCACTCTGTATGACAGACTCTGGCTCCATCCACCTCACTACAAATAACTCAATTTCGTTTCTTTTTATGGCTGAGTAGTATTCCATTGTGTATATGTGCCACATCTTCTTTATCCATTCATCTGTTGATGGACACTTAGGTTGCTTCTATGTCCTGGCTATTGTAAATAAGAGCTACAATGAACATTTTGGTACATGACTCTTTTTGAATTATGGTTTTCTCAGGGTATATGCCCAGTAGTGGGATTGCTGGGTCATATGGTAGTTCTATTTTTAGTTTTTTAAGGAACCTCCATACTGTTCTCCATAGTGGCTGTATCAATTTACATTCCCCCCAACAGTACTAGAGGGTTCCATCTTCTCCACACCTTCTCCAGCATTTATTGTTTGTAGATTTTTTGATGATGGCCATTCTGACCGGTATGAGATGATATCTCACCATATGCTAACACATATATATGGAATCTAAGAAAAAAAAGGTCATGAAGAACCTAGGGGCAAGACGGGAATAAAGACACAGACCTATTAGAGAATGGACTTGAGGATATGGGGAGGGGGAAGGGTAAGCTGGGACAAAGTGAGAGAGTGGCATGGACATATATACACTACCAGATGTAAAACAGATAGCTAGGGCTTCCCTGGTGGCACAGTGGTTGAGAGTCCGCCTGCCGATGCAGGGGACGTGGGTTTGTGCCCCGGTCCAGGAAGATCCCACGTGCTGCGGAGCGGCTGGGCCCATGAGCCATGGCCGCTGAGCCTGCGCGTCCGGAGCCTGTGCTCCGCAACGGGAGAGGCCACAACGGTGAGAGGCCCGCGTACCGCAAAAAAACACCCCAAAACAGATAGCTAGTGGGAAGTAGCCGCATAGCACAGGGAGACCAGCTCGGTGCTTTGTGACCACCTAGAGGGGTGGGATAGGGAGGGTGGGAGGGAGGGGAACACAAGAGGAAAGAGATATGGGAACATAGGTATATGTGTAGCTGATTCACTTTGTTATAAAGCAGAAACTAACACACCATTGTAAAGCAATTATACTCCAATAAAGATGTTAAAATAAAT
Source organism: Leucopleurus acutus (assembly GCF_964270905.1). NCBI lineage: Eukaryota > Metazoa > Chordata > Mammalia > Artiodactyla > Delphinidae > Leucopleurus > Leucopleurus acutus. The sequence continues at coordinate 55,258,214 of NC_139161.1, forward strand.
AAATATAAATTAAATTTAAAAAAAAAGAAGAGAGCACATGAAAGGTTTTTCATACAAGAGTGGAGAAGAAATAGCCTGCAAGTAACAAGACAAGGCTAGAAGGATGTTCGCCTTCCTCCCAGCCCCAGGGGTATGTGGAGCTAGGCGGAGGGCCACGGACGCTGTAGCGTCCTCAGACTGGAGCTCGTGGAGGGACGGCCACCAGGATGCTCAGGGAGGTTCACAGTGCGGCCCGGCTCCTGGTGACACCACCATAGGGGTGCTGGAAGGAAGATCTGAAAGGGACAGAGGAGCTGAAGGCAGGGGGGTGGGGGCATGGAAGCTGCAGCACATGGAATTCAAACTAATCTTTCGTTAAGCCCTCTTTTCCTGTACCCTTTGTGAACAAAGAAGAGAAGTAGGGTCTTTGTGAGCAGAAATGTCACCGAGGCTATCTAATAATCCCAGCATCTTTATCCTGTTCTTTTTCTCTGGAATAAGTTGTTCATAGTCTTGGCTCTAAAGCTGACATCAAATCTATTGCCAGCTAGGATTTATAGAGTTTAATAAGGGTATTTCTTGGGTTCATCTCAGTTGAATCTGTAATAACTATTCCTCACTACAAAAAGTCATCATCTTGTTTGGTCTTGTACAGTTAAAGAACACACTATAGTTTTGTTTTAGTGCTTTAAAGACACATCCAATATTGACAGTGTTCTTTAAATTTTCTTGCACAAGTATCAAACTGCAACTTCAATTTTAGTTCCCCTGAAACTAAATTTGTTAAGTACAGACTTTTATTCTTTTTCTCTTTTAAATTTCTCCTCTTTTCTCTTGTGCATCTCACCTTCTTAGAAAAATTGCTCGACGATTCCTTCATGGTATTACGCATTTTTTGATCCTTTTGTCTAAAGAATATTATGTAATTTCTCTAAACTTTATTATTATTTTTTATTTATTTATGGCTGTGTTGGGTCTTCGTTTCTGTGTGAGGGCTTTCTCTAGTTGCAATGAGCAGGGGCCACACTTCATCGCGGTGCACGGGCCTCTCACTGTCGTGGCCTCTCTTGTTGCGGTGCACAAGCTCCAGACGCGCAGGCTCAGTAGTTGTGGCTCACGGGCCTAGTTGCTCCGTGGCATGTGAGATCTTCCCAGACCAGGGCTCGAACCTGTGTCCCCTGCATTGGCAGGCAGATTCTCAACCACTGCGCCACCAGGGAAGCCCTCCAAACTTCATTGGGTTGGGTGAATAGCTGGTGTCCAAGCAGAACTGGCTGCCTATATTAAGGTTATTTCTTTGTGTGAAGTCTTTCTTGGGCTCGCAGAGCAACTCTTAAGCATCAGCCTTGCTCCAGTGACCCAGCTGTGACATGTGCGTTTGCGTGGCCGTTCCCTTACTGCATTCCCGACAGTGAGATACAAGCATTCACACCCAAGCAGCCAAGCCCCTTCTTGGCTGGCCTCTTGCCTCTCTTCACTCTCATTCGTGCAAAATGACGAGGGTAAAGGTTCTATGTGGTGGGAATAACAGGGAGGAGGTTCATACGGCATAAAGTACAGGAAGCCGAACTACCCGAGTCCTGCCCCTCTTGGCCTCGCCTCCCAGTAAAATGTATATTATTATTAATATATTCAGGGGGCAAAGCACATTAGACCTGACCACGCCCACACACTTGCTACTCTTCGAGCCTTTCACTCTCTAGGATGGTGGCCCAATGCCTGCTCTTCAAGTGGAGTCTGCACAGAAGGGCAGCGGCACATGTGCCCACTCTTTGGGATGTCAACTGAAAAAAAAAGGACGATGTGAGAGTTGTGAGTTAAGTTTTCTTGGGGGCAAAATGAGGACTGTAGCCCGGGAGACAGCAACTCGGAGGTCAGTGCGCATGTGGTTTTGGTGAGGCGGGCATGCAGTCAGGCACACGTGTTTGCAGAAGAGCAGACGTCACCGTGAAGGACTGGAGTGCTTTTCTAGATATGAGGACACATAAGAGCTGGGCTCGTAACATCTTGTCCTGAGAATACCTAACTCTCTGAAGACCTGTTCTGCCAGTTCTTCCCAGAGCACAGAGGGCCTCATTCCTGGTCTCCAGCCTGAACTCCTTTCATAGGGTGCTGAAGGTCAGCGGCTACAGTAGCGAGTGACTTAATCCTTGTACAGGCAGATGGCAAGCGCCAGTGTTTAGTTGGCAGGGACTGAGTGAGGAGCGAGGGGCGAAGCATTTTGTCTAGACAAGTGCTTCCTTCTCTTTGGCAAAAAAAAGCTGGAAGATGCAGCAACCCTGCCCCGTGAAGGAAGGGGGTCCGTGTGTGAGGTCGGGGTGCACGGCTTCCCGCAGCCTGCGATGGGGGAGCCGCGCGGAGGTGCGCGTTTCCTCGTGAACACTCAATGGCATTAGAGGCAATAATGACCACTCCCTGCCCCTTTTAGGTAAAAAACTCGGATATACCTTCAACAACCGGAACTTTCACAACGTGTCTTTGGGCCAAGGACAGGAGGTAGTGGCTGAGGCTGTGCTGGACCTGGCTGCCAAGAAAGGTCACTGGGTTCTTTTGCAGGTACGACCCCTCTGCCCTGCTGGGGTCACTCTTGACCCCATCCCTGGGTCGACCCCTGCAGTCCCTGGGCCACCTTTCCTTCCGTGCCCTCGTCCCTGACTTCCCAGGCTTCTCCCTCCAGTCCGGCCCTGTGTGTTCTGCTCCTCACCCCACCCTCAATAACCCCCCTCTCCCCCACTCCCTCTGGTTTCAATGGCACCCCCGTCCCGAAGGAGGCCTGTTCTCACAGCGCTGCGTGCTCAGGAGGCCGGCGTTCAGCTCGAGGCTGAATCCAGTGGCGGCTGCTGATCTCTTCCCAGGCGTTCCATGGAGCTCTCCTCTGCTCTGCCTTTCCACGTGTCACGTGTTACAGGCTCTTCATTACATGCGTGACTACAACATCACACATATAACCAGGACTGAGCCTCTTCACTGAGAGTTCAGCTGGGGTCAGGAATCTGGAACACCTGCCGTTGTAGGAATACCTACAGCACTTCTTGTACGTGTTTCACTAAACACATACAAGAAGTAAAGGCTACCCCTTCCGAATCACGGCCTGTCCTCTTGTTCCCGTTTCCGCAGCTTGCATGGATCCTGGGGCTGTTGGGCGCAGAGCGAGTGGCTGACTCCTCTCTCCTCCCGCAGCCACCTCTGCGAGGGCACCCATGGCTACGTGGAAACCAGTTACGCTATGGCTGTGTCCTTCACTGCATTTTCTTGGGGAAAGAGACATTCCTTATTTACCTTTGGCACCCAGCACACTACCGTGAACACAGTAGACACTCAACCAAAGCCCATGGGGTAAAAGAACCAATGAAGAAACCAGTGAAGGAAGGACACCTGGAAAAGCCAGTCCCTCCCCCCCCATCTGGCTTTGATTACCGAGAACTTCCTCTGTCTCCTGATGACTCACTGTACACTTCTTGTTGTTGGGTTTTCATCCTTAATTATCCCATTATTTATTTGGAGCCTAGCAGCAGAGGGATCTGCTATTCCCTGGAACACTTTTCCAGAAACAGTGGGAATCTAAGGAGAAAAGAGAATGACAGTGGGGTTCCTGCTTCCTCCCACTGGATCAGCTCGGTGCTGGGAGGGTGTGACCTCCCCGACTGTCTCAGGCTCATTTGCCAAAGAGACCCCCTTCTGGGCACTAGCACCTTCAGGAACCCAGACCCCAGACAGTGAGCAGAGAACGTTTCCTCCCCCTGGTACATACCGGCTGCCCTGATGTGGTTTCTGAGAGACCTCCAGGATGAAACTCAGACGCGGGGATTCCTGAAGCAGTGGCAGAGCTTCTCACTGCGGGCCGGGGGTGCTGCCTGGCTCATCGAGCCCTGGCTCTCCAGGCAGCCAGCAGACTCTCCGCTCCCATAGAGTGATGACAACTGAATGCTTTCATTTCACAGAGTTTCATTTCAGCAATCGCTACGAACTCTTGCATAGCATTTCACAGTATACAAAGCCCTTTCAAATCCATTACCTTTGGTTATTTCCAGCAACCCTGGGTAATAAGTATGGAAAATATTATTGTTATTTCTCTTTTCATGGAAGAGAAAGTAGCACTCAGAGAGCAGATTGCTGTGGCCCAAGCACTGTGCCCTGTGCCGATCTGTGTATTTAAGGCTCTGCAAGCAGGCTTCCTCAAATATGTATCAAGGAGCTTTTATCTATCCATCACAAAGAAACAGATTGTAATGAAGCAAAGTGACGACCCTTGCTAGAGTGAAAAGTGCATGCTGCAAGGTAGTGCTAAGAAATAAATGTCGTTTTACACAGACAGACAGAAAGGGATTTTGTTGGGGGAGGAGAAGGGCTCAAAGACCAGACAGAGGAGCTTGGGCTTGTAGTAGGAGCTTTCCCTGTCTCGGAGCAGCAGTGTCTCAGTGTGTTTTAGGAAGATAAGTTTGGCAACAATTAGCAGAATGGTTTCGAGAGGGGCAGGGGAGGAAGGAAAGCTAGCTAGAAGGAGTTTAAATCAGTGCTTTTCAAGTCTTAACATGCATACAAATCACTGGAGGATCTTATTAAAATCCACTAATTCAGTAAGTCTGAGTCTGCATTTCTAACTGGCTTCCAGGTAAGGCCAACATTGCTGATCCATGGGCCCCACTTTTGATCAAAGGCTCAAAAAAATCCAGGTGTCAGATATGGGGATCCGGATTTGGAATGTAACCACACATTAGACCCTTGAAGTGTGGCCCCCAGACCAGCAGCAGCTGCAGCATCACCCAATAACTTGGTAGAAATGCGAGCCCTCAGACCCTACCCTGGACCACCTGCATCAGCCACTCTGGGATGAGGCCCAAGAGTCTTTGTCTCAGCAAGCCCTCCAGGGGACCCCGAAGCCTGGTCAAGTTTGAGATCCTCGTGCTGGAGAGACTTAGGACACCGAGGGGAAGGATTGAATTGCAGGGTACAAGGGGTCCCCAATACTGGGAATCCCGAGACTCATGCTGGGATGTGATTTGTTTGAAAGTAAGGCCAGGTGCCTCCTCAAGCCGCCTTCCTGATAATTGTTTAAGCAGATGCCTGTAATCAAGGGGTCCTTCCTTCCCACCAGAACATCCACCTGGTGGCCAAGTGGCTCAGTACCCTGGAGAAGAAGCTGGAGGAGCACAGCGAGAACAGCCACCCAGAGTTCAGGGTCTTCATCAGTGCGGAGCCCGCGCCCTCCACTGAGGACCACGTCATCCCCCAGGGCATCCTGGAGAACTCCGTTAAGATCACCAACGAGCCTCCCACGGGCATGCACGCCAACCTGCACAAGGCCCTGGACAACTTCACTCAGGTAGGGGGCCCTGGGAGGGAGGGGAGAAGAGTGCCCCGCCTCACACAGAGCAGATTCCCCGAGTGGGAGAGTAGTACACAGCTGGGGTGGGGTGGGGGACCGACTGGAGCAGTGCCCGGCGTGGGCGAAATGTGTCCCCCCTGCAAGTGACCTCCAGCCAGTGCCCGCCGAGTGCAGCCCTCAATTCCCAGATACACCTGGGGGAGCCAAGCTTAGGGTGTTTCTTTGGCAAGAGGTGTAGGGGAGCTTTCTGCACACCTACAGGCTAACTGAATACTCCAAGATGGAGAAGGACAGAGTGCCGTAAATCTAATTGATACGGCGCACTGGTCACACACTTATTAGCTAAACACACCGTCTCCAAGCAGGGGGCTGACGCTCGTGTTCAGATGACGTCTGCCTGCATCTTGAGTATCAAGGGTTCAGATAACCCAGGCAGCAGACGGTGGGGATCTGGACTGGAATGTAACCGCATGTTAGACTCATAAAGCGTGGCCTCCAGACCAGCAGCATCAGCATCACCTGGGCACTCGACAGGAATGCAAATTCTCAGGCTCCACCCTAGACCAAGTGAATCACACACTCTGGGGTGGGGCCCAGGCCTCTGCGCGCTAACTAGCCCTCCAGGGGCTTCTATCCAACAGTCGACTTGGAGAACACTGTGCTAGTGAGACTTGGACTCTCCAGGCATAGGGTTCAAACGCAGGCTACTACATGACTGGAATCTCTGTTACTGGGAACTCCAAGGCTCATGTAGTGGAGTATTTATTTAGAGCCAAGGCCAGGCCCATGGGTTTATAAAGTACCGCTTTATGTACCCGTGTATAAAGTAGCGCCTGCCAAGTCTGCAGCTCAGGCCCCTTGCATCTTCTCAGGAAGGCATCCTTTCTGGTCGCTGCTTCTTTGGGGAGTCCCACCCTTCTGGGAAAGGGAGTATGCAAAGGTGTGAACACCAGGAGGATGGGGGCCACGGGGCCCACCTAACGTCCATCTCCCACTCTGGCCTTGGTGGAGTCCAAGGGCAGGGTTCTAGGATGGGTCCTCCCCGACATCATCCTGTCATAACACCAGCGGGTCTCTAGCTTCACGGAACCCGTGCTCAAGCTCACTGCAAGCCCCAGATAGGTCAGCTAGGTCGGCTGAAACAGGCCGTCCAGCAGGACAGCCATTCTAGCGAGCCCAGCATAAAGCAGCAGGAGCAGCAGCCCTTTGAGATTGACGTTAACATGAGATGAAGACCACGTGGCAGCCGAGTCTCGCGAGATTGCACTGACTGTCTGATACCCTCGTAGCAGCAGCCCAAAGGCCAACTTGCAGGGAAGCTTCCCCGGGATCTGAGAAGCGAAACTTATCCAGCCCCCTCCTCTTGCACTCACCTTTCCAACCCAGCTCCAAAACTCCCACATAATCCGGAGTAGAGAGCAGGGGAGCATTACCAGGAGACCTCGGGTATTTTAGCTTGCCATTTTCCCTACAGAATACCTTCCCATTGCAACACGGTGCAGAAGGCAAGGTGCTTTTTTGTCCGGGGGCATTTTCTTTTCTCTTTTTTAATTTTTTCCTAAATAGGTCTTGACTTCCAGGTACTCTGTACCAGAGGTCAAAACTGCTCAGTTTTCTAGATTTTATATTCCATGTAGGGGAAATAGACATTCTTAACTTTGAAATCTATAGACTTCTTTACAGGAGGTTGTAGCTGGTTCCAAGCAAAGACATTTTTGCCCTGAAAAGGCATTGGGACCATAGCTCAACTGATGGGTGGATAAACAAAAGATGGTGAATCTATACACTGGAATGGTATCTGGCAATAAAAACAAAGCACTGGTACATGCTATAACATGGGTAAACCTTGAAAACATTATGCTAAATAAATGAAAGCAGCCGGACACAAAAGTTCTCATGTTGTATGACCCTGTTTATCTGGAATGTCTAGAATAGGCAGATCTGCAGAGACAGAAAACAGACTAGGGATGGCCCGGGGCTGGGAAAGTGGGGAGTGGAGAGTGACAGTGAATGTGCATGTGGTTTCCTTTCAGGGTGATTAAATAGTCTAAAACTAGACTGTGGTGACGATCACACAGCCCTGTGAATATGCTAAAACCATGGAAGTGTATACCTTAACTAGATGAAACGTGTGGTATGTGAATCATGTCTCAGTACAATTCAGTGGAAGAATCTTTTCAACTGCTACTCACCAGAAAAAAGGAAAAAAAAAAAAAAGGCATTGAGTAGCACAACGTGCTATTCACAACGTGAATGCATGTAATGCCACTGAATTGCAGACTTAAGAAAGGTTAAGATGGTAACTTTTATGATATGTATATTTTACCATAATTTTTTTTTAAAGTTGGGGAGGGAGGAAGACATTAGGGTGCAGTTAGCCTGCTCTGTTGAAGGGTACAGTGGTAGAGAATCCCCAGCTTTCCTGCCTTGAGGGTCTTGGACAGAGCCAGGGAAGGGAGCAGCAGCTGCTTCACATGGAATAGCTCCTAATAATTAATATTATAAAACTCTGCCTCGGGGGGGGTTATCATCATCTACAGCTATACCCGGCTTCATCTGCTCTGCCTCCCCATGGGCCCTCGTCCTTGGGCTTAACCCCCTGCAAGCCTAGGCTAGTCTGACAGTCTTGGTTATCAAACAACTGGGAAATATATCCCAAGAGAGGCTGGCTTTTCCTGGAACATCCCTTCCACAACTGTTGGTGTTTGGGCCACTTATAGCCCTCTTCAGTCACTCATTCTGAGGAAGAGGGATGGATTTATGAGTGGATTCATTGTTCACAAGAGTTTTAATGGTTTCCTTCTGCATTTACAAGTGCCCTGGAACAGTGGCCTGGTTCATACGTCTATGATTCACTCTGTGCCTTCACAGCCCTAGTTCAACCATTTATGGGACAAATTGCAGAACTGAGCTCTTTTTATCACTGCTTCCCTGACCCCTGTGCCATTCGGGGGTGATTATTTCTCTCTGACCTTCATGTGCGTATACACTGTCAACCAGCTTCAGCAAGTGTGGCTTCTTGTCTGTCTGCCTAAAGGCATTTTTCAGCAGGACTCGATTTTCCACATGTCAGAGGTAACACAGGAAACACACTACCTGTCTGCAGAGAGCAGCGCTGCCCAAAAAGCAGCTATTATCTTCTTGCTTGCACGAGGCAGCGACTTTGCCCTCTGTCCCACCTCTGACCTTTCAGATCCGTACCTTCAAGGCAAGTATGGTACCCAACCAAGGCACCAGAGTGACCCCCACATATCCAGAAAGACAGGGAGACTGTGTCACGGGTTCTCCATGGAAAAAATCAGACCTTCCGGAAGCTTAACTTCTCCCACCACCTCCGCTCTCCTCCTCCCCACGTAAGCGACGTCTAAGGGCCACTTCTTAGAAGAAATGCCAAGGCTGAACTCAGTCCAGTTCGTGTGAGCTTTCAAAGTGCCTCTCGTGGGCTCTACCTGCGACATCTTGCTCCTTCCTGAACAGAGAGGAGCTCACTCAGAGGACATGCTTAATTCCAAAGAATCCAGGGCTCTTGTTCTAACGGCCCTTCAAAATGCAGGTTTTCCCCTCCCCACCATCATCACCATCCCCCTTAAAATCTAAGCGCAATTCCACTGACTCCCTCTGGACTCTCTCTTGCTCCTCTTTTCTTCCATCTGCCCCGTCTTTCATCCTCTCTTCCTGAGCCACGCCGTCTCTCCCGCCTTGTGCTTTGCAGTCGGGACCCCTAGGAGGTCTTGCTTCTGCAGCCACATGTCCGATCACCCCTGCTCTGCTTCAGAGGAGGCATTAGGATGGGAAGGGCAGGGCACGGCACCCCTCAGCCTCTTGTGGCTCCGACTCCCACCCCCGCCCCACTTCCCGCAGCTCCCCCAGCAGATGAGCCGTGGATTCTTCAGTCACCTACTAAGATTCCATGATGGGCAAGAAAAACATGGCAGGAAGGAGGGAAATCAGAGATGATGCTGTGGGAGTCCCCTCCCACCTCCCAGCGCAAAGTGCCATTAACAGGACAAACACGATGCTCCCCTGGCCGCTACCCCTTTTTCCGTTAGCTGTGCTTGGGAACCTCATTAGCACATCCATGTGTGTGAACTTGAACTGTAAACCAAACCCCGTTATAAGCTGAATCTAAACCTTAGCTCTGATTCTAGACTAAAACCCAGCCCCTCTGCAAGGTCCCCTCACGCGATTCCATGTCTGTCCACAGAGCAACCCACAGTCCTGCTGGAGCTCCAACCCTCACGGGAACACAGCAGCCCTGCCATCCTAACCCACACCGTGGCCTGCCCTGCATCACGGCAGCTCTGTGCTAACACCGAGCAACATTTCCTTTCAGGACACGCTGGAGCTGTGTTCCCGGGAGACAGAGTTTAAGTGCATCCTCTTTGCACTTTGTTACTTTCACGCTGTGGTGGCAGAAAGAAGAAAGTTTGGGCCCCAGGGGTGGAATCGCTGCTACCCCTTCAACACTGGGGACCTCACCATCTCTGTGAACGTGCTCTACAACTTCCTGGAGGCCAACGTGAAGGTAAAGTTTCCGGCGGCGCGGAGTGGCTCCGGAGGGCACCTCTGAGAAGGATGATGTGGCATCAGCACAGCCAGAAAGGGGCGTCCTCACCGGGGCAGGTCTACACCCTCCCCAAGGGGAGTGAGCAGGTGCAAGTTTACCACAGGGGCAACCCCAGGGCCAGTGTGAGGCTGAGGAGTGAGTACCGTGGTGGGGGGGCTGGCAAGAAAGCTCAGAAAGCCCAGTTAGTGCCTCACACCTGGTGTGAGCCACCCACTGGTGTCAGTCTCAGGGCCCCCCAGACCACCCTGTGCGCTCCCAGCGTTGCCGGGGGCAGTGATCGGCAGGAAGAGACCCCACACTCACCTGATATGAACTCCCAATTTAACTCGCCAAGGCAGACCTTCTCGTGGTGCGCGCAGCTCCTGGCGTGAGCACGGTCTTGCGGAAGTTAAAGAAGCTAAACTCTGGCCACACCTCGCCTCCTTTCTCCTCTGTCTGACGTCTCCATCCTACAAAACACACTGACAATCCACGCTCTTCCAGTTAAGGGCATGTGTACGCCATAAGGCTCTTCTGGGTCATGGACCAAACACAGCATCCTTTGGGGGACAATGAAGCCAGCCCAGAAGCAGTGCCTCTGCCTCCGGTTCCAGGGTCCTGGGAAGCCCACCACACAGCACACCAACCCTTCACCTGCCGTGGCCACGCGGCTTTCTCCAGGTGGCTTCCACCCCTGTCTCTAACACCCATGAACTTGTGTGCTGTATTTCATTCACTTTGAACTTTCCAAGGAGACAATTAATTAATATGCTAATTAATGGCAGGAAATGGGAAAAGTACCCATGCCCTCGCTTTCCTCCGTTCGACACTGGCATGATTAAAGGACCCATAGGTAGAGACTGACTTCACTGCCACAGTTAATGACTGTGAAAGAGGGAAGGCATGTGTGCAAGAGTGCTGGCGTCTTACCTCCTCTCACTCTTTTTTTTTTTTTTTTTTTGCGGTACGCGGGCCTCTCACTGTTTTGGCCTCTCCCACTGCGGAGCACAGGCTCCGGACTCGCAGGCCCAGCGGCCATGGCTCACGGACCCAGCCGCTCCGCGGCACGTGGGATCTTCCCGGACCGGGGCATGAACCCACGTCCCCTGCATCGGCAGGCGGACTCCCAACCACTGCACCACTAGGGAAGCCCTCTTCTCACTCTTTGATGTAATTCCTCCAGCGTTTAATGAGCTCCCACGTGTGCCCGACCCCGCTGGGCACCAGGGGAGCTTGGATGAATAAGACATTGTTCCTAATCTCAGAAACCACCCTATCTTGTGGCTCACGCTCTGTCCACACATTGGGCCATCCCAAGGCCTGCGTGGAGATCTTCCTTTCCTTCCCGTCTCTCAGGTCCCCTATGATGACTTGCGCTACCTCTTTGGTGAGATCATGTACGGAGGCCATATCACTGATGAGTGGGACAGGAGACTCTGCAGGACCTACCTGGAGGAATTCATCAAACCAGAAATGCTGGAAGGAGAGCTGTCCCTGGCCCCAGGTTTCCCCCTCCCAGGCAACATGGACTACAATGCTTACCACCAGGTAGGGACCTGGGTCTCTCCCCAAAGGACTGGAGATGCACATGCAGGGCTGGGGAAGCCCAGCTTAAAGAGCTGAGGTCACATCCAGCGTGGCTCTCAGCCTGTTCAATTTGAGAGCTACTATAGGATTTCTAGCCTCAAATTAGTGATAAAGTTGAACTTTTAGAGATCTTTTTATTCTTGATGTTCAGCTCAATCATTCTATTTGGTGCTCTTTTCTACAAACAACATCTCGGGCATTTATCTGATTGTTTCCATTCAGGATATTGACACAACCATTAGGAGCAAAAATTTAGGTAAGAACTTAGCCAACTTTTGGTAAAGATTATATTAGTGGTTCTAAATATCTTCAGAGGGACATGATCTTGTGGGCAGATCACTCACCCCTCCTATTCTCTGTTGGTTGCTGTGAACACAGACACACGTACACATACCAAGAAAACATTCTCATGGAGTTTTTTCATACTCTCACTTTGGGTTTTCATTTTACTATTACTTCAGCTATTTTTTTATTTATTTATTTTTTGCGGTACGCGGGCCTCCCACCGCTGTGGCATCTCCCGCCGCAGAGCACAGGCTCCGGACGCGCAGGCGCAGCAGCCACAGCCCACGGGCACGAACCCGTGTCCCCTGCATCAGCAGGCAGACCCCCAACCACTGCGCCACCAGGGAAGCCCACTTCAGCTATTTTTAAGGTGTTCATCTTTGCCTATTTACCCCACCATGAAAATGTATTAAAAAGGAATTCAAACAAAAAAACCTTTTTTGTTGCTTGACTTTTGAACATCCCTAAAAGAACTCTTGAATACCAAACTTAAGGGAAATACTGGTCATAGGAACATTAACTACAATCTTTAAACAAATTTTTAATTCCTAAAGTTTAAGAAGGTACGTCATAAAAGTTATTTGACCCAGAAAAACTAGGCTTATGAGAAGAAATTAAAAACAATAATTCTCTTGAAAGTAAATAAAAGAATTTTAAAAATAAATGCTTTGAAGGCCTTAGCCAAGAAGGTTGTGCAAGAGCGTCCCCTACTGTCTGTGGAACAAATGCAGGTGATGGGCAATGATAACATGGTTTGCACATTTCCAGAAGACTTCGGTAGAGTTCCCCTTTCTCCATACCTCTCTTTAATCTGTCAGGAGATGCTTATAGGGCTTACCAGGAGTCCAGGAGTGTGCTGGGTGCTAGAAGAAATGCAAAAATAAACACGCAAATTTGCCTTTAAGGAATGAGCCATCTTTTACTTAGACTAGATGTTACCAACACCAAGAAATCATCAAAGCTAAACTTGAGGGGTATTTTTTCGCTGTAATGGAGAGAATTGGCACAGAGTGCTCAGAAACATTTGGAGAAGGAAGTGAACTTTACATGCTGGGGAGGATTTTTTAGGGATGGCAGCCTATGGCCCACCACAACTGACCACAGAGATGTGGTATTTGGAGACACGTTGTTTTAAATGTTTTTAATTCGAATGCTTTCTGCCAGAAGCAAAGCTCACTTCATCCTACACCAGGATTCACACATTTATTTTGCATACATGGCCCCACGTTTGCATTCAGGTTTATCATCCCTGATTTAAATAAACAGAGGGGAGAGAAAAGGAAGTTAAGCAGGGAGGGCTGGGTAAAATTCCCAGGCAGGAAAAGTATCTCTGAGGGACTCTGAGAAGTCCTCCTTGTGTGTGGGGGGGACAGGTGTAGGTCAGGGCACCGTGGGAGGGGCTGAGATTGGAGATGAATAAAGTCAGCTAAGCTTCCCCCAAAAGAATGAGCTCATGAATGTGGAGGTTCTGGAAAACCAGCCGGGCATAAACGGTGTAAGGATGTGCCCTAACAGGTGGGCAGCACGCTGAGGTCGGCCAGCATCGGTGAGTGGCGTCCCCCTGGAGGGCGTCCACCTGGAGGGCCAGAGGGGCCCCGGCGTCAGAGGCCTGCTCCGGCCCACTGACTGCCCTGCAGAGGACTAGTCAGGTGGGAGATGGGAGACACGTCTCGTTGGTTTTCAAGTGAGCTTGCCCTTGACTTTTCAGTACATCGATGCCGAGCTGCCCCCAGAGTCGCCGCATCTCTACGGCCTCCATCCGAACGCGGAGATCAGCTTCCTGACCCAGACTTCGGAGAAGCTCTTTCGCACGGTGCTGGAGCTGCAGCCCCGGGACAGCCAGGCCGGAGATGGAGCGGGGTCCGCAAGAGAAGAAAAGGTATATGGAGGGGTTGCCCGAGATATTCTGGGGAGCCCAGGACTGCCGAGGTCGCCCTTTCTCCCGCCGGCCGCGCTGGGCTCCACAGCGCAGACTGACTGCACGGCGTGCGTCTTCCCCGCGCATGGTTGGTCCAGCCTCGCCGCGCAGACCCTTCGCCTCCGAGGGACCCACCGCAGTCACGTGACCAGGCGGGCCCTCGGGGTACCTGGTAGGAAGTCCCTGCCGCTGGGTGTGGCAGTGCTTCACTCCTTCCCCCAAAGGCAGGGTTTATTCCGTTTGTCTGCCAAAGTGAAGAAAGGGCAGAGCTGAACAATCGTGGTTTGGGAACCTCGAAACGGACCTCATGGTTCCTTTCCCAAACTAAGTAATTATGGGTGGGGAGCTGTCCCTAGACACCCCACCCTCGCTCCGCCAACTAGACGCTCGCGTGGACGAACTCGCTCCTCTTTAAGACGAAAATGCGGTCTCTCTGTGGGAAGGACAGTTAGTCCCCGAGTCTCCTAACGCACAGCTAGTGCTACTAAGCACAGGACTTCCCGAAACTTCAGGAAGGTGGAGGGGAATTGTTGGGTGGAAAGCCAGAGGAGGGTGCCGTGTGGGTGTAGGGTGACCAGAGGCAACCTGGGAGCTCTGTTCCTGGTGAGGGCGCAGCAGAGGGCAGAAAAGGAAGGGGCTCAAAGTGAACCTTCTCTGTGATGCTTTCCTAAGACAAGGCAGTTCAGTTTCCAACAGATGCGTCTGCTTCACCCCACCTCCCGTCCAGAGTACTACCCGGATTCCTTTAGTGAGAGGTTCCCTTGTTACAAGGAAACGTACTTGGCAGATTAAGGATTAAAAAACCTGGAGAGTTATCGAACTTTTAGGCTTCAGGGATTGATTTTAGGAAAACAAACTGACTGATAGTAAAGGAGCTGGATGTTTGTTTAAAGGTATGGAGTGATGTCATTAAAATGAGTCTCAATTTTAATATGCCTCGGAATGAGCTAGGGAGCATCGATTCTGGGGTCTGGGGTTAGGCCCAGGAATTTGCAGCCCAGCGACTGTGACGCAGGTGAGCCTACTCTGAGAAAGCTGCTCTAAACCCCACTACTCAACCTCACTTTCCTCTCTGATGCATAGGATATAATTTGAGAACAAAAGGAAGATAAGAAAGTTTATGTTGCCCAGAATCCAAACCACCTAGCATCAAAAATGTTCCTAGCGTAAAAATGAAAAGGCTGGGAGTATGTGAGTAATAGGCTTAGGGTTCTTCGGGCAGCATTAAAGGAAGCTTCTAGTTCTTGTCATTTCCCTTCTTCTGATCACTTCAAGAAATGGTGTGTGTGTGTTTGTGTATGTCAGAGATGAATGAAGTACGATCACTTGCCAAACTCTGGAGAACCCAACTGCAGCACAGATACCAGGAAGTGGGCAGATTTCACTAATATACAGACATTACCCATGGAGGAAAAAGAAGGAGAGAGAAGAAGAGGGGAAAGGGGAAAAGGACACAAAAGAAATTCACGTAATAATACAAATGGCCAAGAAAAATTGTAAAATATTCTCAACATCGCTCATAACTAAATGGAGTTAAGTGAAATATTATTTTCCACACAATGGTAAAATTTTTTTAATGTGAGGATATCCAGTGGTGAGAACATAAGAAAAGATGTACTCCCATCTCTGTTAGTAGAGGTTTAAATTGTCGAGCAATCTGACAATAGCACCTAAAGTTTAAAATGTTCATATATTTTACTCATAATTCTATTCCTAGGAATTCAACCAGTGGAAACACTCAAAAGGGCACAGATGTTATGATATACTTCTTTATTGCAGGATTGTTTATAATAGTAGAAATGATAAACAGACCAAATACCATCAATAGGGGGATGACTCAATAACTTATGCTATGCCAAAACAGTGAAATAATATATACTGTTAAAAAAACAAGGTAAATCCATAAGTACTAACAAGGGAATGTGTTCAAGATACATTATTAGGTGAGAAAAGCAAGCTGAGGGACTTCTCTGGCAGTTCAGTGGTTAAGACTCTGAGCTTCCACTGCTGGGGGCATGGATTCTGTCCCTGGTTGGGGAACTAAGATCCCGCAGGCCACATGGTGTGGCCAAAAGAAAACAAAAACAAAACACAAAAAAAGCAAACTGAAAAATCTGTGTGTATTACGATTCCATTTGTGATAGATAGAAAGAGAAGGAGGTGGGGAGGGAAGGGAGAGCGATGGAGGGAAGAGAAGCAGCAAGGCAGGCAGGAAGATACGGCAGACGTGATAAATATGGGGATGGGTGGATGGATAGATGGATGATGAATGGATGATGGATAGATAGGGTCATATGCATTGAAGGACACCTGCAGAAATTATAAACCAATCATTAACAGTGCTTTTTTTCCCGCTTTGAAGGAAGAGGCAAAATTGTGGGAGGATTTTGCTTCTAATATCAGATGAATCTGTAATATTTAGATTTTTATGATAAGCATTTATTACTTTTCCAAAAGGAAAAAAAAAACAGAGGTGTTTGCTCGTGGAAGTAACGTAGACCACATCCCTTGGCATGCACTGCTCCCATCTGAAGTGTCCTCTCTATGTCTGTGGATTTGCTTCCTCCTCAGGCAGGGTCTCCAAGTCCTCCAAGGCCTGATCAGTGACGGAAGAGAACTCTGTTTCCCCATGTTCAATATGTTTTGAAACAATAGCTCCAGACTATCTTTTCATTTTTTTGTGAATAATGTCCAAATGACAGCTTGCTGATACAGGGCTGTTTCTTCAAATTCAGCTCCAGAGACAGAACTATGACGTAGTTTTAGCCATTTGTCTTCTGTCTCAGCAGCAGCTTCCAGGTACTGTTAAAATTCCATTCCAGTTTTTGCTATGACAGAACCAGAGACCCATTTGTGACACGGTTATGAGTTTTTACTTTCTTTTCTTCTAACATCAGAAGCTCTTTTCCTAGATAATGTATTGTCTGTTAACAATACAAGGCAAAATTAATATTAATAATCCTGTACATGTATAGGGTCCTTTGTGGCTTTCACATGCTGCCACATTCATCACCTCTTTTGGTTTGATCTCTTCACCAGCCCTGGGAGTTGGCAGGGGAGGGGGCAGTGGAGAAAGCTGCTCTTGGAAATTTTTAATAGATGAGAAAATTGAGGTCTAAATGACTTGCTTAAATTCACACGGGTAACACATAACAACGCTGTATTAACTCAGACAGGGTTCTTTGGTTGCAAGGAACAGGGGCCAGTTTGGCTGAAATAGGCAAGAAATAGCTCACTGTATCAAAGGAATACACTGAAGAAAGGATAGAAACCACAGTGGCTCTGGGGTCCCAGGGAGAGAGAAGGGTGGACCATCGCACTTCCCTCCACTTTCTGCACCTAAATCCTGGGCTTGAGATTCAATTTTCATGCTCCTGGGAAAGATCATCTGATTGGCCCACTTGAGTCAGTGGAGGGCTGGGCCTGGTGACTGTGCCCCAAAACAGTGGGAAAGAGGTAATTTCACTAAAGGAGACAGGGACCCGTCATTAGAAGAAGAGGGATGAGATGAACGCACCAAAACAGCATCCACCACACACGTCCACCAGCTCTCCTGACTCCAGGCAGGGCTGGAACTGGAGCCCTGGCTCCCTCTCTCCCTCCCTCCAGCCCCTCTGCCAGCCACATGTTCTAGTAGGTCTGCACTGTCTCGTTTTTCCTTCTCTGCTGACAGAGCTCCTGGGCTTTACTCATTTGCTTCAAAATGGCGGACTCAGCCTCCCAGTGCTTGCCCTCCAGACAGCCCAGAGTCTCGGTTCCTCAATTCCAATTTTCCCGGAGAGAGGCCCTGATTGTTCTAGCTGCCCTGGTCTGATTAGCTGACAGCCCGTGTGACAAAAGTGTCCGTGGGGTGTGGGAGGAGGTTTACATGAGCTGTGGTGATGCTTCTTCCAGGACCCAAGGACAGGAACTGCAGTGCAGCCTCGTGGAAACTCCGAATGGAATGTTTACATGTCTCCATCACTGCCGCTCATCGCCGCGGCTGCCCGTGCTTCCAAATGACCGCCCTAGGCCCAAGTCTGTCCTATGCCCTCCTAGCTCGATTCCCACAGCTAGCAGGGCCAGTCTCTGGGTTTTTCAACTCCCAGTTCTCAGAAAGGCCTCTGTGTTCATCCTTTTCAGCTGGTCCCAGGAGTCACAGAGAGCTGGCCAGCCTATACGGGAGGCCTTGCTGCGGCTGGCCCTCAGCCCCTGACCCAGTTGGCCTCAGCAAGCGGGCAAGTGTATGCCCAGGGCACGGATGACTGGCATCTTTAGTGCCACGTGGCGGGGGAATGGAGGCCTTCTGGAGAAGTTGAACCCCGTCTTAACCCTGTGTTTCCTGTTGTGGGGCAGGTCAAGGCCGCCCTGGAAGAAATATTGGAGCGGGTGACAGATGAGTTTAACATCCCAGAACTGATGGCCAAAGCAGAGGAGCGCACCCCCTACGTGGTCGTGGCACTCCAGGAGTGCAAACGGATGAACGTCCTCACCCGAGAGATTCAGCGCTCCCTGCGAGAGCTAGACCTCGGATTAAAGGTGGGCGAGGCTGGGGGCGGGGAGGGAGGGCATTGCCAGCGGGAACCCCTTGTGGGAGGAGCGCCAGGGGAGCTGGAGAGCAGTGGTCACAGCAGCCTCACTGCCTAAGAAGGTGCCACTCCTAGAAACCAGAGTCTGGCCATGCTGCAGGGAGGGTAAGACAGGCTCTGAAGCTGGGAGCTGGGAAGGCAGAATGAGCTGTGACTGGCAAGCTGCCCGGGAGCCCGTGCTCTGAGTGCCGAGGAGAAGAGAAGTCTTGATGCCCTGTGTCTTCTGCTGACATGGGTGGTGTTGCTTTCATGGGACGTAGAAGTGTGTGCTGCATCAAAGCACAGGTTCTAGACAGCCCTGCACCACTGCCCAGCTCTGCTGCCTCCTCTCTGTGTGGCCTTAGAGTGACTTAAGTCTCACTGCGTCTCAGTTTCTTCACCTGTAAAACAGGGATAGCGGTCCTACTTCATAGGGCTTTGGGAAGGATTCAATCAATAGGTTTGCATAGAATGTTTAGAGCAATGCCCAGCACGTGGCAAGTACCCAGAAGTGTAAGCTGATGGCATTATTATTACCACCCCGTCAGAGGAAAGGAAAGAACTTTAATCTTTTGCAACCTCATGGTTATCTGAAAGGCCCGAGATGCTGCACAAGCTCTGACGTTTCTCATGAGCAATGAAAGAATCTATTATTTATACCACCAATTATGTAAATAGATCTATTTTATTCTCCATAAGATAATTCCATCAAGTGCCCAACACAAAGCCGAACATATCACCTGCATGATAGGTGAGTGGGAGGTCCTGCTGCCTTTGAGGAGCTGAGGAAAGTAACTGTTGTCAGTTTACACTGGCACATTTATTAAAATAATTGTAACCCCAGACAGAGGGAAAGTGAGAACCCAGTTTTGTAGGCAGCAGTGAAAGCTCAGCCCAGCCCTGGATGTCCAGGCCTGTGATGTGCTGCCGCCCTTGTGCCTGCCTCTTGGAGTCGTATGACCACTGTCACGGGTGCAGAGGACACACAACCATGAGCGTCTTCACACGTGCTCACATAGAAACTATGAAGTAGACTGAGAAATCTGGGTGAGTTTTCTTCAGTCTGTTAATTCCCATTCGGCCCCAATATGGATAGAAGGAAATAAGGAGAAAGGAGAGACGGGAAAGGATGTCGAAGGCTGAGGCTGTTTGGCAATGTTACCAAATTACGCGCCGGCTTGTAATCAAAGGAAATACAGAATTCCATAGAACAATCTCAAATGTAAATAAGGACCTTGCCGGTCATTTGATGTGGCTCGGTTCCCTAGGTACGCGGGTATATATTCATAATTATCTTGAGCTTGTTTGTTGCAGTCTTAGCTTAGTGAATCTGTGCAATTTGCTGCAACCTATCTACCCATCCGACCTCCTATTCATTCACTCATTTTTCTTTCAAGAGCCTTCGCCGCGGTTTGGTGTCATGGATCCCAGTGCGTGCCTGGGTGAGGATGAAGGGGTGGGGAGGGAGTTACTCTTTTCTTCCAGTCTAGCTGGAGCAGGGCTGGTGGATGGCCAGCCTCGGTGCTCTGCCCTTGGGGAGACAGCGGAGACTGACAGGGGAGCCTTCCTCTCCAGACGGACAGTCTGGCGGGAAAACGAGCGTACAAATGGATTACAGTACCAGGCAGGATTGATTCAGTGCCACACAGAGAGAGGTGCGAGAAGAAAGGAAGAAATAAGTATGTGGAATCAGGGATGGCCCCAGCGGAGAAGTGGCATGCAGGGGGCTTTGGAGGAAGAGTAGGATTATGACATGTGGCAATAAGAAGAATCTTCTAGAAGTCCCAAGGTGAGGAACCCTAAGCCTGTTCTAAGAGTTAACTTAGTTTGGCTGGAGCAGAGGGTCCCCCAGGTGAGTAAGAGTGATATGGTGAACTTCTAAAGGTGACTGGTGGTGACAACATTGACCCAGAAGCAGTCAGGACAACGGTCTGTTGCCTTTTTCTCCTGGTCCCCTGTGAGCGGGGGGACAGACAGAGCAATCTCCACTTAAAAACGCTGTCATGAAAACCCAGTCTCATTAGGACAGGGCCCCAAACTGGCCTGGTCATCAGAATCCCTGGGGGCATCATCCCAATATGTGTTCCTATCTCCACCCTCCAGTCCCACCAACCTGTGGAGCTGGGGTCTGGAAACCTATATTTTTAGCCAGCAGCTGGGTAATTCTTGTGGCGAGACAAGTTTGTGAATAGCCTTAAGGCAAGTAGGTAGAAGAAAAGATGGACAGATGTCTTCATGGAACAGTGAAGTTGCAAGGGGACAGCGGCAGAGTTCAGAGAACGAAAAGTTTCCAAGTCTGGGGAAGAGGTTAAGCTGAGCTGCAAGAAATGGGAGTCAGAGAGGAAACGGCTGAAGGGAGCAACTGAAACAGGAGGGGTTCACAGGACAGCCTGGCATGTGCGGGAGACGTGAGGGCCCCACTGGACAGCAGCTGGTACATGGAGCGGTGAGGAGCTCACATCCCAGCTCCCAGCGGAACATGGAAGGGGAAGCATAATGGGAGGAGAGGAAAATCTGAGTGACGTTTTCCTTCCGGTCCTTTCTTTCTCTTTAACAGACACTCTGAAGTTCTAGGACTGTTTTAGGCGGAGCACAGGGAGATGTGGGGCAACCCACACTACCCAGCACATCAAACAGACAAACCCAAATGCCCTGCCCAGACTGGGCACCAAATTAGAAAATGTCTGACTTTTTAAGTCATTAAGTCAATACCCTCAGCATTTTTTATTACGAAATTTTTATTCATAGTTGGCTGGATGGGAAACCATAATCCTACCCAAAAGTACTGGCTGAATTGAAAGGCACAGCTCTTTAACCCCTGAGGACTGTGAGAGCCCACAGCACACAGCACACAGAAGTGGCCACCTGGGAGAGGTCTACCAGCCACAACCGTGTCCCCACAGAGAAGAATTCAGGAGAGTCAGACATCTGGCTGTCAGCCTTACACAATGAAGAACCAGGTCCTGTGAGCATCCCAGAGCTGATTGGTCAGAGGTACTGACTCCCACTAACCAAATGCACAAAAGCCTGATGTACAAAACTCCCAAATGCCAGTTTATTCCTTTACAATCCTTTACAACTAGGTATAACTTTCAAAGCGCCATTGACTGATGGCAGCCTGCCCAGAAAATTCTCTATCTACCTGTGTTGGAAAACTACAAGAGAAGCTGGATTCTTATGCACTGTCCAGTATGGTAGCCACTAATGACAGGTTAACACTTGAAATGTGGCTAGTCCAAACTGAAATGTGTTGTAAGTTTAAATTAAATGCCATATTTCAAAGATATAGGACAAAAAGGGGGAAATATCCTATTAATAACTGTTAATATTGATTAAATATTGAAATATTTGACATTTTAAATCTATTAAGTTAAATAACATATTACGAAAATTAATTTTTTCTTTTTATTAATTTTTTTTATTTTTTTATTTTTTTTGCGGTATGCAGGCCTCTCACTGCTGTGGCCTCTTCCGTTGCGGAGCACAGGCTCCGGACGCGCAGGCTCAGCAGCCATGGCTCACGGGCCCAGCCGCTCCGCGGCATGTGGGATCTTCCCGGACCGGAGCACGAACCCGTGTCCCCTGCATCGGCAGGTGGACTCTCAACCACTGCACCACCAGGGAAGCCCCTCTTTTTATTTTTTTAATGTAGCTACTAGAAAATGTAAAATTACACACATGTAATTTTGTGAATTTTAAATGTAAAATTACCCATTCACAACTTGCATTGTATTTCATTTGGGCAGTGCTCTCTTAGATGGAGTCATGGCCAGCCCAGAATCTGGGGCTGGGAAGTATTTTCTATTATTCAGATATTTAATGGCATCAAACATTTCCCCCCTGTGCTTCAGTGGCTAATTGCCCCTCCTAATTGACAAATTCTGTTTTTCTAAACATGTGAAAGATGTTCAGTCTTAAAGCCCAACTTGCTGACTTGGGGAACCGCTCTGGCTCTTTACTCTCATCCGTTGACTCTCATGTGTTGACTTAATAGTTCAGGTTTTGCTTTGGCCCTTTAGTGACATACGGTCACCACCCCACAGGCAGCTGCCCTGGTCCACATGCCTGCTAGAGTGCACAGATGGACCAGCTGCGGTCACCTGCAGTCTGGACGGCAGACTGGGAAGGGTGGAACCCACATCATTCCCACTTCCCTCCACATCTCTTTGCCTCCCGGTGTTTCATTCCTGTGAAAGCTGGTTGCAAAGACCACCTTCAGAGGGAAGGAAAAGCAGACAGGGGCTGACCCTCAGAACAAGGTGCAGCCTGCAGCCCCTGGAGAAGGGCATATGTGGGCGTTGCTGACCCCACATGACGGACGCTGGCCACGTGCCTGCGAGCCCAGAGCACCAGCCACTTCTGACCCTCCAGAGATGCCCTTTACAGATGGACATTCCTGGCCATCCAGAGGCTGGAGTCCTTAGGTTTGGAATGGAGCCTTTGAATCCGCGCTTTTAACAAGCGCACTGACTTAAAGCAATGAAGGCCTAGAGGGCAAATCAGGTTTTTATCTTATATTCTACCTAAGAAAGACTTTGAAAGCATTTATTTATAGGGACAAAAAAAGTGGTTAAGGCCACATCCAGGTAGCCCTCATACCCACCATAAAGCGCCCCCCAGTCTTTAGTTCTCCCTGCTTTCCCT
Organism: Leucopleurus acutus; assembly: GCF_964270905.1. Lineage (NCBI taxonomy): Eukaryota > Metazoa > Chordata > Mammalia > Artiodactyla > Delphinidae > Leucopleurus > Leucopleurus acutus. The sequence continues at coordinate 55,281,046 of NC_139161.1, forward strand.
GCAATATGGACATGGAACAAGACAGTAACACAGGATCCTGAACTACGTCATCTTCTTAAGGATTTAGTGTTCTCTTTGTGAGTTTTCTTTTTGTCGACTCTTGACCTATAAGCACATAAGTGCAGACATTAATCCGTGTTCCACGGGATCCAGGCAGGGGGAGTTTGAGGAGGTCAGCCTTGAGCAGATGGAAGCAGGTTTCTCTCGCAGGGAGCTGGAGTCTTTACAAAAGGCCTGCTTACCCACAGTTTGGCCCAGAAACTTCCCGTCTGCCCACCCCACCTCCCCCAATCTGGCAGCACCTGAGGAAACGAATTTTCTCTGAACACCTTTTAGGAAACGCTGTCCCAGAGTCTGTAGGTTTATTCCTCTTTTCCTAAGAAAGGGACCCATATTACACTGAGTGAATTTGGAGTGGGGTTCTCTCTGGTTTCTTCTCAACCCCTCCTCTGAAAGTGAGTCATTTCTATGTCCACTCAAGGTCATGGGCAGATCTGAGTTCAGCATCCTAACCACAAGGTGAACGACTTCTTCTTTTCCTAAATCGTTCCTGCTTCACTCTCAAACGGGCAGAACCTGAGAGCACATTCTTTAAGGCTCCATCGCTCATACTTTCAATTAGTAAATGCAAGATCATTGTCAGAATAACTTCTAAGTAGATAGAAATTTTTAAGAAAGCCAAGTTACACATTTTATGCTTCCCTGCTGTCAAAATGATTTTAGATTTCTGAAGAGTGTTAAGTACTACCTATACATTTTTTTATTATCAGATTTTATTTTTAGAGCAGTTGTAGGTTCACAGCAAAATTGAGCAGAAGGCGGAGTTCCCATATCCCCCTCCCCCGACCACACCCAGCCTCCCCATCATCAACACCCCCAGCAGAGTGGCCCATCTGTTACAGCTGGTAAATCTACCCCGACCCCTCACAATCAACAGAGTCTCCTGTAGTTCACATCAGGGTTCACTCTGGGTGGTGTACGTTCTACGGATTTGGACAAATGTGTAATGACATGGATCCGCCGTTTTAGTGTCTTACAGGAGAGTTTCACTGCCCTAATATTGCATATATTTTAATTTAAGCACATGATTTCTTCTTGCAATGACTGTCAGAGAAATAGAGGTTTATGGGACCTCACCGTTTTCAGAAGTGGCACATCTCTGTGTAAGGCATGGTCACACCGAGTAAGTGATTGAATTAGCCGGGGGCGATAACCAGGCAACAAAGGACTTCTCTGTACCAGCAAACAACTGTGGCTGGCAGAGTCCGGGGCTCCATGTGAGTTCATCTCTATTTGTCTCTCCGCCGCGGCCCTCAGAGATGTGCCAAAGGACCGGGACATTTTCATCCTACTTTTTCCAGTAGTGCTGGCCCAGTCCTGTTAGGTCAGTTGTGGGATGATTCCAGGGCGGGGGACCTTACCTCCCCACCAAATTACATGGCCAACAACATTCACAGGTGCAAAAAACTTCCACAGACACACCCCGACTCAAAACAACCCAAAACAATTCTGTGGGGAAGCGAATTTATTTGGTGTATTATTTATAAAAAGCACTTTATAATTATGTGAGTTAATTGGCCATTGAAAACTTAAAATTTTTATTTTAAAAGGAAAAATAAATACGGCCTATATCTTTTTCCTTTTAAGTCTATTGGACTTTATTTTTTTGTAATGAGTCTTGATTTGTCTACATATCTTCTTATCTGCAGTTTAGCCAGCGTGTACTATTATATGCCCATAAACATGTTTTATTAAAACTGCAACATACAGAATTTTTAACACAACCCTGGCAAAAACACATACACTACAGTTTAATTACCAAACAGAAAACTAGGCCTTTCTGTTTAGAGCAGTGCTGTCCAATAGAACCCTCTGTAATGATGAGAATGTTCCATATCTGTGCTAAGGGCACGGTGCCTGCTGATGACATGAAATGTAGCTAATGTGACTGATAACCTTATAATTTTAACTCACCTGTGCTTAAATAGCTTCATAGGACTGATGGTCATCACATCAGACACAGCAAGCCTTACTGGGTACCCTAACCCCCGTGCAGACGCCGCTGCAGTAGACATGACATCTTCAAGAAATTGCAGATCCTTGGCATAACTAAGGTTACAAAGTTTAATTTAAAGATGATTTCCAATGTACATCTTCCTTTACAGATTTCATCTAGCAATTGGAAGAGGATTCCTCCTTCGCTGGAGGAGAACAGAGGAGCCCAAGCTTTAGGGTAGGGTGGAATCAGCGTGGAACCCACAGGTGGCTTGAGGTCTGCAGTGGACCTGAACTACTGTCAGTAGATACGTGTAGACTCTGATACCACAGGAGTGGGGAGACCACCAGTCTCTGTGAGACAAACCTTGCAGATCAAGTACTAGACAGGGACTGTCATTGTGTCACCGACCCCAGCCGTCATCTCCTGTCTTCCCAAAGATCCCCGAGGCCAGCTGTTTCCAGGGACTTGCTGCCCCTCACTGTTTCCCCTCTCATTCTTTGTCTTCAGGGGGAGCTGACCATGACCAGCGACATGGAGAACTTACAGGACGCTCTGTACCTAGACACGGTGCCGGAGCCCTGGGCCAGGCGTGCCTACCCTTCCACTGCAGGCCTGGCAGCCTGGTTTTTGGACCTGCTCAACCGAATCAGGGAGTTGGAGGCCTGGACAAGCGACTTTACGATGCCCCCCACTGTGTGGTTGACAGGCTTCTTCAACCCTCAGTCCTTCCTGACCGCCATCATGCAGTCCACGGCCCGCAAGAATGAGTGGCCCCTGGACCAGATGGCCTTGCAATGTGACGTGACAAAGAAGAACAGAGAGGAATTCAGGAGCCCCCCTCGGGAAGGGGCCTACATCCATGGCCTCTTCATGGAAGGCGCTCGCTGGGATGCACAGGTAAATCCTGGGATGAGCCAAAGGGCATCCCCAGTGGGCTGATTACATACACATTGCCCCCTGTAAAGTACAATTGCTAAAAGGGATGCCCTTTTTTTTTTTTTTTTTTTTTTTGCGGTACACGGGCCTCTCACTATTGTGGCCTCTCCCGTTGAGGAGCACAGGCTCCGGACGCGCAGGCTCAGCGGCCATGGCTCACGGGCCCAGCCACTCCGCGGCATGTGGGATCTTCCCGGACCGGGGCACGAACCCGTGTCCCCTGCATCGGCAGGTGGACTCTCAACCACTGTGCCACCAGGGAAGCCCAGGGATGCCCTTTGAGCATCCCTTGAGGCTGTCAAATCATTTCTATGTAGCCAAGGATGACCTAAAGAGTGCAGAGTGAGTAGAGAGGTTAAAAGCAACAGACTAGCTGGATCTGAATCCCAGCACTACCGCTTACTAATTCTGTGAAAAATCTCAGTTTACTCAACTGTTTTTTAAAAAATATTTATTTATTTAATTTATTTATTTGGCTATGCCGGGTCTTAGTTGTGGCACGTGGGATCTTTGTTGCTGCATGTGGGATCTTTGTTGTGGCACACAGGATCTTTAGTTGCGGCATGCGGGCTCTTAGTTTCGGCATGTGGGATCTAGTTCCCTGACCAGGGATCGAACCCAGGCCCCCTGCATTGGGAGTGAAGAGTCTTAACCACTGGACCACCAGGGAAGTCCCTACTCAACTGTTAAATGGGAAAACAGAGTTGCTGTGATGATTAAACGAATTAATATGCAAGACACTTAGAACAGTGCCTGGTACATAGGGAGTGCTCAAAACTTGTTGTGTGACCTGGGGGTATCATTTCACCTCCCTGGTCCACTTTCCTCATTCATGAGCTCTTGGAGGGCAGGAATCCCTCCTACTTTTTACACTGCTACGTGTTAGCAAAGGGGTGCCAGTGATATCATTTAAAGTGACACTTTGAATGGATTCCTCACTACAGGCTAATACAAATTTGAGTCAGCATAAGATCAGAAAAGATGTTTTGTCTCCGATAGGAAACTAGCAAACAAGCACAGGTGGCTGGGATAAATGACATGAACAAGGATGGATAACTCTAGGACAAGTTTACATTTGTTATATACATGATCTGGAAGGACTACTTAGTCAAATATCCCATTTGGCAATATTTGCACTAAACTATTCCTAACAGTCAATACAAAGGAACGTGGGAAAACTATTAGAAGGTCTAGAAGATCCTACAAGTCCACATCAATATGCATAGAGAGCTGTACTAAGTTGAAGAGTGTCCCCTCAAAATTCATGTCCACCCAGAACCTCAAAATGTGACCTATTTGGAAAGGGGTCTTTACAAATGTAATTAGTGAAGATGAGGTCACACTAGAATAGAGTAGGCGCTGAACCCAATGATCGGTGTCTTTATAAGAGGAGAATGCTCTGTGAAGACGGAGGCAGAGACTGGAGGGGTGCATCTACAGGCCGAGGGAGGCCAAGGGCTGCAGCAACCACTAGACACTAGGGGAAAGGCATGGGACAGGTTCTGCCTCAGAGCCTCCAGAAGGAACCAACCCTACCTACACTTTAAGACTTCTGGCCTGCAGGACTGTGAAAGAATACGTTTCTGTTGTTTTGAGCCACTGTCTTTGTGATAATTTTGTTACGGCAGCCCTCGGAAACCAGTCAAGGGCCAAAAGAAAGGACGGTAAAGTGGGGCAGTGTTCAAGCAGCCTGAACGTTGAGAAGGAAGCCTACTTCTCTCTCTCCACCTGAACATTTGCACAAGTCTGGCAGTGGAGATCACATGTGGACTGTGTTAGGTGTAGGGTAGCCGGAGCTAGGATACTAAAGACGCCAAAATGAGAGAAGTGCAGGAAAGATAAGTAGGGGGGAAGCTCAGAAGGAGGAGCACTGGCACTGGGGGGACAAAAGGACATTGATTCCAAACAACTGCCTCTCATTTGTTCATTACCTTGTTTCCAAATAAAAAAAAAAAAAAAAAATAACACCCGCCCACCAAGAACTCTTGTTCTCAGAGTCTATATCCCAGAAAGTATTCAGCAAAAAGGGATGGGTTGGCTTCCCTGGTGGCGCAGTGGTTGAGAATCTGCCTGCCAGTGCAGGGGACACAGGTTCGAGCCCTGGTCTGGGAAGATCCCACATGCCACGGAGCAACTGGGCCTGTGAGCCACAATTACTGAACCTGCGCGTCTGGAACCTGTGCTCCGCAACAAGAGAGGCCACGATAGTGAGAGGCCCGCGCACCGCGATGAAGAGTGGCCCCTGCTTGCCGCAACTAGAGAAAGCCCTCGCACAGAAACGAAGACACAACACAGTCAAAAATAAATAAATAAATAAATAAATAAATAAAAGATTACTATTAAAAAAAAGAAAAGGCAAGGGTAAGGATGTCCAAAAAGAAAAGGCAAGGGTAAGGATGTCTTGTTTTATGGATCTCCTCCATAAAACAAGAACATTGGCAAAAAAAAAAAAAAAAATATATATATATATATATACACACATGTATATAAAGATATATATAATAAGATATAATATATATCATATATATAAGATAATAGTATAATAAGGTATATATCAAAATCATATATAATAATTATATATATATATATACCAGAATCAAACTTGTCAGAACTCCGGAAATTAACCAGAGGCTTTTGGCAACCAGAGCACTGTTTGTTGAAGAAAAATGACTGAAAAAAGAGCAAGCATTAAATGCAAATGGATTAAACACTACAATTAAAAGGCAGAGATTGGCAGAATGGATTAAATTTTTAAAAACCTGATCCAACTACATGCTGTGTATAAGAGACACACTTTAGATTTAAAGACACAAATAGGTTGAAAGTAAACAGATGGAAAAGACATGCCATGAAAACAGTAACCAAAGAGAGTTGGGGGACTATACTAATAGTAGACAAAATAGACTTAAAATTGTTATTAGAGAAAAGACAGAAGAGAGAGGAATTGTAGAGACCAAAAAAAGGCATTTTACAGTGATAAAAGGTCCATCCATCAAGAAGATAGAACAATGACAAATATATGTGCATCTAACAAAAGAGACCCCAAAATAAAGGAGATGAAAACTGTCAGAACTGAAGGGAGAAACGGACAACTCAACCATAATAACTGACGACATTAACACCCCACTACTAATGGTGACAGCTAATGGTTATAGAGTTTCTTTCTGGGGTGATAAAAATATTCTGGAATTTATATAGTGGTGATGACTGTACAAGTTTATAAATATACTAAAAACCAGTGAAATGTACATTTTAAAAGAGTTGGTTTTATGGTATATGGAAAAAGAAAGGTTCTACCCCTGCTGCCACTCCCTACCATAAACACTCAGTTGTGGGGGACAAGGGGTCCTCACTGTTTACCTTAGTTCTGTTACTTACTATGCCTCATGTCAGCCTCTACCAGAACTGAAGAGGCACATCCTTCCCGTTAAATACATTTCATGGGAATTAAAACAAATTCTGTCCAAGCAGAAGGGGCTCAGAATCACCTAGGCACAGGCAAGGAATCCATGAGTCACTCTGGATCATCATTTCCCAAAGTATGTTCAGAAAACCCTAGTGCCACGAGAAATGAATAGGTTGCAAAAAAAGGGTCCTGTGGTCACATAAGTTTGGGAAAGACTGGGATAAATAAGGTCAAACTGTTTTCTTTACTGCCAGGACTTCTTGTCTGCAGTGTGCTAGTGTGCACCGTAAAGCTTCAGGTCCAGGGCATGGTAAGCACCACTTCCCAAGCTTATTTCACCAAGGCACCTTTTTGTTCCTCAGAATATTTCTCAGGACTACTAGGAAAAACTTCCCCAGACAGCACTATGGAGACATCTCAGAGAACCAGAGAGAGGCCCCAGCTGGAAAGCTACAGAACGGCCAGGTCCCTGTTACTTGAGTGAAGATAGAACACAGCTCCCTCTGCTCAAAAAGAGAAAATGCTCTAGAGGGTGGAGGACAGCACATAAGAAGCTGGAACAGGACATAACCAAAGCCTTAACATCTAAAGCGTTTGCCGGCAGGGACTGTGTCTTGCTCAGCTTTAAGTCCCTAGCACCTAGCATGACATCTGGCAGATAGCTGCATTCGGTATGCTTACGAAATGACAAAACTAAGAGAAATTCAAGCCCCAAAGAGATTAATGTGCATATGATAGGCAACAGCTTTCGGAACTTTGCTTCGAGAAGATATTCAGGCTGAAAAACAGTGGGAATATGATGTCCACCCCTCCACGGCACCCCATCGTGGGTTGTCGAGAGAACTTAGTAAGGGGGTGGGCCCAGGGCAACCAGGTCTTCCCAGTATCTCTCCCGGATCTCCCGACAGGAGCAGGCCTGGCTGGCTGAGCTTGGGGCCTGACCTGAGATGTTCTCATGTCCTTGTCCTTAGGCTGGGGTCATCACCGAGGGGAAGCTGAAGGAGCTGGCGCCCCCCATGCCTGTGTTGCTCCTCAAGGCCATCCCCGCAGATAAGCAGGATTGCCGCAGTACCTATCCCTGTCCTGTGTACAAGACTTGTCAGCGAGGACCCACCTACGTGTGGACTTTACACCTGAAGACGAAGGAGAAGTCTTCCAAGTGGGTTCTGGCCGGAGTAGCCTTGCTTCTCCAGGTGTAGCTCCTTGCAGACCCGACGAGGAGACAGAGCTGGGCTGAAGGCTGCCCAGAGGGACCAGTGGAGAGGGCGGACCACAGCCCTAGAGAAAGATGAGAAACCAAAAGCACTCACAGTTCTGAAGAATTCCTTTGGGGAACTCGGAGAGAAGGACCTAAAGTGAGGCAGAGCCAGAGGAGTGTGGACCTGGGAACTAGGGGAGAAGAGTCTTGTAACACTGACCCTTTCCTAATAAAGCGATTTGTTCTTCAACTGTGTCCGGTCCAGGCTTTGAGCGTTGCAGAGTCATAAGTTATCATGAAGAGCCCAAGAGAAACGAGCCGCAGGCACTTGAGCCCTGACGTCGTTATACAGCCCTACACGCAGCGCCCTAGTTCCCAGCTAGTCCGGGGCCCAGCAGCACCGGCATTGCCCATGAATCAGAGTCTGCATTTTAACAAGCTCCCCAGGTGATTTGTATGCACTTTATGGTTTGAGGAACATTACTCTGGATCAGGGGGCCACCCAACTTTTTCTGTTAGGGATCAGATAGTAAATATTTTAGGCTTCGCAGGGCATACTGCTTCTGTTGCCACTGCTCACCTCTACCACTGTAACCCCGAAGCAGCCATAGATGATACCTAAACGAATGGGTGTGGCCACGTTCTAATAAAACTTTACAGAAACAGGCAGTGGGCTAAATTTTGCTGATCACTGCTCTAGAGGATAAGGGAAGTATATATGCAATATTTATCCTTCATTAATCCACACATCCATTTAACAAGTGTTTAACATATACTACTTGCCGAGGACAAAACTGCAAACAAGGTGGATTGTTTCCTTGTCTTTCTGTCATCCTTCAGATCATTTAAGAGGGGCCCAAGGAGAACACTTTCACCTAAAGCTTTTTAACCTAAAAGTTTTCTAGATTTTCCTCTGTGGAACACATTTTCACTGGATGCCCAAAGAGGTCTACAGTTTTAATGAGCTGTAAAGAGCTCTATGGGGGGGCTTGTTGGTTAAGTCGTCTGGGGGTGGGGATTCACCACTCCTTCTAGGATCATTATTTCCACATATCCTTGGAGAGACTTATTTTTGGATTAATTACTATTTAGTACAGTGGTTCTTCATTTTGAGCAGGCATCAGAATCCCCTGGAGGACTTGTTAAAACAAAGATTGCTGGCCCCCACCGTTCAGAGTTCGATTCAGTAAGTCTAAGCAATTGCCGATGCTCCAAGTCTGGGGACTGCACTTTGAGAACTCCTGATTCGAAACATAAAAACCCACCCTCCTACAAACCTCTGCTATGAGAACACAGCGTCTCATGCCAATTCCACCATGATTTTCCTGCTTTCTGCCTTGTGGTTCCCACATCCCCCAAAGAAGGGCCTTATTCCTCATCTTCATGCTATAAGAGAGTTAACAAATTCCTCTGGAATCCAGGGATTCCAACCTAAGTGCTGTCTCTCCTCACATCAGCCAGCAATGTACTTCCCATTGTTTGCCAACAACTTGCAGTTTCTTGCCTACAGTTCATCTGTTCCCATGGAGATAGCTCTGTCCTCCTCCTCAGCATCATGCTTCCTGATCCTCACTGGGAACAGTACAGTGAGAGCAGGCAGCGGACGACCAAGATGGAAGGAAAGTGGTGTCGCGGTACGAGAGCAGGACACTCTGGGTCACATCAGTTTTGGAGACAAGTGGTCAGGTTAGATATGTGTGTTAATAAACCTCTAGATACACTATAAATTGGATCAATACTATTGATTTCTTCCTAACACGTACAGACAAAATGAGAGAAGATAATTTTAGAGGCCAGGACACTTTGGCAAAAATGATGGATGGCCTAAGGGGGACGCCAGGAGAAAGAGGGGCAACTTGAGGCCCCAGAGCAAGTGGGAGGTGGGCATGGAAAGAGGACACCAGAGTGCCCTGCACTGGCCAAGCTCTCACCGGGGCACCAGGCTAGCAAGTTCCCATCACTGTTCTGCTGGCTGGTAAACTTGGTGGGTTTGTACGAGCTGATCTAGGAGCTCAACCACCACTTAGGGTCTGTGAGTTCCAGTCAGCACACAGTGGACGCTGCAGACACAGACAAGACAGGGAGTGACCACCAAGTTTATTGAAAACAAGGGAAGCTTGGAGTTAGCTTTGCACCTTTATGACAAAGACCACACTGAGCTAACTGGCCTCTACGCTCCCCCCTCTGGAACAGAAGACCTGCTCTAGGACCACAGTTCTAAAAGGTGGATGTGAGGTTTTTCCCAGCAGCAGCTGCAGCTAATCCAGTTAAACCCTTCCCAGAGACCACTCCTAAAACGGGACCTCCAAGTGACACATTTTCCCCAAGGGGTCCAAGAGAAGAGATGAGCTGAAAGGTGAAGACTTTTCTTCCTCCTGATGCAGAAGCAAGAAAGTCAACCTGCGTGAAATCCGATCCCGAGGCCAAGATATCCTCCGCGTCTAAAACCATGTCCCAGTCTCTCCTCTCCAAGCCATGAAAAAATGAGACAACAGGGATATTTTCTAAGAGATGCAATTTCTACGGATGGAGCCAAGTTTGTTTTTTATTTTTTTTAATAAATTTATTTATTTATTTATTTTTGGCCACGTTGGGTCTTTGTTGCTGCGCGCATGCTTTCTCTAGTTGTGGCGAGCGGGGGCTACTCTGCGTTGTGGTGCACGGGCTTCTCATTGCGGTGGCTTCTCTTGTTGCAGAGCACGGGCTCTAGGTGCACGGGCTTCAGTAGTTGTGGCACGCGGGCTCTAGAGTGCAGGCTCAGTAGTTGTGGTGCACGGGCTTAGTTGCTCCGCGGCATGTGGAATCTTCCCAGACCAGGGCTTGAACCCGTGTCCTCTGCATTGGCAGGCGGATTGTTAACCACTGCGCAACCAGGGAAGCCCGCCAAGTATTTTTAAATGGACCAGGAGACAGACATGGGCTCACAGAGCTTGGCTATTGAAAGGGCTTCTTTCCCAAATGGGATCTTTGATGTTTGGCAAGGCTTGAGCTCCAGCTGAAACTTTTCCCACAGCGGGAGCACTTATAGGGTTTCTCTCCTGTGTGAACCCTCTGATGCCTATTAAAGTTGGATCTCTGAATAAAACTCTTCTCACAGATGGGGCACTTATAGGGCTTCTCCCCCGTGTGGATTTTCTCGTGGTGGCGCAGCCCCGAGAAGTCGCTAAAGCCCTTCCCACACGTATCACACTTGCAGGGCTTCTCGCCTGTGTGGATTCGCTGATGCTTCACGAAGTTTGAACTCCGCAGAAAGGCTTTTTTGCAGGTGGGGCACTGAAAGTACGTCTCTCCAGTGTGAGTTCTTTGGTGAAAATCCAGCTGGGAATTCCGGTAGAAGGCTTTCCCACACTCCCTGCAGGTAGGGAGTCTCTGGGCCATGGGGGCTCTTGGCTGCCGTCGCGGGGAGGCCTCTCTCTTCCCCTCCAGCCATGGCGTGGACGGCTCTCCGGGAAGAGGTGGCAGATGCTGACCCAGCTGTGTCCCGGAATTCCTCTCTCGGGGAGAGAGCTGCGTCCCTGTCCCCTCACCGTGAAGGTTCTCCTGGGCCTCAGGGAGATTCTCTCCTTCTCCAAAGCATCTCGGCTCATCCTTGCTGAAGAGGCCACTCAGGGAAGTCTGAGGAGGCTCTCCTGAGGCTTGAGGGTCCTGGTCCCTGTAGTTCTCCAAGTTTAAGTTCTCTTTGTCATTCTCCTGTCTGTCCCCTGAAAGGAGAAAGAAGATATGGAGCAGCTCAATCAGTGGTCTGCCCTGCTTTGCAACTCATGTGTCAGAGAGAGGGTCATCACAAAACATTAATTCTTTTTACCAAGAGGGCATCGGTGAGTGAAGAAAAACACTGTCCAACCTGAGCACCTGGCACTCACTTCACGTGTGTCCAGGCTGTGACTCAGCTCTGGAACCAAGGAGAACAAGTGACAGCAGAGGATGGCTCCCAGAGGCCATAGTGGCCACCCCCACAAAGAAGCAGCAAGTTTCTTAAGCCCAGGAAAAACAAGTCTAGTATATGAGAGTACTATTCTAAAAACGTATTGGTTTTTATCTAATTATATATAAAAGATAAATATGATCACTAAAAACAATTTGAAAAGCATACACAAGAAAACCAAATCAACCTCAATTATACCACCCAGAGGCAACAACTATGAGTATACATTTCCTTCCAGTCTTTATCTAATGTATACATATGTATGTAGGTATGTATGTACATATGTACGTATGTGCTTTTTTCTGACACAACCGATATCATACTGTATAAACAGTTCTATTTCTGGCTTTGTAGCTTTTAAATTGTAGATGGTGGTACTTATCAATTCCACATGGATTCTCCCTTTCACAAGTCACCCCAAAATTCATGAAATGCAACCACGTGTCATTTTACTGTGGTTGTGATGCACAGAGAGACTGCTGTGTAAAAGCGAACCCCTCAGTCTGCGCTTGAATCCAGCATTCACTTGTGCTTCATTATGTCACGCAACAGTTAAATTTTGTGTTTCTCATCATAACTTGGGTTTTTGCTTATTACTACTTAATGATGCATGTAGTAAAGATTTTTATTTTAGTGGTAGAATTTATCTTCAACTTTTATAAATTACTTTATTCCTGTAGATCTAAAGAAGCTGCTTGCCTTTCTCTTTCCTATATCAGTGTCTTTCAAATTATCAGCTAGAGACCGGAATCTGCTAGAGAACCAGACCTGAACTTGGTAATTCAGAGCCTTATAACATGTTCCTCTCAGATGACAAAGGTACTTTCTCTTTTCTTTAAAGAAGCCTTTATAAATATCATTTTAAAGAGCTGAATAATGGCCCACTGTGGAGACGTCATAATAAACACATAAGAGGAAACATAATTTATTTAAGAGTTCTCCTACTATGGGAATTAAGTTGTTTGTCATATTTTGCTACTATAAATAATATGTGATAAGCCTTTTTCTTCATAAATTCTGCCCACATTTCTGATCAATATCTTAAAGGAGGTTCCTCAAAGTAGAATTACTGTGTCAGTGGGCATGAATGGTATTAAGGCTGTTGACACCTACTGGCAAATCGATTTCCGCAACGACTCTGCCATCCTCGGGTCTGAGAGGCTGGGCAGAGAGGAGGCGAGTGTTCAATACCTAAGCACTGACTGTGTCTCAAGTATCTGCCATTAAGCCTGGTGAAAAATGGCTTCTCATTGGTATAAATTTTAATTCTTTAGTTATTAAAGGATCAGTTTTTTCACACTTATGAGTTATTTTTCATACTCCAAGACTGCTGTCCACTTTTTTTTTTACTGGGAAAGTCACTTTTTTTCTTATCAGCTTGCATTAACTCCTTCTATATTAAGAAAAATAGTCACTTATCTGTCATGTTCGTAAAAAGAGTTTTTCACCGTTTAGTTATTACTTTAATTTTGTTTGGGGTTATTTTTATGTATAGGAGTTGTAGTCTCTTTCTTTTTAAATACAGTCAAATCTATTAATCTTTTAATGATTCTTTTCCGTTGCTTTTATACTTATAAAAAGCTTCCCCAGCTTGACATGAGTCAAACATTTACCTGTTTTCTTCTCTATTATTATTTTATTTTCATATTTTATGTCTTTTTCATCTGTTTCCAACTTATTTTGGTATATGACATACATAAAATTTAAGCTGATTCCTCTTCCCAGTCTTTTCTCCTTGTTTTGCTCATCCCATGGATTTGTTCTGCTTCTTCCTTCATCACATATTAAAGTCCTTTATAGACCAGCCTCTGTTCCCAGGCTCTGTCTTCTGTTCCATTGGCCTGTGCATCTATAGTTATATCAGTATCCCACTGTGGTAATGAGTTTACCCTTTTAAAATGATATATTCTTAATATTTACAGACCCAACACTGATGAAACATTCTTCTTTCAAACCTTTTTACTGTTCTTGCAGTATTTTTCCTGATAACTACTTAAGAACCATTTTTCCAAACATAGTTGACCCTTGAACAAGAAGGGGTTTGGGGCACCCACCCTGGTGCAGTCAAATTCCGAGTGTAACTTTATAGCCAGCCCTCAGCATCCAGGTTCTGCATCAGTGGATTCAACCAAATGCGGCTCGTGTACAAATTTATTGAAAAACATCTGAGCATAAGTGTTCCTGCACAGTTCAAACCTTTGCTATACACGGGCCAACTGTGTGTGTGTGTATATATATATATATATATATATATATGATTTTAATCCTTTGGGAATTTGATTAGAGGTATGAGTATGAGGCTTTTTGAGGCTTACTCACCTGCTGACCTTCTTTAACAGTGAGCTGTTCTTCCATATGGTCAAACAAAATAGCGTATCTACCCTCTCCTGGGACATCGCCCCCCGCTCTGAGTCCAGATTTGGCAGACTGCTCACTCTTGTACCTTTGAGACCGGACTAGTCCTTTCCTGTCTTGGTATCACTGTCTCGTCCCTGCACACCTGGACTCCTGCGTCGGCTGCCCACAGGGTTCCCCTCCTCCAAGGGGACCCTCCCGGGCTGTCCTGCACGCGGCTGCTTCCTCAGCCTCTCTCCCCACAAATCCTCTCTCAAGAACCTACAATGGCGTCTCTTTCCCTTACCAAGGCAGGCCGGCTTTATACACTCTCCACAGTCTGGTTCAAGGTAAGATCTAATGGGACCATGTCAGCAGGTGAGATGATGGGAAAGAAAAAAAATAGAATGTTGCCATATGGAGATAGAGTGAGCAAGGTATCACAAATAAAATCCTACCGCATGGGAGTACAGGGGCAATCCCTGTGCCTTCCTCTCAATTTTGCTGTGAACCTGAAACTGCTCTAAAAAATAAAGTCTATTAAAACAAAAATCCTACTGCAACAACCTCTAAAGCAGCATTTTCAAACTTTTTTTTTTGTCTGCTACCCACGATAAGAAATACTTTTATATCGAAATATATTCTGATATTTTCTATTCGGTATTATCATTTCATTTTTTAAAATGCTGGTTGCAACCCTATCAAATATTTTCACAACCTGCTAACTGGTCACAAAATGCAGTTTAAAAAATACTGCTCCAAAGGAACCCTTGTGAAGTAGTATTATGATAAATATATGGCTTAAAATTAAAACCATACGTCTCATGTGATGCTTGCTCTCTCTGTGTTATTGATACATTAGCAAAGGAAACAATTAATCAGATCTTACTGGGGAGAAAGAATGGCCTGTCATAGAGTTCCCATCCTTGGTCCTTTTATTCCTCCATGGTTCTGGGATCTTTTGTAGATTTGAGGGAGAGAGAGAGAGAGAGAGAGAGAGTGAGTGTGTGTGTGTGTGTGTGTGTGTGTGTGTGCAGGAATGTTTGACAGTTGATTTTACATAACTGCAATGTTTTTAAAAGAATGTAGAATGCAAAGGGTAATTACTGTTTTACAGCAGAACAAGTTCATATTTCTTCCTACCAGTCTTAAAATAATGTGATTTATAGGAAGTATTTGATGTTGCTTCTGTTTAATGAGACTTAGATGCATGGAGATTAGCTAGACCATATTTTTCTGTTTGTCTTGTTTATTTTGTTGAGGGTGGGTCAGTTACCATTCGCCATAACCAGAGTAAGAAAAGTCTAGTTACTTTGAACCTTCTTGTTAGGAAGGATAATAGTGGCCTGTTAGATAATCTTTTTTTAATAATAGAATTCAACCCATATCTGTTTTGGTCTCAACTGTACTAACCCTCATTCTCTCTAAGAAAGGAAGCTGTCAAAACAGGCAAGAGTGAGGCAACAGATCAGAGGCGGGGTCTTTCTTCCATGATTAAATATGTGTCAACAGCCCAATAGTCAGAGACGAGACCCACCTTGGTACTCAAACTGGACTAACCAGATCACGGCCGGTTAGAACCCAATGTAATAGAAACCAAGTACTGATATTGCCCCACCACCTCCAATATAATGACTGGAGGTCAGAAATGGCTCTGGACCAGTAGAGGATCACTCACCTATGCAGGTGGATCTTGGGATCTTCTCACTGATGTGTAGGTGTGGTCCTGTCAGCTCTGCCCCAAACCCGGCTGGATCAGTCAGGTCATGCTTGGGATTGGAAATGCCTGGTACAGAGAGAGATAATCTGTGGGCCTGGATGAATGGGGAGCACTGGGGACCAAGCTGTGTTGCTCGAAGGAGGGCCCTGAGTGCAAAGGGAACTAGGGAAGCTCTGGAGACCGCTGAGGATGTGCGGAGCGTCTAAGGCACCAGTACTCACGAGAAACCCAGGATATATGGTGAAGGCCACAGAAAGAAGATTCTGAGAGGGAGGAGTCAGACCACCTGGCAGGCTGGTGCGAGGGTCGTGACTGGGACCCCACGCGTGGTTGGCTGGGACTGTGGTTAGTAGAAAAGGCCATGCATGGTCGGCCACCGCTGAGCCCCGTCGTAACTCAGCACCTACGAGCTACGTAACAGTGAGCAAATGACTTGATCTGATGCTCACTTTCATCCCCTTAAAATGGGAATTCCATCACCCGTTTCACAGATGAGGGGAGTTACTGTACATGAGGAGCCACAACAGTGCCAGGCGCACAGAACACGGCCAGAACAGGGAGCTGTCACTATAACTCAACCACCTCCAGCTCCCCAGTTCCCAGCCACGTCTCTAAGGATTTCCTTCACCCAGAGAACATCAAGCAGTGCGGCTGTCCCTAAAGCACACGGAAGATGTCTCCTTCCATCAGGCTGACCCATGCCCGTACCTCCTGAGACCATCTTCCCATAAGTCTCCAGCATGAGATCCCAGTATTGCTCCTTCTGAGTGGAATCCAGGTGCCTCCACTGCTCCTAGAGAAAAACACAATGCTGTGAGTCCAGGGAAGGCTTCTGAACCCTCCTTCCCTGCCTGTGGGAGGCTGAGAAGGAAGGAATGGGCCTCAGGATCCTGGCCATCAGATGGTCTGAGAAAGCATGGGAGGAGCTTCAATGGGAAATCGACAGGGTCTGCCTCAGTGTTTCTTGCCGTGGTTAGAAAACATTTAGGTTTTAAGTTCCGTATTTTCTTTTAAGTTGCCTGTTTTTGCGAGTGGAGGAGAAAGAGAAGGCAGGAGCCCTTTCACCACTTGCCTTTTGCTTAACTCTCTCAGTGCTTATCAGAGAGGTCTTTGAGCAGCAGGGGCCCGATATTCCCCATATTTCATTAAAGTCTGGAAACTCAAGAGGGAAAGGAAAGAAACTTTAAAATGTATTTGTTGGAAAAGCAAGTGCAAATCAGTGAAGGGGTGGGAAGGGTAAAGAATGGCATCAGGCGAGTTGTGAGTCTCACTGTGAGACAGACTGTGGCCTCGGAGCAGAAATGCTGCAGCCACACACACTTCAAATCTCCCGACGGTTCTGAGTTTAGGTCCAACAGCAGATCAGTTTTCCTCCAGTGAGTGGGAAATGGAGGGGTTCCCTAGGGAAGCTGTCCCTTGAGTACGCCCAAAACATGCCCTTCTAATCCTATGGAACTGAGCCTGGAGACTCAACGCTGGGAAGGCCATGCAGCTGGGGTCAACTTTTGTGAATCAAACGGCAGTCTCCCCACCAGGAGGCTGACTGTTAGACACTCAGTTTGTACAGCAGAGTGATGAACAGCGCAGTCTCTGGCGTCAGACGCACTGGGATTCACGTCCCAGGTCTGCCATTTCCAGCTGCGTGATCTAGAGGAAGTTACTAAACTTTTCTGGGCCTCAGTCCTCACCTAATGATAGTACTAGACTCAAAACACTGTCTGGAGGTTTAACAGAAATAACCAAGTGTGAGCTACTTTCAAAGCACCCACTACTTTTCATTCATAGCATTCACCACAGTTTATTAAATATTTATATATATATGTATACACACACATACACACACTCACGAACATATTTAATGAACAGTTGCCTCTGTAGCACATTCGCACCATGAGAAAAGGATCCTCCACTGTTCTCTCTCAGTTCCCAAGACCGTGCCCAGGCTGGAGCAGGCACTCAATAGAAGTTGTCTGGGTGAAACAAAGCCCTTAGCAAACAAGTGCTTGGTAGGCGGTCTATATTCTCATTATCACTACCACATGCAGCCTACGGGTTATCGGTCTCCCAAGGTTCACAGGGAGAATTCAGGGATCCTGCACACTCTCGGAAACCCCAAAGTTGATAACCATCTATTATTGTCATGAACGGCCAGCCAGGCCACAGGCGGCAGAAGTGAGGAGAAGAAGAATGAGAAGAGAAGTCACCCTCCATCACACCCAACCCTACCCAGGGAGGCCATTCCCCATTCTACATTAACTCTGCCCCCAGTACATTAAGGGGACTGGAAATGGCTGAAAGAGAGTGGAGATGCCAAAAATTCTTTAACTAGCAGATACTAAGCTTTAAAAGAAGAAAAGAAAAGGAGGAATTAAATTTCTTAGGGTGAAAAAAGTGAAAAGTGGAAAAGTGAACTCTATATGTTTATTAACTATAACCACATTTTAAATATGGATTTTAATTTTTAAAAATTTAAAGTAGGAATTTTTAGCAACTTACTTTGTTAATCTTCTGTGAAGGAAGCTACCTTAACAGCCTACTGGAAATAACCAGCTTGAGCAAACACTGCTGAATACAGGAGTCCTCGGTCTTCCTGGTCAAAACACACAGACCCTCATGTCGGCGCTGGCAGAGAAAAGGACGGGCTGCCAAGCGTGGTAACATCTGCCTGGAGGCCTGGCTCGCCGGATACAGGCCTCGTCCACAGGCACCAAGAGAGTAGCCACCCAGCACAGTACAAGGCAGAAAGGAATACAGCCACCAAATCCCCCAAGGGCCACCATCAGCCCTTTCAAAGCCCAGGAAAGAGGCTTCAGGAGTCTCTGGAAGGCGTGCCTCCAGATTAAAGCCACACATTTACTCAAGGAACTGCCCAGGAGCTAGGGATGCATACGAAGTCCCTTACTTAAGAGGCAAGACACCAACTGCAGCCATCTTCATTTTCTGTCATTTTTATAAGAGGAGAAAAAAGTCCAAATTCCTATTCTGGAAGGATGGAAGTATGAGATCTGATGGGGAAATCATCTCAGTTTCATGTGGAAACAGCACCATCTTGTGGGTTTGTGGGACACTGCCACAACTGACTGGCACACAGGCATCTGTGCTGTGTTCCCTTCCCAAGGTTTGAAGACACAGGAACCGGCGCCAGTGCAACCCCAAGTCTGTGAGACTGTCTCTGACTCAGTCACGGCATCTACCACTGTGGACCTCATACCCTGCCATTGTTCTCGAGGTTCCTAATTTAGGGAACAGATTAGAGGACATGATTCTTAATACTGTATTTAAACATTCCCTTCAGTTAGTTACAAAAGACTCCATTAAACATCGAGGTCCTTCTGATGCAAATAGTTGTTAGTTTGGGGGAGGGATATTGGGATCGGGTAGGGATGATTTTTGTTTGTTTGGGGTGAGTAGCTGTTAATCAGTTATCGGCTATATATAGGTAATTTATAGATTACATATATTTATATACATACATTTATATGGTGCTGCTGGTGAGCATTTGGAATACTGACTTCAAGCTACCCAGAACAAGTCATGGTTAATGTCCTCACGTAATGTAGAGCTAATGTTCAACTCCGCTAGTTAAAATATGTTAATAAATTGTATATGCCTTTCATAGGGATACTCTGTATTTACTATAGAAGCAATAATAATCCTCCAAGTCGACCTGAAATATTTGGCAGAATACCCAAATCTTTTTCACCAAGGAGCCTCCTGCCTAACAGTTTGGTTTCTGCGTACTTAAAAGCAGGAAGATGGACACCCTTGAGTCACTGAAAAGCTGTATCCCTTCCCTGCACCCTCCCCACCCTCTGCCTAGGGTAAACTGCAAAGATCGGACTCTGGTTTCTAAATCTTTTGAGCCTGGAAAGCTGAGGCTCAGACACATCTACAGCAGCTTCCCTGTGTCCTCACCTTCACTCTCAAGTACCCCACGAGGAAAGTCCCAAGAAGAGCTCGCCAAAGGTTTGAAACAATGCTCTGATTAAGGTCTACAGGTGCCTGAAAAAGTTGATTTTTTAAACATCTTTATTGGAGTATAATTGCTTTACAGTGGTGTGTTAGTTTCTGCTGTATAACAAAGTGAATCAGCTATACGTATACATATATCTCCATATCCCCTCCCTGTTGCGTCTCCCTCCCACCCTCCCTATCCCACCCCTCTAGGTGGTCACACAGCACCTAGCTGATCTCCCTGTGCTATGTGGCTGCTTCCCACTAGCTATCTTTTTTTTTTTACATCTTTATTGGAGTATAATTGCTTTACAATGGTGTGTTAGTTTCTGCTGTATAACAAAGCGAATCAGCTATACATATACACATATCCCCATATCCCCTCCCTCTTGTGTCTCCCTCCCACCCTCCCTATCCCACCCCTCTAGGTGGTCGCAAATCACCGAGCTGATCTCTCTGTGTTATGCGGCTGCTTCCCACTAGCTATCTATTTTTGTGTGTTTTTTTTTACATCTTTATTGGAGTATAATTGCTTTACAATGGTGTGTTAGTTTCTGCTTTATAACCAAGTGAATCAGTTATACATATACATATGTCCCCATATCTCTTCCCTCTTGTGTCTCCCTCCCTCCCACCCTCCCTATCACACCCCTCCAGGCGGTCACAAAGCACCGAGCTGATCTCCCTGTGCTATGCGGCTGCTTCCCACTAGCTATCTGTTTTACGTTTGGTAATGTATATATGTCCATGCCACTCTCTCGCTTTGTCACAGCTTACCCTTCCCCCTTTCCGTGTCCTCAAGTCCATTCTCTACATCTGCGTCTTTATTCCTGTCCTGCCCCTAGGTTCTTCAGAAAACGTTGATTTTTATCAAATGCAACGTTTCAGAGTTGTTCACCACATAATCAAGGTAAACCTGTTCTTGAGACTTCTGTTTACAGCCAAGATGGAGTAACAGGGAATGGATTTACCTCCCTGCTGAAACAACCAAAAACGGGGACAAGATATATGAAACAATGATTTGCAGACGATATACTTTAGGAAGAGCAGAACAGAGAGCCCTGTGTGCCCTACAGTTGCCCAAACTTACCACCTGGAGAGGGCCTCCAGAGCAGCAGAAGGAGCTCAGGGTCTGGGGAGGCCAAGAGGGTTACAGAGTTATCAGCAGGGGAGCTGCACACAGAGAGAGCTCTGGAGATCTGCAGAAGGTCCCCCGCAAGTCAAGGAAAGACCGCCCCCCCCCGAAAGAAGCAGAAGGCACAGTCCCCAGAGTGCTGGAAACACTTCATATTTCCAGCAGCCAGAGTGGAAAACGTTGTCCATCAAGAAGCATAAGGTATAGTATCACCTCAGTACAGGAGGAAGATTAGCCCTAGACTAAAGGCTTCACTGGTGCCATGTAACAAACTGTATCCAAGTAACTTAACTGCATCCCAGAGCAGAGCTCAACAACATTTATAGGAATGCAAAAATATGCAGCCCCCAACAATGTAAAATTCACCATGCCTGACATGCAATCAAAGATTACTGGGCATACAAGGAAGTAGGAAAAAACATCTCATAATGAGGAGATCAAACCATCCATCAAAACTGACTCAGAACTGACACAGGTGATAAATTAGCAGACAAGGACATTAATACAGATATTATAAACATATTCCATATGTTCAAGGAGCTGGAGGAAAGATTGAACACATTAAGTACAGACATGAAAGATATGATAAAGCCCAAATTCAAACTTCTAGAGATGAAAAACATCTGAGATGCAAAATACACTGGATGGGATTAAAAGCAGATAAAACACTGCAGAAGAAAAGATTAATGAGCTTGAAGACATAAAACTAGAAACTACACAAAATAAAACACAGAGATTAAAAAGAGAGAGAGAACAGAGCATCAGTCAGCTGTGGGTCAACTTGAAGAGATCTAATGTATATATATACATGTTAAGATTATACATGTCCCACGTGCGTGTTATTCTCACAGTTCCCAAAGAAGCAGAGAAGGCAGGGAGACAGAAAAAGCAGTTGACATAACGGCCAGAATTTTTCCAAATCTGATGAAAGCTATAATCCAGCAGATCCAAGAACTTCAGT
The DNA here is from genome assembly GCF_964270905.1 of Leucopleurus acutus. Taxonomy (NCBI): domain Eukaryota; kingdom Metazoa; phylum Chordata; class Mammalia; order Artiodactyla; family Delphinidae; genus Leucopleurus; species Leucopleurus acutus. Next base: position 55,302,614 of record NC_139161.1, read on the forward strand.
GAACCCAAGAACAAGGAACATGAAGAAAATGACCCCAAGGCTCATCATAGTCAAAATTTTTTAAATCAGAGAGAAACTATTAAAAGCAAGCAAGAAAAATACATGATATGCAGAAGAACAAAGACATGTGGCATGAAGAACAAAGAAGTACATGTGGCATGGTTCCATTTTGTGTAAAATTCCAGAAAATGCAAAGTACTGTATGGTGACAGAAGGCAGAACAGTAGTTGCCTCAGGACTGGGGGAGAGTAGAAGAGCAGCAGGGAGGGTATTACAGAAGGAAGCCTTTGGGGGTGACAGATATGTTTACTATCCTGACTGCAGTTATGGCTTCACATCTGTATATACCATGTCCAAGAACTGATCGAATCGTACACTTTAAATAAGTGCACTCTATAGTTCGTCAGTCACACCTCCACAAGTGAGTGGGGGAGAGGATAACCTGTCCCCACGTTAGATATAACATTCGAGATCACAAACCGACCCCAGCGTGGAGGCCTAGACTAGGAAATGAAATAACAGTCTTTTCTCAGCATAACCCAAAGGTAATAAAAAAGGGAGACAAGATTGCTTCATCACAGCAACTTCTTCGAGGGCCCAGATTCTATTATTAAAGATGACAATTAGGAAACATTCTGCCTTTAAAGAAATATTGAAACTCGAGTTTCATTCCACATGTATGGCTGTCATCCTTGCTAGGCCTTCCTCTCTCCTCCGATTCTGAGAACACTTCCCTTTTCAATCCACGGACTGTTGACAGACCCTCGGAGCGAGGTTCTGGGGCACGAGAAGCAGGGGAACCCCGCTCACCTGAGGTGCTGTGTGGAGAAGGGAGGCTCCAAAGTCTTGGTCTCTGATGAGCCTTTCCTCGGGTCGGGCAGGAAGTGGGGAGGCAGCCAGGGCTGAAGGCGGAGACAGGAAGATTAAAGAATCCCGATGTCCTGTCACCCGCTAGCCAGAGGGCACAGGTGTAAACCTCCACACGTTAGAACCAACGCCTGTTCCGCCATCTGTATCTCAGACTTGTGCTTACCTCCCTAACCCACTCCAACTCGCCCTACCTTCCCAGCTGCCTCACCCGTGTCTCCTCCCACCTCCCTCCCCAGAACCCAAATCCGAAAGGCCTGGCCCTGTCATAAGTGGTTTAAATTGCAGACTTTGGATCTCCAAATCAGAGTGATTCCTGTATGTCTACCCTGCTTCCGAACTTCCCAGAGACACCCCAATCTGAGCGGCACATCATTTCAATTCTCTCTTAGGCCTACTGACCACAATCCCACAATTTCTCCAAGACAGCACCACACACACCACCTGCCCCTCACCTAGTCCTTGTTCCGAGTCGGACTCCTCTTTCACGATGTGGCTCAGTGGCTCCCCAGACCGGCAGGCTGAGTTCTGAAGCCCCAGCTCCTGAGGCACTTCAACATGGGCCTCCGCTTCCCCCAGTGGGCAGCTTTCAGGCTCCGCCTTCTGTGATAAGACTTCCTGTCCCAGAACTTGGATGCTGATCTAGAGACCACATGGTACTAATTACTGAAAGATCCAGAGTAAGGATTTCTGAAAGATACAAAGCTAACCTTCTAGAACGCATCGTAAGGCAGTCCTTAGGGACATGGGGCAGGGAAAGAAAAAAGCGAGCATTTACTTCTGGTCCAGCAGGAACCAGGGAGGGAAACATCCTGAGAGAGGCCAGAAGCCATGGCCTGCGAGCCCTTCTGACAAGCCACTGATGTTGTGTTTCTACTGGACAGTCTCCACCAATTAAAAGGCAGGCATCTTTGGAACAGCTTCTCAAACATTCTAAAGATGGAATGGGATGGGAGATTTAGCTTCAATCCCTAATGGATAAAAAGTGTGGAGAATCTCAGGGAGTCTTAGAATCAGGTGAGGCGTGGGGACACACTGAGATAGTATAACAAGAAATGTGCAACTGGGCTTTGTCCCAGGTTCCTGGCAAGTGCTCCTAAAACCCCTGGAATCTCCTGAAGGACAGGAGTGCCGGGAGCAACTCGTCTTATTCAGAAGGAGCCCCTTTCAACCATCCCTGAGTTGATGCTGACGAGGTGACTCTTGGTGGCCCCTAGACGGCTTCAGGATGGTGGCCGGTCCCAGAGGAACTAATCAGGTGATCAGAGGGTTGGAATTTCCAGCGCCACCCCTCAACCTCCGGGGAAGGGAGAGGGCCTGGAGATTTTCAATCACCAATGGCCAATGATGAAGCAATCATGCCTAAGTAATGAAACCTCCGTAATAACTCCCAACCTGTGGGGTTCAGGGAGCTTCTGACCTGGTGAATACATACAAGTGCCAGGAGGATGGCGTGCCCAGATGAGGGAGCAGATGCCCTGTGCCACCCCCATCTCCTCCATTTGGCTGTTTCTCAATCATATCCTTTATAACAAACCGGAAAATACAAGTAAAGTGTTTCCTTGAGATCTATGAGTCACTCTAGCGAACGATCAAACCCGAGGAGGGGGTTGTGGGAACCTTCAAATTTGTAGCCAATGGGTCATAAGTACGGGGGACCCCTGCAGCTTGTGATGGGGTATGAAATGGGGTCAGTCTTATGGGACTAGCCCTTATCCTCTGGGGTCTGAGCCAAGCCAGACAGTGTCAGCGAATTGGTTGTTGGTGTGGAAAAGCCTACATATTTGGTGCCATTAAAACAGACAACACCCCTGCTAAGACCCCAGAGGAGCCCTGTGCTTCAGTCAGAGATCACAAAACTCTCTGCTCACCCACTGCCACAGCTTCTGGGGGTCCCCCCTCAAGCTCTCCACAAGGGTCACTGCTTCCTCCCCGCTGCCTGGACACTGCTTCCGCACCCACATCTGGATCTCCCCAGGCAGGATGGTCAGGAACTGCTCCAACGTCAGGATCTCTAGGATCTGCTCCTTGGTGTGAACCTCTGGCTGCAGCCACTGGGAACAGAGCTTCCGAAGTTGTCTCAGGGTTTCGTGGGGCCCGGACATCACCTGGTAAGGAAACTGCCTGAAAAGCTGGCGTGCAGTCTCAGAGCTGGAGGGCTCCCCTCGAGGGGTGTCATCTGGTCCAGAGAACGCGGACTCCTTGGGCTTGGCCAGTGGCGGCGGCAGGACTGGAGCCTGCCCCAGCTCCACGGGCATCGTCTGGCTTGGCAAGTCCTTTTAGGTGATGTGCTTCTGGGATGGAGTTGTCCCTGGGAGAACCAGGTCTTCACAGAGCCTCTCACAGGGACACTGGAGGGGGAGTGACAGTGATGCTATGCGGATGAGAGGGACGCACTTTCAGAAAGGACAAATTCACACGCCCTGCCTGAGAAGCCTCGGAGGCAACCGTGCATCTTCTGAAATCAATGGACACACTAATCTATTATGAAAGATGGTAAACTTGAAGCCACAGAGCAAACCATTACTACCATATCTAAACTGTCATCATCACCCTGACCATTTTTACAACGTTCTCTCTTGGTCTTCAAAAGGCCAGACCAAGTAGAAAAATGAAACGCACCACATTAAGCGTTCTCACTGTGGGTTTCCAGGTAAACAGCTCTTCTGCAAAACACTCCAATGTCTGCATCCATGTGTCTGCAGACCAAAAAATAAAGCTGAACAAAGACCTTGAAGCCCTAGGAATGAAGGCTAAGGCTGAAATGATCAGATGCTTCCAAAATAAATATGAGGTTGAAGAGAACTCTTCCCCAAAAGGTGCAATGAAATTTCTAAGTGACCTCTTTTGAATGCCATGTTGAAAACTGGGAATTTATGAAAAACCTGTCACACTGAAATTTTCAACACTGGACTGAAAGAAGGTTTAGAATAAATACTGACTACCTCAACAACATTCCTACAGACTTGAAGCAAGTAATCACTCTTTTATGGCGAGTGGTATCAAAATTCAGAAGGCAGCAACTAAGACAGTGAAAAGAGAACTATTAAATGGCAAAGTTAATATTAAGATATTTTTAAACGAGCATGCACTATTTCTAGCTAGCTTTCTTGCATGTAATCCTAATATTAGATTATTGGGTCTATCTTTAAATATTATGAAGGAGCTAGAGGTCATCATTTCTCCATAACGTGAACCACAACAATCAATCACTTGGGTGTCTGGCGTAATCAGAGATCAGTACAACACTGTAGCTTTTGATGGCTGCTTTTTCCTTGAGGTGTAAGAGCAACGTCTTCACCCCACCACTTCACCCAAACAAGCCACCCTATATCACAACATCATTTAAAAATAAAACAAACAAAAAAAGAAAGCATTTTTTTTTCAAGGGTACAAAACAGGAAGGAGTAAGGTAAAAAGGATCGATCTAATATTATGTTTCTCACGTGGACCTCACTAACTGTACTTTTTGTTTACGCAGAGACCCATATATTTCATTCATATATTCACGCAGCACCCAGAGTGCTACAGCAACATATATTCTCAATAATTCAGGAATTCTGTTTCTGGTCATGGCAGCCCACCTACTGTAAACAATGACAAAACTGGAGAAAACCTAAGAGGCCACTGTTTTCAAGCACTGGCCAACCGGAAAGGCGAGAATGGAATCCCCGAGAGAAGAAAAGCTTGTGAGGAGGGCCACGATCATCCCGGCTGTCTGCCGGGGGAGGATTTCCTAATCCCAGTGCAGGAGGCTGGAGCTTAAGCAGAGACCAGAGGTCTCACTAAACTGAGGAGGCAGAGATCAGCATTTGGAGCTACCGAAGTGGCTGGGATTGGAAGAACACGGCTGCAGGGAGGAGGGAGCTATGGGGTGGAGGTGGAAGTCTGTGCGGGGGGGGCCCCCTGTGAGTTCTGGCCAAGGGCTGGGCTGCACTCAGTAGGGTGAAACTATGCAAGGTTCAACAGAGAGCAGTTGCTACCAGTTAAAGGAGCAAAAGAGGGATACAAAAGGCCAGTCAGTGATGAGAGACATTTGCGTTTCTGACCCTGAGAGGAGAGAGACCTTATTAACACTCAAGGCATCCTGAGATACCAGAAAGGCCACATGTTAGGAGTAAGGACCATGCTCTAGAGAAAGACCTACTCTAAACCTGCCCTAAAAAACTTAAAGCCAAGCTTCAACAAGATCCACAGAGGAGGTCCAGTCTACTGCTCTATTCTGATCCAGTTAGAAGAATTTGGGGGAATTCCCTGGCAGTCCAGTGGTTAGGACTCCATGCTTTCACTGCCAAGGGCCCAGGTTCAACCCCTGATCCGGGAGCTAAGATCCCGCAAGCCACACAGCATGGCCAAAAAAAAAGGAATTTGGGAAACACCTTGGGCTTTCCAAAGATCTGCCCTAAAACCAAGCCAACACAAGTTGATCAGTCAGTAATTGAACTGCCTGCTAGAATAAAAATCAGCACTCTTCAGAGGGAGGTAACAGAATCCTTAGTGTCTACAATGTGCCATCCACAATATCCAGGATGCAATCCAAAATTACTACACATGTAAAGAAACAGGAAAATGTGACTCAAAATCAAGGGAAAGCAGTAAAGAGAAACCAACTTCAGATGGCCTGAGGACTTAAAAACAATATAGTCTTTATGACAGAAGAGATAGTGACTTTCTATAGAGAAATAGAAATTATAAAAAGAAACAAATGCAAATTCTAGAAAATGAACCATCAACCCAGAATTCCACATCCAACAAAAACACCTTTCAAAGAAAGAATTAAAGACATTTTTCAGATAAATAAGCTAAGAGAATTTTTCACCAATGACTTGTACTACAAGAAATGCTAAAGGACATTCTTCCAGTTTAAGGGAAACTCATATATACAGAAAGGAATGAAGATCTCCAGAAATGGTAAATACATGGTGAATAAGTTTAAGATACTATGCTTTTATTTCTCCTAACTTCCTTAAAAGGCAACTGACTGTTAAGGCAAAGATGACAATAGTATAAGTAGAACATAAGACAACTAGAAGTAAAAGATATAAAAATAGCACAAAGGAGAGGGTAAATGGAATTAATCTGTTGTTTTTACATTTATGAACTGCTAATTCAGAAATAGAAAGTTAGAAGTAAGAAGTAGTGTCAGGTGAAGTGACAGATGGGAAATGTAAAGGTGTTAAGTGAGGGGCAGGAAATAAGAAATGTGAATTATAAAGTGGTACAATATTAAAGTATATTCCAATAAGTTAAATGTTGATAATTTAAGGATGCATACTGTTAGCTGTAAAAATATTATACAAAGAGGTATAGCTAAAAGCCAATAGACGAACACTAAAAAACAGTCAATAATATACAGGAAAGGATCAAGAATAAAAATCAGAGAGATCAAATGGAAAAAAGACAATATGATAGATTAATACCCAGCCATATCAATAATTACATTAAATGTAAATGGACTAAACACTTGAATTATAAGTTTGAGATTGTCAAATTTAAAAAAGCAAGACCCAACGGTATGCTGTCTACAAGAGACATTTTATGTATAAAGACACAGATAGTTTGGAAATAAAATGGTCGGAAAAAGACATTCCATGCAAACAGCAAGCACATGAAAGCTGGTATGGCTATATTAGTATGTGACCAAGAGACTTCATGACAAAGAGAAAAAGAGGGACATTTCATTATGATAAATTGGTCAAATCATCTAGAACACAAAGCAACCTAAATGTGTATGCACGTAATATCAGGTCTAAAGGGACAAATCCTCAATCATAGTTGGAGATTTTAACACTGTTCTCTCAGTAATTGATAGAAAAAATAGACCCAAAAAACCTGTAAGGATATAGAAAATCTGAACAACACTATCACCCAAGTTGATGTAATTGACATTTAAACCAACGACTGCAGGGGCTTCCCTGGTGGCGCAGTGGTTGGGAGTCCACCTGCCGATGCAGGGGACACGGGTTCGTGCCCCAGTCCGGGAGGATCCCACATGCCACAGAGCGGCTGGGCCTGTGGGCCGTGGCCACTGGGCCTGCGTGTCCAGAGCCTGTGCTCTGCAATGGGAGAGGCCACAGCAGTGACCGCGTACAGCAAAAAAATAATAATAAATAAATAAATAAATAAATATATATATATATAAACCAACAACTGCAGAATACACATTCATTTCAAGTGCATACGAAGCATCCGTCAAAACAGACCATGTGTATAATTAAGTTTCAAAACACTGGAATCTTAAAGTATAGATTCTCTGACCACAGAGAAATCAATAACTAGAAACCAATAACAATAAGATACCTAGACTATCCCAATATATGGAAATTGTTAAATAACAATAGTAAATAACCTATGACCAAAGAAAACAAACCACACAGGAAATTAAAATATATTTTCATATTGAATGACAATGAAAACACAACATATCAAAATTTGTAGGAAACAGCTAAAGCACTGCTTAGAGAGAAATGAGAAGCTTTAAATAACTGTTAAAATTTTTAATAAATATACACACATCCTTCACTGTCTAGATCTATTTGGATCCTGAGTTTCAAATAACAAGTAGCAAGATGTCAGATAGCAAGAGACTTATCAGTAGAATTATTCACATTTACTTAGTTCCCGAATTAAGATAGCAGTTTAGATAACAGGGAAACTGACTTTCAGGGAAAACTATAGATTATAAAACATTTAAATCTAATTTCAGCAATTATACTCTCACATAATGGTAGGGTAAATGCCTCGCTTATAATTAAATTACTTGATAGATGCTTTATAGATTGATATCCCAATGACTTCATGGGAATCTGCTCCTGTTATGAAAAAAATTTAAAGATATCCCAAATGTATAGTTGCTATACTTATTAAAGCTATAACAAATTAGAATGAATTTTTAAATGAACATCTAGGTAAGGATACTTACTATACATTCATATACAAGTAACCATTTGCAGAGCACCTACTATTGACAAAGAATGTCTCCTTAATCAAACTTCAGTCAAGCTGAAGTTGACTGAGTCATCTCTTTGACTAGGACTGGCCCTTGGACTCTGTCCTTGTCACTTCCAGTCCAGTTTAGCAAGAATCTTGCTGACTCCAGTTTAGGGAGTCAGCAAGACTTGACGTTTGATCAAATTCAACATCCCTTGGTATCTGATCAAATTCCTTATTGCCGTGGCCTGCCTTCAACAAAACCGGTCAAGTTGGCTTAGCTAGAATCCCCCCTTAACCCAGATGTTTCCTCTTAGTAATTTTCCACCCACTGAGCCCACCCCACCCCCTTGGCTATAAATTTCCATTTGCCCTTGTTGTATTCAATCTCTCGCTCCAATACCACAAAGTCCCACGGTAGCCCCCCTGAATAGTCTGCCTTACCGTTTTTAATGAGTCTCTGAGTAACTTTTTCTTTAACACTATGCATCAGCTCCTTATTAGGCTCAGTTCAAGTCGTTTCTAATCCTCACAATTCCCCAGCAAGGTGAGTATTACAGTGTACAGATCGGCAACCTCTGAGGCTCACAGCGGCGGCCAAATTCAAACCCAGGAGGCTCTAAGCCTGTGCTCTGGGGAGGAGAGCTGCAAACCTTTGAATTTGGGGGGCGGATTTGGGAGCTGTCACAAAGGGCTGGAGGGGAGGAGAAGCTACAGGCATTTAGCGCCCCGGAGGCCAGGGGGTATCCAGGCCTGCCAGGCGCTGGGCAGTGCTGCCCACTGCGTTCTCCACCCTCCGCCCACGACGCCGACAGCGCCGGGAAAGAGACTCCGGGCATCAGCCCATCCGGGTTCCCTCTTCCCGAGGCTCACTTCCAGCCTTTGGGGGAAGGCAGGAGGGAGGGGCCCCTTTTCGGTCCCAGTCCAGAGACGTGGCCGGAGAGTCCGGAGGGGCCCACAGGCTCAGGGACGCAGGGCCCGGTCCGGGGTACCGGGTCTCCACAACCCCAGAGTCCACTCACAGCCCCGTCGCCCCTCCCCCGCACTCGCCGCGTCCCCGCGCGCGCTCCCGGGCACTCGGGCGCGCGTCCGCCGGCCCGACCGCCGCTCCCGGAGTTCCGGCCGAGTCCGGCGCGGACGCGGGAGGCGCCAGGCCAGACCCCGGGCTGCCGCGGCCAGGCCTGTCAAGCCCGCGTGCGCTCACCTCGAACCGCGGCGCCGGCTCTGGGCGCACTTCCGGGAGACGGGAGGCTGCGCGCGCCTCTGGGGCTGGCGGGGCGGGGCGGGGCGGGGGCGGGGCGGAGGCGCGGGCTCCGATTGGCCGCCCGGGTCGCTCCGCCCCGCCCGCGCCTCCGCGGCGCCGAGGCCACTGTGCGTCGCCTGCAGCGGGCGGTTGGGTCATTCATTCGAGTTCCGCGCGGTCACTCAGTCCTCACCTGGATGTGTAGTGAGCCCCGGGTCTGGGCCGGGCACTTGGACCAAGCACTGCGAAGGCTGCAGAGGTCGTTTTCGTGACTTTCCCAGACCCCTCTGCCAGTCCCACACCCAGAGCTGAAGCTTTCGGGCCGTATCCCAGGTTCTTACCCGGAGTCTCCTTGGGGTTCTCACCTCACTTGGCCTCCCAGGGGCATATGATTTGCCCCGACCTTGCTCTGTCCCGCTTCTCCAGCTCTCACCTACTCTGCATTTCCCGGGCGCTCTCCTTCCACCTCCCCTCTTTTCAGTGTTGAAGTTCAGTGGGGCGCCAGCCTGTCTTCCCACCTTGTCTCCTGCCTGTCTGCCCCCCTCACCTCACCCCTTCAACGTGGTGTCTTCCTCGCCTCCTCCCTCCCCTTCTTCCCTTTCCCACGTGCCAACAATGGCCAAGTCCTATGATTTTACCGCCTGTCTCTCTCTTCTACACCTCCGCTCTGTCCACTCTCTACCCCTACCTCCTTCCCCGTCATTTCTAACCGGGATAACGGGTGAAGCCCTCACCAGCTTCAGAACTTCCAGTCTTGCCCATTTCCAGGCCATCCAGCACTCGACCACACAGTCATCTTGTGGGACAAAGCTGTGTTAGTAGTAAGTATCAAAGGTCCAAATCTGGGAGACTGGAGTTAAGTGTGTATCGTATGAATGTTCAATCATGGGCAATTGGCAAACCGTAGAGCATTTAAAAAAGGAATTGTCAGTATAGTGAAGTACCCTGCCCAGGGTTAGGAGGAATGGGAGACATCTCCTCTGAAGAAACAAAGCTTTGGGCGAAGCGGGGGATGGGTGGGTCATGATGTCTTCACATATCTGAAAAACTGACCAGTGGGAAAGGCATTCAGCATGTTTTTCTAGGTCCCAGGACCTGAGCAAGACCCACTCTGCGGCGAAAATAGTGAAAAATACTATTTCAGCTTAACCCAGCTGGAAGTTTCTGAAGGTGACTTGTGTAACAAAGCTCTTTTTTGAGTTCCTGAGCAGAACATGGGTAACAATTTGTCAGAAACATTTAGAGAGACACTTGCAGAGGGTGTTACTTCCAACACCAAGGTGTTTTGCTTCTAAGAAATTCAAGAGGTGAGCTGGTTTGGAAAGGGAAGATGATGAGTTTTTATCTTCAGCATGTAAGTTTTTAGCTGATCAACATCCAAGGAAGATAACAGTAATTTGAAAGCTTTAATTGGGCCACGGAGCCCTCTGTGAATCTGATGGAAGCTATAAATCTTTTCACAAGGAAAGTGCGCATACGTATCTATATTCAAAATTTTGCACGCAGATTCAGGGAGTTCACAGAGCCCTGAAGTGCATCCTTGGAACCCACGAACTTCAGGTTGAAAACTCTAATTCTGATAGACGGTTCTTGATATGGAAGTTACACTTGGCAGTTTAATAATTTCTTTATAAACTGTCACCTTTCTCCTTGTGATATGTGATCATCATTCCTAACCATAAAAGTTTTGGCCACTAACTAGGCCTGTTAGGCTCTTGAAGTATGAGTTGAGACAATTATTTATTATTAACTGTGCATTGCAGTGCTTCTCCTCAGACCAGTGCCAAAAGCATCATTTTGGAAGTTTGCTTAAAAACTGTATTTCCAGGCTCCACTTCTCAGAGAATCTAATTAGAGGAGAAGGCAAGAAATCTGGGCTTAACATGCCTTCTGTGTGAGTCTGCTGTGCAGCCACATTTGAGAAGCCCTGATTTAGGGCAGTGGTCGCTACACCTTTTTTTTTTTTTCCTGCGGTACACGGGCCTCTCACTGCTATGACCTCTCCCATTGCGGAGCACAGGCTCCGGATGCGCAGGCTCAGCGGCCATGGCTCACGGGCCCAGCCGATCCGCGGCATGTGGGATCTTCCCGGACCGGGGCACGAACCCGTGTCCCCTGCATCGGCAGGCGGACTCTCAACCACTGCTCCACCAGGGAAGTCCCCGCTACACCTTTTTGATCAAGCACTCTTTACCAGTAAAACTATTTTGAGGCTAGAGAGCCACTATTTGTATATGTATTTATTAATAAATAATATACATGTATAATTTTGCCTACATATTCTATATAATAAAACATCTGACTATAAAAGTCAACAAAGACTGAGGTAAGAATGAAAAAATAATATTTCAAAATATGTATTTTATTTGTTGAATAAAATTCCCACTTAAAATGAGATGGAACAGGCCTCATTAGTTGAGCAAATCTTGATTTAATACTCTAATTATACAGAGATTTTTCAGGTCTTGTTCTACCTTTACTTTTTTTTTTTTCAACACTTAGTTTTAATGGTTGTCATAAATAAAAAAAGAAACTTCACAAACCCTCCAAATGGAAAAAGTACATCATTGGCAAAACATTTTCTTTTCTCAATACCATTTGTTAATTAAGCGATTTTTGAAGAAATGTGCCTACTAAGAAATTCCAAAAAGTACCTGGTAGGATATTGTATGACCTTAAGCATCACTGAAAATTATCTTCGTGTTCTGGATAGGGTATCAACCACAGAGCCTAAAGTTTACTAAAAGCTGGGATCTCACCTCGTCAAGACTCTCTGTATAATTGATCCGTCTTTTGTTCGTGCCAGAAAAAGAGCTCCTGCCTTCAGGTACAGACTGGAAAACTTCTGAATTCTATAGATGATTCTTTTTTTTTTTAATTTTATTTAAGTATAGTTGATTTACAATGTTGTGTTAATTTCTGCTGGTTCAGCAAAGTGGTTCAGTTATAAATATACATACATTCTTTTTCATATTCTTTTCCATTATGGTTTATCACAGGATAGTGAATCTAGTTCTCTTTGCTATACAGGACCTTGTTGTTTATCCATCCTACATATAATAGTTTATATCTGCTTATCCCAAACTCCCAATCCATCCCTCCGCCACCCCCCTGCCCCTTGGCAACCACAAATCTGTTCTCTATGTCTGTGAGTCTGTTTCTGTATTGTAGATATGTTGATTTGTGTCATATTTTAGATTCCACATACAAGTGATATGTGGTATTCGTTCTCTTTCTGACTTACTTCGCTTAGTGTGATGCACAGATGATTCTTTATCCCATCAACTGACCAGGGGCCCTTTAAAGCTTGGAGAGTTCTATCTGGTAAACAATTTCAGGGAGATTGAGTAAGAGGCCCCAGACTCCCTTAAACATTCTACCACCCAGAATTCTCCTTCTTTGGTCCCTTAGGTGCCTCATCTTGATGCTTGTTACCGATTTCTGCTTTCCACACGGTCACTTGTGGCCTCCATGGGCCTCCTTCCCTTCAAGCTGTTTTATTTCTTGCTGAGCTGATGACCCTCCCAGCTTTGGACAGCCAGCCCCTGCCCTCTTTCTGATGGCCAGGGCTCCTGAAAACCCCATCAGCATCGAGCTGTGGGAGGCCCATCTGTCCCTGCTGTCAGATGCGAGGGATGGCTGGACCACTGCCCAGGTTTTTTCAGATTGAACTTTCCTCCCTGTGACAGAAGCTTCCAGGAGCATTTGGTGACTCTTGAAGGGCTTGAGATCAATAGAAGAAGCAAGCTTTTTCTTCCTCTGGGGAGCCAGCAAGACCGGTGAGTCATCTGTCACTGCTAATTAACAAAAAGGGTCTGAACATTGGGGAACACACAGAGAGAAAAGGATTCAGATTAACCAGACACTGGGGTTTAAAAGAAAATACCAAAAAAACCTATTTTCCAGAATGTAGTCTATTCATTATGTGGTATTAGGAGAACAGAGAGAAAATTAAGCTAATTGGCAGCAGCAGTGTGTTTTAGGAAGCCTCGGAGGGCCACTGCAGAGAGATTCAGGCTGCCCATGGAGATGCGCAGAAGAAACAGCATGTGGCCAAGGGCACAGAACACAACCTCATCTTGGAAGAAGCTGGGATACCAAGAATTAGGCATAGAGTGTATTCATTAAAGCTTGCAGAATTTTACCAAAGATCCCTTCTTTCCTCTGATGCTGCTGTGGACCCTCCAAACCAGGCACTGGAAACTGGAGGCATGTATTTCGTTTGGCAAGCACAGTTTTTAAATTCTTATTTTGAATGGGAACACCTTTTATGGTGTATGACATACGCTGACCATCCCTGAAAATCAAGTCTCTCTACATTTGCCAGGACTTTAACCTGGTCTCTAAAGGTGTTTGAACAGAACTGCTCAGTAATATTCTCCAGAAGTCAGAGGAGATGGTAGTTTAATGATGCCCACCTTGGATTCTGGGTTTTAGAGCTCATTGGGGATGCCTGAGGGCTCAGCTGGCCAGTGGGTTGGAGGGCTTTCAGGGGAAGAGGCAAGGCTGACCACTGCAGCCTGGGGAGGGCACTGCCTCACCAGAGCCCTTCTCCCCCAGAGCCCTTCTCCCCCAGAGCACTGGCCATGTTCTTGTCAGTCTGTTGTCTCCACCAGGCACCAGGCGTCTAGGAACTGTCCTTCCCCAGGTACCCGTTATTCAGGGCAGCTCCCAAGAGAGAAATATGAAGGAATCAGTCAAGGGCGACAACAAGAATTTAGCCTAGGTGTACTGTAACTGTATTTTCAGGACCCAAATTCAGACCTCATGGTCCAAAATTGGGAACATAGTATTTGAATTGTGACTGTCCTGGAAGGTTCATGACTTGTGAGCACTAGAGCTCAACCAGAGTCCACTAGGGGGGAAAAAAAGAGAAAGAAGGAGTTAGATCCTCAAGACCTATCTGGGAGAGTAAGACACTTGTGTCATGGATACACTCTCTTATAAACTGGGATCTGGACTTCTTTCTCCATGAAGAATGATCTTGGATTTCCACCACATACCTGAAAACTTATGTAGTCAAGGAGACATGGTCTGGTGTAGACAACCTTGTTTGTGAACCTGTGTCGCCCTCCAGGGCCACCCCTAGGACCACCCGGACCACGCATGGATGCCGGAGGACAGTTGTGTTCAAGGCAACCACATCCAAGTGGCATCGTTTGGACCTCGTGAAACAGTGATGTGAGTCCTCCTGAGGTCCCTGCGGCGTCCTGTGGTCCTCCAGGACAAATGCTACCCATCTCTGTGTCGTCATACATTCCTGAGCTTTTAAGATCATGTCTCCTTGCTCCAGCCTGGCTGAGAGGGAAAAGAACAAAGAAATCCCTTAACTTGGCTTCCTGAAAACCACTGAACTGCACCAAACTGTCTAAAAATATATTCCCGAATTCTAACACACAGACTTGTGAGACGGTAGGGGAAAAAAAACCCTGCTAAAACATGGCTTATATATGTAACATCAGAAGAGAGTAGTTTAGAAATGACTAAAAGAATATCAGTTTTCTTTGACTGCACATGTGGCTTGGATTTAATAAGGCATAATAGACCAATGGCATGAAAGCTCTACAGTAGCACCTGTCTAGAACAGGTTAGAATAGGCAGAGAGAAATGGGGAGGGTAGCTTAACAAAACTTTATTTTCAGGCTTAAAGGGAACCAATAAAGACTTTTAAGTAAAAAAAAGTACTATCAAAAATTTTACTCTCTTGATCTAGTAATAAATATTCACTGAGTAAATTCTTACATGATTTATCATCTATGTATCTTGCAATTCATTGCTATTCAAGTAGAACCTGAGCAGAGAATAGAAACTCGGTACATATATCTTCTGTTCAATAAAGAGAAGAAAAGAAACATTTTGTGTAAGTAAAATAGAATATATAAGGGAAAAAACATATCTTTTTATAAAACAGACTTTTCAAAAATAATTTGTGTTTCTGATTAATTTTTAAATGAAACTGCTTAAAAGAATTTAAATGTATGGTAATAAATGCTTTGTAACTCATAAAAGAATGCTTGTTGCAACAACAAAAGGACAGCTATCAAGCTCAATTTAGCTACATATTAAATAATTTTCATCAGGTATTACATTTACAATATTCACAATTCATAAGCTACCAGAAGTTTATTATCAAAAGACTTTCTCCAAATCCTGTTGCCCAGTCACTTATATGGAGAAAGGAAAGATGAATAAGACAGATAGGAAGTGGAAAATTCTAGTTCTTTTTGAAATTTTAGTTCTTTATAATAAATTTTGATGCAGTATTATGTGAAAGTCTTACAACTCTAAATTGGTACTGGAGGGACTTCCCTGGTGGTGCAGTGGTTAAGAATCCGCCTGCCAATGCAGGGGACACGGGTTCGAGCCCTGGTCAGGGAAGATCCCACATGCCGCGGAGCAACTAAGCCCGTGCGCCACAACTACTGAGCCTGCCCTCTGGAGCCAGTGAGCCACAACTACTGAGTCCACATGCCACAACTACTGAGTCCGTGTACCACAACTACTGAAGCCCCCGCGCCGAGAGCCCATGCTCTGCAACAAGAGAAGCCACTGCATTGAGAAGCCCGCGCACCACAAGGAAGACCCAATGCAGCCAAAACTAACTAAATAAATAAATTAATTAATTAAAAAGAATAAATTGGTACTGAAATGTGGCTGTTTTGTGAGCCATCAGAGGCTGTCTTTATCTACGACCTAAAACAAGATCAGGGAGAGAATGACTTTAGATGAATGAACTGAGTTTAAATACGACCTTTCTTCGAACTAATGGGAGCTTGTGTCTGAGGTAGTTCATAAGTTAGAAATGTCAACAGAAAAATATATTTATCAATTTTTAAAGGAAAATATATACCATTATTATTTAAATGCATACTACTATAATTATGAACGAGATTTGGAATCATTGGTTTAGAAGCCATTTATATTTATTTATCTTTTACTCATTTTTTTTCTATTGCATTGCTGGTGCTCATTTATTGGTTCATACGTTCTTTAGATATATAAATAAATATATATTTATGTATTACAGACAAACATATGAAGTGCTTCTGGGGTATAATGAGGTATAGTTTTCAGAGGTGTATTTAGACTTAGAGAAGCTCTTAACATCTGACTAATATAAGGTAAGTTGCATTTTTCCTACGTGTCCACTTTATCTTTTTATAAAACCCAATCAGACTTTTTGTTCTTGTGACATCTTCTCTCCTGCTCATTAATATTTTTGTGCTGTGTATAGTGTATAACTTTATTATTAATTCCTATTGTTGAATAATTGAATTTTTTTCAATATTCCAAAAATAGAGAATTTCCTATGTGTCCAGCATTAATTTTTTCATTAATCTATGTCGCTGATAAAATGCTTCAGCCACTACTAATAGAATTTAGTTACTGATTTCTGATGGTTAGAGGAAGCCAACAAATTGTACCTCTCAGAAAAGGGCACAGTTTCCTTGAGCTCTGACTGGTAGATTTGATATGGACCAATGTACTAAAAGTGAGTCATCTATGGTCACAGGAATTCATGTTGTGGTAGTTCCTCTTGAAATGAACACATTTCATTTTAAGTTTATAAAATATACAGTGTCTGCCAATGTCCAATTCAGTGGCTATTATAGATGAAATGCCTCAAAATACACTGTTACCATAAAGGTGGCTCTAATAGAAAAGACAGATCATAATGTGTTTGCCTAAGATGTGGAGAAGCTGGAACATTCACACACTGCTGGTGGAAATGTAAAATGGTGTAGCTACTTTGGAAGAGAGTCTGGCAGTTCCTCAAATGGTTAAACACAGAGTTACTGTGTGATCCAACAATTCTGCTTTTAGGCATGTACACAAGAAATTTGAAAACCTATGCAAAAACTTGTACACAAGTGTTCACAGCAGCGTCATTCATAATAGCCAAAAAGTAGAAACAACCCAAGATGTCCATCAATGGGCAAATGAATAAGCACAATGTGGTGTACATCCACACAACGGTGTATTATCCAGCCGTGAAAAGGAGTGAAGTTTTAATACAAGCTACAACATGGACGGACCTTAAAAATATTATGCTGGCTGAAAGCAGTAGGATACAAAAGGCCATGTGCTATATTATCACCTAGAAAAGGCAAATCTATGACGACAGAAAGTAGATTAGTGGTTGCCTAGAGCTGGAGCTGGGGGTGGTCGGGGCCAGTTGAAAGTGACTGTAAATTGTATGGAGTTTCTTTCTGGGGTGATGGGAATGGTCTCAATTTGACTCCTGTTATGGTTGCATAACTGTGTATATACTAAAAACCACTGAACGGTACATTTCAAATGGGTGACTTGTATAATATGTGCATTATAGCTCAATAAATCTGCTACCAAAAAACCCACACAATGAAACAAAAACAATGCTTTTAAATTGAAGCCAGATCATGTTACTTAATCTAAAAAGCAAAACCAAAAATGAAACAAAGCCCACAATGTCCTCCCCTAAGTAATTAGTAAATGCTACAACCTTGAGTGAGCCAGAGATGCCTGTTGTGGTCTCACGTAAGTCCACGGTCAACATATGCCCCTGCACAAAGAGGACCCTGTGTGGCTTTACCCTAGGTGATTCCTTTCTTTTAGATGAGAAGTTTCAGTAAGTCCTGAGTTTTATAAGATACCTATTCGATTGGATTAAATTAGTTAGACATTTATACTTAGTTTACTTGGATTGTAATTTTGCTCAAGGGCAATATAATTGAGCAATATGTTTAATTTTTGTGTGGTTTTTTTTTTTGGTTTTATAGTGTTTTTCATTTTCTTCTAATATTTTCTTATGAAAAAATTCAAACATACAGTTGAAAAACCTTGTAGTTATCCTCGGTCTACCCACTACCTAGAGTTTAGCATTAACATTTTGTTATGCTTGTTTCAGCACATATCTATCCGTCTATCCATCCCTCTAACCTTCCATTCAGCCATCTTTTTTTTCTGACGCATTTCAAAGTAAACTGCAGGTATCAGGACATGTCCTCTTTAAGACTTCAGCATTCAGATCATGAGCCTGAGTTCAGGATTTGTTCACAGTTTCTTCTTTTGATATATAATTTACATACTTTGAAATTCACAAATCTTGAGCATGTATTTGCTGCATTTTGACAGATGCATAAACTCCTGTAACCCAAACTGCTATCAGGGCATAGAACATCACCTTTACCTTAGGAAAGTTTCCTCTGGCCCCTTCCCAGCCAATCACGCTAAATTTCCTGTTCTCCCCGACAAAAGTGCCCACTGTTCTCTCTCTCGCTCTCTTTTTTTTTTCCATTTTAGTCTCATTTTGTTTTTTAAACAACAGTGAGGATAGATCAACAGAATACAGAAGATGAGGACAGGCTCTGGGTGTAGTTCAGGCAGATGAGAATTGCATCATTCTGGAATATATTTGTATCTGGTCAGACCATTGTTAATACTATCAATAATACACCTCACTGGGGCTTCCCTGGTGACGCAGTGGTTGAGTCTGCCTGCCGATGCAGGGGACACGGGTTCGTGCCCCGGTCCGGGAAGATCCCACATGCCGCGGAGCGGCTGGGCCCGTGAGCCATGGCCGCTGAGCCTGCATGTCTGGAGCCTGTGCTCTGCAACGGGAGAGGCCACAGCAGTGAGAGGCCCGCGTACTGCAAAAAATTAAAAAATTAAAAAATAATACACCTCACTGTGGTAGTGACTTAGAGTGAGGTATTTCCATTTTTAAAAAAATTCTTATAAATAAAGTTGTGATGAACATTTTCCTATAAATCTCTAGATGCATGTATAGTTATTAATAGTCAAATTAGTATTTCCCTTTATCTGAACCAGACTGAACTTTAGTTCTTTTGATGGAATGAACTCACATTCCCTTCATTTCCAATTAAGTGCAATGTTCAACCAATATCCAGAAACCTGCACAGAGGCAACATCGGCCATTGGATGGCCTGGTCCTAAACCCCCAGCGATCTGGGGATGGACAGGAGATGGGTTTTGCTCAAAGCCAACTGCTGAGCCCTTGTAAGGACTATCACGTGATTGTTACAGCCAAATAGAGGTGCCTGACCCTTCTAACTTTCTCAGAGACTGAAACTGGGGACCTAAGGTGAAACCCAATTGCAGCTTATTTTTGCCTTATTTGGAATGTGAAGAGAAAACTGTCCTCTTAATGTAACCATTGAGACATGTATCAAGAAGAACAAGCAAGCTACATTTCTAAGCAAAGGTGCTCTAAGCAGGGGGTATGCAGATGTCACTCTGACCTCGTCATACATTGCTCATAGCAATGGCCTTACTCTGTTATTTCCATCTTCTCCAGTGGGAAGGAAAAGTCATTACAGGACAGAGCCAAGAACTTCAGGCCTCTTTAGGGATTTTTCTCAAGGAGCTCTTATAAACATGAATTTGCTGGTTATTGAGACATATTTTGCCTAATTGCCTTTTCGGCTCCCCAAGGATTATGCTAGCTACTAGTATATTACTAAAAAAGCTGTACTTCTTTTAAGCGATTCATTATTTTGAACCATGTATGGGTTTGTTATGGCTGTCATAACAAAGTACCCCAGACTGGGAGGCTTAACCAAGAGAAATGTATTTTCTCACAATCCTGGAAGCTGGAAGTCCAGATCAACGTGTCAGCAGGGTTGCCTTCTTCTCAGGCCTCTCTCCTCGGCTGGTAGATGGCCGTCTTCTCCCTGTGTCTTCACACAGCCTCCTCTCTGTGTGTCCTGTTCTCCTTATAAGGACACCAGTCATATTGGATTAGGGCCCAATGTGACCTCCTTTTACCTTAATTACCTCTTTAAAGCCTTATCTCCACATACAGTCACATTCTGAGGTACTGTGGGTTAGGACCTCAACATACAAATTTTTTTTTCAGGGGAGACACAATTCAGGCTATAAGAAACCATAAAACACAAATATATAAGAAAAATGTGAGCATAAGAAAAAGTAAAAAGCTCATAGCTTCATCAGTTTGAACAAACCAAGATCCTTTCTTGTTTTTGCCCAAACTCAGACCTAGTTGATGGTTTTTTAAAAAAATTAATTAATTAATTTATTTATTTTTGGCTGTGTTGGGTCTTCGTTGCTGCGCGCAGGCTTTCTCTAGTGGCAAGTGGGGGCTACTCTTCGCTGTGGTGCGCGGGCTTCTCATTGCGGTGGCTTCTCTTGTTGTGGAGTACAGGCTCTAGGCGTGCAGGCTTCAGTAGTTGTGGTATGCGTGCTCAGTAGTTGTGGCTCCTGGGCTCTAGAGCGCAGGCTCGGTAGCTGAGGCGCATGGGCTTAGTTGCTCCGCGGCATGTGGGATCTTCCCAGACCAGGGCTCCAACCAGCGTCCCCTGCATTGGCAGGCGGATTGTTAACCACTGCGCCACCAGGGGAGTCCCTGATGGTTCTTATCCCTGGTTCTTATGCACTAGTTAACAATACTAACAGCAATCCAAGTATACTGTCCGTTTTATTACAAGCGCAGCATTAGGCATTATTAAACAAAAAACTAATTAGTTACATATTACTCTTCTTTTTTTGTCTGAAAGCATCCTTTATTTCTGCTTTCTTTAGACTCTTTTTGTCCCATTTTATCTTAAAGTACTTTTTTTTTTTTTTGCGGTACGCGGGCCTCTCACTGTTGTGGCCTCTCCTGTTGTGGAGCACAGGCTCCGGACACACAGGCTCAGCGGCCATGGCTCACGGGGCCAGCCGCTCTGCGGCATGTGGGATCTTCCCGGACCGGGGCACGAACCCGTGTCCCCTGCATCAGCAGGCAGACTCTCAACCACTGCAGCACCAGGGAAGCCCTTAAAGTACTTTTTTAATTAAAAATTTCTTTTTCATTGAAGTATAGTTGATTTACAATGTTGTGTTAGTTTCTGGCGTGCAGCAACATGATTCAGATATATATACATATATATATATTCTTTTTCATATTCTTTTCCATTATCATTTATTACAGGATATTGAATACAGTTCCCTGTGCTGTACAGTAGGACCTTGTTGATTATCTATTTTATATACAGTCATTTGTATCTGCTAATCCCAAACTCCTAATTTATACCTCCCCCACCCGTTTTCTCCTTTGGTAACCATAAGTTTCTTTCCTATGTCTGTGAGTCTGTTTCTGTCTTGTAAATAAATTCATTTGTCTCATATTTTAGATTCCACAATATATTTACTCTTTTAATTCAACTTTCCTGAATGAATTTCCTAGTTGGAATGTTTTCCTTTAGGTTTATTTGTTACATATATTTTCCTCATTCAAGTTCACTTAACTGTATCAGGTCAATGTTTTTCTTACTTGAACAATCTTAAATGTAACCTATATAATCTAAAATAATATTGGAAAACTTTTTCCTACTAAATAGTTGACTAATCTCTAGTATTGCCTCTAGGATTTCTATTAAATAATAAGTTTCTATTAAAGAAATATGTATAGGGCTTCCCTGGTGGCACAGTGGTTGAGAGTCCGCCTGCCGATGCAGGGGACACGGGTTCGTGCCCCGGTCCGGGAAGATCCCACATGCCGCAGAGCGGCTAGGCCTGTGAGCCATGGCCGCTGAGCCTGCGCGTCCGAAGCCTGTGCTCCGCAACGGGAGAGGCCACAACAGTGAGAGGCCCACGTACCGCCAAAAAAAAAAAAGAAAAAAAGAAATATGTATAATTGGAAAAAGGAATTAGTAGCACTTTACATAAGACTGTAAGTATATCAATTGTCCACATCAAAAATGGGGGAGGGATACTTATGGTACTGATGCAGGTGGGGAGGCTAGAAGTCTTCCAAGTCATTTCTTGGTACCACTCCAAAACCCAAGGAACTGCAAGTGAGAAATGAGATGACATACACAACAGTGACATTTAGTCAGCAGGAACTGGTTGTGAAATCTACTGGCAGGTACTGGAATAAAGTGTCAGAAAATTTCTCAGAACTATTTGGTGTCTGGGAATCCTGCATCTGGAGTCTGATGATGACATTTGGTGTGTTTGCCAAAAAACTATGAGGCTGTTGATGCCTTTTCCCAGGATGTTAAAGTGGTCAAGCCAAGGGAAGTGCAAAACTATTGCCTGGGGGTGGTGGTGGTGGGGTCCCTATATTTTTGCATCAATCTTTGTTAATTGTTGGCAAGTTGTGTTGATGTTTTGAGAGAAGAATTTCATTTGATTTTTGATACTGACCCCTCCAGGCACTAAAATATAAACCTCAAAGAAAAGAAAGCTGTCTTCCAATCTGTAACTCCAAAGAAGAGCATTTAGGGAGCCTCAGCTCCTCCTTTTCTCTGTCATTTGTTGCTACTCTTCCCATCAGCACCATGCCAAAGATGCAGATTGAGTATTTAGCCTGTATTCTGGGCTGAACTGCCTGGATGGGACACTTTCCTTCCAGGTTCTGATTATATTTCCTTTCTGGGGACCCCATTTTTATGGTTCCCCAGGGCCAAGAAGAGCAATCTGGGATACTGATTCCCAGATGGGAATTTGGCAGTGTTTCTAATGATGACCTGGAAATGGAGATGTCACTCTGCCAGCCAGGCCCTCAGAGGAGAGTTCTGGCGGGCTGGAATGCGAGGCTCTCCACTTTTAAGCACACCTACCTGCTCTCACCTTCAGTTTGCCTTCACTGCCTCCCAGTTTACTTTCCCTAAGCCCTAACTCTAGCCCCTGTGAGCAGTCAAGATGATGGCTGAGGCTGAGTTCAGAGCAAGCAGGCAAGGCTTCTGTTGATGGAGGGGACATTACCAAGGTGCCTCGAGGAAGTTCCAGCACAGATAAGGTCTGTGTGGAAGGATGTCCTGGTATAGATGGCTCAGTGCTTCCAAAGGGCAGGAAACATCCAGCTCCATGGTTCAGACTACTTGGCATATTGTATAGTTGGTCATTCTATATAGAGACGAGACATACCTCTGTCCAGAGATCCATACCTTACTGTTGCAACTACATTTCTGTTGGTCCACAAACCCCCAGCCTCACAGAGGACTTTTTTTTTTCTTTTTCTTTTAGCTGCTGCCTTCCTAAAACCAGTCTCTGTGCCAAGCACTGGAAGAAACTTGATTTTGTTCTGTGAAGTTGCCATCTTATATAATTCATATTTAAATTATATAATTTATATGGCTGGTCTTATAAGGTGTAGAAGAGGTGGGGGAGAGAATCCAGTGTGTATTTAGGGGAAGTCGGTGATACAGATAATATATTTTGGGAGGCCAGGGAGCTTGCGTGCTTAAGATACTGTTTTTCAAATTTAATGTGCATACAAATTACCTGGGGATATTATTAAAATGTAAATTCTGATTCAGTCTTCTTGGGATGGGTCCACTGACGGTACTTTCAGTAGCATTCCTTAGGATCTCCCAGGGCAGTGTAGAGGGTTAGGGTGTTAGGCAAGGCTTAGCGGGAGCTCCAGATAGAACCACAGGTAGAGCCAAGTCCCCTCTGGAAGTGCCGTGTCAGAGACTGGACAAGAAGCACGAGCTCTGCGATCCCTTTCAGTTTTACAATTCTGGTTTTGGGTTCTGAGATTCCAACAAGGGGCTTCTTAAACTTTTGGGGTCACAGACCTCTGTAGGAATGATAGAAGCTGTGTACCCTTTCACACCCCAAATGCACACACTCCTCACTCCGCAAACCGCTCTAGGCCCCGCGGCGGGCCCGCAGCCCCGGTGCAGGACTTCTGCCGGCCTCTGGGGTCCCGCACCGGCGACCTGGGCAGTTCTGCCGCTCAGCCGCTCAGCATCTGGTGCGGCTCCGCGTCAGGCGCGGGCGGGGGCGGGAGGGGGGCGTGCCGCGGGCGGGCCCAGGGCGGGCGCTGGCCACGCCCCTCGGCCGTGCGAGAGGCCGAGCTTGCTGCATTGCAGCCGCCGCGGCGCCGCTCGGCTCCTCACTCCCAACAATGGCGGCTCCGAGCCCGAGCGGCGGCGGCGGCTCCGGGGGCGGCAGCGGCAGCGGCACCCCGGGCCCCGTGGGGTCCCCGGCGCCCGGCCACCCGGCCGTCAGCAGCATGCAGGGTAAGGAAGGCGGCGGCGCCGAGACCCCGGCCCCCGGGCGCGGCCGTCGGAGTCGTCGCGGCCTGTCCCCGCGGCCACGGACGCCCCCGGACCCGGCTGAGGAAGCTACCGAGCCACCCGCGCCGGTCCGCCTCCCTCCCTCCCCGCTTCGCGCCCGGAGCCGGCCGCCCCGGGCTCGGCCTGGCTCCAGGCGGCGGGCCGCGCAGGCCCGGGCCGCGGCCTCCGCCCGCGCTCGGCCCGGCGGGGTCCCGACCGCCCGCGGGGGCCCACCTGGCCCGGGCCCGCCCCCGCGGCCACCCCCGCCGCCGCCACCGCCGCTTACCTGGCGCGCCCCGCCCGCCTTTCCGGGAACGCGCGGCCAGGGTGCGGCGGCGGGAGGCGGCCGGGGCCTGGCCCGCGGGTCCCGGCCGCCCAGGGCGGCGGCGTCGTCGTCGTCGTCGTCCCGGCCCCGCGCCCCTCGGCCCTGCGCCCCTCGGCCCCTCGGCCCCGCGCCCCGGCGCCCCGGCCCGGCTCCCCGCCGCCGCCGCAGTGGGGCCCGCTCAGGGCCATCTTGGTTCCCTGCGGGCGCCGCCGGGCCCGGCCGCCGCCTGACCTCTGGGCTCCGCGGTCCTCCTGGACCCTCGGTTTCCAAACTTCTGCAGGTTTCTGCTCGCTGGGCGGGTGGGGCGGGGGTGTTCAGGCCCGTGCCACCTGTAAGGTGATGAGACAGCCCTTGGCCTGGGAGAGGCCGGGGGTTTCTGTGTTAGCCTGGCATGCAGACCAAATAAATAAATAAATAAAACAAACAGAGGGAGCTCGGTTGAAATGCAGAGATCCGGGAAATCGAAAGGCAGGGGTCCGAGTGGTTCTCTGCGGGGACTGCACATCTGAAGCAGCCCTCCTAATTAATGACTTTCCCCAGTGGGAATGCTTATTAGCTCTATGTGGCTCTTGACAGGGGCTGTTGTGAAAATACCAGGCCCCAGCCCGTGAGGGACCGTTTCCTTGAGTTTACTGGGGAATTTTGAGTAGTAATGTTATCTTTGAAAACAGGGAATGTCAGAAATCTCTTGATAACTTTCGCAGACTTGCTTGCGTTAAATTATTAGCAGCGTCAGTTGGGGTACCCTTCGTGGTCCGTGTGACCATGGTTACTCTTTGATTAAAATCTTCCTAAAGGGCTCCGAGGTCTATCTTAACCGTCTGTCTGGTTAGGTTTGACGTTTGTTGAGTATTTCGGGTTTATGAGAGGGTGATTCATGAAGCAGAGGCGGGATTTTATTCAATTTTATATCCCTGTCCCCCTCCCCATGGGATATACATAAGGAACAGTGATAGATATATACAGGATGATGTCAGAGCTCAGAGGACACTTTCTGTGCAGGCCCTCAGATAATTAATTCAAATTAAATTAGTTATTGGATGCCACTGTGTTGTACAATATACAGATGAAGTACAGGATGGGTTTCCTGATCTTCCAGCTCTACAGTCTCGTTGGTGGTGGTGGTGATGGTGCTGAAATGAAACAGCAAAATGACAATTTAAGATTATATTGCATATCCAAAACAGGTGACTTACAAAGCTTATAAAAATGCAAGTTTTTTTTTGGGTGGGGGGTAGGGGATGAGTAGGGAGGCTAATAGTTCGAAAAAGCTGTAGAAATTAATTTTTGTTCAAAAATGTTTATTGAGCATCTGCCTAGTGCCAGGCATAGTGCTCTAGTGCTGGGTATATAGAAGAGAGTGAGTCAGATGGTCTCCTTCCTGATGGAGCTCACCCTCCTGATAGGATTGGGGAGGGAAGACAATATGCAGATAAATAAGAAAAATTGCTAATTGAGAAAAGTGTTATGAAGGTAACAAGCTGGGTTAGAAGTTAATGGGGGAGGGGGCAGTCTGCTTTGGTAAGATGGTCACAGAAGACCTGTCTGGAAAGAGGACTCTTACGATAAAGAAGAGGGTTCTAGGCAGAGGGAACAGTGTGTGTGAAGATTCCAAAGTAGGAAAGAGCTTGGAGTGTTCTAGGAACTCAGAGAAAGTCATCGTGTTTAGGAATTATTCTGATGCGCTCCATTCTCCTCTCCCACCCCTGAGTATTTTTTTTTTATGCCTTATGTATTTATTTAAGCTTTTATTGCACATATTTGACAGGTCCCTTCAGTTTTTTTGGTTTGTTTTTGCGGTACGCGGGCCTCTCATTGTTGGGGCTTCTCCCGTTGCGGAGCACAGGCTCCGGACGCGCAGGCTCAGTGGCCATGGCTCACGGGCCCAGCCGCTCCGCCGCACGTGGGATCTTCCCGGACCGGGGCACGAACCCGTGTCCCCTGTATCGGCAGGCGGACTCTCAACCACTGCGCCACCAGGGAAGCCCCCACCCCCTGAGTTTTGAAACCCAGTAAACTGAACTTTCTAATAAGCAGAACCCAGTTTAAAAGGGAGAGGGAGGACATAAGACTTCTCTTTGAATTTTTGATGAATTTTCTTTTATCAGTACTGTGTCTAGCCTTGATTGACTCAGGAACCTGTTGTATCTTCTTGAACCTCTCTCAATTACTCAGAATGAAGAGAAGCACTTGAAACTCTCAGGACGTTTTCTCCCACAATCCAGGTTACAAAGCTTGAGCTTAAGCAGCTCTGTAGGATCGTTTTTGTCTTGTGATGTTAGAGCGCAACCTCCCTTACTTCACCTATCAGATCTTTGGCTTTAGATCATACTTCAGGTCCTTAGAAGATGTTTGGTAAATGCCACTCCCTCCCCACCCCCGCAAGCATGGTCACCTGCCACCCCCAAAGCACTGTCTCTCTGGGAGTTTTTAATGGCCAAGCTGTTTCCAATATCAGGGTTTAGCTGTGGGACACGTGGAATACATGTCATATTAACAGACATTGGTGGTCGTTCTGTGTGAGAAGCACCGTGCTGGGCACTGGGTCACCCTGCACATTTTTTCATGGCTTGAGGTTTGTGGCCCAAGAGTGGTCTCAGTTGAGAATTATTGTTTTTTTTGGTTTTTTAATATCATAATGCTTGAGTTAAGCCAGAGCTCTGGTGTCCTGGATTTGAATCCCCTCATCGGGACTTAAGAATTTTGTGACCTTGGGCAACATACTTAACCTCTCCAAGCCTGAGTTTCTCAGTTGGGAAGCAGGAATAATGCTTACCTTACAGGAACTTTGAGAATGCATGTAAAGTGTGGGCCTGACACACAGTAAGGATGTGATTGATGCATGTTACCCATCATCATTGTTAATAGCAACAATACTCTTACTTGTAATGGTCTAATTAATTGTCTCTTTCATTATTAGCAGATGAGTCCCTAACGCCTCATGATCCATCCCACAGTTTCTTTAGCTTCATTATTACTGGGTCCTACCCTTTTCTCTACCCTGTTTATTTCCATTTTTCATTATTGAGCATTTCTGGTCAGAGTATTCTTGATGAGTCTTTATTCTCCCTGGGTTCAGGTAACTGCTCTGCCATGTACAAGCTCTGTGACCTTGGGGAAATTACCTACATTTTCTGAACTCATCTGAGTTTCTTATCTGTTAAAATAGGGATAATACCTTACGGGGCTGTTGTGAGAATCACATTATTAGATTAATGCACATAAAAGGGCTTTGAAAATTATAAAATATCTATACGTATATAAGGATTGCTATTAGACATGGCTATTTAAATGCTTTAGTTACTAAACCCTTAAAATGTAGTAGATTTTTAAAAATCTCATGAACACGAGAAGTTAAATTTATTATAGGAGACTTAAAGCAGGGAAAAATAAAACTTTTCCTTAAACTTTACTTGGATAGCTGAGAAATGTCAGTTTTAAAAAAATGTGTAGAATAGTTAGAATCTATAATTGAGTCTGAAAAACATGGAGACATTTGTAAAGTACTTGTTACAGGAACTGGTTATAAAGTATATGTGGTAAGTGCCTCTGATTCTCTTAATGAGCTCATGTAGGTAGTTTTTCTTTTTTTCTTTTTGAGTCTCAAATATAGATGTATAACAGAAAAGTTATGGACTAGTCCAGTCCTTACCCATTTACCCTCAGCTGAACATTTTATAAATATCAATTTAAGTAAAAAGATGATAGCTAGATTTTACTTTTAAAAAATGTGCAAAATGTACAGCGTAGCGACTATAGTTAATAATGCTGTATTGCATATTTGAAAGCTGCTAAGAGAGTAGAGCTTAAAAGTTCTCATCACAAGAAAAAAAATTATTTAACTGTGCGGTGACAGATGTTAACTAGACTTACTATGTGGGGATCATTTCACAACATGTACAAATAGTGAATCAAGTTGTACACCTGAAACTAATATAATGTATGTCAATTATACCTCAGTAAAAATATTTACAAAATAAAAGAAAATACACAGAACTTTCAAGTGTAATGAAACATACCTGTTCAGAAGAAGTGAAGATTTAAAATCAGTATACTTTTTTCTCCCAATAATATTTGAATATAAAAAATTAGTATGAAATGCCTTATTTGTGATTATATTTGACTGTCTTTCTATTTTTACCATTTAGTTTGTGGTTTTCAAGAACCATAGGAGGGTGCCTTTATCCCAATTTAAAGAACTGAATTGTGCTGACAATGGATAAGTTACCAAACCCTAGAATTGCTTGCCTTTCCCACTGTGTTGCACACTATTTCTTTCACCATTTATTTGACATAACCTGATAAATAAAATCCAGGTCAGGAAATGGGTCCCTCCTCAAAGCACATATTGCATTTCTGTATGTTCCTTAAAAAGGAGAGCAACCCTAGTATTAAAATTTAAAAAGTAGAAAAATATAACACTTTCAGGATACTGATTTTCTCACATTTTCTTTTAATGTCCCTTATTAGAGTGTGAGTGTGTGTTGAAACTTGTTTAAGATGGGATGTTAGTGAACGCTGTATTTTGAGTCATGTTTCTTTTTTTGCAAATTTCTCTTTTTCCATTCAATTTCTATTACCTAATTTGAGAAGCTGGGTTGATTTGGGCCCATAGAGTTTTTATTTTTAGGGGTCTGGAGGTCAAAATCAACTCCATCACACATAATTCAGGTCAGTCTGCATCTCTAGGAGATAGAGACAGTCCACATGATACAACCTGAGGAAGTTTAATTCAGATTTAAAATTAAGAAGGGAAACTAATAGTTAACACAGCTCTTTTTTCACTGTCTTTACCTAATTTGATGCTCATAAGTGCTCTTTAAGGGTAGATGAGCATGGTCTCCTATCATATATTAGGGAACTGACATTTAAATTAAGGAATTTGCCCTAGTTGAAGTGGGTTTTAATCCACTTGGTGACAGGCAGCCTTTGCGCTTTCTACTCTTCTACCCAGGTTCACATGGTTTCTCCGAGCTCTATTTAAGTCATTTCAGCCATTCAGGTCTGAGAGAAGAATCTTTGCCAGAAGTGATGCAGATTCAGGAATAGAAGGAAGAGATTATTTTAGGTTTCAGTCAGGGGGTGGAAGCTGTATGCATCCAGCCATGTTTGGGTTGATTTTGGAGCCTCAGGGCTTTCTGATGCTTCTTTGTGTTGCAGAGTTCTGAACTCGCTGGGGCGTTTACCCTGGCACTTTGAATTTGGGGGCATTTTGATTGCAAATCTACAGGCAAGTAGAAAACTTTAATTAGATGTTGAAAGGTAATAGAACTCTTTCAACACTATGCATAGTATGGAAAAGGCACCCACTTAGCATAAGAGTTAATAGCATACGTTGCCGTCCTGGCTAAATTTGTCATCTGGGCAACTTACTGTCCTGCTAATGGGCATGGGTTAGCTTCTGGCCCTTTTCCCCAACTCCAGGAAGTCTCCATGTGTCTCTTCACACTCTTGGCAAGGTTGAGAATTAACATGAACCTGTAGAAAGGATTCAAGGGCAAGGAGAGAGGAGATTGGGCTGACTTAACAGCCACGCGGTGAGAGGAGCATTGGCCAGTAGTTAACACAGCTCAAGATGGACCTTTACAAAGAAGCTGGCATTCCCATCATGCACGGCTTGATTCTTGAAGAACAGCATGACATTCCCCACCAGGGAGAAGGATGGTGGAAGTGGACACCACAGCAGCTCTTTCAAGCTGTATTATATCTCATCTTACCAACAGTCACCCAAAGTATTCAAAAGGGGGAAGCTAGAAAAGGGTTGCCAGATAGATCTCTGTTATATATCTGACACATATATATGTGTCTATCTGTGCCTGACTTTGCTGAAAAATAAGCGACATTAAATGGCTCTCCTGATGCGTTTGCCAGTGACCCTGAGATCTGGGTTAGGTTCCTGCCAGGAGACAGTACCCACTCCGGAGTTAAGTCCTCAGGACAGCAGGCTGGGTGTAGGAAGGGCTGAAACGGAGAGGCAGAGTGTGGAATCCTTTGTTTTTATCTCTCGGTGACAGGAAATGAAAGGAGAGGGACTGTTTGTGTGGGTTAAGCTGGTCTGATAGGGAAGGTACCATAATCGTTGCCCACCTGAGGGAGATACCAGGAATAATAATGACTCTGATAACATTAACCTGCGCTATCCCAGGCTCTGTGTTGCATTTATTACCTTATTTAATCATCACAAAACACTTTCCGGTATTATTATTCTGTTTTACAGATGAGAAAATTGAGGCTCCTAGAGGTTAGATACTTGCCCACAGTCACATGGTTGATGAGTTGCTCTCCCCGGGTGTACTGGGCTTCCTTGAACGGGCTCCATGGTAATACAGTGCTTAGTTACAAACCGAAGAGTGAATAAGGTGGTCATCAGCCACAGGAGGGAGAGGAACTGGCGTGTGAGGGCTGACAAGATCCTGAATTTTTAAAAATGTGGGAAGGATTAGTATTCATAAAATCATGAGTGGTTCTGGGTGACGCAGATAACCTGGAATTACTAAATGAAGGTGGGTCCCTTTTAAGCTTGAGAAAGGTGAAGTCAGGAAAGCTCAAGGAAGTAACACAGCAGGAAATCTTGTGGAACTCACTCTAAATACAATGAAAATACAAAGTTTGGATAAGCTTAGATAAATGCTGAGATGTTAGAGTCATAATGGTATACTATGAGTAACTTTACAGTTGAAGGCACTCGCCAACATTTCGAGGTTGAAGTTGGAAGGCGGCAAGCTGCTGGCCTCTTCATGCTTGTGGCAGAAGGAAGATTTGGGAGCTTGGTCTGTGGGCCTGACCCAGTAAGGCAGGCAGCTGTGATTTTCTTTGTATCAGTGTGGCTTCATACTGGAGCTCATTATCCCTTTTCAGCATTACCAGAATCCAGGGTGTCCAGGAAACTATAAGGCGCTACTAAGGAGGTGGGAAGCTACTTACGCCCCTGTCCCGCCTTCCCCCCCGTTACACCCTCAGCCCAGGCGAAGGGCAGTGCGGATGGTCGCTGTGCCCCACGAGGGCCACTAGACAATCAAAATTACACGTGGACACGCTGTTTCAAATTCTAAGATTACTTGATATTATTCTTAATTTTATATATAAATGAGGAAACTGGGGCTCAAGCAAGATGCCTCTTTTGAGTTTCACAGTTGGTACTAGAACCCTGGTTTGACATTCTTCATTTTGTTTTCTACTTTCTCAAATACTCTTTGCCTTTGGTTTTAATATACATCTTAAACAGCCTTTTAAATGGATACAGGCAAGCTCACTTTATTTGGTAAATACAGTAAATTGTAGGTTTCCAGTTATGGCCAGTTAAGGACTCTCAAGATTGAGGTTGGACGGTGAGAATGAGGGGAAAATGTGGTGGGAGAGTCCTGGTGAGAAAAAGGAGGGAAAAAACCCCACAGAGCTTTCTCTTTGGTAGGCCTACTAGCACCCTGCCCTGTACATCTCAGTATTTATTCTTGGGGGTCTGAGATTTAATGAAAAGAAACTTGGCTGGGGCCATGTACTTTCCCACATCTGTACTGTAAGCACCAACTCTGACCTTTGCGGTTTCTTTTTTTTTTTTGGCTGCGTTGGGGCTTCGTTGCTGTGCGTGGGCTTCCTCTAGTTGCAGCGGGCGGGGGCTACTCTTCATTGCGGTGCACGGGCTTCTCATTATGGTGGCTTCTCTTGTTGCGGAGCACAGGCTCTAGACGCGCGGGCTTCAGTAGTTGGAGCATGTGGACTCAATAGTTGAGGCTTGCTGGCTCTAGAGTGCAGGCTCAGTAGCTGTAGCGCACAGGCTTAGTTGCTCCGCGGCATGTGGGATCTACCCGGGCCTGGGATCGAACCCTTGTCCCCTGCATTGGCAGGCGGATTCTTAACCACTGCGCCACCAGGGAAGTCCCCCTGCTTCTTTTCCATATATATAATCTCTCTCTATAGAGTTTCTCCCCCCCCCCCCGTGTGTGTGTGTGTGTGTGTGTGTGTGTGTGTGTGTGTGTGTGTGTGTGTGTGTGTGTGTGTGTGTGTAGTCTTTTAGAGGTCTAGAAAGATTTAGGTAATGGCTTTTTATCTGATTTAATTGATAAGATTACATTGAGTTCCAAGGAAAAGCTGAGCCATCTGTTCCAGCTACTTTAGACTGTGCTTGTCAGTTAGCAAGTCTTTTCTGAGTGAGAAATAATGCAGAGATAGATGTAGGTATGAGTCCTTAGAATCTGTTCATCTGGTCGCTTCATCCATAATTAGGTAAAAAGAGCAAGTCTGTAGTTATGCTTTGAGAATTTCACCCCTTCCCTTTTAGCTACATGTATGGATTCTGTACTGATGACAGAACTTCAAGTTTTGAGAATTTTTTGGCATTTAAAAGTGGGCTTAACTTCTGATGTGTTAGGGGAGTAATTGGTGACATTCTAACATTCCCAGTTACATATACCTTATATTTTTTCCTATTCATTATACTTTTATCCTTTAACTTATTTTTATACAACTATACAGATCCAATTCATTCTTTTTCACATACTTCTCAGATTTATTTTTCTTGCTCCTTTCCCCATTCATCTTGCTATTTAGTTCACCTCTTTGCTCACCTTTTATTTTTGCTACCTAGTAGCACCTATTGAGCGTATTTAGAGCTAAAAAGAGAATAGTAACTATCCCTTGAAATTGTTTCAGTGTTTCACTAGCTTCCTCTCTAGTCTCCAGGTGAATTTTCCGTTCCCTCTTCCAGCGGAGGGGGTGGGAGATGGGCTTCTGAGCTGCGGCCAGGCTCCTCTGTGTTTCCTATTCCACTGCTGCTCCCACAGTGCCAGCTGCCAGCTCCCTTTCCTCCTGACTTTTGCCAGCTCGTTTTGCCTGGTAGGAGGCTGGCTGGTGTTTAGTTGCTTAGGCTTATAAGATCCACAGAATCCATTTTTTGTTGTTTGTTTGTTTGTTTGTGTTTCCTTCTGAAGTCTGTTCCTGCTGCACATCTGGCGGGGGGGTGGGGTGGCAAGGGGACGGGCAGCATGTGTATGGAGCCTCAGCAGTAGAGATACAAGTGTCAGGGCACTGCCTCCAGTTTGCCCCCAGGACTTTGTCCCTTGACGTCTCCACTCCGACTTCCTCCCACTTTGCCACCAGATAGTAAGTAGGCAGTGGGTTACTTTTGTGTCCCAAAGGTACCTTCATGTCAGAGTAGCTACATTAGCCATTTTTCAGGTTTTGTGCATTATAGGTACTATATCTTAAAATCCTGGGAATTTCAAAGCTGGATGGGAAAGACTACTTAAACATATCCTTTTTAGTCCTGGATTTTTTTTTTCCTGCAAGTTTTGATTGAATTTATATAACTACAACTTGAGTGATACTCATTCTAAATTTGCTTTCCCTATTTTGTTCCCCAAAGCAATAATAAACACAAGCATAGGTAGACCACTGAGAAAACTAGAAATTCACCCAATAGACTATGATGGCAAATGAATATTTTGGGAAGGCTTTTGTTTTGAACAGCTTACTTTACTGGGTGCATTTTACAAAACTACATCTGTATAAATATATGCATAAGGTATAACGAGGCCCAATTGAATTTGGAAAATATGTTTATGTTTCTAAGGAGAATTCAGAGGTTTTCTTCCTATAACTGCTATAGTCCTACTTACCATTTCTAGGGACATGGTCTTTTTTCAGGGCTACTTCACAGGAATTTAAGCACCTCTTTAGTAGTTCACTGTCTTATCATTTGAGATTAGCTCACTGGCAGAATGTTGCTATGTGTGTTGAGCTCTCAATTTATCAACTGCCAAAGCTTTTGAATCAGGGGTAGTAGTTAATCGAGTAATTCCAAGTCAGTAATTTGAGTTAATAAAATAGCTTGTGATATGTTCTGAACTTGTAGATTGAAGAAATTGACAAAACTGTCTTAAAAGTTGTTCTTAACTTCCAAGGGCTACTAGCTGTTCTTTTTATTGAATAGATGTGAAAATTAACGGTAAAGACAACATAACTCTTATAATTTAAACTTGATTTCAGTTTCGTATAATAAAGTACAATTAAGTCAGAAAGAGCTGAGTTTTTGAAGAAAGCCCGTATGTTATAGTTCTATCTGTGATGGTGGAGGTTATATGATTTGAACTGTTCTTGAATGTAATATAAAAATGCTATGTCATGTTCTAATTTTGGTTTGTTTGATTTACAGTAAATGAACTGGAACTTATCTCTTTTACTTTAGGCTTTCAGATAAACTTCTGTGAAAAGGCACAAAGTAAGCTACAAATTTTATGATATTATGCTACTTAATTTTTTTATATCCATCTTGGTATTGGGAATGTGTCCACTATTGTTTCAACTAACCAACCATGGTAATTTTACTTTAAAAGAGCTTCCATTTTTCATTCATTTTCCAAATACAAAAAAACAACAACAACTGTGTTATATTCTTGCTTTCACTTGCAATTGAAATAGGAGAAACATATATGTAGGTATTCAAATGTATGTAAGTATAGAAAGATGTATATAGATATAGACAGATGTACTAGATTTAGAAAGATGTATAGAGGTATAGAAAGACATCTATTCATATGTATATAGTTATATAGAAAGATGTACATAGATATTTGGACTTAGCCATAATTTAAATCACAGGTTGAGGAAAGTTCACTTTTAAGATTGGAGTGCAGAAAGTATACAGTATAACTGTATTCTGAGACCTCATGCTTTAAAATTGATTTATTTTAAAGGATATGTTTAATGAATTTTAACTTTTTTCTTTAAAACAAAGCTTTTTTCTTCCTCCTCCCCACCCCCCAATATAGACTAGGGTGTTTGTTTGTTTTTTAATAAATTTATTGATTTTATTTATTTATTTTTGGCTGCATTGGGTCTTCGTTGCCACGTGCAGTCTTTCTCTAGTTGCGGCGAGCAGAGGCTACTCTTCGTTGCCGTGCACGGGTTTCTCCTTGCAGTGGCTTTTCTTGTTGCGGAGCACGGGCACTAGATGCGCGGACTTCAGTAGCTGTGGCTTGCGGGCTTCAGTAGTTGTGGTTCACGGGCTCTAGAGCGCAGGCTCAGTAGTTGTGGCACATGGGCTTAGTTGCTCCGCGGCATGTGGGATCTTCCCGGACCAGGGCTCAAACCTGTGTCCCCTGCATTGGCAGGTGGATTCTTAACCACTGCGCCACCAGGGAAGCCTTAGACTAGGGTTGTATATTAGGGTACCAGTCTTCATATACTACAGAATAGGTTTTCTATAAGAAAGCAAAATTTATAAAGCCAAAACAAATGCATTTTAAACTTAAATGTCATTTGTATAAAATGCAGTTTAAAAAATCCCAACTCAAGAAGGCTATTCTCCAGTTAACATAAATATATCCCAAAATATAATGTATTCATCTTCTGCTTGTTGACTCATAGAGTGGGGAAGAATAACGACCGCTTTTTTTTTTTTTTTTGGCTGTGCTGTGAGGCTCGTGGGATCTCAGTTCCCTGACCAGGGATTGAACCTGGACCACGGCAGTGAGAGCCTGGAATCCTAACCATTAGGCCACCAGGGAACTCCCACGACCGCCTTTTGATGTACATCATTGTCTTTTCCCCCCCAGCTTTATGAGATGTAGTTGACATGACACTGTGTAAGTTTAAGGTGTACGCATGATGATTTGATGCCCTTACATATTGCAAAATGATTACCACAGTAGGGTTAGTTAACACCTCCATCACCTCACATAATTAGCATTTCTTTTTTGTAGTAAGAACCTTTAATATCTACTCTCCTAGCAACTTTCAAGTATATAATGCTGTATTGTTAACTGTAGTCACCATGCTGTTACCTTTTAGATCCTCTGATGTGTATCATTCTTAAGTAAGTTAGTTCAAACGAAATAAAGTTTAACCTGGAGAAAACATTTCTGCTGTTTTAAAATTTTCTGATGGAATCAAAATGCTTAATTTCCATTGGTTGAACATTGTGACTTCCTTTGAAAAGCAGTGAACAAAAATTTATTTCTTGATTGGTTTATCCATGATATAAATATATAATGAGCAATAGAGTAAGGCAGCTAGATCCTAGGATAAAATTTTTTAATTGGTCCATTATTGTCATCCTTCTCTTACCTTAAACTAAAAATAGTATACGATTTCCTGCTCATAGTAAATGTACATATATGATATATATCTACATGTAATGTAGTTACAGCTTCTATTTTATGCTTTATTTTAACACAGTTTTTAGCTTTCTGTTTA
Source organism: Leucopleurus acutus (assembly GCF_964270905.1). Classification (NCBI taxonomy): domain Eukaryota; kingdom Metazoa; phylum Chordata; class Mammalia; order Artiodactyla; family Delphinidae; genus Leucopleurus; species Leucopleurus acutus. The sequence goes on from NC_139161.1 coordinate 55,339,179, forward strand.
AGTATTTCTGTTAATATTTAATATACTTTTAAATTTTTATTTACATATTGACAGAAAATCTAATTTAAGAAAAATGCTGACATTTAAAAAATTTAAAACTGCATTTGCACTGTTGCTTTTTTTCTCTTAGTCCTATTGTGAACATAAAACGAGAAACATTGATTTTATTAAATTTAAAATTGTGTATACAGTGACTATAAATGGCTCTGTAGGTAGATGTAAAATGCCTTTAGACTTTCTAAGTGGTACTGTCCTCTCCCCTTGTTACAGAAATGATAGGTTTGCAGTGCTGCTTGCTTTATTACACGTGACGGAACCTAACTGTATTCTCACTTGATGCCCACTTTTGGTTGCCTTCACTACCTCTTTACACTGTGACTGCTTTCTCATATCTCCCCTTTTATTTCTCCCTCTGTCTTTGGGAGGTCCTTCTCTTAATTTTCCAGCTTTTGGAATTCATACAGTTTTATACATTCATTCACAGAGCACATGTTGGACACATAGGTACCATCGAATGAGGGAGATTATTGGGGCAGAAGTGAATAGAATAGGTCTCTGCCCTTAGCGGGCTCTTAGTGCAGTGGACGAGGGTTGTTCCTGCGTTGATTGCAAGCATACGACTACTGATGCTGCGGATTGATTAGTAGCTGAACCCAGGATGAGGTGGTGCAGGAACACATATGTACTGGGCACCTTTGCTTCCACTGTTCTGTCCTGAGAGAGAACTAACATGAGGGCTGCTGTGGGGTCTCACGATAGCTGCTTTCCTGATTGGAGACCACGGCTCAGAGATCCAACAATGGCCTGTCCTGCTTTGGAGTCAAGCAGAGCTGTCTGTGCTGGCTCGGACCTCAGTGGAAGTCTTGAGGAAGGGGAGGATTGGACCTGAATGATGGTACGGAGGGCCAGCTCTGAGGTCACAGCATTTATTTTTGAACTCTTGGTTCCTATATTTTAGGGTAGGTTTTCAGTTGCTTACATATATTAACACTTTTTCTCAAGCTGGTCCTATGATTTGCATGTCTTAAAAGTTATAAGTGCAATTTGGTAATGTTTTCAGAAAATCAGTCTTCCAGTTTGCTCTGGAATATAGCCATTAACTGTATGTTAAAAGTAGCCACTCATTTCTTTAAAAATAAAGGGCTTGAAATCACCAAAGCAATGTTTTCTTGACTATTAGGGCATACTCTAGTGCCAGTTTTATTTTAAGGGTGTTTCAGAATTTTCAGAAAAACTACAGTTTAATTCATTAAAAATAATTACATAGCATACAGTAGTTGTAGGAGGGGATGGAGTACAAAGAACACAAAAGTACATATTGTTAAAAGTCCACTATGTTTGAGTCTGCTTCAAATGCTCAATTCTCCATCATAAACCAAAAAGACTTATTTTAAGATGATTCTGATGACTAATGGAAGCTCTGAAGGATTAATTTTCCCCCATTGTTTGACTTACACATAGTTTTTATTTTTTATATTGTTACATTACTGTTCCAATCAGTCTATTACAATTGCCTGTTACGAGTTAGTGGCGTTTTATTGGTGATGTGTGTGTAGGTTTTTAACACACACACAGACAAATAGTGTGAGACTGCATATTTAATTTTGGAACCAGATTTTTATAGAAATTCAATAAAAATCCACTTTGCACCTCATGATCTTTTTTATCAATTATAGTTTCTGCATTTATTTGCTTTTTGGTTTTCTAAATATATATAAGATAATATATATTTAATATAAAATTGTTATTTGAGCCAACAGTGTTATATTTCTTTAACACTGTTAGATTATTGAATTTTTCTAAGGTCTGTATGTAAGACTACATCAGGGGAAAATGTTTTTTTCCCATGTAGAGCTCCTACATTTAGAGGGTTGATTAGTTCATCATTTACCATTTGGAGATAATGATTTTGTACTTGTAAATATGTTTATGTGATTTATGACTCAGTTTGAATGATCATATCTCAGTGGCTTTAATGAGCTAACTTGAAAACATAGTTCTTTAGAATATGATTTGCTTTGCTTTATAAAACCAATTTTGCAGGAGGAGGGGGGCAGAGATTTGCCTAGAAACAGTTTTTGAGATATGGTTTTGTAAATGTCAAATTTACCTTAGCGTATCGGCATTTTGACTTTCTGCTTGTATGAGAATTGTGACCCATTAAAGATCCCAGGGCACGGGGATTTTCCTCAGAAAATGCCTAGTAGAATCCTGTGCCGATCAAAGTGAGAGTAGTTAGGAATTTGGCAAATACTCTTAATAATTTAGTTTTCATACAAGGGCACTTTTAGCCTTTTTTCCCCCCTTACTGCAGTGCATTTTCCGCCCATGGCTGTAGAGTTTTTGAGTGCTAAAGACAAGTTTTGGTAAGTGTTGAGTTTCCGTAGCTTTGCCTTTTTTACTTCTGATAGCTCTAAAAAGATTTAATGGCTTTAAAAATTTGTTTTACTTGAGAATGTTTGCATAGCAACATGTATTTAGAAAATTACATGTTGCAGAGCTGACTGTTATCCTTGAAGTCATTAATAGAAATTAGATTACAGGTATTGATCGCTTTTGGTAACGCTGCACACCAAAGTATTTGGGGGGAAAATGGAGGTATCCTAATGACAGATTTTCATTTCATTGTGAAACTATTCTTTTTAAATAAGTACCCCAAATTGTTTTTAAATTGGTAATAATAAAAATGAAACAGTAAAGAGGAGGAAGGATGTTTTGTGAATCTTCCCAGAAGTCTGAGGAAGTCATTAATAAGTTTACTGATCTGATAAGTTCTGTAAAAGATGATGTTTCACTCAAGAGAGTATTTGACTTTACTGGAGGTGAGTATAGACAACCACGGGAAGGAAGGAGTGGAGGGAGGGTCAAGCTGTCCCGTGTTTAAAACTAAGAGCTTAGAACATTCAACTAATTAAACTTCTAATTTCCTATTTTATGTAACAAAAATCTATAGCCAATGACTAAAATTTTATTGTTTGGAATTTATTAAGCTCACCTAAGTTTTTCAGCAATCCTAAGAAACAGAATGACCACATTTGCTACTACTGGAGGGTAACATTGTTTATTTAAATCTAAATACACGCTGAACTTAGTTACAAAATGAGACTATTGTAGGGTTTGCCGAAAGCCCCTAGGACTGAGCGTCTAGTACATTCATCACTGTCTGTGGACCATGATGAACTGCCAGGGGAAAGCCCAAGCTTTCCAATAGCCTTTATACTAACCGAAGCCCAAGAATCGTTGTATAGGCTGAGTCAAGGTTCATGCATCCCCTTTATACCATATACCATTCCAAGGGGAATGCTACCTAATTATCTTTGATCTTGGAAGTGGTGGGAACATTAATTCTTCCTGAAAATTGGTTTTGTTGCTAGAGGAAGGAAGGTTTCAAATATCTATTGCACCTTAAAAATCATTTGGAGAAGCTTACTGTGTGGTGTTTTTGAATGAGAAAAAAATTAGTGATTCTCCCACATTGCAGAAAGTTTCCTTTTATTTGCCAGTTGAACTTTACGATGAGCAATGAAAGGATATTTGACAGAACTTTTGTGAGAAGTTTTCAGAAATTATTCCCAACTAACTCTCCAGTTAATCAAAGTGGTTTTCAATTTAGCTTATAAATTTAGGGTGATGGTTTTCAAACAAGGAATAGTAAATACTTGAATTCTTACTGCATGATTTTATGAGTGCTTTCAAAATCCAGACACAAGTGTCTAGATGAAAAGATGTTCTAGAAGAAACTTGGCACCTGCCATGTTGGTGTTGATTTTCTCATTAGGTAGAAATCAGTGAACATTAATCAGAAGTGAAAATCAAGTGTATACATATTTACTCCCCTTCAGAGAACCTCTTAAAAGGTTAAATAAACAGAGGCACAAATATAACATTTAACAAACATATCTGTACCACTAATGGTAAGAGGCACTGGGGTCTTTAAAGATGGATTAAATCTAGAGCCTACTCTGAAGAAGTTTATGTTCATTGAGAAATTGAACATGTAGTGACAGACTATGTGGTAGAAATAATAACAACAGATAACTCTCATTTACCGTGTGCTAAACTCTGTTCTAAGCTTTTTATTTATCTAATCTTATCTATCACTTTATTTAAATTATCTAAGTAAGTTATTAACTCTTTATTTCTTCCAACAATCTTATGAAGTAGGTATAATAGTTATTATAGATGAGGAATGGAAGCACAGAAAGGTTAAGGGAATTTTCTAAAGTCATACAGCTAAGGAGTAGCAGACTGTGTGACCTTGGTTTGGTCACAGGTTACATGCTATAAACCATAGTGTTTTATTGATTCTTGAAAGAAAGCGGTGAGCACTCATAGGAATGATTTTCTAAACCAAATGGCTTTTGAGGAGTCTTCACTTGAAAATTGTCATGAGATCTGGACATACATTTATATATCATTTTTGATTTTCTGGCCCTGGAGAGTTTCAAAATGTTATCTAACAAGCCTGACTGAACATTAAGTGGAAAGATTCCTTCTTGTGGCTCCAAAGCTAGGAATAGAGGGATCTGCCACTAGGGAGAAAGTATTTTCAAAAAATCAGAATTATTCTGGCCTAGACAGATGCAGAGAATGGATTGCTTTGGGATTCTCAAACGACTTGTGTGTCTGGGGAACAGCTGACCAAGATGAGTAGGTCAGGAGACTGGGGAGTCAGTGAACAAGGTGGCCATGTGCTGTGTGAGGACAGATTTGTGTACAGGCTTTTAAAAACGAATTGATGTCTTCAGATTTATGTCCCTCCTACTTTCTTATAGTTAGGGGTGGAAGAAAGCACATTATTTAATTTTTAAAAAAACGTTTAATTATAGAAGTTTTCAAACTTAGAATAATATAGTGAACCCCATGTACCCATTACATGGCTTCAGCAATTGCCAGCATGTGGCCGATTTTATTTCATTTGTTCCTCCTCCCTCCACCTGTCTCTACTAAAAAAATTTAAAGCTGATTCTGATTATCATGATTTCATCCACAAATGTGTGTGTCACACATCTTTTAAGTGATAAGGACTCTTAAATACAGAACTTTAATGCCATTATCACACTGTTAAATAAACAAAACAATATTATCAGATAGCCACTCAGTGTTCAGATTTCCTCAGATGCCCTACAAATGCCTTATTTACAGTTGATTTGCTCCAACTTGAGGTCTCAACAAGGTCCACACACATACTGCATTTGGTTCATATGTCTCAAGTTTCTTTACAGTAGTTCCCTCTTCTCTCCTTTTTCCTTGCCATTTATTCATTGAAAAAAAATGGGTCAATGTTTTTTTGTAGCATTTTGCACATTTTGGATTTGGCTGATTACATCCTTTTAGTAATTAGTATTTCACATTGCCCTGTATTTCCTGTTAATTTGTAGTTAGAAATAAGGGCTTTGATCACATAGATATTCAAATTTTTGGCAAAAACACTTGGTAGGTGGTGCTGTGTATTTTTTGTTGTGTCACATCAGGAGGCATACGATTTCTGGTTGCAGCTCTTGTTAAGATTGATCAGTGGGCTTTGGTGCCTTCAGTGTGTTTCATATGGAATAAAGTTCCCCATCAGCCTTTCACCTGATGGTTCTGGCTACCATCAGTGATTTTTGTCTAGATTAATTCTTTCATTCGGGACTGGTTAACTTGTGTTTCTAAACGTTTGTGGACTCTGCAAATAGTTGCTGTTGTCAACCAAGAAACAAAGTTTGTGTTTGGGGCATACTATCAAATGCAAATTATTGCATTGATCATCTATGACTTAACTGCACCAGTGCTGAAGGATATGAAGTACGTGACTGAACAGGGTTAGTGAAATGCAAGAGTTGCTTAAGAAATTGTCACTACTAAAAGGTGAATAATGACACCTGTTGGACAAGTACGTACCAGTCACTGAGAAGGTAATTGCCAACTGGAACACAAGTAGTTCACGTGTTTTTTATATCTTGGATGAGAACTCCTATTTACTTCTAGTCTCACCAAACTGCCTTTCGATGACTATCTCTGGTTCCCAAGTACTGGCAAGATAATGCTTGAAGGACCTGAGCATTCTAATCACTGAATATAAATTAATGAGCAAAGCTGGAATCTGGTTTGGGACTGATCTTAATTTGGCAGAACTGGTCTCACATACCCACTGGTTCTTCGACTTCACCAGAGATCAAGAGATCTTTAAAAGTCCCAAACCAGATTCCAGCTTTCTTAAGCAACTCTCCCATTTCACTATCCCTGTTCAGTCACCCGTCTTGTAACTACACTATTAAAGTCTCCACGTGGTGATGTTCTAACACTGATTTGACCTTGCACAATTTGTAAATAACAAATCAGAGACATTTCAGTCAGGATACTCTCATGTACTGTATATTTAGAAAGTAGATAGGGTGCAGTATATCCTCTTTGAGTGCCGTTTAACTCTCTTTATTAATCTTATTCTAACCTTTTAAAAACCTTAATTTATAGAATACATTTATGGGCAACAAATAGTACTTAATTGTGTCCACTGAGAAGTGAAAGTGTTAGTCACATCTTAATGGTTTTTTTTGGGGTTTTTTTTGTTTTTTTTTTTGCGGTACGCGGGCCTCTCACTGTTGTGGCCTCTCCCGTTGCGGAGCACAGGCTCCGGACGCGCAGGCTCAGCGGCCATGGCTCACGGGCCCAGCCGCTCCGCGGCATGTGGGATCTTCCGGGACCGGGGCACGAACCCGTGTCCCCTGCATCGGCAGGCGGACTCTCAACCACTGTGCCACCAGGGAAGCCCTTAATGTTTTTTTTTAAATCGGGAAGGATTATTCTGTGGGGTACAAAGAAGCTATTTGGATGTTGGTGAGAGGAGTATAATAGTGCTGTAGCTATTGCTTATACATATACAATATTAGCTTTGTATGGAAGATGCTGATTCGTTTTCCACCTCTGTTATTTGCTTTGGTAGTAACACAGTTGGTTTGAATTTAAATTTGGATTGTGAATTATTACTTAAAATTTCTTTAAAAAGATGTATAGGATAATACAGCACTGAAATGGAAAACATTGGCTGAGTGTATAAAAGATGATCGCAAGCCATGCAACGTGAGGCAGTTAAAAATGCCAGCTATCTTGTTTTAAAGCCAGAGGATGGCCGACTAATCCGTGTGTCATGAAGTTCTATAGTCAGGAGCATCTCTCTCGTTAAAGCTTGCTGGCTAACTTTTTCAGAGAACCTATTTAACTTCTAGTTACGCATCTTTCGATTAATGAGAACAAAAGAAGCAACTAATTAGATCTATTGCGAAGTATGGATAAAACCCCCAGTCAAGATGTCTGAGTGAAACTGTTTGTCCTAAAGGTGTTAAATCAAAACTTGGGCTTGGATTATTCATTTATTCAAGGAATATTTGAGTTCCTGTGACACGCAGGTGCTCTTCTTATGGAAAGTCACCAGAGTGCTAAATCTAATTTCCAGTGGTCAAAAGTCATCCAGATGAATATGAGAATGCTTATGTTCACATGTTGACTGTGTTGCCGAAGAAGCAAGGGGTTGTTATATAACAAATGTGGTACGCTCTTGGTGACTAGTTGAAAATTGTATAGTGTGGGGCTTTCTGCCCCTCTTCTGCAGTTATTAAATTATTGCTGAACTACTCATGGTGTTTTAGAATTGGGGAAGTCATCTTTGAAATAAAGCTTCCCTTCTGCTTTCGGTAGTGCAAGCTGCAGGCTTGCTTATAGGTTTGGATGGCATAAAAAATCAAGTACAGGTATTAATGGAAATAAGGAAAGATTTATTTCTTGAAACTGACTTCTTTTGCCTTTAGGAAATCTTAATAGTCCTCACTTCTCAGTGTTTCACATTTTGCCACTCTGAGGTGTTTTCTGACCGCAAGCAATTTTCCAGTGTCAATTGGGTGCCCAGCAATTCAATTCAATTCTGACACTGTCTACCTGGAGTTAGCATCAGATCTCACAAGTTAAAGGACTCAGCCCCATAAAGCTGCCCTGACTTCAGATCCAGCTGCAAATGGGGTGCCGAGGCTACTCACGCTTCTGCTCGGCGGACTGCAGGTTACAGGGCTCCCTTACCCACCGCCCCCAGGTGCACTTATTTGCTGGAATAGCTCACAGAACTCAGGAAAACACTTTACTTATGTTTACCAATTTATTAGAAACATGTAACTCAGGAACAGCCCAATAGAAGAGATGCATAGGGCAAGGTGTGGAGAGAGAGGAGGTGCAGAGCTTCCACACCTTCTCTGGGCTTGTCATCCTTCTAGCACTTTGATGTGTTTACCAACCAGGAAGCTCCCCTAGCTCATCTTTAGGAGTTTTTATGAAACTTTCATTACATAGGTATGATTGATTAAATCGTTGGCCTTTGGGGATTGAACTCGATCTCCAGACCCTCTGCCTTACATGGAGGTTAGTGGGTGGGGCTGGAAGTTATAACCCTCTGATCACTTGACTGTTTTTTCTGGAGACCAGCCCTCCCATCCTGAAGTTTTGGAGGTTCTCCCCACCTCCACCTAATAAGCAAAAACTCTGATATAGTGGAAAGAGGCTTGTTATGCATAATAAAAGATGCTCATCACTTAGGAAATTCCAAGGGTTGTAGGAGCTCTGTGCCAGGAACCTCCAACAAATACCAAATATATTTTTTATTATATCACAGACAATGTCTGTAGCAAAACTACCTGCATATAATAGACACATAGCTTTGAATCAGTAAGCTTTCTAGACAGACTAATCTGTAGTTACCCAGAAAGAAGAGTGGGTACCCACTATCACTTTGGCCAGTGGATGGTTGATTTTCTGTTGTGAAAAGGATCAAGATGTCCTGTCTGCTAGGACTAAAGTGGTACCTCTAGTATGATGCTAAATTGTCTGTAAAAAATACAGCTTTCTGTATCCTAATCTACTTGCTAACTTACAGGATTTAGCCTAGAAGAGTTAATTATTTATGACTGTGTGGGAATCCTTATTGGTATTTTGGGCAGATGAGGAAAGAAATTAGATAAGGGAAGAAATTAACATTTGACAAAAATCTGGCTTTGTTGTGTGGTTAATAGTATTAGTTTAAGTAAACTCTTTAAGAAGAAGTCAGATCTGGTTGTTTTAGTAGCTCCCCAACTTGGGCACTGCTGTTGGCTGAAATATTCATCTCCTTGCCCCGTGGCCTGGAGCCACTCGCTAGAGCTCTAGGTCAGTGGTGCTTAGCCAAGAACAGCCTTGTTTCTCCTTCATTGTGTTGTGCACCTGTGCTTTTCTTAACACCGTGGTACATATAAAAAAGGTTTGAAGCACTGATTGAAAAAATACTGATGGTATTATTAGAAACTATGGCTAACAAGCTTATTTCATTTCTGGGTGGTGGGGAGTTAAAATGATGATGGCAGGATGCTGCGGGTTTGCTGAGCAGGAAGAGTGTACGTGATATAAGCGCAGTGGGCACTCTGGCTTCTCACTAGAGCTGAAGCAAGCCACCGTGAGAACATCGCGTGTGGCCTGTGCCTCTGCCTCCACAGAGCCGCAGCATGGGCTCGAGGTATGGATGAAAACTGGAACAAGCTCCGCGACTTTTCTTGACACGGTTTTCCTAAGTTTGCATATTATGTGCCTTGTCCCACTAGAAAGAGGGCTATCGACAAGGAAGACTCCTTATGTGGATGGTTTTCCAGAAATCCTAACATCTTGCTTTGGGCGTGTGGTGAGACAGTAACTTAACACTTTGGGGAGCTGATGAGTTTCATGAGAATGAAATTGTCATTTCAGAATGTATTATAGATTACATGAGATTACAATGAGAATGTATTATAGATTATCATATGCACATGTGCTTTACTAAAATGACAGTTTATCAGACACATTATTTATTGCCTGATTAAAAAAGAACTCTCACTGTTAAAGTTAATTCTGATGTCAATAGTCTTTATGGTGTGTTTTCTTGGTAGCAGTGTAGTATTCCAATTATGGGTATGCCATAATTTTTGTAACTAATCTAACACAGATGTCTCTGCTTTGAATAACTTTCTTTGCATTGCCTTTAACTTCCTAAAGGATAAATACTTAGGAATGGGTTGGCTGTAAGGACATTTTGAGATGTTTGCTAGGTATGGCCCTTTTTATGGAGAAAGTGAACCAGTTTATCTCACAGCAGTGCTTTGTTCATTCATTTGTCTGTGTCCTTTTGTTTACTGAAGAACTGTTAAGGATTGATGTGTCTGGTGTAATTCTAGACATTGAGGCACATGAGAAATGGTTTCTGCACCCCTGAAACTTAGGGTGTAGTGGGCAAGGTGGGCATGACCTAACCACAGATAGGTGTAAAAGTACAGCTCTGACAAGTTCTGAAGGGACTGCTGCTTCTCATACCCTTTGTTAACATTGATATTAGGACTCTTTATTTATGTGTGGGATTAAAGGCAAAAAATGAATTTTAATTTTTTGGAGAGCTAGAAGAATTTGATAATTTTTTCATGTTAATGGTTTATTTCTGTTCTGTTCGTATTGCTTCTTTTGTTAATTACCTGTTCATGCTCTTTGTGTATTTTCTAATTGGGATATTTGCTGTCATATTGATCAGTAAGGCCCTTATATTCTCTCCCAGCTTGTCATTTCAGAAGGTAATCATTTCAGCTGGGGCTTTGTAGTTCAGACAGAAGGATTTCCTTTTTGCCCCTCGGTGAACCTGGGGACCTCACAGGAGAGCTTGGGACCATGGCGATCCAAAGCCAAGATCCTGCTCAACAGAATGTTTGATTCTGTCTGCGTGACTGTGTGGACAGGCATCTCAAGCCCTGTTTATCTCAGTAAAGCCTTGACATCTGTGCTGTCTTGGTAATCCCAGGAGGGTCTTCCTGAATTAGATTGCTCCCTGGGTGTTTTTGAAGAGTTTGGACTAATCAGGAATTGGCTAGTTTAGTCTGAGGAATTATATTTGTTTGCTGGTAATAGACATCTGGCTCATATTAGTCCTTCCCACAGTAGTTCCGCCAAGTAAGGGGTGGTTTTTATCTTGGTTTTACAGATGTGTGAATTACTAGACCACAGAAATATCCCTCTTTTTATCTTTATCAGTATTTCATTGGTGGTCATTTAGCATCTAGCAAAAGTACTTTTCCCCCCCCATTCCTACCCTTTAACTTCCTCCCACCATGGTCCTTTTTAATTTTGGCAGGATGCCAAAGAAAATAGTCTTTGTAATTATGTCACTACCTTGTCTATCCTTTTGTCCCCACTGCCTGGCAAACCACCTTGTGTATAAGTGTGATATTTCTGCACCTATGGCTATGTAACTTATTACACTGGACTTCCCCCAAATCTGTCTTACACACAAAAGTGTCAAAATGTGCTAAAGGGGCTGTTGGTTTCTTAAACAAACTCAGCACTGTCCAGTTTCCAAAATGCTTAGCTGCATGGATGAATGACAGTGTTCTATTTTACTGATGAGAGTTCAGTGTTCTAAGTGAGATTTTGTGAATTTTTGGAAATTGCTCACCCTGATGTACCAAAGGCTGGCAGAGGAGGAGTAATATAATATTAGCTGGTAGTAGCTCATTTACTACTTGGAAGGCCTGAGATTGCAAGTCTAAAATGTACAGAGTTGCCCATTTCTTCTAACTGCAAGTCAACATCCTTCCTCTCTTATTCTCTCGAGCTTATGAAATAAGTTAGGGCACTTGTCACGGTAGTAATTCAGGCAGAAAAGGGAATGAAAGTAAGTTCTTGTCTACCACTTTATTTCCTCATTTCTGAAATTGTTTGAGGTTGCATAGTTGGAATTGGCTTCCTCTTTTCCGGTGATTACAGATAATTTAAAAAATTATTCTGGATACTCTTTCTGTTTTGAAAATTAGGTACTCGGAGTTAGAGCCAAGGGAGAAAGGAGAATTTAAGGCAATTCTTTTTCCCCCACCCCTGGTGGGATGCTTGGAATACTTGGTATCATATGAGTGATTTGTCCATTGTAGTTCAAGTTCCCACTTTCTCCTGTGCTTGGGTCTGGGGAGTCCCCTGTGGTGGTGATAGGAGTTCCTTCAGAGGGACTGATTCTGATCACTTTTTCATTGTTTCTCCCCAGCTCCTTCAGCTTGTGAGTAGTGGCTTAAAAGAGCAGCTGTTTAATTTTTCATGATTCTGTTTGTTACTCACATGTCTGCATTCAGCTATTCGGTCTGTTGGGGCGGTCTCAGCTCAGCTGGGGTGGCTGGGACTTCTGGGCCTCTCCATGTGCTCTTTCATCATCAAGGAAGCCTGACTGAACTGCTTTCCATTTCGACTCAGTAGCTTTCCAAGAGGGTGAGAGTGCAAACTGCAGGGGCTCATAAGGCTTAGCTTTGGACATCATATAGCATCCCTTCTGCTCTATTATTCTGGTCAAAGCAAGTCCCAAGGCCTGCCCAGATTCAAGAGGGAGGGAAATGGATGCCACCTGTTGATGGGAAGAGCAGCAAAGTCACATTGCAAAGAAACGTGGACACAGGGAGCTGTGATTCATTGGTGGCTTTTTTTTTTTTTTGCGGTACGCGGACCTCTCACTGTCGCGGCCTCTCCCGTTGCGGAGCACAGGCTCCAGATGCGCAGGCTCAGCGGCCATGGCTCATGGGCCCAGCCGCTCTGCGGCATGTGGGATCTTCCGGACCGGGGCACGAACCCATGTCCCCTGCATCGGCAGGCGGACTCTCAACCACTGCGCCACCAGGGAAGCCCCATTGGTGGCTATTTTTGTAACAATCTACCGCATAACCCACAGTGATCTGAAAGCTGAAAGGTGTCTTACTTTCGGCTTCAGTATTCTGTGAGTCTGAGTTGTTCTGTGGTCAGAATTAGAGCAAAAGATATTCCTAGGCTGTAGTGAGTATGGATATACTTGGACAAATCCTTCTTCAGAATCATAGTTCTGAATATTCTTGAAGATCCCATGCTTAGGAACGTTCCTCTCATGAGAACTGTGAGGAAGAAATTGCATATGCATGATATGGAAAAGTCTGTGTAAGTATTACTGGTGTTCCGTTAAGGCGGAGCTCTGAAACCAGAATTTCAAGGGTGATGCAGAAAGACTGGCCCTTCAGTCCTCGGAGTGGCTGAGTGGGGCCTGAGGCTGCTGAAACACCTCGGCCAGCTATCGGGCCAGCTATGATTTTGATTTTCTTGCTGTGTTGAACAAATGTCCTCATTTTCTGTGTAAGCTATGGCATGAAAAAAGTTAGGCAGCATTGCCCTAAAGGATACAGCAGCGCTTTGGAAATGTGGTGGGATGAGGACAAATACTGTTTTCCTTATCAGTCAGTGTTCTTGGGTGCAAACAACAGAAACTTATTCTAGCTAATTTAACCCACACTTTAGTTGTCTGGGTCTGTCCATGTCAAATTTATTCCCAGATCAATGAACATTTGAAAGTATTTTCTATATCAGGCACTTGGATTTTAAGTATACAAAGACAGTCTTCTGGATGGGAAACTTCTTCCATATGAATAATTTAAGATATTTGACATATTTTGTTTCTATCCTACTGTAGTTAAAGGGGAGGATCTGTTTATCTCTGTTGACTGGTTAGGAATTGATTATTTGGTGACAGTCTTACCGAAGGGGTAATTATAATCACAAATTTATAGTCTTTCTTGATAATTACTTTAAATTACTTGTACAAATATTTTAATCCCTATTAGCTTAGAAAAATCTCCACTGGCCATTTATAGTACCACTTATTTCCTTGTACCCTTTTCTCCCTGTGAAAGTTGTTGCAGGCTTTTGAAAAAAATCCACATTGATCTAATATCCTATTTGTTTGTAGTTTTGTTATTAAAAATATCTGAATACAGGGTGACAGGTTGCCTTTAGGGTTTAGTTTTTTGGGCCTCTTGAGAAAGAGAAGTAAAGATGAGAAAGACCAGACCTAATAGAGGTTCTTACTTAGAGAAAGTGAATGGGAGAGGAAGAGATGCTTAAACAAACAAAAAGGCTCATGCCTACAGAGATTCAGAAATAGCCTTTAAGGTATTGTAAAAGCTGCCTCTTTCTGCCTTTCCCAGAATCTCACCTTTGATGGACTTTCTGGAGCGTTCCTTCTCCTCCTCTAGGCTGACCACTCATGAGTTCCTCTTAAACTGATCATCATTTGGGCAGTTGGGGTGCGCTGCTGAGAACAGGCCGTGTAACTCGACCTCAGGCTCTGAGTCATCGCCGCTTACAGAGGCTTTGAACTTTTATAGAATTCTTTGTCATATTTTGTTGGTGAGAGATCAGAATACATACTTGGACTGTTTTCAAGATAGCTGCAGATGTTTCTGAAGTATAGAGTGTGTTTAAATCTAATTTATGTAGGTTAGATTAGTTAGATGTCACATTCTGTTACTTGTGTGCTTGTTCATTTATGCAGTAAATGTCATTTAAAGACCTCAATTTATTTTTGTTTAAATGTGAATGCAGTGTGAAAAGGAATCTCTGTGTGTGTGTGTATTAGGTAGAAATATTTATTTTCAAAAGAACAGTTTGAGTACGTTTTAACTGTAGTAACATACCTTATTTGCCTGGGAAGGTTAGCTACTGTCCTGTCAAATTGGGCTTTTGAAGAGAGGGCCAGTTTTGGTGTTTTTCTTCGGATAGTTTTCACAGTGATTCTATATTCTGTTATTATCCTTAGTATTTGATCTTAGTCTTCTATCACTTTTCATCATATAGAGAACATGGGTGATGTACCAGGTAGTTTCAGACACACACACACGTGGCAAGTGGTGTTCATAAGCATTGAGCTCATTCAGATTTATGATTGCAAAGGTCCTTCACTCAATTGTATCTCCAGACACTTTGCTGTATAAAGTAACATTCATAGCTTCTGGTACTTTGGAGGCCACCTTTTCAGTCCACTACAGTCTGCCTTCTGGCCCCCATGTAGTCACATCTGCCCCACATGCAAAGTACATTCACTCTCCTCCATCATCCCCAGAAGTCTTAACTCATTACATCGTCAGCTCAAATCCAGACCTCATCTAGACATCATCAGTTCACCAGTCCTAAATCTCATCATCAAAAGCATCTAAATCAGGTATGGGGTGAGACTCTTGAGTATGATCCACTGTGACACAAAATTCTTCTCCATCTATGAACCTAGTAACTAGAAGATGAGTTATCTGCTTCCAAAATACAGTGGTGGGTCAGGCATTGGGTAACAGTGATGGAGATTCCCATTCAAAAAGGGAGAAAACTGAAGGTTCAGAGGAGTGAGCAAGCAGTCCCAAGCAATTTCAGAATCTAGCAGGGCCTGCGAATAGTCCTCTGCCTTTAAGTATTTCTTAAAGGCAGATTTCCAAGAAGTGAAAGGACATATTCATTTGAAGCTTCTTGTATATTGCTGAACCTCTCACCAGAGGTTACTTTTCTACCAGCAGTGTATTTTGCTAGTGATTCTTTTACCTGGTCACTCTGATCACCATGTTATCATTTAAAAAAAAAATAAATGTATGTGTACAAAATAAAACCTCTAAACTTTCCCAATTTCACATGAACCAAAATTTTAACAGTTTCTGGTGTTACGAGTACCTTTCATAATTTTTTCTCAATTTTGCTTAATTTTTCATACCCTTGCCAATTTTTCTATTTTTTTCTTCATTTGTGTGATGTTTTTATATACTTAGAATTTCTGATTTTGTATTACAAGGATTTTCCCAAGTTTTTGTTTAATTTTTTAAAGGTTTTTTGGTAAATACAGAGTTTGCTTTTTTAATACAGTCAAATCTCCCATTTTTTGTGGAGTACCTTTTGCATGTATAGTTTGAATGTCCTTTCTCTACTTGCAGTCAAATAAAAATTATTAAAAAAAATTTGGAACCCAAAAGGGCAACTTATGAGGAAAATTCATGTTGTACTATAGTTATGTCTGACAGTGAGCTTCTTAGGAACTGCCGTTATCCTGTAGAAAGGCCCATCCCTGAGAGCTGATCCAGCTCTTGTCCTGCAGTCCTGTCTGACTAGCATGGCACGCTCAGCCTTCACGTCTCGTGAAAGCACCGGGCTGAACAGGTTGAGCCCTCTAATCCATTTTCTGAATCCACTGAGGTGGGAAGGTGCTTGGATGGCAGAGATGATGTTGGAATAGGTATTGATTGATATATGTATAATGAAGTACGAAGAGTGAGTGCTAGGAAAAGTATCCTTAATATGTACATGAAACCAAGGTGTACTAAAAATGTGGGAAAACCCAACTCTGTTACAAAATTTCCATATAGTAGGCCCCTGCATTAATGATTTTGTAAGATTTATTGACATAGAAAAAAATGTGGTCAGTGACTAGAGCATATTACAAAACAGTATTGTGGTCCAATTTTAATTGTAGAGGAAAAGATAATGTCTCTATGTATAGAAAATAGTGTGCATTAGATAATGATTATTTTGGGGTAACTGGACTTTTAAGTGTATATACAAGTTTTTAAAACCCTATATATTTATAGGTGTATATATAATATTTTATACATTTTTGTTTCTTTATCTTTTCTGAATTTTCTGGCTTTTCTGTAGAGGACTTTTTTTTTTGGTATAATATAAGGTATTGATACTTTCTCCCTTCCCGTACCAAAGAAATTGCCTCCCCAAAAATGATTATTTGGTATACCTGTGTTATTAACTTGAAGTTGACTGGACCATAATGCTTTTAGGCCATTATGATTGCAGAATACTTCATATTCTTCACTCAGTTGTTTATATTACATTCGAGGGAAAATGATTTTTATTAAACTAAGGAAGTAAAATGTAACACTGGAAAGATGCTAATATTTTAGTATTTTTCAATATATCTGCTGAGGGGAATGATTTTTATTGTGGTGTTTTTGCTTACAAAAGCCTTAGCATCTCTGAACGATATAAACTGGAAGCACTGAGCATTGTTTTCTGTTGTTTTGGAGATAATGAGTGATTTGTGGTTAGTAACAACTTTAGATCATTTTTATTTACTTTTTCTTAATTCTGAGCAATTCTTTGCCACCTTTCAAAATATTAATTATATGTTAAAGCAAAATTTTCTGCCTTTTGGAGTGAATTTCTTTTGCCCTCAGAATCCTACCTGTTTTATAGTACTTGAAACTTTTACTTTTTATTTGTTATTTCTTAGGTAAACGCAAAGCACTGAAGTTGAATTTTGCAAATCCACCTTTCAAATCTACAGCAAGGTTTACTCTGAATCCCAATCCTGCAGGAGTTCAAAACCCACACATGTGAGTATTCCTGGTAATCAAATAAAAGGCTCAACTCAAGCAAGGGTTTTAAAGTTATTGTGTTTTATGAATTTTTTCAAGTCGAGGGGTTGGTATTTCTGTTATCCTCTGGGCCATTTGAAATATTACTGTTTGAACTCAAATAGAAAGCTGTTGATTCTGTAGTCTGAAGTAGGCAAACACAATTTTCCTTTTTAAAGTTGACTTGAAGGGAAAGGAAGAGCTGAAGATCCAGTTACGTTTATATAGTTTTAGTTTCTCTCTTATTGAACTCTGAGAATATTATTTTTACCTCTTCTTCTGAATTTCCAGTTAAGTTGTAAGTAGTATTTAAGAAAACTTAACTCTCTCCTGTAGGTCTGCACAAATCATCCCCACTTACTAGTTGACAAAATAGATTTCCATTCTTAATATACTGAGTGTCTATAAGATTTCCATGTCATAGTAGATTGAAAGAATATGTATGTGTCAGTGATTTTTTAAAAATTGACTCCCTTAATATTTTTAAATTAAAAAATAGAAATGATATTGTAGCATTTTACTGAAGAGTATTAGAAATATATTAGTTAATTTAAAACAATCTCGCCATAATAATATTTTACAGAAGCCTTTGAATCAAAGTGAAGTGAAGTATTAAATAATAATGTTTTCTTCTTCTCAAACCTGGCAAGAACATGAAGGGTCAAAGCCAGTGGATTTACATTTCTGCTAATGTCCAGAAAAATAATTTTCACCTAGTTCTAATATTGAGAACTATAAAGCCAAGTGGTGGAAGGTATGGTTTAAAAAGCTGTCAGAATCCATTATTTTATAGTTTTATAATAATTCCTCAACAATCTGTATTCAAACTTTATTAGACTACAGATACATTTATTCTTCCCAAAGAGGCACATTTATTGCTGTTTGACATTTAGTATACATTGTATTTGCAAACAGTAACACATTGGTAGAAGGTAGACTGTCTTGCAGTAGGAATGTTGAAAATATTTTATTTTTAAAACATCAGTGTCTAGAAGGAAGCAGCAGATACGTGTGTCTGTACGCTCTTATGCTTACACCTATCACCTAAAGGGGAATGAAAGAGATTTTCAATGAAAACTGAGTGGCAGTTTATTTGCCTGGGAGTGGTGTCTGTCAGCTTTATTAGACTGCTGTCCACAATGAGACTTCTTGTCAGAGCTCAACCTTGTTACCTTCTCTGAATCATATTGAGGAAGGAAACTCTTAGTACTGCTTAATTAGTCAGAGCTCCAGCAGCAAGGAAACACTGTTAAAAGAACCTCCTTCCTCATTTCCTAGAATTTCTAGTGAAAGCTAGTACAAAAGAACTTAAAAGAACCTTAAAAGAACCTCCTTCCTCATTTCCTAGAATTTCTAGTGAAAGCTAGTACAAAACTAATTCTTGAACATACTCCATTTCTGTTGCCTTGGTTGCCAGCTGAACCACAAATTTGAAGTCTAAAAAAGAAGGATATGTAGTAATCGCCAAACTTAACAAATCTTTCTTTCTTTCTTTTTTTAAAAGCCCCCTTGGACAAAGAGAAAGACAACCTGATTTGCATTTAGAACTAGAAAAACATTTACATATTTGTACTCTCTCCCCATTAGACTTTCTTCATGTCTAGGGGAATTCATGGACAGAATCTTTTTTTTTTAAACAGTAAACAGGGTGGTGAAGAAAAAGCTTTCTTCCAAAATTTGAGTCTATCAGGCTTTTTTTGGTTTTTCTTTCTTTCTTTTTTTAAACTACTTCATAATAATCCTGTAACCAGCTAGGTTTCTTATTTATCTCTTCCCAGAAGGTGTTAAAAATTTGAGAGGACACAGTAATAGGCATCTTTGTGATAGAATCTTTGGAATTTGATTCTAGTATGTAAAAGTTTTAGACCCTGCCTTTGAGTTTTATTATTGCACTCGTCTGTTATCTGGATCAGGAACAGGCAACTACTAGTATTGATACTCATCAGAGACAGTTGTTTCCCTGCTTTGGGCAGCATATCTTCTCTACCTTCCCACTGCCTTCCACAGGGATCCTCTGTATTCTTCCTGTGTATTGAATACTATCAGGCACTAAAAACCACTGTTGATCCCTGCTTAGGATAAGTTTGCAATTAGAAGATATAACTTGCAGTAGGTGGAGGCTTTGAAAAAGATACCTCTATGCCATTTATATGTGTTTCCTTCTTTTAAAATTTCCTTGCATTCAGTTCTTCTTGAACTTTAGTTATAGATATAAATATAAAACTTTTTAAATGAGTTTAGGAAAAGATAAGATGAAATATAAGTAACTAATGAAGTTATGTCCCAGGGACTAGTTTCAGATCCATCTGACATTTGATGTCTACTGGGTGCAGGATTCTGTGGACGATTAAAAAAAAAAAGATTAAGACAGTGTCCTTATTTTCTGAGAAATAGCAGTTTAAATAAACTTTCAAGAAGACAGAAATTCAAGAAGTAAGGCATAAGGTAATACAGATCAAAAGTCAAATGAATGGTGCAGGAGGGGTAAGAGCACTTCAGATAAACAACTTGGTGAAAAGTTTCACAAAGGAACAAGGTTTGAACTGGATTTTGAAAGCCCCCTAGAGGAGGTTGGTTAGGTGGAGAGAGGGGAGAATGGCATTCTGGTGAGTGTCAGCGCACGCTAAATTTGGGGACCATGTGTAGATCTGTTTCACTGTAGTGGAGATGTTAGTTATAGATTACCTATTTCTCTCTCACTTTTAGCATTTTGCCTTTATTCTTGGTGTTCTATAATTATATGAGAATATGCTTAGGTTTGGATCATCTTTCTGTGTACTGGATGAATTGTTTTAGTTTGAAGAGTCACAAATCTTTTTCTGAGAGTTTCTGCTGCTTTTCTTTTGATAGAGTCCTTCATGTTTTTCCTGTTCTCTCTTCCGGAAATGTGTGTTATTTGGTTTTTGTATCTCTGAATTCTCTCAGTCTTTGACTTTTATATTTTCTATCTCTTTGTTTTCTTGCTTTATATTCTAGGAGATTTCCTTTATTTCCTGACCCTTCTATAGAATATTCTGTTTTGGGAATTGATTTTTTATTTCTAAGAGTTGATTCTGGCTTTTTCTTAGTATCCTACTCTTAATTTGTGGATGTAAAGTCTGGAATTTAAAAATTCTTTTCTATACTTTAGGTCATCTATTTCCTCAAGGGTCACTTTTTCTTTTGTCTTTGTCTTTCTCCTTTGTGTCAGCTTTTTTCCACATGTTTAGTAGTTCTTGGTTGTCCATTGATAGTTGAGGATGAGGAAATTAGAAGACTTATTGGAAGCTCTGGTTAGAGGCAGCCAACTGGTGGGCTTGACTTGACTTTTCTCTGAATGGTTTGAGTGCTGGCTGTTAGGCCAGGAATACTCTAGATGCCATAATGAGTAGGCCAATATTTGCCCTAGTAGGCATTGTTTTTTCCAGATAGCATGTTTGTATTCTTTAGAGACATTCTCTCTTTTCATTTTGGGGCAGGTGGAAAGGAAAGGAGGAGCTGAGTAAACCTTTCTTCTGGAAAGAATTTTAATCGCTCTTCCATTTCCAGGCTTTTGTACTTTCCAGCTATGAATCCTCTCTAAGGTTCTGTTGGGACCATTACCTATCTCTCGTCTCGGCGGCATGCTCCCCTCCCACCATGTGTTATGGGTGCTAGTTTTCTCTATTGCTATTTTTTTTAACCCCTTATTATGGAAAGTTGCAAATATATCCAAAACTGGAGAGTGGTGGCTGAATCTCTATTATTTATCAGTCAGCTTTAGCAGCTTCAACAGTTAATATGGCCAATATTATTTTTGTCTATTCCTCTACCCTCCTTAGTTGTTTTTTTTGTTTGTTTGTTTTTTTGTGGTACGCGGACCTCTCACTGTTGTGGCCTCTCCCATTGCGGAGCACAGATTCCGGATGCGCAGGCTCAGTGACCATGGCTCACGGGCCCAGCCGCTCCGTGGCATGTGGGATCTTCCCGGACCGGGGCACGAACCTGCGTCCCCTGCGTCGGCAGGCGGACTCTCAACCACTGCGCCGCCAGGGAAGCCCAACCCTCCTTAGTTTTAACCAGACCTCAGACATATTATTCCATCTATAAATATTTCAGGATGTGTTTCTAAAAGACAAGGACTCCTTTTTTAAAACACAATCATAATATTATCATTATATCTAGTAGGATGAATGATTCTTTAATATCATCAAATAAGTATTATAGATTACGTCATCACTTTTTTTTTTTCAAGTTTGAAGCAGGAGCTAAACAAGGTTTTACACTGCACTTGGCTGACAAGTTTTTGAAACTACTGTAGAGTCCCTTCCCTTGGAATTTATTAGTTTTGCTTTGTCTAGATATTTTTGTCTGCTTTCAGGTGTTCAGAAATTTGTCTAAATCTCTGTTTCTTTATTGTTTATTTCCTTTAAAAAAATCATTCTTTTCATGTGGGTCCTTAGAGAGTGAGGAGACAACCTGGTTTTTAATTGGTTTTTAATTATCATTGGTTAAAATTATAAGTATTTCCAACACACGAAAAAGTGAGTGTTAGAGACTCTTGTATCTGCTACCTAGATGTAAGAGATGTTAGCATTTTGCCATTTGGCTCTTTAAATGAAAGATTAAGCTGTAAAACTAAAGAGTGCAAGGAAAGACGAAAGGAAAAAAATGTTTGGCTACTTTTGACATTTCCATCAGGATTGGATTATACTAGGCACTATATGTCTTTTTGATACCCCAAGGGTATTCTTATAAATGTGGCAGGCTTGTGCTAAAATCATGTTCTGTATATAAAATCTGACATGAACAGAAGTAGATAGTCCACTGCTGTGTTCTGTGCTTTCATCATGCTGAGTGATGTGCGAGTGCTCTCAGTGTGCTGAATCATTTAGAATGCGCCAAATACGATTGTTATTCTGAAAGAACAGCCCTTTTATCTTCACAACGTATCAGGATTGTACAAGAAGAACCACCAGCTTAAAAGCTAACATTGGAAATAAATAATGATGAGTAAAGATACATTTGGGGGCTTAAGCTAAACATTTGGGAACCATATGTTGTAAATTTAAGGGGCTCTGTTTTGTTGAGACCAAGAGGATCTCATTTTTCTTTATTATATTTGAACAGAAAAAGGCTCAGTTGTGCCATAGAACATCTAGGAGGTAGTTTTAAAAGAAGTTTTGAAGTCCCCAGTTAATCACTAGTATTCTTTTTTTTTTTTAATTTATTTATTTTTGGCTGCATTGGGTCTTTGTTGCTGCACGTGGGCTTTCTCTAGTTGCGGCGAGTGGGGTGCTACTCTTCCTTGCGGTGTGTGGGCTTCTCATTGCGGTGGCTTCTCTTGTTGCAGAGCACGGGCTCTAGGTGCGCGGGCTTCAGTACTTGTGGCACGTGGGCTCAGTAGTTCTGGCTCGCGAGCTCTAGAGCGCAGGCTCAGTAGTTGTGGCTCTTGGGCTCTAGAGCACAGGCTCAGTAGTGGTGGTGCGTGGGCTTAGTTGCTCTGCATCATGTGGGATCTTCCCGGACCAGGGCTCGAACCCGTGTCCCCTGCATTGCTAGGCAGATTCTTAACCAGTGCGCCGCCAGGCAAGCCCAATCGCTAGTATTCTTTTTTTTTTTTTTTTTTTTTGCATTATGCGGGCCTCTCACTGTTGTGGCCTCTCCCATTGCGGAGCACAGGCTCCGGATACGCAGGCTCAGCGGCCATGGTTCACGGGCCCAGCCGCTCTGCGGCATGTGGGATCTTCCCGGACCGGGGCACAAACCTGTGTCCCCTGCATCGGCAGGCGGACTCTCAACCACTGCGCCACCAGGGAAGCCCCAATCACTAGTATTCTTAATTCCATGATGAGTCTACTCAGTAGAGCATCATCTTAAAACTCAGAACAGTAATTATAAATTACGTAGGCACTTATTGCTGGTTAAATTGTGGAAGCTTTATCTTTTAAACTTATTATCTTGGATTAACTGTTTTGTTACTACTGGAGTCCTGGTTTCTATCCCAGCGTCATCATGGTCTCTGTGACCTTCAGTGTGTCACTTAACTCCGATTTTAGTTCAGGCATTGAATTAGGATAGTGACTTTCATTATTTTGTGTGGTGAATGGCAGTGGGTGGGGGAGAGAAAATGAATATGAACAGGAATGAATATGAATCAAGCCAGTGTTGTGCTCCTTTCCTAAAATAAAATCTTGTGCATGAGACTGACAGGCTGTTTGTGGAGGTGGGAGAGAGCTCTGTGGTCTTGTCTACCTTCATTCCTCAAAATAGTCCCAGGACATCTCTGGTCAGTTCCTGAGTATGAAAACCATGAGTATACTTGAGCTTAAAACTTTTTTTCCATCTCTGAAATTTTTAATGTAATCATAGTCATTTGGAATCTCTACATTTCTGTGGTGGAGCCCTTTCACGTAATGGCAGTAATTTTATGGTAGAAATATTTATAGGTACAAATTAGTACCCCAAATTTAAAAAGGCCAAATGTGTCAAATTCTGTGGGGTAATTACTTATTTTGGGCTGGTTTCGATTTACTGCTGCGAACTTTTTTTTCTTACTGTAGCAAAATATGCATAACATAAAATTTACCATCTTAACCATTTCTTAGTGTACAGCTTAGTGGCATTGAATACATTCATGTTGTCGTGTATCCATTGCTACCATTCATCTCCAGAACTCTTTTATTTCCTCAAACTGAAACTCTGTATCCATTAAACACTAACTCCCCATTCCTCTTTCTTCTGGCCCCTGGTAACCACCATTCCACTTTATGTCTCTGTGAATTTGATCGCTCTAGGTACCTCATGTAAGTGGCATTATACAATACTTGTTGTTTTGTGACTGGCTTGTTTCACTCAACGTATCCTCATGCTCTCCATCTGTGTTCTGGTGTGTGTCAGAATTTCCTTCTTAAGGGTGAATTATATTGTATGTGTATATGACATTTTGTTATCCATTGATGGGCATTACAGTGTTTCTGACTTTTGACTCCAGTGAATAATGCTGCTGTGTGAGATAATCTTTCAAAACTTGCATTCTTAAAGTTCAGAGGTATTTAATCTTTCCCTCAGTTCCACACTCCACCTCCATGCACCTGATGGTTGTACTTGGAGGGCAGTGGTACTAGGTGTGACTGAGCTGATTCTCTGTGTGGCCCTCCACCCTTGGAGAGTCACTAGTATAATTCTCCTTAAGCTGGACTCAGGTATTGGATGTTAATTCTGAAATATTTATTTAAAGAAATTAATGTGATAAATGCTGTTAAGTTGCTTGTCTCCCGAAAATGAACTTAGTTTTGGTGTTTTAAATCATCTTGATTCTTGAATCGGAGACTTAGACGTTAGAATATATAATCTGTAGTTCTTTACCTATAGTACTGCAAAGTTCTGCTCTTTAAAGAAATGTCTGGTTGCTGTGCTTTAGATGAGTTTTCCAACCATTTGTAATCAGGCAGCAAGTTTTTGAGTTCTGATTTACTTCATAATGTTACAGAAGTCCTTTGCCTTTGTAGTGTAGGCATGTTTCTGGAAACTTCTGTCTGCTAATAAGGAATTCTGCTATTTAAAAGAAACATCCTCTCTTTTCAGAGTATTCTTTCTTATTATTATTATTTAAAATTGAGTCACAGTATAATTACATTACTGTTCTTGAGCAAATGTGTTTGCCCCAGAGTTAATAATTGCCTCATTTAATGGTTCACTGTGAATCTCCTCTCCACATAATTAACTACTTAGGTGATCTCTCAGTTCTTTTTTTCTAGAGTCATCTGTCTATCTATACAGTACTCTTGCTGTATTCTGGAGTGGTTGCACTTTATGGCTGGTGCCATTGTTTTGTGAATGCCTATGTTACTCTTCTGAATTTGATTCCCTGTTTCGGGGATTTCATGTTTTCTTCCTCCCTTCCTCTCTTCCTCTCTTTCTTCCTCTTTCTCTCTCTCTCTCTCTCTCTCTCTTTCTTTCTTTCTTTCTCTTTCTTTTTCAGTTTTTCTCTCACGTTTTGGGGGAGTATATCTCCTAACGGCTTCCTAAGATAAGTGTTTTTTCTTAGTAAGTAAGGTTTTTGGGTCTTTGCATGTCTGAAAATGCCTTTATCTAACCCTCTTAATAGATTAGTAGTTTTATTGACTATAGAATTCTGGGGTAGACATTTTTCTTCAGAGTTTTGAAAGTGTTGCTCCAGTGTTTCCAATGTTCAGGGGTTACTGTTAAAAACTTATATGCCATTGTGATTCTTGAACTTTGGAATATGACCTGTTTTTTTCTTTGTGGATGATTGTAGGATTTTGTCTTTTCCCCTGTGTCAGAAATCTGCTTTGGTTTTATTTTCCTTTTCTCTTCTCCTTCCTTCCTTCTTTCCTTTCACTGAGCTCTTGGTGGACTCCCTTAAACTAGAAACCACTATCTTTCATTCTAGGATATATGCTTTATTTTTCTTTTATTCTTTTGATTTTCTCCTGTTCTTTTTTTTTTTTTTCTGGTACGCGGGCTTCTCACTGTTGTGGCCTCTCCCGTTGCGGAGCGCAGACTCCGGACGCGCAGGCTCAGCGGCCACGGCTCACGGGCCCAGCCGCTCCGCGGCATGTGGGATCTTTCCGGACCGGGGCACAAACCCATGTCCCCTGCATCGGCAGGCGGACTCTCGACCACTGCGCCACCAGGGAAGCCCTCTCCTGTTCTTTTGATTTTCTCCTTTCCGGTAGCTCTCCTGCTGAAACTCCACTTTAGGTTTTGGACCTCTTAGTTTGAGTCCCTCTTTTTCTTAACTTTTTTTCTCCTTCAACTTCGTATGTATTTTCACTTTTTGTTTGTCTTTGGTTGATCCTTGGTTGTCTCACACACACATGCATAAAAGAGGCAACCAAAAGGTGATTGGAAGCTTTGTGATTTGCTTGGTGATACTCCCAGTGAGGAGAAGAAGAGGTGCCTGATTTTTTCCTTTGGAGAATTAATTACCCAGTGTCCTTTTTTGAAAAAGAAGTGGGCATGGATTAAACTCAATTGAGAGAATGATTACAGATTCTAAATGAATCAGAAAGAAAGAAAAAGTGTTATAACAGTGTTCCTAAATATTTAAATGCCTAGGCAAGGCACAAACACAGAATCACTAGACAGAGTAATGAATAACAACATTAAGGAGCTAGGAAAAGAAGAGCAAATTAAATCCAAAGTAAGCAGAAGAAAGGAAATAATAAAGATAAGAGCAGAAATTAATGAAATAGAAAATGGACAAATAATAGAGAAAGTCACAAATTCAAAAGTTGTTTCTTGGGATTCAATAAAAGTGATGAACCCCTAACAAGACAGATGAAAGAAAAGATTAAGTCCAAGTTATCATTGTCAGGAATGAAAGAGGGTAATCACTACAGATCCCACAGACAGTAATAGCATACTAAGGAAATATAATAAGTAACTTTATGCCAATAAATTTAATAACCTGAATGATATAGACAGATTCCTTGAAAGACATAAATAATAAAAACTAACCCAAGAAGAAATAGAAAATCTGAATACCCCTATATCTGTTAAAAATTGGATTTAGAGTGAAAAACTTTCACTTTCAAAGGAAACTTGGGGCCCCAGATGGTTTTCCTGGTAAATTTTATCAAACATTAAAGGAATAAATAAGACTAAGCTTCCACAAACTTTTTCAGCAAATAGAAGAGTAGGGAGCATTTCCCAGTTCATTTTATGAGTTCAGTGTAACCCTGATATCAAAACTGGAGAAGGATATTATTAAAAAAATACTACAGACCACTATCCCTCATGAACATACACTTGAAAATCCTCAACAAAATATTAGTAAATTGAATCCAACAATATATAGAAAGGATAATATGTCATGACCGAGTGGGATTTATCTTAATTTGACACTTGAAAATTATCAATATAATTCACTGCATTAATAAAATAAGGAGAAAAATGGCATAATCATTTTAGTAGATGCAGAAAAAACATTTAACAACATTCAATATCCATTCATTATAGACATTCTCATTAAACTAGGAAAAGAGGGGGGAACTTTCTCAGCTGTTTAAAGTACATCTATGAAAAACCTATAGCTAGTATCATACTTAGAGACAAAAGACTTAATGCTTTCTCCAAGATTAGTAATAAGACAAGAATATCTGTACTCATCAGTTCTATTCAGTATTATACTGGAGGTCTTAGCCAGTGCAATGAGGTAGGCAGAAGAATTAAAAGACACGAAGATTGGAAAGAAAGAAGCAAACCATAGGACTTCCCTGGTGGTCCAGTGATAAAGAATCCGCCTTGCGGGCTTCCATGGTGGCGCAGTGGTTGAGAGTCCGCCTGCCGACTCAGGGGACACGGGTTCGTGCCCCGGTCCGGGAAGATCCCCCATGCTGCGGAGCGGCTGGGCCTGTGAGCCATGGCTGCTGAGCCTGCGCGTCCGGAGCCTGTGCTCCGCAACAGGGAGAGGCCACAGCAGTGAGAGGCCCGCATACCACAAAAAAAAAAAAAGAATCTGCCTTGCAATGCAGGGGACGTGGGTTCCATCCCTGGTCAGGGAACTGAGATCCCACATGCCACGGGGCAGCTGAGCCCGTACACCACAACTACTGAGCTCGAGCGCCTCCACTAGAGCCCACGTGCCCTGGAGCCCGCACGCCACAACTAGAGAAGAGAAAACCTGCTGCCACAACTAGAGAGAAGCCTTCACGCCACAGTGAAATATCCCTCATGCCTCAACAAAGATCCTGTATGCCGCAACTAAGACCCGATGCAGCCAAAAAATAATAATAATAAGTAAATAAATAATCTAAAAAAAATAGCAAACCAGTCTTTTTTTTTTTTTTTTTTGGTAGATGATATGACTATATGTGTAGAAAATCCTAGTTAATTTACAAAACATTAGAATTAAGTGACTGGAGCAGAGGTGCAGGGTACATGATCATTATTCCAAAATCAATTTAAAGCATATTAGTAAAGGAACACCTGAAAAGTGAAATTGAAAAAATGATTGTCAGAGAATGAAAAAGTATAAAATACTTAGTGATAAATTTAGTGAAAAATGCATGACTTCTACACTGAAACTACAAAACTATAATATGTTGCTGAGAGAACTTAAAGACCTAAATACATGGAATTTATATGAAAATGCAAAGGATCTAGAATAGCCAAAAGCAATTTTATAAAAGAATAAGTTGGAGGACTTAAACTTCAAGGTTTGCTATAAATCTACAGTAATTAGGGCTTTGTGGAAGGACATTAAGGATAGACAAATAGATCAACAGAATAGAATAGAAAGTCCGGTAGACAAACATAAAATCCATTTTAAAAATAAAATTTATATTGGAGTATGGTTGATTTACAATGTTGTGTTAGTTTCAGGTGTACAGCAAAATGAATCAGTTATACGTACATCAATACTTATGTCCACTCTTTTTTTTTTTAGCTTCTTTTCCCATATAGTCCATTACAGAGTATTGAGTAGAGTTCCCTGTGCTGTACAGCAGGTTCTTATTATCGGTTTTATATATAGTAGGGTGTATATGTCAATCCCAATCTCCCAATTTATTCCTCCCCCATTTATCCCGTAGTAGCTATGTTTGTTTTCTACATCTGTGACTCTACTTCTGTTTTGTAAATAAGTTTATTTGTACCCCTTTTTTTAGGTAATCAATATCATGTGATATGTATCTTTCTGTGTCTGACTTACTTCACTCAGTATGACAATCTCTAGTTCCATCCATGTTGCTGCAAATGACATTATTTTGTTCTTTTTTATGGCTGAGTAATATTCCATTGTATATATGTAGTGCATCTTCTATTTACAACAGCCAGGACATGGAAGCAATCTAAATGTCCATCAACAGAGGAATGGATAAAATCCACTTATTTTTGATCAGCTGCCTATACAGTTCAGTGGGGAAAAGGAGAGAATTTCCATGGTGAGGGAACAACTGGAAGAAGGAATGAAACAGAGTAAATCTTGATTCCTACTTTATGTGATACGCAAAAAGTAGTTTGAGATGGATCATAGATCTATGAGGAGAAATTCTATAAAGCTTATAAAAGAAAATATCCAAATCATATTGTGATCTGGCATAAGGAAAGATTTTTTTGACAGGACAAAGAAAGAAATAACTACTAAAAAATGATAGACTGGACTTTACCAAAATTTAAAATTTCTGCTCATCAAAAGCTTCTTAAGAAAATAAATAGGCAAGCTACATACTGGGAGAAAATATTCACAGTTAATATATCTGACAAAGAACTTTAGTAAATATAATGAAGTACAACACAAAACAAAGAAAAATGTGGGTTAAAGACTTCACAGACATTTCTCCAAAGTGTATAGGAATGGATAATAAGTACATGAAAAACGTGCTTAACAACATCATTAATTAGGGAAATGCATATTAAAACCACAAGGAAATACCATACATACTGTCAGAATGCATAAAATTTAAAAGACCATGCAGTATATTGGCAAGTATAGGGTGTAACTGGAATTCTCACATATTGTTGGGGAAGTAGAAAGTGGTATAATCACTTTAGAAAACTCTTTGATAGTTTCTTATAAAGTTAAACATACATCTACCCCATGACTCAGGAATTCTACTCCTTATTATTTACCCAAAATGAAAATGTCCTCAGAAAGACTTGCATACAAATGTTCATTAAAAACTTTATTCGTAATTGCCCTCAAACTAGAGACAACCCAGATGTCTAATAATGGAAGAATGGATAAACAAATTGTGGTATATAATTCAATGAAATTCTCAACAGTAAAAAAGAACAAAGTACTGATGCCCACAGTCACATTGATGAATCACTGAAAATGCTGAGCAGAAGAGACCAGACACAAGAAAACACACCGTCTGGTTGTATCTATGAAATTCTGAAGGAGGCAAAACTAATTTATGGTGGCTGAAATCAGACAGTGTGTGTCTCTGGAGGGGACTGAAAAGCATGGCTGAAGAGAACTTTCCAGGGTGATGGAATATCCTATATCTTGTTAGGGTTGTGAGATATAAGGGTGTACGTGTTTGTTAACTCATCAAACTCAGTACTTAATGGTTTGTGCATTTCACTATATGAAAATGATACTGCAATTACGAAAAGGCCAGAACAATAATGATAAAAATTATGAGTATATTATTTACTTTCACTAAACAGTACTTGTGGCTTTCTGTTCTTGTTCTCAAAGCACCTCTGTGTTTCATCAGTCACTTGATAAGTATATGCACCCTGTGTTTTTATTGGATTTGGCTCCTGTGCCTGTGACAAATTTTGTTTCTGCCCATTTGGTTTCCCTTGTCATGATGTTTGAAAGAGACCTAGAGTGAAAAGTTAAAGAAGGTTATCAGGTAGCTTTTGAGGATTAATCTGGAACATTCATCAAGTCACATGAGGTGTGGTGTACACTTAAGTAGTTATAAGGTGCAGGGACATGTTGTCTTTACTGTGCTTTTAAAAGCACATTTACCGGTGGTGTTTGCTTCCCTCCCTCCCTCCCTCTCTTTCTGTCTTTTCTCTCTTTCTGTTTTTAAATATAGAAAAGTATAAAGAAGAAAACCAAAATGGCCCATAATTTTACTGTCCAGATAATTGATGTTACCCTTTAAAAAATGAGAAATATATGCTTCTAGTAAGAGAATTCAGTTGGTATAGAAAATTATAAAATAAAAAGCTCCGTCCATGTCCTTAATATTGCTCTCTGAAGATATGACTTTATTATAAAGTATAATATGTCCTTGCAGAAAAACTTGTTCATATATCAAAATATGTGATAATTTATATAAAACCATGAAAATATTTATACAAAAAGTAGTTTTATTATACACTGCTTTGTAGCTTGTTTTTTTTCACAGTACATTTTGCAGATATTTCTAAATTAGCACATACCCTATTTTTCAGTCAGTTGTATACCTTTCATTGCATTTTATAGCCAATTTAGTTTATTTTCATTTTTAAATTAAAAACAGTGTTTTAAGAATAACTTTGTGTTAGTGAAATGTTGCATTTTTTTAAATTAAAAGAATTTTAATGATTATAGATTGACAGTTTTTGGCCTTTCTCCTATGTTAGGAGACTTGGAAGGCGCAGCTGTGTCTTCTCAGCCCTGGCACCATTGACATTTTAGGCTGGATAACTCTTTGCTGTAAGGGCTGTTCTGTGTGCTGTAGGATGTTTGGCAGCACCTCTGGACTCTACTCGCTAGATGCTGTAGTGCCCCCCTCCCTCAGCTGTAAAAACCAAAAATGTCTCCAGACCCTTGGGTTGCAAAGTTGCCCCTGGTTGAGGACCACTGACGCACAGAGCATTGCAGGTACACCCGGATGGTTGCCATTGCCTCTCCTGCTGGAGGAGCTGCAGAAGTCAGATACAAGAGACGTGTTCCTTCTTAGCTTGGGGTTTCAATGGGTGCAAAAAAGGGGAATGTAGGGAAGGGATATAGGGATATCTCATAGAACCCAGGGAGTGCGTCAGAGTTTTGTGAGCGACTGACAGCTGTCAGAAACCAAAGCAACCCGATAAGTGTTCTGTCATATGTTCAGCAGCTGTTTATTGAATGTCTGCCATCTGCTAGGTACTGTGGTGGCCACTGGGTATTTCATGTTGAGAAAAAGAGATGTGAGTGCTGCTTCATGAAGCCTAAGGTTTAGAGGTAGACACAGACATTCAGCAAATGAATGAATGAAATTATAAATGGCATACCTGCTATTGAAGGACTATAACCTGATGCCATGAAAGAATGAAAGAGGGGCCTGATTTGGAGTGGAGATGGTGAAGAGATAGCCATGGAAGGCTTCTAAACCTGTGTAGCTTTTTACTAGGTTTGGGGAAGGGACTGATAAGAGTGTTCCAAGCAGAGGGAATAGCATGTATTTGAAGTTTCAAGATATCAAGGTGGGAAAGGTTCAGCTTTTTATGGAACTGAAAGAATGCCAGTTTGAGTGGAGAATAATTCAGTGAGAAGGAGAAGTGGATATAAAGTAAGGGTGGAGAGGTAGTCATGGGCCAGATGATGCAGGGTCTTGTAGGCAGAGTTGGGGTGATGTACAAAGTGTAGTGGGAAGGTGTGGCACGTTAAAGGCAGGTGAGTGACATGATCTGATTTACATTCTGAAGTGATGATTCTGGCTGCTGTTTGGGGTATGCACTGGAGAGAGGCAAGAATAGAATTAGGGAGACCCAGCAAGGCTGTGGTGGTGTAGCTGAAATATATGGGTGGTGATGACATTGAGTTGACAGTGGAGGCAGAGGGAAATGGACAGATTCCGGAGATTTTGGGAGACAGCATTCATGGAAATTGGTAATAATTTGAATGTGGGTTGTGAAGAGGGGAAGGCATTCATAGTGACTTCCAGAATTCTGGCTTGAATGATGGGTTCAGTTGCCATTACTGATGGGGGACCACTGGATGGGTCTGGAGCTTCAGTGGACAAGGGAGCACAGAAGAGCAAGAGTTAAGCTTTAGATGTGCTAAGTGTGAAATGCCTGTGAAATATCCTATCAGAGATATCAAGGAAATAAACATGACACATACTCTGGTGTCGAAAATAAGAGTCTGCTGTGCAGAGAAAAGGGTACAGATTGGAGATAAAAAGTTGAGAGTTGTCAGCATATAGATGATAACATTGTCTAGGAAGAGAGTGTATCTTGATGAGACCATTGAGTCCAGGGCTGAACCCCAAGGAAATCTGATGTTCAGAGGCTGGATACAAGAGGAGCAACAGGCTGAGATAGGAAAGACGTTTGAGAGGTAGGAAGCAGATCCATAGAGGGTGATGTCATGGGAACCGAGCATCGTTTCCAAGGGCGCGGGTGAGGGGGGTGGTCAGCTAGGTCTAATGTTCTGAGAGTACTGGTAAGGCTGCTTTGCTAGTGATGACTCCTGAGATGCCCTTTTAAACTACTCTGATTTCTTGTAATACTTGGGGGGATGGGGTTTTAGCCACCAGTGGAGATTGGAGCCCAAATAGGGAAAGGATCTTATGAAAACTTGTAATCTGTTGGTTTAGGGCAGCTTTCCTAACCTTTTCTATAAGAAGCACAGCCAGAAAAACCATTTCGGCGGTATGCTTTGAGCATAGGTGAGAAACATCAGCTCTTAGGGAATATGCAGCAAGATGTAAACATGAATGTTTGTGTGTTCTATTACTGTCTTCCTGGTTGATTAAAGAAAAAGTGCTTTCTACTTCATACGTCAATACTACTTCAAAATACTGCAGATTTGTACAATTAATACCTTCTGTTCACTGAATATGGATATCAAAAGTTGAATGTTGATCTCTGGAGTCTTTGAGCGATTCTTCTAGAAATCTTTCTTTTTTCAGTTTTTCCTTTTGCCTCATCTTAGGTCTTAGCAAAGATACTCATTTTGTTAGTAGTGCCAGGAAGCAGGCAGTTTCCATGGCAACTGACAGATTGCATTTACTGTGGAAATTTCCGGGATTGACAGAGCTGCATTGCAGAAGGATGCATAAAGCAGTATTCATCTAGAGACCCTAACAGCATGGACACAGAAGAACAGTTGCAGTGCTGTGCAGGGTATGTGTTATGTTTATTTTCCTGTCTCAGGAGGATTACGAGTTCTGAGGAGAGGGTAAAACAGCTTGAGGCGTTTTAGTATATGCTGGCTTGCTAAAATCAGAGAAACTTTGGGAAAAAGGAGGAAAAATAATTTGGGAAGAAAGATGTGTTTGATAGCATTGGGAGGAAATCAAGATAAAGATAAATGAAGTAGAAGAATGTGATAATGAAATAAGAGGAGAAAACACACTTCAAACTGATTAGATAATGAAGGGGTCTTACAGATGGTGGTTCTAGACACAAGAAGATATTTATTTATCAAAGGAAAATTAGCAGGCGTTGGCAAGCTCAGGGAATCACGTTCTCCTGTACGGGAAGGATA
This sequence comes from Leucopleurus acutus, assembly GCF_964270905.1. Taxonomy (NCBI): domain Eukaryota; kingdom Metazoa; phylum Chordata; class Mammalia; order Artiodactyla; family Delphinidae; genus Leucopleurus; species Leucopleurus acutus. The sequence goes on from NC_139161.1 coordinate 55,373,214, forward strand.
ATGCTGGTAAGGTAGTGAGCTGCTGCCTGCTGAAGGGTGATGCGCAGCTGTGAGGGCTGCTCTGGGTGTGGGCAGGTTTGCTGCTGCCTCGTGTACTCACTTCCCTGCATGCAGGGAGAGTCAGGGAAGGGTCCTTAGACCCTCAGTCCTACTCCCTGTGGATTTGTGGAGGAGTTTTAAGAAAAAGCCTGAAATGTATCTCGAGATTAAATTCTGGAAATAAAACTATAGGACTTGGGTAGATAATTGGAATTTCTTATCCTCCAGAGCATGATTGTAAATTTGAAAGAGAAATGATATGAAAAATAGATAGGATTTAGATCATTTAAATGATAGGTGATATCTAGCTGACTAGATGTCATGTAGGTTATGTAGTCAGCAAACTACAGCTCATGAGCCAAATGTAGCCTGCTGCTAGTTTTTGAAAATAAAGTCTTATTGGAATGTAACCACACCCATTTGGTTACACAGTTGCCACAGAGACTTCTGTAGATGGCAAAGCCTGAAATATTTATTGTCTGTCCCTTTACAAAAAAGTTTGGTGACTTGTGATTTAGATGGTGTATTGGATTCCTAGGGCTGCTGTAACAAATTCCCACAGACTTGGTGGCTTAAAGCAACAGAAATTTATTCTCTAGGGTTCAGGAGGCCAGAAATTCTGAAGTCAAGGTGTTGGCAGGGCTGTGCTTCTTTGGAAGGCTTTAGAGGAGGATCCTTCCGTCCTATTCCTAGCTCAGGTAGCTCCTGGCGTCTCTTGGGTTTTGATAGTATAGCTCCAGTTGCTGCCTGTCCTAACTTCCCTGTCTCTGTTTCCTTTTCTGTCTCTTTTAAGGACACTCATCATTATATTTAGGGTCCACCCTAATCTAGGATGGTCTTTTCTGGAGACCATTTTCTTAATTACATCTGTAAAGATAAGGTCACCTTCTGAAATTCCAGATGGACATACCTTTTGTTGGGGCTACAGTTCAGCTCACTGCATGTGGTGTTAAAGAACTGGGTTTTGGCTTCTTAGACTACATTCTGTGTTAAGAAAAGTCAGTTCCTGGCAGGTTTCCTTTGGAAACCTGTGAGGCATATCCTCTGAAGTAGACTTGTTGACCTGCTGGAGAAGGTGTTAAATTTACTTTTCAAGGACCAGACAATACAGACATAGTTAAAAATCATAGCAGACAGCCTCTGTGATGCAAACAGAAGCAGCTGGGTAGAGGTAGTACTGGAATATTCGCAGGAGAAAAGGTACTAAAATATTCACAGGAAACCATGAGCATTGTCTAACGTTACATGTCTCCATCAGTCTCTCAACTCCCACCCCCTAAAAAACAACAAAGTGAATCTGGAAATTTAATGAAAGGTAGTTGGAACCAAAATGAGAATCAGAATTTTGAGAGATTAGACTCATGACTAGATTATGACAATGGGAAATACGTATATGATTTAAAATAACTAGATTCCATACATGAGTAGAGTGAATAGAGCTGTAAGTTTGAGGCTTGACTCTGGTTAGAGAGCCTTTGTATCGTTATAAGAGCATATAGACTGTTGGCCTAGGCAGGCGAGGTCTGTGATGTTTCCTCTTACCTTCTGAGCACATTTATAAGCCATAGTAATGACAGTAGATCTCTATCCTTGCATCCCTTGGAAGTTTCATCTAGCATATTTGGGTATATTTGGAAATGTTTAAGCAGTGATGCATGCCCATGCTGAAGAATCAGATGGTAGCCAGGGGATTCCAGGGTGGGTGCTGGAGCTGCAGAGAAAATCCTCCTCACTCTGTGATCTCAGGGAACCCAGCCTAGTGCCTGCATCCTCAGCTGTACACCTGAAAATGAAGCCCCTGGTGTAGACTTGATGGAGATAATTACCAGCAGAATTAAGCAAAGATGGTTAGAAGTGGATCCAAATTAGGGTTCACCAAGAATAAGCAGTACCAAACTAGCCTACTATACTTTAAAAAAAAAAAAAAAAGTTACTGGGCTGTAGATCAGGAATTTGCCGTGGGCTGGGTGTTTCTTGATTTCACCATATGTGGGTACAGAGGAGGAACACGAAGCCCGAGCCAGGATTTTCAGGCACAGTTTCCTGAAGGGCAAGACTGGATGAAGTTCGTGTATTCTTTCTAATTGAATTCTGTTAGTCTGTGACTGTGTGTATCTTGAACACCAAACTGAGATGTTAGCAAGCGGTAGGAATGGAAGTTTTCTTCTCTTCTTCCTTTAACAAGATGTTTTGTGAACTAAGTGCCACCCATGTTGAATTGTGTGCTTCAGCTTAAACAGCTTCAGAGAAAGATTCAAATTTAGCTACAATCACTTTATTTTTTATTTTTGATATAAATTTTATTTATTTATTTTTGGCTATGTTGGGTCTTTGTTGCTGCGCGCGGGCTTTCTCTAGTTGTGGCGAGTGGGGGCTACTCTTTGTTGTGGTGCGTGGGCTTCTCATTGCGGTGGCTTCTCTCGTTGCGGAGCATGGGCTCTAGGTGCGCAGGCTTAAGTAGTTGTGGCTCACAGGCTCAGTAGTTGTGGCTCGTGGGCTCTAGAGTGCAGGCTCAGTAGTTGTGGCGCACGGGCTTAGTTGCTCTGCGGCATGTGGGATCTTCCCTGACCAGGGCTCAAACCCGTGTCCCCTGCATTGGCAGGCGGATTCTTAACCACTGCACCACCGGGGAAGCCCCGCTACGATTACTTTAACTTTTAATTTTTCTGTTGGCATCTAGAATCTATGTAAGGAAATAGAATGAGATAAGGTTTAAAGCATAGATTGGGATTAAATTAAGCTGGTTGATCATGGTTCATACAAGCTACAATTTAAGTACTATAAGGGGTTCAAAAGCACACTAAATTTCAAGTAGATATATTATATAAAATAGATGCATAGCAAAACGTGTCTGTTAATAAAATTTATTTCTATAAAATCCTTTTTTCTCATTGACCTATTTAGATAAATGTCCTCCCAAAATAATAAAAATAAGCTTGAGAATGTAGTTGTTTCATAGTTATGTGTTTAAAAGATAATTCACATAGTAATAGTATTAAAAATTAGCTACAGGTTAGGATAAAAATAGCGGTTCAGACCCTTGGTTCTTGTTTGCTTGAGGAACTAAAGTTATGGCTTTATAAAAGCAATTTCATATTTGTAGTACAAAATGATGTATGAGTAGCAGCTGCCTGCTAAAATATTTAAGAAACAAAGGTGAAAATATGAAACATAGAAAATTAAGACAACTTAATGCTAAACGCTATATCTGATTGCTAATAACAGTAACAGCCAGGGTAAAGAAAAAATGTACCCAGAGTTTCTCTTGCAACATTCCTGCAGAGATTGATTGAGGTAAGGGGGCCCCTTCTGAGCCTCTAGTCTCAAAGACCGAGCATCTTCATTCTCTTTCCCGCCCTCCCCCCTCACTGGTAACTACAGAAAATACCTGGAGAGCGACGGGAGGAGGAGGAGAAGTGGATGCAGACACATTCCACTGGGTAGTGTGGTCATTCTGAGAAGTGTTGTAGGTGGACGCAGAGAAGGGCTGTAGCAGCAAAGTAGACTGAGAGTTGTATTTTTATATTTGCTGCTGTCAGCTGAGAGCACAGCATTAGAGAACAAGGAGATTGCGGGGAGGAGCATTTGCCTTTGGAGCAGTGAGTGCTTTGATTGAATGCACTGAGCCCTGGATGCCTCAAACTGTACACGTGCTTTCAGCTGTAGACGTAGGACAGGCAGATCCCTTTCACACAGAGTGGGGCCCAAGGAAACTCAGTCTCTCTCTCTTGACAGTTTTGAGGTATAATTGACATGTAATAACCTGCACCTATTTAAGGTGTACATTTGCTGAGTTTTGAGGTATGTATGCACCTGTGAAACCACCACCACAGGCAACGTAATGAACATATTCATCATCGCCCAGAGTTTCCTCCTGCCCCCTTGTAGTTTTTATATCCAGACGTTTGATTTGGTTCTTCTCTCCATTCTTTAGTTTCTTGAACATATGGAATACAGTAGTAAACACTGTTTCATTGTCCTTGTCTACTTATTCTAGCATCTCTGTCATTTCTGGGTCACTTTGAATTGGTTGCTTTTTCTCCTTATGATGGCTCATAGTATCTTGCTTCTTTGCATACTTGAGGATTTTAGATTGCATGCCAGGCATTGGGTGCTGGCTGTTTTTGTATCTTATAAATATTTTTGAGCTCTGTCCTTTGGTTAAGTTCCTCGGAAATAGTTTGATCCTTTTCGGGTCTCTTTTTTCAGCTTCGGTAGGTGAGACCAGATCCTTCTGCGTGCTTTCCTGAATTCCCCATGAGTTGTGGAGTTTTCTACTCTTGTGGAGTTGTTGTATGAGCCTGGGTATCATTCCCTCTAATGCTTTTGGGTGGTTCTTTCCTCAGCCTTGTGTAGGTTCCTCATAAGCTTGTGCTGATCAATGGGGGGGCCCTGCATGTCTGTGGGGTCCTCCTTCTGTGTGGCTCTCTCTTATCTAGTGCTCTACCTTGAGAGCTCGGTCTCCCCAGACTCCCAGGTCCGTCGCCTCCTCGTGAGGATCTGCTGGACCTGCCCCCCCTGTGTTGTGGTCTGTGACGTCTCCCTAGGCAGTATGCACGCTGGGGTGGCTGCCGGGCTAGCCTTGTGTATTTCCTGCCTCTCAGCGCTCCCTCGCTGCCTTTTGTTGTCCGCTGTCCAGGGTCTTCAAGACCTTCCCGTGTATTGTCTTTTTTTTTTCAGTTGTTTCAGGTGTATCAGTCTGTCTCCCGATGCTCCATAATAGCCCAAGCACCAGTGCCACAGACACTCATCGTGACACAGGAGGAGAATTATGGAGTTAGGGAATAATATCTTCAACGCTTTGAGAAAGAGCATCTCTGAATATGATATTTTGCAGCATTCAAAATCGTTTTTTATAAGAATGATTAGCATTTGTAATAAAGTAGAAGAAATCATGGCATTCATAAAAAAAGGATTAAAAAATAGTGAGGAGAGAACAAATTTGGATAAATAGGCAACAGAATTACTGAAAAGGGTGATAGATGAGAAAAAAAGACATTGCTAGGAAACTGTAAATGCAGTGGTGGAATGAAATCCATATTGCATGTGGAACTTAAATGGTACTGCATGGCAGCAAAAGAAAAGAATGTGATGAGAATAATTGATTTGAAAACATACAAAGTACCACATTTTTTACATATATAAATGCATAAATACAATCGGAAGGTAAACAACACCCTGGAGAAATATTTGCAATACAGGACGAAGAGTTGATAGGTATGTTAATAGAAAAAGAACTTTTTAGCAGAAGCAGCGACAGCAAAACAAACACCGGTCTAGGAGGGCTCTGGCTAAGGGGGTGTTATCTCAGGCGGTTAACCAAAGAAACGCTGTTTACCAAATAGCTCAGAACATCCAACTCCAAGAGTAATACATCAAAATGCCACTTAAGAGTGAGTGATCTAGCCCCAGTCACCTTTCCGCTGGCCTGAGGGAAAGGGTGCTATGGGCCGGGCGCAGGCTCTCCAGGCAGCGCTATGCAGCCATGTGGACCCTGTAACGGCCGACACGTCGACGATGCACTCAGTGAGGTCTGCAAAGCAGTAGGTGCAACAGGTCATTCGGTGACCTATCCACATAGTACAGAAAAATGCAAAGGATCTATACTGAAATGTTAATAGTGCTTTTCTCTGGATTATGATTGATTTTTCTTTTTAAATTTCTCTTCTACCTGTGTAGCTGTGAGAGGGATTTAGGATTGGGTAGTCTACTTGGAAAAAGAGGTTCAGGAACTTGCCCTGCTGCTGAATTTGCACAGCAGAACCCTGTGTTTAGTAGATGGCGGGGCTGAGGCTAGAGCTCTCCCAGGTAACCTTGGCCGTGCCGTTCCATTTCTTTAAAAAACAAGCCTACCCACCCACATACAAAGCCCCAGGCAGCTTTATCAGACACACGAGGTAGAAATAAAGCTTTTCTCCGGGCCCAGTCTGATTACGTTCTGGAACATTATGTCACAGTTCTTTAGTTGTTTTGGAATCGGTAGGATTTCAGAAATTCATAGATTAGTCTGGGCCAATGAAGGGATGGTAATTAAAATACAGTAGTGATGATTCAGTATTAAATAGTAAACAGACAAGTTGCTTATTTCTATCCAGAAGATCAGTTATCAGAGAAAGTACTGAGACATGCAGATGGCCAACAGTCACTTGAAAAGATTCTCAATATCACTAATTATTAGAGAAATGCAAATCAAAACCACAATGAGGTATCACCTCACAGCTGTCAGAATGGCCATCATCAAAAAGTCTACAAATAATAAATGCTGGAGAGGGTGTGGAGAAAAAGGAAACTTCCTATAGGACTATTGGTGGGAATGTAAATTGGTACAGCCGCTGTGGAGAACAGTATGGAGGGTCCTTAAAAAACTAAAAATAAAGCTACCATATTATCTAGCAGTCCCACTCCTGGGTATATATCTGGAAGAAAAACCCTCTAATTTGAAAAGATACATGCACCCCAAGGTTCATAGCACCCCAAGGCTATTTACAATAGCCAAGACATGGAACCAACCCAAGTGCCCATCAACAGACAGCTGGTTTAAGAAGATGATATATATATATACGGAATATTACTCAGCCATGACAGAGAATGAACTATTGCTATTTGCAGCAACATGGATGGATCTAGAGAATATTATACCTAGTGAAGTAAGTCAAAGAAAGACAAATACTATATATCATATATGTGGAATATAAAAAATAATACGAATGAATCTATATACAAAATGGAAATAGACTCACAGACATAGAAAACAAACTTATGGTGCTAACTCCCCCTGCCCTTGAATATGTAGACTTACCCACCCTGTAAGTGGCAGCCTGATATAAGGCATGAGAGAGACATTGCCGGAGCATGTGTACCCTCCCTGTAGGGTTAGCTCTGAAAGAGAGGAATTGAACGGAGTGTGTTTAGTTTCTTCTCTGTATTCACTGATCAGTCAGTAAGGCCTCAGGTGAGAGACCAGATCCCTCTGCATGGAACAGTGAGGCATGGGAGGAATAAGTGTTCCCTTAAACAACTGGGGAGAGGTAAGCCCTAAAAGCTTTGATATTTTCCAGTCATTCATATGGCATCTTTTTATAAAGCTAGGGAATATTGTCATTTGAAAAGGAACATGAAGATACTGACCACATGGGACATATATACCCAATCTGTTTATATTAGCTGTTGAATATCTGTTGGTAAGATATGGTATGTCCATGAATTGATTTTCCAAATTTGATTCAAATTGATAAGGTTGATTGATTGTTTTTTTTTTTACGTTTTAATCCTTTGTGTTGGTGTCTGTAGATTTCACCAGAGTCTATTATTACCACTAAAATTCTACTAACCTTTATATAGGAGAAAGTATATTAATGGTAACATCAGTCTATATCTAAACAGCTTCCCTGGTGCTGTTAATATCTATCCAAAAACATATACTGTTTGAAATAGCGTATTCAAGAGATACATTACACATTTAATTCAGATTTGTGATCTGTAAGGCATTTAAAAAATGTAAGTGTGTAGCTGATTTTTTACCTGGAATGTGTATCATTTGATAATCTAATTACAAGTCCTAGTATAACAAAGACTACTAAAACTTGTTTTCATATTAAAGACCTCTAAATCCAGGGGAGAAGATTACTGATTTTTCTATGGACTTTTTTCTACTGGACTTTCCTATGTAGAGGGCTAGATAGGGGGCTGGGATTGTATTCCTTTCTGAGACTTGGGTTAATTTGAGATTTGGAACCTCAGTCCTTTGCTTGTTTCTTGAGTGGACTCAACAAAAACATTGGAGGGGTGTCCTGGTTAAGTATTGTCCATGTAGAGCACTTAACCTATTTTAGAAGGAATATAAGGCACTGATAGGCAGAGGCATTGAGGATGACTTACAGGTTTGTTGAGTTGAGTCAAACTAATTTCCAGGTAAGAAATTAATAATGAAATGACTGGGAATTTCTGATACTGTCTAATAGAAGTAACACTTAAATCTTGTTTGATAGATTTGCTTAAAGTTAAAGAACTGTAACTAGGGTTTTCGCCACTTGGTACAGTTGCTTCAGTGATTGACTGCTAGAGTTTCATGGTAAAGGTTCAGGTCAGGCTTTCAGATCTGGTTACTACAGTGCTTTATCTACGTACAGTTCTTCTTCGGAAGCAATCATGGTTGAACTAACTCTTATAACAGTAGCTGTGAAACAGTTTCATTGGAAAGATCGCCAGTCCGGTATGAATGAAGACTCTATGAACATGCCTTGGTGATGGCATAACCGTAGTATGTTTTTCTGTGGTTTTCACAACTCTTTTCCTGTCTAAGTGAGAAAATGGAACTCTGGGTAGTAATCACATTCTCCTGTTCATCTTTTTCTTTTGCAGCTGTATTGAGATATCATTCATACACCATACAGCTCACCCATTTAAACTGTATAACCCTACTGCTTTTAGTATATTCAGAGTTGTACATCTGTCACCTTACTCAATTTTTGAACATTTTTGTTAGCCTAAGAAGATAACTCACATTCCTTATCTGTCAATCTGTTCACTTTCAAAAAGAAAAAAGAATCTTATCCCGAAACCATACAGCAGGCCTACAGTAAGCTAAACTATTAGCAGAGATATTTCATAATTCTAAAATTTGACCTTCAGTGTGATAGACAATATTATAACTTGTTTTTCTCTGACTTTATGCAGTAATGAAATATCATTCATTTCATTTCTCAGGAATGCTAGCAACAAACGTTATATGACACAATGTAATGATGAGTGATAGCCTTTGCCATATTCTCTTGGCTAGAAGCAAGTCGCAGGTCCCATCCATATTCAAACAGAGGAGCTTGTGTAAAGATGTGGGTGCCAGGAAAGTGGAGGTCATGGGCAGGACCTTAGATCCTGTCTGCCACTACCCTCAGCAGTAGGCTAGTGCTGTATATTTCACCAGTGATTAAATTGAGCCATAAAGATGGTGTTTTCTTGCCAATGATCATAGAACAATAGTCATTATTCATGGAACTTCTTTATGTTAGAATACTTCCTGGCTTAATCTGTCTACTTCATGAAAAAGATTACTGAGAAAATTAGTCACTGGGCTTCATCTGCTTGCCTAGATCTGATTTCCATCTTAGCCAGTTCAAGCTTCACCTCCATACCTGAATGGTCACTTATGCCACTGCTTTCTGGGCTTCCTTTGACTCTAGATGCTAGGGTATATATAATATTGGTGAAAGTATTTTGTAAACTGAAAAGAACTTGCTACGAATGAAAGCTGGTATTATGACTTATTAAAGTTATGATTTGAGAATCTGGCATTTGGAATGCTGGTTCACTAAGTTGTTATTTAGACAAAGCATAGTAACTTTTTAACTCTAACCTTGACTCTTGGTATTATTAATATCAGTACTAGTATAAATGATTATTCTGGGGGAGTCATTTTAAAATTCTAAATATATGAGAACCTTAAAAGTAACTACAAAAAACAGTTCTACTAATCTGAGAAAACATTTCCTGAATTTTGGAAGAAGAAATAGCTAACCAATCATGTTCTTGCTTGTATCATTAGATCAGATTTTAAAAGAAATTCTGATCATTTAATATGAAATTGAAGAAATGTAGATGATATTCAATGGAATCTTTTTCTTTATGTCTGTTGCACTCTCTGGTTTGATACAGTTCATCCCTACACATTGGTATGTGTGTGAGAGAGAGGCAGACACAAACGAGATTGATTTTACATTTTTCATTGGATTTGCTTTTTTACAAAGTATGGTTAGAAGTTAATACTTTGATCTCCGTGCTGGCATTTTGGAGATGATTTTTTTATTTAATGAAAATCTGTAACAAGTGAGCACTTCTGTCCATAAATCATTCTTTTTTCACCCCATTGCTCTATCTATTGATCAAGGGCTGAGAGGCTCAATTTTGAATAGCACATGGTAGTTTTCCTCTTAGAGCCAGCTGGCTAGTTGTTTAACTGTTCTCCCACCTCAGCATGGCTTTAGCATGAATAGGGCAGTATCCTAAGGTGCTCATTCCCAAACTTCGCTAGAATCATCGCGGTATCTTTAAATATACTGTTTTTTGACCCTATCCCCACATATTCTGATATAATAGCTATATGATGATACCTGGGCATTGGGATTTAATAAATCTCCCCAGGTGATTCTGATGAGCAGCAAAGTTTGTGAACAGCTGTATTAAGGATCGAGGACCTGGAATAATTAATGTTGGGTAAGGTAGGATAAGAACTTTTTGGAAATGAGGTTTGTAGCACCTGCGATTCTGCATTTGATAATGCAGTTTTGCAAAGTTTGGAAAAGATCTCGTATTTGGAAATGAAACTGGTCTGCAGTATTAGTTGCTTCAGTAAATGGAAATTTGGTTTTATGAATCCCATAAAAGCTAAGTTCATTGACTCCCTGAATTTAGGCCTTTCTTAATTAACTCAGTGTGTAAAAAACCAAGATGACACAAACGAACAAAAAAAAATCCCCGGAAACCCGGAGCGCAGACTGTTCTAGTAACTGATGAGAAAACAAATTTTCCCACGCATTAATCAGTGCTAGCTAAAAGAAAAAAGTCAAAACCTATTTAAAATGTGGAAAAATTGCTTCCCAATATTTTAACAGAGAGAGACTGAGAACACACAGCATTGAATCGTCAGGAAAACTGAAGATCTCCCCTGAGCAGCACTGGGATTTCACTGCAGAGGACTTGAAAGACCTTGGAGAAATTGGACGAGGAGCTTATGGTTCTGTCAACAAAATGGTCCACAAACCAAGTGGGCAAATAATGGCGGTTAAAGTAGGTGATGCCCATGATTACTTTTGGTACTTTAGTCCACTCGGTGCAATTTCTTGGTGCAGTAACACCACTACTGCTCTGTTCTCACTGGTGTGGTAAATATGGGTGTTCCTGAAATGGTTTCTCCGAATCCTTTTGAGGGTGTTTTATATTATATAGAGGTTGTCTTACCGGTGGCATGTTTCCTGCCTCTCGGGAGACATGAGTCGTGAGGTGTGCATGTTCCCTGCACTTTCGGCATGATTCTTTAATGTGTTTTAAACTTCAGGCCCTCCCGCTGGCTGCCAAGGTGAGTTCCGGTGGGGCGGCCGCACCCTGGGGGCCGGGCAGTGCCGCGCCGCGCCAGAGCTGCACGGAGACGCGGCGCACTGGGTTGGGCAGGGTGCGGGGCTAGGGCTAACAGCAGGCTCGCTGACGGTTTCCCGGAAACCACGCACATGCTGTTGCCACTAACCTCAACCTTACTCGGTCCTGACCAGCTCGGCTTCTCTCTGTTTTTTTCACCTCCACTCAGTACCGCCCTGTGCCCCGGCTCCAAGGTTGTACTGAAATGCATACTTTGTAATGCTGCTGTCCCAGTCTGTCATTACTGTGTCATGCCACTTAATATGTTCATTTCAAACAAAAACATCAAGAATGGCCAGAAGTGGAGATTGGCCGCTAGACTGTACCTGGCAGGCTTACGTTGGTACCTGTGGGGAACTCATGGTTTCCGTCTGACTCCCAGGGGGCCCATGTCATTGTAACTTGTTCATGTGTTTGTTCAGATGTTTAACGAATATTTGCTCTGTGTAAGGTATTGCAAGAAAGTCAGCGATGGAGGGAGGGGGGCAGTTTAAAAGGAAAAAATGGAGATATGGCCACACTCTCATCGAATTTAAAATTTTTGTGGGAACAGATACTTTCCCAGTTTGCAAGAACTGAGAATGGGTTTGCCGACAGTCTAAGCTAATCATCTTCCTGTTAGTCCCCTCCCTATTTTGAGAGTTTATCAAAATGGCTTGATGAGAGGAGTGACCTGTTTCCTACTTGACTTTTGGGAGTGGATTTGTGTCACATTAATATAAAATGCTGCCTGTGTTCAAGTTTATTGTGAGCAAAATGTTACTCTGTTTTAGCCTCCTTCACTGTTGAGCATTTCTCTTTGCTGGGTTATATAAAACTAATGAAAAATTAATGGTGGGGAGAAACCTTAGGATTCTCTCTATGGGTTCCTAACCTGTTTTTGGTCATATTTCTTTTACAATGTGGTGACAACTGTAGACTTTTTTCTTGGGAAGATGGATACATATACAAAATTTTGCATATAACCACAGACCTCTAAAGATGCCCAGGCTAAGACCTCTACTTTGGATTACCTGTTGAAATAAAATGTTGTTTTTCTTGGAATGTAAAATAATTTCTCTCTTTTTATGTTGTGAGCTGTAGTGTGAGTGGAAAGAAAGTCATTTTATTTAGACTTTTCTGCATGAGTGTTGCATTGCCCTTATGTACTGTCTGTGCATGATGCTCACTTTTCCTTGGCTGGGGCTTAAGGGAAAGCTATCCTATATAACTAAAGTCCTAAACTTTTCTCCCAGATACCAGGGAAGGTACTTTTAAAATAATTGTGTCCTGCTTTTTTCAGTCTGTGCTATGTGTGCTTTACTATGTTGATCAGCATCATAAACTGTTTTGGTAATCTGGATAGACTTTAATCATGGTTAATAGGTTTTAAAGGTAAATAAAGAAGTTCCTTCATTTGGATGTTAAAGTTTTTCTTAATTTGCTAACATTTCAACTGTATAATGCTTAGTCAAATTTCGAAAGAATTTAAGAGTGAAAACAGGAAATTGTTGTCTGCCATTTGTAATCTGATCTTATTTTGAGATCCCCTGTTGGAAATGCTGTTAAAAAACCCAATTCTTAAGAAGCACTCCTCAGGTGGTGATGGGACCCACAGACTGATAACTGTCACGTCTGTACTCACCAGGTGATGCTGTCTATCTTTATCACCTTGAATTCTTGAGCAAGCATGATAGTTTAGCATGGGAGTGGTGGGAGGGCAATTTAAAATGAAAAAGGGAAAAATGAGATATGGCCACACTGTCACTGAACTTGGTAATCTGACATTCCAGTCAACATATTGATGGGGTGTAAGGATTGGATTTCATGAGTTCGTATAATACTGGAAGAGTGTTTGTGCATTAATATATATTAAAATTGGATACCAATTTGATGACTAGTATATGCCATCTACTACAAATTTAAAACGTATTATTGTTGGTCTCTTTGAAAAAACTTAGCCCTTCATCATACCAAGAGTTTATTCACTCTTCACTTAGGCACACAGACCAGACTGTCGAGTGAAGATACACAGAGGCATTGTACGATTGAGGAGTTAGATCTGACATTTTACACGTAGATGGCTCTATTCCTGAGCACGCACTGGGTTTATCTCTGAGATAAGGACTGGGGAGATTTAAAGGAGCTGTGAGACAGCGGTTCACACTCCTGTAAGTTTTCCTTGGTGTTGGTGAAATGAGAAACCCACTAGAAGTAGCTGTATACTAAGTGTCTTATTATGCATTTAATATAGAAGGATTTCTTTTTTTTTTTTAACATCTTTATTGGAGTATAATTGCTTTACAATGTTGTGTTACTTTCTGCTTTATAACAAAGTGAATCAGCTATACATACACACATATCCCCATACCCCCTCCCTCTTGCATCTCCCTCCCACCCTCCCTATCCCACCCCTCTAGGTGGTCACACAGCACCGAGCTGATCTCCCTGTGCTATGTGGCTGCTTCCCACTAGCTATCTGTTTTCCATCTGGTAGTGTATATATGTCCATGCCACTCTCTCACTTCATCCCACCTTCCCCTTCCCCTTCCCCATGTCCTCAAATCCATTTTCTATGTCTGTGTCTTTATTCCTGTCCAGCCCCTAGGTTCTTCAGGATTAATTTTTTTTTTTAGATTCCATATATATGTGTTAGCATACGGTATTTGTTTTTCTCTTTCTGACTTACTTCACTCTGTATGACAGACTCTGGCTCCATCCACCTCAGTACAAATAACTCAATTTCGTTTCTTTTTATGGCTGAGTAATATTCCATTGTGTATATGTGCCACATCTTCTTTACCCATTCATCTGTCGATGGACACTTAGGTTGCTTCCATGTCCTGGCTATTGTAAATAGCGCTGCAGTGAACACTGTGGTACATGACTCTTTTGGAATTATGGTTTTCTCAGGGTATATGCCTAGTAGTGGGACTGCTGGGTCATATGGTAGTTCTATTTTTAGTTTTTTAAGGAACCTGCATACTGTTCTCCATAGTAGCTGTATCAATTTACATTCCCACCAACAGTGCAAGAGGGTTCCCTTTTCTCCACACCCTCTCCAGCATTTATCGTTTGTAGATTTAAAAAAAATAAATTTATTATTTTATATTTATTTTTGGTTGTGTTGGGTCTTCGTTGCTGCACGCAGGCTTTCTCTAGTTGCATCTACTCTCCATTGCGGTGCACGGGCCTCTCACTGCAGTGGCTTCTCTTGTTGCAGAGCATGGGCTCTAGGCATGTGGGCTTCAGTAGTTGTGGCACACAGGCTCAGTAGTTGTGGCTCGCAGGCTCTAGAGCACAGGCTCAGTAGATGTGGCGCATGGGCTCAGTTGCTCCGCGGCATGTGGGATCTTCCTGGACCAGGGTTCGAACTCGTGTCTCCTGCATTGGCAGGCAGATTCTTAACCACTGTGCCACCAGGGAAGTCCCTTGTTTGTAGATTTTTTGATGATGGCCATTCTGACCGGTGTGAGGTGATACCTCATTGTGGTTTTGATTTGCATTTCTCTAATGATTAGTGATGTTAGGCATCCTTTCATGTGTTTGTTGGCAATCTGTATATCTTCTTTGGAGAAATGTCTGTTTAGATCTTCCACCCATTTTTGGATTGGGTTGTTTGTTTTTTTGATATTGAGCATGAGCTGCTTGTATATTTTGGAGATTAATCCTTTGTCAGTTGCTTCGTCTGCAAATATTTTCTTCCATTCTGAGGGTTGTCTTTTCGTCTTGTTTATGGTTTGCTTTGCTGTGCAAAAGCTTTTAAGTTTCATTTAGGTCCCATTTGTTTATTTTTTATTTTTATTTCCATTTCTCTAGGAGGTGGGTCAAAAAGGATCTTGCTGTGATTTATGTCAGAGTGTTCTGCCTATGTTTTCCTCAAAGGGTTTTATAGTGTCTGGCTTTACACTTAGGTCTTTAATCCATTTTTAGTTTATTTCTGTATGTGGTGTTAGGAAGTGTTCTAATTTCATTCTTTTACATGTAGCTGTCCAGTTTTCCCAGCACCACTTATTGAAGAGGCTGTCTTTTCTCCATTGTATATTCTTGCCTCTTCTAGATAAGGTGACCATATGTGTGTGGGTTTATCTCTGGGCTTTCTATCCTGTTCCGTAGAAGGATTTCTTTATCAGACATTAAGCTTATCCTGGAAGTTATCCTAAGATTTACTTGCAGTATCTGCACCAAAGTGAACTGTGGTATTAACCTGATTTTTAAAAATTATTGTTTATTCCTCATTTTTAGTTTTGAGGGAGCCCTTCCCCAAATTTATTTTGCCACATATAAGAAATGTTTGAAAAAATGAGTTCTTAGTTACAGGAAATAATTATCTCCAAGAGATAATTAATCTAAAAATCAGTTATGATATCATAAATCAGATTCAGCAAGATAACACACAGTATATGTAAGAGTTATACTTACGATACTTTCTTGACCTTTGGCCTGAGCACAGTTCCCTAAGCTGCCAGGGAGGTTCTGTGTTAGACCTAGGATGTAGGAAATTTGAATCCTTCATTTTTATTTGCACACGCTTGGGTAAGCAGGTTTTACTCTTCTGTGAGTAGTTTGTCTTGTACTATTTTGTCTAACTCTGCCTGAGCGACTGAGTCACAGGACTGCTGAGGGCAAAGCCATGGTTGCCGCAGGGTCTTTTAAAGCTCAGGTGGGACGTCCTTTGACGCCGGCTGGTACTTCAGGCTTGGATCAGCATCCTCTGCAAATAACATTTATTTCACGCCCCGTTTTGCACGATGGTGGAATAACCACTGAATGAAAAGATTAGACACACGCAGTCACCATCCCCTAAGGTGAAGTAGGGCCTAGCTAAGCTCTGCTTAACTGTCTGGCAGGGCTGGTTATTACAGCCAATTCTGGGAAGAGCCCAGAATTCAGGCCAAGTGTTTGAAGAAGCAGTCAGGATTAGGTTTTCAAGCTAGGGTTAGAGAAATTCAAATCTGGGAGAAACCCCCAGCAGAGTTAGTCCACAGATGATCAGAATCTACTCAAAACAATCCAGGGACACAGGAGTAAAGAGTTAGGAAGAGTAGCTGCAGTGCCACGGTTCAGGCCCACGGCTGGAATTGAGTGGGACAGCAAAGGCAGATTGCTACCAGAGGGAGGAGTGACCTCCTGCAGGCCTGAACTGCTGCCCCCCTGTTGTTAATTAGGTCCGGATTGACTTCTTGAAGGATCGTGCCCTGTTCTTGTTTGTAGGCTATGAGAGAAAAAACAGGGGAGAGTAGGAAAGAATGAAAGTGGGAGGGAATAGAAAGGAATGAAATTGCTGTCGCTGAAGACAGAAGGCAGTGGAACTGTTATTTGGAGGGTGAACGCGGGAGTAAAGGTCTCGTCTCACTGGAGAGACTGGGCCTCTGGATGGGTTAGGAAAGTGTGAAGGTTGTCACTGCTGGTCACTATGATGAGCTTTGAGTCTTCTAATAGAGACGTTCCCTGAGTTAATCAGAAAAGCAGTTGGCTCTTTGCAGTTTGTGACCTCATATTTAAGGGTTTCGGGTGTTTCCCTTTCTTGGCCATCTGCCTGACATGTGTTACTCCTTCCACCCTCAGTGTCCTTCCTCTACTCTTCCACCTCTCCTGCTGCGCTCGTTTAACTTTTCCTGATCCTGGGCTGCTAGCCCGATCTCGATTCCTGCGTTCTTGCCTCTCCTTGGTATTTGGGTATCGACGTCAGTGTGCTTGAGCTGAGACCCAGGTTACCCCGATGCCTGGTGGAAAGGACCAGAGCCCTCCGCCCGAGAGTGTCAGCACCCACAGCCCAGCCCTCCCTGAGCAGAGCAGCGTGGGGCTTTCCCCTCTCGCTGGGTGGGCCTCCTGTGCAGGCAGAGCTGCAAGTGTTGGGAGGCAGCTGGGCAGTGGGGACCTCGCCATTGCTGTCAGAAGTTCAGTGCTGCATAGTTTGCGTGGGGCCCGTGAGCACTGTCGGAGGAGGGTCGTTTTAGTCCCAAGCATTGGTCTTGCGCAGTGTTCTGAAGGCAGTAGAATGACACTTGACAGGCGTGGCCTTAATTAGAAGAGCTTCTTTCTGATGCTATAGACAACTTTGTTAGGCAGTTTTGTTGAGTTTCAAAGGTCCACAGCACTAGCATTTGATTATCCAGGTCACTTGTGGGATGCAGAAGCCATGGCTATCTTGTTTTGAATTGAGACTGGAGTCCAGTGTCTTAGGCTCTCATTCGATTGGCTGGATCCTCATGGCTTATTAAGAAATCCACAGTTGATTGCCCCATATTATTTTATGTTGCTAATGTTGATTGAATGTTGTGGCATTGCAATGAAAAGTGTAAGTGGTGCCCTTCCAGGAGTGGACAGATCCCAAGCACGTGGCAGGGCTGCCCCCTAGTCCCTGGTGTAGTGGGGATTGGAACTCCTAGTCTGCGTGTGTTTCTCTTGCTGTTGCTCCTAGTGGATTCATTCTGTTAATAGAATTGTATGTAGACCCCAATAAGTAAAGTAGACAAAATTAGTGCTATTCTGGTTGATGTGATGGACGGGAGGTACCTACCCATATTGGAAGCCCTTGGGGCGTGAGTGCTGAGGAACCTTTGGGATCCGCGTGGACAGTTTGGAAATGGTTGCTCTTGGTGAACTTTAATCAACCATTTTTGTTTCTGAACATTCTGGACACCTAGTTTCTGAAACCCTCTACCTTCACTTGACTGACCTGACTGAACCGTGACATAGGACTGTATCCTAGCTTATGCAGTTATTTGGAGAAAAACCCGTCTTAACACACCTCATTCTAAATGAGGATCCTCCGGAACAATATTTGAACAATACCTCCTGCACATTTTCTGTCATTCTTTGTTATGTTATAGCCATGCCTCTGTAATTGTTTATATATCAGATTTCTCTTATCTCACTGTATTGTCATGGGTACCAAAGTTGTGATCTGTCATTTATGATCTTTAGGCCCTTAAATGTTTCATTGCTGAGGTTAACATTGTGCTCTTTACATGTGGATGATGTAAAGAGGAAGACAATACCACCCTTGTCAAGACTTATCAAACTTGTCCTATTAACTTTGTCCTCAGGGCAGGTCTTCCCATGATGTGATATCACGTATGTTGTTGGAAGTGATCTTGCACGTTCTCTGATGATGCATAGCACAAGATATGTAGAAGGGAGAAGAAGGGGAGGTCCTACTATTAATTAATTAATTTGACTAAGTTACAATCGAGAGTTCATTAAATTGCTTCTAAAGACTCAGATGGTTTTGCAATTAAGAATTAGTATCCTTTCTTTCTTCCTTAGTAAAAACGTGTGTTTTCATAATTTAAAACAATTGATTTAACAGACACACAATTTGTTACTCTTTGACATGAAAAACAGTTTTGCATCTGTGATCAGCACTCCAAATACTTTGCCTTTTTTTTTTTTTTTTACTGTTTGTTTTGGCTAATGCGGCCATCTGCTTTGATCTTATTAGTGATAGTATTGTAAGACATCATGGACATTTTTTTATGTGATCTGTTTAGAAGAAAACTCTTTAGCAGCTAAGGTTAAGTGTCTTGCTGCATCTGTGGGATATAGAATCTTTGTTTTGAAATTAGGAATATAAGAATGCCTAGGATTTCCTGCAGCCCAGAGGAAAGTGATAGCTCACTGATGTGCTGCAGTGGTTTCTGGGGTTTTCCAACTTCGTATTAGAACTGAATTCTGGACATTTCTGCTGGGAAAGCAGCACATTTGTTGTAAGGATCGAATGTTTGTAAGAATCCAAGGGGACGCCTGGGGATCTGAGTGTGATCCTTGCTCTCCTATCCCCTACCTCCCTGACTTAGGTTGATCTGAAGTCATCCACTGACTGGCAGTGGATTCCCCTTTGTGTTTTATTCTCTCACATGTTAACCTTAGGAGGAGTCCCTAACCAAAGGGCAGGGACTGCTTAATGAACAAGGCTGCACTTCTGGCAGGGCAGTATTGGTGTTTGTGGATCCTAGGAACTGGATACTTTCAAAATACGTTTATTACAATTATATCAATTAAGAAATCCTTGTTCTCTGCATCATTTGATTTTAAATGAAATGCTGTAGAACCTTCATTCCATCCCTTTTTATTTTCTGTGGAGAGGAGTCCACTCGAGATCCCATGTGCTGTGTTTGCCCAGGTACGAGCTCTAGGATTCCTGCGTGGGTGATACTTATCAGTGTCTACTCAGTCCAGTGTCTTAGGCTTTCATTCGATTGGCTAGATCACATGGCTTGTTAAGAAATCCACAGTTGATTGCCCCATATTATGGGGCATTTGATCGACGTAGGGAGCATTTGATCTCATTCCTGTCCTGTGAGTGATTGCTCAAGCTTTCATCCCATTTTGGCAAGATATTTGGCAATTACTTGAGTAGAGAATATAAATACTCTTGGTCACCTTAGATGGTGAGAGGTGCTCAACTAGAGGGATGAGCCACAGCCACTGAGAGCTGAGATCGAGCTACCTGCAGGCGATAGCGGATCCCACACGGCTTTGCCGAAGGGTAAAGACCTTCTGGTGCTCTGATTTCGGTTGGCGGTAAATTGAAAGTAGCACTTTGCCTGATGGCCCAAATACTAATAGCTTTTGCATCACTTTATTCCGTGTTAAATTGTTTTAGTCAATGCCTAGAATAATCTTTAAAGCCATACACTGATTTCCTCTATAGTTGTTGAATACATCACCTTGCTGAGTTTCGTTGTGTCCGTGCCCAAATTTCTGATTGGGGAACTCACCCCTCATTCCCTTTTGAATACTCGTACCTTATTCCTAACTTACTCTAAGCAGCCACAGATGAACACGGGCACATTGTTACACGGTCCTGTGAACCCTCAGCTGAGCCCTTCAAAGACCTGGCAAGAATGTGTCATGTGAGAGTTTAGAGACTGTACCTGCCAGGACTAGTGGTCATGCCCTTTCACATTACTTTTCCCATTTTTTCTGTTCCCCACATCTCTTTCCCCATGTATTTTCTCCATTTCAAAACAAAAACACAGATGGAGTATCAGTTAGAATTGATAGACATTTTGTAAGTTTATTTGACTGTGTTGCTGTTTTCAAGTCTGTCTTTCTGAAGTCAGTTCCTGGACTCCTCGGTTCTTGATTCCTGATATGTTTGCAGGTGACGTGTATCTCTTTTGCCTGGAATGCCCAGATCCTAGAAACATTTGTTGTACACATTGTGGAACTACTGTTTTTAATCAGGAACATGTATGACTTATCAGTCTTCTTTACCCTGAGTCTTTCGAGTATGTGATGACCTATTTTCTCCTTCTCTAAACATGAATGGGATCAGGTAACCCAGAGGGACTTCTCCACACACACATTATCCAACAGATAGAGCTGGTCATTGGCCTGACCTTTCCTTATAGCTTGAGTTGGCAGGTAGAACAACTTTGGGATTTTGGTGAGAGTCCAGAGTTCTTGCATAGGACACAGGCAGACACAGACTGGGGTCCTTTCAGGGCGGGCCCCAGTGCTTTGGTGTGTGCCTGGCTTCTCTAGCAACTGAGCTAGCTCTGAGAACTCTGACACGGAGATGTGGGTTAACTCTGAATCAGAGTGGGTGGCAAGGACACTACTGGAATCAGCTAGGTGTTCATTTAACGCCCAGGCAAAATGCTCCTTGGAGACCCGCTTCTGAGGACCTACGCTGTGGGCCTTTTTTCATTTCCTCTTTGCCAGTGGAGCCATCCTGGCCTTACCCCATAATAGTGAGTGGGTCATC
The DNA here is from genome assembly GCF_964270905.1 of Leucopleurus acutus. Classification (NCBI taxonomy): domain Eukaryota; kingdom Metazoa; phylum Chordata; class Mammalia; order Artiodactyla; family Delphinidae; genus Leucopleurus; species Leucopleurus acutus. The sequence continues at coordinate 55,394,077 of NC_139161.1, forward strand.
ATCATACTCTTTCCCTTTATCCCTTCTGACCTGACCTCTGAAAATAAATTTAGGAAAGCGGCACTAATGCGGTCATAGTATCTCAGTAACAAGGGGTGAAATCGGTTTCCTTAAGAGTGTGTACTACCTGTTTTCATCCATCCTCTTGACTTCTTTCTCTCTGCCCTTTCCACCCCAGTCCTTCAGTGAATTTAGTTTTAATAGTTCCCCCAGTCCCTTTCCATCCTAATAACGTGTCTTAATCAACTTGAAAGTCCTTCATACTTACTGGTGTTAGTTTTGTCCCTAACTATTCATCCTTGATGAGTACCAGCAAATTACGTGAGAGGTCGGGTTGGCAGGGTTTGGAGATAAGGCGAGAGAATAGTGTGTGTGAAATCCCAGTGAAAGGAGTATTTATACTTTAAATTCATGTTGTTAAAAATTGAGGCATTCCAGATGAGGCCAGGTATAAGCTGTCAACATTTAAATTTACCAATGACTTGAAGATGTCACATTGTACAGGAAGAAGGAAAGCAAACTTGCAACCACTTCCTGGTATTTCTGTATGATTGGGACTGTTCTCAAAGTGGGCATTGCTGAGTTCTGTGCATGAGGTAGGAGAGGGCAAGAGGGCAATTTCTAACTTAAATTTTTTAGCTTGTCCTATGGAACTTGTTAACTTTCTATAACTGTAGCTTAATCCTTACAGAGTTCTAGTAACTGAATTTGTGGCTGCTTCAGCCAATGGCATGAGTTGGATTGGCTGCTTTAGATAAGTGAAGCTCTTTGGAATTTTTTTTTAATTAGATAAGAACCATGTATAACACTAATAGTCATACAACCAGGGAACTAGGAATTTATCTTTTTTTCCCTTTGCCTCCTCTACTAAGTGTCTAAATGAGAGTCATTTTGGTGTTGCTGATCTGTAGCTACATGCAGTTTTTGTTGGCACTTACCTGCTTTTAAAGCTTTATCAGAGTATAAAACAGCTTTGTATACAGATTTGGACAACAATTTTAAAAATATATTTTTAGCTTCAGGTATATAAAATTTCTTCACTGTAGCAAACTGCTTATATAAGTAGGGTAGTAATTCTTGTTTTGCTTTAAAAGTGTTTTCTCTACATTATGTTCCAAATAAAGTAAAATTGTAATAATTTGAAAATAACTTCACTATTGGAAATGCTGTGTAGGTTGATTTTCAAAAAGTAGTTTAGTTTGTCCTGAGAGAATGTGATAACTTAAGCTAGGTTAATAAAACAGTGACAAGTAAAAGCTCAATAGCCCCATAATGAAGAAACTAGAGTAATTTTAATGATATTTGGGTGAAAGTGAAACTTTTCTTTAAAACTTAAGGTTCTTGAGATGATTTTCTTAAATATTTTCTACTTTCTTAAATAAAAAAAAAAAAAAAGGGTTTGCTGAGACCAAATGAACATTAGCCTTATCTAACTTTAAATTTATGGTATCAATAAATGAAAATTTCCTGTAATTCAAGGCATTTATCAACACATTTGATTTCTGAACATTTAAATTACAGGAGCATTTCAAGTAGTGTAATTGGCTTCACCTTTGCATTTTCCAGTACCCTCATTAAGGACAGCTTTATAAGGGGAAGGGAAGTTTGTTCTCAGTGATGTGTTCCATTTTTAGTGATTATGCTCCCTTCATTAGAGAATCCGAGCCTTGCTTATTTCAAATGGTAGAAATCTTTTCCATACACATTACTTTGATGTTCAATTAGAAAAACTTTCCTGGTAGTGACTTTTATTACTAAGTATTTTTTCATTTGAATTATCGATTATTTGTGTTTTCTAACTTGAATTACTTATTGAATTACTGAATTAAAATCATTAATTTGAAGCTACTGCTATTGTAGGAGATGTATGCTTATAGTTAATCTCCTCTTTGAGTCCTTCAGGCCTTTTGAATTAACTTAGTTTATTAATTCCTCACATATAATAAAGGTTACAATACGACCCTAAAACTTTAGTATCAGTATAATTCAGAGCTAGCTGTACTTGCTCTGTTTTAAACAATTGAGATGCAGTACCAGCAGCTAGTCCTCCAACGCCCATCACTTGGGCGAGATGCTCAGAAAGCGTGAGGAGGTGGGGACAGGCATCATTAAGAGCAGTAGGCCATCCAGCAGCCCCTCCATGTTCTCTTTCATGCTAGCAATGGCATTAAAGAATATTTTACAGATAGACAGATTTTCCTGCCATGCTGATGATCTCAGAGATTACAACTGTGCCAGGAACTCTCTCTCCAGTATGGTTAGTAATAATCCTATTACATCAGTTAGATGCTGGGACTTCAGTTAGGTCTCCAGTTCACACAGTAACATGTATCCTTTCTGTAGCAACAGCAGTGGTTTTAGAAACTGGTCCCCAAGAGTCAGTTATTGATGATAGCTACTGAGGTTTATTGTAAATTTAGAAAACCATATAACCAGTTTAGGGAAACAAAAAATAAACTAGAAAGGAGGGCATCTTTTAAAATAGTGTTTTATAAGTGTGTGTGTTAGTACACTTGTAAATAAGGAAAAATAGTAAAAGTAGAAAAAAAAATTTTTAATCTATTAATAGTGAGAATTCTTTAGTAGGTAGAAATCTTCCGCAACCAGAGGATCATTTGCTTTTTCTTCCCTGTTTGTCTCTAATTACCAGTTCTTTGTCTTTTAAGTTTAGATACATAGGATTATTAAGTCTTTTAAAAATAATAGCATTCCCAAATTAGTATTTTCACAGCTACACTTTTAAAGTTATATTTTTTAAAACAGAAGTTAATGTAATTAAAATGTTTACAAAAATTTCAGTGTCATGTTTTGAACAAATACAAATTACATCTCTGGGCTAATTTGACTTTTTAAAACTATCCCTTTTGAGCAGACATTATGCCAATGTTGATTTAAAAGCAAAATTATTAATCTCCAAACTATGAAAGTACAGAAATGGGAGGGGGGGATTTTCTTAATTTTAAAAGTACTAGTCTTACTTGTTTTTATTTTTCATTCTTCTTATTTTTTTCTTATTTATCTGGGCAGGATATTCAGTGTGAAAGTTTGGAATAAATCAGTATGTACAAGATGGATGCCAGCTAGTAAATTTTATTTGGTATGAAGTACTGTAGCTAGCAGGCTGTAAATTTTAAGTTGCAAAATTAAATTTGTTTGTATTTGGAATATGTGGAATTCCTCATTTAGTGTGGGAAAAATGAAAATTAGAGAACCTACTTCTATTCCTTATACACCTGCTTATTGTCGTGTCACATAGAATACATCTTTTGTATTTCTCTGTGCCTCTGGCTTCTCTTCTGTAAAATGGGTTCAAGAGTTTAATTGACTGCCTTCACCCTTTCAAGAACATTGAGGACAGATACCTTGAAGTCTTTGGAAGACAAAATGCCACCTTGTGTATTTTTTGATACTAACTTGCCTTGTAAGTATGTGCTATGTATTGTACACAGTGGCGCGGTGTGACATTGTGAACTTTTTTTATGAGAACAGAGCTGTTTGCATGCCTTGTCATTAAACTGTAACTTCATTATTAATATTTTACACGGTCTGAACTTGATTCTTTCCTGTCTCTAGTGCAGTGGGAGCTGTCGCCCTGAACATCTCCATGTTCTGTGCAGTTCCTGGGTGGGTGGCAGGGCTGGGGACCCTTATCTTTTGTGGGAGTCTTTTAGAATTGTGCAGAGTCGTCGTTTTACAGGTGGGTTGGGGATATACCCCAGGTCTGCAATGTACAGGGGAGGACCTCATCATCTGAGGAGCAGACAAAACAGCCCTCTGTCTCCTCATTTTTAGATTTTCCTCCACATGTTTATGCTGCCCTGCATTCTGACTCACGAGTTGGAGAGTCAGGTAGAACTTTTTGTTTTTAACATACAGAAAGCGTGGTGAAGGGGGAAGATACCAGTACAGGATTTGGGAGACATGGATCATAGTCTGTGTGCTGCCCCTATGCTAGTTCTCACTTTTACCTGTTCTGGGCTATTTTCCATCTCTTAAGAAGGAGGATGCTAAGGCGTAAGGATGCCAGGGAATGAAGAGGGCTGCTCTTGCGTTGAATGCCCAGATTCCATACAATTCTGAAATAGTGATTAAAAGTATGTATGAAACTACTGATAATTATTCAACGTAAACTGTTTAGAGGATGGCTTGTTAAGATTTTCTTTATATTTGCCGGCAGGGCATTCCTTCCATCATCATCAGTGAATGCTTGTGGTTAAAAAGCCCGGTGTCCCTTAAAGAGTTCCTATGTACTATTTTGTCAAAAAAATTTTTTTCTAAGTGCTGTTTTGTTTTTCTGTGATAAAATTATTCTTGTAAAGTATAAGGAAGATGATAATTTTTATGTCTGGTTAGTATTTGTGAAGTCTGCTTGGAATTTTTAGTCTTACGGTAGTGGTTTTTCTTTGGTTTCTAAAGTTGTTTTATGTTTTTGTGACATCTTTTGTCATTTTTTTCCAGAGAATTCGGTCAACAGTGGATGAAAAAGAGCAAAAACAACTTCTCATGGATTTGGATGTAGTGATGCGAAGTAGTGATTGCCCGTACATTGTTCAGTTTTATGGTGCACTCTTCAGAGAGGTAGGAATAAACCTAAGCTTGGGTCTTAGCTGACAAGTGGACGTCTACTTGGAATGAGTAAGAGGATGGCAGGATTTGATTCCAATCTTCAGTTAAATGCCGTACATTAGTAATACATTGATTTCTCAGCATTTTAGTGTATCGCCATGATAATTTACACATTAATTTCTACCATTCATGTTCCTTTGGTTAAGGGGTGAACTTCATACTTTAATTATATTAGTTAATTAAGTATTTTATGGCTGTCATTTGTGAATTCCATATTTCCTTCTTCACATGTAAATATTTTCTGTTTTTTGAGAACCTGGCACAAGTCATCTGGCTTCTAAACATGTTACTGTATTTAGATCTATCCCTTTTGTCCTTGAGCTCCCTCAGTCCTCCCCGACCCCTTTTTTAAACTTTCATTCATTTCTGTCATCAAATGTATCTGCATTTAGCATAAGCATTTATTTGTGTCCACCCACAATCCTCAATAAAATTCATCAGACATGGAAATTAACAGCTGCAGTAGAATTTCTTTTATCTAATTCTGCTATCCAGATTTTTATGTAGAAGCTAGAACTTCAGTTTCTTGGTGTCAGGATCATACATCTCTTTTGGTCTCTGACTCTCCTGTATCCTGCTACAGGAGGGTATCACTTCTGCCTGCAGCTGTCAGTGCACTTGCTCATTCCCAGTCACACCACTCCCTAAAGCAGGGAAGTGAGTTGGGGTCAGGAGGTAAAGGTGGAGCTGTCAGTGAATCAGATACTTCATGGTGTCCTGGACAGTTATCACACACTTGTGATATTTAGTTAGGTGAATGGGAATTGAACTGAACTCTTAAGCATTTTAAATACTCTTAAAAAAATATCCATTATAGGGCTTCCCTGGTGGCGCAGTGGTTGGGAGTCCGCCTGCCGATGCAGGGGACATGGGTTCGTGCCCCGGTTCGGGAGGATCCCACGTGCCACGGAGCGGCTGGGCCTGTGAGCCGTGGCCGCTGGGCCTGCGCGTCCGGAGCCTGTGCTTCGCAACGGGAGAGGCCACAACGGTGGGAGGCCCGCGTACCGGAAAAAAAAAAAAAAATCCATTATCATTTTGAAAATGTTAGGATGAGCTGGTTGGTACTGGTGGGTTTGTTATGAACTGGTGAGGAAAAACTGCATCCCACCCTGCCCTTCTTTTTGGGACTGGATCGCAGAGGGTGTCGTTTTGGGGGTTTTGTTAGCGTTATTGACTTAAAAAATACTGTGTTGTAAGACAGGACTGAATGTTACACTGAGTAGAAAGATATGAAATCTTATCATTGGAGAAGACCTTAGAGGTTTGTCGATTAATTCTTCACCCAATCCTGAAATATTTATTTATTTTTCTGTGCTCTTAATAGATAACTCTATTAACCAGAAGCGTTCTCCTTCATGATAGAGCCCATCCGTTTGTTGAATCACTAATTAATCACTATTAGTCTTAGACTCACATAGCTTCTTTCTCCTCCTGTCCTTGTACTTTTTTGACTTGAGTGTTCATTTTTATGACCAGATCTGTTGAATTTGTTAACTTTCTTCCCCATGTCACATAGTATTACATCACATCAGCACACACAGTCATGTATTCAGGCAGGTAACTGTATCCTGCACCGAAGTATTATATACTGTTATTCTGTTTGTAAGATCATGAATCTGGAACTTTCTTCATGTTGCACAGGAATCTTGCCATCTCCTCCTCCCTTCTTCCCCCAAACCATGAATTTCTTCTTCACAATCATAAATCCCCTGGCCACACTACTCTTCACATCTCATGAAGAGCAGTAGTTATCTGGAATGGACTAGATTTTCTCTCCTAACTGGATGCCACAGTCAGCTTTTCCATGCTGTGCTCACTGTCTCCGTAGACTCTCATGGGCTCTATCTCAGCCCTAATTCACCTCCATAGTGCTCAAGAATGCCAGTTTATTTCTCATGTTCGTTTACTTGATAATTCACTTAAGCAACATTTAAATATATAGCTCCAGGCTAGATAGTGTGAAGTCTGATTTTATGAAAAGAAAGCAGAGTGATATCCATGACTGAAAAGTTACTGGAAACAAAAAGCTTGGAATAGTATCTGAACAGGATCATTATGATTCCTTATGAATAGCTGGGTAAAATTCAGTTTCATATCTCAGGAAGGTTGACTGGAATTGAGATATGCATCTAGAAGCACTAACATCTATTGAATGCTCTATAGATTCCACATTTATTACTTTCACAACAGTCTCGGGCAGGTTGGTGGTATTATCCCCTCTTCCCAGGGAGGAAACTGAGATATGAGTACTAATTTGACGAAAGTCACACAGCCAAGAAGTGTCACGGACAGGACTTCAGAGACAAAAATCTCACTGTTCTTTCTGTTATACCACAAGTGGTCCAGGGATAAAGAACTTGAGCTTCATTTAAGAAATAATCTACTTTTTAAACATTGCAGTTTTTGAGTATAATAAGATGAAGGGTCAGGAGCTATACAGGTAAGTTGTGTTAAGTCACAAAATGCCTAGTTAGGCTGAACATGAAGCCACCCTTAGATCTTAGAATGCAGGAAGTAATAGGTACTTTCTGAATAATGCAGTTTTAGAAGCAGAAAGTTCACCTTGAAGAGTGCATAGTCAAAGTTGTAACTTTCCTGAAGTTACAATGGTTAAAAATAATAAACATTTATTCAATAATGGTTTGGAGAAAGATTTTTAAGCTAGGTCACTTAAAAGAAAAGGATCCTTTTTTGTTGACATGACCTTCAGGGTTTTTTTTTGTTTTTTTCTGTTTTGTTTTGTTTTTGCGGTACGCGGGCCTCTCACTGTTGTGGCCTCTCCCGTTGCGGAGCACAGGCCCCGGACGCGCAGACTCAGCGGCCATGGCTCACGGGCCTAGCCGCTCCGCGGCATGTGGGATCTTCCCAGACCGCGGCACAAACCTGCATCCCCCACATCGGCAGGCGGACTTTCAACCGCTGCGCCACCAGGGAAGCCCCACCTTCAGTTTTGATAATAGACACAGAATTCTGGGTTTATGAAAGGAAAAGACTGGACATGAATGAGCGCATTCAGGACTTGTTGTGAGAGAGACAAATGCTTGTAACTCCCATCCCTGTGAAAAGCCTCCAGAGTATTTAATTTCACATAATTTATATGACCACAGGACATCAGCTCTTGGTCTGATTCAGTCAACCAACAATCACGGAGCCATGAGATGTTATTTTTCTTCTTCTTGGCAGCAACAGTGTAGAGGTTAATCTTGCCATTGGGTAATATTGAGCCTCTGAAAGTTCCATAACTTTATTTGGAGCAGTGAATAAATAACATTTAATACTGAAGTTGGTAACTCATTTATTGCTGTTGTCTCCAGCCATGTGTATACTTCTTTCTAGGATGAAACTAAATGAGGATAAGAAGTCGAAAATACAACTTGGATTTTATTTAGATAATTTATTAAGACATCTAATTGCACAGGTTTCTAAATTCATTTTCAGAATTGGTAGACAGGGAAAAAAGAGCTTGACAGTATTGAATAATGAAAGTGACTTTTAGCCTGTAGCTTACATAAAGGCCAGACCTACTATTTATGTTATCAATACTGAGACTTAGAAGCACTTTTAAAATGTCTTTTAATATATATATTTTCAGAATTTAATAGCAAGGAATCCCTTATTTAAGATATCTTTTGAGGTTGGGGAAACTCCAGTGTAGGAAATACTGTTCTGAGTAATCTGTGACTATAGGAGTTCATCAGGTTATGTAAAAGGCAGTGATAGGGCTTCCCTGATGGCGGAGTGGTTGAGGGTCCGCCTGCCGATGCAGGGGACATGGGTTCGTGCCCCGGTCCGGGAAGATCCCACATGCTGCAGAGCGGCCGGGCCCGTGAGCCATGGCCGCTGAGCCTGCGCGTCCGGAGCCTGTGCTCCGCAACAGGAGAGGCCACAACAGTGAGAGGGCCCGCGTACCGCAAAAAAAAAAAAAACAAAAAAAAAAGGCAGTGATATTAGCCAAATTTAGTCACCTCCTCCCTTTCTACCCCTACTTCTGCTCATGTTGTCCTTTCCCCTTCATTCCCCGCCCCGGCAGGTTTTAAGTACAGCTTTATGGAGGTAAAATTGGAAATCAACTGCACATATTTACAATATACAATTTGATATGTTGGAACAAATGTACACACATGTGGGCTTGTCACCATAATCAAGGTCATGAACATACCCACCTCTCACGAGTTTCCTTGAGTCCCGTAGGTTATACACACTTCCTCTCTGCTGTCGCCATCCTCAGGCAACTGCAGAGCTGCTTTCTGCCACTGAAGATGAGTTTGCATTTTCTAGAATTTTATGTAAATGGAATCATACAGCATGTATCTCCTCCTTTTTTTTTTTGTCGTCTTTTACTCAGCACAATTATTTTGCAGTTCAGTTTCTTTCAAAGAGTTCTCTTCAGGTTATCTGTTTCTCCCTGAGTGATACTTGGTAGTTTGATTTTATTTTCAGAAATTTGTGCCTTTTATCTAAATTAATTGGTATAAAGTTATTCATAATAGCCCAATATTATCATCATAATATACATAATATACAGTGTACATTATATACATAGTATACATAATATACATAATATACAGTGATGTTACCTCCCTCTCTCTCTCATTCCTGATGTAATTTATATCTTCTCTATTTTTTCCTGATTAGTCTGGCTAGGCTAATTTGTTAGATGTATTATTCCTAGGTGCTTTTTTCTTTCTACTGTGAGTGGTGTCTTTTTTTTTTTTTTTTTTTTTTTTTTTGGGTTCGCAGGCCTCCTCTCACTGCTGTGGCCTCTCCCGTTGTGGAGCACAGGCTCCGGACGCGCAGGCTCAGCAGCCATGGCTCACGGGCCCAGCTGCTCCACGGCATGTGGGATCTTCCCGGACCGGGGCACGAACCCGTGTCCCCTGCATCGGCAGGCGGACTCTCGACCACTGCGCCACCAGGGAAGCCCAGTGGTGCCTTTTTAAACATTTTATTTTCTAAGTTGTTCCTGTTGGTATAAAAGTTATGTTATTGGTTTTATCTGGATGTTGTCTCTGAAACCCTTATCTTGATCTTAGTAGTTCAGTTTCATTATCCTCCACCTTCCTTTTCAGTAAATCCATATTCAGTAATTTTTATTTTTGTATTTCAGTTGTGTGGTTGTCCTGTCTTTTGCTTGAATGTGAAAGTAATGTTGCTGTCACTGCTTTTGAGGCAGCTCAAACCATTCCTTTTTTTTTTTTTTTTAACGCAGCTTATTGCTGTTGTCTATTCTCAGTTATGGCCAAAAGGAACTGCTAGAAGAAATACATTTACATTAGGTTATGTGCCTGAGAAACTACAAAGATTTCCCGCCCTGGAGCTAATTGCTCCTTTGTATCTGCCCTTCTCACCTCAGTTTACTTCTCACCTTTATTTCCCTTGTTCCCTTGTCTTTCCTTCTCTTTCGGTTGCTTTCCTATTTTTCCACCCTTTCCCCTTCTCCCCTCATTTTCTTAACTCTAGTTTTTAGCAGCTGCCAGGCGCTTTACTTTGTGCTTTACATATGTTAACTCGTTTGATCTTTATCATATTCCATTGAAGATTGTGGGGCAATCCCATTTCATCGTTAGGAGTTAACGGGGCCCAAGCTTATATAAGTGGAGAGTGGGAGAGCCTGGATGAGTAAGTCAGGCCTTCACACTCTAATCAGTGATTGTCCCACTTTGCTATATTACTGAAGTTAAGTTCCTTCCTCGCTGTTTTTCTAAGTAGGTGAGTTAAATGTGCTATCCTTTTCTCTAATTAAAAAATTCTGGTAAATCTATTGAGATGGTATCTTTAGATTGAAATAAATTCAAGTGTGTGTTTTGGGTTAATAGTGTTAGTCGTTTATGAAGGTTATTCTGCAAGAGCACCCAGAAAAAGAGACCTAAGAAGAAAGATTGGGATAACTATAAGTGAAAGTTCACTTTGTCAGATATGCTTTACAAATCAGCATTCTGTGAAGCCATGGAGCTACATGGACGTTGCAGCAGCTGGTTCTACTTTAAGAGTGGGATTATTCATCTCAGCAGTCATCACAGCATGTGCTGTCTCTACATATAAGTTAAATGTCCTTGCATTGGAGGTGTTGATAGGAGAGAGGAGTTATGTAAAGTGGATTCTGTTCATGGCTCTATCGCTAATTAGCAGTGCTGTTCTGAGCAAGCCATTTTACTTCACTGGGCATAGATCTCTCGTATGATCAATCCAAGTCAGACGTTAGGGGAAGGAGGTTAGTGGTAGAAAATCTCTAAGGATATAGCTGGATCCATAAATTAGAAACCATATGCAAAATTTTTTAAAGATAATTCTTGTCATGATCCCTATAGCTCTTTCCACTCTCCCAAGGTACTTCGTATTCCTTGTTTATATGTGCACATACTTTTACAGCATTATAAACATGGAATCTGCTTATAGCCTGTGTTTTCTCATGCATACCTCATGAACTGTATAGTTTTCAAAATAATTTAATTTTAGGTAATCCTTTTAATAATGTACCATTTCATCTTGTGAGATAGTTGAGGTTTTTAGTTTGTTTTTGTTTTTTCTTTTTGTAATTTACGAGCTATTTGTTTAAGTTAGGTTCCCAGTCATGGGATGACTATCAAAGGGTATAGGCACTTTTATTTCTCTTGTTTTGTTGTCAGATTGCCTTCAAACTGGTTTAAAACACTCTACAGTGCTGCCAATAGTTTTTGAATGATTTGATTTGATTATAGCCAGCATTTGTTCATTTAAGGAATGTTTATTGAGCCCCTGTCGTGGTGGACTATATGTTATAATAGGGAAGATCAATGAAAACCATAATAAATAAGTAGATTATATTTTATATTAGAAGATGATAAAGGCTCTACAGAGTAGAGCTGTTAAGGGGATGCTGAGAGGGGGATGACTTGCATTTTGAATTGGGCATTTTCAATGTCGGCCACTGAGAAGGTGGCATTTAAGCAAGGACTTTAGGCATTGGGCTTGCTTTATGTATTTTTTTTTCTTTTTTACTAATTTAAGAAGTTTATATAGTTTCTCAAGATTCCTGTAGTCTATTTCCTTTGTTAGTGAGAATGAACAGTTTCCCACATATTTTCTGTTTTTCTATTTAATCATGGCAGAGTTTGAAAATTTTTATAAAAGTCCAAAGGTTTTCTATGTAGGACTATGCCCATTCTTAAAATTAAGAGTGGGGAAAATTGGGCAACTAAGTTTGTGTTTGAACATGAGAATATTCTGTCCAGCACTTTAATAAGGAACAAAAATTAAAAAAAAAAAAAAGAAGAAGATTGCTTCTTCTCTCATTGTATTTCTATTTTAAGTAAAGGAAGGGTGGTACTTAATGTTAAGATGTATAAGAATAACCGATATTTGTTTTTTTATAGGGTGACTGTTGGATCTGTATGGAACTCATGTCTACCTCGTTTGATAAGTTTTACAAATATGTATATAGTGTATTAGATGATGTTATTCCAGAAGAAATTTTAGGCAAAATCACTTTAGCAGTAAGTACTTGGTTTTCAAATTGTTCCTTGTATACATACTTACATAAAGATGCTACTGGAGTTTTGAATGCACACATCTGAATGCCCTTCACAGAATGTTACTGACCTTCCTAGAAAATCATTATAATAGGAAAAGAGACAAAAATCACTTCTGTAGGGTAATTAATACAACAAGTAGTAAGAACAATTTTCAAAATACTACATTGACACTTTCCATTATTGAAAAGTATGTATTGAAATCATACATTTCAATAATAAATACTACAGTATTCTTTCCATTAAAATCAGAGTGAACCATAATAGACTGTGCTGTAAATAAGGCTAGAAAAAGCAATTTTCTGTTCCTCTTCCCCTTGTTACTTTAACTGTATTTAAATAGGTTATATTATCACAGTTCCGCTTAAATTAGAATTGCAGCAGTCTCCTTGAAATCCCTTAACTGAAACTCTTTAGACTAAGTATATTTCCTGTGGTTTAAGATTTGGGCTATTCTGTCTAAACTACTTAAATTGTTGACTAGCAATTTCAGTAACCAGCATTACTACTAATTTGGTCAAATCACTTTTAGCATAGTACCAAAAAAGAAAAGAGGCACTGTTTTGCTTACGTGTTTATAGTTTTGAAAATGAATTAATGATCATTTTCTTTCTTGTTCTTTTAGCTAACAGAGGTCATTCACAGTTTTTTCACAGAAAGAAAAACAAATTTTTTTGATAAAGTTAGTAAGTTTCTTAGAAACCCCTGAGAATCTGAACTAATGACATGACCTGGGTTAGTGGATGTGTAAACTAAATTTTATAGGAAGTTGTAAGATAGATATTCTGGTTGCATGAATTTCCTCTTTCTTCCTGCATCCTCCACATCCAGTATAGTCTGCCTGGTAATTGTCAGTTTATCCTGTTTAATCATTAAGGGTCAATGTTAAAATAAGTAGACAGTTTCTGAACTGTATTTTAGTGGTAAGAGATATGTGTATATAACTGGGATTTAAAAAGTCAGGTTAAACTCTAGTCATAATCTTAAGATTAATAGGTCTCATGTTAATATTTTAAATTATTTACCTGAATTAATGCTTAATTTAAATGTTTTATGAGCTGTTAAGATATATACCCTTTCATATAATTTTATAAAGAAGCTGTCTAGTATAAACAAGTTTTACTAGAAACTTCTTCATTATTCAGACAGGTGTATGAAATTTTATGTTGATCACTTTAGTCATCTCTCTTCAGTATACCAAACCTAGCTTTATCTTGGAACTTTTTACTATTCATAATAATTATAATGGAACAATAGTAGAATAATGATAATAGCCCATGGTTACTGAGTGTTTATTTGTGTCAGGCCAAGATCTCATGACATTTTATGTTCATAGCAACTCTCAATGGTAAATAGTGTAACCCCCTTTTTATTTACAGATGACAAATCTAAAGCATGGAGAGATTAAGTAATTAATTTGCTTTGAAATTCATACATTTGTAAGTGTAAATGATTTAAGCCCAGGCAGTCGGATCCTAGAATCCAGCTGTTAACCACTGCATGACAGGATGATCATGAAGTTGGAAAACATAGATAAAATTATTTTATCCTAAATTGCAATATATGTAATGTATACTAATAAATCATTTATTATATATTTGCCTGTGTTTCTAGACTTGATGATCATCCTTTATGTTAAGCGTAACATTTAAAATTACTTTGTGTTAAATCTCTTCTTGCTAATTAATAACCCCATGAACAAGCCTGGCTGTTTGAAGCATTGCGAGTTTGTGTTCTGCACCCAGCAGCTTGATGGCAGCGGAGACTTGACCTTTCTAATTGGAGGCCTGTGCTTCACTTCTCTTTTAGTTTGAGGTTGTAGAAATGTTAATTCAAGTCTCTGTTTCCTCTATTCCTGGAGAAATCTTTGATTTCCTGATCATGAGCAGTGATCAAACAACAGGATAAATTCTGGCTCTGCAAAAATTACTTTGCAGGCTCCACACCCAGTGAGGGTGAATGATTGTGAGAAACTGAGAATTTGGAAAAACTTATTAACTTAGGGTTGATAATGGAACCAGACTGTTGGACCTTTTTGTACTAAATATATCTGTTCCTAAAAAGTTCGATGGTATGAGAAAGATTATATAACTTTTTAATGACTTATTTAAAAAATTGTAAGTTACCTGTTTGTTTTTTTAGCTGTCAGGGAAGGGCGTGTAAAGGCAACTATGATTTCATATCTAAAATCATAATTTAGCATCTTCAGCTAACATAAAAAATGGACAGAATATTGAAATATTAAGCCCAAAAGAATGCAAAGAGCTACCCGAGCTGTTACTTTACGGTAAGCTATTGTGCTGTTTGATTAGAAGGAAATTGATTGTTTATCCCATCCGTCTCTGCTTTTTCCTCCCTAGACTGTGAAAGCACTAAACCACTTAAAAGAAAACTTGAAAATCATTCACAGAGGTGGGTATGAATTGTTTTGTTTTAGACTAGAAATTAACATTTTTCCTTAATAGGAAAAAAAATTAAAAGTTACAGTGTATTGTATAACTTTTACTAAAATACTTGTATTTTTAGCAAAACATACTATATGTACCCTAAAACTTTATTATTAATTTAGGATTTTTTTCCCTTTGGGATTCTATAAATTTCAGTCTAACTTATTAGAATGTTGGGGCTTAGTTGAAAAATAATTATTCATTTGCCTGATAGATAATTAATGTTTCTCTGTCTATACAAATAAGGCAGGAAGGTGAACCTGTGGACCGTCAAAGAAGGATCTGCAGGATAGCACCCTCGATCATTTTAAAGGCACGCTACTGTCCCTATCAAGTGTTTCTTCTTTACTTGGGAGGATATTTTTGTAAATTGAGAAAGATTCTTTAATTAGTATTTTACATTGAAATTCCTCTAAAGCATTTGTATTTGTGAAAACAGTGATCTTGGCCTTATTTAGACACAGGTCCAAATTCAAACATTTGGTGTCTGTCTTTTGGGAGACAGTGGGATTCCTGAATTTAATTCAGCAAATAGTTTAAGTAGTTGCTCTGTCTTATTACTATGCCAGACTCAGGGTAGTGAGGCAGTGGCTTTGAAGAGGCACAGTTCTGTACCCTCAGTAAATCTGTAGTGGACAAACCCAAGGTGATACATGGCAGTGTGTGATTCAGCCTGACAACACAGGAAGGAAGGAAACAGTCGTATTCAGAGATGCGAAAAACCTTGAATTCTAAGGTTAAAGGGCTCTAAGGTTGTGATTAAAAAGATTAGTAATTAGGGCATTGATTTAAGTAATTTTTATTTGAGGTTGACCCTGAACGACTGCAATTAGTTAACCTCGAACATCAGAATATTTCATTTAATTTTGCCTGGCTTAATGCTTGTTAAAGATAATTTTGGCTAGCCTTCTTATTTTCTCTTTTGTCCTAAAATCATGTAGGATTAGGTCCCTAAACAAAATTATTTTGTTCCTCTTGTACTTCATCTTGTTCTTGTTTTGAATTTTTTCCCTCCCTTTTTTTGTCTATATTTGGTAATTATGGGAGTATTACCTTAGGGCATCTGACAGTTACCTTAGGGATTCTCACCAATCACAGTAAAGCACTAAGACACTGCCCAAGGTTAAATAAAAGGGAAAGGCTTCAAAAATAACTTTGGTTTTCCTGTGACTAAGTAAAATGATGAATTTATAGCAGTCTTTTTTACCAGCTAGGATCAGGTAGCTTTTTTTTTTTTTGCTGTAATTAGAGTGCTTTTGATTACAAGTAAGAGAAAATCCTGTTAACTGGCTTAAACTTCAAGGAAACTCATTATCTGTTGTAGTAAGTCCAAAGATAGGGTGGCTCCAACACCATGTGATTAGGGCTCAGGCTCCCTTCTTCTGGCTCTGCTCTCCTTAATATGTTGGCTCCATCCTCAGGGTAGTAACAACTAAAGCAGGTCCTGTGTCACACCTAGCATAACAGCCTCTTGAAGAAGAAGCTGTCTCTTCTTGTGTGGCTGTCTTAGCAGCAGGGAGCTCTTACTTACTTGTCTCTCACATTTTCTCTTGTCTCCTTCATGCCCTTACCTAAACTAGTCCCTGGCAAGGAGCATGAGGCTACCCTGATAAGCTTAGACCAATCAGGACCCCGTGTTTGGAGGTGCGGATAGATGTACACAGAGGAGGATGGATCTCAGTAAAATGAAAGTTCCATTAGAAAGGATGATGGCATGCTTAGGAGTGGATGTTTGATAGGCAGTCAGCCGTGTCAGTGATGGTAAGCATTCTTTTCTGGATTTTTTTGTAGGTCCCCTTCTGAGTTACAGACAGATACTTTTGTATCCTATATTTATTTCTGTCCTTTTTATTCATGGAACCATGACAGGGACAATTAAATGCCTCGAAGGATTGAGATAGGGACAGAGAATTAGTGAGCAAGGGCAGGAAGAATTGTCCAGCTAGCTGATTTGCACACACTGGCAGTGAGTGAGTTGATGGTGAGTGAGGAGGAGGTGATAACCTAGGGGCCAATGTGACAAGACTGTGTAAAACCTGGAGAACCAAATGGAAAGGATTCAGCTTTCTCAGGTGTGCGGGAAAGCACACACACTCTGAGAATGGTAAAAATGAATCTAGTTTCTCCAGGATGACTCTTAAAGAAGGTTGGTTGGGAGAAACTCAATGAAGCCATCTAAGATCAGAAAAATCTCTCAAGGAGAAATAATTATTAAGTGGATACATTTACTGAGTACTAACAATGTTCAGTTTCTGTAATAGGTGTTTTCATTTCCACAATCCTATAAGTTAGGAATTATTACTTATATTTTGTAGATGAGGGAATTGTGGTTGCTAAGTGAAAGTTCAGGAACTTGCCCCAGGTCACATTGTGAATATCAGGCCCAGGTCTTGAACCTTTGCTTTTTTGATCCCGAAGCTTGTGGTCTTTTAGATGTACTGGATTGGATACTTTCCTAAGTTAGATAAAGCTCTCCTTTAACTAAATTGTGAGTTTATAATTTGTATACTTTGCATTTAGTTGTATAATCTTTGACACGTATTGTAAAGTAGCTTAGTATACTCTTACAGATTAAATTCATCCTACATGTTTTGACTGTTAAGTAATGAATTTGAAACAAGTAAATGAGTATGTCTCTTGATGAAAACAAAACTTTATAGAATGCCTAAATTTAATATGAGGAGTTTTTTGATAATGAGTTTTTAGCATTCAGAAAATTTTTTTCATCTTAGCTATCTGAATTTTAAGGACTTGATCACTTATGTTTTCTAAGGTTTTTTCAGTATTTTTCCTTGAAATACTTTAGAATATAGCTCGTTTGATTACTTGAACGTTGAGTGACATCTGTGTCTTGCAGATATCAAACCTTCCAATATTCTTCTGGATAGAAGTGGAAATATTAAACTCTGCGACTTTGGCATCAGTGGACAGCTTGTGGACTCCATTGCCAAGACAAGAGATGCTGGATGCAGGCCATACATGGCAGTAAGTGCAAAGGCCAAACCTTCTTGTTTGACATTCATTGCACAGAGAGCCTGTGCCCTTTGGTGCTGTACTACTAAGGAATCTGCTTTGGTCGTGCAGTTTCACCATACTAGAATATTCTCCTCTTCCACGAAGACCAAACTCATTTCTAGCTCTTCTATGAAACTTGGCGAAATCATCCCAGTGAACTCCTGTTTCATTGTCTTACCGTATTCCTCTTGCCTGGCACTGAGCATTTATGGTCTTTTCTGATTACTGTTTTTTCATTATATTCTAGTTAGTTCTCAGAAGGCCTCTTTTGTACCTCTAGACCCCCATATGCTGTCTTGACTGTAGGAGGTACTACAGTCAAGTAGTAGACATATTGATTGTATGTTTACAATCACTGTTACAATTGATTGTATGTTTACAATTGTAGTAGACATATTGATAATGTAAGTGGTGCTGTTTCTGGTTAGAGAAGAATAGGAAGCCGAATTCCTCATAGAACTCAGTATGTCTCATAGCATGTTCAGAGGTAAGAGAAACTCACTGACACGTGCAAGGTAGAGGCATTAGTTATTTCTCAACGTGGAGCGTTATAATTCCTGCTGATGCATAGGAAAGCTACTTATACTGATATGTTTATTTTGTAACCAGCCAAAATACTGATCTACCTCTTTTTTTAAAAAATTAATTTATTTTTGACTGCGTTGGGTCTTCGTTGCTGCTCATGGGCTTTCTCTAGTTGCGGCAAGCGGGGGCTGCTCTTCGTTGCGGTGCGCGGGCTTACCATTACAGTGGCTTCTCTTGTTGAGGAGCAGGCACTCTAGGTGCGCGGACTTCAGTAGTTGTGGCGCACGGGCTTAGTTGCTCCTCGGCATGTGGGATCTTCCCAGAACCAGGGCTTGAACCCGTGTCCACTGCGTTGGCAGGCAGATTCTTAACCACTGCGCCACCAGGGAAGTCCCTACCTCTTTTTTGAATAGGTTTCAGATGGCACTCAAGGTACCATTCTGCAGGTAATTTTTGCCTTAGCATTCCTCATATTTATTGATCTTTCTCATATCTATCGACCTACCTATAATCACATATATTTTGTTACTTTTCTCATGTTTATTTTTGTTGCTTTGCCTAGAACTGTATCAATGTTGAATGACAGTATTGATGGTAGGATTCTTATGTTGCTTGACTTGAAAGCAAATGTCTTTTTCTGGTTTACTAAGTGTATGTGTATATATCTGTGTGTGAGAATGTGTGTGTGAGAGAGAGAATAAGAATGAATCAGAAATGGCTATTAAATTTTATTAAATGCCTTTTTGGCCTTGTTCAGTGTATGATAAAATGTTTCTGTGCAGCTGTTGATATGACACATCATAGTAACATATATTTCCTGTGGTTGAACCATTCTGGCATTCCAGAAATAATCCCTACATGGTTCATAGTTTATATGTTTAATATATTTTTACATGTGCTATATTAATATTTATGATTGCTACATAAAAATGTTTGAGATTGGTTTATAGTGTACATTGTAAAGGTTTTAGATGGGTTATGCAAGTTTTAAAAATCGAATTGGGAAAATTTTCATCTTATTTTATTCATACAGTAAAAAAGTATTGATCACCTAGTAATCAAAAACATAACTTTGGCCTCCTTGAGCTCAGAAAATTTTCCCCAGAGCTCAGAACAGTTGTGATAGTATAGTTTTCTGTCCTTTGAGGTTGAAATCCATCTTGGCCAGGAGTCTTTGGGGAAAGATACATAATTCTTTTTTTGTTCTAAGATATTTTTTTTTATGTGGACCATTTTTAAAGTCTTTATTGAATTTGTTACAATATTGCTTCTGTTTTATGTTCTGGGTGTTTGGCTGTGAGGCATGTGGGATCTTAGCTCCCCGACCAGGGATCGAACCCGCACCCCCACTGCATTGGAAGGTGAAGTCTTAACCACTGGACCGTCAGGGAAGTCCCCATAATTCTTTGAAAACTGTGAAATTTTACTGTTTCCTTAGCATCACACATATGCGTGGGTGGGTGTGCGTGTGCATGTGTATACATATACATACTTTCCTTTTCTTAGTTGTTTTAAATGTTGGGTGTAAGAGCTGTTTACTGCAGTGTTTTAAGTACCAATTATGTGGTAGTTTTAAAATCTGTCCAATCTCTTTAATACACCTCCCTTCAAAAGGCGGTGGCTAAGTACAGCCTGGAGTGTGGACTGAACTTAGGCACTCACTTCTCATGAGTAGCATGTGGCAGAAATGACAGTGCATCCCTCTGAGAGTTGGTCATAAAGAGGCATGTGGCTTCTTTCTTGGTTTCTTTCTTGGATTGCTCACTCTGGGGGAGGCCAGCTGCCATGTTGTGAAGACACTCAGGCAGCTTTACAGAGAGACTCATGTGGTGAGGAACAGAGGTTTCCTGCAGTACTGTGTGAGTGAGCTTGGTGACGAGACCTCCTGCCCCAGTGAGGCCGACAGCCCTGGCTGACATCTCAGTTGAAGTCTCATGAGAGACCCTGAGTCATAACCACCAACAAAAATGCTCCCTGAAGCCTGACTCACAGAAACCTGAAATAATAAATGTCTGTTGGTGTCAGCTGTTAAGTTTTGTGGTGCTTTGTTACACAAATAGCTAACCGGTACAAAGTGATTCATGTTAATCTTTTTACTTATTACTTGCTTTCAAAGCATTTTAGTCCGTATGTTTCTGCCTTTTGGGACATATTAAAATTATTCTTTTAGCACGATAAATGGTCAATTAAAAAATGAAATATTGGAAAGGGTCTGTTCTATATTATAATTCAGCACTTTTTTTTTAACTGTTTATTTTTAAATTTTTTTGGTGGGGGGCTGTGTTGGGTCTTAGTTTCTGCGCGCGGGCTTTCTCTAGCTGCAGTGAGCAGCGGGGGCTACTCTTCGTTGTGGTACGTGGGCCTCTCATCGCTGTGGCTTCTCTTGTTGCAGAGCACGGGTTCCAGGCATGTGGGCTTCAGTAGTTGCAGCACATGGGCTCGGTAGTTGTGGCTTGTGGGCTCTAGAGCGTGGGCTCAGTAGTTGTGATGCACTGGCTTAGCTGCTCTGCGGCGTGTAGGATCTTCCTGGACCAGGGCTCGAACCTACGTCCCCCGCATAGGCAGGTGGATTCTCAACCACTGCACCACCAGGGAGGTCCCTGTTCAGCACTTTTTTGCCATTTTAATATAAAAAAATAGAGGAGTTCAAAATTTGAAAACACTGAGATTGTCAATTTCTCCTTATTCCTTGGTTTTTATTTTGTATACTTTAATACAAAGTAACTTGAGTTGTGTATTTATTATAAATTATATGTTTTGGATATAAAATTGTTTTATCTACTACTTTTTTGCTGTTTTTGTTAATATTATAGACCCTATTCTCTAAGTTGATATTTTCCTCTTGTAGTTAATTTTAAAAAGCTTTTTGTTTTTCAAATCCGTACTTCTGACTTAGATTTAGGATACAGCGTCTTTAATTAGTTTCATGGATCTTACATCTCCACTCCTCTCAAAGAATACTTTTCAAAATATTAAAAATATTACATGTACAAATAAAGAACGAACATGTGTCAAAAATATATTTAACTCATTAATGAGAAAACTGGACAGACAGGTTAGTGAAACTGGCTCAAAGAACATTTGCATAATTCTGTATTTATAGTCACTAAAGAAGGAGTATTGCAACAAGATGGCTAATCAAAATATAAATTTGCTAATTATCTCCAGGTCAATAAAATAATAACTTTTGGGGTTGTTGGACAGAAATCATTTGCATCCCTACCTGACAAAAATCTGCAGGTTATTGTGTAACTTAAGTGTCTGGGCCCTAATGAAACAAGTACACTTACACAGTCCTTGGACAGGCTTGCTGGTGCTCCACTGTGACACTGAAAGGAAACGGAATCCTTTTTTGGATTTATTTCCCGGTGTTGGATAAGTTTTTCTAACACACACATGATAGACATTATAGCTGTTTGTGACATAAACATACAGCAGTTTTAGAATGACATTAGCGCTGTAACCACAAATAATAGGTGCCTATTTTAAGCATACAATTTGAATTTTGACAAATGTAGTTAGTCATATAATCACCACATCAGTCAAGATATAAAATATGTCTCATATTTTATAGGATCATTGGTCCTATTTTCTTTCACTGTCGGTTAGGTTTGCTTTTCCTCAAGTTCTTTAGAAATGCCATCCTACAGTCTGTGCTTGTTTGTGTGTGCTTTCTTTTGAAGATGTATCGATGCTGTCCGTGTGTATTTGTCGTTCAGTCTTTTTATTGCAGAGAAGTTGTTATTGTATCAATAGACCACGATTTATTTATCCATTCCGCTGTATCTTGTCATTGCTGAGTTTTTTAGTACCTGTTATGTGTACTAGTCATTCAGTCTTTTTATTGCGGAGAAGTTGTGCATTGTATCAGTAGACCACAATTTATTTGTCCATTCCACTGTGTGTATCTTGACGTTGCTGAGTCTTTTAGTACCTGTTATGTTTCTCCATTGATTTAGATCTTCTTGCTGTCTCTCAGTGATGTTTTATAGTTTTCAGCGTGGATCTCTTGCGCACCTTTTGAATTTATTCCTGAGGAATTCATGTTTTTTGATGCTAATATTGTAAATGGGATTTTTAACTTTTTCCCAATATTTTGCTATTATTATAGAGAAATAGAGCTGGTTTGCACATTTTGACATTGTGTCCTATGATCTTGCTGGTTTCACCATTAATTTTAGTAGGGATTTTCTAACTAAACAGTCGTAGAAATCCAAATGTTTGCGAGTAAAAGCCGTGCTTTTCCCCCCTTACCTTTTTGTACTGGCTGGGAACTCCAGTATAATGCTGAATAGAAGCAGTGCCTTGTTCCCAGTATTAATTAGGAAGGACGTGTTCTGTATTCCACCACTAAATATGATGTTAGCTGTAGGTTATTTTACATACATTTTATGAAATAAGAGGTTTCCTTCTCAGTATGCTAACAGTTGTTGAATTTTATCAGATTCTAATCCTACATCTGTTGAGATGATCGTATGACTTTTAAAATCATTCTATAAATATGGTACATTACATTGATTTTCAAGTATTAAGCCCATATCTTCCTGTGATATACCCCACTTGATTATGATATATTACCACTTCATATGTTGGTAGATTAGATTTGCTCGTATTTTAACAATTTTTGTGTCTGTATTTATGAGGGATATTAATTGTCTTGTAATGTTTTGGTCAGGTTTTCATAAATGGCTATGCTGGCTTCATAAAATGGGTTGAGAGGAATACCCTCCTTTTCTGTATTTTGAGAATAATTTGAGTAAGACTGGTGTTATTTCTTCCTTGCGTGTTTGAAAGAGTTCACCAGTAAACTTACCTGGGTCTGGACTTTGTGGAAAGGTCTTTAATAACAGATTCATTTAAAAATTTAAAAAGTTTTGCGGTTATTCAGATTTCTACATTATTTTTGTAGGTTTTCATTTTCAAAGAATGTCTATTTCATCTGTTTCTGTAAGATCAATAGTAATATCCCCTCTTTCATTCTGACTTTAATAATTTGAGTCTTCCCTCTCTTTCTCTTGATCAGTGTAGCTAGAAGTTTGCCAATTTTGCTAATCTTTCCAAAGAATCAACTTCTGCTTTTGACATTTTGTATTGATTTTTGTTCACTGTTTCACTTACTTCTGCTTTACATTTTTTTTTTTTTTTTTGCGGTATGTGGGCCTCTCACTGCTGTGGCCTCTCCCGCTGCGGAGCACAGGCTCTGGACGTGCAGGCTCAGCGGCCATGGCTCACGGGCCCAGCCGCTCCGCAGCATGTGGGATCCTCCTGGACCGGGGCACGAACCCGCGTCCCCTGCATCAGCAGGCGGACTCTCAACCACTGCGCCACCAGGGAAGCCCTGCTTTACGTTTTATTACTCCCTTCCTTCTCCTTGCTTTGAGTCTAGTTTGTTCTTTTTCTGTTTCCTTAAAGCTGTCAAGTTAGGCTGTTGCTTTGCAATCTGTCTTCTCTTCTAATACATGCAATTACTGCCGTAAGTCTCCCTCTGAGTAGTACTTTCACTGCATCCCACAAACTTTGGGTAATTTCATTTTGGTGATTTCACTTTCGTTGAAATTGAACATGAGTACTGTGAAATAATTTACTGAAATTATTTCAGTAAATAATTTCATTGATTACTTCATTTTGTAACTTCATTTTATTAATAGTTCAGAATATTTTTAAACTTTTTCTTGAGACTTCTTCTGTGATCCATGTGTTATTTAGAAGTGTGTTCTGTTTTTAATTTTTTCTTGGAGTATGGTTGCTTTACAATGTTGTGTTAGCCTGCACTGCACAGCAAAATGAATCAGCCATACACATACAGATATCCCCTCCCTTTTGGGCTTCCCTCCCATTTAGGTTACCACAGTGCATTAGGTAGAGTTCCCTGTGCTATATAGTGTGTTCCCATCAGTTGTCTATTTTATACATAGCATTAATAATGTATATGTGTCGATCCCATTCTCCCAATTCCTCCCCACCCCACCCCTTACCCCCTTGGTAGCCATACATTTGTGATCCATGTGTTATTTAGAAGTGTGTTGTTTAATCTCCAAATATTTGGGGATTTTTTAGATATCTTTCTATTATTGATTTCTAATATAATTATTTTGTGGTCTAAGAACATGCCTTGCATGATTTCACTTTTTAAACATAAAGTGTGTTTTATGGCCCAGATCATGGTTTATATTAGTGAATGTTCCATGTGAGCTAGAGAAGAATGTGTATTCTGCTGTTGTTGGATGGAGTATTTTCTCTCTTGGTTGACTATCTGGGATTTTTATGTAATGTGTATCTTATCAGGTAAATAAATATATTTATATCTAAAAGTAAAAGTGAAGAGCTTCCAATGAATATTTATGCAACACAGTACTCATATTCAAAACAAAATGCATAGGTCTCCAAAGTAATTGTTGCTGACAGGCAGAGAACATAACACAGTGACCATTATGCTTCTCTGGACGTTTCTTTCAACAGCAGTTACTGTCAGTCTTAGCTAAGGATCCATTGTCAGCTCTGTGCTACTGATACCCTCTCTCTCTTTTCTTTTCCATCCCTGGCACACTATGTAAATAATGGTCCCTTATTTCAAGGAAATGTAAAAAGGCTCCCTTCATAGAAATTACTAAAAATGATTTTTGCTGTTTTTATGATAGGATAATATATTATGATACTGGCAATGCCTTAATTTGGTTAACAATTAGACTAATTGACAAATATCTTTAAAGATATAGATGTAAATCTATATCTTTTTTAAAAAATTTATTTATTTATTTTTGGCTGCGTTGGGTCTTCGTTGCTGCGCGCAGGCGTTCTCTAGTTGTGGCGAGCGGGGGCTACTCCTCGTTGCAGTGCGCGGGCTTCTTACTGTGGTGGCTTCTCTTGTTGCGGAGCACGGGCTCTAGACGCATGGGCTTCAGTAGTTGTGGCTCATAGGCTCTAGAGCACAGGCTCACTAGTTGTGGCGCACGGACTTAGTTGCTCCATGGCATGTGGGATCTTCCCAGACCAGGGCTTGAACCCATTTGCCTTGCATTGGCAGATGGATTCTTAATTACTGCACCACCAGGGAAGTTCTGTAAATCTATATCTTTAAAGGTATAGATATTTAGCTTTATGATAAAGAGTGAGTGGAGCAATTATAATAAAGTTAGCTCATACTTGCTTTTGTGTCTCAAATATACAGTGGTATGTCCTTATTCACTGAAGCAAAAAGTGATAAGATTCTAAAACTTAGTCTTTTTTTTTGTCTTCTTTTTACCATTACTTGCTACTAATCTGGCCCTGTAATTCTTTATGTTTTTCCTTTTTCCTCCCCTTTTCTCCCTCTGTCTGTTCTCAGCTTCAGTTTTGTAAACTCTTGTGCGTCCTTAGGGGGAAAAATTAGGCTTTTATTCCCTTTATGGAGGAAGCCGTTGAGTTGGGTCTTTCCTTGCTGTTCGTTTTCAGTATAATATTGGCTTCCTATTACTCCCAGTCTGGCCCTAGACATGGATTCCTCTAGGAGTGTGCTGGTGTTCTGGCTGCCTACCCAGCTCCTGCTTCCATTACTTGCTCCTGGAGGGTGTGTGTAGTGAATGACTGTGATTTCTCTTTGTGTTTTAGCCTGAAAGAATAGACCCAAGTGCGTCACGACAAGGATATGACGTCCGCTCTGATGTCTGGAGTTTGGGGATCACATTGGTATGTTCGTGTTCACTCAACCTTGTCGTTGTCGTGTTATAAGACATTTAGAGATAAAAGAAAATTTAACCATAACCAGTCTTTCACCACTCATAAGAACATATCCGGTCTCTTCTAGTCTTTGATTTTATATACCTATTTCTCCCTGCCCCCCAAGTGTAGAAAAACAAGTTTTTATCTTAAAACTCAAGCTAGAGTTGATTATTTCCCTTGTGGTTTTGTGAAGTGCCTAGGGCTCTTTAATGTAGTGGCCCTGGATCTCTTGGCCACGGATACTAGGACTCAGAACTGCGCTCAGAGCAGGAACAGGGAGGCCAGCTCACCTGCGGTCGGTGCAGCAGTGCAGCTGCGTCCCCATCTCAAGCAGGAGTCGTATGTCCAGTAATACTGTGGACAGTGTGTGTATTAGGTGCACATACTTATATGTATGAAGGTAGTTATATACTACTTGGAATCTTCTATTCACCGAATAGAAAAGTCACACATGCTGAAAGTAATTCCATTGTTGAAGGACAAGAACCACCGCGGTGACAATTCTCAATGAAAGTTCTACCTTAGAACAACACTGAGCGAGAATAGTAAGAAGACTACTTAGTTTGTAACTAACAAGCATGATGAAATAAACTGTCTCACCTGTGGACTGTATTGAAATTTTGGTTCTATTTTAAAAACAGATTTATTTGCTGATTTCCTTATTACCAAAATTTGTTTTGAAGTTTTAGATTTATTTTCTTGTGCTTGCTGTTTTACCAGGGCTGAATGGCATTTTTCTGATCTCAGAGCAGCTTCTTCCACATTGGATGTGAATTTTCCATCAGTATAGGTGGGGCTGTGTCCTGTTTAGTAGGCAAACCAAAACTTTTCCTCCCGT
Organism: Leucopleurus acutus; assembly: GCF_964270905.1. Lineage (NCBI taxonomy): Eukaryota > Metazoa > Chordata > Mammalia > Artiodactyla > Delphinidae > Leucopleurus > Leucopleurus acutus. The sequence goes on from NC_139161.1 coordinate 55,420,734, forward strand.
CTTAGTAAGACCCCAGAGCCCCAAGACACCAGGTTCAGAGCAGTGAACTTTTCCTGTAGCTTGTTAAGTAATCTCCATTTGTTTATTGGCATTATATGGCACTAAGGTCCTCTTCCTGAGGATCACACACCCTTGTGAGTGTCCTTGGTGAGTCACTGTGCCACACCTAATGAATTCTCCGTCTAGAGACATGAAGGCTGACAGCTCAGCTCTGCACAAGACTCCATCTGGTTTCCCTTGTGAGCAGACATGGGAGACACCTCGTGGAGTCTTTTCTCAGCGTGAAGCCACTAACCAAAGGGGATTCCTTCCCAGTTAGTCAGGAGAGAACACAGAACTTGGGAATCTTAGGTCTGGTGACTGGAGCAAGACTTATAGCTAACAACTGAGGCAACTGTTTGCATGTAAGAGGTAGTCACGACTCAGAAATACCTATCTATGTCCAAGCCAGTTATGCTTAAAAAGCAAGTTTTTACTTTATTGTAAAAACAAAATTTTGTTCTGTGAAAGGTTTTAACATAGGAATTTTTTAAGCAATTTCCTTTAGTACCTCTGGCTAAACTTTGTTTAAAAGCAAGGCGTTCAGTACTTACAATTGCTTTTTAATTTTTCATAGGGACATTATTTTCATATAATATTTTTAAAATTATGAGATGTGTGAAATTAACTCCTAAGATCCTAAGTCTTTCACCTTATGATGTTGTATCCTACTGTTTCCTTCTCTTATTAAAACCTGTTCTCAGGAATGAATCTAATGAAGCAATTCCCATTGCTGTGAATAATCAAGGAGGTTTACTTCTTCCCAAGCGTTTGTATTTTTATCAAAAAGAAACCTCAGCCAAAGGAGTGGATTTGCGTGTGTGTGTGCGTGCCCACCTGCCTGCTTTCCCACAGGCGCAGGTGCAAGTGGAGACGGTGCTGAGCTGCAGGAGGCCTCTTCTGGGGAAGAAGGCCCTCCCATACCAGCTTCCTGTCGGAGGACGGCTTTATGATTGCTTGCTCGCCTTCCTTTCATTGTGCAAACTGGTACTTTAATATTTGACTAAACTGACAAAGTCAAATCTCAGTGAAGAAGCTCCAAAACCATCTTCTCAGATAGTGCTCTGTCTGTCATGTGCCATCTCTGATAAGTTTGGGGTCGCCTGTCAGTGCACGTAAAATGGGGTTCATTTAGGCCATGCTGCAGACTTAAACCTAGTTCTTGGAAAAAGCAGTTTCTAGGTTTCCATTGTCCTCAGAACAGAGGGGGAGAAAGATGAGAATACAGTTCACAAATATGTTTGACCTGTGGCAGATACGGACATACTATCTTGATTTCTAAATATCCCTTCCACTTAGCCATAATTCTGAAGATTGCACCTCAACCTGATCTTGATTTGAGTCAAGGCTTTTTCAAGAGTTTTGCTTGGAGTTTAGATTTGCAGTGTGGCCTTCCCAGTGAGGAGTAGTAAGTACTGGATTAATAAGTAATGCCCAGTGTATTTTGCTTTTTCCTCTGTGTTCTCTTTAGTACGAATTGGCCACAGGCCGATTTCCTTATCCAAAGTGGAATAGTGTGTTTGATCAACTAACACAAGTTGTGAAAGGAGACCCACCACAGTTGAGTAATTCTGAGGAAAGGGAATTTTCCCCAAGTTTCATCAACTTTGTCAACTTGTGGTGAGTATTTGATTTATGAATGCTCAGAGATATACGGTGAGAGGACAGTGAGGTGATTACTTAATCTTAGCAACACTGGTACTTTATACTGGGGAAGGGGAGCCTGCTTCATATCGCTCTGTCTTCTCAGCTGGGACTCTGGATCACTGTGGCTACATGGAAGGCTCCAGCTAGCCTGGAGAGGCATCACTCTCTTATTCTGCTACTCAGGTACTGATGAAAAACAGATGTGGGTGGTGGAGAAGCTGCTGCCTCCAGATTTCTAGTACCTTGTACAAGAAATACAGCCTAGGTGAGATTGATCATCTTATTCTGATGTGGTTCTAACAATGAAATTGTACCAGAATCACTTGGAAGCTTTTACTAAGTTAAGATCCTGCCAGACTTTCAGGGGTGGCTCTCTGCTCTGACCTGACACGTAACCCAGCTGGGTGTATGTAGTAGTGTCAGGCCCAAAGCTCAGTTGGTAGAACCATATACTGCCTCACAGAGACCTTATTCCAAGGAACCTTATTCCAATAAGTTTCCTTATTCTAGGAACCCCACACCTGATATTGTTCACTCCCCTTTTTACAGGTGTGTATGTGTTTGTAGCATGTAAGAATAAATATACATTGATATGGCAACAGGACAGTCGTGCCTTGTTATCTAAATTTTAAATAAAACCTGTTTTGTTATCATTTGAATATTTTTGATAATTATTCTGTTTATCCAACATGATTTAAAAGTAAGATATATTTATGAGCAAAAAGCCAGAGCATTTTGTATATTTTCATCCTTGAAAATGCTTTTCTTTTTCTTAATTTTTTCTTTCCAGGAATGCTGTTTCTCTCTACTCTTTTAGGTCCTATAAGACTAAGACTTAATGTTTCACGGTCTAGCATTGCCCTCTTTTTGAATATGTAGAAAACATTTGTTTGGCTCCAGTTTTCAAGTCCCTTTCATCTTCTCTAACCAAATTCTACTTTTGTGTTGGTTTTCAGAGGGGAGAAGAATACCTCAAGATTTTTAGATAGAAGAGGGCCATAAGGATGACGCAAATTGGCTGCTTTTTCCTTTTAAAAAACCATCTACTTTTACCAATTTGCACACACATATACCGTATATAATTGCAAAATGTGATCATTTTATATATTCCACTTTAATGTTTGGTTATTTAATATTTGGTTAAAAGAATCTGTGTGAGTCATAGAGCATAATGTCTAAAATAATCACCTGGGAACACTCCACCAGGATTGCTTGCTTCTTAATTCCTGATCTCTCTGTTGGTTTTGTTTTATATATATATATATATATATATATATTTATATTTACTTTTTATTTCTGTGTCCCGTGGTTCAAGTTCTCTCCCATAAATAATGGTTATAGACTTGAATCTCACGTTGTTTTCCCTGAGTAGGTACGTAGTTCCATCTCATTCCAGATCATTAAGGTCTGCGGTTGAAGTATTATCTGTTTTTGTGATATGCTCGTATCAGCTCTCCACATTTGTCCATTCTCCCTTCTTCTATCCTTGAGCATTTTCTAGTATCTAACCTGGATCATTCGGATTCCTATTTGGTTTCCTCATAATCCAATATCACCTTGTTCCAAGCCATTTTCCTTCTTTTTGTCACAGCTGTATTTTTTTATGATGCATGTCTATCCAATCATTACTTCTTGTTGAAAACTTGTTTAGAACGTGCGTTCTTAGTGGAGTGCTGTCACCCCCAAGGGACAAAAATTTGTTCTGGAGAGCCAGAAAATCTTGCATAGTATAATGGTTTGTAGCAGATATGCAGTATTTAACTTTCATGGGAAGGGAGGGTAATAATGAAAAAATGATGAAGAAGCATGAAGTCTAATGCTAAGAAAAGCAACAAATGAAAACCTACTATATAGCTCAAGGAACTCTACCCAGTGCTCTGTGGTAACCTAAATGGGAAGGAAATCCAAAAAAGAGGGGATAAATATATACATATAGCTGGTTTACTTTGCTGTACAGTAGAAACTAACACAACATTATAAAGCAACTATACTCCAATAAAAATTAATTTAAAATAAAAAGAAAGAAAAGCAACAGACTAGAACATAAAGCTGCTTTTAATGGAGATGAGATTATGGAATAGTCTAAAATACACTTAAAATAAGTATATTTAAGATGCCCAAGGAAGTAAAGGTGTAAGTTTCATTAAAACTGAGGAAGAAGTAAACAGAAATGAAACAGTTAGCTATGAAAACTAATTAATTAGAAGGCTTGGGAATGAAAAAACATAGCTATTGATACAAAGATACAACATATGTGATGTACTCTGGACTGAAAACACTTGAAAACAGAGTTGGGGAACTGGAAGATGGACTTGAAGGGTTTCCCCAGCATGATGTAGACTAATATGTATGAAAGAAAATAGTTAAAAATCAGTGAGAAGAGAATGAGTAATTCTAAGATGTATATAATGGAAATGAAAAACAGCTCTGAAAGTGGAGAAGCAATATTTAAGGAGATAATAGTGGAAAAGATTTGAGAATTGATCTAGGATAGGTGCTCAGATTTCAGTTAAAGTCTCTGTATCACGTAGGATAAATAAAGGTAAATTTATATGAAAATTCACTGAAGCAAAATTGCAGAACAATGATAAAGTAAGAGTTGGCAGGAAGAGAACTTAGAGTACCTGCAAGAATGAATGAATCAGACTGACAGCAGACTCGTCATCAGCAACACTAGTTGCCAGAAAACAGTGGAGTCATAGCTCCAGAGTGCTGAGGAAAAATAATTGTCAACCTCATCCTAAAGTTTTATACATGGGCATTCAATTATCATTCAAAATGAGGAAGTATAGATTTTTTTTTTCCAGGAAGGGAAAGCCTAAGAGTTTACCATTCATAGATTGTTTTGAAAAGATATATTTGACCAAGAAGAAAAGTAAGCCCAGCAAAAGGGTGTTGCAGGTTGGTTCCCTGGAAAGCAGGCTTTGGGGACAGTAAAAAGTGTACAGGAAGTTGGTTAAGTGGTAGGTAGTGATCTTTGGATCAACAAACAGCAAAGGGAGGGAAAGCAGGGCTAGGCAGAAAGGGGAGTTGGGCTGCAATGCAGCCTCAGCCAAAGCCTCCACCAGCCCTGTAGGAAGCTGTGAAGCTGGGCTGGCCCTCCAAGGTTGACTCGTATGGGAGGAGGGTCTTGGATTTTACGCCCCTTTGTGGATCAGTCATTGGATACAGGCTGGCGCCAGAAGGCCAAGGTGGCTGTCTTCAACTGATGCCATCCCTTAGAAGCCACAACCGAGGGCTGCCTGCTGGCAGCCCTCCTGGCAGTGGAGGAGTAAGTCCTTCATTCCTAAAGAAGGCATCTGTGTAGCACAGTGAGGCGTCCATTACAGAAGGTGCAGCTGTGAAGAACAGCACTGAGTTTAGATATAGGGGACCTTTATTGCCCAGATTCACGTCTGATACTAAAAAAGTGAATGTAATTGAGGTTGGAGGAGAGTGGTGATTAAGGTACGGTCCAAGATAGATCAGGAAAATACAAACAAAATGAAAGCACTTCTGGCGACATTAATTAGACAGGGTAGAATTCAAGGGGAAAATGTCAGGAGGGCAGAGGTTTTTAATATATCAATATAGTCCTTATGAAGTTGTACTACTGTAAACTTTTGGAACAAAGAACACAGAATTAAGATACAGAGTGCAAAAATGTTTTAGTTCTAAGGATAAGTTTATAAAATTCATATGTAGCTTATCTCCCAGACTCGCTGGATTACAAGTTTCTCTTAGGGTAGTGGCCGTATATATTTAGAAACACACAGGCACACAGACATATACACGTACAATCTTATACTTACACATGCATTAAATACGTTTAACTACATAGTATTCTAACATGCAGCTATGCCATGATTTATCCAATTTTCACCAGTTAACTTGTTTCTCATTTTTCGCTAATGCTCCTACGTTGAGTATCTTAAGGGCAAATCCTTAGATTGTAGATTGCCTCATTTTTTGTGTGTTTTTTATGTTTGGCAGGTTGTCTGCTTTGTGACTTTGTATCTGAAGGGGGAAAAAACCTACTTATTTGATTGTAATACTTTGTTCGTGAAAATAAAAGTACTTGGGTAACTGTGTGTCCATTTTAACGATGTTAATTTTTGTGTTATTTTAGCCTTACCAAGGATGAATCCAAAAGGCCAAAGTATAAAGAACTTCTGGTGAGTCTGAGACTTGGGGAGTTGGAGCTGTCTCCTCACTCCTGAGTCCTCCAGCATGCTGTCCACTAAGCAGCAGCCGGCCTCTCTGTCCTAGACTGATTGACCTTAATGAGCGTTGTTAAAGAATGTTTTAAAGCAAAGAGATTTGGGAAGAGAAAATGTGTAGGTCTAGTTTTCCTACTAATTTACTAGCTAGATTCTCATGGAAAATTTTGGCCTTCACATGTTATAAAAACTACCCGAAGGAGCTTGAACATTCACTTTGAGGAGCCGTTTCCACTGCGTGGTCTGTGTGTATAACACGGCCATAGGAATTTACTGTGCTCATCCTGCCTTTATTAAAAGCTCTCACACAAACTGACATCGTATGGCCAATTCTCATTTCTTTGAAAGTTCTCACCCTTCCATGGAACTCGGACTTTTTAAGCAGTCTACCGGATCTGGCCTTGGTCTTGGCAGTGAAGAAAGTCCTATGACCTAATAATGTGGGAATGTTTTAGGAAAAGACCCACTTGTCACACTAGCTTCTGGTTCTCCAAGGATGTTAAGTAGAACTCCGGTCAACCCCAGCACTGACTAAACGTATTTGGTTAGTGTACTTAGCAAAGCTATGAAAGAAAAATACCGCTGGGGGTGGAGGACGAAAAAATGAGTTTGCAAGGCAGGTACAGAGCCATAGGCTTTGGAGAGCACAGCGCACAAGCTCAGGGGAGAAGTTTCCATTGTGCCTCTTTTGGAGTGGGGGTCAGAAGGGTCGAAACTGAAGCCTTTTTGTAAGGTCCTTCTGCTACATGTGGGGAGATGTGGGAGGTTGGAGTTCATGCCTGTGTCCCACGAGGAATAGCGACCGTGATTCATGCCGTTCTTCTTGGCTCTCAGATGGCGGCGGAGGCTCCAGCTATGCTTTGTGCTGAGGAGTGTGCCGTCCTGGTACACAGATAAGCTTGCAGACCTCACAGCCAGGGCGGTTCCTCCAGAGCCTGACACCGTGCATCGTATCTCAGCGGCTCACACCCATTAACACGTCTGCGTGGAGTGCAGACTGTGCTTGCCTTGCTACAGTCATTTACAGCTCTACCTGGCTGGAGCCTGCAGTTCTGTGCTGTGTCGAAACTGGGAAAAGTTCCGTGTGAGCTCTGATGCGAATATTGATCATTTTTCTTCTCTTTTTCTGTTTTTCAATATTCTTGCAGAAACATCCCTTTATTTTGATGTATGAAGAGCGCGCTGTCGAGGTCGCATGCTATGTTTGTAAAATCCTGGATCAAATGCCAGCTACTCCCAGCTCTCCCATGTATGTCGACTGACATCGCTGCTACGTCAGACTCTAGGCAAAAGGGCTGAGAGGAAGCAAGACGTAAAGAATCTTCATCCCGTACCACAGTGTTTTTATTGCTCGCCCAGACACCATGTGCAATAAGATTGGTGTTCGTTTCCATCATGTCTATATACTCTCGTCACCTAGAACGTGCATCCCTGTAATACCTGAGCGATCACGCAGTGTTAGTGCCGGTCAGAGAGACCTCATCCTGCTCTTTCGTGATGGACGTATTCATGAAATGTGGAAGTTAGTATGATCAATTTGTTGACCGTGATTAGATCACATCTTAAATTCATTTCTAGACTCGAAACCTGGAGACGCAGCTACTGGAATGGTGTTTTGTCAGACTTCCAAATACTGGAAGGATGCGGTGATGGGTGCGCTGTGTCTGAACACAGACTTGGGCTGGAGTGAGAAGAGCGGGCACAGCCAACGAGGCGCATTGCCTTCTGGAGCTGGGAGACGGAGGAGGGATTTACTGTCTTCACCAAGTGCAATAGATTTGCTGATGTGACATTCTGTTGCTTTACAGCCACCGTCGACGTCTGGGGATGGATGTACTTAGCCAAATTCCTTCCCTGTTTGAGATACCATGTTAAATCAGAGGGAATTTATCTTTACCAAAAACCACGTTGCGTTCAGAGAGGTGAACATTAGAAGATTGAGACAGGACAGAACGTGTTCTTTTCTCCTTCCCCAGCCCTCTGCTCTTCACTGGGGAGACTCAGGAGTCTGCCACTTGTCAGAGAAGGTGCTGATCCTAAGAATTTCATTCTCAGAATTCGGTGTGCTGCCAACTGGATGTTCCACCTGCCACAGACCACCTGGACTGGAAGAAGAAAAAAGTACGGAGGGCAAAGTTTACAGCTGTTTTTAATCCTAGAATCTTATGGAACAACTTGTAGCAGCTGTATATTTCCCCTTGGTCCCAAGCCTGATACTTCAGCCATCATAACTCACTAACAGGGAGAAGTAGCTGGTAGCAATGTGCCTTGATTGATTAGATAAAGATTTCTTCTAGGCAGCAAAAGACCAAATCTCAGTTGTTCGACATCACTGGCCCAGGTCTTCAGCTTCTGCATCTCTTTACCCACCTGTGTGGTCTATTGCCACTATGTGACTTTTGCTTAATCCAATATTTCGCCTTTTTCTCCTGTATCAGAAACATTTATAATTACCAAGGATGTTCCTTACCAAGGATTTTTAGCCCCCAGTCTCTCACATGCTCTACTGTTTAAAAGGCTGAGAAGCGTGGGGCCTAGCTGATGTGGTAGGTAATGAAGGAGCATCTTTTCTAGAGAAAACCGCTTGACCAGAGGAGGATGGGAAACGGCAGTCTCTTAGGTGAGATCATCACCTGCGAGAATCTCTAGCAGGTCACCACCATTTCTTGGAATTGGGAGTCTACAAAAACACAAAAACCAAAAAACCCCCGAAGAACCCCAGAATAGTTCTAAGAGGCCATTTAAATCTGCCATCTTCTGCTGTCCTTCCTCCCTTACCCATGGGCCGGGTCTCCATGGTTTCACTCTGGCCTCCCTGGCCCCGCGCGTTTGTGTGACAGTTGGTCAGGCAGCACTGTGAGTGGCTCACGCACACTGGAGTAGAAAGCTGCCATGGTCTGAGACGCAGATGGGGCTGCGACGGAACCAAACAGTGGTAGGTGTTGCTGTGTCTCCTCCCAGGTGACGGTCACAAACACTTCTCAACAATAAAGGGAGAATGGTGCTGTTTACAGTTACATCCCTGTAAATTTCAGAATTCACCCGTGGTTTATCGCTTTGGTCCACTTGCCTGGTTTTCCTGTTTTCTCCCCCATGGCACCTGAAGCCCAGGCTTCCCAGTGCTCTACAGGAGGCCCTGCAGTGTCTGCCTCTGACCACACCAAGCCATCATCCTCCACCGTTCCCGGGGACTCCAGAGGAATCTGCATCTCTGCTGTCAGCCTCCTGTGTGGCTCAGCATAGGGTCACTTTGCCATATACCAATGGAGATAGAAGCAATTCTGACTGTCCAGGAGCTAATCTGACCGTTCTGTTGTGTGGATGACCACATAAAAAGGCAATTTTAGTGTATTAATCATAGATTATTATAAACTATAAACTTAAGGGCAAGGAGTTTATTACAATGTATCTTTATTAAAACAAAAGGGTGTATAGTGTTCACAAACTGTGAAAATAGTATAAGAACTGTACATTGTGAGCTCTGGTTATTTTTCTCTTGTACCATAGAAAAATGTATAAAAATTATCAAAAAGCTAATGTGCAGGGATATTGCCTTATTTGTCTGTAAAAATGGAGCTCAGTAACATAACTGCTTCTTGGAGCTTGGAATATTTTATCCTGTATTCTTGTTTGAATTCTTCCTCTATTTAAGATATATACATGGAATCGAAGTGTTTATGTAATAGTTCTATCCTTTTGCCTGCAGGTCAGTTGTAATAAATCTAGGATGTGATGATGACTTTGTAATTTGATTTTCTGAAGTCAGACCCTGAGAGGGTCAGTTCCATTGGAATTATCCAATTCCAAGTCAATTCCATTAAATTATCTGTGCATTTCACATGGGGGAAAATTCTCTTCTTCTGGAAGTGTGTACGGCTTCTTTCTTTTTCTCGCCCCGTCTTCTGGCTGCCGTTTCTCTGCTTATTCTTCTTGGAAAAAAGCTTTGCGTTCTGTTTGAGCAGGCATGATGATGGGGTCAGTTCAGATTTGTTTCTTTGTTGGTTGTCCTGGCTTGACCCAGCATTTCTTACTGCTGAAGGAGGAGGGTGCCGTGTCATGGTGGAGAGACAGCCTGTAAGAACGCGGCCTGCCTCGGCCCGACATCTGGCTGCCAGCCCTGCTTTCTGCTTCCAGTCCTGTGGCTGCTGGGTAGGCATCAGATGTCAGCTCATGCATTCATTCACGGCTACTCGAGAGAGGAGGGGTAGGGGGGAGATTGGTGGGTCAAAGCCCTGCAGAGGTCAGACCTGGGAGGTTTATGGATGGAGGACAGTGGAAATTAGCAAAAAGCCATAGAGGCCTGGGAACTACCACAGAGAAGAATCTGGAGCTCCAGCCCCAGGACTGACCTGTTGTGCTCCCACCTGTCGCTCGTTGACGACATCCTGACTCATTGAACATAGACTAACTAATCCAGCACCTTACCCTTTTCCTGTGCCTGCTGCTAACCTGATCTCGGAGGCAGCAACACCATTACAGAAGCAGGTGTGGTAGGTATCGAGCATTGTCCAAGGAAGGGTGTGGCCAGAGGCATCCTGACCCCTCTGGCTGAGCCTTATCTGCTGGGGAATGGAGACCCCGTGGAGTTTCCAGATCCCAGCTGAGCACCAGCTGTGTGCAAGACAGAGTGTCGTAGGTGGACCATGTACTCAGTGCTTCGTGGACCCTACCTATGTTTGCTAACCTCAGCTTATCCTGACTGTAGCCTTCTGAAGCAGGTGGTAGAGGCCCTTTTTAGAGATTAGAAAAAAACAAGGCTCAGAGAAGAGAAGTTCTGGCTCTGATAACAGAGTAGGGAGGAGAGCTGAGATTCACATCCAACACTCACCATAAGAAATTACATTAATTAAAACATGGCCATCAAGAACGGGTTGAGCTGAGCGCTGGGAGATTGAACTATGGGGATAACTCCACTCACAAGCCTTACCAAGGCCTGCTTTGCTGTCTTGAAGTCCTAGTGGCCCCTGTGAAGGCAGCTGTGTAGAAGGTAGTTACTTAGAACTAACCAGAGAACTCTAGGTCCTAATTCTTAAGCGCAACATCTGAGAATTCAGTGTAGAAGGCTTGAGGTCCCCATCAACATGATGACGTAATGTGGCAGTCACTGAAGCAGGAAAAGGACTTGAGGTGGCTCTTTTAGTATTAAAATGCCCTTTCACTTCTTGATTCCATCCGTCTGTCTTAGCTGCAGGAGGATAGATTGGGGATGCATGAAGTCTTGAAAGTGCCCAGATGCTGGCTGCCCGTCTTAGAGGTGCAGAGGTGCTTTGTGTCCCCAGCTCTTAGCCAGAGGTGTATGCTCCAGTCACATCCACAGCATCTGTGCTTGTTACTTGAAATGCAAGGGGTAAAGAACCTAAAAACCGTTGGTCTTGACCTTGTTGGCTCCCTTAAATACCTTGTTAACTGGTTTGAGGGAAAATCCAATCAGCAATGGGTGGCTTCCTTCTGAGGGTCCACTGTAAGACAGGTGTCGTGGAAAGTTGGTATCAGACCACGTAGTGTAAAGAATGTCTGTAGTCTGTGAAACATCAGCTTCCATTATCTTCTGGGGATTTACTACAGACTAAAGTGATGTATTGTTTGGTCTTCTCCATCTTTCAGGTAAATGAATATCCAGGAATTGTCATCTCAAACCTTGAAATCGTCGTATGGGTTAATAACTCAATATCCACAATAGCAGATTTTTTCTGATGATATGCCAAAGTGTATTTATATTTCTTAAATGTAAAACGTGATTCTGCTGTTTAAAATTGTCAGTCCGTATATAGCATAGCGTAAAGTCAAAACTGAGTCATCATAATGTATAATAAGTCAAATTTCTATCTGCATGTGAAATTTCTCTCTACATACACATTTTGCTGAAGAACTGTGAAATAGGACTTCTAGTTTTTCATAGCACTTACTGATTTAATATGAAGACTACTCTTTGAGGTCAAAAGGGTATTGTTTCCTCAGTCTTACAGGGTACCAGTCTTAAATAGGTAAGTCGCTTAAGGTCATAATCATATAGGGAATTGTACATTATGCCAAGCAAGGAAGGACTTTATCTCATAAGTGCTGGAGAACCAGATGAGATTTTAAGCAAGCACGTGGTTTGATGTGTTTTGTACTTTGGAAAAATCATTTCAGTGACTACGCTGGAATGGAAGTGGGGAGATCTAAGCCCAATTAAGAAAGTTGAAAAAAAAAAAAAAAAAGAAAGTTGGAATATTCTAGGCAAAAGTTGGGGGAGGTGAAGTAGTTGAATGGACAGGAGAGGATTTAAGCGACAGCTTGGGGTGGAATTAGCTGTCTGGCTCCTGATGCGGGGAAGAAAGGGGTGGGGTGGGAACCTGGAAGAAAGTTGTTTTCTGGCTTGAGTGATTAAGGTTTCTGTACAGAATCTGTGTGCCATTCACAACCTTTCATTGTTTACCGAACCTGCTTTGCTCTGCTCTGCCCTGCTCTGTTATGCCTTCTTGGTGCCTAAGCTTGTCCCGTCCATCTGTAATTCTTTTCTTCACTTGTCTTTTGAAAGCACCTGCTTATTCTTTAAGAGCTGGGTTAAATGTCACACCCTCTGGGAAGCCTTTCCCAATTCTGTCCTCTGAGCTCTAATCACTTTAAAAAAAAAAGAAAACCATATCTCTGTGCAGCATTTAATCATGTTTCGTTAGTTGTCTCTTTCCTTACTCGTTTGTGAGTTATTTGAGGTCAGTCTTAGCCATCTTGGTAGCCCATTGGTATAGTCAGTGTGGCCGTCCCACAGTGATGGTGCTTTTCAGTTAAAAAGAACATGTAAGCCTGATTTTTTCACACCTGAAGATAGCATTTCGTCCTGTTGAACCTAGATGATTTTTTCCTAGAACAGCGCGAAGTGAATTGGATTTACATGTCCATGGCATATTTCTGCTAAAAACAAGGAAGTGAACGTGGACTGTAGCTGGCGCACCACACAGTCAATCGTTAGCAACCCAGTCTTAGGTCCTGTGTGAACAGAAGTAGTCAACTGTCATTGACGTGTATTAGTGACGTCTGTTTCTGACAGCTTCAATACCATTAACAGTACTCCTAACTGGAATAACTACACTGTTAATTACAAAATAAAATTACGTATTTTAAAATGCTTTCCCCAGTTGGCACAAAAGTAAGGAATGTCCGAAGCACCCCCATAAAGAGAAGAAGTGGGAGCTCTTTGTCCCAACCTGCTTTCTTCTGTTTCTAGAAAGTAAATCTGTTCTCAAAGCATGAAGAGTTGCTTCAGTTGAGGACAGAAAAAAGTGTTAAGAACTTGCTATGAGCAACTTTTGTTCCTGAAGATGTGAGGGCCTTTTGAAAGTTGTCTAACCAAGTGCTGACAGGTGAGTGTGATGCTGAGAGTTTCTGCTGAACCTTGGTAACCTTGAACTTTTGTGTTTAAAATTATGCAGGGTTCAGGGCTTAGGAAGTGAGGTGTGGCGCCCGCCGCATGTGGGATATCTACTAGGAAATCCTCCAGGAAGGCTGGGGCTTCACAGGGCTATGTACAAAGTATAAAGTGGACAAAGAAATCTGCCAAGTGGTGGAAGATGGAATGGAAACATACTTGCCTTCGTCTTGGCACTGGACGCAGGAAAATTTTTAAAATCTCCAAGAATCCATACCCACAAGTCAATTTCCATGTGGGTGCATGGTTTGAATTCACACTACCTCTGTGGTCCAAAAACCCAAGCAGAGAGCCAAAACGGACCTAGGTTACTGTCGTCCCCAGGTGATTGGCAGAAGCAAATCAAAATCATCTTTGGAGGAACTCTCCTTCAACTCAGGTTCAAAGGATTACCACAGGTAAGGCTCAAAGGAAAATGAATAGCTCACAGTCCAAAATCACAAAGACACAAACAAGATGCTGAATGAGAACCAGCAGAGACCACAAGCAGTAACAGGGACTTATCAGATGGAGAATATACAATAAATGTTTAATATGTTAAAAGAAATCAAGCGGCAAGCTTGAAAATATGGGCCCAGGAATAAGAGACTATTAAGTCTATTAAGAAGGGAAAACGATCAAATAAAACTTCTCTAATTGAACAATGTAGAGATTGAAGTAATAAAGTGAGTGGTGCGTGGAGACTGTTCTTCCTTCTTCCCTCACCCCACCCACCCAGAATCTATTCTCCTTTCCTTCCTCTTAGCAATAAAAACCACGAGTTTTATCTGGGCATATAGTTGCCTAGCTAGTGACTATTTCCCCCCTCACTTTTATTTAGATGATTGGTTATTAACTAATAGGAATATAATGAACACTTGTGAAAATGTAAGTCCTAACTCTTAATAACCTGTATCTAACCACACAGTTTACTTATTATCACATTTCCCTGCTTTTCCTGACACAAGGTAATTAATCCTCCTCCTGAATCCATGTGGTGGCCATTCACTTGCTTTCCTCTCTTTTATCTTTTTTTCTCCCTCCCTCCCTCCCTCCCTCCCTTCCTTCCTTCCTTTCCTCCCATAGGTAGGTAGGTAGGTAGGTAGATAGATCAAGCATATTTTTGAGTTTAGGTCTTATATCTTATCAAAAAGTCATGCTGTCTATACTATTTTAGGATTTTTCCTCTTAATATCCTATTACATCCATATTGCATTTTAATTGCTGTATAATATTCCATTGCATTAAAATGGATTATTCTCCCATTCATGGGCATTTAGGTTATTTCCAGATTTTTCTAGAGTGAACAGTACCACTATGAATATTCTTGTCCATGTGTCCTGCTTCACAAGTGACAAAATTTCCTTTGGGTGCTTGAGTCAAATTGTGGGATCAGAAACCATGCATTGAATGTTCAACTTTAAGAGACAATACCAAACTGTTTTCCAAGTAATTGCACTAATTTACTCTACGTCTTTCCCAACATTTGGTATTTCAGACTTAATTTTTTTCCAGTTGAAGAAGTTTAAAGGGTATCCCACTGTGACCTTGATATGACTTTCCCTAATCACTAATGACAATATGCCTATATACACATTTGTTAGCCAGATAGGTTTCCTCATTCATGTTTCTGCTCAGTTTCTCATTAGGTTATTTATGCTTTATTTATTGATTTTTAAATAAATCAATAAAGCATAAATTCCATTTGGAATTGATTTTTGTAAATGGTGTGAGGTAGAAATATAATTTCAACTTCTCCATGTGATAATCATTTTTTTCAGCTGCATTTATTAAACAATCAGTTCCTTCCATACTGATCAGACATTCCATCATTATCATAAAAAAGCTTCAAACATGCATGGGATTTTAGGCTTTTAATTTTTTCCCATTGGTCCCTTTGTCTCTCCCTCACCAGTACCACATTGTCTTTACTGCTGCTCCATACTAAACCCTGATATCTGATATCCCCTCTGCTCTTCTTTTTTAACAGATCTCTTGCCTATTCTTGACCTTTCCATCTCTATGTACATTTAAAAAAAAAAGCTCTATTGAGCTATAATTCTCATATCATACAAAGAGAAATCAGTACTTCATTCCTCTTTATGGCTGAATAATATTCCATTTATGAGTCTACGACATTTTGTTTATCCATTTAAAGTGTACAATTCAGTGAGTTTTAGCGTATTCACAGATACGTGCAACCATCACCGCAGTCAATTTTAGAACATTTTCACCACCACAAAAACACCCTACCCTTGAGCTATGACCCCCAACCAACTCCCTCCCTGCCTCAGCCCTAAACAACTGCTAATCTACTTTATGTCTCTATGGAGATTCCCTACTCTGGAGTGGAATCACATAACATGTGGACTTTTATGACTGGCTTCTTAGCATGTTTTCAGGGTTTATCCAAGTTCATCCAAGTAGCACGGTATCAGTATTTTATTCCTCTTTATGTCTGAATAACAGTCCACTGTATGTGTTGTTTCTGCCTTTCGGCTATTATGAGTAGTGGTGCTGTAAGTTTTTGTGTGGATGTATGTTCCTATTTGTCTCATGCATATACCTACAAGTGGATTTGCTGGGTCATACGGCAAACTCTGTGTAATCATTTGAGAAACTGCCAGACTGTCTTCCAGAACGGCTGCACCATTTCACATTCCCACTGACGATGCATGAGAATTTCAATTTCTCCACATCCTTTTTATTTCCCCTGAGAGTTTTATGGTTTTAACTTTTTTTTTTTTTTTTTTGCAATACACGGGCCTCTCACCGTTGTGGCCTCTCCCGTTGCGGAGCACAGGCTCCGGACGCGCAGGCTCAGCGGCCATGGCTCACGGGCCCAGCCGCTCTGCGGCGTGTGGGATCTTCCTGGACCGGGGCACGAACCCGTGTTCCCTGCATTGGCAGGCGGACTCTCAACCACTGCGCCACCAGGGAAGCCCCTGGTTTTAACTTTTAAATAGGTCAAATGGTTTTTGACCCATTTCATATAATCATCACTTATGGTGGGAGGTAAGAGTCCAACTTCATTCTTTTGTGGGTGGCTCTTCAGATGTCCTGGCATCACCTGTTGAAAAGACTATTCTTTCTCCCACTGAATAGACTTGGCACCCAAACAGTTGAAAATCCGTTTGCCATAGATATATAGGTTTATTTCTGGACTCTCAATTTTATTCCACTTTCCTATATGTCTATATGTCTTGTGCCAGTACCACCCTCCTTGATTATCATTGCTTTGTGGCAAGTTTTGAAACTGGGAAGTATGTGTCGTCCTACTTTGTTCTTCTTTTTCAGGGTTGTTTGACTCTTCTGGATCACTTGAGATTCCATATGGATCCCAGAACCAGCCTTTCAGTTTCTGCAAAGAGGTCAGCTAGGATTCTTACCGGGATTGTGCTGAATCTGTGCATCAGCTTGGGGGTCAGTTTACCATCTTAACAGTGTTAACGTCTTCCGACCCATGAACATAGGGTGTTTTTCCATTTATTTAGCTCTTCTTAAATGTTTTCACCCGTGTTGTATGGTTTTCAGGATATAAGATTGGCACTTCTTTTGTTAAATTTATCCCTAAGTATTTTTGATGCCATTGTGAACAGAATTGTTTTCTTAATTTCATATTTAGATTGTTAATGCAAGTGTATAGAAAGACAGTTGATTTTTTTGTGAGATCTTGTATCCTGCAACCTTGCTGAACTCATGTATTAGTTTTAATAGATTTTTGTAGATTCCTTTGGGTTTTCTATATACAAGGTCATAATCATCTGCAAATAGACATAGTTGCACTTCCTCGTTTTCAGTCTGCATGACTCTTGTTTCTTTTCTTTGTCTAATCTCCCTGGCCAGACTCTCCAGTATAGTCAGAGCCATCAGGGAGCAGATGTTTTCAGTGCCCCATGTGCACTGCAGCCTCTGTTTCCTGAGCGGGGGTTGGAGAAAGGGAGCCCACCCATCTTGATCAGACTCACCTGGGACTTGGCCTCCGACACCGGCAGCTGGAGGCAGCACGAGCACCTTTGGGGGAGAAAGCAGTCTATCTGGGAACGGGGAAGAGGGGCCTGTGGTTTTGGCTGCAGTGGAGCCTCCTCCTTGTCGAACTGAGACGCGGAGAGCCAGCAGGTCTTGGTTCAAATACCACAGACTGACTTTTCTTACTGAATTTTTGTACGTTTTCTTGAATAGATGTTTGTTTGTTCTTTGTCTTTAGGACCATTAGCAGAGGCTTAAAATTAAAAAAAAAAAATTTTGGGGGTTCCCTGGTGGCGCAGTGGTTGAGAGTCCGCCTGCCGATGCAGGGGACACGGGTTCGTGCCCCGGTCCGGGAGGATCCCACGTGCCGCGGAGCAGCTGGGCCCATGAGCCATGGCCGTTGAGCCTGCGCGTCCGGAGCCTGTGCTCCGCAACGGGAGAGGCCACAACAGTGAGAGGCCTGTGTACCGCGAAAAAAATAAATAAATAAAATTTTGTTTTCACCAGTTTCGCTGGGGAGGGGTCAGTGGAGCCCTTCTTAATGTTATGGCAGACGTTGATCTCTTCTCTCTGATTTTAGAATAATCTCATCAAGTTCTTTGAAAATTCTGTTTTAATTTTTATTGGAATTGCAATGAATGTACAGATCAGTCGTTCTCTAACTTTAGCATATAACAGAATCACCTGGAGGGATTGTTAAACCAGGAATTGCTGGGCCTCACCCCTAGAGTTTCTGATTCTTGGGCGGGCCCTCAAAATTTGCATTTTAAACAAGTTCCCAGGTGATGCTGATGCTGGTGGTCCATGAACCATACTTTGAGAACCACTGCTGTAAATCAATTGGGAAGCATTGACATGTTTACCATGTTATGCCCTCCTATCATAAACATGATGTATCTTTCCATTTATTTAAGTCTTCTTTAATATCTCAATAAAATTGTGTTTTCTGTAGAGGTCTAGCACATTTTAGTAAGATTATTACTAGGTAATTTATATTATCTGGTATTAATGATCTACTCTATATTTTTTACTTGTATATAGAAATTAATTGAATTTTGATATATGAATCTTACATCCATCACATTGCTAAACTCCCCTTTTTTCCTCTGATAAGTGGCCTATAGTTTGTTTTGGGTTTTCTATTTAAGTGGTTATATCATCTGCAAATAATGAATGTCTCATTTCCTTCTTCTTTTCCTTAAACCTTAATTTCGTTTTTATCATCTTATTATTCTGGCTGTGACCTCTAATCCCACAGTAAATAGAAGGGGGATAAAAGCCATGTTTGTCTTATTCGTTATCTTAATGAGAGTGGAGCTAACGTTTCCCCATTTAGCATGATGTTTGCCCTGTTTTGTTTGTTTTGTTTTGTTTTAGTAGATATTCTTTCACCAAGTGAGGAAGTTTCCTTTTACCTTAAATTATGAAGAGTTTGTTGTGTTTTTAGTGAATGAGGTTAAAGTGTATCACATGATTTGCTTGCATCTGCTGAGATCAGTATATGATTTTTCTTATTTAATCTATTACTGTGGGGAATTTTTCTAATATTCAACCATCCTTTAAACCATCCCTTAATTACTAGAATAATCACAGTTGTGTTTAAAATTTTCACATCCATAATCCATAATCCTGTACTTTTCCATTCCTCTGAGACTTTTTTTTTTTTTATTCAGGTTACTTTTGCCTGACAGAATGAATTGGGGAGTTTTTCCTCTCTTTTCTCAGACTAAGAACGCCTGGGTTTGAATCTTGGATCATCACTTACTGTTGCCACCTTGAGTCCTTTGTCTCAATTTCCTAATCTGTGAACTAGAAGTAAAAGCAGTAACTGCCTCTCAGTGTTTTGGTGAAAATTTAATGAGAAAAAATGCATCCAAAATGGTGACCGCAGTGTTTCACCGGTGGAGCTCAATTATTAATAATCACGGCCTAAAACGCAAGTTGCATTCATTCCGTCGACCACTTGGGGGAGCCATATAGCTGAAAAACAAACAAGTTCCCAGCAACGTTCAGTAGAGATTCTAGTCTGAGAGGGAGAGTTAAGGGTCATCTAGTTTCATTCTCTCATTTTTGCATTCGGGGAAACAAGCTCAGAGAGGAGAAGTGATTTGCTCATAGTCATGCAAGTAACTGGTAATCTAAAGACTAGAGTCTTTTTATTCCCCAATTCATTAACGAATCACTTGAAAAAAGTCAACTTTTGTTACAAGCCTACTAGGTTCCAAGCATGGCTAAATTTACTGCTCCTCCTTGTATGTGCAGAGTTGAAGATCAGCCTGCCCTTCTCAAGTTCTTGGCTGATGAACTTGTGTTGTACTTTTTACTTCGTGGAGATCTGTGCTTAAAAAGGAATAGATTAACAGATATTGTTTAATACATCCCATGCCCTGATATATACACAGTTCTTACAAAATACAGGCAATGGGCATTGCTTTCAAGAAACTTACTGATACACAAGGATAAGGACACACACACACGCATACTCCCTTGGTGAGCTCATCCAATTTCAAACTTGAAGTATTCCCTGTAAGTGGTTAACTCTCAACTTAATGTTTCCACCTAGATCTTCCCCCTGGACTTCAGGCTCATTCATCTAACTTCTTACACAACCTTTCCACTTGAAAGCCCGTGAGGCATCTCATGTTCTTGTTGAAAACAGGCTCCTGGGCTTACCTGGTGGCGCAGTGGTTGAGAGTCCGCCTGCCGATGCAGGGGACGCGGGTTCGTGCTCCGGTCCGGGAAGATCCCACATGCCGCGGAGCGGCTGGGCCCGTGAGCCATGGCCGCTGAGCCTGCGCGTCCGGAGCCTGTGCTCCTCAACGGGAGAGACCACAGCAGTGAGAGGCCCGCGTACCGCAAAAAAAAAAACCACACAAAAAAAAACAAACAAAAAAAAACAGGCTCCTTATCTTCTCCCATCCTGCTCCTCCAGCAGACTTTCTTACTTCAGAGCAACCCCATTCTTATGTTTGCTCAGCCAACCTTCCAGTTGCCTTTAAACCCTTTCTCTCATTCTCCACATTGAATTCACCAGCAAAAGTGTTGGCCGTGATCTTCAGGATAAGTCCAGAAACCGACCACTTCTTTCCACCTCCACTGCTCCCATCACGGTCCATGCCACCATCATCTCATCTCTGGTTGTTGCCATGGCTCCTAGATGATCCCCCCGCGCCTGCCCTTCTGTAGCTTACTCTGCAGAGTGGCAGAGGGACGCTGTTAAAAATCTCTGTCGTGTCACTCAGTCCTCAGCTCAGAGACCTCCAGTGGTGTTCCATCTCACTCAGGTCCTTGTAACCGCACTTCCGCTGGTGTCTCCAAATATCTCTAACCTTGTCCCCTACTCTTTCCCCACCTGACCTCTCAGCTTAGCCACACTGACCTCCTTGCTGTCCACGGCACATTCCAGGAAGCCTCCCACCTTAGACCTGTCTCCCTCGCCTGCCATTCTCTGACCCCAGACGCCTGCAGAGCTCCCCCCTCACCTCCTTCCTTCCTGTCTGCACCCTCACATCGCCCCTCACCACTCTTCAAAATTGCAACAGCCCCCCACCCTCACTTCCTTTCCTTCTTCCATAGCACGTACACCCCAAATTCTAGATATTCCATTTATTTTGCTTAATGTCTATCTCCCTCCTGGAGAATGTTAGCTCTGTGAGGGCCGGGCTTTCCATTGTTTATTGCTACATCTCCAGCACAGAGCAGTGCTTAGTGCATTGTTGGAATGAAAGATACAGACTTCAGGAGCTAGTCTGTGTGAGGCAAGTGGTGCTAGGAAAGCATTAAAACAGTTTTGCCCTGCTTATCGCTGTTTGGTTTGCAGCAAGTTTCTGACTCCCTCTTGGTGTGGGCAATCATCTAGCCCTGTCCTTGATCTTACATATGAGTGTGAGGGTCTTTTTTTTTTTTTTTTTGCTCTAAAATTATGGGATGATTATGCAGAAGTTGCTGTACTGCACTCAGAGCCTGCAAGTCCTCTAGTTATTGTGAGGCAGGAGGTGGTGCTTCTTGGCTGGGAAAGTCACTGGCCACAAGATGGGTAAGATGTGATGAGGCAGACAGTGATGCTGCGTTCAGGAGATGTCTGGAGATGGTGGAAGGCAGGTCAGACAATGACAGAAGGGTCCTTGAGGGGTATGATGGGAAACAAATCTAAAAAGATAGGTTGAAGCCATGTTTGCAGAGATTTGTCTCCAGGTCAAAGTCCAAACTCCTTAGTCTGGAATTTCGTGGGCGAGGCGCAAATGATTTCGAGCAGGAAAGGACCCAAATGGTATTTTAGAAAGATTCATCTATGCAGGATGGATTAGCAGGAGGTGATTCTGGAGTCAGAAGACTGTTAAGGATTTTTAGTCTTGGGTGGTAAGGGCATGGACTGTCATGGGGACAGTAGGACTACAGCTGGAAGAACAAATGTGAGATGCTTTCTGAGGGAACTTGGAAGAAGACCTGGAACTAGAAGGCTGGAAGTAAAGAAAAGCAAAAAGAGAAAAGTCACTTAGATACACAGCCAAGAATGAAAGGAAGAAAGAGGAAGGCCAGAGAGAAAGCTGCCTTGTGGAGGAAGATGAGAGTTGCAGGAACTATATCTTAGTGAGTTGGAGCCGCTATAACAAAAGTACTTTAGATTGGGGGACTTCGAACAGTTATTCCTCGCAGTTCTGGAGGCTGGGAAGTCCAAGATCAAGGTGCCAGCGGATACGGTGTCTGGTGGAAGCTGACTCCTGGCTGGTAACAGCCACCTTCCCACTGTGTCCTCACATGGAAGAGAGAGGTAGTGTGTCTCTTCCTCTTCCACTCCGGGGACCCCACCCTCATGACCACCTGTAACCCTAGTTACCGCCCAAAGGCCACCTCCAAATTCTGTCCCATTGGCGATGCGGGTTTCAACATGTGAATTTATGGTGGGCGGCCACATCAGTCCGTAACACAGACTCTCAGTGTTTCCCAGGTGAGGAGACTCAGGGTTGGGGGTCCCTTTCTGAGTGTTCCCGAGCAAAGCACCAAAGTTCAAGAGAATATTCTTTTCCACACGGGAAGATCTGTGTTGTCTGAAAGCAGGACAGTAGGAGGAGATCAAACATGCTGGGTAAGGAGCAAGCCGGAGAGGTCGCCCTTTAGGAGGAGAGAGGTCTCTCGCTTGCGGAGACAGAAATGTGGCCTGGCTGGAGCAAAAGAAAACATTCGGAGGCAGAGGTCAGGAAACACGGGGGAGCTTATTGCTAGGTGATGCTTCCCAGGGAAGAAGGAAGCACAGTTAGCTGGCAAGGGTGGGATTGGGGCTTGTTTAAGAGGGGGAGGAACCTGGCAAAGGACGGTGATTGCAGAGCAAGTGCCTGAGCGGAGTCTTCGTGACCAGCAAGGTTACATAGCCCTCACCTCTGCCCCGACTCTCCGTGCCCGCACCCTGCTTTAGCTGATTGCTTGCATTTATCGCTATGTAAAATCATCTTATTTATTATTTGAATGTTAACTTATGCCTTCCTCTTTAGAATGGAAATAAGGGGAATCTAACGTGTGAATGACGACAACGGTGAGGTTACTGGCCAGGAGCAAAGCCCGGGTGCCAAACGCACTAGGATCCAGTGGAACCTTCCAGCCGTTGATCTTACCATCTTCTCACTGTTGCTCACTCCTCTCCTGTTCTTGCTTCCTTCAGAGCCTGCTTAAAATCCATGGTCAATCACTGAAATCATTTTCTTGCCCCTCTTCCTTGTGGGTGTGGTTTCCAAACCGTAACCCTGATGTAATGTCACTCTTTACCCAACCCAACTCTCTACCCATCTGGCACCGCACAAGCTTACATGGTGCAACGATCCTGTGTCCAACAAAAAATACGCTTACCCTTTCTACAGAAGAGGGTGCAAGGTCCCTGGGTGATGTTCAGTCTTCTTGCTATCCTATAACTTAAATAATGTGATATAAAGTGAGCTACTGTTAATATATCTGTATTAGATGATAAGGGGAAAAGAGAAGAAAATAAAAATGTTTGCTACATACACATACAGAGACGTATTCATAACAAAGTTAGGAAGAAATACTTGCAACAATGATAGTCCTTCATAACAGTGATGGGCTTCACTGGTCATGTGATTGTAGCTGATATTTATAACTACCTTGTTCCACTATTCTTTCCATATTTCCTCAGCAGGCACCTTCTGGTCACGGTTCTTTGCCTGGTGAGGTGATCCAAACCTGCATTCCTGAAAGGACGGGTCCTGCCTGAATTGGATTGTAGTTTTCCACAGGGCAGGGTAGTACTGAGACCCTAAACAATCTCCTGTATTCCAGCATCAAACTCTTGCTCAGCTCTGCTGTGGAGTAGAGTCCAATTTCCCCTTGGGAGTCGAGATCAACCACCCTCGCCAGTACAACAACGCCTGGCTCTGCCTGTCAATTCAGCGGCATGAGGGTCTCAAAGTGGCCGAGTGGGAATACTCTTAACTTCCAGTTTAACAGAGTCACTATCGTATCTCCTGGTGGAAGCACTCCTGCCTTTGGAACTCAGACCTCTAGACCAGCAGAGCGTAAGGTCATGGGAACAGGAAGCAAAACTTTTGCTAGCGGATCAGTAGGGGTAAGAGTGAGTGGTACCACTGCCATTTCCACCTCTTGATTCCTGGACCCATGAATCTTGGCTATGGGAGAGATAGCACCATAGTTTAAAAGCTGATTTAGAGCATTATACAGACTCCTGAGAACATTACCCCAGGCTTGCAAGGTTAGGGAACCAAGGTGGGAATTCTGCCAGCTGCTGAGTAGATCTATTCCAATTTTGCTTTTCAGACTGGGTGAAATAATCACAGGATGGGTTCAGAGATGCACTGGACCCACTGTGAGATGTACCTGAAATAAAACTCCATTGACCACCTGACCTCCATAAGCCCCTACCCTGACTAGTGGACCACAGGGACATTTTGGGTCTCCTGGAATTAGTGTCATTCTGAGCTGGTGTCCAGTAATTTCCCAAAAGTCTGATTATTTTCTTTCTCCAATGCACAGTCATTGGTGAAAGGCTGTAGGTGCCTTTGGGGGAAGGCTAGGAGAAGGATTAACAGTATACACTTTTGGCAGTGTACTGGGGTCTTTCCTCAGTAGGAATGAAGGGAAGGTGGTCTTCCCTTCATTCAAGGGATTCTGATTCTGTAAACCGGCTCAAGCTGGGGAATTGATTAGGGAGCCACGACTCTTTATTTTGGTGATTCAACTTAGACTTCTGTTGACTCAGCCTAAAACTCCTCTGCTTATACAGGTCAAGTAAGCATTTTGTAGACGGCGCATCGCTTTCTCCTCTGGCACACCGTGATCCCCTGCCAGCGCCATAGGTCCCTGTGACTCAGGCTCTTCTGATCGCATATTTGTCTCCACTGTCCATTATGGTCGTCACACCCACCTTGTCTTCAGCAGTTAAGGGCCAACATTTGGTCCCTGCCACTCCAAGATCCAATGATCCCTCTTGTACTGAAGGATCCCAGCTCACTGGCAGCAGATTCCACTGTAACTTCTCACCATCAGAGATGAACAAGCACAGAGCAATTCAAGGATGCTAGGCTCCCCTCGTATATTCTCACAGTCGTGGTGATGGGCGTGTCCTCTGGACCCTCCTGCAGTAAGTGAGCAGGTCTTACGGGACAAATCCGCTCGAACATTCCAATCTCCCTAAGCCTTTGGCTACCTTCCTCTACGGTATACCAAGGCAGTTCTGACTTTTCACCTTCATTTAGTATTTACCATCTTTTTGTCCATGTTTTAGCCACCAACCACCAAAAGTACCATGAGGACCCTTGCTAACCCCTTGAGCTACAACATCAAGTCCAGAATTTCTGTTTAATGGGCCCGTATCAGTAAATTCAACCTTATCCAACTTTACATTCCTTCCACCATTATCTCTGGGCTTTTCCTGGTGGGAAATTTTCTGATTACTAATTCAACCTTTCTATTTGTATAGTCCTATTTATATTTACCGTATCTTCTTCTGTCAGTTTTGTACAGCTTGTATTTTTCTAGGCATTTGCCTGTTTCATCTAAATTATTTACCTTTTTGGCATATGGTGGCTCACAGCATTCACTTCTAATCCTTTTTATTTTGGTAACGTCATTAGTGATGTTGCTTCTTTTATTCCTGATTTTAATTCAAGTCTTTTCTCCTTTATGCTGGGTCAGTCTAGCTAAAGGTTTGTCAGTTTTGTTGAACTTGCATTGATTTTCCTCTATTGTTTTTCTACTCTCTTCTCTTCCCCAGAACTCCCAACACAGTTCCACGAGCAGCCTTTACCACTGAAGCATGGGATCATGGAAGATAGCCCTGCAGGTGAGGATCCTTTGCCATCCATGATTCCTTTTCCTACTTAAGGTGAGGTCGGTGGATTAACAGCATTGAAATCACCTGTGAGTTTGTTCGCCCTGAAGACGTAAAGGCCTCCATCCCAGATCCCGATACTAAACCACAAGCCGTATGTTAACAACAGCCTCTGGGGAATCACTTGCACATTCGAGTTTGAGAAGCACTTGGTCTGACACCTTCATCTTGCAGGTGAGAAAATAAAGGGCTTGAGAGGTAAAGTACCACAGACTATGCGCCAGAAGGGGGCTCTGTAGGAAAATTAAGAGATGGTCAGCGGAGGGAGAGAGAAGGGAAGCCAAGGGGATGGGAGATGAGAAAACATAAACAGGGAGCTGGGATGGGGAGGAATCGTCACCCGGTCAGGGAGGGCATCGCTCATCTAAGGCCAACCTCTGGACGTGCTGTGTAGCCAGGAGACGTTTTATCACACAAGAGCACAAGTGTGTCTCAGTGTTCTTGGTATCAGACTGAATGTGCCTGTCAGAAAACACATCCAGATTTCCATAAACCTCCAGTTCTTTTTCTGGCAGTGAAAGTCACTGTTAAAAAAAAAAAAGCTAGAGAATGGAAGCATCTGTTACATGGCTCTCAAGGTGGCTAGGTGTCACTGCTCCAGGACAAGCTATCCTTCTGTAGTGTTTGCTCCTTGGACCTCCCAGAATCCGCAGGCCCCTGCCCCGGGCCCTGGAGAGCCCGCTGCCATAAATCTGCAATGACCCTACCCTATCTGTGCACAGAGCTCCTTTCCAGGGACATCGGGGATTATTTATGGCAGCCCATAGAAATCTCTGTAAGGTTTCAGCCCCAGATGCAGGATGTGCATGTTCTATTTCTGTTTGACATCCCATGTCAGGAGTGAGCCCTGGACAAGGCATAAGTGATTCAGCATTAGATACAGAGGGTGAAGTTATGTGGTTACCTATCAACCCCAGGCCCTGGAAGTCCTTGGAAATCAGGAGAGTATAATTTTAGAATTAACGTAATGAAAATGTTAAAAGGAGATCCATTTTTCTCCCCTACCGCTAAGATGGATTAATAAATAATTAGGAGAATTTTCCAAGGGTGGACAAATGCATTCTGCTGGAGTTGTTCCCAGGAGAAGAAGGGTGAGCTGGGAGAAGGGCCTTCCTCCCACCAGCCCTGACCTCTCTGGGGTTCCAACACCATAATTTCCTGCTACTTCTCAGACATCTTCCCAAGAACTCCCTGTCAATAGCAACCCAGACTCAACGCATTCAAAACTCGTTACTCTCCTTCCAAGTCCCTCCTTCTCTACTTCATACCCGGGTTATCGAAGCGTTCAGTTCCCTGTTGCCCCAGCTGCGAGAAGTTGCCCTCCTTGACTTCCGGTCCCCAGCTCCTCCCATCCAGTGGGTGCCTGGTGCCTGTCCATTCTCCCTCCAGAGAGGTTCCCAGATCCATCCTCTTCCCACTCCAACCACAGCTGTACTGGGTCAGCCCTTTGTCTTTCATTGGGATTATTGTAATGACCTTCAGAGGGCCTCTAGCCTCTGCCCGCACGGTCCTCAGATTCACCTTCTGAAAGTTCCCACCGGACCACATCTGCCTCCTCAGAGAATGCCCTTCTCTCCGGCAGAACAAAGGACACACTTCAGAGCATTGGAAGCGTCTCCCTGGGAGCTGGTCCCGTCTACTTTCTTCCCTTGCTTTGCTTTGGCCTCATCAGCCTGCCTCGTAGCCCCCACCTTTGATGCCTTTTGGCCGTCCTAGTCCGAAGGTCCAGAAGGCCTTCCCCTCTTCCTCCACATCAGAAAACTTCTACATTAACAATTTTGTTCTTTCCCACAACATTCCGGGGAGAATGTCTCCTCTGCACTTTGATGAAATCCTGGGCCATCAGTGGAGGTGGCGAGCTCATTCTTAAGAATTAAAAAGGCTTTGGGTCATTTTTAGCTTCAAGAATATTCTCTTTTTAGTAATTAACATATCCAGTCCAATGCAATGTTTAAGGGGAAAAGATGCTTTCAACTTTATTCAAGGTTGAATTTTCTATCCCCTCTCCCATCCCAGCTTCACCCATCGTGGAAGTTGTGGGGGGTGTGTGTGTGTGTGTGTGTGTGTGTGTGTGTCTGCACTGGGTGGGTTGTGAGTGGGAAGCTTCTCTCCTGTTTTTCCCCTGTACTTCTCTTCCTGCCGCCCTGCCCCCAGCTTACTAGTTGAAATTTCTGACCCTCCTGGTCTTAATTAGGGGAGGGAGGACAGGAGGGCGACAGGAAAGGTTTGGCATGACTGGTATTTGTGTCATCGACTGTTGACTGTTTCTGACCATGGCAAGTTGGTAGATGGGCAAAGCTGACTCTGCTTCTCGGGGTGTGTTTGTGGGTCCTCTGGGGTCTGCTCTGGGAATAGTCAGCTATGCTTGTAGCGTATGAGATACATTTCCCTCCAGCGGCCACTTCTGTCTCCTCCCTCTGCCCTTAGGAATCCAGGTCTAACCACCCACCTCTGGTTGGGGCCATCACACCTCCCGGACAGATCTCTCGGGCAGGACCTAAGTGGTCCCATGAAAGTTCTTTCTCTCCTGTGACCCACATCTGATCCATTAGACACATTCTTTGTGCCCTATATGGGTGGACATCTCTTCCTCTTCAGGCTGAAAGCCACGGCTTCTCTTATTTAGACAGAGGCACCATTATAGGAAGGTGGAAAATTCCTGAACACAGTCTGCAGAGCCCTCCGAACTCCAGGAGATGTGAGGGAAGCTCTCTAGATGGTTCCATGACATCACGAGGCTTCAACGAAGGGAAAATGCCCTTCCAACCTCACCACCCACTGAGTACTCTTAAAAGACAATTTCTCCCTGATTCCCAAATTCACCTATTTTTAGCTTTTAGGAAGGTCAGGGTGGGCTACGGGTCACAGAATCATTCAGTTATTTCCTTTGCGAGTCCCGCAAAGTCGGCCAAATCCCTCACTTTGGAGTGTGGGAGTACTTGCTTTCAGCTTTCTTGGGGCATCTGATGAAACTGACTCAGCCCTTTGACATCCATCCATATTATCATTCAAGATTTTGCTCGAATGTCCTTTCCTTAGAGAAGCGAGGCCTCCGTCATCCCTAAGTACAAGCGTTGGTGGCGGGGGGAGGTTTGCTGCCACAAAGCAGAAGTTACTTGCTCCTTAAAAGGGCCTGGGAACTGCAGAGTGGTGCCCCTGACAGGCTGACCTACAGCCTGTCCTTTTAAAATTATTCACTGGTGCCCAGAAAGACACGAATGTGCCAAGTGTGCCCAGGAGTGGCTTTCTGGATCTCACCTCTGTGTTCCTGAAGGGTCAGGGCTGCCA
This sequence comes from Leucopleurus acutus, assembly GCF_964270905.1. Classification (NCBI taxonomy): domain Eukaryota; kingdom Metazoa; phylum Chordata; class Mammalia; order Artiodactyla; family Delphinidae; genus Leucopleurus; species Leucopleurus acutus. The sequence continues at coordinate 55,449,619 of NC_139161.1, forward strand.
CCTGGATATCAGAGCAAAAGTGGAGATTTGTTCCAGATGCCAGGCTTCGTTTTGGGCGAACAGAGGGAGCCTGGGGGGAAGTGATCCAGTCAGTCCTTCAACCAATATTTGGGGGCATCAAATGTGCCCGGCTCTGTGCTAAGCCCTGGGGGTGTGATGATTACGAGAAAATACAAAGACAGAAGCAGCTTCCTCCTTCCTGGAAGGTGTGAGCCCCACCCGCCTCCAACGGAAAACTATCATTTCTAGTATTTTCCAGACCAGAGCATCAAATGTGCCCGGCTCTGTGCTAAGCCCTGGGGGTGTGATGATTACGAGAAAATACAAAGACAGAAGCAGCTTCCTCCTTCCTGGAAGGTGTGAGCCCCACCCGCCTCCAACGGAAAACTATCATTTCTAGTATTTTCCAGACCAGAGCTAATTAGTGACCTAGAGGCAAATCCTGGTCATTGATGTGCTTTGGAACCAGACGTTAATCTAAAGTAAATGGAATTAGCTGATGACAGTTAATAATCGAGACTTTTTATGTAAAGTTCAGTTTTTCTGGTTTCTTTTGAAAATGGGCAGGTCTGGAAACACCAGGTTCTCAGTCCCCCAGCCCCCCAGCCCACTGGCATCGCGGAGCAGCCACCAGTTAGGGGACACGTATTCTCCAGTTTGCGCAGAGTCCTCAACACTCCCTTCTATACGCTTCTCCATCTTCTTCACTCATTCATGTTACCTCTACTCTGTCTCTGTAGAGGCCTGATCTGGGGATCAGTAGTTCTGAATGAGTCATTTTCAAATTGCTTTTAGAAAGAAAATGCTTTAAAAAAAACCCCAGCAAAATCTTGTGCACACCTGAATGTATAGAGAGAACACTGAAAAGCAGAGCTGCTTTGGTTGAAGGCAGAGGGAGCAGCCGGAAGCCCCGTCCACGGTGGGGTGTCGTGTGCAAAGCCCTCCCCCGGCCCCTGGGAGCCTGTCTACACTCTGCCCCTGCAGCCACCTGCCGACTCTGGCCTGACCACCTGTAACCACCAGGATCAGGCCTTCAGATCTGCCCACGTCCCCTTCCCCCATCCCAGCCTGTCCAGCATGCGACGCTCTCTTTCCTCCGCCGATTTGGTCATGGCCCTGTGCATCCGGGTCTGTGCGGCCTCGCGGTCGATGAGGTCAGCAAGGGACTTGCAGGGGACACTTCTGCAGAGCATTCCACTGCTGTCTGTGTTTCCTCCGGCCTTTTACAGAACTGTTGGGTTTCATGGGGACTTCAGTCCTCATCTAATGAATTTAAACAAATGAGGCAAATATGCATCAAATACTCACATAATGGAAACACTTCACGAGGAGGGCTCTTGGTCTGTCTGTAGAATAATCCCTATGCTCTTGTTCCCTAAATATTTGTACTTCTGCATGCCAAACACTGAACACAGGGATGAAGAATATGAGCTTGGAGAGCAAGGAAATTGTTTTCTCTTGCCTTTAAGATGTGCCAACATGAGATTACGCCAACATGAGACCCTGCCTTTGGTTTGGGCTCCAACGGTAGATGTTCGTTTGCTCTACTTCAGCTCTGTCTCTGTCTTCCTAAGGTTCTATCTTAGGAGGAGAGGTGGCTCTTTTGCTCCACCTGACACCCCATGTGCATCTCTTTAGAAGGTCCGAGGCTAGCCCAGGGGACCTTCTCGTCCTCATCTTCCTCCCAGTTTGGCTTAGAGGCTGTGGGAATGCAAAATCGTATGACCACTTTGGAAAACAGCTTGGAAGTTTCTTATAAACATTCTCCTATCCTATGAATAGGTATTTATTTACCCAAGTGAGAAGAAAACATGTCCATTCAAGGACCTGTACTCAAATAGTCACAGCAGCTTTATTCATGGTAGCCCCAAACTACAAATAATCCAAGTGTTCACGTGTGAATGGATTAAGAAACTGTGGTGTGTCTATACCACAGAATGCCACTTAGCCGTGAAAATGAACAAACTTCAGAAAAGTGCAAGAACGTGGATGCATCTCAAAACCATTATGGTATTATTTACAGCAGCCAAGACACGGAAGTGACCTAAATAGTGTCTACCGACGGATGAATGGATAAAGAAGTTGTGATACACATAGTAGAATACTATTCAGCCATAAAAAGGAGGAACGCCTGCCATGTGCCACAACATGGATGGACCTAGAAGACATTATGTGAGGTGAAATAAGTCAGACAGAGAAAGACAAATACTGTATGATTTCGTTTATATATGGAATCTAAAAAACAAAGCAAAACACCAAACTCAGAGAAAAAGAGATCAGATTTGTGGGTCCCAGAGGCTGGGGGTTGGGGGAAGGAGAATTGGATGAAGGTGGTCAAAAGGTACAAAACTCCTGTTATAAGCTAAATAACTATTAGGGATCTAATGTGCAGAGTGATGACTGTAGTTAACACTGCTGTGTGGTATAAATGAAAGTTGTAAAGAATAGATCCTGAGCGTTCTTACACAAGGAGAAAAAATTTTTTCTTTGTCTTCTATGAGATGATTGATGTTCACTAAACCTATTGTGATGATCATTTCATAATGTACGTAAGACAAGTCATTAAGCTGGAAACCTTAAATGTATACAGTGCTGTATGTCAACTGTACCTCAACAAAACTGTTAGAAAAAAGCATAATGCTAAGCAGAAAAGGCATACACAGAAGACTAAATACTGTGTGATGTCACTTTATACGGCATTTCTTATAAAAAGCGGAACTGTAGTGACCGAAAGCAAGCTTGTAATGGGTGGTCAAGGGGGAAGGGAGAGACTGCAAAAGAATGAGGGAGTGTTTGGGGATGAAGTTTTGTAGTTTTAGCTTTTACATTTAGGTCTGTTGTCCACTATGAGTTAAACTGTGTGTATGGTGTGAACTAAGGATGGGGATTTGTTTGTTTGCGTATGGCTATCTAATAATTGTTCCAGCACCTTTGGTTGAAAAGATTCTCATTTCCCCATCAAATTCCTTTTGTACCTTTATCAAAAACCAATTGACTGGGGCTTCCCTGGTGGTGCAGTGGTTGAGAGTCCACCTGCCAATGCAGGGGACACGGGTTCGTGCCCCGGTCCGGGAAGATCACACATGCCGCGGGGTGGCTGGGCCCAAGAGCCATGGCCGCTGAGCCTGCGCGTCTGGAGCCTGTGCTCCGCAACGGGAGAGGCCACAGCAGTGAGAGGCCTGCGTACCTCAAAAAAAACAAAAAACAAAAAACAAAACAATTGACCATATATATGTATGTTGGTGGATTGTAATTATTTTTAAAAATAAAATCATAGATTTTATCTGAAGTTTATAATTGAAAAATATCTGAGTTTCCCTCTAGTTGTAGACTCTGCCTTTTACATCACAGCTTCCTAAACGCAATAACTAGTCATAGAGATAACTAACGCTTATTGAGAAATTACCATTGACCCGGTACCACTGTGAAACTTTTACGTATATTAACTAATACAGTCCTCACAACCACCCTGTGAAGGATGTCTTATGATCTCCATTTTGCAGAGGAGGAAACTGACACCCTGTAACGTTAAATAATTTGCCCAAGTCCCAAAGCTCAAACAGCAGAGCCGGGACTTGACTCCAGGTGCCAAGCTCCCATCCACTGCTGAAATTCCACACCACAACCACCTTCCTGGCTCTTCCCAGCTCCTGGCATATAGCAAGTGCTCAACAAATATTAACTCAATTAATATCATTATAGTTTTAACACTGTAGTTTGATTGTTGACCTGCTTATCATTACAACTGATGGTATGCTCCGTTTTTAGAAAAGGACCTGTGCCAAAAGAGGCTTACTGTTATCCTAAACAGGGTGCCATTTGGGAGGAATACAAAGATCAGCAAACGGACATGTGACTGAATGAATGAACAGGCATGTTGGCTTCAGCTGGTAGATTCTGTCCCCAGAAGGGCAGACCTCACTCACAAAAACTGCCCCTGTGGTTTAGATTCTGAGTGGGAATCTCATTGACTGCTACATCTTCAACTTTCCTGACCTTTAGTTTGAACATCCATAGCACAGGGCTCATAAAAGCTGCCTGTGTACCTCTTAGGGTTATGGTGAGGTCAAAATAATGCCACCCGTGAAAGAATCTAGCGAAATGCACAGAGCTGAGCAGGTGTCAGAGACAATTGCCTTCGCTCTAAACTTGTTCCACGTGGTGTGAGGCCAAGGGTGTGATCCGCTCACATGTGCGATTTGCCGCCCCGTCTGTGGGCAGCAGGGGCGTGGGGTGCAAATCCAGGATGGTGCCCAAGGAGCCGTAAGGGGAGAAGAGGAATCTGGTCTGGAAAGCAATCAGTTGGTTCTCTGCTGGCCACCAGGGCAGTGACAGTTCATCCTCACACCCTGGTCTGTGGCCTGAATATAATGCCCACAGGTTGCCATGCTAGGTAAAGATTGTGTTAGGTCCTGTGCGCCTGGCAGTGCAGTGGACAGGGCTGGGCCAAGGAAAGGCTCCGAGGGAGAGTGATGGAGAGAAGGCTGGACAGAGGCTTTTATGTCCTTTGGACTTTGGGGATGAGCGTTAACTCAGCAAGCTTCAGCTTATCTCTGGATTAGAAATAATGGGGAAAAAAATCCATCTTAAGCCACAAACACTCAGTGGAGAAAGGATAGTCTCTTCAACAAACAGTGCTGGGAAAACTGGATAACCACATGCAGAAAGGTGAAATTGGACCCCTATCTTATACCACTCACAAAGATTAACTCGAAATGGATTAGAGACGTAAACATAAGAACTGACACCATAAAACTCCTAGAAGAAAACATAGAGGGGATATTGGTCCTCCCTTTGTCATTGGTCTTGGCAATGATTTTTTTGGATATGACACCGAAAGCATAAACAACAAAAGCAAAAATCAACAAATGGGACTACATCAAACTAAGAAGATTCTGCACAGCAAAAGAAACAATCAACAACATGAAAAGGCAATCTATGGAACAGGAGAAAATATTTGTAAACCCTATATCAGATAAGGGGTTAATATTCCAAAAAATATAAAGAACTTATAAATTCAATATAAAAGACCCACAATCTGATTAAAAACTGGTCAGAGGAACTGGAAAGACGTTTTTCCAAAGAAGACGACATCCCAATGGCCAACAGCATGAGAAGGTGCTCAACATCACTAATCGTCAGGGGAATGCAAATCAAAACCACAATGAGATATTTCACACCTGTCAGAATGGCCATCATCAAGAAGATAAGAGATAGCAAGTACCAGTGGAGATGTGGAGAAAACTGTCTACGACAGTTTCTTTATGGACCTTTGAGTAGTACCTTTTCATCTCGCAAGAAGGAGACAAGGTGTGGAAGAGACACACCCATTGTCCACACCACTTCCACTCACATCTGTTGAAGCCTTAGTGGCCTGACCACATCCAACTGCAAAGTTGCCTGGGAAATGCCTTTAACTTACAGAGTGTTATATGTTTATTATCTCTCAATTTAAAAAATCCATCTTAATACAATTCAACTTCATAAATGTGTTTATTGAACACCTACTACACACCTGGCATTGTATTAAGTACTACAGGGATGACAAGGATGGACAAGACCCCAACCATGTCCTCACGGAACAGGTGTGCCCCCAGTTAACTGAGGCACAGAGGGACCTGCCTTCCAAAGAAGCACAACCCACTGTAGGCTGTCCTCCAGGTCCCCATGGGCTCACCCTTGATCTTGATTCATCTTGATCTTGACTTAAACCTCATCCTCTTCTTGGCTTCCACAAGAAAATGAAACACACTAAGGATGCCTCAGCTAAGCATCAATAAGCAGGTCTGATGCTTCACTGAGGGTTTGTGAAGTCGTGATAGAGGGATGACGTCCTTCAGCGCTTAGGATTTCCACCCAAATATTTTCACTGGACAGGTTCCTCCCTAACCTCTCCTCCAAGCCCCAGCCATGAGGCGCAGCCCCGCTCAGGCTTCCCCACACAGTGCCCTGCCCACCCCTTCCTTTTCCCCTTGGAGAGATGTCTTTCCTTCCATACAAACCTTGGCCTCCAAGCAGCCTTTTTCTCCTCCTGCAGCAACTCATCAACACCAAGTGTCTTCTTTACCCAGAAGGAGTTCTCAGAACACCTCTTTGAAAGCACACACATATATAGGATTTATTCATTATCACTGTAAAAGATCGAAGTAAAATACTCATATGGTAGATATTCATCACTTTAACCAATTTAAAGTATACAATTCAGTGAGCCTTATATTATTTTATTTTTTCCTAGTGGCTTTTAGTACATTCATGATGTCGTGCAACCATCATCACTATCTAATTCCAGAACCTTTGCATCACCCCAAAGGAAACCCCATACCCACTCACCAGCCGTTCCCCATTTCCCCTTCCCCATTTCCTCCTCCATGACTTGTTTTTCTTACTTAAGGAGACATCAGGAACCTCCTACTGGTTGAAGGGCTCATTCTTTTCTAGGATGGTGATAAGACTTTGTAGCTTGTCTCTACTGCAATTAACCCGCCCTTTCCCTGTGGATGGGTGTTAAGCGGTTTCCCAGCCTGCGCCTCTTTGAGCTGTATCGCGGTGAGAACCCTTGCTTCCATGTTTTCACGTCCTGCTGCAGCTCGTTTTTATTTATTTATTTATTTATTTTTGGCGGCGTTGGGTCTTCACTGCTGCACGCAGGCTTCCTCTAGTTGTGGCGAGCGGGGGCTACTCTTCGTTGTGGTGCACGGGCTTCACAGTGCAGTGGCTTCTAGTTGCGGAGCACAGGCTCTAGGCACATGGACTTCAGTAGTTGTGGCACGCAGGCTCAGTAGTTGTGGCGCACGGGCTTAGTTGCTCCGCCGCATGTGGGATCTTCCCAGACCAGGGCTCCAACCCGTGTCCCCTGCACTGGCAGGCGGATTCTTAACCACTGTGTCACCAGGGAAGCCCCACACCTTTTATTTTAGAGCAGTTTCAGATTTACAGAAAAATTGCAAAGATAGTACAGAGGGTTCCCATGTACCTCATACCAAGTTTCCCTGTCTGATAACCTCTGACACAGGTGTGGGACATTTGTTACAATCTGTGAACCGTGGTGAGAAGGCTTTGTGGAGGACGCAGTATTGAGCTGGGCCTTGGCAGACAGGGTGAGGACTGAGCATCCCAGCAGAAGAGACCGTGTGAGGAGAGCGTGGAGATGGGTGAGCTCAGGGTACGGGGAAGAGTCCAGCAGGGGGTGTGCGGGGTGACAGGGAAGACTTTTCAGGAAGTAAGTGGATTGTTCAGGGCACACAGAAGTGGCTGTTTTAGAAAGAGTTCTTACCCACGTTCCCAACTTCTTCCTCATCTCATTCGAATGTGGCGAATGAGATGCCCTTTGCTGGACCCGCCCTGAGTATGTGTTCTGTTGGAGAGCCTTCCTCCACAGATGTACTCTGGTCTCACCTGTCTCAGTGATCAAGAACCCAATCTATTTCTCTCTTATTGCAGAGGCCTGTGGGCTTTATGTGGTTAATAAGGGACACAACTTTTAAACCATCTTAGAGATTACTTTAAAGTCAAAAAAATGCACCATTCTACCAGCATTATATTACAGTTGCTAAAAATATCCCATGCCCATTGGTTAGCTCAGAGCAATAGATATCCCACAGGCTAATTTCATCATTGGCAGAAGGCCATGCAGTCTCCAGACAGGATCAGAATCAAACTGGGGGCTGCTAAATATAGAAATATAAATTTGGGTTTGTTTAGAATCACTTGAAAACCGAAAGAACACATAAGCCGGCGCGCAAGCCTGGTAGCGTCTTTCAAAGCATAGCTCACCTTGTACATCGGTCTGTCCTGCACCCCCAACCCTGCTTTCAGCTTCTCAGTGGAAATATTAGGCAGTTCTCCACGTTTGAAAGTCACAGCAGACTTTTGAAGTAGTCTGGGCTGGAAGTAGACTTCTCGATATCGTCATCCACTCCCAGGGGTTACGCTAAGGCCTCGGCGGCAGCAGACGGATTTCAAAGATGACTTCAGCGATCCTTGGAGGCCCCAGGCTCTTTGACCTCGTGTCTTTGCCACTTTCCCATCCAGATGGAGAATGAGTGTCTACAGCTTCTCCTTGAAGTTTCATCCAGGGCCAGGGGTCCCAATGGGCAAAGGACTGGGAAAAGGGGACAAAGAAAAGTGCTTCTTTGTAAGCATCATGCCCTACACGTCCCTCTTGTTCAATGTTTATGGCAAGAAGGTACCTCAAAGCACAAATATACTTGCCCCGAGGAGCTCTGGGTGGGCAGGGATTTTAGTAGATGATGACCAGGTGGAGGAAGGAGATTGAGGGCGGGGGGTCACTCGTGGTCCTGTTTGGGACACCGCCCCCCAAATCCCCGAGGGAATCAGCACGGTCGAGTTCCTCTGGAGAGCACGCCAGGACAACTGACCAGTTTAACTGGTCCAAAGTGTCTCTCGCGTGGCTTTCAGGCCACAGATCTGTCCTCTGGCTGCCTCCGTCACCTTGGTTAGGATAGCTCTCCTTGCCACGTGCTCTGGCACACCAGGCCCTTTATCCTTCAAATATGCCAATCCTTCCGTGCCTGGGCCTCTGCCTTCCCACCGGCCTGCAGAATTCTTCCCTCAGGAGTCAATACTTTTATGACCTTCCTCTGTCTTCATTTAGGGGTCGGTTCAAATGTCACCTACTCAGAGAAGACTCACTGAAGCTTTATCTAAAGTTACTCTTTTAAATTCGATCCTCTCTCCCTACTTTATCTTCTTTGATGTAACTCATTGGTACCTATTATAGATCATATCACATCACGTCACACTCTACATATCTTTTTTTGTTTTTTTGTTGTTTTGTTTTTTTCATATACATATCTTTATTATCTGTCACCCCTACTGAAACGCACACTACCTAAAGGGGCGTAAAAATATTTGTCGATTGACATACTACACAAAGTAAGTGATAAAGAGAAAGACAAATACCACATGGTGTCACTTATATGTGGAATCTAAAATATGACCCAAGTGAACTTATCTATGAAACAGAAACAGACTCACAGACATAGAGAACAAACTTGTGGTTGCTAAGGGTGAGGGGGGTGAGGGGGGGATGGAGTGGGAGGTTGGGATTAGCAGATGCAAACTATTATACATAGAATGGATAAACAACAAGGTCCTACTGTATGGCACAGGTAACTAGATTCACTATCCTGTGATAAACCATCATGGAAAAGAATATGAAAAAGAATATATATATATATATGTATAACCGAGTCACTTTTCTGTACACCTGAAACTAACACAACATTGTAAATCAACTATACTTCAATTACAAAAAAAACAAAAAAAAAAGTGAATTTAGAAAGAGCATAACAAGGAAACAGAAATCTGTAGAAAATAATTATAAGGCTCTGGAAGCAAACATAGTTTCTAAAATTAAAAAAAAAATTTTGGTTGAATAAATGAGTTACAGTTCTGTTCATTCCTTACACCTGGATAAAACTTGACTGCACATGGACGTACCTCTGCGTGCAAATTCCATCAGCAATCACACTTGCATCTTTTTCAATGCATCTTTTATTCCTCCCATCACATGGTAACCAGACTTGTAAATGGGTAATTGCAGACTGAGAGACAAGCCCTGAAGGAGGGCAGGATCGACCTAGAGCAGAAGGCCCCTGGGTAGTGAAGAACCAGAGAGAGGACGTTCCAAGGAGCCAGCGTCTACCCTGTGGTCTCTCAGGGTTAAGACACGCACGTTCCCGTTTCCGGATTTGGGATGAGTCTGAGCATTGATAGCATCTCACCCTGCCTTTTGACCAGGTGGCAGATGTGATGTACCGTCATTGCCTGCACACAGGAGAAATCCTCTGGTGTTTATATTCCTTTGAGAAAGGAGTATGTCTCAATTGTCACCTGAAAACGTGCACTGCCATCTCTCGTTAGACCAAGGAAGTGTCCGCTTCAAAAATTGCAGGATGAACGCGATTTCTTCCATGACTGGAAGAAAGCCTTGCTGACAGCGGAGGACCCACGATAAGAAACCCAGCGTCAGCAGCACTCTGGTGGGCGCAAGGGATGAAAAACCAAGAAAGAGCACAGACGCGGATGACTCGGGAGAGCTGGCCTCTCAGCTTGGAGAGATTGTAGAGATACGGTAATCAATCAGTCGAGCATGTATCTTCATTTTTATGTAGGCACAAGAGCCATAAACAACCCAGTCCTACATCTAATTAAGCCTAAAAGACTGTCTTAGGATAAGTATAACATAACCATTCTGAATGTTAAGAAAGCATAGTGTCAAAATTTCATGGGCAGGAATTTTGTATTTCTTAAAGTTACAGAAAACAGTGGAGCGTTTCAGAAGCGGTGAGACCTCGGATTTGATGCAATACAGTCAAGTGAGCTTGAAGGTCTGGGAGAAAAGCAGCACCCAGCGACAGGGACAAGTGTTGGGGGGCGCCGCGTTCATGGGGGCGGGGGTCCCTGCAGGAGCAGATGTCACTCTGCAAGGGACAGCTCCTCCGAGATGGGCTCTTTTCTGCAACGTCACTGCACTGCCATCTTAACATCCCTCAGTGCTGTTTAAGTGTAAGAATTACTTTGCTACAGACGTTGAGAGAAAACACATGGCAGATAGACACAATACTCGCTCTCCAGATTACCCCGAATAAATAAATAGAAAAATGTTCTAGGCACCTGAGGGATATGTAGGGAAGCGAAAAAGGCAAGTGCGAAGTAACAGCTGTGGCCAGGGCGGAGAGGGAGCTGTTTAGTTCTCTCTCCAGGTCATTGAGTATCTGCAGGCAGTAAATGAAATCGTCCCAATTTGTTTTCTCATGAAAATGTCAGCTTGAGCGCTTAAAGGAATTCTTTTCTTATGGGCCAAAAAAAGAACCCTTTTTTTATTGTGTGGCCCTCGAGACAGAAGAGGCTTTTTGATCTTGTTTCATGTTTCCACGTTGCTGGTATCCTTCAGTTCAGACTGGCTTACCCAGGGGGCTGACACGTTTGTTTGGTTTAAGCCAGAGCTCCCACCAGGGCCTGGGGGGAGCAGGCTTCTTGACTTCCCCTCCGCCTGCTGCCCAGGTGAGACCCGTGGCCGCAAATGGCCCTTTCTTGGCAAGACGTTTTAATGGGATAGTGCATAAAAGGGATATGGCAACATAATTCTTGTTAATAAATGTCTTATTTAGTTACCTCATGTTAATTATTCACCAAGCAGAGACAGCTGTAACGTGTAGCTCTGGTGTGAACGCTCCTTGGGCTTTTTCTTTCCCCCTTTCGCCTTCCTCCCCTCCCCTTCCTCTGGACAGTTCTTTTCCAAAGAGGAGACCAGAGACCAATATTTAGTCGTCCAGCTCCCAAGACAATTAGCAGCTATCACAGCTGGAAAGGATGTCAGAAATCACAGAAACGGGTGATTTCCAAACTGCTCTGAGGAGTCTGAAGGGTTTTCGTGCCCAGTCTCTGGGAGGCGATGGGAAGGCCCGGTGCGCAGGGCCTTCGCCCCTGCCTCTCTGCTTCAGCTCCCGTGGTTTGATTTTCGTTCCCCTTGCAACGTATGCGATTCCTGGCACAGGTTTTGTAAGGAGAAAAAGATTGGAGTCTTGGGAAGGTCTGAAAACTGCTGATGCACATCAGGCCTCTCATTTACAGGCAAGGACACTGATGTCCAAAGAGGTAGAGTGATTTGCCTAGGGTTGCACAGCTGCTTGGTAAGCGAGTCAGGACCGGGAGGCCTGCCCTCTCCCTGTTGCATGGCTCGGGGTGGAGAGAGGAACCCTGAGAGAAGAGAGAAACCGGGAAAGAGGAACCCTGAGAAAAGAGAGAAACTGGGAAAGAGGAACCCTGAGAAAAGAGAGAAACTGGGAAGGAGGAACCCTGAGAAAAGAGAGAAACTGGGAAGGAGGAAAGCGGTCATGTGTTTCTGTCTCTCCGTGACGCAGAGCAAGATGGTTTCTTGAAACACCTCTCAGGCCACAGAAGATGGTATCTCCTTGTGGAGAACGATGGTGCAAATGTGACCTGGCTCTGTGGACTCTCTGATCATCAGACGAAAATAGGCAGTGCGTGCTCGCGAGGCTTCAGGGTTTGTGAAGCTGCAGCTGTTTCCCAGTTTCACTGAAAATGAAGTTTTCTCTATTTTTTGGTTTATTATTATTTTGAGGGGGTGAGTTTCTAGGAGAGATTTATGAAAAGGTACCCCAATTTTACCATATTTCCCAGTAGTGTGAATTTAGTCTTTGGGATGGAGTCATATTTAGGTCTATTGACCTAGAGTAAGTTTTAAAGTAAATAATTAGATGTAAATAAAAATATTCAGTATATTTTTTAAAGCATTGCCTTTGTTGTTCTTGTTAAAACAGTACAGATTTTTCAACAGTTAAAAGAGTATTGTGGTAAGAGACTCTGGAAACCTACCTCTGCTCCTTACTAGCTGTGTGACATTGGGCAAGTCACTTAACCTCTCTGAGCCTCGAATGTCCTCCTCTGTAAAATGGTGATGATAACAATACCTTCCCTATAAGGTTGTTGTGCGCATTGAATGTGTTAATATATAAGCCTTTACAACAGTGCCCAGCGTGGGATTCTCTGTGCTTCATGAATCTCTCAACAATTCTAGAAAATTCTTGGTCTATATTGCTTTAAATATTGTCTCTTCCCCATTCTGTTGGGCCTTTTCCAAGACTCGTAGCGTGTCTTTTATATTTCCATTTCTTTGTCTCTGGAGGGTCTTCTGGATGATTTCTTTGGCTGCATCCTTCAGTTCACTGACATTCTGATGCACTCCATCCGGTATGTTTGTAACCCATTTGTGATAGAGACAGTTGACTGTGCACAATACATCGTCCCCTCCTTCTTCTGTATTAATACGATTGTAGTTGGACACCTGGCTACTCAGCTCCGTGGAATTTCCCAGACTACTTTGCAGTTGGATGTGGCCAGGACCCTAAGCCTTCAATAGATATGAGTGGAAGTGGTGTGGACAATGGGTGTGTCTCTTCCACACCTTGTCTCCTTCTTGTGAGATGAAAAGGTACTACTCAAAGGTCCATAAACTCATGGCTTACAATGGGATTAGTTAGAAAATGGAGAGAAAAGTGTTTCGACCCTTTATTCAACATTGTCACAATACCTAAGCACGTAATCATTTTGCAAGTCATTCATTTTTTTTTTTTTTTGTATTTTATAAAACTAATAGTTCAGAAACAATTGGAAGAAAAAGAACTGTTCTGTCACCTGTGCCTGGGACCAGATGAGGTTAATGTCTTAGGGGATGGATGAGAAGGAAGATGGAAAGAACCTGTGGCCCTGAATGACCACATGGAGCAGAGCTGCCCGCCAACCTGGAATGCTCACCTCAGTCTATGACATCAGAGGGAAATAAACCACTCTGTTCTTTAACTGATTGAATTATTGTCGGATCTCTTCCGGTGGCAGCTGAACCTTACCCACTGCATGTCCATCAGGTTTTTCATTCCGATGAGTCTATGTTTTACTTCTAGAAATTATGTTTCGTTCTTTTTTCAAATCTCTTTGGTTGTTTTTTTTAAAAATAGATTCTCATTCCTTGATCGTGTGTGCAAGCCTCTGTTGTCTTTTAATCTTTCAACATTTGTTGAAATAAAGTCTTAAGCACCAAGATACAACAGATATGAACTTTCAAACAGAGGTGACAAATCACCAGAGGCAGATATTCATCAGGAATTTCTGAGAACTTGTTCTGCAGCACTTAGATTCTTTCAACCACTTTGAGAATAGAAAAGGATTCAGAGAGCTGGCGAGAAAAGATTTCTGCCACAAAGAGCTCTTTAGAAAAATCGATATTGAGGGCTCCATCCTCTCTCCACCCCAAAGAGGGTCCTGCATCAAAATTGGTGCAGGCCAAAAAAAAACTGGTGGAGGGCAGAACAAAGGCTGCCCGTGGACACAGTGGATGTCTGGGTATCTGGGTAGACTTTGGCTAATTAGTGTAAACACTGGCTGACAATCTCTTTGTTTCTCTCTCCTGGAATTGGCTGAGGTTGAACATCATCAAAGCAGTGTGTATTAGTTTTCTAGGGCTTCCATAAAAAAGTACAACAAACTGGGTCCCTTAAAACCACAAAAATTTATTGTTTCATAGTTCTGGAGGCTGGAAGTCCAAATTCGAGGTGTCAGCAGGGCCACGCTCCCTCTGAAACCTCTAAAGGCAGATCTTCTTCCTTTCTTTTTTTTAAAAAATAAATAAATTTATTTTTGGCTGAGTTGGGTCTTCGTTGCTGCGCACAGGCTTTCTCTAGTTGCGTTGCTGTGCGTGCGCTTCTCGTTGCGATGGCTTCTCTTGTTGCGGAGCACCGGCTCTAGGCGCGTGGGCTCAGTAGTTGTGGCTCACAGGCTTAGTTGCTCCGTGGCAGGTGGGATCTTCCTGGACCAGGGCTCGAACCTGTGTCCCCTGCATTGGCAGGCAGATTCTTAAGCACTGCACCACCAGGGAAGTCCCAGATCTTCTTCATTACTTCCAGCTTCTCATAGCTCCAGGTGCTCCTTGGCTTACGGCAGCATGACTCCAATTTCTGCCTCTGTCTTCAGTTTCCCTGCTATCTGTGTCTTCATGTCTTTCTCCTCTCTGTGTGTGTCTGTCTCCAAATATCCCTCTTCTTATAAGGACCCCAGTCATATTGGATTAGGGGCCCAACTACTCCAGTACGACCTCATCTTAACTAATTACGTCTGCAACAACCCTATTTCCAAATAAGGTCATCTGTGGTGCTCAGGGTTAAGACTTCAACATATCTTTTGTGGGGACACAATTCAACCCATAACACAGGGAGAAAAAGTAAAGGGGGTGGAGTCACAAAAAGGATGAGAAATCCATCTTCTCAGGTTCTGCTTCCTATAAACCCCCCTTCTTCTCCTCTGCTCTATTGGTCTAGGTCCCTACTGGCTCAACAAACTTCCGGTATAAACCTCCTCCTTACAAGACTCTTGACCCTCCAGTCTCCTGCCTGATTCTGTGCCCCGTTGCTGAAGACTGCCCTCCGCTCCTCAGCCCCCATAACACGCCCCTGCTCTCCCTGCCCAGATCTGCTCACCTCCCTTGTTCAGCCGGGCATGCAGACAGAGTCACAGCCCTGACCCTCCTTCCACTCCCAGCAGCGTACATATCTTTCCTCTTGGGCTTCGTTCCCAGCACACGGTGAGCCTCACAAGTCCGGAAGCCTTGCCCCGGAGTTCCCTTCCTCCCTGACCTCCCTGATCAAACCATCTGCTAGAGAACTGTTTCCACATCTCAGAGCTTAGCATCCTGGAGGAAACTGCTGGGGTGAGAAAGTTCTCACTGTAGACCTTGGGATGGTCAGTAGTTTTCCTTCAGGGCTGGTGTGGCATGATATACATTTATCAAAGCACAGGGACTGGGGCTTACAAAGGGGAGGGATAGAGCTGGAGAAACAATGTGAGAAAATCTTGTGTGGAGTGAGTGAACTTCAGCTGAGGACCAGAGTTCAAACTTCCTGCCTGATCAATCCTTTGTGTTTCTACAAAGTCACTAGTAAAACATAAGCCTAGTATATCAGGAAAAAATATACGTCAAGCTTTTAGCTCAGGTTAACCCAGGAGCACTGATTAGCTCACTTAAGATGGTATTTCCCTGAAAAGATGCTCCCAGAAAAGGAAAACCATATATTCGGATGGTGAGAGCTTTGGGCTGAGTGTTGGAGAATCGATCCAAGTCATTTCACCCTTCTTTATTTCGTTTTCCTTATCTGCAAAACAAAAAGATGAGCCAGCCAACAAAATCTGTTTAGTCCTAGCATTCTAATAATAAAAAAGAAATTGATCATAATCTTAAAAGGTGCATTAACACATTGAACCTATTAAATATCTACATCTCAGTATTTATACACTTTTGTTGCCACAGAAAAATCCAGCGACTTTTAATGTCTGTAATAACACTTACTCTACTGAAATCCAGGAGAGAAACAAATCTACACGTTAGTTACAGAAAAAAAGAAAAAGAAAAAACCTGTAGAAATCTGGAAAACTAAAAACCCTCAAGCTTTACAAAATTCACGTTTTCATTTTTCTCCCCCTAAACACGTGAGCCAGTCTGAACTATTTTTTAACTGAACACATTGTCCAGATTTATCTTGACCCATCCGTCTCTTGAAGGAATGCAGCCAAAAGGTCCTTCCTCCCTGTAAAGCAATTCTCTAAATCAAAACTAACTTTTTTTTTTTAATGATTCACAGTTGAAAGAAACATTTTCGGATGCTGCAGAAAGCCATTCAGACACCAGAGTGTCCTTCTCATTTGCCCTAATGAAGTCATGGTTTAAACTCTAGGAAAAGTTCTTTGAAGGTTCTGCACAACTGTAGGGACATACGGATAGGGCCATTCAAAGTAGAGTTTTACAAAAATGTTTTCAGTCCACAACAGAAGTCTCGCAGAAAATCAATTCTTTGTTTGAAACAAAGTATACTATCTAAGATACACTATATATGTGCCTAGACTAATAATTTGGCCCAAAACGGGTATGGTCAGTGTGGGCTTCAGGGGTGGGGTGGTAGCTGGGAAGCAGACGGAGTTGGCCGGTTGCTGTGGATGTTCGTTGGTTGTGCACTCGGCATCCATTCTCTTCCTCTTCCTTTCAGATGGCAGCCAGATGTTCCTCTGGGAAGCCTCCCACCTGCATGGTGTGTCTGCCCTGCATTTTGTTTGGAGCTCCAGGGTTAGCCCTGCATAGAGTAAGCCAGTCCCGGAAACCGCATCTCCCTTGCATCAGCCAATCAGCCCCCAGCCTTCCTCTGTCCACGGGGATTGGTACCAAGGGCTCGGGGGTGTGAAAATCAGTCCTTTTGTGGGACGTGGCTCTCTGTGTGTGGATGTGAATGAGGAAACACAAGGCCCCCATTTCTGCTGCTAGCACCGATCTCCCATTAGGAGAGAAGCACATTTGAGGATGAACCTGATACGGGCAAAAATGAAAAACGAAAATGAGAGAATGCAGGGAATCTTCTGGGGAGAGTGAGAGTAGGGAGGAAGAGATGGTAAACCTAAACAGACAAATGCGGTTGCACGCATCAGGGTCACATGATGGGTGGAGACCAGGGGATGGGAACCCACCTTTGATTGGATAGGCAGGGAAACCTGTGCCACAAACCCACCGTGGAGGCTTGGGACTAAGCAAGAGCCATTTCGCACTGATGAGGGAATTTCCCACGTGTCTTCGTAGCAGACTTCCAGCATCGAATATGTACATGTCAGTTTCTTGCGTTGTGACCTGTGGGCCCGCCTAATCCCCTTGTGGCCTTCCTGGCCTCAAGTACCACAGTCCCAGTGTCCTGGTCCCTTCCATGGACCAACGTTTCGGCTTTTGCAGTTTACCACAGAGGGGTATATGCACAAAAGAAAGAAATGCTTCCTGACTTGCCCTTAGACAGTGTGAGCTGGGAGAGGAGGAAAGACACGTTCACCTCACAGCTTCCCCTGCTCGCAGGCCTGCCAGGGAATGTGGTCTTGATGGAAGACTCTGCACAGCTGTGTGCAGGGCAGGGGGTGATGCTCTGATGGCCACGCCTCTACTGGTGTTGTTATACCATGTGGAAGGCTTGACCTTTGCAAGAAGGTCAAGGAAACCTAGAAAACAGTGATGGATGAAGGCGAGAATGGTGAGAGAAATATGGAAAGAATTGGGAGTATTTCTCCCAGAGGAGAGGACTAGAAAAGCAGGCCACTCCCATAGTAGCTGGATTGGAAGACTTTTATCTCTTTCTGGGCCTTTGTTTGCTTCTCTGGGAAATGAAGCAGATAAACTCTAGCATCCATGCAGCTGCTTTCAGCCCTAAATTCTGTGATCCTGGGAATAATTTCCACATGTATGAAAGATATTTATGCACAAGGTGGTGGCTGTGTTTCTGACTCCATTGCAACAAAAGAAGAAAACAGGAGACCTGAGGCGAAATCTTTTGACCTTGAGAGGTGTTGCAACAGTAGGAGAAAACAATGGAGTTTTTAAAATTCCAAGTCCCAGAATTATGTAAGAAAATAATATTTTGTTATTTTTCTGGGATGGAATAATCCCAAGAATTCACTCCCTAAAAGTGTGAATCTGAAATTGCCTGGACGTTTATATGTTAAAATGTAAATATGATGTCCTAAATTCGGAAAAAAAGTTCTTGCACAGTAACAGGGAGGCCTAAGGTGACTTAACACGTTTGCTCTGCATTTTTAACATCGTAGCTGTGAATCACTCTTAAAAAGGAGGTGGCCTCCAAGCTGGGGAAGTGGGGTTTATGATGCTGAGATGGGCAAAGAGGAAGGTTTGGGAGAAATAGGGTTTCTTTTTACTAAAACAATGCTCTAAGTTTAAAGAGTGTGGGAGGGAGTTAATGACCCCCAAGATGTTCAAGTTCTAATCCCAGGGATGTGTGATTATTTCCAATGGCTGAAGAGATTCTGCAGACGTGATTAAGGAGTCTCAGATGAGGAGTTTGTCCTGGGTTACTTGGATGAACCTGGTATAATCTCAAGGGTCCTTAAAAGATGGCAGAGGGAGGCAGGAGGGTCAGAAAAGGAGATGTGATGATGGAAACAGAGGTTGGAGTGATGGAAGGGGCATAAGCTGAGGATTCAGGAGTCTCCCAAAACCTGGAAAGGGAAAGGAAATAGATTCTCCCTTAGAGCCACTGGAGACAGCATGACCCCTGACCCTTCTCTTGGCTCAGGAAAACCCATTCTGGACTTCTGACCTCCAAATATATGTAAGGTAATACATTTTGGTTGTTTTAAGTCACTAAGTGTGTAATAATTTGTTACAGCAGCCAGAGGAAACTAATACAAAGAGAGAAGTTAGGATGGATTGATGCAGGGAAAGCAAAACAAAACACTACAGAAATGGAGCAAGAGAGGCAAGATAAATGGAACAGGAAACAAGGCGCGGGGCTTGTGAAGGGGAAAGGCTGGGCGTTGGAGGCTGCCCTGGACTGGATGCCTAGGGGTCACGGGTGCAGACCAGTGCGGGGAACGCAGAGGGTGCCTAGCCAAAGGACAGCCAGCTTATCTCCTTCCTAGTCATCTCAGCCTGCGTTCCCCTGAGGGCAGAGCCTGAGACGGGTGTCTGTGTGAGTAGTTAGTCTAAGGGTGAAGGATGAGAGTGAGAGGACAAACAGGGAGGGAGGGGGAGGCAGAACCAAGGTGCAATCCTGAGGCTGTTACCCAGCAAGGGCCCGCAGCCCGAGACGCACAGGAGTCGAGGCTGTGGTACCGGCTCCCGAGGGGTTAGGGGAAATTTCAAGCTTGGAAGTGAAACCATGGGTTAAATCCGTTTCACCTGCCGTCACTAATCAAGGTTTTTTAAAACTCACATGACCGCAGAGGGCACGTAGCCTCAACAATAAGCCCACTCCTAAGAACTTGGCGTCAGCTGGGTCTAGTTGGAGCTGAGCCGCTTAAGACTGGATAGGACCACTGACCCTTCAACCGGGCATGCGCGAGTGTCCCGCAGCGGCCCGCACTACGTAGCTTGTTACGCCTGCGCAGAGCGAGGATTCTTTCACCTTTAGCCAATCACCTTGCCCCATGCCTCCCACAGCCCTTCCCCCTTATTCCACATCCCATAAATACTCCGCGTCGCGGCCTTCGAGATTGGTTTTCTTTGCTTTGCTGCGAACGTCGGTCGTGGCGTTCGGTTTGCCCTGGTTCGGAAGCTGATGTGGAATCAGTCCATAAAAGCTACTTGTGCTGCTGGAAGGTAGATTTTCCTCGTTGAAGGACTTCTCGCTTTGTAAAAGGCTGTTGTGGCGTCGCTTTTATTCTGAGTGAACGAGAGTGAAGGTACTTGCTTCGGCGTCGTCCTGGAGACGCGGTTTCCCGTCTTGCGGAGATGTGGTGCAGTCCTTGTAAAATAACTCAAGGTTTGATTAAGCAACACGCTATTTAAGGAGGCAAGACCAGTTGAGGTTGGTCCTGTTTCAAAGTGTCCACCGGCACGCCGCCCTGACCAGGGCAGGCGGCGGGAGCGGCCGTGCTTTTAGTCCGAGCACAGCCTCTGCGTGCTCTTCTACTCCTTACATTTATTCGTATTAAGCAGCTGCTCTTTCAAGATGCAGCTCACTGCTGGTGACGTTACTTCCACCTAAATGATCGGATGGACATCTGCCCTGAGAACCTGAGTGCTGCGCGGAGAACAAAGGCCATTTGGAGGGAGGTCTCACCCAAACTGGTCACAGAGCACAAGGAGACTAGAAAGTGGGAGAGAGAAACCCGGAGGAAAACGAGGGGAATCACACAAAGAGGTAGGTGGACCCCCCAAATAAACTGTTCTAATGGCTGGTTTGCTCTAAGCGTTTCGGTGGCGGTCAGTATGCTGATGCCGGGGTCTGGGCACTGTAATTACTCAGTGTTAACCTCCATCAGGTGGCCTTCTTATCCTACCCTCTTTCCTCCTGGTTCTGGCATTCCTGGGGTCTTGTGTGACTTGAGGGAAGGGAATGCTTTTGGCCTCATATCCTCACCGTCGTTACGGGAGCAGTCCTGGTCGTACTTCAAATTCAGGTCCTAGGAGTCCATTTGGACACCTTGGCCCTCGTCACCACTGCGGCGTTTTTATAACTTCGGGTTTTATCCACTCACTCCTTTCCACGTAACAACGCATTCCCCAGGATCCGTGATGGGTGTTATCTGGAGGGATGGGGGAGTGAGTTGCAGTTGTGACTTTTACTCCCAGTTCAGCGATGTGTGTTCTGGGAAGGTCTTTCACTAATCCTATTTCATTTGTGTCATCTCCTGGCATTTTAAAAACATAAACCCATTTACAAGAAAGTCCCCTGGTGGGTGTGGGCATTTCCACCATGGGGCAATAAGGATCCTGCTCGGGACCCTCTGTGTCCTCTCATTCCTAGTACAGGACCCAGCATCAGTAGTTGGGGAGATGCTAATAGCCATCTAGAGAAGCGGCAGGGAGAGATGGATGCTCCGAGGCTAGAGGGGATGCAGGTCTTTCCACGTGGCCTTATCCTAACCAGAGATAAGGAAATGCAGGATGTGTCTGACCTGCAGGAACCATCACCACAGAGGGAGTCCTGGTCACTCGCTTAAAGCCCCAGGAGTGGAATCTGGGCTCTTGAGGGGTGTGGGGTGTGGGGTGCAGTGATTGGAAAAAGGTGCTGTAACTGTTGCCCAGCGCAGGTGTGACTAGGCTGCTGGCCTCTCCACGTTCTGGGGGTGGAGCTCCTGGCCCTCAGATGCCGAAAGGTCACTGAGGAGGGTGGGTGGCCTTTCCCGTCTTAATCAGCTCAGCTTGAACTAGACACAGCTGCCTCAAGTTCCTGAAAGATAACCCAGGCAAACATCTCGTTTCAGCTAGGAGCTGCTTGGAGGACACAGGAGTCTTAAAACAACCTTGATTAGTGAGGGCAGGTGCAATGGATTTGACTAATCATGATGTATGCTTTCAAGAGCAGTTCTAGACTCGTCTCTGCCATCTCACGGCAGCCTGATCGTGTGGCACAGACAGTGCCATGCTTTCTGTCTCCCTCTTGTTGGGTACAAGGGGAGGCCCGTGCTCCCAGCTCCCTGCAGTTGGGTTGAGATCACGTGACTGATTCTGGCCAATGAGCTGAAATGAAGGTGATGTGTGTCACTTCCAGGCTGAAACAGGTGAGTGGGCACGAGGTCTCCGTGCTCGCTCTTCCCCTCACCTGGTGGCTCTGAAAGCCAGGCATCGAGACCTCAGTTCACAAGACGGTGGCACCTCCGTTGACCCGCATGCCTGTATTTGGAGCAAAGGCTGCCATCAGCCTGCTCTGTATGTGTAGCATGGAGACAAAAGAAGTCTTCGTGGGGCTACGCCACTGACTCTAGAGATTAACTTGCATAACTTCACTTATCCAGACCAATACCGGATTTACCTCATGTGGTGTCTCTGACGTTCTGAAAACTCACTGAAATTTCCCACCTTTTCTCTTTCCTTTGTACACCTTTAAATGCTTCTCCTATGGCAGCAGTAACTGTAGGAGTAGACACATAATCGCTGACAAGAAGACAGACCCAACCCAGGTAATGTTTTAATGGATTTTCCACATCTGACAGCCTGTGGGAGTATAGATCAGGTAAATGGAGGGTGACACAGATTTTGGTCAGACTGAGCCCTGGAGAGTGGTGTCTGGGGCCGGATGCAGATATACTGCGAAACCGGCATTCTGGGCACAGTGGTCCTCTATCCTTTTCATGGTTTCTGTGCTTCTACTCCGTATAAAACAGAAAAGAGCCCTTACACCTCACCTGGGTCTTCAGAGCCTAGAGCGACAGGTCATGTTTGCCAGGATTGGAGCGGGTAGGGAGGAAGAATTCATTGGCATATTCGGGATGTAGCACAAACGTGGCTTTTTGGCTTACAATTTCAAGCTGCTGTGTGAGGGAAATGCAGTTCTCCCTTCACGACTGCACCCTCGTCTTACCTGCCACCTGGACTTGTGCCACTGTGGGAATCGGCTCTCAGGTCCACGGGGCCGGTTTCCTTGCTGACCCTCTAGACGCCCATGATTGCTGTTACTTGTTAAGATGCCTCGTCCTTTATCTTAATTCCAGTCCCAGCCCCATCTTCCCGGATAGCCTTTCATGCTCCAAACAGATCCGGCTCCTGTAATCCCAGTCACTGCTTACCTGTCCTGTCCTCACGTTGTGGTGGTGAAAGGCTGTGCTTTTTTAAGAAATCTTTGTCATTTTTATTGACCCATAATATACAGTTAGGTGGTGGCGGTCAACACTGAACATACTGTATAAGTAAAGAGTGTTTCTTACGCAGAAGCAACGCCAAGAAAGATCCCCCACTCTGGCTTTTCATCCAGCAATTCCTCTTACATCCCTGAATTTTTTTTTTTTTAATTATTTATTTATTTATTTTTGGCTGCGTTGGGTCTTCGTTTCTGCGCGAGGGCTTTCTCTAGTTGCGGCAAGTGGGGGCCACTCCTCATCGCGGTGCGCGGGCCTCTCACTATTTCGGCCTCTCTTGTTGCAGAGCACAGGCTCCAGACGCACAGGCTCAGTAATTTTGACTCACGGGGCTAGTTGCTCCGCAGCACGTGGGATCTTCCCAGACCAGGGCTCGAACCCATGTCGTCTGCATTGGCAAGCGGATTCTCAACCGCTGTGCCACCAGGGAAGCCCTATCCCTGAATTTTGACTGACTTGTTTCTTAGTGAGCAAGTGACGCGCAGTTGATTGGCTGATAGATTGAGGTGATTCGTTGTGTAGTTACCATTTTTAGGTTTTATTTCCTTGATTTCTTTTCACAGATTTGAATAGCTTGTCCTCATGAGCTGCTTTTTGCTTTGTGTGATGGTCTCTGGCTAGTTTCCTTTCTTCCTTTCCTTTGGTCTTAAAACTCATGACTTGCATTTTTCAACTTAATGTTAAGATGTCTGACAACCTTGAAAACCTTGTGCTCTGCTTTCCAAGATGACAGCTAGATGATTTAACTCCTCTGTCACTTGGGTGTTTATGTTGATGGCTGAGGGCATAGGAATGCGAGGAATACAATAGGCTCGATCTCTTCCTGCCACAGTGGGTCAGACTGTCCCACAGTCCTTCCTCCAAGGAGAGACTTAAGTCAGCTCCACGTATCTCAAGACGAGGGTTCTCAGCGCTGGCTGCGAGCAGAATCACCTGAGAGACTTAAAAAAAATTCTTTTCACAGGCTCATCTCAGTACAAATGAATCACTTTCTCTTTCCTCCCTCCATCTTCCTCTTTTTTGGAGCTGGGTATTTGAATTCAGTTGTGAATTTAATGTTGATTGATGAGTGAATATCCAGTACCATCTCTGTGTCCTGCACTGTTCCAAGGCTGAGGATACAGTGACAGAAAAGCCACTCCCCTGCTCCAGGCGAGGTTGTCTCCTAGTTGAGCAGTGGGGACAGACGGTACATAAGCAATAAAAACAACCCGAGCAATTTCAGAGAGCGAAACATGCTGTGGCCGAAAGTGGGGGGATGTGATGGAGACACTGAGGGGGTTTTGTGAACTTAATGTAGAAGCTTCTGAAAGGCTCACCAAGGAGGCAGCGGTGGAGCTGATACATAAAGGATGAGGGGTAGCCATCATGAACTATCTGGGGCAGAGGGTTCGAGGTCAAGGGAACTGGAAGTCCTGTTGTCGCCAGGCGACTTGTTGGGTGTATTTCAGGAACAGAAAACCAGGCCACCGTGGCTGGAGTGTTAAACTGAGAGCAGAAAACTAAGCTGGAGAAAGAAAAAAAAAAAAAAGGGGATATAGAGAGGGTATCGTTAGGGTGCAGGCCGCTGGCGGGAGGCTGCCTGCTTTCACGGCAGTGATCTTCTAACGTGGAAAGCAGGCACCCTGTTCACAACCCCAGGAACACACCCGCGTCTACAGGTTGGTGCCTCTCGCATTGCCCTACACTTTCCTCCTGTCCCCAGGCTCTGCTGCGCTCACGGTCTGGGTGGGACGTGCAGCAGCGTCCTCCAGCCTGCCTCTCTCAAGAGGAACGTGGGCTGCAGGTCAGGTGGTGTCCTGCTTCAGCCCTTACCCTTGACCTTCAGGATGATAGGAGGAAACAATCTGATGTAGGCGTGGGTGCCTCCCTCAGCTGTCACTCAGCACGTGCTCAGCGAGGGCTGCTTCCTCTCCTTCCCGGGAGACAGGACACTTCCCCTCTCCAGCAGGTTTTGAACGAGAAAGTAACAGACTTTTCTGTCTTGACGAAATGGAAGTGAACGATACCCTCTGTAACTGTGACTTTCAAACCCGGAGACTGGCTTCTGCCCTTGGTGAACGAAAAGGTGACAGGATTTTCCCATCTGACCCCCAGACTAGCTGGCTCCCCCCGCTTCACCCTGGGCTCCTCTCCGGCCCGGCTCGCGGCACCTCCGTATCACTTCTTGGCTCTGCTGGTGACCCTGGCGGCCCCTTCCCTACACGAGGGGATGCACTGTTAACAGGAAGATGGGAGGGGGGCGATGCCGGGGTCCGTCTTCGTTTAACACACAAATGGGTCGTGTGGCTGGATTTTGCATTCTGCTTCACAGGGTGAATGATGCTTCACTCCATCCTCCTTTTCTGACAAAAATTGTGGGACTTGCATAATTGAGTGCTTTCCTGTCTCCATTTGGACTGTGAGACGTTAAAATTATTTTTAGAAAAGCAGTTGCCCGGAGTTGGTGGAATTCTAACCGTTCCTCAGGACCGGTTCTCACTTGGTGTGAATGTGAAAGCGACCCAACCACGGCCCCCAGGCCACCTGTCCCCAGGCTCCAGGTACCTGCCATCCTGTGTCTCCTGCTCGGGTTGGCTGACTTCTTGCTGCGTGCGGTCACTTGCCTGGTAGGTGTCAGTTTCCGTGTGTGTCCTGTTCTCCAGGCACAGCCCATCCTGCAGGGGCTTGGCGGAGATGGGGGGTGGGTGGGGGCCTGGCATAGACCCTGAACAGCTGGGGCGGCGGCTGTGGCTTTGCCACTTGCTAACGCGCTGCCTTGCACGTGCTGGATGTGGAGAGAGGGACCTGGCCAACCTCACAACTGCATCAGAACCGTTGTGAGAATCAGCATCTGCGTGGCGCCCACTCCAGGTGCTCTCGGAATACTAGGTGTTCCTGGTAACTGAGGAGCCCGTGAGAGAATGTCCCTAACTCTGTTCTAGCAGCTTCAAGCAGCCAGAAAGAGAAGGGAAAACCTGCAGAAGCATGGGCTTGAGCTGGTGAAAGGAGCTGGGGAGGAGGTGATGGAGACCCTGCGGGTCCTCCCAGCTTTGGCAGGCGGGGGGTCTGCTGTGTGGTCTGGCTCTGGGCTAGGCTCCTTCCTGGCTCAGCTGGGGAAGGGCCGCTTCCCCCCTGCCCAGGGCCAGGCTGCCTGCGAGGCTCCAAGGCGCTCAGAGGGGAACTGGCCTCCTCCCCTAACTGCCTTCACCTTCTTCATGTAGAATATCATTTCCACTGCAGTGGAAGTGAGTTCGTCTTAGCTGTGTGCACCTGGACTTATGTGTCCAGAGAAAATAAGGGCAAGTTACAGCATCGCCATGCAAAATGGCTGGACCCTGAGACCTCAGTTGACCTTCCAGGCTCCTCACTTGTCAGAGGTGTGAACTGTGTGAGGGCTGTTCCTGAAGACTGTAGGTGACCATGCCTGTCAGTGGTGAGCCCGGAGCGTGGTTCAGAGGAACGCGATGGAAGAATCAGGTGCTTTCAGGATGTCAGCCTCTACTTGACCATTGGTCCGAGCTCAGACAAATAGTCAATGGCAGGGCTGGGACAGAGGTTCTGGTCCCGTGTCTGCCAAAGTGCTCTTCTCTTGTATTTGTCTGAGAACACAAGGAGAGTGTCTGTCCCATCTTTACAGCTGGGGTAGAGCACAGTGACAGAAACATGACAGGGCTGTGTGCCCCAAAGTTGAGGGCCACCAGATAAAGTACGGGATGCCCAGTTCAACTTGCATTTCAGATCATCCGTGAATAAATGTTTGGTATAAGTATGTCCCAAATACATGTTTTGGGGTATACTTATGCTGAGCATTTACCGCTTATCTGAAATTCAAATGGAACTGCACGTCCTGCATTTACGTTTGCTAAATCTGGCAACCCTACAGAAGAAGAAATTCATGTTGAAAATATCTATCAGACTGAATTATGGCTGCTTAGACCTGTCCTGGGTCTCCACTTAGAGGCAGAGTCTGCATCCTTTCTGGGAATTCTTAGGACCGTAGCTACACCTGGAGCAGTGCCAAACCTCGATATGAAACCAGGGCAGTTCAATCACTTATCCACCGTCTAGTTGTTTGCAGCCGGTAGACAAAATATTGAGATGTTTGGCAGAACTGCTCAGTTGTCCTCTGGAAGTCCGGCATCTTACATCCATAGATTTCCAGGTCGCCCCATGCTGGGACACTGTCTACCACTCAGTTCTCTGATCTATGAGGACCTCGTGCCCCTCCCCGCTTCTCTTCCAACGGGGCCCAGGACGTGCTACTAGAATCTTCAAGGATTCAGCCGAAGTCTGGACGTGCTTTGCATTTTGTTCATTTCTTGGCCCAAGACTCCCATGTACGTCCAGTTGTTTTATTTCAGTCTGCTGATAAAGCTCAGGTCTCTCCAGACTTCTTTTACTTAGTTTCTGTTGTGTAGGAAGCCCAGCAAGAAAATCAAATTTGTTGTTGCTGTCCCCCTCCGAGCACAATGAACCGACATAAATCCTGTCCATGTAATGACACTCTGACCCTGTTAAGAAGATGGATGAGAACAGTGATTTCAGACAGCACGGGAAGCCCCTAGCAGGTTAGAGCTGCTTCTGGGAAAAGGCATTCATTGATTCAATTACTCATTCAACCAGCTTTACTGCCCGCACCTCATGCCCATGGCACAGGGGAGAGGGGAGCAGCGGTGGGACACAGAAGCTTGAGACCTGGCCTTCTGTGGTCGGTCTGCCTGGATCCTGTTCTTAGCTCTGCTGCCCACCAGCTGTGTGGCTGAAAGTTACGTGATTTCTCTGCACCTCCAGTTCTTCTGTAAAATTGGTTTAATAACATAGGGTTGTCGTGAGGATTAAATGAGAATTCACGGAACCGCTGAAGAACAGTGTCTGACATTTAGTAAGTACTTTAACAAATGTTAGCTGTTGCAGTGGATACATAGCTGTGGAGATGCTTTGATCTCGGAAAGGGCAGGCTCTTGTCCCTAGAGGTAAAGTGCAGAGTTACTGTTTGGCAAAACCTTGTTCTGAGTCATGGCCGAAGAGCCTTGTCCTGGGTCTCAAAACTAGTCACAATCACCTCATTCCCCTTCACTCGCAGTTGGTGTAGGAATGGCCCTGACCCAGAGTTGTGGCCATAGAGATACAAGAATCATAACAGTGTTCCAGGTCAAAAGGTCTTTTTTTTAAAATCAGGAGAGCAAAAGATTTTCTAGAAGTTTCAGCAAGAAGATCAGGTTATGATTCGTGGAAGCACAGCAGCCATTTTGTGACCCTGAGGTCACAGCATGAAGACAAAGGCCAACATGCTAAGGGTGATTTAAAAAAAAAAAAAGAACCCAGGTCTCCAAGGGTATATTCAAGTAACTCCAACAGATCACCTACCTCTAGACTTCTTACTAAGTGAGAAAAATTAACATCTTTTTTTTTTAAAGCTGCCGTAACCACATTATCAATTGTAGCAAAACGGATTGTTTTCACTGTTACAGCCAAATTAAAAGATGCAGCCTTTCTTCAATGAAATCATAGCCAAATGAAAAGAAAAACGATGTATGGCAAAACTAGCAAAGTGCTTTGTGCACATAGGAAGGGAAGAGTTAGTGGGTGTTGGGGGTGTCTTACTGCATGATAAAAAGTTCTTTTTTTGTAAGGTAGACTCTTCACCCCAGTGCATGGACCTATCACTGTCACCTGGTTCTCAGAACACCCTTCTGGAGAAAGGAGACAAGGTCCCCACCTTAATGGCAGACAGTGATCACGTAACCTTGGTGCTTCCCAGGTCAGGGCTGAAGCAGTCTGTCTTCCCCTCAGTTCCACCTCTCAGGATGCGGACCCTCGCTGCGTGGCCTGGGTCTCACTGCTTCGCTCTTTCACCATGTACACCGAAGCCAGGCCTGTGGGCTGGCCGTCTGTGACACAGCAAGAGATGTGTAATTGGTTTCTGCCCCCAGGCCTGATACAGAGCTCCTAACACCCTTGTAATTTCCCGACTTATAAGGTGATTGGGCGCAGCTTTTGTCCTAATATTTGGTCTCTTTTTTTTTTTTTGGCTGCGTTGGGTCTTCATTGTTGCACACCGGCTTTCTCTAGTTGCGGCGAGCGGGGGCTACTGTTCGTTGCGGTGTGTGGGCTTCTCATTGCGGTGGCTTCTCTTGTGGAGCACAGGCTCTAGGTGCGTAGGCTCAGTAGTTGTGGTGCATGGGCTTAGTTGCTCCGCGGCATGTGGGATGTTCCCGGACCAGGACTCGAACCCGTGTCCCCTGCATTGGCAGGCGGATTCTTAACCACTGTGTCACTAGGTAAGTCCCTAATATTGGGTCTTTGACCCTGGTTCCTGACACAGAGCACCTAAATCCCTTGGAATTTCCTGGGAACCTCTAGTGAGGAAACTTCTGGTGGGTTCCTGGATGGCTCCAGGGTGGCGACTGGTCATCAGAAAGACCAAGTCATGATTAGAAGCATGGAACTTTATGCCCCAGCTCCCATCCTTAGGCGGGTAGGTGGGGAAGAGGGGCTGGAGATAGTCAATAATTGATCACACCCATGTGATGAAGCCCTCCTTAGAAAGTCCCAAACTATGGGGTCCAGAGAGCTCCTGGGTCAGTGCACATAGCCGTGTGCTGCACCCCAGCTCCGTGTGGACAGAAGCCCCTGCACTTGGGACCTTTCCAGACCTCACTCCATGTACCTTTTCATCTGACTGTTCATCCGTATAAACCCAAGTGTTTCCCTGAGTTCTCTGAGCCGTTCTAATGAATCTTCAAACCTAAAGAGGGGGTCATGGAACCCCTGTTCTACAGTGAGCTGGTTATAAGTACAGATAGCAACCTGGGACTTGGAACTCGCATCTGAAGTGGAGGCAGGCTTGGGGGACCAAGCCCTTAACCTGTGGGGTCTGTGCTAACCCTGGGGGGTTTGTATCAGAGTTGAGTTGTAGGATGACCAGCTGGTGTCTGGAGAGTTGGAGAATGGGTTGGTGTGGGGAATTCTCCCATGTATTTGCTGTCAGGAGTGTTGTGAGAAGAGGGAAAAAAAAAATGAGGGCTTTTTTTTAGCATCCTTACCTCCTCCAGCCCACAGCCCTTGCTGGGAGAGCTGTGTTTTGGCTTGGGTTAAAGGTGGAGGACAAGATGATCGGTAGAGAGGAAGGGGACAGGCTGCGGACTAAAGACCTCCCAGAGAGCCCCCTGGAGACAGGTGTGAGCGCAGAAGTTGGCTGGAGAGGAGTGAGAGATGACCCGGGAGAGGGTGGAGCAGCTGATGGCGAGACAGCTTTGCGTGTAGCAAGGGGCTCAGAACTGGCCTGCCTGGGACCAGGCAGACACCCGAGTTCTTGAAACATGAACGTGATGATGGTGGAAGAGTCTTTTGCCAGATGTGGGAATAATATTGACTAAAGAATCAAGGAAAACTGTCAAAAGACTTGCAGTCATGGGAAAAAAAAAAGAAAATCTTCAAAAAATTCTTCAGGAGTGTAATTGACCACTTGCTGTATCTGAGTCAGTCTGGGGCTCCAGTTTGCTGTCTTGTAATAAGCTGTGCTGACAGAACTTACCGAATTTCTGATGAAAATAACTGACTGGAAAGTGTAAACCTCACTCGGGTAACGTCATAGCTACACAACGGATTTTTCTCTCAACCAGGAAGTGGTTTCTGTGTCTTAGAGACAAGGTCTATGAGATGACATCTCCTGGATGAGTGGACCTGTCTCTAGTAAGAGAATATCAACTCAAATGGAAAACTTAGAGGTGTTATGCAACACGGCAGTTCGTATGAGTTTTTAAGTCTTAAAGAGTTAAGTGGGTGTCAGGCACTGATTAGAGCTTTACGTATATTAACTCGAATCTCTGAGAACGTCTGACGAGGTTGGTACTAGCCCCATTTAACAGATGAGGGAGCTGAGGCCCAGAGAGGTTCAGGATCACAGGTTAGGTAAGTATCACAGGCCTATTAACTCCATGCCACAGAATCTGATCTTCACTACACTACGCGGCTTCTCATTAAGTGAAGTGGCCAAGGAGTATGACGAAGTCCCCAGGGCATGTGACAGCCACTTCAAAGTCTGGATGCTGCCCAGAGATTAAAGGGAACACTACATAGAAAAATGTCTGTCCTCTTCATCCTGCTATTACTGGTGCAGTGCTGGGTTTTGACTTTCAGTTTGAGAAGTGACCTGGGGGGCCGTGTGGGATGGTTACATCCCAGCCAGGTCGAGGCTTCCCAGCTTCTAATGAAAACCCCTTGTAACCTCCCTTAAACAAACAACTGGGGGAAAGCCAAAGGTCCTCAAGGGATGTTGCCTAACAGTTATGAGCATTTTCTCAAAACAATAAAAAGGTCTAATTGGCGCTTAAGCTTTTTGCATTTGAATGTAAATTACATCTCAAAGTACTGTTGAATATGGAATTTGACGTTCAAATAATCTTTGAAATGTTGAGAGTCAGTAGGGGATTGTTTTATGAGAGGTAGGGAAACAGCTTGCAGGTCTGGAGGGAAGGGATGGGTACTATTCATGGCTGGGACCTTTCTGGCAAAGGATTGTGAAGGGTTCTGTTAATAAAACAAATCTACACCTGTGAGGCCGTGTACAGATTCTATCCTTACCCCTTCAGAAAAACTGAATGATGGAAAGAAGATCCAGAGTTACATCTACATGGTCAGAAGGACAGAGCAAGGTTAAGTTGGGCTTCCAACATAAAGTCAGGCTCAAAAGATCCCAACGCTTCAACGCGGAGCCCATTCAGAATCTTTGAATTCACCAATAGCACAGGTCTTTTCCATTTTCTTCCCAGGGGCCAGTGGAGCAGATGAATACCGGTTCTCCTGATTCAAATTACAGTCGACAATGGGCCTCCTTTCTCTGTGGCAAGAAATTCCATCTCAGGCAGAACTGAGGTCCCCTTCCCTCATCTCCCCGACCATGACCTCAGGGCCTTCTGATGATTCCAAAGGCCTCACTCAGCGCGGAGTGCTGACGAGGTTCTCTCTGGGTTTTGGCCCACCCTTGTTACTTTTGAGGTGCTTGTTATTCAAACTTACGTGGCCCTTTGATGGTTGAGAGTTTTTCATGCTTCTTGGGTGTGAGAATCTCTGCTTAAACTGGCACTTCAGTGTATATAATTTCCCCAAACTGTAGAGCTGAGCCGTTTATAGTAAGGTAGGGGCTCTTCAAATACCCGGGTTACGTACTGCTTCTGATCACTGGTCTGAGGATAATAAGCTGTGTTGAAAGAAAACATTTTTTAAAAAGGGAAAAATACGCAACTAACACAGAAACATAAAATGAGTAGGTACTAATGATTTTATTTAAGTCACTAATTAGTTTAGTAACCAGTAAGAGGGGGCAAAAAACAGTTCAAAGGAGCATTCAACAAACATTATACACAAGCAATTAGAAATACTAAAATAAATTTTCGAATACAAAACTGGTCAGTTATCTACAGGGAAATAATCAAGTGTGCCTTTAGCAGACAAAATTCATTTGTATTTCTAGGTTCAAGAATCATCTGCGTTACTATCCATTTTCCTCAACTTGCAGCGTGGTGAAATAGCTCAGTGACCGGATCCTTGTAGAAAGCAGTAACCCGGAAGGCTGTACTTAGTGTTCAATTGAAAAGACACTCACACAACTTTTCTGCTTATTTCCAAGCCTTTTACAGCTTTTCTGATGGCTGAATATCTACGTTGAGTCAAAAATGTGGGTTTCAGGCAGGAATCGAGCAACCGGGTAAATCTTGGTGCCTGAAGTTCGTGGTGAAAAATGAGTTGGCTCTAATTAAAGGGATCGGATGGCTGGCGTAGAGGATGAAGTGGATCCCATGATAGAGGGCATCTGCTATCAGGTGTGTACGTGGGAACAGCGGGCTCAACGACTCTATCTAGGGAATCGTATGGGGGTGCTTTTGGGGTCAGCAGAGGGGTAAGAGGGCTGCAGTCCTTGATCTGGGGCCAAGTAAGAGTCAGTTTTGAGAGGGGAGTGCCAGAAATCCTGCTCTTTTGTAGAACAAACTGTTTGGGATTTGTCTTGATGAAAATTTACAGAGGAAGAAAAAGAAAACCCTCTTTAGAGGTGGTTAGGTGTTGGGTTCCTAAATTGGAGCCTGATTTTGGTCCCATTTCCCTAAGTTTTCATTCTTTTTTTTTTTTTTTAAAGGCAGTGTAACCTCTGTCCCTCAGAAGGCTCCCACTAATTTCTAAAAAATTTATTCATTTATTTATTTTTGGCTGCATTGAGTCTGTGTTGCTGCCCACGGGCTTTCTCTAGTTGCGGCGACTAGGGGCTACTCTTAGTTGCGGTGCGCGAGCTGCTCATTGCGGTGGCTTCTCTTGTTGCGGAGCATGGGCTCTAGGTATGTGGGCTTCAGTAGTTGTGGCACGTGGGCTCAAGTAGTTGTGGCTCACCGGTCTAGAGCGCAGGCTCAGTAGTTGTGGTTCGCAGGCGCTAGAGCGTGGGCTCAGTATTTGTGGTGCACGGGCTTAGTTGCTCCGTGGCATGTGGGATCTTCCCAGACCAGGGCTTGAACCCGTGTCCCCTGCCTTGGCAGGTGGATTCTTAACCACTGCGCCACCAGGGAAGTTCCAAGTTTTCATTCTTTAATAGGGGAACCCCAATACTGCTTTCTTCTTCTTACCCCTTGGGAGGTGTCTGCAGCATCACACCTCCGTCTCCGTTTGCTACCTTTCAAGTGATGGATCACAGTTTCTCAGAGCAGAGTCACACCTCAGATCTCGTGATCAGCTAAGCCACAGCCTGTAAAGAAAAAACAAAGTTTCTTTTGCTTTAAATCTCCCCCATCTGCCCATATAATCATAAACATTTTCCCCTTTAACTTTTTATTTACACTTTTAATTTAGGAATAACTGTAGGTTTGCACAACAGTTGTAAAGACAGTATAGAGAGTTCCTGTGTGCCCCTCACCCAGTTTCTTGTGTTACCATGGTAAAGTGGTCAAAACTAAGAAACCATTACTATTCACTAAACTCCAGACTTGCTTTGGATTTCAACTCTCTTTCTATTATTGTTCTCTTTCTATTTTGTTGTTGGGCTCCTTTGGTCTGTGATAACTTTGGTTTGTTATTCTTTGTTCTTAACAACCTTGACAGTTTTGGAGAGTACTGGCTGAGTGTCCTGTAGAATTTTTTTTTTTTTTTTTGCGTTACGCGGGCCTCTCACTGTTGGGGCCTCTCCCGTTGCGGAGCACAGGCTCCGGACGCGCAGGCCCAGCGGCCCTGGCTCACGGGCCCAGCCGCTCCGCGGCATGTGGGATCTTCCCGGACCGGGGCACGAACCCGCGTCCCCTGCATCGGCAGGGGGACCCTAAACCACTGCGCTACCAGGGAAGCCCTAGAATTTTTGTCTGATGGTTTCCTCATGATTTGAGTGGGTTTATGTTTCTTCCTTTTTTCTTTTTCTTTTTTTTTTTTTTAAGACAACCATAGAAGTGCCCTTCTCATCACATCGTATGGCATCACAGGGGAAGTAAACCTTTATCACTAGGTTAAGGTGTGTTTGCCAGGTCCCTTCACTGCAGAATTGCTGTTTTCCCCTTTCTCTTCTCTCTTCTTTGGAATTAAATCACTAAGTGATTTGTAATTTCTACCTACAGTCTCTGGAATGCTTAGACAATTCTTTTTCATTTTTTCTATTGAAGTTCTAAAATAATCCACTCATAAAACTCTCTGGGCTTGATCTTTTTGGAGATAAAGTTTTAAGAAACTTTTTCAAAGATGTCCTTGATTACGCGTCTATTGAGGTCTTCTATATTTTCTAATGTCATAATTTCTGGTAATTAAAGTAAAATGAGCCATTTCATTGTGATCTTGAAATTTACTAGACGGTGTTTTGTCTAACATTTTCTCTTGTATATTTGATACCTTTTTTCTGATTAATACAGATGTGCATTTTCTTTTCTCGAGTAGGCATGCTATTTATGTTGAATTTATGAAGGAAATGGTAGGGCACTCTGAACACATGAAAGCCCAGAAATGAGAATTAGTAAAATTTATATCTTTAAACAGTCAGCTAGAGACTTCGCTGGACCCCGGGGCAGATCCTGGGGTCCTCAGAGCAGAGCGCTTAAGACTGAGTTTATCTCTTCCTTCTCTTAGAAGCTCTTTTTGGCAGACATTCTAGTTGGAGAGCGAGAAGGAGCACAGCGCTTGGGGGACAGAGCAGAATATGCTGTCCACCCATACCCTCTATTTTCTGCCGACCATCGCACAAGACCTGGTCATGCCGTCCACATAAGGGCTTCCCGCCAGCTTGAGAACTAGTGCCCTTTTGCCTCACTATCCTGATGGGCGTAGGGATTTTTTTTTTTGGATATTTGGGGCAGGAGAAATCAGACTCTAAGGTCTGCATGGGACCTCTGGCTCCAAGCTGTCTCCCCTTCCCCTCATTTTAAGGCTGTAAAAACAGGTGAAGCAAGGCAAGACGAATTTTCCAGGTATGCAGAAAATCAGTGATGACACTGGGACTTTGAATCCACATTTCTTTCCTCTGGGGGAGCGCTCTTCCCATGCCACACCCCCCTCTTTGGACCAGGCAGACCTAGACGCCATTCAGATAGTCAGAAGTTTGGCTGCGCTGAATCTGGGCGGGTTTGCGTAGCCGGGTGGTGTCTGAGCTCTTCACTGTGGATGTATGGTCGCCAAGGGACCTGTCCTGGTCACGCAGCTCATCAAGAGACTGAGCTGAGACTCTCCCTCTGGATTTGCACTTTACAGATCTCCACAGAAAACAACGGCATACTGGGAGGGAGGCGTTGCTTTATCTCTTTGATCTACTTCTCAAGTAATTCTGAACTTGTAGCTCGAGGGCTGGGATCCTCGCCAGCCTGTATACACGCTGTCCATCCACAGGGAATACACCAGAACTCGGGCTGCGTGGAGATTCCCTCTTTTGGCTGCCGGGTGCCGGCTCAGGTTGTGTATCTTGAAGCAGGGTCCACATTCTTGGCAGGTCAGCTGGGAAACGTGTTTGACATTGGTGGAAAAGGGCCGTTGTTGGATCCAGGGCCTCGCCGCTTGTGTCTTGTCTACACTCCTGGGGAACAGGCTTGAACGGGGCAGAAGCCAAGTGCTGGGAGGTGTGTTTGGCTCCGACTCAGACACTGATGGAGTCCAGTAGGCTAACGCCCAGCTCAGAAAGGTCCCTTCCCTCCACTTTGTGCAGAACACATACAAACTCGCCTGTGGGTCAGATGGGTCTGTGCGATGCCCACGTGAATTCACTCTTCACAAGACTTCTTGTGGGAAAACACAAAAGCAGATTAAAGTTATGTTAAGCTGGCACGGGATGACAAGAGTTTAGTACAGGAAAGATCATTTGTTCCCTTCTCGACCTCTAGGACCCGCAGGCTTGTTGACATGTGTTTACCACGTTCCAGCTGTCTGCGGAGTCATGAGGTAGTGTAACAGATTTTAGACCCCAGATTCTGGGCTCCTGACAGGAAGCCCAAACCAGGTCTGAGTTTTCCCTCCAGCACCAATGGCTTTGATTCCTGATGGCCCACGTGGGGTCATCTTCTATGTCTGTTCACAGGGTGGATAAGCTGACTGCCTTCACAGGGAAGCATCCTGTTAATACAGATGCAGGCCCAGAGGAAACATACGAAGGTGAAAAGATGCTGTCCCATGAGTGTGCTCTCTGCTTTGTGAAGTCTGTTCCCAGTGGTTCTTTGGCTTTCAGAAACGATATCCCCACATCCTTCTCCAGCCCTGGCTGAGACAAGTTGACTGACGAGGCTCGCTGCTGGGCCCCAGGTATGCAAGCGATGGGCAGAGGCTGCACTGCATAAAGAAAGTCCACGTCCTCGAATGACACATGTGCAAACTCTCATGAGGAAAGGGAAAGGCACAAATGCTCCTCCTCACAGATCTTTATAATTCAGACGAGCTATTCCAAACAAATGGGCTGTAAATACCCTACTCCTCCTATATGCCCAGCAGCTCTGTGCACAAGATAATCTAATCTGTGTGGCTTCCAGAAGAAATGAGCGTGACACCAGGGCAGGGTGAGTATAGAACATGGAAAAAGGCAGAGAAATGAGTGTCTTTCCCGGGCCTGGAGTCAGCCGAGCTCTGAGGATGTTTCCATCTGCTACCAAAGTATAGGAAATGTCCGTACTTGGGGACCTCATCCAGCAGCTTACTTATTCAACCAATAAACAGAAAAAATCTAAGTTATAAAAGTTCTTTTTTTTTTTCCTGACTCTGATAACCTCTTATCTGCAGGCATATGTTTTGTGCTTCTCATAAGTCTGAGTTCAAATCTGCACAGAGACATATTTTCACGCTGTTAACCTTTGATCCTTTATCTCTTCATGGCTCTGCAGATAAAAGATTCCAACGTGTGTAAAATCTTCCAAATTAGGGGTGAACTAGACCCTTATCCTATATTCAAAATTCTCTCACATCTGCAGTCCCAGTTAAAAAATGCAACTATGACACAGACTTCAGGGAAGAGTATTAAAGATAGCTTTTTTTAAAAAAAAAGTTACTTAATAATTTAGAATTTTTAGAAAACACAGAAGTTAAAAATTAAGCCACCCATGATTCAACCATCCAGATTTTTAATACTTTTAACAATTCCAGGGTGTGTGTGTATATGTGTGTATATATATATATATATATATGCATGTATATATATATACGCATGTATATATATATATACGCATGTGTATATATATATGCATGTATATATATATACATGCATATATATATATGCATGTATATATATATATGCATGTGTATATATATATGCATGTATATATATATAGAATGGTATCACTTAAAAGTATCTTTAAAGTCAGTTTTACATACTTTATTATAAACTTTTTTTTCCTACCGTAGTATGATAAATGTATGATTAATGGATAAATATTCCATCATATAGATAAAGCCTAAATTATTTAATGAATGCCCTATTGTTGAGCACTTAGGTTGTTTCCAGTAATTGCCTGTCATTAGAGGTGCCACGGTACCATAACGACAGTCATTGTGTTGTATATTTGCACACCATCACGATTAGTTCCTTAAGATAAATTCCTGGCAGTAGGGTTGCTGGATGAAAATGTACGCAAAAATTCTAAAACACATAACCGTGTTGCCAAATGGCCTATAAGTTGCATAGATTTAACTTTGCATCACCAATCTCTGAGGAGGCTACTTTCCCTTTATACTTGATGGTAACTGGTAAATTACTTTTTTGCTAATTTTCTGAATAATAACTACTATATCATTATTTTAATAAGCACTTCATAAGTAATGGTGATACTTTTTATGTTGTCTGTTTTCTGTGTTTTATATGATCTTTTTATGTTTTTCAGTCTTTAATTTTTTTTAACATCTTTATTGGAGTATAATTGCTTTACAATGGTGTGTTAGTTGCTGCTGTATAACAAAGTGAATCAGCTATACGTATACATATGTTCCCATATCTCCTCCCTCTTGCATCTCCCTCCCACCCTCCCTATCCCACCCCTCTAGGTGGTCACAAAGCACCGAGCTGATCTCCCTGTGCTATGAAGCTGCTTCCCACTAGCTATCTGTTTTACATTTGGTAGTATATATATGCCCATGCCACTCTCTCCCTTCGTCCCAGCTTACCCTTCCCCCGTCCTCAAGTCCATTCTCTACGTCTGCATCTTTATTCCTGTCCTGCCTGAGGTTCATCAGAATCATTTTTTTTTTAGATTCCATATATATGTGTTAGCATACGGTATTTGTTTTACTCTTCCTGACTTACTTCACTCTGTATGACAGACTCTAGGTCCATGCACCTCACTACAAATAACTCAATTTCGTTTCTTTTTATGGCTGAGTAATATTCCATTGTATATATGTGCCACATCTTCTTTATCCATTCATCTGTCAGTGGACACTTAGGTTGCTTCCATGTCCTGGCTGTTGTAAATAGTGCTGCAGTGAACATTGTGGTACATGTCTCTCTTTGAATTATGGTTTTCTTGGGGTATATGCCCCGTAGTGGGATTGCTGGGTCGTATGGTAGTTCTATTTTTAGTTTTCTAAGGAACCTCCACACCGTTCTCCATAGTGGCTGTATCAATTTACATTCCCATGCAAGAATGTTCCCTTTTCTCCACACCCTCTCCAGCATTTATTGTTGGTAGATTTTCTGATGATGGCCATTCTGACCAGTGTGAAATGATACCTCATTGTAATTTTGATTTGCAATTTTCTAATTTAGTGATGTTGAGCATCCTTTCATGTGTTTGTTGGCAAGCTGTGTATCTCCTTTGGAGAAATGTCTATTTAGGTTTTCTGCCCATTTTTGGGTTGGGTTGTTTGTTTGTTTTTTTATTGAGCTGCATGAGCTGCTTGTATATTTTGGAGATTAATCCTTTGTCAGTTGCTTCGTCTGCAAATATTTTCTCCCATTCTGAGGGTTGTCTTTTCGTCTTGTTTATGATTCCTTTGCTGTGCAAAAGCTTTTAAGTTTCATTAGGTCCCATTTGTTTATTTTTTATTTCCATTTCTCTAGGAGGTGGGTCAAAAAGGATCTTGCTGTGGTTTATGTCATAGTGTTCTTCCTCTGTTTTCCTCTAAGAGTTTTATAGTGTCTGACTTTACATTTAGGTCTTTATTCCATTTTGAGTTTATTTTTGTATACGGTGTTAGGGAGTGTTCTAATTTCATCCTTTACATGTAACAGTCCAGTTTTCCCAGCAGCACTTATTGAAGAGGCTGTCTTTTCTCCATTGTATATCCTTGCCTCCTTTATCAAAGATAAGATGACCATATGTGCATGGGTTTATCTCAGGGCTTTCTGTCCTGTTCCATTGATCTATATTTCTGTTTTTGTGCCAGTACCATACTGTCTTGATTACTGTAGCTTTGTAGTATAGTCTGAAGTCAGGGAGCCTGATTCCTCCAGCTCCATTGTTCTTTCTCAAGATTGCTTTGGCTATTCGGGGTCTTTTGTGTATCCATACAAATTGTGCAATTTTTTTTTCTAGTTCTCTGAAAAAAGACAACTTGAGAACTAGAGAGAGAGAGCTAGTTTGACACGGATTGCATTGGATCTGTAGATTGCTTTGGGTAGTATAGTCATTTTCACAATGTTGATTTTTCCAATCCAAGAACATGGTATATCTCTCCATCTGTATCATCTTTAATTTCTTTCATCAGTGCCTTATAGTTTTCTGCATACAGGTATTTTGTCTCCTTAGATAGGTTTATTCCTACGTATTATTCTTTTTGTTACAGTGGTAAATGGGAGTGTTTCCTTAATTTCTCTTTCAGATTTTTCATCATTAGTTTATAGGGATGCAAGAGATTTTTGTGTATTACTTTTGTATCCTGCTACTTTACCAGATTCATTGGTTAGCTTTAGTAGTTTTCTGGTAGCATCTTTAGGGTTCTCTATGTATAGTATCGTGTCATCTGCAAACAGTGACAGTTTTACTACTTTTCTGATTTGGATTCTTTTTATTTCTTTTTCTTTGATTGCTGTGGCTAAAACTTCCAAAACTATGTTGAATAATAGTGATGAGAGTGGGCAACCTTCTTCTTCCTGATCTTAGAGGAAATGGTTTCAGTTTTTCACCTTTGAGAATGATGTTGGCTGTGGTTTTGTCATACATGGCTTTTATTATGTTGAGGTAGGTTTCCTCTGAGCCTACTTTCTGGGCAGTTTTTATCATAAATGGGTGTTGAATTTTGTCAAAAGCTTTTTCTGCATCTATCGAGATGATATGGTTTTTCTCCTTCTGTTAACATGGTTTATCACATTGGTTGACTTGCATATATTGAAGAATCCTTGCATTCCTGGGATAAACCCCACTTGATCATGTTGTATGATCCTTTTAATGTGCTGCTGGATTGTTTGTTAGTATTTTGTTGAGAGTTTTTGCATCTATGTTCATCAGTGATATTGACCTGTAGTTTTTTTCTGTGACGTCTTTGTCTGGGCTTGGTATCAGGGTGATGGTGGCCTCATAGAATGAGTTTGGGAGTGCTTCTCCCTCTGCTATATTTTGGAAGAGATTGAGAAGGATAGGTGTTAGCTCTTCTCTAAATGTTTGATAGAATTCTCCTGTGAAGCCATCTGGTCCTGGGCTTTTGTTTTGTGGAAGAATTTTTTTTTTTTTTTTTTTTTTTTTCCTGCAGTACACAGGCCTCTCACTGTTGTGGCCTCTCCTGTTGCAGAGCACAGGCTCCGGATGCGCAGGCTCAGCGGCCATGGCTCATGCGCCCAGCCGCTCCGCAGCATGTGGGATCTTCCCGGACCAGGGCACGAACCTGTGTCCCCTGCATCGGCAGGCGGACTCTAAACCACTGCGCCACCAGGGAAGCCCTGGTGGAAGAATTTTAATCACAGTTTCAATTTCAGTGCTTGTGATTGGTTTGTTTTCTATTTCTTCCTGGTTCAGTCTCAGAAGGTTGTGCTTTTCTAAGAATTTGTCCATTTCTTCCAGGTTGTCCATTTTATTGGCATATAGTTGCTTGTAGTAATCTCTCATGATCCTTTGTATATCTGTGGTGTCCATTGTAACTTCTTGTTTTTCTTTTCTAATTTTACTGTTTTGAGTCCTCTCCCTCTTTTTCTTGATGATTCTGGCTAATGTTTTATCGATTTTTATCTCAAAGAACCAGCTTTTAGTTTTATTGATCTTTGCTATTGTTTTCTTCATTTCTTTTTCATTTATTTCTGATCTGATCTTTATGATTTTTTTCCTTCTGCTAACTTTGGGGTTTTTTTTTTGTTGTTGTTTCTCTAATTGCTTTAGGTGTAAGGTTAGGTTGTTTGAACTGTTTCTTGTTTCTTAAGGTAGGATTGTATTGCTATAAACTTCCCTCTTAGAATTGCTTTTGCTGCATCCCATAGGTTTTGGGTCATTGTGATTTCATTGTTACTTGTTTCTGGGTATTTTTTGATTTCCTCTGATTTCAGTGATCTCTTGGTCATTTAGTAGTGTATTGTTTAGCCTCCACGTGTTTGTATTCTTTACAGTTTTTTTCTTGTAATTGAGATCTAGTCTCATAGCATTGTGGTCGGAAAAGATACCTGATACGATTTCAATTTTCTTAAATTTACCAAGGCTTGATTTTTGACCCAGGATATGATCTATCCTGGAGTATGTTCCATGACCACTTGAGAAGAAAGTGTATTCTGTTGTTTTTGGATAGAATGTCCTATAAATATCAGTTACGTCCATCTTGTTTAATGTGTCATTTAAAGCTTGTGTTTCCTTATTTATTTTCATTTTGGACGATCTGTCCATTGGGGAAGTGGGGTGTTAGTGTCCCCTACTATGATTGTGTCACTGTCGATTTCCCCTTTTATGGCTGTTAGTATTTGCCTTATGTATTGAGGTGCTCCTACGTTGGGTGCATAAATATTTACAATTGTTATATCTTCTTCTTGGATTGATCCCTTGATCGTTATGTAGTGTCCTTCTTTGTCTCTTGTAATAGTCTTTATTTTGAAGTCTGTTTTGTCTCATGAGAATTGCTACTCCAGCTTTCTTTTGATTTACATTTGCATGGAATATTTTTTTCCATTCCCTGACTTTCAGTCTGTATGTGTTGCTAGGGCTGAAGTGGGTCTCTTGTAGACAGCATATATACGGGTCTTGTTTTTATCCATTCAGCAAGCCTGTGTCTTTTGGTTGGAGCATTTAATCCATTTAAGGCAGTTATTGATATGTATGTTCCTATTACCATTTTCTTAATTGTTTGGGTTTGTTTTTGTAGGTCTTTTCCTTCTCTTGTGTTTCCTGCCTAGAGAAGTTCCTTTAGCATTTGTTGTAAAGCTGGTCTCTTAGTTTTTGCTTGTTTGTAAAGGTTTTAATTTCTTCATCGAAGCTGAATGAGATCCTTGCTGGGTAGAGTAATCTTGGTTGTAGAATTTTTCCCTTTCATCACTTTAAATATGTCCTGCCACTGCTTTCTGGCTTGCAGAGTTTCTGCTGAAAGATCAGCTGTTAACCTTATGGGGATTCCCTTGTATGTTATTTGTTGTTTTTCCCTTGCTGTTTTTAATATTCTTTCTTTGTATTTAATTTTTGATAGTCTGATTAATATGTGTCTTGGCATGTTTCTCCTTGGATTTATCCTGTATGGGACTCTCTGCACTTCCTGGAC
Source organism: Leucopleurus acutus (assembly GCF_964270905.1). Taxonomy (NCBI): domain Eukaryota; kingdom Metazoa; phylum Chordata; class Mammalia; order Artiodactyla; family Delphinidae; genus Leucopleurus; species Leucopleurus acutus. The sequence goes on from NC_139161.1 coordinate 55,492,348, forward strand.
TTGATTGACTATTTCCTTTCCCATGTTAGGGAAGTTTTCAACTATAATCTCTTCAAATATTTTCTCAGACCCTTTCTTTTTCTCTTCTTCTTCTGGGACCCCTATAATGCGAATGTTGGTGTGTTTAATGTTGTCCCAGAGGTCTCTGAGACTGTCGTCAATTCTTTTCATTCTTTTTTCTTTATTCTGCTCTGCGGTAGTTATTTCCACTATTTTATCTTCCAGGTCACTTATCCGTTCTTCTGCCTCAGTTATTCTGCTATTGATTCCTTCTAGAGAATTTTTAATTTCATTTATTGTGTTGTTCATCATTGTTTGTTTGCTCTTTAGTTCTTCTAGGTCCTTGTTAAACATTTCTTGTATTTTCTCCATTCTATTTCCAAGATTTTGGATCATCTTTACTATCATTACTCTGAATTCTTTTTCAGCTAGACTGCCTATTTCCTCTTCATTTGTTTGGTCTGGTGGGTTTTTACCTTGTTCCTTCATCTGCTGTGTATTTCTGTGTCTTCTCATTTTGTTTAACTTACGGTGTTTGGGGTCTCTTTTTCGCAGGCTGCAGGTTCTTAAATCCTGTTGTTTTTGGTGTCTTTCCCCAGTGGGTCAGGTTGGTTCAGTGGCTTGTGGAGGGGACTGGTACCTGTGTTCTGGTGGATGTGGCTGGATCTTGTCTTTCTGGTGGGCAGGACCACGTCTGGTGTGGTGTTTTGGGGTGTGTGTGGACTTAGTATGATTTTAGGCAGCCTCTCTGCTGACGGGTGGGCTTGTGTTCCTGTCTTGCTAGCTGTTTGGCATGGGGTGTCCAGCACTGGAGCTTGCTGGCCGTTGAGTGGAGCTGGGTCATAGTGTTGAGATGGAGATCTCTGGGAGAGCTTTTGCTGATTGATATTAACGTGGGGCCTGGAGGTGTCTGGTGGTCCTGTGTCCTGAACTCAGCTCTCCCACCTCAGAGACTCAGGCCTGACACCCGGCTGGAGCACCAAGACCTTGTCAGCCACACGGAGTGCAAGATGTCCGGTCTGGGGGTGATCTGGACTTGGGTCACCATAGTAACACATGCAGAAAGCCGTGTCTTTCTGAGGGTCTCTTCAGGCTTTCAGGGCACCATGTGCCTCAGCTAGTAGAGCAGTTCCTGCAGTAGACGGACAGGACCTAATATCAGATGGCCCAAGAGCTGCGAAGCCCCGAGACGACCAGGACTGGCAGGTGGCACGGTCTGTAGTCAAAACTGTGAAATTCTGCTCTTAGGGTCACTTCTGAGCTGTGTTGTCCCTTGGAGTCCCTGAGGCCCAGCTGGCAGGGGTGTTGGACTGCGCACGGGCCAAGCGTCAGCAGCGGCAGGAGGAGGACTGGCTGGGCAGCTCCTTCTTCCCAACCCACAGCCACTGGCTCCTCGGGGGGCTCCTGGCAGAACGCCAAGACGGGAGGTGAGGCAGCCACACAAGCAACAGCGGCTGTGCGGGCCTCGGCTCAGTCCGGCTCTCGGGGGCTGGGGCAGAGGCTGTCAGGATTGGGGAAAAGGGTAGAAGTGGGGTGCAGAGGGTGGGGCAGTGAGCGCCAGGTCCAGAGGAAGGCTTCCAGGGCGCCTAGGGCTGCCACCACATGGATGCCACTGCCCGGGCTGACGCCAGCGGCCACTCTCCCCGCCCGGAGGGTGCTGCAGGTGCGGACATACGGGCCTCGCCTAGCTCACTGGCTTGCTGCCAGCACCCTTGGTGTACCCAGCTTTGTGCCCAGTCTTTAATTTTGTAAACTACTTGGTAAACAACAAACTTACTGAATCATCTTATTAGTCGAATCATTTTTTAAATTATTTTATTTTTAACCACATTGGGTCTTCGTTGCTGTGTGCGGGCCTTCTCCAGTTCGGCGAGCAGGGGCTACTCTTTGTGGCGGTGCACGGGCTTCTCATTGTGGTGGCTTCTCTTGTGGAGCGCAGGCTCAGTAGTTGTAGGTCACAGGCTTAGTTGCTCCGCGGCATGTGGAATCTTCCCAGACCAGGGCTCGAACCCGTTTCCCCTGCATTGGCAGGTGGACTCTTAACCGCTGCGCCACCAGCGAAGTCCCATAGAATCAGTTTTTAGTTGTTGCTTTTAAATTTTTAGAAAAACAACAATTATGTAATCTTCTAATCATGGTGATTTTTACTCTTTCCAATAGTTACACTTTTTTTTTCTTAGTTCATTAACTGGAACTTCTCTTTGTCCCTTATTTCAAATCCTAGGACAATTTGAGTTGGTTTTAATTCCCTGATTAGTTTTCTTCAGTATGTAACACATTACCTCCACTGTATTTTGACAATTGATGTTTATATTTTTTTATCTCTAAGTATTTTTTCCTGATTTCAGGTTTTTTTTTGTTTCTCATTTTTTTTTAATTTTAAAAATTTTGGCTGTGTTGTGTCTTCGTTGCCGAGCACGGGCTTTCTCTAGTTGCGGCGAGCAGGGGCTACTCTTCGTTGCAATGCGTGGGCTTCTCATTGCGATGGCTTCTCTTATTGTGGAGCACAGGCTCTAGGCGTACAGGTTTCAGTAGTTGTGGCACACAGGCTCAGTAGTTGTGGCTCATGGGCTCTAGAGCACAGGCTCAGTAGTTGTGGCACATGGACTTAGTTGCTCTGTGGCACGTGGGATCTTCCTGGAACCAGGTCTTGAACCTGTGTCCCCTGCATTGGCAGGTGGAGTCTTAACCACTGCATCATCAGGGAAGTCCCTCTCTGGTTTTATTATGCAGTGGGCTCTTGAGTCTCGCTGATGACCAACTAGAGATTTTCCTGAAGGTTTTTCTTCTTTCCTGGAATAATACATGATTTTAACTTACCAGTTCCCTTCTTTTGAATCGCTTGATATTTTTGTTAGATTTAGTGATTGTTCTTTGTTCATTCTTATGGTAGGAACTTGTTGAAAGTGAAGAGTGAAGGTGGTCTATATCAGTCATGGAGTGGGTGGGTGTTCAAGCCTTTGGTCCTGATGTTGGGAGCCAGCTTGACAGCTTGGCCCCTGTTTTGATTAATGTACCCTTAGTGGTCACTGTAAGTTGTGGGTTCAGTGTGTTTGTACTTCCTGCTCATTGTATCAGAGAAGCTGATTAATATTGACCTTTTGCTGACTGCCCCATGGCTTGCTCACCCTCTTAGTGGCTCTAACTTAGACTTTGGGGGCATTAGCAGTGATTCTTCTGCTTCCATCACTTTGTCTCTATCTTGGTCGTCTGTTTCCCTCACTCTCCAGCTTCGCCGTAGTCTCTGTTGCCCCCATACTCAGCATCAGCTGTCTCATCTATGCTTAAGAACCCCCAAGTCAGTGTCTCCAGCTCAGGTGTCTCTCTTGAACTTGGGTATAAAACTGGATGTCTCCCTCTGGATGTTCTGTAGGTGATTCAGACAGAACACACACAAAAATGACTTCACTATAGGAGACTCCCGGGATGGACAGATATGCCCTGTTCTCTCTGGTGGTCACAGTGACGATGCCAGCAGAATGCTGGTTGAGCCTGGGTACCACCTGCACACTTTTGTTCGTACCGGCCTGTGGGCCCCAAGAGTCAGTTATGCTCACTCATGGTTGGTTATATCACTGGTACTTAGCATGCAAAATAATGAGCTTTGAACAAGAAGGGTTACTGATGCCATGAAAACCGTATTTGAAGCTTCGTAAGTAATTTGACAGTTCACTTAAAAATGCTGTTGAAGTGGATGTGGGTTAGTGAATCGTGAATGCTGGGACTTCTGCTTGGACCATAATGGCATCACGAGTGCCAGGTTTACCCTTCCACCAGAAACAACTAAAAAGGCGAAATACACGAAACATGGTTTTTGGACGTTGGAGGTCAGGCAGCTGCGGATAGAGACCACAAAAGGGGAAAGAGGAGGTGAACCCCATGACTGCCCCCAATCAGTGCCTGGAGGGAGTTTGCAGGTGCAGCCCAGGGTCGGGAACCCGGGCAGAGTCCTGGTCTTTGGAGTCGAGGGGTCAGAGAGGGGAGGGCGGGGACACCCAGGCTGGGTATCACAGGGCACGTGCACGAGAGGTCAGAGCTGCACAGAGAGAAGTTTCCAGAGGGTCCTCCTTGGGTCTTGGGCGAGGGCTGCTCAGCTCACATACATGAAGAAATGTCCCCAAAGCTGGAGAAAGAAACACCCAGAGGATTAGAGGAGGCAGTGCCTCTGTTTTGCCTCTGGGGGGACGGGGCGGGGTGGGGATACTAAGGGGGAAGCAGGAAGACCAAGTGCCTGGAGCCTCAGCAGGACCTGGGAGAGGAAGTGGGTTGTCCTGTGTTTGTCTTTGAAGGTAGATGTTTAAAAGTGGAATAGAACATATATATAGGAACGTGGACAAATCACAAAGTGTTCATTGAATTTCGCTAAGACCCTCGAGTGAACCAGATCGAGAAGTAGAAAGCTTGCGGAAGCTCGTCTTTTTCACTGCCCAGTGATTAAACCCCTCCAGTGTCCCCGCCCCCTGTGAGCCCTCGTTTTCCTCAGCTGGACACTTGCAGTCCTCTCTGCAGGCTGCGGCTGCTGCCTCTCTGAGGGGCCAGTTAAGAGCTCTGGGTGGCGTGGCAGACGTCCAAAGGCTGGCGCTTTCTGGGGTGTTGCTTGAGTTCTTCGGAGCACCCTGTGGGGCCTCCCCACTACCCGATTCCCTGACATGGACGTCCTGGCTCCGGCCTGCCATCCGTTCTCCGTCAGCTCCATCAGTAAAGTCTGCTCGCCTGGCAGGCAGCCCTCTTGGTGGGGTACCGGAAAGATGGCTCGAGCCCAGCTGCATTCCAGCGTCCGCTCAACCCATGGGAAACTCGTGCTGCGTCCTGGCCAGGCTCAGCAGCGGACCCATCCCCTCCTGCATGTGCCCCCGGTTCTCTTTTCTCCTGTCCACGTAGACACAAGTCTGTTAAGGACGGAGGTCTCCAACTGGAGAAGGAAGGCCACTTCCCCTTTCTGCAGTGCCCATCGTGACTGTGAGAGATTATCGGGATCCTCTCCCCTCACTTGACTTTGGAGAGCAGACGGGAAATGCCACTGTTCATCGCGAGGCCTGTACCTACAGCTCTGCTCTCTCCCTTCTTTCTTCTAAAGGGGTGCGGTGTTGGGGGCTGTCTGGGGAGCACGGCCAGGGTTTTAAAGGTGTTGCATCTTGGTTTGTTTTAATTGCGTGTGGTGAGACATGCAGACACAGAAATGACCGTCATGGAGTACGACGTGTATTATCCTCCCAGGTCCCTAGAAACAGGAGGGGCCACAGACAGGGCCACACGGGAAGCACCAGGGTCAGCGGGAGGGGGAGGGGGTGCTGTGGGCAAGAACCTTTCCTGTGGCTCCCGAGGGAAGGAACAGGCAAGGCCGGCTGAGCGAGCTTAGGATTTGGTGGTTTGGATAATTTCAGTGGGCTCTGGGGCATAGAGGCTGGCCCAGTTGTCTGGTACCCCGCCCTGGAGTGATTAGGGCAGGTGGACAGTGGTCCAGAGTGTGAGATGTAAAAGAAGAAGCAGTTGGGAGCGTGGCCTCTTGATTGGTTGGTTTGCATTTGAATGGCTTTCTCAGGGGCCAGTGGTTTACTATCTCTAGGAATTAAGTCCCCCCGAGGTTAGCAAAGCCCCAAGCTGTCAGTGTATCAGAATACAGAAAATAGAAGTTAATACAGCAGTGTGACTGTTTCACAATAAGCTCTGAGCGAGGTTTCTCGTTATTTTTGGTTCTTTTTAGAACATACGATACTTCATACCTCTTTGATCCCAGTTTTGGGTCCTGGCTGTCAATTCTGAGACAACAGGAAATATTCTGTCTAACATCCTACTACATCATCAGCAAAAAACGTAATATATTAGAAACGAAAGAATTAGACGTTGAAGTAGCATATGCTGAAATGAACTCCATCTTTGACTGGGGCTCGGTGTCCGGATTCCTCGGTTGCAAGCAACAGTTCCCGAGTGGCTGCTTTAGACAAAAAGGAATCTGTTGGATAGATAGGAGCTCCTGTGGAAGGAGGAGCTGCCGCCAGGCTTCTGAGCGGGCACAGACCTGCACCAGCGTCTTCTCCATCCGGGAGTCAGATTCCAAAGAGGGGAATACAGGCGGGAGGTCAGGGGTGGGGGGACTTGGACATCTCAAGCCTCACCGTGGAGGAGAGGGGTGGTCCCCGGGACTCCTGCTTCTCAAAGAAGAGGGTGTGACTTCTGCCTTAACAACAAGGCCAAAGCAAAACCTGTTCACCACAGGTAGACAGGTGAGCATGAAGAACACAGATGTGGCTTCAGAAAAGTCATCTTTGAATTCCATCTCTGCCACTTGATTATTTTGGTCACAATTTCTGTGGACTCCTATTTTCTCAGCTGTAGTGCAGAGGGTGACAGTAAGCCCCCTTCTACATCGTGGCAACAAGTCACTGAAAGGGCTGTAAAAATGACAGACTACGTGATCCCTTCTGTTTGTGAGTCTCCATTGCCCCGTAGGTGGTGTGTCTTAGTCACTGTATATTGAGGGCCTTCTTGTGAAGATACACGCCAACTTGATAGTAAAGCATAAAACTTTAAAAGTCCTGTGGCGATGCCAGCATGTTCTAATCTAATACATATTTAGGCCCTGCCTGCATCCTCAAATGGGGTGAATCTGTTATATAATTGTGGATACCTGCCTCCCTAACTCTACTGTAAAAGACCTTGTTTACCCAGACCCCCTGTGTCTCTTGAAATGGACAGGAACTAAATCAAGAGGACTCCATACTTCTCTGCCTGCAGGATACGTGCCAGACAGATCTTATCTGACCTGCTGCTGCCCTGTGCACAGCCCTGAGCGGCTCCAGGGTCTGTGTTGACAGTCTTCCAGCGTGTACAGCTGACGTGCCAGGAGCTTTTGAAAAGCCTTGGCCTGCACTGTGCTAGCAGCACCCTTTCAAGTCCTTGAAACCCAGGCCCATCCTGGGGGGAACGCGGCCTGAGACGTGCCTCGAGTCTCTTGCAAGAGACATGGAGCTGGGGGGAGTGGAACCTCCTGGATCCAGGGAAAGCCTTGGGCATCTTGAGGACGTTTTTCTTCTGCTGACAGACAGAAAAATATGTGTAGCAAGTTTCCAGCTGCACCCTGAGCTGTGTCCCCTGCTGGGATGGAAGCCTTTGTGGGAGAGGCTGAGAGCCTCTGGTGAGGAAATCGATCCTGAGGGAGCAGAAGGGTCCGGCACACACTTCGTGGCCTTGCATAGATGCCCAGCCGTTGGAGGGCTCTGAGAACAGAGCATCGCACTTCCATTAATCTCCCGGCCCCATCTCCGCATGGTCGGGGTGTGGTGCAGGGGAGGTGTGGATGTCTAATGGGGGTTGTGGTTGTGAGATAAACCTCGGTGACCTTAGTCCCAAGGCAGAGCATAAACGACGTTGCTTCGCTGTTGGTGTGAAACGAAACAAGGAAAGCTCTGGGAGAGGTAGTTCTGGTGATCTGATGCCACCTGACGGTCTGTTCCTCGAGTTGGGGTCTTAACGCACCTGTTGTATTAATTCTCATGGTTTTGTGAGTCAGGAAGTTGGGCAGGGCTCCGCTGGGCTACTCTTGGTCCAAGCGGCCTGCGTTTATTGGGCCGCTCGAGGGTGTTGATGTGATGCTCTCCTGGCCCAGGATGGCCTCGTCGCATCCCTGGCACATTGGCGGGGAGGCTGGATGCTCAGGGTCAGCCGCGTCTGTGCTCCTGGGCGTGTTCTCGCCAGTAGGTGGCTCGGGGCTCCAGAAGCCCAGGGCAGAAGCTGCTGGTCCTGCAGCGGCATTGCTTTCACGCACTTTCCTGGCCAAAGCAGTCACGGGCCAGCTGGGCTCACGGGCGGAGGAAGTCGACCCCGCCCTGGTTAGGAGGGCGGGCAGAGGGCTTATGGCCAACTTTGATCCCCCACCACGGCCTCCTCCTTCCTTCTGCAGGCAGTTCAGGGCAGCCCCTGCCTTGCGTGCCCCCTGGGGGGAAGCAGTGCCCGCTTGGTTGTCCGGTGTTGTCTGTGCTCTAGGGAGGCAGCTTGCCTGGGTGTGACCCAGGGGTGGAGGTGAGGACCTCACGTGCAGTGTCCCCTCGCTGGGAAGGGAGGGGGAAGGTGGCCCCGGCAGGCGTTAGCTGACTGGACCTGGATGTACCCCGTGGGGGACCCCCTTTGGGGACTCCCAGAAGTACTCAGGGAGGCTGATGTACAGAAGCCCCACACGCCCCCTGCAGGGACCCTGACGCATAGACGCAGGTAAGGGCCGCGGAATCCGGCGTGTTACTCTAAGTGACATCCTCCACTGGTGTGTCCTCCCCACCTGACACCCAGCCCCACAGGTCGGTCCAGTTGATGGAGAAGTCAGTCACGTGTGTCAAAGGTTCACCCCCAGCCTGGCGGTTTCTGCATAGTCTGTCACTCAGAGGGCAGCGAAGCTGTGCAGGTGAGGCCCCCAGACTCCAGTCCATCTGCACGATGATGCCAGTTAAGTGTCACGAGTCCCTAGTGGGGACTCACCGCTGTCGCCCAAGCATCCTCCTGTCTGGTCCTTGCAGCTCCACTGAGCGGTGGCATCCGTGTCCCCAGCCTCCCAGATGAGGAGGGTGGGGCCGGGCGCTGCTCAGGGACGTGTCCTGCTCATAGCAGTCAGCAGGTGTGAGCTCAGCACAGTCTGAATCCTGACACTTCTCCCTCTCTCTGGGAGGCTCCGCCTCCCCGGAGCCCTTCCAGGGACCCGCAGCTCCTGGTACTTCCGCCTATGCCAGGAGACCTTGAACTGGGGTCACAGAACCTGGTTACGGCCCTCACCTTCCTTAGCGAGGGGCTCCGTGGGGTTCTTGCAGGACGGATGCTCAGTGTGGTGGTGTTTCCCAGCCCGGGGCGCTCCTGTTGGGTTCCAGCTGGCCTGGCCCCCTGTGAAGTTACCCTAGAGGAGATGGGAGGGGAGAGCCTTTGGTTTTGAGACTTTTTTGTTACCTAAAACGACCTCGCTTAAGTCTCCCCGGAAAAAAAAATGGACTTTTCTGGCTTTTGCCAGAGTCTCTGATGGCAGCCTCTGCTGCACGTGGGCATCGTGGGCAGAAGGAGGGGGCCACCAGGTTCCGTCTGTCTGGTGTCTTTGCCCCAGGGGCTCCATCCTCAGCGTGGAGGGCGCCCCGCCTGCATCTGGAGAACATGCCTGGTTGTCTGGGGTGGGTGTCTGCAGGGAAGCAAATGCAGTTATGGATAAGGCCAGCAGCAAGAACAATGGTTTTCTTCGCTTATTTAAACTGTCAGCTTTGTGTCTGTTGCCATTTTCCAGTCATGGTCACAGTTTCAAAGTCCACGTAAAGAAGTCATTTAAAATGTGTTGTTGTGTGTTCAGGGCTTAGTATCTTTCAGAAATCAATTTTGAGAAATTCTACCTGAGGCGTGTTTGAGATCAGAGTACTGTCTGGCTGCTGGTATTAAATGACAGTGGCTATCACACATTTCTCTTTCTGAAATTGCTTGATATTATCTTAAACAATGTTTATCATCTTATTCTATTTTGATAAAGACTCATACTTTTGCTCTTCAAAAGTAGACAATCCTAGGTTTATTTATTTGTTGAATAGACGGCCCATGAATCTCAGGCACAGATGGGGTTAAAATTAACGTGAGCATGGTATTTACCACCACTTGGTGGCAGTGTACCCCAGTTACAAGACCTTGTCAAAGAGAAGACTGGACTCTGATAAGTGCTAAAATTACAAACCAGAAGTTATGAAGTGACAGTAACAACCCATATCTAGAGTCTATTTTAGTGACAGAGATTCTAGTACAGCACCATATACTTAAATGCTTTCTCAAGTCACCCTCTTTGGGACTGTCACTGTTCCCCGGATGAATATCTTAATTTTCCTTTCCTTACGGCTGGAGAATAGAGATGTAAAGATCTTGTGACGAAAAGCCAGAAAACTAATGACTAGCAGCATTTTTTTCCATTGTAAAAATTAAAAATTTTATTAAGAATGATTTAAATGTTTAAGATAAGGTGTTCACATATGACTAGACAGATTTAACCCCTCACTGTGATATATAAAATCTATACGTAAAGAAGAGCTCTCTGTAAAATTTTCTATTTGCCCAGAAAGTAATTCCAATACAGTTCTGAAAGGAACCAGGGGTGCTTCTGTCTCTGGGAAAATCTAAACCCACAAGTCTAGGACACATCAACTGGGGGTGTCATCTGGAGGGGCAGTTGGGAAGGAGGTGGGAGAAAAAAGGGTGATTTTGGAAGCTGGTCACATTTGCTGAACATATGTGTTCGTCCTTGTATGGTCTCCCTAGTCTCGTCACTAAGATTGTAACCTGCAAAGATGAAGCTACATTTTGCATTTGAAGGGATTGTTGGAGATCCTATGAGCCAGCAGGACCAGGGACCTGGGGAATGGAGCCGACATGGAGGATGAGCTGGGCCCCTGGGTAGAGCACGTAAATCTGGGGGTTCACTTTCACAGCAGACACGTGCTACTGCAGGGGGGTGCAGAGCTGCTTCACAGCAGCTTTCATTGCAAAGCTCGTTTCTGAGCCAGAGTTAGTGGGAGTCTGAAAGCAGTGGGGACACCGGGAGTGGTGGTGATTTCAGTTGTGCAAGGTTACCGAGGGCCTGGCTTCTTTGCTTAATAGAGAGGGGACATGACTACACGGTACTTGATGGCAAGAAACACTCTGGATGGCTTTATGATTAAGATTTACTTATAATTTTATATATTATTTAAATACATATATTACATACACCATATTTTATATTTTAAGATTTATTTCTTATTAACCTTTGTGTGGGGAAAGATGGGATCTGGTAAAGATATCATTTGCTAAGACCGTGCTGTACTGCCTATGAGACCAGCTTTGAGTTCCACATTTTTTGGAGTTTGAATCCTTCTGGCTAATGCATCTTGCATTGAAAAATGTACTTTGTGTTGTTTGTTATTCCAACTCTTACGGAACACTGGTGTTATGACCAGACTCTTACGGGTCATATTGCATAGTCACTTCACTTAATCCTTCCAACACCTGTATGACAATGGTGACAATCTCTGTTGTAAAGATAAATAAATTCAAGGCTCAGAAGTTAAATAACTTGGTAAAGTTCAGACAGTCAGTTGTAGAGCTAGGACTGAAATCCTAGTTTCTAATCCACCTGATGTCCCCAAGGCAGGCAGCCTTTGGAGGATAGATGGGCCACAAAAGGAGGTGAGCTAGGCCAGCTCACCACATTGCGCAAGTTCAGTAGATGCTGTCCACATAGACCACTGGAGAGCCTGCTCTGTTCTGAGAATGGTGCCCTCTGGAGTTGGGCAGCACCACAGGCCTGTCTGTGTGACTGCCTTCTGATGGAATAGAGAGAATTCAATTAGCTCCAGGTTTGGGATGTTATACATGATACCACCAGAAGCATAGTAAATATACATGATACCACCAGAAGTATAGTAAATAATGCTGTCCACCTCTCTGGAGCACTGAGGTGTTTCTTTGATCAGTATCTTGATTCGAACTACCTGCCTGGGTCCCAGACACTTGCCTATTTGAGATCCTCCGGGCAGAGTCTACAGTGACATTCTTCCCATGCGCAGGCACTGCTAAGAATAAAGTTAATGGTTACCATGTAATCACTGTGTATTACATGCCAAGCACGTTCCATTTATTGTCTCATTCGATCATTGTATGAGTTTTTTTATCGAAATCTTCATTTTGTGATTGAAGCAAATGGAATCCCAGAGAGGCTAATAGGCTACAAATGACAAAGCCAGGCCTTGAGCCCAAGGCTCCCTGACTCCACAGCCCATCCTTAATCGGTACTCTCTGCCCAGCTTTAATTACGCAGGGTTTTTTTTTGTTTTCTGTTTTTTCTGTGGTACGCGGGCCTCTCACTGTTGTGGCCTCTCCCGTTGCGGAGCACAGGCTCCGGACGTGCAGGCTCATGGGCCCAGCCGCTCCGTGGCACGTGGGATCCTCCTGGACCAGGGCATGAACCTGCGTCCCCTGCATCGGCAGATGGACTCTCAACCACTGCGCCACCAGGGAAGCCCAATCATGAAGTTTTATTTGCAGTTAATTATGCAGTTTTATATAAGGGGATGGACATGATATTGTCAGAAAGGATATCGTAGCTCAAGGGAAGCTGTCCATCTGGCTTAGGAAGTCTAGTTTACAACATGTGTGAACCATACTGAACTAGAGAGAAATCCATTCCTTACTAGCTGTGTGGTTGTGGGCAAATGAATTTTCCTGTACCTGTTTTCTCATCTTTAAAGTAGTGATAACATAACAATAGCTACTACCTCTTAATATTATTGTGAGGAATAAATGAGATGATCTATGTAAAACACTTGGCATATAGTAAGTGTTGAATAAATGTTAGCTATCATCATCATTGTTAGTTAAAAGCTACTCACATTTTTGTTACTGTGCTCAAGAGGAAGCTAGAGGAAGGTAAAAAATGATGATGAAAAGCCAATCAAACTAAGATACAGCAGCAATATCTTTTGAGATTTGACATGTCAACAGTGAGGCTCTTCTGGAAACAGTAGCTGAAACTCCTAAAGAGCCCAAACACCACATGTGGGGCACGGTGCCTTCTGAGTTGAGTTGCAGGACTTTGAGCCCAGTTCTTCCCTGTTGCTGCATCTGGACCAGCTCATAGGAGATTCTGAGGTGTCCCTCACCTAATGGGCATCTGCTGTTGGAAAGTCCACGTCTATTTCCACTTGAAGTTAGTTTGTTGTGTAAAGCTAGATCTTCATCACCGAGGATAGCATCGGCAAGAGCATACCTTCAAGATCTGAGCTCATTCCTTCCTTCCTACATTCATTGAATTTATTAAGCATCTTTCTAGGCACTGCCAAGAGAAAGAAACAGCCCCTGTCCTCAAGGAGGTCATAGACTTGAGAGGGGGAGACAGATGTTATGAAATACTACGCAGTCTCACTAAATGGGCTAATGGGCTAAGGAGAATGCTGGATTCCTTCTGAGCTTTGGAAAGGTTGGATCGCAGACGGTGTAGGGCCTGGCCTCCTGTGGGCACGCACCACAACCCTGGCCTTCACCCCGCGAGGACCCCGTGTCTGCTCTCTCCAGGGGGACGGGCTGCCCTTCTCCCTGGACTGGTGCATGGGGAGCCGCCACGCTCTCTGCTGGAAGCTCTTCCATCGGAGCTTTCCTCCTGGGTGTCTGAGTAGGGTCACCTCTACCTGGAGCCAGGGCCAGGTCTCAGAGTTCTTGGAAGGGTCCTCAGGATAGTTTGGACAAATCTGGACAGCACGGCAGGCCCTCTTGGCCTGGCAGGAGGGAAGTTCGGGAGCCAAGCGTGGGCTTTTCTGTGGCTTAGCAGAGGCGGCTGTGTTTCCCATCTGAGCCGGACTCAGACGCTCTCTTAGGGCAAAGTGAGGCCCAACTCGTTCAAGGGGTGCGGGAGCCGTGGATGCCTTGGGCATTTGGGTGCGGATCTCCTGGAGTGAGGGAGGGACGGGCTTCTGCTGTGAACAGTCTCTACACTCCCACCTGGGTGCCTTTTTCCCCGGTTCTTTCCTCCTGTCTGCCCTCCATGCAGACCATCCCCACTGGCTACTCGGGCTTCCCTGGGTCCCCAGGCAAGCTGCGTTCTCTTGCTCTTTTCTTCCTTCCTGGAACGTGCTTCTCCTTCACCCTTCCACCTGCCGGACCTCCCCTGACCCTGGAGGTCGAGAGACCCAAATGTAAGCTCACCTGTGGTGTCTTTTCTGCTCTTGCTCATCCGAAATGATGCTTTTTCTGAACCTAATTCTTTTTTTTAGTGGAAAAAACTTGTGGCAAAATGCATGTAACATAAAACATACCGTCTTAACTATTTTTAGGTGTGCGAGTCAGTGGCATCGAGAGCATTCATATTGTTGTGTAACCAAGACCACCATCCATCTTCAGAACTCTGTTCATTTTGCAAAACCGCTGAACAGTTTGCTGTCGCCACTAAACAATTCCCCATTCCCTCTCCCCACCCGCCCCCCGCCCCTGGCTACCACCATTCTGCTTTCTGTCTCTATGAATGTGACCGATTATACCTCGTGTAAGTGGCATGATACGGTATTTACCTTTCAGCGGCTGGCATATTTCACTCGGCAGAATGTCTTCAAGGTTCATTAGTGTTTAGCGCCTGTCTGAACTTCCTTTTTAACGCTGGAAAGTATTCCATGGTATGCACACGTGACACTTTGCGTCTCCATCTGTTGATTGCTGCATTTGAATTGCTTCCCCTTGATGGCTATTGTACCTAACGCTGCCTTGTTAGATAGATACGTTTTCTTCTAAAGGAAGCCTCACGTAGCCAGGCAGATGGGACTGGAATTTAAGGCATGAAGAGGGAGGGAAATCTTCTTTCCAGGGCCAGGAACTGGTTCTTCCCTCCCTGAGACCCTCTACTCCCTTGTGGTAAGTGCAGACGCCCCGAATGTCCTCAGTCCTGGGCCACAGTTGTTCCTGCTTCAGGGGAGCGAGACTCAGCCGTGTCCCTTTGGGCCTGGAGGCTGCTTGTAACAGCACTTGAAGTGCCATCGGCATTTGGGACAAAGTTCTAGTACGAGAGCTGCATCTGGAGAGTCCGCTGGGATTGGTGGTGGTGGAATTGAAGCTCTGTGATGAACCGTGCAAAGCAGACACACGATGGGTTCCGAGAAACTTGCAGGTGGTAGAGCAGTCATGAGACTGTTCCCCTCTCGGGGAATCCCAAACTCAGGATATAATTTGGTTTTTCTGAGATGGTCAGGGGATCTGTTTCCTCCAGTCTTATCTTTTCTCTTCTTGTGTTCACTTATGAAATCTTTATTGGGAGCTTGTTGCATACTGCAAAAGGCGTCGTGAGGGATATTTAAAAGTGCAGTGAGTTCATGCTTCACAGCTTCCACTATTGAGGAAGTGCAGTATGGCACAAGGAGGAAAATGATGATCAAAGCAGGTGGGATTGAGTCCAAGATACTCAAATTCAGTGACCTTGGTATACCTTGGAGGGAGAAGTCTTTAATCTCAGATGCAATCTGGGAAAGCTGCTTGGAGGAGGGAGCATTTTTTGGTTGGATTCCACGGAATGCCTTTCACAGAGTCTGTACTGGTATATTTTCTTGTTAAAGACACTTTCTTTTCTCAGCTAGGAAAAGAAAAAAATATTTGACTTCACAAGCTAAGTGCTGGTACAACTGGGTTGTGGCAGTTGACCTGCGTCACCTTGACTTGAAAATCTGAGACTCTGAGTCCTTTTAGTTTTAAGATTTGATTTTTCCCAGAATTTTCAGAGGGTAGGAACTGAGTTGCAAACTTGCAGTACAATTGAGAAGAAACAGGTATGGGAAAAGTCTTGCTCATTTCGCCTTTTCTCCATCAGGTTTATATCAAAGCATTTTCTTTTCCGCAGATTCCCATCTTTGAATCTTAATCCTGTAATCTCAAGGGAATTTAAGAAACTAAGGGGCTGGTGCTCCGGCGAAGATTTGACTGGAGGATTTGCAGGCAAAACTAAACTTCTATGAAAAGGAGGACAGGAGTGAGCAAAAGACTTTAATGTGTGGGCAGTTCACGGAATGGTCAGGTAAAGAGTCGACAGAAAGGAGAAGGACATTGATTGAGATTAGTTTGCTCACAGGATGCCCTGGGACATAAATAAAAATAAGAGCACTCTTGGGCCACATTCTTTTACATAACAAGGAAATGGTTGGTCTAGTCTAGAAGCCTCGAACAGTGGAGGCTTGGGGAAGAATCATCAGGTTAATTATAAGGAGTTGAGAGAAATACCAAGGCGGGCGTGGACGATAAATTACAAGAAAGTTCCTGTCACTAAACCCATTTCTCTTGTTTCACAACAGAGCCACAGTCTTGGCCTAGCTTCTTCGCACAAAGTAGGCTGTCAGATTCTGTTGGAGGAACTTACTCGTTCCCTCCTTCATTCAGCCCATAGCACTGAGCACATCCTAGGTAGCAGGCACTTTTCCAGGCTCTGGGGACATAGTGGTGAATGGATATATACTATATGTATATATCAGAGACTATAGCCCCTTCTCTAAAGAAATCGTTCTGGATGAAAGCAGTCAGTAAACAAATAAGAAAATATCAGATAGGTGTGTGGTCTAGAGAAAAATAAATCTGGGGAGGGGAGCTGTATTCGTTTCCTTTGAGACTGCCATAATAAAGTACCACCCACCGAGTGGCTTAAACAACAGAAATGTATAATCTCCCAGCCCTGGAGGCCAGATTCCAAGGCCAAGGGGTTGGCAGAGCCATGCTCCCCCTAACGGTGCTGGGGAGGGACCTGTGAGCCCCTCGGCTTGTGGCAGCGTAACCCCGGCCTCCACGTGGCGTTCTCCCTGTCTCTGTCTGAGTCCAGATTTTCCCTCTGTATAAGGATTGTTGTGTTGGATGGAGGCCCACCCCAATGACCTCATCTTAACTTGATCATCTGGAAAGGCCTTATTTCTATATCAGGTCACATTCCCAGGGCATTAGGACTTTTAGCATCTTTCTGGGAGACAGCATCCAACCCGTAACAAGGGTTAGGTAGTTGGTGAGTTGCTGTTTTATGTGGATGGCCAGGTGAGGCCTGAAAACGGGACATAAGACTACGGGCTTGAAGGACTGAGGGAGTGAGCCATGCAGACACCTGCTTTCTGAGCATAGGCTAGAGGGGAGAATGTTCTTCGTGTTCCAGGAGCAACAGGAGACCTATGTGGTGGAAGCCAGGGAAGAAAAGAGGGACAGACAGAAAGACAGACAGCCATGGATGTGAAAGATGGGGCCCAAGAGATTATGGGGTTTTCCCTATAAGTAAAATGAAGAGCCTTTGGTGATTTGAGCAGTAGTGTGTCATGACAGATGTACACTTTGTAAGCGTCCTTCCAACAGCTCTGTTGTGAACAGAGTAACGAGGGCAAGGTGGAAGCAGGGGTAGCTGATGGTGGCTGGAAGCAGAGCTGGAGTGATGGGGGAGGAGTGAGAGGTGGTCAGATTCGGGACAAATTTGGGGACAAGTCCTCGAGGAAGAGCCGGTGGGGCTGTGGGTAGCATGGATGTGGCTGTGAGGGCGAGAGGGGACTGAAGGATGCTGTTTAGGCTTCTGGCTTCTGCAGCTGAAAGGATGGATTTGCCATCTTTTGAAGTGGAGAGAATAGGTTTTGCCGAGATAGACACGAGAGTTTAAGATGTGTTAAGTTGGAGAGGGTTTTTGGCATCCAAGTGGAGAGAGAGCGCTAGAGTTCAGGGGTAGTGTCAGCTGCAGATAGTATAGAAAGCCTGGTTTGGGATTTAATGGGCTAGGGAACCAACAGAGCTGGAGAAAAGTTTCCAGGACGGAGCCTTGGGTCCTCCAGCATTTAGAGGCTGGGGAGGTGAGGCAGAACAGGAAGAGGCATGACCAGTGGGGTAGGAGGACATGAAAAGTGGGTTCCATGACGTGGAGAGAGTGGGGATGGGGTGGGGGGATCCGTTTGGGGGGGACCCCGGGATCTGATCACAGGGTGTGACCTTCATATGAGCACCTTGAGGAGTAAATGGGATCAAAACCAGATGGTGGTGGGTTCAAGAGGGCCTGGGAGAGTGACTGTCCAAACTCGGTGTCTCCGACCCCTTCAAGAATTTACCTTTAAGGAAAAGCAGAAAAAGTACATTACCTAAAAGTGAAGGTAGGGTTGAAGGAGGGATTCTTTTTTTAAAGTGGAAGATAATACAGCATTTTATATCTTGATGGAAAGATAAATGATAGCGAGAGATGGCAGGATTGTTGAAGTGAGAGCTCTGAACAGGCAAGAACTTGTGGGATCCAGGGTCGAATGGAAGGATTAGCTGCATCCGGGAGGACTCATGATTAATCCGTAAAAACAGGAAGGCAGGCCGGGGAAGGAGGTTTGAAATGGGTACAGACATACCCGTTAGCTTGGAAGGTGGGGCAGTAAGAATGTATGGGGGCGTTTGTGTGTTTTTGTCTTTGGTTGTTTCTTCTACGTTGTCAGAAAGTAGAAGGAAGGGCACTGGCAGAGGGGGATGTTGATGATTTGAAGACAGAGGTGATGATGTTGACACGTGCCCTTGGTGCTCAGAATGAAGGGATTAGGGAAACATGGTGGGATGACCAAGTGCACCAAGCACCCCCTTGAGACCGGGGCGCCTTTCATTTAAAGGGACCAGTCCCCATGATTGAATGTTTCCTGCCAGCCATGTTCAGATGCACAGGTTAAGGCTCAGAAGGGGAAGAGGGCAATAAAAGAGAGGAGAAGGAAAGGAGTCGAGCTAATAGGCAAGGAGGCGATGGTCATGATGGGCCCTGGGCTCTAAGCTCAGTGAGGGGTGGAGGGAGGTCCTGGTGGGGCTGCAGGATTGTTGGGGTCCAGACAGCTCCAAAGAATGAGCTGGGAAAGTAGGTGGCCGTCATGACCGACTCATTAGGTAGAACAGCTGGGGTTGGGGGTAGTGGGTGCGGTTAGAGGTGAGACCAGGTCTGGCATAACCGGTACAGTGAGTGGCTGAGAAAGGACAGGGGGCATACGATTGGAGGCCAGCAAGGTAAGGATACGAGAGGGTCACCCACTTGGGTATCATCATAATCAAGGAAGATGCGGGCGCATAACGGGGAGAATTAGGAACTAAATCTTCAAGGAACGAAGGGGAGTCTTCTAGAAGTCTGATGGCTAAAGCATAGAGGGCTACCCAGTGGTGAAATCTGAAGGCATGAGCTTTGCCGTTGAGGGTGCCGGGGAGGAGGGAGGGACGATGGTTTGAGAACAGCTGTGAGGGGCAGGAAGAACAGAACCCACCTGCAGGTCCTGTGGCCTGAGGTGTGCGAAGGAGAAGTGGTTAACACTTGGGAGGCCTGGAGGGAGAGCTGTGTCCTCGGGGGAAGCGAGGTTTTGGCTACAGCAGGAGGGCAATGGGACCGTTCAGAGGAGGGTTCAGCATAGCGGGGGCTTGCTGGTGTTGGTTGGAGGGGAGTGGGAGAGGTGGAGCTGGGCCAGGTGACGCCCAGCGCGGAAGTGTGACGAGGGGGTGCCAGAGAACCTTGGCTCCCGGTGGTGCCCAACTTCAACGCGGGGACGGGCCGTGTTGCCCTCCAAGGCCGACAGAGCGGCATGGGGCCATGCTGGGTGGGCCTTTGCTGGGAGCACGTGGTGGGGGTGGGCCTCTGGGCCCCCATCTTCACTCTGCTTCCGGTGTTCTGCAGCCTGGAGCTTGAACTCTGGGACCCTCCTTCCTGTCTGCTGCTGCCTCTGTTAGGGCCACGAAAGGGGGCTGCCAACACATCCCCAAGTTCAGCAGATACGAGGCGGAGCAGCCTCAAGGTGGAGGCCAGCCTCCTCTCTGGAAGTTGGTTTAAACTGAGATGGCTTGTTGAGAAGTAACAGTCGGCTGGATCGGGAGGTGGGCTCACAGGCGGGACACGTCCGGCCTGATGTTTAGTTACTGCCAGTTGTAAACAGGCCTTGAGCTTTTGTTTCTTTCTCTAAATAGATTCTAATTGTCCAGATAGATCCATGTTTTGTTTCATGATTTGAAGATAAAAGATGACTTCTTCCTAATGATAAACGAAAAGAATGTTTTCTCAACTGAGGTAAAGGTTAAACTGCTATTCATCATGTTTTGTCTTCAAACCTTTGATAGAAAAACTTGGGTTCTTACCATTTATAGCAATTAAAAAAGGTGGAGTTTTGGGTTAATATAGTTTATGAAAGCAATTTCAACACATATGTGACTTGAATAGAAAAAAACCTAAGAACCAGAGCCCGCTCCATAGAAGGGCTGAAATATCTCTTCTAGGCTTTTTCTAAAATGACTTCAGAGGAGATAATCACTACTTAATTTTAGACTAACAAAGGGGAAGGGATTATGAGAAGAATTTTTGAAATAGGCCTTTTAGGGTGGGAAGAATTTAGGATGGTGTCTGGGAATTAAATGGAGAGAATGGTGGGGAGTAGAATTTGAATAGAGAGCTGGAAATAGAAAATATTTTATCAAGCCTCTTGCAAACAGAGTTTAGGTTCACTTTGTTTCCTAATTGAAAAGTGATATGCGGAAGCTTTCCTAACAAAATGGTGGGTCTGCCTGACTCAGACAAGATGTTCCCTTCCTGTCCAAAAGGCATAGAGATGCTAGATAGATTATTATAAAAGATACTTTGTGATCCCTGATCAAGTTAAAAGGAAGGAGAGTCACAAGGCGACAGAAATGAAGAGCGAAATCTAGGCCAGAGCAATAGGTGGGAGCAGTGAGGGGTCCACACATGGGCCCTGGGGCTGAGGGCTGCGCGTTTACAGCCCATGAGGTGCAGCAGAGATGGGCTGGGCCTCCTGAAAGGGGGAGCTGGACCCTCCAAGGGCTACTCCTTTGCAGAAAACCCCTCCACCTACCAGTCTGGAAGAGCAGCACAGAAGCTGTGCCCTTGGGTGGGAGAAACACAGGGTCACCCCAGGCTTGTTCCACAAATGTAAGTGTAAACGGTAGAAGGTCACTTGGTGTGAGGAGACTCAGCCAACAAATGCACGTAAAGAACTCCAGAAGGAATGGAACCTCTGGGGCCACAGCATAAACTCTCAATACCGCACCGGCGGGGGGAGGGTGGTTTCATAACTCAGGGCACAAGACGTTTCCACAGGGGAAGCAAAGAATGGCACACCCTGAGGGAGAGTGCATCCCTTCAAAAACAGTCTCTACTGTAGAGAACAGCCATGTGGTTGCCAGCGGGGAGGGATGGATTGGGAGTCTGGGAGTAGCAGATGCAAACTAGTATACATGGACGGATAAGCAACAAGGTCCTACTGTAGAGCACGGGGAACTATATTCCATATCTTGCGATAAACCATAATGGAAAAGAACATGAAAAAGAATGTATATATATGTATAACTGAATCACTTTGCTGTACAGCAGAAATTAACAACATTGTAAGTCAACTATACTTCAAATAAATTTTAAAAAGTCTATACTCACTCCCTGGGTGATATCACACAGTATTACTAAATACTCCCTTTATACTGTTGATTTCTGCATTTCTGTCACCAGCCTGAACCTCTCCTCTTCACTCTAGATGGCCCTCAACTCCTGATTACCTTCCAGTTAGCTTCCCTGAGGTGTCTAATGGGAATTAGAATATAACGTGTGCGGCAGCTGGCCTCCAACATGCCCTAAATATCCAAGCTCCTGCCCCTCATATGGCCCTCTGAACCCCCCTGAGTCAGGACCGCCCAGGTTGGCTGCAGTCACACACTGGGGGATAATGAAGGTGTGCTGTTTGATCTGCTAAATTTGGGGATCGTTTGTTACGCAGCAGTGGATAACAGATACAGTGCATGCAAAAGAAACTCCTGATCTTCCCCAAACTTTCTCCTCCTGCCGTCTTTCCTGTTCCTGTAAATGGTAGTTCCATCCTTCCAACAGCTCAGGCCAAAAACTTTGGAGTCATCTTTGAATGATGAGAGAGGGTCTTCCCTATGTTTCTCACATCCCACATCCAGTTTTTCACCAAATCCCTGTTGGCTCTGTCTTTATAATACATGCATAATCTGACTGCTCGTCACCTCCATCAGTACTATCGTGGTCTAAGCCGTTGTCCTCTTTTGACTGAGTTATGGCAATAGCTCCTATTGGTGTCTCTAATTCTCACCTTGTCCAATTTGTACGTTCACAACAAAGCATCCCGAGTTATCCTAACAATATAAATCAGATTCCCTCACTCCTCTGATCACATCTCTCTAAAGGCTTCCAATATCACTTAAGACAAAAGCCAAAGCCCTTACAGGGGCTCTGATGCCTTTGTTCCTTGTCCTTCCTGTGCCCACACCTGGTACCTTCCCTCTGACTGCCTTTTCTTCAGCCACACTGGCGTCATTACTTTCACTCCAGCAGGCAAGGAATGACACTGTCTTAGATGTTTTACACTCGTGGTCCCCTCTGCCAGGAATAATGTTCTCTTCGATAACTGCGGGGTCTTTTTTCTTGTTCTACCTTACACAAGTCTCTTCCAGGACAATTCTATTTAAAATGGTAGCCTCCTCCCCTGCCCTCCACCTTTCCTGCTTTTTTTTTTCTCCCTAGGCTTATCATCCTCGGACACCATGTATTTCACATATTTTATAACTTGTGTCTCTCCCTCCCCTTGCAAGCAAGCCCCAGGGCACTTTTTCTCTTCTGTTCACTGATGTATTTCAAGTCCCAGGAGCAATGCCTGGTGCCTACTATAGTTTTATTGTGCTTTGCAGATACTGTGTATTTTACAAATTGAGGGTTTGTGGCAACCCTGTGTTGAGCGAGTCTATTGGTGCTCTTTTTTCCAACAGCATTTGCACACTTTGGTCTCTGTGTCACATTTTGGTAATTGCAATATTTCAAACTTTTTCATTACTATATCTGTTACGGTGATCTGTGATCAGTAATCTTTGATATTACCACTACAACTTGCTGAAGGCTCTGATGATGGTTAGCATTTTTAGCGATATTTTAAAGTTAAGGTATATTCATTGTTTTTCTAGACATAATGCTATTGCACACTTAATAGACTATGGTATAGTGTAAACATCACTTTTATATGCACTGGGAAACCAAAAAAGTCATGCGACTCGCTTTATTGTGCTGGTCTGGAACAGAACCCACAATATCTCCAAGATATGCTTGTAGGCACTCAAATAGTTTTGGAAAAAGTAAATACTATAAATAGGAAGTAATATCAGAATGTTTGTAAAAAAGGAAAATCTAAAAGATCTTAAAACAGATATCTTAAAAATTATTAAAAGTGAAAGGAGTGAGAAGCATGAAAGCGTAAAATCAGTCAGACTTGCAAAACAACTGAATATCACTTCCAGAAATGAAAACCATAGCTACTAAAATAAAATTTTAAAAGAGCATAAGGGATCAGAGTTAGATCTGGGGAAAGCGCTCAGAATGGGGCACAGAGATACGAAGAGATTAAAATTATGAAAAAGAAGTTGAAACCTGGAATGAGAAGGTCTGACATGTACTGAATAGAAGTTCCACAGGGAGAAGCTAGTGACAGTGGGGGACAGGTGGTAATTAAAAAGACAATGGCAGAAAATTCTCCACATTTGAAACAAAACATAAGTCTTCAGACTAAAATAATATAGAGTCCCAAGCAGGACTGAAAATCAATCTACACCTAAACACACTGAGGTAAAACTATAAAACATTGGGAAGGGAAAGATCCTATATATAGTGAGAGAATAAAAGAGTACTCACGAAAGCACTATGAGACTGACAGCAAACTCTTCATAAGTCATATTGTTTATCAGGATACAATGTAAATATGCCATCAGCTAACAGAAACGACCATTATCCTAGAATTCTCTACCCAGCTAAAATTATCATTCACCAATGGGGCGGGGGTGGGGGCAAATAACATTTTCAAAAGAACCCTTGCTGAAATAACTACTAAAGCATGTGCATCAGTAAGGAGAAAATCGAACACAGAGGATTGGAAAGGGTTTGGAGTTACAGTGCTATGAAACAGAACATTTTGGTAACTCTAAACATTGACTTCCAAACAGATTCATTTGGAGGAGAGGGTTACAAACAGAGAGAAATTAAAATTCTAAACAATAAGATGGCAGATGGGAGGAGGGAGATCAGAATTGAATGGTTCTAAGACCTGGGGGTGAGAGATTTTGATTGGCTTCGGTGGTTGTTTTTGTTTTTTTTAAATGTCAAGTATGCATTTTACGTATCTAAAAGCATGAATCCATGAATTACAATGTATAATTTTCAAGCTGGTGAAGGAGAAAAGGGGAATGAAGAAAACATAATCCATTTTAATAGACGTCAAGAGGGGAGAAAAATCCTCAAAAGTTAGGAGGGGGAAAAAAAACCAACCTGTACCAGGAAAGCGCTAAACAGAGGAAATTTGCTTAGTGATACTCTGATCAGACAAAAATCCATTTGAAGGCAAATTGCATTGGGTGCAGATAAAGAATATTATACTGAGTGATAAGTGAAAAAATTCACAGGTAAGATACGGCAATGCTAGTTTAATGACCTAGGCTCAAATATATGAAGGTAATGGACGTGACTTCAAAGAAAAATTAACAAATTCACAATGATAAGAGATGTTAACATATCTGTATCAGAAACTAATGAAAGAAGACAAAATATTAGTAAGGCTATGCCAGATATGAACAACATGATTAACAAAGATGGCTTAATGCTTAAGTCATGATTAACAAAGATGGCTTAAGGTCAAAATACATATTCCTGGGTACAGCCTCCCCCATTTTTTTAAAGCACATAGAAACTTTATATTTATTGAGTATAAACACCACGTAATTGATATCATACAGAATATATTCCTTGACCACAACTCACTTTTTCAAGGTAAAAATGAAAAGCCCCTATTCTTCAGAAACGAAATAAATATACTTACAAGAAGTAGTTAAAGATGAAATTGTGTTGGAAATTATGAAATAATTAGAATCTCATGATAATTGTTGCAATGTGTGCCGAAACGTGTGAGGATCAGATTTATATAATAGGAAAAAAACATGAAAGACTGAAAAATGAACAAATTAATCATTCAAGTCACAAAATTAGCAAAAGGGAAAACCAAAAGAAGAAATTATATATAGAAGAAATAAACTGAAGACAAAAAATAATAAAGGTGAACAAAAGCAATGCATATTCAGTAAAGAGGACAACACAAAGGAAGTAACAATCACCCATTATACACAAATGCTCTCTGTTAATATTTTGGTGCAAATCCTTCCAGTTTTATGTGGAGCGATGGAACCAGTGCTAGGACTGTGACAAAGATGGCCAAAGAGAAGTGCTGTGCCTTTCCCTATAGAAAGTTTGGGTTTTTTGGAGCAGGAAAAATGGTTTGGAAGTGGCGATGGAGAGAAAGGAAGCCTTCTATTTTTTGGTCTTGTTGCAAATGGATTTAGGAGGAAAATGCCAACATGAGAGAGTTGCGGGGATACCAGTGTCATCGAGGCTTCCATTGGGTAAGGAAGAGGCAAGGGTTTTCAGAGAGGAGGTTGGGGCTCTAGGAGAACTTTTGGATCAAAAACGAGGAGTTGCAGAGGTAACGTTGAGAGGGTTATGGAACAAAGGAATGGGTGGTGAACTGGGAAAGGAGTCCCAGTGATGCTGGATTATTCTGGCTTGGACACCTGGAAGGGACTGATCCCCAGGGAGGTGGGCGTGTCATGACTCGTCCTGGTGTGTGGGCTGGCAGAGAGCTGGTTAGTGGTGGTTTAAGTTACGGTCTTGAAACTTAAGACAGCGTGGGGACTGCTGGGGAAGAGGCTGGGGGAGTGGGAGACTGCGCCTGACCTCTTCTGCGATCTAGTTATCCACGTCTTCTCTCTGTCAGTGTTTTCTCCTAATTTCTGGTCTACGGAGGGCACCAGTTTTTTAGCATAATTTATGAATTATTTCCTTCTGCTGATCCCAGGCTTAGGGGCAGGAAGAAGAGGCTGCAGCCTGAGCCCAGTGCGCCGTCTAGATCTGGACATGGAGCTTCCTTTTTGACTTTATTTTCCACTGACGGTGGGGTTCGGGTTCTCTCTGCTTAGTTACTTCAAAGGCGAGTCTTTCCAGGGTTCACAGTTACTGATGAAAGCCTTCTAAAATGAACAAGAAGGCAGGCCAGGATATAAGAAGAAAGCTCTAAATGAAGGGAGTTCAACGATATTCCATTTGTCCATCAATTATGCTTCCCCTGTCACCCCTCCTTGCCCCCCCAAAATGTGCTCTGCACTCCATCCTCACAGAGACCAGCGGGAACAGGTTTATTTTCCCTAAAAACCCAGCGTGTTCACTGTGGACTCCTGAGGAGTCCTTACACCTGCCACCGTCTTTGATCAGAAGTCCATTCCTGTAACTCAGATGACGCAGGCAGGATGTGCCTGCGCAGTTCTCCAGGTGACAGTGTCCCCAGGTGTTCCCCAGACTTGCTGCTTTACAAGTGCATTTGCTCCTGGCAGACTGTTGGCTGTATTATAAGCCTTGGGCTGAGGGAGAAGAGTGGCCTCTCGTTATCAAAGCTTTGTCTGAACAAACTGGCACCTTGCTGTGTGTGTCTTGGCTGTAGAGTTGGGTATATGGACAGTCTGCCTTGGAGGCTCTCCAAAGTAGGGATAATTACTGAAGTATTAAAAAAAAAAAAAAAAAAAGACCTCCTTATAAGGAAGTTTCACCTAGGAGGGAGGCCCTTGGGGTCGGCTTAGCCAATAGCACGATAGGGTAGTTCCAGGGTACTGGAGCCAAATATGATTCTCCTGCCCTCAACCAAAGGCCCGGCCTGGTTTTTATAGGCCAGACATAAATCTGAGAAAGTGTTTATACAATAGACCGGTTCTATCTGGAAAGGTTAAGAAACAACTTTCATAGGTTAATTCTTAGAAAACTGATTGGAGGCTGTTTAGAGAAGTCGCTTGTCACGGGCCCCTGCTCACCGTATCTGGCCTGTCCGGTTCATTCAGCAAAACAGGATTATTCATTTCGGGCTCCTGCCATTCTCCTGGGCAGGGAGGCCTGCTTTACGGTGCCCCGTTCAAAAGACACGGGGACCTTCGTGACACATTTATTAGTGGGTCTCAGATCTCAGGGCTGCTTTTCCTACCCTGCTGCACCATTGCCAGGTTTGAAGTATTCCCCCGTGATGCCCCAGCCTTCAGTGAAGGCGGGGATTGCTAGAGCGAACCAGAACTCTTGTGCCAGTGCTGCCTCTGAGGCATATCCTGCCAAGCCTGCTGATCTCAGTACGTGAGAGGGCTCTCTCCTTTCGACAGGTACCCCTGCGTACAGAGCACGATGCTGGGCCCTTGGTGGGATGCCAAACACAGGGGCCAATGTTCTCGTTCTCAGGGAGCACTTCTGCTGAAGGGAGGTGACGCAGGTATACAAATAACTACTGTGTGACAGGACGAAGGGCATAAATTAAATGCACCGCGTGGGGATTTGGGTCTTTAGAAGGAAATTAGCCCTTGGTTGGGGCAAGCACAAGCTGGTGATTGTGAGGGAGCACTTGGGATTGAAGGGCAACCTGGGTGAATGGGTAGGGTTTTTGCTCAGCCTGGGTGGTGGTTGAGAGTCAACCTACTGGAATGGGAAATCCTGGCTTGGAAAGGAACCAGCGGGAAGTCGAGTTGAGTCAGAGAGGAAATGACAGTAGGGAAAGAATAAGAAGTGAGGTTCGAGGGGTCGGTGGGGGTCAGATGACGGGCCCCTGAAGGCGGGAGTGGGCAGTGGGACTTCGCTGGGGGCAGTGCTGGCCACCAAGGGCTTTTCCCGGGAGGGGAAGTCGTGAGGTGGGAACAGCAAGAACAAGAGGATGACCAGGAACACGTCCTCTCCCAGAAACAAGGGAGAAAAGATTCAAAAGTGGACTGTGGTTCAACGTGACCAGTACTTCCAAGAGGCAAAGGGAATGATGGAAAACATTGGGGCGCTAGCCCGATTTCGGGGGGGTTCGGCAGAGAGTGGTTGTGCATGTAGGGACAGCGTGTGGAAAACTCTGATGAGTAGTTCGCCAGTGAGAAAAAAAGATATGGACGTAGTGTGGGGACGAGGGTCCGCAGGGAATGATGTTGGGGGCGAGGGTCCGCGGGGAATGATGTTGGGGGTGAGGGTCCGCGGGGAATGATACTAGGGAAAGTGGAAAGAATCAGTTGTGACAAAAGCCGGGACGTGGGGCTGGCTGGACCCCCGCCTGAGTGTGGGTGCTAGGATTCTGAATGTGTTTTTTGTCCACCTGACTGGTAGGGCAAACATTTCCTAAAATCGAAAAACCTGAAGGTGCTAGTTCATCTTACGTCATCACTAACCATGTTGGACTTAGAAACCTTGATCCAATGTGACTGTTATGGTGCTGAGAGTTGCCCCAAGGCGAGGGGGGCTCTTGGGAGCAGATTGGGAGGCGCAGGGTGGGCTACCCGTTCTGAGCTCGCACATGGCCTAGGGACCCTGAGGTCGCACCTGAGGCTGGCAGACACCCACGGGGCTCTGCAGAACACGGTGAACGGCCATTTGGATTATCTGCAGGTCAGATCAAAGGAGATTACATTGACATGTTGTCCCTTTAACTCAAGCATTTGGCAAACATCTCATTCTTTTTAGGGATGATTTTGAGTTTTGTAGAATTAAGACTTTTTTTTCCCCCAAGCATATTTCTCTCAGTTTTCAAAAGGTTGAGTCCTTGTGGGAAATTTAATCCACATGTTTATGATTCATTTCAGCTCCACTCCTTTCAAATTTATCTTTGGAGCATGAGTTGGTACTTGAGAAGCCTTTTAAAGTTCAGGACTTTAAGAACCAGCTAGTTATTTTGCTAGCTGTGTCTTAAACACGTATCAAAAATTTCCATAAGACAAAACTCAGGGTTTGTAGGGTCGTCTGAATGTAGCAGACTCCCAACTCTTGGCATTGTATCTGCAACAACAAATCCATAGGCAAAGGACGGTGAACGTACACAGGGAGCAGCCTGAAAGAGTGCTGGAGAAGGGGTAAGATGTGTTTATAGGAGTGTCATCCGGGTTGCTGCAAATATTCTTGGAGACAGCAGGCCTGGGAAGCATCATGGCATCTGTGTCCTCCATGGTGGGCCCTGCTTCTTTTTATAGCTTTTTACGCATAGATCCTTGAGCTGCTGGAACATTCCAGATCACCTCCGGACTAGTTCTACCCCCTCATGTTATAGATAAAATGGAAGCTCCAAAAGGTTCAATGTCTTACTCAAGATTTCACACGCTTTAGTTTTTACAACTTCTGCAAGTTTTCACCACGTCTATTTTATTCCAAGGAGAAGAATATTTGATGGTGGTCACGGTCACACCACAGGGACTCGGGGTTGGGGCTGGGAGGGTGGTGGTGGCAGTTTTGGGGGGTGAAGAAAGAGGCTGAACACTTATTTGCACAAGGAGTACCCTCTTTGAGTCTCTGTCTCTTTAAGATTGTCTGTTTGGGGTTATTTATCCTCTTGGGAAGAGGGGCATGAAAAAGGGCTCTGAAGGAATGGCTTTTAAAGCCTTAAACCAGAAGGGTGTTCCGTGGGGAGGGTGCAAGTACTCGGACGTAAAGCTCTGTTTCTACAACCTTCGTTAACAGAGATTCTTAGGACAAGCTGCTTACTCTACACAGATGACTGCACTTCTCAGATGGATACATATTTCCTGTTCCAGAACACTAATGTTTATTAGATGAGCCAACGGGTGACCATTGTAAGTACGTTAGACCCACTCAGCCACTGCAGGGGAAATCTATTGACCTTGGATGCATACTTTGGCCCAGAACAACTACACTTGTTTATTTAGTTGAGTTGCAAAAAATGTGGGAAATAGATGCATATCAGCAAAGGTCTTGGTCTTTGTTCAGCAAGGAAACTTGTGGTGAAATTTATGAAGGTTTTTATCAGTGTGAGGTCAACAGAACATATTCACATACATGCCATTTAAAATAGCGTTTGTTTTATAAGTGATTATAAAAGTACTATACGTTTGTGGTGGAAAACTTGAAAAATGCCAAAAGTATAAAGGAGAAAAAATAAATCACTTATAATTAGAGATATCACTACTTAGAGATAACCAATGTTAACATTAAACATTTGCGCATTTCCTGTCTTTTTTGGGTGAGTTTATAGATTCTTTTGTTTTTTTGTACTTTTTGTACAAAATATACTATTTTCATATGTTGTGCACTGTTTTGTTTTTTAACTATAAAGGTCAAAAGGAGAAAAAGATGTTTCAGAAGCACCTAAGACCGATAGCTGTGGTTCTGTTGGGTCTCCAGGACTGGTATGAGGTCCAAAGCATTTGTAGGATTCAAGGCAGCTGAAGTTCTTAGATCTTCATTTTCTAAGGGTGACTCCCCTTTCTGTCTTTGCTTTTCTTTCCACAACTGATTACCACCCTCGGTTTTCCTCTGCCTTCTAGCTTCTTCTAACATGTAGTTTCTCATTTCTTACGTTTCTGCCTCACACATGGCCCGCTTCTACCTCATAGCCTCGCTGCCCACATACCATTTGTGTGACGTTTTCCAGCTCAGCCTGTTCAGAGAGAGAAACTGATGTATTCAGCTTGTAACTCTTTATTCGAGCACAGCTTGGCACCTGGGCCGTGCCATAAATTGCCGGGCAGTTGGGTTAGTTACCTCTTTACTCTAGTCAGGTATGGCCAGGTGATGAGATTCAGGTAACCTTTAGAAAATAATATGGAAGACAGTAAAAATCACCCCACATCCTGCTGCCCAGTAATAAACACTGTTAGTGTTTTCATGGTTTTTTTCTTTCACTCATCTCTATGAGATCTGTGCATAGACACGTATGTCTATAAGTATGAGTGAGTGTATATTTTAAAAATGTGGGCAGAAGCTGTTGGTTCTTGCGGGGAGGGCATGATCGAAGCCAGGCTTGGGGAGGAGGTTGCAGGGGGTGGAATTTGATCACATCCCATTTTTTTAGCCAAACATTATATTTTGAACATTTTCTTAAGGTATCTCTTTTTCTAAAACCTGATTTGTAGTCATGTACAATAGTTCACTTTCTGGGCCTACCGCTAGTTTGTTTTACAACTTCAGTATCACTGGGCACTTTTCTGGGTCTCCAGTGGGAAGAAGGACTCTGCTTCTCAGTTTCCTCACAGTGGAGGGGTGTTAAATGGCTGCGTGGCCCCTAGCCCATCCACTCTTCAGGTAAATAGTTTCATGAAAATGAGGACACTTGCATTTGTCTGTCTTTCTTTTTTCTTTTTCAGTTTATTTCCTTAGACCCTATGGGATTTATTTTGATACATGGCATAAGGAAGGAATTTAACCTTAAATCTTTATTTTCGTAAAATTTTCACATATTGTCCCAGAATGGTTTGTTCACTATCCATTCTCTCTCAACTGCTTTGGAATATCATGTAATTTATTTCCTTGATTCTCAGATGGAGTCGACTGTAAGATCCACCTCTGACTTAGAAACCATAGCCATTTAAAATTCTCGAGTCACCTCCTGGTATCAGAAATATTATAATCAAGGAATATGTTACCGAATCGTCATACTTACTCAGCTGTTTTCTGGGCTTTCTATCCTCTTCCACTGACCTATTTGGGAGCACGTTAGTTTAATAGTGATGAATTTAATTTCTTTCGGTATCTGGTACTTTTATATAATCTTGTCCATTTGTTTTTGTATGTGATCTTCAAAATAAGTTCCCCCAATCCTATTACATTCTTCAAAGATTTGAATTAAATTTGCAATAAGTTTGAAAAAAGTTACATATTTACAACATCATATATTTTGATAACTTGACGTTTGATGATATTAATTCTAATAGTTTCCCCCTGGTTTTCTCTAGTTTGCACTAACTTGATACTGAATATATTGTTAATGTTGTTTCTGGCTTTAATAAAAATGCTTCTGGTGTGTAACCATTCCATATGACCATTGTCTGTTGGTCTGAGGCAGGTGATTTTTATCATGTTAAGCAAATATACCAGTTTTCCCAAGAGTTTTAATTAGGATTAAATGTTGAAAAATTGTTTAATACTCATTTGCATCTATCAAGGACATGCTGTGGTTTCTCTGTTCTTAACTTGATAAGTAGATTTTTAAGCATTTAGCCATGCTTTAATTTCTACATAAATTCAGCTTTGCTTTTGTGTATTATATTTGTCAATGTTTTTTAACATTCTGCGTTTTTATTCATAAGGGAGGTAGTCTGTAGTTTTCTCGGCTTTTCATTTTCTTTTAGAACACTGCAGTGTAGAGGATTTACTCAGGCTCTTTAATTTATAGCACAATTTTGTCATTAGTCTGTGCCAGACACCACCATGTATTTATTTGTTTGCATATTATTCCCATACCCAACTGTCATCCTCTCCTCCCCCCTCCCCACATACACAACTTATTTCAGCATTTTAAATGTGCATTTGTTTCTCTGACTGGGTCCTTTAACAGTGTGTCTTATGGTCATATGGTATGTATTGTTATTATTTTATAGATCCCATGCTGCTTTTACTTTTTAGACTAAGCCATGTGTATTTAGGATGTACCCTCCCTCGATGCTGTGTTTCTGCTGCACATTACTCTGTGGGTGTGTCCACATATGTAATTTTTTTAACTCTTCAGATGTGGTATCGTGGTTATGCCAGCTCCATTAAGAAAAACCAGAGGCAAGCCATGTTTTATATTTTAATATTTTGGCAAAGTGTGACCTGTTTAGAATACTTGTTCCTTGAAAGTTTGAAAAACTTTATCCATATAACCTATTTGCACCTGGTGTCATTTGGGGAATAGCTGTTATACACACACACACACCTCTCTTCCATCACTATTAGTCTAAGTTCTTGGCCTCCTATTGGGAAGTTTTTAATACTGAAATATTTTTGAGAAAATCATTACTTTTCAAATCTAGTAGCATGTAGTATTTCTTATGAATTATAAATCTTTTTCATAATTATGGTCCCATTGCTTTTTATACTTGCGATGCTTCATATTTGTGTTTTGCTCTTGCTTTTTGAAACTTCTGCCCCTTATTTCTGATATAGAAGTAATATATGTCTATCTAATAAGGGAGCTTTAATGATTTTCTTTTTGTGCCTTAACCTTGTCCAGAACTTGTTCCATTATTTTTTAAATGAAACGAAGTTCTTTATCAATTTAAATGCTTTTTAGTTTTCTAAATAAATTGTTAAAAATAATTTTATATTTATTTCTTTTACCTGCATTTTTAAGATAGATTTTCTTGGTCTCTTTCAGGTTAATGATTCAGATACTTAGTTCACATAGTCAGTCTTGTTTCATAATACTGCCATTAATTTCCCCCAGTATGTCTTTGGCCACAACCCTGACATTTTATGTGTTCTGTTCTTATTGTCATCATTTAAAAAATACTCTGTACTTGTAGTTTTGGTTTCTTCTTTGTCTCGAGTTATTTAAGAGAGTCTAACATTTCTAGTGTTTTTTTAAAAAAATTGCTCTGTTATGAATTTCTGGGTTTAGTACATTGTGGTTAGAGAATGTGGTCTGCATTATTTCTACTTTTCGAAAACTAGCAGGATTTTCTTTGCAACCTAATATTGATCAATTTTTGTTAATGTTCTATGCCATTTGAAAAGAATATGTATTATCTGAATATTTCTGAAGTTTGCCTGTATCTATTAAATCGAGCATGTGAGTGTAATATATTTTTATCTTTTTCCCCCCACATACGTGTGTATGTGTGTTTGGTCTACTTGAACTGACAAAGTCTGAGGGCGTATATTAATAACTCCCACTGCCACTGTGGTTTTGTCAATTTCTCCTTGGGTTTCCAACTGTTTTTGCTCTATTTCATCAGTGGAATCAAGTGTCTTTCAGCATTTCTTTAGCTCTTTAGCTCTGTTCTGTAGGGTGCTGCAAAGGACAGGTATGTTACAAAACAGACTTAATTTTTATTAAATCTCATTTGATTGGTGTTATATTAGGGGAAATTTAGACCATATTCCAACTCTAGAGCTGGTTATCATTGTTATGTGAGTTTTCATGTTATCCTGTATTTTTGCTTCTTCCTTTGTTTAATCCTTCAGCATATGTCCACTCAGATCTCTCCCATCTATCTCCATTGAACACTGAATATATATTCATTGGAAACCATTTAAAATTCTAGGTATCCCTCCCTGTGAGTGGATTCTTCTCTCCCACCCCAAAGAAATTGGGTTCTGCCATGTGACTTGCTTTGGCTGATGAATGTGATCAGAAGTGACATATGCCACATCAAAGCTCCATGCTTTAAGCTCCATGCACACTGCTTAATGTGACATTGTTCTTTTCTCTGCTGTCAGAACAGCATGTGTAGGTAGGGGCACATGTTCACCCAGAGTCCCTGAATGGGGTCAACAGGGAGCATCCCAGCTCGAATGTCAAGATGTGTCATATGAGTGGGAAACACACCTTTGTTGTTGTAGCCGCTGAGTCTTTGGCTCTGTTTGTTAATGCAGCAGAACTTAGTGTAGCTGACTACTGTGTACTATGTACATCAGGCCCTGTTTTATCCATTGAGGGTCTAAGATCTAAAACAGACAAAGCTCCTTCTCTTGTGACTCCCCTTTTCAACTTCTTGGGAAGTTGAAAATGTCTGTAGGAAGTACCACTAGCCAGTATCTATATAGGTCTCAGTAATATTTGATAGTTTTCTGTGTATAGAATCTGTACATTTCCTGTTAAGCTTTCCCGAAGTATATTGCATTCTTTGCTGTGAACATAACCTTTTTCATTACATTATCTAAACACATGTGCATGGGAAATCTATATATTTTTAAACATTTTTATTGGAGTATAGTTGATTTACTATGTTGTGTTAGTTTCTGCTGTACAGCAAAGTGAATCAGTTATATATATATATATATATATATATATATATATCTCAGCTCTTCTTTTAGATTCTTTTCCCATATAGGTCATTACAGAGCACTGAGTAGCATGCTCTCCAGTAGGTCCTTATTAGTTATCTATTTAATATATAGTAGTATGTATATGTCAGTGCCAATCTCCCAATTTATCCCTCCACCCTTTCCCCCCTGGTAACCATAGGATTGTTTTCTACATCTGTGACTCTATTTCTGTTTTGTAGATAATAAGTTCATTTGTACCATTTTTTTAGATTCCACATATAAGCAATATCATACGATATTTGTCCTCCTCTGAGTGACTTCACTCTGTATGACAGACTTCAGGTCCATCCACCTCACTACAAATAACTCGGTTTTGTTCCTTTCTGTGGCTGTGTAATATTCCACTGTATATGTGTGCCACGTCTTCTTTATCCATTCAGCTGTTGGTGGACACTTAGGTTGCTTCCATGTCCTGGCTGTTGTAAATAGAGCTGCCAGACTTTTGTATGTATTATCTGAGCACCTTATTAAGCTTTCACATTCAAATAGTTATGTAGTTTTTCATTGAATTTTCTAGGTATATAATCATATTTCTAATAGTGATTTTGCTTTTTTGCAATGATTACAACTAATTTCTATTTTATAGCTCATTTAGTTGGCCAGATTTTCATAAAAATGTTAAGTAATTATGGTAATAGCAAACGTTTTTGCCTTTTCTCATTCTAATAGGAAAGGGTCTATCTAGCATTTGACTCTTCAGATATGACTTATTTGTTTAAGACAAATGATCTTTGCCTTACTGAGAAAATCATTTTCTGTTTCTCCTTGTTTTCGGTTTTTATGCTAAATATGTGTTGCATTTTCATAAGTGCCTGTATAGTGTCTGAGATGATTGCACATCTATCAGTGAGGTTCTTTGTTAATCATTTTCCTAATATTAAAATACTTCAGCATTCCGTGACAACCCTAGCTGATTATGATGGATGATCTTTTAATATACACTTTCGTTCAGTTGGCTGCATATTTAGTATTTTGGAATTTGTGTTCATAATTGGTTTGGTTTATAGTTCTTTTTTGTGGGTGCTATCTTTGTGAGGTTTTGGTATCAAGATGATTACTTGTAGACTTTTTTTTTTTTTAATACTATTCAGGAACAGTTTATA
The DNA here is from genome assembly GCF_964270905.1 of Leucopleurus acutus. Taxonomy (NCBI): domain Eukaryota; kingdom Metazoa; phylum Chordata; class Mammalia; order Artiodactyla; family Delphinidae; genus Leucopleurus; species Leucopleurus acutus. Next base: position 55,527,781 of record NC_139161.1, read on the forward strand.
TTGCATGGGGATTATCTGTTCCTTGAAAGTTTGAAATGACTTGGTAATAAAACTGTCTGGGTGAGCTTCCCTTCAGGAGGTAATGCTTCAGTAATTTCCTCAACTTCTTTGATGGGCTTAGTTTTCAGATCAGGTTTTGTACTTCTTGAGTCAACTCTGCAGCGACTCCTTCTTACAAGGGCTTGGTTTAGATCTGAGTCTATCACTTGACAGAGGATTCCATCACCTGATCACACTAGACCTTTAGCTGAATTCTGCTTCTAGAATTGTATTTGCTTGGAGCGAAAATTTCCTTCTAACTACTGTCAACTTTAAAAATAAAACGGCCAGTTAACTTACCAGCAAAATGAGTTTACTTGGAAATAACCAGAGTAATTGCAATTCAGGAAATGCAAGCTGTGGTGGACCATTGGCACATAAAGTAGGGGGCTGGCTTTTACAGGGAAAAGGGGGAGTTGGTAGGGGCTCCTCTAAATAGAAGTTCATTGGAGGAAAGAAAGAGTTCAGGGTGGCGATGGCTTCTCATTGGCTGAGCTTCTGTTTGCTGGGCAAGAAAACCTTCCTTCCCTCCTGCGTGGGCAGTACAGTAGAGGCACCTTCCTGGGGGAGAGATGCAAGGCACCTCTCTCCCTGTTTAGGATAATTGATGACAAGTGATAGGGTGTGAGAGCTTCTGCAGGTCTTCCTGACTGCAATTTTAGTTAAGATTTCCTTTCTTAATTTTCCCAGTACTAATAATGTGTCTAAAGGACAGAGGGCTGGGACTTCACCCAGTGGTATGTCTCTTTTTGTTTCTGCTCATTAGTGTATATTTTCGTGTGTGCTGGGATTGGATCGGAGACGTTTGCTTTCACTGTACCGGTCAGGATATGAGGTTGGCTGGGGGCAGACCTAGCATCCTCACAGCCCTTAATCATTACAACTTGCTGGTGCTCACCAAAAAGATGCTGGAAATGGCAGGCGGTCAGATTGGCTGAGGCTGGTATGTTGTCAGCCATCCTCTTGCTGGACGTGAATGGAGCTGGGAAAGGAGTCTGCTGACCGCCTCACAGAGGTACTCAGTGCAGAGAGCTGTCACTGTTGCCGCCGTGAAGTGCCTTAGTGTTTTCATTTCCTGGGGCTGCCGTACAAAGTCCCATGAACTGGGTGGCTTGAAGAGCGGAAGTGTATCACCTCGCAGCCCTGGAGGCTGGAAGTCTGAAGTTAAGGTGTGGGCAGCGTTGGTTCCTTCTGAGGGCTGCAGGGGAGCCTGTTCCCTGCCACAGTCCTAGCTTTTGGTTGGCTTGCTGGCCATCTTTGGCTCATAGCCGCATCCCTTGACCTTCCCGTGATCCTCTCCTTGTGTCTCTCCACTTCGTCTTCCTTCTGTGCACGTCTGCCTCCGTGTCCAAATTTCTGCTTTAAGGACGCTCGTCCTGTTGCAGGGGCCCTCCCAGTGACCTCACTTTAACGTGGTTACCTCTGTACAAGCCCTGTTTCCAAGACAGTCCAGTCCTCACTGGGGGGGAGGACTCCAACTTGTCCTTTTGGGGAAACTCAGTTCAACCCCAAACACCGAGTAAGGCTGCCCGTGGAAACAGAGGGCTCCCCTCCTGTCACGGGGACTGATGGCACCTGTGTCACGCAGCAAACTTTACGAGTGGGCCGGCCACCAGCTGTTTTTCTTATTCCCCTCCATCAGCCATCTTAGTAGGTAGTTTTTTCAAATTCTGTTGGCAGACTGTTCCAATCTTCTCAATATTAAGTTTTGGGGGAATTTGGGGCCTCCGTATCTTTTTTTTCTCTTTAACAGTATTTTTCCGGAAAGAGGAGAGGGGCTACATCAGGCCCTGCTAGGTTAGAAGCCAGAGGTTGTAAACCAGATGTCATTCTATGTCCAGGTTCTATTTTTCTGCCCTGTCCTTCTTCCTTGTCTGAAGATGAGCCAGTGGTCACAGCAGACCACACCTCTGACAGCGCCTCTGCCTCGGGGTGCCGGATGAGACGGGGAATAGCCCAGGGAGAGCATCCGTCATGCAGAGCACGAAGGCAGAGACTTTTGTGGGAGACTGTTGTGGGTTTCCAGAGCTTTTCTGCACACTTGCAGCATCACACCGATGGGCCTTGTGTAACCTCTCCAGGGGTCCCCAGCTGTCTCTCCTGCCCACAACGCTACCTTCTGAAGCCTTGCAGTGTATGAAATAGCCCTTTTGGCCCAAGCCGTCCAATAATCGTATTTGACTCTCACTTCCCTTCTCACTAGCTAAATAATGTGACATTTCAAATTTGGACTCTTCAAGTTCAGCTTACAGTTTTGGCTTTGACTAATTGTATCAAGGTCTTGTGGGATGCTTGTCAGTTTCCAAAGCACCCCAAAATGATCTCATCTTTTTCCTCACAGTAAGTGGCTTTTCTGTTCATTTCTCACGGCGATAACTCCAGTTACTGGAGGCGCAGGGGGCGACTTGGTCAAAGCCACACAGATAGCAGGAGAGCAAGGACTGCGATGCAGGTCTGACGGTCACCCGGCTCCTTTCTGTGAGGCCATCCTGCTCCCCTGCTACCTCGCGGTCCAGCCAGCTCCCGGCTCACTCGGGACCTCAAAACACCGCCACCTCCTCCTCGGAGCCTTTCCAGATTCAACCGAGGGGAGTAACCGACAGCTTTCCATTCTGCTGCCCGGCTGTGTAGATCAGGGGCTGGGAAGACCTCGGCTCCTGGCCTGCTCTTGCTGGTGTTTTTCACATTTTTAAAGGGTTGTGGGCTGGGGGGAATATGTGACAGAGACCCATGTGTGGCTCACACTGTCTGAACTATTTACTGTCTGACCCTTTCCAGAAAAAGTCTGCGAGCTCCTGGTCTAGATACCTCTGTCTCCCTTCATCCACTTTTAAATTCACTCCCCCTCCGTCTGTTTTTATGACACCCATTTTTGGCGTCTGTTTTCTTTAACACGGTTCTGGGATGCTCGCTTTTGAATATTCAAAGCTCCTGCTTGCTATTCCCTGATCTTTTCCTTTCTCTTCCGGGTACTGAGGAATAGGTACCATGTGTTATATAAACGGTCTCTTACAATTTATTTGAGAAGAGAGGACCTTGGCATCAAATATACGTTCATATCGTACACCCAGTGAATAGTATATACAGTCAGTCCAGTACAGGGAGGAGGGTTCTTCAGGACTAGGTAGGAAGCCCCGTGAGGCCAGGGAAGTAGTCTGTCTTGTTCGCTGCTGTCCTCAGCATTTAGCACAGGTGCCTAAACTGGGTTTGTGGGCCAACAGATTAGGAAGGTTTTGGGTAGGAAATGGGACTTTTGCTGAGATCTGAAGAAAGGGGTAAGAATGGAATAAACAGGAGTGCAGATGGTGTTTGGAGCAGGTAGACTGATGTGAGAGGATAACCCAGTGTATGTCTTCACAGCCTTCACTCTCACTGAAATAACAGTCGGTATACTTGATTTTTATTTTGTTTTATTGAAGTATAGTTGATTTACAGCGTCATGTTAGTTTCAGGTGTAAACACAGTGGTTCAGTTATACATATGTATATCTTTTTGGTATACTTAATTAAAAAAATTGCTTTTTCAGTTCTCTTTTTTTTGAATTTTATGTTATTTATTTGGTACACTTAATTTCTTAGAAGATTTTATTTTCAGAGAAGTTTTAGGTTCTCAGCAAAACGGAGCTGAGAGTAGAGCTTTCCCGCATCATCCCCGTCCCTGCACGTGCACCACCTCCCTGTTATCAGCACCTCCCACTGCAGAGGCAAGTGTGCTACAGCCATGAACCTACACTTGCACGACCTTGTGCAGAGCCCGTTGTTTACATTAGGGTTCACTCCTCTGGTGTCGCACATTGGGTGCATTTGGACAAATGCATAATGATGTGTATCACTGTTATGGTGTCATACAAGGTGCATTTCAGTTTTTAGAATTGGAGTATAGTTGACTTACAATGTTGTGTCTCAGGTGTGCAGCAAAGTGACTCGGTTAAACATATATATCTCTATTCTTTTTCAGATTCTTTTCCATTATAGGTTACTACAAGATATTGAATATAGTTTCCTGTGCTATATAGTAGGTCCTTGTTTATGTACATTATATACAGTACTGCATATCTGTTATTCCCAAACTCCTAATTTATCCCTCCCCCTGCCCCTTTCCCCTTTGGTAACCATAAGTTTGTTTTCTATGTCTCAGAGTCTATTTCTGTTTTGTGAATAGGTTAATTTCTGTCATTTTTTTTAGATTCCACATATAAGTGATAGCATGTGATACTTGTCTTTCTCTTTCTGACTTACTTCACTTAGTATGATCTCTAGGTCCATCCATGTTGCTGCAAGTGGCATTATTTCATTCTTTTTATGGCTGAGTAATATTCCAATGTATATATGTACCACATCTTCTTTATCCATTCATCTGTCAGTAGACATTTAGGTTGCGTTCATGTCTTGCCCATTGTAAATAGTGCTGCTGTGAACACTGGGGTGCATGGATCTTTTCGAATTAGAGTTTTTGTCTTGCCTGGATATATGCCCAGGAGCGGGATGGTTGGATCCTATGGTTGGATATTGTTGGATCATATGATCCAGCAAGAAATGGAAGCCTCTCAGTTTGGGTACTTTGACACGTTCCCTGGGCATCCCCACTGCTTGGCACCTTGCCTGCAACATAACAGGGACCGGGCCACACTCTGTTGAAAGGAATGATGGTCTGTAAGACTATGAAAGCAGATTGAGTCCTGAGAGTAGGGAGTCTGCAATGCCAAGCCAAGGACCTTGAAATCAATCTTGCCTGTAGTCCAGGGATCCGCAGACTACAGCCTTGTGGGCCCAATCCACAGCTGGCCTGGGGCTGCCTTCACCCTCCAGCTGCAGAGCTGAGCGGCTGCTGCAGAAATGGTGTGCGGTCCCTGGGCCCACAAAGCCTAAACTATTTACTATCCTCGCCCTGTAAAGAAAGATAAAGTTTGCCAACCTGTGCTGAACGGCATGGGGAAATCTAATAACGCTTTTGTGAAGGTGTTGCTGGTGCCATTAGGCACAACAGTTCTACCAAGGTCCCCAAGTCCCAGTGCCCGCCCATCCCAGAGACATCCCCGGGCACCCCTGTGCTGGCCGAGGATGCTCTCGGCCACATTCCATTCTCAAAACACGTCGTGAGCCTCGGTCGCGTGTAAACAGCTCCTTTGCGTCCTGCACGTTGGCTAACTTCATCATTCTCAGAGCTAGCAAACGATTTCCTCGGGGATTCCCCGGCCTCCTTCATTGCTCATAAATAACTCTCTTATTTTCTGAAGGTTAACAGTTTATAAAATGGGCGCTTTGGTCAAAGTTGCGTACCGGAGAGTTACATTCACCTCTTTGCTTCCCTCGCCCTTCTCCGGGGGGCTGAGGGGAGTGTGCGGCCTTTCGAAATTGGAATCTTGATGTTTAGTGCACGTTCTGACTTTTTCCAGTTTTATCGATAAGTTGTCATGCAGGAAGCCTCTTGGGGGATTCTCTGGTTGTTCACTAGGCACTCTTGCAACTCAGAATTTTCAGCTCCAAGGTGCAGTTCAAGTTGTGCTCCAGAGAGTAGAGTTGCCAGAAAAGGTAGGTTAGACCCAGAGAAGCTGGTCTTCACAGGCCTGATGAGTGATGTCCTGTATGGCTCTCCCTGCTCAGCTGTGCACACTACTGTAGAAATATTCCTTGTCTGTGTTCTTCTTACTTGATTTTCATTATATAATGTTCTTCTTTAGACATGTTAATAACTTTGGGGATTCCTTTATTACCTGGTTTCAATCTCTTTAAGTTATTCTGTTCCAACATAACTGAAGGTGATGTCAGGACCTTCAGTGAACAGTAGGGTCAGAATCTTTGAAGTAAAAGGTACAAGTGTGCGAATTACTCACCAGGCCAAGTGTTCGAGCCTGGAATTTCATAGGGTGGTGTTTGTATTATCCCATGAAGGTGTACAAGATGCTGCCACACCAGAGCTGGCTAGTTCTCCTGAAATAGGAGAGCTTTCCTGTCCTGAGCGTCACCTTCCAGCATCTGCCCCACCTCGTGTTATTAGGATCCTGTGGGTTACATAATAATTTTCCCCAGACATGGGCTTTCTTGCTCAAATTTCTAAAGCCTGAAAATTAACTTGCACAGGACTTTTTCTTGCACAGGAGGACTTTGACTTGAGTGGAGATGGGTCAGGGGGTGTCTTAGCCAGGTAGGAGCAGGGACGTAGACACCCCTGGGGAGGGAGGTTGATCTTTCCATCTGCCCTCCTGGCTCCCATGCTGGATCCCAACTGAGCGGGGGATGGATCTGCTTAGGGACCGAGGATTCCTCCTGGGAATATAGGCACTGGTCACTGAGCCCATTGAGGTTTAGGGGCATAAAGACACTTGGCAGTTGGAAGTGGGCTCAGACGAGACCCGATTTCAGGAAAAAAAAAACACCTGAGCCTCTATAAGGCAACCAGTGGTAGGGCAGAGGGGATCTAAGTCAAAGACTTAGCAGCAAAAGGGTATTACTGGTTCAGGGCAGAGTCCGTAACTGATGCCAGAAACTCTTCTCTGATCATCCCAATACAGGAAAATGGGATCAATTACAAAGCAGGAAGTTAAGTCCTTTTTTTTTGGCACATCTGATGAGTACTGGGCGTACATACTGTGCATAGTACCACCCATGCTTTGTATTTTCACGTAACATATGGTATCATTCTAGTTTATGTAGAAGACCGAGAAGGAAGGTGTGACATGGTGATTTATAATAAGAAATACTTGTTTTGAGTTTTTGTCCCTGTCCCTGGCACAGGGCTCCTGAATCCTTGGATATTTCCAAAGTGATAAGAGCTACAAAGGTCTCTTTTGTCATGTTAATGAGGCAGCTTGGGGATGTACCTGAGGATCCTGGCGGGTGGCCAGAGTAGCCAACTAGGCGATTAGAGGGTTAGAACTTTCAGTTCCACCCCTGGCCTCTGTGGAGGGGAGAGGGGTGGGAGGTTGAATCAGTCACCAACAGCCAATGACTTAATCCCTGGTGCCTGTGTCATGAAGCCTCCATAAAAACCCAAAGGATGGGGGATCAGAGAACTTTTTCGGGTTGGTGGTGTGGGGAGACTGATACCTTGCCCTCTCCCACCTGGCTGTTCCTGAGTTTGATCCTTTTATAATAAACTGGTAATCAAGGGAGTAAACTGGTTTCCCTAGTGTGTAAGCACAATAACAAGCTCATCGAACCCAAGGAAAGGGGTCCTGGGAACCTCTGATTTAATTAAGCCAGCCAGTCAGAAGCACAGGTGACGCCCTGGACTTGCAGTTGGCATCTGAAGTGGAGGTGGGGGCAGTCTTGTGGGACTGAACCCCGAATTCGTGGAATCTGAGTTATCTCCAGGTAGATCGTATCAGCGCTGAGTTGAATTAAGACGCCCAGCTGGTGTTGAATAATTACTTGGTGTGGGGAAAGAATTGCCTGGCGTACACAATGGAATTGGTGATCAGAACTGTAGATAAGGGACCATGCTGGAAGGACTTAATTTTAGGTACCTGTCGTTTTTTCCATTTGGGAATTTGATGCCGAAAGCTTGGCTTCTGTGCACTGGTGCCGAATCGAATCTTGGAGACGGTTTTGGGTGAAGTAGAAAAGAATAGCTTTATTGCTTTGCCAGGCAAAGGAGGACACAGCGGGCTCGTGCCCCTCAAAACTGTCCCAACCCAGGGGTTTTTGGGGAGGAGTTTTATAGCAGTGGTTCAAGGGCGGGGTTGCTGATGAGGATCAGGGTGTGTGCAGGGACTGCACTCCTTTAATCTGGCCTCAGGTGATCTGATGAGTTTCAGCAGTTCTCCAGGTTATCAGACTGTTACCTTCTCTCTGGAATGAAGAATGCTTCATCAAGTAGCTAACATCTTTCATTTGGGAGGATTTAGTTCTGCAGAACAGCTCAACGATATTGTTATCTTGAGGGGGAACCAGGACGCTGCCCCAAGGCTGCACCGTTGTGTCTTGACCCTCCTCCCTTGTCTCTGCATCCCCCCCTTCCCTGATTAGCAGCTGTTTGAACCTACCCTTTGCAACTCAGGGAGGGTCATGGAGGCTGAAGCCTATTCCCTACAAACAAGAAACAGGTGGGCTTCCCCGGTGGCGCAGTGGTTGAGAGTCCGCCTGCCGATGCAAGGGACACGGGTTCGTGTCCCGGTCCGGGAAGATCCCACATGCCGCGGAGCGGCTGGGCCCGTGAGCCGTGGCCGCTGAGCCTGCGCATCCGGAGCCTGTGCTCCGCAACGGGAGGAGCCACAACAGTGAGAGGCCCGCGTACCACAAAAAAAAAAAAAAAAAAAAGAGGGGACACAGAAAGGCTTCTGTGCTCAGGAGCCCCACTGGGTTCTGCTCAGTTTCAAAATGACTGAGAATGTGAGTGGACTGAATATTTGCATCACTCACAGATGAAATACTTGCGGGGGGGGCAGGCATTTTACTGTGGGGGGCCCTTGGCCGAGTGTGAATGAAAGGAAGGATGGATTTCTAGAGGGCTCCTCCAAAGCCGGGAGGGGCAGGCAGCGGCCATGGGCTCTGGGGCACCTGCACAGTTGTTGTCAGGGGCTCTCTGCGTGTGACCGATGCTCAGGTGACAGACGCACCAAGGAGGCCTCCAGGATTCCCGCTTCCTGGTGGGCAGTCAAGGACTCACATTCAGCGCGAGGTCAGCATCCCTGGGCAGCCCTGACAATATTCAGGAAGGCTAATCATGGCAGAGGTGGAGCCACACGGATGGAGAACTAGAGCATCAAGATTGAGGCCAGTGAGTAAAGCGATCACTCGGGTCGTCCCACAGCTTTGGGGAAGTCAGGGATGTTTCAGTGACCGGATTCCGTGTCGTTACAAAGGCAGCTTACTAGGAAGAGCAGAGGCTGGGGAAGTAGAAAGAAAAATACAGTGAAGCCAGTGATGGGCCAGAATCAAGGTTTCTGGGCTGCAACCTTTGGAAGGGTAGAGGGAGATGAGTCAAAATGAAGGTCAGGCTGCACAGTGTACCTGGTAGATGGGGGAGGGGATGGCATGTGTAGAAGGCAGTCTGAACTGGGCCCAGCGGGTTCTGGACTGATGGGCTTTGACATGACAATATCAGGGCTGGAACACGCTCTGTGTAATTCTACAGGGTGAGCTAATCAAGTATTAAGTGAAGTATTCTTTTTCAGGCAACTAACATAATCTGCATCTCTGTTTGGAAAAAGTTGATCATTACTGTTTGGAAAAAGTGACATGTGCATAAAATAAAATCCTACAAGCATGGCCCATTATCTGTGTGACCTTCTCACTGGGTCTTTAACATAATGCAGGATGATGTCGTTTATTGTATGAAAATACAGAGTATAGCCGAGTCCAAGTGTACACAGCCCCATTCAGATGTGCAGCAAGAATGGTCTACATTTCTTCATGCTTTGCAACTGGTCGTAGTTTACTTTTGAGGCGCCTGCCCCCTTCTTCCTCTGTGGCTGGAAAAGAAGCCACTTTTTACTTTTTTTCCATGGTTACCCCTCTCCCCTACCATGCCTTCTCCCCCTCACTAGACTCCCACAGCAAGGTAATCTATATTAACGAGTTAATGTATATCTTTTATACTTTCTCTGTACACATGTAATTCAACCATATTGTATATGTCCAAATACACATACCCATCTATTGGGGGGCTGTTGGACTTTTAAGCATTTGGATTCTATGATACACACTTTTCTGCATCATGATTTTTTTTCCCACTCATTTATGCCTTACGGAACTCCCTCCTCTGAGTCAATGGAATTTCTCTAATTTATTATTTTCAGCAGTTGTGTAATGTCCCATGGTGTAGCGGGACTATAGTGTATACAGATGTCCTTCTAGTAAGCGGCAGTCAAACCTCCCCCCACCACACACACACAGACACACACACACGCGCGCGCACACACACACATACAGTAGAATTAGTGATCAGAGTATTCTTAGGGTTATAATATGGTTGAGAAGTAAGTCATAGGTGAACAAATAGCGGTTGACAGTAGAAGCTGGTAAAAGATGAGACTGAGCCTTAGGACCCTAACGAGGGTCCTTGTTCTGCCTTGGCTGCTTAGTCATTCCAGGACAGTGAGGTGGTCAGCTCATCTCTCTAGACCTCAGTTTTCTCATCTGCAAAATAGCAAAGTGGACCTAGATCGTGACTGAACATCAGGGGGCCAGCAGGCCAAATCCCCCTCAACCCCCGACCAAGCCATCTTGTCTGGTCTTTATTTAAATATTTAACAACATGGAAAAACCAGTACGTTTTCCCTAAAAACATGGATTTTTAGCTTCTCTCCATAAAACAATAACAAGATTTGTTTAAAACTGCCTACATGCCAGTGCCACAAAGCCATGGTTGACTCAAGCTAGGTGGTGGTGGCCCACCTCAGGCGGGAAACTCACCATTTCACTGCAGTCCCTCGGTTCCCTAAAGCCACCCTTCCAGCTGAGTTGTCAGTGGCCAGTTATCACTGAGCAAGCCTGGTTGACATTTCTGGTAGAAAAGTACACTGCCTGAGTCTTTGTGAGAAGTGGGAATACAGAAGATGGATGGGGGCTGCATGTTTTGAAGGGAGTGGCAGAGATGATATGGAGAGAGACCCAGTGAGGATGCTTCCAGTTGCTCCACCTGCCCACAGAAGCTCTGTTGAAAATGACACCTGACGTCCAGATGCTGAGGATCGTGGTCTGAACACAGGTTGGGAAAGAATTTCCAGACACAAGGCAGCATGTAAAGAAGAAAGAATTTATGGGAGGGAAGGGTCGCTGCCAGAACAGCGGGCCAGCTTCCTAGTAGAGTCTGGGAGAGTCGAGCCTGAACATGTGCTATTGATCAGTCTTTATAGCCAGAAAACAAAGGAATGGTCCGAGGTGAAAGCTTCGTTTCCTGATGGGTCGAGGCACGTATACCTTCCTTCTGTAGGGTGGGAATGGGACAGGGCAGATGCCTTTCCTTATCTGGGACAGGTCCCGTTGCCCAGGTGGGCTCAGGAATTTCATAACCATCGCAACATGGCACGGAGGGCGAGGAAGAGTCCGGGAGGGGGTGTGACGCTGAAACTGTTTCAGGCAGGGTCGTCCTTTGTCCTTGGAGCCCCACACTGGGGTCTGGCCCTCAGGCTGATGCAGAGCAGAAACCTGGCCCTCCCCGGCTCCCGGGAGCCCGTGTCACTGCCCGTTAGACACAGCGGGTCAGGCTGCACCCAGGAGAGCAAGCCCTGCTCTTCGGAGAGACTTCTTTGCTCCTGCAAAGACTGCCTGGGAAGGTTTACGGTCTCTGATTTCTATATGGCTTTTGGCACATCGTTTTACTCAAAAGGAGAAAAGGAAACAGTGCAGTGCCTTCCAGCCTGAAACACAACGAGCTGGCAATGGAAGAGGCGGCTAAGTCATTCCAATAATATGCCAGGCTCAGAATAACAACATCTGTTCCCTTGGGGCAGTTAACAGAGGATTAAAAACAAAAAAGGAACCTTAGATTTGAATGCAACTAGATTTACTGACTGGCGACTGGGAGCTCCTATCAGGCAGCGAGCTGGTCGATCCTGAGAGCGGATCTGTGCCTGGTTGTAGGCTGTACGGGGCTAGGATGCTAGGGGCAAAAGTGGGTGAGTTGGAGAAAAACGACCCCTGACCTCCGTGATTTATAATCCGTGCACAGAAACACTTTCAGTGCACTAAAAAGTGCCGTGGCTCTCCTGGCAGGAGCATCAGACTCTGAAAGGCTCCCGCTTTCTGTAGGAGAGGTTCTAAATACCCCTGTAGACTCGCCAGCCGTTGTTCCAGGCATCGGTGCGGCAGAAGCTCGAAAGCTCCCCCCTTTCCTGATGCCCTCAATTCTTCCCAGACCCTTGAGAGAAGTCCTCAATGGGTGTTAATCGTCAATACCTAATTTCCCTCACACCATAGGGCAGAACTTCTTGCTTCCAAGAAATCTAGGCTTGCGGGAGGGGTGTAAGTCTGTTAGCATGAGGTCTTTCGTGGACCAGCCCCCAACCCACCTTCCCTCGCCCCTGTAGCTTACATGATGAGTTCAGGTTCCTTAAATTTGAACCTGAGGCCTGTCAGCATCTGGGCTTCGGCCGTTGTCTCCTCCCAAGCCCTGTCGTCTGTTTCATTCACAGGTGGCCTTTCCTCCACCTGGATCACCCTCCCCTTCACCTGTGTAACTCCTGCAGCTTCAAGGATCATTCAGGAGCCCCCCTCCCTGGGTGCTTGCCCCACTCTCAGAATCACTTAAGTGCCTTTCCTATGTCCTTCCCCACGCTGGGTGCTTGCATCTGTCAGGGCACTTAATACACTGCAGCGTAGACAGTAAATTCCTTCCCCATCTCTCCATGGTAAATGCTACTTAGCGCTTAATTAAATAAATGCAGTCATTTATTCGGCATTTATTGGTTTGTTTGGTTCCTGGTATTTGTCTTATGGGGCGTATAACAAAGAACCAGGCTTCATCCCCATCCTCAGTGGACAGGGGAGAAAAGTGTCCCCACAGTCTCTCCAGTGTAGTGGGCATCCTATTGCCAGATGCAGCGACACCACAACGGCTGAAGATAAATGCATTTACCTGGCTGGTCACGGAGCCTCTCCAGTTTCTTCTGCATCGTTAGTTTCTTCTGCATCGTTGAGTCACTCTTGTAATTGTTTTCACCTTTTCATACCTGAAATACTGGAGTGGATTTCTGCACATTTGTCCACTTCGGTGGAAAAATTTGTTTCTACTGTAGACGATTTGGTCAAGGGTCTAAATTCAAATGACTCAGGAACAGCATTTCGAATGTTAAACTTGCCCGAAGAGTATGTGTTCTGGTATTAAACAAGCCTAGATTTGAACCGTGGCTCTAATACTAGTTAATTGACTTCGAGTGAGTTAATCTCTCTAAGCCTCGGTTTTCTTATATGTGAAATGGGGACAGTCCTTTACAGTTCACAGGATTGTTGCTGAAAAGCCGATCTGCAGCATAATACTTAGCACACGTGTAGTGTTTAATAAGTGTTAGCTTCTCAGTCATGATTGTGGCCCCTCACCCCTCCGTTGGATCTCAGACAGTGGCTTTATTAGTAATAGTATCCCACTGAAATACTTCAGCGTGACTGGTGGTATGTAAGAGCAAGCTATTTCTATTCAACCCGTTAGGGGTGGTTAATTAGCCTGTGAAGTATTCTAACCAGAACGAATACTAGGTTTGTCTAATTAACGTGAAGAATAAATAGTTAGAAGTAATTTCAGATTGATGAAATCAGTGGTGTTTAAGCTATACGGTTAACGGGAAATGGTATAACAGTCTGTCAGCCTTGCATGAAGAAGGTTAGAAGAAACCAACCCTAAAGTCTGTGCCAGAGCCCACCAGCCCCACCCCTCCTCTTCCAAGGGGCAGGGTCCTACCGGCTTGACTGCTCACAGGACCCACAGACATCCTTCCCCATCCTCTTGCAAGGGAGCGTGTCCTGCAAGGGGCCAGTGGGGGCACCTGCGGCTGCCTCCCCCCAGCTTCAGACAGCTTGCATTGCTGTCTGTGCCTACTTGCTAATGAGCTTCTGCAATTGGGTCTGAGATTACAACTGGTAGCGAGGTTCTAATCAACGCAGTGGGAAGATCATCTTGTCTGTCTGCGACCACCAGACTTTATAACAAGGATTCGACATCACCCGGACACCAGACTGGCTTAGGAGGTGTTCTTCACCCATCTCCTCCATTCTGTGCCCACAGTTTGCTAATTGCTTTCTCAACCAGTTCCCTGGTCCCTCACCTTCCTTAAGTATTGAGTCAGAACTTAGCTTATATAAGAAGTTTTCTTTATGTGGTCTATAACCAGTAAAGTCTCACGCTGATGGGAGGTACCCTAAATGCACTTAATTTATGAAAGTTTTCTGAAAGATTATAGGTGACTTCCTGACTTTAAGATCAGTGATATTTACATGTATTTCTTGATGAAAATACCGAAATGCTGCAATGTTTAAAAATACTTCCACCACAATCGAAATAGAATTTCATTTTTTATAAATTTTATAGATTGATTTGTAGATTTTTCCCCCTAATCTCAAGAGAATATGACCACTTTTTTTTTTTTTAATGCTGGATGGATGAATTGTAACTTCAGTGTACTTTTCTGTCTCAAACAGGTAAATAAATATGGGATAATACCAATGTAACAAGTAACTATTGCTGTTAAGGTAGAGTTTCACAGGACAGCTTTTTGTAAACAAACTACTGAATTTTACGATGAGAAGACACAGAATAGCTATAAATGTGGCAAGAAAAGAACCTTCAAAGGAACTGGCTTAATGTTTAAATTCTTCCTAAGTTCAAGGTAAAAGTCTTGCAAATATCTTCTAGCCATTACGTCATCTACATAACGAGATAAAACAGCTTGGTGCATTATATTTTCAAAGGCTTGTGCCAATAGCTGAACTTCTCTCAGTCTTCTGGTATTACAAACTTGGTGGCCTTTGGCATTAATTTTAATCGGTGCCAAGTTAAAGGATTTGCGCTGCAAAATTTTTTCTTTCTGTATTTTACAGTCACAAGGTGCATTTTTACAAAGCTTTGTGTTGACCTCTCCTTCCTCCTTCCCACCATATATCTGGTACTTTTCACAGCTGAGGAGGCCGAGGTTCAGGAAAGCTAGATACCCTACCAGACAGAACAGCCCCCATAGTGACATTTGTACTCTGATTTTCCCCAGTACGAATGACACACTAGCCACAGCCTGCCAGGGACCGGGGGCCAAGCATGGACCTCCACCTTCTGTCCCTGAATCCCATACCTTTCCATTCTACCTCACCAATGTCATGAAACGAAGAAGGATTCACTGATGGATGGAAGTTTCCACCAGGAGCTAGGATCTACTGACACCCTATCCCAGGGGAGCATATAAATGCCATAAATATGTACAGGAAAACGTACATGTTAAAAATATGAATGGATGTAGTAATTCACCTGAAAGATCAAGGCATCTAGTCAAAGGCTAGAAGTTAATTACAAGTGGACCCTAACGGGCGAATACCATGGTGGTGTTGTAAGACTGCGGGAGACAAGTTTTCCAGGGCTCTTACTTTACGCCCTGCCCACTCTTCTCATTTCTACCAAAACCTCTCCATTTTGAGGCATCCTGTTCCCCCTCTCCTTACGTTGTTAACTTCTTTGCCTCTGATAGCTAGCAAGCCGGGCATTTTGTTTTCTAAGAGTCTTATAGTTTTGGTCTTCATCACAGATTTTTCCAGGACTCTTAGTACCATGTTTAAAATAGCCTCCAGGATTCCTGGGGGTTATTAACTTACAGTGTGACGGTTCACTTACACTGCAGCCGTGCCTACACATTTTTTTTTCAAGGTTCTGTTTTCAAACATTAAATAACTATGTGGTGAGCGTCTTTCCTATAGTATCCTATTCCATGGACAGGCTGTAGACATGCCTGTCTCTTTGGGCAAGTAAGGAAGGGAGTGGGGTTGGGTAATTGAGCTTGAAGTGAGAAAAAGTGTTGGCTGGGTTTTTTTTTTTTTTTTTTGTCGAGGTTAAAATATACAACATACACCGTTTTAACCATTGTTAAGGGGACAGTTCAGTAGCATTAAGTTCGTTCATGTTATTGTATAACCATCACCACCATTCGCCTCCAGAGTTGACGATTTTTTTTTTTTTTTTTTTGCGGTACGCGGGCCTCTCACTGTTGTGGCCTCTCCCGTTGCGGAGCACAGGCTCCGGACGCGCAGGCTCAGCGGCCATGGTTCACGGGCCCAGCTGTTCCGCGGCACGTGGGATCCTCCCGGACCGGGGCACGAACCCGCGTCCCCTGCATCGACAGGCGGACTCTCAACCACTGCGCCACCAGGGAAGCCCCAGAGTTGACGATGTTTTAAAATGACCTGGCCCCTGAGACAGTTACGTGACCAAAGTAGGGCAAATGATTGTATTTGTCAGCTCAGAGGCTGACATACCACAAGACCATAGACTGGATGACTTAAACAACAGAAATATATTTCTCACCCTTCTGGAGGCTAGGAAGTCCAAGGTCAAGGTACTAGGAAGGCAGGTGTCATTCTGAGGCCTCTCTTCTTGCCTTGTAGGCAGCTGCCCTCTCACTGTGTACTCATGTGACCTCTCTCGGGGCGGGGGGGGCGGTTCACGGGGAGAGCAAGCTCTGGTTGAAAGCGTAAGGGATCCATTTATTAAAAGGACTGATAGAAGGATAAATTGTTAGTGTTGCTTCATATGAAATTGGGGGTGTAGGAGGAGAGAGCAAGCTCTTGTGTCTCTGTTTTTTTTTTCTTTTGTCCATACCACGAGGCTTACAGGATTTTAGTTTGTTGACCGGCAATTGAACCCAGGGCCCTGACAGTGAGAGCACTGAGTCCTAACCACTGGACTGTCAAGGAATCCCCTGGTGTCTTTTCTCGTAAGGGCACTAATCACATCATGAGGGCTCCATCCCCGTAACCTCATCTAACCCTAGTTACCTCCCCAAATCCCCATCTCCAGATACCAACACATTGGGGGTTAGTGCCTCAACATACGGATTTGGGGGATACAAACCTACAGTCCATAACAGTGATTTATCTGATGGTTATGAAGGACTCAGAAACAGCTGGGACTGACAGTGTCCTAATGACATCGCTTAAAACAAAAAAAAGTATCAGAAGTAGAAAAGGAGCTACTCTGGGGGGAAGAAGGTAAACCAGTGGGCTTTAGAAACAGATGAGGACCCCACTCTGTCCACCTTGGTCATTCTGAGAGATCTGGAGAAATAAATGGCCCAGGGCATTGAGAGATCTGCTAGGTCTCGGTGGTGACTGAAGTCGACATGTGATGGCCGTCACTGCATTTCACTGCACAGATACTGAAAAGAAAGTAAATTGATTTGAGGAAGGAAGAACAGGGAATCAAAAAAAATATGTGGCTAGGAGCTGAACCAGAATTCTGCAAGTGTGAATTTAAGAAACACAGAGTACTTTTTATACTTGTAGATTTGCATTCTTTTTTTGATACTCTTAAAAATTTGCTGTATTTAGTATAACAGTATACTCGGACTTAATTATTGTGTGGGCATATATCTACCCAGTCACTTGTATTTATTTATGTTTTTGCTAACAATTTTAATGCATTCTTTTATATTTGATACATGCACATGGCACATAATTCCAGAGGTACAAAAGGATATACAGCAAAATGTCTCCTTCTCACCCTGATTCCCCAGACACCCAAAGACAGCTACCATTTCAAGCTTCTTGTATGTCCTGCTATGTGTGTATATGGACTTTTAAAAAATTTATTAAAGTATAGTTGATTTACAACTTGTGTTAATTTCTGTACAGCAAAGTGATTTGGTTATACATATATATACATTCTTTTTCGTATACTTCTCCATTATGTTTTATCACAGGATATTGAATATAGTTCCCTGTGCTATATAGTAGGATCTTGTTTATCCATTTCTCTCTATATATAGTTTGCATCTGCTAATCCCAAACTCCCAATCCATCCTTCCCCACACCCGCCCCCTTGGCAACCACAAGTCTGTTCTCTGTCTATGAGTCTGCTTCTGTTTCGTAGAATAGTTCATTTGTGTCGTATTTTTAGATTCCACATATAAGTTATATGGTATTTGTCTTTCTCTTTCTGACTTACTTCACTTAGTATGATAATCTCTAGGTCCATCCACGTTGTGGCAACTGGCATGATTTCATTCTTTTTTGTGGCTGAGTAGTATTCCATTGTACGTATGTACCACATCTCTGTGTATGGATTGTTTTTACACAAATAGCAATATACTACGCATATGCTTTTCCTCCTTGCTTATTTCACCGATATATCTTGAAACTCCTTTCATATTAATACAGATAGCTCAGCTTCATTTTCTGAAACATCTTTATGGTATTCTAACGGATATATGAACCAGAATTTATTTTGGGGGTTCCTTTTCTTTGTGTATTGTCTATCTTCACGCAGAATTACTTCCCTCCCTGAATGGAGTTAAGGATTGTGTTGTTTCCCACTGTATCTTCAGCAATTCCAGCAATGCCTGTTACACAGCAGGCTCTGAATAAATTTTCATTATGTGGAATGTCAGCTGACTCCATCATTTCATACCTGGGCAAGTTGAGTTGCTGAGACAAGGGGTAAGGGTAGTTGTAATTTTTTTTGTCTATTGCTATATTGCCCTCCATGGGGGTCGTAAGGTTTTATTCTACCACCACCAAGGTGGGAGTGTACCTGTTTCCTCACACCTGTGCCAACACCCATGCCAACATCTGTGGCTGCCAATACAGAAGGCAGCCAAAGTGTGTTTGCCCTGATACAGGGTTTTTTAATCTTTGCATTTTTACTATTGAGTGAAGTTACACATGTTTTACCAGTCCTTTGTGTGTGCTGTTTCTAGAAAAAGGGAACGATCTCTTTGTGATATATGTGAACAAGCTTTCCCCCCACCTATGTCATATATCTTTTGAGTTGATAGTATTTTCCATTCAGAACATGCTTTTTTTTTTTTTCCCCCAGAATGTTTCCTTTTGATGTAGTCGAATTAATCATCTTTTTGTGCTTTGGGGAGGGGGTAGTCACAATGGGAAAGATCTTCCTCACTCTGAGATTATTAAAAAATTTTTTTCTCATGTGTTCCTCAGTTTCTAGTTTTTTAACATTTAAATCGGAGATCATCTAGAATTTATTTTGGTGTTAGGAGTGAAGCAGGAATGCCTTTTTTCTTTCTCCAGTTGGCTTTGAATATCATTTAATGAACGGCTCATTTTCTTTTTCAGTGGTTTGCTGTGTCACCTTTATCATTTGTTAAACTCCCCTATGTTTGGGGGTTAATTTATGGACTCCCCAGTCTTTACCATTGACCTACCCGTCTATCAGTCATGAGGTTTGGGGAGTGTTTTCATTGCTGTTAACTAAAAGTGTAGATCATAAACGTTTTGATGACTCTTAGACGCAGAGTTCCAGGTATTATGACTTACTGTCAAGTGAAAAAGATTCTTTTCTATGCTTTGTAATAAATGACCACAAACTTAGTGACTTCAGCAGACAATTATCATCTCACTTTCTGTGGCTCAGGAGCCCAGACACGACACACCTTGGTCCCTCGGCAAGGGTCTCACAGCTGTAATCAGATGTCAGCGGCTGAGATCTCACCTCTGCAGACACATGACAACACGTTCTTCCTCAGGGTCAGCCTGGGAAGCTCTGACTTCAGGATGGTCCAGTCACTCTTTCCAGAATTTTCCGCCTTATTAAGCTGGACTCATCTAAGATAATTTCCTTTTTAATCAAATCCCAATGGGACTTTAATTATATCTGCAAAATTCTTTCACTTTTTTTTCATATGATGTAACCTCATCAAACCTAAACATGGGGTTGGTGTCTCATCCCCTTGCCATGTCCTGTTGGTTAGAAGTGGTCTCTGGCTCCACCCACTCGAAGGGAAGGGAGCTACACAAGGGCATGACTCACTGGGGGGCCACCTTGGGGTTTGCCCAGCACACGTTCCCCCAGCATTCCTCTGAGTTTGCCTACAGGACAGTTGTCTGTGTTGTCAGCTTTCCATTTCCAGTGCCTGCTGTGACTTTCCTCTTCTCTACCTAAGGGGTCTCTCCAGTGCCGTAGGTGTGCAGGGCAGTGAGGAATGCAGGAGAGAAGGTTCTCTGGAACAGCCTTCCACTGAAAAGGGACGGGGATCGGTTGATAAATGCCCCAGCTTCCTTTTTCCTCCGTGGGAAAATTCTGAGCTGTATTCAGAGGGTCCCCAGTAAAACTGAGGTCCAGTAACTCCCTCCTTTACGCACTCTAAAAACACACTATTATTTTGGTTTTCCTTTCTGCCCCATCGCACTTTCCCCACTTTCTCACATTTGTCATATTTGTCTGCCAAATAAACTACATTCTTCTTCTCTCGGGGTCTGCTTTTGGGGAAACCCCCAAACAAAACACATGTGGGTTGGTAGACAGTGGGCATCTGTAGATTCAACCACATGGGGATCCAAGAATATTTAGGGAAAAAAAAAATTCCAGAAAGTTCCCAAAAGCAAAACTTGAATTTGCCTCATGCCAGCAACTATTTGCATTGTATTTACATTATATTAGGTTTTGTAAGTAACCTAGAGATGACTTAAAGTATAGAGGAGAATGTGTGCTGGTTCTACGCAAGTACAGCAGCCATTTTATATAAGGGGATTGAGATTACTCACATTTAACTTCAGTGTGGGCTGTTCTATGGTCAGTGTTTGTGAGACCTTCCAAATTATCTAGTTTCTGTTTGCAGATTGTGGAATTGGATATCTGTAAATTAGGTCTACCATAGCTTTTTATTGTTATTGTTATATCACCCATGTCCTCAGTAATTTCTGGTCCACTTAATATGTCCTGAACTGAGGGATGTAAATTAAAATTTCCTTTTACTAATGTATTTTTCCTTTTATTCCCGGTAATTCTGCTTTATGATTTTGATGCTCTTATTTGATGCGTAGTTATTAATTACTGGAAGAGCTTATTGGGGAGGGTTTTTTTTTCTTTTAAATAAATATGGCCTTACTTGTCTTGTTTAATACTTTTTGTCCTGAATGCAAACTTGCTTGATTTAAAAATTATTTTGTGTATGTTGCTTGATAGCATTTGCGCATCTTCTAAATTCAACCATTTCTTAATCGCTTTGTTGCAGGTCTGACCCTTGTATACAGTGGAGAATATAATTGAGTTTTGCTCTTTGCTCTAATCTGAGAGTCTTTATCTTGATATGAACTCTTTGTTTACATTGATTTATATGATATTTGTTTTTAATTATTATATCTATTTTTATTTCCTCTTTCTCCTGTTTAATTGGATAAGTGGAATCAAAATATTCCTTCAGAAACTATTACAAATCTGGATCACTCTCCCAAATCTCTATTGTATTTTAACTACAGAATAGGTATCATTTAAGGCTGTGTTGTACTTAAGGTATGAAGAAGCAAACATACATACGCCCATTCATATACATTCATACGTAGCCAATGTGATTGAAGCAGATTTTAAAGATTTTTTTTTTTTTTTTGCGGTATGCGGGCCTCTCACTGTTGTGGCCTCTCCCGTTGTGGAGCACAGGCTCCGGACGCGCAGGCTCAGCGGCCATGGCTCACGGGCCCAGCCGCTCCGCGGCATGTGGGATCCTCCCGGACTGGGGCACGAACCCGTGTCCCCTGCATCGGCAGGCGGACTCTCAACCCCTGCGCCACCAGGGAAGCCCAAGAAGATTTTTATTTACCTGATCCATTTAACTTTTAACTTTCCCTCTCAGTTTTATAGAAAGAGGACCACAGTTCTCACAATTAAACTTTTTGCATATGAGCAATATTGGGGGATATAAAGGAGACCTTTCACAGGATTCTCCATAGACCTAAGGTAAGGGCTACACAGCCAAAACAATTTCTTGCATTAGCTGAAAGATTGATTCAGGTGTGTACTACGATCTCAGATTGATTGCCGATCTGTGCCTAGCAGTGGACGTTATGGTTATAAAGTGGAAGGGCAGGAGCCCGTTATATTATACTTGATGTATTCTAGTTGATTGAGAGCCAGAGGTATAAGATGGGAGAGGAATAGTGATGAGTTTCCGTAACATAGAGAGAGAGACTCCTCGGGAGAGATTGCTTCTCTTTTAAAATATTTTCTTGCCTTCTAAAATTTTTTGCACGTGTTTGTATATGAGTGTATATGTTCCTTTTGAAAATTCGAATTCCTTTCTTTGTTGTTTTTCTACTGCTTGTTTTTAGAACTGTAACTTTATATATTTAATTCATTATTTTTTTAGGCAGTGGCTTTTGACTCCTGTTTATAACAGTGATAATATATTTTCCCTTTATCCTGTTTTCCTTTCGTTTCCTGCAACACTTCATTGTAGCTGAGTCTATTACTTTGCTTAGTTCTTCCAAAAGTTACCTGTATAATTTATTTATACTTCTTACACCTTAATTGTTGTTTATCAGCTGCAAGTGGTAGAGCTCTGTGTTCACTGCTCTCTCCTAGTATTTGGCATTTGTTAAATGAATGCTTGTTGGTAACTTGTGTTTTTTTTCTCAGCTAAAATTCAGTCATGACCTTGCTCAGTTCTTTCTATTGATTATAGTACAATATCATTTTTCCATCTATTATATTTGTTAAAATTATTTTCCTAGTTTGTTACTTTTTGTAACTTGTGATATACAGAAGTTTAAATATTTTTATAATGCTGTCACATTTATTAATATCTTTCTAAGTGTCTTCTTTTAATTTTGTGCCCAGTCTTCCCCCACTTGAGATCAGATGAATATTCTGATGTTTTTTCTGGTTGTTCTAAGGTTTACATATGACTCTACCTCTTCCGGAATTTATTTAGGGTGTTCTTTGTTGTTAGAACTGTAAATTTTCTCTTATGTTTTATTATGTAAAAAACGCTTCCTTGGTGGTAGCTCTGATGGCAATGTGGAGTGATATAGCCTCGATTTTTTTTTTATTTTCCAAACCATCTATAACTAAACAATTCACTTTCTGCACTAATAAAAATAAAGAACCACCAGGTTTGGACAAAACTGTAGGACAGATTAAAGAAAACATTAAAAACTAGATTCATCTAGTGAAATTTCAAAACATTAAACTAGATTCATTTAGTGAAACTAGATTCATCTAGTGAAATTTCCTGCTGAAAATTTGAAACACAGGTTATACGTTGGAAACTCATCCAAAAATGATTTTCAACATTTACTGTGAGACAGAATGAAAATAAGTCAGAGTCCAAATTGAGCCCAGCAACCCTCACATATGGTTTTAAGCTAATTAAATATTTTTCCTGACAACTGAACTAAAACTAAGCTAACTAATGATTATCCTCATAGATCACCCTACTATGGCTTTAATCAACTTTTGGTTTTACTTAGCTGTGAGCTGGACTCAAAATAAATGACTCTTTTGACCAAATGTTATAACCAAGTGAGGGTTGTTTCATGTAACGCTGTCACTCATTGTCACAGAATTACCATTGTTTAAAACATCTCTCACAGTTGTCTTGTAAAATTGTCTTCAGGGCTGACAGTACATGCCTTTTACTGTTCGCAGTATGCTTTGAGGGGAGGATATAAGTTTTGGCAACAGTCTAAAGAAATTTGGATTAAAGTTCGGGGAATACGTTTGCTGGATCTGCTGGATTCATTTAAAAAATGAGACTATGATGTTGTATCACTTACAATGTTATATTTAGCTTTAAGTAATATAAAAAGCCAGTATGGTGGCTGAAACCAATGAATTTTTGTTTCTGATGTATTAAGAAGTCCGAGGCTGCTGGCCTGGGTTTCAGTTGCTCCATGACGCCAGAGCTGGCATTGCTGCGATTCTTTTGGTCTCCTGACCGCTGCCCAGGGTCACAAGGTGGCTGGTGTGTCTGTAGGCCCCACTTCTATGTGCAAGGCTGGGAGAAAGGGAAAGAGCAAAGAGCTATGCCCAGGTCTTCCTCACTGATCGGGAAAACCAACCATTGCTCCGATGTCATCGGTCAGAACTTGCTTTCACTGCCATCCCATCAGCAAGAGCCCTGGGGAAGCAGGGGACAGGCGTGTCATGATTGGCTTAGCCTGGATAGGAGCACATCGGTTTCCAAAACAAAATAGGGGTTCTGATGACAGGGACAAAATGCTTATGGGGTAGGCTATCAACTGTGTCTGCCACACACATGAATGGGTGGTAGGCTGTCTGTGAGGACAGTTGCAAAAAAGAATTGCACAGGAAACACTGGCAGCCTCTTCAGGGTATTTGAAGAATGCCTTGATTTGGTCATATACCCTCCGGCACTTTGTTAAAGAAATAGTAGCAGTGCCTTTATTCACTTTCCAATTGTTAGTATTTTGGTCTCGTCTTTCTTATTAAATTGCATTTTTCCTTAAGATAAGGAAGATATTTTTTATGCTACTGTGGATGTAGAATGCTGCATATTTTGTGGGCACTGAGGACATGCCTATGTAATGATTAAATGGAAATGAGTCTAATTCCACATGTATTAATTCTCTGTGGGATGCAGCTGACCTTGCCTGGTATCTTACACGTTCATGGATGACTACTGATGTGGCGTGCTTGCCGGGTTAGGCACCCCAACTCTAAAATGTGCCAGGATGCTCTCAGTAATGGAGTTCGGCTAATCTGGATTAATCACAAAACCTTGGCAATTATAGAAACCTCAGAAATCCTCGAAAGCGAACCTTACTGGCTCTTTTGATCAAACAGATGGAATCAAGAATTGGAAGTATAGAAGTCAGAACCCTGCGGCTTTATCAGAATAAGGTGATGTGCAGTGTTCCTGTTTCTGTATTTGCATGTTGTTACGCTTAGAGCTTATGGAACCTGGAGAGTGAAGCAGAGAAGTGAACAAACGTGTCTATTCCTATAACCAGAAAAGTGAAATTCAAGGTTGGGCAGCATGAGAGTGTGTGGTGGAAGTTCCTGAGTTGGGTTAATTGCCGGGAAAAGAAAGTGAATAGGTGGTGGACAGGGGAGCATGAATCATTAAAGGTGAGTTCTGGGCCACTGCTCCGGGGGCCTCCCTTGGCAACGAGTGATAGAACAAAGGGAGCTGAAGGATCCTGTGCTAGAAACGTCCAGAAAATGGCAGACTGAGCCAGGGTTCTTGCAAACGACAGCTAACCCAACCCAAGCTACTTTAGCAGAAAGCTAACACGTTGACTCATGTAACTGACCAGGCCGGAGCTCAGCTGGGTGCAGAGGTGCCAGTGTCGTCAGTAGACTGAGTCTCTTGGCTCTCCCTTGTTTCCGTTTTCCTTGCTGTATTGGTTCATTTTCCCATGCATCATCCTGTCATGGGCACAAGGGCGTTGTCTCCAATCCTGTTACCACATTCTTTGAGCCTGATGTCTGGGAGGAAAAGAAGGAGCTTTCTCTCCAGACAGTGAAGCCAAAGCTTAGAGCCCGGATTATTGAACTGCCCGGGGTCACGTGGGTCTTCACACCAATCCCAGGGGTCGCGAGGCACGGCTCACTGGTTGGTTGAGATCAGTCAGCATCCACCCAGACCCCCGGACGCCCAGATCGCTCTCTCACTCCCTCCTTTGTGAATCATCTCGACATATCCGTGGCTACACACCGTGTACTGCACGGGGCGGAGAACAGCGGGCGTCAAAGCGTGGACCTGGAGCCCAGGCATCACCTGGGAACTTGTCGGAAAGAAAATCCTGGGGCCCCTCCTCTCAGACCTCCTAACACAGCACATCCAGAGATGGGACCCCATCTGTGCTTTGGCAAACCCTCCGGGAGTTTTGGTGTGGATTAAAGTTTGAGAACCATTGGCTTAGAGAAACCGACTCCTTCTGAGAAAGAGGCTCTGTTGGAGGGAGAATATATTTTCATAGCGATGAGGGCAGTTTAGCCAAAGGTCAAGTTAGATGAACTTTGAGAATCTATCAGATGCCAGAAAGAGAGAGAGGAGAAAAATAACTGTAAGAGGGATTGCTGTGGGCTGTCTGAACATGGCTATTTTGACCTTGAAAAAATGCACATGCATTTTTCTTCCCTTAGCACACACTCTGCTGTCCAGTAATAATGCATTGTCAACAGACCCTCTTAAAACAAACAGTTCTCTCTGGGTCTTTTTTTTTTTTGGTCTTCAATATTTTCTCTAAATAGTTATTTGGTAATACACATTTTTCTGTTTTGTGGAGTCCCTAAATAGCAGAGGTCGCATTCGAAGGAGCCAACTCAGGCCTCCTAGTGCCAGAACGTTCGCGGAGTTTTCGTTTTACTAAATAAAGAACTGGAGCGAATGTCACCCCCGTGGTGGTACTGGGCCCTCGACCCAGTAGGATGATGAGGAACTCACAGTTCCCTTCCTCAAATGGGTGCGGGTCTTAGACTAAATGGCGCTGGAGGGGAGTCTCATCCCCTGGTTTTCTGTTTCTTCCTGTGTAGCCCTGTACCTTCAGGTTGCCCTCAGGGATGCATTTGGTCACAAAATCAGACCCTTGCTTTTAAAATCAGCTGATGTTGCTTTCGTGGATGTCACACACCAAACAGAATCCTCTAAGATAGAAAGTGTATCAATATAACACTTAGCAGGAAAGGTGAACATTGAAAAAATGGCCAGAGGGAAGAGAAGGTGGCCATTTTCTGCTATTGACCGTGTTACTTGAAGTCAGAGTTAGTTCGGCAGCTTGGATGACTTGCTTTTCAAATTCACCCCTACGGTAGCTTTCACCAGCCCAGAATCCAGGGGTCCTATCAACCTCTCAACTTTCTGCCTCTTGGAAGAGGGACCACGGCCTCCTTTACGGCCCAATGGCTTTTGCATTCCAGGCTTCATAGATGTATGGTCTTGCAGATAGAAGGGACTTTTGCAGGTGACCATTTATCTGTTGGTTTCCTTTAAGGCAAACTCTGTGTTCGAATGTCACGTGATTACTTAGGATTCCAGCCTTAGAGAGGGTGTCCTCCCTTATGCATGGTTTGGGGGGGACTTAGGTTACCTACCGTGGCCTCACAACACCTCTCAAAGGACATTCTCTGCCATTGGAACTGTCCCATCTTCCCCCACCCCTGCCAGCCAGAAGCAATATTCTACAAGAGTTAGCTCAGGGCTTAGCACGTGGGCTTAGGAGGCAGACTACAGGTGTTCAAGTCTCTGCCGGGCCACCTGCTGTCTGTGCTGTTTGGGCAGGTAACTTAACTTCTCTGGTGTCAGTTGTAAAATGAAGATCATAATAGCATGAGAGGATTGTGGTGAACATAAAAGGAATTAATAGCCGTACACTGCTTAGGCTCAGGCCCGGTACGTGGTGAGCACTCGGTGTAAGCATCTCTCGTGTGTCCCTCTGTGGTGGTGCTTGTCGCCCTCTGCTTCACATTCTGAGTTAGAAACATGACTTAGGCTCTCCTACTGGATGGAAAGGGTCATCTCCAGGGCAGGGGCTCTAGCTGCGCGTCCTTTAATATCGTCCTCTAGTAGCTAAACCTCAGCATAGCATCTTGGGCTTAATAGGAGCTCAAGAAAAGTGTGTTGAGTTAAATTGAAGCCCTTTCACCCCTACCCTGAGCATTGTTGGCAAATTCCAGAAAAACTAGGCCTCGCTGCCCCTTTCTTTCACCTAAGAGTGAAGTTCTCCAACTTAATCTGCTGCAGGATCCCTGCCAGGATTTTGATTCTCTGAATTCCTTTGGGGAAATGGTTCTTCTCGCCTCATCTCTGCAACACTGCCCACTGCTCACAGGCTCTCTCCCTTCTCCAGTCTTCCTGGGGTCTCCAGCCCGGGCTGCCAGTAGGAGTCCCACCGTCCTGAAAAATAAAACACTGACCAGGCCTTCACTGGGGTCATCTGATAACGTGCTTTCCCCCATGTTGTACCAGGGCCTGTAACTTCGTAACCCAGAGGAGTGGCCAGAGGTGGCATGTCAGGCCCTGGATGGAAGGTCGGGGGTTGGGAGAAGAGACTTTGAGTTCTTTGTGTCCTGCCACGTTGGTGGTACGTCACCCTCTTTTGTCTCTTTATGACCCTCTGATCCCATCCATGCTTTGGAACTCACCTTCTTGTTCAGTAGCCAAAGAACGCCCAGGAGAATGAAGAAGGAACCTGATCGCTACCCCTACAACATCCACCGAGGTCTGTCAGTTACTCTGAGATTCTGGTCCAGGCCTCTGGTCCCTCTGCTCTGCTATTCCTGGTGGGGCGCCCAGGGGTCTGGCTGATCATGCAGGAGAACAGGAATGAATTAGACGCACATGCAGTGCACTGTGAAAAGACTCAAGGTGAGAGTTTGGACGTCTGAGGTTACCACGTTCATTTCTGAATGTTCATTCCCTGTCCCCATGGCTGGTCCGAGGAACTGTCAGTGGGGCCCAAGCAGCAGGAAGGTGCATGTGTTTCCCAGGGCTGCTATTACAAGGGCCACAAGATGGCTGACCTAAAACAACAAAAATCGATCATTTCACAGTTCTGGAGGTCAGAAGCCTGAAATCAAGATGTCAACAGGACCGTGCTCTCTGAAACACTCTAGGGGAGGGTGTGTTCCACATCTTTCTCTTAGCTTCTGGTGTTGCCAGCCATCCTTGGCATTCTTTGTGCCAATACCATACTGTTACAACTATTGTAGCTTTATAATGCACCACTGACTTCTGGCAGTGTAAGGCCTCCAGCTGTGTTCCTCCTCAAGACCGTCACGGCCTTTAGCATTAGAACCACCTTGTTCATTTCCACACATAGACGCAAAATCCCTGCTAGGATATTGAATGGACTGTTGACCCTTTAGCTCAGTCTGGAGAGACTATACATACTTAATCTATTATATCGAGCCTTTAAATCCATGAGCATGGACTTTCTGTTTTATTATATAGACTGTCTAATTTCTCTCAATAATGTTTTACAATTTTCTGGGTAGCTTTTTACATCTTTTATTTCGTTTATCCCCAGGTGTTGGTGGGGTTGTTACCATGTTTAATATTTAATCTTTTCTTTTTTTATCGCTAATGAATAGAAATACAATGTAATTTTGCATGCTGAATTTGTATCTAGTGACCCTGCTACGTCCACTTACTGACTCTAATGACATAGTAGAGAAATGGTGAGCGTGAATATCACTGTTTTGGTGCTGATACAGGGGAAGAGCTTTAAATATTTTGTTATTAAGTGTTGTGTTCGATGTAGATTCTTCTGCAGATACCTTGGGCAGACTTAAGAAAATCACCTCTGTTCCCAGTTTTCTACGTTTTATCATGACTGGGTATTGAGACTTATTACATGCTTTTATTGTATCTCTTCAGATGATCAAATGATCTTTGTAAATTCTGTTGATTGGATTTTGAAATGTTAAACCAACTCTGTGTTCCTGGAGCGAGCCCAACTTTACTGTGATGTTACTATATTTTTATATTGCTGAATTTGACTTGCTACCCTTTGTTGAGAACTTTTGCAATTTTGCCCATGAGAGTTTTTGGCCTATAATGTCCTTATTTGTAATTTCCTTGCCAAGTTTTGGTAATAAGATTATATTGGCCTCATAAAATCAGTTGGGAAGTGTGCCCTTTTCTTTTTCCTAGTCCCTAGAAGTTGTGTTTAAAATTGTTGTTTCTTCCTTACACATTCAGTGGAACTTGACAGTGAAGCTCTCTGAGATCAGAGTTTTCTTTGTGGAGAGCTTTTAAGTTATGAATTCAGTTTCTTTAAAGATATAAGATTATTTAGATTATGCCAGTTTATAAATTGTGTTTTTCTACGAATGTGTCTTGTTGCCTGAAATTTCAATTGCATTTGCATAAAGTTGTTCAAATATATACTTTCCTGTTTCTTGATTATCTGTAGGATCTGTAGTAAAACCTCCCTCTTGAGGTCCATTGTTGGGAACTTGGACCTTCTCTCTTCTTGATCAGTTGTACTTGTTGTATTACTTTTGTCAGTCGTTTTCGTCTTTAAGGAACAACTTTTGACTTTGATTTGTATTACATGTGCTTTCTATTTCATCAGTTTTTCTCTTTCTATTTTCTTGGGTTTAATATGCTTTTTATCCCTATGCTCTTGAGATGGAGACTTACATCGCTGGTTTTAGCCTTTTTCTCTCTTAATACATGTATTTAAAGCTACAATTCCCCTGCAAGTATTCCTTTAGTAGTAGTCTAAAGTTTGGATGTGCGATGTTTTCACAGTCATCTGTTAGATGTTTTATAATTTCCATTCTTATTCCTTCTTTGACCCGTTAGTTATTAGTGTTGCCTAATTTCTAAGTGTTTGTAGATACTTTGTATCTTGTAAATTGATTTCTAGTGTAGTTTCTCTGAATGCAGAGAATGTATTCTGCATGCCTTCAGATTTTTGGAATTTACTGAAACTTTATAAGCTAGTATATAGTATGTGGGTTAACTTTATAATGTTCCATGTGAACTTGAAATATGTGTTCTGCAGTATTTTTTTAATCAGGTCGTTTGTTCAGATTTTCTGTATTTTACCTGACATTCTGTCTGCCTGTTTTATCAGTTACTGAAAGAAATGTATTTAAATCTCCCATTTGATTGTGGATTTATTTTTCTTTTCTTGATTTCTGTGGTATATCAGCATTTTTAATTTTTTCATTTTTTCTCCTTGATCAATTGTTATGTATTTTCTTACTCTTTAGTGTTTTCTTTTAGTGACAAAAGTGTACTTCCTTGACTTATATAAGTGTATAGAGAAATTGGCACCGTTATTTTCTTCACAAGGTTCCTCCCCTTTTTGTGTTACTTTTATGTTTTTGTTTTTGTTTTGTGTGTGTGTGTGTGTGTGTGTGGTACGCGGGCCTCTCACTGCTGTGGCCTCTCCCGTTGCGGAGCACAGGCCCCGGACGCGCAGGCTCAGCGGCCATGGCTCACGGGCCCAGCCGCTCTGCGGCACGTGGGATCTTCCCGGACCGGGCATGAACCCGTGTCCCCTGCATCGGCAGGCGGACTCTCAACCACTGCGCCACCAGGGAAGCCCAATGACAGATTATTTTAATACTCATCTCACCTTTGTTTTTTGGTTAAGGAATAGTTTCCCGAGGTGCTCAGCTGGGTTGACAATTACTGTCTTTGAGCATTTAAAGGATATTTGTTGGGAAAGGCGGTCTTGTGAACGCATTTTTCCAGCCCCCATTCAGCTACATAAGAATGGACCTTGGGTTTGAAACACTTCCTTACCAGGCGATAGAGCCCACACAGCACGTGCTGGACTTACCACCTTGGGTGGGAATACTTTTCTGTTTCATGCTCAATGGGGGCTCTTTTGGCTTTGCTTAAAGTATGTCTGTCATATGGCACCTGACCAACCCCACTGTTGATCTGTCCTCCCCAGGGGAGGGGACAGGGCTCCTTCCACTGTGGCATGAGAGGTATGCACGTAGGCACATTGCCCTGCGTCACCTGCTGGGAGAGACCTGCTAGCCGTAGGGGGTCGATGCCCACTATTGAAGCTGACCTTGCTCTGTCCTCTGTGTAAGAGAAGTGCTGTTTCATCCAGTGTTTGCGTTAGTTTCTCCTTGGAGTCTCTGATACGAAGAAGCAGTGGGCAGAAGTGCTTGGAGTCTTCTCTTGGGATTGGCATTTGGTGCTCTGTTCCCTTGGGATTGATAACTGGACCACTTAACACGCACCACAGTAGTCTGCTCCACAGTCGTCCATTGTCTTCTGACTTCTGTCTTTTCTGTTAAAGTCATTTGTAAGTCTTATTGAATCCTTAGAAGGAAAGATTATCTCTTCCCTCTGTTGTTGGTTTGTAGCAGTTCGGCCACGATGGGCCAAGGTATGACTTTCTTTGTTATAATTCTACTTGGCCATGATAGTGTTTCTTGAATCTGTGGCTTGAGATATCTCTTTAGTTCGAAAATTTTTCTTTTACTAACTTTCTCAATAAAATTTCAGCTCCATTTTTTCTTTCTTTCTGGGATTTCAACTACATATGTGCAGTTTCTACCGTGACCCAAGTGTCTCTCAGACCCTTCTCTGCACTTTTTCTTGTTGTGTTTCATTGTGGAAGCACAGCTGTGCCCTTTCTTCAGTGGTGTTTAACCTTTTGTTAAGCCCACTGAATGGGTTATTAACTTCAGGTGTTGACTTTCTTAATTCTAGATTTCACATCTGATTCTTTCTCACAGATTTCAGTTTTCAACTGAAATTCTCCATCTTTTGTGTATTTTACCGAACATACTCATGTTATTTTAGAAGTAATAGCTGGTAATTCCAATATCATAGGTGAATCTGTTTCTATTGTCTTTTTTCCTCTTCTATTATCTTTTTTCCCTCTTGGTTTTTGGTCCTATGTCCTTGTATGCCTGATACTTTTTGACTGATTGCTGGACATGGTGTATGAAAAATCGTATAGGATCTTAGCCCTTTTCCTCAGCCAGTTAGCACCTTAGCTTCTCAGCCCTGTGATGCTTTCAAAGTAGCAAATGCCTAGTGTCTCTCCACTCTCTCTGATCTTGCCTCATTTCCTGGCTACCTTGGTAGTGCTTAGATTCCTTTAAACAGAATGCTTATTTTTTTAAACCTAACTATTCTAGTTTTGTTAGCAGTGGAAGATACAAGCTAACGTTTCATAGCCAGAAGCATAAAATATTTCTAAAAGTTTTCATCCTTGAGTTATCAAACCCTTTTGTTCCGACTGTTTTAGGCTCCCAGAACCACGAGTGCAATTAACCCATGTCCTTGTGTTAGAAGACTCCGGAGTTACATGTGACAGACAAGTGCTCACTTACTCTTCTTTCTTATTCAGCGCACTGGTCATCTTTCAGGGGGTGAGAGAAATAATTTAAAAAAAAAGACTCCTGCTGGAAGATTCTCTCAGCATTGAATTCTTAAAGGGATGTGTTTCAGTCTTCCACAACAGTAGAAGTCACATTTACCGGATTTCTCTGTAGTGAAATTAGAGATGTGGCTCTGGTGGTTTCTATTAGTGGAGACAAGTGACGGCTTTCTCAATATTCCATGAAGTGAGAAATAACAGGTCGAGGGAGAAGCGCTATCACACAGATTTATGTAGTACTGTGAGAACAGAGAACGTGTTTGAAACTGGGCCTTGCACTCTGTCATGTCCTGTTTGGGTTTGATTTTTTTGGAACTGAAGTATAGTTGATTTAGATGTTATGTTAGTTTCAGGTGTACAGCAAAGTGATACAGTTATATATTCTTTTTCATATTCTTAATATTCTTTTCCATCATAGGTTATTACAAGGTATTGAGTATAGTTCCCTGTGCTCTACAGTAAGCCCTTGCTGTTTATCTACTTTATATATAATGACGTGTTATCTATTAACCCCAAACTCCTCTAATTTATCACTCCCCCCCTTTCCCCTTTGGTAACCGTAAGACTGTTTTCTAGAAGTCTGTGAGTCTGTTTCTGTTTTGTAAATAAGTTCATTTTTGTATCGTTTTTTAGATTCCACACATCAGTGATAGCATCTTTGTCTTTCTCTGACTTACTTCACTTAGTATGATAATCTCTAGGTCCGTCCATGTTGCGGCAAAGGGCATTATTTCATTCTTTTTTTATGGCTGAGTAATAGCCCATCATATATATGAAAATATATATATATACACACACACATACCACGTCGTCTTTATCCATTCATCTGCCGATGGACACTTAGGTTGCTTCCATGTCTTGGCTATTGTAAATAGTGCTGCCATGAACATTGGGATCCGTGTATCTTTTCGAATTAAGAGTTTTGTCCGGATACATGCCCAGGCGTGGGATTGCAGGATCATGTGGCAGCTCTGTTTTTAGTTTTTTGAGGAACCTCCATACTTTTCCCCATAGTGGCTGCACCAGTTTACATTCCCGCCAGCAGTGTAGGAGGGTTCCTTTTTTCAAGTTTGGGTTTGATTTTGAGTTTGGTTTGTTTTGCTGGGCTGTATTGGATTCCACGTCCTTTACGTGTGTCTGTGCATGAAAATGGATTCTCTTTGTATAGGATCGTAATCATTAGTTGACAAGTTTAGTTAAAGAGAACATTTCTGGTGACAGTTCAGAGCTAGGTCTACGCACGCCTTCCCATCCTGGTGTCTGAAAGGAGCCTGCCATTTTTATGCAGAAAGAGGATGAAGATTGCATTTCCCTAAACAGTGATTGACTTTAGATTTTTAGTTCAAAATTATAAGAGCATTGCTTCCCACAGTATTTTCGTAGGCGCTCTCGGTATGGTTAACATGCTTAATATATTTAATAGCAAGGCTTTGGGGTGTGGGGTAACAAGGAAGGGAAGGGTTCCTGGCTGAAACAACAAGGTTAAACAACCAAGTTTATTTACCGGGTTACTTCTCAGACGTGTGTGTGTCTTTATAGTATACACTGTGGTTCTCCAAGATAAGAGTGAATATAAAAAGGCAGAATTTCTCAAGTGAATCTGAACACTGCCTACCCCTAATTTTCTTCTTAGTTCAAAGGAAATTCACACTTAAAAAAAAACAAAACCACAGGTTTGCTGCTGCTTGGGAGAAGCGGGGGGTGGTGAACACGTGTTGGACAAGACAGCCTCAGATGAGATGAGAAATTCCTTTTCTTTCCACTCATAGTATTTTCACTCTTGTCATGTTAAGAAATACTTGTTTGTGTGGGTCTTTTTGTTTTGGTACTGACATCAAGCCTTTGGAGGGAAAGTTTCTATAGAAACTAATCAATCAGCCAGACAGAATGCTCACAGCTCATGTGTTCCCTTGGGAGTTAAGTGTAGGTGATGGAAAGAAGGCAGCATTGGCCGTGACGCCCATGGAGCAGTCCCTTTGCCTGAGAGTAGACACCCTCTGATTTCGAATTCACCTGTTAGCTTGGTTTCCCAGTGGTGACTGGTGTGTGGGGCTTGGAATGATCCTGAGAAAAACCCCAAGTCCAGACAAACCTCTCCTCTGAGGATAAATTCCAAGGACAAATCATACCAGATCATGTCTGTTCCCTTATTCAAGAGTAGCCATAAGAGGAAAAAGAAGTTACAGTGAGTCAGCCTGGGGGCAACGGAGATAGTGATTATTTACTTATGTAATCAATCAGTGTCTTTTAAAACACTATTTGAAGTCTTCTCTTATGAGATCACAACATCTATGAGTTACTAAATGTTTATCACGGGTGTGTGTGTGTGTGTGTGTGTGTGTGTGTGTGTGTGTGTGTGTAGGCTGGGGGGTAGGGAGTTTAACCCCCTATTTAACTCCCTAGGGTCTTGCACAGAATAACAGCTCCTTGTGGCTATCTGAGGTGATGGGGAAGGTCAGAGGGCATCAGGCGTCCAATCTGGCATCGATGATGTAGCCACCTATTTAAGATATATTGGAATAAAGGGGAAAAACTTGGAGTATTGGGGCGAGAAATCTCAGACAATAACAGACAGCAAATCCCATCGCACCAAAGCTCACCAGAGCCACAGGGCCAGCCGTCCTGTCATTCTGAGCAGAGCTACTCCAGTGAACTTGGGTGGCAGTGGAGGGGGTGGGGGGCAGGGGGCAGGCTGTTATTTTCCTTGACTCTTCCAGGGAAATTTCATAAATAGTTTGCATGGTGTCTCAATCTGTGCATCTGGGAAGCATCCCGCGTTCTTGGCACTGCTCTCTGTGACGTTCATCCGTCACCTCTTGCCGAAGGAGAAGGGCTTGAGTCTCTCTATTTAGAGTATTGGATATTTCGGTGTCTGTCATTTAGAAAGTTGTGATTGGGATCTCTCTTCACGCCGAGATTATTTTTGTCCACAAATAACCAAAGCCAGGTTCCCTACGGGAGGTGGCAGGGTGGTGACTGGAGCGCTTACGTAGAACCAGTTGCTCTTGTGCAGATCTCATCCCCACGTTAGTAAAGGGGCAGGGGGTCTGGACATTGGAAATTATTCAGGAGGAGTTTGGCCTGATGGTTTTGATCGTGTATATGGCAATGCTTGGAATGCAAGCACACTTTCTCTGGGATACAGAGCATAAAACTATGGTTCCTTTGACGATGTTTTGGCTTGATTTTTGGAAAGGGAGATGACAGATTAGGCCTTGAGGTAAGTTACAGTAAGTTTTTAATCCTAGCACTAAACCTGGTTTCTATCCGACCTCAAGTGGTGGTGTGATTTTTGGCAAGAC
Organism: Leucopleurus acutus; assembly: GCF_964270905.1. Lineage (NCBI taxonomy): Eukaryota > Metazoa > Chordata > Mammalia > Artiodactyla > Delphinidae > Leucopleurus > Leucopleurus acutus. The sequence goes on from NC_139161.1 coordinate 55,563,317, forward strand.
TTTAACCTGCTTTACGATAGAGTTGCTTTTTTCTTTCCTGACAGGCCCAGTTAGGAGAGGACCAACTGCAAAAGTTTTGAAGATAAACCTTGAAAAGTAAAAGACTCCAAGATACTGAGTTTCTGCTTTTTCCTCTTCCGTCTGCTGCTTTCCATCACCATCATCGTAACGATCATCATCACCACCACCACTTCCTAAACTGTCTTATTGACACTTGTGTTAATTCTTATACCTTTGCTCTGTCATTCATGCGATACGCCACTACCGTCAATCTTTCTGAAACAAATAATTCGATTATCATATCATTCTAATGAAAAATTTTTAATGGGATGATCAGTATCTTTGCAGCCCTGTGTCCAAGGTCTTTTCAGAGGGGGTCCGATTCCTCCCTGGCTTCAGCACACTGTGCTGCTGAGACGCTGAACTCTCGTATGTCGTCAGGGATTCCTTACATCTGTACCGTTGTTCTCAGGGCCCCCCCTTCACAGAAATACTTTTCCTTGCTCTCCTTACATATAAATGCTACTCAGCCTTCACAATGCAGCCGAGATGCTTGCCTCACCCAGAAGCATCATCTTTCTCTTCTCTTCCTCCAGCACTTAGTCTGTTCCTTCATCGTGTCACATCACATTCTTCTTAGAGTATAGTTGAAAATATGTATTCCGTCTTCTTTACTGAGTTAGAGCCTCCCTGAGAACCAGGGTCACAGGCTGCGTCTAGTCCAGTGCGGTGTCAAGTGGTGCTTTACGTCTTAACTTTATTCCAGTCATTTCTCAGAGATCCTTTTGTGAATTCTCAGTGTTTCACTTTACTAATTTGTAAAGGACATTATGTGGCTCTGCATTGTTCTTATAAAAATATTCCGATGGGGTAAATTTTTCTGCACGTAGAGGGTGGGGATGGGATAGGCCTGATACAGGAGGCACCATTTGAGTCCCCTTGATACGGAGCGATAGGAAACCATCCCATTGCCATGCCAACAGCCCCCATCCCTCTCCCGCCAGTCCTTGCCCCTGTCCTGGGTTCTCCAACGTGCTGCCAGTCATTTCTATCTCATTAACCCCTCTCCATTAGGAAGGTAGGATAGGCCAAATAATCAGCCCAAGTAGGCTGGACAGTGAGGAAAAGTCACAGAAGAGCTTAAATGATTTGTGTGGAGTTGCATAGCTTGATGCTGGTAAGTCAGGGAAGGATCTAAAAATGTCTTCATTCTCATTCCGTAAATTTCTGCTAGACCAGATGGTGATTTCCAAACTGTAGTCATTCATGATCTACTTCCACAATTTTTAAAAAAACTCTGTGTATACTCATGCTTTGGTTTATTGAGTATTTTTGTTTAAAAATATTTTTGTTTTAAACTTAAAAATGTTGATTTCCAAGGAAACTTTAATTTATTGCCATAAATGGAAGGCTAGTGTTACCGCTTGCCATAAATAGGTCACCTTAAAAAGAAGTATCATGGCTATAAAACTATGTTATTAAATTCTGAGCCATGAAACAGCAAGGGCCGATAAGGAGCAGAAACGATGGGGAATGAGGAACCCCGAGTAAGTGAAAACCATGATGAATTGCGAGAACATGGTGAGGTAGTTGGTATATAACATTGGGCGTGGAAGAAGCAGAATTTGATAGGAACTGAGTCAGCTCAGTGGCAGGGCATATCTGGTGTGTGACCAGTCACTAAATCTCTCTGGGTCTGGAAGCCCCTTCCAAAGCCCAGTTCACCTTTAAATTGCCATGAAGTCTGACATGAGTGCTATCTGGATTCCAGAGAAATTTTTGTTTGTATCCTTATACTTGCTAGGCTATTGCTTCAGGCAATTTTAATGAGTCTCTATTCTTTGAAAGTAAATGAACTCTAAGAGAATTGTAAAGATATTTATTCCTCCTAGATTAATTGCTAGAGTTAACACAATTCTAGTTAAAACAGGAAGGATTTATTATTTTTTTTAATCTGACAAAGTGGTTTTAAAGTTTGACAGGGGCAATAAAAGGCAAGCCTGACCATGAAAATCCAGCAAAAAAAGAATGATGGGGCATATACATTGCCAAACTTTAAAATGGTTTTATGGGGATACAATAAAAATAGTATGAAACTGGTACAAGAATGGACCGACTAGAAGCAGAGTGAGACCAGAGTTGAGAATACGGTAATGGTGGCATTTTACATCTGTAGGAAGAGATGTCAGAACACTTACCAAGCCACTACAGAAAAAACCAAATTAGTCTACCCCTCAAACCACATACCAGACCAGCTCCAGACTGATGAAAGTATTAATGTAAAATGAAAGCACAGAAGACTTGCAAAATTCAAGAGAATCTGATCTAGGGGTGGTGGAATTGCCTTCCTTCTTCATGCGGGGCCAGCTTCATGGGCATCAGACCTGGACCATCCTCCACTTACCTGGGTCTCCCTGTGTCTTCGCATCATCTTCCCTCTGTGCGTGTCTGTTTCCAGAAACCACATTTCCCCTTATAAAGGACAGCAGTCCTGTTGGATTAGGGCCCACCCTCATGACCTTACTTTAACTCGATGACCTCTGTAGAGACCCCCATGTCCATAAGGTCACATTCGGGGGCCCTGGGAGTGAGAGGGACAGAATTCAGCTCGTGACAGGGCTCAGTGTGGGTTCTCCCTCTGTGATGGATTCGACCCTGCAGTCATCTTCCCCTTAATCTGAGTTCCTTCTTACATGTGCAGAATCATCAGCAAAAGGTTTTACATTTCATATGGATGGGTTCTCTAGTTGTTTTTCCTCCTGAGGTTCTAGCTTTACTAAAACTCTCTCCTTCATCCAACTGCTTTTCTGCTGGTAAAGCTGAGCCTTCTCGTTGCCCAGCTTCCCCTTACTCTCAGGGCGGTGGAAAGAGCTAGAATCCTTTCCCCTTGCATTCAGCTCGTAGGATAATATCAGTGACTATAAAAGTGACAGCTTATCTTTGTGCCGTATCTGATAGTTGATGCAATTCCTTCATTTGCATAATCTTATTGTCAAAATAGATAAGGCAGACCTTTTACAAGCAGATCTTTACAAAGGAACTGAGAGAAGGGGAAGAGCCGTGACACCTCAGATCAAACTCGTGCTGGGCTGATGGAGGACAGATTTCTTCTGTGGGATGACAGAGGCGCAGCCTCAGAGATGCTCGGCTGGCACAGGTGGCTGGACCTGCTCTGGGACCCCCATCGACCCTCCCAGGAGAGCTGCACCCTCAAGGGTGCTTTGCAGTCTGCTTTATACAGGTTCTTGGCAAGCCCTCCCAGGGACGGTGGATGCAAGACGCAGGCTGTGTGTCCCCAGCCCATCGCTGCCCCTGACCATGTGCTGACCTGCAGGCCTCCCCGCACCAGAGCTCATCCAAGCCTTGAGGAGCTCAGCAGATGAAACGATGGCAAGATGCAGATTTTTTTTTTTTTTTGTAAATTGATGTTAGTATAGTATTTTTTAACAACTTTATCTATTTTTATTTTTAAATTTATTTTTGGCTGTGTTGGGTCTTCGTTGCCGTGTGTGGGCTTTCTCTAGTTGCGGCGAGCGGGGGCTGCTCTTCGTTGTGGTGCGCCAGCTTCTCATTGCGGTGGCTTCTCTTGCGGAGCATGGGCTCTAGGTGCGCAGGCTTCAGTAGTTGTGGCCTGTGGGCTCAGTAGTTGTGGCCCACGGGCTTCAGTAGTTGTGGCTTGTGGGCTTCAGTAGTTGTGACACACGGGCTCAGTAGTTGTGGCTTGCGGGCTCTAGAGCACAGGCTCAGTAGTTGTGGCGCACGGGCTCAGTAGTTGTGGCTCACAGGCTCTAGAGCGCAGGCTCAGTAGTTGTGGCATGTGGGCTCAGTAGTGGCTCGTGGGCTCTAGGCATGCAGACTTCAGTAGTTGTGGCATGTGGGCTCAGTAGTTGTGGCTTGCAGGCTCTAGAGTGCAGGCTCAGTAGTTGTGCACAGGCTTAGTTGCTCTGTGGCATGTGGGATCTTCCCAGACCAGGGCTTGAGCCCGTGTGCCCTGCATTGGCAGGCGGATTCTTAACTGCTGCACCACGAGGGAAACCCAGGTTCGTTCTTTAGGGAACACATTTGACTGGAAATGAAGGGCCAGGGAGGGAAAGATGTTATCTGTCTTCCCAACAGCTTCAGAGTGTCACATGAGCTCTCTGAGGCCAAACAGCCATGACGGTGATGGGGATGTGATTGCGAGACGGGAATGGCTAGACTGAGTTGGATGTTCCGGGCCTTCCATCCACATGAGGAGGTATGGTAGCACACGGCCTGACAAAAGAGAAGATTATGTAAACTCAGTCAGTCCACACGGGCCCGGAAGGCGTGTGTGTTGCCAAGACCCTCTGTCTCACCTCAGGCCCATTCATCATCACAGGAGCCAGTCTCACCCTCAGTGCTTCCGGGTTGCTGGCTTGGCTGACTTCTGGCTGGGGTCACACAGTGAGCACCCTTCCCCCCACCCCGCCGGGAGATGAAGGGCGGGGGTAGGAGGGACAGGCTGGGTATGTGTCCCCTCTCGCTGTTTCTGAAGGTTTCTCCAGCAGCCCCTGCATCTCCTCCGTGGCCCCAGTTGCCATCTGACAAGCCCCCGTGCTTCCAGCTTCTGTAGGTGACCCCGGCTCCTGGGCCCCCATCATTCTGCCCACCCCGCCACATGACCCTCCAGCTTGCGGCAGCAGGAATTTCTTGCTTTTGCTGCTTCTGGAGTTACCATCCCCTCCGCTCATTTGTCACCTGGGAAACCAGTTTCCTGCCTGAAAGCCCCTCTGTGTTAAACGTGCAAGTGGGGTTTTGTTTCCTGGGTAGATCCCAATGGATAAACCTTCCTGATAAGAAAGAGCCACAACTTTCAGCCGTGGTTTTGGGAGACACCTTGGCGATGCTTCTCTGCCCAAAGCCCAGTGCCCTTCGGGGAGCCACAGGCCCACAGCTGCTGTAAGCCTTTCCTTGGATCGAAGGGTTGGAAAGTCGGGCTCTGTGACCTGTTGGACACATGTTTACATGGAGGGCCAGCACAGTCCTACAGATTTCACGGCTCCAAGACGTTAACTGACTTCCAAGTTTTATATATTGGAATGTTTAAAAAATAAATTTGGCTCAAAGATGAAAGGGCTGGAAATAATTTCCATGTCCTCATTTGTGTGCTTCAGATATTACTAGTGACATCTGTAAATAGTTTAAACCTTTCTTCACCTTCTATATGTCAAGATAAAAAAAAAAAGGACGTTTTAGATAAGAGCTAGGGAGGTGGGTGGAGCCTCTTTCTGGATTGGGGACTGATGACGCTCTGATGATAGTCAGTGATGGTCACTGGACATGTTTCCAAAGCGCATAACAGAGTCTCGTGTGAATGTTTGTTCGGTGGTCATAGGATTTTTTCACAACAAAACCGTCCTGTGCTTTGTCCGCCCTTCCCTGCTGCCTCCAGTCCTGTGATTTACACCCACCCTCCCTCCCTCCCTCCCTCTCTGGGGGTACTTCTCTGCTCCTGTTATGTCTTGTGGAAGCACATCAGGGATTTTTAACCTCTTTTGGATAATAGGTCCCTTTGAAAAATCTCATAAAATCGTGGACCCTCTGGAGGGGGACCTACACTAACCATATGCAACTTTTTAGCAGGTTAATACTTCTGAAGCCCCTACGTGGATCACAGTTGGAGACCCTGCTATGTATGCTGGACCTCTTGGACCAGAGCTGCTTCTTAGCCCCTAACCTTAACTGAATTGCTTTTTCTTTGAGGCACACACCACTCCCCATAGAGTCCTCCTTTATGGGAACCCTGAGTTGAATTGAGTTCCGTTTCAATCCATTCCTAATTTATTTCCATTGTGGTCAGAAAACATAATACTTACAAGATTTCAGTCTTTTCAAATGTATTGAGGTTTGTTTTATGATCTATCCTGGGAGATGTTCCATGTGCCCTGGAGAATATTATATATACTGCTGCTGATATGTGGGGTGTTTTATAGATGTCTGTCAGGTCTAGTTCATTTATAGTGTTCAGTTTGTTTATATCCTTCTTGATCTCTTGTCTAGTTGTTCTGTCCATTATTGTAAAGGGAATATTGACATCTCCAACTATTGTTGAGTTGTATATTTCTCCCTACAATTCTGTCAGTTTTTGCTTCATGTATTTTTAGGTTCTGTTGTGCAATGCATATATGCTTATAATTGTTGTATTTTCCTAATGGATTCACTCTTTTATCATGATAAAATATCCCTCTTTAGTAACATTTAAAAATTTTAAACACTATTTTGTCTGATATCAGTATAGCCATTCTGGCTCTCCTAGAGTTGTTATTTTCTAATGTAACTTTCTAACTTCTTTAATGCATTTTTAACTATATATTTTGAGTTATTTTCTTAATGGTTACTCTAGGGTTCACAAGATACATCTTAAGTCATCAGAATCTACTTCAGATTTACACTAACTTAATTTCAGTGAGATACAGAAACTTGGTTACTGTGTTTCTCCATTTCCTCTCCCCTCCTTTTGAGTGTCATTATTGATCATGTCTGTGTTACAAACCGAGCAATATATCATTACAGTTGTTACTTTATAAAATTTTATGTCTTTTAAAGAAATGGAGAGGGAAAAAAAGAGCAAGAATGCATTTATAGAGTTTGTTACATTAACTTTACTTACAGTTTCTGGTTCTCTTCATTTTTCTTGTGAATTCCAGTTACTCATTCTATTCCATTCCATTCGATTTATTCCCTTCCTGGGGCAGGAAAAAAAACAAAACAAAACTATCTTCTTTTTACTGTTGTGGCCTCTCCCGTTGCGGAGCACAGGCTCCAGACACGCAGGCTCAGCGGCCATGGCTCACGGGCCCAGCTGCTCCGCGGCACGTGGGATGTTCCCGGACCGGGGAACGAACCTGTGTCCCCTGCATCGGCAGGCGGACTCTCAACCACTGTGCCACCAGGGAAGCCCTGTGCCCTGTTTCCTGGTAACTTCTGATAATATGTTGGTCATCGTTCCAGCTGTAGAACTTGTAGGTGTAGAGGGAAAAAAAAAAAAAAATGTAGGCACCGTACATGCCTTTTCTGATCGGAGCCTCTTCCCCAGAGTTGAAGCCCCCTGAGCCTGTTCTTTCTTCTCATGGGAATTATTGCCCTCATCCCCCAATTTTACCTGGTGGCCTTAGTTCAGCCTGTGTGGATTAGCATGCTTTCTTTCCATGGGAAGCCTATGTATAATGCTCTTCCTGCTGGTGCATTGAATTTCTTTCTCTTAATATTTTTCATTTCTACTTTACTAATCCCTAAACTTGAGCCTCTGTAGCTCACTTGCAGCAGCCTCTATAATGGATTATTTGCTGGGTTTTGATGGCCCAGGACTCATCCACTGTAGTTTCATTTGGGAAACTCTCAAGCCAACATACTGTGCAGTGGAGTTGACTCCATCTCAGCTGTAGGGGTGGACATCCCATGTAAACATAACCACACAGAATATCACAGTCCCCTGTCCACAGTGGTTGGTCCAGAGATGGGTACAAGCAAAACAGAGAACATGAGATGCAGTGAGACCTGTGATGGGACTGGCAGGAGAGTCACAGCTCTTTCGAATGGATGCTCTCGTGACTCCTCATGTGGAATCTGCAAAGCCAAGGGGGAGAGAACGATTGAGTCTTAAGTCATTGCTTGAGACTCTTGATCAACCCACACCTGAAGCTACAGGAGCACCAGGGCATGTCTGTTACAAGATCAGTGAATTCCTTTTTCTGTTCTTTTTGTTTTGAGTAGTTTGAATTGGATTTCTGACTTTTGCCACCAAAAGAATTGTAACTGATAGGTCTCCCTTCTTCACAACTGGACATTTTAGGATATAACAAAAGCAAGATATCTAGATGAATGAAAAGTCTTTTGATTCTCCTAGTAATCTCAAGTCAGACAGCCTCTCTCCCCATCATATGCCAGTAGAGAGATGGGCAAAGGACATGATGAAACAATTCACATAAGAAGTGGTGTAGAAAACTAGTGTACAAGAAAGAAAAATTAACCTCATTGTTAATTGAGAAGTGCAAATTAAACCAAAAGATACTGTTTTCTAGCAATGAAATTGACAGTCTTGACCAAAAATAATAATTTTCAGTGTCATTGCCTGAAAACATATATTCTTAACCATTGTTAATGGTGCTATATATTACTGCAACTTCCCTGGAGGCAATTTGGCAATATAAATGTAAAGCCTGGGTATTACGAATATCCTTTGATCCAGGTATTTCACTTGTAGGAATAATTGAGGTGGTTCACAGACATAGAGCTGCATGGTTATTCTTTGCGGCACTGTATACAAAAGCAAAAATCTTAGAACAAAAATATCGAAATTACAGGAGGTTTTGCCTAGTAATTAGGAAGTGACTTTGTGCTAGCATTTAAGTTGGTTGAGAATTGCTGACTTTTAATGGACTAAATAGTTCCCTAGGGCCAAGTTTTTGAACATTATTTCAGTTTCATTGAATAAACATTTTTTTGCATGCCCACTCTAAGAAAATGAACTTGACCATGGCTGAGAGCCACAGAATACAATTCCTATCCTCAAGAAACTCCCAATCCAGTGTAGGGAAACAAGCAACCACTGACGACATATGTGAAAATGTTAACTGCTGTAAACCTAAATGAGTGGTAGAAAGTCACAGGGGAGGAAGAGATTCACTTCAACAGGTAGAATTCAAGAAAGCTTCATGGGAGAAATATTTGAATTTAGCCTTGTGGAACAGCGGGGCCCTAGGAGACCATACGGCTGGCGGTCTGTCCCCGCCTGCTTATATCTTATAGTAAAAGAACAGCGTGATGGGAAGCTCCTAACCCTGGCTGATGCCACCCTTTGGGCCTGGCGATCCGCCCACTCCCCGGGAGCCCCCTTCTCACCAGGGAGCATTGGCCCAAACAGCTCGCCTGTGGCCCTAAACGCAGTTGGCTCTGTGCTGTCTTTCCTGGGAGCTCAGCTTGTGGCCTGCGTGTGCTTTCCATTAGATTTATCTTTGCAGAGAGGCAAGGACGAGGGAGATAGAAAACTGGGAAAATTCGCCTTGAGTTCCTTCAAGTGAGAGCCCATGGATGAGATCTCCGAAGAGTGTACATGTAAAAATCTTGGCTTTGCCTCTGGTCCCCACACGTGTGCCATGGTCCTTCTGGTGCGGTAGGAAAGGCTGATCACGGCCACGTGGAAAAAAATGGTGTCAGAGCCTTGCTCCTCTTGCACTGCCGTGCTGCCTTTTCGGATTAAGAACTGTGGCCCTGAGATCACTGGACCATGTGAAATACAAGACCGATCTCGGGCTTGCGATGGCCCGGTTGAGAGAATGGAGACTCGGCACAATGTGGATGAGAACAAGAAAAAAGATGCGACTCACCGGTTCCCATCCAGGGGGTGCTCAAGAGACCCGGAGGAGTCTGTAGGCATCAGCGCAGCACAGAGCACGTCTGCATCCCCGATCCTAGCAGTTTTAGTGCAATAACATTACAGCAGAAGACCAGGTAGAGGCCAGGGCGAGATGTTGGCAGTCTAGCAAACGGCCCCACAAAGTTGGATGTACCTAAGTGAGTAGCACACCATGCTCTAGAATCTGGCCTCAGTATCCTTGTTTCATCAGACTTAATGATATTTCTTAGGGGCTGATTCACAGTAATAGAACTTTTTGAGATCAATAGATAAAAGTACACTGACGTCTGTAGAGTTCAGTGGGAGACAGTGTACCAAGATCACCCTCACTTTGCTGCGTGCAGTTATGTCTGCCTGTTGCGCTTCCCTGTTTCCCCTCTTGCCCGGCAGTCTTTGCACCGATGATTCCTTTCCGTTATTTAGGTCTCGGCTTCACGGTTCAAGACGCTACTTCCATGTGGATGATTTTGTAGGAAATAAACCAAGACAATGTATAGTGGCTCAAAGCACACTAGAAGTTCGTTTTTTGCTCATATCACAAATGAGGGGCAGGCAGAGGTCAGGGAGGAGCCTCTGCTCCAGAGCCTTTCAGTGATCCAGGACAACAGTGGCTCTTCTAATTGCAGAGGTGGTTTTTCAAGGTCTCCTGAAAGCTGTCTCATCCAGCCAACGAGAAAGGGAGGAAATATGAAGGAGGACACGTAGGAGGTTTATATGAGTAAAGCCTGAAAGTACAGCACCTGCACCCTCGTTAGTTAGAACTCATACCTCATTGCAAAGGAGGCTTGGAAATGTATGTGCCAACGAAGATTAAACACTTGGATTTTGGTCAGCAGTCCCTGCTATTGTAGTTGTGTTCCAAGGGGTAGTATTTTTATATAAACTGTGTTATAAATGATGCCCCCAGAGTCGTGTAATATGTACTGTATTCCTGGTGCGTACGACAGTGAGTGGTGATAGTAGGTATTGGGAGGTGATCACTGTAGCAAGGGCTAGAACATCTCAGGTTGACGTGGTTAGCATATGCTTTCTTCATGTGCGGGATTTCAGGGGCAACCAGACTGTAGCCAGTGGTTTCTCTGGGTGTGGGCAGTAACTTGAGAATTTGATGAAAGCAAGGTAAGGCGCTCTGATGCTTCCATTCCTACGCTAGGTGAATTCTTGTGCCCGCATCTGGATACGTTGAGGCCCTCAGTCAGGGCACCCTTTCAAGCAGATAAGTTTGGGGTGAGGACTGCCCAAACTTGCCACTTCCATCCTTATTTTCTACTCAACAACTCAAAGAGGCCACGAGAGCTGTGGTCTGGGAGACTGTGCAAAGCTCTGAGTGAATTATCTGGTTTGATCCATTAGTTGTTTTTTTTTTTTTTTTAATTTGGAGTATAGTTGTTTTACAATGTTGTATTAGTTTCTGCTGTACAGCAGAATGAATCAGCTATACGTATACATATATTCCTTCTTTTTTGGATTTCCTTCCCATTTAGGTCACCCCAGAGCACTGAGTACAGTTCCCTGTGTTACACAGCAGGTTCTCATTTGTTACCTGTTTTATACACAGTGGTGTGTATATGTCAATCCCAATTTCCCAATTCATCATCCATTAGTTTTTAGCTGAACTCTCAGACTGCTCTAAGGAGGTCTTGCCCAGCCCACGCTTGTTAGCAGTTATTAGGTGCTTTACCATTTACAGTGCGTGTGCTCTTAAAATATACCATTTGGGCTTCCCTGGTGGCACAGTGGTTAAGAATCCGCCTGCCAATGCAGGAGATACAGGTTCGAGCTCTGGTCCGGGAAGATCCCACTTGCCACGGAGCAGCTAAGCCCGCGAGCCACAACTACTGAGCCCGTGCACCTAGAGCCCGCGCTCCACGACAAGAGAAGCCACTGCAGTGAGAAACCTGCGCACCGCAACGAAGAGTAGCCCCTGCTCGCTGCAACTAGAGAAAGCCCACACACAGCAACAAAGACCCCCAATGCAGCCAAAAATAAGTAAATAAATAAATTTATTTAAAAAATATACTGTTTCATTCTCACAGCAGCGCTGGGAGGAAGATGACAGCTCCCTGGCTCCCACATTTTTTTTTTAATTAATTAATTTTTGGCTGCGTTGGGTCTTTGTGGCTGCACACGGGCTTTCTCTAGTTGCAGCGAGCGGGGGCTACTGTTCGTTGCGGCGCGCAGGCTTCTCATTGTGGTGGCTTCTCTTGTTGCGGAGCACGGGCTCTAGGCGTGCGGGCTTCAGTAGTTGTGGCACGCAGGCTCAGTAGTTGTGACTGGTGGGCTCTAGAGCGCGGGCTGAGTAGATGTGGCGCACGGGCTTAGTTGCTCCGCGGCATGTGGGGTCTTCCCAGACCAGGGTTCGAACCTGTGTCCCCTGCATTGGCAGGCGGATTCTTAACCACTGCGCCACCAGGGAAGTCCCTAGCCTGGCTCCCACTTTACAGATCAGCTCAGGGAGGGTGTGACCTTCTCCAGTTCACGCAGGAAATGGACACCACTGAGATCCCCAGTTCTCACCTGCGCTCCCAACCATTCCATCTCTACTTGCTCTTAACCACCATGTAAAGATAGGCTTATGTCACCCTTAACCTATTAAAAAAATAATAACCTCACCCCTTGATCCTGCACCCTCGTGACTTTATAATCACGGGATTTCTCTTGATGTCCAAGTTTCTCTGATGTGACATCCTGTATCTCCTGATTGCTCCCCAACCCAAGGTGACCTGGCTACTGCTGCCGTCACTCACCGCCACCTCTTTGTCCCCAGCCCGTGAAATGACTTGAGCATCTTCCGCTTGACTGGTACCACTGCCTTCTTCCGCAAGCCTTAACACACACAGAATTCGGATAAACTACACTTTGTACTGTTCCCTGAAATAAGTTGAGAATATGCATGGTGCATTATCAGATAGATTTCGGAAAGGAGAGGGCTTCAGCTGGGACCAGGTATTCAAGATAAGTGAGTCCTCTCACAATTTTGCACATAGGAAGGTTGGCAGAAATTTTGTGCAGGCATTTCAAATCTTATTTTTCTTCACTACTCACGTACTTCCGGTTTCAAGCACTGTAGGACACATATACTGTGATGTGACCTCTGGCCTCCCACTTTGATTTCACAATGCTGGCTGAGTCAGCACGGTAGATAGTAGGAGTAGTCCTAAAAGCTGCTCCTATGCCAGAATGGCAAGCAGTACTTCAGCTCTTTATGGAAGTGACTGTGGACCCCATAAATATATCCCACTAAAGGAGAATGAAACGCATCCCTAGCTAAACTTCTTTTAGTCTACTTTAAAAGATGCCTCCCCAGGGTGACCCAACACCAGGGTAAGTGTAACAGCGGGGGAGTCAGAGTGAAAAGACAGTAGTCATGGCTGATTGAGTTTCCTTTTTTTTTTTTTTTTTACCAAACAGAAACTGTGTATACACATGGCTAAGTCTCCTGCTAGGATGTGGAAGGCAGCTATGTGGGTGACGGTCCCCGAACTTGAGCTTCCTGGCGCATCTATTCTGACTTGGTACAGTGCCATCTAGACCCAGTGGGAAAGAGCAAAGGTGACTTAACCGCAAGATTGACTTAAAAGCCCAGTGGACTGAAAACTGATTTAGTATCTAGTGAATGCTGTCCTTAAGTTTTGAACGCCAGAAACACAAAGCAGTCTGTTCTTGCTGAGGCCCCGTGCCAGTGCGAGGTCTGTCTGCCCTTGGATCCCTTCCTGGTCCTTGGCCCGCTTGCTACCCCCACAGAGGGGCTGACCTCCGGGGCTGCACCTTCTCAGCTCCAGGCTCTGGCTCCCTGGACAGGCAGGTCCTCTGTGGTCATCAGGTGCCCCTGTGCCCCACGTCAGCACCACATCCTTGGCGTCTCCAGCCAAGGCTGGCCCCGGCCTCCTGCTGTGGCTCATCTCCCAGTTAACTCACCTCCATCACCTTGCGGTCCGTTCCCTCTGCTAATATACTTGAAGTGGGCTTTGTTTTTCTGCTTAAACTTACCGGCCGAGAAGAGCCTCTTTCCTAAGATATTTGGGAACTGTTGACTCCGGGATAGAGGAAAGTTGCTCTGAGCCAAACAGTTAGAGCAGAGGCCATTACTGAAATGCCATAAAGAGTGTTACCATGGTGCACGTGCTCTCTGGAGACCAGAAGATTCTATAAAGTGAGAAGCTCTTTGCTATTAAGAGCGACACCCCTAGGAAAAAGTCAAGGGTGGTGTAAGTATAATATAATAACATATATCTTGTTTTATAAAAATTAAGAATATATATTTGATATACAATATAAGTAAATATGTATATGCATACATGTATACAAATTTAAGAGAGAATACTAAACCATTTATTCCATTTAAAGATTATGAACAGGGCTTCCCTGGTGGCGCAGTGGTTGAGAGTCCGCCTGCAGGGGACACGGGTTCATGCCCCGGTCCGGGAGGATCCCACATGCCGCGGAGCGGCTGGGCCTGTGAGCCATGGCTGCTGAGCCTGCGTGTCCGGGGCCTGTGCTCCGCAATGGGAGACGCCACAACAGTGAGAGACCCGTGTACCGCAAAAAAAAAAAAAAAAAAAATTATGAACAGTGTGATATTGTGATTTATAGTAAGAAATATGTATTTTGGGGGTCTTTGTCCCATTGCTGGCACAAAGCACCTAAAACTTTTGGAATTTCCTAACTGATGGGAGCTTTAAAGGTGTTTTTGTTAATAAAGTGACTTTTGGATGGCACCTGAGGATGGGGGCTGGTGGCCAGGAAAATTGGCCAGTGATTGGAGTTTGGAAGTGTCAGCCGTGCCCCCTGACCTCTGGGGAGGGGAGAGGGGCTGGAGGTTGAATCCATGGCCAGTGGCCAATGATCTAATCAACTGTGCCTATGTAACAAAGCCCCGTTAAAACCCCAAAGGATGGGGTTCTGAGAGCTTTTGGGTTGGTGAATATTCTGTGAAGATTCCCTGGAGATTCTAGAAGAGAGTGGTACTCTCAGAGAGAATATGGACGAGCCATGCCCTTTCCCCATACCTTGCCCTGTGCATCTCTCCCATCCGGCTGTTGCTGAGTTTTATCCTTTTAAAATCAGCTGGTAGTCTAGTTAGTAAACGGGTTTCTCTGAGTTCTCTGAGCCACTCTAGCAAATTAATCAAACCCAAGGAGGGGGGTATGGGAACCTGTGATTTAAGCTGGTCATTCAGAAGTACAGGTGACAGCCTGGACTTGTGATTGGCTTCTGAAGCAGGGGACCGTCTTGTGGGACTGAGCCCTTCACCGTGGAATGTGACGCTATTACCAGGTAAATAGTGGCAGAGTCTAGTTGACTTGTAGGACACCCAGCTGGTGTCAGAGAATTGCTTGATGGTATGGGGATCCCACCACACCCCGACCCGCATATTAGAACTGATGACCAGGATCCAGTTTAAAGAGGAAACATAATAGTGCTTGGTAAACGTAACCAGTGTATGGTCAGCTAGGGAAAAATGAGAGAGCTCGAGGAGTAGCATGGGAAGGGAAAGAGCAGTAAGAGAAGGGGAAAAGGGAAAGGACAGCATACACAGTATTATGATGATGGAGAATAAACCACAGATGGAGGAAACAAATACATTATGCTTATAATCAAACTGTTTAAAAATGTAGGTTGTCCAGATTTGAAGATGAGAATCTACCCCTATATCAATTCATGTTGAGGCTGGAGGTAACTGGACTAGAGGCATTAGTGAAATTTTACAGACAGTCAGAGATCTGAACCACAGTGGCATTTGGGTAAGTTCTTTCAAGTGTTCTACAAGTAAAACAACTTCCATGTGAATGCAGTGGTTTTAAAGCTTAGAACAATGGCCATCTTCCCTATCCCCACATCCTAACACCAAAGTTGGAAAACAAGCACAACCGTAACCAATGCCCTATCCCATTGGTCAAGCGTATTTTACAAACCAAAATCAAGCAAGTATGGTAAAAATATTAAAGAAAAAAAAAAGAAAAGGGAGAAAGACAGTGAGAAGATGTTTAAATATTAGAAAGGAAGAGCCAAAATTGCCGCTGCTTTGCAGGTAATTTACAGGAAACCCAACCAAATCAGTGAAAAACAGCTACATTTATGAAAAGAGTTCAGTAAGATGGTCAGTTATAAAATAACTGTAAAAAAAAAAAAATCAGTAACTTTTCTCTGTGTCAGCAGGAAACTGTAGGCAATAATCTCATTCTCAATGGCTATATATATATATATATAAAACATTCTAGGATTAAATTTAAGGAGGAAATGTCCAGGATACACAAAAATATGACCAGACATTAGTAAGTGACATGATTTCACTGCACTGAGAGACATCACACTTCTGGATGGGAGAGTGTGTAGTATCGACAGTCTACCTCAAGTTAATTGGATGTTCCGTGAAATTCCAAGAGAAATTCGAACGTCTTATAGAGGTTGCCGAAACAGTCAGGAATATTGTGAGGAAAAGAAAAGAATGAACCTTTGCTATCAGAAACGAACATATGTTAGCGATCTACAGTAAGTAAAACTGAATGGAAATGGCTTGAGGTTAGTTGGAAGAGAATAAGAGCTTAGTGTGTGATTGTGTCATAAACTTGCTAGATTATCTAATAACGGTGTTGGAGCAAAGTACTAACGAATTGATTACTATTTCATATTTCAGAACAAGGTAAACTTCTTGAGGCCTTAAAGTTTCAGCATAAAGAATTTCAAGGATTTATCTTAAGAGATCAGAAATGTGGACTAAAATTTATTGGCAGGGATGACCCATGGAGCGTTTTTAGATCTGTGAAAAGTTAGCAACAGCTCCAGCCTCAGGATGTGGATTCAGAAATCATAGAAAGTCCATAGAACGGGCTAACACACAGCCATTAAACAATGTTGTGTTTATTTATATGGGGAATTTTTACTTTTACTATACAAAGCAAAAAAAAACAATGTAAACACAATATTCACCTGTTGCCTTTTAAGAGTATGTTTGAAAAAAAACACTAGAAAGACATACACCACCATGCTTACAATATTTCCTTTCCTCCCACTCTTCTCCCCACAAGATTAGTTTCTGTTCCCCACACCCCCCAGCAGTGGTCCAGAGTGACCTCAAGTTCATGCAGACAACAGAAAGATGGGAAATCAGTGATTCCTCCAGCCTTTAAGTAGACATTTTGCACTTTTCAATGGAAGTAATCTTAAGGCACAGATGCAGGATCTAAGGTACTTAGAGGGAGGCTGGTTAGGTTCTGTGCATCCACAAAAGAGCTGAACTTCAGTAAAGTCAGGCAAGCTATGTAGAGAGTGGGCCTTGATATATATATATTTTAATTCAGATTAAAGACACTAGACAGGAAATGATTTAAACGGCAGAATTAGACCACCAGATCTTTGTGATACTTGGACCGGTGCCTCTCACGCTAGAAGGTACACACAAATCAACGCGCGGATTTTGTTAAAATGCAGGTTCTGATTCAGGAGGCCTGGGCACGGCCTGAGAGTCTGTATTTCTGACTAGCTCCCCATGCGATGCCAGCCCACTTTGAGTAGCGAGGGTTTTAGATGGTTCTGATACCTCTTTTCAGCTTGGCTTTAAGTGATGGTCATTTTCACCATGATCCTCTGAAAAGCAACAATCCTTTTGTGTTCATGTCCTTTCTGCGGGGATCTGACCTGATTGCTTTGCCCTCCTAGGAATGAACGTTCTACCTGGGGCTTGAGTCGAGTGTGGGGTTAATGCCTCACGAACGCTGAGAGCAAATAGGGAATAAAAAAAAATGCATGGAAAAAAGAATATTTTTTATCCTAGGCAAATACTTCAGTCAGATAAAACAGAAAATATCTTTATGAAACTATTAATAAATCCCCAAGACATCTCAAATTAAACAATGGCAAGAAATGTTATGTTTGTAGAAATACATAAAATTCATTTGAGGTCAAGACATTTTATGGTGTCAGCCAATAAAGCAGATGAGAGATTCCACTCATTTGAATGCGCCTGGGATAAAGCTGTCTGTCCCTGGACCCAGGAGCTGGGAGTTCTGTTCTGGCTCAGGTAACTGAGGGGCAGCTGTGGCGGTCATCCTGTGGGGTCGGTCTGATCAGTAGGCTCTTGGGTCCAGGACGTACTGTGGAATGGCTGAAATGCTGTTACATGAGAGGCCCAGGGAGCGATGAATTACTTAAAGTGACTCAGAGTGGAGCTTTGCAGACCCATGGAGTTGTATGAGGGTAATACTAGCTGCTGTAACCCATAGACCCCACATTGCTTCCATGGCTCATAGGCAGTGCAGGTTTCTCTCTCCCTCACCTGACAGTTCAAGGTGGCTGCTCTTCTCCAGCTGGTGATTCAGGGCTCCAGGTTCATTCCGTCCTGCATCTCCCTGTAGCCCACCCTAAGGGAAGGAGAACAGGGGAGGCATACCTCTTTCAGTTTCTTTGTCCCTTAGGCAGTCACATGGTCATCAGACCCTTGGCATTGGTGAGAACCCGGTCTCAGGGCCACATTGATGGTGGGAAGGCTGCTGGGCAGTGAGCACTGTGGCTGTGTGCCAGGAGGAGAAAACTGGGGCTTGGTCAGCCTCTTCGTCACAGTTGATACTTACCGGGCGTGAGCAGATCAGGGCCTGAGCCCCCAACCCCAGAACCCAGGCTTGAAATAGAAAGGATGGCTTAGAAAGTCACAAGCAGGAACAGCCTCAGGTTCTTCTTGGTAAGAATGTTATGGACAGCAAATGGGGTGCTGGAGGGGAGGTTTAAAATAATCCCGGGGCAATTACATATTTAGCTTTAGTTTCAGGAGAGTTCATTTCCTCTGAGATGCTTGGCCTGCAGTTAGGAGAAACCCTCATTATGTGGTGATGGGGCTTCAGGCCCCAGGATACCGTGATTCAGATCCTTAAAGAACAACCACTATAGACATGAAAAGCAGAGAAACGGAAGCCCACGGTGGTGTTCCCCAAAGAGGGGACAGACTCCCGGCCAGGCTGTCAGTCTCCTTAGCTCTTGGAGTGACAGGTGGGGTCCAGTGTGCCTGCAGCTCGGGGGGCGAGTTGCCTTTGCATGAATTACATCTCATATCTGTGTGTGCCTTGACGTGGAAACATTTGGGAAGCATTTCTCTATGTAAAGATACGCGCATAGTGTTTTCTAAAAACCTCACACGTTGCTAATCTCACGATAAGATAACAATTCTCCATGTCCTAGCATCAGTCCGGGCTTAATATACCACCACTTAGTTTATTCTCAAGCTTCAATCTCTCCTTCACTCCACAAGCATTCGTTGAGCACCTACTGTGTACCAGACGCTATTTTATGCACTGACTTGTAAGCCTTGACCTTCAAGGTCATGTTGGTGTCAAAAGATCTTACACTGGTTGGATTTTATCCTTAGAGCTGCCTCTACCTTTTTCTCTCTCTCCCTTAACTGTGGGTACACTTTCCCATTACACTGATAAAAATAAGTCAGAGCAGATGTTAATTGGCCCTTAATTACCCTCCTGTGTCCCCTGAGGAATCCTGAGCATTTTCTCTAAGGTATACAAATAGGACACCTAATACTTAAAGAGATGTATCTCTATACTGGAAGAAAAAAAAATGAACCTCAGTGACAGTGTTTTTCCAATCAAAAGAGAGGAATTTTCCAACCAAAACAAAGGGAAAACCTCCATCCCTCGACAGGTAGATTACTAAGTAAAATGAACACACAGCTGCCAGGTTTTTACATTAAACACTTAGTTTCTGTTTAATGTCCTCTTTATCAAGATTCTCATACTTCATCAGACACACTTGGCCTCGGGGAGTTCCTTAGAACTGAGGAACTCAGAGCTCGCCTCTCTTCCAGAACCAAAGATGTTTAAACAACATTTAAACAAAACAAAACAAAACCGAAAACTTAACAAGGATTTTGAAACAGAGATTGATGGTGGTTTCAACCCAGGCTCATTCCTGCGGGACTCGGCCCCGGGTGGCCGGCCCGAGCTGCCAAGGCCTGCAGTGTGGCCGGCTCTCGGGCCTGGCCCTCCTCTGGCCGGCAGCCAGTCATCTGAGGATGCTCCGGCACATGCTGCTCCCAGCAGCCCACAGTCCTCTCTGGTACCGAGGCCGTCGCTGAAGATGCCAGAACAATGCTGAGAGCGTTAATAGCCGTGCAGGGAGACAGCTGCTGCACAGATACCTCCAGGAGGAAAGGGCTTCAGGGAAACCCCCAGTGGCAGCATCTTAAGTCCTGCCATCTAAGGATCTTCTCCAAAGATAGTGAGGTTTGCCGGGTAGGAGGCCAAAAATACCGTCTTAGAGTTGGAGGAAGTCTAGGAGATACAAACGAACCTCACACTGCTGTTCCTCGATCCCACTGAGGGTGGCTTAGGGTATTAGCGTGGGTCTCAAATGTTCCAGCCTTCAGTCAGCCTCAGACTAATGAGCTCACTTCCTCTCGTGCTGGGCCCTGGGTGGCGTACTTCGTTCTTTCTGGACCACAGATCGGCCCCCCTCTTCCAGGTCTCATCTGTCTCTCTGGGGTAGTCTAAATATTGATTTAAGGCTTCTCTCCCTCTTGACTCGCCCTTCTTTATCAAGCTTCTCTCTCCAGGCCCTGGCTAACAAGCTGGGCAAACTTTCCTCCGTGTCTGATCCATTTCTCAAGTGTTTTCGAGCTGACCTTTGAGCAGTCGGGGGTGTCGCGTCTCAGCATCCCGCTGAGACCTGAGTTGCCGGACATCTCACGGCCACGTTTTCCTTGATTTACTGTCAAGTTCTCTAATTCTTTCTCCTCGCCCCTCGCTATCTGAAATAGACACTAGGAGAAGGGTTTCCTCTCAGCCCTTGACAAATACCGTCTCCAGCTTCTCTTTTTTGCTGCTTTTCTTGCAGGGGGAAGGGAGGACATTATAATTTGGCTACTTCTCTGACTCCAAAAACAAGGAGCTAAATGTAGTTACACAGATTCGAAGCAGGTTTAACAAAGGGTCTAGCTGAGTAACTTGTTTTGGATAAGCTGTGTGCAAGATTTGGAAAACCAGAGAGTTAAAGGCTGTTCAAGTTTCATTTCTTTCTGTTTACAAAATACCTATTCGATGATGCCTTGAGGGATTTATGCACGGGTCTGGTCCTGAAATGAATTAGAAGGCTGACACCCGGGCTCCCGGCTCCTTCTTAACACTGAGATATTTGGAAAATGTGTTCTTTGCTCTCCCTGCCTTGAAAGAGCTGATAAGCTGAGCTGGAAAGATGGGCACGAATAGCCCAAGGAACAGTGCAGGGTGGTGGGATGCTTCAGCCTGTGTTGGGCAAGCTGGGATGACTTCCTGAGAAGGTTGGGACTTGAGCTGGACTCCAAGGAGTTTTAGGTAGAGTGGAGAGAGCCACTGTGGACCAAGCCCTGGAGGTGTAAGATTTGTTAGGGACACGGGTACAACCTGGTTTGGGTCGGGGAGCTAGGGGTTTGGGGACAAGTGGACAGACAGGTAAGACATGGCCCTTGTTAGCAGGAAGCACTTTTTGTTTGGGTGTCTGGAATTCTTAACAATTTGAGGATACACCCTGACTGCAGGCTGAGCAGCTAAGGGGAGAAAAATTCCGCTTCCAAGCACTTTTTCTCAGTGAGGTGTCAACAAGCTGTCATCACCTTGATCAGTATTTTATCTAGTCCTTCAAGGTGTTCCTATATTTTGTTTCTTTTTCTGCTGAGATTTGCCTTGGCCTGTGTTTTTGGAAGTGTTTCTCCTAACCTCCACTCTTCATGTCAGGAAGTAACAGTTGGGTTTAGGTTTGTGTGAACAGTTTTGTTTAGGTTATCTCAACCAAAAGCAATATTGTTTCCATGGAAAATCCTATTCAGTGGTGGCACTGAAGTCCCATTGCTTGGGGGAGCTCTTGAGATGTTTCTTCAGTTAAGAAAATTCACATAAGAATTCGTGTAAGGAGAATTCGCGTAAGGAGAATTCGCGTAAGGAGAATTCGCGTAAGGAGAATTCGCGTAAGGAGAATTCGCGTAAGGAGTCTTCCTTGCAGATATATTCTCCCTCTGAACCTGAGGTTCTTTCATGTCCTGACTTGGGGAATATTGAGGATACAGAGTACTGGGTCCCGGGCCTCAGGACACTTTGGGTGTATTTCTTAAGCTCTTTGCACCTCACCCTTTTCACCTGTAAAATGAGAATAAGTTAATTGGTCATTTTGTCTTTAATGCTCAAGCTCTGTGGTCTGATGTTTTGTAAAAACCCAAATCTAATTGCTTCCATCTCAGCCCTTTTTAAAAACCAAGCACCCTTTCTATCAGGCTTGGATGCCCAGTGACAGAGTTTGAATAGGTGGGCCGTGAGAGGCTGTTAGAGGTTGTCTCGCAGGGTTGTGTCTAAAACTGGCTTCCCCAACGCCCCTACTTCCACTGTTTTGTGTAGAGAACGAGCAGGGGAATCTTTTTAAGACGGAACTTGCAGCGTGCCATGTAACACTCCTCTATCAGAGAGTCTCTGGTGTCTTTTGAACCTTTTATAAGATCAAACTCCTCAAGTTCATGTCCACATTTTCTCCATCTTTCAGGATCCAGTCAGATCCATCTTTCTCTAACCTGCTTCTCTCCAATCACCCCATCTTACTTCACTGTATCTTACCTGGTCAGTCTGACTGGGGTGTGTGTCATCTTTTTCCATTTCTTGAAGGTTAATTTCCACCCCCAACTTCCCCTTTCCCAACTAAATAGATGGGTATCGGTCCTCTAGTTGTGGGGGGGGGGGGCTGTGCTTTTTAGTATTCCCTAGAGCGCGAGCAAAACACTAGGTACCACTTAGCCTCTCAGTAAATATGCACTGGTTAATTGATTAAGCTCTACAGTATTGGGGGCAAGAAATGCATAAAGATGGACCAACAGACATTTTAAATTCCAGTTACCTTCCGTCTGCTAGGTCAGGACATCTGTCCTTGTGGGCGATTTTATTTCCGTCAACAGTCATTTCAACAGTCACACCAAGACAAGGAAATGCTCTGAAATAGAGGTGGTGCCAAAGCCTGGACTCTGCGGACCACCCACCGAGGCTCCGAGGGAAAGGAGAGAAGGCACTGGGGAGTGATGAAACGGTTCCGAGGGTGCAGAGTCTGGACAGATGGATGGAGGACCACAAGGTGACCCAACCAGGGCAAGAAGGAAGGGAAGAGGCTGCTGTAGGTCTGAGGCCTCAAGGAGTTTACATGGATCCGTTTATACGATTGGATTAATACTGTTTGGCTGAAAAAAAAAGTGTAACTAAGATGAACGTAAGCCATCTGGTTGGTATATTGGTGCAAAATGGTCGAACAGTAAGTAATGGAGAGACAGGTCGAAAGCAGTAAGAGATGCGTTTTAGCTTTCGAAGACTTAATACAGCTTTGTTGTTTAAAATTTGGGGAAATTGGCTAGCTTCATGCCAGAGCGACAGTCCCGCAGGGAGCAATGAACCGCACTAAAGCGTGGCCCATCCTGTCATTGTGGCCAGCATTCTCTGCAGGGCCTCAAAGTTGGGAGCAGACAGCAGTGTTTCACGGCCGGCCCACGCGCGACGCCGAGCCCCGCCAGCAATTTTCTGTTGCAGTTAATTAAAATTTACAGCAGGTAATCTGGCAACAGCCGTGAATTTAACAATATGGATAATTGTTTTGCCAGGGAAGTTTGTCCATATGAATGGCGACCAGATCCCATAAATGCCTGCACTTGGTGTTTCTTTACACAGTGAAGCTTTACATTATTGTCTCTGCTTTGTTAGGGGTCCAGTGACGCAGAAACAGAGCCAGTGTTAACAATTCTCTGCACACACATGCACACGCACACGCATGTACCTTAAAAGACAGATGTTCTGGTTTGAGTCCTTGACAACGGATTCTCCTTTCCCTGAGCAACGCTGGCCACATCTCCTCAGCGCGGCCCCTCCCGTAAGAGAAGCCCTCTCTCCATTGCTGGATGTCTCTTATCCCATCAAGGACCGCAAGGGAGCCTGAACTTTGAGCCGCACCTGGCTGTTGGGTGAGAACACAGGACCCACTCACGGGGGGCTGAGGAGGCTGGAGCCCTGAACTTGGGAGAGGGTCCTGGTCTGGCAGGGCAGACCTGCCGGTGAGCGGGAAGGTCCCCTGCCTCTGGGGCCCTTGGGGAAGAGAAGAGCCAGAGATGAAGCAGTAACTCTTCAGAATGCCTTGTGTTGCCCTTAATTTTTTTCCCTCAGTAGTATAAATACATAGTTTTTGGAAAAATTGAAAAAAATCACATGATGCAAAAAGAAGAAAATAAACGAGACATGCTTTTGTAGTTCCAAGCAAAAACCACTTTTACCTGTCCCGTGTCTCTGCCTGTGTGTGCACCCGCAGAGTTCCCCCGAATGGGATCGTACTGTCTTGTAATGTGCGTTTTCTCTGACTGGATCACAGACATCTCAGCGACTTGTTTCCAATACCTTCACGGCGTGACCTTAATCATTGCATAACCGTAAATGTTGACCGTATCACGTGCTTGCTATGGGTTGGAGGGCTCGCAGGAAATTGCTTTTTAGGAATTCAGTAATTCAGCCTCCCACAGGATGGAAGGTAGGGTTCCAGGGATAGGGATTCTCAACCCACGTGTTGGAAATGGCTTCAGGCTCTAGGTGGGTGAGTGGTTGATCTACCTAACATCTGCCCAGCACTGTATAGCTTCAGAGCACATGTGCACCCTCGTTTGAGATGGGTAGGAGAGGTGTCTTAGGCAGTCCCGGTCGCCGTTGAGGAGACTGTCAAGAGCTTGCACATCTTGACCCAGGTGGAGGAAGCCCCGCTCAGAGCCTCGACGCATAGACTGGATGGTCCTCAAGCTCAGGTCTTTTGACTCTAAGTCTCCATCCTTTTACATTTTTAAAAAAAAAAAACTAATTCTTTTTGATGAAGGTTTTGGGGTCATTGTGTTACTGGAAGGGGAACCTCTTCCAGAGCCCGAGAGTGGACTCTTGTCTCACACTTGGAAATGGATTGTCTGAGGAGACACGTGTACCGACAAAGCAAGAGACTTTGTTGGGGAGGGGCACCCGGCAGAGAGCAGCGGGGTCAGGGAACCCCGGAGAACTGCTCTGCCACGTGGCTCACAGTCCCAGGTGTTATGGTGATGGGCTTAGCTTTCCGGGTTGTCTCTGGCCAATCATCTTGCTTGTGCCCATATTTGGTCTGACTCGGGTCCTTCCTGGTGGTGTGTGCATCTCTCAGCCAAGATGGATTCCAGTGCAAGCGTTTCTGGGAGGTTGGCAGAACGTATTATGGGCTGGTGTCTCCTCCCTCCTTTTGGCCCCTCCCGAATTCTCCTGGTTAGTTTTCAGTGGCAACACCGTGTCCCTTATCAGGACCTCCTGTTGTGAGACAACTCACGCAAGCAGTTTCGGTTTCTGTCAATGGAGCCCTAAGAACTGGATGAAAGATTAAGCCAGGAAGCCCTGTTCTGCCTTTCCAAACTCTCCAATCCTGGACCTGCGTGCAAATAAGTACAAGCACTCTTCCTCATGTGCAAGCAGCAGAGTTCCCTGCTCGGGGTGGGGGGCTGAGCACCGTCACCTGCATGGTTGACCATGGTGAACTCTGCCCTTTCCACCTGGGGGCACTTGAGAGCAACCTGTGAGGGCCGCCATATGTGAAGGGCTCTGGTGGTGGGAGGGGAGAGTCTTGCCACTTACCCACGAGCAGACTCACTGGGAAAAATCTCTGGGGACTGCCTGACCCCAGGACTGCAGCCCACTCGGCTTCTGTCGTGCCTACCAGGGCATAGTGACACTGTCCGAAATGGTTGTGTGTCTGTGGCATGCTCTGCCACCCATCCCTTTGGCAGGCTCCGCGGGCTTCCTCTCACTGGTCTGGCATCAGGGGACGGGGAGGCTGCAGAGTTGGTACCCATGTGTGCATCCAGCGTCTGAGCCAACGTTTCAAGGAAGTCAGATGGTGGTTATTTACAAGGCACTGATGTAAGCTGCTCCCTACAAATCATGTATTACTATTGAACTGAAAGCGATGAGCTCATGTCTGAAAAAAAAAAAGGCCTTAATGAAATGATGGACCTTTGGCTTCTCCTGGAGCCAGTTTGTTCTGGAGGGAGGAGGGAGGGAGGGAGGAAAGGAGGGGAGACTCTCACTCCCCTTCCAACAAATCTACCATAATCTTATAAAATAGGGTTTTTTAGCTACATTTTCCAGTAAGCTCAGTGACTTCACTTACATGGGAAAGATTTATGACACAAGTTCACTACCATAGATGTCTCTGACACTGAGTCCTTTGACCCTGCAAGTATTCTCCCTCTGGTGGAAATTTTTTTCTAAGTCTGAACTCTGGAGTTCGAAAGAATAGTCCTATTTAAGGAGGAATCCTATCTAAGGAGTTGGGGATGATGTGAAGTGAGTTTCATGTGGCCCAAGCTCAAACAGTCATGGTTCCTTACAAGTATCTGAAACCCAGAAATAATCCTGACATCTTTTAAATCAAGAAAATGACCTGTCTCAGTTTTCCTGATTGAACTCCCCAAATGACGTAACCTGCTTGTGGATTAAAAAAAAAAAAAAATCGAACTCTGAGATGTTCAATGTGGCATCATTCTGAATTGAGTTTTCCTGAAACACACACACTCAAAATCTGTTGCCCAGAAGAAAGAAGCCCACGTGGTTTTTAAATTAAAACAAAACAATGACAACAAAGAACAAATTCGTTAAGATTTCACATTTAGCTGGGGAATCAAGAGCTTTTAAAAATGAATATTATAGGTAGCACATCCATGATTCAGTATTATGAACAAATGAGAGACATAAGGTCAGTCAGGACAACATTGGCAACTAGAAATTTCTGGAAAGGAATAGCGGACAGTGGAGAAGACACATTCAGGGAGGAAGTAGACAAGGTTCAGAGAAAGTGCGATGCAAAGACCCATTCAGCCCCTGCATCCCCCTTGACTGTTCTTAATGCCTGTTCTACTCAAAGGCTTGTGAAACCTCTATCCCAGTAAACTGGATTCTCTGAAAACTTTCACAGCCAGGCCTTTGCTTCTGACCACTTAAGTTGGAATATTTATTTCAGCTTTATTTAAATACAAATCACATTCCACACAATTGACTCACTTAAAGCGTATAATTCAGTGGCTTTAACGATATTCCCAGAATTGTGCAACCATCACCACCTTCAGTTCTAGAACATGTCCATCCCCCCCAAAAGCAGGCTTACTTGATGGGCTAAGAAAAAAAGCCACCCCCAAAACACCCCTTTCTTTTGGCTCTGGAGTCTTTTACAATGTACTTTTCAAATTATTTTTGGCATATCTGTTCTACTGATAATATATTAATAGAAAAATCTAATTTAAATCAAGAAAATGACCTGCTTCTAAGAAAACAAAACAAAACACTCTTCTCCACACACCATGGAGAAACGCACATGTTTTTTAGGTAGAATTTGTTCTCTGAGAGGCTGTGTATATCTGTAAGAAATCACCTAGGGACCCTTTTCTGTTGTCCACATTTCCATTTCCATCTGTAAAACATCTTTTTCGTTTAGTCTTTCTTTCAGTGGTTAATTCAAGCTCTTGGCATTTTTGGTGTTTATTTCACAACTGTAGAGATGACAGCAGCCTCCAAATTTCCCTGTCTTCATAACATGAATGACTTTTAACACAACCATCCCTTTTTTTTCTTACCCAAACCCCATAGTTGACTATGGTTCCTCTCTTTGAACTTGAATAACCTTTGCGAAGGATCTTTTTTGGGAATACCCTATAAAAGTAAGGTGCTGAATTATTGCGAGGTTATCTACACTTCAGAATGTCAATTCCCTGAGAACCCCCCCCCCTTTTTTTGTACAATAGGTGATTTTTTTAAACTCCGAAGATATCTCCACATTAAATGTTCAAATTTGTATTTCCTTTACACACCTGTAGGCAAAAATTAGTTTTAGTGGAGGGCAAGGAATCCCTAAGGGTTAATTTTCTCATCTAGAATGTGACAAGATTCCTAGAATTAAGCTGAAAGCTGAGGTCAGTCTAAAGGCTGGAGGCTTTTTATACCTAATTTAAATTGCCCTGAGAATTGTTTATAAAAGCTTCTAGAAGTGGAAAAACCAACAACAACAAAGGGGTAGACAGAAAGAGAGCCACATTTTGTTTTTCTAAGCCAGTTATATATATTTCCAAGGGTTTAGCCCTAGAAAAATCTGAGGAAAGTATGTGTAATCCAGTCACCAAGAGCCAAGTGGCTTTTATTTACCTAAAAAAGGGTCTTACTTGAGAACGTAGTTTCCAATAGAGTTCCTATTCTTGTGGTTCCACATTTTGTAACGTTCTAAAATTAGCGATGCAAACCTGATCACTTGACCCCAAGAAGCATTTTATTACCTTCTCGGTGCTTGGAGCATAAATGGACTTGGAGTGATTGAAATCAAGCTACAGGGTAGAAAATCTTCAAAAATCAGGTAACCCCCTTGAGAAAGCACAGGATCTCAGAAGGTGAGGCGGATGTCGTGTAGCCCTCGGTTTCCCTCGCCTCCCGGGCTCCCCAGTCCACGAGGAGGCCCTCCTTCTGCCCCGGCCTCTACCCTGCTTGGCTAATCCCGTGTGACAGTTACGCAGGGCTGACATAGCTTCTCTTCATTCATTCGCTCCCTGCTCTACTAGACAGAACCGCTGCAAGGGAAGGAGAATTGAAATTGCTGTTTCCATTGTCTAGAACTGTGCTTTGGAGCACGTTAGGAACTCAGTAAATACGTGCTGAGTGTGACTGTGTGTGTGTGTGTGAGTGAGAGAGAGAAACAAAGAGAATGAAGCAAAGAAAATATTATATTTTCAGTTAAAAATGGTGCAAGCTTGGTTTGAAGAACAGATTTGAAGGGACTGGAGTAGATGTGGAAAAGCACTTGGGAAGTTATCCAGGCAGCCCTGGCGAGAATGTCTAGGTGGAGAAGGGTGTAAGAGATGGTAGCAAAGAGACATGGACCACAGTGATCTGAGAGAGATTTCAGGTGTAAAATCAGGAAGGTGGGTGATGGATGGGCTCTGAGAACTGGGGGAGGGGCACGTCTGACCTGACCTCAGGGAGGGGTGACAGTGGGGCTGCAGCGTCCGCAGAGCAGGACCCACTCAGTTCTCTCCCCCACTCCTCCCCTCCCCCGGTCCTCATTCCCCCTGTCCCCTCCCCACCCCCTCATCATCATCCTACTTCAGACCTTGGGCCTCGACCTGAACTGTTACGTACAGACTCTTAATTGCTCATCTTGCTGCAGGTTTTGGGTTTTGAGTCCATTCTCCTTTCAGACGTACATCCCTAAAATGTGATGAAGCACATCTCACCCCCTCACAGAGGTACCCGCAGGAGAAAGAACTGTCTCCTAGCTGATCCTTCATCCTGCTACTCTGAATCCTGTGCTCCTAATATTCCGCTCCTTTTGCCTCTGTAAATGTCTTTTTAAAAAAATAAATTTATTTATTTTGGGCCGCGTCGGGTCTTCGTTGCCGAGCACGGGCTTTCTCTAGTTGCGGTGAGCGGGGCTACTCTTCGTTGCAGTGCGCGGGCTGCTCATTGCGGTGGCTTCTCATTGTGGAGCACGGGCTCTAGGTGCACGGGCTTCTGTAGTTGTGGCACGCGGGCTTCAGTAGCTGTGGCACGTGGGCTCAGTCGTTATGGTTCATGGGCTCTAGAGCTCAGGCTCAGTAGCTGTGGCACACGGGCTTAGTTGCTCTGCGGCATGTGGGGTCTTCCCGGACCAGGGCTTGAACCCGTATCCCCTGCATTGGCAGGCGGATTCTCCACCACTGCGCCACCAGGGAAGCCCCTGTAAATGTCTTAAGTCTGACCACGCCCCCACCCCTGAGCAGTGTAGACTCTTGCGAGCATTTCTCCTCTGGAACCCTATCCTGTTTACTGCCAGACCGTTCATCTGTCCATAGCGTTCAGTTCCTTGAGCAGACATTTATTGGGTACCCACCCCACTTGAAGAGAATTCTACTAAATAACGTACGGGCAGGAATCCTTATAATGTATTTTGGCAGTTTGTCACATTAAGGAAGGGTCCTTTCTTTTTTCCAGTTCTTATTAGTTATGGATGTTAATTTTAACAATGGTCTCACCATTGCTGAAAAGAAAAGTACGTGATGCATTTAATTGTTAGACTTCTTCGTAAATTACTTTGCATCCTTTAGTTAAATCAGACCTCCCTGAGGAAGGGTATTCTTTTAATATTCTGAAGAATTTTTGAGTTTTTTAAATTGAATTTTTGTTTCATTTGTAATTGTGTCTTATGTATTATATTGACCTATAATTTTTCTTTTCTGCTAACAGTATTTCTTTTTTCCCC
The DNA here is from genome assembly GCF_964270905.1 of Leucopleurus acutus. Lineage (NCBI taxonomy): Eukaryota > Metazoa > Chordata > Mammalia > Artiodactyla > Delphinidae > Leucopleurus > Leucopleurus acutus. The sequence continues at coordinate 55,592,961 of NC_139161.1, forward strand.
AACCAATGGATCAGGACCTTGAAGAGTTTATATATTCTTGTAAGTTTTTGGTCCTTGATACATTGGCTCTTACCTTGGCACATTTTCAGCCCCAGGCCTTGTTAGGTGGTAAATTCTTTGAAACTTATTCAGTCTTTTCGGTCTTTTCAGGTTTAGAGTTTGGGGGCAGCGGGTCCTTTAGTAATTGTACTTTTTCCATATGATCGTAAATTTCATCAGATTTAGAAATCTGATTGATTGATTGGAATGTGGTATTTACTTATCATTGGTATTTATTGCTGTGTTACATATTTTTATTCTAACTTCACTTTCTTTAGTCTTACTTCATTTTTCCTGGTTAGACTTGTTGGAAATTTGCCCGTTTTATTGTTTATATTCCTTCAAGATTAAACTTGTTGATTTATTATTTTTCTTCTATTTCTGTTTTTAAATAAATTAATTCTAATTTTTATCTGCAGTAATAAAAGCATTTAGGGCTATTAATTTTCCTTGGAGCATAGCTTCCACTGCTATACGTATTTTGGTATGATCTGTTCTTTTCTCTTTTCCCTAACTGACTTGCGATTTCAATTTTGGTTTCCTATTTCTTTGGTCCCAGAGTTATTTAGGAGAACGTTTCTTCCTAGTACTGATGGTTTTTCAGTCATATTTTTTATTTCTAATTTTACTGGATTATGATCAGAGAATATAGCCTAAAAACTTCCTCCTTCTTTGAATTTGTTGTGCTTTCTCTGTGGCCAAGTATGTAACTGATTTCTGTAAAGGGTCCACGGATGTGAGGGAAAAAAATCTATATATCTTCATGTATTATTCAATTGTGTCCAAAAACAACAACAACAACAACTTATTTTCTGTACCCCAGAACTGTCTGATTTTGAAAGAGAGACATTAAAAATTTCCAGGACAGGGCTTCCCTGGTGGCGCAGTGGTTGAGAGTCCGCCTGCCGATGCAGGGGACACGGGTTCGTGCCCCGGTCCGGGAAGATCCCACATGCTGCGGAGTGGCTGGGCCCGTGAGCCATGGCCGCTGAGCCTGCGCGTCCGGAGCCTGTGCTCTGCAACGGGAGAGGCCACAACGGTGAGAGGCCCGTGTACCGCCAAAAAAAAAAAAAAAAAATTTCCAAAAAATTGTTTCTTCTTTTAATCAACGTTTCTTGGACTCCCTAATCATTAATATCATATACTTTGGTGCTATGTTTTTATCGAACATACAGGTTTATGATCATTGTTTCTTCTTCATAACTTTTATTACTACACAGTGTTCCTCCTCGTTTTGGGCTTTTAGCCTTAAGTTCCACCCCGTCTGATATTAATATTGTCATCTCTGCTTTCTTTTTGTTTGCATTTGCTTGACATCTCTTTGCTCATCCCTTGATTTTCAACGTTTCTTTTCCATTTAAATAAAATGATCCTTATTAACGACATATATCTGGGTTTTGTTTTTTAACTCAGTGTGGCAATCTCTGCGATTTAAGGGGATAATTCATCCTGCTTACATTTGGTTTAACACATGATGCTTAGTCTCATTATGCCCCTCCTGATGATTTGTTTTACTTTGTGATTCTCCTTTTTTTTTTTTTTTTTTTAGCTGATTTTATTTACTTTCTGGTTTTTTTCTTATCCATTTAAAAGTTCTACCGTATTTTTCCATTCTGCTAGGGATGAACATTTTTTGACCCTCATACTGAAGCATACATTTTCCACTATTTATGGAAGTAAGAGTTTCCTACTTATGGAAATGTGCAGTGGACTGAATAGGCCCATCCAAATTTTATATGTTGAAATCCTAACCCCTGATGTGATAGTATTAGGAGTTAAGGCCTTAGGAAAGTAATTAGGTCATGAGGCTGGAGCCCTCCTGAATGGGATTAGTGCCCCAACAAAAGGGACCCCAGAGAGCTCTCTTGCCTTCTTTTCTGCCATGCGAGGATGAAATGAGAAGTCACCCGTGTATGAACCAAGAGGTACGCTCTCAGCAAACACCAAATATGCCGGTGCCTTGATCTTGGATTTACCAGCCTCCAAAACTGTGAGAAATGAGTGTCTAAGCAACCTAGTGTGTGGTCCTTTGAAACAGCAGCCTGAACTAAGAAAATTGGTACTGAGGGGATGGCATGCGTTCTAAAAGTGTGGAAGTGGTTTGGGACTGGGTCGTGGGTAGAGGCTAGAAGAGTTTTGAGGCACCTGCTAGAAATAGTGTACATTGCAGTGAATGGAGCATTAGAGGCAGTTCTGGTGTGAGCTCAGAAAGAAAAGAGGGGAGATGCAAAGAAAACGTCCATCTTCTCAGAATATGAATAATCATGAACAGAATGTTGGTAGAAATGGGGATGGGGAAGGCCATTCCGATTTGGTCTCAGATGGAAATGAGGAGCAAGCTATTAAATGATGGAGAAAAGACCATCCTTGTTATAAGTGGTACAGGATGTGACTGAATTCTGTTCATGTTTAGTGTTTCGTGGAAGATAGAACTTCTGAGCATGGAGTCAGGTATTTAGCAAAGAGATTTCTAAGTGTTGAAGGTACAGTTTGGCTCCTCCTGACTCTGTAGAGCAAAACGTGAAAAGAGAGAAATGGCTTAAAGGCAGAATTGTTCAGTGGAAAGCAAGCAGAACTTAAAGGTTTAGGAAATTCTCAGTCTGTCCGTATTCCAAAAAAAATGAGAAAGTGTGTTTGGAGGCGACCACTCATGGTGTGGCCGACTGACCATTTGACAGAGAGATGAGTGTGGGTGGGAACCATTGATCTAAGCGGCCATCTCAGAAGCAGCCCAGAACGGAGGTGGAATTATACCAGCAGAAACATTGCCAGCTGTGACTAAAGGAAACCGAGATAACAGAACCAAATGGAGGAAGACCATGGGACTTCTTAGATCCCACAAGAGTGGACCGTAGAATGATTGGGCTGTGAATGTGTGCTGTTCTTCAAGATGCGGGAAGAAGGGACCCCAAAGGTTCAAAAATTCAGAGATCCTCAGGGCTGTTACTCCAGCAGAGGCTCAGAATGTAGGGACCCCGGGGACAGAGCTGCCTGCAGCACCATGACCCTCATGAGCCCTGGCGGGCAAGGCAGCCCAGTGGAGCTAGGGGGACACAACCCTCACCCTAACAGAGACCTCAGCATGGACAGGGCCCCCATCGAGAGCCTTGGCATGGGGGGAGGCACACTTCAGAGAGCTACAGTGGGGGGAGCCCGCAGCCAAGCAGTGGGAGTGAGGTTGCAATGCCAGTGGGTCTGGAAGATGGGGTTGCTGCCCCTGCGTGTCTGGGTCTGGAAGGCAGAGTATCAAGCCAAAGAGGTTTATTCTTGAACTCTCAGATCTCGTGGAGCTTGCCTGGCTAGATTTTGGACTCACTTTGGACCCGTCACCGCCTCCTTCTTTCTTCTTTCTCCATTTTGGAAGACGGAAGTCTGTCCTGTGGCTGTCCCATTATATTTTGGAAGCACATAACTTTTCTTTTTTAAGTTATTTATTTATTTATTTTTGGCTGTGTTGGGTCTTGCTGCACGCAGGCTTTCTCTCGTTGCGGCGAGTGGGGGCTACTCTTCATTGCGGTGTGCAGGCTTATTCTTGCGGTGGCCTCTCTTGTTGCGGTGGCTTCTCTTGTTGCAGAGCACAGGCTCTAGGCATGCAGGCTTCAGTAGCTGTGGCATGCAGGCTCAGTAGTTGTGGTGCATGGGTTTGTTGCTCCGCAGCATGTGAGATCTTCCCGGGCCAGGGCTCGAACCCATGTCCCCTGCATTGGCAGGCGGATTCTTAACCATTGAGCCACCAGGGAAGCCCGGAAGCACATAACTTTTTGGTTTCACAGGTTCACAGCTGGAGAGGAGTTTTGCCTCTGGGTGAAATGCACCTTAAATCTCACTGATGTCTGGTATAGATGGTGTTTAGATGAGACTTTGGACTTGAGAGTTGACGTTGGGATCAGTGAAGACTTTGGGGGCTGTTGGGATGAAATGGCTTTGGTTTGCATGTGAGAAGGACATGAATCTTGTGGGGCCAAGGGTAGAATACAAAGGATTGAATGTTTATGTCCCCCCTTCCCCCCACATTTGTATGTCGAACTCCTCACCCCCAATGGGATTGTACTAAGAGGTGGAATCTTTGGGAAGTAATTAGGTCATGAGGGTGGAGCCCTCCTGAATGGGATTAGTGCCCTAATAAAAGAGACCCCAGAGGGGTCTCTCACCCCTTCTGCCATGTGAGGATACAAAGAGAAATTGGCCATATATGAATTGGGAAGTGGGCTCTCACCAGGCCTGAATCCGCTGGCTCCTTGATCTTGGACTTCTCAGTCGCCAGAATTGTGAGGACTAAGTGTTGTTGAAGCCACCCAGTCTTTGGTACTTTGTCATCGCAGCCTGAATGGACCAAAACAAGATGTTCTATTACTGAACTTCGCCAACACTGATTAGAGGATATTTTTACTCTCGTCCTTCCCCAGGATCTCCAACTCCTGTGTTCTAAGAGAGATTTCAGAACTTTAATTTCACGTCAGTATTAGACTTTCTCTTACTGTCGGTCTCTTTTTCAAGAATCATTCTATAGCTGTCTCTGGAATTACTACAATATATGTTAATAGGACCAATCCTCCTGCTGGAAACTAAAAACTCTGGAGAAATATTCATTAAAAATTATGCTTAACAGCATCAAAGAAATGACAAGATAATTGAGGGATTAGGAGGTCAGATTCTAAAGGACCCGCAGGAGGTAAGCAGAGCTGTGAAGTGACTTTGGCCTTGAAGGCATTTGACAAATAGGTAAACTTGCTTTGATTGTAGTGGCAGAGTGCCCCAAATAGAAAACAACAACAAACAAGCAATCCCAAGAGGTTTCTCAAAATGATCATTGAAAAGAAGATGCTTCTATCGTAAATTGATATTCTCAGAGTCAAACCCTTAGGAGAAAGTGAATCAGATGTAAACTTTCCACTCTGCCCCCACTCCCAGGGGACAGCAGGGAGAGGTTTGGTTGTTGTTCGTTTGTTTGGCACTGAGCAGAACAAGGTGGGGGAAGAGTGGGTATCTCTAAGGAGTTGTAGTCACCACCTTGCCCTGGGCAGATTTGCCAACGTAGGGTAGCAGAAAAGGCCAGCCCTACACATGCCACTTTAGCGTCAGGATTATTTTGAGTTGTAAAAAACTGAGAAGACACAGATACAGTTAAAGCTCTCTGCCCTCTCCCTGTTTGCCTAAAAGCGGGGCACAGCTTTATAAAAGGGCCCCCCACCCACTTTCTTCTCTATTAGAAAGTACAAAAGTAAATCGTCAGAGACAAGTTTAGATCCTATCAACCCAGTGGACTCTACATAACAGACTTTACTAACTGGCCCTTACGGGTTTCATTACTTCCCTTCCTTGCATTATTTGCCTTCCGAAAACCTGCCACCCTAGAAACACAGAGCCCTTTGCTTTACATCGTCACATCTCGAAAAATGTACTGTTCCTTTGCCAAGAGGCCGTATAAGCCCAATTCTAGCCACCCTTTCATTTACTCATATCTGGGTGCTCCTGCCTGTGTGTGTGTGATGCACATGTTAATAAACTTCTGTTTGTTTTTCTCTTGTTAATTTGTCTTTTGTCTAGTTTGCAGGGCCCAGCTGGAGAATTTAGGAGGGTAGTAGGAAAAATAATTTCTTCCTCTTCTACATCACGTGTCCAGTACACCTGATGGAGGTCAAAAACGTGATCTGCTAATTCAGCTTAAAATTGCCTAGAACCAGTAGTGTCCCCAGGCACCCGACAGAGGCAAAAGTAAATTCTCTCTTCATCCCTGCTTCAAAGAAGTTCCACAGATGATTTTCTAAGGAAAATAGAGTGTTTACAGTGATACAAAGCACACAAGAAAATGAGACACCATGAGCTGCAGAGACAGCCAGCAGTGTAGACCATAAGCATTTAGATGATGGAATCACCAGACAAACAACTGTTTCTATATTTAAAAAGGCAAGGTTAGACATTTCCTCTAAGAATGAGAATCTCTAAAATCCTGACCTAGCATTTTCAAAAAAGAACCAAGTGGAATTTCCAGCAGTAAAGATATAAAATAATTGAAATTAGAAATTATATCAGTGTGTTTAATAGCAGATTAGACACGGCTTAAAGAGTTTGTGAACTAGCTTGTAATCAGATCTTGGAATAGTGCAGCACAGTGACACTTCCAAACCAACAGGAGAGAACTGGAGAAGGTGGGGAAGGAGAGGGGAGAGGGAGAAAAGGAAAGAAAAATCCAATTTTCTCCCAGTTTGGAGGGGGTAAACCACAGTGGCTGCCCCTAGTTCGCTGAGATGCCCCAAGTTCAGTGGCTTAAACACAGGAAACATTCTCTTTATGCAGAGAGAGCCATTCTCACTAGATACTGCTGGTCAGTTGATAGCTCTTCTCCATGTGCTAATTCAGGCTGCTTCTCTCTTAGGGCTTGGCATCTTCTGGGGTCTTATCACTATATGTGTCCAGTGGCTGGAAAGGAAAAGACTGTAGTGGAGACATACCTGTTTAGCTTGTTCAGAGCCTCGGCCCAGAAGTGGCACAGATCCCTCTGGCTACTGGTGAAAACCAGCCATGGTCAGTAGAAGCTGCAAGGGAGGCTGGAGAAACGTAGTCGCGAGTGACTGGCACTTCTCAGCTTTATCTGTGGACCGTAGAAAGGGAACACAGGTTTGATTGACAGCTAGTGGTCTTTGTTTCTCCAGGAGATAGAAACACACAGGAAACCTAAGCTGAAAAAGTGCCCTCAGGCATAGTAGAAACTAATATTGATATGACTGGTGTTTTGATTGTTTTTTAATAAACATTTAAATTATAATGTACTATACCTTCAGAAAAATATACAGATTCTTGGTGTGCAGCTTAATAAATTATCACAAAGTGAAAACCCCCACCCAAATGCCTCCCAGACCAAGAAATAGAATATTGCCAGCACCTGAGAAGCCCTACTTGAGACGTCCTGAACCCTCTCTTGAAAGATAACCACTGTCCTGACCTAAAACACCTCAGATTAGTTTTGACTGGTTTTGAACTCTATGTAAATGTCATACTCTATGGATTCTCTCCTGTCTAGCTTCTTTTGCTCAGAGATTGTGAAATTTACTCATAGTTACATATGGTAGTTGTTCATTCACTTTCATTGCAGTATGACATTCTGTTGTGGGAGTATTCTGTAATTCATTCATCCACTCTATCTTTGATAGACGTTTGAGTTGCTTTTAGGTTTTGGCTATTATACATAGTATCCTTTACATTTGTGTGCCTGCGTGTGTGGGTGGGTGTGTGTTTACCAGTATACAGATTATTTAATTGCATTAGGTAAGTACCTTAACAAGTGAAATCGACAAAACACATTTGGAAACAAACTATTGACTCTTGAAGTACCTAATTCAGTTGGTGGGAATGGAAATGCACAGGTGTACTGCTTGCTAGCTATGAATTTGGTCAGATGTGAAGAAAGACTCGGTATTTTCTTTTCCATGTTGATATCCATTTGACTCAGCACCACTGTCACAAATCAAGCGTCTCTATTGATGTGGATCTCTTTTGGGACCCCCATTTTGTCATTCTAATTTCCTGTCTTTTATTAGCATCTTTATTGGAGTATAATTGCTTTACAATGGTGTGTTATTTTCTGCTTTATAACAAAGTGAATCAGCTATACATATACATATATTCCCTATCCTTTTCTTACTGTCTTATCACTGTAGCTCTATAATGAGCCTGACACCTGGTAGCATTCATCTTCCAACTTTGTTGTTCTTTGTAGTTGTCTTGGCTATACTTGGGCTTTTATATCCCCGTACGAAATTTAGAATGTTTGTTAATTTCTGCAAAAACTTGCTGGGATTTTGGAGTGAGCAATAAATCTGTACATCACTTTGGGGAGAATTGAAATCTCTTTACACTCTTGAGTGTTCTAATCCATGAACATGGTATATCCCTCTTTTCCTTAAGTTTATTTAAGGCTCAATGTTTTGTAGCTTTTTTTGTGTAGAGGTCTTGCCCAGCTTTTTGTAAAATGTATTCCTATGTATTTAATTCCTTGTTTGTTTTTGTTGCTGTTTTGGATTTTATTTCAAATAGTTTTCTGATTTTTTCTTAACGATACAGAATGCATTTGATTTTTATATGTTAACCTTGTATCCAGCAGTTTTGCTGAAATCAGTTTAATTCTGGTGGTATACTGTAGATTCCTCGGGATTGTATGAGAACAAAATCATGTTGTCTGTGAGTAGTATCTTCCTTCTTTCTAGTCTGTATACGTTTTGTTTTCTTATGGAGCTGGATGAGCTCCATCACAATATTGCCAGGCAAGCTTGTCTTGTTTTGGATTTCTGGATGAAGGTTTTCACTATTTTACCATTAAGTATGATGTTTGCTGTGGGCTTTGATAGATACCCTCTGTTAGATTAAGAAAGTTCCCTTCTGTGCCTAGTTTGCCAAGTGTTGGTGATTTTTTAATCATGGAAGTGTTTACTTTTATCCAAGTTTGTTCCGCTTCCCTTGAGATGATCACATAATTTTCTCCTTTATTATGCTAATGATGTGATTTACAAGAGTGGATTTTTTTTTTTGATTTTTGAATGTTAAACAAACTTTGCATTTCTGAAATAATCTCAGTGTGGCCATAATGTATTATTCTTTTTCTGTATCATTGTTTATTTATGTTTTCCTAATATCTGGGATATTGTACTTTTGTTGATGAGAGATACTGACCTGCAATTTTCCTTTCTGAACTTGTCCTTATCAGCATCAAGGTTGTGCTGGTCTTGTAACAGGATTTTTGAAGTTTCATATGTTATAAATTATCTGGAAGAATTTGTGAGATCTATTTCATTTCTGTATATTTGAAAACATGAAATGCTGAAGCTATCTGGACTTGCAGGTTTCTGTGCTAGAAGATTTTTAGATTTTCTTTAGGAAACACATAACCATTTGTATTTTTAATATATTTTATGACTCTTTGAAAAGGTTTGGTTTGACTAGGAATTTCTCACCTTTATCTAAATTTTCATATGTATTGGCATAAAGTTTCCAGATAATTTTTGTATTGTACTTTTTTTTTTGTGGTACGCGGGCCTCTCACTGCTGTGGCCTCTTCCGTTGCGGAGCACAGGCTCCGGACACGCAGGCTCAGTGGCCACGGCTCACGGGCCCAGCCGCTCCGCGGCATGTGGGATCTTCCCGGACCGGGGCACGAACCCACGTCCCCTGCATCGGCAGGCGGACTCCCAACCACTGCGCCACCAGGGAAGCCCTGTATTGTACTTTTAACCTCTTTATCTTCTCCTGCCTTTACCTAAACTACTTCCAGTCTTCCACTTTCTGTGAATTTATTCTTTTTCTAGCCTTTTGTGATGGATTCCTAATTTGTTTTTGGCCTTTATTCTTTTCTGATATATATATTTATGGCTGTAGATGTCTATCTTGAGGTATGTGGACTGGTGCTGGGAAGACGTTCAGGAGTTCCAGGGAATGTTCTGCAGAGTTGATATCCCTTTAAGTGGTTGTATCTGTCCTGGGTTTTGTTTTATTCAGATTTGTTTGGTTGGTCTTTCCCAGCCATGACGAAACCAAAAAAAGAAACAATGACTACTAGGTCAAGAATTTTATCGTCACCAAATTGTTGTCTTTGGATTGCTGGCTATCAGACAGACAGACAGCCCTCGGGGGCTTACCATTTTTACAACTTGTAGGGCTTTCTACTTGGACTGCTGCTTACTGGGACAGTGGCGGCATTGGGAAACAGATAAAAAGATCCACTGAGTTGAGGAACATTGAAGGAGGAGTTGGCAGAATTTGGTTCAACAGCTACTGAAAGAGATTTAAGAAGAGGTTAACAGAGTATTTTATTTGCTCAATAAATATTTACTAAGTGACTAATATGTGCAGTGAATAGTGGGCGGGAAGTTGTTGGCAGCGGGAATAAGAGGCAGTATGTGTCCTGGTCAGGGTCACAATGGGGAGGAGGAAGGAGGATTGACATACATTCCTGGCTCTGATTGTTCAGAAATACTAAGGAATGTCCTTAGCTACACTCTTCTAAAAGGTGCCAGCCATTCGGGAAGGGCTGTCTCTTTCTTTGTCTCTGTCATTTCTCATTTTAGCTGGGTGACTGAAGGAAAATTATTTAATGTCTTTGTTATTTAACATGCCCCAGTTTCATCATCTGTAAAATCCTTTTCTCTCGCCTTAAAATGAGAAAATCTCTGTTAATGTGCTTACCATTGGGCCTTGTACAACCCACATCAGATATTACTGTTACCTTTTAGTGTTTCTTGTGCTTCTGCATCCTACGCCTGCCCCTTCCATCTCTCCATTTCTTTTTTCCTTCCATGTAGCTGACTATAATAAAGAACACGAGAATTATCATCAGCATTTTAAGAAAATTTACTGAAGTGGAATGTTTCCTGTTCTTGATTTTAAAATTATATGTATGACTTTTTTTTTTTTAAGATTCCACATATAAGTGACATCGTGCAGTATTTACCTTTCTCTGTCTTACTTCACTGAGCGTAATGCCCTCAAGGGCCGTCCATGTTGTTGCAAATGGCAGAATTTCTTTTTCTCGTGGCTGAATAATATTCCATTGTGATTCCCACACACACACACACACACACCTTTTTTATCTAATGTATAATATGCTGAGTGTAGTTGATAACACCATATTGTATTGCTAAGACAGAAGAACTCAAATGTTTTCACCACACAAACGAAGGTAAATATGTGAGGTGATGGATGTGTTAATTAACTCAGTGGAGGAGGGGGGAATCTTTTCCCACTGTATACATGTATCAAATCATCACAGTGTATATACTTTAAATAGCATATAATTTTGTCAGTTATACCTCAGTAAAGCTTATATATATATATATATATATATATATATATATAAAATATGCACGAGTTGTCATATTTTTTTAATCTAATATAGAGAAGTTAAAAAAGAAAATCTCATGGTGGAAATCAAGTTTAACACACATTTCCCAGCTCTTCAATTATTTTTGTACCACTTCTCAGCACATGCTTCCTTCTTTTTGCTTTTGTATACTGATTTTTTTTTAATAAAATTTTTTTCTTCCAGTTTTATTGAGATATCATTGGCATACAGCACTGCATAAGTTTAAGGTATACAGCATGATGATTTGATTTACATACACCATGAAGTGATTGTTACAGTAAGTTTAGTGAACATCCATCATCTCCTATAGGTCCAAAATTAAATAGAAAAAAATTTTTTTCTTGTGATAACTCTTAACAACTTTCATATATAACATACAGCAGTATTAATTATATTTATCATGTTGTACATTACATCCCTAGTACTTACTTATCTTATAACCAGAAGTTTGTACCTTTTGGCCCCCTTTATCCAATTCCCCCCTCCCACCTCTGATAACCACAAATCCAATCTTTTAATGAGTTTTTGAAGTATAATTGACCTACAACACTGTTAGTTCATGTTACACAACATAGTGATTTGATATTTCTATCCATTTCAAACTAATCACCATAGAAGTCTAGTTCTCATCTGTCACCATGCAAGGACATTACATAGCTATTGACAGTAGTCCCCACACTGTACATTTCCTACTGGTGACTCATTGATTTTGCAACTGGAAGTTTGTACCTCTTAATCTCCCTCACTTGTTTCTTTCCTCCCCTCACCCCCTCCCCTTCTGGCAACCACCTGTTTGTATCGATGACTCTTTCTGTTTTGTTGGGTTTTTCATTTGTTCTGTTTTTTCAAATTCCACATATACGAGAAATCATACTTCTCTGTCTGACTTATTTCACTTAGCATAATACCCTCTTGATCCACATTGTCACAGATAGCAGGATTTCATTCTTTTTTATAGCTGAAGAATATTCCTCTGTGTGTGTGTGTGTGTGTGTGTGTGTGTGTGTATATCACATCTTCTTTATCCATTCTGTTGATGAGCAGAGCACTTAAGTTGCCTCCCTATCTTGGTTATTTTAAATGATGCCACAATGAACCATAAGGGTGCATATATTTGTTTCTAATTAGTGTTTTGTTTTCTTTGGATAAATACCCGAGTGGAATTGCTGATTATATGGTAGTTCTATTTTTAATTTTTTGAGGGCTCTCCATACTGTTTTTCATAGTGGCTGCACCAATTCCCACAAACAGTGCAGGAGGGTTCCCTTTGCTCCACATCCTGGAGGATACTTGTTATTTGTTGTCTTTTTTTTTTTTTTTTTTTTTTTTTTTTGCTGCAGTACGCGGGCCTCTCACTGTTGTGGCCTCTCCCGTTGCAGAGCGCAGGCTCAGCGGCCACGGCTCACGGGCCCAGCCGCTCCGCGGCATGTGGGATCTTCCCGGACCGGGGCACGAACTCGTGTCCCCTGCATCGGCAGGCGGACTCTCAACCACTGCGCCACCACGGAAGCCCTATTTGTTGTCTTTTTGATAATAGCCATTCTGACAGGTGTGAGGCGATAGCTCATTGTGGTTTTGATTTGCATTTCCCTGATGGTTAGTGATGTTGAGCATCTTTTCATGTGCCTGTTGACCATTTGGATGTCTTGTTTGGAAAAATGTCTATTCAGTTCCTCTGCCCATTTTTTAATTGGGTTGTTTGTTTCTTTGCCATTGAACTGTATGAGTTCTTTGTATATTTTGGATAATGACCCCTATCATTTAACCTTTTTGAGGGCAGATATGGGTCTTACAAATCTTGGTATCTTTTTCCACTACTAATATAATGTAATAAATGTTTTGAATGAAAAGCGTGGAAGAAAACTTGCAGTGTTTTAGCCATATCAATTTATCAAGGGAATAGAGTATGTCTGGTCAAAGCGGGAGCACCGAGGAAATGTAACATTTGTTACCTTCCTGCCTTACCCTCCTGTGTATATGGTGGGTAACATTTCTCTAGTTATTCTGTCTCTGTGTGAAGTGTATGTGTGTGTAAACCCCACATATACATTTCTTCTCTTTACTTCTCATAGGTACATACATATATTTGTGTACTTGGAGGTGATGAAAATCTGATTTTTCAGATGTCAGAAACAGAGTTGCTTTGACATGGAATTATGAGCAGCAGGGTTGAGTTCATGGTGAAATCCATTCCCCATGTATCCAGAGAGCTCCTTAGACAGTCACATACATAACTCCGTACTCCCACGGAGGGACACTGACAGAGGTGGGGAAGCCCTGAAGCAAACCGTCATCAGTCACGATGTTGCTTCCTAGCTGTAACAGACTGTGCAGACATCCAACCAGAAGGATTCAGAACCTCCGTTAATAGATATTTTCACGTATTCCAACTTTTCCCTGTGAATTGCCCAAATTTAACAACAGGAACAAAAACCTTGAAATATCTCAGTAGAACGGCAATGTGGGGGGAAAATCAGGTTTTAAAAAAAAATGTAATGTGGCCAGTTTGTGGTCTTTTTTATTACCCAAAGATTGATCACATTCACTGTGTAATTAAATCTCTACATCTGTGGGGCACAAATGTTTTACGTTTCCCACATTTATGGTTTGACATCGGAAACATCTGTGCAGGCCCAGGAGGCAACATCTGGAAGACATTTCTGGGCTTTTATGACATGCAGAGTGATCTTTGTTTTGGAACAAGTGTGTGGTTTTTGCCAGTAGCTCTTCCTTCTGGTAATGTCCTTCTAATTGGCATTTCGCTGGGGGATTGAAAGAAGCCTGGCTTCCTGACCTCCGCTGGGCGTCAGGAGATGTTTCAGAAGAATCTTCGCATCGTCAGGGTTCCCAGAAGGAGAAGATGCTGAGTCATGGGTTTAACTCACTTCAACCATGATTCGTTGATCCCAGGGAGCAGGTGGAGAGAAGGAAAGGGAACCTGGTTATTGGGCCAGAACTTTCCTAGGTGCTTTCTTCAGATGAAGATGTTTATGGCAAAACAAACATCATTGCATCATTGAGACAAACCTGTCTCAGAGAGGTTAATTTTGCTTAAGGTCACCCAGCTGATCAGTGATATTTATTTATTTTTTAAATTATTATTTTTTTAAATTAATTTTTATTGGAGTATAGTTGATTTACAATGTTGTTAGTTTCTTCTGTACAGCATAGTGAATCAGTTATACATATACATATATCCACTCTTTTTTAGATTATTTTCCCGTATAGATCATTACGGTGTATTGAGTAGAGTTCCCTGTGCTATACAGTAGTCCTTATTAGTTATCTATTTTACGTATAGTAGTGTGTATATGTCCATCCCAATCTCCCAATTTATCCCTCCCCCACCTTTCTCCCCCTGGTAACCATAAGTTTGTTTTCTATATCTGTGACTCTACTTCTGTTTTGTAAATAAGTTCATTTGTACCTTTGTTTTAGATTCCACATATAAGCAATATCATATGATATTTGTCTTTCTCTGACTTTACTCAGTATGATAATCTCTAGGTCCATCCATATTGCTGCAAATGGCATTGTTTCATTCTTTTTTTATGGCTGGGTAATACAGACATGCAGATGACCAAGAGGCACATGAAAAGATGCTCAACATCACTAATTATCAGAGAAATGCAAATCAAAACTACGATGAGGTATCACCTCACACTGGTCAGAATGGCCATCATCAAAAAATCTAGAAACAATAAATGCTGGAGACGGTGTGGAGAAAAGGGAACCCTCTTGCACTGTTGGTGGGAATGTAAGTTGGTGCAGCCACTATGGAGAACAGTATGGAAGTTCCTTGAAAAACTAAAAATAGAGCTACCATATGATCCAGCAATCCCACTCCTGGGCATATATCTGGAGAAAAACATAATTTGAAAAGATATATGCACTCCAGTGTTTATTGCAGTGCTGTTTACAATAGCCAGGACATGGAAGCAACCTAAGTGTCCATCAACAGATGAATGGGTAAATAAGATGTGGTACATATATACAGTGGAATATTACTCAGCCATAAAAAACCAAAATGATCAGTGATAGATCTGAGATTTAAATTGACGTTTGTCTAACGTTGTGTTAGAAGATGTTCTTAAAGAGAGGGCAAGACATCTTATTAGGCAACAAATTTGGAGGACCTACTATGTGCCAGGAGGTAATCTAGGTGCTGAGGATAGATCAACGGGCAAAGACAAAATTCTCTGCCTTCACAGAGCTTATATTCTAGTGCAGTAGAATGACAGTAAACAATAAATAAGGTGCATGGTGGGTAGGAAGTGGACGAGTGCTATGGGAAAAAAGAAATAGAGCTAGGTGTGGGATTCAGGAATGCTGTGGAAGGATTTATTTTAGTTTGGGGTTCCCCCCCAGCAGAGTCTGAGGCAAGGACTGGGAAGTGGGTAGTTTATTTGGGAGGTGATCCCAGGAAGCAAAATGAGGGAGTGGGGAAAGTGACCCGCGGTGAGAAAAAAGGCCAAGAAAGGGCTCACTAACAAACGGATTACCCAGACTGGTTCCCTCGACTAAGAAGAAAAGCAGCCACGCAGAACATGCCCGGACTTGTCCTGTGGCAAAATGGGGAACGTGGGGCTTTTATCCCTCGTTGGTTAAGAGATGCTCCTGGGGAAATTTAACTCCGCTGAACTTCCAGAGTGTGCCCGCAGAGGAGAGGTCTTCTGTGGCTCCAAGGCAGCGGCACGGAAGGGTGCCAGCACACGTACTTGGCGTGGGACGCTGGACGTGTTTCCAAAGTATGCCGAGTTCAAGTGGGCTGCAGGCGTTGGCGTGGTGATCCTAAGTGACGGCTGCGGGGCTGATATTTAAAGTGGGAGGGGACCTGCGGGCCTCACTGTGTAAGTGATATTTAAGCAAAGACTTGAAGGAAGTTGAGGGTGAGCCAAGTGGCTATCGAGATAGAAAGAGCATCCAAGGTCCCAGTGGGAGAGGATGCTGGGCACAGGCAAAGGCTGTGGAGGAGGTCTGGAAGGGAGGGGGGCAATAAAAGCTGAGGTCTAGGGTAGCAGGAGACCAGCTCCCACAGGGCTCGTGGATGACCGTAAGGGTTTTTGCTTTTCCCATGAGAGAAAGGGTGAACCATCGGAGGGCTTTAAGCAGAGGACTGATGTCACTTGACTTACTTTTAAACACATCGCTCTGTACAGTGCAGTGATTCATAATTTTTTACAGGTTATACTCTGTTTGTAGTTATTATAGAATATTGGCTATATTCCCTGTGTTGTATAATACATCCTTGTAGCTTATTATATTTATTTTTAATTTTTAAATTTTTATTTTATATTGGAGCATAGTTGATGAGCAATTTTGTTAGTTTCAGGTATACAGCCAATGTTGTACACCTGTAACTTATATAATATTGTACGTCAATAAAAATAAAATGATAAGGATATTAAAGAAACATTGCTCTAGCTGCTGAGATGACAGTCAGCATTAAGAGGGTTGATGGGGATGGCTGGGACCAGAGTGGTTGCAGCAGAGGTGGTAAGAAGTAGGTAGACTCAGGACGTGCTTTGAAGGTAGAGCCCACGGGATTTCCGGGTAGATTGGATGTGTGAGTTACACACATGTGTGAGTTACAGAAGTACGAGATGGTGGAGCATCGTGAGTGTTTTGACCTCAGCAACTAGAATAAAAGAGCTGCTGTTAAGTGAGGTGTGAGGGCAGTAGAAGGAACACATTTTGGACACTTAAAATTTGAAGTGAATATTAGTCATAAAATAAGAGATGCCACGTAGGAAGTTGGACCTAAACCTGGAGTTCAGGGGTATAATTGTGGGCATTTTTGGCATGCGGATTTGCTTCAAAGCTACACCCAATGAGATCACTAGAGGAGGGATGCACTCCAGGGGCTGAGCCCTGGGGTTTGCCTACATTTATAAGTCAGGGAGAAGAGGGGGCCAACAGGCGG
Organism: Leucopleurus acutus; assembly: GCF_964270905.1. Classification (NCBI taxonomy): domain Eukaryota; kingdom Metazoa; phylum Chordata; class Mammalia; order Artiodactyla; family Delphinidae; genus Leucopleurus; species Leucopleurus acutus. The sequence goes on from NC_139161.1 coordinate 55,609,775, forward strand.
GACAGAGAGAATATAGCCAGGGGAGGAGGAAAGCCAGGAGAAAGCTGTGTCTGCAAAGTCAGGTTGGATCAGGTTGTAGAGGGAATCGGAGGGGAGGAATTGGAGACAAGCAGTAGGAACAACTTTGAGTCATTTTGCTGCAGAGAAGAGTTGACAAATGGAGTAATGGACAGGAAGTGGAGTCAATAAGGGGTCTTTTTTCTCTCCTTGTGAGAAATAATAGTGATGTGAATAATCCAATATAGAGGAAAAAATGGAAGATATAGAAGAGAGAGGAGCTTTGCTACATCAGTCAGTATCCTACCTACTGTGGTCAAGAGAAGTAATGAGTATTAATCTCCAGGGACATTTCAGCCTCAGATAAGAACAAATCCTGCTCACCATTTTAACCAAAAGGACATAGGTTATATATTCTGGTGGATGTGGAGATGTTTTGGTGGGAGTTTGGGGAAGGTTTTCCCGACTGCTTCAATTTTCTCAGCGCAGTAGGACATAAGGTCATGGCATTGGATGTTGAGAAGAGAGAGGTGTAAACTATTTATCTAAGAGAGTGAGGGAGAGGACATAGAACTCATGAAATATGGTATGATTGCCTGGAAACAGCATTGTGTGTCCATTTCAGGTTCATAGTCATATATTTACTTTAGCAAGATAAGACCCACAAATCAACCATTGAAGAATAACAGAGAAGCGTGAGGTCAGTGTTGCTGGTCGGTTAAGGTTCCCTGCCACATGCTCCCAGGGCATGTTCCTCTCTGATCACTCATGACATTTTACAGTGGAGCAGGGGCATTCTCATACGTGCCAATGGCAATGAGAATTGATAACACCTTCTGAGTGAGCAGCCTGAAAACACCAACAGTTTAAAATACCTGCATCTCTAAATCCCTTCATCTTGTGGTGTGCTGCTTAAGGCCCCTTCCCCAGGAATCAGGCACTCTCTCCCCAGCTGCTGGGGTGCCGAGTTGTTCTTTGGGCCTTGCGCTCAGCCCGAGAGCCATCCCAGTAGGGAACCGCCTGCATCCACTGACTGGTCCATGTGGGGTGGGTGTAAAGACCTGCCCTCCTTGCCTCAGGGTGGGATGATTCTGAAGGGCCATTACAGGTCCAGGGCCCCACGTGAGGTCTGCTGAGGCCTTTGTGGTTGCATCACAGCTCAACAACCCCTTCTTTCCAGTTCTGTTTCCTTCTCAACCCAAGAGGCATTGAACTTTAGGGCATCCTGACCATCTCTCTACACTCAATCACACCCTTAGCCAGTTTCCCGGGGAACCCAACCTAAGAGCCCTTTGGTTCAGAAATTATACAATTAGGGATGTATCAAGAGGAAATGAGGGTGCAAAGTTTTTGTTGATTATTTATTATAATAGTACTGTAATATTATTTATTATAGTGTAAAAGTGAAACGACATCAACAGGAAACATTGCTTAAATGCCGTGTGGTCTATCCATAGGTTAGAGGCGTCAATCTGCTATAGATGCAATTTCAGGCCATGGAAATATTTTCACAATATTTTGCTGAGTGAAAAATGCCAGGTACAAAGCAGTGGGTCCAGGAGGATCATTAAAATCATCTATATGGATACCTGTGAATGAAATGTGTCATAAGAGACCTTAACGATAATCACTGAGACCTTTAATGTGGTTAACTGGGGATGAGAATTATAGGTGGTGTACATTTTTTTCTTTTTGTTCACATTGGGTATCTAATTTTTCTGTACTGGCCATAATTTGCTTTTGTAGTGGGATAAAGCAGACAGTTCTTTTAATTTGAAGAGAAATGTATTAAAACGTCTTTAATCTTCAAGAGGAACGGGAAACTCCCATGGGTAGGTGGGTAGAATGGGTCAGTGTAGCTTTGCTACATACACAACTCACAGGAGCTTGGATTCCAGCCCGCAGCAGCAAACATTTCAGGACCTCAATGGACGTGTCTACATTTCCAAAACTCAGGGCACAGGGTCTTTTAAGGATGTATGTTCTGTTTGGCCTGTCTGTCTCAGAACTGTAGTTTAGATGCTGAACTGTCTAAATTGCCAGGACACTGCAGTGATGTATGGGGATAATACACAGAATATTTGAAATCAAGACATTTGAAAAAATGTGACCTATATAATCACCATAAATGTAGGTATCTCCACTTACTAAGGCTCAAGGCCACTTGAGAGATCCCAAGATTATGCTGCAACTTTTTTTTTATAAATTTATTTATTTATTAATTTATTTTTGGCTGCGTTGGGTCTTCGTTGCTGCGCGCGGGCTTTCTCTAGCTGCGGTGAGCGGTGGCTACTCTTCGTTGTGGTGTGTGGGCCTCCCACTGTGGTGGCCCCTCTCATTGCGGAGCACGGGCTCTAGAGCACAGGCTCGGTAGTTGCGGTGCACGGGCTCAGCTGCTGTGCGGCACGTGGGATCTTCCCGGACCAGGGCTTGAACCCATGTCCCCTGCCTTGGCAGACGGATTCTCGACCACTGCGCCACCAGGGAAGCCCTATGCTGCAACTTTTGACAAAATTATTACATCCGTGGAACTTTAGGCATTGGTGTGCCACCTTTGTGATTTTTATGTCTGTGCCATCTGTAAGATGAGTTACTCAATTTTTTTTTCCTTAAATAGACTCTTTGTAGAAAGGTAAGAACTTTCTTGTCTTGATTCTAAATGATAATGTGCAAGAGAAAATTAGTTTACTAGTTATCATTTTTAGATGCATATTAAAATAAGTACATAAGCATCAAAATGGAAAACGTTTGTCCTCTGGAAAATGGTCTCCTGCGTTTGTCCCGTGCGTTGGGAACACGCTGCACTAGGTTGTCAGAATCTGAAAGAACAGACGTTTCTGGGACTTGAGGCCATTCTGATGAGCCGGAAGGAGGGAAGGAAGGTTCTCTGAGATGTCTGGCCCGACCTCTTCTCAGGGCCAGCACCCTGACTTCTGCCAAACATTTAATTGTAAGTCCATCTTGTGGAGCATTAACATACAATGTTAAATGAGCTTTTATGGACACGTGGAAGAAGGCAGGTGCCCCGTAGAACAGTGTACATTTTTATGGACTTTTCTCCCTGAGGCCGATGGATGCCATCACAGACATGACGGATGTGTTTACTTTGGCCAAGGATGATTTACCAGTGCCTGACACCGAGTTGGTGGTCACAAACGTTTCCTGAATTTAATTGGCTGAGACCTTTGAAGACTTTTTTCCTTTAGCATCCTGGGAATTTCAGAAGGAGAATGTTTTGAAATGGAAAGGGATTCAGAAGCCACATTAGGATGAGGGACTAAAAGCAAGAGAGGAAGCCGATTTGCTCGGGCTGTCCTGTGGGATGCAGGAAGGGCTGTTGAGGGGATGTCTCATCTCTGTTGGGGAACTGTCGCCTCAGCCCAAAGAATAGGTTGTGGCAATTCACGTGGTACCCAGACTATACCAAGCAATGGAATTCTTGACTTGAGATGCGGGGCCCAATGTCTGGCACACCTCGCATGGCTTCTCATCCCTTGGTCCAAACTCTGTCACTTGGCATCAATTCAGAAATGCCCAGGGTGGGAGAGACGTCTTTTCATCTTCATTGTCTAAGCCAGCTCTGGTTGGCCTTCTTTCTTATTATAACTTGAAGAACACAAACAAAAGAAGCTAATTTATTGCAGTATACCAACTCCAACACACTTTTCCATTGACAATCTAGGAAAGTAAGAATAATGATAGTTTGTGTTAATATTACGTATATGCATATGTGTGTGTGTGTGTGTGTGTGTGTGTGTATATATATATACATATATATATACTTTTATACCTGCTTGAACATGTTCTCCTCAAAATGCCTGGGGAAAGCCAGGACAAATTCTTTTTTTTTGCAGTACGCGGGGCTCTCACTGCTGTGGCCTCTCCCGTTGTGGAGCACAGGCTCCGGACGCGCAGGCTCAGCGGCCATGGCTCACGGGCCCAGGCGCTCCGCGGCACGTGGGATCTTCCCGGACCGGGGCATGAACCCGCGTCCCCTGCATCGGCAGGCAGACTCTCAACCACTGCGCCACCAGGGAGGCCCAGGACAAATATTTTTATCCCCGGACCACAAATCAACTAACTTTATGGGAGTACCACTACAATCCAAAAATGGTGCTTAGCTATTTTCACAGATTTTAAGTCACCTGTTGATGCCTCTAAGGTAGACATCACCTCATGTACAGAAAAGAAAACTGAAGTCAGGAGAAGTTAAATGACCTTCCCTGCGGAAGTGATGTAGATGCCAAGTTGGAGGTGGAATCTGAAAAATAGATCGTCTGGCTCCAAGTGGAGCGGCTCTGTCTGATGTCTGTTATGGATACTCAGATGCCGTCCGTAATTCTGACTTGGAAGAAATTCTTTGGGGGTCTTATCTGGACTCCATTAATCTAGTGTAAGTAATTATCAAATTGGAGGGGATTGAATCCTGTCATCCAAAGGCATGTTCCTCAGAGCTTCACCAAGAGAATATTGATCGGTTTATTTTCAAGGTTTGGGCATGCTTATCTGGTTTACCCTGAAGGAACTGAGATCTCGAGCTCTGTCATATGGAAACGATCTTGCAGAGTTATGGCGAGGACCGGCAGTGATGTACAGAAGGCGGACATAATCATGTTTGGTGGGTGTGGATACTCAATGGCTGATATATTAAGAGGATGTCAGAAGCACGAGCGTCACAGTCAGACGAACCAGGGCTCCCATCTGGGTGCCGCTAATCACTAGCTCTGTGCCTTTGAGCAGTGGGGTTAACCCCTTAAGCCATAAAGTGAAGGCGACTCTCAAACAACAGTAGCCCACATTGTTATCTTCTTTCAAGGGTCTTCTGGCTGCCTGTATACACCCTTGTCTGTGAATATGTCTGTAGCAGACCTACTGTATGCCTAGTGTGTTGAGCCTTTATTGTGGTTTTCAACCTGGAAGATGCCGAATCAATGTGAGCTAGAGCTGTTGGTAACAGCCTAACTCCCAGCAGAAGAGAAACACTCTACATCCTGCTTCTCCTTTTTGATCAAGCACATTTGGGAGGCCCACACCATGCAAGTCTATATATGCTGAAGCTACGTAGAGGAAAAGATGAAGCTGCCGTGTTCATGTGTTATCTGCTTCATGTGTTATCTGCTGTCAGTATTTTAGGAGGGGTACAGAAGTGACCTGTGACTTAGAGGTGATGGGGAGGGTCTCTTGGAGGTTTAGGAGGAAGGACGGGATTATGAAAGGGGGCTCCAGCCGCGGAGGAGTGTGTGTGCGGGGGGCGCACACAGACGTGTGCATGGCCTGCCGGAGAAAACACAAGTCCAGCTGTGGCAGAAGGAGTAACATGTAAGGGAGAATGACATGAAGGAACGTGGAGGACATTGCAGGCAGGCGCCTTCAAAGATGAGTCAAGTCAGTTGAAAGACGGTCGTTAACAGCCTTTCTCCTCACTGTGTTTGTGTGTTCACCTAGTAGGAGAACTTGGGGGGATTTGGATTTACTAAGATCATCATTTTTGTAAGCTGTTAAAATGCTATGCAGAGAGAAGGAATCATGATTATTATAGATCTGCTCCATCGGCCACTTCCTCTTTCCTCCGTCAGTTATTTCTTCCTGCATTCTCTATTTCTACCACTTACCTCTCTGCAGTGTTGAATTCTGAGCGTGGTAGCATGTTGCTTTGGCAGCTCCCCATGAACTGTGCTCCTGGCCTTCGCGTTCTACTGTATCCCCACCCACTGAATCTGGGCTTCCTCGTGACCTGTTTTATTCAGTAGCACGTGGCAGAAGTGACACTGATCCAGTTCTTTACCTGTATCTTCAGAAGGCCTAGAAGCTGCTGCTTTTGCATCTGGGGAAGCCATCCACCGTGTAAGAAGTCTTAATACCCCAAGACCTTAACGCTGTGAGAAGCCCAAGCCAGCCATGCTGAGAGTTTATGTAGAGGAGAACCGAGGTTCCCATCCATCAGACGCAGCTGTTCCACAGCTGGTACCCAGTACCGCCGACTCAGCCATGGGAGTAGCGCCATCTTGGAGCTGGATTCTCTTGCCCCACTCAAGCCTCCTCAGTTGATGCCACGTGAAATGCAGACGAACTGTGTGTTCGTTTCCTAGAGTAGCTAGAACAGAGAACCACAAACGAAGTGACTAAAGAACAACATACGTTTCTTCTCTTACAGTTCTGGAGGCTGGAAGTCTGAAATCAAGGAGTTGGCAGGGCGCTGCTCCCTCTGAGGGCTCTGGGGGAGGATCCTTCCTGCCTCTTCCAACTGCTGGTAGCCCTGAGTATTCCTCAGCTTTTTGGCAGCCTCACTCCAATCTTCAGTCTGCAGGGAGCTGTCTCGCCTCTGCATCTGTGCCCAAAGTTCTCTCTTCTTATAAGGAAACCAGTCATTGGAGTCGAGCCCACCCTAACGAGCTCATCCTAACTTCATTACATCTGCAAAGACCCAATTTCCAAAGGAAGTTGCATTACTCGGTCCTGGGGGTTAGGACTTAAGCCTGTCTTCGGGAGGGGCACAATGTAATCCATTACCAACTGTCCCCATTGAGCTCTGCCCTCGTTGCAGAATCATGAGCAAAGATAGACTGATTGTAGTTTTTAGCCACTGAGTTGGGATTACCTTGTCGTGCGGCAGTAGATAATGGAACCCCGGGGTGCACCCACTTGACGCCCTCACTTCAGAGACACCTCCGTCCCCTGCCATGGATGGTACTTCTTTCTTTCCGCCACCGTTTCCTCTCCAGACAGTTCCTGCCGTGGGGGACGTTGATGCCCACAATCCCACTTCTCTTATTTGTATAATCCCTGCTCATCTTCCTGGTCCCGTGCAAGTTTGCATTAGGCGGTCACGTCATTTTTTTCCTTTCCCAGTGCGATTATTCCAATAGTTTCAAAGTCTTCTACATTTCTCACTTTTCTAGATCTCTGCTAGATGTCTGGCCTTACAGTAGCCGCAGACTTCTGGCAGGTCCCTTCTTCCTTTCGTGGGTCTGTACTCTCTCTCCTCGCTGTAAGGGTCGGGCTCCACGTCTTGTCACTGGCTTGTGCGGAGGATCTGGCAGGTGTGGCCTGGACCACATCATAAGTGCAATGAACTTGGAGGTAGTGAGCTCAGAATTGAAGGTGGAGCTGGGTACTTGATGTGGTTTCAGGGTGGGACGCGATGAAACGCTAGAGCGGGAATGAACCTGTGGGATAATTCTGGCTGTTTCATCTTTTATTCCAGCCTAACTTCCCTGTCACTCGTAAGCATCCCAAATCCTTGCTTGTATGGTCGCTAGTTTGGAAACTTATCTCCCGCTCATTTTTATATTAATCCACATCATCTTCTCTTTCAAGACTCCAGTCCAAAGCTCACCTCTCTTTCTCCCGTCTCTTCCATCACGTCGTATCTCTGGAAGTCCAGCCGTCTTTCTCTGTGCATTATTAATACCCTTATGTTACCTCCAATCTGTGCACATATTCACACAGAGATAGACTCTGGGTCCTCCACGGCTTTGTCTGACTTGATGAGCCAAAGTGCTACAGATGAAGACATAAGAGTTGAGATGGGGAGAGAGGTCCAAGATGGTTCCCTTAAGTCTCAGGACCAATGGACATCAGAGAAGCAGGGGGTATGGAGCAAGCACTGGAAGGCAGGCATCTCCAATGCACATTATTCTACAGCTTCCTGTGGATCCAATACTTTGCAGAAGGTGTTATGTTTCATGAGTTCAGAATGGATAATTCTCTCATGCAGATCAATAGACAATTAGATAGACCCTGCAGTACCTGACCAATGAACCAAAAGCAAGAACAAGGGTAGAGAGAGAGGCTTAGTTTCCAAGAAAATTGCATCTAATCATGCACAGCTTGTAAAAAAGAAAAAAATCTTGCCCTCAGTTATATATGTGTTATCACGTATGCCAGTGATCCTAATAGAGGAATTTTATTACAAGGTGACACTGAGATCGTTTTAAGGGAAAAGTAATTGGACTGGCCAAAAAGTTTGTTTGGGTTTTTCGTAATGTTATGGAAAACCTGAACGAACTTTCTGGCCAGCCCAGTATCCTTTCATTTGTTGCTTCATGCAGAAAATATATACTAAGCAACTGTTTGGTATTCAGCACTGGGTGTCTTGCGTTTGGTTCCCCGGAAGACCTGAGTGAAGGATTCTGTGCGAGTCTTTCATTAAGAGCATGTTCCCAGGATAAATTGAACAGGGAGGGGGGAGATTCTGGGATTCCCTGAGCCCAGAAGTTTCCTGTGTGCTGTGAGGAGGCAGAGAGAGAAGCTGACAGAGTCAAGAGCCTTCTGTCCAAGCTCTGGTCCTGGCTTTATCTAGTGGTGGCCTTAGATGAGTTCCTTCAAAAGCGTTCCTGAAAGCATTTGGCACAGTTAAATAGTGTAACCTGTCAATTTAACAAATGCCCAGCGAGAGCCTTCCAGGCTAAGAACAAGGAGATAAAGTTGCAGAACTGGAGGATCCTTCTTCTGGGAGATTCCCAGCTGTGATAGGGAGCTGGAGTCTTGAGTCAGCAGAGCAGCCACACCCACCCAGAGGCGCCAACCAGCACTGGCGGAAAGCGGAGATAGGGTTGCTGGTTAATGTAGGGTTTCACGTGTGATTCTGTCCATCATGGAAATGTGCCCCTCTTGGGCTGAAGACAGCGGTCTAGAATAGAAATAAAAATTCACTTCTCTCTGGTCCAGCCCCTACCTCTGCTAAAATAAGTGTTAGCGAAATAACTCAAGATTCCAGTTAGAAAGCATGGCATCTTTTTATTCTTTTTTCTTTTTTTCGGTTTTATTGAGGTACAATTGATGAATAGGACTTGTATATATTTAAGGTGTACCACTCAATGTTTTGATATACATATACATTGTGAAATGATCACCACAGTGAAGCTAATTAATACATCCATCGTCTAAGTTACCATTTCCTTCCTCCTTTCCTTCATTCCCTGTCATTTCTCTTCCTTCTTCTCTCTCTCTCCGCTTAAGATCCACCTTCTTAGTAAATTTCACGTGTCCAATACAGTATTGTTAACTACCATCATATGCTGTACAGTAGCTCTCCAGAACTTACTCTTCTTGTATAACTTCGGAGAATTCCTCCCCATTTTCCACTCTGGTAACCACCGTTCTACTCTCTGTGAAGGTGTGCATCTCATTGCCTGGCTGTAACACCAAATAGTTGGCTTGTCCAAAGCACCTCCATGTTCGAATGACCCCATGTGAGACCCCTCAGCCATGGGATAGCAGAAATGGGCTCAAATCCATAACAGTGAGGTATCCCACGGTGTTATAAAAAGTTGGATTGTTGGGGGAAAACATCATATCTCCTTTGTTCATTCAACAAATATTTATGAAGCCCCTGCTAGATACCAGGCATTGTTCTAAGCCATGGGATGCAGCAGTGAGTAGAACAAACATAGTCTCTACCCTCATAGAACTTACATTCTAGTGGAAGACAGATATAAGAACAATGAATGAGTAAACATAATAGTGTCTCAGGTGGTGATAGTGTGTTGGAGAAAAATAAGCCAGGGTGAGAAGTGAGACTGCTCTGTTGTATGGGGTGGTCCAGAAACGTTTCACAGATAAGATGGCATTGGAGGAGAGCTCTGAAGGAGGTGAGCCATGCATCCCTGGCAAAGTGTGTGCAGTAGGTGTGTGTGTGTTTAGAGTGTTCAAAGAACGCCTGCTGGGGCTGCAGGGAATCCACTGAGAAGCAGAGTGGGAGGTCGTAGTGGTGGGAGGGGCCAGTTATGTAGGGCAGTTGTTCTCAAACTTTCCTGTACATGAAAACCACCCGAGACCTTTTTAAAATCTCAGTGTCCAGCCCGTGCTCCTGATCGGACTCTGTGGGGTTGAGACACCAGCGGTCAGTGGTTCCCAAAGTCCTCCTGGTGATTCCATTGTGTAGCCATGGCTGAGAACCAGCAGTGAGGGGCCTGTGGGCCATTGTTGGGAGACATGATGGTTCATTATGTCTGTCAACCCGGCTGGACCACAGTGCCCAGACAGGTGGTCACACATTATTCACAGATGTTTCTGTGAGGGTTTTCTTGGATGAGGTTTATATTGAAGTTGGTGGGCTTTGAGTAAAGCAGATTGCTCCATAATGTGGGTGGGCCTCATCCAATCAGTCGAAGGCCTGAATAGAACAAAAGCCTGATCTCTCTCTGGAGCAAGAGGGGATTCTGCCAGCAGATGACTTTTGCACTTGAACTGCACCCCTGGCTCTCCTTGATTCTGCAGGCTGCTGGCCCCCCCTGCAGATTTTGGTCTTGTCAGCCTCCAAACACATGCGCCAATCCCTTACATCTCTCTCTATATATACATCCTGTTGGTTCTGTTTCTCAGACAAACTCTGATACAGGAGGATCATAAGCAGAGAAGGGATTAAAACCTGATTAACTCTTTAACTAAATCTCTGGTTGCTGTCCTAAACTTAGACCATAGAGGAGTCAGGGGCAAATGCAAGAAGACTGCTTGGGAAGACACAGTAATAACCCAAGCAAGAGGTGTAGCAGGGGCCTGGACCCCACTGGCAGCAGGGGGCTGATGCACAATTGTAGGGTTCTGCATGATCTCTGAAGGCAGGGCCATCAGTATTTGCTGTTGGATTCATGACAGTTTTGCCACAGTCTATTTTGGAGATCTAGGGCTTCATCAAGCCAGAGGTTAGATTAGTCACTCATTTTTATTCGATTCAGATCGCCCGAGGCCAAGCAGGAAGGGGACCATAAGCGTTAACAGAGACATGAAGCAAAGTGAAAGCCGGATCCTTAGAGAATTCCGGCCTCAACCAAACAATTCAAACCTTTTCAAACATGTTGGAATAAGGAAGAAACAAGACACGCTTCGACAGATCATTTATTCCCAAACTATATGTATCTTAAGCATAAGTGAATCCAGCTGTTTCTCCTCTTCTGCCTCCCTCTCCCATCTTTCTGATGAGGCACTGACAGCCTCAGAACACGTCGAGTGCAATGTTCGCACAGCGGGACAAACATTGCATCACTCTGACCTCAGGAGGCTGAGTTGTCTCCCATAAATCATCACCCAGATATTCAGGTGTCGCTGCCGTTGGCAGTAGAGCCTCCACTCAACCCAGGTCTGGCACGCGCCAGGCAAAGCCTTGGTCAAGGTGGACGAGGAAGCTCTTTCTGTCCCCTGTGCTCTGTCTCCTCTCTGTTTCAGCCCTACCCTCACTTCTCGGGTCCAGGAACCTGCCTGCTGTCTTGTACTTCAGGGTCTCCGTGCAGGTGTCCCCTCTATCTGGTGGCCGTTTCTCCCACCTGCTTCACCTGGCCTGAGATCTCAGTCTTTCCCACGGAGCCTCTGCCTGAGGTGGGACAGACTATGTCTCCTTCAACCTCTCCTTCAAGGCTTCTTCCACGCTGGAGCCTTCCTTGCGCCCGCATGCACTCTAGGTCACCTCCCCATTATTGGCCTCTATAGCAACCTCGAAGATCCATTGTTTTAAAAACAGCCAGCCCTCCATATGCATCCTTAGGTCTGCTCCTATACTCTAGCCTCTGAAGTTCCATGAGGACGGCCCCAAGCCTTCCTGGTTGACTTCTCCACACCCAGCCAGTAGCAGAGGACCGTGTGCCCTTGACCTTCAGTTGATAATTCTTGAAAAGTTGCTGTGTGCCTGGCACTGTGCTAGTCCCTGAGTATACACTGGTGCTCCAGTAAAGATTTGTTGATGGACGGAGTCATGTAATCCAAATTTAAGTGCATCTAAATTCTTGATCATTTTCCCGAAACTTAGGTCCAATTCCCAAATTTCTAGCATCAGTAAAAGGCATCACAGTGCTCTCTCTCAGTCTCTGAGCTGGAAATGCTGCTTTCTTGATTTCTTGTGTGAAGTACCATCAGGTCCTATAAGTTCGTCCTTTCAAATAATCTTTATATTCACCACTTCTTTATTCCTGCTGGTACTGGTCTTTGTCATGCCTGAATTACTAAAATAGCTATGGTCATCCTTCCTTCCTCCTCAGAGGAACATTATCCGGAATTTGGTGCATATCCAGTCCACAATTCTGTACTCTTACACACACACACACACACACACACACACACACACACACACACTCACGCACGTTATGTGTATAATATGCGTCTATATGCACAGTTGACCCTTGAACAATGCAGGGGTTAGGGGCACCGACCCTCTGTGAAGTTGAGAATCTGAGTTTAACTTACTATTTTTATGGAAGTATAATTGATGTATAATATTATCTAATTTACAGGTGTACAGTGAAAATCTGAATATAACTGTCAGTCAGCTGTGTGTACGTGCGGTTCTTCCGTATCTATGGATTTTTTTCTTTTTTTTTGCTGTAAGCCTTCCAGCACTCTGACTTTTCAAATGATTGGAATAGAATATTTTGTTTAAAACTCTAAAAATAAAGGAGATGGTAAAATAAATGATGCAAATACAAGCCAAGTGAAAACATTGTGATGTTAATACAAAAGTAGAATTCGAGGCAAAAAATATTACATAGGACAAATATTTTTTTTAACGGAAGCTTGTGTCCACAAGGAAAATATAAAATCTTGGGTATTTGTGCTTCCCAAACACCACTAAGCCGTAGGAACAATTGCCAGGAACACAGCAGCTTTCGGCATTTCAGCTCTTTAGTCATTGTTAAGTAAAAGAAACAGGAGAGAAAGGATAGAGAGTTTAAATAATACAGTTAATAAGGTGGTTTTAATAGGTATGCTGTCTATTAAACAGAAGTTGTATTGACTATGCATTCCAATTATGAATCTATAAAACTAGAAATAAATAACCAAAACATAATAAAATAATCCCAGTCATCTGGAAATTTTAATGCACTGTCCTAAGTAACTCTTGCAAGAAAGGGAAACATTGATCTTCAATTAAAGTATATTTAGAAAGCAATGATAATGCGAACACTACAAACTAAAATTTATGGGAAATGGCAAACAGAGAATTGTTCAAAGAAAAATTCATAATCATAAATACTTTAATTCCCAAAATGAAATGAAAATGAAATATACTAACTCAAGAAATTGGGAAAAGAAAAATGAACAAGAAACTAACACAAGAAAAAACAAACCACAGAACATAGGAGAAATGAAAGAGGAAAAATTATATAACATAAAAGCAAAAATCAATGAATTAGAATTTATAAACAATACAAGTCAATGGTAAAGTTTACTTTGTCTAATAAAAAAGGAGACACACTCCAAAATGTAACTTTAGGCACTAATAAATATGTATAATCACAGGTATCAAGCAGATAAAATACTATGAAAATAATTAAGGTCCAAAGCTAAAAAATGTGAAAACTTTAGAAGGATATAAATTAGAAAAGTTTACTGAAGGAGAAAATCTGAAATACTTAAGAGAGAAATGGAAAAAAGATATTACCACCAATAAATGTGTCAATTCTAGACACTCTTATAGGTGAATTCTGTCAAACTTTCAAGGGACAGATAACCCCCATCATGTAAAAACTCTTCTACATTCTATCACTTTCTAATTGTATATTGGAAAAACAATCTCTTTGAACCTCAGTTTCTTAACTAATGAAGTTAAAGTAATAATAATAAATATACCTGACTCTAAAAATGTAAGGAATCATAGTCACACTTAAAAAAGGAAACTAGACTTGATAAGAAACTAGTCATGTGGTCAATTATAAAATAAATATATAAAATCTTAACACCAGTATAATAGAACAGTTGTCTTTGTAAGATATAATTAATCCTATTCACACGAGTCATCAGAAGACAAAACGCCAAGGGGAATGGTACAGGGTGCACCAACGTACTGAGGGACACAAAAGAAAATACGAAGTATGTGGGCAGTGTGATACTAAACTTCTAATTTTTCTGTGGCATTTGCTTTTGCGCTTTGATTTCTATGAAAGTGTTGGTCAAAATATTTTCTGTTACTCTCAACAAAGGGGAATATCTCCTCTCATACATTTCTCTAGTTTGTAATAAATTAGTTTTCTACTGAACACTGATGAACAAATACGTTTCCTGTGTTTAACTTGTATTGTGAGTGTGTTGGCTTCTGTATTTTGGAGGAGAGATTGCCTCTTTTGCCCAAATGGTGACTCATGTAAATTGAGAACATGAGGATTCTCATGATTAGGTCACCAAGGGGGCATGAGGGGACCTCCCAAGAGGCCAGAGCAAACAACATCTCCGCCACTGGTCTGGCATTTGGGGCAGCAGCAGAAGGACATGCGATTAGACATAACACATCTCCGAGAAAGCCTAGGGTGGATGTCAATTCCCAGAGATCTGTGCTCCTAAAAAAACCCCATGACATCAGCCAGTGCCAGACTGCAGCTGCTTCCTAAGAGTACCCATAGAGCTGCTGCTTCATCATCTAGTAGGAATTGGAAAGAGTCTTCTACCCCAGAACTTTGTCCTGTAACAGGGGTTCCAGAGTAAGTTAGTACAGCAAGGATGTTGGGACTTTTAATAGGAATCTCCTCAGGCTGGAATGGCACCCTGCCATCCATGGGGGTGTGGGCACAGAGGTGGCCGACTGTTCAGAATTTCACACACATATCCTCCACTGGTGTGTTGTCTTATCCCATCTTGATTCATCGCCCTCTTATCTTTCAGAGGTAGATTTTCTCACTGTCTCTTCTCAGTTCATGTCATCCCCTCGTTGGTAGTTCTAGCTACTGTTCTCCAGATCCTCTGATGATGCTTTCTTTGCCCCCAGAAGATAGTGATTGAGCGCCATCCATGTTCAGGGAACACGACTGGGAGTTAAAGGGGCAAAACCCTAAAACGCGGATCTTGTTACTGAGGGGTTTACAGTCTTTGTTGTGTAATCCTGATTCACAAACAACGTCCAAGCAAAGCGGGCTCGGCCAAGGGCTGAGCGAGTGAGTGGTGAAGGGCCTGGATGGGAAAGGGGTTCTGGGGGTGGAGAGAATGATCATTGAGGCCAATGGAAGCGAAATGGGGGGGCACAGATGGAGGTGCCGGAGGGTCAAGGTTGGCTCAGGCTCCTGGCGATGGGAACTGAGCTGCTGCCTTAGGAGAGGCTGGGAGACACCCCCAAACCCCAGCCCTGCCCCACACTCCCACCGCTGCAAACATTCACCGAAGCAGAGCTCTCTGCTGGGGAGCGTGGCTTCCTCCCCCTGAATTTAAGAAGGTGGGGCTCCCAGGGCAGATCCAGGGCAGAGAGGCTGGGGGGCGAGGGGAGAGCGTAAGGTGAAAAGGAGGACAGCCTCGCCAGAGGCGTCAGGGGGCCCTACCCTGCCCCGCCTGGTCACAGGGGAAGAGGGAAATGGGCCCCAAGGCTGAGGGCTCTCCATCTCGGCAAAGCTCTGCGCCAGCATCCCATGGCCCCCGGTGCCGCGGCTCCGACGGGCCCCTCCCCGCTTCAGGACGGGTTGTAGGCAGAGAAGGAGACTGCCTGAGAGCGTGTCTTCTCCCTCCACAAGCAGGGTTATATGATCTGGGCTCCAGGTCACAAAAGATGGGCTCGCCCTGGGTGCCTGACCAGGATCAATTCAGGAGCCGCATCTCAGGCAGAGGGTCCTCTGCTTTGGCGTATACTTGGGGCAGGTGGAGTGTGAGGTGGGGTTGAGGTTCAGGACGTTCGCCCAGCCACTAATGAAGCAGCAGTCCAGTTCCCCTTTGGCTTGGGCTGCCGGCACCCGTGCCTGATGTCAAATCTCAGCCACCTGCACTTGCCTCTCCCCTCACTCCTCACTGGTCCTCCGTGACCATCCTCGCCGCCCGAGCACTTTAGCATCCGTGGTCTGCACGACTCACTTAGCCAGTGGCTCATCGTGCTTTACCACAAAATTGTTCTTAAATCACAGTCCCTTAATATAAATAGGACTCTGGCTCTGCCACGTCACAGTTTCCTCACCTGTTATCCGGGACACGGTATGGGGCACGTTATAAAAATTCACCCCACTCAACGTCACTCATCACTAGAGACGTGGAGATCAAAACCACAGTGAGGCGTCACCTCACGCCTGTTAGAGTGGCCATCATCAGAAAGACAAGCGATACAGTAGCCAAGACATGGAAACAACCTAAGTGTCCTTTGACAGATGAATGGCTGAAGGAGTTGTGATGTCTGTACGTATACATGAGAATATTATTGAGCCATAAAGAATAAGGAGGTCTTGCCATTTACAACAGCATGGCTGGATCTTTGGGGTATTAGGTTAGACGAAATAAGTTAGAGGAAGACAAAAACTGTGTGATTTCATTTATATGTGAAATCTATAAACAAGCAAACAGACTCATAGAAAGAGATCAGACATGTGGTTGTCAGAGGTGGAGGCAGGTGGGGGAATCAGACGAAGGTGGTCAAAAGGTACACACTTCCTGTTATAAAGAAAAAACCCAAAAAGCAAAAAGCTTACCCGGGGTGGGAGCTGGGTCATCACATGGCAATGAAGCATCTGAGCTAGAACTCCAGGGTTGGCTGGACGTTCTCGAACTCGAATTGGCCAGGAGGAAACTAGCCTAGGAAAGGGGAACGACGTGAGAACTCAACTCACAGAAGGGGAATCCCATGGTTTGCTCAGACAGCATTAAGAAGTCCGTTTTGTTGGAAGGTGTGGACTTTGAGGGGCAGAGCTGTAGGCAGACAAAGGTTGAGGGGGAGCTGGGGGCTCAGGGAGCCAACACACAGTAACGTATCCAGTCACATCTCGGTCCACGAATGTCCTCCTGTGATTTGCAAATCCAAGTGTGGTCCATGGACCAGTAGCATTGGCATCACCTGGGAGTTTGTTAAAACGCGTTTGTTAAAATGCACAATCTGGGCTTCCCTGGTGGCACAGTGGTTGCGAGTCCGCCTGCCGATGCAGGAGACACGGGTTCGTGCCCCGGCCCGGGAAGATCCCACATGATGCGGAGCGGCTTGGCCCGTGAGCCATGGCCGCTGAGCCTGTGCGTCCGGAGCCTGTGCTCTTCAACGGGAGAGGCCGCAACAGTGAGAGGCCCGCGTACCGCAAAAAAAAAAAAAAAAAAAAAAACAAAAAGCGCACAATCTCAGGCCCCACCCCAGACCTTTTGAAACAGAATCTGTATTTCCACAAGATCCCAGGTGACTTATGTGCACATTAACTTTTGACAAGCACTGTTCTATCGCACAGATGATTAAAAGTCCAAGCCTCCCTTGAAGTCTTAAACAAGAACAGATGGCTCTGAAATATGGCTTAACAACTGGGTTTCGAGTCATTGCCCCGAACCTTCCTTTCTCCACCAGCTCCCTGCATCCTCCATGGAGATGGGGCCTCAGATGGTCTGACAGTTGAGCAAAAGCACAGGAGCAGCCAGGCAAGGGCAGGTTCTTGGGCTCCGCCCTCCGCCACTCCCGGGGGATCCAGTGCGTGTTGTCCCAAGACCCAGACTGTGAGAAGCCCTGGGCTGGAAGCACCACTCCTCCTCCTCCTCAAGTACAAGGTTCCGGAAAGATTGGGGAGCTCACAAATATTAATATTTCCTGTGCAGAGAAGGTTTGGATTCATTGCCTTGGTCTTTCACTTGCCCAGCCCTGCTTTAACTGGACATTTATCACAGTTAAAGTATAAATAATACCATTAGATTTCCAAGCAGTGATAAAATTAGCCATGTAAACAAAGCAAGTCAGTGACCTTAGGCAGACCCCTCGCTGACTCTGACCCAACACCTACCAAGATGATTAGTTAGGGCACATTGCAGTGGGGCAGAGGGGCCCCGGGGAAGAGAGATGGGCTGCAGGAACCGGGATGCTTCTCTCCCTGGTTATTTCCTGAGAGCCATCCGATGCCCGGCACTGGGTCCTGAAACGCCTGTGGACGATTAGGACCCTGGATGTCTGGCGCTTCTGCCCAGCTCCGTGCCAGACTCCGTCACAGTTAGTTTTCTCCTGGAGCAGAGGTCCTTCCAAGTTCAGATTTTCTTGCTGGGTGCACTCTGGCTCCCTGAGAAGGGGATGCTCTCGCGCAAAGCTCCAGTGAGGAGACACCAGGCGGAGCGGGAGGCCAGCCACGGCGGCTGCTTCCATTCTTTGTGAAGATGGGGTCCTTTCTGGGTCAGTGGAAACTGCTAGTTTGAGGCAGATTCGGATAGGAGCCCCACCTCCTCCAGGGGGTGCCTCTCGTCGAGACGCGGCCCAAGTGCGCACTCCTGCTTCTAAACTGCTGGTTTGTGTTACTGACTTGGACTCCTTATTGGATTGTTTCCTCTCCTGATCGTTAAGATGATGGCAGAGGGCCTGCATTACACTTGCTTTTGTCTTCCTGATAGAAAAAGCCCAGGATCTGAGTCAGAGGTCCTGGCTTGTTGTCCTAGTTCTCATGGAGTAAAGGAGAGAAACATTCCTTCCATGCTCCTTTTAGCTCCTTCCGAGGGGACGGCAATCCGAACCTGGTGACGTCAGGTGGCAGGTGTTAGGGGCTGCTTGGAGTGGCGAGCCACGTGTGAAAAGGACCAGTTTGCAGGTGAGTGTGTGTATGTGTGTGCATGCATAAGTATGTTTTTATCTCTGTGCATGTATGTGTGCACACGCATGCCTGTATGTATACATGTGCGTTCACGTGTGTGCATGCATGCGTGTGCATGCACATATAGGTTTCTAGGTCTGTGCATGTATGTGTGTGCGTGCGTGTGTCTCCATGACGTCCCGCTCCCAGGCAGTGGCAGCAGTGAGCTCAGAGTTTGAAGGGCTCTTTCTCCACTCTCTCATCACCCCCATGCCAAACAGGCCAGGGGCTAATTGGAAGCGAGGCCAACCTAGCGCTTGTTATTAGCGGCAAATAGAGCAAATCAACACGGTCCCTTGGCTGTGGGGACCCTCTCTGGCTCTCCTCTCCTCGTCCACTCCGTGTAAGCTGGCCCCAGAGTCACGCCCCAGCTCGGGTAGCAGGGAGCTCAGCGTTAGAACTCAAGCTCGCAAAACCCATCCGCCATCGCTTCCCACGTTGACTCCTGTCTCAGGAGACCTCCAAGGAAGGGTCTCTGGTGATTTCCGAGTCCAAGTCTGCCAGTTACCAGCTGAATCCCATGTTTACCTTCACGTTCTACTGTGTTCTGGCCCTTCTTACAAATAGGTTCTAGTACCTTCTTACCCATCACATGAAACTTCCCCAACCACAGACTTCTTCTCTATAAAACAGAGATCGTGGGATTAATGGCCACACTCAGAGATTTCAGTGAAATAACGTTGGAAAATGCTTGGTGGATTTTAAAAACATATTCAAAAGGCAGTTTCTTACTGTCTTTCTCTGCGGGCTTGGTGTGCTTTCTTGATGGAGACAGTGATCGTTATAGGATGGTTGATTGAACAAACAGGTCACACTTGTCTTTTACCTATAATGGGTGAATTACCGTATCTATTGAGAAGTGATTTTATAGTTTTACAACGAGGTATAAGAGTGGGAATATTCTGGCGGGGAGGGAGGGTCTATTTATCCATCACAAGTTGGCTATGAGGACAGACGCTAGGCCCTGCCATCTAGGATGTCAGTCGGTTAGGGCCGGCATTCTTAAAGAGGGCTCCCTTAATTCAAACGGTATAGTATGGTTTTGCCAACATATCGCTCTAAACAAAGGTGGATTGATTTTTATCCTGGGTGTGGTTCCTAAACGCTTGACCTCCATAAACATATTCTTGACATGGAAAAAAAAATAGATCAGGATACTGATATACTCTTCCCACATCAGAGGAACATCTTGCTCTTTTGTTTAATCTATTGAGCCTTCTGTATCCAGCATGTAGGAAACCAAACACTGCCATGAAGGACAATCCCCTGATAAAAGCCCTCAAGGAGGCCTGCTGTGCTCTGTATAGTATCACTGCCTTGCACACGGGCCAGCTGATTCCAATCTCCACTGGCACAGGATGGCCACATGAGCTCGGATAAGTGCATCCACTCTGTGCGAGCCCTGACATCCACTTCCATGCTGCTGGAAACGAAGGCTGGTCCAAGTCCCTCAGGAATTCAAGCCAACCTCTGAGGTCGATCTCTCTCTCCGTGTCTGTCTCACTCTCCCTGTCTCTATCTCTCTCTCTCTCCCCGCCCCCCGCCCGCCTGGGTCTCTTGTCTCCTGCCTACAAGCATATTTATCTCTCTTGTCCACTAAAACAAAAACAGATCTCACAAAACACAAAACTTCTCTCTGGTCCTACCATTTTACTAACGGCATGCTACCTACTTTCTTTCCTTTTTGGGTCTCACATATGCAGAGATCTCTTCACAATCTGATACTGTTTCTTGACCCAAAATTTTCTCTTTTAGCCCTTTTGCTCCGACCACCCCACCCAGATGGCATCCTAACAGTGCTCTCAGTGGCCACTCGATTGGAAAATCCAATACCTATCTTGTAGGACTCAACTTCTTGTCTTCTTTACAGCAGTTGACCCTGTTATATTTCGTTTTCCGTTGTATGAACCATGCTTTTTTATTTTCTATTTTGTGATGTTCTGACATCTAGGACCTTTGCTGACCTGGGGTGTGGGGGGGACTGCCCCTCCCAGGTGTAACTAATTCCTAGAGATAGGAAACAGCTTGCCCTTAGTGAACCTTTCAAATGCGACCCTCCAACCCCTTCTTCTCCAGGGCCGCTATTCTCCTGCCCTAATCACTCCAGGGCCAAGTTGCAGACAACTAGGGGCATCCCCTGTGCCCTAGAGCCTGCTGAAATGATTTAAACCAGCCAGTCCTAAGCCTGCTCACCCTGCCTCCCATGTTTTCTCCCAGTTAGACCGCAAGAAAAGCTCTTATCCATCTTTTCCCCTCACTCCCTATCTCCTGACTGACCCTGGTGCTTCCCCATGTGGCCCTGTGTGTCTTGCCTCCTGTTTCTAGGGATCTGTGAGTATAAAAACACCTCCTTCATGAAAGATCATTTCCATGTCTGTGTCTTACCATAATCAACTAAAAGAAATCCCAGGCACCTTTAAAACACATATTCTCTTCTTGGAAAGTGTTTTTGGAACAGCTCTTAACTGCTGCTTCTGGTCTTTTAGCACTATTCTGTTTTTCTTTCTGATTTGACTACAGAAGCTCTGGAAATCAGGGTCATACCTATGAGCTAAGAGATTTCTAACTGTGAGATGAGGTGGGTGGCAAATACAACATGGTTTTGTTTTTCTTAAAGGTAATAGAGAGAAAGGGTTTAGAGAAGATGACAGTTAGAATAAACTCTTGGAACTGTACATTGTACGTGTTCAACCTGTGAGATGAAATCAAAAAAGTGACTTTATTTCCCACAGTCCCTTTAAAACTGCCCTTGCCATTGGATAAGAATGGCAGGACCCAACGTTGTGTACTTAAACTCACCTGTCAGTCTGAGTACAGTTAGTAAAATGACCTATTCCACGCAGGAGCCCAAATTTCAAACTTAGTGTTATATCTTTTTTGCTCCGCCTGCTAGGACTAGTTGCCCGCTGCCTAGGAGGGAGGGACAGTCAGCTTTTTCTTTATGTCTGGTTCATCTCAACCATCATCCTACTTTACTTTAGCTTATGTACCCTGCAGGGCTGGAACACAGGAGAAGAAGAGGAGAAAATGGATACTCAGATTTCTGAGTGGACTGATAACTATCTCAGGATGGCTTTGCTCTGTTTGTACCTGACAAGGGTTAAAGCTGTCTCTCTTCCTCCAGAAGGTGCTGTCATGAGCTCTCTGGAGTCTTTGCTGCTGCTGGGCCCTTGGGCTTCAAATCCTGGGCCTCTCTTTTGGCTACTACTCCCCTCTCAGCCCCGAGATTTCTGGTTGTGCTCAAAACTTTCTCTGTCGGATTGCACTGCACTTTCGAACAGTCCTCTTGGACAGGGTTTAAAATGGCTTTAGGACAACATGCCTTTTGAAGACTTAGGTCTGATCCCCCCCCCATTGGTGAGGAGCACAGTCACTTCCCAGACACACAGGCTGCTTTACCTTCCCACGTGTTCTTCCCGGTGACAGAAAGCACATCTCGAAAGCTCTGAATGGTCTCATTCCAGCCCGTCTCACCAGACGTGGGTCTAAAAGAAACGCCACCTACCCCTGCCCCATTTGTGGGCAGTGGAATTCAGCCCAGCAGCATCTCTTTCCCTGGAAATTTTTCCCCTTCGCTTTGGAACAGAGCTTTGGAAATGCGCTCTCTCAAACTTTCCTTTGAACCCTTTATCCCCCCCAAGTCTCAGAATCAAAACTTCCATTCTCACATCTCAAAGAAAAGTGAGAATTCTTAACTGATTTTTTTTTTTCGGTACGCGGGCTTAACTGATTTTAAGATACCCATATTTTTAATGATCTTCCTTGCAATTATGCAACTGTGTAAATTATATAGTATAATTAGGTATTATGTTTCTTCTTACCAATGTATCATAAGGAAAAATCAGGCTAAACTTTCTAACGCTGAGTTTTCTACACCTGTGCAAACTCTCTCTGTTTGGACAAGACCATAATCTAAATTTGTGATTCTCAAACTGGGCAGCACATCACTATAACCTGAGGAACTTATTTAAAATTCGAATGTCAGGATCTGTTCCAGGTGAACTAAATCAGTCTCCAGGCCATCAGCATTTTTATCAAGCTTCACCTGTGATTCTCTTGCATCACTAGGTTCATTGGTCTCCTGGTAGTAGGTAGTCAGAAATGCCAGTGCCACCTCCAAGGATATAAACAGCTCCCGACAGGCACGTCTTGTAAATTCAAACTTACGAAGCATTAGTCTCCGCTGTAGTTCCAATTAGGAGTAAATCTCAGCAAATTTGGTTATTTTTATTTATTTGTCACGAGGGTCTCTCTTTCTTTAGTTTTCTCTCCTCTGGAAGAGTGAAACCACCTCCAGGTTTACCAGTTAGCTCCCTGTTGAATCTGTTGTTAAGGGATGTCCCCGTTCAACAGAGTTGCTAGGGAAGCCTGAGTCCTAACCTTCAACCCCCGGTGTCGACCTTCAAACGGCAAATCCGTTATTACTCAGTTGATCCCCTTGTTTTGTACTAGGCCTGACTACTTGGGTCTTTGCTGCCAATTCTCTTGTTTTGTGTCTTGGTAGCCTTGGGGATTTTAAACAGTTCACCCCTTCTCTTTCTCCTTAATCAAAAGAACTGACATTCTCCATGGCTCTCATCAGTAACCTCCGGGTATGAAAAATTATATCAGAAGTTCATGACCATTCAAATGTCTTCCCCGCCTCCTGGTTTGATTTTGTCTTCCACCAGTGGTAAAGAGCTCCCTCTGCCCTAACGCACAGTCTCAGGTTTGATGCTGTGAGTTTTGGGGGTTCTCCTAAGAGAGAACACATATTTGGAGGTGAAGGTCTGGGATGCAAATTAGAGTCTATACCTCTCCATCATCATCCTTGGAATCTAGACAGTTGTCTCTCATCTTCCCTAAACTTTCTTTACCTCCTTTCACTTCAGTATTCATGCAGTTACTAGAGTTACTCTTGTCAATTCTAAATCTCCCAAGCCTGATTTCCTCCGCGCCCCCACCCCCACCTCACGCACCTTCACAGCTTCCTGCTGTTCACAGAAAATCCAGAATGGCCATATGGCTGAGTCCTGTACAGCCTGGCGCCAAAGGGCGTTTCCAGTTTTGACTTTCATTCTCCCCACGATGCTCCTAAATTTTTCCGTTTTGTCCTGGTCCTCCAAATATGCTTTGTCCTCTCATGGCAGCGTGCGTTTACCCCATGGAGCTCCCCTCCCTCAGCTGGAATTGGGGAAAGGAAAGAGAACTCATTTGTTGAGCTGCTACTGTATTCCAGGCACTATGATAAATGTCGTGTGTGTGTGTGTGTGTGTGTAATTCATGTCTTTCAATAGCCATTAAAATCCTTATTTGCAGCCCTGTTTTATATATAAGACAATATCAATAGATGGTTTAAATCATCTTGTCTGTAATCACAGAATGAACAAGAACTCCCCACAACTGAGCTTCTGTGTCACTTTTCCATGAAATCTCTTTCAGCTTGCTCATAGTTCATTGCTCTCATTCCCTTATTCATATATACTTATTTATGAGTATTTAGTGAGGATGTACTTTATGCCAGGCACTGTGCTGGGTCCAGGGGCAGGAGTAAGACAGGACGTATTCTTGCCCTCGAGGAGTTACATTCTTGCGGGGAGATGGATAATATACCATTAAACAAATAACCAAGCAAGTGAGTGTGGTAAGCTCTGTAGAAGTGATCGATAAGGTAATATAGCAGGTGGAAGTATCTGGAAGGAGCCTACTTAAAATACAGAGAATCAGGAAAGGCCCTTGTGAGGAGGTGATATTTCAACGGTGACTTAGAAAATGAGAAAGAGCTGAAATAAGTGGTAGAGGATGAGCACTCCAAACACAGGGAGATGTAAGTGCAAAGGTCCTGGGGCAGGAAATTGCTTGGTATGTTTGGGGGGTACTTTTGCATGAAAGATGAGGTTGAAAAGGTAGGTTGGTACCAGATCGTGTCGAACTCTGAGGTCACTTTGGATTTTATTCTGAAAGCAATGTAAAACCTTTGAAGGACTTTTTAAATGGCTGTATTGACGTATAATTGACATACAATAAACTGAACACATGTGAAGGGTGCTGTTTGATCAGTTTTGACATACACATACACCCATGACATTATCATCATGCTTGAGACAATGAACATAGCCATCGTCTCCCAAAGTTTTGTTATGGTCCTTTGTAATCCCACGCTCAGAACCCTCCCTGACTGCAGCCTCAGAAGACCACCGATTTCCCTTCTGTTACTGTAAATTAGTTTGCATTTTCTAGTATTTTATGTAAATAGGATCAGTTACTTGGGTCTAAGGTATGTACTTTTGTGCATGTGTGTGACTTGTAGGTTTTTCATAGATACCTTTAATCAGGTTAAAGAAGTCTCTCCTATTCTTATTTTACTGAGAGTTTTTATCAGGCATGGGTGCTGTATTTTGTCAAATGCTCGTTCTCAGTCTTTTGAGATGGTCATCTTTTTTTTTTTTTCTTTTTGGACTATTAATTGATTGTTTTGACTGTTAAGCCAAAAACACATTCCTGGAATAATCCCTACGTGATTTATTATCCTCTTTACATATTGTTGGATGAAATTTGCTAAGATTGTGTTTAGAAAGTTCATACCTGGGCAGTTTTCCTTTCTTGTAATATCTTTTTTTGGATTTGGTATCAGAGTCATGCTGGTCTTATAAAATGGTTTGGGAAGCATTGCCCCCCTTCAGTATTCTTTGAGTTTGTTTGAATGGGTGTTCTTTCTTCCTAATGTTTGGTAGCATTCACTAACGAAGGCATCTGTATCTGGAGTCTCCTTTGTTTACAAGGCTTTAAGCTACAAATTCAATTTTTAAAAATAAAGGATTATCTGTTCAGATTATCTCTTTCTTCTCGAGCAAATGTTTGCCTTATGCCTTTTAAGGAATTTATCCATTTCTTCTAAGTTGTCAGATGTATTGGCATAAAGCTGTCCGTAAGAAATAATCCTTTTAATATCTGTAGAATCTATAGTAATGTCACGCCTCTCGTTCTTGATACTGTTAATATCACCCCCCCCCCCATGAGTCTGGTTTACCAAATTTATTGATCGTCCCACATAACCAGCTTTTGGTCTCATTTATTTTCTCTATTATGCTTCCTGTTTTACGTTTAATTGATTTTTGCTCTATGTTTTTTTTTTTAGTTTAACTTGTAATTCCTAAGAGTTTTTTTGTTGGTGGGGGACATTGTTTATTCTTAAGGAAGAGGCTACTGTCAGTGGCACAAGACCCATCGCCAGGCTTTTTTCACTGTGACTAATGAGAAGAGAAATTATTCCCACTCTTGAGTGACCACTGAGAAATCATTCTCTCAGATCCTTGCACATGGATTTCCCCCTGTATCAGTTAGTTTTCTCACAGATACGCACTGAGTGGCACGCGGCTCAAGGAGGACCCTCTGCAGCTCACACTCTCTCTCTCTCTCTAGCTCTCTTCTCTCCAGCACCCTCTCCTGAACTCTGACTTCCTTGGCTTCATGGACTCCTAGTACTGGCTTCTCAACTCAGCAAGGCTGCCAAGCCTTTTCTTCCCTGTCCTTGTGCCATGACTTGGACATTCTCTCCAGGCGCTAAGCTGGGGCCAGCAGAAGGCTTCACTTTGTTTCATGTCTCAACTATCACTCTCCTTCATTGCCTGATATCTAATGTTATAAAAATAGTTTTGCATATATTTTGTATTTTTTAATCTTTTTTTAAAATTGAAGTATAGTTGACCTACAACGTTGTGTTAGTTTCAGGGGTACAGCAAAGTGATTCAGTTACACACACACACACACACACACACACACACACACACACACACACACACACACATATTCTTTTTCAGATTCTTTTCCATTATAGGTTGTTACAAGATATTGAGATACCGAGTACAGTTCCCCATGCTATACAATAGGTCCTTGTTGTTTATTTTATATATAGTAGTGTGTATCTGTTAATCCCAAACTCCTAATGTATCCCTCTCCCGCTTCCCCTTTGGTAACCATAAGTTTGTTTTCTATGTCTGTGAGTCTATGTTTTGTAAATAAGTTCATTTGTATCATTTTTTTTTAGGTTCCAGATATAAGCTATAATCATATAATGTTTGTCTTTGGCTTACTTAGTATGATAATCTCTAGGTACATCCATTTTGCTGCAAATGGCATTACTTCATTCTTTTTTATGGCTGACTAATATTCTGTTGTATATATGTACCACATCTTTATCCGTTCATCTGTCGATAGACACTTAGGTGGCTTCCATGTCTTATTGTGTATTATTTTTTAGTTATTTCATATGGGAGGATAAGTCTATTTATTCCACCTCTGTCAGAAATGAAAGTCTCATTCCTTTGAAGGATTTTAAGTAGAGGAGTGATATTATACCAGTTGAAGTTTAAAAAATTATATATCGACTGCAGTGTGGGGAACAGATTGGAAGTGTGACGGGTCTTGAAGCTAGATCTTTTCAGGGAACGTGCAAACAGAGCTCAAGGCTCCTCCTTGAGCCGCGTGCCGCTCAGTGCCTTGGGAGGTGGAATCCACAGGACTTGGATATGGACAGGGGAGGAAGGGGAAGAGTCAAGGCTGCCTCCTGAGTTGTTTCCCAGAACAGCTGTGCTGATGGGGAAAGCCATGGTGGGGCCATTGTGGGAAGGCAGACGTCATGACTTACTGTTTGTACAGAAGCTTGAGATGCCTCTTTAATCATTCAGGTGGAGCTGGTCAGACAGGCAGAGGGCAGTAAGAATGTGGAGCTCCGGGGAGAGGTCAGGGATGGAGACAGAAAACTATTCATCAACGTACAGTTGTTCAAAGCTCTGGAACCAGATGAGACCACCTAGGGGAAGAGGGTAGATAAAGCAGAAAAGAAGACCCAGGACTGAATCCAAAGGGGTCTAGAGGTCAGGGGAAGAGGAGGAGCTGAGATGGAGACCAAGCAGAACCTGGCTTCCTACGATACTTAGTTTCTTTATTTAACCATGTATCATTCCGTATTATAATTCCTGTAGGTCCGCCTGTCACTCAACTGGCCTGTGAGCCCCCGAGGTTGGGGGCCCTGTCGTACTCTTTATCACCCACTTCTAACTCAGTGTCTGGCACCCTTCAAATGAATTCTTCAAATAAATGAATGAATGGATGGATCTATTGAAATGAATGAATCCTTCAAATGAATGGATCCTTCAAATGGATGGATGGATGAGGTTAGGAGATGATTGGTGTGAAAGCAAAGGGATACAGCCTTTTCAGAGTCCAGAAGACAATTCTGAGAAAAATTGGGCTCAGGAAAAAAAAAAAAAAAAAAGGAAGATTGTCGTGGGCCCGTTTCCTGATCCGTAAACTGTAAGACCTGGAGAAGCGACCTCTCGTGTTCCTTCCGTGGATACAGTGGACGCGGACGGGAACTCTCTGGCTTCCTGCTCCAGAACCCCAGGAGACAAAACAGTGCGTTCAACTTGGGCTTCGTCGGTGGGTGTTTCTGTTCTTCTGGTCTTTTCTCTGTTTTCAAGCAGATCAAAGCACATCTTGTGAAATGTTTTGGCCCTGGATTAGAATTTAAGATGTGCAAAGGTCAAGAGTTGACGGTCATTTAAAAAAAAATCATTTTGACCCTGGGTGAACCAGGGGGGGCCACCACGAGGGTCAGAAGAGGCCAGGTGCATCCCTGCCAGCCCCCCTGGAGACATAACGATGTCCCACGAGGGTCACTGACAGCTCTGCCTCAACCCCCTGCCGAGCCAGAGCACCAAGCCTCCCCCTGTTGACTTATGGGACTGGCCAGGGCAGTGACAGGAGCCTGGCCCGAGGGAGAGCCTCTCAGAGCACTGCAGAGAAAGGCAACCTTCAGAGACGAACCACGATATTTATAGTCTCATTTCCGCGGAGAGCCATGGGCTCGGGTTCTACACATTTCAGCAAGTTGAACAGACCCTGAAAGGTTTAACTGTCCGGTTGAAACTGTAATAAAGTTTATTTTGCTTAGAACCTGAAATGACTCTGAGTTTGGCTTTTTCAGCCTGGTGGCTTTGTGTAAACGGTTTACTTAATATCGTTTTTGGCTTCTTTTCAATAAACCACCATGATAATCCCATTCACAGACAAAACAGATCACAGATTAGCAGACAGGCCGCTGTAAAACGCCGCATTACCTGCTCTGTGTGCAAATGCAAAGATCTGGTTTTACAGTTTGGAAGGAAGGACTCATCCGTCTCTTTTTCTGCAGTTGGAGGTGGCTTCTTTAGACTTCCATGGAAGAGAAGGAACCTAACATTGTTTAGCTCCTCTTTGTACCACAAAAATAGCTTTTAATTAAGCACATAAGGCGAGCTGGGCTGGGAACTGTTATTTTCCAGAGAAGCGTGCTGGCTTCATTCAAATTGGAAGAGACCCCAGGAGAATGCCAAGATCACCTACTGCTTACATTTCATTTTAATGTGCTCAAGTTCAATAAAAGTTTATCATCTCCATTAAACCGGTACCTATTGGAACTGATTTAATCTCGTTAGTGCAGAGAACCACATGAAAGAAATCAAGTCCCCAGGACAAGATTGGGCAAAGTACAGTTTGGGGGTGTAAATTACATGAAAGAAACGAAGCGTCTGCAGAGGACAAGGGTGCCTCTTACCTGCTCGCGTGTGCATCCGTGTGCGCGGATGCGTGTGTGCACGTGGGTCCGTGGGGATCCACGCACTCTGCCGTGCAGGCTTTGGCTGCCAGCCATGGTGCAGCACGCCCGAGAGGCCTCCAGGCTCGGGAGTCCTCAGCTGCTCAGTGTTCCAGCCCCGCCGTGCTCCCATTCGGACCATGAATTGTGTGACATTTGAACAAACAAATGTCATGTGTAGGGGTGCTAGTCAAACGTCTACTGGCAACAGCACACTGAAGACATATATCTTGATTCTAGCCCCAGAGAGCTACAGCAGAGACAGACACACACACACACACACACACACACACACACACACACACACACACACACACACACACACACACACACACACACACACACACACACACACACACACCCCTTCCTCTGCAGGAAGAGTCAGTTTGCTCATCCCTTTCAGCAGCATCTTTTCCACGTACCAGAGAGCCTCATGTAGTTCATGGCTACACATGAACAGAGCCCAAGAATCCAGGGATGTCAGGTCTCTTATTCAACGTGTAGCTTGACCTTGGGACTCAGTCACACGGGACCTGGATGACAAGTTGGCACGGGGGTGACTGGCTACCCGCAGGTGTCTGCTGCCCCGAGACACATCTCATGGGCCAGTGGACACAGTAGCTGTGGTCTGGAGAACTCATTGGAGACCAGGCTGCAGGCGGAAGCTGAAGCACCTGTTTCCCTAGAGGATTCAGCAGAGGACCAAATAGAAGTTCTAGGGCTAGGTGAGAAGGGCACAGAACAGAACGTATGTCTCTCCCCACAGCTACGCCATGCCTCAGTGGGGGCTGCAGGGAGCAGAGCCTCATGTTGGCACTTGGGGTCTTGGAGCTTTGGGACCCGAGGGTGGCTGTCACCCTCAGCATGAACACCTGGGTCTTAGCCATGGGGACAGTTGGCACAGTTTTGAAAGCAACTTGGCCGGGCTGGAAACCTGGAGTGGAAGAATATGTGATGACTTTTTTTGGATTGCTGTGAGGCTCTCTCAGGATCTCCTGGAAATACCTGGTGAAGCTTTGAGTGGAGGGTTATAGGTTCCTCTTACGTAGGGTGAGGCATGAGTCATGCAGGACCTAGGGGTTGTGGGCAATGATCCCCTGACTCCATTACTTATTCATTGAAGAGAATTTACAGACTCTTTATCGAGTGCCAAGCATACTAGTCATCTGTATGAGCTTGGGCTGCCATAACACTATACCGTAGACAAGGGAAATTTACTTCTCACGCTTTTGGAGGCTGGGAAGCCCAGGGTCCAGGCGCCAACAGGTACCTTTCATTCTGAGACCTCTTCTCCTGCTTTGTAGGCAGCTGCCACTTTCTGTGTGTTCCCATGACCTCTCGTGCACGTTTGGGGTGGGATGGGGAGAGCATGAGAGCAAGAGTAAGCGAGGTTTCTGGTGTCTTACAAGGACACTAATCCCATGAGACCAGAGCCCCACCCTCATGACCTCATCTAACCCTAATTACTTCCCAAAGGTCCATTTCCAAATTCCATCATATTGGGAGTTAGGGTTTCAACATATGATGTTTGGAGCACAAACATTCAGTCCATAACACCCTGTGGGGAGATCGTGGTCCTTCCAGATCCTTCCTTACATAACAGAGACAACCAAACAGTTCCCGGGGGAACGCAGCCGGCAGCAGCCTCCTCTTTCCCTTCAGCTCAGCCTTAGCCACTTGCGTGGCTTGTGCCTGTCTCTCCAACGAGTGTCCCTGCTGGTCCCTCCTCCTGGGATCCCCTTGCCCACCTCTGAACGTGCTGGTTTTCCCAGCCCTCAGCTGTGGTCACCTCTCCCACTTCCTTGTGGAGAGTCCCGTCTCGGGGGAGGGGCCTCCCCACTACTCCCAGCTGCTTAACCTGTTTTACTTTTCCATATCCCTGAAAACTAGTTACGAGCATTTTGTGTATCTGTTTCCCTGTTTATCATCTGGATAGGCCCCCCTTCCCCCAGCAATGTGTGCTTTGTGACAACAGGGACCTCGTCTTTCAAGACCATTTCTGTGCGCACCCCCCCCCCCCAAAAAAAAAACTAGCACAGTATCTGAACGTGGTGGGTGTCCATAGGCGAGTGTTGATGAATCCGAAGTACCAGAAAAGGTGGGTACAGGGGAGAACAGCAGCCTCTGCGCAGCTGAGTTGGGCCTTGTAGGGTGGGGAAGATTCTGACAGATGGGCCTGTGGGGTGAGGAGGGAAGGTAATCCATCCCTTTGGCTCTGGAAAGACTACATTTGGATTATAACTTTTTCTTTTCTTTTTTTTTTTTTTTTTAACAAACTCACAAGCTTCTTTGGCGAGGGCTCTTTGGTGGTCTTATTCTAGTGCGTTAGAACTCTGGTTGTCAGGAAGGTCTTGATGTCTGACCTAAAGGCTGACCTTCCGTCCCCAACTTCAGCCCAGCTTTTCCTGCCATTGGATAGAAACACTGTAAACTCTTCTCATCCTTTCTAAGTCCTTTCATCTGGAAAAAGACTGAAAGTGAAAAGCACGAATAGTCTTATTTTCGATGTTGTGTTTTCCCTGAAAAAGACTAATCCTGGGGGCGGGGGCATGAGGAATTGTGTTTTGGGTCTGTGGGCGGCCCTGGGTTTGGGTTAGGGTTAGGGAAGCTTCTCGGGCTCTTATCTGAGTGGGAAGTAGTGGGAAAGGCAGAGCAAAGGGGCTTTGGAGGAGGACCATTTCCCCAGATGCTGTGTTTTATAGCTTCACCACCTGAATCCCCAAGAGCACAGGCACTGTTCTGGAAGCTTTGCTGTGCAGATGAGCATCCTGCAAACATTTAACGGTGTTGCTCCGGGGCCAGAGCTCGTGCTTGGTGCGGACTCATCCATGAAGGCACATGAGACGGGGCCCCACGCAGGGCGTGTGACGTGAAATGTGAGTCCCGAGGGCGGGACCTAAGTGTGGAGAATGACCCAGCAGAGGGGGAAGAAAAGGCTTTGAAAAAGAGGCCAGATAGGGTCCTCGGAGCAGTGCGTTTTCAGGACGCTCTGGACCGCTGGCCTCAGCCTTAGCCTGGGACGTATTGTGGCCGGGCCAGCGCCTTGCAGAGCCCGCGAGGACCTGAGCCTGTCCCGCTCCTTCCCGGCGTGGCAGCTGTGCAAGTAGAGCGCAAGGCACAGTCCCTTTTTGAGACCCGGCCAGCGTGTCCCAGCCCTGAGCAGCAGCTCCTCTCTCCCCGGGCCGTTCCCCCGAGGTCCCGTGGAGGGTGTGTTCTCTCAGCACACAGAGAACGCAAAGGAAGGTTCAAAAGCAGGCCAGCAGCGAAGAGAAGAGCTGACTTTGAAGTTGAGAGCCGTAGGTTGAAGGGAATTCTCTTGGCCGAGACACAAAGGGAAGAAAATGCCATCCTAAGGAGAGTAGCTTTAGATTTTTCACTTTATCTTCCAAATGAAAGATTAGGGACCCAGTTCTGGTTGAGGTGGTTAGGCGGGCGCCTGTATAATTGAATTTCATGCTCATTATTTCCCTCTGAAGTGGTGTACACGAGCAGTCATCGGAAAGCAGGGATCACAGACACTGGCCAGGGCCATGCTGAGCTTTCCAAAAGTTTCCAGGTCTTTTCAGCATTTACGGTCGCTGTGCAATACCTACGAGGCGATACTGATACAGGCCGTGAACCCACCAGGTTCAAGACAAGCCTCCCCTCCATCAGCAAAGTTGTCTTAGGACTTAAACAGTTTATTTTCTGCACAAGATTAGACATGGTCTGGGGAGAACTTTGGGCTGCCCTGGACAGGCAGTTTGCCCGTAGCTTTGACATCTCATAACTGAGCTGTGTCAGAGTCCAAAGGAAGAAGAGACCAAAGGTCTGTATGATACTCTGCGTGTGGGGGGCAGGGGGGTTATAGGAAACCTCTGTACCTTCCGCTCAGTTTTGCTGTGCACTGAAAATTTCTCTAAGAAAGTAAAATCTTTTGTAAAAAGTGTATACTAGGGTCACTGTTGTGATAAAAGCGGGCTTTGGTGGCCCCCTTTGAATGCTCGTTTCTTCTTCGCTACTGTTTTGTTTTTTAAAGGAGACCTAGAAGAGATTGTTCAGTACAAATGAATGGACTACCCATAGTGAGAATCCAGCGGTCAGTTGGAAAAATGCTCAGACCCTCGGATAGGACCATGTTCTCTAAATTGAAGCTTGATTTGAAGCTATCGTCTGTAGGTCCCATGAGGGACTTCCTCCTAGGTGGGGAGAGGAGGGAGCTGCTTCTTTGGACCCCACTGCGTTCTCAAGAAGTTTGGGGGCAAGGATTCACAAGCACATCTTTCCTCCCCAACAAAGGCTTGTAATGCCGCTTTCTGGCAAGCTTCCTCCCTGCATGTTCTCTTGGAGCAAGGTCAGGGTTCACGGGTCTCGGGTATTGACTTCAAGGTCCTTATAAGTCTTCTTGGGGACAGAGGAAAGGAAGGAACTGCCATTTCTTCAGCTCCTACAATATGCCAGGCACTGCGGCCAGGCCTCCCGTATGTGATCTGAGAGGTGGGGGTGTCGTCATCCTCATCCGTGCTTCTCAAACTGTCTCCGGGGAAAGACCAGGGATTCTCATTGCTCTGCATCAGTACCAGGATGTGCACGATGGTCAGAGAAGGTAAGCCACCTGCCTACGGTCTCATGGCCGGTGAGACCTGCGATCCCACTTCAGGTCAGGATATCTCCAGCACCTCCAGTTCACCTACAGCAGCTGTAGAAAAGGCTGTGAAAGCAATTATGCCAAAGCTACTAGATTGCAAATGAAGGAAGGAAGGATAACCTCTCACTTGCCTGAATTCTACTCTCCTGATTCTACAAGCTGATGAGCCCCTCCAGGGAGGACCAGGAATCTCCGAGATGGTTCTCGTGTCTTCTTCCCACCCCATTCCCTGCTACAGCTGCCCCTTACCCCTTCCCAACGACTCCCTTAGTGAAAGAGTCTGGAATTCAAGGGGCTGGGGGGAGGTGCAGCATCAGAACAATGAAATAAATTACAGAGTCCAAAGAGCGCTCGGGAATCCAAACAGAGCAAAATTATTATGTTTAACGTAGAAATTGAACTTCAAATAATTCTGCTCTGTGTTTAATAACAACAGGTATGGCTCAGCTAAGCCAAGTCGGCTAGGTCCCCTCAGCCAGGCCGCCTGGCTTCTCTTAGCAAAAAGATAAAGCAAACGAGCGCTCTTGAAGTTTCATAGAATCTCTCACCTCCCGAAGAATGCAAACTGTATAAATATTCAGGTTTTAAAATAAAATCCCCCAAAGCCAGCATCTCCAAATGAGGTCAGCTGGGCCTGGCAGGACCCGCCGGCTCCTCGTCCGGGCCGGGCGGCGGGGCATCCCGTGACCAGCACGTCCGTGACATATCGACACAGTCTTTGCCTCGAGATCGTGTACGGAAACCGTGAAAGCAGAACTCCCATGGCTCAAGTTTATAGAAATACGTGACAGTGTTTGAAGTAGCTGAGCTGAGACTAAAACAGTCTGACATCACAGCCTTGGGGAAGATGATGGAAATTTCTTAATTTCTTTGGAAAATTGAAAAAAACGGATTCTTTTCAGGTGTTCGATTGGCCACCCAAGCGCAGCTCTTGGGCTGCTGTTCTCTGGTTTCAGAAAATCGAGCAGAAATGCAGAGACTGAGCTGAGGACATCAGCCACATCTTAGGATTAAGGGTATCGGACTGTGTTGGGTATTTTCCATGTACCTCTCTCCACACCCTACCCCCGATTCATTCTCTATCCTACTCTGCTTTGCTCTGTGCCCTTGGAGACTGACCCTGATGGATTGTGTTACCTGGGCTCCCC
Organism: Leucopleurus acutus; assembly: GCF_964270905.1. NCBI lineage: Eukaryota > Metazoa > Chordata > Mammalia > Artiodactyla > Delphinidae > Leucopleurus > Leucopleurus acutus. The sequence continues at coordinate 55,644,632 of NC_139161.1, forward strand.
TTACTTTGGACTTCCAGTTGGATTTGGCCAGTGGGAGCCACAGCAGGAAACCGGCGGGAGGGAGGAGAGAGAGGTCAGGGACTATTCCCCTCCTTTGCCACACTTCTGCTGTCCAGCCTCCCCTACACAGTTCCCTCCCATTGGCCCTTTTGGTCAAGGTAAAAGGCAGGAGTTTCCCACTGTCACAGACCCCTGGGTGACTCACCTTCTCATTCCCTTAATCCTGCCAACGGACCTATGTGTTTCCTGTAGGGACCCTGGGTAATATGCAGACCTGCCCCTTAGCCTTTGGCTTCCGGTCAAGAGCTTCTGTGTCCTCATCTTAATTTGACATTGTAACACTATACTGACCGTGAGGGGGATGAATGAAGTACACTCATATCATTAAGAGCAAAGAAATATATGAGAATTTCTTTCCATCTCTCAAGCGTTTGGGTTTTTTTTTTTTGCATGTTGCGTCTTACCACCTGTTGATGGGGAAAGGAAACAGTGCTGTATCATTTTTTTCTGTTTCCTGCTTCTGGACTAATTTAATCATCATCTCGCTTGTTTTCATAGCAAGGTCAAACATTCATAATCTGTATTTCCTATATTCAAACTCGTGCTGTGTAGGTGTATCTGTAGCTGTTTCTTGAGTTCCTCTTGCTGCTGATTGTGTTTGGGGGATTTGAGCTGCCTCCTTTGGTTTAAAGCAGGCTTTCTTAGGGAAGTGCCCAGACTTTCAGACTTTCCCTGCCCATCTCCTCACAACCACCCTCATCCCCATCCTCTGATCAAGACGTTCATATACGAGGATAATGGAAAGTTTGCGTCCTCGTGGCAGCACTTTAAGAGGCCTCAGGTCCTTGACTGTCTCTGGGTCCACACTGGTCTCTGCCCCGGGTTGACCGACCTGGTCCCTGGGCAGCCACGTCCCAGTGGCCACTCACATAGGTCCAGTCGTGTCTGTTGGAACATCACGCTGCACTTACTGTTGATGTCTGGGTCCTGGCCTTTGGTCATAAAGTTTCTGCGTTCTATTCTGATCCTTCTGCTAAACTCCTGGAACCTTCAGTCCCTCTGTACCCCCCATCAGAACTCATAGGACCTCTGATACCCTTCACACCATATACCAAGTATGGAGAACCCAAGGTCTACCTGCAACCCACGTGTATAGCTGCCTACCTCAGCTCACAGGCTCCATGTTGGTCTGGTACCCAACGAAACATGAAGCATTTGGAAGGACGCTTAGAGCGTTCCCAGTGTGTGGCTAGAGAAGAGCAGTGGGCCCCGCAACGGGGTAACCCCCTGATTCATCTTTTTTTCTGTGAATGCCCTTATGAGAATTTTTAACTCCTGTTTCTGACTTCCTGTACCTCTCCTCCCTTTCACGACTCTTCCACCTGTGCCCAGATTACACCCACATCCTCCCTGGGCAGAGGGGGGACCTCTCTCACAGGGTATTGGGTTTTATCTACTTATAAGTGGCAGCAAAACGTGAAGTTGAATCTCCAAACTCTGCTTTGAATAGGTCAGAAGAAATTTTGGCAGTTGGTAATCCTTTTTATTTCTCAACAAAGACTGGCTTTCAAGATTATCATTTCTCCAGGAAGCAGAACTTATAGCTGGAGGACTCCTGTGTGTGTTTCTTAGTCCTTCCTTCCTCCCTCCCTCCCTCCCTTCCTTCCCTCTTTCTCTCCCCCCCCCCCACCCCGCTTCTCTCCGCCCTCTCTTTCTCTTTCTTTCCTTTGTTTCAACAAATGTTGATTGCCCACTACACCCACTCTATGCCTATTTTATTTGCAGTAGAAAATAGTGTTCGCTCTAGAACTTTGCAAGTCGCCTTACACTCATACTAGGTGTGCTTACCAAGGAGGATGAGACCAACATTGAAACTACTGTCAGACTTTGGGGTAGAATTTTTTTTCTCCTAAAAGCTAGATCCTGTGTTTAATTCAATCACAACTTAGAGTCACTGTCTTGCCCCTAAATTGGATTTTTTGATTTGCTTGCTGTGGTTGTAGAGCCAGTCGGTTAGAAGCCAAAGTCATAGTTTTTATTCACCTTTATTTGGAACCTGTAAATATTTTCATTATATAAATGTTTTCATATATTATAGACACACAGATTTTAAAAAACATGTGTTTGTGTCCAAGAGATGAGAGAAGAGATGATAATTAGGGTCTTCTGTGGGGGGGATGGAAATACAGAATGTGACAACAGTAAATTGATGTATCATCCTCACAAAGGAATGACAGCACTGCTGGTATTTTGATGGTAAACTGTGTCGACTGGAAAAAAATTCACAGCCTAAAAATTGAGCATTATGTTCTATTCAGTGGACTTACTGAGGACTTAAGCCTGGGATACAGCCTCCCAGATAGCTCTGAGGAACCAGGATATATAGGAGTTTTTGCAAAAAAGAAACAAAACCCTAGGAAGCAGAACATCAAAAGATTACTGCTAATTAAAGAAAAACCAGACATCTGAAGTAAATGATTTTAGCGCTTTTCCACATATGGGAAGATACAAGAGTCTGGGCTTTCTGAAATCACTCCTTTGATAGGCATCTTAAGCATCTAGGGCTAGTATCCTGTTTGAGTCCCTCAGGGTAGACCGTTGGGGTCAACTGCTTTGACCGATGGCTTGGCGGCAGGCAACCTGTTTTTCTCTACCCCGAATTCTCCTCAGGGTGTGGCTGCAGTGGCTGATGGCAGCGACATCCTTCGTTTACTGAAATGGCAGGTGACGTTTTCTGGTCCGCGACTGACAGCATTTGTTCCCTCCTTTCTGTGGCCACTGCTGGAGTCCAGACCCTCCACCCCTTACTTGCCTGATGACATCGGCCTCCTGACATCTCTCATTCTCTGCCAACCTGTGTTCCGTTGTGCAACCAGAATCATCTGGGGAGGAGGATGGGCTGGGCCTAATTTTAGAATTTCATTTGGCCCTTGGAAGCAGTCATTTAAAAACCCCAGCTACTCGGTGATTTGCGACCACCTAGAGGGGTGGGATGGGGGAGGGAGGGAGGGAGACGCAAGAGGGAAGAGATATGGGAACATATGTATATGTATAACTGATTCACTTTGTTATAAAGCAGAAACTAACACACCATTGTAAAGCAATTATAGTCCAATAAAGATGTAAAAAAAAACAACAAAAAAGAACTAACAACAACAACAACAAAAAACCCCAGCTACATTTTTTGAAGCTAAAGGGGTTGCTCTTAAGAGACAGGTGACTAAGCAATGGACCATTTCTTATTTCCTGTGAGTCCTCGGGGACGTAATAGAAAAGCGAGTGAGGAAATGAACAAGCAAAGGGCTTCATCCTGGGTGACACAGCCTTGAGAGCTAAGAGACAGGTAGGCAAGTATGTTCCTTCCCCTTCAGAGTTGGGCTAACGCTGCAAACCTCAGCTGCTCACAGGTGCCGGGCGGGTCGAGTGATGGAGCGTCGTGGGCTGCTTGCAGGAGATGAGCAGAGCCTGCCTTGTCCTACGGGATCGCCATTACTCCACTCAAGCCAATGGCAGTATCAGTTGTTTCCAAAGCAGCAGGAAATCTAGATGTTTATCTGAAACTTGATCATTTTTGTGTGTCAAATTCTGTGTTGCGGGCTTCCCTGGTGGCGCGGTGGTTGAGGGTCCGCCTGCCGACGCAGGGGACACGGGTTCGTGCCCCGGTCCGGGAAGATCCCACATGCCGCGGAGCGGCTGGGCCCGTGAGCCATGGCTGCTGGGCCTGCGCGTCCGGAGCCTGTGCTCCGCAACGGGAGAGGCCACAACGGTGAGAGGCCCGCGTACCGCAAAAAAAAAAAAAAAAAAAATCTGTTGTTGCATTTGGCCCTGGGACTTCAGTTTGCAGTTTAGACTGGACTATATCTGACACGTAGGGGTACTGGTGGTGTGCGTGTGTGTGTGTGTGTGTGCGCACATGCGTGTGCAGTTAAACAGTTACCTTCTGGTTAGTTCGAGGGTTAAAAGAGAGTCTGTGCGTCACCTTGGGGGAGAAAGGACTGGAAACACTGCCGCCACCTTGAAATGCTCCTTCCGAAGTTCCCTCCATCGCTGCCCATCCCCCTCCCTGACACACCCATCAAGGACAGACGGTTGTGCTGTGCATGGAGTGTCAAGGCTGTGGAATTTCCGGCTCCCACCCCTTTGGAGCGTTTTCTAGCTTATGCAGTTCACACTTGGGGGGGGATGTACCACTGGAGAACAGGCCATGACTCTGGGGATATGACCCACCTGGGTGGACATGGGATGCTGTTTCTAGAAAGTTTGAAAGCCTCACAGCGGAGGTTAGAATAACGAGTTACGGTTGCAGAGAGAGGTTGGCATGAGGACTGAGGAGGGAGGGGAGGAATTGGAACCCCATGGAACGTCTCATCTGGGTTATGAGAAAACCCATGAAACATACAATTGTGAGTACTCCGCCTTGGGGGTTACAGTTTCAGACTAAAGGGAGAGGCTGATGTTTAAAAACAAACCCCCTAATGAATGAGATAAGTGCAGAATGAGGTCCTAAGATTGCGTAAGGACAAAAGAGACTGACTAGACCAGGGTGGGGCGGGCAGACATCAGAGAAGCCTCCCGAGAAGGGAAGGGAGATTGAAGGTGGGTGGGTTAACCCCAGGACCGGGGAAGGGAGTGGGAGAGAGCATCCTAGGTGGAGGGACCACCACATGCAAAGTGCATGCTGGGAGGGAAGAAAGGCAGGGCATTGAGGAAACTGATAGGAGAGCACAGAGGGTAATGAGTCAGCGGTCAAAGGGGGAGCCTGGTGGGAGATGAACTTGAGAGAAAGCCGAGCTTCACCGGGCAGGGATTTCCATCCCCGGAGCCCAAGGAGAAACCCAGGGAATTTAAAGTCAGGCGGGCACATGGTCAAAACTGATACTGGAAAGGCTCATCCTGACTTTGGTGCAGAAGACAGATTAGAACAGGAGGAGAGTGGATGCAGGGAAGCCTTAGAGCATTTCTTTAGGCTAGTTTTTTTTTTTTTTTTTTTTTTTTTTTTTAAATCTTACCCTATGCCAGACACTGCTTTGATTTTTTTCATCATTAAAATATTAAGTCAGTATTACTCAGCCTTAAAAAGAAACAAAATTGAGTTATTTGTAGTGAGGTGGATGGACCTAGAGTCTGTCATACAGAGTGAAGTAAGTCAGGAAGAGAAAAACAAATTCCGTATGCTAACACATATATATGGCATCTAAAAAAAAAAAAAATGGTTCTGAAGAACCTAGGGGCAGAACAGGAATAAAGACGCAGATGTAGATAGAGAATGGACTTGAGGACACGGGGAGGGGGAAGGGTAAGCTGGGACGAAGTGAGAGAGTGGAATGACATATATACACCACCAAGTGTAAAACAGACAGCTAGTGGGAAGCAGCTGCATAGCACAGGGATATCAGCTCGGTGCTTTGTGACCACCTAGAGGGGTGGGATAGGGAGGGTAGGAGGGAGACGCAAGAGGGAGGGGATATGGGGATATATGTGTACATATAGCTGATTCACTTTGTTATAAAGCAGAAACTAACACACCATTATAAAGCAACTATACTCCAATAAAGATGTTAAAAAAAATATATATATATATATATTAAGTCTTCCAAAGCTCTCTGAGGTGTTGTTATCCCCATTTTACAGATGAAGAAACAAAGGCACTGAGAAAGGAGTTTCCCAAGGTCACACAGCAGGTAAAGCACTTGGACTAAAGGGGTGTCAGTGAAGAAGGTGAGAAGGTGTTACTGAGTCTAGGCTCGTACTGCTCACCGCGTGACAGGCCAGTAATTGAGAGATGAGTTGTTGGGACAAGGAATAACGACCTTTTGGAAAGCCAGGAAACTGAGAGGATGGTGGACTCATGCCCCAAAGAACCATCTTGTCTGAGATAGAATGCAGGCTTCTTTTTTTTTTTTTTAATTTTTAAAAAAATTATTTATTTTGTTTTTGGCTGTGTTGGGTCTTGGTTGCTGCCCACGGGCTTTCTCTGGTCGCGGCGAGCGGGGGCTACTCTTCTTTGCGGTCATGGGCTTCTCACTGCAGTGGCTTCTCTTTGTTGCGGAGCATGGGTTCCACGCACGTGGGCTTCAGTAGTTGTGGCACACGGGCTCAGTAGTTGTGGCTTGCAGGCTGTAGGAGCTCAGGCTCAGTAGTTGTGGCTCACGGGCTCTAGAGCGCAGGCTTCAGTAGTTGTGGCTTGCGGGCTCTAGAGCGCAGGCTCAGTAGTTGTGGCACACGGGCTTAGGTGCTCCGTGGCATGTGGCATCTTCCCGGACCAGGGCTCGAACCCGTGCCCCCTGCATTGGCAGGCGGCTTCTTAAACACTGCGCCACCAGGAAAGCCCAGAATACAGGCTTATTTTATACTAAAAGGGGAGGGAGTAAAGTCAAACACTTCCTGGTTCCCATCAGCCTCCAGGGGAGGTCTTAATTTGTTCCTTCCTGAAGCCCCTCAGAGCTGGGCCTGGTCAGGATGTTTCCCGTGAGCTAAACAAAGGTATTTTAGCTTAATGCTCATTATGTATAATTTAAGCTTCTAGGCAACATCCCTTTAGTGATTAACTTGTAATAGAATACAAAAGGTTCTTCTCTATTACAGAGGGAACAGACCTGAGAGGCAGGTGTTGAGGAGCTAAAATGTGCAAGATTTGATGGAGTGGGAATGGAGCGTGCGGGTCGGGCATCACCAGTGGGGATTTCCGGGCTCCTGGCTCGTCGGTGGACGGACGGTAGAAACATTCCTTAAAATTGAATAACCGAAGAGGCCTAGGTCAGACAGCAAATAACAGAAAGACGCAGAATCCAATCTGGGCATTGTAGCTTTGGGGTAGGAGTTGGGGTCTCTGCTCTTAACCGGTGCAACATGCTGTATCTTTTTCTACATACACTGTGGAAAGATGCAGGAGATAAAGCACACCCCAAGGCAGACGGCATAAGTGAAATCCTCATTAGAAAGTTGTTTTTCCTCCCAAAGTCATCCTGGACCACCAGCTGCTGGGCGTCCCTCCCTGTCTTACAGTGTAAGCCTTTAATAATAATATTGCTCCTGTCATAGGGAAGAATCTTTGTGTTCTGTTATCAAGGTAATCACTAAAGGGAAGTGGCCTGTGAGCTTAAATTACACATAATGGTCCATCTCTGGGAACCCTGCCTCCCAGGTCATGAGCATTAAGCTAAAATACCTTCATTTAGCTCACAGGAAACATCCTGACCAGGCCCACCTGTGAATGACCGCATCCGGAGGCTGCGGGGAACCAGGAAGTGTTTGGCTTTATCCCCTCCCCTTTTCATATAAAAGAAGCCTGAATTCTAACTCAGGCAAGACAGTTCTTTGGGGCACGAGTCCACCATCTTCTTGGGCTGCTGGCTTTTCAGATAAAGTAATTACTCCTTGCCCCATCACCTCGTCTCGCGATTTTTTTTTTTTTTTTTTTTTTGCGGTACGCTGTCCTCTCACTGTTGTGGCCTCTCCCGTTGCGGAGCACAGGCTCCGGACGCGCAGGCTCAGCGGCCATGGCTCACGGACCCAGCCGCTCCGCGGCATGTGGGATCCTCCCGGACCGGGGCACGACCCGCGTCCCCTGCATCGGCAGGCGGACTCTCAACCACTGCGCCACCAGGGAAGCCCTCGTCTCGCGATTATTGTCCCGTCGTGTGGTGAGCAGTATGAGCTTGGACTCAGTAACACTCCCACAAAGAGCTAGCTAGCATCAGCCCACGTTTATTTGGTCATTGGCTGTGTGAATTCAGCACTTAACTCTTTGTCGCAGTTACCTCATCTCTATATAATCTTACTTTCCTCAAGGGATTTTTCCAGGATTAAATGAATATTTATATCTATCTATCAATATATCTTAGAACAGGATCTGGTATATAGTAAATGCTATGTAAGTACTTTCTATTATTATTTCTGTTGTTATTGTTGTTAATAGTGTTGACGTTTTTTAAAAATTTAAGTATAGTTGATTTACAATGTTGTGTTCATTTCTGCTCTACAGCAAAGTGATTCAGTTATACATATATATGTTCTTTTTTATATTCTTTTCCATTATGATTTATCCCAGGATAGGCAGTCTAGTTCCCTGTGCTGTACAGTAGGACCTCGTTGTTTATCCATCCTATGTATAATAGTTTGCATCTGCTAATAGCAAACTCCCAATCCACCCCTTTTCCACCCTCCCTGCTCCTTGGCAACCACAAGTGACATTTGTTTTTACTCCAGTTGTGCTGGTTCCTCTAATATGCCCCCCCTTCCCTTGCTCCATTTTCCAAGAATGATGTTAACTTTTCTTCCTTGTACCCCCCCCCTCCCCGCCCAACCCTGGATATTGTATTGGGACGCCTCATTTTATGGAGACTGTTTGTAAACTTCTGCATTTTGGTTGTCAACAGTCTGATTGCCCCGAGGGAGGTCTGACTGCAGCTGAAGTTCACATCTAAATTGTTCAGCTCTCTCAAGTGCCCTGAATCTCTCTCGCCTTAGAGCCCAAAGAAATGGTCATTTCTCTCTGGTCTCAGAATTCATGCAACTATGAGTATGCCAGATCAGTTTTATCCACTCAGTCTTAGCTAAATGCCTCCTCTTTTGTGTCTTGCGATCCTAAATCCATTTGTTTATTGATTCAGTAGGTGAAATCAAGCACATCCTTTGTGTATAAGCACAAGGCCCTGTGTTAGGCCGATTAGAGGGTTAAATACAAGCTTAAAATCCGGTTGACACAAGAGTACTGTACACACATGGAGAACCTGAACAAATATTTCAGGATAAAAGAACAGAGATGTCACAATTGGCAATATTTATCTCTTCCTTTTGATTTTGCAAAGACATAATTGGGATGAAAATAATAATTAGCTGACATCTATCGGGCTCTGTATGTATGTGCCAGGCACAGTGTTAAGACTCCGCATGTATTATCTCATTTGATCCTAAACAGGGCTATGATGTAGGCATGTTTTTTTTATCCCCAGTCTTCAGATGAGAAAACTGAGGCTTAGAGATATCAAAGGACTTTCCCAAATTCACACTGTGTTGGAATAATTGAAGTACTAATTTGAATATCATCTTAGAGGCCAGCAAGTTTTCCTTATCATCATTTTTACTCTCTTTATTACTGTTCTTCTCTATCAGTGATTCACTGGTGATGAATTTCTTTGGTGGCTTCTGTTTTAATTTTCTCAGTGGTCCTTGACTGAGTGATCCTTTTTCTCCATGAAACCATTTCTTTACCATTCAGTTATTTCACGTATACTCACCACAGATTTACTCCGAGTGAATCAGGTTTTAAAAATTCATCTGTTTATTGGAAATGTTCTAAGTAAGTGGGTAAAAGTCCTTTGGATGGCTTAATTTAGATGAATTCTGGTAACTATTAGGAAGAAAGGGGGCTTCTTAGAAACCGTGTTTGCAGACTTTCCTCTCCCAATCCAACAAAAGCAAAATAGACATTTTTGAAAATACTAAAAAAGAGACTATACCCAGTGGCATTGAAATCAAAGCATGAATATAGTCGTGTATCTATAATCTTGGAGATTGGGCAGGCTGTGCTCAGAAAGCTTGAACTATCCTCCCCAGCGGTTTTCAGGGAAGACTTTTTATAGGCCAGATTTTGGGGGGAGGGCTGCAGCATGTGTAATCCTCCTCTGATTGGCTGATGGGGAGGTAACAGGGCGGTGTTACAGGAATCTCAGTCTTCAGCCTTCTGGTTCCAGCCAGTCTGGGGTCCACATGCTGTGCTCAGCCTGAAGTTACCACCCTCTATCTGGGTGGGGGGCCTTAGTTTCTTAGACTCAGAGTTGTGTATCCAGTTTTTATGTATATATCCCTGAGGGGAGGAACCAGGGCCCTTCCCCATCCCTGCACTATTGTTTCTTGACTGCCTTTCCTCTGTTTCTGCATCCCCTCAGTCCTCTAATTAGTTAACTGTTTGACTCTACCCTTTGGAACTCAGAGAAGGTCTAGGAGCCTGAAACTTTTTTCCTACAAAGAAGAAATGGGGGACACCAAAAGGCTTTGGTACCTGGGAGGGCCCGCCTGGGTCCTGCTCAGTTTCAAGCATAGGAATCATTACAAATTCATAATGAAAAATAACAGAAGCTAAAGTCACCTCTTGTAGCTGTTGATGGCCCCAGATAACCCCACCCTGCTCCTCTCTACCACTGAGCCCTGCCAGCAAACAAGAAATGATAAAGCTCGCTCCGTATTCTCGCAAGTGCCCACAGAGCTTCCTCCGTCAGGAATGAGTGAGACGAACATGAATCACAGTGGCTGCCACGGAAAACACTGGGAGATTCCCTGCTCTTGTGACCACAAAAGGAATGTAGCGCCCAAAAAGCCGATGAAGAATCTATTCCGGTTTACCCAGGAAACATGACTAAAAATTCTGCAACAAATTCTTCCCCCTCTCAGAGGATTTGAGTAGACAACAGACCTATGAAGCAAGGGATATACAGTGTGATAAAAAAAAGATGAGATGAAAAGGGGAAACTGCAAAACTAAGGAAACGATGGGGTATCAGAGAAAGGAGATAATTAGAAAATAAGAAATACATTACAAACAAAAGAAAAATAGACCAAGCTGAAAATGAGTCAGTAAGATGGAGAAAAGGCTTGAGACGACAGCACCAAATGGGAAGGAGAAGAGCAAAGAGATGAAAGGATTTGAAGACTAGTTAATAGATGCAGGACAGATAGTGATCATCACTGGAGAATGGAAAAATACAATAGGAAAATATTCATAGCTATAGGAAAAAAAGAATTGAAATAAAAGAACTAGATCTGCAAATGAAAGGGCATACTATGTTCTAGGGCAAAAATTAGAACAAACAAATGAGACATAGCCTAAGAATTCTCTGAGCTTCAGGGATAGAGAAAGAATTCTGTAAGTATCCAGCTGGACAAAGCAAGTCACTTGATGAAGGAAAAAAGAAAAAAACCTTGTACAGCCTCATACTCTTCATAAAAAAAAAACAACACACTATCAGGAGATAGTGGAGTCATATCTATAGGATTCTAAATGGGGGGAAAAAATGGCCCTGGAGTTTTTAAGCCCAGCTAAGTTGTCATTCAGATACAAAAGGCAACTGTCTGGAGTGTCCACGTAATCAAGGACTCAGAGCACAGTTCACACAAGGTGAGGTTTCCAGATAAAATATAGGATGCTCAGTGAAATTTGAATTTTAGATAAACAAAGAATAATATTTTAGGATAAATATGTTCCACATATTGTGTGGGACATACTTATCCTAAAAAAAAATGGGATATACTTATCCTAAAATATTATTCCTTGTTTATCTAAAATTCAAATTTCACTGGGAGATTTGTATTTTTGTTTGCCAGATCTGTCCACCTTAACACAAGTCATCTTTGAACAATCTATTTTATGAGGAATTTAGCCATGTAAGTGCCCAATTAAAGGGGAAAAAAAGGAAATCAAGAAGATGAAGCACAACTACAAAAGCTTTAGTATGAGCACCCACTCTGTTTAAATAGAGATCCAAGAGGGGGAAAAGTGAGCATTATGCTTTCAGAGAAAAGTATAGGTATTACTAACCTTGAAAAAAAAGATACAATGTTAGGACTTCCCTGGTGGCGCAGTGGTTGAGAGTCCGCCTGCCGATGCAGAGGACACGGGTTCATGCCCCGGTCCAGGAAGATCCCACATGCCGCGGAGCGGCTGGGCCCGTGAGCCATGGCCGCTGGGCCTGTGCGTCCGGAGCCTGTGCTCCGCAACGGGAGAGGCCACAACAGCGAGAGGCCCGCGTACCGCCAAAAAAAAAAAAAAAAAAAGATACAATGTTAATATGCATATATACATATATAAATGCACATATATATGTAAAATTCTCAGCGATTCTGACCAAAAAAAATTGGGAGAAGGAGGAATGAAGCTGTGAGAAATAATAAGTGATCTAATTTCCTTGTCTTCCTTAGCAAAAAGCCAGTAGAGGCTGCCCTATTTTAAAGTTGATAAGTGAAGACTGAGTTAAAGGGATGTCGCCGCATCTTATGACTGGGTTGGGTTCCCAGGTCAGCACAAGTATAAACCATTGTCTTAAGATGCATTTCACTGCAGAAAATCAGGACAAGTTCAATCTGACTTCAATTAATGAGACTTACCGACTCACATAACCGCAAGGCCACACATTGTGAACACAGGCAGGACTGGTTTGACCTCAGGGCTCAAATGTGTTCTCAAGGATTGGTGTCTTTTCCTCATTTGCTTTTCCTTCCTTGCTATCAGCTTCCTGCTCAGGGGGACTGCCAGGCATGGCTGCAAAATGCCTGCCTACAACATCTGGGAGATAATATGCTTCCTCATCCAAGTCTGAGGATCTGGAGAGAGGAGGTCATACCCTTCAGCTCTTGCAAAGAGTGAGGAACTTATTTTTTTTCCCCCAGAAGCTCTCAGAAAAGCCCTCCTTGTACCTTATTGGCATGACTTGGGTTGTGTGCCAATGCTCACTGTGAAGCGACCATTGATCCTGACCAATTCAGGTGTGAGTCACACAGTTCTACCCCTAGAGCTAGACGTGGAGGGTGGTGCTGCTGAGGAGTGGTTCACAATTGAAAGTAAAGGGTGTCACCAGGAGAGTGGGAAACAGACGTTGACAAAGCGGCCACGATGTCCACTGGAATCGCCCCCAATCAAGAGTGCTCTGAAAATCTCTAAGGAAGGTGGCTTGTTGAAAGTCAGTCTGTTGTCTCTGGATAAGTTCATCGCAGCAGATTTTCTCACTGGTCTCAAAATATGAGTTTTTCTTTTTTTTAAACTTAAAAAAATTTTTAATTGAAGTATAGTTGATTCACAATATTGCTTTAGTTTCAGGTGTACAGCATAATGATTTAGTTTTGTGTTTTTTGCAGATTATATTCCATTATAGGTTATTACAAGATATTGGGTATAATTTCCTCTGCTATACAGTAAATCCTTATTGCTTATCTATTTTATGTATAGTAGTTTGTATCTGTTAATCCCGTACTTCTAATTTGTCCCTCCCCCCTGTCCGTTTTCCCTTTGGTAACCATAAGTTTGTTTTCTACATCTGTGGGTCTGTTTCTGTTTTGTATATAAGTTCATTTGTATTCTATTTTAGATTCCATATATAAGTGATGTCAAACAGTATATGTCTTTCTCTGTCTGACTTATTTCACTAAGCATAGTGGTCCAGGGTTGTTTGCCTGCTTTTAGGTGCCATGTTACAGAAAGAATGTACATCCAAAATACTATTCTAGTATGATTCCATTATGATGGGAACCGTAGATTGTCGTGTCCTCCTTCTGGGTCATATGGTCATTGAGTGGAAGACAGGGAAAAATGACCCTTCCCTATTTAAAAGATTATTGATTTTTCCCTTTTTGAAGAGCATGTTGTTGTTTTTTTTAACATCTTTATTGGGGTATAATTGCTTTACAATGGTGTGTTAGTTTCTGCTTTATAACAAAGTGAATCAGTTATACATATACATATGTTCCCATATGTCTTCCCTCTTGCATCTCCCTCCCTCCCACCCTCCATGAAGAGCATGTTTAATAGAGTACATTTAAGGGAAGCACAGTGCACATACGTGTAGTGTCTAATGTTATAACCATCATAGGAACTGAAAAAGAGTATAAACCTTAGAAATTATCAGAAAGGAAGATTTCCTCTTTTTTTTTTTTTTTAACAAGAAGAAACAGATCATAAAGCAAAAGATACTGCATTAAAAAAATAAATAAAAAAGCAAGGAAGTATTAAAACCAAGACTGAATGTAAGGTGACAAAGGTCAAAGAACAGAGTGGTACTTCATAACGATAATTGTCATAAATCCAAATCCGGCAGGCTCTGCATACATAAGGCAACAACTGAAGAAAGGGAGCAGTAGACAGAAACACATAATGACGTGCAGCTTCCCTCACCCTTTGCAACACATGACACAGCTTTGGACACAAAGAAGTAAGTGTATAGTGAATCTGATTAGCATAACAAGGACACTCTAATAAATGTAGAACAAAATCCAGATCCTGATGAAACAGAAAATAGACATTTCCCCCCAAGTGTCATGATATATTAGAACATTAAAAAAATAATTCAACAAATTCTAATAAGTAGAAATAATACAGACCTCATTCTCTTAACTACATTGCAATAAAGCATAAAATAGCAAAAATAGGGTCAACCAAACAAAAATCCCAAGTTCTTGATAATAAAAGTAGCCTGTGAGTTTTTCTTTTCTTTTTTAAGTCAATGAGGAAATTCAAAGCAGAATTGCACATTTCTTAAGTAAAATAACAATAAACAACTCTGGGAAGAGAATACTCTTGTGGAAAAAAAAATTCCCAGTCTACATACATCAGAAAAAGTAAAATGAGAATAAGTAAATTAGGCATTCAAAGTGTGGGGTTGAGGAAGAAACCTGGGTCTATTAAATAAAACCAGTCTGTGGCAGGTTTTAATTAAAAAAATAAGAGGTAAATTTATATTAATTAAGGAAAAAGGGAGAAAGCACAAATAGGCAAATTTAGAAATGAGTCGAGGGAAACAAATACAGATAAAGACAATGTGAATAAAACAGAAGAGGCTGCGTTTAAAACTTCAGGCAAAATTTGAAAACCTGTTATAAATAATGATTTTTTTTTCCCCTTGGGAAATATGAACAGCCAAAATTGACCCCAGAAGAGAGAGAAAACCCAAATAGAACCTATTATATAATCATGGGCAGAATTTAAAAGTTTTCAAAATTAAAAGGTTGTGTCAAACTCAGTTTCACGAGGAAATTCTTTGTAACTTTCTATGAGTAAAAAGAGCCAGTGCTGTTATTGTTACAGAATATAGTAGAACAGAGAAAACATTTAGTTGTCAAATTTCTTTTCCAAAGCCACGGTAACAGAGCGCGCGCACACACACACACAAAACCCCAGAACTCTAGAGAACAAAATCCATTATATTGAGGCAAAAAAATGTTAATAACATATTAAATGTAATTCACCAATAAATTCATAGACTATGACATTACAACCAAGTGCATTTCATTCTAGGAAAATAAGGTTGTTCCTATATATTAGATAAGTCATTGCACTGAATTAGTATTTTAACTGGTCAAAGGGGAAAAAGTGTATTATCAGAGTGACTAACGCCTAAAATATATTTGATAAGATCAGCATACATTTTTAATGAAAACTCTTTAGTAAAATAACAGTAGAGGGATACTTTCTTACCACTGCTTTACACACACACACACACACACACTCTGAAATCCAGCCATGTGCTTAATGAGCAAATTGGAGACATAAGTCCATTTTTATGGAGTCTGAGGTCAGGAACAGAAATGAGATTCCCGTTTTTACCCCCATTTAACTGAACATTGCTCTAGAAACTCCAGGCAATACAATTAAACAAGAAAATAAAATGACAAGGAGACACTTAGAAGGAAACAAAACTGCTGTTTGAAAATTGTATACTTGTGAAATACATGCGTATCAACACGAAACCTGTTAAAAATAAGAGAATTCAGATATATCCAAATCAAATAGATTCGGGAGCTTTTTAGAAGATACACAAATGTTAATGATAATAATAAGAACATGAACAACTAGCATTTAGGAGGTGCTTCCTTTGCGGCAGAGTTGTTTTATTAAATGCTTTATATAGATGCATTCTCTTAGTTCTCGAAACAACCTTACAATGAAAGAAGAAAATCTCCTTTGAAACATCAAGATAAATTACCTAAGATGCAGAATAACGTAGTGGCTAAGAGCCCAACTACCCAGGTTGGCTAATGTATGACCTTGAGCAAGTTAATTAACCTCTTGGTATCTGTTTCCACGTCTGTAACCCAGAGATGTCAATTGTATACGCTTCATAACGTTGCTATGAAATTAAATGAGTTAGTGTGTGTAAAATGCTGAAAACAGTATATAAGTGTTAACGGTCATTATTCTTAAACAAATGTAGTAAGAAATGTGTATAGCCTAGAGGAAGAAAACTTTAGAGTCCTGACCAAGGAATATACAAACTTTTTTTCTGCTGTGTTTAATACAGTTTAATTTCCACAGATTCTTGTGACATCATTTGAGTTTTTAATGAACATTTACAGCAGATCACTCAAAATACTAGTCTAAGTGATTTATAGTTACTCAGAGTCCCAGTGATGAGGAAATGAGGAAACCTCATATGAGTCAAGGGCCTTGTGATGGTAGCCCATTCTCTTGATCAGGAAAATGTAATCAGCGAAAGAACAAAGCTTCTGTGTGTGTCTGATTGCTAATTAACCCATTAGCAAAGGGAGAAGAGTCTTTCCTCTGTTCAAGCAAAAATTTTAAGACTACCATGTCTGTTTTTCATTACTGCCAGATTTAATTGTTTAGCTTAAAATCTGAAAGGTGACTTTCAGTGTATAAAGTTCAATATTAAAACCTTGAACTTCTAAACTTTCTGAAGATTATTTCAAGTCAGATGCAGCATATTTGCTTTTCAGTATATTAAGTGGGTTTTTTTGCCTAAAAAAAATTTCAGAATGTACTATTCACCAACCCCCCACAACTCATGATTGTATTTGTTACTTAGATTCAAATAATCCGATTTTCAATGTTTAATTCTAAAACCCAATCACAGTATGTCATTGGAAAGTAATCTCATTTAACATCTATTGAATATATGTTGTAAATACTGTTAAGAAACGAATTTTAATTTGAACTGCCCATTAGCCCTTGGCCATGTTCCCCTGGTAACCTGCCATCTTGATTCTTTCTCTGTCTCAGTGATGGGTGACCCCATCGTCAAATTGATGACTCAGTCTATATTATGCAAGATAACAGGGAAAAGAACTTCAAATAATCTGCAGGAGTCGAAGTGTTGAAATACTTCAGGACTAGACCCCCAGACCCAGACTCCAGAAGAGCTGGGGGGGGAGAACAATGCAGTACAGAACTACAATTTACCTTCATAATGTTACAAATTAAAGAGCGCTAAATGCTCAACTCGGCCATTATTTCCCATTGACATAAGAGGCTGGCCTCGTATTTGCTGTAGGAGATTTTTTTTTAAATAATAGACTTTAAGAGCAGTTTTAGGTTCACAGTAAAATTGAGTTGAAAGCACAGAGAATTCCCAGGACACCCCCCCAGCCCACCGCTGCCTGCACATATAGACATTTCCCCACTGTCAACATTCCCCACCGCAGTGCTCCCTTGGTTACAAATGATGAACCTACATTGAATTATCATTATAATCCAGACTGTAGTTTACATTAGGGTTCACTCTTGGTGTTGTATAACCTACAGTTTAGGACAAATGTATGACTCGTATCCCTCCTAGTAACATACAGAAGAGTTTCACTAACCTAAAAATCTTCTGTGCCCTTTTGATTGATCTCTCCCTCCTCCCAAATGCCTGACAACCACTGATCATTTTATGATCTCTGTAATTCTGCCGTTTACAGAATGTCATATTATTGGACTCATACAGATGTAGCCTTTTCAGAATGACTTCTTTCACTTAGTAACATGCATTTAAGGTTCCTTCGTCTTTTCATGGCTTGATAGCTCATTTCTTTTTAATGCTGTATAATAATCCATCGTCTGGATGTATCACTTCTTTGTCAAAGATCTGTTGACTATATTTACGTGACTCTATTTCTGGGCTGTCCATTCTGTTCCATTGATCTCTTTGTCTCTATTTTTGCCAATACCACATCTGTCCTGATTACTGTTGCTTTATAGTAAGTCTTAAACTCAAGTTAGCGTCAGTCCTCTGACTTGGTTCTTTTCCTTCCATGTTGTGTTGGTTGTTCTAGGTCTTTTCTCTCTCCTTATAAACTTTGGAATCAGATTGTTGATATCCATAAAACAGTTTGCTGGATGTTGGTTGGGATTGTGTTGAATCTATAGATCAAGTTGTGCAGAACTGTCATATTAATCATATTGATTTTTCCTGTCCGTGAACATGGAATATTTGTCCATTTGTTTAGTTGTTCTTTGATTGTTTTCATCAGTTTTGTAGTGTTCCTCATAGAGATCTTATTCATATTTTGTTAAATTTATAACTGAGTATTTCATCTTTGGGGGTGCTAATGTAAATGGTATTGTGTTTTTGAATTTCAAATTCCGTGTATTCATTGCTGGTATATAGAAAAGTGATTGACTTCTGTGTATTAAACTTGATTCTGCACCTTTGTATAATTACTTATTAGTTCCAGACGGTTTTTGTCAATTCTTTTTTGGATTTTCTACATAGACAATTATGTCATCAGTGAACAAAGACACTTTTATTTCTTCCTCCCCAATCTGTGTACATCTTATTTCCTTTTCTTATCTTATTGCATTAATGCCTTCCTTTTAATTTTGTTCATGTTGTTTTCTTCATGTTTGTTGATTTGCGTTAGTTTTTAATTCTTTTATAGTGAAATTTGTTATATTTAATTCATGGAAAAACTACCCTTCGGTTTTCCATGAGTCATAGTTTTGCAGTTTCCTATGCAAGATTTATATTTTTTCGCAAGCACTGGATCTTTGTAATTCTTGACGTACTCTCCCACTTTGCTTTCAGTATTATGCTTCTGTATGGCCATGAATTTTGTAGTCATATTTTATTACTTTTAATTCTCTACTTGGATCATTACATTCTGCTTTCTTTTTTATAATCTGCACAATCTTATAATAAATTCAGTTTCTTTTTTCTCTCTTTTGTGAAGATGGAAAATATTATTGAAGTCTGATTATTACTTCATGGAAGATATATGTCAAATAGTACTTGTCTTATAGGATTTTATACCTGAGATTTGTCAAATAGTACTTGTGTTATAGGATTTACTATATATTAAAATTTACTGGCTTCATCTCCCATCCCACACCACACCTGAGAATTACCATCAAACATTTTCTTGAATTCTTCACATTCTTCAGAACTCAATAAGTCCAAGAAAATGTATTCCATTGTTAAAGATCTCTACTTTTTAGAAAGTCCTTCATCAAACTGAACCAAGATCTTTCACTCTGAACATTTTACCTCTCAAAATTTCGCTCTCCAGATTCACAAAGAACCAGCCTCATGTACCTGTTAGCTCTTTGTATATTTGTAGACAACCATCATGTTCTTCTCTCTCTTTTCTGGGTTAAACATGCTAGTATCTTGAAATATTCCTGGGAAGAGATGACTTCCCATTCTCTTTATCATTTTGGTTCTTCGATGCTAGAAACCATTTTTAACTTTTAAAATATGAAAACAATCATGTTTGATTCCTCGAACTAACCTGTCTTGGCCTGAGGGGATAATCTCGGTGTTAGGAACAGCTGTCTAAGAGCTGATGGACAATAAATGGTTTCCACCGAGGGAATGAACTTTGAGGAACAGGTAGGTGAGGCATCGTTCTCTCTTACTTTATAGATGACTCATTCAGAGAGAATCACATGCAGTAGTTGGAGGTGGAATTTAGAGTTTTCCAGTCTGTATCAGCACCTAGAGCACTTTGAAGATGGCAGATCCTCAAAAAGCAATGGTTTGTACATGCTATTGGTGGCCTTTTGCGATGGTATAACAGACCTCTGAGACTGGGAGCAGGTTTATGCTCAAGACTTGTGTGCCACCTACTTACCTACAAGAACCAGAATGAATAAAACTGGGCAAGGAGAAGCTCATTTGGGAACCTGACTTATGAAAATTTTCTTCCTCTGATGTGTGCAGTCATTCTGCTACACTGTGTTTTTTGATATTTTAATGCAAGTTTTGTCCCCTTTTCATATGTGGCTGTTAATTATTAACAACTCATGGTGTGGATTGATAACATAATTTCTCCAAAGAGCTACAGAATGTGGGGGAAAATCTCAGTGCTTCCAACCCCTTTATTTTATAGATGATAAAGTAGAACCCTTGAGGGATCAAGTGACTTGGCTCAAGGTCCCTTAATCCTCTGTCCTCAATGGGCCCTGGCTATGGTGAGCTCTAAATTTGCCATTCCCTCTAAATAGCCCAGATATGGAGCAAAGTGATGGAGGAATCAGACCAGCAGAGAGAAAAACAGCAGTAGCAGGGAGTAGGCAAGGAGCTAGAGAATTCACAGTGTTTTATAAACTTTAAATTCCCAACTGCTACACTATAATTCTGTCTTGGGAGTCCATTATAAGGAAGTCATTTTGGTGACTTGGATGAGGTCCATAGGAGATGTGCCTTGACATCTCATTTGTGTGTGTGTGTGTGTGTGTGTGTGTTATAGTGAGATGCCATTAAGATTCTTGCAGCCTCTTGGAATGTGGGGAGGGAGGACGTGTTTATTTTATAATTCCACAGTTAATGCTTCTGGTGTCTAGAAGCTTCCATTCATTCATTCAAACACATTTGATGAATGCGTGTATCCATTTTGTACAACACACTGTGTTAGATGTTTTGCATTTAAAGTTGAATAATTCAAGCCTTGAATTAAACCATTAAGGTAAAGAAATCAGCTCTTCACTGTGAATTAAGGAGGCTTACTTTTTTAAACTGGCTTGTTTTACTTTGATTCAGAATACCAGCAAACTGAAAAAATAACTGTTTTGCCTAGAAATTCAATGCCTACTTACAGTCATCAAGAAAAAACTTTAGCAGCTCCTCTCCTAGGAATTTATCCTAAAGATATACTCACACATCTCCCAAAAGATGTATGTACAGGATTATTTTTGCACCGTTGTTTTTAATAAAAAAAAAAGATTAAAGATAATCTTAATATTCA
This sequence comes from Leucopleurus acutus, assembly GCF_964270905.1. Classification (NCBI taxonomy): domain Eukaryota; kingdom Metazoa; phylum Chordata; class Mammalia; order Artiodactyla; family Delphinidae; genus Leucopleurus; species Leucopleurus acutus. Next base: position 55,665,298 of record NC_139161.1, read on the forward strand.
GTAATAGAGAACTGGTTAAATAATGGATATACATGGAAAAAAATATACAGATGTGAAACAGAACCAGTATATTCTTTATATATGATAGAGAGTTACCTCCAATGATGTAGATATTATCTATCTATCATCCCCTCTAACTTTACATTTTGAAAAATTTTAAATAGAAAAGTTGTAAGAATATTCAGATAAATATATAATTTTCAAGTATACTCACTAATTTTTTAAAATTTTATTGAAGTATAGTTGATTTACAGTGTTGTGTTAGTTTCTGTTGTATATAGGAAAGTGACTCCATTATACATATATACATTCTTTTTCATATTCTTTTCCATTATGGTTTATAGTAGGATATTGAATAGAGTTCCCTGTGCTCTACAGTAGGATGTTGTTGTTTATTAATTCTGTGTATTACAGTTTGCATCTGCTAACCCCAAACTCCCAATATTTCACTCCCCCCCCCAACCCCTTTGGCAACCACAAGTCTGTTCTTGATGTCTGTAGACTCACTAATTGTTAATTTGCAGACATCTTTGGGGAAACTGTTTAAAAATAAACTGTAGAAAGCATAACATTCATGCCTAAATACAAAGGCACGCCACCACACACCTAAGAAATTTAACATTGAAACAATAGTATCATCTAATATATTATTGACATCTCCTTGGTTATCACAAAGAAAACTATGGCTTTTTTTTTTTTTTTTTGAGATTTGGCTTCTTTTTCTTTTTTTTGTAGAATTTGGTTGTCATGTTTCTTTCGCTTCTGTTTATCTAGTCTACCTGCCTTTTGTATTTCATGACAGTGATCTTTTTGGAGAATACCAGCCAGTTGTCTTGTAGAAATTTTCATAATCTGGATTTATCTGATTGTTTCCTCACAATTACATTCCAGTGAAACATCAAAAATATTACAGAAATGCTCTTAGTGATAAGTTTATTCATTTGGTTAAGGTAGTGGCTGCCAGACTTCTCCATTGTAGCTCCCTTTGTATTTAGCAACACGTCTGATATGGACTGAATTGTATTCTCCCCAGATTCATATGTCAAAGCCCCAACCCCCCAGCACCTTAGAATGTGAGCGTAGTTGTAGTCGGGGTGTTGTTTTTTTGTTGTTTTTTTTTTTTTGCGGTACGCGGGCCTCTCACTGTCGTGGCCTCTCCCGTTGCGGAGCACAGGCTCCGGACGCGCAGGCTCAGCGGCCATGGCTCACGGGCCCAGCCGCTCCGCGGCATGTGGGATCCTCACGGCACGAACCCGTGTCCCCTGCATCGGTACTCTCAACCACTGCGCCACCAGGGAAGCCCGTAGTCGGGGTTTTTAAAAAGGTAATTAAAGTTAAATGAGGTTGTATGGGTAGGAGCTAATCCAGTGTGACTGGTATCCTTTTAAGAAGAGGAAATTGGAACATATTAAGAGACACCAGAGCCACGTGGGCACAGAGGGAAGCCCATGGAAAAAGGCAGCAAGAGGGCCGCCGTCTGCAAGGCAAGGAGAGAGGCCTCGGGCAAAACTGACTCTGCTGGCACCTTGATCTTGGACTTCCAGCCTCCAGAGCAGTGAGAAAATACATTTCAGTTGTTGAAGTCCCCCAGGTCTGTGGTACTTAGTTATGACAGCCTGAGCAAACTAACACGACATCTGAGGTGTGGTACTTTGAGATCATGTACATATGCCCACAACATTTCACTCAGTGGAGTCTGGTTATTCTTCACAGAGACCTGTCAAAACTTACTTGGGTTATGCAACCTTAGATTTGGACAAGTCAGTAGACTTGACTGGCTCCAGTCTCTGTTGATTCTTGCCTGAACCAATGAGTACATTGGAGGTGGCACAGTAGTCATTTGCTAAAGCTGCTAACGCAACTGTACTGCCAGGGGTTCTTATGAGAGAAGGGTTCCACCTTGCTCTTTTTTTTTTTTTTTTTTTACTCTATTATACATTAATTGATTTTTAAAATTCAATATGTTATCATCCACTACCATTATTTTTTAATGCTCAGATTACTCCAAACCCAACTGTTGGAAGCCCCTTCACGCAGGCTCATGTGTATGTTGACATGTCTGGATCAGTCTTCGAGCATTTCCTGACACAGTAATAAGATGTTACAGGACTACTTTGTATTTTCTTTGCTTTTGACACAGAAAGAGCCATTTCCCAAGATTCTGAGGTTTTTCTTTCTTTCTTTCTTTTCTTTTTTAAAGGGGGAAATAGAATTTAGAAACCAAGATCTGGGCATTCCCAAGATGTACTTGTTGCTTGTGGAGTGACCACGTTTTCAGACCTTTTCAGTGAATGGAACTAGTTTATATTAATAGTTCTCATTTGTCTTAATCTGCTCAGGCTGCCATAACAAAATACCACAGCCGGCCGGCTTAAACAGCAGACACTTATTTCTCACAGTTCTGAAGGTTGGAAAGTCCAAGAGCACGGTGCTGGTCAGTTCAGTCCCCCAGCGAGGGCTCTGTGGATGGCCACCTTCTCACTGTGTCTTCACACGGTGGAGAAAGGGCAAGCTCAGCTCTTTATTCCTCTTCTTACAAGGACACTAATCTCATCAGGAAGGCCACACCCTCATGACTTCATTTAAACCTACTTACCTCCCAAAGGCCCCACCTCCAAACACCATCACATCCAATGTCAGGGCTTTAACATAGAAATGGGGGGGGGACACAAATGTTCAGTCCGTAATATCGTTTTAGTCTCGGCACAGGGTTTTCTTTCTCACTTTTCTCATATACGTGTCTTCCTCTCTCACATGAGAGAACCCATAATTCCCAATTACATCATTATTTTTCTCTGTCCTACAATATACTCAAAATCATTTCAGAAAAACTACCCTCTACCACTACTGAACAGCAAACAAAATAAGTAAAAGTCAGATTTCTTTACAGTTCTTTTTAGTTCTTTACACTGTATTCTGTAGAGTCAGAATTTACTGGGTCCATAAGTTAGTGAAATTCCTTCTTTCTCTGTAGTGATGTGATAGCAATCTGAGATAGAGTCATTTCATTGGTGTTTTTATATCTGTTTAATTTTAAGACTTGCTTCCAAGCTCTATTTCAGGTACCTAATAGTTTGAACAGTAGGTTGGTATTTGAATTAAAAGAAGGAAAATGTAGAACATTGATTTGTTTGCATAAATATATGTGTGGAAGAATGTGCCAGGAATCGATCGCTGATTCTGAAAAGGAGAATTGAGTGGCTACAAAGGGAGTTGCAAGGGGGACTTTTCACCGGTACTGCTTTGTACTTTTAAAACTTTTGGATCAGAACTGTTTTATCCATTAAAAATAAATTTGAAAATCAGAAGGAAAGAATCCACCTTTCTTTCATGAAGCCCCCTCACACGCCATTACCTAAACGTCTAGGTGCCTTTGTGAGGCACAGCTTAGAGGATTCTACCTGATCCCAAGAAACTCCCAATTACGGTTACTTTGACTTCCTGCTGTCTCAGCGATGAGTGAATCGTCCAAGCGGAGAGGCTGCATCTTCCAAACCGTTTGAGTCACTTCCCCGGGATATTTCCATGAGCCATCAAAGCGCATACTTTAGCAGTGTCTCGATGTACTTGTTAAGTTTCTTAGGAACTTTTTTTAAATGATTCAGTGCATTCTCTCTCTGAGCTGCATTTTGTCACCTTCAACATTCAACAGATGTATTTGGCTCACGGGCTGCTTCTGATTCTCAGAGAGGAGGAATTTTTTTATCCTCTCTGTTCCGCCTGGTACTAGAGGCCTTTTCAGTTAAATGCTCTCTGTCTCTTTCATTTCTCTAGTCTTTGGGGCTCTCTGTTTAACCCTGGATGCTACAGTTCTCTCTTCAGGACTTACACCGCTTCTGGAAACTCTGCGTCATTGCCAAAGTGAAGCGAAATTACACATAATAGCCATGTGTGGGCTCAGGCATTGCTGTTGCAACTTTGTCCTTGGTAACAGGGTTTAGTCTGAACTGTGTGGATTAATAGGTCCTTGCCCTACGCCCTTGTTGCTCTTATGATGAGTTGACAGTTTTTGTGTGTCTGTGTCCACGTGCTTGTGTTTCATTACAACGGTGACTGTTTACTATTTGCCGTTCTAGAACTCAGGAATCCCAGTTATTTTACAAACACAGACAAGTAAAACCCAGAAGCCTTCCTGGGGTGGAATTTAGTTGCTAGTAGCCTGGGTGGGTACAGGGGTGGTCAAGGAGCTGGGTAGCAGTATGCTGGAAACAGAAAGAACCCTGTATCAAGAACCGGCTCACCTGGATTTGCACCCTGGCTTTCATCATTTTACTTTTTCATTAGTTCACACGTGCCTCTCCTCACTCGTTCAACAAATATTTATTATCTCCTGTGTGCAAGGCACTCTTTTGCATGACCTTACCCAAGACACTTAACCTCTATGACATGTATTCATTTTTTAAAAATAGACTTGATTTTTTTTAGAGCAGTATTAGGTTCACAGCAAAAATCAGTAGAAGGTACAGAGATTTCCCTTACACCCCCTCTCCCACACACGCATCACCTCCTGCGTTATCAACATCCCCCCACCAGAGTGATGCATTTGTTAGAGTTGATGAACCTACGCAGACACGTCATTCTCACCCAAAGTCCATAGTTTACTTCAGGTTCACTCATGGTGTTGTACATTCTATGGGTTTGGAAAATTTTATAATGACATGTGTCCATCATTATGGTATCACACAGAATAGTTTCACTGCCCTAAAGATCGTCTGTGCTCCACCTTATTCATCCTTCTCTCCTCTGGCAACCACTGATTTTCTTTTTTTTTTTTTTTTTACTGTCTCCATAATTTTGCCTTTTCCAGAATGTCATATAGGTGGAATCAGGCAGTAGGAGCCTTTTCATACTGACTTCTTCCACTTAGTGATACGCATTTAAGGCTCCTATCTGGCTCCTCTATGTCTTTTCATAGCTTGATAGTGCATTTCTTTTTAATGCTAACTAATATTCCATTGTCGGGATGTATCATAGTTTATTTATCTGTTCACCTACTGAATGACATTGTAGTTGCTTCCAAGTTTTGGAAATTATGAATAAAGCTGCTATAAAATCCACGTGCAGCTTTTTGTGTCAACATAAGTTTTCAGCTCATTTGTGTTAACACCAAGGAGTGCGATTGCTGGAATATATGGTAAGAGTATGTTTAGTATTATAAAAACAAACGAACTGCAAACCTGTCTTCCAAAGTGGCTTTTCCATTTTGCATTTCCAGTAGCAGTGAAGAGAGTTCCTGTTGCTTCACATCCTCATGAGCATTTGGTGTTGTCAGTGTTTTGACCTTTCTAATAAGTGTGCAGTGGTATCTCGTTTTAATTTGCAATTCCCTAATGACATATGATGCTGCGTATCTTTTCATATGCTTATTTGCCATCTATTTATCTTCTTTGGTGAGCTGTCTGTTAAGGTCTTTGACCCATTTTTTTTTTTTAATGGAAGTAGAGTTTATTTACAATGTCGCCATTTGGCCGGCAAGATGGTGGAGGAGGACGTGAGCTCACCCCTTCTTACAATTTACCATGTCGTGTTAGTTTCAAGTGTATAGCAAACTGATTCAGTTGTGTGTGTATACATATATACACATATATATATTTATACATACACATATATATATTCTTTTTCGGATTCTTTTCCATTATAGGTTATTAAAAGATATTGAGTAGGACTTCCCTGTTGGCCTAGTGGTTGGGAGTCTGCCTGCCAATGCAGGGGACAGAGGTTCGAGCCCTGGTCCGGGAAGATCCCACATGCCGTGGAGCGGCTGGGCCCGTGTGCCACAACTACTGAAGCCCACACGCCTAGGGCCTGTGCTCTGTAACGGGAGAAGCCACTGCAATGAGAAGCCTGCCACTGCAACGAAGACCCAACACAGCCATAAATAAATTAAAAAAAAAAAAAGATATTGAGTGTAATTCCCTGTGCTGTACATGTTATACATATATACGTGTGTGTGTGTATATACATACACACACACACGTATATATGTATATACATATACATGCTATATATGTCCTTGTTGTTTACCTATTTTGTATACAGAAGTGTGTATCTGCTAATCCCAAACTCCTAATTTATCTCTTTCCCCCCAGCCTACTATTCCCTTTGGCAACCATAAGTTTTTTTTTGGCCCAGTTTTTAATTGTGTTTGTTTTCTTATTGTTGAGTTTTAAGAGTTCTTTGTATATTTTGGGTAACAGTCCTTTTTCAGATATGTCTTTTGCAAATATTTTCTCCGAGTCTGTGGTTTGTCTTTTCATTCTCTTGACAGTGTCTTTTGCATAGCTGAAGATTTTTAATTTTAACGAAGTTCAGCTTACCAATTCTTTCTTTCAGGGACATATATTCATTTTTTTAATGCGGTTAATATTGCCTGATTACCATGTCTTACAGGTGTGTGATGGGTGTAGTATAAAAGTGTTTTCTTCTTTAAGACATGATGGTGGTGTGTGTTTCTGCCCTCTCAAATTCTAGCATGGTTCTGTGTCTTATTTTTATCACTAAAAGATGATGTGTTGTCTTCCAGGTGTAACTTGCAAGGAGCAAACTGACTTTCTCTTTTCTTTCTGTCACAGATATTAGCAATGTCCCATAGAGTGGATATTGCATTAGACTGGATCCTGGAGTGAGAGAGATCTTAAAACAGAGCCTCTAGCCCATCTGCGATGGACACATCATACAACCAAGAAGTAAACTTTTGTCACTTTAGACCACTGAGAATTTCAGGATGTTTGTTACCTCAGTGTAACCCAACCTATCCAGTCGGCTACAAAGGTCAGAAAGATAGGATAACTTCAGAGCACCTTGCCTTCTGCGAAATGAGAGAGTGAGACTGAGTTCACAAGGTGGCCCATGTTGGCCCAACCCACAAGGCCTAAGGATCTGCAGCCTCTCCCATTCTTTGACCCAGGATGAGGAGCAGAAGGGAGAAGAGTGGGACCGGAATCCTCTGGGGCGGGCTTCCCTGGTGGCGCAGTGGTTGAGAGTCCGCCTGCCGATGCAGGGGACGCGGGGTCGTGCCCCGGTCCGGGAAGATCCCACATGCCGCGGAGCGACTGGGCCCGTGAGCCGTGGCCGCTGAGCCTGCACGTCCGGAGCCTGCGCTCCGCAACGGGAGAGGCCACAACAGTGAGAGGCCCGCGTACCGCAAAAAAAAACAAAAAAAGAATCCTCTGGGGTGCTGTCTCTTGAGTGGTGGTGGGCCATCTCAATGTCCGGATGATGATGATTTCCATGATGGTTTACAACCTCATTGTTTAGGGCATGACATAGCATAGAAGTAAACTGGAGTCAAGAGGAAAGGTTAGCAGAAGTTCTGCTTTCTTCCATCTTGAGGATGGAATGTCTTTCATCTCAAAGAGGCTCTCTCAAGCCTAATGAAATAAAAACAGACAGCCATGGCCTGAAACCACCCCTCCTGTGCTTCAGGTCTCAGGAAGCTCACTGTAGGGCAGGTGCACTTCTGAGAGTAATGAGGACGGGAGGAGAGAGCATGTTTGTTAAGCACGTATTACGTGCCGGGGTTACACTCGGCTTTGTATGTGTGTGTTAGCTCTTGTATCTTAATGCTCTCGCTCTGACTTCTAAAAAAAGAAAGAGAGACTCAAAGCAGTTCAACCCTTGTTACAGGTTTTATCTAGTAGACGACGGAACAGGGTTCAAATTCAAGGCTGGGTGACTCTTTTCCTGAGCTTTTCGCATGGCCCCATTCTGCCTCCCACGTAAGTTTCTCCCACATAAGACCCCCTTTTTAGTTGGGTCTAAAAAGGCGAGGAGACCGAAATGGCATTGTTCTGAAGCTCGAATTTGCCTCCCTGGAACTGAATGCTGACCGTGGGTGACAGCATTGGAACAGACCTCCAGATGTCGCTACCGGAGGAATTACAATCTGAAGCGCGATCGTGTGGTTGACAAATATGAACTTGGTGGTTTCGCTGCATGGTGTAAAGTTCTCTTCCGTGACCTCTCTGGACCGTGATGGCTGGTGAACACCCAACTGAAGGTAAGACCAACTCTCCTATTTGTTGGGGGACTCTGGGTGATGGTGTTATTCAACAAAAAAGGCACCAGACTAAACTGTACTCACTCATCAAGATAATCACACAAACTTCTGCTAGATTTCTTGGACAGCGCGCCAGCAAGCATTCTTCAGGGTCAGGATTGTTCAACAAAGTGTTGCCTGATTTAAAAAAAATAATGATAATAAAACTGAAAAGATGGGGGGGGGAGGCCTGCTGATAGTAAACTCATTTGTCAGGCCAATAAACAAATCCATTAAAACAAAGTAACAACAGCAACCAGCAGACTCCTAAGTTTGGAGCCTCTGAGTGGCTTCTTACTTCTCAGTAACTGTGTAAGTGCTCATCAGTCAAGTCGAGGGCTGAGAGATAGAAACCAACACTGCACACAGAAACCTTTTGGAAGAGCTTAAAGATTTAGCAATGGCCCTTCTCCAATTTTCCATCTTTTATTTAACTCCTTTGAACTCCCACTAATTTCCAGGCAACACTTTGGAATTCCATTTTTAGCTTTGCCTTTTGAGTTATTATTTTTTTCCCCTGGGTGTACAAATCTGTGTATGGAGACGGCCTCTCCTTTTCATGAAAAATTTTTCTCTTGATTACTGAGTAATGTTCGGTGCCAGGATGATTTAAAGATAAAGACTGATTTGAAGAAGAAAATGAAAGTGATCTGTAACCCCATCACTCAGAGGCAATCACTGTTAGGGTTTCAGCGTATTTCGAGCCAGGATTTTTTCTAAGTGTGCATATACTTTTTTTTTTTTTTAAACATGGCTGAGAGCATGCTGCTTTCAGAGTCTCCTGGGGAGGCTGTCAAGAGCACAGACTTTGCATAGATGGGCTTTTACGATCGTGACCCAGCTCTGTCACTTAGTGACTCATGGGGCATGGGGCAAATCAGCCATGAGGCTCTGTTTCCTCAGTAGTTCACTGGAGATAATATTCATACTAACTGCTTTTAGGTCTTTGGAGGGGTAAATGATACCAAGACCTAAGGCCTTTAGAGAAGTGACTGACACTTAACTAAACATTGAATAAGTGTTAGCTGTTATCACTGTTCCCCTCATATTATGTACATTTTTCCATGTTATTAAATTTTTTCTCGATCATGATTTTAATGGCTGCATGAAATTATATTTTAAGGGTATATTAGAATTTATTCCTCTCTTATTGAATATATTTTCAGTTTTTGTGAGTTCTGTACTTTATGCTGCACTGAAAATCTTAATAGACAAAATTTTTTTGGTGGTAGTATTTATTGGGTTCTTAGGATTGTTTCCTATGAGTGGAATAACGAAGTGGGAGGAGATTAACAATTTTCAGGGTTATTAATACATATTGAAGAGTTGCGTCTATTTACTATCTCACCATGATTATGTCAGTATGACCCCTTCACTGTCAAGGTCAACCCAGAGTGTCATCATGCGACGTTATTAATTTTTCTTATTCTAAAATCCAGACTGTGTTAAATCATCTTTACGTTTTGTTTTGAGTGTCCTAGGGGAGGTTGTATTTAATTTGCAATCACATTTATTTAGGTGAATCTGTGTATTAATTGCTTTGGGTGCACACCATCCAGTCTTTTGTACTCCGATTTCCCACTCTTGGGCCCTTTAATTTTCTTTGTCATTCAAGCCGTTAGACTATGTCTTCAACTTTTTTTTTTTCCAAGAAGGTTTTATAGGTGGTATGACTTCTTAAGCTGTTTGTTGCTTCCACACATAAAAGACAACTTGACTGGGCATAAAATTCTTGGGTTAAAAACCACCCAACATGATCTGTCTCTAAGATGCCCAGTCATCTGGTAGAAATAGAAAATGTATACGCAAACGCTTGTTTCTTCTCAAGAGCTAACAGAATCTACAGAACTCCAGAACTGGACTCTCCAGTAGAACTTTCTAGAGTGGAGGAAACGTTTATTGTCTGCACTCCCCAGCATGACAGACATTAGCCTCTTTTGCAACTGAGGAACTGAATTTGAATTGTTTTGAGTCAATTTGAATATAGTTACTCACATGGGGCTAGTGGCTTCCAGATTGGACTACACAATTCTAGAAATATAGAGTGGAAAGAAACCTTCAAGGTTCACACCAATTTTGCTGCCATGAGCACATCACCCTACCTTTCTGGGTCTCCATTTCCCCATCTATGAAATACTACTACTTTCTCAGGACTACATAACAAGTTCATGTTAAAGCTTAGACCAGAGCCTTAAGTAATCATTCTCAGTCTGGTTTTCTTCATATTATGGTGCAATTGAATAGTTTAAACTTTGAGCTGTGATGCCAGAGATGGTTAATTAGATTGATTCCCCCCAACCCCCCGATTCCTATGCCTTTTAAGCTAATAGCTTTGGTTTACCTGACCTCCCTACATAAAATGGCATTTCTAGTTGTTCCTTATTTCTGTTTCCTGCTCCATGTTTCTTTCCTTATCACTACCCGAAATTCTGTGAAATGTTTATGCAATCGTACATTTATCTGTTCCCCCGCTAGGAGGTCAAGTTGGAGGCATCAGGGACTTTGCTTATCGCTGTGTCCTCACCGTGTAGAAAGGACTCTGGGCATGGTTGGTGCTCATTACAACTTTGTCGAGTAGGCGGATGAGTGAAAGAAATGTATTAATCAAACTCAACTGGGGGAAGTTTGCTGTGGGGTGGGGGGGGGGGGAGCGAGCTGCACGATTCCGTCGCGTAGAGATTGCAGTTTTCAGGTCACAGTGAGGTTTCGATTTGAGATTTTGTCTTTTTTGAGCTCTGTGCTGTTGGGTAGGCGTGTTGTCTTGCGGAGACATTTGATTTCTCCCCGATGAAATTATCCATCCCAGAGGGCAGCTGTACTCTTACTGTTTTTACTGCTCCCACTACACAGGAGTCAACCTTCCGAGAAGGCTGATGTGTTCATCTGAAGAGATGACCAAGGCCCAGCCCAGGAAGACCTTTCATTCCCTGAAATCATTCTCTGCTTTAAGTGAATCTGTAAAAGGGGGATGTCATCCCCACACCATAGTATGAACATGAGGATATCAATGAGATAACCTAGGAAAGCATCCAATATGCCTGTCAACATGCATTGCCTTCTCTCTCCTCCATTTTAACCCTGAAAGTTACACTCAAGTGGGAGAGCCATGCTCCAAACCCAGATTTTCTTTTGATCCCACTGGGCTGCCTGATCACTACTCAGCATAACTGAGTTGAGGGGAGAGTGGGAGTGGGGTGGGGATTGATGGCATCGATGTTCATGGGCTCTCCCAGGCCAAGTCTTCCAAAGCCTGTCCAGCCTGCAGTGATGTGTCTAGGTGCCGTGATCCCAACCAGGCAGGTTGTGGTCAGCCTGACCCAGCACCTTGCCCCATCGAGCTGCCCATCGACTCTGAGAGTATACAAATGCCGAGGAGCCCTGACAATGAAGCCCTTCACAATGGAGTGCCTGGATTTTATTGAGAAAAGCCAATCCCCTCCCATCTGTCATTTGGCACTTAGCACTGTAGTTATTCTAGATGAGTGAACACTTGTGTTATATTTTCCAATAGCAAAACTGGGGTCACCAGGGTGCCTGCTGTTTTAGCCAAATCCAGATGGGGTTTTCCTATAAACAAGTGCGCATGGAATATTTATGCCGCCCGTGGCACCTGACGCCTTAATACTTAGGCCTTCTATGTAGTAGCCACTCTTCCTATAAGTCACTTTAACACACTAAGTAAATATTTTAATATAGCCATGTCACTGTTTATTATAGAATGGCTTGGGCCCAGATCTTGCCTAATGCTTGGTTAAAAAGTCAGTTTATACCATCCTTTAAAGTGAATCAAAGAATGCATAAACGCCACTCTTTTGTTACTCAGAACTCTGTTTACTTTACTTTTCTGTAAACCTTGTGAAATGCTTGCTTACAAAAAGCTGACAGATGCCAGATTTGCTCATTAACTGGAGGTGTTTTCCAAGTCAGGAAGGTGAGGTGTGAACGTGGGAGGTGGGTTTTCTTCTCCATGGACATCTCCCAATGTCCACTGCCCAGGGGACCTGCTGTCTGGCCCCGGGGATCTTGACCTATAGCTACTAGGCAGTGAATGGGATCGAGAAACACCAAATCTGAGACCTGGCTCCTAAATCAAGCCTGTCCTCAGCCTCGGAACACAAAAGGCCACTTGGACAGTGGTATAAATGGGACATGCCTCCTTGATGTCTGTAGGCAACATGATTGTAATTAAATCACCTTCGATCCTGATTGCTAGACTCATCCCTGCTTTCCTGCATTACCCCCTGAGGCCCTCACCGGACAATAGGAGGATGCTAGTTCAGGTAATAGGTTTTAATTCTGTGTTCTCAGCTGTGTCTGTTTTCCCTTCTTTTTGTACAGCCCCCCTTTAATTCCGCATATAATTCTTCATCTCTTGTTTTTATATTTCACCCCGGCCTATTTTCTCTTGTTGGTTGTTGATCTTACTATATACGTAGAAGCCAGTTGTCCTAATTCTCTTTGGAGCTGGGGAGATGGGGTATTGGTGGCGGAGGGATCAATCATCTTCCCGCCTCAGTAGCACGTTGTCCTGGGGCTAGAGAACGGTGGCCCAGTTCTCTAGCTACGAAGACAAGTTTAACTTACAAAGGTTAAGTTACAAGGCCCCTGCTTGCAGTGGCCCTTTCCAGCATCCTGGAGAGGGCCCTAGAAGATTATGGACCTTCTCGCATGTTTTTATAAAATTTGTATGAGTATGATATTTCAATGACAATCGCATGTTTTTATAAAATTTGCACGAGTATATTTCGAAACGTCCTGCCCAAGTTTTTTGATATTTCGACAATCACTTAAGACAAGCCATCTTTTTCACTCCTGCTCTCCCATCATACTTCACCTCCTGTAGAATAACAAGGGCATGGCCTCAGGGATTTGGAGATCTAAGGGGAGTTCAGTTAATTTTAATTTCACAGCATGCGTTTCTGTGAGTTAAGTCACTGCTAGCTGTCCAGCCGTAGGAGTGGCTTCTAGGGGACTCCAGTCGGCCACACTGCCAACTCGCCCTTGATCGAGACAGTAGTGTTCAGGTCCAGAGAGCACCTCATACTAAGACGTGCCACCTAGAACCTGAAGATATAAATGTGTGGAATCAAAGCTGGTCTATGGAAAGTTCTTCTAAATCTTACAATGTATGAAAAAAAAATATATTTCCCAAATTTACAATAATTCTAACAATTTACGTGGTATTTCCCAGTGTTCCTGGGAAGCTGAAAGAAACTTACAGTTGTCATTATTTGAGAAGGTGATCCAAGAAGGTACAGACAAGAAATGTAGAGAAAGTATTACAGAATCATGTTAGGCAATTAATTATTAAAATGCTATGTACAGTTTTGGAGTTTTGTGATTATTGTATTTTTTTTTTTAATTTGTAATTTGTTGTGATTTTCTCATTCTAAACAAAATCTCATTTGTGTCTAATTTTGTCTTCTTTTGCCTAAAGAGGCTGCGAACATTAGATACGTTCCAGCCCTGAGGAAGTCTAGCTCTGCCCCAGTCTAGCTGGCCAAGTTCTTCCCTCTCGGAGTCAGGGGCCACACTTGTGGGATGTCCAAGAGTCTAATATAGTTTTCAGGTAGACCTGGTTTCATAAAGCAAAGCTAAACCGTACCCTACAACGTCCTGCCCAAGTTTTTCTCAACCTAGCCCCATCTGTCTTATAATAAACCCAATTCTTCCTGTACCTTGGCATTAAATTCTCTACTTATTTTGTTTGCCAACATTACTGTGAAGTCTTTTCTTGTAATTTTAGCGAGACTCTGATAAATAATGCAGGGGAGGATGTTACTTAGATGTCCTTTGAAGTCAGGAGGCTCAGTAAACTGACCTCTTAGTAACATATCCAGACATCTTCCAAAATTGTGTCCTGAGTCTGGCAGTAACAATGTTTCATAGGAAGACGTTTGTTCTGATTACCCCTATTGGATTACTTCTCTTAACTTGAACAGAGGTATCCTTTTCAGATGTCTGGTGGATTTCTTGTCAACTTGGTAAGGACCGGAGCCGGAAGGGAACGTAGGCTTATCCCGTATAGGACTTGAAAATGGATTCTTTCAGAGACGGATGTGAATTCTGGTTACATAGTTGTGGTCCTGGTGGAAGGAGAAAAGTTTAGGTCTCTGATAGTTTCGGTTTGTGGTGGTTTTGACTTTACAAATTCAGAGATCTAGAAACCTGGAGAAGAAAACAAAAGGGTATCAGCACTGGAGGAGGCTTCTCAGGAACTGCACCTCTTGTCCAGAGAGATGCATTGTTGTGTTTGCTGGAGGGCTGGGGCTTAGCAGTTACCCGGGATGGAGACCCTGACCTTCGCTAGGCAGAGGCTCTCGGCTCTTGCTGGGAGCCTGATAGTGCAGTGATGCTTTTTTATTTTTTTCTTTTCTCTTTCCTGGCCCAGGGTTAAGAGGAAAGAGAGAGAAACAGCATGGTAAGCTTCCCATTCAGGGTCATCTTCAGTCCCAAGGACCCAGCGGTGTATCCCCGATGTGGCCCTTGGTCGTACCCCAGTTACCCTTCACCTTCACGCTTCCTCCCAGTCATGAAGCTTTCAGCAGTTCTATGGTCTTTCCCCTTTTCTTTCACAAATGCAGCAGGAGTTTATATGTCAGATTGGCTTTAGTTTCAGTATAGACTCGTCAACCTTCTAGAAGCAATTCCTGAAAGTTTCTGGCTTGAAATTTCCTTTGTTTCCAGGGCTTGTTCACTGAGTCATTATTCATTCATTCATCCACTCACTCATGCATTCATTCGACAAGGTTTAACTGAGCACCTACTATGTGCCAGCCTCTGCTCAAGGTACTCAGGATCCAGAGATAAATTAGAAGGATAATGTAAGTCATTGCCTTTCTTACATGGGGGAAGGAGACGGCAAATAAGTAGTGTTTCCTGTGTTTATTCTAAGGTACTTCCCATTTTAACATCTCTGAAATTGGAATGTATTTTACAATAGATGACATCGCATAACTGCTGTCAGACAGGCAGCAGTCACGACGAAGCTCTCACAGCCTACATGTGTGCAAACTTGGCCGAAACTCCTGTGCTGTCATCCATTCAGTTGAGTTAGCAGCATGTGTTTGCTGATGCTACACATGTCGAATTTAATTATCTTTTAAAAACATCTTCAGAAAGACTACATTATGATTTGGCTTTGAAACAGATTCTTTTATAGAGCCAAAGGCACAGTAGTGGGGCATAAATTTGGTATTAGAGAAGCAAATATTTGTTGTCGGAGAAATGGGTGCTATTCCATCTTTTCTTGCAAAAACGACAACTGTGCTTTACGGAACCTAAGGAAAGAACATGTCCACGATTAGCTGATGCCTATCTTAAGCCAAACAGTGCAACTGAAGGCAGGAGAAATTGCCAAGTCCTCCAAGATAGATAAAAAATTTCCAAGCCCTGTGAGGCTGGTGTGGTGGATTCTTACATCCTTCATGACTCCCGTGGAGACACCAGACGCCATCATCTTATTGCCCGTGGGTTTTAAATTTTTTAACTTATTAGTGGTATGTAAATCAGCGGTGCCTTCCATTTAATGATGTTTTAGATATGATGAAATTCAGTAATAAGATGTCAGGTGGTAACAGCTGCTATAAGGAAAAGTACAGTAGAACAAGGCAGTGGAAACCAGAAGCCAGAAGGATGAGAGGCATGGCTGTTTTAGATGGAGCAGTAAAGGAATCCTCTCTGAGGTGACCTGAGAATGGAGACTGACATTGATTTGTCATGGGATGACCTTGGAAAAAAGGATTCCAGGTGGAGGGAACAACAAATCTGAGACTGAAGCAGGAAGACATTTGGAATGTTCAAGGAAGAGCAGAAAGGTCTCCTGGGGATGACGTGGAGAGAGTCCGGAGATGAGGTTGGGCAAAGGCAGATCACACGGGGCCCAGGAGGCCATGATGGAGATTCTGGGTTGGATTCTGAGTGTCCTGGAAGCCATTCAAGGATTTCGAGCAGGAGGGTGACATTATGAGATGCTTGATTCCAAAGCGGGGTCCGGCCGCCATTGAGAAGTGACGGTAGGAGGTCGGGGTGGAAGCAGGGTGACAGGTTTAGAAGAAGATGCGAGAAAAAACAGGAGGTGAGAAAGCAGAGACGGAGTTTGTAAGTCAAATTCAGGAGTGACCTTGAGCGGATGTGTATCAGGAGTGCGGCATGGGGTCTAGGGAGTGTTCGGCTTTCTTTTCTGCAGGGCTCTTTTAAGATGGCAGGCGTTAGGGCGGGCTTGGATGATGACAGCTCAGCCATCCATGGTCCAGGGCAAAGAAGCTGAGGATGCAGGAGCGGGGAGGAGCTACAGGTCCGTCTCCTGCTCCCTCTGTATCTTGGGGTCTTTTCACCTCAAATACAAAAGGGGTTCGGAAGGCACCTGGGCTCCCTTTTTCTCTTACCTGAGATTCGATTTCCTTTTTAGGACGGAAGATGCACACGCTCCAAGCATCTGACTCTCTCCTGCTCTGGTTCCTCTGCTCCGGGACCCACAGGGCTCTAACATGCAGGAAAGTACCTGTGCTTGTCTCCACATTTAATCCCCTTTATCTTCGGTTCTTGGACCCTGGCGATAAGCGTTTCATTGACACAGAAAGTGAGTTCTAAAGAAACAGAAGTTTATAGTTGGGCAGGTGGCAAAGAATCACATCTCCATTAGGCTTTATTGCTTCCTTTTATATAGAACCGTGGTCTCTGGGCATCTCCAGATTGCTGAACACTTACGCCCTTTGGCTAGTTCAAAGCTGTTTAAGCAGGCAGAACAGTTATTTAATGACGTACAAAGTGGTTTCCTCACAGGTGTTCTCTGAGGAAATTTCAGTGTGACCTTCATCTCAAAATTCTACTGCCGACCTCAAAGTTGAGCTTGAAATGAGCTAAGGTGTGGATGGTCCTCCCTGTCTGTCTTCTCCCTCTCATCAGCCATACTGCTTTCCTCCACTTTTCTTTCCTCATCCTCCCCTTCCTGCCCTTCTACCTCTTTCTGGAAGCGGAAAGCTCTGTTAGGAGGGAGTGCATCTATGAAATGGGCAGAGAAGGAAGCAGAGGTATCTCAACTCATAATGAGAATATGTGTGTGTGTGTGTTTGTGTATCTCTAGATATAACGCTTATATGATGAGAGTAAATGCATATGTACACTTATTATTTAATAATACATACTAAATCTTTAATTATATAATATAAATAGTGTTTATAAATTATAAATGTATTATTAAAACCTCATGCAGCAGGAATGTATATACATTTTCATTATGTAAAATGAGAATAGATATATACATTCTAACGTGTTTAAATATATATATAGAGAGAGAATATGTATGTATGTAGAGAGAACACAGAGAATGTGTATGTATATGCACGTACATATAACACATCCTTATTGTATATAATGAGAATATATATACATTTTCTCTCTGAATAGGGTTTTAATACCAGCTTGACTTAATCACCATTTTGGTTCTGAATCCAGGGTTCGTCTTTCCTGAGGGGGTGATTGAAAGAGAGTTTATGATTATCTCGTATGCAGTTAACGTGCTCGTTGTGTAACTTACAAGCTGCCTGTGATTCCCACCCCCCCTCCCCCTCCCCCGCCCCCAGGGCCTTAATCCCCAGCGGAGAGCTGGCCGGGCGGCCTTGCTCTTCCCTCCCCTGTGGCACCCTCGTAGGAGCAACTCCCTCTAAGCCCAGAGAATGTGTTACTTGGCATAAAACAGATGCCTCCTTCCAGCTAAACCGTCCTCAAAATGTGCTGCCAGACAAGACCATCAAGTTCTTTCGTCACTCTCTGAGGCACGGAGGGAAGGGCTGGGGCCCGGGCCACGGGAAGAGGGACGCTGAGCCCAGCTCCGGGGGCCCCAGGGGCAGGGCTGGCCTCCTCTGACCCCGGGGACGCCGTTGGTGGTGGTGGGGGGGGACCTGCTTTCCTCCTCTTCCCACGTCCTCCCTGCCTGTCTCCTCCCGCCCTTGCCCCTGCCCCGCCTCTCAGCCGACTCCTCTCTGTGTGGAAGAATGTGCCAGTCTTTCCTGAGACCCCTTCCCGCCCTGCCACGCCTCCCCCGTCTCCGCGTCTCTGCCCTGTGTCCCATCCCTTCCCCTGGACGATCTTCCTGGTTAGGAGCTGCGTGTGTTCCGCTCTGTGGACAGAGGCTGTTAAGGTCCTCAGTGTGTTACCGTCCCAGGTGAGGTGTGCCTGTGCTGACAGTGGTGGTCCACAGAAAACAAATGAAACCATTTTTCTGTCTCAGTTCCCCTGAGCCGTCCGACCTGCGAACCTCTACTTGAATTGGGGTGGGAAGCATGACCCAGGGCCAGAGAGCTGTGGCTTCGGTCGCCATCTCCACCGCCCACTGGCCAGCTCTGGGATCCAGGACAGCTTCATTCATTTGTTCATTCACTCCGCCACGAATCTCTGAGCATGAACTACATCTGAGGCTCTGTCCCAGCCGCTGTGGATACAGAGGTTTGCAAAACAAAGCCGCTGCTCTTGTAGAATTGGGAAGATAGGGAATCTTCCACAGGGAAGATGGGCAATCCACAGAACCTCATACAATTTTAAAATTCTCAATGCATTTGCATGAGTTAAGTGTGAATAATAGTATCTCCTTCCTAGTGATACTGTAGGCATCGGAGAAGAATGCAGCACACTAACATTATAAATCAACTATCCTTCAATTAAAAAAACAGAAGAATTCAGCATGTTACATGCGGTAAATACTCAAGTGCATGCGGTAAATATAGTTCTTTGTAGCATTACAGTTACGCTGCGGTGAGTCTCACGTGGAGTGGAGGGGTGCCCATCCCCGAAGGGACCTTCAGGGACTTGCCGTAACTGTGGCTTTGTGCGTCCAGCAAGGGTTCCCAACGCTCTTCCAATTATAGTCCATCCCCACCTTTGCCACGTGACCTGGTCCAGTGTCCCATCCTTCTGGCAGCCATGATTGGCTCAGGAGGTGAGCACGTGACGCAGGCAGAGCCAATCTGAGTCCTCTTCGGCCTACATATTAACTGTGAGTGAGAGACGCTCGCTCCCTTCTGGGAATTCTGACCTGGAGCTGCTCGGGAATCTGCCCTGTGGAGAAGTCATCTTGGCAGGAGAGAATGAGGTCAACCTGCAGAAAAAAGCAGTTACGAGAAAAAGAGATGCCGTTAATAATATTAGAATTCCATGTTGCACATACATTTACTGCTCTTTAATGACCTTTGAGGTGACTACCGTAGTTATATTAGAATTCCATGTTGCACATACATTTGCTGCTCTTTAATGACCTTTGAGGTGACTACCGTAGTTATATTAGAATTCCATGTTGCACATACATTTGCTGCTCTTTAATGACCTTTGAGGTGACTACCGTAGTTACCCATCTTCATTTTATTCTGTTACTTGTTGATTTTCGGCTGCGCCTCACGGCTTGCAGGATCTTTGTTCCCCGACCTGGGATTGGACGTGGGCCCCCGGCAGTGAAAGTGCCGAGTCCTAACCACTGGACCACCAGGGAATTCCCAGCCACCTTCATTTTAAAGATGAAGAAGCTGGGGACAGAAAGGTTCAGTAACTGCCCAAGGTCACACAGTTACTAAGTGACAGGACCAGTTGCTGAACCAGGCCCTCTGGCCCTAGGAGCTATATGCTTGGCCAGTGTCTCTTTCTTTTCTGGCTGTTCAGAGTCCAGAGTTGCAAGATCCAGGTGCTGGTTCCCTCAGCCCTTCCTCTGATTTATGAGTACCCGGAAATTCCTTCCCAGGCACGTGAGATTATCTATATCTATACTTGTACCATCTGTATCTTTCTCTCTCTTTATCTACATCTGTCTATTTTTATACCTAAAATTGGTTGGAGTTGAGTTTCTGTTACCACAACTACCTGAAAACCATTGCCAGAACGTTCTGAAATATGTGTATCATTTGGAAGAAATCCCCTCGGCCCATTCTCGTTTGCACTGCCTTCCCCTTGACCCCCTCCCCCTCCCCCCGTCCCCCTCCCCCCTGCCCCCTTCCCCCCCACAATTACACTGCTCCACCAATCTGTATTTGAGAATTACCACCTTAATGTAAGTTTAGTTCTCACATAGTTTGTTTTTTCCAATTGAGTCAATGCTTAAAGTATGGGTAGTTGGAATCCATCAGAATTACTTTCTAAATTGACTTTGACCTTCCTGGTACTATGACCTTGGACTGTCTGTCTGAGTCCCTTACATAGAAACTACCCTGGAACTGAAAACCATTGAGGGGTTTTGTTATATTGATGCCTACTTAGCATTAATGTTATTTCTATAACATTGTTTGTCAACGGTATTAATAGAAATCTTCTGTGCAAATCATTACCTAGGGGATTAACTCATCAGCTTGATCTATACGTACAGCTGCATTTTAAACTTAAGAACTTGCATCCATTCATGAGAATCCCCTGTGAAGCTTCTTCTTTGTGTTTGGACTGTACGAGAACCTCAGTCCAAAAGAGTAACTTCTGCTTCCAAATGAGAAGCATAGAGAATTCTAGAACTTTCTGACTATTGTGGTCTATGATTTCTTTTCTTCCTACTAGGGAAACTACATTGGAAACCGGTCCTGCATAATTTGATGAGTCTGTGACCCCTTTGGAACGATAGCTTGCTGGTTTATATCCCTACACCAACTGAAATGTTTTATTTTTTTTTCCCAATGTGTAAGTTCCCAAGGTTCTGTTTTCTTTTAATTTATTGGGTATAATCCAGTCTATGTTTCCAGTGCCCTGATGTCATTGCCAAGGTGGCTGGTTCTAAAGGAGCTTCATTCTAGAATAGAATCAGACATCCTTGGTCATCAGGGAGACTCTTGGTGCCCTTTATGGTCAAGAGACCTCAGTTTATTCAATTTAGGGCTCTCAGAAGTGGAGGGGGGGAGGTCATAAAATCTATTGCCCACTTAGCGATTCAAGCTAAATGGAACTCTGGGGAAACCTGGCAGCTCCTATGGGGAAAGTAACATTTGTCATATCACTGAAGATCAACATTAGTTAATCCCACTTACTTGGTATGAAAGTGAAAGTACTCGGAATAAAATGTTCTGCATTTATGCAAGGACACTGATGTAAAAAAAAAAAAAAAGCTGGCTTGGGACACACTGAAAAGGAATCTCACATCCTTG
The DNA here is from genome assembly GCF_964270905.1 of Leucopleurus acutus. Taxonomy (NCBI): domain Eukaryota; kingdom Metazoa; phylum Chordata; class Mammalia; order Artiodactyla; family Delphinidae; genus Leucopleurus; species Leucopleurus acutus. The sequence continues at coordinate 55,686,445 of NC_139161.1, forward strand.
AAGCTACGTGCTACATAAAGGGCTTTGCCCATCCTCTGCAGTTCCACGTGGGAAGGACAGACATCATTCCATGCTCTATGGGTCACCTACAAAACAAACTTATTTACAAAACAGAAATAGAGTCACAGATGTAGAAAACAAACTTATGGCTACGGGGGAAAGAGGAGGGAGGGATAAATTGGGAGATTGGGATTGACATATACACCCTACTATATATAAACTAGATAACTAATAAGGACCTACTGTACAGCATAGGGGACTCTACTCAATACTCTGTAATGATCTATATGGGAAAAGAATCCAAAAAAGAGTGGATATGTGCATATGTAGAACCAATTCACTTTGCTGTACAGCAGAAAGTAACACAACATTTTAAATCAACTATACTCCAATTAAAAAAAAGAATATGCACTACCTACAGGAAGAAGGAAACTTGTCCCAGCACCTGAGGGGGAGAGTCATGGTGGATCAGAGACACCTTACTGAAGGAGAGCTGTGTGTAGATCCTCTGGGTAGGATGAGAAGGGGCCTGTATTTCTTAGCAAGAAGAAAGGTATGTGCCAAGACTCACCAATCCCTCAGCTGCAGCTGCAGAATCAGAGGTGAATGAACAATTGCCACATCTAAAAGGAAACCGAAGGATGCTTCTTGCTCTGATGAACTTAAAGGTAGAAAAATGGAAGGCCCTCCGTGCATATGTGATATTTCCAATACGCAGAAGTGACTTGCTGCTAACTGATTTGAATACTTAGAAAAGCTGTAAAGTGGTGTAAGTGAAAAAGGAGTCTCTGCCAACGTTCACAGTGATTTCAAAAGGCCTGTCCACAGACCACTTGCTAAATTACTCAAGACTGGGCTTTCTGTACAAAAAAAAAAAAAAAAAACACATATAAAAATGCAGTCAGTGACAGTAGTACAGGGTTTGCACACAACATGCTGCTTGTGACTATAACGTGGGGAAGTATCTGTGGTCTCAGATATCTATGTATCCTAAGTCCAACAGTGTGAGAAAATGCAATATAGTCCAGCAGGTTCAGAAATATATCCCAGGCATATATTTGTAATCTGAAAGACATTTTTAAATATGTGATAAGACTCACTTCATTTGAAAGTATAACACTTTTAATAAGAATCAGATCAAATAGAAGGGCAAAATGAGTTGCATTCTGTGGTTTTAAAAGGCATACTCAGTCACTTATGTAAACAGTATTAAGCAGCAACTAAGCTTGACTTACTCTGCCGAATGCTGGGATTAGCAATGGAATACTACTCAGCCATAGAAAAGAACAAAATAATGCCATTTGCAGCAACATGGATGCAACTAGAGATTATCGTACTGAGTGAAGTAAGTCAGAATCACAGACATAAAGAACAGACTTGCGGTTGCCAAGGGGGAGGGGGTTGAGGGAGGGATGGAGTGGAAGGTTGGGGTTAGCAGATGTGAGCTATTATATATAAGATGGATAAACAACAAGGTTCTACTGTATAGCACAGAGAACTATAGTCAATATCCTATGATAATGGAAAAGAATAGAAAAATATATATATATATAAAACTGAATCGTGTAGCTATACAGAAGTAATTAACAACATTGTAAATCAACTATACTTCAATTAAAAATAATTTTAAAAAATGTATTGGCTCTTGCCACTAAGCAATTCAAAACGAAGTGAAAGAGATTCACATAGGTTCAGCATTCTAATGGGAAGTCATTTGGCAAAGGATAAAGAAAGAAGTAAGATCATTGTTGAAATATATTGAATTGCATGGCCAGACCAAGACAGTGCAAACACAATTTGCAAATTGGGCCCAGAGACCAAGTATTGTCACGATTGAGGCACCTTTTGTGCAACTGATGAACGTTATATTTAGTCAAAAAGCTGAATACCTCATACATTTTTCCCATTTCTTTTTATCGTGGCAAAGTGTCCATAAGATTTATCACCTTAGCCATTTTTTATTGCACGCTTTAGTGGTATTAAAGAGATTCCTATTTCTGTGCAACCATCGCTACCAGCCATATCCAGAACTCCTTTCATCTTGCAAAACTGAAATTCTATTCCATTAAGCAATACCTCTCCATTCCTTTCTCCCTTAAGCCCCTGGGAACCACCATCCTGTTTTCTGTCTCTAGGAATTTGAATAGTCTAAGTATCATATGTAAGTGGAATAATACCATATTTGTCTTTTTGTGACTGGCCTGTTTCACTGAGCATATTGTTCTCAAGGTGCATCCATGGTGTAGCTGGTATCAGAATTTCTTTCCTTTTCAAGGCTGAATGATACTCCGTTGTATGTATAGACCACATTTTTCTTTATTTATCCAGCTGTCAGTGGACACTTGGTTTTTTGCCATGTTTTAGCTATTGTGAATAATGCTGCTATGAACATGGGTGCACAAATGTCTCTTTGAGAACCTGCTTTTAATTTTTTTTGCATATATACCTGGAAGTTTACTTTCGGGATCATATGGTAAACCTATTTTTAATTTTTGGGGGGAACCGCCATAGTGTTTTCCACAGTGGCTATGCCATTTTACATTTCTGCCAAGAATTCACAAGGGCTCCAACCAAATAAGTTTTGAACTGGGTTGCTAACAATAAGGATATTAAACTTATAAAAAGTAATTCAGTTTATAAATCTTTATTCAACAATACCATATTGAGGACTCTGTCCTATAAGCATAGTGGAGCACACCAGAACCTAATTTTTAACAAGGAGAAAGTAATTGTCAATATGATAAGTCATAGGTCATTTAGGAAAAAGAGACCATTTGTACTCAAAATTCCTAATACTCTACAAAATGATATATTTCTTCAATTATAATATAAGCTAGGGAACATTGATTTCGAAAGTTGAGGGGAAAAAATGGAGGTAATTCATTCCTGGGTACACAGGGAAAAGAAAATCTCTTTAACATTTAATCATTTATTTTTATTTATAGTTCACCTTGTTCTAGAAAGGTTTTGAGAAAATTTACAAGAATACATGTACAGAAATAAAAACTAGAAATAAAAATAGAAAACTAGAACCATGGAAATAAGGACACAAAAATGCCAAACATAAGTTAACCCATGTGTCCTAGTTGCACTTTGAATTTAGGTGTTCTTTTCCCTAGTTAAAAAAAAGACACGATTTGTTACCTAGTTCCTATTATTGGATATCAGAGGAACATTGAATTCTAAAACTCTGTTGCTCAAAATGTCAGCAACAGCATCAATGGGAAGATCGTTAGAAATGAAAACTATCAAGTCAGCCCCAGACCTACAGGAAGAGAATTTGCATTTTTAAAAAGATGCCAGGGCTTCCCTGGTGGCTCAGTGGTTAAGAATCATCCCGCCAATGCAGGAGGCACGGGTTCAAGCCCTGGTCCGGGAAGATCCCACATGCCACGGGGCAGCTAAGCCCGTGTGCTACAACTACTGAACCCCTCACGCCTAGGACCTGTGCTCCACAACAAGAGAAGCCACTGCAATGAGAAGCCTGCTCACCGCAACTAGAGAAAGCTCGCGCACAGCAACGAAGACCTAATGCAGCCAAATATAAATAAATTAAAAAAAAAAAGCCAGGTGATATGTGCATTAAAGTTTGAGGAACCCTGTTCTAAAAGACATCCTTCACCTGAGATTTCATAGGGCGATCCTGAGTGATACAATAGGCAGTGTATAAGATTTTTATTTTTTTTACAACAAATGCAGTAAATAACTAAATATATCTGGCTCTTATGGCAATTTTTAAAATGATAAAGGATATATTGTAAACCTATGTCTAAGAACTGTTTGACTTGACACCAAAAGCACAATTCATAAAAATGTGATAAATTGGACTTCATCAAAATTTAAAACTTTTGCCTGCCTGGGGCTTCCCTGGCGGTCCAGTGGTTAAGACTTCGCCTTCCAATGCAGGGGGTGAGGGTTCGATCCCTGGTTGGAGAGCTAAGATCCCCCATGCCTCACGGCCAAAAAACCAAAACATTAAAAAAAAAAAAATGATAGTGTAACAAATTCATTAAAGACTTTAAAAATGATCCACATCAAAAAAGATATTTTTTAATATTAAAAAAAAGGACCCTACTAAGAAAATGCAAAGCCAAGCTAGAGACTGGGGGAAAATATTTGCACAGTATATCCAAGAAAGGACTTTTATCTCAAATACAGTATATGAAGAACTCTTAAACTCAATAGTGAAAGAAACAATTGAATTAGAAAATAGACTAAAGATATTATGGGTGGAATTGTGTCCTCCCCCCCCCATACAAATTGATAAGTTGAAGAAGCCCTGACCCCCAGGACCTCAGAATATGACTGTAATTTGAGGTAGGGATTTTAAAGAGGTGATTAAAATGAGGCCATTAGGGTGGGTCCTGCTCCAATCTGACTGGTGTGTCCTCAAAGAGAGGAAATCTGGACACACAAGGGCAGACTACATAAGGATGCTGAGAAGGCAGCTTTCTGCCAGCCAAGGACAGAGGCCCCAGGAGAAACCACACCTGCCAACACCTTGATCCCACACTTCTAGTCTCCAGAATTGTGAAAAAATTGTCGAAGCTACCCAGTCTGTGGTATTTTGTTATGGTACCCCTAGCAAACGCGTACAGACATTTCACCAATGAGCATATACAGAAGGGGAAAAACACGTGAAAAGGTACTCAACATCACCATCCACTAGGGAAATGTGGATTAAAGCCATGATGAAATATCACCTATTTCAAAAGCTAAAAGAAAAAGTGATAACACAAAATGCTGGTAAAGATGTGGAGGAACTGGATCTCTCGCACGTGGCTGGTGGCGGTGTAAGATGGGACAGCTTCTTATCCGAGTAAACATTCCCTTACCACACAACCCAGCCATCTTGCTCCTGGACATTTATCCCAGAGAAATAAAATCTTATATTCACTCAAGAACCTGTAAGCAAATGTTCATAGCAGCTTTATTCATAAAATCCAAAAAGGGAAAGTGATACGAATATCCTTCAACAAGTGAATGGTTAAATAAACTCTGGTATCTTCATATAATGGAATACTACTCAGCGATAAAAAGAAAGGGAACAGTTTAGCTGGATCTCAAGGACACTGTGCTTAGTGAGAAATGCTATTCTTAAAAGGTTACGTATGTTCCATTCACGCGACATTCTCTAAAGGACAAAACTATAAAAATGGAGAACACGTGTGGTTACTAAGAGATAGGGTAGCCGGTGGGTGGGACTGTGAAGGGGCAACTTGAGACAGTTCCTTTGTGGTGATTGAACCCTTTTGTGTGCTGATTATGGTAGTGATTGCACAAGTCTGCACACGGGATCACATTGCATAGAAACACACACACATGAGTACATGTAAAAACTGGTGAAAACTGAGTAAGATCTGTAGTCCAGTTAACAGTATTATACCAATGTCAGTTTCCTGGTTTCAATAGTGTACTGTCAGCTGAAAGAAAAGTACACAATGTAAGAGATGTGAGTTTGTTTTATTTGGGGTCTTACTGAGGACTGTAGCCTGGGAGGTAGCCTCTCGGTAGCTCAGAGGGAACTGTTCCAATAGAGGTAGGGGGAGAAGCCGGTTTATATGTGATTTTTTTTCTGCGGGGCAGGGGGATGCTAGGGAAATCGTGCAGTCAAGCATACATCCCAGCTAAAGGTTACTGCTAGTCAGAGAACAGGCATCTCAAGTTAATGATTGTAGTGCTTTTCTATGGATGGGAAGATGCAAGAGTTTGGGTTCATTAAACTATTAACTATTTAAGAGGCCTGCTTGTCCAAAGCACAGGGTATTCATTATTGTCTTAATCTCCTGTGTCTGAAGCACAGCGTGCAGTCGGCCAGTGATTGCAGTGGGTTAATCCTTGCAGAACTGGGTGGTGAGCAGCGATGCTTGCTGTTCTGTGTCTGCAGTACCTCAGTCAGATGTCACCATCGAGGGAAGCTTGGTGAAAGGTATATGGGGCTTTCTGTAGTTTTTTTTTTTTTTTTTTTTTTTTTTTTTTGCGGTACGCGGGCCTCTCACTGTTGTGGCCTCTCCCGTTGTGGAGCGCAGGCTCCGGACGCACAGGCTCAGCGGCCATGGCTCACGGGCCCAGCCGCTCCGCGGCATGTGGGATCTTCCCGGACCGGGGCACGAACCCGTGTCCCCTGCGTCGGCAGGCGGACTCTCAACCATTGCGCCACCAGGGAAGCCCTCTGTACTTTTTAAGCAACTTTCTATGGGTCTATAATGGTTAAAAAAAATTTTTTTAAGGTTTAAAAAATGAAGCATACGATATTCCAGGGTGATAATGGAACTTGCAAACGGGTTATCGTAAGTCTATAATTCAGATATCCAGGTGTCCCTAGAAGCAGCATCAGCAACAAAACTCAGCACTAGGAAACCCAGAGGGGGAATGCAGGAGCTTGAAAAAATTTAGTTCAGAACCAGACACAGCATACAGAGTTATGAAAACTGAATATAGATTCAGTATCCAAAGGTAAGCACGGAGTCAGAGACAAGACCAGGGTGGGGCGCTGAAACAGCATCACAGTTATTTTAGCTGACCTTTAATGGCTCTGTTCTCTAGGTGATGGCTTTTGTCCTGGGGGCATCTTAAAGGCACTGCAAGACCTAATTACCCAAGAAAGAAGGGAATAAGAAAGGGTTCCTGGACACATCTGTGGATTCAACTTTTAGAATATGCTTACCTAACAAAAAATATTATAGTGTCAAGAAGAAAAATTACATTGATAGCAGGCTGGGTTTAGCTCTGCTATTTGGAAATGGTACAATGGAATAAGCATGTATCACATTGGACATCATTGACAACACATTGCTGGTAGGACTGTAATGGGGTCCAACCACTGTGGAAAATAGTTTGGCATTTCTAAAAATCTAAGATGTATTTACTGTACAATCCAGTAATAGTACTCTTGGGTGCTTCTGTGAAAAATGATGGAGAAAAGATTACATCGATGGAAAATGAGAATAAAATGAAACACTGTAATTTTTTAAATTGCAGTATAGTTGATTTACAATGTTGGTTTCAGGTGTACAGCAAAGTGATTCAGTTATATACACACATTATATATATCTATTCTTTTTCGGATTCTTTTCAGCATTGCACTTTTCTAAAACTGTTTACAATGTATTATATTACATTTAAAGCTGCCCCAATCATATCAGATAGGTTAGGCAGTTAAATTGCCTGTATTGAGGATTCCTTGAGACACAGCATGAAATAAATGCTCAGGAAAAACATTGCATTCTGAAGCAAAGCACTTTTACATCTTTGGTTGTCAGTGTGGATTCAGGCTTATCTGAGTGTTCATACCTATGGACATGGCTTAGATGCCTACAGGGTGAGTGAGTCCTTTCTATAATTGCTTCCTTTGTAAGCAAATCCCTGTTTCTGTGTCAGAGAATTTGAAGTTACCTTGGTACTTTGATAATCCCATCATTAGAGATAAAGCACTGTAATAAATTCATTAATTCCATTTTCTGATTTGATAAACAAGGCTGATCAACTCAATTTTATTCACATTTCAGTTTAAAGCTTGAGAAATTATGAAATATTCATCTCAGTCCTTGCCCTATTGGTATCTTCAGAAACCACATCTCCATATGGGTGACAGCATGCAGCTTTCTTTTAGTAAATATCCTCCTCAGACCAGATACACAGAATTTATATGGACGTTTCTTCTAAAACCATGGCTGGGAGACAGGGCTCCGGACCATTTCTTATAGTTCTCTTCTGATGGCTGTTTGCCTAGTGTTCTGTGGTACAGATCCCCTGTTTATTGGAAACTGGCCTCTGGATCTGTTCACACTGATGCCACCACCAGCCTGGCAGATTTTACCAGGTGGAAGTGAGTGAATTTTCCATAATGCAAGACCTCGTCCCAGCTTTCCAGTTCAGGAATCTCATTGTTTAACCAATACCTGAAGTCGGAACCTCTCGGAAGATAAATATTTAATCTTTTGGCTCTCCATCACAAACTGGCAAGGGCTCCCCAGCAAACTCCCCCAGTCTCTTTAAAAATAGATGCCAGCTATCTTGGTAGAACTGGACAGATATCAAAAAATGAGTGAGGGGTTTCCCTGGTGGCGCAGTGGTTGAGATGTGAGTGCCGATGCAGGGGACACGGGTTCGTGTCCCGGTCCGGGAAGATCCCACATGCCGCAGAGCGGCTGGGCCCGTGAGCCATGGCCGCTGAGCCTGCGCGTCCGGAGCCTGTGCTCCGCAGCGCTAGAGGCCACAACAGTGAGAGGCCCATGTACCACAAAAAAAATAAAAATAAAAATAAAAAATGAGTGTTTCACTTCTGTGCTTGAAACATCTGAAAAAGCACAGGTCATGCAACTGGGAACTTCAGTGAAGGTTCCCGACTATGCTCTCTGGCTAAGTTTTGGAACTACTGTAGTGCAGGAGGAACATGGAGCTAAACCTTACAGGGCGTGAGTTCTAGCTCTGCTTGGTCACTTCACCATTGTTATGTATATAACTATGTTATGTACATTTCATTTCACCATTATGTATATAACTGTGTTATATACATTTAATTTCACCATTGTTAGTATATAGCTATGTTATGTACATTTCACTTCACCATTGTTACGTATATAACTATGTTATGTACATTTCATTTCACCATTATGTATATAACTGTTATATACATTTCATTTCACCATTGTTAGTATATAGCTATGTTATGTACATTTCACTTCACCATGGTTATGTATATAACTATGTTATGTACATTTCCTGTTTCTGAGTTCATTAAGAAAGGTATAATTTTATGTAAATTAGAATCATCTGCTTAACTTTAACCACCTTGAAATGAAAATGTGCTGACACCTCCCCCTTTATGCTCCCACCTCCTCCTGCCCACCCCCGCCTCTGTCCTGTTCGCCTTCCCTCTTTCCCTACCTCTCTCCTTGCTCTAATTTAACTAGTATTTGGCTAATTGTTAGAGTTAGTAGACTTGAACTTTTCTTCCCAATTGTGTCATGGCCATCTGGATAGTCTCCTCTGTGAATTATCAAATTTCACTTTTCTTATATACACGAGAAGAAATAGAAAGTCCCTGCCTTTTTTTCTACCTTTATTTTTCAATATATTTCCTTTTGGTGTTCATACGTTTTTCTTTTAGAAGCAAATGTCCAAATTTTATTTTGATATTTTTAGCTCCACTCTTCAGTCTTTTAAAAAGGGACTTTTACTCAATTGTATTTATTGTGATTATCAATAAGCCTGGGTGTATTCCTGTCATTTTGTTCTGTGTTTTTTATTTACTGCATTTCTTTTCTTCTTTTGAAGGATTGAATGAATCTCGTCCATTCTATTTCCCCCTTAGACGTTTAGCTTCTTGTAGTGTGACCTCTTATTTTCTTTATAAACACTACGTGTAAAGAATCAATATCTTTTTAAAGACTCTCTAGAGTTGATAAGTACCTGGTTTGAGATCAGCAGAACAGTGTTTAAGAGCATAAGATCCAGAAACAGACACCCTGAGTTCTAATCCTGGCTTTGCCCCTCACTAGATGTGCGACTCTGAGCATGTTACTTGATGTTTTGGAGTTTTGGAGTCTCATATATAAAAGGGAAAGAAAAATTAAACCTCTCTGAAGGTTGTTGTGAAGAGTGAATCAATACATAAAAAGGGATTAGAACAATGTCTGGTGCATTAGAAAACTCTAATTAGAGCTTTCTCCAGATATATGCCCAGGAGTGGGATTGCTGGGTCACATGGTAGTTCTACGTTTAGTTTTTTAAGGAACCTCCATACTGTTCTCCACAGTGGCTGCACCAATGTACATTCCCGCCAACAGTGTAGAAGGGTTCCCTTTTCTCCACACCCTCTCCAGCATTGTTGTTTGTAGACTTTTCGATGATGGCCGTTCTGACCGGGGTGAGGTGATACCTCATTGTAGTTTTGATTTGCATTTCTCTAGTGATTAGCAGTGTGGAGCATCTTTTCATGTGAGGAGGCATTAATTTATATCCAAGTTTTGGTATTTCCAAACATCTCGCCTCAAGCTTATCAAGCAGGTGTTGTTGGTGAGCATGTGTAGAAACTGAGACACATATTTGGCTGGAGGGAGTGCAAAGACAGTGTGACCGCTTTGGAGATCTCGGCAGTTTCTCATAGAGTGAAATACACAGTCACCACATGACCCAGCAATTCCACTCCTAGGTATTTACCCAAAGTAAATGAGAAAGTCCATTAAAAGAAACTTACAAATATTCTTAGCAGCTTTGTCCCTAATAGTCAAAAACTGGAAGTAATCCAAACGTCCACCCACTGGTAAAAGAAAAAACGAATTATGTTCCATTCACCCAATGGAATACTACTTAGTGATTAAAAATGAACTACTGCTAACTACAGAAACATGGGAGAGTCTCATACACTGTTTCAGTGAAAGAAACTAGACCCAAAGAATATACACTGTATGATTCTGTTGATAAGACACTCTAGAACAGATAAATGTACTCTCTAGTGACAACAAAGAGACCAGTGGTTGCCTGCAAAGAGTTATAGGGAACTTCCCAGGGGGTGATGGACATATTCCTTACCTTGACTGTGGTCCGAGTTTCACAGGTGTATACGTTTGTCAAAACTCATCAAACTACACTCTAAATGGGTACCTTTTCTTGTACGTAAATGGTACCTTGAGAGAGTTGATTTTAAAAGAAAGGCATTAGTAACTAGAATAAAAGTCAGCAGATACGATTTTCTATTCTGGATGATGTAATTAAAACAACTCAAAGTCCTGGTATGTCTACGAAGAGAAAATACTTAAACCTCCAAGAAAAGCAAGTACAAATTTCAAGCGGTAAAATTGGAAATGACCAGAAAACAGCAAATGGTCCAGTATTGCAGGAGGAATCAAGGAACTGAAAGGAAGATGAGCCACATCTGGCATGAATTCCTCCACGGCCGTGACTTGGTCTCCTTCTAGCCCCGAAGTGGGGTAGGCCCTGGGCACACGTGGGGAGAGGGTAACTATTTACATGGTACAAAGGGACCCAGGACCCTCCCATGTGACCGTGCAGAGGAAGAGACTTGGGGCCTGATTTATGTCTCCATCTGCTCTGGGCTGGCAAGAGCCTTAGTGAGAGATGTGCTCGGCGGCCCGACCGTGCTTATGATTTGTAAATAAAACAAAGTCAAACGATGATAAGCAAACAGTGTGTGGTGTGTCTTCTGCCCAAATTCAACCCCAGAACCAGTGCCGGCCGGGTGTGTTAGGAAAGCACATGTCTCTGAGGTCAGCCTAGAATTCCAGTTTAGAAATCAAGGACCCCGGTCTTCACTTTGAAAATGAAACTGCTCGATGTGCAAAGCGGACGGAACGTAAATAATGCGTCAGCCCTGTAGAGAGGCCTCTCCAGTGCTGGTGGTCCCTGAACACTCACTGTCTGGCATTTCATGTTACATTTCAAAACCAGGATCGTCCTAAGCCACATAAATCTGTCACTTCAGCTGGATCTGGACATCACCAGATCCCTGACTGATTTTTCAAAGATGAACCTCTGCCCAAACGAAGTCTAGGCGCTCAGATCCAGTGGGCTTTCCTGGGCTGTCACGTCACCCGTGTCGCAGCTGGTATTTTTATTATGTGAATGAAAATTCCCCAGGAATGTTGAACAGAGTTCAGCGTTACTAACACTTCACAGGATATTTAGGCAAACAAATTATATTGGACGTTGCCGTAAAACTCCTCTCTCACAAATCCACCTGAGGGAAGGCATGCCTGCGCCCTGCCTCGGTTGCCATGGTTACCTCGATTCTAATTACAGAGCAGGCACCGCCCCGCCCTCTGCTTCTGTGAGTGGGTCCTCTCCCGTGCTTCCCCCTGGAGATTCAGAGTCTCCTCGCCTTCCCTCAGGCCCGTCCTTTTGATTTCACTCTTTCCCGTCCCACCTTACTCCACTTACAAGTCCCAGTTTCCTGGAGTCTGTGATTAGCTATTTTATTTAAGAATCAGTTCTATTATTAAAGTTATTAAAGCATTGCACATTGAGGATATCAATATTCTGAGTCAGTAGTTAATTTTTCAAGGGAATTAAGAAATTTTCCAGTGCTACAGATCTACTTTTTGGATCTCTTCCCCGGGTCCTCCATTCACTGTGGTACTGCTTCCTCAGTAACCTGACCAAAAGTAATGACCTTTCTTTAACTCATATCCACTTCTTGCTTCCTGCCCTCCTCTTATCCACACAGACTGCAGACCCCAGAACATCCACCCCAAGTATGTTATGGTGGTGTCTGTCACGCGTTTCCGTACATAAGTCACCTGTCTTGTTAGGTGCCACCTACAGCTTGGCCTTTCCCTCCCATTCTCCTTTCCAGCCCCATCTGTGCCTGCCCTGACTACCAGGTACTTGTGTCTCCCATTGGGTTCCATTGTCTTCTGCCCATCATCTGCTGAACATCATTATTTCTCCTGAGCACAACCTCAGTACTTGCCATCTTACCGTGCACAAGCATCAACTTTCTCCCTCTTCAAGGTGCCAGCACTTCCCAGGGTGTGTAATGGAGTAGACTGTGTATTTTATAGTCCGTTGCAAGAGACCCGACCTAATACCAATTGTGCCGTATTGTCTTAAAAGGTTTTATTGGACTGACTCATTCTGTTTTCATTTATTGTCCTCCCTTTAACAAAGGACTCAGACATGGGAGTAATGGTCCACTTAATTTGGCAGAGTAAGAGATTCTACTAAACTCAGAATGGCCCTGCTCCTACAATGGCTTGGACATTTACCAAACTTATTCAGAGGAGCCTATTTCCCTGGGTTTTCTTTATCTTAGAATAAACTCTCACTCAAGGGGCCCCTCCTTTCCTCCTTTCCTCCTTTCCTCCTTTCCTCCTTTCCTCCTTTCCTCCTTTCCTCCTTTCCCCCTTTCCCCCTTTCCTCCTTTCCTCCAGCAAATTGACATCTAGGTGACCCGTAAGAGAATGTTCTAACACATATGAACCTTGGGAGTCAATAAAGCTGAGGCTGAAACTGAGACAGCCGCTGTACCTCTGATCAATGAAATTTTTAAGCAGTATGAATTTTCAACTCAAACATATTATGAAATTACGTTGACGTAAAGGTGAACGATTCTCTGTTTTCTAATTGCATTTAACCACTTTTTAAAGTTTGAGTGTTGAGGTTCATTTCAGAATGTTAGTACAGATATTTTATTGGGAGAAATCTCAGGATTTTTTTTTTTTTCTGAAAGTGATGGAAAGTCTTTGTCAACCCCATGCTGAAAACATTTCACTGTCAGATTGATAATTTGTTGTGATCTCTCTGGCTGCTGTGTGGTGATCTGATCAGAGAGGAGATGGGTGAAGGGGGTGATCAGTTTGAAGGCGTTTGTCGTTGTCCAGGACAGATGATGAAAAGTTGGGTTTTCTCATAGTTTTGGAGACTGGAAGTCTAAGCCCAGGGTGCCAGCATGGTCAGAGCTCTGGTGAGAACTCTCTTCCTGGCTTCCAGATGGCCACCCTCTCACTGTGTCCTCACATGGCAGAGAAAGAGAGCAAGCCCTCTGGTCTCTTTTGTTTTTGCGGTGCGCGGGCCTCTCACCGCCGTGGCCTCTCCCGTTGCGGAGCACAGGCTCCGGACGCGCAGGCTCAGCGGCCATGGCTCACGGGCCCAGCCGCTCCGCGGCACGTGGGATCTTCCCGGACCGGGGCACGAACCCGCGTCCCCTGCATCGGCAGGCGGACTCTCAACCACTGCACCACCAGGGAAGCCCTCTGGTCTCTTCTTGTAAGGGCACTAATCCCTTCTTGATGGTCTGATCCTCATGATGTCATCTCAACCTCATTACTTCCCAAACGCCCCAAATCCAAATACCAGCACATTGAAAACAAACTTATGGTTACCAAGGGGGATGGGCGGGGAGGGATAAATTGGGAGATTGGCATTGACATATACACACTACTAGATATAAACTAGATAACCAACAAGGACCTACTGTATAGCACAGGGAACTCTACTCAGTGCTCTGTAATGACCTATATGGGAAAAGAATCTAAAAAAGAGTGGATATGTGTATATGTATAACTGATTCACTTTGCTGTACAGCAGAAACTAACACAACATTGTAAACACAACACAACATTGTAAATCAACTATACTCCAATAAAAATTGAAAAAAAAATTGAGAGATGGAGTTTCAACATAGGAAATTTGAGAGGGTATAATTCACTCTGTAGCAGCATGTTCTCACACACACACACACACACACACACACACACACACACACACACACACACACACACACACACACACACACACACACACACACACACGTGTCCAGACCAGGAGGCAAGGTAACCCAAGACTCTTCACTCATTAGACTCGAGCAGAGTTGTTCTCTAGGTTTGAAAATCAACATGATGGTCTGTGGTGGTGAATAGATTCACACATAACTAGCAAGTTAAGTTACTTCTCTTTCAGTCCGTTTTTTCCTCAGAAGAGCAAGATTAATAAAATATACTCTGAAGAACTTTAGAAGTTAGAGCTTATGGATTCTGCGGACCTGGTTGAGAGCCTGATATATTGTAAGATATAAATGGTTGCCATAAGGTTGATGTTCTGCATGTTTTCTAGAAAAGGGAGAGTAAGAGAGTAAGAATTTAATACTGTTTACCCAACAACCTCTTCAAGTCACTAGACGTGAGTCATTAGAAATGTACTCTGCCTTCAAACACGGGTAGTGTCCATAACTTCCTTTTTAAAACAGCCAAAGCTACTCATTGAGTTGAGCCATATATATTGAGGGTCAGACACTGTGCTGAGGACCAGGGACCTGGTAGGGAACCAGACAGGCTAGGACTGAGCCTTCTGGAGCTTCCAGTGTGCTTGTGAATATGGGTTTGGAGTCAGTAGCTATAAGGGTGAGGATGCTATGAAGACAGAAGGATGGAGTGGATGGAAGCTGGTCGTAGACAGAGCTACAGTAGTCTTAGGGGTCACATCAGTCATCTTTGAGGGAGCAACCATTGGGCTGAAATGAGAATGACGAACAAGAGTGATGTAGGTGAAAACTGGAAAGAAGAAGATCCCGGGCAAATAGAACAGCATTTCTTAAATGTTTAGAGACCCAAGAGTATGGCTTCTTAGAGGAAGTACCAGAAAAACAGTGTGACTAGAAAGTAGATGGGAGGGGAAAATGTCTCAGGATGAGGCTGGGGTGGTGGACAAAGGACAGAACACAGAGGATGTTGCAAACTGTGTTAAGAATGTTGCACTTTCCTGACGGCAATAACTAGAAAACCAGTGAAGCTGCAGGCCTGGGGCATCACACACTGGTGTCCTGATCTCCAGTCAAGGAGTTGTAAGGACAAGAATGATGATACCTAAGCGTATACCAGAGTGACCACCTTGGACCCTGAGTTTTGAAGGAGTGGGGCAGGGTCTACTCCTTTAAACAAATTGCTGGGCAATGACTCAAAGAGGCAGCGACCAAGAGATACTGAGAGAAAGAAGTGGGAGGAGGTTCTGTCCAGATGGAGGGCCATGTTTAGGGCTACAAAGAAATAAGATGAACACAGACTCCTAGGACACTTTTCATGAGATAAATGGAATATTTCTATCAGTTAGAAGTTTCTGTGTTGCAGATACCAGAAAAACCAGTACTCAAATGGGCTTAAAAATAATTAAATTAATTGGCTCAAGTAATTGGAAGTCCAGAAATGAGGGAGTCTCCAAAGTTATCTGAATCTATGGATTCCAGCTCTGTTTCTCTCAGCTGCATCCTTCTCTATACTGGCTACGTTTCCTCCTGGCTTTCCTCCTGGTAGTAAAATGGCCACAGCGCTGCATGCCATCTGGGACAACCCTGGCCTCCTCACAGGATTCCAGTTGGACTCCCTCCCTATTGTTTTTGAAACAATCTTTGTGGTTGGGGGATTTCCATGGACTCATTGGCTTAGACCTGGGCTCTTCTTCCAGTGAAATCGGCAAGCTTGACGGGCCCACCTGTGGACCAGTCAGAGACGAGGGAGGGTGAGCATGCCTTGGAACACCTGAGCTGCATGGGGAGGGCCTGTTAGGAAAGAAAGAGAGGGGAGTGGATTCTGGGTAGAAACCAACAATCCCCTACACCGGGCGTTGGTAAGCTTTTTCTGTGAAGGGACAGATAGTAAATACTTTAGGCTGTGTGGGTCATACGGTCTCTGTTACCACTACTCAACCCGGCCATTGTAATAGGAAAGCACCCGTAGACAATATATATTAATAAATGAACAGGTGTGGCTATATTCCAGTAGAACTTTATTTACAAAAACAGGCCAGATTTGGCCCTTGGGCTGGAGTTTTTTGACCCCTGACCCGCACTATCTCACAGTAATCACTATCATTTAGCCTTCCCTAGATTGTTCTCCATCTGAAAATTTCCATTGGTGTTTATTTGTAACCGTATTTCATTCATACATAAAAATGCCAAGGGCAGATACGTGAGGCAGCAAGTAGAAGAGAGTTACAAGACAGCAAGATAAACTGTGGCTCTCTCCTCTCGGCCCTGCACCCCGTGGGTACGTTCCCTCCCGTAAGAATGGCAGCTTTGTCATGCTGACATTTTCAGATGGTGTTATTTGAAAAGCTTTAAACTTAATCCAAATAAAGAATGCAGACCTCATTTCATATTCATTGCCTTGCACACTGACAAAGCTTTAGAAATTTTGCTAAATGTGGACTTGGACGTGAGTCATATAATTTTTACTGGTGGAGTCATAGCTCAGTTCGCAAGGCAAGACACACACATTAAGGGGACATTAAAGGTGATAAATATGATATGTGGCCGAGACTGGATGTCCACCGTTTGTATGTTCTTTCTGCTCTTTTTCTATTTTGGTGTAGAGATTGGGGAATTAAATTCAAAGAGGAGAAAAAGATGGATTTCCTTTCAAGTGGCAAGAAGTGAAGAAAGGGTAAATGCTGTTTCCCACTGAACACACAACTGCTCGTTTTCTGGCACGGTGCTTGACAAGAAGTGATTTCTGACTCACTTGCTTAATTCTTTCAGATTTCAACTGGAAAGTCTTAGAGAAAGTCAGGAGTTGCAAAATGGACGTCTGGGATCAAAAAAGCAACTAAAGCAGGGAGCCAGAATGGGGTGGGTGAAGAAGGAAACGTAAGGCAGAGAAGTACAGGCGTTAGAAAAGCAATGTTACATAGAAAATGTTATAAAACATCTTACACATAAAATAAGAGATTCAGTAATACTGATCAGTCTGTAGAGATCATCACTGGCTGAAAAGACACAGGATGAGCTGTGTCACTCCAAACTGAGTGTTTGAATCCAAAAGATAGCAGCGAAGAATGGAGGAATAAACCACACGTGCAAAAAGTAAAAAATCTTATTCCTACATTTTCTCAACCAGTTGACACATGTGTCGGCTGGAAAAATACTCTTGTTGATGTTGCCTTTGGCCGGACAACAAATCAAGAGGGGCTTCCGATCCAAGTTACATTGATTGAGACTTGACGCTGCTTTAAAGTCTTCTTTTTTTCTTTCTTTCTTTCTTTTTTATTGGTGGGGGAGGAGGGAGGTGTTCCATTTAATCATACAAAGAATTAGAAGTTAGGTATGACCCTCCAAAAAGCTTTCTTTGTGCTTCTGTCAAATTCAAATTTTTACCAAAATAAAGTCACAAATAAAAAATGGTGGAAGGTGAACAGTCTCCTGTGAATACTCGGATAAAGGTAATAATTCAGTAACACTGAAAATTAAAATCAAGAGGAAAAGATGCCAAATTCTGATATCAACTGGCCTAATTATAAAGCATATAGAGCCAGGCTGAGTAAAACCCCGCCCAGGTCAGCATATGGCAACACAAAGTTTTATCTTTATCAAACAAGTCAAAGACGCTTTTATTCCCCTTTCCCCTCACACCTCTGCCTCCTGTCTCAGGAATCTGTGGCCTGTACTAATGAAAAAACAGAGCAAGAGGGACTGCCCTGGTGGTGCAGGGGTTAAGAATTCGCCCGCCAATGCAGGGGACATGGGTTCGAGACCTGGTCCGGGAAGAGCCCGCGTGCCACAGAACAACTAAGCCCGTGAGCCACAACTACTGAGCCTGCACCCTAGAGCCCGCGAACCACAACTACCGAGCCTGCACGCCACAACTACTGAAGCCTGTGCACCTAGAGCCCGTGCTCCACAACAAGAGAAGCCACCGCAATGAGAAGCCCGCGCACCGCAATAAAGAGTAGCCTCCGCTTGCCGCAACTAGAGGAAGCCCACGCGCAGTGACGAAGACCCAATGCAGCCAAAAGTAAATTAATAAATTTAAAAATTAAAAAAAACAAAAACAGAGCAAGCATCCCTCTGACACCTTTAAGTGTGCTCTAGGGGGCACACTTAAAATTACTTTTTCTAATTTTCATGCCCATCATTCTGTGTCCCTGTAAAGATTTTTTTTAAACCCAGGAAAGTATCTGGACTGCACAGGGAGGCCTGGGCATGGCCCCGTCTGTTACCAGAGGGGCCATCTTTAAGAGGAAATTGATCCAAGTGGGGATGAAACTAGGACGAGAGCTCAAGGACTGTACCTTTTGGGAATTTTTGTTTTGCAAATCCTGCATCAGGTAAAAAATCCAGGAACCAACCAGGGATGGTAAAAGATGCCCCCCGTTAAAAACAGAAAAAGATGTGTGAAGACGTCCCAGAAGCAGGACTAGGCTAGAGCATCAAAACACCCTCCACTCTGTAGTGACTGGAAGTGGATTTACCATCACACGGTGTATAGATAAGGAAACCTGGGTCCGTAACACTCCCCTGATCTTCGGGTGAGAAAGGAGTCTGGGCAGGTTTCATCTCGTTCAAGGATATGAAGAGAGAAATGCCTCCTTCAGAAGTCTGAAAATAATACTCTGGGACAACATGCAAGGTCAGCATTCAGACGACTAAGGGGTAGGGGAGTCTGAAGATTATCTCATGTAGAATCCATGTGAAAAATTCAGACAACTGTTTGGATTTCTCGACTTGCTTAAAGAAGTCATAATCTCTACACAGTATCATGAAGAGAGAAGAGGCTGAGATAAAAGGGGACTTGAGTTTGAGCAATGAAATTCAAGAAAGAGAAGATGGAATTGCTTTCAAGATGTAGAAGCTGGGATGTAGAGGGTCTGCAAGAAATTAAAGACATAGTAGTAGAATTAAAATTAGCCTCAAAGGCAGGACAGAGCAAAACAATGGCACGGCAGCCAAGTTTGCACATTTCCCAGAAAGGCTATGATCTGACACCTACCTTCTTCCTCAGGCTTACGTTTTACCACTCACCCCTCACTTCTTCAGCCACAGGGGTTCTTTTCTTTTCCTCAAATTCACCAACCTCTTCCCTTTCCCAGAGCCAGCTGTTTCTTCTGGCCAGACTGCATGCTTCCCTACTCTTCTCTTCGCTGGGTTCAAATCCCAGCTCAGGCAGTTCACTTGACTTCTTGGATACTCAGTCTCCCCATATGTAAATCTGGTTAACAACAGAATCTTCTTTCTGTTGTTGTCATGAGAATTAAATGAAAAATATACAGACCTTAACATAGGACATAGAACAATGTAGCAAGCGTTCAATACACATTAGGTAGTCACAACACTAGTACTGGTATGGTACTGGTATGGTATGGTACTGGTATGGTACTGGTATGGTATGGTACTGGCATGGTACTGGTATGGTACTGGTATGGTACTGGTATGGTATGGTATGGTACTGGTATGGTACTGGTATGGTATGGTACTGGTATGGTACTGGTATGGTATGGTACTGGCATGGTACTGGTATGGTATGGTATGGTATGGTACTGGCATGGTACTGGTATGGTACTGGTATGGTACTGGTATGGTATGGTATGGTACTGGTACTGGTATGGTACTGGTATGGTATGGTACTGGTATGGTATGGTATGGTATGGTACTGGTATTGTATGGTATGGTACTGGTATGGTATGGTACTGGTATGGTACTGGTATGGTATGGTACTGGTATGGTATGGTACTGGCATGGTACTGGCATGGTACTGGTATGGTACTGGTATTCCTCCTCTAATAAGTGCCTTGCTCACAAGACTAATAATTAGCTACATGAAAACAAAGATTTTGCTTCGTCTGTTTGTCCTTATCTATCCTGCACCAAAATACATAGAAAATGGTATAAGAGTTAAAATTGAAGCTATAATAGGACATTTCTTGAGTCTAAGAAAGAGTTTTCTCTACAGAATAAGGTTCACTGTATTTCACTCAAATTCACATTGAGGCATTGTCTAGAAAACTCTTCGACTACATCGATGAAGAAAAGTTATCAAGCTTCTGTATAAGGAAACAATAAGGAAAAAAGTAATCCATGAATAAATATGTAAGAACTAGGCTGGTGTCACACTTTTTTAGTGCAACCGTAAATGCCAGAAGACGATGGAGACCTCAAAGCAATTTTGAGAGAAAAGGTTGTGAATCAGGAATTTTATAGCTTGTCAGGCTATCTTTTATGTGTGACGGTAACAAAAACACATCCTCAGATAGAAGGACTTGGAAAATATCAGCCACGTAAGCTTCATGGAAGAATGTTCCTTGAAGAAATGATTCCAGCCAACAGAAAATCAAAATTCAATGCTTGAAGCTGGGAAAATAATAAAAACAGATTAGCAGTATGCACTGAAACAAATTAAAATTAAGAGGGATCCAAATAATTGTAAACCCGTCCTAAAAGTGTCACAAACGAGAATTGTCCTCACAAAAGAAGATAAAACATTTTAATGCAGAGTGATATGAATAATCTTGATCTATAAAACCACATTACATTAACAGAGGCCATAAACTGAATGGGGGAAAAGAAAATGGAAGTGTGTTAATAAACATTTTGCTTAAATTAGAGTGACCGAAAATGTACGTTTCTTAATTCTAGTAATTTTAAACTGTAGGTTAAAGAAAATACTGTATTTGAAAAACTCAGAGTTAGTTCATGGGAGAAAAGCAAAGTGGAAAAAAAAAAAAAAAAAAGGCTGACCTGGTTAGGAAAAAAAGAGAGTAAAAGGAGAACTCAAGAAGCAAAAACAGAAAAAGGAAAGTAGACATAGACCAAATATAGTACTTGTAAGGAGTGATTATAAATGAGATAAACTCACTTATTAAAGAAGAGATCCTGAAATTGATATGTAATGAAACAAAGTCCAGTTGTCTGCTATTGACTAAAGACATACCTAAAAGGAATCCATGTTAAAAGTATAGCAGACACAAAAAGAAAAAAGTTACAATTTAATAGGCTATGTAGAATTTAATATAGCATCAAATGACACTATGAACAAAGACCACCATTTTAATTGTAAAAACTAAAAGATAATAGAGCACCAATTAACTTTTATGTTCCAAAATCAGTGAGTGAAATAAAGGTAAAGCTCACACGCTTAAAAACACAAGGAGAAATTTATAGAAACGTGCCTATCTCAAAGTAATTAAAGAATAAGCGATGATATAGAAAAATATTACCAAAATGAATAAGTTGTATTTAAAGGATAACATTTTGAACTATATATCCTACAAACAGAGAGTATGCCCTTTTCCAGGGAACATGGAACTTTAGTTAACTTTATTAAGCCACAAATAAAGTCTCAAGTATCAAAAGAGAGAAATAAAATAAATATAGAGAAAAAAAGGCAATAGCTTTCACAATTTATCACCAAGAAGCATTTAGAAAGTACAGTGGGAAAAGATCCTAATCACTAAAACAATCCTCAAATATAAACTGCCTGGGAATAAGCTTCAAAATAAAAGTACAGATGAAGAAAAACCGTAAAAGTTTACTGAAGAATTTGGAATGAGATTTAAGTACCTCAAGAAGCATATTCTGGGGCTTCCCTGGTGGCGCAGTGGTTGAGAGTCCGCCTGCCGATGCAGGGGACGTGGGTTCGTGCCCCGGTCCGGGAAGATCCCACATGCCGCAGAGCGGCTGGGCCCGTGAGCCATGGCCGCTGAGCCTGCGCGTCCGGAGCCTGTGCTCCGCAACGGGAGAGGCCACAACAGTGAGAGGCCCGCGTACCGGGGAAAAAAAAAAAAAACATGTTCTGTTTGGAGTATAGTAGGACCTAAAAGTGAGAAGACATCAAGAGAAAATAGCCAAGAAAATTGTGAAATGAAAGAGTAATTAGAAATGCATAAAGACAATGAAGATTATCCGAAGAAAACTTAAGTATTTCCTGAGTGGAAATCAGGGCAAAGTCAATAAAGATGTGTAGGGAAGGACTGAGCCTTCAAGGAACACAGTTCTAGGACCACACTTATAGGACCAGGACCCCAGCCTCTGTTTCTCAAAGGAGTGCCGTTCTGGGTCCTTATCGTGTTACAACACAGCCGTGACCTTGGACTAGGCCATTCATGCTTCTCACTGAGTCTAAATTCCTTAGATTCCTGGTCTTCGAGATGCTGGAGTGGAACTTGGTGACATGCGAAGTCCGTTCCATCCTAAGTTGCTTCTGAATCTCGGAAAAAATTGGACATCCATGAAACTCAACTGGAGATGTGCAACTTTTTTTTTTTCTATAATTCTTAATTTTTTCTGTAATTTCTATCTCAATACCTCATCTCTTTTGCTGGCAGGAAACAGAACTTAGTCAATTTTTGGAAAACCCATTTCAGTATAAATCACTCAGTTCTGGATTTCACACCCTTTCCTGTCCAGGCATCACTGAAGTTGAGGGCTACCTAGAACCCAGGGCGGGGCTGGGTTAGAGAAGCATCCAGTCCACATCCTTCATCCGTCCTAAGGACAGCATCCACTGGAGTGCACTTTGCTATCTGGTCCTCATGTGTATCTGGTAAGGTTCCTATGATCCCACCCATGTGCCAGCTACAGAGTCCATCTCTCCTCTTTCTGTCACAGCCTTTCCTCCTGGTGATGAGATCCCTTTCTATCTACCACTTCTTATTCAGTGAAGTTCAGTGCCTTCCCATTCCACTCTGGGACCACCAAAGGCTCTGAGAGGCTGTTTGAGATGCTCTCTGTTCCTTGCATCCCACACAGCTATCTGTGCACGCTCTCTCATGGCAGTTGGTGATGCCTGACAGGCTGCATTTGACTGCTTGGTGCTGTTTCTGACCCACATAGATGTTTATATGGCTTTTGAACACAGATAGATTCTTTCTCCCAAGTCTCTTCTTGAAGTTATAGAAATAAAAAAAAGAAGAATCTTTGAAATCAAAAACTCAATAGACAAGTTAAATCTAAGACTCGACACTGAAAAATTGCTGAATTAGAAGATGATGCTAAGGAAATCCCCTGGGATTCAGAATCAACGTCATTTAAAAATAATGAGAAAATTTACAAGGAATTGAAGGTAGATTGAGAGATTCTAATGTATATGTAATGAGTTATTATGTAAGAAATAGATGGGACAGCTGAGAAGTAACATTTAAATGAAACATGCAGACTTCCCTGGTGGCGCAGTGGTTAAGAATCTGCCTGCCAATGCAGGGGACGCGGGTTCAAGCCCTGGTCTGGGAAGACCCCACGTACCGCAGAGCAACTAAGCCCGTGAGCCACAACTACTGAGCCCGCGCGCCCCAACTACCAAAGCCCGCACGCCTAGAGCCCGTGCTCCGCAACAAGAGAAGCCACCGCAATGAGAAGCCCACGCACTGCAACGGAGAGTGGCCCCCGCTCGCTGCAACTAGAGAAAACCTGTGTGCAGCAATGAAGACCCAACACAGCCATAAATAAATGAATAAATGAATGAATGAAACATGCATTATTGGTCAGCAAATGGTAAATTTTTATATATGCTCCATGTGTGTTTTATAAGAATGTATACCCTGCAGCTGCTGGAGATAGTGTCCTGAATATATCTGTTAGGTCAGGTTTTGCTGGTGGTGGTGTCCAAATAGTCTACATCCTTATTATCTCCTGACCTGCTTGAGCTAGGTCAGTGAGACAGGTGTGTTTATTCTCCCATGTGATAGTGAATTTGTTTCTCCTAGAGCCTTGCCAATATTTACTGTATCTATTTTGGATTATCTTATTAGGTGCTTAGAGCTTTAGAATTATATCTTTCTGGTGAATGAAACATTTATTATGCATTGTCCCTCTTTATCTCTAATAATATTTTTTGTCTAAAAGAAAGTTCTGAGATTAATATAGGCACACCAGCTTTCTTTAGGTTACTATTTTGCATGAGTATCTTTTTCTATTCTACTTTAAATCTCTCTGTATCCTTTTTGGATGTGATTTGTTTAAATATCATCTAGCTTTTATCTGGTGTGACAGTCTTTGACTTTCAGTGCAACATTTAGTACATTTATATTTAATGTGATTACTGAAACACTTGAATTTAAAATTACCATCTTACTCTTCATCACTAATCATCAGAAATGCAAATCAAAACCAAAATGAGATATTACCTTACATCTGTTAGAATGGCTATCATCAAGAGGATAAGAGATCACAGGTATTGTTGAGAATGTGGAGAAAAGGGGACTCTTGTACACTGTTGGTGGGAATGTAAATTGGTTCAGCTGTTACGGGAGACAATATGGAGGTTCCGCAAAAAATTAAAAACAGAACTACCATATAAACCAGCAATTCCACTTCTGAGTATATATGCAAAGGAAATTAAAACAGGATATCGAAGAGATAACTGCACTTCCATATTTATTGCAGCATTATTCATAACACCCAAGATACGGAAACAACCTAAGTGCCTGTCAGCAGATTAATGGGTATAGAAGATGTGGTATACATGCACAATGGAATCTTATTGAGCCATGAGAAGGAAGGAAAGCCTGCCATTTGCAACAACATGGGTTGACCTTGAGGGCATTATGCTAAGTGAGATAAGTCAGACAGAGAAAGACAAATACTGTTTAATATCACTTATATGTGGAATCCAGAAAAGCCAAACTTGTAAAAACAGAGAGTGCATTGGTGGTTTGTGGGTGGGTGAATGGGAGAGATGTTAAGAGTACAAACTTGCAACTGGTAGATGAATAAGTTCCAGAGATCTGAAGTGCAGTATAGTGGTTATAGACAACAACATTATACACATCGAGCTTGTGGAGAGACTAGGTCTTAACTATTCCCACCACAAAAAAGAAATGGTAATTATGTGATGTGCAGAGGTGTAGCTGACACTACAATGGCAATTGTATTGCAATATATAAACGTATCTAGGGCTTCCCTGGTGGTGCAGTGGTTGAGAATCCGCCTGCCGATGCGGGGGACACGGGTTTGAGCCCTGGTCTGGGAAGATCCCACATGCCGCGGAGCAACTAGGCCCGTGAGCCACAACTACTCAGCCTGTGCGTCTGGAGCTTGTGCTCCGCAGCAAGAGAGGCCGTGACAGTGAGAGGCCTGCGCACCGCGATGAAGAGTGGCCCCCGCTCGCCGCAGCTAGAGAAAGCCCTCGCACAGAAACGAAGACCCAACACAACCAAAAATAAATAAATAAATAAATAAATAAATAAATAAATGTATCTAATCAACAGGTACACCTTAAACTTACCCAATGTTATATGCCAGATACATTTCAACTTAAAAAACCCTCCCATCTTACTATGTGCTTTCTATTTGTCCTGTTTTCTCTTTTTTTACTCTTCTTCTGTTCTTTCAGGTTACTTTTTATTATTCCATTTTCATCCTTCTCTTACCTTGGAAATAAGAGTTAGTGGTTACCCATGAGAATACATCACTTATTTGTAATGTATCAACATCTAATATCAGTTGATATTTTCACCCTCTTACTGAACAAAGCAAAACCCATAGAATACTTTTAAGTACTTTTCCCCTTATCCATTGTTGATTCCATTCCATCTCGATTCTTTCTATATTTTAAAACTCACTAAGACATTATCATTATTGATTTATAGAGTCAAAATTCATATAAATGTACCCACATATTTATACACCTTTTATCTTTAAAAAGTTTTCTGTATTTATATATAAGTATCTACAGACCCAAGTTTTACGTTCCTTTGGGGTAAACGGATGAGGAAAAGTGTGACTTTGAAATCTTTAACAGTGTTTCATAATCCCTTTGGATTTGCAGCCTACTCATTGTGGGCATTTCCTAAACCAAAATTTAAAAGCCTGGAGCGTGACACATGGTGTGACAATGGGCCACCAAAGTAGCGATTAGAATGACTCAGAAAATCAGACACATAGGGTGGTTTCATCTGGAATTGTTGGATTTTGTTTTAAGGTGATCCTGCCTTCCACCACTTCATATATCCTAATTAAAAATTAAATTCTAAAATTCTAGATTAAACTAATCTTCTTGTAGGATTCTGTAGCACTTCTTTGAAATGCCTGGACACATCCTGAACATGACAAATCCAAGGGAAAGTATCACATAAATGAGATAAAGCAGTCGGCTCAGGTATCTGAGTACTACAGGCTCTGAGTGCCATCACCTGCTCAAATTCAGCAGGAGTTTAAAAAAAGCAGGATTGGTCATGAAAAAGGTATTTGAGGGTGGACAGTAGTCCATCTGTGAGGTCACGGAAGCATTTCCGGTATTATGCAAATTATGTGATCTGACACCTCTCTGCAGTTAGTCCTCCTGGGATCTCAGGACTGGCAACCCAAGGATGAAGATCTCCATTACTAGATAAATGTCATACATGGGATACTTGGGATCTGCCCTTCCTCTTGGCACTTGGAGAGCCGTGTGAGGGTTCCTGGGCTCAGTGTGTGTCCATCCATACAGGACAGATTGCTTCTGACTTAACATGGGTGTTATGCCCACCTTCCTTGTTTCAGCCTTAAAATGGGAAAAGATGTTGAAGCATGAAGGAAGAATCCAAGTGAGTTCTTAGGTCTTGAAACCTTGTCCAATGGGATGTTTTCACAGCAGAGAAAATCCTTTGGCCATTCCCGGATCTGCTGACCATTGTGAGGAGAGGAGCAGGGCACTTTCCAGTAGTAGTTGTGAATTTCTTTTCCTCCTTGTTTCCGAATAGGTTGTATGAGAGTTTAAGTCTGCCTGTGGGTATGATCCACCAAGCCCTAAAGACTGACTGCTACATAAAAATTCATTCCCTCAGTAAGGCATGGCGTCTACCCATGAGAGCCTGTGGACTAAGAAAAGAGTCATAAATGCAAAGGTATCAGCTACACTGCTCTCCCTGTTCCATTTAATCTCTAAACTGTACGGGGATGAGCAGAGCTCAGATCTTATCCAGAAGTAAAGACAGCAGGACAAAGGCAAGATATGCGCTGTTGATTTACTGGAGAAAGCAGACAGTTCTCTGTACATCCTCAGACCCTTGTAGGACAGACTGGGTTCTTCTGGGGGAAGATGTTTCTCTGCTCTCTGATACTCTACAGCCCTTGCCTCTTAGGATTGCCAGAGTTAGCAAATAAAAACACAGGACACCTTTTTATTGTATGCAACATACTTACACTAAAAAATTATTTGTTGTTTATCTGAAATTTATTTTACTGGGCTCCCTGTATTTTATCTAGTAACCCCGCTGCAGTTTACTTTCGTGTCTTATTGGACTGCTTTCCAATTCCTCACTCTTTGTTGTATGTCATAGGTCTTGCTTTACGAGACTGCAAACTCTTGGGAATTACCTCTAGTCCCTTATAGCATCTGACTCAGGATTGAGTTTTTAGTATGACTGAATGAATGTAAATTTAATTTGGTTTGACATGGATGTCATTATATCACTCCAGACAACAGGCTTGAAGTTGCCAAGAGTATTAGAGAGACCCACCTCGTAGAATCTAAAGATGCCTATAGGTATCTGATTCCAAAAAATGGTGCTGTACGCACTGCCTGTCCTTTGAAGCCCACAGGAGTAGCAGCATGGTTTAGCTCAGTGTGGTCCAGCAAAAATATAGTGTGAGCCTTATCTATACTTTAACATTTTCTAGTAGCCACATATAAAAAATGAAAAAGAGATATAAGGAATCCATTTTAATTACATATTTCATTTCACTCAATTTATCCAAACTATTATCCCTTCAACATGGAGTTAATATAAAGAAATTTTGATGAGATATTTTATATTTTTATTCATGTGGAATCTTCAAAACCTGGCATGTATTATATACATTTACCACACATCTCAGACTGACTGCTGAATTTCACTAGAAATACTTGATTTGTATTTCTGAAATTTGTGGTTGAAAAAGTAGGTTCACATACCCAAGTTTTATCAAAATAAGAGTTTTCCAATAACAGAATTGAATATAGTTTTTTACATTTATAATTAATTAACGTTTAATAAAGTGAAAAATTAAACTCCTCATTCCCTACTCCCTGAGTATTTCAAGTACTCAGTCGCCTCAGTCCAGGGCTGGACAGTCTTTGGAGCTTCCTTCTAAAATCCTCTTAACCAAACAAGGTGAATACAACAAACATACAAACAATGATATCCCTCTTGGGTCTGGGATCAACAGAGCCGATTCCCTGCAGTTCCTGATAATTCCCGTCGCTGCCACAGCACATCTCCTGTGCATCGGTTGTTTTTCTTCCCATGGCAAAATCAGACGATGTGATTTTACTTAAAAACCACTGAATGAGCTAACGCCATTCATGCTTTTGAGCGTCTCTATTTTGCAGGTTGCTCTGTGGATGATGTTTTATTTAGCGAAGCCGTTTGCAGACCTTCCTGCAGACGTTAGGTCTTCTGCCATCTGAAACAATCTGAACCCCTTTGAAAAGGCAAACGCCAGAACCTCCCCCGCAGTCCAAACAGTTTGTGGACTATATCTAAATAGTCTGGTGTACTAACCGCAACTGAGGAATTTGCTAGTGCATTAAAGTACTGTAACGAAAATGTTGTCATTCTGAGGCTTGGGGGGAGGAGTGGAGTATTGCTAAGAGCAGACGCTGGGGCTTTGGCAGGGCTGCAGGCAGTGTCAGGATCCCGGGATCAAAAGGTGATGGAGAGGCGTCTAATTGAAGAGCACAGCTCTGATATTTGTGGTTTCCTTTCCGGCCGTGGAATTTGGTACAGTCCTTAAAACAGCTCGCTGGTCAGCTCTGGGGCCCTGCAGGAAGAAGGGAGGGGATTCCTGGACATTACAGATGATGGGGGTTGGGTCCTTGTCTGCACATCTCTGGGACCGGACATCACTTTTCATTGTCTTTACTCAGCGCAAGGCAGCCTAACCAGAAGCTGGGCTCTCCCAGTGGAATTCAATTTATACTTAAGTCTGATGCAGATGGAAGTGTAATTAAATAAGAAAAAAAAGAGAGAGACAAAAGTACACACGGGAAGAAATAGCTGCAAGACGCTAAAATAAATGTAAATGTATTTCTCACCCAACTCATGTTACGTGGTACTTGTGTTTGATGTCTTATGCAAATGTTTCTCCTTCAGCGCTTCCTTGCATGTGATTAATTTCCCAGAGTTTTGATATGTTTTCACTCTTTATTTCCTGGCCCTTAACATTATTATGCATGGAGGTGGCAGGGGAATTGAGAGGAAGAGACAGACTGGCTTAATTCTCTCCTTCACACCCAGGAAAGACAGGAGTCTTAATGAAGGGGAAAATGTTTGTTTGGTCATTTAATCCGCTTTAATTGAGCACCTAATGTATGGAACACTAGGGGTACAAACGGATGCGAGGTGATTTATCATTTGAGAGAAACTCCAACCTTACCATCTTGTATGACCTTAGGCCAATGACAGTATTTTAAGGTTCAGTTTCCTCAATTTAAAATGCGGATAATAAAAAAAAAATTTTTTTAATTACCTAAAAGGGGATAAGAAGAAGAAATGGGTAAAGGAGAAATCATATGTAGATTATTCAATAAATGGAGCCTATTATAATAATTATGATTAAAGATGAGTTATCACTCCCTCATCTTTTTTTTTACCCTGATCTTTGAAATTTTTAAAATAATTGATTCATGGCCCAGTACATGGTCAATTTCTGAAAGTAAACCATGGGTGCTTGTGAAGAATGCACATTCTCTGGTTGTTGCATTAAAAAGATCAAAATACGGTAGCGTGAATGATCTTACGCCAATTAAATAGAAAATTTAGATGAAATAGAAATATTCTTAGAAAAACATATTACTAAAATTGACACAAGAATATAAAATCTGAATAATCTTAATCTATTTTAAAAATTGAACCTATATCCTCTGTAAGTTCCTTAAGTGAAAGCTTTTGGGTTGTAAACTCTGTTTTTCTCTATAAATATCTCTACATCCATCCTCTTTCCTGAAGGTAATTTTTCTTGGCAACCAATTCTAGGTTGATAGTTATTTTTTCTCATCACTTTAAAAATGTTATCCCATTGTCTTCTGGCCTCCATAGTTGGTATTGAGAAGGCAGGAAGGCTTTCGCCATTCTTATTGCCATTCCTTTGCATGCAGGTGTCTTTCTTTCTGGTTCCCCCCACCTCTCCGCCCCCCCCCCCCGTTTTGCACTTTCACTGGTATGCTATACATTTATTTCTTTAATTTACTCATCTTGGGGGTGATACTTTGTGTTTCCTGGATTTCTGAGTTAATTTTTTTATCGTTACAAAAAAAAAAATCATAGCTATTGTGTCTTCAAACAATGCCTGTGCTCCATTCTTTAATCTCTTCTTTGGGGCACCCAGTAAGACGGGTACTAGTCTTTCTTATTCTGTCGTTCATCTTCCTTAACATCTCTTATTTTTTTTAGATTAATAAATAGTGACTTTGTAAATTGATATCAGGATTCAAGGATATGAAAGTTAATGCTAATTTATTTTCATTTTTGAATGAGCAAGATTTGTTACCGGAAACATGTAATTTAGATAAAATAAGTGGAAATTGGAGATTGTATTTCTGCATACTTAAGGCTAAATGAAAACATGATGGATATAATGAGGAATGAATTGTTATTCTCTAATCCAAAGGTGGTTTATTTTGAAAATTAATGTCAATTCTGCTGAAACTTATTTTTTTTAACATCTTTATTGGAGTATAATTGCTTTACAATGGTGTGTTAGTTGCTGCTGTATAACAAAGTGAATCAGCTATACGTATACATATGTTCCCATATCTCCTCCCTCTTGCGTCTCCCTCCCTCCCACCCTCCCTATCCCACCTCTCTAGGCGGACATAAAGCACGGAGCTGATCTCCCTGTGCTATGCAGCTGCTTCCCACTAGCTATCTATTTTACATTTGGTAGTGTATATATATCAGTGCCACTCTCTCACTTCGTCCCAGCTTACCCTTCCCCCTACCCATGTCCTCAAGTCCATTCTCTACATCTGTGTCTTTCTTCCTGTCCTGCCCCTAGGTTCTTCAGAACCTTTTTTTTTTTTTTTTTTTTTAGATTCCATATATATGTGTTAGCATACGGTATTTATTTTTCTCTTTCTGACTTACTTCACTCTGTATGACAGTCTCTAGGTCCATCCACCTCACTACAGATAACTCAGTTTCATTTCTTTTTATGGCTGAGTAATATTCCATTGTATATATGTGCCACATCTTCTTTATCCATTCATCTGTGGATGGACACTTAGGTTGCTTCCATGTCCTGGCTATTGTAAATAGAGCTGCAATGAACATTGTGGTACGTGACTCTTTTTGAATTATGGCTTTCTCAGGGTACATGCCCAGTAGTGGGATTGCTGGGTCATATGGTAGTTCTATTTTTAGTTTTTAAGGAACCTCCGTACTGTTCTCCATAGTGGCTGTATCAGTTTACATTCCCACCACATCTATTATTTTTTTAAGTGAGCTACACAATAGACTGTCTCAGGAAATTGAACAGAATTCATTAAACGACTTTGTCAGTTGTCAAAAGAGGTTGCAGTCAGGAGGCTATGAGATGGAGCTAAGATGGCAGGGGGCGCAGTAAACTAAAGCCAGGAGCAAAATGAAGTCTGAGTAAAGCAGAGGACCCCCACCCATCACAGCAGGTAGACCTTAATACCACTCCTCTTCTTGTCCATTTTGTGGGGTCTTCAATCCTTGGCTCAGACACAGCTCAACAAAACATTTTCTCTTGCTACAGAGCAGCTAGCATAAGATCACTGTCATAAAATGTAATATATTTACCAGTGTGGGCAGAGATCTCTGAAACCCAAGGTTTCAAATGGACAGGGATACTAGAGAAACACCAGTGGTGGTCTAGGTACATAAAAAGTGAGGAAAAGGTTTCCAATAGCCACATACCCTTCCCTCCAACTCATCCCAGGTCCTCGATTTTCTGTAAAATACATCGTTGCTGTTTGTGATGGACAAACTTTAGGGTAGCCGTCTGATCCCTGCCTCTTGGTGTCCATACCTTTATATAATCCTCTCGCCTTGAGTGCAGGCAAGACCTGTGACTTGCTTCCAAGACATCGCAACAAAGATAATAGGATGTCTTTTAAGGAAGGTCCATACTGTTCTCCACACCGTTGTAAAGTAATTATACTCCAATAAAGATGTTTAAAAAAAAAAAAGTAAAAAAAAATAGATAATAGGGTGTCCCTCTCATGATGAGGTTGTGTTATATGCTGAAAGTAAAAGGATGTCATCATGTACATTGTTGTGTTACTTTATATAAGACTCCATCTTTGCAGATTGAAGCTAAAGTCTCTCCCTGAAGACTTAATGAAGTAAGTGGCCAAGTTGGAGAGGCTTAATTGGCTGGAAAATGTGGGTAAGATTCTAGGAGCTGCATTCAGCTTCCTAAACCTATGGACCACCTCCCGTCAACAGCCAGCAAAATTCTGCCAACATCCAGAATGAGCTTGAACGCAGATTCTTCCATAGTTAAGCTGCCAGATGAGGATACAGCCTGACCGGACACCTTGATTACTACCTTGTGCGTCTGAGCAAAGTGCACAGCTGGACGGTGCCCAGATTCTCGCCTGACAGAAACCACGAAATAAATGCACCACAGAATGTGTGGTCATTTGTTTTGCAGCAATGAAAAACTAATGCTAAGAAAACGAAAACTAAAAAAAACAAGAACTAAAACTAAAGGAGAGTAGTAAGAGAGGAGAAGTTTACTCTGCCTCCACCAGACCCCTTTTCGGTGTGACGTGGGACAGGCAGAGCGGTGCCACGTTCTGTTTCTCCGCGTGGGGTTACTACATTATTTTATGACCTGTCCGTCCTTGAGCGTTTGTAAGGCTCAAGTGTGCTGCTAAGAAATTTTATCAGGCTGCTGTGAAGAGCGTTTATTCGCCAAGGTAAACTGGCTGTGGAATTTGTTGAATTATACTTGAGTAGAACTTTTACTAGTTCTAATTAGTGTTTACATGCATTGATACTCATAATAACCCTGTGAGATATGTAAGCAAGTGGTCTTCCATTGAAGATGAAAGATGAAACGGCTCATCCAAGTGTCTTCGTCCGTTCAGGCCACTGTAAAAAAATACCACAGACTAGGTAGTTTATAAACAAAAGAGAAATTTCTCATAGTTCTGGAGGCTGGAAGTCTGAGATCAGGATGCCAGGATTGTTGGGTGCAGGACTGCTTCTAGGTTGCAGACTTCTCGTTATATCCTTATGTGATGGCAGGGGCTAGGGAGCTCTCTTGGGTCTCTTTCAAAAGGGTGTTAATCTCATTCATGAGGGCTCCACACTCGTGAAATAATTATCTCCCAGAGGCCCCACCTCCTAACGCCATCACGTTGGGCATTAGAATTTCAACATGTGAATTTTGGGGGAAACACAAACATTGAGACCGTAGCACTGAGTTTAACTGCTTAAAAGTGGAAAAAACAAAACTGAATACACATCTTCTAAAACCCAAGGCCAGTTTTTTCCTTTACGTGGAAACCACCTCTGACAAAGAAGACATTCTCTGAACCCCAACATTAATATTTAATTAAAGCAATATATTCCTAGGGTTTTTTCCCCCCAAAGCAAAATAAAATTAGAAACTGGAGATCGGCACTCTCTAAAAATCATGGAGATCAGCTGGTACATAGCTGGGCTTATGAAAGGAATTAGATATTTTGTGTGTGATGGAACCTTCCTGCCATCATTGAAGAACCTTATCACAAACTCTCACACACGTGTCTTTGTGTCAAAAGTGGGATCCCTACTGAGAAGCATACTCAAAAGAAAACTTCAAATGCAAAAGTTTCCCATATTCAGATGTGAGGAGTCAAGCTGTCTATATAAAAAGCCCACTGTAGGGAAACAGACTCACAGACTTTGAAAACAAAACAAACTTATGGTTACCAAGGGGGAAAATTAGGGGGAGGGATAAATTAGGAGTTTGGGATTAACATATACACACTACTGTATATAAAATAGATAATCAACAGGGACTTACTGTATAGCTGATTTGCTTTGTTATAAAGCAGAAACTAACACACCATTGTAAAGCAATTATACTCCAATAAAGATGTTCAAAAAACAAAAAACCAAGGATTTACTGTATAGCACAGGGAGCTCTTCTCAATATTCTTTAATGACCTGTATGAGGAAAAGAGTCTGAAAAAGAATGGATATATGTATAACTGAATCACTTTTCTGTACAGCAGAAACTAATGCAACATTGTAAATCAATTACCCTCCAGTATAAAATAAAAATTAAATAAGTCCCCTGTAGGGTCAGGACAGAGTATATACTCCTTCGCTTATGAGAATGAGTTAAGAGAAAATGGGAGGAGACAAATTGTAGACATAGGGAATATACAACTTATTGAGGGTGTTGCTGCAAATGAGAACAAGGAAATTAGGCAACAACTGATGGGTCAAGGGAAAATGTGTGTGGTTTTCTTAAGACATAGCAGCATATTCATCTACTGGTAGGAATGATACAGTACAGGGCTGAAAACGGAGGAGAGAGGAGTGAACTGCTGGAGTAAGCTTCCCTGACTGGGCAAGAGGGAGTGAGATCTAGATATGAGGACCTAAGTACAGGCGTTGGCTTTTGATAGGAGCATGATGGGCTTGGTGTAGCAGCACATGGGAGAGCTGACCTCGTGAGTACAGACACTGGTAGGTGAGTGGAAGTGGTGGTGGGAATTCAGTGGAGGTTCTCTTCCAGTCTCTTCAGTGATCCCAGTGAAGTATGAAGCCAGGGCTCTAACTTGCCAAGAATAAGGATGGGGCAGGAGGTGTAGAGTGGAGAGAATAGGGCATGAAACCAGGGCATTGGAGGAGAATTGCCTAGGGAAGTATACGTGATTGCAGGCAGCATGGAGGTCTGCTTGAGGGTGATAATCGTGCATTTAAACTGAGGCCAGTGTGTTGGTGTTGATTGTCCCACCTGTATTCAGCTTGTGTGCAGCAGCAGAAGAGAAGGAACGTTGAATTTCACCAAGGTCTTGCTTTCGCTAAATGAGAACAGTAAAGACAGAGAAGGGCAAGGGAATGGAAGGCCTGCGCGAGGGAATAATTGTAAGAATTCACCATGGAATTTCAGCTGGGTAAGAAGGAAGTAGACCATCAAAGGGGTGAGAAACATGCATTGGAGGGCCTCCTGAATTGGAGGTCCTGGTGACGTTGGGAAATTGTGGTGGTCAGGATACCAGGTGCCCTGACTAGACAGATTGGAGTGGAGTAGTTATTGGTGATGAAGCCTGGTTTATGGGCAACTGAGGTACCTGAGCTTATGTTTATCATTATCTTTCTGATTGCTTTCTTATCTTTGCGTTTCCTCTCTGCTTTCATGGTCATTATTTCAGTCCTTTCCTGCGTGTTAGTAATTAAGTGTTCAGCTATGTCAATTTCAGCTCTTTCTACTAAATTTATTCATTTTGTATTCGTGCTGTTTTGGCTCTCAGTGTATCTTCTGAAATTCCTTTTTTTATTTTATTTTCTTTTTTACTCTCTTCTCTGTTGTCTTTTGTCATCGAATTTCTGCTGTCCTTACATTCTTCTAGAGCTCTTAAAATTTGTGTCAGCTTTTTAAACATGAAGTATAATTCCCATACATGAAGTGCATATAATTTCAATCTCTTTTGACAAATATATACATCTGAGTGACGACCCTTTCTCCTCTCAAGATGTTGTTTGTTTGTTTTATTCCAGAAAATCCCCAGGGCCCCTTCCCAGTCATTCATCCTCGGAAGGAACTCATCTGGCTTTTCACTCAGTGTACTGTTTTTAAGGTTCATACACATATATCGTCAATAGTTTGTTCCTTCTTACTACTGAGTAATATTCCGTTTTTTGATGAATCTGTTCTTCAACTGACTGTGATGAGCAGTTTCGAGTCTAGGGCTACCGTGAATAGAGCTGCTCTGAATATCCTTGTATGAGGCTTTTTGTGGACACGTGTTTTCATTTCTTTGGGTAAATACCTAGAAATGAGATTTCTGGGTCATAGGATAGAGGTATGTTTTTAAGAAACTTCCAAACAATTTTCAGTGAGTGTACAGTTTTCCTCTCTCACCAGCAATGTATGAGAATCCCACTTGCTCCTCAGCCTCTTTGGTACTTGGTGTGGTCAATTATTTTCACTTTAGCCATTCTAGTGGGTGTGTAGTACAATCTTGTTGTGGTTTTAATTAGCATTTTCCAAATCACTAACAGTCGCGAGAGAACTTTTTCATGCACTTTTTTCCATTCTCATGTTTTCTTTTGTTCAGTATCTGTTCACATCTTCTGCCCATTTTTATTAGGTCATTTGTCTTTTATTATTGAGTTGTAAAAGTTTTTATATATTGTGGATACAAGCCCTTAACGAAATATATGTGTTGTGACTATGTTCTTCCAATCTGTGGCTTGACCATTAATTTTCTTAATCGTTTCTTTGATGAGTTGAAGGTTTAAATTTTGGTGAAGTCTAATTCATCATTCTTTAATGGTTAGTGTTTTCTGTGTTCTCTCTAAGAAATCTTTCTATCTCTAGGTTGAGAAGATTTTTTTCCTTGCTTTTTTTTTTTTTTAAAGAAGCTTTAGAGTTCCAGTTTTTACATTTAGACCTGTGATCCATCTCATATTAATTTGTGGTATGTTGTGCGATAGGGATTGAAGTTCTTTTCTACGATATAAAATTCTGATTGTTCCAGCCTTTGTTGAAGGGACTTTCCTTTTTTCATTGAATTGCTTTGGCATTTTTGTCAAAAATTATTTGACTGTGTATGTGGGCCTATTTGTGGGCTATCTTTTCTGGTTCAGTGATCTGTCAGTCCTCTTAGGAATACCACACTGTCTTGTTCATAGTCAAGAGTAAAATCTTGAAGAGTGGAGTAAGTGCTCCAAATCTCCATTTTTTCTTTTTCATAATCGTTTTGGAAATTTGGCATGTCCATAGAAATTTTAGAGTTATCTTAATTTCTACAAAAAAAAAAAAAAAAAGGCTTTTCAGATAATACCGATCAGGTTTGGGAGAATTGCCATGTTACCAATATTGAGTCTTTCAAACCAAACATACAGTATCTTTCTGGTTACTTAGATTATGTTTAATGCCTCTTAGCAGTATTTATTTTATTATGTTTTATTTATTTATTTATTTTTTTGCGGTACGTGGGCCTCTAACTGCTGTGGCCTCTCCCGTTGCGGAGCACAGGCTCCGGACGCGCAGGCTCAGCGGCCATGGCTCACAGGCCCAGCCGCTCCGTGGCATGTGGGATCTTCCCAGACCGGGGCACGAACCTGTGTCCCCTGCATCGGCAGGCGGACTCTCAACCACTGCGCCACCAGGGAAGCCCTGTGTTTTATTTTTATTGAAGTATAGTTGAATTACAATGTTGTGTTAATTTCTGCTGTACAGCAAAGTGATTCAGTTATACATATATATACATCCTTTTTAAAAAAATAAATTTATTTATCTTTGGCTGCGTTGGGTCTTCGTTGCTGTGCGTGGGCTTTCTCTAGTTGGGGCGAGCGGGGGCTACTCTTCATTGTGGTACGCGGGCTTCTCGTTGCAGTGGCTTCTCTTGTTGTGGAGCGCGGGCTCCAGGCGTGTGGGCACAGTAGTTGTGGCACGTGGGCTCAGTAGTTGTGGCACGTGGGCTCAGTAGTTGTGGCACGTGGGCTTAGTTGCTCTGTGGCATGTGGGATCTTCCCAGACCAGGCCTTGAACCCGTTTCCCCTACACTGGCAGGCGGATTCTTAACCACTGCACCACTAGGGAAGCCCATACATTCTTTTTTATATTCTTTTCCATTGTGGTTTATCTTGGGATACAGAATATAGTTCCCTGCTTAACAGTGTTTTATAGTTTTCCAGGTAGAGATCTAACACATCTTGTGTTAAATTTACCTCTAGACATTCTACCTTTGGGAATATTTTGTAAATGATATTTTAATCCACTCTTTTACTTAGAATAGTTTTTGATGTACAGAAAAGTCATAAACAGGGTACAGGGAGTTCTCTACGCCCCTTGGCCAGCTTTCCTTACTGGTAACATCTTATGTTACCAAGTAACATACCAAGATACGTTTGTCACAACCAAGAAGCCAACACTGGGACTTTACTGTGAACTAAACTCCAGACTTTATTCAGATTTCACTGATTTTTCCATTAACGTCCTTCTTCTGCTCTGGGACACCATGTTACATTTAGTTATGGTGTCTCGTCAAGTTCCTCCTGTCTCTGAATATTTCTTAGTCTTCCCTCGTTTTTTATGGCCATGATACTTTAAAGGAATATTCTCAGGTATTTTGCAGGATTTTCTCAACTTGGGTGTGTCTGGATTTTTTCTCACAGTTAGACTGGGGTTATGGGCTTTGGGGAAGGATGCCACAGAGCTCTTCGCATCATGCATCAGAGGCACTTGTTATCAGCAAGACTTATCACTGGTGATGTCAACTTTGACCATCTGGCCAAGGAAGCGTCTGTGAGGTTTCTCCACTAATAACTTACCCCCTTTGCATGGGCTACTCTTTGGAAGCATGTTACCCCCTCGAGGGGGCAGTATCTGCATAAATTATTGTAATTCTTCTGTAAGGAAGCGATGTCTCTTCTCATTTATTTGTTTACTTGTTTATTCACTTACTTAGACCAGCATGGACTCATGGATAGTTAGTTTACTTGGAGGGTTGTAATCAAATCTTACATCATTTTGTTACCAAATTGTTCCACCTTAGGCCGCTGGGAGCACTTTCAATGTGGCTCCTGTGTCCTTGTGACATGCCCCCATTCTTTGGTTTTTGAGTATTTTCTTATCTTCTGGCCCTACAAGATACCCTAGAATCTGCTGTTTGCCTCCAAGGAGCCTTGGTTCCTTTACTGGAGAAAAAGAACTGCTATCTGGGCACTTGGTGTGCTCGTGGCTACTCAGGTGTTACAGCTTCTAGGATCTCTCAGTGGGCAGGCCTGAGAAATACATGTAGTAATTGGAAATTCCCTGGCGGCCCAATGGTTAGGACTCAGTGCTTTCACTGCCGAGGGCACGGGTTCAATCCCTGGTCGGGGAACTAAGATCCTGCATGCCGTGCAGCACAGCCATTAAAAAAAAAAAAAGAAAAAAAAAAGAAAGAAATACGTATAATCTTGTTCAGATTCTTTGCCCTTATAGATTATTACAAAAGATTGAGTATAGTTCCCTGTGCTAAGAAGAGATATTTATATATGTGTCACTGAATCACTTTGCTGTACAACTGAAACTAACACAACATTGTATATCAACCATACTTCAATTAAAAAAAAAACGTGTTGAGTCAAATTTTAAAATAAAAAAATATTCCACATAAGACTAAATGGTGATATAAAACATTAAGGTAAAACATGTGTTAGTGTGACATTTGCATTTTTATGAAATATGAATCACAAAGAATAATACATGCAGCTGAATTTCAGTTAACTCCCTTTTAAAAGTCTTGTTACCATGGCAATGCCAAGAATGAGTCTTCACAGGATGTAAGATATGGATTGTTTGATTTCTTAAAAGCAGTTGAAATAAAAACTACCAACAGAAAAAGAAAAAAAAAAGAAATACATATAAGCATACTAACCCATCTAGGCACACAGGTCTAGAATCAATTCTATATGCATCCATCTGTATCTGTCTCGAGCTAACCTTGAGTTCACAGCAGTGTCGCCAACTCTATTGCAGTACAACTGGCAGTACAACTGGCTTCATTCTAGCTCACGTCCCTTGCTTTTCTAGAATGTTCCTCTCCAACAGTGAGCAAACTGGCCCCTGCCATCCACCATCCACTGACTTATTTGCCCAGCCCAGTATACGTGGAACACGGTTTCGGAGTTGTTAACCAGCACTCCCAGGAGAAGCCACACCCCCAAACTGGAGTGCAGCGTTCGTGTACAGTTGCTTTTGTCTTATCCTGCTAGTTTTCAGCCAGAAGACTGTTTTCCAGAGTTACTTACGTCCACTCCTCCTCCCCCAGCCCCTTCAGTGAGGTTATGCTATACATTGACTCTCCAATCCTGTTTGTTGTGTTGCTTCAAAACAAATCTTCTTTTACTTCTCATACGTTGAAGTTCACTGTCCGTGCCATCAGGTGTGGGATTTTGACAGATGTATAGTGTCGTTTAGTCACCACTGCAGTACCATGCATAATGGTCCTCCCACCGTAAAACTTCCCCTATGCGCCCCCTTTGTCAGCTGCTGCCCCTTCCCCAA
This sequence comes from Leucopleurus acutus, assembly GCF_964270905.1. Classification (NCBI taxonomy): domain Eukaryota; kingdom Metazoa; phylum Chordata; class Mammalia; order Artiodactyla; family Delphinidae; genus Leucopleurus; species Leucopleurus acutus. Next base: position 55,726,814 of record NC_139161.1, read on the forward strand.
GGCCCTGGCAACCGCTGATAGAGGGTCTTCCATCCCTGTAGTTTTGCCTTTTCAAGATGTTGTATGAACGGAATCACGCACAGCATGCCTTTCAGCCTGGTTTGTTTCCCTTATCATAGACTGGAGAGGTAGGTGTATTTTTGGGTAGGTCACGTTTTTGTGGATGAGTGACCCTACAAAGAAACTTTTGTGATAGATGGAGAAAGAAAAGACCTTAAACTCTTATATTTGTCGAATGTTCTAGTTTTTAAAGGGCTCATTCTTTTTTTTTTTTTTTTTTTTTTTTTTTTGCGGTACGCGGGCCTCTCACTGCTGTGGCCTCTCCCGTTGCGGAGCGCAGGCTCCGGACGCTCAGGCTCAGCGGCCGTGGCTCACGCGCCCAGCCGCTCCGCGGCATGTGGGATCCTCCCGGACCGGGGCCCGAGCCCGCGTCCCCTGCATCGGCAGGCGGACTCTCAACCACTGCGCCCCCAGGGCAGCCCTAAAGGGCTCATTCTTAATCGCATACTTTTTGTTATTTGATTCCCACACCATCCTGTGGATTGGAGAGCCGCTTTCCACTGAAGACTGTAAGGTTCAGAGCGTTTACGTGACTCGTCCAAACCCGCAGTTGCTAAGCGCCTTCTGCTGCTGAACTGAACTTCTTAACCCAATGCCTCCCTGGTGTGTCTTTGACCCCGAGATGCTGTAAATATTTGTCAGTGGGCCACCGAGTCTTGATCGGTGAGTACAGTTCTTTCGAGGACAGTGGACATGGACTTGATCTCCATGGATTCCACCACGTGGACCTCAGTGGAGTGGGGTCAGGGGCCTGATGCTACGGGAGAAGTGGAGAAAGAACGTGAAGTACACAAGCCGGTCAGCCTGCCGTGGCGCCCAGAGGACGCCCACCAAGCAGTGCAAAACTGCTCCACTCTCTTGGGCTCAGCTCCTGCCTGGGTCTCGCAGGGTGGGTATATCACAGCCTTGAGAATGATTCCAGAGTTAAAAATGCAAACGTTTTATCCAACCTGTCCCATACGTGCAGGCCAACCCTGTTATCAGGGGCCCTACAGAAAATAACTGAGGTTCTTCCAGCTCTGGGATAAACTGTCAGGGCTGGTCTTCCAGTAAGAGGTTGTGTCAGGATGGATCAGTACTTCCCAGGAGGGTTAAGAAATGTTTCAAGGCAATCGTGTCTCTATGGAATGTTTCCTTACTTGCTGGCTTAACACAGTATACACTTAAAATGCAACTCCCTCACCTGCAAGGTAGAAAGGAGAGGTGTGCTCCACGCAGCGCTAACAGCGTGTGCCAAGCAAAGGAGAATCAGAGTGGTGCGCGGGCACTGCCCTGGGAAGGACGGAGTTACGTCCTAGAACAGTCCCTCCGGCTAAGCTCATTGATATGGTCCGAATACTGCTTCCTGTGCTTGTAAAGCTTGTCAAAGTCAGGATTAAAACCAAGAAGCTCTTAGATTTTTCTGGCTCAGAATGAGCGGGAAGGCAGCAGATCTATGAGCAGCGCCTGGCATTGCAGCAAATTAGGAGGTGACCCTTGTCATTCACTTCACCTGAGATGACTAAAAATGGTCTGGCTTAACTAATTGGAAAAGATCCATGCAGCCCAGTCTTCATAGCAGCATTATTTACAAGTGCCAAGATATGGAAGCACCCTAAGTGTCCATAAACAGATGAATGGATAAAGAAGACGTGGTATATTTATACAGTGGAATACTACTCCGCCATAAAAAAAAAAATGAAATTTTGCCATTTGCAGTGACATGAATGGACTCGGAGAGAATTATGCTAAATAAGTCGCACAGAGAAAGACAAATACTGTATGACCTCACTTATATGTGGAATCTAAAAAATACTGCAAACTAGTGAAGATAACAAAAAAGAACCAGAGTCACAGATATAGAGAACAAACTTGTGGTCACCAGTGGGGAGATGGGGGGTGGGGGGAGGGGAAACATAGGGGGAGGGGAGTAAGAGGTACAAAGTATTACGTATGAAATAAGCTACAAGGATATACTGTACCACATGGGGAATATAGCCAATACTGCTTAATAACTATAAATGGAGTATAACCTTTAAACATTTGTGAACCATTATATTGTGCACCTTGTAACGTATATAATACTGTACAGCAACTATACTTCAATGAAAAATAAATAAATAAAAATGGCCTGATTTACCCCCCCACACACACTGGGTTATAGGAGGATTAAATAAATTAATAACTTTGGGGGGAAAAAAGAACACGTGTTTAATTACGTATACGAAGTACAGTTGCTGGCTCCAGACTGACGGACTCACATGCGGCAACTAGTGGCCGCGGAGAAGAACAAATTCCCTCCCACTTAGGGAACAACCGTTGAAGAACCGAAGGAGGACGAGATCTCCTTGGGAATTGCTGTGATCTGTTTTCCTGTATTCCATCTGGCTTCTTTCCGCCTCTTTTCTCACTGCTGGGGGAATCTGGCCACAGAGCTTAATTCTCTTCTTTGTCCTCCTGTGTCAGTGATTTTTTCATGGACTTTGCCCACCATTCTACCTCCTGGGAATCTCTAACTAACCCCTGACCCCCACGGACTAATCAATTATCCCCTTCTTATGTCTCAGCTCCAAACCCATCCTGCCTCCACCCACTTTCCTGGGGAGCTGGCGTCTTGTTAATGCTGCCGATAGGTGGTGCTAGAGAGAGAATGGACTCCGGAGATGAGAAGGCAGTTTCCGGCTTCCCCGTGTCTGTGCTGCTCTCACAGACCGTCTTCTGCCTCTTGAGCGGCCGTCAGCCCTGGCCGTGCCCCTTCCTCAGAGACCCGAGCATCTTTCTCTCAGCAACTTGCTGCTTCTTCCTCTGGTTGCATCAGCTCAGTTGTGGCAGCTGCCTCCTGACCTGAGGAATCAGTTTCTGTACTAAACCCCGTCGGTTTGAAATTCCTCGTGTGATCTCTGATTTCCTGACGGGATCCTGACCGATGAAGCTAGTTGAAAGTCCCTCTTTCCCCCGAATCCCATTCCTTTAGAAGGTGCCTCATCAGCACTTCGAAGGATTCTGTATTTTAAGAAAACCTTGCTGTAAATTTCATTACATTTTATAGGAAACAATGTCTGCGATTCGGAGCCCACACTGTCCCACGGGGTCAGCATGTGTCCTGCCTTTCAGGGGCAGGGTACAAACAGAAGGTGGCTGTTTTATTACTCCGAAGTGACGTTTCAGTTCTATTCAATAACCAAATCTCAGTCACGTCCACAAATAAAATCATAGACAATGAAGAACTATATGACAAATGTGTATGATGAGACACCACTATTTTACCCCTAAAACATGGCAGAAAGTAAAGATGGATTAATACGTACGTGCGTGCATAGGTACATGATCATTTATAAATTCTTTGCACCATCCCTCCTTCTGTCCCGTGAATTTTATATAATATATATAAATTTATATATTTATTATTTTTGTGTGTATATATATGTATATACATACAAAACCAACAAATAAAAGCAAATAAACAATAATAACAACAAAGCAAGAGTATTTCTGTTTCCAGCTACTCCCTTATCTGGTGTGCTTGGGAAATAGGGGTCATCATTTGACACATGAGGTTTACCAAACAGGCTCTCAGGCATCAGTGATGCCCAGGTTACCCAGACGACACCTGCCCCGCCGACACCACACACACCATCTCCCTGAAGCCCACCGCCCCTCCCCGCACCCGGCAGGTCCCTGAGGTCTAGAGCATCCCTGAAAGAACGTGTCTGCCCCTGAAGAGTTCAGCCTCCAGCGGCTTTAGTAGCTCAGGACTCTTGACTGTGAGTCTTGCTGTCTCTCCTTCGACTTTCCCCTCCCCTGAAGAGGAAAGTTATTTTCAACCCTCCATCTGTTTTGTGTTTAATGTGCAGAAAGGTTGCACACTTTCAGGGACCTTGTTCATAAGCAGTAGATTGTACAACAGTTTATTCCACAAGTAGGGGGTTTTTATTGCTGGCCTTTGTGGAGTTGCCAACTGGGGGAAAGAACATAGTGTGCTTTGCGGTTCCTATCAGGAAAAATGAGAAAGCATTAAATACCAGTCAAATTGTCAAGCATCGAAAAGTGGGTAATCAAATCCAGAAATCCCTGGAGTATGGCTGGTGAGAAGGATTTTTCTCATTAATGGCGTTTTTACATCCACAACCGTTTCTCAAAGCACTTATGTCACGGGCAGTATACCAAAGCATTATGTGAGATGTGTAACAATTGAGAAGTACGTTTTTGACCTGGAGAAACTCATATGCACGTCAAAGTCAGACCCTGGTCGATGCAGGGCATCAAACTGGAACCCTAGGAAGAGCACACCCCATATATATATATATATATTTAAATCACATCACAACTTTGGGGTTGTCAGCTATGCAGATAAGTGCTCACAATTTAACCCCTGTCCTATCCAGAGCCATACACTTTGTATTCCTAGGAGTGAGTGTGTCAAAATCATGTATTTTAACCACTGGTCTGTTCCCAGCCCTGTGGCAGGGTAGAAAACTTCCACAGAGTATCCTAGGAAACACTGTATCAGAACAACCTCAACTGTAACAGGCCAGTGCCAGTGGTCATGGGTTACTCTTGTTGCTTTTCCCAGAAGGCTCAGACTGTCACAGAGGCTGCTGCCTAAGGGTAGCGGAGACCTCAGACTTGACATCAGAATCATTGTGCAACTGCCCCCCACCCCGACCCCGGACTAATTAAATAAAATCTTGAGGTGGGCTAGGACATTGGTAATGCTTTTAAAGTTCTCCACACGATTCTAATACATAGCTTGGGTTGAGAACTGCAGATCTAATGCAGCTACCTAAGTTTACTGGGAGAGGAAATTGAGCCTGGAGAGGTTACTGCCCAAAACAGTGGATTCACAGTACACTTACATCGGGGGTTCTCTTTTCCAGCGAGGCGTTCTCTCGCTATAGCACTACTCAACTTCATGTCCCAAATGTCATGACCCTTTATTTATAAAAGCAGCACATCCACACCTATCCCCGTCCTCTCCTTCCCTGCATGCAAATAGACGTGCGGTCAATTGAGTCAGCAGCAGCTATTCAAGCCTCCCGCAGAATTCTGCCGGCCGCAGACGGGCCACAGAACCAGTGTGGGACTGTCAGGACCACAGGGAAAAGTAGCTAAAGGGCCCACTTCTTTCTCTAGGTGGTGCGTGGAGAAGGGAGTCTTACACGTGAAGTAGATGCAACCTTATTCTCCATTATCAATCCGTTATTAGAATCCTTGCCTGTTTGAACAAAACAGCAGTAGGTTACTCTTGAGTCTGGGCATAAATGAGAATGCTCAGACCCTTCCCCCTCCCCCCCACTCCGCCCCATCGCTTCCAAAAATGTTCCAAATTGGACATGAAATGATCTGATCACCTTACTCTAGATTGTTCCCACCAGAAGTCTTAACCACGCTTTCACTGACAGATCCTTTTTCAGGCTGGGAATCCCAAGCCTTTTCCCAAACCCACAGGCCACGCTCTGACCGCACTCTGGCTGCGCGTCTGCTAAACCGCGTGCTGCTCCCCCCCCCCCCCGCCCCCACCATAGACCGCTGATACCCAGGGGATGTTAGTTGGTAGCCTTGGACTTCTCAGCGTAATCGCCCCGGCTTTAATGCCACTTAAATCAGAACGTAAGCACTGCAGGAATTTTAGGAATCCGATGATAGAAATTGTATTTTTAGAGCCGTGAATGACTTGAGCGCGTGAAACAGTGCAGTGACTGAAGAGAGTTCTCTCTAGTTTCCCATGATTTATCACAGGCGAGTTCACAGCAGGTTAAAATAATTGAACGCCGTGATAGCCTACATACTGGCATGGTTTTATGGGGAGTCATTCGTAACATATTTGTCACAAAGCATAATTTCCAAGATAGAACTCTGATCCACAGGCCATTTTTTTTTTTTCACCACGACGACACAGTTGAAATAACTCCTTCGTGGAGGCTGGTTCCATTTTCACAATGTCCGGCCCCAAGCTAGAGCTTCGGGGAGAAGGACCAAGGAAATGATTAGTCCGCCAAATAAAATGTAAGTATATCCTGACAAAATGCTCACTTGTACTGGGGAATAAAAGAGGAATGTTCTTTCTGGGATGGTTGTAACTCGGGAGCTCTGCTAGGCAGACTCTACCTGCCTCTTACTGCTTCTTCTATTTCCTTTTTGCTTCATTGTTTATTTCCCACTTTCCTCCTGCTGTGCTTTTTCCTCTCCTTACTAGCGGCAGCCCCTGGGGAAGTAGTGTTGCCACTCTATAATCAAATGCTACACCCTGGGGAGAGTAAGAAGGGACTCTGTAGCATCCCTGCAGCAGAACGAGATCTCGCACCTGTGGTGGGTCCGTATGGACCCAAGTTCAGCTGTGTAAGAAATGCAATGGTCCTTTTTTTTTTATAAATCTACTTAATTTCTCTTCTGAACCCCAATATTTCTTAGTCATGGAGCAGTAATCTCAGTCAAATGGGGATGTCCTCATCCGGATCTGAGGAAGGCCAGGGGACCCATCTGATTTGCCATCTTCAGGGCCTGTCTGGCCGCTGCATCTCACCCCACCCAGGGGATAGTGGGCTGCAGGGCAGGTGGGAAGCACTCAGGGCTGCTTCTCAGGGTCCCCACCATCAGATCAGCTTTCTTGGCTTCCCCAGCTCCCCTCCTCCCCAAATCTGAATAATCTTATCAGGCCTGGAGAAGGAGTTTCCCAGCTTTTCACGTAATCTTCCAAATCTTTGGTTTATGCCGAAAGCCTGGGATTTGAGACTCAAGAGCTAAAAATATGACTCCTGTGTTATCTACATTTTGCTGGTTTTCCCTTCCCTGGAGCACTAAAGACAGATGGCCTAGCTGCCTAACGGGGAGGAAACACAGGGAATAACTAGTGGGCAAATATCTCCCGGTAATTTCCCACTGCAACTGTAAGGCACAAAGAGGAAGGCCTGGCGTAGGCAGTCCACAGGGCGATCGCCGTGTTACGCAAGGGAGATCAGAGAAGCAATAAGAATGCAGTCCGTGGAAGTTCCAAGTCTCACTCCATGGTTTTCTGGCTCTGTGTCCTTGAGCAAGTTACCTAACCTTTCTGTGTCTCAGCTTCTGCATCTACAAAACAGAGATTATGATAGTACCTGCCTTACAAGGCCCTATGTATATACCGTGCTCGTGAATTATGTTATTATTACCACTACTACAAACTCCTGTCTCTTAAAGCCATTGGTGATCATGGGTCCACGCCATCAACACACACAGTACCTCCCATGTACCATTTCACAGGGAAAGGAGCAGCTACTGCTCCCGGGGTGAGGCTGGGCTGAGTTTTCTGGAAATGCAACCCTCTGGGTAAAATCTGGGTAGGTCCTCGGGGCTGGGTTAAGAAGGAATCAGCTGATGTCTGTCAAGGCGGTGATGAGGCACTGTCATAGAGGGGCAGATTCTTTTTTTTTTTTTTTTTTTTTTTGCGGTACGCGGGCCTCTCACTGTTGTGGCCTCTCCCGTTGCGGAGCACAGGCTCCGGACGCGCAGGCTCAGCGGCCATGGCTCACGGGCCCAGCCGCTCCGCGGCATGTGGGATCTTCCGGGACCGGGGCACGAACCCGTGTCCTCTGCATCGGCAGGCGGACTCTCAACCACTGTGCCACCGGGGAAGCCCGAGAGGCAGATTCTTGAGGATCAAGAGTCGGAATTGGAAGACGGATCCATGCTTCCAATCCGGGGGACAGGAAAGAGGCAGAGGGGGAGATTGAGCAGTCGGGGAGAGGCCGGCCAGGTCACTGGGGACGTGCCGGGTTAACCTTGCTGGCGGCTGTTGGACATCAGAGCCCATTCTGGGCCTCTCCTGAGATGTGAGTCCTGCATGGGCTTTTGCTGAGGGAGGTGCCGCTTCTGGGAGCTGGGAGCAGAAGGGGAAACCGAGGAAGAGACAGTGGTCCAGCAGTGCCCATCTACGTAATCTCATTCTGCAGCCCAACAAACTGAAGAGTGTGAGAATGGGAATGTGAGGACCTTGACCCTTCCACCTGCCCATCCCATGTGTCCCAGGGCCAATCTGGTCACTGTCCCTGTCAAGCCACGCTCAGGCAGGATGACAGGCCTGCAGGGACGGCGGAAAGGACGTCGTATCAGGAGTCAGGGGACCTGAGATCCCATCATATGACCAGTTAGCCTGTGGCCTTGGACATACCCCTTCTCCTCCTCCCTGGACCCCCCCCCCTTCCCCCAATGAGGAGGTGGGAGCCGGTAACAGTAGCTGCATTTGGGAGGACCAACGTGGGCGTAGTTAAACGTGGGGTTTGGGAGCCAGAGGGACTTCAGTGTGAATCCTGTCTTTGCTACTGAGTAGATGTAAATATAGGGCAGTTAACTTACTTAATCTTTCTAAGCTCCACTTCCCTCATGTATAACAATGGAGATACTAATAGCACACTTCTCATGTGATTATTTGGAAGATTAAATTCAAGAGTGTATGTGAAGTGTTCTGCACAGCACTGCTGCAATACTGTAAGCGCTTGACTGTTGCCTCCTATCACTGTAGTGCCTATTCAGGGCAGCCAGGGCTCCATCAGCTCTGCAGCAGGAGAGTTCTAGTCTGTGGGCCTGCTTCACCCACAGCCTCTTTGTTTTTCTATTTTATGTGTTTTTTTTTTTTAATAAATGTAAATGGTCCACACTAAAAATAATAATAATGTTATAAGTCCCTGGACTAGACCGAGGGTTGGCAAACTTTCTGTAACGGGCCAGCTAGTAAGTAGCTGAAGCTTCGTGGGCCACACGTGGTCTCCACTGCATATTCTCTTATTAGAGTTAATAAAAGAATAAAAGTTAATTCTTTTATTAGGGTTAGGGTTAGAACTAGGGTCAGGCTTACACAGAGAATAAGAGTATTTGCTGGGATTGGGTAACAGTCAACAGAACATCTCAGTGGCTGAACATAGTTAAGATTTATTTCTTACATCCCAGTAAAATGTGATTTGGGGGTCAGGGGGTCTACAGCACAAAGTCTTTTAGGGACCAAGAGTCCATTAATCTGGAGGCCTCCTCTAGATGGAAGGGACAGACAGATGGGCCCACATTCAAGAGTGATTTAAAAATATACCAACCATTCTGTACAGTGATAGACCGTGGGATGATTTTGGCATGTAGGATATCGTCTCCCCTCTCCTGGATTAGACCATCTCTAGGTTCCTTCTGAAGACGAAACAAACTTCTCCCTGATAAACCTTGTTTTCCTCCATCCAAGTAGCCTAGCACCCACTCCATAAGATCTCATACTCCCTTTCACATGATCATCATTTTCATATTTCTAACAGTTGTCAGGTTCAGCGTTTTTGTTAAATTTTATGTGTAACATTACACAGAGTTCTTTCGTGGGCAGTTCTCATAGAGATGGTATATTACACCCACAGGGCTGCCGTTACAAAAGACCACACAAACTGGGTGGCTTAAAATAATATAAATTTATTCTCTCAGAGTTCTGGAGACCAGGAGTCCAAAGTCAGAGTATAGGCAGTGTTGATTCCTTCTAGGGGCTCTGGGGGAGAATCTGGTCCAGGCCTTTCTCCTGGCTTCTGGCGGTGGCCAGCAATCCTTGGCGTCCTCGACTTGTAGACACATGACTCCAGTCTCTGCCTTTGTCTGCGCGTGTAGTTCTCCCTATGTCTCTGTGTCATCACGAGGCCATCTCCCTCCTGGGTTAGGGCTAGCTCTGACAACCTCACCTGAAATTGAGGAAATGTGCAAAGACCCTATCGCCAAATAAGCTCATGTTCACAGCTACTAGGGGTTAGCAGCTCAACATATCTTTTTGTGGGGACACAGTCAGTCCACAGCAGGTGGCGATCGGCACACGGTGGTCTCTTCATATCTAAGAACTGTGAAATGTTAGAAGTGGTGAGGATGGTCCGGGCTGCCCTGGTGTGTATCAGAGATGAGAAGCCTAAAGGAGCCTAATTTTTACCTTTCATTGTAAATTGCAGAGAGAACAGTGCTCTTATAGCTGCTACCTTGGGGAATGTAGAATTTTCCTTTTTAGAGTGTTTTTTTTTTTTTTATGGACATGGAACAATGAACTAGAAAATGTTGCACATTCTGTACTCTCCTTCTATTTTCAACTTAGAAAATGCTGTATTCAAAATACCGGAACAGTGAGGCTTGTGGTTACTAACGAAATTAAAAATAACAGCAAAAGCTCCGTAGCGTCCACGTCACCCCGCGAGGGAGATGCAGGCTGATGCCCTGGACAAGCAGTGGACTTTCTGGTGAATTTGCAACCCCTTCTGCAGAGGTCAGGATTGGAAAATCATGACCAGCTGGTTGTAATTCTGTCCTATTTTGAAACAGATGACATAGACAGCTAGCCCATCACTAGGGCGGAGATTTATTTTCCCCTACTTGGTCTAAGTTCCAGAGACCCAGTTTGCAAAGGAGAGAAAAGGGGCAAAGTATTTTCTGGGTGACCTCACCCCACTGCTGCCAGTGGAAAACCTACCAATATCCCACAACTGGCCCATGGGAATGGGCCCACGCCACACCATCTCGAATATTCCAAAGCAGGACTCATGCCTCTCTTCCAAAGTTTCGTAGCAGTTTTTGTCTTTACTCCTATTCAGTGACACTTACGACAGTCTTTCGTATGTACAAGTCACTTGTCCCCTCCTGAAGGGCAAGCTCTTTAAATCTTGGTCTTATGAGTCAAGAGGAAGAAGCCAGTCGAAAGAGGGAAACTTGGGAGTGGACCCTTCAGGAACCAGGAAGGATAGGGCAAAGGGCCAACTTGGAATGGTCTCTGTCCTGCACAGGGCACCAAGCAGCAGGGAATTTCATTTCAGTTTCCCTGGAAGCCAAGTAACCCCTTCTATTGGGGGTGTAACATCAGACCTAGAATGCTAGTTGAATGCACCTGAGATAACCCTGTCCACAGCTGTCAGCAGGAGCGATTCACTTAACTTCTCTCTGCCTTAGGCTTCCCATCTGTATGATGGGCTAAATAAAAACCCTCATACAGTTGTGACAGGGATCCTATATGATAATGGATGGAAAGCACTTAGCACATGGCCAGCCTAGCACACTGGTTCCCAAACCTCCCAAATTTACCCCCCTGAGAATTCTGATAGACGTGGGTTGGAACCTGAGAATCTGTATATTTGCCAAGCAGAGAAATTCTTATTTCCAGGGAAATGTGGGATACCATGCTGTCACAAAAACTAAAAGTTCAATAAAGAGTAGCTATTTTTATTATACCGTTTTCATCATCATTAACACCATCATCATCGTGGGGAATTCTTTTCTTTTAAACCAACAAGTTTATCTCTACTAAACATATAGGAAAGAATTAATAGACTCCTTAAGTTTTGGATTCAAGAATACATAAGCCGTGGATTCTGACTCTGGCTCTGGCTGATAAAGCATTCTGACCTTGAAAGTGTTTAATCTCTACACCTCAGTTTCTTCATCTGTAAAATAGGTGGTTGTTACTGATGAGGCTGTGGTAATGGTTATCGAAAATGATGAATCTAAAGTAGCTGACACACAGCAGGTCCGTCATCTAGGAAAGATTTTCCTTCTTTTAAGCAATGGTTCAACTGCTTTAAAGAATACTTTTAAAGATAATTATCTAAACCCTTTTCGCCAAGTTGACCTTACATAGAGGACCGTTACATAAACAGATGAAAACACAACTGTTTTGGTTCTCAGATGTGTATCTTCCTTTCTTCCCACCAAATTCCCCTATTGGCCCTTGAGTTACTCCCATAGATCTCTGTGCAATGTCTTTTAAAAAAAAAAGACTGTCTTAAATAACAAAATTGTTAACTGACCTTTAACACGTTAGCTGACCTTGTGATTTCTTGTGTATCTAAAGTATAGCTTTTGGAGACTATAAAGGTGTCTTGCATAGTATAAGCCACTTATGCTATTTACAGTGTACTCACGTGATGGGGTATCCTGCTTGAAGATACTGTTTGGGGAAAGATTCAGCAGTACTGGCGGATTCTTCGGTATAATTGAGGCTGGTTATCTCGACTACGGTCTGATGCGAAGATGGTCTCACTGCTTGTAGAACTGGTAGGCTTGTAACCAAATCCAAATCTCTCCCGGCTTAAAAGCTCAAGGCCATTATTTCAATTTTGCACTTATTCAGGTGGGGAGGGACCTTAACTTAGAATAAGCACTTGGATTTCACTCAGTAAATTCAAAGGCTATAAATCTCACCCACGATTCATTTCCATGATTCCCCTGGGGATGAGAAACAAGAAAGCGTCCCCGAGAAGGGCTAATCACCACTTTCTGACTGGGGCACCCCCAAAGAAGGAGAGAATTGTGGGGCTTCGCAATTAAAGGGGCAGTGGGAAAAAATCTCCTTGTCCAATGGGGACTCCTGCCCCTTTTAACTCTTCACGCTACTATTTTTCCATCCTTCCTAGAGACATCCAAGGGCAAAGCCTTCTACAAACTCTTCCCTGCGTTTGATTGCTTTAGTGGTTCTCAGACTCCTTAGAATCGGTGACATGTATTTTCGTCATTTTCTGTTTTCTGTTATGTAACTTTCTTGACTTTTCCCAGTCCCTACAATGAGCACTGAGGGAGAAAAAAACCAAATCACATAATTCATTGTACTTACTTCAGTGTCTAGTGTAGAAATGTCTTGCTGATGTATGTGTGAGAAGATTCACGAACCAATTATATCAGGTTACAAGGTGTCTTAAAGTCCTTTCTTTCGAGCATATCTGTCTAGTCAGTTGACTGTTCCTTGGCTACTTCTCTACATGCTCATTGTTAAAATTATATTGATAGTAGATTAAGAATAATAATAATACTAGATTGCTGCTAAGGGCATATTAAAAAGGCACCTAGTCCAGGGGGCCTTGAAATAATGAAATCCCAGAGGTGCAGCTCTCCAAGGGAAAGGATGTGTAGGTAAGAGTGGCAGGTAGAAACAAAGCAAGAATTTTGACCCAAGAGTTGGGTCTCTGGCCCAGAATGTTAAAGTTCCCAGAAGTTGGGCTTGACCCTGTAGAAGGCTTTACCTACCTCCAATTAGCATAACCCCCACTTAGCACAACCCCGGGTGTCAGAACTCATACTCTCGTTAAGGGGAAATTACACTCTGCAGCACGAAAATATTCAATAAAAGTGCCCAGAAAGACAGGGAAGGGGAGTGTCTATAGCTAAGATAGAGCAACTCTATAAAAAAAACCTCTAATAGCTCGGTGACTGAACACAATTAAGATAAAGTAAGTCAATGGGGCAGGACAGCTGTACCCCACGCAGGTTCTCAACGGACCTAGGATTCTTCCATCTCATGGCTCGTCCACTTCCAGAGCTCCTGAGGCCTCCACCTGATGGAAGAAAAAGAAAGATCATGGAGCAGTTTTTAGTTTGAGAAGAGTGTAGATCGCTTGGACCCACATTCAAGAGCCCAGCCACAGGGCAAGCCTTAATTATAAGCGAGTCACCTAGCTGTGTGCCCAGGAAGGAAAGAGAAAAGGTGAACACCTAGCCCGTCTCTGTTGCGGTGAGTGAGTACTTGTCCCCAAAGCCTAGTGGCTAAGCCTCTCCAGGCAGCCGAGGAAAGTGGGAGTCCACAAAGGGAAAATAAAAGGCAGTGTGTGGAAGAGGACAGAGAAAACTAATTCATGAAAGTCCCGAACTGCCCATCAGCGTCTGGGAGCTGGATTATTAGCTCAGTTTCGTACCTTGAAGAAAAGTAAAAACCTGGGAGGTTGTAGGTTTGGGGCACAAGTTTTGTCTTCAACTAGCAGACCATGCCTGGTTTCCCTCAAAATCTGCATTCTCCTCCTAATTTCTCCCCGTTTCTAAGTCTGTCTTCCCTAGAGTACACACATGGGCACAGTTGCTAGAAAACAAAAAAATAGGACCCATGGCATATTTACTGTCACATTAAAAGTAAGGGCTTTCAAGGTATGTTTTTAAATTTTGTGATTGTTTTTCCCTTAGGGAAAATGTCTTCAATTCAGATAATTTATCACCAGGTGGTAAATAATAGTGAAAGTTAATGGTACTTAATCTATCCTTCCTTCTCGCCAAGCCCTAGTCTAAGCACCTTACAGGTGTTACCTATTAGGTCCTCTAACAACCTGTGAAACAGGTCTTATTCTTGTCTTCTGTATTTTACAGCCTTGGAAACTGAAACGCAAAGAGGTTAGGTAGCTTGGCCAAGGTCACACCACCACAACTGGAGCCAGAATTCCAACCAAAACAAGAACAAGTCTTAACCACGATATTCAATGGCTTTGGTGCCAAAAGCTGGACATCCCCTAAGAGTATTTAAATGAGAAACATAGATAAGCCTGATTTTGCCCTCAATAATTGTTTTTTCTATCAAAAATAGAACTTTTCAGTTTATTTAAACAGCAAAACATAACACTACTGTTACCATGGCATTACATTTTAGAAGATTTAAGGCTAGATGTAAAAATACAAGTTCCTAGATACAAGCAAGCACCTTTTCCATTCATCTTAACGACCAGAAATCTTAACCCTTTCCTTCTGTACTACTTTATACTAATTGAAAACAAGTAGCTTTTATTCACATTCTCATCAGTGATACTTTTTAAATCCCTTTGCTCTTTAGACTTTCTTTTATTGCATGGAAACTTACATTACATTTCTGAAACTCTCAGAAAATGATTTACCTCCTTTAGTCTCATCTTCTATCAGTATCCTCTTAACTATAATATTTTCCTTCCCCCCCCCCAAAAAAATAATAATCAGAGCCCATTTGTAGGCCTTATATAGTCTCGTTATTTTTCCTTTCCATTCAGAGTATTTCCTCCAACTGGCCAGTTATTTTTGCTTTCATTATGTCTCTATGTCATTTGAGATGTAAAGCTTCTGTGGTTCCTGTTTACTGTTTTCTACTGGACTGGCTAAGACGTGCAGTGTGATATTAAATAGGGCATCACTTGCTTTCCTCCAAATCTTCTGGGAGGAAGCATTAAGTGTTTCATCATTAATTATGATGTTAGTTGCAGGAGTTTTATTTAGATGCTCTTTACCAGACTGAGGAGGTTCCCTTTTCTTCCGAGTTTGCTGGGAGTTTAGATCATGAATGGATGTTGCATTTTGTCAAATGTTTTTTCCCTGCGTGAACTGATACGATCACGTGGTATTCATTCTATTTCAGACTGCTATTTCGGTGGATACGTTGATTGATTTTTTGAATACTGAATTAGGCTTACATTCCCGAGATAAACTTCACACAGTTGTGGTCCATTCTTCCTTTTATACATTATTAGATACAATTCACTCTTTAAAAATTATTTAGAATTTTGCATCTACGTTCATAAGTAATTTTAGTCTCCAGTTTTTTATTTCTTTTTGTACTTTTTCTGTCTGGTCTTAGAATCAGTAATGATGGACCTCGTGAATTTAATTGGGAAGAGAGATTATAGCATTGGTGTTACTTCTTTCAAACATGTTTGATAAAATTTTCCAGTGAAAACATCTGGGCCTGGAGAATTTTCTTAGGAAATTTTCTTTTAATGACTAATTCGATTTCCTTCAAAGTTATGGAGCTGTTCAGGTTTTCTATTATATTTTGAGTGACTTTAGGTCATTTATGGTCTTTTCAACAAATGGTGTTGAAACAATCTGGCATTCACATACAAGAAGATAAACCTCTATCTAAGCCTCACACCTTATAAAAGATTAACTGAAATGCATGCTAGATTTAAATGTAAAACGATTAAAATTTTAGAAGAAAGTCTTCATGACCTTTGGTTAGACAGAGAGCCCTTAGATATGACACCAAAACCATCCTCCATAAAACAAACAAAAATAGATAGATTAAAATGTATCAAAATTTAAAATCTTGCCCTGAGAAAGACACTGTTTAAAAGAATGGAAAACAAAATGCTATAGACTTGAATTTTAAATCACATTCTGACAAAGAATTTGTATCCCACTATATAAAGAACACTCAGTACTCTGTAGTAAGAAAATATACACGCCAATTAAAAACTTGTCAAAATATTTGAATAGACACTTCACCAAAGTGGACATACATCAGGGAGAAATAAGCACATGAAAAGGTGTTCATCAGTAGCCACTAGAGAAACGTCAACCTGAAACCAAGGTATTGGGATTTAGATGCTGGACCACGTTAAAATTCCACTTGTAGAGAAAACCGTGATAACCAACACGTATTGAATATTGAACATGGGCATTCAGAAGCGTTCTTAAGGAAGAGGGCAAGACAGACTCAAGTTGGTAACTCCAAGAGGGGACCGGTGCTGGCAGCTCCTTTCACTCTGGAGGGCAAAGCCCAGAAGGTCAGGCTGGGACCCCAGCCAAAATGCCTAACAGCTGGGAGTCAGCATCTAAGCAAGAGGTCTGAGTACTAGTCCAGCGGCTTTCCAACAAAAATAGATTTTATTATAAAACTGTGTCACCTTCTGAGGCCAAGTTCTCCAGCGACGCCTGCCAAGGTCTCAGATGATGGGTGATTTGAGCTACATGTATGTAGGAACACTTAGACCTAGCTGTCTGAAGGAGGTGGCTGATTGAGAAATGGAGACCCCAATGTGTTCTGACACATCTACTGCATGGCCAAATATCAAAGCATAGGAAGTGAAAAAAGAAAAATTAGATAAAAGAGAGTTCATGGTTTGTAAAGATGTTGTTGGGTATAGTTTCCTTTTTCTCACTTAACTTCATCGAGAATGTTGGAAGTTTTGTACCTGCGTAAACCTGATGATACAGGGATATCTGTAGTCATCAAACTCTTGGACATATGATACTAATAATTACCTATCACAATATATAAATTATGTTTTATACTATGCGTGTTTTGTGCTAGGTTTCAATAGTGTAGTCGTCAACAGTGCATTCTCTGGAGTCGGATAGCCTTGAATGCAATACCAACTCCATCACTTCCCATTTATGTGACCCTGGGCAAGTTACATGACTTCTCATCAGTTTCCTTAATTGCAAAATGGAAATAATAATAGCTACTCATGATTTAATTGTTTTAAAACCCTTGGAACAATGTCTACTACATGCTGCGCATTCAGTAAACAATTAAATCACCGTCATCCTCATCGGAACACAATTTGCTTATATTTTATCGAGAGACTTTTGCAGAGCCCTTAGCTGTAATTCACCAACAGCTACACAGAGATATGCTAGTTGCGTAGAGGTAGAGAACGCTCACATGATTAATACTCCTACCGATGATTTTAAAGAAGAGAGAAAAAAATACTTTGTTCATTGTAAGGTGTGCTGAAAACCTTCTTACCAAGAAAAATAAGTCTTCCCTCCTCTTCCCATCTTTTTAAGTCTGAGTGAAACTGATTTTCTGAGTTTGTGAAACCCTAAAGGGAAATTTTATGGTGTAAGTACTTCCTGCAATTGGATGTTTTTTGTTTCTTCGATAATTCAGATTTACTATAACTCATCTGGGGAGAGGCCACTTTGACGAGCAGGCCAGGCCTATGTGTGCAGGCCTGAAATGACATTTCTGAATGTGTCTCACACAAAACCTTCCGTTTCTTCTTCAAGGCAATTAAAATATTTGTAATACACGTGAAGAATGATTGACAGCAAAGAAAAGCAACAGTGACATTTGTCCCCTTATTTTTTTTTTTAACATCTTTATTGGAGTATAGTTGCTTTACAATGGTGTGTTAGTTTCTGCTTTATAACAAAGTGAATCAGCTATACTTATACAGATATCCCCATATCCCCTCCCTCTTGCGTCTGCCTCCCACCCTCCCTATCCCACCCCTCTAGGTGGTCACAAAGCACCGAGCTGATCTCCCTGTGCTATGCAGCTGCTTCCCACTAGCTATCTGTTTTACAGTTGGTAGTGTATATATGTCCATGCCACTCTCTCACTTTGTCCCAGCTTACCCTTCCCCCTCCCCGTGTCCTCAAGTCCATTCTCTACGTCTTTGTCTTTATTCCTGTCCTGCCCTAGGTTCATCAGAACCTTTTTTTTTTTTTTAGATTCCATATATATGTGTTAGCATATGGTATTTGTTTTTCTCTTTCTGACTTACTTCACTCTGTATGACAGACTCTAGGTCCATCCACCTCACTACAAATAACTCAGTTTCGTTTCTTTTTATGGCTGAGTAATATTCCATTGTATGTATGTGCCACGTCTTCTGTATCCATTCATCTGTGGATGGACACTTAGGTTGCTTCCATATCCTGGCTATTGTAAACAGAGCTGCAATGAACATTGTGGTACATGACTCTTTTTGAATTATGGTTTTCTCAGGGTATATGCCCAGTAGTGGGATTGCTGGGTCATATGGGAGTTCTATTTGTAGTTTTTTAAGGAACCTCCATACTGTTTTCCATAGTGGCTGTATCAATTTACATTCCCATCAGCAGTGCAAGAGGGTGATTCCCTTTTCTCCACACCCTCTCCAGCATTTATTGTTTGTAGATTTTTTGATATCCCCTTATTTTAGTTTTTCCTTGTATTTTGTAGGCCTTTGTGGGTAAGAAAATGAAGCCAGGTTTTGGGATCACATAGCTGTAAGTGCAGTTTGTATGACTTTGGACAAGTTACCCATATTTAAGTGGACTTCAGTTTCCCTCTCTTGAATTATTTTACATTATAGGGTGCAACAGGCTGAATAATGCCCCCGCACCCGCCGAGATGTCCACGTCCTAGTCCCTGGAATCTGTGAATGGTACTTTATGTGGCAAAAAAGGACTCTGCAGGTGTGACTGAATTAAGGATTTTTGAGATGGAGAGATTATTCTCAATTACCTTATGGGACCCTAGATGCCATCACATGTATCCTTAGAAGTAGAAGGCAGAGGGAGACTGCACCACAGAAAGTGGGACTGCAGTGTGAAGACAGAGATAGAGATTGGAGTGATGCAGCCACAAGCCAAGGAATAGTGGCAGCTGCCAGACACTGCAAGGGGCAAGGAACAGATTATCCCTAGAGCCTCTGGAGGGACAGTGGCCTGGCTGACACCTTCAGATCAGTGATGCTGGCTTCAGACATTGAGCCTCCAGAACTGGAAGAGAATAAATTCCTGTTTTAAGCCACCAAGTTTGCAGTAATTTGTTACAGCAGCCACAAGAAATTAATACATATATGTTATATACAAAGTATATGGCATATACATATACATATACATGAAGAGTATACACAATGTATCTAGCAGGGTCGGGCACACAGGACTTCAGTTGTTGGCAGGCATGTAATCTCTCAGTCATATTTATCTGAGCTGTAGCAGTTTGCCTGCCTGGTTGACATCTCCCTATGATATTTAAAAAAAAAAATAGCCCTTTTTAAACTTTTTTTTAAAATAAATTTATTTATTTTATTTTATTTTATTTATTTATTTTTGACTGCGTTGGGTCTCCGTAGCTGCGCACGGGCTTTCTCTGGTTGTGGCGAGTGGGGGCTACTCTTCGTTGCGGTGCACGGGCGTCTCATTGCGGTGGCTTCTCTTGTTGTGCAGCACAGGCTCTAGGCGCACGGGCTTCAGTAGTTGTGGCACACGGGCTCAGTAGTTGTGGCTCGTGGGCTCTAGAGCGCAGGCTCAGTAGTTGTGGCTCACGGGCTTAGTTGCTCCACAGCATGTGGGATCTTCCCGGACCAGGGCTTGAACACGTGTCCCCTGCAATGGCAAGCGGATTCTTAACCACTGCGCCACCAGGGAAGCCCTGAACTTTTTTTAAAATTAATTTTTATTGGAGTATAGTTGATTTACAATGTTGTGTTAGTTTCTGCTGTACAGCAAAGTGAATCAGTTATGCATATATCCACTCTTTATTGGATTCTTTTCCCATATAGGTCGTTACAGAGTATTGAGTAGAGTTCCCTATGAAAAATAGCCCTTTTCAAAAAAAAAAAGTGTTGATTCCTAGGGTTTTCTAAGAAGAAAACAAACCCTAGGCATAATACCATCCCTTTTCTTTATTTACAAAAATAGAATTCACTATGTGACTGTTTTCTGTTTATTAAAGTAAAATTCCCCCCAAGTTCTTTAACCATCTTTAATATTCAGCATTAGTCAAACATTATCACGTTTCAAGAATTTAGTTCCTACTACATTGCAATATATATATATTTACATCAATAAAGTGATATCCCTTCTCCCTAAATAGTCACATACACACACAAGGAGGCTGGTAGAGAGGAAGGTGTCTAGGGAGGACAGAGCTGATGTCCCGGGAGTGAGGGAGCTAAACAGGCTCTAAGGGGAGGGGTCACCGTTGGTGAGCGAAGCCTGAATCCACGATGCCAGAGCTGTAGCGGGGGGCAGCCACGCACGTGGGCGCCTCACTGGCCTGAGGATGACAGGGTCACAGAGAAGGTTCCGGGGTATTGGGTCAGCCCTCCACCACGTGGGCGTCCAAGTCACCTACAACTCCTGCAGAACGCAAATAGCAGGCGGACTCTAAGCCAAAGCCTACAGCGAGCAGGGAGCTACAGGGAGCAGCAGGTCCCCGGGTCCTAAATTATTCACAGGTGCTGAACCAGTGTCTCCCTTCAGTTTTCAGGTTTGTATTTTCTGCACAGGTTTTGTAAATTTGGACTTTGCACCTGTATGTGGGGCAGGGCATCCAACTTCTTATAGGAGAATTCTTAGTTTTCCCATCCAAGGCATCCCACTGAAGGCCAGCCTCCTCCCTACCTCCCTGGGCCAGCGAGCCCCTCCTAGACCACAGGGCGCTCCCAGAGACATGGGTCTCTAGGGTCCTAGTTCTGCCTCTCTTGTCTCCTCTGTGTGAAGAGGTGTGCCCCCTTTTTCCACCTGGGCATTAAAGTCCTGGTCTGCATGTAGACCTGGGGTTTCCGGTTACTCTTACCACTTGGATTTTAATTTTTTCCTTTTTCTTTCTTTTGTTTTCCTTTCTTATCACTTCTATGTACTAAAAATATCTTTTTCTATTTTATGTAGCATTACTATTGCTTATATTAAAGGAAGGGGCCTCATATCTGTTTGGACCACTAAGTCACCAGAAGTGCTACTGTTCCCCAGACTGCTGTCAACCTCCCATTTTTTATTTATTTATTTTTTTTGCGGTACGCGGGCCTCTCACTGTTGTGGCCTCTCCCGTTGCGGAGCACAGGCTCCGGACGCGCAGGCTCAGCGGCCATGGCTCACGGGCCCAGCCGCTCCGCGGCATGTGGGATCTTCCCGGACCAGGGCACGAACCCGCGTCCCCTGCATCGGCAGGCGGACTCTCACCCACTGCGCCACCAGGGAAGCCCCCAACCTCCCATTTTTAATACTTCACGCCTCACAGCTGTTTGTGAGTCTGTCTGTCTTCACAAGCCTCTCTAGGGCTGATGGATGGCATAACTTACTTCTCTCTGTACCCTGCTGCCCAGTACAACACAAGGAAGATGCTTAGGAAACCATGGAATGAGAGCGAGGGAGAGAGAAAGATAATTTAATAGGTGTTAACCTCAAAGTAGTGAACTTTTTTTGGAGCCACACAAACAAACATGTGTTACTTTGTTCAGTATGAGATCAAGTCAGAGCAGCTGAACTCAGTTTCGAGGTACGTACAACTCCGATCCGACCCTATTACTTATTAAATGCAGCATCTTAAAGAACTGCAAAAAGCCAAACCGTAAATCTTCTAAGGACTCTGGCGTTTTAAATTTATGTTTGCAGCTGAAGCCAGCCACACCTCCTGGGGCTGGTCTTAAAATAATTCGTTTCTCAAAAAGTCAGAGTATCCTGGCACTGAACAATAACGTGAAAGAGCCCCAGCCTGGAGGAACTATTTGTTTTTGTAGCACCAGAATCAACCCTCTTTTAACGAACACAGAGCTTGCCATAGGTTCAGGGGTTTTATTCAGCTGTTTTCTGAATCTCTCAAAGCTCAGCTTCTGAAATTCTAGCGAGACCCCATCCGTGGCCCTCCTCAGCCTGGACACCTCCTTATTCTTTCTGCTCACCAGCCCCGACCTCAGACAGACAGGCAGGGACAGACAGAGGGGCCGTACTGACCAGGAGCCTTGCTGCCTCTCACTTGCTTTGTACCGCAGCAACAGAGGTGTCCTGGACCAGCGCCCACGCCCTGGAAACAACACACCCGTCTCAAAGGCACAGGCCCTGCCTGATAGGACTTGAATGCGGAGGTGATAACAGCAGCTGAGCCAGAGCAGGGCTGGGAGCCCCCCACCCCCTGTCTATGGAGGCATAGCAGACACATAAACACCCCCTCCACTGCCGCCGGAAGGAAGGAGGGGGTGAGGCGGAGAGGCTGACGGGCAGGTGGCCGCGCATCGCTCCAGGTGAGCAGGCACTGAACCTGCACGCCAGGTTGGCACCAGACCACCAGCTCTACACTCCTTCCTCTAGGGTGACCCCGAAATGCTGCTTTCCCAGCCAAGAAGCCTGGCGGGCCAGCCAGGCAGCTAGGAAGCGGATGCCAAGGCTGTCACTGGCGGAGGGCTTGAAA
Source organism: Leucopleurus acutus (assembly GCF_964270905.1). Classification (NCBI taxonomy): domain Eukaryota; kingdom Metazoa; phylum Chordata; class Mammalia; order Artiodactyla; family Delphinidae; genus Leucopleurus; species Leucopleurus acutus. The sequence goes on from NC_139161.1 coordinate 55,749,228, forward strand.
AGGCGCAACCGAGACCTTCCGACTCCCACCTGTATCAGACACACCTGTATCCATCTGTCTGCCTGCTGCACCAGAGATTATAGAGAACGACAGAGCGGGGAGGGCGGGCTCCACTCCGGCAGATTTCAGTACAGGAGATGGGTGATGAGAAACGTACAAGGATGGTGAAATCGCCCCCTGCCACCCCGGAGCCCTGTGTGTCTGTGCTCTAGGCGCAAAGCCAAAGCAATATAAGAGGCGTGGCTTTTTCTGCGTGACCTCCAGACCTCTCTGAATATTGAGGTCGTCTGATACATACGGGATCTCATGCTTCCTGAGCATTACAAAGGGAGGGGACAATTTCTGCCAACGTGCTAGCTACTCTCCCTGGGACCAGCTAAATCTAAGTGTTCGCGATGACGTTTCCTCCAGCCACGGGCTGAGGGGAACAGGGAGCCGTGCGGATTCCTCAGTTTCTATCCCTGCAGCCTGGAATGGGATGCACCAGCCAGTGTGGACTCAACAGACGCCTGAAATGCCAATCCTCAGAACTGAGTCCGCCACTCAAGCGGAGGCTTCCTAGAAGGCGGGGTGTGTGTGTGTGTGTGTGTGTGTGTGTGTGTGTGTGTGTGTGTGTGTGTGTGTGTGTGTGTGTGTGTGTGTGTGTGTGTGTGTGTGTGTGTGTGTGTGTGTGTGGCCCTAACCCCACCTCAGGCCCCTTCATCCTGAAGCAGTTCGTCTAGGTCTCCCCCCTGCCGGAGGCCAACCGGGAATGCTGGAGGGCAAAGCCCTGTTGCAGGAAGCAGACCCCAGCTCAGCGGAAAGTATTTCTTTATTCGTTCCAGAGGTGGGCTGTGGAGCGGGTGTGGGTTAGGGCCATGCTGCTCCGTTCAGCCTTGAGCATCTTGTCAGACCGTGTGCCTGCAGAGTTGGACGGAGACCAAATGCGTCTGCAGGTAAAGCACAGCTGTCCGTGGCGTTCGCAACACGGCCGTCGGGGTGAAGAGCTCTTCCAACAGAAGCAGGAAGGTGTGCTGCCCATCTCCGGGGGCTCAAGGCAGCGCAGAGCTCCCTCTGACCTGCATCCACATCTGAGTGCTCTGAGGGCCCCTGGGGTTACTCCACTAATTCACAGAGGGCCATTAACCAGAGGTGACGCCTGACACCACTCCAGAAGCAAAACAAGAATTCAACTGCACCAAGCTCATTGAAATATTCAGACGCACACAAACGCAAAAGCAAATGAGACCCCAAATGCGGCGGTTTCTTAGGGCAGTCAGACTAAAAGCAAGAGATTAGGTTCGAATTTAGACTCTGCTGATTAGATATGAGAATCCAGCAAGTTGCCAGATGAAATACAGGACGCGCTGTTAAACTTGAATTTCAAATAAATTTGAATAACTGTTTAAGTGTGCCCCATGCAGTGTTTGTTCCCTGCGGTATTTTTAGTTGCTAAATTTGGCAACCTTGGTGCTGCAGAAGTTGAGGTTATCGTTAGGAGGTAGATAACATGGGGTGATCTTTGTAAAAGGGTGGTGTGACATTGAATGAAACTTTGGGCAGGTCTTTCTTACGTGTTTGCCGCTCCTGGAAGCAGGGACTGTGTCTTACCAGATTGTAATCCACAGTCCCCAGTGCCTGGCATATGGGCAACGGTACGTGAACAGTACGTTGAATTGGGTATAATGATTAAATGACATTTAGGTGGCACTTTTAATAGAGCAGCTGATGGAGATAGTGGCTGAAAAAAAGGTTGCAAAGAATATGCAGTAACTGCACCCTGAAGGAGCTGCCCCTGGCTGTTCTCAGGGAGGCCTGCCGGGTTGGAAAGGAATCAGCCATGGCAGCAAAATGGAATCCGCAAGTTGTCAGGGCAGAGGTGTGCGGGGAAGTTCATGACAGAGAATTTGCAGTTAAGCGACAGTGTGGCAATATTCCTGATGTGACATTTTCCCCAGATTATAAAAATCATTTATGTGCATTGGAAAATTGAAGAAACAAAAAAAAAAACTACAGAAAAATATTGATTAAATTCGTTCATAACCTCACAACCCAGAGATAAACACAATTAACACTTAATTCTATACTCATAGTATTTCTGAACCTATATGTATATATGTATATGTATTTAGAAATTAAAATTCATATAATTTTTTTCTAGCTTTTTCAAAGTATTGCGAGCATTGCTTCATGTCCTTAAATATTCTTTGAGTATATAATTCTGATGTCTGCCTCTTATCAACTTTTGGATGGGTCAAAATGTGTTACACCAATCCCTAAACATTCAAAATTGAAGTTGTTTTTAGTTCCTTGGCAGTATAAGTAAAGCTGTTATAATCATTCAGTCATGCAAACCAATATACACATCTCTGATTATTTTCTCAGGGCATTTTAGTGAAATTATGGGATCACTGATTATACACATTAAAAGGTATTTTTAATGTATTTATATTTATTCAGCACTGACTGTATACCCTGCACTATTCTAAGTACTTAAGATAGGCTAAATCATTTTATCCCTGTAGTACTAAAGGTGACGGTGGTTGTTTTCCTCATGTTTCAGAAGAGGAAATTACACCACAGGAAAACTAATAACATGCCAAGTTTTCACACCTAGAAAGCGAAAGAGGAGGGATTGTCACAATCCCAATGGTCTCCAGTCCAACTGTCTAATTGCTCTTCGCTGCTGTTTCACCAGTTTTCCATTGGTAGCTTTTGAATTCTCATCTCATACATTGGGAGACAGAGGGAACTATTATATCTTTATCTTTGGTTCTGTGATAACCTATAGGTTGTTTCATTTGTACTTTTAATAACTATGTAGGTTGAATTTTTTCACATTTATTAACATTTTTCATAATAGAATTTTTTAATATTTATTAAAAAGTTGCTTTTTTCCTCATTAGTGAACTGGCAGTGTTTATGTTAGGGTGATTGTCTGTTACTCTTTGACATATGTAAGTGTGTATAAATACATATATGCGTGTGTGTGTATATATTTTTCTCTCTCCCCCTCCCTCCATAGAGGTATATACATGTGTATATATATATATACACACACACACACACACATACATAATATATACATATATATGTATATGGAGAGAGAGGGAGAGGGGATGTACATGTTGAGTATATTAACCCTTTGCTTATCGTAAATATTCTATTATTCCCTGTGTAGTGCCATGTAATTTTATAAAGGTTTGGATGTCTTTAATTCCTGTATACCCAAACTATTTATTGTTCCTTACTTTAAATATTTTTAGTTAAGAATTGCTTCTGTCTTAAACATTCATATTTTCTTTTAGCTCTGTTATGATTTTACGTTTTATTCAAATATCTGATCTATTTGGAAAATTTTTTATTAGTGTTATTTTGCTATTAGGGATGTAACTGATCTTTAAAACTAATAAGCAAGTTTTCTAGTAACATTTACTAATTAATGCATCATTTCTCCAATTACTTGGAAGTGTACTTCTATCATATACTTTTTTGGGCCTTCTGTTCTGTTCCGTGGCTCTCTTTATCCTATAATATTACCACATTGTTCTGATGATTGTAATTTTATAAACAGTTTAGCAATGTCCCTGCATTGCTCCTCTTTTAAATAAAATTGCCTATCCTTGTTCCTTTATGTTTTTGAATAATCTTCAGAATCACTTTTTCAACTTACAAAATAACATCATGGTGAAGTTTACTGGAAATACCTTAAACTTACCTATTATTTGGGGAAAGACTTACATTTATAAAATAATACCTTTCCTTCTAGGAATAAAATTTATTTTACTTTTGTTTCTTTAATATATCTTGATAAAGTTTTGTAGTATTTTTTCACATAGACCCTGAGTGTTTCTTTTTTCATTTATTCCTTGCTATTTTGTGTATTTTGTATTCATTTGAATAAGTCTCTTTTTTAAAAAAAAATGCTACTTGGCTTTTTGAAATGTTTAAAAGAGTCATTGAGGCTTTGTGGTAGTGGTAGTTGGTGCTTCTTTATTTTGTTTTAGCCAACGTTCTGTGTTATTTATTCGTTTGAGTGGATTTTTAGTAGATGCTCTTGATTTTCCAAGGAGAACAATCATTCATCATCTGGAAATGACAAGTTGGTCTTGTTGCCACTAATGATGTCTCTTTTTTCAGTCGTTCGTTTTATTGCTTTGGATAGAACTTCCAAAAAATACTGTGTAATTGTGGTGATGGTGGGGAGGGAGAGGGATGGACTGGGAGTTTGGGGTTGGTAGATGCAAACTACTCTATATAGAATGGATAAACAGCAAGGTCCTACTGTATAGCACAGGGAACTATATTCAATATCCCGTGATAAACAATAATGGAAAAGAATATCTGTATGTGTATAACTGAGTCACTTTGCTGTACAGCAATTGGCATGACATTGTAAATCAACTACACTTCAATTAAAAAAAAGAGGGAGATAATTGTGGTGATGGCAGATGTGTACCTGATTCCAATGAAAACTCCTGTGGTGTTTCATCATTGCATGTAATCTTCACTGGGTTAAAATATATCCTTTTTTCTTATGTCAAAAATTACGTTTTTTGATTTGCTAATATTGGTATTTGATTTTATCTAATACATTTTTTCTTACGATGTTTAGAAGATTTTCCCCTCCTCTGGCCTGTTTATGTAATATATTTTAATAGTAGCTTTCCTAAAATTAACACGTCCTTTCATTCTTTAGGGAAAAAATGCAACTTGGCTGCAGAACATTATTTTTTGAGGTCAGAATCACATTCCTAATATTTTCTCTCTGACTGTACAATGGGTACATAGTTTGTGTATTTCTTCTCTTGTGCTGTGGTTGTCAAGTTTTAGAACCAGAGTTAAGATAGCTTTACGAAACTAATTAGGAAGCTTTGGATCTTCTTCTGTCCTTTCAGTTTACAGAGTCCGAGAATTATCTGTTCTTAAAAGTTGGAAAAAATTGTTCATAAAAACATGTGAGTCAAGAGCCTTTTTTGGAGGTAAGCCTTTGACAACACTTCCAATTTCTTCCCTGGTTATTCTTTTTTTTTTAAGATTTATTTATTCATTATTATTTTTTGTTTTGGCTGCATTGGGTCTTTGTTGCTGCACGCAGGCTTTCTCTAGTTGCGGTGCACAGGCTTCTCATTGGGTGACTTCTCTTGATGCGGAGCGTGGGCTCTACACGTGCGGGCTTCAGTAGTTGTGGCATGAGGGCTCAGTACTTGTGGCGTGCAGGCTTAGTTGCTCCGTGGCATGTGGGATCTTCCAGCACCAGGGCTTGAACCCGTGTCCCCGGCATTGCAGGCGGTTTCTTAACCACTACGCCACCAGGGAAGTCCTTCCCTGGTTATTCTTTCCTACTCAGGTGTCTGCTTCATCCTCAGTCCATTTCTGTCATCTCTATTTTCCTAGAAAATCGTCCATTTCATTGAGATTTTCAAACTGACAAGCATAAAGAGGTAAATAGTATTCTCTTGTGACGCTTTTAAACTCTCTCCTGTCCACAGCATCATTGCCTTGTAACTAATTTTGTACAGTTACATTTTCTCTCTCCTTTTTAAAATTAGATGTGTAGTTTGTCTATATGATTGGCTCAGTCACAATACTAACAAGGTCCAAATATCAGACCTTTAAAATAAATTCTAATTTTTTCCCTCTTTCCGAATGAATTTTTGCTTCCTTCCTCATCACTTTCTCCTTTCTGCTTTCCTAAAGCTTATTTTGCTATTCTTTTCGCATATCTTAGTTGAATGTTTAATTATTTTGTATTCATCTTTTCTTGAATAGCAATGAACATATTTAAGACCGTGCAAATGCCCCTGAGTGTCACTCTGGCACCATTCCATGGTCCTTTATGGGCAGCCTTCCTATCAAAGTAAAATTGACCCTTGAACAGCACAGGTTTGAACTGCATGGGTCCACTTATACACGGATTTTTTTCAACAAATACTACAGTTCTACCTGATTCACAGTTGGTTGAATCCGAGGATGCAGAACCATAGATATGGATACAGAGGGCTGACTAGGAGACTTGAGCATCCGTGGATTTTGGTATCCACAGAGGGTCCTGGATCCAGTCCCCCATAGATACTGAGGGATGATTGTAGTTCAGAGTTATAGTTTTTCCCCTCAAAAGTACAAAAGCTATTTACATAGTATTTTATCTTAATTTAATGAGGTTTTATTTAAACTGGCATTAGTCATTTATAGAGTAGGTTTCTTCTTTTTGTTTTTACCATAGTATGTTTAGATGATGCTATCGTAAGATTTCTGCCCTGAGGGATAGACATACTAAGGTTTTGTAAGGGTTTTGATTTTGTAAATAAATATGTGAATCAGTTTGTATTAATATGTCATGAGCATTTTAAAATAAAGTGGATTCCATTTTTATAGGGCTCAAATTCGGTATGTATCTATTATATTATTAGTTTTCATACTTAAAGTCATTATAATATTAATCATTTGTGACTTTCTGCAGCTATTAATGACCAAGAATGATATATTATATTATTGTGTTTCTATTTCTTTCTCATTGTTTTTTTTTGTGTGTGTGGTACACGGGCCTCTCACTGTTGTGGCTTCTCCTGTTGCAGAGCACAGGCTCCGGATGCGCAGGCTCAGTGGCCATGGCTCACGGGCCCAGCCGCTCCGCGGCATGTGGCATCTTCCCAGACCGGGGCACGAACCCGCGTCCCCTGCATCGGCAGGCAGGCTCTCAACCACTGTGCCACCAGGGAAGCCCTCTCATTGTATTTTTAATTGATATTCTTTGTATGCTTTGATGTGATGTTTTCAGTTGTGTGTATGAACTGTATTTTCATGGTGGAGTATACTTTTTGAAATATAATGGGACATAATACGATTCCTATTTTTCTGTGTAAAGTATTGCATCTTTCATTTTACTTCAGTATAAATATTTGCATTCATCTTTGTCAGTTTGGGTAAATCTTTATCGGTTTTACTCTTAGCTGTTCTGAGTAATTTCAGTTAAGATGTGTTGCTAATTAAAGAAACAGACTAATAATACTTACTTCTTATAGCTGTTTTAAGGATTCAGTGAGATAATACAATTAAAATGACTAGTGTAGTGTTTGGCACATAGAAAATGCTCATGGGACTTAACCTGGTGGCTCAGTGGTTAAGAATCTGCCTGCCGGTGCAAGGGTCACGGGTTCGAGCCGTGGCCCGGGAAGATCCCACATGCCATGGAGCACCCAAGCCCGTGCGCCACAACTACTGAGCCTGCACTCTAGACCCCTCAAGCCACAACTACTGAAGCCCACGTGCCACAACTCCTGAAGCCCGCGCACCTAGAGCCCATGCTCTGCAACAAGAGAAGCCACCAAATGAGAAGCCCACGCACCGCACCGAAGACCCAACGCAGCCAAAAATAAATAAATAAATAAATTTATTTTTTAAAAAAAGAAAATGCTCATGAAATACCCACTAATAATAGCATTAAACAGCATGCATTAAAATTTTAAAACAAAATGATAATTTAAGGATTGTAATTAAAGAGGATGGCCTATTTGCTTTTCTGGTCACATGGTTTATGTAGGCATTATTCTTGACATCTTGTTTCATACTTTCTATTTTTTTTCTATGCCCTTTGCTCTTTCCTTGTTTGTTCACTTTACTTTTCTCTCGAAAAATTGTATCAGGCACTGTGATAAGCTGTGTGGATGTTATTGTGAGCAAAATGGACTTGGCCTGACCTCAAGCAGCTTATATTCCAGCAGGCAGACACAGATCAAATCATCCTTGAAACAATATGTGAAATTCCAACCACAGTCAGTGCTTTGATGTCTGTCATGAAAGTAAAATCACAAGTGCCACCTTGGACTCATGTAACCATTGGTGAAGCACTTTTCATACATTATGTCATATGAGGAGAATGATGGGGGTGTGAGAGGTGTCTCTCTGTAGGGTGTGATTAAATGGCAGGTGGTTAGTGCCTTCATAATAAACATCTCTTGTGTAAAATGTCACAGTCAACTCACTGGAATCTCTCGTAGTGGGAATACGGAGAAGCGTTGCCTTCTGCTGGGATTCAACATTTTCAGGGAGAAAAGTCACCAGAACATCTCATTTCTTAGGTAGAATATCCAAGACCCCAGGCTGCGGTTCTACCACATTAGAGGGGGAAAAAAACCCTACAAAGTCATTAGCTATTCACTGACATGTACTGTGTGTCTTCTGTGTGCTAAGTACCGGGCTAAGTGATATTGTTACAAGAAAAGTGAGACATGGTTCCTGCCTCAAGGAACTGCCAGGCATTTGAGAAGCATCATGAAGTTGAACATGAACAGCAGAGGACTCAGGTGGGCGATATCAGGTTGGGGGCAATTATAGCCCTCTTCACATATTGAAATGCCGAAACACCACAGTATCTTTCTTCTAGTCTGAACTGTTGAAAGATGGAGTGAGTTTCCTCATGAAAAAATATGTTTTTCTTTCACCAGTTCCATGGACTGGTCCTTCAACTTTTTTTAGCTCACCGATTACATCAAGTGAAGATACCCTGTATGCATGACTTTTAGAATTCTTAACTATAGTAATTTCCAAAGATTCAGAAAGGTACTGAAAATAATTTAACAAGTAACCATGTACCCAATCCCCAATTTATTCAGGGTGAACATTTTTGCAAATCTACTTTAGATTTCATTAATGAAGAGGTAAATTTTTATTTGTTTTTTAATGACGTATAGTTGATTTACAGTGTTAATTTCTGCTGTATAGCAAAGTGATTCAGTTATGCATATATATATATAGATACATTCTTTTTCATATTCTTTTCCATTATGGTTTATTGAATATAGCTCCCTGTGCTATACAGTAGGACCCTATTGTTTATCCATCCTATATATAATAGTTTGCATCTGCTAACTCCAAACTCACAATCCATCCCTCCCTTACCCCTCCTCCCCCCTGACAACCACAAGTCTGTTCTTTACATCTGTGCGTCCTCTTCTGTTTCGTAGATAAGTTCATTTGCGTCATATTTTATATTCCACATATAAGCAATATCATATGGTATTTGCCTTTCTCTTTCTGCCTTCATTTATTATGATAATCTCTAGGTCCATCCATGTTGCTGCAAATGGAATTATTTTATTCTTTTTTATGGCCGAGTAGTATTCCATTGTATGTACACCACATCTTCTTTATCCATTCATCTGTCGATGGACATTTAGGTTGTTTCCATGTCTTGGCTATTGTGAATAGGGCTACTATGGACATAGGGGTGCAGGTATCTTTTTGAATTAGAGTTTTGTCTGGATATATGCCCGGGAGCGGGATTGCCAGATCATACGGCAACTCCACTTTTAGTTTTTGAGGAACCTCCGTACTGTTTTCCGTAGTGGCTGTATGAAGAGGTAAAATCGTAAAGATACAGTTGAAGCTACCTTTGTTCCCGCTACCGATCCCATTTCCGTTTTTCGACCTCAGAGCCGGTACTGCAAACATCAACTGAAGTCGATGTCCATCTTTCCCATCCGTGTTTTTCTGTATTTACTGAATAGACACACCTGGGTTTTTCCTGAAACTTTTACCCTAAGTCACTTCCTTGCTCAGAACCCTTCGTTGCTTCCCACTGCCTGTCCCAGTGGTTCTCAAATCACAATTTTCTGAATCCCCGTGGGAGTTTCAGAATGATATGAAGAGATGCCAGGGTTGTCCTTGAGGACTTTTCAATGTTCCAAGGTGTCTTGACCTTGGAACTGTTGACACTTCGGGCTGCACAGCTCCTAGTAGTCAGGACTGTCCTGTGCATCGTGGAACGTTTAGCAGCACCGCTGGCCTCCACTCGGTAGATGCCAGTAGCAGCCACCCTCTCCCCAGGTGTAAAAACCAAAACTGTTTCCAGACATTGCTGTGTTAACCATATCTTTTACTTTCTGTAGTTCTGATGCTTTGTCATCTGGGATCTTGCTTAACTCGAGGACGATTGCTCCTCGCAGGGTTAACCAATGCTTAGAAATAATAAACAACTCACCCACAAGTGTGCTTTTCAATTACAACTCCACCAAACCAGAGCGCACATTCCAACTACCTCTTTTATGGAATTCCCACACTTCAGGCCACTATCCACCTGCTCTAAGCATTCCAGAACCAGGTACCAGACAACTAGGGACACCCCTTGACCCAGAGCCTGCTGAAATGATTCATGCTAGCCAATTCTAAACCTGCTTACCCTGCCTCACCTGTTCCTTCCCATGGAAACCCCAATAAAGTCTTGTGTCCATAGTTCCCCCTTCTCCTTTTGGCTCATGACTGACCCTGGTGCTTCCCTGAGTGGCCCTCCCAGCATGGCATGCCCCCTCCTCTTGGGAACTATGAGTAATAAACTATCTTTTCTTTAAAAAAAAATTTATTTTATTTATTTATTTTTGGCTGCATTGGGTCTTCATTGCTGCGCACAGCCTTTCTCTAGTTGTGGTGAGCAGGGGCTACTCTTCATTGCGGTGCACGGGCTTCTCATTGTGGTGGCTTCTCTTGTTGCAGAGCAGGGCTCTAGACGCGCGGGCTTCAATAGTTGTGTCTCACGGGCTCAGTAGTTGTGGCTCGTGGGCTCTAGAGCGCAGGCTCAGTAGTTGTGGCGCACGGGCTTAGTTGCTCCGCGGCATGTGGGATCTTCCCGGACCAGGGCTCTAACCCGTGTCCCCTGCCTTGGCAGGTGGATTCTTAATCACTGCGCCACCAGGGAAGCCCCTAAACTATCTTTTCTATGGACGTTGTTTCCTGATCTGTTGGCCCTCTTGTACCTCAAATTTGCTATGAATATATTCAATTTTAAGCAATTCCCAAGTGTCTTCCGGTGCAAAATTGCCCCAGTGTGAGAAGGACTGGGTTAACTTGAAACCTGGGCATCTGTATTTTTAAAAAATTATCCAGGTGATGTGAGATCAACAAGTTTGGGGAACCCCCAACCTTTAGAGTTTGTGCCCAGAGCTTTGAGTCTGGCTTTCAAGGCTCTGTACAGTCTGACCCGATCGAGCGTGAATTCCTTCTCCTTTCCTGCATAACACTTCGCAGCTCTAGTCCTCTTGTCCTGTGACCTGATCCTTTGCTGCATGCTGACTCCTCTTACTTCCAAACCTTTGTTCCAAATGCAGACCCCAGCTTTTCAAATGAGCCATCAGACTTCTAATCTCATATGTATTATTTTTAATAATAAATGTTTTTTTTTAATCAAAGGAATTAACTCACCACATCTTAATCTGGACACATCTGAAACTGCTAAAACACTACCCTCAGGCCATAATGCTTTACAAACCCTCATACCTACATGAGGCAGTCATTGCAAATTTATGCTCTCGTAACACATGGCAAGGCACTTCTCACAGTTTAATTTCATATCCATGTCTGTGGTTATTTGATTCCTGTCTCTGGCATTAGACTGAAGCCTTCACGAGGTCACAGATCACGTCTGTTTTTGCATTACTTACCATGGTGTCTGGCCGTAAACATTCAGTAAATAAACAAAAGAATTGACTAATTAACCAATTAATTCATCACTGCTTTGTCTTCTCAACGTGATTTCACGCTCCTGCCGATTATTTCTTTGTTTCCGTATTTCCTTCCAACCTTATGAATACAGTTATGTTTAAACAGTACATATTGAAACAATAAATGATAACTGTTATCTAAACCACATTAGTGTTAATCAGCCGTGCTTTACAGAGACTGAACTACAGAGGCCAGCACTCATTTGTCTTATTTTTTAAATGGGCAGACTCCCTTCGAACAACAATGACAAAAAAACCCCAACAATTGCATTTGAAAAGAAATGGGATGTTATTTATGGCAGTTATGTCGTTGCTTATCAAGAAAGGACAGGTTTAATGAAAACCAAGCATTGGTTCCTAAACCCAGAACTCTCCTCGCATTTGACAAATGTCTGTGTTGCCAAGGCACTTCCAGGAATTGAAAGGAATTAGTAGAAAGTGTTCTCTGCTGTATTTATTTCTGTTTCCTACACGGAGATGCCCTTCAGCCTGAGGGGAGAAACACACGACATGTCTCCCCAGCTCCCTGTTTTTCCACCTCAGCATCTGCATTTCTTATTTAGAGGGAAAGAAAAAAACCCTCTCAAATGCTAGGATTTCTTTCGTTCTGAGTGATGAATCTGCGCATGCTTAGAAAATACTGACTTGCCAGTTCACCGCGAGAATTCTCACCCGCAGCTCCCACCCCACCCGTGGGAACAGGTGGCACCTCTGGGCTCCTTGTAGACCTGGCACCGCTCACACGGGCTTCTGAGGACCCAGGGCAGGTGCCGTCAACAGGTTGATTCCCCAAAGCCTTCTTAATGTTCCGTCCATCTCCATGGCTGTAACGCAATTAAGACGTACTTGTTTCCCAAATTCTGAATGTAATTTATATCTAAAGGGCCTGAACACCTAAAATTAAATGCTGACTTAGGAAGGTAGCCTACAGGCGTTATAGGATGAGTCAGACCTCCTCTCGCAGAGAGTAAATGTGAGGTATCCTCACAGCCTTTGAGACTCAAGGGAATATTCTGACCATACTTTGTATAATAACTGAAAAAGGCCCTGAAAAACAAAACAAAACAAAACAAAATAAAACCTCTTTGATCTTTCTTAGATGGGCAAGCCTTCGAACTTCCTTGAGAAAATAAATCTGCACTTGAAAATTTATATCCCAAGGTTGGAAAACAAAACCACACTCGCTGGTTTCTCTAAACAGAAAAGACTTGTTGGAAATGGCTCCAGGGGTGATGGCTGTGACTAGAGCCATGATGAAAGCTGGCAGCTTCTTCACCAGATGATCAGGGTCAGCTCAGGCCCGCCCAGGGGTCCCTGCGCTTTCTTTCTCTCCACAGACCCTTCCATCTCCACCTCTACCCCCAGCATCTCTTCCTCGTCTCACCCCCTGACGTCATCCCATTTCAGTCTCGTTGCCCTGTTTCTCCCTCCCTCTGCCTCCCCCTTCTCTTTTCTGAGCCCTGTGATAATCCTTTTCCCTCTTTTCCTCCTTCTTACCTTAGAGCTGTTTGCATCCCTGTTTAAGGTTTCAATCTGCCTTAGATCCCTACAAAATGAGATGCACTAAAAATAGATGCACGGGGGCACCTCAGAGCCAAAGTAGAGGAATCCAGGAATTCTTTCTCCGTCGTGGTTTCAAGCCTTCTTCACTGCTAATCACGGCGTCTTAGACACCTGAGGACGAACGTACCACATACCACGTCGCGGAACCTGACCTGACATCTGAGCGTGGGACTTCCCAGGCTCCGGGAATTGAGATGCAAGCCCCCCATCAGCCCACTAGTCTCTAATGAGCCCCTCATGCACTGCAGTGGGAATGGGCTTCTCCCATGAACGTAGTGGGCACACGGGCTCACCCACAAAGAGATGGGTGACTAGCCAGGCAGAAATGACAGCCCAGGCACCAGGTTTGGTTGAAGAACCAATGAGTTAAATGGGGGAAGAGCAGAAAGGGCAAGAAGGAGGGGTTCAAGGCCAGGCCAGCGCGACCAAGAGGAGGCGGGTCACGCATCCAGACTCTCCACCGATGAAAGGAGTCCTTGTTCATCCAAGGCTCTCGCATCCCCACGGCAGCCTCTGTGTGGCCCCCAGGACCCTGCATTGGTAACCCGGTCTGGTCTTCTCTGCTGCACGATAGTGAGCTGCACAGGCAGGTGGCTGTGGTCCCGCGATTTGTCTTCATCTCCTTAGGACATGGCCCAGGTCCTTGAAGCCCGTGGGTGTTTTGAAGAGGATGAGGTCTCAGCATCTGAGCAGCCTTTATCAGTGTCTCCCCCTGTCTGGTCACCCACTGGAGAGATGGGGCCTCTCTGTCTGGTGAAGGCAGTTGGTGCCTATGACACAGGGACATGTTGAGAATTTTAGAAGTCTTCCAGATGGTTAATTCTGTAGATTTCAGGTATCACGACTCTAGGTTATAGGTAGAATTTATAGAGGATGACTCCATCTTCCCTTTGCTTGCCCCTATCCTCCTTTGTGTGTTTCCATTCCCAAATTTATGGGTCAGGGGCAAGACTGATATGCTGGAATGTCTGCATGTGGGAGAATGTTTGGACACTGGGAGCATCCCCAAGTCCCATTCCATGATAGAGAGGGGCAGGGGGAGCTGGGGCGGAAACGTATACTACATAGACCCATTATCTTTATGGAAAGCCAATGGTCCATATGGCAGGTAGAGAGGCACCAGTCACCGTCTACTGAAATGAAATGAAATACACACCAATCTCCAAAATAAAAACACACACAAAATTGGTAATCTTTCTTGGTGAGAGGGAGAAAATGAGCTCTTAACAGAGACCCACTCCAGAGGTGAAGGGAAAGTGTCTCATGTCCTGTTTAGTGTCCTCCTCATTCCCTTTTTAAGCAAATGCTTGAGTCAGAAAGAAAAAAAAAAACCTGCTCCCATGTAGAGATAAGTCATAATCAGAAAAGAGCCAAGGCATGGATATAACTAGAGAGAAGGAAGAAAGAAATGTGCCAAACAAAATTTTGCCAGATGGAGAGAATATATATCAGAAGAATGACTTAGCAAACAACAGTACAAACAAACAGTTATCCACAGAGTCAAAGAATTTTTAATGGCATCTGTGAAACTCAGAGCTCAAAGAAGAGATATAAGGATCAAGGAGGACGTGATAAAGCAACAGAAAGGAATAACGTGAGCTGAACGAGCGCCAGGGAAAATGTGGAAGAGAAGAAAAATCCTTTCAAAACCTTTTTGAAAAATCGGTTCAAAAACCCAGAATCTTCAGAAATCAAAATAAATATTGCTGAGAGAGATGTGAAGGACAGTCTTAGAAAAAAAAGAAACGAACAAAGTATGTGAAAAGAAGTGAAGAGTGACAGAGAAAATGAGGCACAGTGGATAAACACGCACGTGATTGGTGAACCGTCAAAAGGAAACTAAACAAACGAAGTAGATCTAAAATATTCAGATATACAAGAGAGGGACATTCTATAAAACAAAGGTAATTATGTGTCTTAGGATTGGAAGGGTACACTGTGTCCCAAGAAGAGCTAGTGCAGAGTGATCAACTGAAACATATCTATTAAATTTGTTGTGCTTTGTTAATTACGGCGAGTTTCCTCCACCATCCAGCTCATCCTCTGTATGGCTCTCCAGCCCTCCCCAAAAATGAGCAAAGAAGACACACATTTTTAAAAAGCTACCTCTAGGGGTGAAAAAAATCTACCTGGGTTCAAAATTCTCTGCAGCGACGTATGTCTGCAATTCCTCAGATATAAGAAATGAGACCACATGTTTTCTGCCAAGACAGACGTGTTCAAATACTCAAGAATGAAATAAACATAGACTCCATAAACCCTTCCAGAAAAATAAGTGTTAACTGAATTGAGGTTTCTAAGAGATTTCATTAAATCAGCTAAAAAACTTTGAAAATTACTGCCACAGGAAAAAATATATATAAGTTTTTATTAATGCTGAAAAAACAGCATAATAAAATGGTCTCCTTGGAGAGCAATCTTTTTTCTGAAAAACTCATTGTAAGGTGAATTCACCTGTTGCTATTATTGTTGTTATTGTTATTACTATTATTACTATCTACCTCTTCTGACTAGAAGATAGCTTCATGAAGGCAGGAACTCTATTTTGTTCACTGCTATATCCCTAGCACCTGAAATTATACTTGGTACATAGTAAGTGCTCAATAAATACAGACAGCCCTCCTATCCATGGGTTCTGCATCTGGGTGTTCAACCAAATGTAAATCAAAAATATTCAGAAGGGCTTCCCTGGTGGCGCAGTGGTTAAGAATCCGCCTGCCAATGCAGGGGACACAGGTTTGATCCCTGGTCCCGGAAGATCCCACATGCCGCGGAGCAACTAAGCCCGTGCGCCACAACTACTGAGCCTGCGCTCTAGAGCTCGCAAGCCACTACTACTGAAGCCTGCGTGCCTAGAGCCCGTGCTCCACAACAAGAGAAGCCACCGCAATGAGAAGCCTGCGCACTGCAACGAAGAGTAGCCCCCGCTCGCCGCAGCTAGAGAAAGCGCACGTGCAGCAACGAAGACTCAATGCAGCCAAAAATAAATTAAATGAGTTAATTTTTTAAAAAATTTCACAGGGCTTCCCTGGTGGCGCAGTGATTGAGAGTCCGCCTGCCGATGCGGGGGACACGGGTTCGTGCCCCGGTCCGGGAAGATCCCACATGCGGCGGAGCGGCTGGGCCCGTGAGCCATGGCCGCTGAGCCTGTGCGTCCGGAGCCTGTACTCCGCAACGGGAGAGGCCACAGCGGTTAGAGGCCCGCGTACCGCAAAAAAAAAAAAAAAAAAAAAAAATTTCACAGACGTAGGGAATGGACTTCAGGACACGGGGAGGGGGAAGGGTAAGCTGGGACGAAGTGAGAAAGTGGCATGGACATATATACACTACCAAATGTAAAACAGATAGCTAGTGGGAAGCAGCTACATAGCACAGGGAGATCAGCTCGGTGCTTTGTGACCACCTAGAGGGGTGGGATAGGGAGGGTGGGAGAGAGACGCAAGAGGGAGGGGATATGGGGATATATGTATAGCTGATTCACTTTGTTATAAAGCAGAAACTAACACACCATTGTAAAGCAATTATACTCCAATAAAAATGTTAAAAAATTTTTTTTTCAAAATATTTTTCTGAAAGTTCCAGAGAGTAAACTTGAATTTGCTGTGCCAGACAACTACTTACATAGCATTTACATTGTATTTACAACTATCTACGTACCATTTACATTATATTAGGTATTAGAACTAATCTAGAGATGATTGAAAATACGTGGGAGGATGTGCATAGGTTATATACAAATACTGCACCATTTTATATAAGGGACTTGAGCACCCATGGATTTTGGTATCCATGGGCGTCCTGGAGCCAATCCCCTGCAGATACCAAGAGACGACTATTATTTTTTAAAGAAACATACAAATGAAGACAGAATACAAAGTGAAATTACAGAAATGAAGCCAAACACTGATAACATATTGACAAAAGTGGATGAAATAAATGCATTTATTAAAGGAAAAAAATCTCAGATTGAGCCAAATACATAAACCAAGAAAATCTAGTGGTTAAAAAAATACAGGCTCTGAAGTAAAAATGCAACTTTGATTTCCAAAACATGCCTGAGTCCAAGGGTCTGAGAGGTACAATCCCACCGTTTGCCAGGTTGAAGTAGAACCAGAGAGTTGTAAACATCTTACAGACCACCACACCAATTCAGATGCAACAGTATTCTAGGTAACAGGTGACAGAGGAGCAGTTAAGTTTTTGTCTTTTAATTTTTATTGGAGTATAGTTGATTTACAGCATTGTGTTAGTTTCAGGTGTACAACAAAGTGATTCAGTTATACATATACATATATTCATTCTTTTTTCAAATTCCTATATAGATTATCACAGAATATTGAGTAGAGTTCCCTGTGCTATACAGTAGGTCCTTGTTGGTTATCAAATATTTTATATATAGTAGTGTGTGTATGTTCATCCCAAGCTCCTGATTTATCCCAGCCCTCCACATTTCCCCTTTGGTAACTATAAGTTTGTTTTTGATATGTGTAAGTCTGTTCTGTTTTGTAAATAAGTTCATTTGTATCATTTTTAAATTAGATTGCACATATCAGTGATATCATATGATATTTGTCTTTCTCTGTCTGACTTACTTCACTTAGTATGATAATCTCTAAGTCCACCCATGTTGCTGCAAATGGCATTATTTCGTTCTTTTTTATGGCTGAGTAATATTCCATTGTATATATGTACCACATCTTCCTTATCCATTCATCTGTCAGTGGGCATTTATAATTAGAATTATTAAAGTTTATAAGTTAGTTGGAAGTGGGTGTTGAGGGAGGTGGAAACGTCAGGGGGCAGTCCAATCCCCTGTGATGGAAAGGGCAACTGGGTAGGCGGTGGTGACATATCCCATGTTATGGGACATAGAAGATCTAGATGGGAGTGGGGGGAAACATCCAGAGGTGCCTTTGGCATCTAGATGGTACCCAAAGCCAATGGAACAGACGAGATCCACAGAGTAGGGGAGCAGTTCATCCTACTTTAAGGCAATTCATCCTACTTCGGGATTTTATGTTTTAGCACTAGAAGTCCCATGTCATGGAAACCTCCTCAGGCCTGGACAAACTGTGACAGCTGGTCACCCTATGAGAGAGAGTGTGTGAATAAAAGGAACACTAAGATTCTTGAGGAGGACAGTGTGAGCTGGACAGATGGAGGAAGAAGGGCTGTCAAATGATCCTGAGAAAATTAGCCATGAAGACAGAAGCCAAGTCAGGGGAGTGTGAGTCCAGAAACCGCAAGGGAAGGGAGTGTTTCAGGAAGGAGCAAGTGAGTGGTCAACGGTGGGAGATGTGCCAGGAAGTCTAGTGGGACACAGTTGGAAAGCGCCCACTGCTGCAAGATTGGAAAAGGGCTGATGTTGGGGTCTGTGGTGTTCATGCCTCCAAGCAGAGAAGTCTACAAGAGGGGAGGTCTGACACATCAGCAAGTGCTCTGGGCTTGTCCTTGCCATGCTGACCAGATGGGCCAGATAACAGCTTCTCACACAGCTGACAAGAAATGGGGCTGATCAAGTGTCTTGACCTACGGTTCCCTCCACACCTCCTCTGGCTCCTGAGCTTCAGAATTCAAAAAGAATCCATTGAACCCACAAGAGGAATTAAAAAAAAAAAAATCCTCCCTAATTATACAGCTTTAAGATACAGATGAAACTCAAAGACAGAAAGAAAATAGCCAATTTGGAGTGTCTGAAGGATTCCTTAACATAAAGATGAACTATAAAGAAAAATAAAAAATTTTTAATAAACATCTAATTTTTTCTCAGTAACTTTCAAGAAAATTCTGATAATGTAAAAAAAAAGGTGAAGAATAAGGATGCTAGAATTTCAACAAGTTTAAAATTTTATTATAAGCTCTATTAATTGGTATAGGCTAGCTACTGAAACATGCAAGAAAAAAAAAGCCTCCAAAATTTAAGTGATTTAACCTGATAGAATTTTGTTGTTTGATCCTGAAACTGTATAATGTAGATATTTGTCAGATGGCCTTCCACGCAGTGACTCAAGGACCCAGGCCTTTCCCTAGTGGCTATCAGAATAGGAGTTTTTCATTCTCCCCCCAAATAATTGAAATATAATACCAATGAAATCTGACAACATTTTGGGAACTTGACAAGGTAATTCTGATGTTCATTTCAAAGAAATACAATTTTGAAAATATTTGAAAAATAACGTTAATGACTGGGGACTTTACCTCCAGAAATCAAAATCAAGCTGCAATGAGTTTTTTCACTTTTTATTTACATTAATTTGCAAAGATAGTACAACGAGGTCCTTTGGAACTTATACCCAATTTTTCCCAATGCTAAAACCAGGAATTTGACATTGTACAATGTGAGTGTATGTAGTTCTGTGTCATCTTATCACATGTGTAGATTTATGTAACCACCACAAAACAATCAAGACCTAGAACTTTTTCATGATCACAGAGATCTTCCTTGTGTTCCCCTCACCTTCCTACTCTCTCCCCCATATCTAATTCCTGGCAACCACTAATCTGTTTCCATTTGTATAATTTTGTCATTTTGAGAATGTTATAGAAGTTGAGTCATACATTTTGTGACCTTTTGAGATTGGCTTTTTTCACTCTGCATAGTGCCCTTGAAATCCATCCAAGTTGTTGCCTGTTACAAAAGTTCATTGCTTTTTATTGCTGAGTAGTATTCCATGGTATGGATGTGTCAGAGTTTGTTTAACCATTTACCTATGGAAGGAAATTTGGTTGTTTCCAGTTTGGGGTAGTTACAAATATTGTTATAGTCCTATATGTCCCTGAGGCTGTGTTCTTTTTTTAAAAGTCTCTTTTCTCTCTGTTGTTCAGACTGGATAATTTCTATTATTCTATCTTCAAAGTCTCCGACTCTTTCTTCTTTTAGGTCTGATGTCCAGCTCATCTTAGTTTGGTTATTGTACATTTTAGTTCTAAAATTTCCATTGGATTCTCCTTTATATCTGATATTTCTTCGCTAAAGTATTCTACTGTTTGTTGGAAATTTCTGTGTTCTTAGTATGATGAGTGATGTTTTAATTGAAACCAGGACATTTTGGATATCATGCTGGAATACTGGATCTTATTTAAATTCTTCTCTGATACCACTCTGGTGAGTGATGGGGGCTGCACCTCACTTCTGCCAGGTGGGTGAGCTTGGAAGGCCTGGCTTCTCTACTCAGCCTCCATTGACACCTGGGGGCCATAGGAGGGACTCCTGGTTACTGCTGGGTGGGGATGGGAGGTAAGGTTCTTATGAGACCTTCCCTGACACTATCCCAGCAAAAAGGGGTAGAGCACCTCATTACTGCTCCCCGTATGTCCTCCACTGACATCTCATCATGGTTTTGATTTGCATTTCTGTTTGGGTTTTTTTTTTTCTTTTTGTCTGCACTTGTTGGTGTTTCTTGGTTACTGTTTTTTTTTCACTTCCAAGTCTGGGATATATAAGAAAACAAGAAAACCCCAGAGGACTCAGCACCATGTCTTTCCTTGGATCTTGAGGTCCTTAGCCAGTCTACCTTCTCTCCACCTTTGAGAGTCTTCTTATGATTCTCTTGTATAAAATCTCCAGGACTTATAGTTGTACTTAGGAGGAATGGGAAAATGTATGTCTACTCCATTTTCCTGGAAGTGGATGTCCAGGCTTTAATAGTGTACAAATGAAAAATGTGAAAGTGTTAAATGTTGCATCAGAAATGGACAGAACAGTCAAATAGAGAAAAACCACGTTCGGAAATCAGTAAGAATTCTTCAACAAATGTTGAAGAATTGCCCAGCTACCCAAAAAAAAGCAGAATTAGATCTCTGCACATATAATACTCCAAAATGAATTCCAGATAGATTAGTTGTACAATTGATTAATTAATTGTAAAAGCAAAACCATATATAGGAGAGAATATAAGCACATTATATAATCAGGATAGGAATAAATTTGTAACATTTACACACAAATGATGGCTATCTTTAAAATATAAATAATTCTTATAAATCATTAAGAGAAATATGAGTACTATAAGTAAATAATTGGAGAAAGACCCAAAGAGATTATTTGCATAAAGGATATAAGTAGCTAACCAATATGAGAAAATGCTTCCCTTCTCAAGCAATGGGGAAATAAAAATTAAACAAATTAATTATTCTGGGTTTTGGTTTGAATTGGTTCCTTTTTGGCCTGTTAAGTAGACGTTCTTTTAAAAAAATATTTTTTAATCGATTTTCTTATTGGTAACTTTCCCTGAATCAAAGGAGGACTTGGAATTAAAGCAAACTCTTCAAATCCCTAAATACATTTCAAAAATATTTTTTAAATTGAAGTATAGTTGATCCCCAATGTTGTGTTAGTTTCGGGTGTACAGCCTAGTGATTCAGTATTTTTGCAGATTATACTCCATTATAGTCTGTTATAAGATAATGGGTATAATTCCCTGTGTGATACAGTATTTCCTTGTTGCTTATCTATTTTATAATATAGTAGTTTGTATCTGTTAATCCCATGACCCTAATTTGTCCCTCCCCCCACTTCCCTCTCCCCTTTGGTAACCAAAAGTTTATTTTCTATATGTGTGGGTCTGCTTCTGTTTTGCATATACATTCATTTGTATTATTTTTTAGAGTCCATATGTAAGTGATATCATACAGTATTTGTCTTTCTCTAACTTATTTCCCTAAGTATAATATTCTCTAGGTCCATCCACATTGCTGCAAATGGCAGTATTTCATTATTTTTTATTGCCGAGTAATATAATATTCCATTGCATATATATGTGACGTCTTTTTAATCCAGTTGTCTGTCGTTAGGCAGATGGTTTGCTTTCATGTCTTGGCTGTTGTAAATAGTGCTGCTGTGAACATTGGGGTACAGGTATCCTTTCGAATTCATGTTTTCATTTTTTTCTGGCTATATACACAGGAGTGGAATTGCTAGAACATACAGTAGCTCTGTTTTTAGTTTTTTAAGTAACTTCCATCCTTTTCCATAGTTTTTCCATAGTTTTCCATAGTGGCTGCACCAATTTTTATTCCCACCAGATACCCCATCCTCTTGGGTTGGAATAATATTAAAATGACCATACTACCCAAAGCAATCTACACATTTAATGCAATCCCTATCAAAATACCAATGACATTTTCACAGAACTAGAACAAATAATCTTAAAATTTATATGGAACCACAGATGACCCCAAATTGCCAAAAGAATCCTGAGACAAGAGAACAAAACTGGAGGTATACCCTCCCAGACTTCAGACTGTACTACAAAGCTACGTAATCAAAACAGCATGGTGTGAGCACAAAAAGAGACACATAGATCAATGAAACAGAATAGAGAGCCCAGAAATAAACCCACACACCTATGGTCAGTTAATCTATGACAAAGGAGGCAAGAATATACAATGGAGAAAAGACAATCTCTTCAACAAGTGGTGCTGGGAAAACTGGACAGCTACATGGAAAACAATGAGATTAGAACATTCCATCTCACCATATACAAAAATAAACTTGAAATGGATTAAAGACCTAAATGTAAGATCTGAAACCATAAAACTCCTAAAAGATAACACAGGCAGAACACTCTTTGACATAAATCGTAGCAATATTTTCTCGCATCAGTTGCCTAAGCCAAAAGAAATAAAAGCAGAAATAAACAAATGGGACCAAATTAAACTTAAAAGGTTTTGCACAGCAAAAGGAAACCATCAACGAAGTGAAAAGACAACCTACTGAACGGGAGAAAATATTTGCCAGTGATATGACCAACAAGGGGTTAATATCCAAAATATACAAACAGCTCATACAACTCAATATCAAAAAACAACCCAATCAAAAAATGGGCAGAAGACTTGAATAGACGTTTTTCCAAAGAAGACATACAGATGGCCAAGAGGCATATGAAAAGATGCTCAACATCACTAATTATTAGAGAAATGCAAATCAAAACAACCATGAGGTAACACCTCACACTGGTCAGAATGGCCATTGTCAAAAAGTCTACAAATAACAGATGTTAGAGAGGATGTGGAGAAAAGGGAGACCTCCCAATTAGCCCTTTAAATAAAATGAAAGTGACAAAACTTTAGAGGAGCGCTCTGAGCTGTGTACCAACTTATAAACACAGCCATGGCAAGAACCACCTTAATACACTTTTTGGCAGAAATATTGCCAATAAGTATCAAAAGTAATAAAGATCATCATTCCTTCTGACCAAATGATTCCACTTTGGGGAACTGACCCTAAGGAAAAGGAGATTAACATAAAGGTTAATGGACAAGGTTGCTTATAATGTAAGTATTAATAATGGTAAAAAGTAGCAAATAACTAAAGAGTCCAACGATGAAGAATTGGTTAAAGAAATATTGGCGTATTCATAGAATAGAATACAACAGGGCTGTTATAAACCATGTTATATAAGAGTATTTAATGCCACGGGAAAATGCTCATAATTCATCATGAAATAAAAAACAAAAAGCCAATTACAAAGCAGTGTAGACGGTAATGCTATTTTAATAGGTTAAAAATGTTCAGAGGAAAAAAAATGTTCAGAGAAATGGCATATTGAGAAAACATTTATTAAAATATCAGCACTTGCAAATTAGCTACAGCAACTATGATTAATTTTTATTCACCAGCTCTCTCTCTATTTTCCTATTTTCAAAATATATTTTTAAAACCATATTTTCGTATTTAAAATAAAACAAACAATATATGTTAGGGATCTCTAGTTCTTAGAGATGCTTAGTGATGTCATCAGAGACACAGGCCCTTCTTAGCTTTTCATCCTGTCTTCCTTAGCTTTTTGGTTTTTATTTTTATGTTTGTTGCTTCATTGCTACAAGATGGCTATTGCACCTCTGGGCATCACATCAACACTCCCGGTAGAAAGAAAGACGAAGAGAGCCCACCTTCTGCGTCTCTACCTCCTTCTCATCAGGACTGTTTCCCAGAAAACCCCTCAACAGACTTGGTCAATCTCACATGGCCAGCGAAGGATGCTGAGGAATAAGTATTCAATTTTTCAGACTGCAGAGTAGATCATGACAAGAAAGAAGGGGCTGGGAATGGATGCCAAGTGAGCCAACTGCAGTTTTCACATAGTATTTTGGGGTAGAAAATTAAAAGCACGTTTTGCAGAGTGCACTGATCGAACGCAGTGACAACCAGAAATGCAAGAACTGTGTTTTGCAGGCACTGGAAAGAGCATTTGTGACATCGGACCGTTAAAAGGAGTGAGGGGATGTACTTACAAATTATCCAGGCTCTGATCCCTCCGTGGCGGGGGTGCGACACTGTATATTGCATGTCTTTTTATTAAGAAAAGATGAGAAGCTTGAAGTCAAGCACATACGTCTCCACCATAAACTCTTCCACGGACACTTTGTTGTAAGCGACAGGGAAGAGTGCTTTCAAGCTGTGTTTGGTTACATGAAACCTGAGTCAGCTATCCAGTGACTGCAAAAAAAAAAGAAATCACCGAAAAGCAGGATTGGTCGTACAGCTGAAGGCAGCAGCGAGCTGTTGGACAAAGAGGAGAGTCAGGGGGTCAGGAGATCTGAGGGATCCATCACGCTCTGCTGCTAAACAGCTGCGGGGCCTTGGACACATCATTTACTCTGACCGACTTCAGCCTCCTAATCTGTAAGATCAGGAGGTGAATGGAAAAGACCCTTTAAGTACTTTGAGCACGAGATGACTAGATCCTATTCTAATTGCTATCTTCTGAAAATGAATAACTGCAAAGGTAATGAATCTCTCAAACCTTCTCACTGTGGGGCTTCCCTGGTGGCGCAGTGGTTGAGAGTCCGCCTGCCAATGCAGGGGACACGGGTTCGTGCCCCGGTCCGGGAAGATCCCACATGCCGCGGAGCGGCTGGGCCCGTGAGCCATGGCCGCTGAGCCTGCGCGTCCGGAGCCTGTGCTCGCAACGGGAGAGGCCACAACAGTGAGAGGCCCGCGTACAGCAAAAAACAAAAAACAAAACAAAAAACAAAACTTCTCACTGTGAGCAGACAGGAGGGAGCACAGAGAGGTCTGGAGAAACAGAAATGTGAGGAGTCATTGGCTCTGGGTCAGCTGCCATCATTCAGGGTACGTGGTATAATCCACAGGGGAAACAGAGCAGATATAAAGCCTCAGCACCCAATAAAACTCTATGGACATTATTTTTGTACCATCGGAGAAATGGCTTAGCAATGCAATGTATGGAGCCCGCACTCCAACTCAAGACTTGGTGTCCTTGTGGATTTCATTGCACAACCTAGAAAAAAACACACCTCAAGAGTGAAGCAAATCACGATGATCAGGAAGTGGTCACTGGTAGTTACTGAAGTCTTTCAGTCCAGAAATCAGAAGCTGTACAAGGAACCCTTTATAGTTACCATGGGAACGTATCAACCTTCAGTTTTGGATGAAGGTGATGGCTGTCAGCATAGGCTGTGATGGAGTTGGAATTCTTCCTCCACCACTTAGAGCTGTGTGACATTCAGAAGATTACTTAACCTCTCTGTGCCTCCATTTCTCACCTGTAAAATGGGGGCCAATAATGACATCCACTCCTTAGAAATGGGTGAAATTTAAAAATTTTAGTCTAATGCCTGGTCTCTAGATAGTGATTGTCAGGTAAATTTTAATTCTTCAAATAAATCAGTGAATTTGCAAATAAGCTTATAAGCTGTTATGGACTTAGTAACTTGTGGTGGGTTTTTCAGTTGGGGGGGATAGAGTTTTTTCTCTATGCAGAAATGTACAGAAATGGCAGAAGTAGGAAGTTTACCATAAACCTTGGGGAAGCTTTTAATAAAATTCATTCCAGAGCACATGTGCAGTTTTGCAAACAGTAGTTGCCTAAGGTCCTGAGCTGCTCCCTAAGGCAGTGAGCTCTACTTCTGGGAGGAAGGAACAGAATAAGAGAGATATAAAGTCTGGACAAAGCAGGAATAGAAATGTATCTTCGGATTTGGCTCGGACTGTATCTTTTGGCAAACACTGACAATTTAACTGGAAACAAAATTGGAAAGGTTTCCAACTATTGTCTGTTCCTGTTTCCCTTGTTGGAAACCTCTCCTGGGTCCTTAACAGGTGGTCTACTTCCAGTCCCCAAATATGAGGTGTTAAAATAGACTTTCAAATCAGTGGTGAAAAGCTGGGTTGTTCATTAAATGGTATTGAGACAGCTGGCTAACCATTTGGTAAAACAAAGTTAGAACCCTATCTCAAACCAAAATAAACCCCAACTGGGTTAAATATTTAAAGAAATAGAGACATGAAAATATCAGAAGAAAATACAGGTGAATAACAACGGAATGATATTATGGGAAAAGGCCTTATGACTATAATACTTAGCAGAAATTATCATGGGAAACATGATTGTTGGCTGAATAAAAAAACTGAAATGTCCCTTTCTAAAATTTATCAGCAAAATAAGGAGAACAGAAACTGAAGAAAAATAATTTCAAGATATCAGGTTAAGAGGTTATGAGCCTCAATACAGAATAAACTTTTATAAATGAATTAAAAAAGAGATGACCTGTTCCCTTCTCCTCCCACTATCCCAATGTGATCATGGCCATAAAAAGAAGAAAGACATATGGCTAATAGACATGAAGAAAATTCAGCCACACGTGTCATCAGCCACTTTTCTTCTATCAAGTTGTCAGAGCTGAAGGACAGCAGCTCTCCGTGTCAGGGAAAGCATTGCCGGGTGATATGCAGATGTGTGCATGGACGTTGGCAGTGTAAATACACAAAAACTTTTCGGAGACCTAATGGGCCATTTAGATCATTTTTTTAGAGAAAAGTCTTTGGCAACTTTTCATATTTATCCTTAGAAAATGATCAGGGACATGCCTGGAAATATAGATCAAGGATGGTCATTGCAGCAGAGTTGGGAATCTCAATATAGAAAGTTAAGGAGACATCTGTCATCTGAGGCTGGTTAAGAATGAAGATTTAGTTTCCACAATGGAATACTATGAAACTGTTTTGTTTGTTTGTTTGTTTTTTGCGGTACGCGGGCCTCTCACTGTTGTGGCCTCTCCCGTTGCGGAGCACAGGCTCTGGACGCGCAGGCTGAGCGGCCACGGCTCACGGGCCCAGCCGCTCCGCGGCATGTGGGATCTTCCCGGACCGGGGCACGAGCCCGTGTCCCCCGCATCGGCAGGCGGACTCTCAACCACTGCGCCACCAGGGAAGCCCGAAACTGTTTTTTTTTTTAAGTGATGATACAGGATGACATCACAATTCTAAAAATTATAAAACAAGAGTAGAGTATAAGTCATATTTGTATCAAAATTTATATCTCGCTATGTTTAGCACATTAACACACATACGTGGAAGAATATTGATGAATGGCTTAAAACGATTGTCCTCCCAGACCTGTACTCCTCAATTCTGTCACGATCAGGAAAAACAAGGAATGACGGAGAAACTGTCACAGACCAGGGGGTGCCTGGGAGACATGACAGCTATGTACAGTGTGGTGCCCTGGACTGGATCCTGAACAAAAAGAGGACATCAATGGAAAACTGATGAAACTCAAAGTTCGGAATTTATTTAAGTGTAATATACCAACATCAGTTTCTTAATTTTGATGAAAGTACCACAGTCATATAAGGTGTGAACAGTGGGAAAACTGGGTGAGGGGCATGTGGGAACTCTCTATACTATCTTGGCAGTTTTTATGAAAATCCAAAATTTTTCCAAAGTAAAAAGTTTATTGAAAACCTCAATACATTTTCAAATAAGGGTATATACCTAAGGAGTTGGATTGGGGTGAGAGACCTAAAGAATTTCAGATTCTACGTGTATAAATTTTTACAGTAACTATGCATATTATATAGTGAAGGATAAACAGATTTAACAATAAAATATTATAGAAGTATGTTTGTGAACATGGAATAATAAGAAAAAAACAAATTATAGTACAGCATAATCCTATTGAAATGGTTTTTAAGTTGGTGGTTTGTTTTTGCCTACTTTTATTTTCTAATTTTAAAAATATGTATTACTTATAGGATACAGAATAAAGTTTAAAACGTCTCTGAAGGCGATCATGGGGCAGGTGCAATTCTCAAATCTCTGGTCTCATGAGTTCGAATCAGGGGTTTCCTGATCATGTGCCTGGTCCTTGGAAATTTGGGGCCACAGAAAGTGTGTCTCTTTCTTCTGGTGATAGATTTAAATAAATATTCCTTTAATTATGATCCAACATATCTTGTCTTTGCTTAACACAGTGCATTCAAGACAGAAGGGTAAAGATGAGAGTCTCTATACAAGTAAAAAGAAAGAGAGAGCAGGAAACATTATTTCCTACTGGGTTGGTTATTTACATGATTTTCAGAGAAAATGACAGCAGGCTGAATGAGAGAAAAAAAAAAAAAAACAAGATCAGTAAACTTAAACACTGTTATTAGAAAACTGAAGACAATGTAAATAACCGTTTTGCCTGTTTCATGTTTATCACATAATCACAGCACTGCCATATTTGGAATCAATAGCATAACATTTGAATGCAAATGTGACTGATACTTACTATAATATTTTGGACATGGAATCACATACTGCAATCTTTTCATATGCTTGCCTTACCCAGAAATGAATTTGCTGGATGGTTTCCAAGCTGTAATTTGGACTTATAAGACTAAATGCCACATGACAATTGAGTCCCCAGTAGCTTTTAAGCTCACGGAAATTAAGCAACAGCAGATGAAAGTGTGTTCAGAAGCCCAGAGACCCATCTGCCCGGATCCCTACCCCCACGGGCCTCCCACTCACATGGGCCGTATTTCAGAATTCATTTCTGTGTGTCTCAGAGGCTCTTTGGTTTTCAAGGGCCTTCTCATGAACACAATGGCTCTTGCCTGCTCGGAGTTACAGACAAGCCAACTGGTAATTATACAAGAGTGCAAAAAGTACTGTAATTGGTGAAAACATAAGATTTCACGGGAAATCAAAAGAGAGACACCTTGGAATCTAGACACCTGGACACACAAAGGGCTTGCCGGCGTAAGGGGTGCATCCGCCATGAGGCTTGAAGGATGAGTAGCCATTTCTCAGGTGAACGGGGAGATCGGTATTCCAGGCAGAGGTGACGGCGTCTGCAGAGGCCACTCAGAAGATGGGAGAGGGCCCAGAGGTGCGGGGGTGGGGGGGGCCTGACGGGGTGGAGTAGAGAGTGCCAGAGGGAAGGGTGAGAGCTGGGGCCAGAGGGAAGGCAGTGGTCCCATCCTGAGAGGCCTTGAAAGCCATATTAGGCAGGTCAGATTTTATCCCAAGGGTGTTTGGGGCTGAACTGTGTCCCTGCACCACTTCCCCAAATTCATATGTTGAATCCCTAATCTCCAGGACCTCAAAATGTGACTGTATTTGGAGAAAGGGTACTTAAAGAGGTAATTAAATTAAATTGCAGTTATTAGGGTGAGTCCTAACCAATGTGACTGGTATCCTCATAAGAGGAGGTTCAGACACATAGCGGGAAGACCGTGTGAAGACACAGGATGAAGACAGCAATCTAGCAGCCAAGGAAAAAGAAAGGTCTCAGAAGAGAGCAGCTCTGCTGATACCTTGATCTTGGACTTCCAGCCTCAAGAACTGTGAGAAAATCTGTTGCTGAAGCCCGCCAGGCTGTGGTACTTTGTTATGGCCGCCCGAGCAACCTCATATCAATACCAAGGGCAATAAAGCGTTCTAAGCAAAGAGGGGGAGGATGGCTAGATTTATCTTTTGAAAAGTCCCTCTGGCCGATGGACAGAAGGAGCGAATCCCTGCAGTGATCCGTGCAGGCTGAGTTTAGCACAGCACAAGGGGCACCTCCTAAATAGACAACAACACGAATCGCATGTCCACAACTTGTATAACACACGGTTCGCAACTGCACAGCCATACATGGCCGTGCTATCAGGAGATAGGTAAAGGAACGGAAAGAAGTGAACAGATTTGAGACAGATGCAGAGACTGGACTCAGTGGTTTTTGAAGATTGTTTGGATGCCGCCAGTGAGAGAGAGGAAGAAAAAAAGGATAAAGGTGTTTTCAGTCTTGGGAAGCTGGGTGTGTGGGTGCACCTGCCAACCACATAAGAAATCGAGAAGGAAGACCTGCATTGGAGAGGATGATTGAGTTGGTTTTGGCTTCAAGTTTGATGAACCAAAGGAAGGTAGTCCAAGTGGAGCTCTTCAGTAGGGAATTGGATGCATGAAGGTATGAACTTGCAAACGCATCACATTGGAAGCCCACTATTTTTTTTTTTTTTTTTATTACGCGGGCCTCTCACTGCTGTGGCCTCTCCCGTTGCGGAGCACAGGCTCCGGACGCGCAGGCTCAGCGGCCATGGCTCACGGGCCCAGCCGCTCCACGGCACGTGGGATCTTCCCAGACCGGGGCACGAACCCGTGTCCCCTGCATCGGCAGGCGGACTCTTAACCACTGCGCCACCAGGGAAGCCTGGAAGCCCACTATTTTAAACCACGGAGGTTGGTAAGAACAGAAGGAATCATATGTAAAATAAGAAAACAGTATAAGAGAAAAAAAATAAGCATGACTTTTATATGCAGACTCCTAAGTCAGAGGCTCATCGTGGGAATGAGATGGCAAAACAAGGTAAGTGGCGTCCCCCGTTTCCTTCTCTTCTACCCACACCCTGGTTCCAGGCATGGTCAGTCAGCTCCTCACATCCGTCGTCTCGAGGCTTGGGTTGCTTGGATCCAGAGAGCGTGCTTGAGTGGACTCCCTTACTCACTCAGCAAATTCTAGGCACCTACAGTGCGTCACAGACATGCTAAGCTTCTGTTGGTCAATAGAAAACATCATATGGCTCCCCATTCTCAGAACAGTCCAGATCCTTGGCCTGTTGCAGGCACCCCTAGAATTGTACTTCTACTGACAGCATGGAAGAATAAGGCTGTCCTTGTTGAATGCATGGCTGAATTGGCTTCAAGAATACATGTAGCACAGGGAGGTCAGCTCGGTGCTTTGTGACCACCTAGAGGGGTGGGATAGGGAGGGTGGGAGGGAGGGAGACGCAAGAGGGAGGAGATGGGAACATATGTATAACTGATTCACTTCGTTATAAAGCAGAAACTAACACACCATTGTGAAGCAATTATACTCCAATAAAGATGTTAAAAAAAAAAAAGATAAAGCTTCCAGATTTCCATGGTTGAATATGATACTAGCTGTGGCTTAGTCGTATATGGCCTTTGCTGTGTTGAGTTTTTCATCATGAAAGGATGTTATATTCTGTCAAATGTTTTTATGCATGTATTGAAATGACCATGTGACTTTTATCTTTCATTCTATTAATGTAGCAGATCACATTTACTGAGTTGCGTATGTTAAACCATCCTTGCATCCCAGAGATTAAAAAAAAAAAAAAAAGAATACACGTAGATCTGGAAAAGATGAAAACAAGGCCACTCACTGCCCCTCCCACTTTATTGTCACACATAATCAAGGACCGACCATAATATCGCTGAGGGTGGTACTTTGCATTTGGCATTATCTGAGCTGAAGCTCAAATAGTGCTAGTTATCACACACTCCCCAATATCTTTTTTAAAAATTCATTAATAAGCCTGAATGCTTTTGTCTAGTTATTAGGGAAGCTGGGGTTAGTAATTAAGCTTTGCAGCAGGACAAGCTGGGACAGAAGAGACTGCTTGGCAACCACAGCTGACTGCCTGGTTTGGACATACCCGGGAGGAACTTCGTGGGGACCACCTGAAAGTAACTGATGGACAAAGGAGAGGAGACTTTGTTCTTGCTTGAGCTCAAAGGATTACAATTTGGGCACAGATAGAAATGCAGTCCTGTTACCAGCCCTGGGCTGGTGAGGTCCAGAAACGTTTGGGCAACATGAGATAAGTATACAAATATTCAAATCCTTCTGGGAACCTGGGATAAGATTGTCTTGCTTCTGAGAAAAGAATACTTGTAACATGAAATAATCCTTGATGTTGATGTTTGACTTAGGATGACAATTTGATCAGCTTAGTAACTCCATCAAGAGCAAAAAATTCATATGCAAGAGATTCTAGGGAAGCAGGAAGCTTTAGTCTTTTGGCAAAAGGGACGGGAACGAGTCAGCCATGACCAAGAAGTCAACAGTCCTTAAGCAAGTTGTAAAATCCAGTCTGGAAGCCTGGGGAAATCCACAATTAGTCACCCAATCATGTCCCTGTGAAGAGATGGTGACACCAAAGGAGGAAATGGACTTGATGGGAGAAGAGGTTTGAAGTGATTTCTTCCAACTCTAGTTAAATTTGATTCTAGAGCTTTACAAGGGACCATTTAGAGTCCTTTTATTGTTTCATTCTTGTTCAATACAATTTCAATGCAAATGAGAAATTAGCTAGGGCTAGGAAGGCTTTGGTTATAGAGGTGTGAGAGGTATAACAAAACTCTACCCCGTCAATAGGGAGAAGAAAAATTCACAAGTTAAAATTAATTCTAGGAAACATATCTACATAGGTGGATGTGCCAATACCCAGTGTTCACCTGCCTTGTTTTCTCACCATGCTCTACTGGAGATAAGCTGCCTAAAAACCAGCCAGATGACTTTACTGAGTGCACTGAGATTCTGCATCCAGTCCCTGCAAATCAGTTCTGGGCAGGACAAAGCTGACATCAAAGGTCCATTCATAGCTGACAGATTCTTCTGCAACTCAGCAAGCCTGCAAGTTTGTGCTTCTCAACTGTAATGTGCTTACAGATCTTCCAAGGGGTATTGTTAAAAGACAGATTCTGATTCAGGTCTGAAGTGGGACCTGAATTTTGGTGTTTCCAGATGATGCTGTTGGCCCATGTCACACACTAGCAAGTTGACTTTTCCTATAACATCCCATAGGTGGAGCAAAATCGCATTACCCCTCCCACCTAGAACTGCAAGGAGAAAATCAGCAGCTACAGGGCAACGATTTCCCTTGTGTTACGCATGGATTTAATTCTAGGCTGCCTTCACATGATGGATGAACCTTACAGATCATTACCAATTTAAAGTAAAAGGACATCGATGTCGACTTTTATCATCCCTGTTACCTGTCACGATTGTAAAACACCACGTTGTGAAAGACTGAATTTGCTCAGAGGTCCACGATTAGTGGCAAACTGTCCATGTTCAACATCGAATTTCAAACCTGAAATTTAAAAGCTGAAAATGCATGAGAGTCCTATGACATCCCTTCATGGAAGAGAGAGTGCTTCACTAGGCTTCCAGAGGCTTGAAATAGAGTCTGAGCTCTGTCATTCACTTGCTGGTGACTTTGAATAATGCCGTCCGCCCTTCCGAGGCTCAGATGTGACACGAATAGTTGTTGGGTGACCATGACATGAAGCAACCCAAAATGGCTGCCTTTCTGCTAAGTAAGCATCAGGACCACATAGCTTCTCAGTGGTGAGACCCTCACAAGCCTGGTTTGAGAATTCTGATGTGGCTGCAGGCAGACAACAGTGCTGTGGGACCAGCACCAACTGGGAATGGGGGCAGCTGTCCTCTCTAACCCCAGTGTCACGTGCTGAGGTGATGCCAACATTCTTCTCCTCTATCACATCCTCCAGAGCTCATCCTTGTCAGACATGTCTCCGAGGAGTATCAGAGTACCTCCTGTCTCCTGTCATTGTTGCAGGAGTTTAGGACTCACCCTGCTAGAAAGTCTGGTGTAGACAATTCTGCATAGACAATTGGAGAAAACTCAGTAACCACATTCCCTACTTACAGCCACTTCTATTCTCTAACCTGCTTTTGGAGGTTTTCTCCTCTTTTCCTCCTTCCTACTCTGCCCATATCGGCTACCCAGTCCTATGGACTGTAGGTTCCCATCAACCAGCCTCAGAGCTCATTATTCTGGTTCCAAGTTGCCAATCACACCAGTTCCTCAAACTTTCTGTTTTTTTCTCTTGGTGTTTGTACTTCTCCATCATTTCTCCTGTGGTTTCCATGTTTGGGATGAACAGATACACACTAGTATATATAAAAGAGATAAACAACAAGGAACTTCTGTATAACACAGGGAACTATATTCAGTATCTTGTAATAACCTGTAATGGAAAAGAATCTGAAAAAGAATAGATAGATATGTGTAACTGAATCACTTTGCTATATACCTGAAAATAACACAACATTTTAAATTAACTATTTTTTAATATTTTTAAAATGTTAAAAAAAAAAAGCATATTGCTCTACCCACCTGAAACTTCTTCAGCATCTTCCCGGCTGTGGGATGTCCTGGTTTGTCCAGGACAGTCCTGGTTTACACCTGTTTTCCCAGGTTAGTAATTAGTTGAATCCCCTTTTACTCTCAAAAATGTCCCAGTTTAGAAGATAAACTATATAATCACTCTATGTGGAAGCAACTCCAGCAAGATGAAAAAGTCAACCAATGCCAGAGAGGATGAAACATTCATAAACATGGTCGACACTAGCTATGGTGTGAGCAGAAAATTCACCAAAAGAAATACAGGTAGAAGTCTACATCACACTGAT
The DNA here is from genome assembly GCF_964270905.1 of Leucopleurus acutus. NCBI lineage: Eukaryota > Metazoa > Chordata > Mammalia > Artiodactyla > Delphinidae > Leucopleurus > Leucopleurus acutus. Next base: position 55,783,726 of record NC_139161.1, read on the forward strand.
GAATATGTGCTCCTGGGCTAGACTTCATTGCTTTAGGTACAAGATGCAAAAAGAAACCCAAAAAACAACTTGTACTTCATGAGCAAAACTGTGAGTTGTACTTCTTAAGAAAGAGAGAAAAATAATATAACAAGACTTATTACCAAGCAAATAGATCAACAAAATGAAGGTCCACAATTCTACCTTGGTAGAAACCACTGGGGATCAGCCTCCAGCAGTGCAAGGTGGGCAGCATGCAGGACCCTGTGGAAGGACCTGAGGCTTTGGGATAAATCAGACTAGAATTAGGATACTGACTTCTCTTTGGATGCTGTGACCTTGGGCAGATGGCTTCATGTGTCTGAACCTTTGTTTCATCACTTATGAAAGGAGAGAGTTCAATGAGCCATTGGTTTTCAAAGTAGGCTCTGCAGGGCCCGAGGGTTTTGCCTTTCAGACCCGTGGTGGGGTGGGGGAGGAAAACTTAAGTTTTCCCACCACTTTTACGTGTTTTATATCAAGCAGTGAGCTCTCTTAAGATGTTTTAAATTTGATGTGAGATATTAATTTGTTTGAAGAAAAGCGTTTGTTGCAAAAATAAAATGTGAACACATACGGGTTAGATGGTCTCTAAGATCTCTTCCCAACTCTAGTAGATGTGGTTCTGAGGCCTCGGGTAATGTCTGCAGTTAGTGAACTGACAGATGGAAGTGGGCAGAAGACTCCTCTGATGCCTGCAGAGACTTGCTTTGAAGGGCAGACCAGATGGGCCTTAATGTGTGCACTGCTTCATTAGGGAGGCTGATGAAGACCAGGGTGTGTCTGAGGGACGTGTGTTTACAGACACATGGAGGTGTGGCTGGGAGATGTCTTAGCTGGAGAGGAACATTCCTAGGCCTCTGAAAAGTGTTCCTAGAAGTATCCTCCATTACTCATAAAGATCCAGAGATTCTAAGTTGGTCCTAGACTGATTCTAGATTATTAGGAGAAAGTCTGGTGTCGAAAATTATTGCCAGTATCTTCAAAATTCTTAATAATTGTAATAAGGAAGGAAGGAAGGGAGGGAAGGAGGGAGGGAGGAAAGAAAGGAAGGAAGGGAGAAAGAAAGGGAGAAAGAAAAGTCTGGTATATTGTAGCACTTCAGGGCATTGGGCAGCATATATAAATTTAAAGAGTAAAACGTCTTTTTTTCTGGAGTCAAAATCAGAAGTCTACACATTTAAATAAGACACATTAATGAGGACAAAGGTGGATCAGGGGACCATGGTCTTTTTCCCACATGCTGCATATACCAGGAATCAAGAGGAAAAAAGTAGATAATGGTGAGTGTGTGACCGAAGTGCTTTTTTTCACTGACCTGGAAGAAAATGCAATCTTGAACCAGAAGAAAAATACTAGCATCACTGAGGGGCTTTGTGTCCTGGCTACAAAGTCAGATATACCTTGGGAATCCAAATTTAAACCTGGGAGACTGGTTTCCTTTTCTCTGTAAAAGCGCCAGATAAGAAGTTAGGCTTCAGACTGAGCTTGAATGAAAATCATTTGTGCGCTCTTCTTTCTGTCTTAATCAAACAAATGGGATTCCTTACATTTTATGTGCTATTTGTCTCATATCTGAAATACTTTTAAATTCTGGTTAGATTTGGAGTTTGTTTGAATCTAGTCTTGATCATTTAAGAATGATTCAGTTGGTTGCTGTTTCTTATTTCATTAGACTTCTAATCATGCCATGGTGCTGTTTTTAAGAATATCCAGGGATTTCTACTGCCTAAGAGATAAAGCCCAAAGTCTTTACATTAAAGACTTTCATTATCACACACCAGCTTACTTTTTCAGTCTCGTGTCTTTATGATCTAGAAGCACCAGGTTACCCACTAATGGCCAAGCACATCGTTTGCCTTCTTCCTACCGTCCGTTCATTTACCCTCAGTACTACCTTGTTCATGATGCTTTCCAGGTACTGGAGCCCCAGGCAGAATGAATCACCTTCCTCTGCTCCTAGAATCCTCTGCTCCCATGGTTGGCCCAGCAGGGATCTCACTGGTCCTCAAAAGCCATGGGTGTGACCCTCTTGTTGTATAGTCAGTGACAAGCATTAGGGTAGGGACTCTGCCTGTTCCGCTTTATAACTCTGGCATCTAGCACAGAGCCTGGCACATGGTAGTTGCTCAAGAAATCTTTGTAGGAAAAAAAATGTTTCTAATGAGTGAATTCTCAATGGCATCTAGTAATTAGGGGACTGAGCAGTTCTCTACATGGCGGATCCTTCTTTTGTCTGTTTTAAGTGTATAAGCTTACTTACTAGTTGTAAAATGAAGAGTACTGTGGGTCTTCTGAAACTAAATCTTTCCAGTTTAGGATGACATGTTTTTGGTTTGGGTTTTTTTTTCTAGGTGGCTTTTTAAATATTTTATTTTTAAAAAATTTTTATTGAAGTGTAGTTGATTTACAATGTTGTGTTAGTTTCAGGTGTACAGCAAAGTGAATCAGATATATAGAGATATATAGAGATATAGATATCTGTATATCTATAACTATAGATATAAAAGAGCCCAAGGAACCGCTCCCACCTTTGAGTGAAGACTTCCTCCTTAATGCTTCGTCCAAGGACTTCACCGTTCCCCCAAACACTGCATCTCTTCAATCTGAAGATGCTAAAGTTTCGGCTGTCATCTCTGAAGTAGTTTCCCCAACCCCAGCTCCACCCACCCACTATGCAGGTCCGCCCCCTGACACTCCGCAGAGTGATGACAAAGAACTTGACAATGCCCCGGATCAACTTTCTGACAGTCTCGGGCAAAGACAGCCTGACCCAGATGGGAACAAACCCCCTAGAGGATAAAGTCGAGGCAAAAGTGAAAGCTGAACACAGAGACAAACTGGGCTAAAGGGATGACACCATCCCACCTGAATATCCACATCTCTTGGATGATGACGGTGCGGTCGAATCAGCGACACCACCTACAAAGAAACCTGAGGCATCAGAGAAACCTGCAGATGCCCAAGACCTCACTGATGCCCTCTCAGGGGACTTTGACAGCTGTCGGTCAACTACAGAAACCTCAGAGGACACAGCAAAGGACCAAGATAAGAAAACTGCTTCCAGCTCCAGAGCACCCAAGAATGGGGATAAAGCAAAGGATTCTGCAAAGGCAAAGGAGGAAACTTCCAAGCGAAAAGCTGGTGGAAAAAGTACAAATTAAAGTTCACACTATCTGGTATCTGCATATTAAAATCTTCATCTGGTAGATGGTGACTTGTGAAGAACAAAAGGCTTTGATAGCAGAAATATTTTCTGAGTGGCTTCTAGACAGTGGTATTTGTTGAGTCTTTTGACATCCGAAACATTGTGTGTTATTCTTTTCCTGAAAAGAAACTGAATTTGTCTGGTTCACCTGTGTTATTCTACTGAGTATTGATAAACTTTGAATATCTATATATCTATATCTATTTACATTTACATTTACATTCTCTTCCTTTGTAGGTTATTACAAGATACTGAGTATAGTTCCCTGTGCTGAACAGCAGGTCCTTGTTGGTTATCTATTTTATATATAGTAGTGTGTATATCTTAATCCCAAACTCCTAATTTATCCCTCCCCTTCTTCCCCTTCGGTAACCATAAGTTTGTTTTCTGTGTCTGTGAGTCTGTTTCTGTTTTGTAAATAAGTTCATTTGTATCATTTTTTTAGATTCCACATATAAGCAATATATATTTGTCTCTGACTTACTTCACTAAGTACGATGATCTCTAGGTCCATGCATGTTGCCACAGATGGCATTATTTCATTCTTTCTTATGGCTGAGTAATATTCCATGGTATATATATCCCCCCCTTCAAAATGTCCATAGAACTGCTATTCTCCCATAAAGAAAAATGAGCAAAAAGTCTGCATCAACTTTGCAAAACAAGGAAGGGTATTTTCTGCGTGACAAAAAACTCTGAGGACTTTCTGTTAAATGTAGTGCCGATCCGAGCCCACCCACAGTTTCAGACACGCAGTGCAGCACACACCTGAGCAGTAAAGGAAGAGGCACCAGAGGTGAGCTTGAAAGCCACTGACTTGGTGGAACGACATGTGAGTAGCGTTAAAATATTGCTGGAATAAGTGGGAAAGTTGAGGCCAGTTGGCAAAGCTGACAACGTCTTTGAAAGATGATTCAAATAAACTCTACATGAAAAAAAAATTATGAGACAGGGGAATGTGAACAGAGACTGGACATTTAATGATTTCAAGTAATTACTGTTAGAAACAGACTCACAGACAGAGAGAACAGACTTGTGGTTGCCAAGCGGAAAGCGGGGAAGGAGAGGGACGGACGGGAGTTTGGGGTTAGTAGATGCAAACTATTACATTTAGATCGGATAAACAACAAGATCCTACTGTATAGCACAGGGAACTACATCCAATCTCCTGGGATCAACCATAATAGAAAAGAATATTTTAAAAAGAAGGTATATATATGTATAACTGAGTCACTTTGCCGTACAGCAGAAATTAGCACAACCTTGTAAATCAGCTATACATCAATTTTTAAACGTACATTTATTTATTTATTTATGGCTGCGTTGGGTCTTCGTTGCTGCGCTCGGGCTTTCTCTAGTTGCGGTGAGCGGGGGCTGCTCTTCGTTGCGGTGCGCGGGCTTCTCGTTGCGGTGGCTCCTCTTGTTGCGGATCACGGGCTCTAGGCACACGGGCTTCAGTAGTTGTGGCTCTTGGGCTGTAGAGCACAGGCTCAGTGGTTGTGGCACACGGGCTTAGTTGCTCCACGGCATGTGGGATCTTCCCAGACTAGGGCTCGAACCCGTGTCCCCTGCATTGGCAGGCGGATTCTGAACCACTGTGCCACCAGGGAAGTCCCATATACATCAATTTTAAGAAATAAAATAAAATAAATAAATAAAAAATTAAAAGTGATTACTGTTAGAATTTTTAGATATAGTAATGGGACATGGGACTTTGGTTGTGCTCTTTAGAAAGAGTTTATATTTTTCAGAGACATATACTGAAATAGAGTTGATCCTCATTATTTGTGAGTCCATCTTTGCGAATTTGCCTCCTGCTAAAATTTATTTGTATCCCCAAAATCGATGCTCACGGTGTTTTTACAGTCATGGGAGGACATGAGCGGAGGGGTGAAAACTGAGTCATCCGACACCCCACCCCACCTGAGGTCAGCAAGGCAACAGCCGCCCTTGTGTCCCTTTTGCCATCCATTTAGTGCTACATGTTTTGCATCTGTGTGCCTTTTGCTGGTGACTTTATTGTTTAAAAGGATCCCCAAGTATATGCTGAAGTGCTGTCTGGTGTCCCTAAGCGTGGGAGGGCTGTGATGTGCATTTCGGAAGAAAGATAAGTGTGTAAGATAAGTTTCCTTCAGGCATGAGTTACGGCTCTGTTGGCCATGAGTTCTGTATTAACGAATCCATGATATATAGTCACTAAGGTGTCTTTAAACAGACGTACGCATAAAACAAGGGTATGTATTAATCAGTTGACAAAAAGTTTGTGACCAGAGGCTCTCAGGAACCTAACCCTGTATGTTTCCAAGAGCCATGGTTGAGTATTTGCTATTTTGGTGTTCACGAGACTTCAAAAAACATCACTACCACGAGTAACAAGAATCAGCTGTCAACACGGATGAACTGATGTGTGTCTGAAATTTGCTTCAGAATCGTCCAGAGGATTAGAAGCAGGAATAGAAATGAAACAGGTTAGCCCTGAGTAACTCGCTGAGGGAAAGTTCATCACACTCTACTCTCAACTTTTGTATATACTTGAAATTGCCCATAACCAAAAGGTTTTATTTTTAAAAGAGAGAGTGAAAGAGAAGAGCAGAAACCCAAGTGTGGCCTTTTCTTCAGGCATTAAAAGAATCATTTCATGTATTCTCTAAAGAAATATAATTATTTAGAAGGAGGATGAATTAAATTTCATGTTCAGTATAAATGATCCAGGGCCACGTAAAGTTAATATATACAAATCCGCAAAAGCAAAAGACAGTGAACGAGGGTGGGCTTTTATAAATTGTAAGGTAATATAGAAACTTCCATGTTGTTTTAGAAAGTGAAAAGCGAAAGGCAAGAGACATCTAAATAAAAGACCATGTTCTGCCATTTCATTATAATAAAGCTCAGTTTCTAACCTTCACTCTTGTTTATTCCATTGATAAAACTGCTTCAGGCTCCTGGGAGGGCTTTGGCCCCTCTGCCCCAGCTTAGCCTCCGAGAGTTCAGAGCAGGGCAAGGGCAGGGGCGAACGCCCTACTTTATCTCCATCGGTTTCCGTCACGATGCCTCTACTTGTACTCAAGCCCTCGGACACTAATTCCAGTCACTTGTCCCAAGTTAAAGCCTTTCTATCATTCCATCTTCCCTCACCTCTAACAGTGTTCTCCAAACGCATCCTGAGTGGTCCTAGAGCTCCAGGGAGATTTCCCAGGAACGGGAAAACAGGGATAACTAAAGGACCCCGTGGCATGGAACCACACCACTTTTCTTTTTAATTGAAGTAGAGTTGATTTACAGTGTTGTGTTAATTTCTGCTGTACAGCTAAGTGATTCAGTTATACATATATATATACCTTCTTTTTTTATATATTCTTTTCCATTATGGTTTATCCCAGGATATTGAGTATAGTTCCCTGTGCTCTACAGTAGGACCTTGTTGTTCATCCATCCTGTATATAATAGCTCACATCTGCTAACCCCAAACTCCCACTCCATCCCTCCCCCAACCCCCTCCCCCTTGGCAACCACCAGTCTGTTCTCTGTGTCCCTAATTCTGCTTCTGTTTCATAGATAGGTTCATTTGCATCATTTTTTTAAGATTCCGCATATAAGCGATATCATACGATATTTCTCTTTCTCTGTCTGACCTACTTTACTCAGTATGATAATCTCTAGTTGCATTCATGTTGCTGCTAATGGCATTGTTTCACTTTTTTTTATGGCTGGGTAATATTCCATTGTATATATGTACCACGTCGTCTTTATCCATTCATCCGTTGATGGACATTTAGGTTGTTTCCGTGTCTTGGCTATTGTAAATAGTGCTGCTATGAACATAGGGGTGCATGTATCTTTTTGAATTACAGTTTTGTCCAGATATATGCCCAGAAACGGGGTTGCTGGATCATATGGTAGCTCTATTTTTAGTTTTCTGAGGAACCTTCATACTGTTTTCCATAGTGGCTGCACAAACTTACATTCACACCAGCGGTGTAGGAGAGAACCACACCGCTTTTATCTGCTTTATAATTTGGGTTTTGCACAAGATTTTGCAAGGGGAAAAACAATAGTCTGCTTCTTAGGAAAGAAAACATTGCGCAAGCCAAGCTTCTGAGATACACGGTACACTGAGGGGACGTGAGGGCTTGGTGGAGACACACCACAGCTGTTCCCCACGGACCTGGCTCACTTCAGGTGAAAGACACACTTCCTCGGAACATTTCACCCTGTTTCTTTAGAGAAAGCAAGCCCTTTCGCAGCCCAGATCAACATCAGGACCTCTGAGATGCTTAGCACTGGCCGCTTCAGGTTGAGAAAGATGTCGAGGACCCTGAGGGATTTTTGAGGCACCGTCCTCATGACCATTTCTTGAGAGCCTTTTGTTTGCCAGTTGTTGCGCTGGTTACTTTGCATTTATTTATTTATTTTTAATTTTTTTTTTTTTTTTTTTTTTTTGCGGTACGCGGGCCTCTCACTGCTGTGGCATCTCCCGCTGCGGAGCACAGGCTCCGGACGCGCAGGCTCAGCGGCCATGGCTCACGGGTCCAGCCGTTCCACAGCACGTGGGATCTTCCCCGACCGGGGCACGAACCCGTGTCCCCTGCATCGGCAGGCGGACTCTCAACCACTGCGCGCCAGGGAAGCCCTGCATTTATTATTTTATTTAATCCTCTCAACAAACTTGCCAGCTAGGTGGTGGCTTTCTCATGTATTAGTCAGCACCCTTTTACAGGCAAGTGACAGACACCCAGACCCTAAGCCACAGAAACTCACAGGAACCAAGTGCAAGAAACACCAGACGGAGCCTGTCTCTGGAAGGACCAAAACCCAGGGCTCCAGCCCTGAAAGGATGGCCGCTGCCTTCACGCTCCTTGGTGTCTATCTTCACCTTGATTTGAACCCCCAGAGGGGTCACTGGACGTGCCTGCTTTGTCACTGCAATATTCTCAGCAGATAGACCAATGCCTGGCATGTGGAAGGCACTCAGAATATAACTGTTGAATGAATGGATGGAGTGAAAGCAGGATATGGAGTTTTGTAAGTCCCATTACCCTATGCTCATACCAAAGACACAGGCACTTCCCGGTGTACAGTGTATCACGGTGAGCACTGGGCAAGTGCATCCCCCAGCCTCTCTCCAGCCGGCCTCCATTAATAGATGATTACATCTTTTCCCTCATAGTTAGCTAAGTTATCATTCCACATTTTTTTTAAATGTGATATGTGTGAATCTAGAGGTAAAACAAGACCAGAACACTCTCTATGAAATATACAGACAGGTGTGCACACACAGCTGCGTTGGCTTTGGGTTATTGCGGAGACTACCACAGTTTTCTAAGGAATAATCCCTCTCTGTTACAGTCTACCAAGTAATTTCACTATGCTTTTATAATTTTAATTTGGAAAAGAAGCGTCTTCCCATGGGTTTGGTCCTGAAGAAAGTCGAGTACTTGACCTCAGATCTCCCTACATAAAATGAAAGTTTTAGACAAAAGGTTCAAGGAATCTCTGGTTCCTTCTAAATTTCCTTCTACTTGTCACTCACCCACACTTAATGCCCCGTTCCCATCAGTCTTTGTTCACTACAGTAAGTCCCCTACATACGAACAAGTTCTGTTCAGAGAGCAGGTTTGTAAGTCCAGTTTGTTCATAAGTCCAACAACGTTAGCCTAGGTACCCAACTAACACAATTGGCTATATTGTACTGTACAGGTTTATAATACTTTTCACACAGATAATACATTAAAAATGTTTTAAAATAAAACATTTTTAATCTTACAGTACAGTACCTTGAAAAGTAGTACAGGACAACAGCTGGCACACAGGGGCTGGCATGGAGTGCACAGGCAAGATGAGCTGCTGACTGGAGGAGGGAGAGGAGGTGGGAGACGGCAGAGCTGAAGGATCGTCAGCAATAAGAGACGGAGGGCGAGCTGCCATTTCACTCACGCCTGACGTTGATGGTACAGGTTCTGGTTCCTTGCTGGAACCAGATGCACGTTCGCATCTTTGAAAGTTCGAAACTTGAAGGTTCGTATATAGGGGACTTATGTACTTGGGACCAAATCCAGTGTATTTTCTTCCATTTGGGCTTTTAAGAAGATGCTATATTTCCCCTACATCAGCCTCAGGAAGGCACTCCAGTACTTAAGAAAATATAAGATGCTAGTAAGGCTTCTAGAAAGGGAAGCAGACAATAAACAAATAATACCATAATATGTTATATAATATAGAATTCATTATTTATTAATTTTATTAAATTAGTTAAGATATATAATGTCAGGTAGTGAAAAGGTAAAGACATAAAACAATGCCATCCAATAGAAGTTTTTAATTTCTACTGGCCGCATTTAAAAAGTAAAAAGAAAGCGGTAAAATTAATTTTCATAATATATTTTAGAAAACCAAATATATCCAAACTATGGTCAACATGTAATGAATATAAACATTGAGCTATTTTACATGATTGTCTTCTCACACTAAATCTCCAAAATTCATTAAAAAAAATCTGTGAAACCGAAGTATATTTGACACTTTCAGCATATTTCAGTGTCAATGGTTAAAATGGAATCGGCAGTCCCATCAAACAATAAAGTTGTTTAACAGGAAAATCATTTACACCCCATCAATTTTTAAATGTAAGTTAAAGACAATTAAAAATTCAGGGACACTAGTCACGTGAGCACCTCACGGAACGGGAAAGCAGAGGGAGTTACAGGGTGGGAGATGGGGGAGAAGGCAGTTTCAAGTAAAGACGTCAGGAAGATCTTGTGTGGAGATGACCCTCGAGCAGAGACATGAATGGAATGAGAGAGGGAGTCTGCCAAGATGGGAGAGAACAGCATTCCAGGAAAAGAGAAATAAAAATTGCAAAGGTCCTGAAAATGGGACCATAAATCCCAACGCATGTACAACCTCCGAAGACACGACCTTGGGAGTCTATTCTGCTTGTTCTAAGGATGCCATCGTGGTGCAATATCTCTTTGGTGTTTGGGGCACAAGGTTCCTAAAGTATGCATCGTTTCCCCTTTCTGCGGTTCATTAGAACAAAACATGAGATTCAAGTGCGTGATTAGAAGGACGTGAATGGAGTTTGAGGCTCTGTGTCTGGTCTTCGGGCTGAGTCAGCCGTCTCCCTCTGGCTTCATGGTGTGCGCCCCTGACGAGAAATCCGAAGAACAAACTCTCTGGATCACACCTGGCAGCGAGGTGCTGCTTGCTCTCAGCCACCTGTCCTTGAGAAGGGTTCCTGGTGTCCCTCTGCATTTAGCTAATCTCGGTGTTATTTTCTCTCGGCGGTTTTCTGGACAGCTGACACCTTTGACAGTGATAATCAGAAGTAGGTTTCCAAACAGTGCTATTCACGGCCCACTCAGAGCATCTGAGCGAATGGATGAAAGCCCTCCTTATCTCTGCTTTTTCTTAGGCAAGTTAGACAGAGGTGTGTAGCTGCCTAATAATCTCAACCAGGGACAAAAAGTCTAGAGGAACCAAAAGACCAAGAGCTGAAAGGCCCCTCAAGTGGGCCCTGAGCTCCAGGGCCGGGAGCACACAAGGTTGAGTGAAGCTGGGGAGCCAGTTCTTTCTCCACGCTTCGATATCCCTGTGCAAAAAGCAAAATACCTGAGTGTGTGCACAGTATTGCCGAAATGAATTAGAAAGATAGAAGGGTTTAAGCTAAGTCAAAAATAGATTTTGCGAGGGTGATTGGTCGAAAACTTTTTTCCTTTTATCAAAATTGTCTTTAATAATCAGTATTAATTAAAAGTTGTAAAAGTGAAAAGATGCCCACTGCCACGAATCATTGGAGAATGGAAAATCAGCCAAGTGAGATGCCCCCTCACACCTGTTAGAATGGCTATCGCCAAAAAGACAAGAGACAACAAGTGTTTGCATGGATGTGGAGAAAAGGGGACCCTGGGAACGCTGTTGGTGGGGATGGAAATTGGTGCAGCCACTATGGAAAACAGTATGGAAGTTCCTCGGAAAATAGAACTACCATGTGAGCCAGCAATCCCACCGCTGGGCATATAGCCAAAGGAGATAAAGTCATTATCTCAAAGATCTTCACCCCCATGTTCACTGCAGCATTATTCACAATAACCAAGACATGGAAACAACCTAAATGTCCACTGATGGATGAATGGACGAAGAGAAAGTGGTATACTGTTTACAGTGGAATATTACTCAGCCATAACAAGGAGGAAATCCTCCCATCTGCAACAGCATGAATGGACCTTGAGGGCGTTACGCTAAGTGAAATAAGTCAGACTGAGAAAGACAAATACTGTATGATCTCACTTACACGTAGAATTGAAAAAAGCCAAACGCATGGAAGCAGAGAGTAAAGTGGTGGTTGCCGGGGATCGAGGGTTGGGGGAAATGAGGAGAAGATGGACAAAAGGTACAGATTTCCTGTTATAAGATGAATAAGTTCTGGGGAGGTGATATACAGCATGATGATGATAGTTAATAATTCTGTATTATATACTTGAAAGTTGCTAAGAGGGTAGATCTTAAATGTTCTCACCACAAAAAAGAAATGGAACTACGTGACCCCATGGGACTAATGCTACGTAGGTGATCATTTTGCAACATGTAAGTGTTTCACATCAATACGTTGTACACCTTAAACTTAGACAATGTTATATGTCAGTTATCTCGATAACATTGCGGGGGGAAAAGTTGGAAAACAAAAATTCTTGCAACTTTTCATTTAAGGTTAGTCCTGTCCCGTCTTTCAACACTATCAGCCTTGATGACGCTGCTTCCAGAGAAAGTTTGCCCAGGCTTCTCTTGAGCCCATTCCCTGAATTAAAGCCCCAATGAGGGTGAGAGTATGCTTGTCCTGTTCACCAAATAGCCTCAAAAGCTCACACAGAAGTGACACTTAGAAAATATTTGCTGAATATTGAAGCGCCCATGTCACGTAAGAACTCATCGCCCAAACTACAGGACAGGAGAAGAGAGCAGAAAACAGGAACCATGTGCCTGGTTGGGGGGCGGGGGGAACATGAGGTTTTAGAAAATGAGACCCTGAAGGCATATCTGGGGTGAGATGAGGAAGGAGGTTCCAGGCTGTGTAGAGAGAGCTGCTTTGAAGTCCATCAAAAAGCTATGGATTTTTTTTTTTTTTTTTTTGCGGTACGCGGGCCTCTCACTGTTGTGGCCTCTCCCGTTGTGAAGCTCCGGCCGTGCAGGCTCAGTGGCCGTGGCTCACGGGCCCAGCCGCTCTGCGGCATGTGGGATCTTCCCGGACCGGGGCACGAACCCGCGTCCCCTGCATCGGCAGGTGGACTCTCAACCACTGCGCCACCAGGGAAGCCCAAAGCTCTGGACTTTTAAGTCCAGGGACGCAAGGCACTGGGGGCGCCATAGCACCTGCCCTTGGAGGTTCAGGATGTTTGAACCTGAATATGTGTCTGCCCTGAGCCTGGGGAGCTAAGATAAATCAGGCACTGGACTCAGCCCAAGGCCATTTAACGCTAATGGTGAGCTCCGGGCGCCCAGACCAGCAGCTGCCAGTTAGAATGGGGCTCAGGGATCCCTCAGGGGAGAACCAGGAAACAACGGGGAGCAAAGGACTTCCCTTGCCCCTCCAGTCTGATCGCACCTTTCCATCCCCGGACCTTCCATAATCATATCTGAAGCGTTCTCCATTAGGAGGGAGAGCAGACTTTCTGTGCTCTTGGAGAAGGAAGATTTCAGCTCAGTCTGATAAAGAACATTTTAGAATCCACCGAACCACACAGAGAGTAGGCTGCCTCCTGAATCAAGGTCACGACCCCAGCCTGAGGGACCACATCAGCGGCATCATGGGGGGGAATCGCCATTCAGAGGGAGTTGAACTTGGTTATCCACCTGTGTAATGATAGCACCCCTTTGTGAGTGGAACCAGCAGCTGTGGCCCATGCCCGGCGCCCTGAGCACACCCCTGCTCCCCTCCAACCTCTGAGCAGAGTCAGGACCCCAAAGCCAGATGGCCCGCTTGTCCCCTGCAAGTAGGGTGACCATCTAATCAATCATGCAAATTTGGACACTTTTACAAGTGAAAGGGGACAGTAATATTATTATAACATACCGCAACAGGGCCGATAGGGAGCCGTGGTCCCCTAACTGGAGCGCACCAGCAGAAAAAAGCCCCAGCCTCATGGTGGGACCTGTGATTCTAAACCACAACACTGATTAATGGGCTAAAAACCTGCCTGGTGCGATTAGAGCCTGAGGATCTCAATGAATCCAGCAATAAGTATAACATGTGGGGTTACGTAAAGCCTCTTGGCTCGGAAGTCTGTTGGATACAGAACACATCGTGTGGGGTTACGGTTGAAGGAGAGCCCTCAGGTTTTTGAAGAGCAGAGGTGATTAAGAGAAGCAAGGCCGGGGTGAGACGTGTTTCAAAACTGCATTTCCAAAGAGACCTTTTTTTTTTTTTTTTGCGGTACGCGGGCTTCTCACTGTTGTGGCCTCTCCCGTTGCGGAGCACAGGCTCCGGACGCGCAGGCTCAGCGGCCATGCCTCACGGGCCCAGCCGCTCCGCGGCATGTGGGATCTTCCCGGACCGGGGCACGAACCCGTGTCCCCTGCATCGGCAGGCGGACTCTCAACCACTGCGCCACCAGGGAAGCCCGAAAGAGACCTTTAAAGGCTCTTAAAATAAGAATAAGAAACTCTCAACTGTCTGTATCCAGTTATACCATTTTCTTTTCTTTTTTTTTGGGGGGGGGATACCATTTTCTTTTTATCTGGACAGCTTTGGGGGATATCTAGAATAGAATTGGGGGAGATAAAGCCCTCTGCTATACTGTCTCCTCACAGCACTGTCACCAAGCCACGCCCCCAAGCTGGCACTGCCTGGGTTTGCTAAGGAACAGTCATAGGACCAGGCATGTTTCTAAACATCTGAACATCAGGTCCGCATCTGTGAAGCCCAGCACGGAGGCCTTTGCCCCTGGGTTTCCACTGTAGCCCAGACCTCTGTGACTTCACTCTCTATTGACCTTCACAGCAAACCAGCTGACGTCATGCCAAGCCCTGCAGAGCTACCGGGGTGACTCATTTAACAACATTTGTAATCTTTGTAAGGTGCAGTTGCTCCATAAAAGAGTTAAAAAAAAAAACCAAGTCAGGAGTCCCTCTGGTGCAGACAATTTTATTATGGCCTGTGCTCTTACTTTCTTCCACTGGCTTCCTATCACCCCACTCCCCCCTCCCCGGGCTCAGACTCACACTGGAATGGTTTGCAAAACTCCAGTCTTTTCTGATTGGGTCCATCTGAATGGAGCCGCACCACTGTCTTCACAAATGGCATTTCCATTAACATTTCTATTTCCGTCCATTCGGGGCACCTAAAGATTTCCCACCAAGATTTACATCATCTATTTTAAGAAAGTGCTTTTAAAAAGCCAGCGCTTTGGCTAAGTTTAAGTCTGACTTTCTCAAGGGATGCTTAAAAGAAATACACAAAGCTTTTTTTAAAAGAACCTTTGTAAGTTCAAAATAACATTCCAAAAGGAGTCACTAGAAAAACATTCAGGGGAAGAGAAAGACTTTCTTTTTTTTCTTGCGTTTGGGGCAGTCCTGGCTTCATTCTCATGTTCTGTGTTTGTTTTTTGACGCACAAAAGTCAAATAGCCCCACAAGTCAGGTAATAATTGAAAGAAAAATGGGTTGTGCCTCCCATATCTAGGGTATTTACAACAGAGGGAGGAGTCAAGCCTGTCTGGATCCATTATTCAATAGGCCGGGTAGAAAGAGAAGATTCTGACAAATGGTGGATCAAAGGCAGAGCTTTGGAGATTCTCTTAGATCTTAGAGGAGAAGCGTCAGAACCATTGCCCAGCTATGCCGACTGTAACTTTCCATCACGCTGATGACCCACGATCTTCTGATGCCGTAGCCCGATGGAATGCCTGACGTGCTTGGACAGCTGCCAATCAGGAAGATCAGCCGTGGGTGATTGCTTCAACGAAACTGAGATTCGACATGATTGTTCTCCTAGGCGTGGAGACTGACCTCTGCTGACAAAGCAACATGAAGGTGTTAGCATACGGTGTTTGTTTTTCTCTCTCTGACTTACTTCGCTCTGTATGCTAACACATATATATGGAATCTAAGAAAAAAAAGAAAAAAGGTCATGAAGAACCTAGGGGTAAGACGGGAATAAAGACACAGACCTACTAGAGCATGGACTTGAGGAAATGGGGAGGGGGAAGGGTAAGCTGGGAAAAAGTGAGAGAGAGGCATGGACATATATACACTACCAAACGTAAAATAGATAGCTAGTGGGAAGCAGCTGCATAGCACAGGGAGATCAGCTCGTGCTTTGTGACCGCCTGGAGGGGTGGGATAGGGAGGGTGGGATAGGGAGGGTGGGAGGGAGCGAGACGCAAGAGGGAAGAGATATGGGAACATATGTATATGTATAACTGATTCACTTTGTTATAAAGCAGAAACTAACACACCATTGTAAAGCAATTATACCCCAATAAAGATGTTAAAAAAAAAAAAAGATGAATGCCGTCTCAGTGAAAAATGGGTTTTGCTGCGAAAACTGAAAAACCATATTAGTGGTCTAATCATAAAAAGAGTCAAAGAGGAGGTTTAGGACTAATATAGTGGGACCACAGTGTCGTCCGGGTCCCAGGCTCCTGTTTCCTCTACCGCCTTGAACATGTGGCTTCCATTCTCCAGTTTACCTCATGGTCCCAGATAGCTGCCAGGTCACTATTCATCATGACTGCATTCCAAGTAAAAGCAGAGAGGAAATGGGGGGAAAGTGTGGTCCTTTCTCTTTTTGGAGTCCCACACAACACCTCCATTGCATCTCATTGGCCAGTTTGGTCACGTGGCAGTTAGGAGCCACAAAGCAAGCAGAGAGTTTCTACTTTGGAAAGGTATCCCCCCCGCCAGTCTCTTCCATAAATAGAGACTGCAGTGAGTCTTTTCATGTCTTCCAGAGGCACCAACTTGCCTAAACTCAGCATTGTAGACTACAGAAGTCTTTACGAATGTTGACTTACCCTTGGACATAAAAAATAATCCAGAAATTTGAAAAGAATGCCATTTTCCATGACCTATAGTAAATGGTAAGTGTCTAATCCTTAAAACAGTAGGTAAGAAGTATCTCCTGGGCTCTCTCCAGAAATGGATATGAACAGATAACCTGTGTTTTACTCTAATAAAGATGTGGTGTCCTAAATTCACTTTTGAGGGAAAATGAGAAAACCATTAGCTTCTAGAGAACCCCACCCACTGTGCTTGCAAGGCTCGCATCCAGATTCCCAGGTCTGCGTAATTCTACTCAGGATGGCTTCAGGGGTGCCAGTCTGGGTGGAAGTTACGGGGAAGTGGAGGTGGTAAGACCTGTCTTGAAGGTTACTTCCATAGCAAGCACAATGCCCATAATTTGCTCAAAGTCTGTTGATTTCAAGTTTCATCTTCCCCACTCCCATGACCAGGCAGCTTTGAAGACAGTCCTGTGTTGGAAGCTTTTTCAGTGTTCCTACACAACAAATGTCTACAGGGCAGGTGCTACCACCGGAATCGGGCTGTATTCAGACACCTTTCCACGGGAACTGCTTCCCTGGATGCCTGCTCTAGGTTCTGAGCTCTTGACTGAGAATACTCAGTGGGTCTTTCAGCTTTAAATATTTCTTTCCGTTTTAACACGTGATACTTTGCTTCTTTCACACCAAAATATATAATGATGAACATCAAAGACTTATTGGAGACTGTGTCTGTTATCTACACACTATGGAAGGAAAAAAAAAACCATGTTGATCATGAAACCATTGACTGAAACGGTTATCTACAACAAACTCCGGTAACATGGTACTGATGGGGTCTTTTTAGTGTATTTTCCCAGCCTGAGATATAATTGACAAGATTGTAAGACATTCAAAGTGTGCAACGTGGGGCTTCCCTGGTGGCGCAGTGGTTGAGAGTCCGCCTGCCGATGCAGGGGACACGGGTTCGTGCCCCGGTCCGGGAAGATCCCACATGCCGCGGAGCGGCTGGGCCCGTGAGCCATGGCCGCTGGGCCTGCGTGTCCGGAGCCTGTGCTCCGCAACGGGAGAGGCCACAACAGTGAGAGGCCCGTGTACCGCAAAAGAAAAAAAAAACAAAGTGTGCAACGTGATGATTTGATAAATGCATACATTGTGAAAGGATCCCGCCTACTGAGTTAATTAACCCATCCATCACCTTACATATTTATCTTTTTTTGGTGGTAGTGGTGGGGGGATGCATTTAAGTTCTACTCTCTTAGCAAATTTCAGTTACACAGTACAGTGTCATCAACTGTGGTCACCATATTATGTGTTAGAGCCTCAGACTTACTCATCTTATAACTGAAAGTGTGTCCCCTTTTACCAACCTCTCCCTATTCCCCACCCAGCAGCCCGTGGCAAGCACTTTTCTACGCTGTGTTTCTGTGTTCAGGTTTTTTGCTTTATGTTTGTTTGGGGGTCCACCATGTCACCCTGTCTTCAGTAGGCAGATCTTGATGTCATTGACAGGAAAGTGTCTCCAGCTTATTCTTTTCTTCCTTCTCTTCTCCCACACGCCCAGAGGCACGGGACTGGCGCACACGAATAGGTTCAGGGACCTCCTGAAACTGCGTGTCCAGTTGAGTGTATATGTGTATTTGCGTTGGGAGCAGGACACGTGTCGGATTCTCAAAGAGGCCTCTAGCCCTATTTTATACCTCAGCAATGCAAACCCCTCCCACCAAGGCTAAACACGCGAGGTTGTCTCCTGCCTCTGAGTCTGCCAGGGGACAGAGAGGAGGCGTCCAGGTAGAGAGAGCCGTGTTGTCTACCTGGTAAACTCTGGCTTAGCCTTAATATTCCAGAACAAAGCCTGTCTTCTCTGTAAAACCTTCTGAGACCTCTAGGGAGATACAGGCTTTCTTTGCCTGGGTGGTGCTGCCTGCACCTCATTTCATCATATCCTGTTGTTGGTATGCTTTTCTTTCCATTTGTCTGTGAATTCTCTGAAGCTCAGATTGACTTTTCATGTAGGTATCAGCTAGTACTACAACTAGTACATCCCAGTGAGTTCCCACTGGATGGGTAGGTGGGTGGGTGGTTGGATGGATGGATGGATGAATGGTGGGAAGATGGGTGGGTTAGTGGATGGGTTGACGGATAGATGGATGGATGGGTGGGTGGGCAGATGGGCAAATGGATGGATGGGTGGATGGGTGGATGGTGGATGGACAGATGGATGGAGCCTTTCCTTTCATTGCTGGTTTCACATTATCCACAGATCCACTTTTGTTCCCTAATATGTTAGTCATTTCCTTAACTCAGGGCTAATATTAATTTCAGTGCCTAATATTGCTGAATGTGTAGGCTTTAAAATAAACAATGCTGCTTAACTGAACTTTGATCCATCCATTTCTGTTTCCTCTGGACAAATTCTAGAGCTGCAACTCTGTTCTGTAAATGGGTCCCGTTTGGTTCCTGAATAACAAATAGCGTCTTCTCTTTGATCGGGGCTGTTTCATGCTTCTTCCTTTTTCGAGAAAGAAAACAACGTCCAGTCTCAGGCTTATCTGAATCTAGCACCATTTTCCCCAAGTTGTTTTTGCCTCATCTCCTTTACATGGCTCTCTATCAATGGCTGGTCCCCGCTCTCCACAGTAACTAGGTTTAAAAAACTGTCAGTTTGGCTCCTTCCTGAGGTTTTGCTAATTTTTAAACTTTCCAGTACTGGCTTGCATGTTTTAAATTTGCTTATCTCTAACCTTACTCCCAAGAGCCGATGAACTTTCCCTTCCATGTTGATAAGCCGTGAAAGAGTGAAAAATTAGGAGAGGAAAGAGTTACTGTCTCACAAGCTGCGAGTTTGCCTGTCTAGAGTGGCGTTTGCATGAGGCTCATTATTTGTGGCAATGGTGTGTTCCACAGGCAAAAATAACTTTTTAAAAAAAGAACATCTCTGTACCCTCCTGAAATCATCTCAAAAGGAATTCAAGATTTCTCATGAAACGTAGAAACCTTTATCATGGCCCAAGTGGGTCCTTGTATACTTGGCCACACCACATTAAGTCTAATCTCAGTAACATTAGGGTCCAGAAAAAGCTAATAGAGACTTAATGATGAGGTAATGAGAACAGAGGTCAAGGGTGGGAAACAGGTTTTCTATTTGGAGCCACACGACCATGGGAAAATCTCACTTGAGGACCATAAACTACCAAAAAGAAACAATGGAAAGGACCATTCTGATATGGGACCTTTCCCTTACCTGATTTTAAATTAAGCACAAAGGAGGTCATGTTTTGAGTAGTAAAGCATATTATGTCAGCTTCACATGAGAATCAGCTAAGGAAAAGAGAAAGAGAAGGAAGGAAAGACAGAAAAGGAGAGTTGGAAACAGAGGAGAGGAGAGGATAAAGGAGAGAGAACACGGCTGGAAAAAATAACCAGCACTTCCTTTGTGCCAGGTACTCTTCTAGGTGCTTCCTTCATATTGGTTGTTTGAACCATTGTAAATCTACAAGACCCATATTATTATTGTCTCTGAACTCACCCAGTCAACACACCTAACAGGTAGAGGAAGTGGGATTTGAACCCAAGAAGCCAGACTCCAGGGTCTTTGCCTTGATGACAGTGTGACTGCAGGTGCAACTGAGGGATTGGGAAAGCTGAGCTCTCCTGACCCCAGGCTGACTGTTTGTATCCCCTGGAAATTCATTGAACCCTCACCTTCAGTATGATGGTATTTGGAGGTGGGGCCTTTGGGAGGAGGTGATTAAGTCATAAGGGTGGAGCCCTTATGAATGGGATTAGTGCCCTGATAAAAGAGACTCCAGGGAGTTCCTTCACCCCACCTCCCGTGTAAAAACAGTTGTTTATGAACCAGAAAGTGGGCCCTCACCAAACACCAAATCTGTCGACACCTTCATCTTGGACATCCCAGCCTCCAGAACTGGGAGAAATAAGTTTCTGTTGTTTATGAGCCACCCAGTCTGTGGTATCCTTTTATACAGCAGGAACGGACCAAGACACCATGGAACTCCCATCCCAAATCCCGTTCAGGGTCCAGCTGCCCACATCCCTGCTTTGCACATTCCACCCCTCTGCTCCCACCTTGGGCTCTTGATAAAGCATTTCCAAGTGCTGTCCTAAGAGTTCTTTCCTTCCCTACGCGTTCTAGTCTAATAATAAGCTTTGCCTCTAGTTCAGAGGACACAGTAGGGAAAGCCCTGGATTCAAGGTAAGTTGCTTTGAGGGGTGTAGTGGCTACAGTAGTCTGACACCCAGAGCCCCCAGCTGCTTGGAGTGTTGGGGACTGATGCCTCTCAGCTGAATCCCACTTAGAGATTTGCTCTCAGCCAAAGAGAATTACCCAAGGTTCGATCCCCTCCCCAGGGGCACATACACTCAATGACTGGTCCATGAGGATGGCGATAAGGAGCCCCAGCCTCATTGCCTGAAGGCAGAATGACTCTGAAGGACCATCCCAGCTCCAGAGCTCCTGGGATTCAGAGCCAGGACTAGGATGAGGAGACGAAGGTGCTCACCTCAGCTACAAAACCTAAGGGGGCACCCAAAGTCTCAGTAAACAAGACAGATGCAATTTTAATGCAATATATTTTTTTTAATACTGCAAACAAAGAATCCAGGACAACTATCAAATTTTTCAATGAAGACTGACCTTGACCGGGGTGAGGAGAGTGAGGGCAGTCACACAAGTGCAGGGTTGGATTTTGACTGTATTTAAAATTTTGATAGCGTGTTCATGATGGACTTTTTACCGTTAGCTTAATTTTTTTTCCCGTTGCATTAAAATATTATGTATCGTGACGACTGCGTTTCCTGGCACCCCTTACATTTCGTCCCAAGGCAAGACTTGCTTCACCCTGGTCCCGGTTCTACTGGGATCTGCTGGGGTTTCCATGGCAATCACATCACAGCTTAACTTCTTTCCTTGCTTAATTCTGCTTTCCTCACTCTTGTAAGAATTATTCCCCACAAGCCTTCTACGACCACACCTAACACTGTCAGAGTCTGTTTCCTGAGGATCCTGACTGAGGTCACGGAGACAGCTGGAGCAGGAAGCTTATATGATGGGCATACTTGGGACTGAAGCTCCGCCCTGCAGCCTTCTCAAAGCGCGATCCCAGGCAGGGCATGCAGTCCCCGTCTCTCGGTTTTCCTCCAAAGTAAAATAAGAACAACGATGCCTATCACTGACTTGATGGTGGGTCTCCGTGAGGAGTAAATGAGCTAATGTAGGTAAAGAATTCAGTCTAGCAAATAACAGGTGTTTGGGAAACATTCTTATCTTTCCCTGTTTCATCTCCATCTTTCCTGAAACCGTGAAACAGACAAGACCGGGAGCCTCAGTAAAAGGGATGAGACCCAGTGTCATTGGTTTTGCCAAATCAGCCTGGGTCCGACCCCCCTACAGCTAAGTCAACACTCTTTATCCTTTGCCTGCTGATAACCTGATCCACTGCTTCCTGGTAAAATCCCTAACGCGGGAGGTCTTCCCTCTGGGTTGTCTCTAAACATCCGTGATTAGGGACAATTAGGGACCAGTGTGCCTGCCTTTCCTCTCCTTTCAGCTGAGGAGGAAGTCCTGATGGGCCATTATCAGGGGCGAGACATCACCTGTCAGCCACAGTCTCAGGAATCCATGGCTCGTTCAGGCCCAGCACCAATCTCACTACCTTTATCTGTGTTCCCCAAGTGCCTCCGACTGTTTGCTTCCCACCGATAGAGGAATCCAGCTTCTCCTTCTCTCAACAACCAGAAAAGGATGCTTCAGTAACAAGAAACTAAGATAGGTGTTATGGAATGTCAAGGAAATCGGGAAAACCACATAGGGGATGCAGCCCCTCCTTCAAGGAGCTTCCAAATTTCCTACAGGAAAGGGGGCATAAACATACACGCGAGAGACAGACAAAATCCATAACCACAGACCTGTGATGGGATGTACCCACCTCCCTGCGTGCCGCCTGTCAAAACCCATTAAGGCTCCTGTGACACCTCCACAATTAAGTGTCCCTCTCTCCTGCGCCCGCCCCCTCTCCCACGCCAGACAGAAGCAATTTCTGTCCTGTCTATTTCCCTAGCAAATTGCAATGCTGTTATAATACATATATGTAACAGCTCACTGAAATGCTCTTCTCGTTTCTAGATGCTTCGCTTTAAATTCGGATGACTGTGTCCACTCTTGCTGCTTTTTCATGTGTCTCTTCCACGGTGATTTGTGCAAAACAGGTGCTCAGTAACTGCTTGCAAATGAGTGGCTGGGCTAGAAAAGGCCAGGGACCATGAGTAAAGGAAGGAAGAACAGATTTCCAGGGGAGGTGGATTTTGTGAGATGGCCTTTGAAGGAATGGAACAATATGTCCCTCTGGAGTAGGAGTTACAGACTGGAGCTCCAAGGGCGCCGTTCCGCCCACCCAAGTGTTTGCTGGGCTGGCGTGGTGGTGTGAAATTTTCAAATCCAGAGGCCTGAGGTTAGCATGAGCATCCCTGCTGAACAGCATGTCCCATCACTTCCTGTCTGCTCTCTGCATCTCTGTTACCTGCCTGGCTCCTAAGGCCATTGGCGTTTGTCTCCT
Source organism: Leucopleurus acutus (assembly GCF_964270905.1). Classification (NCBI taxonomy): domain Eukaryota; kingdom Metazoa; phylum Chordata; class Mammalia; order Artiodactyla; family Delphinidae; genus Leucopleurus; species Leucopleurus acutus. The sequence goes on from NC_139161.1 coordinate 55,806,519, forward strand.
GCTCTGAAGCAGCCTGTCCATAGCTGCTTCCCTCTCTAGAGCTAAGTCTGCCTGGCCAAAACACAGGGAGGATGAAGGCAAATGTGTGTGTTTTCCCTAATTTCTCTGCCGTCTCCTTCAGTGTAGATTAAGATCTCTTCTTTCAGGGCCAAATACAGATCTGGGAAGAGAAGGGACAAAGCAGTTATTGAATACTCCCCCTCCATATAACTAGGCTTTGTTGCATTTAATCCCCACAGCCGCCTTGAAATTAGGTGTCCCCCATCCCCATTTTACAGATGAGCAAACTGAGGCTCCGAGAGGTTTAAAAACTTGCCCGAAGCTACAGAGCTGGGAAGTAACCAAGCCAGAGCTCAGACCTAGATCTGTACATCCTACACCCTTTACCTAATCACAGCTTGGAGCTGCCAGGGAGGAGAAGCAGCACAGAACCGCCGTTTTCACGGGCAGAGTCCTGGGAGGGAGGATTGTCTGAGAACATGTGCTCAGACACATGTTCTGAGCCACACAGGGGTTTGCATTCAAGTAATTCATGTTTATCTGCAGTAAGGCAGGAGACTCATGGGCAGATAATCCAAAAATAGCTTCTCATTTTTCTTGGGATAAATATAAAGTTTTGGCAACAGACACCCCTTTCAAAGTGTGTTTTGATTAGAATTACACGGAAAGGCGTTTTTATTCTATGAGGATTTGCCAACTAACAAGCAAAAGGGAACTGAGAAGTACGCCAGCCCGACCTTTCTCCTGCCACCAGCAGGAGGACTGTGTCCAGGACACAGAGCTGTCAGTGGAAGGACACTGGGTGGATGTGAGCCACCTGGGCTAGGGCTGAGTGTCTCCCACTCTAGAACTTGAATCGCAACTCAACCCTCCTCATTTCACAGACACATTTCTTACTTCAGTCTGGTTAGGAAGTGTCTCAGCCATGGTCCCAAGGCAAGTCGGTAGAGAATAGGAATTAGTCATCTCTAGAGCCCTTAACATCATCTCTTTTCAATATTAACTCTCCTCCTGATCCGAACTCCAGAGTCAGGAATAGCCAGGAATTGAGGTAAAGAGATATTTGCATATGCCTCAAAGTATGCACCCAAAGCATGAGGGACAGAAAATGGTGGGTGGGCACTGTTCTATTTTAGCCCAGAAACCGGGCTTCCGGGAATACCCTACTTCTGAAAATTAACGAGGATCTTGGAGACAGTCGTGAGGCAATTTGAGTCAAGGGGACGGAGCTGAAGCTTGCAATCAGGCAGACCCGTGTGGTCTGGGGCACCTTGTTTAACCTCTCTTGGCTTTCCCTTGAATGCAATATTCAGTTATGGTGGGAACTCACAGAGGCAGCCGGCATGTAGAGAAGACTTGATGAATGCAAACAAACGGTCTTGTTGAGGGCGGAGGGATCCTCGTGCTGCAGTCCTTGTGGATGAATCTGGCTTCATGATTTATTGTTAAAGTTATTGATTTAGTGATTTACTGGCGGGTCTGTTTTCTTTCTCCCAAGCACCTGCAATAGATGAAAGGGAAACTAAGAAATTGCCACACAAAGAGAAGCAAGATCTGTCCTCCCAGCCCTTTGGACTCAAAACCCGTGCTCTTCTGTACCACAGTTAGATGTCGAGGGCGTAAGTTATGACACAGCTGGGCAGAGAACATGGGGAGGGGAAGAGGCCAGAAGTGAGAAAACCCTAGAGCATCTGCTTCTGAGAGCACAGGCTCCAGTAGCCCGAGGTTAACTGAAATTGTCCAGCGTGCACAGGAGGGCCATGCTGCCTGGAAGAGCCAAACCAATGCACACAGTGTTTCTGTCTTTAAGATGAGGTCTGAGAAGGCCTGGGGTTTACCATTAACGTAGTCTTTAATTCTCACTTACTGGATCCTAGCTGATACTCAGGAAAAACTCGGGAATGGTCCGACAGGACCCAGTGATCCCATTTCGTGGCTAAGAGAAATTGAGACTCAAGAAAATCAAATGACTTTTCCGAGCGTACACAGTGTGTAATGATAGTGCCTCCGTTAGAACCTACTTTGCTGAGAGGGCGTGTTCATATGCCTTGGACCTGGTGGAGGACAGAGGCTGTATCTCGTTCATCTTTGTGTCCTCAGTGGCTAGCAGACGATTGGGCTTCTTCAGTAAGCATTTGTTGAAGGGATGACTTTCCTACATATTATCCTACTATGGAGTGTTACGAATCGCCATGACTCCCTCTCCCAAACAGTACGTGACTTGGGGTAATCCCGGTGAGCACAACTGAACCAAGTATGAGTTAGTGAGACAGATATTTATTTAGCCATATTAAAGAGTCTTTTAGTCCAAATGTTTTTACATAATCATAATTCATCAGTCATTTCAAAATCAATTGTTTTCTGACTTTCTAAATATAATCAAGATATTAAGAGCCCAAATGGCTGCCCCAAGGAAACCCACTCTGCACAGCTTCTGTGGGAAAGGGGGAGGGAGGCTATAGGAAGAGCCGTCGCCAGGACCATTGCCCCCCGAGCTGCACAGTTTCTGCTCAGCGCAGAGTCTGTCTTTCTATAAAAGAGCTTCGGGAGAGACCTTCAAGATGGCGGAGGAGTAAGACGTGGAGATCACCTTCCTCCCCACAAATACATCAGAAATACATCTACATGTGGGACAACTCTTACAGAACACCTACTGAAGGCTGGCAGACGACCTCAGAATTCCCAAAAGGCAAGAAACTCCCCACGTACCTGGCCGTGTGGCTGACAGGGTCTTGGTGCTCTGGCCGGGTGTCAGGCCTGTGCGTCTGAGGTGGGAGAGCTGAGTTCAGGACATTGGACCACCAGAGACCTCCCAGCCCCACATAATATCAATAGGCGAGAGCTCTCCCAGAGATCTCCGTCTCAAGGCTAAGACCCAGCTCCACTCAATGACCAGCAAGCTACAGTACTGGACACTCTATGCCAAACAACTAGCAAGACAGGAACACAACCCCACCCATTAGCAGGGAGGCTGCCTAAAATCATAATACGGTCACAGACACCCCAAAACAGACCACCGGACACGGTCCTGCTCACCAGAAAAACAAGATCCAGCCTCATCCACCAGAACACAGGCACCAGATCCCTCCACCAGGAAGTCTACACAACCCACTGAACCAACCTTAACACTGGGGGCAGACACCAAAAACAACGGGAACTACAAACCTGCAGCCTGTGAAAAGGAGACCCCAAACACATATGATAAGCAAAATGAGAAGACAGAAAAACACACAGCAGATGAAGGAGCAAGGTAAAAACCCACCAAACCAAACAAATGAAGAGGAAATAGGCAGTCTACCTGAAAAAGAATTCAGAGTAATGATAGTAAAGATGATCCAAAATCTTGGAACTAGCATGGAGAAAATGCAGGAAACTTTTAACAAGGACCTAGAAGAACTAAAGAGCAAACAAACAATGATGAACAACAAAATAAATGAAATTTAAAATTCTCTAGGAGGAATCAATAGCAGAAAAACTGAGTCAGAAGAATGGATAAGTGACCTGGAAGATAAAATAGTGGAAATAACTACCGCAGAGCAGAATAAAGAAAAAAGAATGAAAAGAATTGAGGACAGTCTCAGAGACCTCTGGGACAACATTGACTGCACCAACATTCGAATTACAGGGGTCCTAGAAGAAGAATAGAAAAAGAAAGGGACTGAAATATTTGAAGAGATTGTAGTTGAAAACTTCTCTAATATGGGAAAGGAAATAGTCAATCAAGTTCAGGAAGCACGGAGAGTCCCATACAGGATAAATCCAAGGAGAAACATGCCAAGACACATATTAATCATACTATCAAAAATTAAATACAAAGAAAAAATATTAAAAGCAGCAAGGGAAAAACAATAAATAACAGACAAGGGAATCCCCATAAGGTTAACAGCTGATCCTTCAGCGGAAACTCTGCAAGCCAGAAGGGAGTGGCAGGACATATGCAAAGTGGTGAAAGGGAAGAACCTACAACCAAGATTACTCTACCCAGCAAGGATCACATTCAGATTCAACAGAGAAATTGAAACCTTTACAAACAAGCAAAAGCTAAGAGAATTCAGCACCACCAAACCAGCTTTACTACAAATGCTAAAGGGACTTCTCTAGGCAGGAAACACAAGAGAAGGAAAAGACCTACAATAACAAAGCCAAAACAATTAAGAAAATGGTGGGGCTTCCCTGGTGGCGCAGTGGTTGAGAGTCCACTGCCGATGCAGGGGACACGGGTTCGTGCCCTGGTCCGGGAAGATCCCACATGCCGCGGAGCGGCTAGGCCCGTGAGCCATGGCCACTGAGCCTGCACGTCCAGAGCCTGTGCTCCGCAACGGGAGAGGCCGCAGCAGTAAAAATGGTGATAGGAACGTACATATCAGTAACTACCTTAAATGTAAATGGATTAAATGCTCCCACCAAAAGACATAGACTGGCTGAATGGATACAAAAGCAAGACCCGTACATATGCAGTCTACAAGAGATCCACTTCATACCTAGGGACACATGCAGACTGAAAGTGAGGGGATGGAAAGATATTCCATGCAAATGGAAATCAAAAGAAAGCTGGAGTAGCAATTCTCATATCAGACAAAATAGACTTCAAAATAAAGACTATTACAAGAGACAAGGACACCACATAATGATCAAGGGATCAATCCAAGAATAAGATATAACAATTGTAAATATTTATGCACCCAACATAGGAGCACCTCAATACATAAGGAAAATGCTAACAGCCATAAAAGGGAAAATCGACAGTAACACAATCATAGTAGGGGACTTTAACACCCCACTTTCACCCATGGACAGATCATCCAAAATGAAAATAAATAAGGAAACACAAGGTTTAAATGATACATTAAACAAGATGGGCTTAATTGATATTTATAGGACATTCCATCCAAAAACAACAGAGTACACTTTCTTCTCAAGTGCTCATGGAACATTCTCCAGGATAGATCATATCTTGGGTCACAAATCAAACCTTCGTAAATTTAAGAAAATTGAAATCGTATCAAGTATCTTTTCCGACCACAATGCTATGAGACTAGATATCAAATACAGGAAATGTCCTGTATCCTATACACTAATGACGAAAAATCTAAAGAGAAATTAAGGAAACACTCCCATTTACCATTGCAACAAAAAGAATAAAATACCTAGGATTAAACCTACCTAAGGAGACAAAAAAAACTGTATGCCGAAAACTATAAGACACTGATGAAAGAAATTAAAGGTGATACAACAGATGGAGAGACAGAGCATATTCTTGGATTGGAAGAATCAACATTGTGAAAATGACTCTACTACCCAAAGCTATCTACAGATTCAGTGCAATCCCTATCAAACTACCAATGGCATTTCTCACAGAACTAGAACAAAAATTTTCACAATTTGTATGGAAACACAAAAGACCCTGAATAGCCAGGGCAATCTTGAGAAAGAAAAACAGAGCTGGAGGAATCAGGCTCCCAGACTTCAGACTATACTACAAAGCTACAGTAATCAAGACGGTATGGTACTGGCACAAAAAACAGAAATATAGATCAGTGGAACAGGATAGAAAGCCCAGAGATAAACCCACGCACATACGGTCACCTTATTTTTGATAAAGGAGGCAAGGATATACACAATGGAGAAAAGACAGCCTCTTCAATAAGTGGTGCTGGGAAAACCGGACAGCTACATGTAAAAGAATGAAATTAGAACACTCCCTAACACCATACATAAAAATAAACTCAAAATGGATTAAAGACCTAAATTTAAAGCCAGACACTATAAAACTCTTAGAGGATAACATAGGCAGAACACTCTATGACATAAATCACAGCAAGATCCTTTTTGACCCACCTCCTAGAGAAATGGAAATGAAAACAAAAATAAACAAATGGGACCTAATGAAACTTAAAAGCTTTTGCACAGCAAAGGAAACCATAAACAAGACGAAAAGACAACTCTCAGAATGGGAGAAAATATTTGCAAATGAAGCAACGGACAAAGGATTAATCTCCAAAATTTACAAGCAGCTCATGCAGCTTAATATCAAAAAAACAAACAACCCAATCCAAAAATGGGCAGAAGACCTAAATAGACGTTTCTCCAAAGAAGATACACAGATTGCCAACAAACACATGAAAAGATGCTCAGCATCACTAATCATTAGAGAAAAGCAAATCAAAACTACAATGAGGTATCACCTCACACCAGTCAGAATGGCCATCATAAAAAAATCTAGAAACAGTAAATGCTGGAGAGGGCATGGAGAAAAGGGAACCCTCTTGTACTGTTGGTGGGAATATAAATTGATACAGCCACTATGGAGAACAGTATGGAGGTTCCTTAAAAAACTAAAAATAGGGCTTCCCTGGTGGCGCAGTGGTTGAGAGTCCGCCTGCTGATGCAGGGGACGTGGGTTCGTGCCCTGGTCTGGGAGGATCCCGCATGCTGCGGAGCGGCTGGGCCCGTGAGCCATTGCCGCTGGGCCTGCACGTCCGGAGCCTGTGCTCCGCAGTGGGAGAGGCCGCAGCCGTGAGAGGCCCTTGTACCGCAAAAAAAAAAAAAAAAACAAAAAAAACACCTAAAAATAGAACTCCCATATAAACCAGCAATCCCACTACTGGGCATATACCCTGAGAAAACCGTAACTCAAAAAGAGTCATGTAGCACAATGTTCATTGCAGCTCTATTTACAATAGCCAGGACATGGAAGCAACCTAAGTGGCCATCGACAGATGAATGGTAAAGAAGACGTGGCACATATATACAATGGAATATAACTCAGCCATAGAAAGAAACAAAATTGAGTTATTTGTAGTGAGGTGAATGGACCTAGAGTCTGTCATACAGAGTGAAGTAAGTCAGAAAGAGCAAAACAAATACCATATGCTAACACATATATATGGAATCTAAAAAAAGAAAAAGAAAAAAATGTGGTTCTGAAGAACCTAGGGGCAGGACAGGAGTAAAGACGCAGACGTAGGGAATGGACTTGAGGACACAGGGAGGGGGAAGGGTAAGCTGGGACGAAGGGAGAGAGTGGCATGGACATATATACACTACCAAATGTAAAATAGATAGCTAGTGGGAAGCAGCCGCATAGCACAGGGAGATCAGCTCGGTGCTTTGTGACCACCTAGAGGGGGATAGGGAGGGTGGGAGGGAGATGCAAGAGGGAGGAGATATGGGGATATATGTATACGTATAGCTGATTCACTTTGTTATAAAGCAGAAACTAACACACCATTGTAAAGCAATTATACTCCAATAAAGATGTTAAAAAAATTAAAGAAATATATAATCAAGAAGCCTGAGTTATAATTCTTTTTTATTTTAATTAATTTTTATTGGAGTATAGTTGATTTACAATGTTGTGTTAGTTTCTGCTGTACAGCATAGTGAGTCAGTTATACATATACACATAGCCACTCTTTTTTATATTTTATTCCCATGTAGGTCATTACAGAGTATTGAGTCGAGTTCCCTGTGCTATACCGTAGGTTCTTATTATCTATTTTATATGTAGTAGTGTATATATGTCAATCCCAGTCTCCCATTGTATCCTTGCCCCCTTTCCCCCCGGTAGCCGTAAGTTTGTTTTCTACGGCTGTGACTGTTTTGTAAATAGGTTCATTTGTACCATTTTTTTCGATTCCACATATGAGGGAGGTCATATGTATTTTTTCTCTGTCTGACTTACTTCACTCAGTATGACAGTCTCTAGGTCCATCCATAATTCTTTATGAGACATTGAAGTAGCATCACCCTAAGGTGTTTTTTGCTTAGGGACATAGATTTAGGTGGAAATAAGATGAGGAGGTGGGTCAACTGGGCACATCTTTGGAATTAAAGATGCCACCTTCAGAATTTCATCTGTGACTAGTCCACCATTTCTTAGTCCTCTAAGATAGTGTATTTTGGAAGAAGGACGTTCTTTTCAGCCAAAAAAAAAAAAAAAAGTTCTTTTTTTCTTACATCAAGATAACTCTGTCCTTCATCACCTTTGAAGCCATCGCCTTGATCTTTGGTTGCATTATCACCCGTGTGTGATGCCCCCTCCTCACTGTTCGGTTCACTCCCCTGCCTGACTCTCTATGTAGACAGAAACTCTAGGGGCAGGTGTAGGATGACAAGGGGAAGGAAGAGGTCAGTGGCTTTGCACACTAAGAGGAGGACTGAGCTGACCCTTGGGTGGGAATCTGTAACAAAGTTGATTAAACATGTAAGCTGATACATAATTCTCTGCTGTTTGTAAGGAACTAGAAAGCCCTGGTTGACATTCTCATGGGGTAAAGGGAAGGGGGGAATATGAGTTGGTCTGGGATCATGAGAGGGAAAGCGTGAGTCAGCTCAGGCTGCCATAACAAAATTCCACAGACTGGGTGGCTCAAACAATAGAAATTTATTTCCTCCCAGTTCCGGAGTCTAGAAGTCCAGGATCGAATTGTCAGCAGGGTTGGTTTCTTCTGAAGCCTCTCTTCTTGGCTTGGAGACAACTGTCTTTTTGCTGTGTCTTCACTTAGCCTTTCCTCTGTGTGTGCACCTCCCTGGTGTCTCTCTGTGTCCTAATCTCCCCTTCTTATAAGGACTCTAGTCAGATTAGATTAGGGCTTCCTGCGACAGCCTCTTTAAAGACCCCATTTCCCAAGACAATCACATCCTGAGGTACCGGGTGTTAAGGCTTCCACATACGAATTTTGAGAAGATATGATTCAGCCCATAACAGAGGAATATGTAAAAACACCAAAATCAAGCTTCATCTTCATCACAGATTTTCTCAAGGCAGAGTTAGACATTGGACCCAGGAAAATGGAAAACTAAATATGTTTTCTAGAAGCAGTCATTTTCTGGTAAATGTTTAACCACCGTTTGTCAGGGATGAGGGGCGCCATGACTTGTAGTGTTTGCCAATGTCTCTGGTGTAAATATTCCCACCACCAACTCTTTCAAGTTAGCACTGTGATGTCACCGGAAATGGAGTTGGGAAGAGATGCATGCCATCAAACCTCACGAACAGTCCAAGCTGGCTTCAGCACACCTGCAAAGACTGGGAAATTGTGTTGTCTCGCAAAGAGTGGAATGGTGTAGGGATGTCGTCTTGTCTGGGCCACATTTCTTCTTCCACAGTTGCCTCTGGTTTGAAGTCCCTCCTTACTCCCCACCAGCTACTGGGTCTCTAATCTGGCAAACTAAAGATCTGTGAATCTAAATGTTTTCCTTTTCCCTTCACCTGGACCCGAACTATTTTAATACCAATATACAAAATCCTTGATAGACTCCATCTCAACTCTCTATACTGGACAAATCACCTGAATGGTCATGGAGGAAAAGCGGTAGATGTATGAAAATATTCCACAGTCTCCAAAAAGGGAACTGATCTGATAAAGGAAATACCTCCCCATTTCAGTAACAGTTACTGAAATAATCATAGGCAACCTACCTCTAATATGTATTTTCAATGTTCTTCAGGAAGATTTTATACTTATGAAGCTGATCCTGAAAAGGAAGCAATCTGACATCAGAAAATATTTATTAGCAACTGAAAAATGACAGATACATTTTAAAATTCAGTGAAGGTGGCACATATCAAATGGAGTCTTATAAAAAGTGCATAATTTAATTACGGTATAAGATCAAGAAGTTTCCACATAACGTGGAGTATAAATGATAAACGTGGTAAAGTATTAGGCATGATCCAGAAAGTCTAGTATTTATGTGGAACAAAAATTCCAGAAAGAGATCAGAGTATTCAAAGAATCAATGAACAAAGAATTAAAGGAAAATCCTTCCTGAACTAACAAAAGACATGAGTCTTTTCACCAAGTAGCACACCTAAGAATAAACTAAGACAAACGTCAAGACATATCTTGTTTGCGTTTTCTTCTAATTCAAGTGTGGGAGGGGAGGAACCCATAAGAATCCATGTATTTTTGTAAAATTACTCACAGAAGAAGTCAGTTCTACATCAAAATTCTCCGTTGCAACACTGAAAGCAGAAGTCCAGTTTACAGATTTCAGATGAGAAAATATTGCAACGATGGGAAATGTTCTTAGACTTACACACTTTAAAACGACACCAATACATCCATTCCTACAAAGTTAATCAGAGAAAGTGATTTCACAAAAGCAGATAAGTATATAAAATCCAAAGATATAATGCTAGCTCGAAGAGAGAAAAGTACAAATAGATGATGGTGAGTAATAAGGACAATAAGATTTAAAGTTTTACATTTTTTTGTTAAAATGATTTTGACACTGGATGCAAATGTAAGACCAATTCTTGCCAAAAATACTGTATAATGAAAAAAAATTTTAAGTCTGATTATTTTCCTCTATATTTAATATTCTTGATTAATTATTGAGAGTTATTACTGAGAGTAGCAGAGGTGAAATTATACTCTAGTTTGGGGCTTCCCTGGTGGCGCAGTGGTTAAGAATCCACCTGCCAATGCAGGGGACACAGGTTCGAGCCCTGATCCGGGAAGATCCCACATGCCGCGGAGCAACTAAGCCCCTGCGCCACAACTACTGAGCCTGCACTCTAGAGCCCACGAGCCACAACTACTGAGCCCACGTGCCACAACTACTGAGCCTACATGCCTAGAGCCTGTGCTCTGCAACAAGAGAAGCCACCGTAGTGAGAAGCCCGCACACCACAATGAAGAGTAGCCTCCGCTCACCACAACTAGAGAAAGCCCACGTGCAGCAACAAAGACCCAACACAACCAAAAATAAATAATAAATAAATAATTTTATAGAAAAACATTTTTTAAAATGCAGGGGTATACTACCATTAAAGAAGAATTCAAGGCAAGAAGCATTTAATGACACAAGGTTATGTACCAGTTACTGTTTCCTCAGCTATAAAATAGAGGAAAATAAGTGATATTAAGAAAATAATGGAGAAAATAATAAGTTCTGTTTGAATACTAAGTGAAATGATGCTTAAAAGTATTTAGCACACCGCTGCCTGGCACATAGAAGGAGTTAAATAAATGATGATTATGTAAAACAAGAGATATCACTGACCAATTCCTTCAAAATTTCTCGCATATCTCACCTTTGTTCTCCATTCCCATTTCTATGACCCTAGCACAGTCTGCCCTTAAATTTCTGCTGGATTACAAAAATAATCCACTATCTGCTTTCCCTGTCTCCAGTATTTTTACAAACTTCAATCCACCCTGCACAGATTAATCCTCTTAGAACACTATTTTAAGTGTTCTTTGGCTCAAAATTTATATACGAGATGAAATCCAAACTTTCCAGCTTGTTATTCAAAGCCCTTTAAAATCTGCCATGATCCCACCTTTGCTTATAGGCTTACGCTGTACCACTTCTCTATATGAACTCTCCATTCCAGGAATGTCTACCTTTTCAATAGCCCTGAAACATATTTTAATCACGTCTCTCTGTGTGTCTTTCCTTGTTCACATTTGTAATCTCCCTCCACTTATTTCCATGTCATCCTTCCCTGCTTTCACCTCCCAGCCCCAACTAGATCTCCCTTTCTCCTCTTCAAATGTAGTCTAGCTGCTACTACAAAGAAGCTTTCCTCTTATGATGTCCAAAGAATCAGGTGCTGTATTCTAATACTTAAATAAATCCTCCCTTGTATCATTATTCATCATATATCATTGAATTCAAAAGCGTTGATTATAAGGTAAGACATTATTGTATGAACTACTGAGAAAGAGAAAAAACTTCCAAGTACAGTGTGACATTTCATTGATTTTTTTTCTTTTTTTTAATTGCAGTATAGTTGATTTACAAATGGTCAGTTTCAGGTGTACAGCAAAGTGATTCAGAGATAGATAGATAGATAGATAGATATTCCTTTTCAGATTCTTTTCCCTTATAGGTTATCACAAAATATTGAGCATAATTCCCTGTGCTGTACAGTAGGTCCTTGTGATTTATATATTTTATATATAGTGTGTGTATATGTTAATCCCAAACTCCTAATTTATCCCTCCTCCCTTTCCCCTTTGCATCCCATTGATTTTTAAGAGGCATTGTATTTTGGTGATAGCAAAAGATAGAAAAATGTGCATCTTGGATTCAGTAAAATACAGCGGGTGATTCATACATACATTCATTATTCTGTAAATACTTCCTGACTGCCTACCATGTGCTCAGCACTGTACCGACGGTATCATCGAACAATACCGACAGGACACCTGCATTCAAGCTTATGTTCTGGTGTACACACGCCTTTTATGGCCCCCGCCCCCCGGAAAGGACGGTAAGGTCTTTAAAGGTAGAAATGAATGTCTTATACTTTATATGCCCTAGTAGGTAATAGTTCACATAGTTTTGCACGTAGTAGACACTCTAAACATTTAGTGTGAGGTAATGAATTTTTAAAAAGGTGCACATAATGTAATAAAGTCTGTTCTAAAAGAATACACAGTCTGTTAGAACTACTTAGCTTACAGGCCTCTCAACGTGCGCGTCTTTACAGGACTTCATAAGTCAGGGGGGAAATATTCAAAAAGTGTGAGATGAAGCAATCGCGTTACGTCCTGTACCTGAGACCTGTCTCAGGGATTCTCTGGCGGAAGCAAAGGAACACAGAGAATTAGAATTGATGCGTTATTCGTACTGCCTTATGAAATTACTTTCTTCCCAATTATTTACAATAGCAAGTCAGCAGGTCCTTGTCATATGTTGAGTTCAGATTTCTGGGTTTTACTGTTTATGAGCCACTGCAGAGTCCACGCTGTCTAGAAATTCGCCTTTGTCCTGGGAATTCCATCACCTGGGAGGCTGGCACTCAGAAGAGAGTCGCCAAGCTGGGGGTGGGCGCAGACTGCCGGCCAGCATCTCAGCATCTCACGGCAGCTTTGTCCTTCTCGTCTTCCATTTTATTCAGGAACTTGGGGATTCTCAAGACTGCGGGCTGTATCCCTTGAGAATGCTGAGGGCCCATTGTAATCTTGATCCGCTTCAGCTCTTTATTCTTGGACGTTCTAAGCACACTCCTTGCAGAACTGAGTGAGGAGAGGACCGTGCAGGCTACCAGCGATGCTTATTTATTCTGTCAACAAACTTATAAAGAGATTTACAACGTGCTAGGCTCGGTGTCAGAGGGTGGAACACATACAGTAAGGTATATACTCTCATGTGAATGCAATGGTCCCTTAAGTGAGGACTGTCCTTTAGAGAACTTCCATACTTTTCATTGTTCTCTCTCATTTTCATGTTTCACCCTCCCAACTACACAGTGGAACAGCCAGGAAACATCTTAGTCCCATTTCACAGATGATGAAGGTGAGGCCCAAAGAGGTTCAGAGAACTGCCTGAATTTAGATGGCTACAAAGGCCTCCCAAACTCAGGCCTCCTGACTGTAAATCAAATCCTCTTTGCCAGATTATACATGTAGAGAGTCAGGGATATCAGAGACAATGGATGGAATTTCAGAGTAATTCCACCAAAGTCCTGGATGGGCTTCTAGAAATATTCCCCCCATCCCCAACCTCCAAACACACACAAAAACTCGAAGAATCATGCCAAAGAGTACCAACTGGTTGAACATCTGAAGGTCCAAATATAAATGACACACAGAAGCTTCTGAGCAAACCAAATTAGCAATGGAAAGTGACAGGGAAGTTGTCCATGTCCCCGAGTGTTTCATTCAACCCTCTGTTCTTGTCTGTGGCTTGGCTTGACCGAAGAGCTCCAGATGGAATGGATAGTGTCTGGGGCCAGTCTCGGGCTTGTGTTATGACTGCAAGTGGGCATCTTGCCAGCTTGGGCCTTCACTCTGTCCTCCCCGAATGACCCTGGCCTACTTGGGCTGGCTGAATTATTTAAATATTGTACATTACTAGTTAATAGACACAACATATTGAAAGTTTTACAATCAAATATTTATGCTGCTAGAAAACATTTTACATGATCTTTAAACAGCCATGTCTATTTATTTTCATTCTCTGATCTTTCTGTTTTGTATCAGAATCGGAGAATTTAGCCTATTTACCCAGAAGTAAATATTATGATGAAAACATGGGTTGGCTCAAAAGCAGACTTAGTAAAGTGCAGAAGTATTTTTTGTTAGCATCAATTGCGCAAGAGCCCCGGCGTGGTAATACATTAAGACGTTTCTTTGGGATGCTTGAAGCATGGAGATGAATGTTTCATGGCTAGACACTGCCTCTACCTGCCTCTGGCCTCCTTCACGGAGCAGCCTCACCATCCTTTCCGTCCATTCACTCCTTTTGTGAAATGGAGAGAAACTCTTCTGGGGCAGAGAGTGGGCGTTTGCAGGTGACGGCAGTCACGGAAATACATTTAATACGGAACCTTGTGCTGCAAAGTAAGAATTGACACGCAATGATCTGAAGTCTTCTGTTTGGCAGCTGGGGGCCACGCGGCCCTCAGCTGGCCTCCTCCTTTTTTGCCAGATACTTCTCACTTCTGAATTCTTCTCCCTAACTCTGTCCTTGTTGCTGCTTTGTGAGGCCTGAGAGCTAGTCACCATGTTTCAAGGGCAACTTATCTCTGCCCTAGAGAGGGTCCAGCCAGTATCTCCTCTTTTACTGAGTCAGAGAGAAAGACCCTCCTTGGATATCAGTGGGTTTTCTCCATGTCCTTTCCAAAGAATAGTCTTAAAGATGCAAAGAAGGCACTAGAAAGTCAAAGGGCCAGGAAGCACCATCTCTATGATGAGCCTTGCATGGGCCCCCATCTCTAACTTTGGGCTCAAGATCTAATTTCGACCCCTTAGCCTTAAAGTGGCTCTGTGTGCTCTCTACTCCTCGGGCTTCATTCCTCCACTGATGCCTGATTCTTCCAAGCTCTGGCTGAACTCCCAGTCAGGCTCTTACTTCTGTCTCACCCCCTCTCTTTGAAGGCCAGGTTACCTGCAGCTCCCTTACCTGGTTTACCAGGAGCCTCATTAGATTTGGAGAAGGTCGTGTGCAGGGCTTAAGGCGAGTGGGACCCGTGTCTTAAGCCATCTCCTAACCTCCTTGAATTTCAGCTCCTGCCCCTAAAAGAAGAGGAAGACGTGTAGGTCACGGGATTACTATGAGGAAAAATATGTAAGAACTTACATGGATTATATGCAAAGTGCCTCATACTGTGTATGGTCCAGACTGAGTGCTCATCAGTTAAGGAGCAGTAACTATTATTATCACTGTGTGTGGGACAGATGCTCTGACTTTCTTTTTTTTTTAATGTTTATTTATGTATTTATTTGGCTGCACCAGGCCTTTAGTTGCGGCACTAGGGATCTTCATTGCAGCATGAGGGATCTTTTAGTTGCGGCATGCATGTGGGAGATCTCATTCCCTGACCAGGGAACCTGAGCCCCCTGCATTGGGAGCTCGGAGTCTTAACCGTTGGACCACCAAGGAAGTCCCTGACTTTCTCTGGGGTCTCCCAGGTCTTGATCTCCCCCAGTTGCTCTCCAGTCCTAGCATGGTTTTTTCCAAGTATCTAAACATTAGCTCTTAATTAGTGGTTCATAGCTACAAGAAGAGGCACGGGGATAGGACATAGGAAAGAAAGAGAGCAAGAGAGAGTATAAAGAAAGATGGGGTGGGGGGGTGGGGATACAGGTTAGAACATCCATGCTTTAGGAGAATTACTCATTATATCAAAGATCATAGCGAGTAAAGAGAAGGTAAAGAAGAGAGGCCCCTTTCTACAGGAAAGATGGGATTAAAATGAGATAGGAACTTGAGAACTGGACAGGCAGCCCTGAGTCATAAAAATCTTGGTTCAATCCCCAAGAGGGGTCCTGGACAAGACCCATTTCCACAGATCTCAGCTTTCCCGGCTGCAAAGTGAGACGGTCCCATTGGATTCATTGAACAAATGCTTAGCACCCATTTATGGGGCACCGGCAGTGTGCAAGGTGCAGTCCTAGGCACTGGGGTTGCCTAGCAGCACCAGAGAGACAAGATTCCTGCCCAGGTGTCAGCAGTGGAGACAAAACAGACCCACAAACGAAAAACCAGATAACTGAATATGATCATTTCAGTCCATGATAAGGGACTGGAAAAAAAAACAAAACAGAGAAACTGATAGAAAGTGGCTGAGAAGAGTGGGCTGCTTCAAGGAAGAAGGTCAGAGAAGGTCTTTCTGTGAAGCTGATTCCTACGTGATTGGAGCCTGGGCCTGTAAAGATCTGGGGGAAAGTGTGTTCCAGGCAGAGAGACGCCTTGGCCACTTGTAGCGCTGAAGGAAGAGAACGGAGTGGTCCGCAGGGCCCACAGGAAGGGAGCACAGACAAGACTGCCTAGTGAGAGCTGTGGTCTTCACAGGGGATGCTGCTGGGGTCAGGGGACCCTGGGAAACACGCGCCCTAACCTCACTCTCCCACCTCCGTGGAATCCCAGCCAGAGCTCCCCGTTGGCTGGACACACCGGGAAGTCAGAGGGCAAAGGAACCTATTAACCCTGGCCATATTGGTCAACCTCCCGAGCACTGCCCCACCCTTGTGACCCCCTCCCCAGAGTGGAGGGTAGGACAGAGGAAGAAGGAGGAAGATCGGAGATGAAAAAGGAAGAGAGCAGATGATATCCAGAATGGCCATGATGAGGTGTGTGCTTTAACTCCGAGGGCATTGGGAAGCCCCTGGCGAGTCTTGAGCAAAGAAGGACTTTAAACTGATTTATGTGAAAAAGATCAAGCTGGCTTCTGTGTGGAGAACGGACTTCCCAGGGGCAAGACTGAACGTTGGGGGAATATTTACGAGGTTATTACACCATCTAAATAAATGTTTTAAAATGCATGTTGGGGTGGTTTACCATGGTGGCTGAAGATAAAGAAAAATAAATGGATTCAGGAAACACGCTGGAAAAACATTTTAGAAGCAAGTCCTGCCATTGCCATGAGCTAAAGGGAGACCCTTCTCCAACACTGATGGGAAATAAGAATGTACGTACACCCTCAAAGTTGCGAACTCTGGAACCTCGGCACCAGTACCAACTCATGTGGCTTTTATAGTGCAAAGTGCATTGAGATAAATGTGTCAGCTCTATGCCGTCTTTATTTATAAGAAGGAGAGAGGAAATAAAGAATTTTCCGAGCCTGGCATGTAGAAAAAGGATGTGTCCAGTCGACCGGATAAATAACAAACTGTAAAGTCTTCTAGTTTTATTGTTGGCATTATCATAAAGAACATGCTGTGCTTATTATCTGGTTAAAGGGGTTTCATTCTTTGTGATGTTGAAGTGAGTTATAATCTTTAATAAACAAATAACGTCAGTAATTTTTAAATTCCAGAGTCATGAATGTTTGTAGGATTTTTTTTCCCCTTTCTCTCTCTCTCTCTCTCTCTCTCTCGGATGACGCTTTTTGTCAGATATCAGGAATGCTTTTGCTGTGATCCCAGATGACGTATCATTTCCAACTAAAGAGCTAAAGTCCATCAATGTCTCTAAAAATCCATCGATGTCTCTTGAATCACAGACTATATCAGTGATGAGCAGTTTAAAGGCTGGTGCTATAATACCAATCCCAAACCATTATTCACTCCTGAGAAGTTCTGATGTCCCATAAATAAATGTAGGTAGACTACCAAATTCATATTCTTATGGAAGGTAGGCCTAGCCTGTAGCTGGTCGCAGATCAAAGGAAACTGGGGGAAGATTTTTTGCTCCTCTGCAAATAAATGACTTAAGATAGTCGAGGGAATTGATCTTTTCTGCCAAATGTATATATAAGCATCACACCCCCTAGAATCTTTAAAAATAAAGAACAAATATGTGAAGCACTTCAGACACATCTGAGGTCAAGTCACAGCCCTACCACTAAGCAGCTGGAAGATCTCGGTCAAATCGCTTCACCTCTAAGCAGGGCTGCTTAGAGCAGGGGCTTTGGGAAAATATTTTTCCCGAAGGCAGGGCTCCTGTCTATATAAACACTTTGAGTAACTCAAAATCAGCATGGCAGCACCATTCTGGCAGCCTGATAACACACCAGTGAGAGGAAGTTATCAGCTCACCAGGCTGCCCTCCTGGCACCAGGGCAGGTCACAAGGATCTGAGATGACTCATTAATTAGGCTGCAGTTCTGGAGTTCATTGGGCATCTAGTCAACCCCACCACAGGCTAGAGGGTTAGAGAACAGCCCAAAGGGGAGAAACAGAGACCAGGCAGTAGGGCCCACCCTATCTGACTTGGGCTCAGAGCACCTAGCCCAAATGACTCTGCTGGCCTCCACAGTTCTCAGAAGACCTAGAAAATTTCAAGGAAGGCAGTCCAAAGCATAGGGGGGGGCCCCTGAGATATGGCATCTGGGTCTGAGGATAGTACCATCTCCGGACCCCAGTTTCCCTACCTGCAAGATGGGAATAAAAAGTGTACCTACGTCCTAAGGCCATTGTGAGTATTAAGTGAGATAATAGAACCATTCAGATCCCTAGTATAGAGTAAGCATTTACTTCATGTCAGCTAATGTTGTTTCATACGTGTGTATTATACACATAAATGTGTTTATACACATAAATATGTATGTTATAGCCCAGATTCAGAAAACTTTTGGATGACAGATGTATCTATCGGTATTTAACACTTGGCTCTATTCTCTGGCAGGTGCAGTGTGTGTCCAGCTTCAAATCACCCATCAGCAAACCCAAACAGAGCAATAACAACAACAAAAGAGAGGACACAAAGCCTTTAGAGTTCTGAGTTCTAGATTCACAAATTTCCACCCAAGTAGGTATTAGTTTGCAGGCTTTTTCTTTTTCTTTTCAAGTAGGGCAAGAATAAAACTTCCAAAGTCTAAATGCCTCAAAATTGAATATTGTTTCCATTTTTATGAGTCACTTAAGCATGGATCATTCCACATTTGTATTTCCAGTGGAATCTTTAGAAAAAAACTCAGATGCCAGCCAATCCAAACCTGCAGCTCAGGGGTCTGACTGTAGTATCCCTGGCAATGGCTCCCCCACTTGCAGGACCACAATCAGCTATGAAGCACTGATTTCATACAGGGACAGCCTGGCCTGATGAAACTGGAGGGTGTTTAAAGGATGTTGACTTTCTCACTGCGTTGGAATGACTCTGGCTGTTTCCACCACAGAAAATAGTTATTTCCCAAATGACCACCATTCACAGACTCTAATATGTAGCATTTGTAGAGCACTTTAAAGTATGTGAGGTGCGGGACGTCCCTGGAGGTCCAGTGGTTAAGAGTCCACGCTTCCACTGCAGGAGGCGTGGGTTTGATTCCTGGTCAGGGAACTAAGATCCTGCATGCTGTGTGGTGCAGCCAAAAAGTAAAAAAAAAAAAAAAAAAAAAAAAGTATGTGAGATGCTTCTCTGCACCTTAGCTTTGCCCATAAATGCCTTGGTCAATGGATATGCATGACTGTCAGCATTGCCATCACCGCCACCATCATAGCCATCTTTGGAGGGGAGCTCTCCTTTTGGGGGAACTTCCCACGTGCCAGGCTCTGTCCTGAGTGCTTTATGTGTATCTATTTACCCATCGGGTCCTCTCTGTAACTTTTTGGATTAGACCACCATCTTACAGATGAGGACACCGAGGCACAGAGAACAGAGAGGTTAAGTAACTTGCCCAAGGTCACACAGGTAGTAGAAGGTGGGACCAAGCAATTACATTCAGGCATCTGGCTCCAGAACCCACAACTTTTGCCATGACTAGCCTTTATGCCACTGCTGCACCTGACCACAAAGGGGAAAATTACACCTCCAACGGCTCCATGTTTCAGTAACCTTTCCAAACCCAGCCCTCTGCAGACATGTACATTTTATTGGATCTTCTGGGATTCATCTTTGGTCATTTTTAATAAATTTTCTTTCAAACACACCAGAAGATACCCCCAGCTTCATGTCATGAAAGCCTTTGGCACACAGTTACCATTCCTTAGCTTTAAATGCTAATGTAACAAAATCCTGGCTTTTATGGATTTTTTTTTTTTTGTGAGGGGGAAATGGGTCAGTACCAAGGTCAGTTCGTAATAAAGAATTTTCCAGAAGAAAAACAGAAATTGGCAACGTACTGTAAGAAAATCCTGCATGAGCCAGGAAGCAATGAAGAGATGTTTAAATTTTCCCTGACATGAATACTGACCACCCAGGGGAATAAAGAAAACACCTGTTGAAGCCTGGGCACATGTATACCCAGAGAGGGAAACCAGAGTGGGCTTCTGAGTCACCTGTCAAATTAGAGGCTGCGTGAGCTCGTGAGAAGAACAGCCACACACAGGCCTTGAGACCCGAGACCTGGTCTTGCCTCTACCTAGAGGGACAACTTCCCATGAATCAGCGACCCTCTCTCCTGCGTCAGTTACTTCAGCTGTCAAAAAGTGTCTCAGAGAACTCCCAGAATGGCTACAAAGGAAAGTACACACTCCAGGGCTTTAAAAAGTTAAAAGTACATGTGACCTTGGGGGAAAGAAGCATGAAAATAGTGCAATTATAAGACAGGAAAATCTTAGGGCAGGGAGGGATGAAAAAGTGGAGCACAGAGGATTTTTTCAGGGCAGTGAAACTACTCTGTATGATGCTGTAATGGTGGCTCTGTGTCATTACACAGTTGTCCAAACCCAGAGAAGGTACAACAGCAAGACTGAACCCTAATGTGAACTGTGGACTCCGGGTTATAATGATGATTCAATGTAGGGTCATCAGTTGTCACAAATGCATTCCTCGGGTGGGATGCTGATAATGGGGGAGGTTGTGTATGTGGGGGAGGGGAGATACAGGAACTCTCTGTGCCTTCCACTCAATTTTGCTACAAACCTCAAACTGCTCTAAAAAAAGTAAGTCTTAATAAAAACAAATCTTATAAAAAGAGAACTACTAAGGATTGCAACCCCTGCCTGAACATGGTGTAGGTTTCAGTCTGAGAGTTTCAGGAATCCATTTCTATCAAACTGGCATATCCGTTCTCATCATATCCATAAGGAGGAATTTTGTAGCAGAAGCATTTGGTGGGTCTGAAGGTCCCTTGACTATTTGCTGAAATGAACGATTTTTTTTTTCAAGTTTCCTTTTACTGAGACCAGCTGAGGGTATTCCTGGTTAACAAGCCTCCCACCATGAATTTTCTTTCCTGTTGTCATAGCTGGTTGGAACAGCACTTGGAATTTTCCCTTTTCAGACATTCTCACTTGGAATGTACTAATTATAAAAGTCAGATGTCAGTTTCAGTTAACCTGTTCTAACTCTCTGTGTGGTGTTTCCAAGGGGAGAGAAATAGCCTTTCTAGACCACGTCCCCTAGAACTAAAAGCTCTCCTCCCTGACTCACAGCCCTGGAAACGTGGGGTGAGATAAAGGTGAGGTTTGGAAAGCTGTTGAGTGATTGGGGTCCAGGAAACAGCACCGCTGGCCTGCCCCGCCCCTCCCTGCTGGGGCGGTGCTTCTCCATTCCTTGGCCATAATAGGCGTCCAGGGTTAATGAGACTAGGCATGCGTGATTTGTAAGGTCATCTGAAGCAGGTCAGGGATTTATGGGCCTCCATTCTGTTTTCTGGGGAGCGGGGGAGATGGCAGGCGACTGAAGCAAAGGGAAGAGTTAGGAAACAGAATGTGACCAGTTGCAAAAAAAAAAAAAAAAAAGAAAGGAAAAAAAACAAAGATTTGGAAGAGAAAGCACACTCCCACATCAGATCACACTTTATGAACCAGAAGCAGTTTCATCATCTCTGGAAAGTGTATAAGTTTGCATCGGGCCCTGAATGGAGTGAATCAGAACAAAACAGCCCCTACACCCCAGGCGTCATCCAACCAACCCCTGTTATAACAACTATTTGAAAACCACCATTTAAGATGCCTTGGTAGAGAGAAAGCATCTAAGATGTAGCCAAAGCCCTCAAGAAATGTATCATATATTTGCAGAAGAGAAGATCAAAAACCAGAAACACTATCCTGTAGACAATAATTCAAATACAAAGTAGGTCAAAGGGCAGTCTATTATGAGAGGATTAATACAGGAAATCAGCAAAGTAGAACAAAAGGAAAAATAGTGGGTTACAGATAAATGAACAGGACATTTCTGTCCCCCAATAGCCTAGAAACTAGTGGAGGGATGTTCATGTCAAAAGTAATCCATAATACTTGATCAATGCAATAACAAAGTATAAGCAAGATATGAATGCAGCAAAGCAAGGAGGGTGTGATTAATTCTGCCTGGGCCTGTCAAAGGTTTTCTGAATAAGGTAAAGTTTGAATTGGGTTTTGAAGTATAAGTAGGATGTCTCTAGACAGACAAAGGAAGAAGGAATTCTAGGTAAAAGAAACAGGAAAGGAAGGGGGACTTCCCTGGTGGTCCAGTGGCTAAGACTCTGCGCTCCCAATGCAGGGGGCCCGAGTTCGATCCCTGGTCTGGAAACTAGATCCCACGTGCATGTCGCAACTAAGAAGCCCGCCTGCTGCAACTAAGACCCGGTGCAGCCTAAATAAATAAATAAATATTTTTAAAAAAGAAACAGGAAAGGAAGAAAGAGAGAAAAGCCTCAGTGTTTTTAAAATTCTTTGTTATTGCAAGTATACAGAGGATGAAACGGGAAGAAAGGCAGGAAATAAAGTAGGAGTTAGTGGGTCCAAATTACGTGGGGTTCTCCATGTCGTACTTAGGGGTGTGGACATTATCCTTCAGCAGTAGGGAGCCAAAGAAAGATGTAGGCAGGAAGCAGACTGATCCCACTTATGATTTAGAAGTACCATTTTGATGACACCATGGAAGATGGGTTGGAGCAGGGAAAGAGAAGGGCAACCGCTCAAGAGACACTGGTAATAATCCAGGAAAAAACCAAGGGGGGCTTGAAGTAAGGAAGAGGCATTAGGAGCAAATTAAGGGGTAGGTTCAAAAGGTATTTAGGTGGAGAATGGAAAAAGCATGGTGACAGATTGGTGATGGGGCGAATGAAGGGATGGTGGGCCATCTCCCACGCCAGAAACTCGGGGGCTACTGTCCTGTTCACTCAACAAGAACTGCAGGAGAAAGAGTAGGTGTGTAGGGAAACTTGGTGAGTGGAAGTATAAGTTAGGTGTTGTACCTGTTGTTTTGAAGAGCTTTGGGTAAACCCCAGCGGAGAAGGCATTTGGATATGTGGGAAAGGACCAACAATGCCTGATCCCTGAGAGAATCTAGAAAGACAAAAACTGATAAGTGTCTATTGGACAAGTAGGTAATTATTTGTCGTCTTAGTGCCCTCACAGAATGGACAAAACAGGGCTTCCCTGGTGGCGCAGTGGTTAAGAATCCGCCTGCTAATGCAGGGGACATGGGTTCGAGACCTGGTCTGGGAAGATCCCACACGCCGCAGAGCAACTAAGCCCGTGTGCCACAACTACTGAGCCTGCGCTCTAGAGCCCGCAAGCCACAACTACTGAAGCCTGCGCACCTAGAGCCCGTGCTCCGCAACAAGAGAAGCCACCGCAACGAGAAGCCCACACAGTGCAACGAACGAAGAGTAGCCCCTGCTCGCCACAAGTAGAGAAAGTCTGCGCGCAGCAACGAAGACCCAACGCAGCCAAAATAAATTTAAAAAAAAATAGACAAAACAAAGGGGAATTGAAGAATTTGCACCATGCAAATGGCACCCATCCAATACTGAATGAAAACCATGAGTCCAGCTGTGGGCATCACACTTCCAAATTCCATACTCCCCATGGCAAGCAAGTCACAGCAGTGTGACAGGCTCTTGCATATACCCTGGACCCAGGGACACCATCATTGCACAAATTCAGTGCAAACCAGATTAAGCAATACTCGTAATGGAGCTGGGACGACTGGTGTAGATTGATTCAAACACTGTTAAATGCACATTTTTTTAATTGAAGTATAGTTGATTTATAGTGTGTTAATTTCTACTGGACAGCAAAGTGATTCAGTTATACATATATAAACATTCCTTTTTTATATTCTTTTCCATTATGGTTCATCATAGGATAGTGAATACAGTTCTCTGTGTTATACAGTAGAACCTTGTTGTTTATCCATTCTATACATATAACTTACATCTGCTAACCCCAACCTCCCACTCCATCCCTCCCCCATATTTTAGATTCCACATATAAGTGATATCATATGGCGTTTGTCCTCTTTCTGTCTTACTTCACTTAGTATGATAATCGCTAGGTCCATCCATGTTGCTGCCAATGGCATTATTTCATTCTTTTTTATGGCCGAGTAATATTCCATTGTATATATGTACCACATCTTCTTTATCCATTCATCTGTTGTTGGATATTTAGGTTGCTTCCATGCCTTGGCTATTGTGAATAGAGCTGCTACAAACATAGGGGCAGATGCACATTCTTTATTTCAGATCTATGCTCCTCCCACCCTCTTAAAGTGAGAGCAGCAAGGAAGAAGCTGAGGAGGAGGTGATGACAGATGCATGACTTTTTAACACAGTGACCCTGTCCTCCAGCAAATGTGGCCCAACTCAGTGGCTCTAACTCTGAATTATCAAATCGGATTCCCTTTTCCTGGGCAGGAGCTAGGATAGAGAAGTGAAAGAGAGAAGGGAAGAGTGAGAGGTATTGCTGGTAAGCAGGAGAAGAAGAAGGAGCCACGACAGATACTTTCCACTGAAACTACTTTCTTTACATGTGTTTAACTTAAAGTCTTTGTTTAAATCAGGCAAAAGTCTTTTCGTACTCACGTTCATGAAAGAAAATAGGCTATATGAATAGGGTGGGTCACACGAGTTCCATCTGAGATCTCATTACTAGTGTAATAATGACATTGGATTTCTGGTTTATTGGGAGTTTGTGGAGGCCCTGCCACCCTATTCTTGTCCCCTGGAGGTCCAGGATCACATCTGCTTTATCTTTATAACCCTTACAGTGCTAGAACAAGGTCTGTGCTTTATAAACATTTCTGGAATTGAGACTGATAGGCTGAAATTGACAGGAAATTGACACTGAAATTGATAGGTGGAGGCTGTATTCCTGAAGTAGGTAATTGGTAGTCCAGATTTCACCCCTCCATCCCCGGACCTAGATGGAGCTCCTTGGAGATTAGAGCACAAATTTCATCACAGGGGTCGCCAAGCGGGACTGCATGAATCTCCCTGAGCTCGCACACGTGTTCCACTGGCCCCAGAGGTGGATTTACTGGGAAGGCAATGAAGCTTAAAATTAAGGGACTTGCACTGGTGCTATATGGGTGCCAGGAGGAGCTGAGAATTCTCAGGAGTTCCAGGTGGGAAAAGGAAACCAGGATGTAACTAGGAGGCATTTCTGAGTTGCCGTTTCCAGTCAGTTGACTTCAGGGTCCCACGAGAAAGAACTGAGTCTTCATACTCTAGTCAGTTGTCAATCAGAGGTGATACGCTACATTACCCACCACATTTCTAATTTAGCACTCATTTTTTATTTTTAAAAATTTTTTCCATTATGGTTTATCCCAGGATATTAATATAGTCCCTTGTACTATGCAGTAGGACCTTGTTGTTTATCCATCCTATATACACCAGTTTGCATCTGCTTAATCCCAGCCTCCCAATCCATCCCTCCCCATCCCCTTTCCCCTTTAGTAACCATAAGTTTGTTTTCCATGTCTGTGAGTCTGTTTCTGTTTCATAGATATGTTTATTTGTGTCATGTTTTAGATTCCACACATAAGTGATATCATATGGTATTTGTCTTTCTCTTTCTGACTTACTTCACTTAGTATGATCATCTCTAGTTGCCATTTGTAGCTGCAAATGGCATTTATCATTCTTTTTTATGGTTGAATAATATTCCATTGTATATACAGGCCACATCTTCTTTATCCATTCCTGTGTAGCTGGGAGGGGTGGGTGATGTGACAGATGACACTGCCATGATTAGATTCTGTTCTATGGTCAAAGTAAAGAGGTTTTGCAGGTATAATTAAGGTTCCTAATTAGTATGACTTTGAGTTAATCAAAAGGGAGTTTATCCTGGATGTGTCTGGCCTAATCAGGTGAGGACTTTAAAAGAATCTTCCCTGAGAGTGAGATTCTCCTGCTGGCCTTGAAGAAGCAAGCCACGATGAGTTCTAGAGCTGCAAGGAACTGGATTCTACCAACAACCAGTGAGTTTAGAAAAGGACGCTGAGCCTCTGATGAGACCACAGCCCCAGCCAACACCTGGATTGCAGCCTGTGAGGTCCTGAGCAGTGGGCCAGCAGCGCCAGGCCCTGAATCCTGACCCATGGAAACTGGAGACAAGAAACGTGTGAGGGCTTCCCTGGTGGCGCAGTGGTTAAGAATCCGCCTGCCAATGCAGGGGATACGGGTTCGAGCCCTGGTCCAGGAAGATCCCACATGCCGCGGAGCAACTAAGCCCGTGCGCCACAACTACCGAGCCTGCACTCTAGAGCCCACGAGCCACAACTGCTGAAGCCCACAAGTTACAACTACTGAAGGCTGCATGCCTAGAGCCCGTGCTCCGCAACAAGAGAAGCCACAGCAATGAGAAGCCCGCGCACCACAACAAAGAGTAGCCTCTGCTCGCTGCAACTAGAGAAAGCCTGCACGCAGCAACGAAGACCCAACGCAGCGAAAAATAAATAAATAAGTAAATTGGGAAAAAAAGAAACATGTGGGCTGTTGCAAGCTGCTAGATCCGTGGTAAGTTCTGACACAGCCTTAGGTACCTGAGGGCAAAGGAAAGGAAAGCCAAAACCAGGGGAAAGGATTTGGGATTACCTGGTATGATCAAGAATGGATGCAGAAGGGGGCAGGGTAAAGAGAAGGACCTAAAACACGCAGGAAGAATTGTTCTGGGTAATTATTATTCTTCCAGATGTATTATTTTGTTTCAGTGCGCCAACACTTCTGGGAAGTGAGCATTTCTAACTCCATTTTACATGAAGATGCCCAGCATCTCAGAAGACTTCAATCGCTTACTCGAGGTCACAGAGGTAGCTTAGATGCAAATGGAGAGCTTCCAGCAGCTCATGTCTCTCCCTTACATCACATCGCATCCCAGGCTCACGCTAGGCCTCAGGGGGACAGCAAGGCCCCCGAGAAGTGCTGCCAATGTGGTCCAACTGCAGGACAGAGGCTGGGGGCCTGCCGTTGCTGCGTTAGCCCGCTGCTCCCAAAGCACGGCAGCTTAGGACATCTGTTTCCCTTGGGAACATCCTCTTTAAATTCCACCAAAAAAGTTTTTTTTTTTTCACAAAAAATGCTTGCATAGAGGGGGGAAGGATGAGCTTCTATATGAGCATATTTATATCCATAGATATTCCTCGCCATAGGGGGTATAAATCCCAGAGGGCTGATGTCAGCAGCTCCATGCTCCGATGGGAAACTTGAGGAAGGCTATGGTTACCAGCATTTCCCAAACTTACTCAAAAAAGAAACCCCCCCACACACACACACGCACACGCACACACACACGCTCTCGGGCCTGCAGAGGGAAAACAGTCCACTCCTGTCCAACTCATCTGGGTCAGGCAGACCCTTATCCCGACTTCCACTGCAAGAATTCTCCGCCAAGTTGCCATGTATCGCTCCACAGCCCTCGGGATAATAATCTGTTTGGCTTTTTTTTGTTGAATGTGGCTCTGAATAGTTTTTTCTCTGCTCAGATAATTTAGCAATATTCCTTCTCCCCCCGGTCTCCTCCCTGTCAAGGACCTCCCTGCCACAGGTATCCGAAAGCTGGCCAGGGTTCTTCCAGGCTGCTGGGCAGCTCTATTCCCAAACCTCCCTCCACTTGACCTCTTTTCATTGAAGATCACGAGCCTGGGGTTCAACTGAGGACAAGAACAGGCGGGTAGGAAAAGGGGTCACTCTGTGTCACAGATACCGTAATGCCCCGACCCCCTATGTTCACATCTTAAACCCCAGGAATCTGTACGTTACATCACATGGCAAAGAAGGGTTAAAGATGCGGGTGGAATGAAGGTTGATAATCAGCTGACCTTACAACGGCGTTTATCCAGGTGGGCCCCGTATAATCACAAGGTCCTTAAAATGAGGAGGGAGGCAGAGACAAAAGGGCAGGGCCATATCACGTGAGAAGAACTTGACCCATCATGCTGACTTTGAACGTGAAGAAGCCAGAGACAAAAAACATGGGCGCCCTCTAAAAGCTGGAAAGGGCAAGGAAACTATTCTCCCCTAAATCTTCCACAAGGGAAAGCAGTCCTGATAATACTGTGATGTCAGCCTAGTGAGACCCACTTAGGACTTCTGACCTCCAGAACTGCAAGATAATAAATTCTTGTCGCTTGAAACCACTCAAGTTGTGACAATTTATTCCAGCCGAACTAGGAAAGAGATGCCTTGTGTATGAGTGTGTTTCATAATAACTGAGATACTCATGCACATCTTATCCTCCGTAAACGGCCTCTGGGGACAGGCCTCTATCTCCAAGAGGAACAAGGATGGGATTGCCTTTCTGACATATCAGGAATTAAGTGGTCTAGTCCAGAAGACCTCATTTATACCAACGACTGGTCAGTTCCAAAGGGTGAACTCAAGGATCCGAGAATTTGGGCAAGGCCCAAACTCAGAGCATTAGAAGCTGTCCCAGGAGCTGTGGTCATATTAGGTCTTCATCTGTCACCCACGGATCTTTGAAGGGTGATCCTTCAAAGACACTCTCAGACATAAGCAGGCGTGCATGTAGTAGATGATACTTCGACGCCCACGTGCACAGAAGGTTGCAAATAAATTCAACCCAACACTATGTGTGTATATAGTTCCGTGTTATTTTCTGTGCTGCCAACGATTAAGCAAGCTTCTCGAGAGCATGTCTTTATTTTATTTACAGACGAGCCTATCACACCTGGCACATTCTGGATGCGCAATCACTTGGTGTTGGATTCAGGACTCTCTCGTGGGAAAAGTCTTTTAGCCTTTACAAGCTGAGCCCAAGCCCGGCTCGGACATCCCTCTGCTCCAGAGACCCTCCCTCCTTGAGTCCCACTCTACTGAGCGCCCCAAAAGGGCTTCCAACTCGTGCATCTCCCCCAGGAGAGAGAGCACTGTGTCCTGGCTGCACCTGCAGACAGCCTGAGTCAGGTTTGTCCAAAAAGAGCATATCCCAGAAAAATGAAAGGCGTTTCGTTTTCTCCGTGGACGTGTATCCAGGTTTGATACGGCAACTGCGACATGTATGCTCCGTCTCTGCCCGCGCAAACGGAGAGAGAATGTGCTCACCCTGGTGCGTTGGAAGCCTCGGTTATTTGCCAGGGGTCCAGCCTGCTTGCCAAGCTCGGTGCGCCCCGGGTGCGCGGCCGCGCAAGTCCCCTCCCGGGGTGGGCCACGCCCGCCGCCCGCCGCCCGCCTGCCAGGCTGCAGGGATGGAGGCCCCCTCTCCCCCGGGGTCCCCACCCTCCCACCTGGCCCGCCCACCTGCGCGCCTGACGCTACGCGGCGCCTCTCCCCTCCCCGCGGCTCTCGGCTCCCGGCTCCGCCCCCCGCGCGCGCCCTCCGCATCCCTGCCGCCCGCCCCCGCGCCGCCCGCAGCCAAGAGTTCAGACCGGCTCCCGGGACTCCTCCGGCTGCTCCGCGTCCCGGGCCCCGCTTGCCACTCCTGATTGGCTGAGCTCCTGTCAGTAGTAAAAGAGGATCAGATAGCAAACTGGGGACCTTCATAAAGGCGTGGTGGGGATGCTCGAGGAGCGCGGGCAGCCTATGACATCAGCCGCGCACGCCTGGGATGCCGCGGCGCCCCGCCAGACCCCGAGGAGGCGCAGGGTCCCGCCAGCTGAGAGTGGCGTAGCCCCGCGCGGCGAGGCCGCCACTTTTCTGGGGACTCTGGTTTCGGTCACTGGCTGCCACTGTACTCCTACCCGGGGGAGCTCGCGGAGAGTTGGATGAATTCTGGGTTGTTAACTGCGGTCAACTGGGCTCCCGGGAGCCCGTACCTGGTGGAAGTCAGGGGCCATCTGGCCAAGGGACCAGCGGCTCGCTGAGACTCAACATGACACTCCTGGGGTCTGAGCACTCATTGCTGATTAGGAGCAAGTTCAGATCAGGTAGGGCTAAGGCACTTGGCATTCCTGCTTCAACTTTTCCTCTTCTGCACGTCTCAACTCCACACTGCTTTCCAATAAATGTTTCAAAGCCAGCGCCTTGGCTACTTCAACTCTGTTCCCCAGAAGCACATTTGGCAAGTGAAGAATTGTATGTGCCTTGGGGGGCCTTTAATGTCTTCTGTTGTAAATGCTTTGAGTCATAGAGTGTGGTTTTTGTTTGTGAAAAGGCCAGTCCTTTTACTTTTGTCTCTCTGTTTGCGAGTAGAAATTCTGGAGGGGTCCATCCAACAGGAATAACCTTGAAAGTGAGCAAATAGGGGATTTCAAGTTGGAGAGCTGCACAGTATCAGTCAGAATTGCTGAGACAATGAACCTGATGCTGTTGTATTAGATACAGGAGTCACTTCAAATGGAGCTAATCCAAACAAATGTATTTCCCAAAAAAAGTCACTTGGGGGAAGTAAAAATAGCAAATTTGGAGCACACCAAGTATTTAAAATGACATCACTGTAGGAAAAAAAGAAGTCCAGTGCCACAAATATTTTTTCCCAAACCATCTGATGTTTATAAATGGAGACTTTTCCCCCAAATTTCTGTGTTAGTGGCGATAGAGGAACTTCTCAGAGGACGCTGAGTGAAGGTGAGTGGAGAGGAGACGGGCCTTTAACTGCCTCACACATAGGGTGGTAACTCGCCCCTGGAAGGTGTTGATGTGTGTGGGTCTCCACACTGAGATGGGGAGACTTCTTTGGTTCTTTGTCAATAGCTCTGTGTAGAATATCGGTTTTATAAAAGTGGTAACAAACTGCTCAGTAAACGGTACAACTTCCGCTTAGAAGATGGGTTACTTTATATAAACTGTGATGTGAACATTTCCCATAACAGGTGTTAGAAGGATGCTGGCATAGTTTGCTAAGTTTTCCATAGCCCTTCTAAGTGGGACCACGCAGCATTTCACTTGGACGGATGTTACCAAAAAATGAGAAGAGTGGATGCTGGAAAGTAGGGTCCTCTGGGACTTGCTTAGATGCTCCTGGCTTTTAGATGTCTTGTGGGGTCCACTGGAGATTTTCTATGGCTCTGTACCGTCAAAGCGAGATGAAAACTTGAGAACGGAGGCAGCTACAAGACTCAGTGCCCCGAAGATCCGGGGCCGGTCTGTCAGGGACTAGGTTCTGCAGTGGATTAATCCATCCTTTCCTTTCCGTGGTGAGGTGAGGCGGTTGGTCTGTTAATCCACTAGAGACATGGCCACTGCTTTGCAATTTGGTCAAAACCGCAGGGCAACACTGCCACCTTTCTGAAGAAGAGAGGATGTGGATTTGTTTTGCAAGAAGCTACGCTCATTTCAAAGGCACCCTTGCCAGTTTTCTGCAGGGGCAGGGGAGGAGCTGGTTTGTCTCTAGATGGACTTGGTGATGTACTTGATAGTAGAATTGCGAAACAGACTTACCAAACGAATGCTTCCTTCAGCTGCAGTGCAGAGGCAAGGAAGACAGTGCTCCTAATTCCTGCTTTGCTGGGTCCGTGGAGTCCTGGTGTCTCCCAGGTGGACCCTGCAGACCTAGACCCTGGAGCTTCCGAGAATTCCGATGGCAGCCTCACTTTGTTTTTTTTTTTTTAAACTGGGACAGGCTTCTGTGTCACAGGAAGGATTGCTTTGGGAAGACATGCTATGCTATCGAAGCAGACATAGGCAGGCTTAATCCTCTACCTTTGATAAACAGGGAAACGGGGTCTGGAAATGGACAAAGCGGTTTGGTCCTCTGAATGCAAGGGGTTGATAATCTCCTAAAAGATAGAGAAGAAGACAAGTTGAATGTAAAACTAAGTAAATGTAGTGTTGAGGATGGGGATTATTCTTCCTGGAGATAATTACAGCCCTAGCTGCGGGAGCACAGAAGTCTGGCTGGCAGCATGCGAACAAGAGGGCCTCTTCCTAAGAGTCCTCGATTTATTTTATGGCTAACAATGAATAAAGAAGGCCTCTTCTCTGTTTTGATTTCTCTCTCTCTCTCTTTCTCTCTTGTTTTCTTTTTTTCCTCTTCTTTTCTTTCACAAACTACTCAAAATGTGAACTCATAAAACTCTATCTCAGGGCTAATGTTTGCTTTGACAGTGGGTTCTGGTGCATTTCATTTAAAAAGTTTCAAACAAAAAATACAGGAAAGGAAATTGATCATACCAAGGGGCCTGTGTGTAGGGCTGGTTTGTCAGGGAACAGGTAACTGTTTTGACTCTGAAACTGACATGCATGGTAACAGCTTGCAACTGACTTTCTATAAGCTGTATTCCAGTGACCTTGTTATTAACTGCGAAGCGGTGCTACTGGAGCAATAAACATGAAAGTTTACATGGGCGAACGTGTTCAGTGATATAAACTCATCTTCCTGGAGAGGCCGCAGGGTTTCACAATTGAATGTGCAGGTCTAGTGCCAAACTCTGGGTTTTTAGCAGGTACTTCTCCTTATCGGCTGTATAACCTCGAACCTTAGCTGAATCACGTAACTTTATCTGCCTCAGTTTGCTTCGTTTGAATGATGAGAATGATTATAGGATTGTTGTGATGATTAAATGTGATACTACAAGTAGAGCATTTAGAAAAATGCCTGGCACTTAGTAAGCCCTCAAAAAATATTGTTCTATTATTTAAATTCTTAGGCAGGGTGGTCCTGGGTTTGTCACTTCTTCTCTCTGAGTCTTGGTTACTTCATCTGTAAATGTCAGGGTTGGACTAGGTGATTTCTCAGACCCTTTAGAAACATTTTATGGTTCTCTGAAAATGCAGAGATTGGGAATAAGCAAAATTGTGATTGGGCTGTGTGCCAGTTGGGCATAAATCAGAGGCAGTTTACTTAAATGCAGTCATTAGCGTTGCTTTTAAACTAACCACATTTTTATTGTTTTTCATCTTTTCACTGTTGTTATGTCAGTATCTGTAATCAGTATCACTGTCAGTAATTTTCCTCAATACCATAATCCTTGTGTCAGTAAGACACAAGGACCCATACGTGTGTACACACACACACACACACACACACACACACACACACACCATGCACAAAGGATCAAAAGGAGAGAGAGAGGTCCATCAGTGGGTTTCCCTTCTAAAGAACTATTGTGTTTCTTTTTTCTCTTCTCCCCAAACAGCTCATACAAAGGGAGACTCTGCTTCCTGCCATGACCTTACCTCCATCCCCCGAAAATTTAGGGCTGTCAGATTTCGCAAATAAAAATACAGGATGCCTAATTAAATTTGAATTTCAGATAAACAATGAATAATTTTTTAGCCTATATTGGGAGCATACTTTCACCTGAACTAGGCACTTTGCATTTTCTGTGGCAACTAGGCTATAAAACCATATATATTTACCTAATTTAATTGACCTTTTCAGATCTCATTTTTGTCATCTACAAAACAGAGGATTTGACTGGTTCATCTCTGCAGTTGCTTCCAGCCCTAAGATTTGATATTTTCCCAAATGAACGTCCCTGAGTACTTCTGTAAACCTTTGAAGACTATAAACTTCATAAAAGTGTTACTATGACATTTTTTAACTGTTGTATCCTCAGGAACGGGACATAGAGTAGATGCTCAATAAATTTTTCTCACGTGGATGAATGAATAATTCGCACCTGCCATCTTTATAATTAATCCATTATTATTCTAAGATATGATTATTCTAAGACAACCGTTTCAATTGCTTCACGTGTTCAGTCTTCTTTTCTAAATTTCCTTGACAACTTTTGGGTGTGACGTTTACTGGAGCACAAATATCTATTCCCAAATTCCATTTTGCTATTGAAATGACCAGTAGAATATTGGTATATATTCCAATATTAAAACAAAGGTGAATTTTGAAGTAAGATTATTTCAGTGATATAAAAATTTACTACTTGTTTACTTAATGTGCTATCAGAATATCTCTCATTTGCCCACGGTTACAACATTTTCCTGTAACCACAAAGGCAGAGCCTACTATATGCCAGGCGCTGTGACAGATACCGGGAATTCAAAAATGAGTGAGGTTTTACCCCAGAGCTAACTCTAAGCTAATAAACGGAAAATATACAGGATAATCCCCCTATTTTAAAAGGTCAGTTGATCAGCAGCCTTAATTCCCCTGTAACAAAATGCCATAGACTGGGTAGCAAAACAACAGAAATCTCTTTTCTCACAGTTCTGGGGGCTGGAAGTCCAAGTTCAGGGCGCCATCATGGAAAGGTTCTGGTGAGAGCTCTCTTCCCGGCTTGCCGGCGGCCACCTTCTCGCTGTGTCCTCACATGGCACGGAGAAAGAGAGACAGGCAGACAGCGAGCTCTCTGATCTCTTCTCACAAGGATACTAATCTCATCATGAAAGCCCCACCATCAGGACCTCATTTAAACCTAATCATTTCCAAAGGCCCCGCATCTCCAAATACTATGACATATGGGAGTTAGAGCTTCAACATGTGAATCTGGTGTGTGGAGGACACATTTCAGTCCATAGGACCATGTAAGGTAACATATTCATTGGTTCCAGGGATTAGGATGTCGACATCTTCGAGGAGGGGACATTATTCTGCCTGTGACAGCAGCTTCCAATAAGGCATTCCTAACTGTAACCCCTCCACATGCCTCTCTCCTGCAGACTTTGTTCTGTAGCACTTTTCCTTTAATATAGATTATTCAGCCATAATACCTGTGTTTTTCCCCAGGGAGGTCCACAGAAGACTAACTCCACAGTATGTTCAAGTTGTTCAGCAGGAAATTTAAAAAAGAGGGAAGCAAAGTACAGTGAAAAATTAAATTGGATTTTTAATTGCAGGATTTCTGAAGCCTTTACTGTTTCTCATGTCTATTATGAGCTTCTGAAAGGCAGGGATTCCGAGACATGCTTCACCTTTATTCACACAGCATCTCAGAGGACAAGTTTAGCTGGACAAACACATCGTGGAGAATTCTTTCTGGACAGAAAAGTCACAGTTTCCGACAGTGATTTCTCTCATGGGGTTAATCTCTGTGTCTAGGAAGCTGGCAAGCCTGCCGCACCCAGCCAGGTGCGCACTCTGTTGCTTTTCCTTCCTGGCTGCTTCCTCCCGTGCTGGGTCCCCCTTTCACTGCTCAAACCTCCGTTATTTATTGGCACCAATGCCCCACCCCGGGAATATCTATCAGAGGATTATAACCCATGTCCCCAAGGAGCTCACAGGCAACCTGAAAGGTGCTGAAAAAATGCTATACGAGAGCTACGTATTTATTCATTCATTCAACAAACATGCAGGAATATTTCTTCCATGTTTCCCTTGTAATGGAGACTGTGTTAGGAGCTGGGGGTTCGATTGGGAAGCAGAAAAGACCCATCCCATGTCCTCACGTGGAATGTTAGAGCTGACCCTCTAATACCCTGTGCGTGGTTCCTGCAAGCCTTCTAGAAGTCCACATGAGAACAGTTACCGGGATTTTAAAAGATGAGTGTGTTTTAAGTCCTAAATGGACTTTTAAATCATTTTTTAAAGCTAGTGGAACATTCAGGGGCCAGCCCATCTACTTCAGACCATTGCATTCACCTCATATACCAGGTGGGCTCCCCCAGCATCTTAATTACTGTAGCAAGAGCCCCAAACTGCCCCCCTGCACCTAACCTACCTTATTATTATTATCCATAGCTCCTATCACTATGGAGGACACGAAACATTTTACTTGATCATTCAGTTATTTGTCCACCAGGGCAGGAATTTTTGTCTGTTCGTTTTCACTGCTTTATTCCCCCGGCACCTCGCACAGTGATTGGCATAGATGAGGCACCATTAACAATGCCTTGAATAGATGCATTTTATTTTCCCCCACAAAGACTATTCAGAAACAAAAGTAACCCGTCTATGTTTTTATATAGATTGTAGGCATATTGAAGGAGTGGTGCTTAAGACTAGAACAAAAAAAGAATGAGTGAATATAAGTACAAAATTCAGAAAAGTAGTTACCTCTGCAGTAGGGGAGGCAAGGGGAAGAGCTAGGCATGGAGCCTGAGCAGGAGAAAGGTTATTGGTGGTGGTCGTAGGTTGAGCAGTGGTGACGTGCACATTGATTATTCAGCAAATGAATTAAATAATGTTCATTCACGGGCCGATGATGACAGTGTGACTTGGACCAGGGATGATGATGAATCCAATTATGTGTATCTGGGGTCTTTGAAAACATAAGTTTTTTAAGACCACAAAGAGTGGCATTCATCTTTTATCTGCTACAGTATATGACAGACACAGTAAGGGTTTGTCAAATAGGACTGAACCAAATTGAATGGATTCTGATCTAATTGGGTTGAACTGGAGAACAACAGAAGTGCTTAGCAGAAGCAGAAGTGCTCAACCCAGCGCTTGGAGGATTTTACATACTTCAAGGAAGCCAGACCTGAATAGGAGATGTTGGAACATGAAGTGGTCTTTCATCTTTATTTCCATCTTACTAGCACGAACTCACTGGTCCTCTAGCAGATGGTGACGAGCTTTTTTTTAAAAAAAAAAATTAAATTTATTTTATTTTTTATTTTATTTTTGGCTGTGTTGGGTCTTCGTTGCCGCGCGCGGGCTTTCTCTGGTTGTGGTGAGCGTGGGCTACTCTTTGTTGGGGCGCGCAGGCTTCTCATTGCAGTGGCTTCTCTTATTGTGGAGCACGGGCTCTAGGCGCACAGGCTCAGTAGTTGCAGCTCGCGGGCTCTAGAGCACAGGCTCAGTAGTTGTGGCGCACGGGCTCCGCGGCATGTGGGGTCTTCCCGGACCAGGGCCCGAACCCGTGTCCCCTGCATTGGCAGGTGGATTCGTAACCACTGCGCCACCAGGGAAGGCCATGACGAGCTATCTTGAATCTCTGCCCAGATCAGGAAAGGGAAGCTGGCAGGTGTATTTCCCAGGTACAGTCTTTCCAGTCTCATGCCCGCTCTCCTGTGGGCAGACCTGTAGGGGGAGCCCATCACGCCCACTCTCTGACTCCATGATCTTGGGAAAGTCAATGCTGCTTGCTGGGCATCTGTTTCCGTTGTGGTAAAATGATCCCTGCTATTTGTGAGGGAAAGAGTTTTGTAGAACTATCGAGGCTTTCTTCTGCAGAAAGACGTCTCCATTCCCCACGTGGGAAGGGACTCCTTGACCTGGTGGCAAGAATCGCACAAGAGAGAAGCATGGAGTAGTGGTTTTGATAGACGTAAATAGGATTTTAAAAAATAACCACCCATTAGCCAAATGATAGTTTTTTGCAGCCTTATGATTTTAATATTTAGTTTTTTCAACTTTATTAAGCAGACAGTGTTTGTTTAAGTCAGTAATTTGCACTAATTTCTATTCTGATATCATCTAGAACAGCTGGTAAGTCAAGCTTTACCTAACTACATTTGCATTATCATTCTTAGAGGAAAATACAAGGGTCTCCAAATTTTTTACAATGTCATTTATTCCCAGAAATTCGGAATAAATAAGGCTGATTCCTGACTTTCATTTTTTACAGAGCACGGCAAAGTGCCCTCAGAAACCACTGAAGGAAGAATAATTTCATTCTTTTCTCCTGTTGGTTGAAGGAAGATAAATTCTCCTGTTTCTCTATAGATACCACTAGAGTAGTTCTCTCACGTTTCAATTACACCAGTTGACGTTTGCTGTATTCAGCCACCTTAGATCATTAGAGAAAGCAGTAGAATTCTAGCAGTAGAAGCCGTGGATTAAGCCACTGTAATATTGTAAAATATGTTTATTGGGTTCCCCCGTGTAGGACCTTAACCATCACTTGGTATGCGCAGCAATGATCAGCAAATACACAGACTCTCATGTCTTGCCTAACATCTCAGTTTGAACTGCCACTCAAACAAGTTATCCATCCTTCAATCTGCATCTCTTTCGCCTTGGACTCTTAAGTAGTGCAAAGTCATCAGTTCTTTCTCATAAAATATAGTCCAGTAGCCCCCAGGAATATCCCTGTTTCACAGATAATGACTGGAAAATACCCCATAAGCTGTTTTGACGTTCCTACTTCCGGGAAACACTCTCCTTCCAGGAAGTCATTCGACTCTGTTGTCCTCATGACTGATTGGGCTGGTTTCTTGGTCTGAGGGAAAGTTCCACACGGGACTTTCCGACACTCAAGCTCCAGACAGGGCCGTGGGGCTTCAAAACAGGCTAACTCCAAGAGAATGCTATTCGACATTCATTGAACAATCATTTCCTCAATACTTCAAATGTCTTTACTGTTTTGTGTTCCCTTCCTGCCCTTGTGCAGACAGGTAAAGAACTTTACAAAGCTGTGGTCAGAGCGTACGCCTAAGTTAAACTCAGCCTTTTTAGCAGTCAGCACGATATCATAAGCAGTTGTCCAAACTGCTCTGTAGTAGCATAATTCTTGTTTTAAAGACTGTATCCTATTCCACCAAGTGAGTACATAATAATTCCACTTGTAGTGGAATGTTAAGCCAGTTATACTTTTTGTTATAAATAACACTGCTATGGAAATCTTCATGCACATAGACTCTCTCTTCCTCTGGATTGTTTTACAGGATACTCATCCTTTAGAGGAAATAATCCAAGTGTGGGAATCATGGATAGGAATCTTTACGATCCGCTAGGGTAGCTTGTATTTCTGGAGCACTTAACAATGCCCCAAGCTTAACCTTAGTCCCTTTTCCACATGGCAGTGAATATTCGACCCTGTGATAGAACTAACTCAGGGTCATCTTGGATACTTATCCGATGCGGACTGCCGTTCAGTGAGCTTTTCACGCCTTTTCAGTCAAGAATGAAAAGGAAAAGGAGCCACAGGTACCTGATACCTTTGGAAACCTTTGGCTACCTCTGTGTGATCTGCTATTTGGGGACCAAATGTGACCATATTACCAGATATGATTGATGCTTCGTCAAAGGAGAAGAGAACAGGACCAAGAATTACTGGGAACCTGTTATCTATGACATTTTCAGTATCTCATTTAATCCTTACAAAAAATGCTATGAGACAGGTATGCTTATTCCGTTTTATAGTTGAGGAAACTGAGGCTCAAGATGTCAAACAACTTAGTCGGGGTTTAACATAACTGGTAAATGGCAGAGACGAGGTCTGATCCCATCTGTGCCATGATGACCATCTCTATAACAAGCTAAACCTCGCTTCTCCCACCCTCCCCCTCCACCGCCCATCCCCCCCACACACACTTGGCCCAGTGGATTTAATTCTACATTCCAGTGGAGTTCTGGACTACAACTTGAGGTTTACACCCAATTGCCATTATTGTCCGTGATTTTCTAAATAGCGATTTACTAAGCTACTTGTTTCTAATACTAATTAACCTGTAAATTATACATGCCATCTCTCCCAAATCCCAGGACTTTTAATGAAACTTGAGTATTTTAATCTCAGTTTATCTGATTAAAAAATTGCAAGAGATTTTTGAAAAACAACAACAACAGACTTGCCCTAAGACACTAAACATGTAAGAAATATCAAATAACAGAGAGTCCAGTGGCGGTTGCCAGGGGCTGGGAGGTGGGGGAAATAGGGAGAGGTTGGCAATAAAAGGGCACAAACTTTCAGTTATACAATAAATAAGTGACATGACATAAAATATTAGAAGACAGTTTTAAATTTAGCACCCTCCCCAAACACACACAGAAATGTCAGTAGATTCTAAATATCATGCTCATTTCTTGATCAAAAGGCAGTGAAAAAAAAAAAGTTTTTGTATTTTTAAATTTTTTATACAATTTTTAAGTTACTTTCCATTTACAGTTACTACAAAATACTGGCTGTATTCCCCATGTTGTGCAGTATATCCTTGAGTCTATTTTATACCCAGTAGTTTGTACCTCCACTCCTCCACCCCTTTATTGCCCCTCCTCCCTCCCACTGGTAACCACGAGTTTGTTCTGTGAGTCTGCTTCATTTTTGTTACATTCACTAGTTTGTTGTATTTTTTAGGTTACACCTATCAGTGGTATCATACAGTATTTGTCTTTTTCTGACCGACTTACTTCATTTAGCACAATTCCCTCCCAGTCCATCTATGTTGCTGCAAATGGCAAAATTTCATTCTTTTTTATGGCTGAGTAATATTCCATTTTATAAATAGACCACATCTTCTTTATCTATTCATCTTCATCCATCTGTTGATGGACACTCAG
This sequence comes from Leucopleurus acutus, assembly GCF_964270905.1. Classification (NCBI taxonomy): domain Eukaryota; kingdom Metazoa; phylum Chordata; class Mammalia; order Artiodactyla; family Delphinidae; genus Leucopleurus; species Leucopleurus acutus. The sequence continues at coordinate 55,846,538 of NC_139161.1, forward strand.
TTGCTTCTGTATCTTGGCAATTGTAAATAATGCTGCTGTGAACATTGGGGTGCATGTATCTTTTCAAATTTGTGGTTTTGCTTTTTTCAGATATATGCCTAGGAGAGAAACTGTTGGGTCATATGGTAGTTCTATTTTTAGTTTTTTGAGGAACCCCCATACTGTTTTCCACAGTGGCTGCACCGACTTACATTCCCACCAACAGTGTACAAGTGTTCCCTTTAAAAAAAAAAATACTTTGATAGCTGAAATATTTTAAGCTCAGCAAGTTAGGGATCAAAACACACCACAAATATACCAAAAGCATTCAAGCATAGAACAAAGTCTAGAAGGATCCATTCTCAGTGATTATCTCTGGGTGGTGAGAAAATGAGTAATTTTTAATTTTTCTTATCTTCTTTCTTATATTCCTATATCCCTTATTTTGATGATCTATTCAGTGTCTCCTATATCTTCTATGGTAAGAAGGAATAACTTTGGTAATACGTGAATTAGCAGCGGACATTGCTTGCGTATTGCGTTTTAAGCCATGCAGTCATAGGAGATGAAAGATTCCTTAACCGAGGAGCCGCTGAAACAGGTTGGCTGAACACCTAGGAGGTTTAAGTTGTTACAAACTCCCACCAATCCGAGAGCACATTCACGTTCAGACTACGACCGAGAAAACTTGGTCCGCAGCTGAGACTGAACATTGGCACCCCCTCCGATTAATCTGTGTTGGAAAATTCTAATGTGTATGTCGTGATACAAGCCCTACAGTCTCACTGACCTGGGCTCAGATCCTGGCTCCACCTTTCCTGGTCGTATGAACTTGAGCATATCCTTCAAGCTCTCCACTCTTCTGTCTGTGAAGGTGGGAACACAATTGCCTGCCCTGTGGAAATTTTGTGAGGCTTTAGTGAAATGACAAAAAAGGTATCGGACCTAGTGCAGGGATGTACTTGTGTACTCCGTCAATGGTAATGGTTTTATCCACGGATTAATATTCGTGATTATATCATTATTTATATCAATATGCTATAGGAGGTTAATCTGCAATATTTAAAATTACTTCAATATTATTATAAAATGTCATATTGTTTCTAAATTTACAACCATCTTGTGGTTACCTCGTGAGATTTGCCGCTACTTCTTCTCGTTTCTTTTTACATTTGAGAGTGTTGCAGATACTCATTATCATTATAGGATTTACACCGTATTCTATAAAGTGATTTATGTACTTACTATCACTTATTCCTTCCCTTTCAAAGAAAATTTTGAGAAAGGCATAATTATCATTTTCATCCTCCAGACAGGGGTAGTTGTCCAGCTCAGGTCCTTATGTGTTTCCGACAAGAGCCCCAGGCCTTGTCTGGGACCTTGCAAGTTTACCAGTTGGCTGTAAGGATTAGCGTGGCTCATGGCTGTTCGTCGGGCTCCACTGAGAGCCCAAACCCTACACCCTTGTAATCGAAAATATTGTTCTGTCTAAAACTGAAACCAAGGCGAAGAGCTCTCTCCAGAGGGAACAGTGTTTGAGGATCAGACAGCACTCTGCTAAATTATAATACCTTTTATTTTTATGGTGCATTGAACTCGCAAGTTGATACGCTTATATTTTCATAACAGCTCTGTGCGATTACAAAACTGGTCGTGTTGATGAGATTGAGAGTCTGGGACATTAAGAAATCTGCCCAAAGGGCTTCCCTGGTGGCGCAGTGGTTGAGAGTCCGCCTGACGATGCAGGGGACACGGGTTCGTGCCCCGGTCCGGGGAGATCCCACATGCCGCGGAGCGGCTGGGCCCGTGATCCATGGCCGCTGAGCCTGCGCGTCCGGAGCCTGTGCTCCGCAACGGGAGAGGCCACAACAGTGAGAGGACCGCGTACCACCAAAAAAAAAAAAAAAAAAGAAAGAAAAAAGAAATCTGCCCAAGGTTACTCATTAGATTTAGAATCAGAGTTCTGGGCTCCCAGAACCAAGTTCTCAGTGTGATCCTCTGAGGAACATGCAGCCTGGGAAGACATCGATGGTGCAAAGATGGGCCGATGCCTGGCTTTTTCAAGGCCAGTGGCTCTCAGCAAAATAAATGGTCCCTCTGCTCAGAGCGTTCTTCGCAGGTAGTAGCCATCTGCACTGGCTTCAAGGTTCAAAGGGCTAGATTAGAGAGAGAGGTGAAATTCAGCAAGTTAGATACAGTATTAGCTGGGAGAGGAGAACAGAATAGGCATAGAAATGGCAAAGCAGCCTTTGGCTTTAGTAGAATACCAGTCTCTGCAGAAGGTTCTGGTCTTAGCACATAGACTAGAACCCAGCGCTATGGAATGTCCCAGAGACAGAAAATGTTCTTAAATGTTATGTTTGGTTGTTTCAAAACCTTGTAAAAACAGTAGAGCCAAGATTATTTTCTAACGCTTAAAAAAAATTTTAATATACCTACATTTACTATTTTCTCAAACTTTAAAGGTACAGTATATGTGTACATATATATCTATATATATACTCACACTATTATATGCTATATATATTTATATCAATCACTATTATATATATCATGATTATATAATGGTGTGAGTATATAATATACACATATGTCTATTGTATATTATGTATATACTATACACTTCATATGACGAGTCAAAGATCGATATTCTTTGTAGTGTTATACATGCTACAGAAAAATTGAAGGAAAAACTCAAAATGCTCAACAAAGGGAGAACGTTTGAAGACACTGAAATGTAATATAACGTGCATGTTATATATGGTACTTTCAAAGAATAGCTAATGAAATGGAAATATGTTTTATAACCAGAAGAGGCAGTATGTGCTTTCAGTGCTAGCACAGTATACCACACGCTTCACTTAGGATCTCAAAAGAACTTCAGTCTCTATTCCAGGACTACAGCGACGTGGAATGAAAAATTTCCCCTTAATTTGGAGAGAATTCCTTTTCCTTGCCCTCGTAAAGCACACCCTTGGTTCCAAGTTCTAATACCACTTCTCATCCAGGTATTCCCTGGACGCCTACGTTCACCTCTTGAATGTTTGTGTAGTCATTTATCCCAGCTCACGGAGTCTTAGTTTGATCACGGCAGTGACCCTGTGAAATGGGTCTAATGATACCTTCCTTAGAGGGATGGGAAAATGAGGTTCAGAAAGGGTTCGTGACCCACTGAAATTCACACGCAGAAACATGGCAGAGCAGGGCTGAACCTGGATCTCGTGACCCCTCCCAATGAATGGTGGACCCTGGGAGGTGAAAATCAGAGTCCCTTTCCTCCAGGACCACCCCCCACCCCAGCACCAGCTTTCAAGGAAAGCAGGTCAAACAGCAGGTTCTGGTCCCCCAGGCCCCTCCTGCCCCCCCCCACCCCGCCCCAGGGTGGCACGCTGTCCACCTAATTCACTCGTGGCTCTAGGCCATGGAACACATAAACAAGTGGGGAAAGCCTCCGGAGGAATCTTGATGCCCACATGGAACCATTTGTCTTCTGAAATGATTGTTTGAAATTGTTTATGTCAGTTGCCGAGTTTCTGTTGCATGCTTCAGGGACCTATTTGTGATGGAGGAAAAAATTTCCCTGCAGCCGAGTGGTCAGGGCTCAGCGGGCAGTTCTGGTGACAGCATGGCCTGACGCCGGCTGGTCCTCCCCACACGGGGATGGCTCTGGGGAGATGCACCGCAGTCCCAGTAGAGCACCCCAAGAATGATTGGGTGCTCACTGTTTGCTGGGAACTGCTTTTAGTGCCTCACATGTACGAACTGAATCCACACAACAGTCCTGTGGGGTGGTACCTTGGGTCCCCCTCCGTCCCCCCACATTCACCGATGGAGAAATTGGAGAACTCAGCCCCGAAGGGCATTTCATAGGACTCCACGACTAGTAAATGGAAAAGCTAGGACTTGAACATATGCACCCCTGGCTTCAGAGCCTACGTCTGCAACTCCTACCCTGTACTGCTTCTCACAGGCATCTAGGCTGGCCGGAGCTGGCTTTCTCATCCTGTCCTCCCCGAGAGCAGGCAAATTGCACCTTCTGTCCCCTTAGTGACATCGTCAGCCCCACGGCACACCCACTCGAGGCCTGCGTTCCTCCTGCCTGTAGTGTCTTGAGATGTTGTAACATAAAAGCCCTCAGCTCACAAACCTGGCAGCTGGCTGCGTGAGCGAGAATTCCTTTTGAGGCATGAATTAGTCTTCTTCAAATGTTTTGACAAACTGAGAGTGTGGTGCTTAGGGAAAGGATCGCTTCGCACTGTTTGTGTGAACAGACATCCTTCTCAAACTTGAGACTGTGTGTGAGGCTTGATCATTGAAATAACTGCGTGGTCATTCTGAGCTGGTGCTCTTTGGATGTGAATATTCCCCTGGTTTTTACCCAACACGTGCCCAGTGCTGGAAGCTGGCCTGGATTCGTGTGTCTCAATCTCCTCGAAGGAAGCAGAGTCGGGACATCTCGTGAGATCAAGAAAGAACAGTGGTGCCTGGTCCCAGCCTCTTCCCTGCATGTCTGCTCATCTGTGAAGACGACTAACGCCAGTCCGGCAGCCCAGGCTCCCCTTCTCCATCAGACCACAAAGGGCACATCAGTCACCTGATCGTCATTTTCTCTGCCTCTTCTCTCGATGCCCCCAGCAATGGACGGGTACCCAGTCAGCTTCTGTCCTTCTTGTTCACCGTGACCACGTGGCTGCACACAGGGCAACACTTGGTCAAGGGAACAGTTATTCTTGGTACCTGGACTCTGAAGGCAAGGAGCAGGGTGTGCTCAGATGTCAGCAGGACACACAAAAATAATCCCTGGCTTTCAGCCTTGTTTGGGGAACACGGCCAGGCTTGGGGCAGGAACAGTGTAGACAACGTGGCCTAAAAGGCCACATTCTCTCAGTTCGCATCCCCCCGTCTCCTCTGTACTAGGCGGGTTGATGCCCGTGTACCGTCAGACCCACGAGTGACGCAGCCTGCTCCTGGGAAGGGGGTCTGTCCCAGAGTCGGAAAATGCCGGGGAAAGGAAAGAATTCTGTGAGTGGGCCACCCGTTGGACAAGGAGAGAGCAGTTATTTCTACACTCTGTGTCCGACAACATCAGCTTCCAGCTCTGAGCATCCCTGAAACCTCCAGTGGTGGTCCCGCTTGTTACTTGCCAGGAGATCCTCCATTGCCCTGTGCCTGACGGTGTCCTTGAAGGCAATGACGTCGAAGTCGGGGGTCGTACGTGAAGGTTGAGCCAAACTCAGGGTGGAGCTCAACAAAAAGAAGTTCAAGGCCAAAATTTTGGACAGATACGACTGCCCCTTCTGAGGGGAGAGCTTTCAGCCGACTGTTGCTCTGTCGTGTCCAGGGCTTGTGGTCTTTACCTGGCATCGGCTAGAGAGGACGCCACATTAACAACCATCCAGGATGCTTCCCGTGACATGCTTAACTTGGCCGCCTGGGTCTGCCAGCATCGTGCTCTGGGGTGTATGTTTTGCCACCTCTACAGACCCTAGATCTGCACCCCTAGGAGTTTTGACTGGTGGACCAGGATTTTAAAATAGATCTCAAAGCTTTGCTTGCTTGTGCTGGTAGCTTTCCACCACCACCGGCAGCCCCCGTTCAATACTAATCGGTAGGGAGCTTCTTGGTTTGCAACCAGTAGAGAATTAAATCTTGAACAAGCTTAAACAAAGAAAGAGCACTTACTGTAAGCATCCCGGGCTGTCTCATGGAACTCGGCAACAGGAATGTGGTTGATACTTGGAGGAGAATGAGCTGGAATTGGGGATTGGAATACCTTCAGGCCACTCTCCCTGGCTCTCCCCATCCCTGTTGGCCAGCTTCACCATTTTCCCAGTTCACGTGGTTGAAAACGGCCACTCCCGACAGCTCCCAAGTAGACAGCTCTCGCCCAGTCCAATTTCCAAAATTCCTAGGGAAAAGCCCAATCTGGCTGGGGGGATGCCCATCCTTGGGGGAAAACTGAGATCAGGAAGAGAGGCCATCCTGTGGGAACATCTTAGCTACGCAAAACCCACCTCCAGGGGCTTCCCTGGTGGCGCAGTGGTTGAGAGTCCGCCTGCCGATGCAGGGGACACGGGTTCGTGCCCCGGTCCGAGAAGATCCCACGTGCCGTGGAGCGGCTGGGCCCGTGAGCCATGGCCGCTGAGCCTGTGCGTCCGGAGCCTGGGCTCCGCAACGGGAGAGGCCACAGCAGTGAGAGGCCCGCATAACGCAAAAAAAAACAAAAAACAAAAAACAAAAAAAAAACCCACCTCCATAGCAGATCAGGAAGGCATTTCCTTGTAAGTTCAGTGGAAAACCGTTCAGAAGAGAATGAAAGGCAGGTATGACTTGCTTCTTATTTTCTCTTTTATTCCTCACTCTGCCAGGGAGTTTGTCAATATCTCCCCCTTTCTCATCAGAGGAGCCAAGTCTTTCAGAAATGGAAACTACCCATGCGTGCGCAGGGATGCACACACACAAAACGGGCTGTAGTTGAGTAGAACTGAAAGGAAGCAAATTAAGTGCCATGGGCTTAACAACTCCATTTATTTATTTGCCTAAGTTTCCTGGGAGAAAAGACCAGAAAAGCCTCTCTAATTCCCAAACGATGTGAAGCTTCCCTTTCATAATGTACCCACAGTTGTGATTATTTGTTTAACGTCTTTTGCCTCCTAGGCTGTAAAATTTTCATAGAGTCAGTGACCGCTTTATTTGCAGCTGGACCTTTAAATGTCTAAAACGGTATCTAGATATTTAGTAAGAGATCAATAACTATTGAAAGAATGAAATGAAGGATGAATGATGTTAACGCACTCACCTTACTGCCAAGTTCCCAGGTGAAAGCCTGGCCTCAAAGCTCCCGATAGCCCTACCAATTTTGCTACCAATAATTATAGTAACAGTGCTTTAGTTTGTTTGTTTGTTTGTTTGCGGTACACGGGCCTCTCACTGTTGCAGCCTCTCCCGCTGTGGAACACAGGCTCCGGACACGCAGGCTCAGCGGCCGTGGCTCACGGGCCCAGCCGCTCCGCGGCATGCGGAATCCTCCCGGACCGGGGCCCGAACCCGTGTACCCTGCATCGGCAGGCGGACTCTCAACCACTGCGCCACCAGGGAAGCCCAGTGCTTTAGTTTTTGTGGCTTTATTTCTTCTTTGCCAAAGTCTGATGAAAGAAATTGTCATGTTAATTTGATTCACCTGTCTCTGACTCTTTCTCTCCATCTTTAATTTATTATCAAGACATAGTGATTCTTCTTTTCCACTTGTTTCTCAAATCTTCCCTCTCCTCTCCATTCTCACCATGTCCAAGTGACCTTTCTTGCTTTACCCACGGAGCCCGATAAGAGTCTTCACACCAGCCCCATCTCCGCCATTCATGTTAACACGAGATTAGTTATCCTAAAATCTCAATGTTACCATATAACTCTGCTGCTCAAAATGTGCCAGTACTGGACTTTCCAGGTGGCGCAGTGGTTAAGAATCCACCTGCCAATGCAGGGGACACAGGTTCAATCCCTGGTCCGGGAAGACCCCACGTGCCGCGGGGCAACTAAGCCCGTGACCCACAACTACTGAGCCTGAGCTCTAGAGCCTGCGAGCCACAACTACTGAGCCTGCGTGCCGCAACTACTGAAGCCGCGCACCTAGAGCCCGTGCTCCACAGCAAGGGAAGCCACCGCAATGAGAAGCCCACGCACTGCAATGAAGAGTAGCCCCCGGTCGCCGCAACTAGAGAAAGCCTGCGTGCAGCAGTGAAGACCCAACGCAGCCAAAAATAAATAAATTAATTTTTTAAAAAAAGTGCCAGTACTGCCGTCTTTCTACAGGATAAAGTCTGAACACTTCAGCGTAGGTTTCAAGGCCCTCTTTCCATGAAGCCCCACTTCCTTTTCCAGTATTATCTCTTACCGCCCCACGATAGGAGTCCCTCTCCTTGAAAAGTTGGTGTTCTGGGGCACACTACATATCTGGTGAGGGCCCAATGCAGCATTATAATGTGGGGTCCTTTGTTCAAAATGATCACAATTTCAGGTGGTGACAGCACAGTGTTAAACTAAGCACAGGGCCCTTCTGAGCGTGGGATGCTCATGGCACAGGTCATATATGCTCATGAAGCTGTCTTTGGCCAGGAGGTACCATATGGATTCCACATTCCAATTTTTAGGCATGCTTTTCCCTTGATCAAGAATTCCCTTTATCAACCATCTTTCCTATAAGATTCTCCCTTGCAAATGTAAAGGTTCCATTCTTTTATCCTCGGTACCCTTCTGTGAATATGTATTCTTTAATCATGTGTTGCCTGACACTTTATTTATCTAACTCATGTGTGGGCATCTTCTCTTGTTCATTAGATTATTCATGCCTTAAATTACTGTGTATCATCCTCAGTGTCTGGAGATGCCTCAGCCAATAGCAAGGGACTGTTAAATACTTTTTGAGAGACTGAATTGGTAGCTTCATGGGGGGCATCGTAAAAATTCTGGGGCCTTTGTAAAAATAATAGCTGTTTGGGGTCACATTTGCCTCTGGAGGTTCACTTTAAGACCCTGCATTTCACATCTGACTTCTTGGAACCCTCGATGGTGTACTGCTCTGCTATCTTGCACTCTTTTTCCTGCACTTCGAATATAATGCTAAGAACTATTGCAAGACGGTGTCATCATCTCATGGGGAGAACTCCTGACATTAAGAAACATCTCAGAGGCTTGAATTTGGAGACATGCACAGAAAGACCCTGGTCAAAGATGAAACCAAAGGTTATGAAATGTTAACGCTCTTAGTAGGAAGCCGAGGCCTGCAGAGGTGACGTATGTTTGACCGAGGTCACACAGCTGTTTCATGGGAGCAGCAGGACCTGGTCCCCTGAACTCTCGTGTGACTTGCAGGGGACATCCGCTGTTGTATTCCAGCAGGCAGAGCTCCGGGTGATCTTCTAACCAGTCCTCATAAGTACTTTGCCTGCGTGCAAATGAGAAATTCACCGTAGATGCAGGTTATTATTATTTTTTTTAATACAATTCACTTCGGTTTTCTGTGAGATTCTGGACTTTGGCATCTGTCTTCCAATATTCAGAAGATAAAAAGGATTCACATTTAGACAGAGGGCATATTGTATATGCAGGACATGAAACAACGTATAGAGAGCAATGAGGATACAAGCAGCGTTACTGGTCTGACGGAATGATTGCTCTTGTGGTTGCCAAGGGATGCTGGCTGCTAGGCAGGGTACAGAGGATTCTACCAGGAGACAAGAGCGCATTGTAATAAGGTGCTAAAGAAGCAGTGAGAGCCCACCACCAGCTGCTGATGGGAGAGGCTTCCCTCTGCTGCTGTTGCTAAGGAACCTTGGCGTGGTCCTCTGAATCGGAAGCTTTACCGCCTCTCGCGAGGCTTTACTCCCCCGCAAGGAGGGTTCAAAGGACCAAGTTGGGCTGGAGGAACAGCGTTCTCTTGATGCAATGGCGGCGCCGTTATCCGCCCCTCAGACCCTCGTTCAGTAAAAATCACTCCATCTGTTCCTAAGCAATGTCTCCTTGGAGGTTTGAGATTTTTTAGATCGAAATCACAAAAATAACATTTAAGTTGGAAGGGATTTAGGGACGACCCAACCCAATGATTTTTGAAACTACTCCACAGAGCTCTGACATTTCATGAGAGGTTTTGCTTCTACTGTGCTCCCTGGTACTGTTTTGTTTTGTTTTGTTTTTCCTTCCATGTAGGATTTCAGCTTGAAAAAAAAAAAAGGTTTCTTTTTTTTTTTAAGTTTGAGAGCACCTAATTCTAACTTAATCTGTCCTGTCCTTCATGGGTAAGGAGGCTGGAGCCCAAAGAGATGACTTTTTTTTTTTTTTTTTTTTGCGGTACGCGGGCCTCTCACTGTTGGGGCCTCTCCCGTTGCGGAGCACAGGCTCCGGACGTGCAGGCTCAGCAGCCATGGCTCACGGGCCCAGCCGCTCCGCGGCATGTGGGATCTTCCCGCACTGGGGCACGAACCCGTGTCCCCTGCATCGGCAGGCGGACTCTCAACCACTGCGCCACCAGGGAAGCCCGAGATGACCTTTCTGTATTATTATTTTGAAGTGTTGTTGGAAGAAGACCTTTGGGTTCGCTCAGCAAAATTGGGGGATTGATTTTCACCTTACCACGTAGTCAAAGCAGAGCCACTGTTGGACTGGAATTTATGGAACATTAGAAGGAAGATGATTCTCTAGATGATGAATATATGGTTGGTTTAGTGAGTACATGTCTTCCGTTTATCATTTACCTTCTTTGAGGTGTTTTTTCTTTCATTCTCTCCCACAAAAATGACTTACTAAATGTAAAATAAACACAAATTAGTTTATGACTTTGGTTACATTTAAATACAAATTAATTTATAATTCAGAAACAGTATCTTGTTAGACCATGCATTCTGGGGTTCCTTTAGAACAGGGGTCCCCAATACCCGGTCCGCAAACTGGTACCGGTGTGCGGCCTGTTAGGAACCGGGCCACACAGCAGGAGGTGAGCGGCAGGCGAGCGAGCGAAGCTTCATCTGCCGCTCCCCGTCGCGCCATCGCTCCCCAGAGCTCCCCAGTACTGGCATTACCACCTGAACCATCCCTCACCCGCCGTCCGTGGAAAAAGTGTCTTCCACGAAACCGGTCCCTGGTGCCAAAAAGTTTGGGAACCACCGCTTTAGAAAATATGACCATTCTTAGAGGCTGAAGGGTGATGGCAAGTGAGCTGCGTAGAGACCACAGGTAAAGCGAGGCTGAGAGAAATTTGTTTAGGAAAAATGGAGGATTTGGTAGGAAAAAAAACAGTTGAGTAGAGGGAGGGTAGAACAGAAAATCAATCAAATATGAATAATATGATGGTCTTAGGAAGGCAGCGTCTCCATGGCAACACGGGAGGTGTGATGGGTAAGGATGATGCTCATTGCAGTGATGGTTTACTTAGATGGACCAAATAGAAGCTTAGCACACAGATCCCAGCAACTTCTTTGTAGGATGCAACTTCATGGGCCCATGTCGTATTCTAGATAGAAAGTAATAAACAAGAATTCACAACTGCCGAAGAGTTGGGAAACACCAAGACACCTAGTGTTATTGTTTAGGGGGAAAGGCAGCTACTCTCCACCATCAGTGGTCGGAGGAAAGATATCTGGGTTTCACTTGGACCTGCCAGCTTTGTCAATACAGCCCAAACTCAAGTATGAATGGGTGATAATACAGCTTATTGGGTCGGTATAGATGGCTCCCATGAAGAATTCTACTTCCCAAATTGCTGCTTCCAAATCCCTCCCTCCCTCCCTTCCTTCCATCCTTCCCCTCTCCCTCCACCTCATTCAGAATTAGAATCACCTCCACGCTGGGCCCAGGGAGGCAGCTCATGATCTGGGTGGAAGCCTTACAAATCCATAGTTGTACCAAGACACTAGGCCCATCTGTGGTTTCCTTCCTGGAGCAGAAACTCACCCTTGATTTAACTCATCTTTTATTTTCCAATACATACATATGAACTAATAGCCTTCACTGGGATATTCATACACACACAAATATTCTCCTCACAGTGAAAGAAAACGAAACCTTTTTCCTACTGTCTTTCTTTTTGTTACTTCCTCTTTTTACCTTTATCCCATCCTTGTTTTCTCTTCTTTTGTCTGCTCCCTTTTTCCCTAAAATCCTCAGTACATTCAGAACTGATTCAGACTCAGGCTTCATCAGATTAAACTTTTCCTACCTGTCGTATATAAACATTTCCATGAATACATGGCACTATCTTAACTTTGATATGCCACCTCTGTTGCTGGTGTGAATAGAAGCTACTTTCTACCATTTGGTCCCTTGAAACCTTGTAATTACTTAGAAATCATTCTGAGGGCTTGGTTTTGATCATCTAAACAAGGATTGTGTAACTGGAGGGCTGAGGGTATTTCAGATTAGACTCCTACACCATACAAAATGTATATTTAAGTCAAGGATAAACCCAGCCTAACAAAACAAAGTATCGAGGTCAGAAGATAAAGAAAGGGTAGGAAAGGATTCAAGGGTATAGAAGTAATATATATAAGTATTATATGACAGAATCTAGATCTAAAATCCATTTAATTCGAAATTAATTATGTTAAAATAATTAGTTAACAGTTTGAAAAAACCATGAAAGCCTTTTTTAATACTATATACTAAAATTAATTCCAGGTGCATTGCAAAGTCGGATACAAAAACCAAAACCATAAAAATATAAGAACATTTAAGTGAATATATAATCTGGAGATGAAGGAGATTTTTCTACGTATACACCAAAGATACAAATCATAAAAGAGTTTTTAAAAAGATTGCATATGGAAATGTTAAATGCCAAAAATCATCACAAACAAAATTGATTGGAAACAAAAGACCAGGGGAAATTTACAACATATATGACTATGTTTAATGTGCTTCAGATATAAATAGCTCTCCCAAACCTATAAGAAAATATGATCCCACTGGAAAACTTTGCAAAGAATATTATCAGGCCACTCACAAAAGAAAAGATACTAATAATCAACAAATCTATGAAAATGTGTCTGACTAGTTAGAAAGAATAACGGATACCGTCATTACTTATCAAATTAGCAAAGCTTTTCTCCTCTCTAACAGCACTGTTAATAAGGGTGTAGTGAAATGCGAACCCTCCAAAAGTCCCAGTAGGAGTACAAAGTGATACATCATTTCCGGAAAAAAAAATTAAATGTACAATAAAAGGGCGTTTGTTAAACAGATCGTAGAACATGACAAGACACTATGTGGCCATTAAAAATGAGAGTGTACCTATACACACCCACACAAAAAGTGACAATATATTAGCAGTGAAAAAGCAAGGCACAAAGCAGTATAAAGACGTGGTCTCATTTCTTCGCATAATATATTTGCTTATCTCTGTTTCTCAAGACTACTTCTTCCCTCAGAATTTCCTGGAATGTTTGTTAAAATATACTTCCAATATACACCAAAGCTATTGGACTGTAGTCTCCAAGGAAAGATCCCAAAGAAATGTTCTTTTCCAGGTCCCAGGTGACTCTTGATATGAGATGAGTTGGGAGAATCCTGATCTAAGCTAATCTAATCTCTTCTGTTGCTTTAGATTAAACTGAGATCCAGAGAGATTCTGGGACCAGTCTAAAGAAACAACTACGTAAGAGCAGAGGGGGTTCTAGAATGACATGCGCTGTATTCCAGATAAGTGATCCCTTTTTAGGGCACCAGGCTTATGCAGACCGATATTATTAAATCAAATTCCCATCAGCCTCCTTCTATTTTGGTCAGACAGGTAACAGAACTTCTCTTCAACTCCTCTGTTTCACATTCAGTAATGATCTTTCTTTGTTGATGGCAAATGGAAAGTTTTCCATTTCCACTGTTCCCTAGCAATGTGACATTTTCAAACAGTAGCACAAAACTCTTTAAATAGAAAGGATCCATTTCTACTCTATCGTGACTCAGTAACAGACCCAGGATTCTTCTCAAACTTTCCTAAAAATGTCATCTTTGGGCTGGACTCAAGAGGAACATTTCAGCCAAGGAGACGCATTTTCCACTCTGTCAGGAATGAACAAGCATGGGGTTGGAACATAAAGTGTTTTGCAATCCTCAGAAAAGCAATACTTCTCACCAAAACCATGGCAACAACTCTGTGTGATGCCGTCAGAGTCTGGGATCATTCAGGAGCCTCATCCTAACTGGAGACTCCACTGAGCCCATCACCTGTGTTGGTGAGAATGGTACGCTACATGACTGTTGCTATGGAAACACTACGGACAGTAATGCTGAGCTGAGGGTCCCTTACGTTGGGTTACCAAAGAGGCAGGGAGCATAAAACATGCCTCGTTTTCTAGTGGCTCCTGATTCTTCATTTGAAAGGAACCCTTCCAATGGAGGAAATACACTAAAACATAAGGTTTAACATGGAAGAAGTTACCATTTTATCATCCTAATGGTTCCATTCAGGATTTGCACCCATGAGGCAAAACTTTAAAGTCCAAAGTCATGGGTTTGAAGTTCGCTGTCCTTGCTTCATAAGTCTATGGCCTTGGATGAGCTATTTACACCCTCTGGGCCTTATGAGTTTTAACATAGGGATCAGAATTCATACAACTACGGGATTAATGGGAGGTTTCGATGAGATGATTTATATAAAAACTTGTGTCCGAGAGACTGGCACTTTTCAATTCTACCAATGCCAGAGAGACAAGGAGAAACAGTGAACAGGAAGATGGAAGAATTGATCTGTGTTGAGTTACTGATTCAGCTTCTACCATTCACTTCTTTTTCTGTCCTCTGCCTTTCCCACTTCACTCTCCATACTGTATAACCTCTGTATCCTCTGGTCCCTTCTTCCTGCCAATCCCTCCTTTACAATTTGCATCACCTGCCCCCAGCAGCTGCTAGCCCCGAACCTGGCCAGTATTTAAAGACAGCAGTGACTTTCTAAAACTTATACTTTAGTGCTCCCACTACAAGTTAAAGCTCCTTCTCTTCAAATTCTGTAACCAGAACCCAGCAGTTGGGCTTTCTCCCGAAGCAGCTATTAGCAGTATAAAACGGAAAGGTATTTGACAGCCTTATATAGTTTCGAAAGTGGTTAACTCGTTAACTCCATCCCAATAATCCTGTGAAATTGGTTATTCTGATTTGTTATTGACACTGTTGCTATACACAGAGAAGGCTAGGACTCGTAGACAGAGTGACTTACTCAAGGTCACGCGGCGTGGTGGAATCAAAGTTGAGTCTCTGTTTTCCATTCCCACCCTTGCTCCATCATATTGCTTCCCTTTTGCATCAGGAAAGGTCTGTCTGGGCATGTAGCAGAGGTGGTTTTCTGTGTGACAAGAGAAATGTCACAGTGTCCATCAATCCCGATAGCTCCCTCCTCTTTAACCTGAAACTCTTCAGAGACGTGCACAGTTGTACCTGGTCCTTCCCATCCTGACTGGCCCTGCTTCCTCTGCTGGGCCCAGGCAACTGACATGTTCTGGTTGCAACCCAGCGGTGTGTAGAGATATTCTAGCTCCCATCCTTTTTTTTAATTTATTTACTTTATTGAAGTATAGTTGATTTACAATGTTGTGTTGATTTCTGCTCTATAGGCAAGTGATTCAGTTAGACATATATATACATTCTTTTTCAGATTCTTTTCCATTGTGGTTTATCACAGGATATTGAATCTAGTTCCCTGAGCTCTACAGGAGGACCTTGTTGTTAATTCATTCTATATATAATAGTTTGCATCTGTTAATCCCAAACCCCCAATCCTTCTGTCCCCTACCCACCTCCCCGTTGGCAACCACAAGTCTCTTCTCTGTCTGGGAGTCTATCTCTCTTTTGTAGATGGATTCGTTTGTGTCATATTTTAGATCCCACATATAAGTGATATCATATGGTATTTGTCTTTCTCTTTCTGACTGACTTCACTTGGTATGATAATCTCTAGGTCCATCCATGTTGCTGCACATGGCATTATTTCGTTCTTTTTTATGGCTGAATAATATTCCATTGTCTGTGTATACCACATCTTTATCCATTCACCTGTCGATGGACATTTAGGTTGCTTCCAGGTCTTGGCTATTGTGAATAGTACTCCTAGCTCCCATTCTTGGGTTGGGTATCCAGTCTCAGCCCCAGCTGCATGCAGGGAACCTAGTCCTGGTCCTGCACTATACTTGATCCAGAGGTTTCTATATATTCTTTAATAATCTTAACCAGGATGATGCTACCTATCCAGGTAGGGTTCGCACTTGTGATTACAGAATATTAAAGGAACATATTCCTCCTGCTTCTGGGGAGGTAGGTTCTTGGGGTAATGATGGAACCTGCTACTCACATCCTGAAATTCATTCTGGGGGAAAAGCAGGCTAGAGTAGTCAAGACACATTTATAAAAGAAGGGTGATGTGAGATCCTCCCTATATCAGGCGTGAAAATCCATCATAAATCTAGAATAATTCAAATAGTGTAGTACTGGGGCAAGAAAAGCCCCAGACTGATGAGAAAATCAGAATTGAGAGCCCAGAACTTATGAATAAAGAAGCAACTTGATTAGAATAAATACCTGTGTTTGTACCAAGAAAACCAAATTGGACTAATTGTCAGTCTTGAAGAGAATTTTAATATAGTAGAGCTGGTATTTTTATGATTAGATTAAAGTCACTAATGTAAATAGTGTGTAGTAAAGAACAGCATGTACTGAGGATTCCTTTTTGTTTTAACCTTAATATTTTCTCAGATCTTCTTATTGGTTCCTAGGCAAGTTATGGAAATTTCTAGAATGACATAAATATCGCCTAACAATTATTGTGTAATTGGTCACAATAATTATCACGTTTTTATTTTAACATTGGGGGGGAAATATCACATTGGTTTTTATTGTCTCTTTTTGTCCTTAAATATAACATTGTAATGATTTTGATTTTTTTAATAAAGAAACTTAATTTAAACAAAAAAGAAGCGACCTGAGTGCAAACGTGTGACTCTTAATTCTGGCAACGATGCCCAAATGAACACAAAAATAGAGGAAAAAACATTGCTTTGTTTCTGAAAGCTAAGACAGGCTGACACCCGAATGCAGCACCATAAGGGAACATATTGGGATGACATGGAAAAGACGCCAAGAACTCACTCCCTTTCACCTCCCAGAGATAACCGTATGGCCTCAAAGGAAGCGAAGAGGAAGCTCCATGGATACCCGTAATTTGTAGGTGCTTGGAACTGGGAGTGGGGGAAGGCTTGGGCTGAAAAGCAACCCTCTGCTCAGAGTATTTTTAGCTACAGTGGAGCAGTGGAGGTTTGCCAAGAGCTCTGGGGACACAAATGGCCACAGCAGGCTGAAAGCAGGGAGGGCAGTGCTGGTCAGTAAAGCACAGAGAGACAGTCAGGGATGGAGGCCAGACAATAGCTGAGGACAGCTGTGCCCAGAGGGAAAGGCCAGTAGCGGTACGGTTGCTGCCCCAATATCAGGGGTCTCCCACATGCAGCCGGAAGCAGGCATGGAAAGGGAGGTGGTCATTCAGTCTCCACCTCTGTAGCATCAGAGCTTTGCCAAACCTGGAGAAGAAGCCTCCCAGGGACAAATGCCACTGCCAAGATCATCCTGCCCTTGGCCGTCTGGCCTCTCCCTGTAGGCTTGGAGCACTGAACTGGCAACCAGGCCACCAGCTTCACTGGAGAGAAGGATTACAGCAGCTTCCAAGTGATAAGAGCAGCAAAGCCAAGGGTGCTGGACAACCCTGCCATGCTTTACTTAGCTAGTGAGAAGAATGTCGGAATAACCCCTCAAGAGAGCTGTTTGCTTTACGGACCAAAAGTCTGCAAACAGTTCCACTTCTAAGAGTGTATCCCAAAGTAATATCTTGAGGACGTGGCCCCAAATTAACTACAAAAAATGTCTGCTTCAGTTTTACATGGTAAGATACGGGAAACAAACTCATTATTCAATAACAGGCATTTCGTTCAATCACTTATGGAATAATCAGAAAATGAAATACTATGCAGCTTATAAAAGTGTCTCTTTTGAAGGGTATTCAATGGCATAGGAATATATTTGTGATACATTACTAAAAAGAGCAGCTAATGAAGGAAAACTTACTGTATGATCCCACATAAACATATAGGAAAAAGGAGCTCAAGTACATGAATCGAATATTAACAATAGTTATCTCTAGCTCAGGGATGAGTATTTTTTTTCCTGGAAGCCTTTCTGTATCTTGCAGTGTTTCTACATTGAGTCCATATTGCTTTTGCTATCCACCCTTTATCCCTCTATGTTACATTCTAAGAGAATGGCTCAGACATCCAGTTTACTGATTTATTTTTAACTGTATTCATTCAGCCATCCACTTGAGTGTGTTTATTTTAATGAACTAAGTTATACTTTGACCTTTGGTTTATTTTTTAATTTTATTTTTCTGATTATAGTAAAACACACATAAAATTTACAGTTTAATCGTTTTTCAGTGTACAGTCAGTGGTATTAAATACATTCACATGGTTTTACAGCCGTCATCACCATCCATCTTCAGATCTTTTTCATCTTGCAAAACTGAAACTCAATACTCATTAAAACAATAACTCCCCATGGCCTGGTCCCCTCCTCCCCTGGCAATCGCCATTGTTTTCTCTGTCTCTATGAATTTGACTACTCTAGGGACTTCATATCAGTGGAATCATGCAGTATTTGTCCTTTAGTGACTAGTTTATTTTACTCAGCATAATGGCCTCAAGGTTCATCGACATTGTAGCATGTGTCAGAATCTCCTTCCTTGTTAAGGCTGAATGATACCCTACTGTATGTCTACACAACATTTTGTTTGTCCATTCATTCACTGGTGGACACTTGGGTCATTTCCACCTTTTGGTTACGGTGAATAATGCTGCTATGAACCCGGGTGTACAAGTATCTCTTCTAGTCTCTGCTTTCACTTCTTTTGGACATATACTCGGAAGTGGGATTGCTGGATCATATGGTAGTTCTATTTTAATTTTTTGAGGAGCCACCGTACTGGTTTCTATAGTAGCTAAACTAGTCTACATTCTCAGCAGCAGTGCAGTTTCGTCACATCCTCATCAACACTTGTTAATTCCCATTTTTTTAAACAGTAGCCATCCTGATGGGTATGAAGTGGTTATTTTATTTTATTTTTAATTAATGAAAATTATCTTGCCTGCCTCTGAGAAATACCTGCTCCATTTGTTCACACTGTTTTGTTGAAGTCTGGAGCCTTTCTTTCGTGGTGCTGACATTCCTCCCAGGTTAGGTGATTCTTGGTTGTACCCTCACGTATGCCCTGCGGATACCTGTTAGACTGTCTGATGCACAGGTGGGCACAGTCTGTGGGGAAAAGACATGTTGCTTCACAGTCTGAAGCCCACCACTGTGTCTCCCAAGATGACTTGTTTACTACTCCCACCTGGAGACGGTTTCATCCCACATAACCAACGCCCGATCCAGTGTATGGAGGGGTACAGGACATAGTAGGGGCAGACCTCTAGCTTTGGTACCCCAATTAACAATCCTGTTACGTTGAGCCTTAGACTCCCTCCTGCTCCAGGGCAAGGAGGATTCTTGGCATGGCTTTCAGTCACTCACCTGTGTATGTCTTGGGATGAGTTTTCCAATCCAGTCAATTCCATATTCATTTTATGTCTCAGAGATTACTAACAGTTCCAGTCCACTGAGGAATCCCCTTTTTCTTTCCCTGTGAAGGTATAGAGTTTTTAAACTATCATTTCTGTTATTTATAGCCATCAGTTGTGTACTCCGTCTGCCATCTTGAAACAAAACATTTACTACTTTTGCTGCTAAGAGGAGAGAAAAGGATAAGAAGTGTAAAGTAGTATAAATTAGAACTTAGCACCTAGAAACAGATCATGGCTTATATTAGAACTCTAATAAATGATGGAAGCAACATTACAAATCAGTGAGCAAAGGAAAATTCTTTAATAAATGGCAGAGATATATGTAGTTTGCCAATTATTTGGAATAAATTAAAGTTATAGTCTAGCCTCAAGCCATACGTCAGATTCCACATGTGGGGATATATATATATATTTCTCTCTTCCTTCATATCACCAAATTCTTCCATTTTTTTTGTTCAAAGGTGTTTTCATATTTCTCTCTTTCATTCACTTCTATTACTTTAATGCAGTCAATCTAAGTCAAAATAGCTTTATATCTAGAGAACTGAAGCAGGCTTCAAAATGGTTGACACTGGTAATGGGATATCTCTCTAAACTTTTTCCTTTATTGGATTAAGATCTATGATAAATACAAAATAATTGAGGATTCTTACTTTTGGTGTAATATATAGAATATGGAAGTTATTTGACGGAGAACTTGCAAAATCACTTATCCCAATCACAATATTTTGATAGAATTTACTGGTAAAACAGTCTGGGCTTGGAGGGTTTTTTGAGGGGGGAACTTTTTGGTAATCAGTGTAATTTATTTATTAAATATAGCATATTCAGATTTCTGGTTCTTCTTGTATCAATTTTGGTAAGTTGTAGTTTTCAAGAAATTTTATCTAAATTGTCAAGTTTATTGGCACAAATTTGTTAATGATATTTTCCTGTTATCCTTTCTAATGTCGAGTGTCTAGGGTGGTAATTCCTGGTACTGGTAAAATTTATCCTTTCTCCCTCTCTCTCTCTCTTTTTTTTTTTTTTTTTTTTTTGTCAGTCTGGTGAGGCTTTGTCAGTTTTGTTGTCTTGGCAAAGAACCAGCCTTTGGCTTTGTTAATTTTCTCTGGTACTTGTCTGCTTTCTGTTTTGAAGATTTCTGCTCTGATCTTTATTTCTCTTCCTTCTCCTTACTTTGAGGATACTTCTTTTTTAGCTCACTAAGGTAGAAACTAGGTCATTGATTATTTAACTCTTTCCCCTAATCTAACAGAAGCACTTAAGACTCCAAGTTCCCCTCTAAGCATTGCTTTATCTGCATCCCATAAATTGTAGTATGTTGTATATTCCTTATCATTCAGTTCAAAATACCTGTAATTTCCTTCGTGATTTATTTTTTGACCTATGAATTATTTAGAAGTTATCACCTGGTATTTTCCTAAATAGCACATTGGTTCCCATTTCTAATTACTTCCAGTGTGATCAGAGAAATAATTTATATGAGTTCAGTTTTTTTTAGTGAAACTTGTCTTATGGTCTAGTATATCTTGATGAATGTACTATGTGCACTTGAGAAGGATGTTTATTCTGTAGTTAGTGGGTGTAGAGCTCTATAAATATAAATTAAATCAAGATGGTTGATATTGTCGTTCACATCCTCTATGTCATTAGTAATTTTTTTATCTAGTTCTACCAAGTGTTGAGAGGGATCTTAAAAATCTACCATGATTTTGAAATTGTCTATCCCTTTAATTCTGTCAGTTTTTGCTTCCTGTAATTTGAAGCTCTTATTAGATGCCTATCCATTTATAATTGCTAGGTCTTCCTGATGAATTGTCTTTTTTATAATTATGAAATGTCCCTTCTTTATCTCTGTTAATACTCTTTGACTTAAAGTATATATTAACTGATATAGCCATTCCACCTTCTTATGATTACTGTTTGTATGGTGTATCCTTTTTCCATCTATTTGTTTTTAACCAATCTGAGTCTTTATGTATAAAGTGTGTCTCTTGTAGACAGCATATAATTGAATATTGCTTTTTTAAAAATCCCTCCTGATAATCTGCCTTTTGAGTGTTTAACCCATTAATATTTAATGTAATTATTGATTACCACTTTATTACTCATTTTCTGTTCGTCCCTCTACTTTTTGTTTCTATTTTCCCCATTTCTTGCCTTGTTTTAGATTATTTGAATATTTTTTAACATTCCATTTTAATCTATTTATTCTTTTAAATTATACCTCTTGGCATTTTTCTTTTAGTTGCTCTAAGGATGAGAATATACATAATTAACCTTTCATAGTCTACCTACAGTGTCTACCTAAAGTCTACCTATAGCCTTTGCTGTCACAAAGGGCCCTTGATGTTATAATTGTTACCTGTATTACATCTACATGCCTTAAGAACATCACCAGACAATGATATGACTTTTCTCTAAACAGTTTTATATGTATATATACACACACACACACACACACACACACACACACACACATATGACATATATATTTCTTAAACTTAAGAAGAAAAAAAATCTTTAAAATTTACCCAGCTAGTTACCATTTCTGATATGCTTTCATCATTCTTGAATATCCAGGTTTCCTTCTGATATCATTCCCCTTCAGCCTGAAGAATTTCCTTAAGCATAGTAGTAAGTAATAAGGAAATTAATTCCTTATTGTAGTAAAGTCTGCTGGCAACAAATTATCCTGTTTCCCTTTTACCTGAACATATCTTTATTTCACCTTCATTCCTAGAGGATATTTCCTATTCTGGGTTGACAGTTTCAGGTTTGTTTTCATTTTGTTTTATTTTCTGGACTCCATGATTTCTACTGAGAAGTCTGTGATTATTTAAATCAATGTTTCCCTTTATGTAATGTGTTGTTTTTCCTGGCTGCTTTCAAGATTTTCTCCTTCTCTTTGGTTTTCAGCCATTGGATTATGATGTATCTAAGTGTGGTTTTCTGTGACTGTATCTGGTTTGGGGTTTGTTGAACTTTCTGAATCTGTAAATTTCTGTTTTTCACCGAAGTTAGGGAGTTTGGGCAATTATTTCTTTTTCTGCTCTCTCTCTAGGACTCTAATTAGCTGATATTAGACTTTTTGATATTGTGGAACAGGTACCAGAGGCTCTGTCCACTTTTTCCATCATTTCCCTCTCTCTTCTTCAGTTTGCTCTGTGTTCAAGTATACCGATTAATTACTCTAACATTCATTCTCTTTTCAGGCCTTTCGGTGACTTTTTTATTTCAGATATTCTACTGTTAAGTTTTGTATTTCCATTTGATTCCTTTTTATGTGTTCTGTTTTCTTGGTGAGACTTCCTGTCTTTACATTCATTTCAAGTATGTTTTCTTTTACTTCATTGAGCCTAGTTGAAAATAACTAAAGGCCTTGACTGATAATTCCAACATCTGGGTCATCTCAAGGTTAGCATCTCATTATTGTCTTTTCCATTTAGAGTGGGTCACATTTTCCTGATTCTTAGTGTGTAGAGTAATTGTGCGTCGCATCCTGGACATTGTGAATCTCATACATAGACTCCTACGGTCCTCAGGAGAATGCTGATGTTTTTGTTTTAGCACACAGTTAACCCAGGTAGAGTCCCACTTTAAGCTCTCTCTTGCCTGTGTGCACAGATGTCCAAATTCCAGTTTAATTTTAAACCTTTGCTGTGCTGCTTTGAATCTGCCCCATGGAAACATCATTAGTGGATCAACCTGAAACTTGGAGAGATTCACACATGGGATTAGGGAACCCCCTCCTCCAGCTCCCTCCCTTGCTGATTTCCCCCTTACTCCCTGGTGGGCAGCCTTGGTTGTCTGGGCACCTTTTCCTGATTCCTCTGGCCAGAAAGATGAGCAGGTTTTCTATTGGAGTTTTAACTGCCTATGACTTGCCACTTCGTGACTACAGGCCACCCTCAAGGCAAAGCCTCCCGCCCCAAAATGAGAAACTCACCTGCATGTAAGTCACCTCTCCAAGTTTCAACTCCTCCCTACAGTCTGCCTGATTTTGTCACTATTCAGAATCCTCACGTAGTTATTTTCCACATTATGTTCAGAGTTTATGGTTTTTATCAGTGAGAGGGTTGGTCTGAAGGAGGGCTTGAATAATAAACGCTCGTGTCGTTTTCATGTATCCACAAAGTTAAATAATTTAGTCCTCCTTGTTGTCCAGTCCTAAGATGGAGTCATATGAGGCTATTCAGTGAAGCACAGTCCAGCCACCAAAAGTAATTAAAAGTATTTCAGCGACATGGGTCTCTCCCGAAGAAGTTTGGTGAGAAGCCAATTCGAAACCCACAGCAACACTTTTGAAAATTGTCTTTCTCCATTACTCTCTCGACTGCATTTGCTCTGAAGCCTTATGATTTATGACTGCATTTGCTCTGAAGCCTCACTCTGAAATACTAAATAAACTTGAACATCAGCCCATATATCCTTTTCATCTTTGCTTCTCTTCTCTCCCTTCTAATTTTATCTTCATAAAAGCAATGGTTATTCTCTCTTTTCATTATAAGGCGATTAAACCAATCCCTCTCCTTGAAAATTTCTGCTCTTTCTGTTCTTATCCTGAGCAACTTAAACCGGGAACCAAGATGGCGAACTCAGAATCTCCCTGAGAAATTGTAAATGTCCAAAGATGATGGGTATGTTTTTAGGAGGAAAGGGGTGAAGAGAATGAGAAAATCATAAGTAATATGCTAGGGATAGTAACAAAGTTTTATAATTTATAGTTTGGACAGATAACAATGTTTTAATTTTTCTAAGTAAAGCATGACTCCAATAGCCCTTCTCTGAATTTCCAGGTGGACTCTAAACTCTCAGAATACTACCATTTATTGATGACTTAGGTGCCAGGCACCCTGCTAAGCAGTCTGCATACACAGTTTAATCAAACTATATAACAATCCTGTAAGGCAGGCGTTGTTCCCAGTTACAAATGAAAACACTCTGAGGGTCAGAGACGTTGAACAACTTGCCCAGAGTTACCCACATAGGAAGGGGCTAGAGATGGGATTTGAACCCAGGTGAGAGTGGAGAGGCCAAGCTTCCTTTGCTCCGTCTCCTCTTTTGAAATCACGGCCGAGTTCCCAGCAGTGTTTGGTGGTATTCACCTCCCAGGTGGTCTAGCAGGGGAAGACAGGGCATGGTGCCCTGTGAAAGTAACATTCACTTCACAGAGGAGACAAGTCTTCTAGTCTCTGGCTGTTACCCACTTGCTGCAAAACCCTGCAAGCCCCTCAGCTTCTCTCATCCTTCCTCCTCCACGTCTACAACAGACGCGCAAGCGTCCTTCACGCAGACTTTCAGAACTGTTCTAGAAATAATGCAAGAAGAGTGATGCAAAAAAAAAAAAGTACGAGGCAAATAGAAGTGATTGCGATCAGTCTTAGCCCGACTCACAAACTAACACTTGCTTTTCTAAGTTTTACAGTTACGGCTTCAACAGAGAAGGACCCAAGAACAGCTGGCTAACCAAGGCATCATACCACGTGAGTAGCTGCCTCTCTTATTGACTGATCTGTACCATGGGACCATGCAGCTTGAGAGCTGGAAAGCACCTCAGAGGTCATAGTCTAATTCCATGGATCAGTCTCCCCAGATCCTCACAGACTCTGTGTCAGCAGGAACCCCAGACCTTGGCCAGGAGGCTTAGCCCCAAATGCTACTCACCTGTAAGCGCTTCCCTTTAATCATATAAAATTCTAATGTGGTGGTTTGTTTATAGGACAAACACAATTCTATGGGCGTCCATCCCTCTCTCCTACTTTTAGAATTGGATCTAATCACTCTTCTTTCCGGAAGCATCAATCACATCATCTTTTTCTCACCTCCTCGGTTTCACTTCTGTGTGGGTACCTGAGTCCACAAGTAACTGAATATTGTCCAGTGCTTCCTTTCTGGAATAATGAGCGGCAATACCATTCTAGCGTAAATGGTATAACATTGAATTACTGGCCATCATTTGGGTCAAAGAAGAAGGATTATCATATCTCTTAGAAGATACGTTTGAAATTTCCTGCCGGTTTAGCAATGGAAGCTAACTTTTGGTTAGCTATAGAAACAGGAAAAGTACTGGATAAATGGAATCACCACGTAAGCTCCTTTAGGTGACACTTTCGAACTTCTCACCCCAGCAGAATTTAAAAGTCAATATCCGTAATGACGCCTGCAGAAATCCAGGTCCTCGTCATGACTGTGGCTTCAGGGTTAAGCATGTGCCCTTGATTGAATGTCCTGCAGGTAGTAACCTTGGTGCCCTGTGATCCAAGGTCCAGACAATTTAAGTGTTGTCCGTGCTTCAGAACCAGAACAGAACTAAGAATATTCAAGTCCCTTTCCTTTGGTAATTCAGGTGAAGTTCCTTGTTCGTGGCTAAGCGCTACAAAGAATAAACAGCAGGTGACCTTATGGCAGAACAACTTTTTTAGAGGTTTGCTGAAGCACAGAAGAAAGATCTCACCTTGCAGTTGAAAGGCTGCTTCAATAAAATGTACAGTGAGGAAGAGAGACCAAAGGTACAAGTCTGTGTGGCCTGTTTCATCTCAGTCAGCCCAGCAGGGCGGGTGCTAAAACCCAGGAGAGACCAAGAGTCTGCAGACTTCGAGACAGGTAAAGACGTGCGTGCTCCAATGTGAGCAGGCCAGTCTTTTTCAGAATCCTGTTGCAGACACGTAGAATCGAACCTGTTTAACCACGTCCAGAAGAGCGATTCACTAAGAATGGAGTGTAGACAAGTCTAGATCCACCAGGATCCTCTCCGTAGACCACAGTCTCTGCCACGTGCCCTCAAATATAAGATGAGCCCATCGGTTTCAGTGGGATTCAGATAACCCGTTCCTTCACGGGTGTTTCTTTCCCTTAGTTCTGGAAAGGCCATTGGAGTAGAGAGGCCTGGTACCTTTGCATCCCCTCAAGCTGTTCACAGCTGATTTAAAGTTTAACCTGCGTGCTTAAATAATCCAAGCCCGGCTCTTGCAGCTGGCTTTTGGATGAGAATAAACTTTTGTTTTTAGGTTGCTGGGGTTAAATTTCAGGGGGTCAGTGAAACACCTAATAAAAATAGGAATGAACCCGATGGTACATTTGTACATAACACCCTTATGTAAGTCATGCAAATTGAACGTCCATCTGTAGAGTCGAATCCAATGAAGATATAATATTTTGTTGTCCAGGATTTTTCAGAATCAAATAGTGTACCTATTAACGAAATACTGCTTGACAGAAATTTTGCATCCATAGCCCATTGTATGATTAAGGTAATTGCTGGGGGAAAGTCCTAAGAGTAATGCAGTGATATTTCTTTTTAATTCAGAAAAATGAGAAGGGTTGATTAAGCATCGTCAGTTTTCCTTACTCTTTAGCCGTCTCCTCTCCAGGCTTCCCAAGGGTGTCGATTCTGCTGTGGAAAAATGTCAGAGCCGCAGCAGGTGCACCCTGCAGGCCCAGCCCCTAGACCTCGATGACTCAGTGCTTCTGGGGAAGCCAGACCCAGTCGAGCCCCTGCACCTGCTGAGAGGCTGGGGGCCGAGATGGTAGCCTCATCAACCCAGACATGAAACATGCAGTCTGTTTACTCAGCGCCCCCGGGGGCATGTGTGTAAAAGCAGCTGCGCCAGAGGAAGGAACCAGGAGCCCACAGTCTCAGGGTCCTTTCAGCTCAATCAAACTCAACACATTTCATGATGAACTTGACTCTCTGCAGGGTGGTGTGCCAGGTGCTGTGGGGGGGCCACAGTGAGCAGGACCGTCCTTCGCGGAGATTCGAGATTTCAGGGGAAAAGGTGACAAGAGACACAGATAGTATGAGTCAGGGTGAAACTAGTTACGTTCTACAAGAGGGCTCTTTATGTCTTCGTTCTATCATTTGAATTTTTTGAAGTGGAAGGAAAGAGGAAAGGAGGAAGAAAGGGGGTAGAATGGAGGGAAGCAAAGCCGGTAGTCATTGGAGATCATCTAATTTACTGATTTTCAATGTTTTTTTAATAGTTAAAGATATTGTGTCTGTGTATATATATATATACTCCCCTGGTGGTGCAGTGATTGAGAATCCGCCTGCCAAGGCAGGGGACACGGGTTCAAGCCCTGGTCTGGGAAGATCCCACATGCCACAGAGCAACTAAGCCCATGTGCCACAACTACTGAGCCCGCGAGCCACAACTCCTGAAGCCCGCACGCCTAGAGCCCGTGCTCTACAGCAGGAGAAGCCACCGCAATGAGAAGCCCACACACCGCAACGAAGAGTAGCCCCCGCTCGCCACAACTAGAGAAACCCCGTGCACAGCAACGAAGACCCCAATGCAGCCAAAAATAAATAAATAAATAAAAATTTTAAATTTATGGAAAAAAAAATATATATATATACACTGACTGGAACAGGGTCGGGGTCCTCTGTCCCATTCACCCGGCTCCCCTCATCCCTCCTAGATGACCCTGATTATCCTCCCCAGAGCGCTGGTCGTCTTCAAACAGAGTTTGAAAATCCCTTCCCTAGTCCACGTCTCATTGTCTTTAACCTCCATGAAACCGAGATTGGAGAGGCCTAGGAGGCTTTTCAAACATCCCAAAATCAGGGCCCAGTATGGTCCTACTTACAGACCTGAACTGTGAGACCTTAAATGCACGCACGATAAAATTAGTAACACGATCTCACGTTCGTTATCCATACGTTGGAAATAATTGCAGTGCTCCCCCTGAATTTTCAAACTTGTCATAATTGCCTAAATGGAAAGCTTATGGCCAAGTGAATTGTCCACTGTCCTTATGGTGTTATCGGATGGCTCTGCAGTTTTTAGCTGGTCAATGGAAACGCCTGGTCTCCTTGGACAGAATTAGTCATGAGTTGTACATTAGATTGAATCCCAAGGGCATTGTCCATTGCAAAAAAAAGTGCAGTCCACTCCTAGTGCGGCAGAGCTGAGGCCAGAACCCGTGTCTCCTGATCCTGGTGTAGGGCTCTTTGACTCCAATATTCAAAAGGAATCACTGGAACTGTAAAAGCACTTCCTTAAGTTTCTATCATCAAGCATTTTGTGGCCAGAAAAATTCAGTTGGAATTTGGGAAAATAAAAACATGTATATGTGAAAATGCCAAGGAAAAGCCCATGGTTTTAATGAAATGGCTTTGGGTTCTACGTTGTAATCTATGTCTCACCATGACCAAGAGTGAATGGAAAATTCCACTGAGTTTGCTCTGTGGCTGGTCTCATTTCAAATGTGCACCAAATTGATGATTAAGTAGAAGGTTTCTCCCCCACTGACTCCAGTGGGACCATGGGTGATTTTCAGTAGACTAGTGAAACTGGTCCACATGGATTGAATTTAATTTCTTCCTCCTTCATGGGCTTGCATCCTGCAGGTTTCAAAGTTGCTGATGAGTAACCAACAGGCCACAGCAGTCACAGAATCGAAGTCTCTTTTATAATCGCCCTTCGTCACCTCTCTTAAGCACGTACTCATATCTTACTTGTATACATTATAGGTTTAGGATTTTCCCCTTCCGGTGCTTTGAATGCCCTTAAAGGCATTTTTCCTTGAATTTAGTCAAGGAAGGCACACGGCCCCTTGAACAACTTTAAACAGTGGGAAAGCGTTCTCGGGCCAGAAGCATGGGCCCAGGTTGGCTTCTAAGATTGCTTTCACGTTTATAGTATCAGTGGCGGAATTCACATCTTCCGAAGAGTCGTGAAATCTGAGTGAAATAGCCTCTCAACATTAACTTAGAAATATTACTTTAAGAATATATTGTTTGGACTCCTCTCCAAAATCCTACCTCTGAATCTCAAAACGGAGATTTCAAATTGCCTGCTTGTCACCATCAACTAGAGTTCAAAGGGATGGCTTTGCCACCCCTCCCTGCCAGGCTCAAGGCTGCAAGAGGACATCAAGGTTCTCTTATTTTCTCTTGCCTTTGAGATAGAGCCCAGGCTCGTCCTCTGGAGACCTATGGATGGGGCTCAGATCTGTTCATTATTTCTCAGGCAGATTTTCCCCACTATCTTCTTTTCTCTGGGCATCACTCTCCTGGGTTGAATCTTAAATACCGTTTTATTCCAACCATTTCAGAAGCCTTAGTGCAGAAAGACGATCAGCTCTTGAGTTTTCAGTGCAAAAAAAAAAAAAAAGAAAACAATGGTCATAGAGCAATTCAGTAAATATTTCGACCATCTGCTGGGAGGAAGGCCTTATGGAACACAAAGGAGTCAGACATGAATTCTGTTTCAAAGAGCCTACAGTCCAGAAGGTTCCTCACATCGCTCCTGCTTAGTTATCCCCATTCATAATATTGGATAATGTCCCACCGCTACACGGAGTGAGTTTCTGGGAGAATTGAAGGAAGTAGATGACTTTCTCTCCCTTTCCTTCTGCTACTGCAGTGGGGCTGATCTATAGGAACCCAGGGGAGAGAGGAGGGAACATTGAGTTTATTCTCCGGGAATGTAGAAAACGAGATTAGAGAACTGAAGTGGATTACAGAGGCCCAGGGGCCCAGAGAGGCTGCGACTCCTCCCCAGAGACTCAGAGAAAGCACCGCTGGCCAGAAAGGAGTTTCTGGGCAGCCTGGTTCCATGGTCTGATCGATGTCAATGAATGGAAAGATACGATGAGCTGTCTGTGAATGGTGCTGCCTTTATTTGTTTTGCAGACTAATCCAAGCCTCAGCAGCCACATACTTACTGCAAAGCCTTGGTAAATCCCTGAATTCTGTGATCCTCCTGCATAGCAAGAAGAGTGACGGGGCACTTCCTCTACCCACAGCACATGCAGCTTCCTGATAGTTTTGAGACGTTGACGGGGCAAAGTCTTCCTTCCCTTCCTCAGTGCCTCCATCTGACTTGGCTTCTCCCCACAGCACCCTCCGTACCACACACTGTTGGCTGTTTGAGCAGAACACGGCACGAGGGTTTCATCTGTCCCTCTCCCCTTCCTTCTAACATCTCAAACTCAGAGAGAGGGAAAAAAAAAAAAGGCGCCCTGGATTTTCATGCCAAGCCCCTTTGGGCCTAAAATCCTCACTTCTTTATTTCCCTCCCTCTTTCCTTCGATTTTCTATGTTCCTTGCTCCTTAGAAACTAGTAAACCGGTGATGACAGGCACCCTTAGAATTTGTCTTTGAACCCTTCTGCGAAATTCCAAAGTATTCATGTGTGATGCATTAAATTCTCCAAGTGTGCAAGCCAGGCCTTAAATATTACAGAGCTCCGTTGGGAAAATGCACTCTTTTCAGACCCCTGAGGCCATCCTTTGGGTACCGAATAGGCAACCTGTTGCTACCTAAAGAGTTAAGACAATTTCCAAGGCCAACTTGTGGTCCAACTTGTCCTTAAAAACAGAGCCAAGAGAGGACAGGTACTACTAGATGCATTTTGTAAGTGGGAAACTGAGAACACAGGAAACCTATCAGACGCGTTCAAGGCTGTTCCAAAAATAGGTGGCAAAGCAAGGACAGAGCCCGCAGGGAAGGCTCCCAAAATTTTAGTCACTTTTTAAACTATACCCATTACTGCCATAGGTCTTGCGTTTGAATTAGTTTTGCCTTCCTCCCAAAGAACCCTACATATGTGAATTATTAATCCATATATCTGTCTTTAATTAGTGGCATATAAGCTTACCAGCCGGTGCTTCTTGATGAGAACAACCAGTTCTAACCCAAGTTATTCTGATTCGAGACAGCAAGTATGAGAAGTGGCAGTTTCATTGAACTAAGCAGCCTTTCTCTGGGCAAACACACCCTTTTTCTTCAGCTTTTTGAAATACTGAGAAATCAGTCCTAGACATCATTCCCCACTTTTTGAACTCTCAGTTTCCCAAGGACTCTAGATCAGCACCCACTGGCCTTGTAAACTCCGGGGCGCCAGGATCTCCCAGAGGGCGTGTTCCAACACAGACCCCTCCGTTCCTCTACGTCCCACCTGAGCTTTGGATTCTGTGGGCCTGGAAATTGGTATTATTAACAAGTTTCCAGCTGCTGCTGAAGATGCCGGTGCAGGGGCCACACTCTGAGAACCATTGCTCCATCTGTTGCCCAAGATGCGGCCTCTTTGATGCTGCCTCTTGGTCCTTATCCGTATACCAGTGGAGCTGGGTTCTCCCCTGCAAGCCTGGCAGTGAGCGGCCCTGGGAGAGAAGGCAGGCCCTGCCTCTGCCACCAGAGCTGCTACCAGCCCCAGGCCCCTCCTCTGTGAGAGCCAGGCCCCTCTCCCTGACGTATTGTCCACGGCCTTGCAGCCTGTTTTCTCCTTTTGCTGGGCTCCTGCTGGAAGCAGGAGGTTAGCAGCAGGGGACCGCAGGAGGCCTGTTCTCATCTTGGGATCTTTTCCTGAGCTCTAAGTAAGCAAATGTTTATACACACAGCTGACCCAAATTAGCTGGAGCCGCGGGGACAGAAATAGGAACAGCCCCTAACTAAACTCCGCGGCGAGAACATGAATTCCCCTGTGAGAAGCGATCCATCTTCCTCCAGGCGGAATGAGTTAGACGTGGGGTTGACTGAATTTACAACCGTATTTTAATTTGAGATCACATTGACTTATTATTTTTTTTGATTTAGAAATCCAAATTCCTTTTCAATCCTAAATGTCAACGTCCCTTAAATACAAAATTGTGCCATTGGATACTCCCAGGGCTGGCAGCAAAGGAGGTCCTTTCTTCCAAAAAGTCAACTGGGATAGGGGGTGCATTATGGCTTTCGCTGGCCCTCAGGGGAGGTGGCTAAAACCCACATTCTCTGGAATCACAGAAAAGGCAAATGTCAATCACAGGGCCCATGGCAAGCCAAATGGTACCCCACGTAACACCCCTTAAGCCCTGAGAAGAAGAGCGTGGGGTAAAACGCAGTGTGTGGATGTTTTAGCTTCCTTCCCAAGTTCTGGCTAAATGGGCGTAGCCTCTCCCACCCTGGGGCAGAAGATCCCAGAAGACCTTTGCGCTCCTGGCCCTGGAGTACTGGACTGTACAATCATTTCACAGGGGAATAGTTAACACCAAGAAGTGATGATTTATAGCTCTGCAAGCTAAGATACAGGAAACGCAGGGTTTCATAGAAGAATTAATAAGTTCCGCAAATAAGAACTGAAAAGCCTCAGGGATAAGAGAACCAGATGAACTGCCCCTAAGTCCTAAGACCAATTAAAACCAATTGAGTTTGGAATGTAAGAGCGATCTCAAGATAGATTCATGCCGTTCCCTTAGGGTTGCTTCTTAAGGCAAAGGCTGTGTTGCTCTTTTTAACCACTTAATAAGGCCACACTGAGATCAGTTCCTTTTCTGGATTATGGAAGAGATTAAGCCACACCAATGTATAATACCTCCTTAGGTGACCACCAGACTGTCAGACAGAGGTGCAGACCTATGGGTTCAGATTGTACAGACTCACCAGGGCCCACTGGACTTCAAGCAGATTCGTAGCATCTGGTTGCCTGGGGAAATGGGAGATGGTTTCAAAACTCCATCAATATAAATTGCAACTGTGATCAAGTGCAAATAACGGCAAGCCTCATGACTCAGGATGAGGGTCAGACCCAAATCAGAGAAAATGCGTGAGCAACGCGGCAGGCCTGCACAGTTTTCCAGATGATTCCTCAGAGCCACTGAGTGAGGAGACAGGGAGGGGGAAAGCGGCCATTGAAAAGGACAGGGTTGGCAGAGAGGCTCATTTTAAGCGTGAAAAGCAGCAAAGAGAAACGGGGGCTGTTAGATCCATGGGAAATATGATAGTCAAGCAACGGGTGATTCTTTTTTTCCTATAAGGAAGGAAGCCTCTTAGTCTCTGGTCAGATCGAGGAGAATAGTGTGCTTGTCCATTCCCCTCGGCACGAGGCAGCCAGCTGGGACTACTCTGTGCGTTCCTTTGGTCAACATTGCAGATGTCGGGGTGAGACAGGAAGACTTAGAGATGCCTTAGTAGCTTCCCAGGCAGCATCCTCAGTAGAGGATAACGTGGTCGATCAGTTGCCAGGACTACAGTGGAGTCTGCCTGCTGTCCAGCAAGCCCGTCTGAGAGCTGGGCTCAAATTCGGCATGGTCTTAAGGCTGAATGAGGCACACACACTCACGCACATGCACACACACACACACATGCACACACACACAGCCCCAAGTGCCCATCTGGCTAGAAATCCAGTTTTTTTATGCCAGCCAAGGTTTGGAAGAATATTTTCTTGCCTGCCGCTTGAGAGTTGACATCTGTGGGAGTGAATATTAGAAACCTGGATCACGTGATTCGCCCACTTGTCCAGACCTACTATCCAGAAAACTATCTGATGCAATTCTCTAACCTCTGAACCGCCTCATCACTTCTGATGAAAGGTGGTCCTTTACGGCTTCTGGTTGCAGTTGTTCCAGGGGATCAGGAAAACCAGTAAAAAGGTAGAATTTTGCTGAGTGATGTTCTACTGCTTTGCAAAGTCAAAAGTTCAGTGCATCGTCCTGAGGAGCTGCTGGGAGCTGGGAAGGGGAGCAGTGGGTCTTGGCAAGAAGGGAGGCTGGCGTTCGGTCCAGGTTGTTTCCGGCTGCTGTGAGCTGTGACGGACCAGTGCCCTGTTGACTGGTTGTTAGTGTTTTGAGCATCACACCCTGAAAGAAGTTAGGTTGTCAGAAGACCTAGGCTCCTAGCCCTACCTGTGTGACCCTGGGCGAGGCAGTCCCGTTCCGTGGGCCTCCGTTTCCCCATTCTGCTCAGGCTTGGAGCTGTATTTCACCATCTCCAAGGTCCCTTCCAGCCCTCAGAGTCTGATTCTGTGCTTCTCACTCACTGCCCTTTGGTTGCATGTTCCTACCCCACCAGCCAACTCCCTGACCCAAAGAACAAGTCCCCTCCTGCAACGTGGGACGAGGTTCCTCCACAGACTGCAGTCTCCACCCAGACTTGCGCACTCAAGGGCAGAGTGAAGTCAAAGAGGGTGGTAGTCACCCCAGTCTCCCCTAAAGCTAGAGCATTGCCTGGTCTCCTCCCCCAGGCCTGTCCCTCCTCAGCATCTTGGAATGCCCTGTCTCTGCCACTTCTCTTCCTGTCGCGTATTCTGTCTCTGCTTCTCCTCTTGTTTGAGGCTGACGTCCGCCTTCCTCTGGATTCTCCGGCTGCAGGGAAGCTGGTGACCTCCAGGCCTTTCCTCTTCCATTGCTTGTGGCCTGATGAAGGCCGTCACATGTCCATCACATCTCCACTGTGCACCGCTCGGCAAGCACACCGGCAAGCACCGCGACGCCGCTCCCAGCCCCAAGCCCTCTCTGCTCACGTCTGTGTCTTTCTGTTTCAGCCCTGAAAAGCCCACCTGAATTCCATGAGCAAAGAAAACGTTTGGATAGTGGCAAGGTAACTGTTTGCAAACTTCCCACCTTCCTGAACTCAGGCCCCAGCCTCTGGATCTCTGAATGCTAAGCTTGGGGGAAAGCGGGTAGAATTTCTCCTGCAAACTCAACCGATTTGCTGGTCCCCTCCCCGCACACCATGTGGAATCTTCCTCCTAGAAACTGAAAACTGTGGAAATGGGATCAATAGTATTGGCTTTGAAGCTACTGTTTATTAGCTTTAGGAAAGTGTCCCCCATCTTTCTGATGTCGGGGGCTATCCCTGCAGGGATGTGGCAGGGGTCAGAGAGACATGAAACAGGGAGGTAAGGTGTGTCGGCAAGCTGCCCTCTCTTTCGTGACAGGCTTTTCTCAGCAACAATCAGATTATTTTAAATCCAATTCAGTGGTAGGGTAGGGCCTGCAGATACAGAGTTTATTCATGGCTATTTAAAGGCAAAAGGAATTCTATTTATTTCTCTTTCTCTTAGCATTTGAGGGGGGAAATCGGTGTATATTCCGTACCTCCAGAGCAAATCTCCGCCACTTGAATTTATCAATACAGTAAGTGCTATTGGGCAAGCATCAGCAGTGTATGCAGAAGGAAAGGCCATTAGGTATCTTTCTCCTGGGACGTCTTAGCCTGGCAACTAGTGAGGGGAGGGGCTGGAAGAAGGAGCAGAGCCCTGGGGCTCTTCAGAGTCACTCGTGAGAGGCTGGGGTTCCTTACTGCCTGGAGAAGAATTGTCTTTCATCAGAACTGGAGTGATCCCCAGACTCCTCTCGGGGGCCAATTAAGAGATTCAGGATAGTGGGATAAAAACCCAGAACTAGAAATCAGAGCCCTGAGGTCCAGTGGTGGCCCTGTCACAGCCAGCGCCATCCCTACAGACAACTCCATCATCAAGAAAGCCACGAGACTCAGTAAATAACTCATCTCTAAGTGTCCTCCCAGCTCACGGTGGGTCTCGGCCTGCAGAATTTACATTTTCACGTCTTGAGAGAAAGATCAAGGGCAAAACAGGAGGGGGGCACATGTTGTCATGTTATACTGGATGGATTGAGGTTACATTTCATCTCTGACTCTAGTTAATTTCTGACTCTTTTAAGAGGCAATGGAGGGCTTCCCTGGTGGCGCAGTGGTTGGGAGTCCGCCTGCCGATGCAGGGGACACGGGTTCGTGCCCCGGTCCGGGAAGATCCCACATGCCGCGGAGCGGCTGGGCCCGTGAGCCATGGCCGCTGAGCCTGCGCGTCCAGAGCCTGTGCTCCGCAATGGGAGAGGCCACAACAGTGAGATGCCCGCGTACCGGAAAAAAAAAAAAAGAGGCAATGGAATAGGATTGGCTCTCATGCAAAAGCAGTGTAGTATCATCACAGTTTTATTAATATTTTATAATTAGGTACCTGCCTGGCCTTTAAGTGTGGAGCGCTGAGGTGGACCCAAGCTTTTGACCTCTGTGTCTTATTTTTCTATCCTAAAATTAGTAGAGGTCTTTGCGAGCCCTCCTTCATCAAGACATAGGAGAACAGAGATATTTGCATGTTGCATTTGTCAAACAAAAAACAAACAACAAACAAAAAGAGACATTTTCCCTTTGAGAGAAAAGGGGTTTCTTTTAAAGTTAAAACTAGGTGACTCAAGTGTATGAGGCTGATAGCAGAATTCATTCTGTGTCCGTGTCTGACAGGCTGAAGACACCCTGAAGCACAAGGTCAGAAACAGGTCCGGCCGTGCAGACGTGGTGAAAATGCACATACTCCAAGGTAAGGTTGCCCAGAGTCATAAACTGGGGCCCATCAGTGGGAATGGAGCGTGGGCCGTTTTCCAGGGTCCTTTGTCTCTGCACAATTGCTAACTCCCCTTAGAAAGGGTCCCCTGCCATTCCAAAGTGGTGGTTTTGAGCTCTCATCTAGTCATTTGAGGCCATGTAGACGGTCAAATTGGGAAGCCATGTAGTGGCCAAGAAGTACCAGACCTGGCACTCATTCTGGGCTGTGCCACCTCCCAGTTTTCTCTGAGCACATAGGGAGTGTCCAACATATATCAGCTTCCTTTAAAATGTCCATCCTTCATGCCAGTAATAAATGTCTAGTATTGTATCAAAAAAATAATAATCAGACATACAAAGATTTATGTACAATGACGTTTATCATGTCATTACTTTAAATAGCGACACACTGAAATCAGTGGAACGTCAGAAAATAGTAGAGAGACTGAATAAATTATGCACCATCCGTGTGATTAAATAACTTGCGGCTACCTCAAATGCGGCTTTAGAAGAATCATGTTTTAATGAGAAAAGGCTTACAAAATGATGTTTAGTGAGGAGACCAGAAAACAAAACTATATTTACAGTCAAAATCGGGGAGGCAAAAATATATACATAAATTGTATTTACAGTCAGATTCTATGATGAAGAAATACAGACTTACCAATAAATACTGTATAAGTAATTAAGAAAGATGCCCAGTTATTAAAAACAGTTGACCCTAAGTGGGGGGGGTTTCCTAATGCTTTCACTTCTTTTGCATAATGTTTTAGCGTTTTCCATACTTACAACCATACGTATGTATAATATTAAAATCAAGAAAGCATCATCTGTTGTATCAGGCCAGTCTTGAATTAAAATATCAGGCTATGAACCACAGAAACCCCAAGTTTAGTCTCTGTTGGTTTCCATGAAACCCACCCTTCCCCCCCCACAGAAATTGGAAATTGGCCCCCTGGTGCACAAAGGATCTACTAGATTATAAATGACCCTTGCCCTCCAAGGGTTCATGGTCTGATTTTAGAAATAGAAATATAAGATTAGGGACCAGTGCTTGTAACTGCTGGGGGTAGTTGAAGCAGAAGGAAGCTGTAAGAACAGGAGTCAGGAAGACTTTGTTAGGGCGGGGAAACAAAGTAAGCAAAGGTACAAAGGTGACCTCAGGAAGATGGGGGGTGGGGGGCAGAAGGCGAAGGACCAGGCTCGCTGGAGTGGTAGTTTGGGCATCAACCATCTCAGGTCACGTAGGGGGTGGATTCAGTTTCTGGTGAGCCTGCGAAACTGGACTGAGAGATGGATGGAGAGGACCATCTTGGAGGGGATGCAAGAAAGGAGTGTTTTCTGAGGATGAATCCTGTATGGCTGTGCAGGATAGGTCAGAAAGATCCCTGAGGCAGGGGGTATAGCAGAAGCCCTTGCACTGGCCTGACGGGTAGTTGGGAGAGGATTTGGGCTTAGAAACTTCCATTTTGGGGTTTGGAATATGGATGTTTTCTCCATCCCACATCGAGTGCTTTGCAGATGTAGCTTCTAAGCAAGGCTGACCTGTTGCAACCATGAGACATCCCTAGCCCTCCCCTGTGTGGAGATTTCTAGAGCAGCGGCCAGACACTAAGCCTGGGTTAGTAGATGGATATTAATAGAACAATAGGACCAGGACGTCCGTAAAGGTCTCAACTTCTAAATGTGCAGAGTTGAGCGGAAAGCTACAAACTCTCGTGGAACCCTAACTTCCAGTCCTGCGTTATAGCAACCACCGGCTCACAAGATTCTCTTCCACGTTCTTGCACAGAAATAAGTCTGGGCCTCACCCAAAGAGGAATAGAGCGGTGATTCAGGGCTTGTCAGTGACCTTTCTCACTCTCCCAAAGATGAGAAACTGCCTGTTGGATAAATTCAATTTTTTAAAATCCCTGTTTAATTAAATATTCCCCCCCAAAAATTGTTTTTCTTTTACAGCTGGACCTGGACATTTGAATCAGTTAGTAACACAACCTCAACAAGTCTAAAACTCTTGAGAAGTCACGCTACTACAATTAATTATAATAATAGATAATATTTACTGCCAGCTCAGCCTGGGCCGGGCAATATGTAGACAAGGCTTTGCATGCAAATGCTATAGTTTAGTGTCAGCAAGCAATACAGGCCCCGTGGACTACTTACTTACAGAATCGCCAAATTGCACATTTTTTTTCCCCCCAAATCCCCACAAAGCAAGTTTCTCTCACTCTTCTGTGCTTCTCTATTTGCCTTTATTTGGAAGTGTCTAGTCTTCGCTGCTAATCCATGTGAAATGAGGATGATTGCATTGAAAAATTATTAGGATGGTGGAGTACAATGTGTCAGAGTGTTTGGGTTACAAAAGCAAAAAAAAAAAAAACCCACAAAAATAACATCGAATTCTAGAGCTGACCCTTTTGATTTTAACCCCTTAGGCTCCACTGCAGAGAGATCCGTTCCAACTGCTCAGATGAAGCTGAAAAGAGCCCGACTTGCAGATGACCTCAATGAAAAAATCGCTCTCCGGCCGGGGCCCCTGGAGCTGGTAGAGAAGAACATACTCCCTGTGGATTCTGCTGTGAAAGAGGCCATAAAGGGTAGGTAGCACAAATGAGTGGCACGCTTCCCTCCGTGCTGAGGTCTGAGGGCAGCCATGGCTCTGAAACGCTGGGGCCCTGGGGGTGAAGACCTCTCACTAGACAAGAGTCAATCCATGGGTCGCTGTTCCAGAGTGTTCCCCGTAACCAGAGGTGCGGGGAGTAAGGAAGAAACTGAAACCCGCTCAGCCTCCAAAGTCAGGTTAACATAGACCAGTCTGGTTCTGCTCAAGCAGGTTGGGGAGCTGACTTGATTTTAAACCTCAAAACATCTTCCCTGCAAGGTTCCATCACTTTGGGGTCCTGGCACTCTCCGCCCTTCCTCTTTTAAAGGGGTGTAGACTGGCAGAGTGGGAAGAGCGCTGGACCTGAATGGGAAGACCTGGACGCCAAGCCCAGTTCGGGTGCTAGGGCTTGGGGCTTCCCCAGGTCCCTTCACTCCTCCAAGATGAAAACCCAACCAGCCCAACTCATCGGCTCTTGGGAGTGAGGTTCAGTTCTTTAAGCACGTGAAAACTCTTTGACAACACACATGTGTGCTACACGGTTGAAGTACAGATACTGAAAGAGGAGACGCAAACGTTAATTCTCTCATCAGCTGCGTAAAATCATTTTGTAGACCTTTGGAACAGTTGAAGCCACATGGATCCAAACGGCCGGAGGGTCCCGAATTCATTCACAGAGGTGTTGAGGTGGAATCTGGGAAAACCATGGTAGAAGGAAGAAAGGGGATCCTGGCATTCCCACGGGCAAATTACACTCTTCCAATGAAGCCTACAAAAGCTCTAAGAATTACTGATATATAACAAGCCATGCACATTTACATGTTTTGACACATTGTCCAATATTATGCATAAAGATGTTTTATTAAATGCTAAGTTCATTGTTAAACTTATCCACATTCTAAAGTCTTGCACGCAACCCGTCAGAGGCCAGCCACATGAATTTTGTATTTGGAACCCGTAAATATGGAAGAATCAACTCTAGGGGAGAGAGTATCCTCATCACTGCCCATTAAATATCCCACCGTGGTTTTCTCTCTTCTTTACTCTCTCTGTCCACACTAAATATCTTGTGCCTTTGAACTTGGACTAGCCCAGTCAACAGTGCACCATCCCCGTCTTTACCTTGATGAGATCTAGAACAGGAAAGATCTCTATCGCGTATCTCTTATCATTTATTAAAACATTATATTTATTCCATGCATGCAAATTTATCTTTGATTTTTATACGATAGGCAAAATTTCTCATT
The DNA here is from genome assembly GCF_964270905.1 of Leucopleurus acutus. Lineage (NCBI taxonomy): Eukaryota > Metazoa > Chordata > Mammalia > Artiodactyla > Delphinidae > Leucopleurus > Leucopleurus acutus. The sequence continues at coordinate 55,886,555 of NC_139161.1, forward strand.
TTAAATCGCCTTCTTTGGTTTATAGAGAGATGATGTTTTTCCATGGGATCTTGTGTCATTGGCAATTCGTGGCTATTCCTTTTTTCTACTGGGCATTTTCTTCCCTCACTATAAAAGCTATTTATATATATTGAGGAAAAAAAAAAAAGCTGATCCTCCATCTGTCACAGGTATTACACATCCTTTTACCAGCATGTCCTTTGCCTTTTATTGTTGGCTTTGTTTGTTGTTTGTTTGTTCGTTTCTGTCCTTTGCCTTTTGATTTTGTGTGTAGTGTATTTCACCTATAGCAGTTTTGAATTTCTGTATCATGCAATCTCTTAATCTTTTACTTTGTAGTTTCTGAATTTGTTATTGTTTATCAAAAACTCTTCCTACCTCAAGAGTAGAGTTATTCACCTATACTGTCTTCTAACATGTATATACTTCATTTTTATATTTCAGTCTTTACTGCATATTACATTATTTCAGTGCACGGTTTAAGAGACAGGTCTAAGTTTCCTTTTTGCACGATTTTAGTGGTGTGTTTTATAATTCGTCTTAATATCTGTCTTCACAAGTTTCTTTACATTGGTCTGATTTTTCTAATGTTTCTTGGCTACTCTCACAACTATATGGTGGGTGAAATTTAGAATCAGTTTATTATATTCCAACTTCAATCCTATTAGAATTTTGTTCGGGATTGCAGTGAATTTATAGATTAGTTTATGGTGAATTCATAGGTTTAAAATATATTAATTCTTCTGAGGCAGAAAGATAGTATCTCTTTTCACGTCTACACATCTTCTTTTATTTCCCTTGGTAAGGTTTTTTAAAATAAATTCACATCAGTTATTACTTACATATTGGAAACCTCTTAATTTTGCACATTTATTTTGTAACTGGGCGTCTTTGAAGATTTTCTTAATTGTTCCGATAGTATCTCATTTTATCTTTAATTGTTTGCGTGGACAATCACATCATCTACAAATAAGGAAGATGCGCCTCCTGTTTGTTTTTTCTTTCTGCCTTGGAGCGCTGGCTGGTTGTTGAAAAGCAACGTCATGGAATTATTAATAAATTACACAATTAACATCATTTTAAAAGTGACATGCAGTATATTCATAATATAAATTCAATATAATTTTATGTATTTTATTTATAAATTAAATATTTTATTTGTAAATGATATATGTTATAATAGTATAATATACTATACAAATCTAATTATATTTTATCATATATAAAATATTTATATCACGTAGATATATATCTTACATATAAAATTATATGTGTGAATTATATAAAGCACATATAATTTATATTATTTTCCATTATGCAATATTACATTATATAATTTAAAAATTATTGCTGTATTACATAGTAGACAATTATTATCATTGGTACATTGCCAGTGCTTCAAAAGCAATATTATATAATGTTATATATTTGTTATGTTGATGATAACATTTTTTTTTTTTTTGGCTGCGTTGGGTCTTCATTGCTGCACGCAGGCTTTTCTCTGGTTGTGGCGAGCAGCGGCTACTCTTCGTTGTGGTGCGTGGGCTTCTCATTTCAGTGGCTTCTCTTGTTGTGGAGCACAGGCTCTAGGCACGCAGACTTCAGTAGTTGTGGCACACGGGCTTAGTTGCTCTGTGGCACGTGGGATCGTCCCAGACCGGGGCTCGAACCCGTGTCCCCTGCATTGGCAGGCAGATTCTTAACCGCTGCGCAATGAGGGAAGCCCAGTGATAACATTTGTTGATTCAGTCTTCAGTGGGAATTCCTCTGGTCATTCACCTCTAAATATGACAGTAACTTGTGCTGGAGGTAGATGTTCTAAGGAAGTGTTTCTCTATTCTGTTCCACTAAGGATAGCTTGCAAGATGGATGCTGAGTTGTTTAAATGCTTTCAACACGCATGAAAAGATGATCATACGGGCTTCTTTCTTTGATCTAGCAATGTGGTATTGCTATCTTTCCTAATCATCCTTGGCATTTCTGGAACTAAATCCTCCTTGGATTTTTTTCCCTAGAAGTTGCTAGTATTTTATTTGAGACTTTACATGTCTTTTGTTGTTAGTTGGGATAACAGAGGCTGCTAAACAAACCACAAAATTTCAGCTGCTTAACAATAGACGTTTATCTCTTGTTCATAAACAGTCCAGAGAGGGTTTTCCTCGACAGCAAACCCTTCAGGCACTCAAGCTCCTTTGGTCTTGCTGCTCCACCATCCCCCAGAGCCAGGGTGGCAAACTTTTTCTTAAAGAATAAGCTGAGGTCTCTAAGCTGTCACAGCTACTCATCTCAGCTGCTGTAGTGGGAAAGGAGCCATAAGCAATATGTAAACAAATGGCCATGGCTGTGTTCCAATAAAACTTTATTTACAAAAACAGACAGCAGGCTCACAGGCCCTAATTTTGCCAACCTGTGCCCTACAGTCTCATCATCCTCTGGATCTAGCCAGTGAAGAGGAAAGAAAAAATGAAAAGGTCCACCCACACGTTTAAAAAGCCTCAACCTGGAGATGTACACATCGCTTCCACTCACATCCCACTTTGAAAACAGTACACACGGCTGGCAGGGGTGGTGTTCCCTGGCTGAACAGCGATTTCACAGCAATGTCTCTGCACTTCGGAAGGGGGAACATAAAATCTGATGAACGGCTTTTAGTTAAGAGTCTGAACAAGAGTCGTGCTGTGGGTACCAAAAAACGAGCATCTGAGAGGTAACTGACGTTGCATCATTAGATGACCGGTAGAATATGTCAGTGTGAACAAAAGGAAGAGTCAAAGATGACAGTGAGGTTTCCCTCTTGGTCAACTGAGTAAATGACAGCCATGTATCAAGAGTGGAGGAGCAGATCTGGGGAGAGATGATGAATTCCCGCTTCAACTGTTGCAGCTGATAGGTCTGCAGGAACTCCAAGGGCAGGGATTCGATAAGCAGTAGATTCTATCCAACTAGACTTCAGAAGGAAGTATTGGTCTAGAGCTGTAGACTTGGGAGACTTTAGTGTGTGCGGTAATTTAAACTGATGGACTCGATAAGCCTGCCCTTTCGTTTATTGAGTTCTTCATTTAATATTTATGGAACATCTTCTATGTGTCAGACACTAGACAAACGTACAAAAATTTCTGGTCTAACAGAGCCTATATTATAGTGCAGGAGACACAGACAACACACAAAACCCATAACTAATTATATATCCCAATAAAAGGTGATAGTTGCTGTAAAAATAGAAGCTGCGCAGGGTACAGAGAATCAGGAGTGCCCGGTAGACGGGGTGTGAAGGGGGAGCTGGGGGTATGAAGGATGTATAAGAAGCAAAGAGGGCTAGGGGGCTCTCATGTAGGAAGATGTAAGACAGAGGCAGGGATCTGTGAAGAATAAAGAGAAGGCATAGCTAGCGAAAGAGGTGGAGGATATAGGTTGACCTCATCCAAGGAACGTCCATGCCTCAGGCTCTCTAGCGGTAATCTTTCAATGTGCATGAGTTCCTGTGGGCAAGGCCGTGGCATCCTGTGAAGTGTCAGAGAGGCAGAGGGAGTTGCTCAGCGACCGGTTGTAGAGACGGCGCTCTGAGTAGCCCTTCCGGCGGTGGTGGTGATGCCGACCCCTCACCTATCTGTCACTTCTTGGGGTCGCATCACCCACCCTCGGTGAAGTGGTGACTCAGGGCTGTGGTTTTCTGTGTATCCTTCTCCTGGCATCTGTGTATTTTTCCTCCTCTGTGCACGTGCCTTTCCAGATGTGTTTACATTTTCCAGCTCCCTCTGCAGCTGTGCGTCTGTGTTTCTGCCAAGCCCTGAGCGAAACACTCATGGTCTCCCTCCCTCCCGGTTTTATTCAAGACCAACTCTTCTCCATCCCAAACATACAATAATCCAGAACCTCTCTCAGTGCAGGGAGGGAAGGATACTGTAAGACAGGGAACCAGCCCCTACTCTGGGATTTTTCTTCTCTTTCCCAGATGTCCCCCCTCTTGCACTCAGCTGAATGACTGTAGCAAATCGTTTCCCCCCAAACTTTCCTCTCCTTTCTGGGGTGCCAGCTAGTCATCCGTCTTCCAGCCTGCAAGTTTATTTTCTGAGTCAGGTAGAATTTTACAGATTCCCTGGGGAGGAAACATAGGTTTGTGTGACCAGAGTGACGCAATGTGGATGAAGAGGGGGCCTTGTGGTTTTACTGACACAAAAGGAGGCTTGGGGCGCCTCGTGGCTACATCTCAGAACATACACCTGTTTCCCTGATTCTCCTTCTTAGAAAACCTCTAACAGCTACTCTCTCTCAGGCCAGAACGCCAAATACAACAAGTATAACATTACGTGGGAGTGATGATTTACGAGAACAGAGACTGTACACTGGAGTTGAGCCTGGCTTTGTTCTGCTTACACGTGGTCATTGTCACTTAGCATCCCTCAGTTTTGAGAGCCCTACTCCAAGCCTGTTAATCCTCTCTCTGGTCATCCGGGTGTCTTCTTAACTTGCCAGGAGCATCCCTTAGGTACCAAGGAAGCTGGCTTCTGCTTGGGTAAAAGAGAACCGCAGCTGGCTTTCCCAACTCTTCAAACAGTGGAAGGGTCCCGGCATCCTGCTCTAGTGGACAAGCTCCTCCCCCTGAAGTGTCCTCCTCTTTTCCTTGAACTCAGCCAGGCTTCCCACCTGAATCCCTGAGTCTGCTTTTCAGCTCTTTTTTTTTTTTTTTTTTTAATTGAACCTGTGATTCAGAGTATACAGCACCACTATCCAAGATAAAGCAGTTCTTTTTATCACCGTAACCCTTCGACACAGGAAAGCAACGTTTCTGTCCGCCAGGGATGGCCCAGGAGTCATCCATTTACAAGCGTCGTGTACATTTTTCTAGAAGATCCTACGCTAGTCGTCGCTCACCTGTAAGCCCAAGGCTCAGACTTTATAACTAAACAGAACAAAAATTCTTGTTGACTAAGTATCCAGTCATTCTTCAGAGACTCTGGAAGTCTGACCACTGTCCGATCATGCATCTTTAAGACAAATAGACAATAACCATGGCCCTAAGGCAGATGGTAGCGCCGTTTGCTTTGGCATAACTTTCTCTGTCATTCCATAATGAGAAGTTATTTCCAAAGCGTGAATAATCCTTGGGGCAAAGAAACACACGGAGGCATACGTGATAAATACTTTTCTGAGGAAGGTTCTGGAAAGGGGGTGGGAAAAGAGAAGTAGGAAGCCAGTAGCTTTGAGGGGGGCGGTGACAGGGAGGAGAGTTAGGGTGCTCTGAGACAGTGCTAATGTATCTTTGCCCACCTAAGAATTCGTTCCTGGAGAATTAGCCTCGAAAGCTGTTACGGGACAAGTGTTTATGCAGCTGGATTGTTTTTCACAACTCGTGTGTTCCTAGCATCAGGGTCTATCTAGAGACTTAAAGCCCATTTCTGAAGTGCCTGGGATCTGAGGAAAAAGAATGCTCGTTCCTCCAAAATTCCACTTTGATCTATTTCCATCCTAAAGGCATCTGACCCCCTGCAAGGGCAGTAGGTTCGGTCTTTGTTGGACGGCATAATCCATCTCCTCCGGACTGTGGTGTCTTCAGTGTACTGAAATCTCTTTAGGCAAGAGCCACTCTTAAACTATAGCTACTGTCACCGGACCACCTCCTCCCTTAGGAAGTGGATTTGGCTTCAGTCTCTTCCAGGAGGACATGGGGAAGTCTGATCATGAATTAAAATAGCTGTCATGCGAACACCGCTCAGGCTTGCAAACAGATAAGCGAGCGAAGTTTGTTCTCACATTCCCACCCCATGCTTTCCAGCCCCTGGTGTGGGTCCCGGCGGAAAGGTAACCAGGACTCCAGCGATCGCATTTTCATCTTGGAATTTTAAATGTTTATTTAAGCAGAGGCGAGTCCAACTGATTCATTCATCCAATCACTTCCGAGAAAGAGGGGGAAAGTGCCGAGTCACCAGGCCGAGATCCCCAAGGGGCCGGTGCCCAGAGACAGCCCCGTGGGCATAGCCTGGGGGTGAGTCAGGGCTTCCAGAAGCAGGTCCTTGTCATCACAGCGCCTGACGTGTCTCCAGGGACAGCAGCCAGCGCCCTACTCTCCCGCAGTGGCCAGTGAGCCCCGCGCCCGCCGTGGGGGATTGGAGCAGGGGCCTGGGGTCACAGCACGGAGACGACAGACTTTGCTTGTTCCTGAAGCAGCCAGATAAGGTGACCTTCGTCCCTCTCCACCGAGCCCGCCTTGAACCAGGCAGGAGAGGGGGGAGCGCGCAGCCTTTCCTGTGACACTCCTCCTGCTCTGGGGAAGGTCTGTCTTTGCTTTCCCGGGAGGAACCTCTCAGTGTTTCTGGCTCCGGAGTTGGGCTGACCTTTGCAAAGCTGACCACAGGATAAACTGCCTCTTGGGTGGTCTTTGTTTTATTTTTTTTAAATTTTTTTTGTGGTACGCGGGCCTCTCACTGCGGTGGCCTCTCCCATTGTGGAGCACAGGCTCCGGAGGCACAGGCCCAGCGGCCATGGCTCACGGGCCCAGACGCTCCGCGACATGTGGGATCCTCCCGGACCGGGGCACGAACCCGTGTCCCCTGCATCGGCAGGCGGACTCTCGACCACTGCGCCACCAGGGAAGCCCCCCTTTGTTTTATTTTTGATCGTGGTGAACTTGAGACAAGCAGACACTGCTACCAAAAACAATAATAACAACAATGGCAGCTAGAAATGACTGGACACGTGTGCGTCAGGGACCATGTGAATAACATATAAAACATGTAAAGCGCAGTGCTTTTACATGCGTTATTTTAATCCTCAAAACCCCGAGAGGTGACTCTGATGATGTTGCCCATTTGATGGATGGGGAAGTTGAGGCTCTAAGAAGTTGAGTAATTCATCAGCAGTCACTCCACCACCGAAGTGGTAGAACAAGAAACAAACCGACCTGTCTGGCCCACACGGACCACACTGAACACCACGAACCTCAGCTCCAAAGGAAGCCACTGCCACGCTCTCGGGGGCCTCTTGCTGTCACCGTTCTCATCAGCAGGGGCTGAGCCTAGTGTGGGCTCATCTGTCTGCCCTGTCGCTCACCTTCTGGCCTCGCAGTCAGAGATCCAAGCCCTTTGTGGTGCTGGGGGACTGGCAGGGCCCCCCGTGGTCGGCTCTCTGAGTGTGGACAGCCTCTGAGGGGTCCTCAGTGTGTCTGTCGGCTTATTCTGACCTGGTACAACATGCTTTTTAGAAACTAGATGGGAGTCATTTTGGGGGCCTTGGTCTTCACCCTGTGTTTGTTCATTCAGGTGTGAGCAACTACCCTGTATGTGGTTGCATGTACTCACGGCTTCTTCGTGTATACAGTTGCACGTACTCACGGCTTCTTCGTGTATACAGTTGCACGTACTCACGGCTTCTTCGTGTATACAGTTGCACGTACTCACGGCTTCTTCGTGTATACAGTTGCACGTACTCACGGCTTCTTCCTTGACTTAAGCAGAGGAACCTCTTTAAATGATGGATGTCACTTGTAAAGTAGACTCCTCGAAGCTGTGTGTCTCCAGGACCTGGATCTTAAAGTAATCCAGTCCGGTGGCTGGGAGAGTTACTTCTTCATCCTTCCCACACCAGCTCTGCTCATCACCACCCTGTAACTTCCCTTCTGTGCCCCGCAACTCTTGCCAGGTGCCCTCCCCTTTTCTGTCATCCTGTCCACCCTCATTTCAGGCTCAGCTCCATCCCACCTCGCCTGGGAGTGAGTCTGCCTGGACGACCCACATCTCCATCCCCTTTGTCTGCTAGCCACCAACAGCACTCACCAGGCAGTCTAGTCCTCGACAGGTTCTCCGGTTATGTCCCGTGCAGATAGACGGATAGCATCCTTCTCGTGGTTTCCGTATCTTCACCATACTGTATCTGATTATACTTCTGCTTCTCTCTACTCCTCTCTGAGTGGGAAGGCTGGAAGTGAACAAAATAGTTGAGGAATGTTCCATCCAATTCTGGGGAAAATGGGACTGGTTACCAACTCCTTTATTCCAAACACTCTACTTCTAGGACGTTTCCACATCATTCCAGGCAGGTGCCAAAGTGAAAAGGACACGCTGACTTATGGCCACAACAACAGGGCTTCACAATCCTCCCAATCCCTTTTCTGAGACAGTGGCAATGAGATCGAAGTGATCGCCTGCCTTCTTTCTTCTCACAGTCAAGATGTCACGTTCAGTCCTTCAGATCTCAAAAACTCGAGTAAAAGATGTGGAGGATGGAGCTGTCCTCAGTACGTGTGTGCCGAGAAAGAAATGGGCGTTGGCCGATTTCTACGCTACCCCTCCCCACTGCCACCAACCCAGCGGGTCTTGCGATGTTCCCTAAACAACATATATCTGTCGACCTCCCGGGAGGGGTATTGATTTTCCCTCCGCCTCTGCTGGAGGCTCTGAGCATACAAAGGCTGGGCCTGTGTCTTAGCTCGGTCGCTAAAGAACTGGGGGACCTGGATCTTGCGATGTCCTCGTCTGCAAAACAGAGATGAGAGAATGTGGTCCTTCCTCTGACTTCCTGGACCGTTCTAAGGCCTAACACAAGTTGATTGTTTCTGTTACTCCTGCCACTGCTAAGTGAACTGCTGATGCAAACCACTGTTTTTCTCATTTGTTATCTTTCCCCTTGAAACTATTGAAGGGGGATAGTTGGGGGATTAAGAGAGAAATTTTCTCTCTTTCTCCCATCCCCGCCCTTCTTGTAACATTTCCAGGCGTGTTAGAATGCTTGGACAACTTTGCAGTTTGGTTAATTCCCTCTCATTTGCACGCGTTTGGGACATGATCCTTGATGCGGGTGGAGGTGGCAGGGGGCGGGGGCGTCGTCTTTGTCACACGAAGTGTCAGATCACACAGAGAAGATCCGTACCATTCAGACTGAAGGAGGTGGGGAGGGAGTGTAATGCTACAGCTCTCCCCACGGTGGTCCTGTTGGGCAGGGCAGGCTGGCTGCCCCCAGGGGCTGGTACGGTCACACACGCAGGGCTCTCTGAGTTGGTCTTGCCTCACGGTCTACGCCAAGTAAATCCCAATGAAATGCTGTGGCTTCTGAGGTGGGGAGGGCTTAACACCCACTCCCCCCCAGCAAATCCCATGCCCACCTGGCCCTGAATAATACATGTCATCTTTTCAACAGGGACAAAGCCTTTAATTCCACAACTAGAAGTGGGACCTGAAATTTCAATGAAAACGTGGTTTCTAAAGTAAAGAAATTAACAGGTTGAGTTTACAATGGAAGGTATTCATGGAGGCTCCTGGAAGGACCTTCCTAGGAAGATCGCAGGCACATGATCCCCTGGAGAAAGGGGAAATGGCATATAAATTCCTTCACACTGTGTGAAAATGACAGAGGGAGGCTTCTTTGCAGAGCCCCGGTGGGGGGGGGGGGGGGGGATGTTGCTGTAAGAAAAGAAGGGAAGGGTGTGAGCTAGCTCTGGACCTTAAAATAGAGAGGGAGGGAGGAGGGAGAGACCAGATGGGAGAGAAGAGTGACTCCTGAATGCAAAGAAAAAGTTGACATTTGTCAAATACCCGCTGAAAGCCCTTTCTGTTAGAAAGTGAATAGGTTTCTGATGCAAATATAGGAAAATACTGGCATATATTTATTTCAGGTGATTCACATGTTTTATATTATTCTCTGTACTTTTCTATTATGTCAAAAATTTTATAGTCAAAGATAAGGGCCCCTTGGGAAATAAAAGTTGGAAAACAAAAGTTCCCATTCATACAATGAAATATTGTGTAGCTGTTACCAAAACATTGAGGAAGATCTCTGAGTTCACATGTAAAGATCTCCAAGATACACTGTAGGGTGAAAAAAGCAAGTTTCAGTACAGTGTCTTTCACTCAGTCCTGTCTGTTTGAAATGCTTTTTCAATATGTGCGTGTCCTGCTGTATGGATAGAATTAAGTCTAGAAGAGGGAATAAATCATTAACGGAAGTGGGATGGTTACGTACCTTGTTATGTACGTTTCCTATGGTATGAATTTTTATAAGTAAACATTACTTCTATAATCACAGAAAAGTAATAATGACTTTTATAAAGAAATCTTGAAACCAAGGAGCAGCAACGCTGGTCCCCGGGCCTTTCCAGGTTAGCAGGCTGCCCAGCGGGCCAGTAACTGGAGTTCCCACCTGCCCTGTCCTGGTCCGGCCTCTCTCCTGATTTGACACTTGCGTGTCTGAGTGAGGGTCCGTGACAGATGCCAGCAGTGGTGGTGATGACAAGCCCCAAACCACATTCATTCCATTACTTCCAGCTCCTTGCTGCCTCTCCAATCTCCACAGTGAGAGCTCCTCTCTCTTATCTGCCCCAAGCCTGAGTCAAAAGTTCTTGTCAGTGTAACTGCAGAATACCAGGCTGGAAACCTTGCTGATAATACATAAATTCCTTTCGAAGACCTGTGCCTGCAAGAGGGTCACAAGAGCTGTGTAGCCTCAGCACATTTTGTACTGTGCATTTGGATAATAAGCCAGAGGAGATTTGGCAATTAAAAAACATAAGGGAGGGACTTCTCTGGAGGCACAGTGGTTAAGAATCCACGTGCCAATGCAGGGGACACAGGTTCGAGCCCTGGTCCGGGAAGATCGCACATGCCGCGGAGAAGCTAAACCCGTGCGCCACAACTACTGAGCCTGCGCTCTGGAGCCCACGAACCACAACTACTGAGCCCACGTGCCGCAACTACTGAAGCCCGCGTGCCTAGAGCCTGTGCTCTGCAACAAAAGAAGCCACTGCAGTGAGAAGCCCGCGCACTGCGACGAAGAGTAGCCTCTGCTCGCTGCAACTAGAGAAAGCCCGCGTGCAGCAGCCAAAAATAAATAAATAAATAAAATCACAGTACTAGAAATGATCAAAATGATAAAAAAAGAAAACACATAAGGGACATAAAAGGATGTCACGACAGTCCCATCTGGTCTGGTAACCCCACTCCCCAAGCCAATGTCTGGGTTTCCCTCCCGAGACCACGCAGGCTGCTGGGGAAGAATCTGAGCACGTGTGATTCGCTGGGGATTTCCAAAATAGAGACAAAGATGAGAGGAATAACGACAAAATCCAAATAATAAAAATAAATAAGTAAAGATCGCACTCCAGTTTCTGAAACACGGTTATGGCTTTTACAAACAGATATGCGTTCGTTGAGTGGGGCTTTGGGACATTCTGGTGACAGCTCTTCTGACACTTAGGAATTTAAACTTAGGAGCTCCCTGTCTTCTCCTTAATAGCAAAGTTCGCGAAACATTTTGCGCCGGTTGCCCCGCTTTATGTTTGAACACGATGCAGATGGCCCTCTGTCATTTCAGTTTCACCTCTCGTCGTAAAGCCCCAGGGAGACAGGGACCTTCTCCTCCTGCACCCGGTGGCCCCTGTTCTTTCCTTCATCTTCCCTGATTTAGCTTCAGGAAGATAGGGCTCACATACAGAATGTGCAGGAATGGATCAATCTGAAAATGAAGTTTAATAAAGATGATAGACCTCTGATATGTCACTCATTCGTCCCTGTCAAACGTGTCACTTTTATAAACACAAGTTCCCCTGTATGGAGTAAATAGAGGGGAAAGCAAGTCATTTTAAATATATCTCCACTCCTACCTTGAACTGGAAACATGTGAGGAGGTAGGTAACTGCTCCTAAAAGGGAAGCACTGCCACTGACCCAGTTCTTCTTGGCTTTCACTCCCTCAGGTAACCAGGTGAGTTTCTCCAAATCAGCGGATGCATTTGCCTTTGAGGAGGACAGCAGCGATGGGCTTTCTCCGGATCAGACTCGAGGTGAAGACCTCCAGGGCTCAGCAGGATCCCCCCCAGACATGAAAGCTACAGAGACCCCTTCAGCGGGTCCTCGGGGGAAAACCCAGGTAAACAGACCACATCTCAGCCTGTCACCTCTTCAGTCTTGAAATCAGTGGTGCTGAGGTGGTTTTGCTTAGAGACCCCAGAGATGTCTCTTCATGGCACGTCATCTTGATCCTTCTTCTCACCCTGTTCGGTCCAGGGGTCTGTGTGTCAGGGCAAAAGCTTCCAGATAACACCGAAAGAGAATCCCCAGAAATATGCCCTTTTGACTTATGTTTTCAGTATCTACTCTGTCAAGTAGATCTCTTTTATCTCCACTTTTAGAGACAAGGTAGAAATGAGGCTCTCCAAGATGAGATGACCAACCAACAGTCTCCTGGAGAGAAAGGGCCTCAGCAGGACTGGTTTCAAAGCCCACGGTCTTTCCAGGCACTGAGTTACCACCGTAGGACCCTGGGGAGCGGGAAGCAGAAGGCGCTGATGGGCTACAAAGCTGGAGCCCCGAGCCGGTTCTACCCTTAGCAGGCGTCTACCTGCCGAACCCCTGGAGCAAGGACCACTTCCAGCCCCAGCCCAGACACAGCATTCCCCTTTTTCTGGACAAATCCACAGACTGTCGAGATGTGAGAAATGGATATTGCACATACTGTTAAAAGCACACTTATTAGGAGCAGTATAATGATGGCTGACATCATCTACTGCCATTATTAAGTGCCCACTGTATACCAGGGCCAGTGCTAGGCACCTTGCAAGCGTTTTCTGTTAGATGTTGCAGAGAAGGAAGTGAGGCTGAGTAGCTGTGTGGCCCCAGGAGCATGCAGGGTCCCCCACCAACACCTGGAGCTCCCCCTCTATGAGCCACACCCAGGCTTGCTGGGACCTTTCCTTGGCCTGGCAGGATGGTATTCCCAGAGCCCCCAGAGGAGATGAGTGTAAGGCCCACACAGGAGGGGGAGGGGTCGCACTCGTGGGACAACGAGATGTGAATCTTCCACCACATCCTGGCTCTGGAGAGACCCCTCCGACCTCAGCCCCTACCCTTCAGGAAGCGTTTACTGCTCTTGGCCTCACAGGAATTCGATGACTTGAAATCAGATATTTTATATATATGATGTATATTTTATTAACAGATATTATTTTATATATTTTAATTATATAGAGATATCTCATTTTTATTATATATGGATATTTTATATCTGTATGTACTTCCAATTTTTTAAATTGAGGTATAATGGACAGATACCATTATATTAGTTTCAGGTGTACAACATAATTGTTTGATATTGTATATATCGCGAAATACTTAATGTATACAATGTATACAATATCAGGTGTACAAAATAATTGCTTGATATCGTATCTATGGTACATATACACGTGTATTGTGTATTTCACAATATGTACGATAGATACAATATATCATTGTATGTATTGTGAAATGATCACCAGGGTAAGTCTAGTTCACATCCATCTCCACACATGGTTACAAATTTTCTTTCTTGTGATGAGAGTCTCGTAAGATCTACTCTCAGCAACTTTCGGAGAGACAATACAGTATTGCTAACTATGGTCACCATGCTGTACATTACACCCCCAGGACTTACTGTATAGCTGGATGTTTGCACTTTGTAAACCGTATTAGATAGTGTATTTGAAAACATTTTTACACTGTAAAGCATGCAGGGATCAGGGGCAGTTTCGGGGATTATTTACCACGACGCTGTTTCCTGAAACGGTGCTGTTACCGGTCGTTGTCAGGCCCTTCTTCACTCCATCAGAACAAAGCCAAGGCTGCCCAGGAGGAAATGTGGAACAGGAGGGAGACGGGAGACAGAAAAAGCAGAGCCCAAAGAGCCGTACGTTCATTGTGCAAGAGTTTATAATCAAAGCATTTTTCCTGCCCCTGCATCCCGCAGCTGGTCTCTGCAGCCCAGCTTCTTTGATAACATCAAGCAGTGCATCAGACCATTTGTATCTTATTACTCTGACAGTAAATCCCTCAGCTTCTGATTTAAAGATGCTTTGGGGAGAAGACGCGTTCTTCTCTTTTTAACCTTTGGAGCGGGGCAGAAAGGGAGCAAACACTGAACAATGCCAGGCAAAATGCAAAGATCATCTTATGTCAGGCCACCCGGCAGCCTCATGTGACAGAGGAGGGCGCAGGCTCTGAGAGAAGGGGCGCTGCCGACCTTTGGTAGGCGCGGGGGCCCGGGGAAGGGCTGGGCTGCTCGGGGAGACCGTGGAGCAGCCCCTGCCCCTTTTTCAGAGTCATGGCCTAGGATTGTAGGGGAAAGAGAGAGGGCGCTTGGTCCATTTCAGAGTCCTCTGCATACGGGAGCGCGCCTTTCATAAAGGTTTTCCTGATACTACACACACACACACACACACACACACACTTACATATACACACATGTTCATATACACAGACATACACACACAGACACAAGTATACACACAGACACACGTGCAAAGGGATACATGTATATATGCACACATACATTACACAGGCGTACACACAGACACACAGAGAGACACACATGCACACAAATACAGAGACCCAGATGCGTACGCACACATACACATACCTACACACTTTCCCTCCATCTGCCAACCCCTGTTTCATCTAACTGTTTTGTTGTCCTACTTTCCCCCAAAGCTCCTACACCCACTTCTCCCACTTCCTCTCTTTTTCAATCCCACTGTCAATTCCAACAGGTAGACCTAGCCGCAGGTAGGTGGAACCCTCACCCAGGGTGACCAGATGTCCCAGTTTGCCTAGAACAGGCCAGTCCTATACCTGTCTGCTGGAATAATTATTAATCATGCCTGCTTTCTCTCTTAAAAGTGTCCTCAACTGGGTGACAAATTATATACACGACTCCTCCCGCTGGAGGACAGAATCTGATGTTCCTGAGATAAGAAGCTAGGATTAACACAGCAGACCCCGGGGGTGGGAGCGCGAGGCTCTCCCGCAACATTTCCACGTCACACAGTCTTTACTCCCGCATCCTAATAATGCTAAACTTTGGATTTTTAGGATCTTATTTCTGGCTCAGAAAATGAAAGGAATGACTCGGCCCCCCAGCCCGGCAACCAGTCAGACCCGGGGAAGCAGGGGCTCGGCCCCCTGGGCAACCCCGTCCCTGTACACGCTGCTGTCAAGGTAAGGTGGGCCGGCCTCCACGCCCGTCTGAGCACTCAGCTCACAGGGCCAGCTCGGGGCAGGGAGTGCTGAGTTAGGTCTGTCAACAGGGGGAGAGTCACACGGACCCACGGACGTGTTCCATCCACTGGGAGCATCGCAAGACAGGAGTTGAGACCTGGGCCATCAGTGTATATGGACCAAGGTGCTCTTGCCCAGCAGGGGTCTCCCCTGCAGTTGAAGACCCCCGCTGGGCAATGTTTGCCCTTCTTTGGGATCACAGCTCAGCCAGCCTGTTCCTGACTTAAAAGGCTTCATCATCTCAGCCTAGAGATAGACACAACTGACTGCAGTGCACACAGGCTTTGTACGTGGCGTAAAACAGGTGCAGGGCAGCTGCATTTGATGCAAGGGAAGCAAACCTGAAGGCCTTGCCTACAGCAGACCCTAGATCATTGAAGCCAGTCTCCCTATGGAAATAAAGACAAAGCAGAGGGTTACGCTCACAAGAGACACATAACTACAAGCACGATCACATACTTTCGGTTTAAGTTTCTCAGGATTATATCTAATAGTTCACAGAGCACTTTCTCCTCAGTTAGCTGCCTGGTAGTCATTTGACTTTCTTCGTTTTATCCCAAATAACTTCTGATTGATCGGGGGGCATGTTCTCTCAGCTCTAAAGCCACCGCTTGATGCTGAGATGATTCTTAAGACACGTTTTTTGAAAAGGTTGTAAATTGAGTTAGAATCAATGCTAAAGTAACGGTGCCCACCCGCCGCCCCCTCCGCTGCATGTACACGGGAGTGGTTTTCATCTTATGAATGGACGGCAGGTATTTCCGATTCCCAGTAGAGCTCCCCAGACTGCAGTGGCTTAAACCCAGCCTACAGTCCACTCAGCTCAACAGCGTTGAAAATAAGTGGCATGGATGAATTTTGTTCCCTGCAGCTGGAGGGTGGAGGGGATGATTCACTGATTTCTAACGTTGTGTGCCAAGAGAAATTGCGTCGGTATTTCTACCAAAGTATTTAAATTCTGCCTAATGCAAATGAGCAAAGCCTTCAGCCTCTTGGTACTAAGGGAGTATAATAGTTGCCCTGAGGAAGGACAGTCAGTTTCAACGAGGAGCAGGGTTGATAACCAGCTGGTCCAGAAGGACTTACGTGAAAGCCAACAGCTCTTCTGACTGGTCAGTGCCTGTGGGTTCTCAGCTGATGAATATTCATCATCTCTAAGCTAGGAGGCTGCTAGAGGGCTTCTCAAAGAAGGAAGCAACCCAGCTAGGGCAAAACATCTCTGCCCTATCGACTGCGTAAGCTTCACATAAGGCCATTGAGAGCATGCACAGGAATACTCTTTGAAAACTGTAAAATCCTCTATAAGAGAACGGTGCTCACGTTGCAGGCTCCAAGTAGTGCATATCAGGTTGAACAAAACATGATTCCTGGGCTTCCCTGGTGGCGCAGTGGTTGACAGTCCGCCTGCCGATGCAGGGGACGCGGGTTCGTGCCCCGGTCCGGGAGGATCCCACGTGCCGCGGAGCGGCTGGGCCCGTGAGCCATGGCCGCTGAGCCTGCGCGTCCGGAGCCTGTGCTCCGCCACGGGAGAGGCCACAACAGTGAGAGGCCCACGTACCGCAAAAACAAAAAAAACCCCATGATTCCTGCCCTCAACGAGCCTACAATCTAGTCTGATATCACAGCCACCACTAGTCCATATGGGGCTTTGAGCAAGTAAGAAAAATGTGCCCCAAAGGACTTGAATAGACATTTCTCCAAAGATAAACAAATTGCCCAACAAGCACACGAGAAGGGGGTTCCATGTCATTCGTTGTCAGGGAAATGCAGCTCCACACCATGACAGAATACCACTTCACACTAACTAGAATGGCTAACATTTTAAAAATGGAAAATAATAAGTGTTGATGAGGGTGTAGAGAAATCGGCACCCTCGTGCACTGCTGATGGAGATGTGAAATGGCGTGTCTGCGTGGAATGCAGTTTGGTGGTTCCTCAGTAAATTAAACACGGAATGACCACGTAACCCAGCAAATTCCACTCCTAGATACACACCCAAAAGAACTGAAAACAGGTGTTCCAACAAACATGTATGCGGGAATATTCATTGCAGCTCTGTTCCCAATAGTCAAAAGTTGGAACTAACCTAAATGTCCATCAAGTGAAGAATGGATACATAGGGCATATCCATGCAGTGGAAGATTATTCAGCCAGAAAAGGGAGTGAAGCACTGATTCTTGCTACAGCGTGAATGAACCTTGAAAACGTGCTGCGTGAAAGAAGCCAGACACAAAGCACCACAGTGTCTGATCCCATTTTTATGCAGTGCTCAGAATGGGCACATCCGTGGAGACAGTAAGCACGTTCGTGGTTTCCAAGGGAAGCAGGGGATGGGGAGTGACCGCTTAATGGGGATGGAGTGACTTTTCGAGGTGATGAACATGTCCTGTAGCCGGGTAGCGGTGATGGTCGCACCCCATTGTAAATGCGCTAACTGCCACTGGATTGAAAATGGTGACTGGGGATTTCTACGCTCCTTGTATTTTACCGCAATACAGAAGGAGAGTCCCCTTCCCCAGGTGGCCACAGCCCCCCATCAGGGCCAGTAGCCTCGGGAGCAGACCTGGGGCTGGATGTCCGTCTCCCTCCCCGCTCAGCAGGGTCTGCAGCAGTGTGACCGTTACGGGGCAGCCTCGAGTGTCATGAGACATGCAGAGGAGAGACCTCACTGTGGGTTAGGAAAGGCTTCCCAGGCGAGCCAGGGTTTGAGCCAGCCTCGAAGGATGAGCCGACGTCAGACAGTAAGCAGAGGAGGGAGTCGAGTCACAGATGGCAGAAAATGACAAGGAGGAGAGTCAGGAGGGGTGAGCCATTGGAGAGGAGTATGTTTAGGCAGCTTGGTGATGGTCTCCTTTGCAGGCTGCAGTTTGGACTTCAGTGTGCCGTGCGGGATGGACAAACTGAGTGCAGGTGGCTTGGGGGGCGTGCTGCGTGCCCGGCGCAGTATGTGTGCGAATTCGAGGCAGAAGGCCTTTAGGAAGTCGTGCCCTCTCTAGCTGCAGGCCCCACCACTCCCTCTTGCCTTACACTAACTTGCTTTATACATTCATGCCCAAGTCTTAAACCACTGGATTTGGGATCCAGGTCTGCTTTAGAAAGATGACTGTGCTCCCCTTCTATCGGCCATGCAGTTCTAGAAAGAAAACAAAAGCAAACCCACAGCCTTAGTATCCTCTGGTGTCAAAAATATGAAACTGTACAGTTCCAGGGATTCGGAGTTCCATGGGTTCAGCGGCCTTTGCCCCTCACTACCCAGAGAAAATGGTCCGATTTTCGTACCTTCTAAAATGTTCGGAGTCCCTATGTTAAGGCGACAGATAGAGAAAATGCCTTAGCCCCTGACTTAATTGCTAGACCCAGGGCTGCAGCTCCCCCAGACAAGCAAGTTCTAGGAGTGGGAGCGGAGGCTGCACCGGAGCAAAGCAGGGCAGAGCTGACTGTAGGAGCCCTGCAGAAACTCTCCCAAGTGCAGAAGACTGATTCATTACCTGGAGCGCAAACCGATGAATGAGCAGGGAGGAGAGCCCCTAGCCCACGGGAATACTTGAGTTCATTGTTCATTGGTCTCCAAGAAGAAGCCTCCCTGAGAAAACACAAAAAAAGGCTTCGGTGGAGGGATGCGCTGAGTCAGAGAAAACTTTTGTGGTTAGAACGGGGAAGCTGCCCAGTCACAACATGCCCGCCAGCTATTCAGGAGCCCCCTCTTCTGGACACTGCTGGTACCACACCTTCCCTCCCACTTGTCCCCAGATCCTCAAAAGACTCTACCATCACCATATCTATGTTCCTTTCAATCTTCTGTAATAAAGTCAGGGTTTGGAAATGTATGTTTTTTAACCAATTCCAGTATGGATCTATTGCTTTCCAATCTATGGAGGCCTTTGGATTTTAGGAGTGGGTTATAAATATAATCACACTGTCCTTGGAAATCTGTTACTATTTCAACAATATGTTTCACCATCCTTCCATTGATTACTGAGATCGAAAGTAGAGAATGTTTTTCCCAACTTGCAAGTGAGGTAATTGAGATGTCATGAAGTTGGATGATTGTACCATGTTGAAAAATGTGTCTTCACTTCTGAGCCTGTGTCCTTAACATTTTTCAAGGGTCCAAATCGTGCTCCATGATGGGTAACTTCTGGAAAGGTCCCAGTGGGTGACTAGCCCTTCTCATAGTCAATAAAGAATCTTTAGTTCAGAGGATGTCACTTCCTGATCTTATATCAGTGTTTGATGGGAAGGGGAATTGATCTTACGTTTGAGGTAACAGAGATCCACATTCTGGATTTTCAGAGGCAAGCTGAACTTCATCTGAGTTTACGTCATTAATAAGTCAGCGTACTAAGGGCTTCACTGAAGGTGATTACATGCATACAGATGAAAGAGCTTTCTTCTGAATCCATCCCAAGAGCAGAATATCTCCTTCGTTAGGCCGTCAGGTGGTTTTAGGTTAAGAAGTTGTCCTCGGGCTTCCCTGGTGGCGCAGTGGTTGAGAGTCCGCCTGCCGACGCAGGGGACACGGGTTCGTGCCCCGGTCCGGGAAGATCCCACATGCCGCGGAGCGGGTGGGCCCGTGAGCCATGGCCGCTGAGCCTGCGCGTCCGGAGCCTGTGCTCCACAGCGGGGGAGGCCACCACAGTGAGAGGCCCGCGTACCACAAAAAAAAAAAAAAAAAAAAAAAAAGAAGGTGTCCTCATGAAACACAAGTGTACCTCTCCCTCTCCTCCGGGAAGGAAATTCCCCTGGAGCCACTTCTAAGACTCAAGGCTCCCCGCCTCAGGGGTGTCCTTCCTTTGCGATGCCTTTGTAGTGGATTTGTCCGTTAGGTACCTTAACGTCCAGGATCTCTTTGTGCATCCTGCCTTTGCTGTATTGTGTGTCGGGGGTTCAGGAACATCCATCCCATGAAACCTCCTAGAGATACATTCATGATGCCAAGCGATTCCCATCCATCACCTAAAGCACATGCCGTTTCTCCATCCGCTTTGCAGTCCAAGTCCTTGAGCGACAGTAAGAACCGCCACAAAAAGCCCAAGGACCCCAAGCCAAAGGTGAAGAAGCTCAAATATCACCAGTACATCCCCCCGGACCAGAAGGCCGAGAAGTCCCCTCCGCCCATGGATTCCGCCTACGCCCGGCTGCTCCAGCAGCAGCAGCTGTTCTTGCAGCTGCAGATCCTCAGTCAGCAGCAACAGCACTGCTTCAGCTACCCCGGGCTCCACCAAGCTCAGCTCAAGTAAGTCAGGCAAGCCCAGGCTGGCGCCTGGGGGCAGACGCTGCTGGTGGCTTCTCTGGCTGAGGCCCCCCCCGGGCCAGCCCCTGGGGACCCAGCGAGTCCTGCGCTGCACCGCATCCTGGTCGGGTGTGTTTAGAGTATGACGGTTCAGAAACCACGCCCACTTTTTCAGGGACGGAAGGCCGGGAGGAAGCAGGTACATCAGTGCCCCTGGTAAGAGGCCTCTTTGGGGAAAGCATTAGCGCTAGAGAACGGAGGGGAGGAGCCATCTAAGAATGTAACGCTGGAATTGGGAGCCAGTCCAATAGTGATTACGTTTCAGGAATTGGCTCAGGGCTGAGTGACTGGGTGACAGCCTCAAAGATTGACTCCTGAGCCCAGTGTGTGATCT
Source organism: Leucopleurus acutus (assembly GCF_964270905.1). Lineage (NCBI taxonomy): Eukaryota > Metazoa > Chordata > Mammalia > Artiodactyla > Delphinidae > Leucopleurus > Leucopleurus acutus. The sequence goes on from NC_139161.1 coordinate 55,907,195, forward strand.
CACAGTTAGGTCACCTTGTAAAGGGTCTTTCCCCTCAACCATGAAGTTGGGATGTAGGTTCCCGCACCTGCCTCTGTTCAGCCTCGGGTCATGCTGGTGATCATGCCACGTGCTGTACGCGATCAAGCTTCGTGCGCACGCTCCTTCCTCCCCAGGACAGGGCATCTGCTAAATCACAGATGGATGGGCCTCTCCCGCGGCCACAGTCTCCACCACTCCCTCTTGTCTCCCCAAAACTAGCTTGAGGGGTGCTTGCCACTTGCCATCTGGCCCACTCTGGTTCTTCCTCACCCTGCCACTTCTACTGATTTATTATTACGTTGCACTGATTATTGTTGCTGATGTATTTATTATTACACGCCTGATCCTTCTGGGCAATTAGTTTGTGATCCAATCTAATTGCAAGCCACCCCCTAAGGGTTCTGGTCACCCAGTTTTCCCCACACTGCCAAGCAACTCTCTGACACCAGCTGGGTGTTCTACAATTCAACTCAATTCCGATGCTCTCTCCCCGGAGATCGTGTCAGATCCCGCAGGTTGAGGGCTCAGTCCCACAAGACTGTCCCCTCCCCCTTCGGACACCAATCACAAGTCCAAGTTGTCACCTGTGCTTCTGACAGACCAGCTACAGATGGGAGGTTCCAACAGTCCCCTCCTTGGGTTCGATTAATTTGCTAGAGTGGCTCAGGGAACTCAGAGAAACATTTTACTTACTAGGTAACCGGTTTATTGTAAAGGCACGTAACTCCCCATGGGAACAGCCAGATGGACGAGACGCTTGGGGCAGGGTACATGGGAGGCAGGCAGAGCAGCTATGGCCCCTCCAGGTGCACCAGCCTCCCCAAGTCTCCACATGCTACCCAACCCAGAAGCTCTCCAAACCCCATCCTTTTGGGTTTTTATAGAGACGTCATTACATAGGCACGGTTGATTAGATCATTGGCCATTGCCGATATCAGTTCGACCTCCAGCCCTCTGTCCTCCCCAGAGGTCGGGAGCGAGACTAAAAGTTCCAACCCTCTAATCACATGATTGGTTCTCCAGGCCACCACCCTCCATCCTTAGGTGGCTTCCAAGAGTCACCTCATTAGGATAACAAAAGACAGCTCTGCGCTCTCATGACTTAGGAAATCCCAAGGGTTTTAGGAGCTAGGCCAGAAACCAGGATGAAGACCAAATATATATTTCCTATTCTAAATCACAGTATCGCACCCCCAGATGTATAGCTGGCTGTATTTGATGGTATTTTAAGTGCCTCTTTTCTGTTTGTTTTTCAGGGAACCAAATGAGCAGGTGGTCAGGAATCCAAACCCTCCTTTAGCACCGCTGAGCAATACCCCTTTGTCTCCTGCCAAAAACAGTTTTTCTGGACAAACTGGTGTCTCTTCTCTCAAGCCAGGCCCGCTCCCATCCAACCTAGATGATCTGAAGGTATACGGTTTGACATGATTTTCTTTCTTCTTTTAACAAATATATATTTTTTTAACCACTGTGGTTGGATACCCAATAGAACAGAAGACCGGGGGCTCCCAGCTCAGCTCTTCTCTTAATGTTTCTGCCTCTCACATTCCTCCTTTGCAATGAGTCATTGTAAGAGTCAAATAGAATCGTATACGTGATAGCCCTTAGCGCAGAGGGCGGCTTTGAGATTGATACAAGTTTCCGATGGCCAACTTCACGATGAACTTCTACCAGTCTCTTGAAATAAGAAAAACAAGAGCCACGTCAAGAGCTTTTCATGAATCTAACTGCGTTCAATGTATCTGACCAGTCTTTATTTGAAGTATTTATTTCCCCACAATGTTTTGAATGTCAAAACGTCCTTTCCATCGGGAAATGACGGCAGCAGTGGATAGAAGTTGAGTGTTTCTGGTGTTTTATTTCTTTTTCTTCCATCAGGATGCTATTAAATACGGAGAATAGTCCTTACTCAACAAGGTAAAACGTTGGGAACCCTATGTCGATAATATCATTTAAGACCAGGTGCTGTTCTATTATGAAATCCCCAGTTCTGAGAACTTGTGCCCTGAAGTGTAGCAGCAGCTTGTTAAGGGATACACGTGCGCTAGCAGTTGACTCTGGACCACACTCATGGATCTCAGTTCACTGAAAGGACGCTGGCCTTTGAGTTGAACCTGGTGTGTTTCAGAGCGGTCCTCAGGATCGGTAGATTCGTCTGTCTGGTGTTTACAAAAGGACAGAAAAGGATGGAGGCAGGGCCCTTCCGGGTCTCCAGTGCGTGGGCACACCTCCCTCCAACGCCTACTGCAGCTCCATGATTGTACCTCTTTACCTAGTTTCCATCCCACCGATTACTCTTCCCCCCAAAAGGATCTTATCATTTTTCCCCAAAAACACTAAATTCCTAAAGGCCCCCGTGGTCCTCACTGGGCCAGTCCTATGGCCCTTCCCCAGCCCTCAGTCCTCCTTGGTCATCCTTCTTCCCATGCTCAGCCCTCAGTCATTCTCTCCTTTGGGGGAAAAGTAGGATTGGGACTCTTTCAAATTAGAGGAAGTTCAGTGGCCACCAAATGTCAACACTGGTAGATAAAATGTATCTTGGGCTTTGATATCAAAGGTTTCTCTATTCCTTACACTTGGAATAAAAATGCTTAGGTTTCGTCGAGTTTGTTTCAGTTTGGCAGCTGTAAACCTAGAGGAGGACGTCAGGTGTATGATGGTGCTCTGCAGAGCGGTGGCCCCTCACCCTCCACACCCCCGCAGATCATCGATCCAGAGAGACAGAAGTAGCTCCTCTCACCTGGAAGACTTTATGCTAAGTGAAATAAGCCAGACACAAAGGGACAAATACTGTGTGCATCCACTTCTGTGAGGTCCCTGGAGTCCTCAAATTCATAGAGGCAGAAAGTAGAATGTTGGTTCCCAGGGGAGAGGGGAATAAAGGGTGAGTGTTTCCTGAGTACAGAGGTTCAATTTGAGGTGATGAAAAAGTTCTGGAGATGGGTGCTGGTGATATTTGCACAACATCGTGAATGTACTTAATGTCACTGAACTGTACCCTTACGCATTATTAAATGGTAAATTTTATGTCATATGTCTTCTACAAAGATTTTTTTTTTTTTAAGTAGTCTATCTCTGGATGGGAGCTCAGATCACGTAGGACTGGAGATGCCTTGGCCCCAAAGAAAACATAGTCCAGCTATGATGTGCCTATCAGAGCCCCTAGAGGTGGTTTCCTTGGCGCGCACATGCTCAGAATCATTGGCTGGTTATAGTTACAGTAATTAACAGAGGTATAAGGAGATGGTGGTGGTGACAGTGGGAACTACCATTTTTTGCGTATAAACTATCGGTCGGCCAGCTTTCAGAGGTTTGCTTTAGAATTGAGTTTGGGAGTGTTCCTTCCTCTGCCATTTTTCGGCATAGTTTCAGAAGGAGAGGGGTTAACTCGTCTCTAAATGTTTGATGGAATTCACCTGTGAAGCCACCTGGTCCTGGTCTTTTGTTTGTTGGGAGTTTTTAAATCACAGTTTCAATTTCAGTACTTGTGATTGGTCTGTTCATATTGTCTATTTCTTCCTGGTTCAGTCTTGGGAGATTGTACCTTTCTAAGAATTTGTCCATTTCTTCCAGGTTGTCCATTTTATTGGCATAGAGTTGCTTGTAGTAGTCTCTTAGGATCCTTTGTATTTCTGTGGTGTCCACTGTTTACTTCTTTTTCGTTTCTAATTTTATTGATTTGAGCCCACTCCCTTTTTTTTCTTGATGAGTCTGGCTAAAAGTTTATCAGTTTTGTTTACTTTGAGATTTGCTTTAATTTTTGCCCTACAAGATAAGTTTTAAATGTAAACGTAATAAATCAGGATCTTAAAGAGGTTAAGTGAAATGCAAGTTAACCAGCTTCTACGTGACAAAACTGGGGCTTGAACTCAAGTGACTGATGTCAAAGGCTTTGCTATTGTCATTCTTGAGAGTGGAAAGGGGGCGGGGGGCGGGGGGGGGGGTAGATGGGAGAAACCTGAACTGGGCTTGACTACTGGGTGTATGGGGAGAGGTGTCACCTGGGAGAGTTACAGCAGTAGCAGAAATTGGGAGGGTAGACTGAGGAGATGGTTTCAAGGTATGTTGGCAAGTTCATTCAGTTTAGAAAAGTTGAGCACAAGTACCAGGAGGACAACCAAGAGAAAAAGTCTAGCCACTTTCCATCAGTTAGACGTATATCAGCCTCACTCAGCTCACCTGTGCCGTCAGGGATAGGAACAGAAATCTTGGAATCGTTTGTATAGTGGGGAGGGTTGGAAGTAGAGCAGCAAGTGAGATAGAAGGAGAACAAAATGGAAAGAGTGGGAGGGAAGGATGGAGAAGGCAGAAAGGAAGGAGAGAAGAGGAATAAAGGAGGTGAGTGACGGAACCACATTTAGGGAAAGGAAGAAATCAGAGGACTTAATGAAGGTAACCCTCAAAAAAAGTAATCAGAAAGGTAAGGCAATGAAGGTGATGTTTTCCAGAAAAATGCTTATGTTTTGCTTCATAGAAGTGAAAGGGGAAGGGCTTTCCTGGGGGCGCAGTGGTTGAGGGTCCGCCTGCCGATTCAGGGGACACGGGTTCGTGCCCCGGTCCGGGAGGATCCCGCGTGCCGCGGAGCGGCGGGGCCCGTGAGCCATGGCCGCTGAGCCTGCGCGTCCGGAGCCTGTGCTCCGCAACGGGAGAGGCCACAACAGTGAGAGGTCCGCGTACCACAAAAAAAAAAAAAGAAAGAAAGGAAAAAAAAGAAGTGAAAGGGGAAAGGCACTGAGAAAAAAATTTGATTTCTCATTAAAAAGTTCTAAGTGGAAATTTGACAGTATATGGATTTTTTTGTATCCTGCTTCTAACAAACTGGAGAGTCAGAGAACCAGAGAGCATGGGGGGTCAGGGGAGGAGAGAGAAAGTAAATGGGAAGTTTAAAAAATTGGGAAAATATTTGATGGATATTAAGAAATAATTATTCATATTTTTAGGTGTGATAATGATCTTATATCTATATTTTTAAGTACTTACTTTTTAGACAAAGATACCAAAATATTTACAGATTAAAATATATAATTTGCTTCCACATAATTCAGGAAATGTAGGGGAAGAAGTAGTTTGGGGTGTAAATCAAACAAGATTGGCGGATAAATGAAACAAATGCGGGCTGATAATTGTCAGAGCTGGTTAATGGGTTTGTGGGTTCACTACGCTTTTCTGTTTATTTTTGCGTATGTTTGAAATTTTTCATAATAAATGGTTTAAAGTTTTATCAACGATTACAACCCCAGGGAGGGACTTCCCTGGTGGTCCAGTGGTTAAGACTCTGTGCTTCAAATGCAGGGAGTGCGGGTTCGATCCCTGGTCGGGGAATTAGAATCCCACATGCTGCATGACACAGCCAAAAAATTAATTAATTAAAATAATAAAACACCAGGGAATGTAAGAAAGAGGTTTATACCAATCTTTGTCCCAGGCAAGCCTACACAGCATAATATTCTGAAATTTATAGCAAACTGGACTGAACAAGTATTCATTTTATTTTAGAATATGACCTGCATTATTTAATAATGTTTAAATTATTCAGTGCCAGAGCAGATTCTAAAAATAAACGTAGAACTCATTAATTTTAAGTAACTCTAAATTAAAACAGTAATGAGCTGCCATTTTGCACTTTTTCAAACCAGCGAATCTAAAAGAAAATGGTAAAACAATGCTAGCCAGGCTAGGGGGCCGAGAGCCTATTTTATTGCTTGTGGTACGGTAAGTTATTGAAATCCTTTTTGAGATAACTTTTAAAGTAACTCTTAATGTAATCTATATTCACTAGTGAAATATGAGAGTGTATAAAAAAGTGAAGAGTATTTTTTTTTTTTGGCTGCACAGCATGTGGAATCTTAGTTCCCCGGCCAGGGATCGAACCTGCGCCCCCTGCAGTGGAAGGCGCAGTTTTAACCACTGGATCAGCAGGGAAGTCCCAAGTATTTTAAAAGACAATTAACTCACAGATTCTGTATCCTTCTAGCCTTAAAATATGCATGAACGTGTTTGGTTTTAAAATAATTAGTTTAAAATAATTATGTGAGCGTATACTTCGGGCATGCTCTTTTATTTTATTTATCATGGACTTTTTCATAACGTTTAATATTCAATAAGATTTTTCTTTTTAATACTGGCATATCATTTCTCCACCTCGTTGACATCCCTCTATTGGACTTCTAACTTGCTTACAAATTTTTGCTATTAAAAATATAATTTGTGGGCTTCCCTGGTGGCGCAGTGGTTGAGAGTCCGCCTGCCGATGCAGGGGACACGGGTTCGTGCCCCGGTCTGGGAAGATCCCAGATCCGCGGAGCGGCTGGGCCCGTGAGCCATGGCCGCTGGGGCTGCGCGTCCGGAGCCTGTGCTCCGCAACGGGAGAGGCCACAACAGTGAGAGGCCCGCGTATCGCAAAAAAAAAAAAAAAAAAAAAAATATATATATATATATATATATATATATATATATATATAAAATTTGTACACACATTTATTAATTTCTCTAATTATCTCCCCAGGCTAAATACATGGGAGTGGAACTCCTAAACCAAAATATATAACTATTTTTAAGAACTCTTGATCCATATGGCCCCATTCCTGTCCTGAACATTTGTGCCAATCTATTCCCAGAGGTAGTGTGTTAGGGCAGCACTTCTCAAGCCTGAATGTGCCCAGTGAACCACCTGGGGCTCGTGGTGAAACGCAGATTCTGATTTGATAGGTGTGGGGAGGGGCCTGAGATTCTGCATTTCTCCCGTAAGCTCCAGATGCTGTCTGATGCTGCTGGTCCCAAGACCACACTTGGAATAGCAAGGTATTAAAAAGCTTTTTTTTCTTAACATTTTTATTCAATTATTTTTCTGCTACTTCACTGACACAGTGTTATTATTCATTTCTTTGTCGATTTGGTGAATACAAAGCTAGGTACATACTTATTTTATTTGCATTCCTTGGAACGCTAATGATGGTACACATATGTTATTGGCCATTTTTCTTTTAATTTTATCTTTTGTTTGTGAAGGATTGGATCATGTCCATTACCCAGTTTTATACTGGGTGTCAGTCTTTTTCTTTTGATACATTGAGCTTACGAACACTTTATTACTTGCCCTGCAATTATTGTTTTAATGAGATGGCTGCTTGCATTTGCATTTTCTTCCAGTATTTTTGACTTATAGTTTTCAATTTTTGTGGTCAATATTTTTATTATTACTTTCTTTGCTTTGAGGCTTAAAAGATCTTTCCCTGCAAAGTATCAGAAGCATATTTCCCTATAGATTTCTGGCTGTTTTATGGAATTATTGACATTTAGGTATTTAATATATTTCCCATTTTAATTACAAAAGTAATATGCTGATGTGGGCTAGTTTGGAAATACAGATAAGGAGAACGATTGTTAACATTTTAGCATATTTTTATCTAGACATTTTCATCTTGCAAGCATAGGTTTAAGTATATATATATACACACACATATACACATACACATGTTTATATAATTCTTATAGAAATAGAATCAAGCAATTCAAACATTTCTCACTTAATCATGTACCATAAATAATTACTCATTATTCTATATCAACAAATAGCATCAGTTTTAATGGATCTAAAGTGTTCTATCATGTCTATCATATTTTTACATATCTGTGATTTATGAACACATGGAATTATTTCAACCCTGCAATTTTATATAATATATATATATTATATAAAATTGCAGGGTTGAAATAATTCCATGTGAATCAACGTAATAATAATAGCAAACACACTGCACTAATAATTTGCGAGGCACTACTCCAAGCCCTTTACAAATTTTAGGCCATTTTAATCCTCACAAAAATGTATAAGGGAGGTACTGTCAGACCCATTTTACAGAAAGATCACTGAGCTGGGAAGAGGCAGGGCCAGGATTTGAATGATGGTCTCATCTCCGCACACACTTCTCTCAGTATATGACTGTTACCAAGCCAGTCAGTAAAATTAGGACATCGATGGTGAGGCAGAACTGCAAGGCTGAGAACCTGGTCCTGAGACCAGTAGCGTCTGCATCCTCTGGGAACTTGCTAGAAACCCAGATTCTCAGCCCCCAACTCAGACCTGCTGAATCAGGAACCCCGGGCTGGGGCCCAGCTGTGCTGTAATGCTCTTGCCAGTGGTGGCAGAGAGGTGGTGGACAGGGCACTCAACTAGGATGCAGAGGTCCTGGGGCGTCAGCCTGCTTTGATGTTGTGGGTTGAGGGTTGATGTCCAAACCCAGGCAGGTATCAGTTTTCTCACCTGTAAAGTGGGGACAAGGACCCAGATGGGGGTTGGAGAGCAGTAGACCAGATAACCGCCGTGGTTCATTTGAGCTGGACATTTCTATAATCTGGACCCGTGAAAGCATGGTGTATGCCAATATTTTCAAATCAGTAAACTTGTGCAAAACCGTCGAACATCTGGTGTAGGGGAGGAAATCGGAAACAAGGAAGGGGACATTATAAAATCCCATTCGTGATGTCTTAAAGTTTCTGTAACAATAAATACATTTTTTAAAGATTGTCATTAAGCAGCACTAACGACGGCCTGGTTTCTTTAGGTCTCTGAGTTAAGACAGCAGCTTCGAATACGAGGTTTGCCGGTGTCCGGCACCAAGACGGCCCTCATGGACCGGCTTCGGCCCTTCCAGGACTGTTCTGGGAACCCTGTGCCCAACTTCGGTGACATAACGACTGTCACTTTTCCCGTGACACCCAGCAACGCGCTGCCCAATTACCAGTCCTCCCCGTCCACCGGCGCCTTGTCCAACGGCTTCTACCACTTCGGCAGCACGAGCTCCAGCCCCCCAATCTCGCCCGCCTCTTCGGACCTGTCGGTGGCGGGGTCCCTGCCGGACACCTTCAACGATGCCTCCCCGTCCTTTGGCCTGCATCCGTCCCCAGTCCACGCGTGCCCCGAGGAAAGCCTCATGGGCAGTCTAAATGGGGGTTCCATCCCTCCCGAGCTGGACGGACTGGACTCCGAGAAGGACAAGATGCTGGTGGAGAAGCAGAAGGTGATCAACGAGCTCACCTGGAAGCTCCAGCAAGAACAGAGGCAGGTGGAGGAGCTGAGGCTGCAGCTGCAGAAGCACAAGAGGAGCAACTGTCCCGAGAAGAAGCTGCTGCCTTTCCCGGCCGCCCCCATCAAGCAGGAAGACGCCACCTCCAGCTGTCCGTTCGCGTCCCCGCAAATAGCTGCGAAAAGACAGAGCGCCTGCTCCGAGGGCCAGCCGCCGGCTCATGAAGATGCTCAGCTCCTGCCCCTCGGGAACGCTCACTGTGCGGAGCCCTCGGGTCAAACCAGCGTACTTTCTTCCACATTCCTCAGCCCGCAGTGCTCCCCGCAGCATTCGCCCCTCGGGGCTGTGAAAAGCCCGCAGCACATCAGTTTGCCCCCCTCGCCAAACAACCATTACTTCCTACCCGCATCTTCGGGCGCCCAAGGAGAAGAGCACAGGGTCTCCTCACCTGTCGGCAGCCAGGTGCGTACTGCACAGGTAAGAACTCCTGGCCCCATGCCTGGTGAACCCGTCTTCCTGGAAGCGGGACGTGGACGTGCAGCTGCTACAGAGCTGACGTTGGAACTTTTCACGGGGAGGGTTCGCCACAAACCCAGTAGCAGCTGCCCGACGCCACGATGCACAAGCCTTTACAGTAGAACGAACTCGCTTCCGAGACTAGCGTGGCTTGTTCGGGAAAGGGCTAGATCATGAATGGTTTTGGCTTTGTGGGATGTACAGTCTCTGTCACAGCTTCTCAGCCCTACGCCTGGATCACGAAAGCAGCCATAGACAACTGGTAAACGAATGCACGTGGCTGTGTTCCAGTGAAACTTTATTCACAAAAACAAGCCAGGGGCTGGATCTGGCTCGTGGGGCTGTTCCCAGGACCCCTTGGTATCAAGCCTTACCATAGGCCAAACCAACTCATCAAGAGGGCCAGAGAGGGAGTTACCATGGCCATGTCATGGTCTGCACGGTGCAGATCTTTACCTACGGTGTGCCAGGCTCTGTTCTAGTCTCTGGGGATTAGTGCTGAGCTGGCCAAACAAAATCCCTATTCTCATGGGGAGACAGATAGTAAACAAAAGGTATAAGTAAGTGTTTAACACGTTAGAAGATGATACATTTTACAGAAAAAAGGCAGAGAAGGGAGATTAGGAGTTTGGAAGTTTACAACTTTAAAGGGAAGGGCCCGGGACATTTGAAGGAGGTAAAGGAGAAAACCTTGTAAATACTTGAGGCAAAGACATTGCAGGTGAAGGAGGAGCAGCAAGTGCAAGGGCCCTGTGGTAGGAGCACGTGTGGAATGTTCAAGGACCAGAAAGAAACCAGTGTGTTTGGTGCAGAGCGAGAGTAGGGATGGCTTAGAACAGTGACCCGTTCAAAGACTAGACCAAGGTGACCATCCAGGACTTTCCTTTTATCCATGAAAACGAAGAATTATTAGGAAAGTCTCTTTGAGAAAGACAGTTACGTTATCAAAAGGTTCTGGAATCCATGTTATTAGAAAGGGAATAGGAAAAACACTTACATTAATTGGATGCCTGCCGTGTACCGGGTAATAAGAGGCATGTACATGAGTCATCTCATTCATTGTCACAACAACCTTACGAGTTCCAATTTATCACTCTTTGCTATTGAGGAAAATAAGGCCCAGGGAGGTGAAGCCAGTTGCCCAGCGTCACAGGAACCTAGGTTTATCAGATTCTAAAATGCATGCCCTTTTCCCACTGAATATTCTCTACCCTGGGCGTATGAGGCGTGGCCATAGGTAAGGCGAATACATTTTTATGAACCCACGAGAACAACACATTCACGTGAATGGTGCTCAGACCTCAGTCAGCACTCTGGGAGGAGCTGAAACTCACACGGATTACCATCCTCACTGACAACAGGTATTGAGCGCCTCATGGCCTAGGCAACAAAGGTGAAAATAGCTCTTGAAATATACAGCTGTGGACCAGAAGGGGCTCAACTGAAGGATATCGATACTCTCAAGAAGAACTACCATTTGTACAGTCATTGATGGTTTACAAAGCACTCTTTGTAAAGACATGAATGATTCCATAATAAAAAAAATTAAAAGGTAAAGAGCAATATAGGATAACATCACTGATGGGCACTTTTGACATTAAATGCCGCCCAGAGCATGGCAGTGGGTATTGATCATGAAGTGCTAGAAACGTCTGGAAGGCTTTGCAAAAGGGTTGAACTTGAGAAGTGGAGTTGGAGAAGGAGGGTCAGGAAAAGATCATTCCATGTGAGGAAACACAGGGCCCGGAGGGGTTAGTAGAGTTTAAGCTCGCAGAGGGAAATCGTACCCGACTGTGGAGCGTCTTGAAGACTTATCCTGGTTAGATGTGGAGACCCTACGATGTAGATGTGTGGAAACCATGGAAAGTTTGTGAACAGGAAATGATACGTCCAAAGCCAGATCTGAGACTTTGGTGATGGAATTCAGGGAGGTTTGGAAAGATGAGATACCAGGGCAGGGACTAGTTGTCTCAGCAAAGGTTACCCTCAGATATGCTGCTGGTGGCCATTTAATTTGTCCTTCTTCCTTTCTACAGAACTCAGGGGCACGTGAGGGCCATCCTTCAAGCTTCTCTCCCCAGCCTTCCAGCCTTCACCCCTCTTTCTCTGGAGCCCAGGCAGACAGCAGTCATGGTGCCGGGGGCAGCTCTTGTCCCAAAAGCCCAGGTGTACAGCAAAAGGTAGGCACCTGGGAAGAGGTTTAAACTGGGGGTTGGCTTTGCCTCTTCTCTCTCTGTGGCCCCTGTTCTCCAAATGTTGAGGTTCAAAGGCAGAAAGAAATTACATTTTGGATAGAAACAAGTCCACTTGAAAAGGACAGAAATGGATGTACAGATAAAAGTGAGGGTATTCCAAGGCACTGTTTCCAGGGTTCATCCCAGAAATCATGCCGACTAACACGGCCTTGGTATGTTTGCGAAACATCATGGCAAACAGACCTGGTTCAGTGAAGTTCAAGATTGGAGTCAGGGCTCATGGGAAAAAAATGTGGAGAAAGAAGTAGTGGGTCCTTGGAAAGGACTGGAGAGATGCAGAAAGTTGGAATCACGGTGCAAAAGGGAAGAGATGTTACGTGTCAGCAGGTGGGACAATCGGGGATATAAAAGATGCGGGACACAGGGAATTCAAGGAGCAGTGGGAAGATGGTAAAAAGGAGACAAACGGGCTTCCCTGGTGGCGCAGTGGTTGAGAGTCCACCTGCCGATGCAGGGGACGCGGGTTCGTGCCCCGGTCCGGGAAGATCCCACATGCCGCGGAGCGGCTGGGCCCATGCGCCATGGCCGCTGAGCCTGTGCGTCCGGAGCCTGTGCTCCGCAACGGGAGAGGCCACAACAGTGAGAGGCCCACGTACCGGGAAAAAAAAAAAAAAAAAAAAGGAGACAAACGTGAGACGGCCATGACACAAAAGTGCTGCAGGCCCCAGGGCAGGGCATCCTGAGGGGACAGAGACCCTGAAAGGTCCCGGGCACTGCACAGAATGCTCTCACAATCCCCAAGGCTGGCTCATGAAGAGATACCCTGGCAACACCTGCCTGCAACTGTCTGCATATACATCCACTTGGGAATGAAACGGGGTGGGAGATAAATCACTCTGGAAATTCCTGGGTTGGTGCAGCTCTTCATGTCGGATTGGATGGACCCTTTGCTTTATTTTCTTTTCTCATCTCGCTTTCTCCCAACAGACAGGGTGTATCCTAGAGGGGGGAAATGAATTTTTGAGGTTCCCATCCTGAGACGCCTCCAGCTTTGAGTCCGTAGTGATGTGTACCATTGTTAATATGTATCTGTGGTATATATGTAACATAAATTTAAGCCCCAGCTTTTGTTTTGCCTTAAGTCAATGTTTGCAGAATTTCGCCTTGTAGTTTCTAAAACAGAAGCTGTACCATTTCCGACGCATGGATTGATTGTCTTTCTCTGCGTTTTACTCACCCAGATGGCTGGTTTACACTCTTCTGATAAGTCAGGGCCAAAGTTTTCACTTCCATCCCCAACTTTTTCTAAGTCAACTTCAGCAGTTTCAGAGATAAGCCAGCCTCCATCCTATGAAGATGCAGTAAAGCAGGTAAGCACATGATTTGGTCTTTACGGAAGAGTAGGCTGACTCAGTGGACGTGTTTTTACATGATGCGGCCTCACGCGTGGAGATTCTGTTGTTGAGCGTGTCTGTCACCTCCCTGCTGGAATGAGCAAAATGTCTAGATGCTCACTGTGGGGATGTGTTGTGTGTGTACAGATGCTGCCTGAGGCAGAGAGAGAAGAGGTTGGCTGGGCGCCCAGATGCCTGGGCTGCGTGCCAGCTGCCTCTCCCACTACCGTTGGGCAAGTATTCAACTTCTCTTACATAAAATGGGGACGATATCTACTGCATAAGGATTTCAGATGATGCAGCATTTATCACATTGTCCAGACATGGGATAGGTACTCAAATATACGAGAGTAATTGCTGGGCCAGTCGTTTCTAAGTTTCTTCCTAGCTTCAAAGTTCAGTGATCCTAGTAAAATATGAACGGTTGTAGAAGCTGGGTAATCGTGGAGGTTTGTGGTAGCCTCCACTTCCATTTATGTTTGGAAAATTTTCAAAGAATAAGTAAAAAAAAAAAAAAAGGAAAGAAAAAACCAGCAATGCGTGATCTTATATTTCAAATGGCCTGAATGTGGATAAAGTGTCACGTGGCCCTCCGTGTGTGCTCAACCCAGAAAATACCATCTCCATCGGTCGCTGCCCCCTGGTATCCTGCAGAGCAAAGTCAGCCTGCAGTTCGATTTCATTTAGATGAGAGAGTGTTTTAAATATCGGGAAATTTTATGCAAAACGTAGGCTTTCCCATTTCTGAAAAAAAATCAGAGAACTGGCAACCCGGAGGCACATCTCTGCCAGACAAACATTGCCTGAGACAAAGTATCGTCGCCTCCTTGGACCAGAACGTGTGTTCTAGCCTCTACCCCTCTCTCTCTTGCTCTGTGTTTGGCTCATTTACGTTACCTGCCAGACCTTGTAGGCATTTAATGCAAATGATTCGTTCTCTAAGCAGTGCTCTCACCCACGTTGATCATTGATGCCTGTGTTTATTGGGACCCAGCTCTCGGAAGAGTGAGATCAAATTATGCCTCTGTTCTCCCCATTCCTGTCCCCTGGTATCTGTAAACATCAACACATCCTTCTTGGTTTCAAAAGAAAAAAAAAACGGCCAGGCAAAGTGGACTTCCATAAACGGACTCCGCTTCACAACTCAGATGAGCCAGGGGGGAAGGTGTAGTCCCTACAAACGTTGATAGATTCCACAAGCTATCACAATGAGGAACCAGAGAAAGGTGAACCACGTTCTTGGGTCACATCCTCAGCAACCAAATGGGAGGCAGAGCTGAGTCACCTCATTTCTTATTTTGTTTATTTGGGTTCTCTCTCTTTTCTTCTTGGTGAGTCTGGCCAGAGGTTTGTCAATTTTGTTTACCCTTCCAAAGAACCAGCCTTTGGTTTTATTGATTTTTTTCCTATTGTTCTTTAATTCTTCCTTCCTTCTGCTGACTTTAGGTTTTGTTTGTTCTTTTTCCAGTTCTTTTAGGTGGTAAGTTGAGAATTTTCTTGTTTTTTTGAGGAAGGCACGTATCACTATGAATTTCCCTCTAAGAACTGCTTTTGCGGCATCCCATAGGTTTTGTACGGTTGTGTTTTCACTGTCAATTGTCTCTGGATATTTTTAAATGTCCTCTTCGATTTCATTGTTGACCCACTGGTTTTTTTAGTAGCATGTAGTTTAGTCTCCATGTAAGCATTTTTTTCTTCTTTCTTTTTCTGTGGTTGATTTCTAGTTTCGTGCCATTGTGATCAGAAGCGATGCTTGAACTAACTTCTGTCCTCTTAAATTTGTTGAGGCTTGTTTTGTGTCCTACCCAAGTCACTTCAAAGTGATAAAAAAAATGGCCATACTATATATGTGTTAAGGTGCCCATCTCCTGGGATGGAAGCTTCTCAAACAACTGAATTCACTCTGAAGAACTCTGGGCTGGGGAGCATTCTGCCTCCTTTTCCCCTTCTTTTGTTGTAATAATAGATTGTTTTATTCAGTAGTTTTCCTGTCCAGAATTCATACTGAGCTTTAATCACACATGGTTCAAAAACCTTTAGTCAGTGACACCCATATTCATAGCTGCATTATTCACAAAGGCCAAAAGGTGGAAGCAACCTAAGTTGGTTGAATGGATGAATGCATAAACCATTGATGGATGTATGGATAAACCAAATACATATTCTGTACATGCAATGAATATTACTCAGCATCCACAAGGAAGGAGACTCTGACATACGATACATACAGCGTGGATGCACCTCGAAGACATTATGCTAAGTGAAATAATCTAGCTGTAAGGGGAAAAATGCTGTATCAATCCACTTATCCGAGGTACTCAGAGTTGTCAAATTCAGAGGGACAGGGCTTCCCCGGTGGCGCAGTGGTTGAGAGTCCGCCTGCCGATGCAGGGGACACGGGTTCGTGCCCCGGTCCGGGAAGATCCCACATGCCGCGGAGCAGCTGGGCCCGTGAGCCATGGCCGCTGAGCCTGCGCGTCCGGAGCCTGTGCTCCGCAACGGGAGAGGCCACAACAGTGAGAGGCCCGCGTACCGCAAAAAAAAAAAAAAAAAATTCAGAGGGACAGAAAATAGAACGGTGGGTGCCAGGGGCTGGGGGAGGATGCAATGGAGAGTTAGCGTTTAACGGGGACAGAGTTTCAGTTTTGCAAGATGAAAAAAGTTCTGGAGCTGGACCGTGGTGACGGTGGCACAACAATGTGAATGAGCTTAATGCACTTGAACTGCACACTCTGAAATGGTTGAGATGGTAAATTTTATGTTGTGTGTATTTTACCACAATTAAAAACAAACAAACCCTAGCCAGACCTACTTCAAAAGCCTGTTGTGCTGCTTCTAATGATTTCCTACAGAAGCGGTTGCCATTTTTTAACTTCTCTGTTCTCCTTTGGTTACTTTGCAATAGCAAATGACCCAGAGTCAGCAGATGGACGAACTCCTGGATGTCCTCATTGAAAGTGGAGGTAAGACATCAGGATGCCCTGCACCTGCATGTACTCTGGGGAGCAAACCTCAGGATCAAGGTCAGATGCTCCTTGTAAGCTGGACCAAAAAGTCGTCTCAGGGTTGAGTGTCACTTCCTCTCAGCCTCCCGTCCGCATGTGAAGCAGAGATAATGTGAACAGAAGGCATAGATGATGATTCCTCACTGCCTCTGTCCCGTTGTCCTCAGAAAAATTTTCATCAGTCATTTTAACAGTTTTCATCTTTCAGCTCAGTCCGTGTTTCCCTAAATGTTTTCTCCTGCTACACCACTTGTCCCTACTGTTCTAATCCCAACGTCCCCCTCTTCTTAATTATAAGAAGAAGAAAGCAGAAAAGGCAAGTTTTGTGCTACCTACTCAAAATGAAATTTAATTGGTAATCTCCCACTGATGGCCCATTCATGTTCACATGGCATTCAAGTAAAAAATGGTCAGTGTGTTCTTTTTGCCTCCTTTTAAGTCATTCATTTATTTCTTTTTTAAAAATTACATAGTATGTGCCTAAAATTTGAAACCACACAAATGAGTAGGATCATGTAAGGAGAACGTGTGCATAGAAAGAAAAGACTCCAGATCTGAGCCCTTAAGTAACGACATTTAAAGTTTCAGGGAGAAAAGTGGCCAGGCATCATACTAGGTTCAATACTGTACCAGGCACAGTCTCCACCTTTAGGGGGTTTGCGGTCTGGTAGGGGAGATGGGGAAAAAGCAAGTAAACAGGCAATTCTTCCATTGTAACAAGAGGGAAAAAGGAAAAGGTGGACACAGGGGTATGTATCGTTGTAAGTTTTGTAATGGAAAGATGAGTGGGTTCCTATCAGACACCCTTATATTTTTAATGAAGTATGTTGGCAAGGTCTGCAAAGAGTCGGGGTGCAAGAGGGGAGCACGGGAGGTTCCAGGAAAGAAGAACAGTGATGAATTGATCACAAGTGAATTGAGTTTTCTGGAGAAACACAGTAGGATCCCTAGGCAGTATTAAGTGCCCCTCGTAGGCATGACATCATGAAGTTAAAGAGAAACCGGGCAGCTTCATTGTGTAATTTTTCTCTTGAACGTCCAGCCGATCCAGGGCAGGCTCAGAGAAAACAGATGATAAGATTCATCCAGATGCGGGCTTTTGCCAAGGGAGTGTGGTGATGGGAGAAAAGGACAAGGGGATTGAGGATATCTGTGAGAGAGTAATTACAATGGTGGCTCAGGAGTATAGACGGGACAAGAAGTAAAAACCAGAAGGGGCTGATGGATGGTGATAAAACAGAAGAGTTGGTAGGTTGGGGTGAGCCCAGCTGGCTGAGAACTTGTTGTTGTGGGGTCCTTATGAGGGGAGCTAGAGGAATAGGAGGAGATGGACAGAGAGTTGGCAATATTGATCGAAATCGAGCTTTCAGGGGGATGCAGTGTTTGGGGACAACAAAGTCCAGGCTGTGTCCGGCAGAATGGGAATGGCGGAATCAGCTGGGTTGGAGGGATGGAGTGTCAAGGAACGGAGAGGCCAGCTGGACAACGGGTCACTTCTGGGGATGCTGAAGGCACAGAGGATGGCAAGAGTTGGAGTGGGAGGAAAACAATGAACCGGAAGTAGAGTTTTCAGTGGATGAAGAGGAGGGGCCAGGAGACTGGGGGGCGGGGGCGGGGCCAAGGAGAGCAGCATGACCCTCGAATCCACTGAGGAGGGCTTCCCTGGTGGCGCAGTGGTTGGGAGTGCGCCTGCCGATGCAGGGGACGCGGGTTCGTGCCCCGGTCCCGGAAGATCCCACGTGCCGCGGAGCGGCCGGGCCCGTGAGCCATGGCCGCTGAGCCTGCGCTCCGCAACGGGAGAGGCCACAACAGTGAGAGGCCCGCGTACCGCAAAAAAAAAAAAAAAAAAAAAAAGAAAGAAAAAAACCACTGAGGAGTTAATAAGAATGAGGGGGAGTGACAATCAGAACGTGGCAATGGGAAAGGACCTGATGACCCATCGTCTGGCTCTGCAGCAAAGGAACCCCCAGTGAGGGTGTAACGGAGGATGTAGTGTCCTCAGGGGACAGCCAGGTGTCAGTGAAGAAGCAGGTAAAAGAACCTGCTTTGAGCAATCAGTAATCACAGAGTGGAATTTCCAGCAGGAGAGGGTTTGGGTAGAGACCCAAGGGAAGAACTGAGGATATACAGAGCAGTTTGGGGATCAGCCTGGGTGATGAGCAGTGACCCGAGAAGCATGGCCATCTCCTGTGTCTACACGTAAGTCATTCATTCCAGAGATTCATGCCCGTGTCATGCTCAAGCGGAAGTGCTTGAACAATTCCCATTGTGTTTTACCAACAGAAATGCCAGCTGACGCCAGAGAGGATCATTCATGTCTTCAAAAAGTCCCAAAGATACCTGGGTCTTCTCGAAGCCCCACTGCTGCCCTCCCCGCCAAGCCCCCGGCTTCCTTTGAACCAGCCTCTGCAGGAGGCCAGCTCTCCTTCGATCACTACGGCGCCGAAAGCAACGAGCACCTTGAAGTCTTATTAAATTCCCAGAGCCCCTTGGGGAAGGTGGGCGACGTCGCCCTTCTGAAAATCGGGAGCGAGGAACCCCCTTTCGATGGGATGATGGATGGATTCTCCGGGAAGGCTGCGGAAGACCTCTTCAACGCGCACGAGATCCTGCCGGGCCCCCTCTCCCCCATGCAGACTCAGTATTCACCCTCTTCCGTGGACAGCAGTGGGCTGCCCTTAAGCTTCACGGAATCTCCTTGGGAAAGTATGGAGTGGCTGGACATCACGCCCCCCAGCTCCACCCCGAGCTTCAGCTCCCTCTCCACCGGCGGCCCCAGCATCTTCAACATCGATTTCCTGGATGTCACGGATCTCAATTTGAATTCCCCCATGGACCTCCACTTACAGCAGTGGTAGGTGCCTGCTGCAGCGTGCTACGGAAGACCAGTGGGAACCCGGTGGGGGAGAGCACACAACCGTAAATACTTACGTTATCCAAAAGAAGGAGGAGGGGGGTGGAGGAGGGGAAGGAGAAGCCGGAGAGAATTAAAAAGAAGCAATGGAGACTTCTGTGACAACGAACAAGAGCAAATCGGAGTCTTTTCTATATAGATAGATAATGTAATATTTACCAGCCTTCAGTGACGGTTCATGATTTCAGCAGTGCACTCAAAAATATGCTTTTTCAGACCAAGAATGCCAAAAAAAAAAAAAAATTCTTCCACTGCCTTTTCAAACACCAGTCTTTTTTCTAGCCCGTACTTTTTCTCAGGCATCGTTGGGGCATAATCTCACTTTGTAAGCTTTTCTCATGAATTTATTACACATACCGTGGAAAGAAGATGTGAGCTCTCTAGGGAGCACAGGGAAGCCAGGCCATCAGAGGTGACGGAGGACGTACCCATGACGGAAGCTGCTTCCTGTCTCTCCGTCACGTGGCTTTCAAAATAGAAGTCAGGCCCAGTGTCAGGTTCTTAAGGCAGAACAGAGGGACAGGACCAATCCATTCCCAGGGGAGTGAAATGAACTCAGCGTCCCTCAGCCACAAAGCTGCCCCGTTGCAGTGGCCCCAATTCTATCCCACAACCGACCCACTTTTGGCCTCAAGAACCCCACCTAGAATTTCCCTCCTTCTCAACCAGTAGCGGAATCATTCCCACTGTCTCCGTGGTGATAAGCGTTGTGAAACAGGTGAGAGCCCTAAAGCAAGAAGAAAAGCAAAACCTTCTGCCGTAGACAGTTCTCCAGCACAACCCCCTTTAGTGTCGAAGACTAGAGAGGACCACGTAGGCAGACCAGAAGGACCTCCCGAGCCTCAGGAAGCCGTATCAGAGATCATTCAGACAGGACTAGAGAACATCGTTTCACGTGTCCTGGAAATAAATACCGTGGCTTACTATAACAGGACGATGATAGAAGTCAGGCTGCTTTTCTTGTTTTCTTATTGGTGGGAGGTGGTCCACCTCTGTTTACCTTTCTCCCGCTCTGCTTTTCTTTCAAGATATCAGTCCTTTCTTGCTCCTCTGTTGGAGATCTTTCCTTTTCTGCCCCACCATCGGGATAAGAGAACTTCTGCCTTCTAACCAGCTGTCATACCCCTAATAAAGCCATATGTTAAAAAGCTAAAAAAATCGAGGTTCTCCTGGAGAACTCATTCTCCGTATGCGTAATCTGCTACAAAAGGAAGTCAAAAGAATGCCCTCAGGAAGAAACCAATGACTCGGCCCATTAGTCACAAAGCTGTCTCTACCCTCATTTGATTAATAGCAATCCCTGATTTGGGTTGCTCTGGGGAAATCGGAAATCATTATATAGTAAAGATAAATACGAATCATAGTTACAAGGAGAGAGTATTTCAGGTCTGGGTTTCTGAAAGAAAACACAATTGCACGTTGAAAAGGATGGAAGGAGAAAAGACGACGGTCTCGTGTGCATTCCTCATTACCTCTTGTGCTTTTGCTGGGAACTGAAAAACTTAACTTGCAGGATCGTCTCCCTAAGGCTCACTGTGGTTCCAGCTCACCGTTTCGTAGTGTTGCATGCTGTAGAAAGTAGCTATCGCTGTTTTTATTTTTTATTGAAATCACTAAGGCACTGTTTTCTTCGTTTGTAAAAAAAAAAAAAAAAAATTGTTCACTGTGCACTTATGGAGAAAATAACCAAACATGTTGTGATTTTAGAAGTTCTCTTTTTGAAAAAAAAAACCAAAGATTTAGAAGTCATTCCATTGTTAACTTGTAAACGTGTGTGAACACAGAGTGTTTTTGGTGACTGCTACTCTGAAAGCTGCCAGATCTAATTGGGGGGTGAGGAGGGAAGGAGAGGGATATACACACACACACACACACACATATGCATGTGTGTATAGATATATACATATGTATATGTATGTGTGTCTATAGGTATGTGTGTATATATGTATCCATGTATACACATACATATGTACATATACATACACATATGTGTATGTGCGTGTATCTTCAAGGCAGTGTTAGAGTTCTATACCAAAAGCCTTTAAGCCTCCATCTGCTGTGAAATGATCTTGCCTTTTCTCACTGCGAGTTCCTGATTAATCACCCAGATTACACGTTGCCTCTCTGTTTATGACTCATGGCTCCAACCCAATGACTCACAGCCACCTGCTTACCATGAACAAGCGCGTCTTGACTGTGATGTGAAAAGACGGAAGAGCATCACCGTTGGTCGCTGGAAAGGGTACTGCCATCTCTCACGGGAGAGCACCAGTGGAAGATGACAGTTGTTTTACATTCCTCCATCTGCGTTGTGCTTTAAAAGAGCCACACGGTACACTTTGCTTTTATCAGAACCAAACATCTAGAGGGGAAGATTGCCAGTCTCTTCTTTGACGATGAAGCTATGGAGAAGAAAACCTTCGTGACACATTCCTCACGTTTGTGTGTTCCTCAGACGTCGAAGTTGTATTCAGATCTTGATAAAGCTCGCTGGTCCGTCCATTTCTCCCATGCCACGTTGTGTGATTTTTTTAATGTTATTTTTGTCCCCCTTCCTTTGGAAAACAATCGCACAGCAATCTCTGAGACTCTGGTGTGAGTGTCAATTATTTTTTCCTTTGGGTATTTCTGTCTGAAGTGCTAGACTTGGTTAGGAGGCCCCTATCTTTGTAAGACTGTGCATTTTCATTGGGATGTTTTTAGGATATTATCAGGCACTGACATATACGCCTCACAGTGAAGACATTCGCTACTACAGACCAACACACAACCCAGAGCAGACTCCTGGATTGTTGTTTTTAACCTCCTCCCACAGTCTTCACCCGCCATATTCGCTGTCTCTTCGTAGATCAGATATGATATTTGCAAGATAAAACTGAGGATAATTGGGAGGAGGTTGAGGATTTTTTTTTTTTTTTAAGTTCTTTTAAACTCTTAGTTGTGTCTCCTTTTCTGGTGACAAATTGAGCATGACTAAAAGATGTACAGAGACTTAGGAAGATGGCCATGGTCAAGGTCAGCTTGAAACTAGCCACATGTAGTTCTCTTAAGACCCCTGGGACCCCCCGTGGTAAAGCAGACCTGCAGACATTTGCAGCTTTTCCCAACTCTGGTGCAGTAGGTTCACGCTTATCCAGTGGAGTCAGGAAATTGCTTTGTGCAAATGATTTCATTAAGCCAGTGCTCATTAGAAGCTCTGCTTCTGACAGCGTTATTGAGATGACACACACTCTACTATAAAGCGGGGGGGAGGAAAGAAAGAAGGAAGGAAGTTGAAGGAAGGAAGGAAGGAAAGAAGGAAGGGAGGGAGGGAGGGAGGGAGAAAGAAGAAAGGAAAGGAAAGGAAAGGAATGGAAAGGAAGGGAAGGTCCTAACCTCTCAGTTCAACTAAGGCTCTGCATTATGAAAAGCAAATTGCAAAATTTTGGATGAGAAATGATTCTCTCCCATGAAATGATTGCACTGGTAAATGAGGAAAGCAAGAGGGTCTTCACCTAAATAGTCAAGGGTCTGGGAACTGGTGGCCTTTGCCATTCAGAAACATTTATTTCCGATCTGAAAAAAATAATCGAAAACCTACCCCAAGCATTCAAGACAGTCCTTTTCCAAAAATGTTCAGACACCATCAGCTCTTCTAGAAACCAATGCTGGCCTAGCCGAAAACTCCCACATCCAATTTACTCATCCAGTGGCTAAGTACTCGATGTCTCACCTGTGCAAAGCACGCAAACCCCCAAATGGATAACACCACGTAGACTCTGCACAGATGGTTCAGATTTTGAGTGATTGGGGAGTTGCAGGAACACTGGGAATCTCTCAGTCCTCCAACCAGAAACCCTTTACCTATGGTGACAAAGGGATCTGCGTTTTCCCGGAAGGTGGAGGGGAGGGCCCCTTTTTAGGGAAAAGCTGCGCCCATGCTAACATTTTTTTTTTCTTCTCAAACAGCCTCAATGTGTCACTTAGACATCTTTCCTTACTTGTACCACTTAAATCATCTATGAGAGCTTTAGGGTTTGTTTTCATTGCCAGATACAGAAGCCTCTTGAAAATCAGGGAAGGGTAAAGGAAACTTTTTTTTGGCCTCACCCCCTAATCTTGATCTTCAGAACAAGCTCTCCGAACCAAAGGGACACTTAAGGGTGGGGGGGGGGGTGTCCACGGAGAGCCTCCATCTTTTAGGAGAAAAGCTGCAGGTTTGCGAGGGCAGCGTGGTCCCCCTTCAGGGCTTGGCTGTGGTCCTCACAGGGGAAGTCCACAGATGCACACAGTTTGCTATCAGCTATGAGAGAACTCGGATTAAAAGAGTCTGGAGTGTTCATTTTCCTATAAATGCAGTAGAAACCAACAGGGCGGTTCAGATGCTGAAACTGCTAATGCTTTATTAGATGATATTACTAGACACACAGAGTCCAGGTCCTAGAACAAGACGGTCCTGTGAGTCTGAGAGCCGCTCAGTGTGGTGAGAAGCTGGGTTCGATTCTGGAATCCACATTTTCTGAGCAACCCTGTCTAGACTGGGACTGCACATTAGGAGATGATTTTAAGACAGCAAGAGGTCTGAGAAAAATGTCTCTATCATCTTGCAGGGAAATTGTAATAGGATTCATTGAGTTTGATAACATATGAATAAGTTCCCTCCTGATTGTAGGAGTCGGTGGATTCTAGGCTTCTAGAATTCTGCGGATTAAGGCCAACGCCTGATTGTCTCTTGTGCTTATTTGAATCACCTCCAGCCTCATGGACGCTGGTCATGTGAGTTTCCTGTACATGTTTTAACAGCTCCCGGGGGTTGATGGGAAAAGGGAGGATAAGGATGAGGATCCTGGAGGCTGTTCTAATGTTTTCCAAAGGAAGGGAATCCACACTGCTGCCCAGAGTTCTCTCCAGTGCGCCCGCAGTGGGGAAGGAGGGCAGTGTGTGGCTGGGTACTTGAAATCCTCCCTTGGCGAAACACCAAGAGACACATTGTGAAGAAGTCAGAAGAGACAGCATACGTTCTCTGCAGGGACCCTGCGTGGTGGAGTTTTCACGTCGGCCTCCTTTGCTCAACGATACGTAACTAGAAAGAAATGTGGGTGACCAGGAAGAGAAAAGAAGCAATGGCTAAATACCAAAGTTGGCATGTGTTCTTTTTTAAAAAATATATGTATATTTTTAAATAAAATGTTTATTTTAGAAAGAGATGGAAGCTTTTTTCTTAACTATGTGCTGTACCAGGCATTGTGCTGTTATTTCACTGAATTCTCACAATGGTCCCATGAAGCGGTACCGTGATCATCCCCAGTTTACGTTGAAGAAACAGAGTTTGGAAAGGCTACGTTAATCGCTTAAGGTTACACGGCTCAAAATTGGCAGAACCAGTAATCGCACTTTACTTATCTCCGATGTCCCTGATCTCAAACACTGTACGTCTCACCCGCACTTACCACTGATGATACTAATAAAGTGAGGACTTCAGTGAAAAGGAACAGAGTCTGCAGTTACATACATGCTGTTAAAACACACGGACAGATAAGTTAGCCAACCCAATGTTCTCATCAGTTTCGCAGCTGAGCAAACCGAATGGTAACGTAGAACAAATTGGGCATCAAGGTGATCTATAAAATCTGTAGAGACTCCCCAAGGAAGACTGAGTTTTTAATCTTCTTTTCTCCCCTAAATTTATTCCTGACCATCATTTTCTCATCAGTGCATATATAAACCAAATGGAGGAGCTGAGATTTTGTGAAAGAGCCCTGGAATGGGGGGTCCTCAGCTCTAGTTCAGACTAGCATTGATCTTGCCCCATGCCATGGCTCTTCCTTCCCTGTTCTGGCCTTACTTTCTTGTGGGTTCTCCCCGCTTAGAAGCAAGAAGGTCACAGGTGGCCAGAAGCCCCAGGTGTTCATCCTGCCAGATTAGCAGCTCCAGCAAAAAGAGTTTCTCATTCCTAAGAGTCACAGCAGAAATCTGACAGCTGTCTCTCAGTGGTCTCATCCATGAACCAATCTCTGTGGCCATGAGCATGAGATACAAATTCATCCATAGGGTCTGGATCTCCTGTTTAGCCCTGAGCTGCGCTGTGGGACCATTTGAATCTCGTGGACTGACAGTGGAGAAGGTGAGCTTTTCTAAAGCAAGGTTGAGGCGCTTTTACCAAAAGGTGGCAAGGATGCACAAACCATAGATTACTCTATACAACCCCTGTTGATGAGAAGTTTGTCACCTAGTGGAGGAAACAAACAAGGAATGACAACGTAGCCTAAGTTGCTTACATGCGGGTAAGTGCATACTGCTCCCATGTGGTATGCGGTAGAGAAAGGGCATTTAAGGAAGTCTTGGGTGGGGAGGATGGTCAAGAAGGGCTCTCCAGAGGACCACCAAGCAAAGATAGTTACAACAATGGAGTTAGCCAGGCCAAAGCAGAGGAAGAAAGCATTCCAAGCAGAGGCAACAGCCTGTGTAAAGGCCTGGAGATAAATGAGAATTTGCCATAAGTGTGAACTTATCTTTAAAACATGAGGGTATCATTGGAGCATTTTAAGCAAGGAAGTGCTATAATAATCTTTACACTTTATGTTTTAATTTTTATTGTTTTATTATTTTTATTTAATTTTTATTATTTTTACTGTAATTTTTTATTGAAATATACTTGATTTACAGTGTTTCAGGTGTACAGCAAAGTGATTCAGTTACACATATATATCTCTATTCTTTTTCACATTTCTTTTCCATTATAGATTATTACAATATATTGAATATAGTTCCCTGTGCTATACAGTAGGTCCTTGTAGTTTATCTATTTTTATATATAGTAGTCTGTATCTGTTAATCCCAAATTCCAAATTATTTAGAAAGAGAACTCTGGCTATAGTGTGGAAATGGGTTGGAGTGACAAGGATAAGGGAAGGGCAGCCGAGTAAATTGTGAATTCGTTTGATAAATCATTGGTGCCCTTCTTATTCTACAGGCATGAGAACTTCAAGGGGAATTCAACATGTTGAATTTAGTACATGAGGAATGATGGAGTAAGGCTAGGGGTGAGAGTGATGGTAGTAACCTGAGAACCCGTAAAAAAACAGCCCACAAGCTGATGGTAACTTGCTAAGAAAACGGTCGTAGCAATAGAGAGATTAAGGTAGATTTGAAATAGAATGGAAAGTATGGGGCTTGATCACTGGATGTGGTGAGCAAAGGAGAGGATTCGGATCTGGGAGGGGTAGGTGGTTGTCCAGTGTATGTTCATCCCATTCACAGAGGCAAAAGGCCAGAATGAGTGACTTAATAGGAAAAATTGTGAATTTGAGTTTTGAGCGACTACTGCCTGTAGGACACTCAAGTCAAAAGCACTCACGAGAGAGGTCTGGAACTCAGAGTCCTTTGTGTAGAGATTTAGGGATGGGAGAAGTCAGCATACGGAAATTAACTGAAATCACGGGGATGACTATGAGCTACACAGTGTGTGGAGTGAGAAGAAAACAGGACGCCGAGGACCACCACCACGTAAGGTATTGGTGAAGGCGAGGAAAGGGCGTGGCTAGAGAACCAGGAAGAAGACCGGAAGAAGGTGGTATCCCAGGCACGGAGGCGGGAGAAAATGTCAAGAAAGAGGGAGTCTTCAGTCGTGTCCAGTGCTACTGTTTCAGTAAGGTAAGGATTTAATTTAATAATAAGGAGGTGGTGAGAGCATCTTGGGTGCAGTGGTGAAGCCGGGTGGATGTAGACCGAGGAATTGAAAGGCGGTGAGGAAATGGAGACAGTAAATCCAGACATTGCCTTTCAAGAAGCATGCCCATGTGAGGAAGGAGACGCACAGGACCAAAGCCGAGAGTCAGAAATTCAAAGGATTGATTGTCAAGAGGAGAGAGATTTGAGGTAACCTAAAAGCGAATGAGAGTTTGGTAGTACACACAAGAGAGAAGGTGGTAGGGATACACGGCTGTATCACCTTTATTTGTCCACTCTACTGTGGATGGGTGTTTCAGTTGTTTCCAATTTCTGACTATTGAAAATGTTGCGGATACAAACATCCTAGCGCATGCCTTTTGGTACAGATATGTACACATTTTTGCTGAACGTGTGAAATGGTGGGGCCATGGGCTTTGCGTACTGCTAAGCCTCGGCTGATAATGTAAAACGGCTTTCTGAGGGGCTTGTCCTCCCATCAAAATATATGAGCTTCAGGTGAGCTACATCCTCGCCAACGCTTGGTTTTTGCCAGTCTTTTTCAATTGTAGCCAGGCTATGGGTGCGTTTTGGTATTCCCTTGTAAAATCGATTGGCGTATATTGGGTGACTAACGAGGTTCAGCGACTTTTCATATGTCCTTTGGCCATTTGCATTTGTCTCTGTGGTAAGGTGACCCTTCACATCCCCCGTCCATTTTTCTTTTAGGTTTTCTGCCTTTTTCCTATTGTATTGTAGAATTCTTTATATATCCTGGAGTTGAGTCCTTGGACTATTATGTGGTTTGCAAGTAACTTCTCCCACTCTGAGGATTGCTTTTTTTAGTCTCTTAATGGTATTATCTGATAAACCAAACTCTTTCGTTGTTAAGTAATCCCATTTATCAATATTTCCTTTAAGGTCAGAGTTTCCGGTGTCATGTTTAAGGAATCATTCCCTACCCCAAGTTCCTATAGAAAATGTTCTCTCTTGTTCTTTCTTTTGATTTTTTATTTCTTTTGGGAAGAATAATTTTTTTAGAGAATGGGTGGTTGATAAACCTTTCCAGGCATTGCATGTTTAAAAATGACTTTCTTTTGCCCTTGTTTGTGAATGTCAGACCAGATGTAGAGTTTTCGAGTCGCACTTGAGTTACAACCTGTTTCCATTGGAACTCTGTAAACATGGCTCCAAATTTTATTGCATTGAGTGTTGCCAATAGGAAACATTGAGAGAATCGGCTTTTCTTCGGAGACAAACTTTTCTCGGAACAGTACTTATATACATTTGTATCTGTCTATCTTCCTTTTTTTGTGGTGGTGGTGGTGATTGTTTTAATTTATTTATTGGAGTATAGTTGATTTACAATGTTGTGTTAATTTCTGCTGTACAGCAAAGTGATTCAGTTATACATATATATATGTATATATACATTCTATTTTTATATTCTTTTCCATTATGGTTTATCACAGGATACTGAATATAGTTCTTTGTGCTATACAGTAGGACCTTGAGGTTTATCCGTTCCATATATAATAGCTCACATCTGCTAACCCCAACTCCCCACTCCATCCCTCCCCCACCCCCCTCCCCCTTGGCAGTGGTTGTCCTTTTAGATTGAGGTATAATTGATATATAACATTATATTAGTTTCAGGTATACAACATAATGATTCGATATTTGTATATATTGCGAAATGATCACCACAATTAGTTAACATCTCTGCCACACAAATTACAATTCTTTTTCTTATGATGAGAACGTCTAAGATTTACGCTTAGCAAATTTCAAATATACGGTACAGTATGTGTCTATCTTTGAAATTCAGAAGTTTTACCAAGATACATCTAGGGCTTCCACCTCTACCCACTGCAGTAATATATTCTGGTACTTGATGAATGATTTCAATTTTGATTTGGGCCTTTCTTCAGCTGTGCAGAGTATCTTTTCAAGAACTTTTATGCTATTTTCTTCCTCATCATCTGCTCTGGAAATTCTATTACATGTATATATATATATATTTTAATGTTCTGAAAAAGATTCCATGTCTCTCTTCCTTTTCCTTTCCTCTCATTGAATTACCTACTTTTTTCCTCCGAATTTTGGGGCGCTTTCTCCCAGCCCATGTTGGAATGCCCCAGTTTTGCTTCGGGCAGTGCCAAATCTGCTATTTCCTGCCTCTGTTGAGTTTCATTAGTTTGGAAGTCGTATGTTTCTCATCCAAGAACTCTTTCTTGTTTAATATGGCTCTTTTTCTTGGCAACCAGCTCCTGTCATATTAAAGCCATGTTCTCTCTGTTCTCACCAAGAATACAAATTAGACTTTAAAAACTGTATTTCCCTTACTTCCTGCTTAACTTTTTCACTGGAGGACATTTCTCTGAGTCCTCAGATTCGCCTCCCTGTGTTATAGAGGTAGTAATAAAAGCACAGGCATTTGAACTAGAGAAACCTGGGTTTGCAGCCCAGTGGTGACACTTGAATGACTGTTCACAGAAAGCCTCTGAGCTTTGATTTATTTGATGGGTGTAATAAAACCCTCATCCCAGAGTTCTTTTCAGGATTGAACAAGATAATGAGTGTTGAGATCCTTACAGTATTGCTTAGCTATATAGTTTATTACTATCTTTAGCATCACTTGCTATCATCACTGCCGGCCTCATCATCATCTTTACCATTCTATTGAACTACTCAGTCTTTTTGTGTGTGTGTGCGTTTGTTCATTCTCAGAGAGGTCTGGTTAGTCAGGATTTGGTGGCTGAGATGGTGGGGGCAGCGGTCTATTGGAGATGGTGTTGGTCTCTGTTTAATTTCCCCCAAAAGGTTACCACACATAGTAACGTTTTCCTGGACAGCTTCCCTGACTCAGAATCACTGGTACTATTTTCTGCCAAGGTAGGAAGTAGGACGTTTCCCTAATTTCCACGAGTGAAATAGAATTTTTTCATATATATATATATATATATATACACACACACACACACACACACACACACACACACACAGACACACACACACATATATATACTTGAATTATTTCAGAATGACTTTAGAGGAAGAAATGAATCAAAACTATTGGCTCTAGTTAACTTTTTGGTCCTCAGAGTTGAATTTAAAATTGATTCCAAATAAAGAGAATTAACACATGAAAAGGCTTAGGTGAAAATACAGTTGAATATTTCTACCCTTTGAGGATAGAGTAGACTTTCTAAGCATTAAACTAAGGGCGTAAAACTTAAAGGAAAAGATTGATGGATTTGACCACATGAAAAATGTAAAATTCCTGGAAGACAAAAATCAACGTTAGAGGTTTTAAAAGGGGGAAGGCCAAACTAGGGGAAACATTTGCCATAAGATACAATAGCATTAGTATAGTTAATATAACAAAAGAGCTTTTTAATATCACTAAGAAAATATGGAACGCTGTAAGAGAAAACCAGGCTGAGGACATGAAGAAGTGAACAATTAACTGAAGAAGAAACACTCATAGCCATGAAACATGTGACAAAAATGTTTAATGCGATAAAAAAGAAAAACGCTGCCAATTAAAATAGCACTATAAGGCTATTTCTTAGCTCTTCATCTGGCAGGATTATTAAAGTGGTAATACCCCATATAGGTCAGGGTGTGGGGAAAATAGAACATTTATGCATGGTAGGTGGGCCTGCAAAATGTTTCCGTTTTTTAATCTAGAAGATAATTTGGCAATACAAGAATAAACTTGAAAACATGACACACTCTGATGCAGAAATTCTCTTTTTAAATTGAACTCTCGTTGATTTGCCATGTGTTATTTTCAGGTGTACAGCAAAGTGATTCAGTTATATATGTATGTATATATACACATACATACATATATACACACACAAATATATATGTATTTCAGTTTCTTTTCCATTATAGGTTATTACAAGATATTGAATATAGTTCCCTGTGCTATGTAGTAGGTCTTTGTTGTTTATCTATTTTATATACCGTGGTGTGTTTTTGTTTTGTTTTGTTTTGTTTTTTGCGGTACACGGGCCTCTCACTGTCGTGGCCTCCCCCGCTGCGGAGCACAGGCTCCGGACGCGCAGGCTCAGCGGCCATGGCTCACGGGCCCAGCCGCTCCGCGGCATGTGGGATCTTCCCGGACTGGGGCACGAAGTTGTGTCCCCCTGCATCGGCAGGCGGACTCTCAACCACTGCGCCACCAGGGAAGCCCCAGTGGTGTGTATCTTGATGCAGAAATTCTAATTCTTTAATTTTGATCTTAAGAAAGTATATGTGCAAAGTTTTAGTCACCACGTTAATCACAGAGATATTTAAAATAACAGAAGATGGGAATGAACATACTGACCTAACAAGTGTGATCCCTTTTTTGAAATATATTTATAAATTCATAATGTTATCTTGGTCAGTAAGAGTAGGCACGGTTTTTATTTTTTAATTTATCTGCACTATTCATTCCTCAATAAATACCATGAAAATGTACCTGCATTTATATGTAAACGCATATAGTGTTAGATTTTATTCATTAACATTCTATTAGTGGATTAATTTTATTCATAATTTTTATGTCTATTCTTAAGATACTGGTTTGTTGTTTTTGTGTTTGTTTCATGTTTGTGCTACATTCATCAGGTTTGGTTACAGGGTTAGGCCAATTTCATAAAATGAACTGAGTTGCTTTCCCTTTATTTCTGTGCTCTGGAACACTTTAAATAGCTGAAGAATGACCTGTTTCTTGAATCTCTGAAATAAATTTATAGTTTTTTAAATAAGTGAAATTATCTGAGCCTGACTACTTTGGGGAGTGTTGTTTTGTAACGACTTTTCCAATTTTTTCAGTGTTCTTGGTCTACTCATACTTGCTACCTATTTTATTTATTTTTATTTTTTAAAATTTATTTTATTGAAATATAGTTGATTTACACTGTTGTGTTAGTTTTGGGTGTACAGCAAAGTGATTCGATTATACATACATACATACATACATACATACATACATATATATATATATATACACACATTCTTTTTTGTATTCTTTTCCATTATGTGTTTATCCCAGGATATTGAATACAGTTCCCTGTGCTCTACAGTAAGACCTTGTTGTTTATCCATCCTGTATATAATAGTTTGCATCTGCTGATGCCAAACTCCCAATCCATCCCTCTCCTACTCTCTCCCCCTCGGCAACCACAAGTCTGTTCTCTACGTCTGTGAGTCTGTTTCTGTTTTGTAGGTAAGTTCATTTGTGTCATATTTTAGATTCCATATGTAAGTGATATCATATGGTATTTGTCTGACTTACTTCACTTAGTATGATAATCTCTAGGTCCATCCATGTTGCTGCAAATGGCATTATTTCATTCTTTTTTATGGCTGAGTAGTATTCCATTCTATATATATGTACCACATCTTCTTTATCCATTCATCTGTCGATGGACATTTAGGTTGTTTCCATGTCTTGGCTATTGTAAATAGTGCTGCTATGAACATAGGGGTCTTGCTACCTATTTTTTTTTTTTTTTTGGCTGTGCTGTGCAGCATGCCAGATGTTAGTTTCCAGACCAGTGATCGAACCTGTGCCCCCTGCATGGGGAACACAGACTCTTAACCACTGGACTGCCAGGGAAGTCCCCATTGCTACCTATTTTAAAGACATCTGTAGTAATATATATTTTCCTAGTGAAAAAAGAGCTTACTTTGAAACAAGTAGACATAAAATTACAAAAGTATTCTCATAATTTCTTTTGGCATCTGTGATTAAATCCTTTTTCTCATTCCTAAAGTTGTACCTTGCAGTTTTTCTTCTTTTTCCCTTTCTTGAGCTCTATTCATTTTATCTATCTTTTAAAGTAGCCCACCCTAGAATGAATTCATCAATTACTCCCTTAATTTCAGCTGTAGTCCGTATCAGGGCTGCCTCAACAACTGTTCGTTCTGGAGCCCAAGGTGACAGATAGTCCCCTCGGGGAAGTTCATCTTATGGCACTGACAGAGGTGAAGAAAGCCTCTTAATACATTGGGTGGAGGTGGCACGTGTCCCTTCCACCCACATGCCATTGGCCAAAGCCGTCACATAGCCAAGTCCAAAGTTACTAGGTAGGGAAATACACTCTGTCCATGATAAGGTTCTGGCAAAGATATAGATCCAAGGAGAGCTGAAAAATTGGAGTTGATATGCCCCAAGATGGGAACATCTATCATCCTGTTTAAAGATACTTTGGACTGGACTTCCCTGGTGGCGCAGTGGTTGAGAGTTTGCCTGCCGATGTAGGGGACACGGGTTCATACCCCGGTCCGGGAAGATCCCACATGCCGCGGAGCGGCTGGGCCCGTGAGCCATGGCGGCTGAGCCTGTGCTTCCGGAGCCTGTGCTCCGCAACAGGGGAGGCCACAGCAGTGAGAGGCCCGCGTACCGCAAAAAAAAAAAAAAAAACAGATACTTTGGACTAACAGGTATGTTTTAATGGTGTAAGTTTTATACTTGCTGGTATAAAGGTGATTGGAATCTGAAAAGGGTAATAATATCCTTCACCTATAGCGTAACACTGAATATAACTTTGGACTTGTAAAATCCTGGAAGGCTTAGGCATATCCAGGCCAACAGCGATTTATTGACCAAGTAGATTGGTCAGTTGGTGGATTTCCCAAAACTTAAGGCTTAGAGATCTTGGGCTATAAACCCCCGTATAATAGATGAGGAAAGAATACCCTGGATAGGTCAGATAAAATGACCGGCCATAGGGCTTCCCTCGTGGCGCAGTTGTTGGGAGTCTGTCTGCCAATGCAGGGGACGCGGGTTCGTGCCCCCATCCGGGAAGATCCCACATGCCGCGGAGCGGCTGGGCCCATGAGCCATGATCGCTGAGCCTGCGCGTCCGGAGCCTGTGCTCCGCAATGGGAGAGGCCCGTGTACCGCAAAAAAAAAAAAAATGACCGGCCATAATTACACTGAGCTTGTCACTTCCTGTTCTGTTTTCTCTCTTCTGGTGGACCGTGTTTTGTTTTTTTTTTAATTTTTTAAATTGAACTAGAGTGGATTTACAATGTTGTGTTAGTTTCTAGTGTACAGCAAAGTGATTATATATATATATATATATATATACACACACATACATACACATATATATATATTCTTTTCCATTATGGTTTATCATAGGATATTGAATATAGTTCCCTGTGCTATACAGTAGGACCTTGTTGATTATCTATTTTATATATAATAGTGTGTATCTGCTAATCCCAAACTCCTAATTTATCCCTCCCCCACCCCCTTTACCCTTTGGTAACCATAAATTTGTTTTCTATGTGAGTCTGTTTCGGTTTTGTAAGTAAGTTCATTTGTCTCATATTTTAGATTTCACATATAAGTGATACCGTATGGTATTTGGACCCTGTGTTTTGAATTCTGTTCTAAAGGCCAGTACTGTCCAATAGAACCTTCAGTGATGACGTTGGTGCTCTATTTGACACTATCTAATGTGGCAGACACAAGCTATGTGTGGTTTGGGGGTATTTGAAATGTGGCTAGTGTCACTGAGGAACTCAATTTCTAATTCTCTTGAACTTAATTTAAACTTAAATTTAAATCACCATTTTTCTTTAGTGACTCCTGAGTTGGACGGGGCAGCTCCACACAATGCTGGGACTGAGGATTAAGATGCTAAAACCACTCTAATTCAGGGGCTCCCAAATGGAATATCAGATTTCAAAGGAAATGGATCTCAGATAAATAGTACTACCACGTTGTCGAAGCAAGTAAGAGACCCCTGTTTTGTTGGTCAAAGCAAGTCACGTGGCCACATGTAAGGTCCATAGGAGCGGGCAGTATTATCCTTTCATAGATCAAAGTCAGGTATAAAATAGAATTTTCTTTCTTCTTTCTCTTCCCCCTCCTCTCTCTTCCTCTTCCTCCTTCTCCTCCCTTTCACTGTCTTCTTCAAATGCACTTAACTGAAACATTCAGTCCATTCTTTTGGTGATAGAAATTAAATGTCAGAGTACTTTGGGGCTTCTTGACTGCACACCTCAGCCATTGCTGCCTTCTCACCATCTTTGATGCCAGCAGCATCGCGTCCAGCTCTTTCTGGTACCTTTGTAAGCCCTCCTGGCACACACACGTTCATTGCGTGTGGCTTGGTGCAGGGAACTCTGGAACCACCACAGCACTGTGTTTTGGGTGCCCCAGGCCCTCACATGGAGGCTCTCTGTGACCTTTGCTCTATGACCTAAAGCTACGTGATATATCTGCGTCCAACCTGCCTGTACCCAACTTAAGTTTTGACCCTGGGAAGGGCAAGGGGAAAGTCGCTTTCTCAGAGATTCCCTCTGTAGTAGTCAGCTTAGACTCAGTGATGCTGCAGGAACAAACACTCCCCAAACCTCTGACAACAACAAAGGTGTTGCTTTTCATTCCAGTTGGATCACCACGACTGTGATCCGTAGCAGCCCCTACCTGGCTCATTGCTGGTCTCATGGCGGAGTGAAAAAGAAGGGGGTAGGATCTCTAGATGACTCTTAAAACTTCTGCTCTGAAGTGACAAAAATCACTTCTGTGCATATTCTCTGTCCAAGGAAAATCACATGATCGATTTTGACCTCAAAGAGAAGAGGAAGTATAATCCCTTCGTATAGGGAAGGCAGTGACATTTTTGAACAGTAATAAAATCTGCACGCTCATCGTCTACTTTTCATCTCCCTCTCTCCCCTCCCACTCCCCTATCATCTTGTTCAAACCCCACAGCTTGTGGGTTCTTTATCTAGAATAGGAAGGATAGGATATTCTTCAAACTCTGCTATTAATGGCGTAGACTATTAACATTCCAAAGCCCATAGTCTTGAAACTGCAAACCCCTTTCTTTTAAAGCCCTGCTCTCTCACATGTGTTTCTGAAGCCTGCTTTGAAAGATCAAAAGAGTAGTCTTGACGCTCCTTGCTCTTTTTCTCTGCACTGTCATCCCCTCCCTGGGGTAGGAGGCAGAAAAAGCCCCGGCTGAATGGAGGAAAAGCTCATAGGAGAACAGAAATTTGTGGAGAAACCACCAGTTAATAAACTATTATTGGACCACACTCTAGCAGGGTAGGCTGTCTTTTGTGGAGAAGCAGAACTGAACTGAAATATCTCAGAATTGAAGGCAGGGTCTGGCATGATATTGGAGTGGTCTACCAGAGTTCTGTGCTGTCCAGTACAGCATCCCCTAGCCACATGGGGCTATGAAGCCCTTAAAATGTGGCTAGGGTGATTGAGGAACTACATTTTAAATTTTATTGAATTTTAATTTCAATAGCCATGTGTAGTTGGTGGCTACTGTATTGGACAGTGAGGTTCTAGACGTTACCAGAAACAGTGCTACTAAAAGTCAGCCAGTGCCCTTAATGCCTCACTATTATTTATACATATGAAAACGTGCTGTGCCTTGGTTTTTTTCAAAAATGTCAAAACAAAAATAACTTCAGTTTGTATAAAAATTAAGTTGATATTATAGACATAACACAGTTGGTTGAAAGCAAATAATGCTTTCACTTACTAATTGGCTAGAGCTGCTGACCTAATAAACTGAGGCTAAATTCACAACTAATTAAAGATTTCATGTTCATTCAGCCAAGACATGCCTCAAACCATCTTTTTTTCTGTTCAGCTGGCCAGCAAGATACTTGGAACCATATTTGGGACATCTTGCAACTATAATCAACGTATGCAACATATCGCGTTTCAAAAAAGTTCTTTCATTTATCACATTAGTACTTCTGTTGTAGGAATAGCATTTTTCTCTATTGCACTCACAATAATCATATTTGTAGTAAATGAAGATGACAATGTACTACATAGAAATTTAGATGTTATTTGATTGTTGGTAATTTAGCAAATAGTTCTCTAACTTTGCTATTTCTCATGCAGTATTATTTCTCTATTAGAGATGAGAAAACTGAGGCTTAGGGAGGGTGTGCATCTTTCCCTAAGGTTATATAATTGGTATTTGGAATTCTAATATAAACTCATACCGGTTTGATCCAAAGACCCTACCACGCGACAACACTGCTCTTACTCGGTAGATCATGATGAAACCTAACTGCAATCACCTTTGTTTTCTTAAGGATAGAGGCTGCAGAAAGTCAACGAGCCCTTTCCAAGAGCCAACTGAGGTCAATGGGCTGCCCCTGTGTAGGACGCTGTGTAGGACGCTGCAGGCGGGTCACAGCTGATGACCCAGCGGTGGAAGGGAAATGAGGCTGGAATGTAAGCCACACAAGAAAGTTGTCCTGGTCAAATTCGGCCCGTGATTACAATGCCACTATCATTATATTGGCTTCTGGTTACCTACTAGGTTTGGTGAAAAGCGAGGATCAAATTCCTGGGATGCAAACTATGCCTGGTTCAAAATCTGACCATCAACCCCTGTGCCCCAAGCTTAACCCCGCCCCTCAATGTTAATCAGGTGCAACTTTATGAGCCACGTTCCTGCTGGCAAAACTCCTCCTGTGAATTCAAAGCAGCGATGCCTCCCGTTCACTTAAAATACACACAGGTGGTTGCCAGAAGAGACGAGGGTGGAGGGGCTGCGGGCGAAAGAGGTGAAGGGGATTAGGAGGTTCAAACCTCCAGTTATATAATAAGTCACGGGGATGTAATATACAGCATAAGGGATATGGTCAGTAATATTGTAACAACTTGTGTGGGGACATATGGTTACTAGACTTATGGTGGTGATCATTTCATAATGTATGCAAATGTCACATCATTATGTAGTACACCTGAAACTAATATGATATTGTAAGTCACCTGTATTTCATTTTAAAAAAGAGACAATGGAAGACAGATGCTCTTAATGTGCCGTTGTATTCTCGGTTCCACTTTATTTCTAAAGCAGGAAAACCTTTCCCTTCCTAGAATGCTAAGGGCAAAGCCGCCGGCGACGCCGCCTCTGCCCACCTCCGCGCCCCGCCGCACGTGGAAACTTCGGGCAGAGGGAAGGTGGGCGCCGGGCGCGGAACTACAAGTCCCAGAATGCACGGCGCCCTCCGCACAGGCGCAGCGGGGACCCCCGGCCGCCGGCCAGCCAGCCTGCGGAGACCCGGGTCCCGCGCCGGAGCTGGGCTGGGGGCAAGCAGCCGGGGCGGACCCGGCGGCGCCCAGGGCGGCCCGGGCGTTGGGATGAAGGCGCCGCGGCGCGCGTGAGGAGGAGGATGCGGCAGCCGGCGCCGCGGCGGCAGGGGGAGTAGGCGGTGGAGCCCCCGGGAGGGAGGTGCGCTCGGGGCCAGACGGCTCCGGAGGCTCCGCAGTGCCGCCGCCGTCGCCCGGGAGGCTCCGCGCGGGAGCCATGTAACCCTGCGGCGGGCTCCGGGCTGCTCCGTCCTCCCCAGCTCCCGGGATAGCGCGCCAGCGGGACCACGATGAAGAAGCAGTTTAACCGCATGCGCCAGCTGGCCAACCAGACGGTGGGCAGGTAGGTCACCCGCTGGCCGCCGCGGGCCGGGGTGCGCTGCGAGCCTGCATCCGCCGGGCGCGCAGGTGATGGAGCGGGCGCGCCGGCCTCCGGCCCTCCGCCCTTCGCTCCCTGGCGGCCCTCGCCCCCTCGGGGCGCCGCTCGCGGGCGCAAGCCCTCCTCCCTGAACTTCCCGGACCCCTTCTCATGCTCTGCCCGCTGCTCCGGGGCTCCGGTTGCCAAGCGCAAACTGTGACGCATCCTTTACCTGCGTCCCCAGCTGCCCCTTCACCTCGTCCTCCCTGCCTTTCCCCGGGCCTCCCTTCTCCCTCTGGCCCCAGAGCTTCCTGGAAACAGGTGTTCGCTCTGATGGCGCTGGAGGCCGCCGAACCGCGGTCGCCCTGCGAAGATGCTTTCCCCTGGGCCGAGTTCGGGGCTCCTCGGGGGTCCGGGGGAGTGTTGGGCCTGGTCGTCTTGGCAGAGCTGAGCCTGCGCCTCCTGCCGTGTTTGTTTCCTGGGGCTCTGACCGTATGAGATTCTGGATCTCTCTCCTGGCCGGGTTTGTCGAGGCGTTAGGTGGTGGAGAGAGCATCTGTAGGGGTGGGGGGAGCGGGGGCAGGGCAGGTGCTGGTGGAATGGCGCTGCTGTCGGCTTGGTTCTGAGACAGGTTTCAGCGCAGGGAGGGAGGGAGGCTGCGGAAAGGGAGGCCCAGCTCCTCGGGAAGATGAGTTAAGCAGAAGATCACAGCCAGGTAGGGGAGGGGGACCGAGGCCTCACAGTCAGGAAGAGCCAGGCCCTAGGACGCTGCGAGACCCAGCCGGCTGTGGCTGTCATCGCGGTGAAAATGGGCTACATCTGGGCTAGTGTCTTCAGAAGATGCTCCGCAGGGTGCCAGGCTCTATTGATGTTACAGAAGGGTTCTGGTGGTTCTCTTCCAAAGCTCGACAGGCTCTGCACGCAGGGTGGTTAGGTAGAGGGGATTTTTCGTGGAACTTATGTCCCTGGGGAGGGATTTCTGTTGTTGCTGTGGTCAAGGAATGCAGGTGTTCCCTACTAAGGCCGGCAGCAGAAAGCAGAGAACCCAGCCTTGGGCGCAGTTCAAGTGCGAGCTCAACACATCGAGGGCCCTCCGCTAGGTTTACCAAGAAACCCAGTACCTTTCTTGGGTGGGAAATGAGCCCGAACTGGCATTTGGTAGGGCGGGAGTGGGGACCTAACTGGGGACACTGAATGCCCATGTAAGCATACTGCCCTGATTACGTTGGGCATTTGAGGGCAGGGGATGTGGTGGCTTCGTATCCTTCCAGGGACGCCAGATGGTTTCCAAGTAACCATGTCTAAAATTGACTTGGATGCATTTTCCTTTCCCAAACACATGTGCTTTCACATGGGGGAGAATTTATGAATAGCAGAGTCAGATTAGCCCAGATTTCTGGCATGGCATTGCCACAGATATAGCTTCACACAGGCTGCCTTTGGATATGTTGGATGCGGAAGCAGTGTTTTCCTGTCTGGGTTGTTTAGCAGATGACAGTTGAGTTGACATGTCTTTGGTGACTTGATTTCTGCATCACTCTGCTGGCTGGCCTCTGTCATCAGGTCATCGCACCAGACCAACCACGTGACCAAGAGGCCCCTGACCGTAGACTCGGATTGCCCTTCTCACTTGGTCCTGGGGTGTCTCTTTGGTGCTGGAAGCGAAATGGTAACAAGGTGTTCACGCTTCCTCCCTGGCGCCCCTGAAACACAGCTCTTTCTCTCTTCAGGACTTGTTTTGAAGTGGTAAGATTTACGAGCCTTGGGCCTAAAACCTGATTTCCACCCTCATCCATGGATGTAATGACCAAGGGAAAAGGGAAGAAGTTGGGTTTCAGAATAGGAACCAGGTGGTCTTACTAATTTGAAAGCACGTTCTTGGAAGTCCAAGCAGCTGGTCACTAAGAGGTACTTTCCACTTGTTTATGGAGTCTCTGGTGGATGCTGGCATGTGGATGAATTTCTGGCTCTTCGTCAGATGGCATCCGTGGTGTCCTGCACCGGGTAAAGTGGGGGCCAGCCCACTCTTGAGTATCACTAGCTTGTATCCATTTTGGTGACATTCTGAGTGAACCTTTTAGAGCAAAAACCAGTTTGTGCCGCTTTGCTGCTTGAAAGCCTCCAGGGGCATCTCAGTGTACCAAGCGCCCCAAGTCTTTCCAGGGGTCTACAAGACCCTGTCCGACTTGACCCCCTCCTTGTCTTTCCATACTCCTGTTCCGCCCACCCGCCTGCCTGCCCCTCCTCCACTGTGCTCCAGCCACGATAGGCTTCCTTGCCCCCAACACACCAAGCTCATTTCCATCTAGGGGCTTTGTTCGAGCTGTTGCCCACTTTCCCTGCCCAGCTGAGGGTCTGCTCTTCCCATATTGCCTTTTCCTCATCATCCAGGTCTTTAGCTCAAAGGCCTTTGAGAGCCCCCGCCCCCCCCCCCCCCGCCTCCTTCACGGCCCCGCCCATCATCCTGTTCGTTTTTGTCACAGCACTCATCACTCTGAAATGCTTAGTTTTCTTTTTTTTGACTTCTTACAAATACAGTACCACAGAATGTGTAGATCGCCACTAATGCTCATTGTATATAGCACAGTGCCTTGTAGGCAGTTGGTGCTCAGTTCATGTTTACTGACAAGGTTAAAAGAGTTTGCCGTAGGGTCCATGCAGGTAAATAAAAGGGGCAGCCTTTACTTTGTCTTACTGAGAAGGTAGTGAGGCATGATGCTAACACTGCTTCTTAATTTCTTGAATCCGTGGAAGCAATAGGATTGGACGCTTGGAATTCAGGTGTGGGGTTGGTGGACCACCTAGTGGCGTGGCTTTAACAAGCCGCTGGATTCTTGTCCTTGCGTGTCTTTGAAATGCCAACGTTCCTGTCTTTGAGGGAAGGCTGAGAGGTGGGCTGGAGCGGTGCCCTTCCTCACGGCTCTTCACCCAGCTCGCCTTCCATAAGTTGCGGGTTTGGGAGGTCTTCTGAATATAAAACCTCCGGAGGTCAGATCCAGTCCCTTTAACAACGTAGGAATTGCCGTGCTTACACGTACTCAGTGGAGCTAACGGTATTTCCTCTTGAAGTGCTCTCCTCTCCGTGGAGAGGGTACCAGCATCTGGGAAGAGTTTCAAACCCACTGCACTTAACTGGGAAAAGTTTCGTCTCCTCCTTGGTCTGCCTCTCCCGTCTTTGCACACATTCCTTCTGCTTTGGACTCTCTCTGTCCTTTCACTTCAGCTCATCCTCTGGGAAGTATCCCTGGCCCTTCAAGACTGGACCACCATGTGCCTAATGGTTCCAGCTAGCACCGGCTTTCGGGTGCGATGGATCTGGTTGGTTGGTTACTGACTACGGGATCTTGAGCTGAAATCTGCACCTTAGTCTCCTCATCTGCAAAATGGGCATAACAAGAGTTGCACTGTGGTAATGTAATAGGGAAGACCCTTTGTGTTCTATTACAAGTCAATCACTAAAGGGATGTTGCCTATAAGCTTAAATTACACATAATGGCCCATCTCTGGGAACCCTGCCTCCCAGGTCCTGATCATTAAGCTAAAATACCTTCGTTTAGCTCACAGGAAACATCCTGACCAGGCCCACCTGTGAATGCAGGGAGGAAGAAATTAACACCTCCCTTCTGGAGGCTGACAGGAACCAGGAAGTGTTTGGCTTTACCCCCTTCCCTTTTCGTGTAAAAGAAGCCTGAATTCTAACTTGGGCAAGACAGTTCTTTGGGGCACGAGTCCACCGTCTTCTGGGTCTGCTGGCTTTCGGAATAAAGTCATTATTCCCTGCCCCATCAACTCGTCTCTCGATTTATGGGCCTGTCATGCGACGAGTAGCACGGGCTTGGACTCGGTAACAGTAATGTGGTAATTGTGGCAATGAGGACCTGAAATTACCCCTGAAAAGCACCCAACACTGTGCTCAGCACTAGGGCATGCTCCATAAATAGTAGCTCAAAGTATCTTTGGGCATATGCTATAACTGTTACTGGCTTGTATGCATGTGGCATTCGTTCATTCTTTCCTTTATTCAGTAAATGCTTATTGGACGCCTGCTGTGTGCTAGGCTGGTTCAGGGGCTCTTGCAGTGCAGGGTAAACAAAATCCCTGTTTTTCTCTTGGAATCTGTGTCCGCAAGGCATGCATTGTTTTTGTCTCGTCTTGTTTACCTTTGCCACTAGACTTCAAGTTCCTCGAAGGCAGGGACAACTGTCCTAATGCCTGGTGTATAGTCTGTTCTCTGAAATTCTTTGGCAGCCGAAGGCGTGAGTGAGCAAGGGATCCCTGCATCGTAGACAGAGATGCAAGAGGCTCCTGACACCGGGCCTCTTTCATTTTGTGGTGGGCAGGGGCGTATAGGGGCGTGAACACAGCTGCACAGCTGGGCTTTGGAAGGACAGAGCAAGATTTAAGGGAGGAACTAGTTCATGCCTGACTTAACGTTGCTTTTTTTTTTTTTTTGCTGTCAGGAGAGTCTATCGGCTGCTGGGGTGAGAGGCATCCTGCAAGGCATAGAGTATTTTTCTTGCAAGTGGTGTTTGGTTTGTGTTGGGTGGAATTGGTGGGTTGGTCTCCCTGAGCTGAGATTTAGAGACCTGCTAAGTGACCGAGAAAATGGAAGTAAAACTGACACTTTGACCTGGGGAGGAGGAGGGTTTTTTTTTTTCAGTCTGCACGGTGGGGGTCACAGTAGCCCTTGCCTCAGAAGACTGTTAAGAGTTAAAGGGAGCCTGGCTTACACCAGGTGCCCAAGAAATGGTCGGTGAGGTTCCTTGTCATTTTCTGCTTCTTGCCCATTCATCTCTCCAAAAACGCTGGCCTCCCAAGTGTAAGGGGCTTCTTAGATTCCCAGGGCCGCTGCCCAACGGTGGCCGTCAGTGGACTCTGTGCTCTCGTGCAAAACGGGGGACATTCAAGAAGCCCAGGAGTAGGCAGGGAGCTCTGGGAGTGTGAGAGAGAGAGGCGTGGGAGGGCGGGAGCAGGGCCGGTGGGGTTGGATTCTTTGGTTTTCAAGTCTGTGAGTTGGTGAGTGGAAGGCCAAGTTTGGTCTGCACAGCCCCCGTCTTCCATTCCTAGACCGCTCAGCCTGCCACCGTGATTGGGCTCGGTTTCTGGTGCAGAGCCGGGCTGAGCATCACTGCTGCTGTGCAGCTCTCAGGATGTCACTGCAGTCGCCAGTGGTACCCAGATAGATGCCGAGGATGCAGCAGCCTCTAGGAGCACCGGTGCTGCAGGCATTTTTTGCTTGGACCAAAGCAGCCGAAGCCAGCGAGGATCTTTTCCTTGAAGGTGTCTCTGAGACACTGCCTTGCCCATCAGCAGGCCTCCTGAGAGCCATGAACCAATCCATAGGGCATCAGGGAAAGGTCATTGCAAATTAGTCATTGGACTGCTTGGCTCCCACCTCTAATTCCCTGTGAGTGGGACCACGTCCTCCTGTTAGGCCAGCAGGGCTGGGCAGACTCAATCCTGTCCCCCAAGGTGCACGTTTATGAGGTCTCAAAGCGAAGTTTTTCATCAGTTTTATGGAAGCCCATGTCTGGCCACCTGCTGTGGTGTGTCTGTGTGACAGAGAACAGAATGTACTCACAAACTGATGAACGGGCTAGCGAATCTGGAGGGAATATTCTCTGCTCCTGTCTCCTAAGCTCCCTGCTGTACAGCCCTCAGTCGTTAGGATTTCCTGCAGAATTCTGTTCTCCCAGACCTGCAAGTCATTGCGAGGGAGCCATTCCTTTCAACAGCAATTAATGACTTCCCCTCTCAGTGGCCATCCAGCAAAGAAATGTATCAGTAGTCATTAGCGTTTTTTCATGATGGGTGACAAGGAGCAATTTTTTTTCTCTAGAAAGAGTGAATCCGTAGCCATGTGAGCAAAACAGTCATTTAATTTATGGTTGTTCCTTTTAGAGGGGCTAAGTAAGGAGCTCTTTTATTGATAATCAAGAGATTCAAATGCTATGACAACATATATTTCAAATGCTATTTTGATAACGACAGCAGATAATACCCTGAGGCTTCAGCTCCCAGTGAAGTTAGTTGTGGGTTGGAGAGAAGCTGGGGGGCGGGTTGGGGGGAGCCGGGGAGAGTTAGGGCTCTCCTATTTGGTGCAGGGCTTCCCAGCAAGCTGGCACCTGGCACCCCACTGCCTGTGGGAAGTGTGTGGCTGTCGAGCAATTTTAAACTATCCTTTCTGTCCAGGAAGCAGATGTTTTTGCTTTCATTTTCCAACTTCAGGGTTTATTTTTAGGATAAATGTTTATTTTCCCACAGAATTCAATCTACTTTTTTTTAACTTTCTTTTTGGTTGCATAAGTGATACTTTATCGTAGAAAAGTTTTAAACTCATGGGTGGGCAAAAAGGCAAAAAAAAAAAAAATCACCAGTAATCTCACTACCTGGAGACCACAGTGAATATTTTGGATATGGTCTTCCAAGTTTTTTCATAGGTGTATATCTGTTCTCAAAGAGCTAGAGATGGTTTGGTGTGTACTGTTTTGCAACCTGATTTTTCCTCCTTTGTTTTTTTTTAAAAATTCATTTATTTATTTTTAGCTGTGTTGGGTCTTCATTGCTGCGCGTGGGCTTTCTCTAGTTGCAGCTAGCGGGGGCTCCTCTTCATTGGGGTGCGCGGGCTTCTCATGGCGGTGGCTTCTCTTGTTGCGGAGCATGGGCTCTAGGCGTGCGGACTTCAGTAGTTGTGGCACATGCGCTCAGTAGTTGTGGCTCGTGGGCTCTA
This sequence comes from Leucopleurus acutus, assembly GCF_964270905.1. NCBI lineage: Eukaryota > Metazoa > Chordata > Mammalia > Artiodactyla > Delphinidae > Leucopleurus > Leucopleurus acutus. The sequence goes on from NC_139161.1 coordinate 55,952,090, forward strand.
GAGCGCAGGTTCAGTAGTTGCGGCGCACGGGCTGAGTTGCTCCGCGGCATGTGGGATCTTCCCGGACCAGGGCTCGAGCCTGTGTCCCCTGCATTGGCAGGCAGATTCTTAACCACTGCTCCACCAGGGAAGCCCTGGCAGGTGGATGCTTAACCACTGTGCCACCAGGGAAGTCCCTCCCCCTTCATCTTGAATATCATCCCATGTCAATAATAGTGTGTCTCCAGCATAATTTTTCAACTATATAATATTCCATTAGAGTCCGCCGGTTTCCTTTGGTAATCATGTAGCAAATATATCCTATGGGTTTACTTTCCTAGGATGAAGTCTTAGAAATAGAATTGCTGGGCCAAAGAATATGTAAGGTTTTAAGACTGTGAATGTACGTTTTATATATATGAACACACACACATATTCTATTTTCATCCTCAGAAGAATTGCTAGTTTCTTCTCCCCAACTCTATCAGCAACTGATGTTATAACTTTGTTAATTACCTGAATAAACCCAAAACCTCTTTTCTCCTCTCAAATTTCTAGTGAGGTTGACATAACATTTGTTATGTCTGCTGGACATTCATGGCCTTTCCTGAGGTGCTGCATAGTCCTTTGCCCCACTTGTTTAAAGTTATGTTCATAACTGTTTTCTTACTGACTTTTAGGTAATTGTTAATAAGCATATACAAGCTTTGTCTTATGCCATGCACATCTCCCTGTAGCTTTTTCTGCCTTTTATATTTTGTTTTATGTCATTTATAATATTTCGTGATCTCAAGTCTATCAATTTATGGTTTGTGCTTTAAAGTCATGCTTTGGAACACTTTTCTCAGCCTAAGATGACATAAATATTTATACATTTTCATTACCATTTATATAATTTTATTTTGCCATCAAATCTTCAATTCATCAGATTCTTTAATTTTGGTGTGGGACATCACGTAGGTGTCACATTTAGTTTTTTGTTTTTTGTTTTTAAAACAGTTACCGTGATATGAAGTTGAATGATGTAACTCATACCATCTACTTGTGTCTGTTTGTAGGATTCTAGTTTGTTCTCTTGACCTGCCAGTTGGCAGGGATTTAAGGTGGGCTCTGCTGCCCAGGTGAGCAGGGATGGGTTGGTGCATCCCAGGCTTTGGGTGGGGGGTGCAGTGGAGTCGGTCTGGGCCCCTCATCTCAGCTTCATCTGGGGAAGCTCCTTGGCTTGGCAGTTAGGACTCAACAGCTTTGCCTAAAAATCTTGTTGTGCCTTCATCGCAGCTAATTTACAAATTGCTTTTTTATTTTAAAAAAAAAGTTGATTATATTCTTTTGGCTTCGCTCATTGGTTTATTCTTCCTTAGTATCTTTTAAAACGTATGCATTAAGTTGGGGAAAACTGACAATTTTGCAGTATTTAGTATGATAATTCTTCCCATCTGGGAATAGGGTATGTTTATTCAAGTCTGTTTATGATCTTATAAACTAGTTTTTGTCTACTTGCGTCCTGCATAATTTTGCTTCTGTGCTTTAGGTAATTTGTCATTACTGTAGACTTAATGTTTGGAATCTTTTGTTATGTTTTCCTTACTCTTTATTGCTGGAATGTAGGAAAGTTATTGATTTTTGTATATTTTAAACAATCACCTTCATAAACTTTCTCATTATTTTTAAGTACTTTAAAAAAATTGAGTCTATTGAATTTTCCAGGTAGCAATCATAAATATTTTCTACAAATAGTAATTTTGCTTCTTCCTCTTCAGTATTATATTTATTTTATTTTCTTGTCTAATTGCATTGTCTAGGACTTGTAGAACAGTGTTAAAATATTGGTGAATAAATGGCAAAATGTGGACTTCCCTGTCTTCTTCTTATCCTCTGTGGAAATGTGTGATAATTGGTTTGAGAGATTTTATTTTTTAATCATGTTACATGCTGCATAAATGTATTTTACTTTGAGTTTTTCTTTGGCATTAAAGTTAAATTTGATTAACTGTATTATCATGGTCTTTAGAGATAATCATGTTTTTCTCCCTTAAGTTATTAATATATTCACTCAGTAATTTATGCCACAGATATTTATTGAGCACTTACTACGTTCCAGGCATTGTTTTCTGTGCTGGGGATACACCAATGATTGTTCCTACAGTTCCTGCACATGAGGACCTTGTGTTTTACCTTCTTGAACCTCAGTAGATTTTCTAATATTGAGCTCTCCTTGCCTTCCTGCAGTTGATCTTATTTGACTATGGTTTGCTAATTATTCTTATACAATGCTAGATTTAGTTGTTTTATTTAGGATTTTGGCATTCAGTATTCATATACGAGAGCCTGTGAATTCTTTTCTTATGCTAAACTTGTCACATTTTGATAACACTGTAAAATGAACTGTCAGTTTTCTTCTTTTTCTGTGCAATGGTGAGGTAAGGAATTACTTGTTCTTTGAAGGTTCGAAACGACTTTTCCAGGACATTTTTTGGAGGTAGTTCTTTGACAGCTTTCCCAATTTCTTCAGTGATCATTGGACTATTTATGTTTTCTATCTTTTCCTGAGTCGTTTTTAGTAACCTGTTTTATAGAAAAGCATTAATTTTGTGATGATTTTAAAATTTAATAGAATCTTTTTTGAGTATATACGTGTATCTCCTTTGTCAGCCTAATTTGCATTTCTCTCTTTTCTCACCTGGACTAGCTTTGCTAGAGGGTTTCCTTCCCCCCACACCTAATCAGCTTTTAGGTTTAATCTAGTTTTATAAAAATTTCTTTCTCGTTAGCTCTTGATTGGTGCATTTTTTTTCCTATTTGTAGTAAATTCTGCTCCTTTAATTTTTAAATTCCTTCCTCCTGATTTCCTTGGGTTTATTTGTTCTTTTCCCAGCCTCGAGTCTTCCATGTTGTCTCAATATTAGGATGTTAGGTTCTGCCATGGTAACACCTGAGCTTTGGAACCTCAGTGGCTTAACATAGCAGTAGTTTGTTTTAAGCTCATGTGATATGTCATGGGAGTCAGGGGGCTTTCCAGGACAGTTCTCCATGCATGATTCAGTGATCCACCCCCAATCTCAATACGTGGCTCTCAGTCTCTAGTAAAGGTGAAGAGAGGATGTAGAGATGGCATCCTGGCTCTTACATACCTTGACCAGGAATTGACAGATGTCACCTTTGTTTACATCTCATTGGCTTGAACTAGTCACAAAGCTCCCCTAGATAAGACTGGAGGAAGGGAGCCTCTGCCACAGGTGAATAACCAGGACTATATCTCTCTCCTGTCCCACTGCCTGTCTTTGAAATCCTCCTTGTACCCCTGCTCACTCCAGTCCCCTCTGGCTGCTCTCTCCTTCCGTGTGCAGCTGTGAGAAAGGTCATTCTTTGTCTCCATCATAGGAGGGTGGCTGTAGATTCTCACGGTGTCCAGGAATCTGTCAGGTCCTTCAGAGAGGAGCATCTTTAGGATAACAAAGTTTCCTCTTGCTGATACCTACCATCTCTCATGTCAGAGTTTGTGTGTGTGTGTGTGTGTGTGTGTGTGTATATATATATATATAAATTTTAAAACCTTTTTACAGTGGGAAGAGGAACCATGAGAACAGAATTTCTCATCCTGTCACACTGGAATGACACCTAACGTATGGGCTGATTGCCAGGATTAAATAAGATAATAAATAGGATATCCTCAGCCTGTAAGCACTCAATACATTATAGTTATGACCACGATCCCCTGCTGTGCTGAAAGCCTCTTTGACATGAGACACTTGTTCGGGCCTTATTTATATTCTTAAGTACCTGAAAATTACAAGTTGCAATTGATACCCATTTGTCTTGTTTTCCCAGATCAAACCCAGTTTTTCTATGTTTAGTGGCAAACATGAAACATCTTGAGATATTAATAATACTGGTGGCCTCAGTCATTTAAAACTCACTGTGACTACTGGTTAGTGCATTCCTCAGGATGGCCCATGTTACGCTGCTGTAACAAAACCCCTCAGGATCTCTGTAGCTTAGGCTCTGGCCAGGCGGGGCTGGGGGTGGCCCCTCAAGGACCCAGGCTTTGCTCCACGTGCACCTCTGGGATGGTAGTGGGTGAGTGAACGAAGATGTGGTGAATCATACATTGGCTCCTAAGGTTCCTCCTGGAGGTGACCCAGGTCACTTCTCACATTCATTGGCCAGAGAAGATCACACACCCCGTGCCACTTGAGCTGGGGCAGGGAAATCCAGTCCCTCATGGATTCGGAAGAGCAGAACCACAGAAGCCACAGCTCTGTCCCCTGTCGCCAAGGACTGGGCCGTGTTCTTTATAGGCATTATTTTTATTGGCTCATGGCAACGTGGATAGGCATGGGGTGCTCTTTGTAGCTCCATTTTGCAGAAGTAGACTAAGAAAGGGGCAGACCATATCTGGGCTGCGTCCTAAGTAGGTCAAGTACAGGCAAATGCTCCCCCTGGTCCTCTGTCTCCTGAGGGTGGATCTTAGCAGCCTCAGGGTCCTTCCAGTTACTTCAGTTTAGGTGGTTCTGGAAATGCTAATGGACCGCTCTTGACATGAATAAAAATAAAACTGTCACATTCATTTAAGGTAATGGAGTGTCTTGTAGGTAGCCAACCACAAAGAGCATACAATGAAAATCTGCCGATAGAAAATTCTTCACTTTGTTTCCTCACTGCAGTTTCACCAGAAGGGGTAAGAAGAGGACCCTTTGAAAGTACTTTTTTTTTTTTTTAAGCTCTATGTTGAAAGAGGAGCAGTTTCTGTATCTGCAAAAGCCCCTACAGACTCCTACATAATGAATAAACCAAACAGGGACCTTTGCAAAATAAGGAATATGAAAAGCGGACAGAGCTTTTAGCTGTTCGCTTATGGGCACTGTTGGGATAGCTGCTCTTGGTTGAGTGTGTCCTCCAACAGACACTTTCATGTACTTTACAGATATTCCTGTTTCATCCTCACAGCGCCACTTCAGAGTAGGTTCTGATCTGTCCTCAGTTGTCTGCACAAATCTCTGAGCAGGTGAGTATGTGTTGCTGCTGGGTGCATAGTTGGTAAGAGAAGGACAGTTCTTAAGATTTGCTCCCAGATCTGCTGGCTCTGACACCAGTGTTCTTTATCGTTCTACTTTAATGATTCTGCAGGAAGGGAACAAGTGGAAAACTTTCAGTGTCTAACGTTAGTGGGATGATTAAGTAAATTCTGACACATCTCTGCAGTTGTAACAATCTTAGTGTTTTCCTAACATTCAAAAAAATTTAAGGGCTTTTGAGAAATGTTTAAGATAAGGAAACAGGGTACAGAAGTGCATACACAGTTGAGACTGTACACTATTTTTTTTAAAAAAAGAAGTACATAGAACACACTGGAAGGAAATCTGGAAGGACTGGACAGTTCAGCATGTAGTGTTTACCTTTGGGTAGGATTAGGAGTGATTTCGTTTCTTGCTGCTGGTACTTTCTAAAAATTTCCAAATTCTTTAAAATGAACGTTAAAAACAAAACAAAACAAAACCAAACTCTTGCAGGACTCAAAACAAAGAGGGAAAATGTAAAATGTAGCTGGAAATTCTCATACTGATGTTTTAAGTTTGGGGCCCTGAAAGGTCTGATTAGAAATATGTTTGAAGTTCTCCTGAACCTTAGTTTCGAACATGGGGAACTTCTTATGGTCATGATCTGGAAAGGTCATGATGTCAGATCTCATTTTACAGAATAAAATAGTCTGCTATTAGGAAGTGATGGGCTAGTAGCCTTTGAGGGTGGCTAATTTCCAAGACACATCACATTTTGAAATTATCTGCATGACTTGGAGCGGAGGACCCGTGGTTCCCCGTGACCTATTAGGGTTCTCTGGTTGCAGCAGTAGAAGGAGCTAATTTAAGCCAAAATGGAGATTTGGGAAGGATGGGGGTGGCTCAGAAAATCAAAGGAGTGACCAGGTGCAGGACGACAGGACAGCTCTTCAGAGGCTACCTTCGAAAGGGTTACTTCCCTGCAAATGAACTTATTTATCAAACAGAAACAGACTCACAGACATAGAAAACAAACGTACAGTTACCAAAGGGAAATGGCGGGGAGGGATATATTAGGAATTTGGGCGTAACATACACACATTACTATATATAAAGTAGATAACCAACAAGGACCTACTGTATAGCACAGGGAACTATACCCAATATATATCTATATATATATATATTTTTGTGGTACGCGGGCCTCTCACTGTTGTGGCCTCTCCCATTGCGGAGCACAGGCTCCGGGCGCGCAGGCCCAGCGGCCATGGCTCACGGGCCCAGCTGCTCCGCGGCATGTGGGATCTTCCTGTACTGGGGCACGAACCCATGTCCCCTGCATCGGCAGGCGGACCCTCAACCACTGCGCCACCAGGGAAGCCCTATACTCAATATTTTATAATAATGTATATGGGAAAAGAATCTGAAAAAGAATATATATATATATATGTATATATACACGCATACACATATATATAAAATTATATATACGTGTATAACTGAATCACTTTGCTGTACACCAGAAACTAACACAACATTGTAAATCAACTATATTTCAATTAAAAAAATTTAAAAAGTTAAAAAAAAAAGGGTTACTTCCCAGTTGTTTTCTGTCATTGGGCCACTCAGGATTCCATTGCAGAAGAGAGTCTCATTGGCTTGGTTTGGGTCATGTGACCTGGCCAACCCTTGGGGACAGTGGGAGGGTAGAGAGTTGACTAGATTGCATGTCCACACAGACTGCAAGTGGGGAGAAGCAGTTCCCAAAAGGAAAATTAGAGGCTTCTGCCCAAAGGACCAAGAAGGGATGGTGGCCGTTCAGTCCACCCGGATGGTTGACCAGACCCTAATCAATGACATCAAAGACTCTACCTTGGTCACTTTGCCATGGATCTGTGACCTTAGCAGTGACATAGAGGGCATGTTTCTTGGTATTCCGAGGTCATTCCTCACCCCTCCGTATCCAGTCAGTTCCTACAAATCTCTCTGAATTATAATTTATCAATATAGCTGCTGTTTCATCTCTGATTCTTCATTGTCATCTGTGTCCCTACCCTTGACTATTGCGGTGTCCTCCTTATTTGTATTCTTGCCTGGAATCTCTTCTCTCTGGCTGCTTGCAACACAGGGCATATGATGTTTTTGAGTACATGGACAGAAGCATGTCCTCTTCCTTCTTTATCAAGTTTTGTTCTGTGGGAAAAAAATCCTTGGACTGTAAAGAATGTGGCACAGTGTAGATTCTTCTTAGGAACTTACAGTCTATATTTCTATTTAAGGCTCCCAAGTTCTGTAGGAAAGAAAACTGTTCATCATTTGTATCACCTAGAATGCTTTTAATTATAGTAACAGATGTCAATCCAGAGAGACTTAAACAATAAGGAGACTGTTTCAGGTGACAGGGCGTCCAAAGGTAGGGAGAGTCCAGGGCCCTGTGATCTGGGCCCCTGCTGTCCTTCTCCCCATTTCTCTTTGCTTTGCCTTCACCTGTGTCTTGGCCTTTTCCTCAGACTGGCTTTTTTCATGGTCACAATATAGCTGCTAGCAGCAACTGAGGTACTTTGTTTTCATGCCTATAAACCCACAAAGGACAAGGGAGAGAGATGCTTTGCTAAAACTGCTGCATACGCTTTAGAATAAAATAGAAGGAAGCTTTAAATCTGAGTAGAATATTAGAGATTATATTATTAGATTAGATTATATATTACAGCAGCAACGGCACATGCCCATCCCTGCCATTCTAAGGAGAATAAGTCATAAAAAGTTCTTGAGTGTGATAAAAAGGTATGGAAAATGGAAAGAAACTCTAAACTGTCATTACTTTCCGATATGATTGTTTATGTAAGAAACCCCAAAACCCTGCAAAGAAATAATTAGAATTAAGAGTTTGTCAAGTTTACTCCATTCGAAAGAAAAGGGTGAACATATTCATATCAAATACAGTAAACTTCAGATCCAGGAAGATTACAGCGATGAGGAAAGATATCAATATTACATGACAGTAGGAGGTTCAACTAATCAAAAAGACATAATAATCCTAAATGAGAACAGAAGTTCAAAATACATGCAGCAAGAAGTGATAGATTGAAAAGAGAAGTAGTCAAATCCACAGTTACAGGTGGGGACTCAAAAGCTCTTCTCTGATATTGATAGAATTAGTAGACGGAAAATCAACAAGGATATAGAAGAATTAATAACAGTAGAAACGAACTGAAATCTATTTGGCATTTATAGAACACTTTTCCCAATAGCAAGATGGTGCATATTCTTTTCAAGTGCCCCTGAAACATTTACCAAGGTTGACCATATCGTGGGTCATAAAATAAATCTTAAATTTAAAAATTTGAAATCATGCAAAGTATGTGCTCTGGCCATAATGGAATACAACTAGAAATCAATGACAGAAAGATAACTAGAAGATCCCAGTGTTACACAATATGCTTATAAGTTATCCATGGGCCAAAGAGGATAGTTCATGGGAAATTAAAAAATATTTTGAATGAAACTGAAACTAGAACATCAAAATTTGTAAGATACAGCTAAAGCTTAGAGGGACATTAATAGCATTAAATGCTTACATTAGAAAAGAAGAACAGTCTCAAATCAGTAATCTAAGCTCTCACCTTAATAGAAAAATAAAAAATAAACCCAAACCAAACAGAAAGAAGTGATAAAGAGGTGAATGAGAATCAATGAAATAGAAAACAGCGAAACAGTAGAGAGGATACATGAAACCAAAAGCTGATGTTCTGAAAAGATTAATAAAGTTGATCTCGCGAAACTAAGGAAAAAGATGAGAAGACACGGATGACTAATATCAGGAATAAAAGAGAAGATATCACTGCAGCTCTGACAAGTTATTAAAAGGATTAAAAAATACTACAAATAACTCTGCACCTAAATCGGACAATGTAGATAAAATGTACCAATTCCTCGAAAACCACAAATTACCAAAACTCACCAAAGAAGAGTCAATATAACTGGAATTGTCTTATATCTATAAAGAAATTGCATTCTTTCCAAAAACAGAATGCCAGGTCCAGATGGTTTCATTGGTGGTTTCTACAAAACACTGAAAGAAATAACATCCATTCTACACAATTTCTTTCAGAAGAGGAAAGAGAGGAGAACGCTTCCCACCTAGTTTGTGAGGCCAGCCTTACCCTGGTAACAAAGCCAGACATACACATTACAAGCAAAAGAAACTGTAGACCAACAGCAGATCAAATATAGCAATAAATAAAAAGAATCATGCACTGTGACCAAGTGGGGTTTATCCCAGGAATGTATGATTGGTCTAACATTCACAAATCAGTCAGTGTAACCTCCTATATTAAATGAAGAAGAGAAATCAAATGCTCATATTAACTGGTATAGCAAAAGCACATGACAACATTTAAAATCCACTCATGATAAAATATCTAACTAGACATAATAGGAACTTGAGTCTGATAAAGGGTATCTAAGAAAACTCTGAAGCTATCATCATGTTTAATGGTGAAAGACTGAATGCTTTTCCCTTAACCCTGGAACCAAGGCAAGGATGTTCTGTTACTTCTATTCATCCTTGTACTGGAGAGCCACACCAGTGCAAACAGGCAAGAAAAATAAAAGATATACAGATTGGAAAGGAATAAATAAAACTGCCCTATTTATAGATGACCTGATTACATATGGATAAAATACTGAAGAATCTATGAAAACACTCTTAGAACTAATACGTGAACTTACCAAAGGCTCAGGATGCAAAATGAACATACAAAAATCAATTGTAGGAGCTTCCCTGGTGGCATGGTGGTTAAGAATCCACCTGCCAATGCAGGGGACAGGTTTGAGCCCTGGTCCGGGAAGATCCCACATGCCGCGGAGCAACTAAGACTGTGTGCCACAACTACTGAGCCTGCGCTCTAGAGCCCACGAGCCACAACTACTGAGCCCTCGCGCCTAGAGCCCATGCTCCGCAACAAGAGAAGCCACCGCAGTGTGCCACTGCACACCTCAATGAAGAGTAGCCCCCGCTCACCACAACTAGAGAAAACCCGCGCACAGCAACAAAGACCCAACACAGCCAAAAAGAAATAATAAAATAAATAAATTTAAAAAATATATATGTGTTTAATTTTAAAAAGTCAATTGTATTTTTAATAACTTGCGGTGAACATTTGGAAATAAAATTTAGAAAACAGGAAGAAATCTAAGAAAATATGTGCAGGGTCAGTATGCTGAAAACTTGAAAACAATGATGAAATAAAGAAGACCTAAATGGGGAGACAGATCATGTTCAAGATTGCAAGAATCAACGTAGTTATGATGTCAATTCTCCTTATATTAATCTATAGGTTTAATGCAATTCCAATCGAAATTTCAGCAAGATATTTTTGTAGATACAGAGAAGCTGCCACTAAAATTTGCAGGGAAAGGCAAAGGAACTAGAGTATCAAACACTTTTGAAAAAGAAGAATATTGTTGGAGGGATCATACTACCCAATTTTAATAATTACTGTAAAGCTACTGTGATCAACACAGAGTGGTAATGACAGAGACATCACTTAGATCAGCTGAACAGAATAGAGAGTTCAGAAAAGGACTCACAAATATGGTCAATTGATTTTGGACAAAGATGCAGAGACAATTCGATGAAGAAAGGATTGACTTTTCAACAAATGGCGTTGGAACGATCGGATGTGTTCTTTTGTGTCTGGCCGCTTCTCTCAACACATCATTTGTGAGATTCATTCACGTTGTAATAAGTATCAGTAGCTTATTCGTTTTTCCTCCTCTTTAGTATATTCAGATATACCCGCAATTTGTTTATCCATTCACCTACCAGTGGACATTTGGGCTTTTTCCAGTTTTTAGGTTTTTTTTTTTTTTTTTAAATGTGCTCTGAACATTCTTGTGCAAGTCTTTTTGTGAACATAGGCTTGTTTCTTTGGATACATACCCAGGAGTGTAATTGCTGGTCAATTTTATAATAAACTGTCAAATGGTTTTCCAAAATGCTTGTGTCATTTTCACTCCCACCAGTTATGTGTAAGAGTCTATTTCCTCCATACTTGTGACAATACTTGGCATTGTCTGTCCTTTTGATCTTTGTCACTCCAGTGGGTGTGTGGCTTTAATTTGCATTTTCCCTAACAACTAAAGATGTTGAACACCTTTTCATGAGTTTATTGGGTATTCAGCTCTCTTCTTTTGTGAAATGTATATACAATCTTTTGCTCATACTTAAATTAGATTTTGTGTATCTTCATTATTGGTTTGTAGGGGTTCTTTATATATTTTGGAAAGAAGTCCTTTGTTATATTATTACCAGTACTTTCTGCCAGTTGTTGGCCTTTTCAATTTCTTGATGTCTTTTGAGGAGCAGAAGTTTTAAATTTTGATAAAATCCAAGTTTTCTTTTATGGTTAGTAGTTTTTGTACCTTGTTGAAGAAATCATTGCCTACCCCATAGAAGAAAATACTCTTCTATATTTTCTTCTAGAGGTTTATCATTTTACCTTTTACATTTAGGTCTAAAATTCACCTTAAATAGGTATGTGAGTATGTTGTAACATAGGGGTCAGTTTCATCTTTTTTCTAGATGAATAGCCTGTTTTCTCCAGCACCATTTATTAAAAAGCCCATCCTTTCCCCATTACATTGCAGTGTTCGCCACGTCATAAATCAATTGATAGTACATGTGGGTCTGTTTCTGGACTGTATTTCTGTTGCATTTTCCCATCTTTTTAATGTTTTAAATATTCTTTTGTAACTACTCAATATCTAGTAACACATTTTAAAAACCACAACTAAAGACGAAAAAAGTTACTGGTTATAATAGGTGGAGACTATTTCATTAGGATTTACACAAGATTGTATATCAACTCTACTTCAAAAAAATGAATTTAAAACTTAAAAATCATTCTTAGATTGTGGACCATACAAAAACAGGCGACGAGCTGGATTTGCCTACTGGCCATAGTTGGCCGACCCTGCAGTAGGTTTTCATTGACTTCCCTTGGCCTGGGAGGGAGAGTGGTGACACCCCTTCAGGTACCTGGGTTCAAACTTCTGTGCCTCAGAGAGTTCAATGCCAGCAGGTCTCTGGAGCACCAGTAAGGCCATACTCTATTTAATAAACCATTACTGTTAATTATTCAGAAATTATTCAGAAAGAAACCAAAGTCTAAAATGCAAGTCATTTGCAAACCAGGATAGAATCGTCTCATCACTTTAGGCCCTGAGTAGAAGTGATGAACGCTGAACAAAGACAACTGTGCACAGCAGTAGAGCCAGAAAGAAGATACCCTGGATAATGACGTTCGGTTCCCCGGCTGCCCTCCTTGCCTGGGGACTCCATCATCTTTCCCTTCCCAAGGCACATATCTGATGCTGAGGCTGGACTTAGGTAATTAAGTGTTAAATGTGCGAAAGAGGCAGTTGTTCTCCTGCACAAGTTGATGGCAAGGCCAACAAGAAGTGTTGGATCTGTCGTGTTTTCTTAAAATAGCAAGAAGGTGATAGTACTGGGGAGACCTTTTTCTTTCTCTGCTGCGCTGCACAGATAGATTCTGCGTTTCTAGCTTCTTTCATCCAGGTAGTCTCCTAACTCAGAAATCTGCTGTGGTTAAATACCAACTTAGTGTAGACTCTCTAATTATAGAGTAATGTTCTGTCTGGCACTCTTGGCATTGGAGATCAGCAACAGCTGGTTTCTTGGGAGGGCATGAGAATCTCAGGTTCCTTTAATACTTCTAATCACCTTGCAAACCACTGAACCCTCTTGAAGTATTTCCCCATGAGATTTTTTTTTTTTTTAATTTATTTTTGGCTGCGTTGGGTCTTCGTTGCTGTGCAGGGGCTTTCTCTAGTTGCAGCGAGCAGGGGCTACTCTTCGTTGCGGTGCACAGGCTTCTCATTGCGGTGGCTTCTCTTGTTGCAGAGCATGGGCTCTAGGTGCGTGGGCTTCAGTAGTTGTGACTCGCGGGCTCAGTAGTTCTGGCTCGCGGGCTCTAGAGCTCAGGCTCAGTAGTTGCGGCGCATGGGCTTAGTTGCTCTGGGGCATGTGGGATCTTCCTGGACCAGGGCTCGAACCTGTGTCCCCTGCACTGGCAGGTGGATTCTTAACCACTGCGCCACCAGGGAAGTCCCTCCCCGTGAGCTTTGTGCCTGTATCTGAGGCGGTAAACCCTGCTGTTGGAAGTGACTCAACGAGGCAGGTTGGTACTCTTACAAATTCTTTACCATCCAACTTGAATGGGCCTCTGTTGCTGCCTCTGAATCCTACTGTTTGTCAGATCAGCTCCTTCTGTCCTTCACCAAAACAATAGTACTTCCCTTTCCTACTTTCCTCAAACTTCCTCATCCCCAGCCCTTTCCCTCACCACGACTAACCTCACCTTCTACTTCCTATAGAAAACTGAAGCTCTCCCAGATGGATGGGATGGCCTTAACTTTCCACTGTGAAGTCCAAAGACCACCTCTCTGTATTCTCTCTTCCTTCTCACCTTTTCCAATGGAGGAGGAATCCTTTTTCTCTTCTTTCTATCCTTCCATCTGTGCTGTGGGTCTCATCTCCTCCTGAACCTTATTATGTTATCAGGTCTCCCTTCTATGTATATTCAACTACTTTTTCAAACAGTTCGTTCCGTCAAGATGTGAAGGTGTTCAGTCCTTTCCATCTCGGCAGCAAAACCTCCCCTGACACTCCCACACCCTGACTTACCTCTCCTCTTTTATAGCCAGACTCTTTGGAAAGGTGTCTATTCACAGCCTCCACTTCTTTGCCTCCTCTTTTTTTTTTTTTGTAAATTTTTTTTTTATTGAAGTGTAGCTGATTTACAATGTTGTGTTAATTTCTGCTGTACAGCAAAGTGACTCAGTGATACACATATATAGACGTATATATGTTATTTTTTCATATTCTTTTCCATTATGGTTTGTCACAGGACATTGGATATAGTTCCCTGGGCTCTACAGTAGGACCTTGTTATTTATCCATTCTGCATGTAATAGTTTGCATCCACCAACCCCAGACTCCCCGTCCATCCCTCTCCTTCCCCCCTACCCCTTGGCAACCACAAGTCTGTTCTCTACGTCTATGAGTCTGATTCCGTTTTGCTGACAGGTTCATCTGTGCCATATTGTAGATTCCACATATAAATGGCATCATGTGGTATTTGTCTTCCTCTTTCTGACTTATTTCACTTAGTATGATCATCTCTAGTTGCATCCATGTTGCTGCAAATGTCGTTGCCCCCTTTTCACTCTGTATTCCCCCCTGCCTGGCTTCTGGCCCTATTCCTTACCCACATGCGTCTGCCTGAACTCAGTAAGGCACCAAAAAGGCACCAGACTCCATATTGCCAAATCCACTGGACATCTCTGAGTCTTTACTATTTAACGTTTCAGCAGCCTTGGTTGATCACCTTTTCTTTTTTTTTTTAATTAATTAATTTATTTTTGGCTGCATTGGGTCTTCATTGCATTGAGCGGGGGCTACTCTTCGCTGCGATGAGTGGGCTTCTCATTGCGGTGGCTTCTCTTGTTGTGGAGCACAGGCTCTGGGCGCACGGGCTTCAGTAGTTGTGGCACGTGGGCTTAGCTGCTCCGCGGCACGTGGAATCTTCCCGGACCAGGGCTCGAACCAGTGTCGCCTGCATTGGCAGGCGGATTCTTAACCACTACGCCACCAGGGAAGTCCCTGATCACCTTTTCTTGAAGTGCTTTTTTCTCTCCCTTGGCCTCCGTGATACTGTATTCTGCTGGGATTCTTCCTGTTTTTCTGGTCATTCCTTATCTGTCTCCATTGCAGGAAATAATGGATTTCCTCATGCATCATTCTACAGTCCCTGCCTATGCAATATCCTTCATGCCCTTGGCTTCAGTGACCACTCTGTGCAGGTGAATGAATGTTCATAAGCCCTCTTGGAGCTGCCTTTGGTAGAGCCCCAGGTCCTTAATACACCATGGAAAAGAGTTTGAAATTTTCTGTGAAAAAGTAATATGGTTTTACTGACATTTTTAAAAGATGACTCTTCCTGCTGTGTGCACAGTACATAGTCGAGAGGCAAGAGTGGAAGCAGGGAAACCTCTTAGGAGGCTAATATCCAGAAAAGAAGTCATGGGGGCCTCCAGTTAGATGTTCAAATGTGCCTTAAACTCAACATTTCCAAGGCCTAATTCAGGATCTTCTACCCGGGCTTCCTTATTGTTGTGTCTGCGGTCAACACCCATCCAGTTGGATGAGTTAGAAACACTGACCTCCACCTGACCCCCATCTTAGTCTGTTCTGACTACTGTAACAAAATACCATAGACTGGAGATCTTATAAACCATAGAAATTTATTTCTCATAGTTATGGAGGCTGGAAGTCCAAGATCAAGGTAGCAGCATGGCCTGGTTCTGGTGGGAACCCTCTTCCTGGTTCAGAGCTGGTACCTTCTCTCTGTGTCCTCACATAGTGGAAGGAGCTAGGGGGTCTCTCTGGAGCTTCTTTCATAAGAACATTTATGTCATGCATGAAGGCTCCACCTCCTAATATCATCATCTTTGAGAGTTAGGATTTCAACATATGAATTTTAGGGGGACACAGACATTCAGACCATAGCATCACCTTTTCCTTCCAATTCTGGCCCTCTTCTATTCTGTTTCTTACGCAGTAGCTTGAGTCTTCACAAGGCAGATCTGATGTTATCCCCAAACTGATTCCTCTCAGTGCTTTCCCATTGCTCTGAGGATAATGAACCCCATGTAAGGTTCTTCACGGTCTGGCCTTGATGTACCTACCTGACCTCCTTTCCTACCTGCTTCCTTTTGCTTCTGAACTGCTCTGTCTTCTGCCTGAGTCACTCTCTGCCACCCTGACTGCTGTTGCCTGCATATCTCCTCTTCTTCCAGAATCTTGGCTGAAGTATCTCTTTTGGTGAAGATTTCCCAGAGCACTTGACCCCAGTTGAGGTCAGATTCTCTTATTTCATGTTTCTATAGAATCAGATTTCTTTCCCTTTTGCAGGCTAATCTTAGTTTTAAAATATATGTTCACTTATAGAGTCTTTTGATTACTATTTTTTTAATGACACAAGGAACTGTGTTCACCGGAGTTCTCCAGAGAAACAAAACCAATAGGATGTATATATGTAGACAAGAGAGAGATTTATTTTAAGGAATTGGCTCACGTGATTATGGGATCTGGTAAGTCTGAAATCTGTGGGGCAGGCGAGTAGGCTGGAGAACCAGGGAAAAGTTGATGTTGCCATCTGGAGTCTGAAGACGGTCTGGGGGCAGAATTCATTCTTTCTCAGAGGTCCTCAGTGTTTTCTGTAAGGGCCCTCAACTGATTGGAGGTGGTCCACTCACACTATGGAGGGTGCTGGGAACTGGATGTTTGTGTCCTTCCAAAGTTCTTTTGTTGAAACGTATTTTCCAATGTGGTGGTCTTTGAAATTGGGACCTTTGGGAGGTGATTAGGTCATGAGGGTGGAGCCCTCATGAATAGGATGAGTGCCCTTTTATAAAAAGAGATCCCAGAGAGATCCTTCTCCCCTTCTGCCATGTGAGGACACAGTGAAAAGACAGCTGAACCAGGAAGTGGGCCCTCACCAGACATGGCCTATACCAACACCTTGGTCTTGGACTTCCCAGCTTCCAGAACTTTGAGAGATAAGTTTCTGTTGTTTATAAGCCAGCTAGTTCATGCTATTCTGTTATCGCTGCCCAAATGGACTTAGAGGGTCATCTGCTCTGCTTCAAGTCTACTGATTTAAATGTTATTCACATCTAAAAAATACCTTCACAGCAACATCTAGACTGATGTTTGACCCAAAACTTGGTGCTATAGCCAAGCCAGGTAGCCACATAAAATTAACCATCACAGGGACCATATCTGTTTGAGCCCATCATTGCATCCTCAGTGTCTATCACAGTGCGTGATATGTAGAAGGCACTCAATAAATATTGATTATGTGGCTTTGGGAGTGTTAGGTTTCTAGATTTTCTATCTGCAGCCAGTGCCAGTGGGAGTAATGCATCTGTGCTGCATGCAGTGTTCTTTAGCGTCATTCTTTGTGTTCGTTCTAAAGTATATTATTATTTTTTTAAAATTATTTATTTATTTATTTTTGGCTGCATTGGGTCTTCATTGCTGCACGCGGGCTTTCTCTAGTTGCGGCGAGCAGGGGCTACTCCTCGCTGTGGTGCACGGGCTTCTCATTGCGGTGGCTTCTTGTTGCGGAGCACAGGCCAGCTCTAGGCATGCGGGCTTCAGTAGTTGTGGCACGCAGGCTTCAGTAATTGTGGCACGTGGGCTTCAGTAGTTGTGGCGTGCGGGCTCTAGAGCGCAGGCTCAGTAGTTGTGGTGCACGGGCTTAGTTGCTCCACCGCATGTGGGATCTTCCTGGACCAGGGCTCGAATCTGTGTCCCTTGCATTGGCAGGCGGACTCTTTTTTTTAACATCTTTATTGGAGTATAATTGCTTTACAATGGTGTGTTAGTTTCTGCTTTATAACAGAGTGAATCAGCTATACGTATACTTACATCCCCATATCTTCTCTCTCTTGCGTCTCCCTCCCTCCCACCGCTCTAGGTGGTCACAAAGCACTGAGCTGATCTCCCTGTGCTATGTGGCTGCTTCCCACTAGCTATCTGTTTTACGTTTGGTAGTGTATATATGTCCATGCCGCTCTCTCACTTTGTCCCAGCTTACCCTTCCCCCTCCGCATGTCCTCAAGTCCATTCTCTATGTCTGCGTCTTTATTCCTGTCCTGGCAGGCAGGATTCTTAACCACTGCGTCACCAGGGAAGTCCTAAAGTATATTATTGATAAACACTTTTCTGCTTCAACAGATCTCTCTTATTTTTGACAAACCTGCTTCTTTATAATTCATTTACAATCCCTCTTAGATTGTTTCTCTTCCAGCTCTTTGAAGGAGTCTGGTAAGGAAGCCATCTCAGCCATTTGACTTAATCACTTGATTTCCTCTTCTCTGGTCTTCTTCCTCTTTGTGTCTTTTGCCTGTTTTTTGGGTACAGAGCCAGAGCCAGCCTTGTTACCAGTGTCATTGGACCGTGACTTCACCTAAGGAGGTCACTTCATTTAAATTTCCCAGTGCCCTTACATTTTATTGGCCGTTTTGGCTACAGCAGCACATTGTGCTGAATTTTCTATTTCTAAAATCCAACTTATCCTCCTGGCTCCATCTCCAGAGTTTTCTGTTTCCGTCCTGGGTGCCAGACACCAAGACGGGAAAGCTTGGAGTCATCCTTGTCTTTTCCACACCCACAATCCCCGTTCAGTTCCAAGATTCTCTTGATTCTTTCTTGATACGGTCCCTCCAAGTTGATCCTTTAATTTTTCCGTTTCTTCCAAAGAGGACTCAAGGGCCCCTGCCATGGGAATAGATTTATCACCGGTGTTCCTACAACTGTCCTCTCCCAGCCTCAACCCACTGTAGCCACCAATGTCAGGTGAGCCTTCCTAAGTGTCATCTTGAGAACATTCTCTTCTCCCCAGCTCTCGACACCCAGTCGCTACCTTGAAACTTGTTTAGTAGTCCTCCTTATATACCACGTGATTCAAACTTGATCGCTTTTCTTTATTGGACCTTCAGCACAGAGGGTTAAGTTAGCTTCTCAGATCGTGGCGCACGTCCTCTGGTCTGTCTGTGTAAGCCTGTTGTCTTTTTAATCTTTTTATTTTCTCTTTCCCCATAAAAACAGTTTGAAAGTATTGTCATTCGTCTGTGTGCGTTCTTATAAAACAGGTACTGTAATTTTGGGTGTTTTAATTTACATGAATTGTACTCTAGATCTCATTTTGTTCTGTATATAGCACCGCTTTTCAGATCGATGCACGATGCAATGTGAACATACAGGCTAGAGCTTCTAATTACTGTTTTTCTTTTAATCACATCATAATCTGTATTTATTAGAGTTTAATATTTCTCACTGTAGAGAATGTATTGGTTGATTTCTTTGTATTTCATGGTTCATAATGCTCTTGTGATTGATACATTATTATCCTATATTTTATAGTTGGATTTTGCTGCTGTAATGAGATTGATTGGGGAGGCAAGTTATCCTATATCGGCAACCTTGATGAAGTCTCTTATTAACTCTCATAGTTGGTTACCTACTAACCTTACTTTGAGCCAAGTTGCTAAACTTACATCGAACCATATGACATTGCTGATGTCTGACCATTTTTGCCTATAAAAACTGTAATTTCAAACAGTTTAACCTAATAGAGCATCATATTATCTACAAATAATGATAGCTTAAAAAATGTTTTTTATACTTATTTTTTCTTTTCCTAAGTGTTTCAGAAATTCCAGACCATGTTAAATAGTGCTGATAGTATCATACAGGTTTCCGGTTTATCATTTTGTTCTAGGTTTTTGTTTCATGTATAGGTACTCTATCAAGTTTATCAGGTTCCTTCTTATCCTCATTTGCAATGAGGTATTTTTATTTATTTATTTTAAATCACAAATAGAAGTTGAATTGTATTAAATGCTCTTTCTGCATCCATAATCCTAAGTTTTCTCCTTGACTATACATAAATGTACATGAAATCAATAAAGAATTTTTATGTTGAATCATCCTGGACTTACTGAGATAAACACTACTTAATTATGTATTTTTAAAATATACAGTTGGACTTGCTTAGCCAGTGTTTTATTTTGGATTTTTGGATCACATTCATAAGGAAATTGGCAGGAACTCTGTTTTCTTATAGTTCTTGTGTGGCTTAGGAATTCAGTTCTCAAAGTTTAGTCTCATTAAATAAGTTGGGCAACTTTTATTTCTGTTTTCTGGAACACTTTGTATAAGGCAGGTATCCAGTGCTCTTTGGAAGGCAGAACTCACACGAAAACTGTTGGTTCTTGGGGCCCAAACTACCTGTGCATCCTAACCTGTCACCCTGCTCAGCTAATCAGGCTGGTCCCTCATTCCTGTTTCCATCTGAGTGTGTTTCCTCTCACTGTTCTTGATTGACCAACTTTCTTTTCCTCTGCTTATCTAAACTTTATCCTCTAAAACCCACAGTACACCCCAAATCACTCCTGAAATCCTCTCTGATGCTCCCAGCCTTCCAGCAGCCCTCCTAGTTTTGACTTTCTATAGCATTTATTGTCTGTTTCACTTTTTTGACCCTTAGCACAAGCTACATTGCACAGTTATTTTTCCCCATGTATATATGTGTCTGGGACCCCCTCTGGGTCACCTCTCCCAAACCTGGAGTTTAAGCCTCAAGCATAGTGCCTCGGTTTTATTATAAGCTCTAATTGTTTTTCTTTTGTTTTGTTTTATCTTTATAAATTTATTTTATTTATTTATTTTTGGCTGTGTTGGGTCTTCATTGCTGCGCACGGGCTTTCCCTAGTTGCGGCAAGCAGGGGCTGCTCTTAGTTGCGGTGCAAGGGCTTCTCATTGTGGTGGCTTCTCTTGTTGCAGAGCACGGGCTCTAGGCACACGGGCTTCAGTAGTTGTGGCGCACGGGCTCAGTAGTTGTGGTTCGTGGGCTCTAGAGCGCAGGCTCAGTAGTTGTGGCGCACGGGCTTAGTTGCTCCGCGACATATGGGATCTTCCCGGACCAGGGATCGAACCCGTGTCCCCTGCATTGGCAGGCGGATTCCTAACCACCGCACCACCAGGGAAGCCCATAAGCTCTAATTGTTGATGGTGATCATTTGATTAGCTCACACTCACCTTTGATCAAACTGGCCTTTTCATGTAATAATCATACCAAACGTATTTTCACCTTAATTAAGGCATTTCCCTACCTTTACTGAGTCTCTGCCCAAATGTCACTTTCTTGATAGGGCCTCTCTTGACCACATACCTAAAATCGCAATCCCAGTGCCTTAGCATTCACGATCCTTCCCCCTTAGCACTTACCACCTACTTACTATACATATATAGATATTATGTTTATTTTCTTTCTCCCCCCACTATAATGTAAGATCCTCAGAGGCAGAGATTTTGGTCTGTTTGCTCACTGACTATCTTGGTGTCTAAAAGTGTGCCTGTAACATAGTTGGCACTCAATAAATATTAGAATAAATGAATAAAGTCAAATATGCCAGCCTTCCATTAGGAACCTGCCCTGCAGTTTAGGCCTCCTACCACTACGTGGCAGCAAAGAAGTACTGGTTGTGTGAGCTCTGGGGGTTTGGGATTTCAAGGAGATAGAAGTCTTTTCTTAAGTATTTATTTCAATGCTTTCCTTCTTTGCCTAAAAGAGTGACGAGTCTTTTTGCTCTGATTGCTAAATTCTCTTTGGCCAAGGAACTTATTTTCTGTCTTGAGATGCTCTGTCAGGAAGATATCTTATATGCTGTCTGGTGCTAGTGATGAGAGACGCTTTCCCTTTCCCTAATTCGCTTGCTGCTCTGGGCACAGACTCTCATCTCTGTCTCTCTTGATTCATTTAGGGGGTGGGCGAAGATTGATTTCTCAGATTCTTAAATCTTTACGTTTCAGATTGTTTTGAACTTAATGTCTTGTAACTCACATTTCTTGTCCTTATTGGGGGATATTTCCTGGGTCGATGTTACATTTTCCTTTATACTGTTACTATGAGAAATTGACAGGGTGTGGTTAGATTACCTTCTAGGTCCAGTCTCATCCCTGATTGCCTTGGGACCTTGGGCAAGTCACTTTGCCTCTGGAGGCTTAAGACTTGATTAATACGTTGCCTGTATAATGGAGGAATCAAATAAGGTGTCCTGTAAATTCTTTATTCCAGCAGCTAAACAAGAAAAAAAATCTACGAAATTTGTTATATTTTTTTTCCTTTGGATAGGGACCTATTCCAGACAGCTCTCATCTGGTGTTTTGCTTAATTTACACACAATGATTAATTTACACACAAGCTTAGCCTGTATCCCTTGGCAACACTTAGCAACTGCCTGCTTTAGAAAAGAGGTTTGGCCAGGTTGTTTAAAGGGACATTATCCCATGTATCGGAGAAAAGAAGTGAGGGTAAAGTTGATTTAGTTTGGGGACACATCTTCTGACTTTGCAGTTATTTTTCTTTCAGTGTGTCACATTCCCCTGGCTTTGGTTTTCTGTCCCCTTGTCCAGTTTTAATGAGTCCTTCCAGAGGTTTATTTCTGTTTGCTTTTTTAGGCACTACTTGTTCAGCACTTCTGATATTCCAGACATGGCCTATATTCATGCCATGTCTTACTTCATGCTTCAGCAAATCTTGTGAGATTCAGGAAAGCATCTTGAGGTCACAGTCAGTCGGTGACCAAGCCCAGTGGTCAGAGCCTGGGCTGCCTGTTCACTTCCTGCTGTCATTTATTCCTTAATTTCGCTAAGGTAAAGCGATAAGGACAAATTTTAATCAGTGAAGTCGAACAGTAATCAGTATCAAGGCTGCAGAGAACAAAGAACTTTATCTGGGGTCTTAAGAATTGCAATTCAGAGGACACAGATTTGGATAAAAAAGAGAGTGTTCTGGGGAAGAGAAAGAATCAGGGACTTATAAAGACAAAACCTACGAGGTTGTTCAAGAACTGTGATTGAAGCTGGTGGAAGAAAGGGAATATGTGTCCTTAAGGGGCAGGCTGTCAGGAGTTACTTTAGGATAAGGGTCTAATACGTATCTTGCGTTTCTGGGACATTGGGCACATGTTCCGGATGCCTGCATTAAGAAAGAAGTGTCACAGTTCAGATTCCATCTGGGCTGAGATGTACATAAGTCATACTTTCTCAGTGGCCTCCTGGGCCTTTGAATCATCATCTGGTCCTGTTTCATCCTCTTCTTTGAATTCTCATCCTCCCCACCTCCTTTTTAAAATTGGAAGCACTTACTAAGTGCCAGGGGCAGTTCCGTCCCCGTCCCCCCCCCCCCCCCCCACTGCTCGCTTTTCTTGTTCCTGCCTCTCAGCTACTCACTTCCTTACCTTGATCTCTTCCTCACCTGTTTTTCCAAATGTCTAGTTGACAGTATGCTCCTACAAACCATCACATTCTCTGCATGAGGAATAGAACTGCTGTGAAATTCTGCAGCATTGGATGGCTAGTTGTGTGAAGCTAAAATTCTGCACCAGATTGTGAATTTCACTTATTCATCCAACTAGTAGAATGTCTGCTGTCTCCATCGCTGGGTTGGTGTTGAGGATACAATACAGTCTTTTCCCTCATGGAATTTGTTTTCTAGTAAAAATGATTTCCTCAGAAGAGGTATAACATTTGGGTGTTGGAGAACCAGGTGAAATCAGTGGGAAATAGACAATTTGGGAAAACGTCAAATACATTCTTGTTTGCTTGTTTCTTTTATAATGCTATAGTGTCCTTTTTTTAATAATCATATAAATACATGATATATAATTTTGTTTTTTCCTACCATAATATTTAGTGTATTAGGTTTTATAAATATAGTTTATTCTAATCGTTGAAGGTTTAATTGCTTTTAATTATTTCAAGGTTTTGATTACTAAGGCGCCTGAAAGCCAGGCTTGCCAAGAGGGTTGGAAAGGTCTGAAAAATTAAATGCATTTTTCTTCATCCTAGATAATCTTGTGTGTGTGAGAGAGAGAGGGATTGGTTCAGTGTGATCCAGAGAAAAGAGAACATCCCATAGAAACCCTGTGGCTTCAGGCTCTAGTCTTTTGACAAGTTTAATTTAGAAAGGAATTATCAAACCAGGGGAAAGGTTTTCAGCTAACCTGTAAACCACCAAATGGTGCCAATCAGTATGAAAAAATTGGAAAAGCTGAAATGAGTGGTGATCATTTTGTAATGTATAGAAATACCGAATTGCTATATTGTGCACCAGGAATTAACGAAGTGTTGTAGGTCATTTAACTCCAGAATCAAACAAACTCATAGAAAAAGAGATCGGATTTGTGGTTACCAGAGGCAGGAATCAGGGAGGGGGAATTAAACGAAGCTGGTCAAAAGACACAAACTTCCAGTTATAAGATGAATACGTACTAGGGGTGCAATGTCCAACATGATAAAGATAACACAGCTGTCTGTTTTAATGCAATTTAATTTTATTATTTTTTTTTTGCGGGGGAGGAGCTGCGTTGGGTCTTCATTGCTGCGCGCAGGCTTTCTCTAGTTGTGGTGAGCGGGGGCTACTCTTCGTTGCGGTGTGCAGGATTCTCAGTGCAGTGACTTCCCTTGTTGGGAGCGTGGGCTCTAGGTGCACGGGCTTCAGTAGCTGTGGCACGTGGGCTCAGTAGTTGCAGCACGCAGCTCAGTAGTTGTGGCTCACGGGCTCTAGAGCGCAGGCTCAGTAGTTGCGGCTCACGGGCCTAGTTGCTCCGCGGCATGTGGGATCTTCCCGGACCAGGGCTCGAACCCGTGTCCCCTGCATTGGCAGGCAGATTCTTAACCACTGCACCACCAGGGAAGCCCCAGCTGTCTGTTTCATGTGAAAGTTGTTCAGAGCGTTAAACCCTAAGAGTTCTTATCAGAGGCGAAATTTTTTTTCTTTTATTTTGTATCCGAGATAATATGTTCACTAAACTTATTGTAATCACTTCATGATGTATGTAAGTCAAATCATTATGCTGTGCACCTTAAACTTGTACAGTGCTGTATGTCAATTATAGCTCAATAAAACTGGAGGGAAAAAAAAAACCTTTTGGTAGAGGCTTACCAAAACCCTTAAGAACAAGAAAAGAAAGGGGTGTGTGCGTGCGTTTGTGTGTGTGTGTGTGTGTGTGTAGGATATTTTCGGTCACGTTCAAACATGATGAAGAACAAGAAATATCAGTTTCTGGGCTTCATAATAAAGTGTAGAAAACATAAGCCAACTCCTTGGGCTTGATGATATAAGTTGGTGAATAAAACCCTGGTGGCGCAGTGGTTGAGAGTCCGCCTGCCGATGCAGGGGACACGGGTTCGTGCCCCGGTCTGGGAAGATCCCACATGCCGCGGAGCGGCTGGACCCGTGAGCCATGGTCGCTGAGCCTGCGCGTCCGGAGCCTGTGCTCTGCAACGGGAGAGGCCACAACAGTGAGAGGCCCGCGTATTGCAAAAAAAAAAAAAAAAAAAAAAGGAGAAAACTAGACTTCTCAATTACTTTTTGTCTTCCATCCACTGAGAAGAGTGATCTTCTGATTTAAAAGGGTAAAATGAGCTTTAGTGATTTGGTTAAACCCTCAGATATTATAAGAGAACATCACCTCCTTTTTTTATCATTGCCACCTGGCCTGGTCCAGTTGCCAAACAATGACTGGTAAATTTATTTTAAAAATAATTGAAAAAAATTTTTAATTGTAAAAACCCCCCACATGACATAGAATTTACCATATTAACCATTTTTAAGCGTATAGTTCAAT
This sequence comes from Leucopleurus acutus, assembly GCF_964270905.1. NCBI lineage: Eukaryota > Metazoa > Chordata > Mammalia > Artiodactyla > Delphinidae > Leucopleurus > Leucopleurus acutus. Next base: position 55,977,355 of record NC_139161.1, read on the forward strand.
AATGTTTAGTATATTTTATTTTGCAAGCGATCTGCAGATTTTTTTTTTTTTTCATTTTCCAGAAGTGAAACTCTGTTCCCATTCAACACCTCCCATTTTCCTCTCCCCCAACTCATGATAACCAGCGTTTCGCTTTCTGTCTCTATGAACTTAACTGCTTTAGTTACCTCATATACATGCAGTCATACAGTATTTGCCTTTTGGTGTCGGGCCTAGCGTTTCACTTACCATAATGCCCTCAAAGTTCATCCATTTTGTAGCATGTGACAGGATTTCCTTTTTAAGGCTGGATAATATTTTATGTATAGACCACATTTCGTCTGTCTCTTGATCTATGGATGGACACTTGGGTTGCTTCCACCACTTGGCTATTGTGAATAATGCTGCTATGAACAGGGGTGTACAAACATCTCTTCGAGATCCTGGTTTCCGTTCTCTTGAGTATATAACCAGAAGTGGGAATGGCCGTATCTTTTAAGAACTTGTGGATCAGGACAGAAATGCTTGCAGAACAGAGCTGAACAAAGTCTTGCTAGGGTGTTTTGTTTTGTTTTCTTTAAGGAAAGAGGGTTGATTTTTAAGTAGAGTTGATGGGTGTGTCTGACTCAAATCCCAAGCAAGATGCTAGGATGAATGATGACTGTGTTGACTTGTAGAGAGTTAGAAAAGGAAGCAGTGGTCACTAGGAGCTAGCCTAAGAAGAGTCAGAACAAGGGTCAGACTGAGAGGCTAATCACTGTCATTTTTTAATCAGGTCACTAGTCCTATAGATGTGGGCAGATGGCAGAGCTGATGGATGTAAGTGACTTTGGCAAGGCTGACAGTGATTGGGTAATACGAGATGTGTGGGATGCTGGCATTGGTAGGATGAGTGGTACATGGATAAATCACTTATTATATATTGAGAGCACCTGTAGAGGTGAGGGGTAGAGAGGTGCTTTATAGAATTGTGCTCTGTGGGCCCTGCCCTGTTGATGGCTGGTGTGAGTAATCAGGTGTATAATCTTGTATTTGAAGATGATGAATTTGCCCCATCCAGAATCCCTTCTTGCAGTTTCCCAGCATCCTTCTCCCACTCACAGACTTTTCCACTTCTCCATCGCCTCACGGCTGTCTGCTTTTGACTCCCCTTCGTCAGTTTTCCTCCCTTTCCGTCTCTCTTTTGTAATAGGGAAACCCGTGAATTATTTCTTTATTGTTCATTTCCTCATCATAATAAATATTTAAATAACGTCTTGTAAAAAGCAGATGGATCCTTGGGACTTCCCTGGTGGTGCAGTGGTTAAGAATCTGCCTGCCATTGCAGGAGACATGCGTTCGAGCCCTGGTCCGGGAAGATTCCACATCGCGGAGCGGTTAAGCCCGTGTGCCACAGCTACTGAGCCCGCAAGCCACAACTACTGAGGCTGCATGCCACAACTGCTGAGCCTGCATGCCACAATTACTGAGCCCATACATCGGAACTACTGAAGCCCATGCACCTAGAGCCCATGCTCCGCAACGAGAGGCCACCGCAATGAGAAGCCCACGCACCGCAACAAAGAGTAGCCCCCGCTCGCCGCAATTAGAGAAAGCCCGCCCGCAGCAAAGAAGACCCAACACAGCCAAAAAAAAAAGGATCCTTTTGTATACCTTATTTAAGAGTAATTCCTAGAGGTATCACTTTTTAAAAGTGATGTGTTTACAGAATTTCTCAAGACCTGGAAAGATGTGTTTCCCTGGAAAATATTAAGTGAGCACGAAAGTAGGATACACACTGATGTTTGTATGTTCACAGTCCTCTTAAAAATACCTGTGTATATGCATCAAAAGTCTGAAAGAAAACACATCTGAAAGTTAGGGCAAGTTTTGAATATTTCAGATGTTGTTTTTTCTTTCAGCAATTTCCTGTATTTTCCAAGTGGCCAGCTTTCTTTTCAATATATCAGCGGTTGACTGTTGTGTCCTTCCTGTGCTGGAAATCACTGGTCTCCAACTTTAATAGTACTCAAGCTCTCCTTATTGTAACGTGAATTAGTCCTATATTTGGGGTGAGGTAGCCTCACTGGGAAAATTCCTTCTGAGTTTATGGTTTGGGCCCAGGAGGGAATGGGAAATGTAGTCACCTCCTTCCCAACTCCAATTTTTTTATTTTAATTTTTTATTTTTTTACAGTGTGTTTCGGGTGTACAGCAACGTGATTCAGTTATACATATACATACATTCTTTTTCAGATTCTTTTCCATTACAGGATATTGAATATAGTCCCCTGTGCTGTACAGTAGAACATTATTGTTTATCTGTTCTAACTGGTTTTATTATATGTACCAGGTTGCTGATTTCATCTCTACCAAACCTTCTTTGATTGTGTTCTATGAGAATTTTACTAGTGGAGAGACAGCAGCCAAAAGATCGCCTGCCAGGCTGTTTATTCAGTGGTTGAAAAGTTGGCGTGTCAGTTAACACTTCACCAGGCATCATGGTCTGGTCCCAGTGTATCTATTTCTTGCCAGGGGCTCACCTTTGTAAAAGTGGGATCTTCCTATCTGGAAATTGATGACAGTTGTCGTGCGTCTTTGCAGCATGTGCTCCTTGCGTGTTCCTGCATCTTTGAGCCAGATCTGGTTTCCTCATCATCACCCTTTGAATCCTTCTTTACCGTGTCCTGTGAGCTTTATGGAAAACAGTTTTCTCTCCTTGAGTTAGTACAAACCGCATTCGTTCTTAACAAAATGAAGTGCAGTGGTTGACCACGTGCTTTTACTTACACTGATGAAATTTGGTCCGAGACACTTCTTCTAATTTCCATGTCTCAACTCGCTTGGAATTATTTGTAGATTCTGGGCTGGATTCTGTTCCATTTTAGAGTTTTTCAAACCCGATGAACGGAAACCTGCGAAGATTTAGTAGAGGTATTTTATCAGTGACCCTAGGCTTAAAGTGTTTTTTTGTTCAAGAAGGAAGAACTCAGTACTTGAAATTGAGAGGATATTATTTTTAACTTTCCTCCTGGCTCCTCTTCTGTTTCTAAATTATAGGTCATCTTCACACAGGTCATCGTGATTTCCAAATACAGTTAAGGGGTTAACCCCAAAAGAAAACAGAGGTCAAGCACTCACACTTACAGGTAAATAAGAAGTTAGTTTTGTTCTGTGATCCAGGTCAAGGCTAACTTAAAAAGGGCAGGAAATAACCAGCATTCACCCTCAAACACTGATTTTTCTCAATTGTAAAAATTGCAGATATACCCAACTCCAGTTCCCAGTATATCTCCCCAGTGTTCATTGTTCTTGAGTGAAAGGCCAGCATGCATTTTTCCTTCTTGTCAGGAGCTGTGGATGTATGCACTAAAACTAGATTTCTTAATCCTTCTTTTGTGATTTAGATTTTCAGTATTGAGAGTTTCCTGTCATCGGGAAGTTTAGTAATAGTAAACATATTTTATTCTATATCCCAGTCTTTGGAAATGGATCCATTGTACTAACCTACCTCTTTGTTTTGTGCAAGCTGGTACACATGGCCCTCACTTCTGCAGCCCAGTAGTGTGCATGTGGTTATACTGGGCAGGCAGTGTGTTGTGGCCAAAACATCTTCGGACTGTGTCCTTAGCTCTGTCAGAATGGCTCTGCCACGTCTTGGTTTTTATCTTCATCTTAGATTTCAAAGGAATGGCAAGTGAGGTACACAGCCAGTGTACCAATGACCTTCTGGATCTCTTGATGCTGACCTAGGGAGCCAAGATCAAAGAAGGCACTTTTGTTGGTCACTAGTTGGCCACGCTTTCATCTCAACAGCCCTTGAGTTGCTTTCTTTGACCCTCCGCCCCATTTCTTGGGGTACCAACTTGTGTCCGAGGCCCCCTCTCCCCCTTCCATGAGGATAGGAACAAGCAGAGATGACAGGTGGGCTTATCTGGGTCGAGGAGGTAGAAAAGAGGTGCTGTTCCCCTGGGGAGAAGATTAGAGACCCTTCAGGGCCACCGTGAAGGCAACTGGTGTCACCTGCTCAAGGGGCCTCAGGTAAGGGGATCACCTTGGTGCTCGGCGGTGCCCAGACCTGGCCGGACCCCAAGCATCCCCCGAGTAGGACTCCGACCCTGGCGTGGTCCCCTCCCAGTGTGTGGGTGCTGGGTGCTGTCCCGCAGCTGCGTGTTCAGCTGAGTCCCCAAGGTCCTCCAGGCAGAATTCTTCACACTGTGCAGATACAGAGTCGCCTTCGCTAGTTTTCCTTGAGGAAGGGGTGCCCTCTCCAGTTTGCACAAAGGCGCGTCCTGAGGCAGCAGCAGTCTGGCTTGAGGGTAGGAAAGAAAGCACATCTGGGAGAAAATTCACCTTGGGAGTGAGGGCCCAGAACCAGGGAATGGGATTGCCAGTGACCACTTCAAAACGTGGTCTTTGCAGGGACACCTTGGGCTCTGTTTTCACTGCCACTTCCAAGCTCATGTGATCTCGGGCATGCTAATTACCCTTTCTGAGCTGCAATTTTTTCATTTTTCACATGGAGACAGTTGAGGTAGAGCTACTTTATCTATGAAGCTTACATGATTTGGGGTGGGGGCTTCTTTAAAAAAAAAGTTTCAAATTTTCCTTTGCGCATTTTACAAGCGCATACAGCTACGTGAACACCTTGGAGAGAGAACGTCCCAGGGATGCAGACTAGAGCAGGCCCTCCGTATCCTCTGTTCTGCATCCGCCAATTCAACCAATCGCCTTTTGATCTACAGATGCAAAGGGCTGACTGTAATAGGCCATTTTATATAAGGGACTTGAGCCTCCGTGGATTTTGGTACACACGGGGGTCCTGGAACCAATCCTCCATCGATACCGAGGAACGTCTGATTGTAGTGCGAACAAATGAAAGAAGTTTGAAACAGCGTAACCACTCCAGGGAAATAAAAGTAACTCCTCGAGGTCTTTGGGGTATTGCGATGCTCAGCTTTGGCTGAGCGTGGGAAATCATATGCGGACCTGCAGATACTGATGCCCACATCCCACCCCCAAAGGCCTGAGATGTCATTGGTATGTGGTGCAGCCTGGCCACTGGGATTTTGAAATCTCCCCAAGTGACTCAGATATACTGCCGAGGTTGAGAACACTGATTGGTTCCTGGTTCATTGGCACGCCGACTAATGTGTGCCTCAGAATCGCCTGGAGCGCTTGTTAAAACTGGTCTCCACCTCCAGAGTTTCTGATTCAAGAGGTCTAGAGTGGAACTCAATAAAATGCATCCAGCAGGTTTCCAGGTACTGCTAATGCTTCAGGGCTGGGACCATACTTTGAGAACCACAGCTGTAGGCAGTATGGGTAGCATGTGACCTTGACTAAACCCTGAATTATCCATCCCGGAGGACAGGAAAACAGAGCAAGGCCTTAGAGTAGATTTAGAACAATATGAAAAGATTTTTTTGCAGTGTTTCTGGTTACCTTGACAAACCGGAGACACCTTCAAATGCCATGGCATCTCTCCTAATGCCATTCTTGGAGGTACATATATGAGTAAAAGAGACAGAGATAGAATGAGTGAAAGGGCTAGATTGTAGACTACTTCAGATGATTTCAAGTGGGGAACACTTTTATGGTTTGTTTCTTTAGCTATGCAGGTGAAATTCATCATGGTGTTGCTTGTGCTACAGAGTAATTTCACAGGGTCTTCTCGCCTTCAGGGGAGAACTTGTATGGTGCTAGCATGGAGCTGAGAATTCTCTTTCGCAGTCTTTGTAGGTTGTTTCAGGTTTACCCATGAAGTAATACCGAGTTGACGAAGTGGTCGTTGAAGTGGCCTGCTGTGTTACCTGGGCTCTCCCCCGTCGTGAACTACATCTTTCTTATCCAGCTTTAGCTCAGCACACCACGGCACAATTTGATTTATCCCATTGGATACGTAAAGTTCTTTAAAATAATGCTTAGGGAAACAGTACAGACTGATTTGCTACAAAGTCTGTTTGGACACACTAGGAAAAAAAATGTGAATTAGACAATGAGTGATGAGTGGAGGGGTGATGTCCATAGAATGTGGAAGTTGCATTGTTCCAAAGGCAGTTTTCCCAGTATGCTGTTGTTGTTATTTTTTTATTTATTTTTTACTGAAGTAGATTTACAATGTTGTGTTAGTTTAAGGTGAACAGCAAAGTGATTCAATTATACTATATATATAGTTATATATATATGTATGTGTATATATTTTTTCAGATTCTTTTCCCTTACAGGTTATTACAAAATATTGAGTATAGTTCCCTGTGCTATAAGTCTGTTGTCTACCTGTTTTATACATAGTAGCGTGTATATGTTAATCCCAAACTCCTAATTTATCTCCCCACTCTTTTCTTTTTGGTAACCACAAGTTTGTTTTCTATGTCTGTGAGTCTGTTTCTATTTTGTAAATAAGTTTATTTGTATCTTTTTTTAAAGATTCCACATATAAGTGATATTCTATGATATTTGTCCTTGTCTGACTTACTTTACTTAATATGATCATCTCTGGGTCCATGCATGTTCCTGCAAATGGTATGATTTCATTCTTTTTTATGGCAGAAGGTGATCTTGAATAAAGTCAGATATCAGCCCGCTTCTTGTTCCCTGCTATTTGCAATAAGAATAGAATGGAAAATGGGGAAACTCTTATTCATGTTCTTTGGCGAAGTATAGCCTAGAAATCTTTCTGTTAAATGTTATATTAATAGTAACTTTGAATCAAAGGGTAGAAGTACCATTTTTCAAGTGGCCGTCTTCCCAGGGACTTCCTGTGCTGCCTTTTCTTGGTGTCGATTTCTAGCCTTTGAAATAGTTTGTTATCACTGCATGGAAATGCTCTGCGCTGCTTCAGTCACCTTGTCAACACCAACGCACTCATTTCTCACTTTCTATTGAATTTGTTGATTGGGAATGAAACATGAATATCCTCCAAGTATTGTTGCTGATACATTTTTCCTGTAATTCATACCAAAGCCTTCCCGCCCCCCCCTCCTTTTTTTTTTTTTTTTAAGTCAGAAGCTACTTCTGGAAATTGATGACCAAGTTCTCTGGGAATGTTCCTCAAACCTATATCAGGGCACTTAGATACCTCTGAAATCCTGATTTGCTTCACCATCTCTACTAGATTCTAAGATCCATGAGGGTAGAGACAGTTCTTACTGGGCAGTATCCTATGTTTCTAGAAGGAACACAGAATGCATGTTGTTTTATCCACATGTTGGCTACATTCTCCATTCAGATTTCTAGCCCATAAAAGAACAGAGTCTAGCTGCAGAGAGCATTAAAAATATAGCTTTTCTGTTGTCATGAGAATGAGCTGTTTCTAGGGTTTGCAGGTCAGAGAACTTTTCCTGAAGTTTGTGTGTGTGGACTTCTCACAGTCTGTCTCATGCGCTGTACAGAGTCCTTTCAAAAGCATTCATCGCCTGCCTTCCTACCCTGACCCCGTGCCAGCCTGTGTCTGTGCCTGGTGTCCACGATGCTTGACGCTCTGTGTACTGTTTCTGACCCTGGCTTGTCTTGTTCACGTGAATCTGATTTTCTGTTTCTGGTTTGAATCCTGGTGGCTACCTGGAACCTGATCTCTCTGGGTTCTGATGTTTGTTAAGTAACTTAGTCTTTCCTTCCGATTTCGGTTGTTTTTAGGCCCTTGTGTTTTCACCTTGTCTGGCCCCAGTGGACCCTGCGTTTGCTCATCATTAAGAAACAAAGTCACAGACATAGAGAACAGACTTGTGGTTGCTGGGGGTGAGGGAGAGGGATGGATCGGGAGTTGGGGGTTAGTAGATGCAAACTATTATATACAGAATGAATAAACAGCAAGGTTCTACTGTAGAGCACAGAGAACTATCTATATTCAATATCCTGTGATAAACCATAATGGAAAGGAATATGAAAAAGAATATATATGTGTATAACTGACTCACTTTACCGTACAGCAGAAATTAAACACAACATTGTAAATCAACTGTACTTCCGTTAAAAAAAAAAAAAAAAAAGAATTGCCCAAACCCAGGCCCTAAAAGGGTCTGATGATAAACATTTAACAACATCTGCTAATTATTGGCTTTCGAAAATATTAATTCCTGCCATGTCCAAAAATATGATAGCGCTTATTATAAGCAATACATAGCATCTTCTCCTGTATACCTTTGCTTCCTTTGTTCCAGACAGCATTTGATGCTGCGTGATTGAGGATGACAAGCTGGTCCATGATATGTTGGTGTGAGCGTATGACTCTGTGATGAGTCAGTTTGTCTGTCACTGAAATGTTCGTTTTATCCAAGTCCGAAAAACATTGCCCATAAAAGAACATTCAGATTGTCCTTATGCTTCATCCAAGGCACCAGATTCACTTTTGCCTGCTAGGAGGGAAGCTGGTAAGCATTGCCAGGGTGGAATGTCACAGACATATAAGGACTTGTCAAGGGATAAATCAACTATAAATATAAAATGATCCAGTTTTGGAGTCAAGACAGCTCAAGAGAGCATGTTCCAACCAGCTCCGTTTTAAAGTCAAGGACATGATGAAGGCTTAGGTGGTTGAAGCGAGTGGCCGAAGACCCAATGCAGAGCTGATAGATAAGGAGCCTGGCCCGGGTCAGGCTTTCATACTGACAAAATTATACGTAGCCAATTGCTTTTCACTGCGTGCGTTACACGTGGATGGGATCTAACCTTAAAATAAGCCAGAGGCAAGGAGTAGAGCGTCGTTTTCCACTTCTTAGAAATTGCAGTTGCCTTACTCAGTTTCACTGACCTGTACGGGATCCTTTGCCTTCTCATTTGTGGTGGGTAAGACTACCTTTCTCTGAGCCCACATGTCCGTGGACAGGGGGTCCAAGAATGTGAGGGGCTTTCCCGGGCTCTGAAGATCGTCCCTCTGCTGGCTTCAACCATGGGTAGGAGTGGAGGGAGGGCCCAGGGGCTCCCGAATGTCTCACCTCATTTACCTGCCTTAATCCCATCAGCCTCACCTCCACCTGCTGTCAGCCTGGAGACATCGGGACTTACCCTTTTGTTCCTGGGGCCCAGGCCAGTTCCTGGTCCCTAGCATTTTTGCTCAGTAAGCATTTGGTGAATGAATGAACATTTGGCTGAAGTTAGAAGCTTCTAATCTTTGAGAATCATGCATCTAACAGACAGCTTGGGACCTGGGTGGAAATCAGAAGAACTGGGTTTTACTTCCCACTTTGGCTTTGAACACTTGTGAGTTTTGATTTGTAATAGGAAATATATATTTAGTCCTTGTCCCTAAATATATGTTTAAAACTCTTGGAATTTCCCGAGTGATAAGAGCAGTAAAGGCGTCTGGATATTTAGAACACATCCCTTTCAACCACACCTGAGCTTACATAAATGAGAAGACTTTTGGAAAGCACCCAAGCACAGGGCTGGCCGGAGGGTTAGAACTTTCAGTCCCATCCCCTTGACCTCCAGGGAGAGGAGTGGGGCTGGAGGTTGAATCGATGACCTACGGCCGGTGATTTAATTAGTCGTGACAGTGTAACAGAGCCTCTACAAAGCCCCAGAAGGATGGGGTTTGGAGAGCTTCTGGGGTGGTGAACACGTGGAGGTGCTGGGAAGATGGCGCCCTGGGAGAGGTCATGGAGGAAGCTCTGGGCCCTTTCCCTGTGCATCGCTTCCACTCTGCTGTTCCTGAGTTATATACTCTAAACCAGCAGTCTTGTGAGTACAGCTGACCCTTGAACAACACGAGTTTGAACTGTGTGGGTCCACTTGTATGTGGACGTGTTTCAATACTCCAGTGTTACATGGTCTGCACCTGTGGTTGGTTGAAGGCTTGGGTGCAGAGCTGCAGGTAGGAAGGCCGACTGTGCGACTTGAGCACCCTCAGATTCTGGTCTTGGGCGGATCCTGGACCCAATCTCCTGCATTGTTCAAGCGTCAGCTGTATAATGTTTCTCTGAATTCTGTGAGCCCCCCCCCCCCCAACCAATTAATCGAACCTGAGGGAGGGGGTCTTGGGAACCTCAGACCTGTAGCAGGTCAGTGAGAAGCACAGGTGACAACCTGGACTTGTGATTGGCATCTGAAGTAGGGGGGCGGGAGATAGGTGGTGCAGTCTCATGGGACTGAGCCCTGAACCTGGGGGATCTGATGCCATCTCCAGGTAGATAGTGTCAGAGTTGAGTTGAATTGTAGGAAGCGCAGCTGGTATTGCAGAAAGTTGCTCTTTGGAGTGAAAAGAGCCCACACACACGTGGGAATTGGAATCAGAAGTGTACCAGTGCATCAGTTTTGTGAGTCATTTCCACTCTGCTCACGGGTAAAATGAGAGGGTTGGCCGTGTCCATTTGTAGGGTCCCTCCCAGTCTTGTTTCTGGGCTCAAGCATCCACACAGGGAGATCCTGAACAGCTTTGCCAGCATCACAGGAAGCAAAGCCCTCTGGTCCTCAGGTCCCTCCTGTCAGGGGTCTTCTCAGCTACGGGGGCAAGGCTGGTAGCTTCCCCACCTCCCGGGTCTCTCCTGCTCAACTGGCTGTCGGAATCAGCTTGGGTTGCATATAACAGAAAAGTCCTAGATGGTCAAGATTTAAACAAAACAGAAGCCTCGACGAAGGCAGAAGCTTATTTATCTCTCACAGAGAGGGCTAGAAGGTAGGGAGGACCTGAAGTTTCACCCCAGAACTCTCTTCCCCACGGCTCTCCCACCCAGGTGACTATTCTTACATTCTAAACCAGGGGTCCTCAACCCCCGGCTGCAGCCTCAACCGTCCCCCGCACCCCCCCTCCCCTGCATCCATGGAAAAATTGTCTTCCCTGGTGCTAAAAGGGTTGGGGACCGCTGTTCTAAACAGAAGAAGGGAATTACTTTCTAAATAGATGAAGTCTGTGGGGGAAAACTTTTCAGAAACCAGGTTGCGCATGCTTTTGTCTGCATTTCGTTGGCCCAGAATAGGGACCATCTATGTCAGAGGGAGGTTGGGGAGTGTAATCTGTTAGGAGGAGTGGGCTATGCCCTGCTGAAAATCTGTGGTTATAAAAATGAGCTTTTTGTCTCATCAGTTTCCTTGTTGCTGTCTGTATTGGATTCTGGTTTCAAGGGTGTAGAAGGCATTGACCCCGATTCCCCTGTTCTTTGGAGTAGTTTGAGGAGATAGGATGGAAATAACCTGTTCCCTGACTGGGTGTTCAGCTTGCCTGCAAGATCTGAAACGTGTGAACTGTTTGCTTTATCTTAGGGGGCGGTGATCATGTGCAGAATAGGTTTTAAATTCTGGTTAAATTTATTTCACCAGTTTTTTTTTTTTTTTTTTTTTGTCAGTTTGTGCAGTTTATATGTTTCTGGAAATTTTAAAAAAAACTTTTTTTTAACGTCTTTATTGGAGTATAATTGCTTTACAATGGTGTGTTAGTTTCTGCTTTATAACAAAGTGAATCAGCTATACGTATACATATATCCCCGTATCCCCTCCCTCTTGCGTCTCCCTCCCTCCCACCCCTCTAAGTGGTCACAAAGCACCGAGCTGATCTCCCTGTGCCATGCGGCTGCTTCCCACTAGCTATTTTACGTCTGGTAGTGTATATGTGTCCATGGCACTCTCTCACTTCATCTCAGCTTGCCCTTCACCCTCCCCGTGTCCTCAAGTCCATTCTCTACGTCTGCGTCTTTATTCCTGTCCTGCCCCTAGGTTCTTCAGAACCATTTTTTTTTTTTAGATTCCATATATATGTGTTAGCTTACGGTATTTGTGTTTCTCTTTCTGACTTACTTCACTCTGTATGACAGACTCTAGGTCTATTCACCTCACTACAAATAACTCAGTTTCATTTCTTTTTATGGCTGAGTAATATTCCATTGTGTATACATGTCACATCTTCTTTATCCATTCATCTGTCGATGGACACTTAGGTTGCTTCCATGTCCTGGCTATTGTAAATAAGAGCTACAATGAACATTGTGGTACATGACTTATTTTTTTTTTTACATCTTTATAGGAGTATAATTGCTTTACAGTGGTGTGTTAGTTTCTGCTTTATAACAAAGTGAATCAGCTATACGTATACATATATCCCCATATCCCCTCCCTCTTGCGTCTCCCTCCCACCCTCCCTACCCCACCCCTGTAGGTGGTCACAAAGCACCTAGCTGACCTCCCTGTGCTATGCGGCTGCTTCCCACTGGCTATCTATTTTACATTCGGTAGGGTAAGCTGGGACGAAGTAAGAGAGTGGCATGGACGTAAAAACGCTGCTTTTTCATTCACAGTATCTGTCATTTGTGCCTTTGCTTGGTTTTTCTTGTTTAGTTTTCCCAGGGGCTTGTCTGTTCCGTGTCTTTTTAAAGAACCCATATTAGCTTTGGTTAATTCCCTGTATTGCTTATATTATCTTTTTTCTTAATGTACATATATATTTATAGAGAATACCTTTATATATGATGAATTTGTATGTACATTTTGTCTATGCTATTTGGTCTCCTGCTGGTTTTTTTAATTGATTGCATGTGGTCAGGTGAGGTTCTTTGGTTCACTTCTCAGGCAGTTTTGGTGATTTAATATCTCCTTACATCGATGTTTGTTTTAACATTCTAAAGAGTTTTAAAAATCTCTACAGTATATGTAGTCATATTGCCTCTTTTTTTTTTTTGCTGTAAATGTTTTGAATTCGCTACATCTCTACTGCTTAACTGTCTTGGAAGATGCTTGCATAGTCCATTATTTTTTTGTTTTATTGATCAATTCTGTTTTCTATTCTTCTATACTCATTTCTGTCCTTAACATTTTATTTTTTCCCTTTTTTTTCCTTTGGGATTACTCTCTTTCCTAGCCTCAAGTTAAACATTTCTCTCTTTTCTTCTAATGGCATTTTGCTTGTAATAAATGTAGTCAGTGCTCTCTAAGGAATATTTCTTATATATTTAATAATTATTAAATATTTCTCTAAGGAATATTTGCCTCCACCCCACAACACTGATAAATTATACTTTAATTATCATTTAGTTCTAAATATTTAATAATTTCCATTGTGATTTCCTTAATTTTTTATTGAGGTATAATTACCATGTAATATTGAGTTTCAGGTGTACAATGTAATTTTGTATTTGTATATGTTGCGAAATGATCACCACAATATATAGTTAAAAGTATAGGGCTTCCCTGGTGGTGCAGTGGTTGAGAGTTCGCCTGCCGATGCAGGGGACGCGGGTTCGTGCCCCGGTCCGGGAGGATCCCGCATGCCGCGGAGCGGCTGGGCCTGTGGGCCATGGCCGCTGAGCCTGCGCGTCCGCGTCCGGAACCTGTGCTCCGCAATGGGAGAGGCCACAGCAGTGAGAGGCCCGCGTACCAAAAAAAAAAAAAAAAAAAAGTATAGTTAACATCTGTCACCGTTTATAATTACAAAAATTGGGGTCTTTTTTTTTTTTTTTTTTGGCTGCTCGTCATTTGGCATTCCGTATCTTAGTTCCCCGACCAGGGATCGAACCCACGCCCCCTGCAGGGGAAGCACGGAGTCTTACCCACTGGACCGCTAGGGAAGTCCCTTGGGGTCCTTTTTAAGGGAAAAATAAATGTGTAGCACGCAGGGAAGGACATTCTGGGTGTGGGGCATGTCATTTCATTCAGTGGCACCACCTATGTTAGCAGCGTATTAAGCATCAAAGGGCCTAAGATAAAACAATGGATATGCTCAGGGGAGGGGGAGGAGTTAAAACACAGGCTGCCGGAGGGCAGGACGGGGAAGATAGAATGAGCGTTGGGAAAGTGGAGGTGAGCCGTTTGTGAGAAACGTTTGGCAGTTACAGAGGACAGAAATGTGAATGTGAGGAAGGGGGGTGCAGGGGACAGGGGAGCTGGAAGCCCCAGGGCAAGAGCAGGATGCCCCCCGCCCCGGGAATTGCTTTACCCCGGACCCTGCAGTCCCTCGTGTCAGCTGTTCCAGTTCCCCGAATCCACTGGATAGAAGATCCCCCGCGACGAGCAGAGCATCACCTGGGTTTCCCGCGCTCAGGTGGCTCTGTTGCACCTGTTGGGAGCCCTCAGTCCCTGCACATCTTCTGATTCCCGACTCAACTGCCTGAGCATCCTGCCGCCTGCCTTTCTCTCCTGGCGGACTTGTCCTCTGTCTCTGCCCTGCTTCTCACCCACCTCTTGGCCCGGTGACCCCGGCACATGCCATCCCCCCGACTCTGACTCCTGGTCCCTTTTACCCTGATTCTGTCAGGTCTGTACCGATCGTGCTTCCCTCTCCCTTTGGGGCTTCTCAGGGCTGCCCTCTTGACTTGGCCGCTCAGGGGGCAGGGTGAAGGGCAGCAAGGATGAGAGGCTGCGTTTAGAAACAAATGCTGTGTGTCACGTTGGCGAGCAGACAGGCAGGCGCTGGCACCATGTGGTGTCCAAGCAGAGGCAGAGGTTGTCAGTGGTTTCCGCAGCCTCAGCAAACAAGGGAATGAGGTGGGTTAGCTCCTTGTGAGCAGGGATTTGGGTGAAGTTGGCGCGCGTTGATAGTGGTCTGGTCTGCAGTGTTCTCTCCCCAGAGCACATGGTATCCCTGAATGGGGATTTAGGCAGCTAATGGCGGGGCGGCTGGAGGGTGGTAAGGCAGGCTTGGTGGGAGTTAGAGCTAATGAAGCCCTCCCCAGGGTGGTACACGGAGGGATGTTGGGTGGGTGAGCCTTGCATCTCAGGACTCCAGGGTCCTCTTTGCCTTATCCAAGCAGGGCCCAGCCTGCTTGCAGAAGCCCCAAAGCGGGGCTTCCCGACCTCTGAGACTCCAGCCACGTTACACTCCAGCAAAATGGCCTGTGCAGACGCTGTCATGGACAAGCCACATCACCGGAACCTGTTTTTGAGATGCTAGGTACAGTGCCTTACTGTGCCATGACCGCCATCTTGCGTTATTGGCCACAAGTTCAGTGGCGACTGGTCATCATCACACGCTGCAGTCAGTACCTCCCAGCATGTGAGTGCATTTCGTCATCTGCAAAGCCCGGGAGGGGCCGGGGAGGCTAGACATTTCTAGAGAAACGTGAGTGGGAGGATGGAAGTTGACTTTGGAGGTGAAGGACCAGTGTTGGGAGGCAGCTCTGATTGTTCACTCTTGAGGTTGATGTATTTGTTCGATCAGTTGCTCGTTTAATTATGTCCACGTCACTAGCATAATGGCCCTTAAGGACTCCATGGTCTTACCCAATACAGCTGCTTCCTGATAATCTTCTTTTCCTTTGGGGTGAGGGACATGGTTCCTAGGAGACCAATTCTGAGACTGCTTGTAGCGCCATCTCCAGATATTGCAGGCTAACTCGTGGACCTCCCTTCTGGTCGTCCGAGGACCCTCAGCTGTAATCACTGACTTTGGCCCCAAACCATAACCTCCTCGTCCCCACTTGTAAAAGCAGCCATGCTTCCCACGTTTTGACTTCCTGTAACAGGCGCACTAATACCGGGTCATCCATCAGAGCTCTTCTATCCTTCACTTTCACGACGTGTAAAAATACACAAGAATCCTGTTCTCACCCAGAGACCATTCTTTAGTAGCATCCACCCTCTAGAACACAGCTGAAAACCCACAGGTTAAGTGGGGAAAGGCATCTGAGTGATTGAAATCATTGTCAGTGAATCGAGAGCCATACCTTCTGTCTCCATTCAGAATTTACTAACTCATCCCGAAACTTACTTTCTCTGATGATTAAAGTATAGTGTTCACCACAGAAAAAGGATCAACCACAGAAGAGTCTAAACGAGCTATGTCACTCAGTCCAATTGTCGGGTTGTATCCACTAGTCGTACTTGTGGTATGTTTGTTCTAATTTGCTTTCTCTGTACATATGTGTGTGGTTGTTTTTAAAACCAAGTTAGGGTAATGTTGTATATAGTTTTGTAAACGTTTTCCCATTTGACAGTGTTATGACACATATACACAAAGATGAACGTACAGGATGTTGATGGGCACATGTATAACAGAATCACTGGAAACAAATACCTCTCAGTTGGAGAAGGGCTAAATAAATGCTGATACAGTGAGTGGTATCTGACACAGCTGATAAAGTTGGGTAGACGTGTATGTCGATACTTAGATCTCTAAGACGTGTTATGTGGAAAACATCAAACCACACACAGTACAGACAGTATGAACCCAATGATGTAAAAAAGAAAAAGGGTGTCTGTGAACTTACATGTATATATATGCATATAGATGTATAGTTGTCCCTTGATTTCCGGGGGAGGTGGGTCCCACGACCCCTCATATACCAAAATCTGTGGACGCTCATGTCCCCTTTATGAAATGGCATAGTATTTGCTTATAACCTACATACATCCTCCCACATACTTTATATATTTTTAAGAAGACTTTATTGAATTTTTGTTACCATATTGCTTCTGTTTTATGTTTTGGTTTTTTGGCCAAGAGGCATGTGGGATCTTAGCTCTCTGACCAGGGTTCGAACCCACGCCCCCTGCACTGGAAGGTGAAGTCTTAACCAAGGGACTGCCAGGGAAGTCCCCTCCCGCATACTTTAAATCATCTATAGATTATAATACCGAATACAATGTAAAAGCTATGTAAATAGTTGTAAATACTATGTAGATAGTTTCCTGTGTGCGGTCAATTCAAGTTTACTTTCTGGAACTTTCTGGAATTAATTTTTCCCAATTATTTTGAATCCACAGTGTGGAACGCTGACTGTGTAGAGTAAGGATAGAAAGGGTATGTTTCAGGGGTTCCTCTGGAGGGAAGATTCAGGCTACAGGTAGACAGGAGAAAGGCTTCACGTTTCACCCTATGCTTTGTAAATGCCCTGGAAACCTTTGCAAAGAGCAGTGGGTGCTTTGTTATGTATATTGCAGGTGTTTTCTTCTAGGCTGTCGTGTGTCATTTATTATGACTTTTCGCCCATAGCAGTTTAAGAAATTGGTCACAGAATCTTTTGACCTTATGACTTCTGACTTTAGAATCCTGCCTGGGAAGGCCTTTCTCGCCTTAAGATTACACACTGTCTTGATTTTTTTCATCATCTTACTTTTTTTTTTTTTTTTCCCCAATGAACGATGTCATCCACTTCCTGTGTATTTTTCTATGTGGTCCCAGGAATGGAGCAGCTCCAAATGAATATCCAGTCGCTCCCACACCATTGCTTGGACCATCGGCCAATCTGACTTTGTGCCTTCTAAATTCCCACACATACTTGGACTGCTTATTAAAAGTTGTCTAAAATTGGGGGTCTCTTTGTCTCCAGCAGTTAAGTGGTCCATCGATGTTGAAGAGTTGAGTGACCCTGTGTGATGAAGTGTCCGGGGGGGGCCTGGCACTAAGGGAAAGCTACTCTTAAAGAAACGTAATAACGGAAGGCGTAGTGGGATGCCTGGGCTGGGGTGTGTGGATGAAGAGGCCCTACTTGTTTGTGTTGGGGTAAAGCCCTAGATTGCAAAATGCAAAGCCCGAGACAGAAAACCCTCAGGCTGCATTGAGGAAGGGGCAGTTGATTATAAGCACCCAGCGGCTAGCACCCTCGTGACGCTGACCCTGAAGGATAACAGTGAGAGATGTGCCGCCACTGGGAGCCGAGGGGCCACGTCCCCCAGGCTGTCCTGTCTTTCTCTGCCCTCACCAGTTCTGTTCCTGCAACTTTCCTTACAGACAGCCCATCCAAGCCACTGGCCCTGACAGGTCCAGCCCCAGCTGACCGTCCTCTCTTACTATAAAATCCCAGGAGCATCTAATTGGCTGTCTGTCTTCACTGCACTGCCTCCCCCAGCCCAGTCATTTCTGGCTGCAGGGATGGGAGTTGTCGCATTGTCCCTGGGTGGCTGCTTCCAGAGGGGTTAGGGCAGATGAAACCGGAAGTCTACGGGGCCTGGCGGGGAAATGTCCTTCCCCTCTGCTTCCCTCTAGGTAGCCTGACGAGCGATGATTTTCTGCTGTTTTTTGAAAAGCAGTAAGACTATATTTAGAACTCTATCGAAAGCTAAGCCCTAAGCAGTTGTGAAGTAGGCAGTTTATTTTTGCCTTCCCTGCCTCCCTGTCTTCCATAATCGGAGTTTTTATTTGGAAGGCACTTTAGGGATTGCCAGGATCTCTAAACTTTTTTTTTTTTTTTTTTTTTGCGGTACGCAGGCCTCTCACTGCTGTGGCCTCTCCCGTTGCGGAGCACAGGCTCCGGACGCGCAGGCTCAGCGGCCATGGCTCACGGGCCCAGCCGCTCCGCGGCATGTGGGATCTTCCCGGACCGGGGCACGAACCCGCGTCCCCTGCATCGGCAGGCGGACTCTCAACCCCTGCGCCACCAGGGAAGCCCTCTAAACTTTTTAAAAAGCTGTGGTGATACAGAGGTTGCGAAAGTGGGCTCTGAGCTCAGACTGTATTCGTAAGATGCTTCTCCAAGCTTTGTGACCTTGGGCGCATTACGTACACTTGCTAAACCTCAATTTCCCCATCAATAAAATGATGTTATTAATAGTCCCGACCTCAGGGGTTATTGGGAAAGTTAAATGAATGTCAGGTTTTAACATACTGCAGGGTACTTAGTGGGGATGTATGTTTCGTTGCTTTTTAATGAATAAAGACACTGCCCGTGACGGTGCATTCCCTGTGCATTTTCTGCGTTATCGCAGTGCCTTCCCAGACTTTGAGATTAACTTTCTGTAATCCGTATTCTGAAAATAACACATCCCTAGAAGTATAATGATGATACTTGTTTTCCAACAAAACTCTTCCCCCACCTCTTGCCAGACTTTATTGAAAAAAAAAAAGTCACCTCACTTCTCTGAACCTCATTGCTCTGCAGCTAATTAATGGCAAAGCCATTTCTGAGTCCTAGAACAGGCCTCTTTTCCCACGTCCTGCCGCTTCCTCTGGAAGCTTGTTCTTACGCGAGGACCTGGTTAAATCCTCCCTGAGGAGGCCTGCAGTGAGCGACTTAAGCCACCAAAGGATTGGATGCTTCATTGTGGTGTTTTAGACATCACTCCCCCCAGCCCCGCATTTGAAAGGATAAGGAATGAATTACTTTGAAATACTAAGTCACCTCACTTGGGACTCAGGCGCTTAATTAAATGTGAATCCAGCCACCATCTGAAAAGGAAAGTTTATCCTTTTACTAGGTTCTGCACTGATCAGCCCCTAAATAGACCCCTTGGGTTCACGAGCTGCTGATGATTTGAGGAGGATTTGGAGAACCTACAGTTCAGGACAGAGTAAATATTAATATTCAGGTTAGAGAGTTGAAAAGGAATATTTTGTCAAAAAGCCAGACACATGCCGTTTGGTGAACGCCCCAGTTCACGGCGTTCCTTCCAGCCAGAGCTCAAGGCCGTCTGTAATTCAGCTGAAATTTGGCCATGACTGATCCACAGCCCCATGTGACCACTGGGGAACCAGGAAGTGTTGAAATTGGCCACGGCCCAGAGAAGACAGAATAATTGTCCCCCTCTCCTCTTACACACATGGTGCTGGAGACTGAATATTTGTGTCCCTCCATACACACAATTCATACAGTAAATCCTGTTAAAAAAACCAAAATTCACCTGGGTAAATTTGAAGATCTAATTTGCTCTAATGATTCATGAATCGGGCAGCAATCCCATCTTAGCACCTAGAAAGGAGCTCCAGGGAAGCTGTGCAAAGTGAAAGACTTTTATAGGCAGAAGGGGATGGACAAAGGAAGGTTCTAGCCTAGAGTGGATTGTTTCAGGCAAGGTCGCCTTCCTTTCGGGGAAGGTAGGGGTTCTGTCAGGCAGAATCTCACTAGTGCTGGTCACTAGTTAAAGGTCATTTTCCTGTCAGAGGCCAAAACTGCAGTTAGGTGTTGAGTCTCGGTTTGCTGACGTGGGATTTAGCACAAGTGACTCCATTTTTAGCCTGTTTCTTTCTAACAATCCTAATCCTCCAATGTGAGGGTATTTGGAGGTGATTATGTCATGAGGGTGGAACCCTTGTGAATGGGAGTACCCTTATAAGAGAGACCCCAGAAACCTCCCTTGTTCCTTCCACCACATGAAGACACAGGGAGAACACGTCGGCTGTCAACCAGAAAGCGGGTCCTCACCAGACTGCGTATCTGCTGGTACCTTGGTCGTGGACTTCCCAGTCTCCAGAACTGTGAGAAATGAATTTCTGTTCTCTGTAAGCCACGCTATCTAAGGTGTTTTGTTACAGTCCCCTGAACAGACTCAGACAGGTAGGAAACGGATACTTGCCATTGAGTGTCTGCTCTTTGGGTACGAGTGGATTTATATTCTTGTGGAGGGAAAAAAAAAGGCTTTCCAATGCAACTGTCCTGGAGAATATTCTATAATGGCAGAATGGCTTGGAGCTAGCTGCGTTTTCTAGGAAATGACTCGTGCGAGACCACGTTTTCTGTAAAAGGATACTCTGTCTACTAACAGGCTTTACTTGCATCGGCTGTTCATGTTATTTATTTGTTTATATCCTGCCCCACGCCAAAAGGGACTTGTAAATTTATTCTTCAGGTATCATCAGATGTTGCTAAAGATTATGTCCGTTTGGGGCAGATCTGCTTTTCAGGCTAGGGTTGCTGGTAAGGAAGATGTATTTGGTCCGTGCTAGTGGGTGGAAGGTTGCTGTCACTTGCCCTGTTTGTCCTTGTGCCACTGGTATTACTTGTGCTCAGGACCCCATAGGTTCTCACTTCTATATATTTTGAGAAGCCAGCATTTGCTCGAGCTTGGAAGGAGGAACAGGGGGAAGACTTACGCCATGTGTGTAGTAAGCCTTCGGCAGTGTATTAGCCCACGGTGTGTGGGCACAGGAATCTTAAGAATGGAAAGCGCTGACCACGTCTGCTATTCTAAAATCACCCAGGTCAGCCAAGTAGAGGAGCTGTGTGTACAGCGGCCGTATCTCATCCCCTTCCTTTACCTGCCCTGCCCTCTGGCAGCTGTGATGAGCTGTGAAGTGCCCCAGCCAGAGCCCCTCACTCACCTCCACTTTGGTGCCCAGGAGGGAGGACGAGGAGAGTCAGCGGGTCGCCACCGGGGGTGTGACTATTTCAGCGGGGATCCTGCAGGTGTGCAAGGGTTCCTTTCGTGGCTCTAGCATCAGGCCAGATAAAGCAACCCTCCTAGACTCCTTTTCTGTAGTTGAAGCTCTCAGCGTGTGACGTTGTGATTTATAATAAGAAATATGTATTTGGTCTTGGTCCTCTTTCTGGCACAGAACTTCTAAAACCCTTGGAATTTCCAAAGTGGTGAGAGCTATCACGGTGTCTTTTTGGCTTTTTAGTTATGTTAGTGAGGTGACTTTCAGATGGCACCTGAGGATGGGGGTTGGTGGTCAGGGAAACCAACCCTGTGATTAGAGGCTGATCCTGAGTTGTATCCTTTTATGGTAAACCGGTGATCTAGTAAGGAAAATGTTTCTTTGAGTTCTGTGAGCCACTCTAGCAAATTAATCGAACCCAAGGAGGGGGTTCTTTGGAACCTTCAATCTATAGCCAGTCAGAAGGCGAAGTGTGTGTGTCGGGGAGGGGGGACAGTCTTGTGAGACCGAGCCCTTAAGCTGTGGGATCGGACACTGCCTTCAGTTAGATGGTGTCAGAACTGAATTGAACTGTAGGACATGCAGCTGCGTCTGAAAATTGGTGTTGTGGTGACCACACACACACACACACACACACACACACACACACACACACAGGAATTGCATGATCACAATTGGTGATCTGAACCCTTTTATTGGCCTTCTGGGTTTTACTTTGAAAGTAGCAAAGAGGGGTGAACTGGATGAACTAAAGAAAAAGAACACCAGTGAAATGGATGTGGAGCTCTTATGGGGTGAATTGTGTCCCCCCAGAAGATGTTGAAGTCCTAACCCCCAGCACCTGGGAAGGTGACCTTACGTAGAAATAGTCTTTACGGATGATCGAGTTAAGATGAGGTCATTAGGGTGGGTCCTAATCCAGTGGGGCTGTGTGTGTCCTTATAAGAAGGGAAAATTTGGACAGACATCCACACACAGAAGGAACATCATCTACCAGCCGAGGAATGCCCGAGGCAACTACAACCTAGAAGAGAGTCTCCCTCTCGGCCCTGGGAAGGAACCCCCCAGCCATCCCCGTGAATTCAGGTTTCTGCCCTCCAGAGCTGTGAGGCAATACTCTTCTGTTGTGGAAGCCGCCCCTCTGTAGCACTTCGTTATCGCAGCCCTAGGAGACGAGTACAGGAGCTTTTCACACGTCCTGCTCTTACCCCACGGGGTCTGCTCGGACCCAGGAGACACCTGTTCTCATCATCTCGGAAACTTTCCAGGCCGCTTTACTGCCCACATGTTGGGCTGGCACCCAGGACCTAAAGATCGTCCCTTGACTCTCCTCTGTTCTATTCTCTCAGTACTTCCTGAGATGTCCCCCTGTTCTTGTGGAGTCCCGTCTGCCACCTTCTGCTCTAAAATGTACCTGGGACTTGTCTTGAGGAGGTGGATTGAGACCCATAGACATGCAAATGATTGCCAGGAAGGAGGAAGCTTTTTATCACTCACGGTCCCTTAGAGGCAGGAGTCATGGCCAGCCACTCAGGGCCACACGGGGAAGCATCTTGCTTCAGTTGAAGTGGGCGGGAGCGGGCGAAGCATGGGAAGCAGGTGGCACAGACCTGTGATTGGGTAGTTGGAATAACGTTGGTGGCCAAACATTTCTGTGCCACATCGTTGCGTGGCTCCTCCTTGTGAGGTTGGTAGCAGAGATCCCACGGGCAGGACATGAATGAATCCCTGTTTTATTGCTCTTGGGAGCATAGGGTGCAGCTACATACTGAGAACATCTGGGTTGATCCCACAAGCAGAGTTTCATGGTAGCGTATTGTTCCGATGGTGGGGATTCTGTTTCTTCCTCTCTGTCTCTTAATCTCTCACTTGCTTGCTAACTCTCAGGCTGTCTTCAGTTCTTCCATATGTGAAATGATGGGGTTGGGTGGACAGCATGTCCTTGGTATCGACATATGAATGTTCATTAAGTGTCCGCAGAATGGCTGAGCTCACAGGATCTTAAAGATCACTGAGCCCAATTTCCTCGCATAACGGATGAGGGAACTTGGAGAGGCTAAGAGGCTTCCCTGGAGAATCAACAGCCCAGAGAGAAGCGAGGACCTCTGCTTGTTGACGCCGTTACCCCACGTTTCTAAAACTCCTTGACCTAGTTAAGTGAATTCATGCTTGTCATGTACAGGTAGTTTCCCTAAAATTTGTAAAATCTACTGTCATTCACTGAGCCAACTCAAAGTATTTGCATCTCAACCCGAGAACTGACATAACATTTACATGTCTTCCTCTGCTATACTTGCATAAAATATAGAATTATTATTTTATGCCAGTTTCCTCCCATTTTACCTCTCACTGACAGTCATTTTAGTACCAAAGAAGTGGATGGCTCTAGAATCTTCTCAAAGCCATCCCTAAGACCAAGAAAGCTGGAGATGACGTGAATCCTTGTTGAGAACGATGGAAATTCTACATCAAAATATAAATGCTGGAGGATTCTAGGGAGAAGCTGGTCTGAGCCCAGGTCCTTGATATCTTGTGTGGAATAGCATGGTGGACCACGGTGACCATTCTGGTTATCTAGTAATGTGGTATCACAAACCACCCCGAAAACTAGTGACGTTTTCCTCATGAATCTGCTCTTGGGCGGGGCTCAGAGGGGACAGCTCATTTCTGCTGCGCTCGATATTGGCTGTGATGGGTCGGATGCTGAGGCCGGTGTCCTCTGAAGGCTTGCTCACCTGTCTGGAGGTCTTTGCTGACCATCCACTGGGACCTTAGCTGGAGCTGTTGGCCAGATACCCACACATGGCCACTCTGTGTGGCTTGGGCTTCTTCGCAACACGGTGGCTGGGTTTTAGGACTGAGCATCCTTATGACCTAGCCTGGGAGGTTATTTCTGTGCAGCCACAAAGGCCCTCCCAGGTTCAAGAGGATGGAAATAAACGTCACCTCCTGATGGAGCAGTGGAAGTGCCCTGGCAGGGCCCATAGGACTGGAAATCCTGCCGTTTTGAAAACTACTTTCTGCTATAGTGGCAGAGATTCAGAGGTTGAGTCTGAAGCCAAGAATTTGCCTAGGATATCCAGAGATGAGAGACAGTGCTGGGCTCAATTTTTTGTGTGTGCATTTGGGTGGTTTTTTCGGGGGAGGGGGGGAACTGCTGTGAATTGAGAGGCCAGAGTGGTGCAGGCTGATCCCTCCTCAATCTTTAGTGTAAGCACTTGTTTGTCTTGCAGGAGCTATTTGATATTTAAAAAAAATGTTTTTTTTAGCTGAGGTATAGTTGGTTTACAATGTTGTATTAATTACTGCTGTACAACAAAGTGATTCAGTTTACATATATATACATTTTAAAATATTCTTTTCCATTATGGTTTATCGTAGGATATTGAACATGATTCCCCGTGCTATACAGTAGGACCTTGTTGTCTATCCATACTGTATATACTAGTTTGCATGTGCTGACCCCAACCTCCCACTCCATCCATCCCCCAAAACCCCTTCCCCTTGGCAACCACCAGTCTGTTCTCTGTGTCCGTGATGCTGTTTCATAGTTAGGTTTATTTGTGTCGTATTTTAGATTCCACATGTAAGTGATATCATATGGTATTTCTTTCTCTCTAACTTATTTCAGTTAGTATGATCATCGTCCGGTTGCATTCCTGGTGCTGCAAATGGCCTTATTTAATTCTTTTTTATGCCTGAGTAGTATTGCATTGTGTATATGTACCACATCTTCTTTATCCATTCATCTGTCGATGGACATTTAGGTTGTTTCCGCGTCTTGGCTGCTGTGAATAGTGCTGCTATGAACATAGGGGTGCATGTTTCTTTTTGAATTAGAGTTTTGTCTGGATATATGCCCAGCAGTGGCATTGCTGGATTGTATAGTCATTCTATTTTTAGTTTTCTGAGGAACCTCCTTACTGTTTTCCATAGTGGCTGCACCAACTTACATTCCCACCGACAGTGTAGGAGGGTTCCCTTTTCTCCACACCCTCTCCAGCATGTGTGGTTTGTAGACTTTTGAATGATGGCCCTTCTGACTTGTGTGAGGTGGTACCTCATTGTAGTTTTGATTTGAGTTTCCTATTTGATACTTTTGACCGCAAAAGGTTCAGCGAGGACTGACTTGGGAGGCTGAATTACTTCTTAACTTTGTGATTCGCAAACGATGAGCATTGCCATCCAGTACCATTGTGGTACCTCCTCTAACCCTTCAACACCAGCCTGCAGGGAGCTGTATCTCCCCCCATCTGCTTTTGTCCTACTGACTCAACACCAGTAGCCTAACCTGTGCAGGTGCTGAGGGACACGTACCTGTGCATAGGCGGGGCACCATCGCAGCTCACTTCCAAGGGTATGGTAACAGGAAGTTAGGAGCGCAAACTCGAAACTAGAAGAAATAGCTCCTGTCGAGGTAGAGGTGAAGAAAGAGATGGAAGAGGACTTTAACAAAATGCAGCGAACTCTCAAGAAAATACCAGTGTAGTAAATAAAATAGATAAATAAAAGACTTAATGGAACTGAAAACGTTGTTTCCACATTATAAGGAACTATTTTCCAGATGTATGTAAAAAATAGTCACTGCTAAGAACATAATGACTCTCTATTCTAGAAGATCAAGAGAAACAGATTTCTCAGGCCACAGAGCAAAGGCTTTTAGAGGTGAAAAACGTGAGGGAAAAGATAAGAAACTTGGAGGTCAGATTCGAGAGACTTAACGTGAACCCGGAGGAGAAAAAGAACCAGAGAGAAGAGCAACTGTTAAGTAAAAGTAGAAGGAGAGTTCTCTGAGGTGACAAGTTAGGCAGGGTGGGCGGGTGAATGTTTCAAGCTGTGTGTAGAGACGTTTCCTGGTGAGATTCTAGACTTTTACAGATAAAGAGAAATTTTGCACGTCTGGACAGGCAGAACCAGAAGAACTAGACTAAATATCAGACTTCTTATCGGCAGCTCCAGAAGGAAGAAGACCATTAAACAATATCTGTAGACTTACGGACAAAAAGATTATTATCAAAAATCCTATATCAAACCTGGTTACCCAATTTTTAAGGTTAACACATAAAGGCTTTGGAGTTACACTCCTATAACATCTGTTTATTACTCATGTAACATCACTTTTCAAGGGCATGGAGGCCTCAGAGTTTATTTATTTATTTACTTATTTGTATAATTTAGCAGGAGAAAACTGGCAAAATGGCCAGTCTGATGGGGAGCTCCAGAAACTAGAAGAGGACAGAAAAGAGTGTAGTGAGCAGTGAATCCTGCGACCATTAGGTAGTTTAGCCTAAACAGATGAGATGATTTTCGCCAGGAATCTGTTGTGTATGCTACATAGTGATTATTGCAACAAAACAGACAAGCTCTAAAGGAAAAAGCTAATAATAGCCTCAAGTCAAATGGCGACCAAACTCAGGAGTGGGGATGAGAGTTGGCGGTGGGAGAGGGTCATTGGAAAAATAAACATGTTCTAAGTGTTTCTTCTCGTGGATCAGGGGAGACACAGCTTGGTGGGGGACATAATTATCTTCTACTGATGTGTAAATAGAGGAGATTAGGTTCAGTTATGATTTCAGGGGAAGGAAGTTCCTTTATAAATCAAATCGGGGTTCTCCTGGGTTCTTGCCCTACCACTGGGAGAAAGCTGATTTTTAACACCTGCATTTCATCGTTTGCCTTGATAGTTTTGATGCCAGACAAACTGAGGTTTGGACTACTTTGCTTGGAAAAGTTTTCCCCCCAAACCCTAACCTTGAGAGCACCATCAGAACCCCCTTGCTTCCGCAGCCCACAGCATCAGCCTGGACCGCGGTCCGCCTGGCTTCATTTATGGCTGCCTCCCTACGTGGGAGCCTTCACAGTGTGGCTTGGAGACGAATTGAGCCACACTTGAGAAAGAGTGTGGGGACGGGGTCTAAAATATGTTCCTCTCGCCCACTAGGGAGTATGACAGGTAACAGTTCTAAGACAGAACTGAGAGAGTGGTGGAGAGGGGGTGCCTGGGGGGTAGAGAAGGACACCAAAAGAGAGGCCAGAAGCCCTGACATCAGTGTTTTGTCTGGATGGGGACACTTCTGGAATAGCACCTATCTTAGCAAGATAACATTTTGTTGGTCTGTCTGAGCCCTGTCCTGCCAGGACTGCCAAGGGCAGGAGGCTAGGAATGAGTAAGCCCACATTTGTGGTCCTGGCCCTCTCGCCATAGTGAATTGTGTCCAAAATCCTGCCCGCTGGACCCTGGGGCCAGCCTCCCCGTGTGACTCTGCAAGTCACGCTGGAGCTGGGCACCAGGGTATTCTGTCATTTTCAGTGTCACAGACTTGCCCCTCAGAGACCTGTACTTCCAAGCCACTTTCTGTTGGTCTGGGATCACAGGTTTATTTTTAAAACTGTGCCCAAACCATAGACCAGAAAAGGACCTTGGCAAGTCATTGAGTCCAGGCCTTAACTTCAGAGAGAATCACACTTAAACTCCACCCCAGAGAACCCTTCTGCAATGACAGATACCGTGAAAATTGCTCCCAAGGATGGCTTGGAATCTGTTCATCCTGAACCGTTTAATCCCTTCACTTTCAGGAAACACATCAGGTCCTGTTCTGTTGGTCACCAGACCCTGGCCTCTGACAAACACGGACCCCAAATCATGAGCAGAGGACAGTGTGATAGTCGTGCAGTGCTTTTTACTCTGTTCTGTGGCCCCGAGATCATGCTATCAT
Organism: Leucopleurus acutus; assembly: GCF_964270905.1. Lineage (NCBI taxonomy): Eukaryota > Metazoa > Chordata > Mammalia > Artiodactyla > Delphinidae > Leucopleurus > Leucopleurus acutus. Next base: position 56,004,981 of record NC_139161.1, read on the forward strand.
CCATCCTTAAAACCACAAAGGCCCACAGCGCTCAGATTTCACAAGTGACCACGAGGGAGTGGGGGTGGAAGATGCAGAATGCACTCACGGGTGGGTCTGCAGGGGCCGCCACGCAAAGTGTCACCACCAGGGGGCTTAACAGTGGAAATTTATTTTCTCATAATTTCAGAGGCTGGAAGTCTGAGATCAAGGTGTCCACGGGGTTGGTTCCTTCTGAGGCCTCTCTCTTTGGCTTGCAGACGGCTGTCTTCTCCCTGTGTCCTCACATGGTCGTCTCTTTGTGTGTCTGGTCTTGACCTCCTCTTCTTATGAGGTCACCAGTCATACTGGATAAGGGCCCACCCTAATGACCTCATTTTAACTTTATCACCTCTCTAAAGGCCCTGTCTCTAAATACAGTCACATTCTAGGGTAAGGGAGGTTAGGACTTCCACATAGGAGTTTGGGGGGGAACATAATTTAGCCCATAACAACTCCAGAGATCAGATATCACCAAGACCACTGTACTTGCATCCTAAAATCACTTCCAAAATCATGGGGAAAGCCCATTCTTCACAACCCTGGTCCATGTTCGAAAAATTGTGAGAAATTAAAAACAAAAAGACATTTAAAATAATACATAAAAATGCATAAGAATATGATATAATTAACATTACTAATTTAAATATTATGAAGAATCATGAATATATTATGTATAGTCTTATGCATTATTTTTAAAATATATATTCTTACCTTAAACCAGCATAAAATTATTTGGAGGGCACGAGAAATACATATTTAAAGATTTAGTATAATAAGTATCAAGACATTTGAGATTTAAACATCTTATTTTCGAGAGGGAAGTACTAATTAACCGTGGGGCTCAAAAACGTCCTTGGAAACGATGGATACTGTTGGAAAGACTCAGAGGAAGCAATGAGGAATTGGGAGGGTTTGGATTAGAGATCAAAAAATAATGCCTGGATATTTTGGAATCAGCAAGAGTATTCCTGTTTTGGGACTAGGGAAAAAGTAACGTGGGAGAGAATCTAAAATCTTTGCAATACCTTTAAAACTCCTCTTAGAAATGTACTCATTCGGTTAACCTTCGCAATATTAAAATATGGTGTTTATAACTTGCTGTGTTCATAAATTTATCACAGGTGACATAAAATATTCCAGTTTACATTATTTTGTAATACAATCACTTTGTTTTTTAAAGACTTTGTTTTTAGAGCAGTTTTAGGTTTACAACAAAATTGAGAGAAAGGTACAGAGATTTCCCATAAACCGCCCCCCCCCACACACGGATATTCTCCCTCATTATCAACATCACTCACCAGAGTGTTACATTTGTTACCGAGGATGAACCTACACTGACACATCATAATCACCCAGAGTTCATAGTTTACCTCGGGCTCACTCTTGGTGCTGTCCATTCTGTGGATTTGGACAAATGTATATATAAACATATCCATCATTATAGTATCACACGACATATTTTCACTGCCTTAACTATTTTTTAAGTTTATTTTTGTTTTTTAAATGTAGTAAAAATGCAACATAAATTTACCATCTTAACCATTTTTATGTATGCAATTCAGTGGCATTAATCACATTCACATTTGTGTGCTACCATCACCACCATCCATCCATAGAATTCCTCCCCTTGCAAAGCTGAAACTGTACCCATGAAACTAATTCCCCACCAGCCCCTGGTAACCACCTTTGCAATACATTTTACAATACTTATACTGTCTCTTGTATCAATAGAAGAAGTAGAACGTTCAACACAAGGGAAGAACAGAGGGCTGACAACACTTTGACATATACCTTAGCATATTTTTTTTGCTTCTGGGTATCCATATATGTATGTTTTTTTACTGTGCGTACTGGTTTATAGCTTGTTCCTTCTCGCTTAATTTATCAATACCTTTACATGTCAAATATATGTCATCATTTTTAATACTTACATGAAAGTCCATCCATTTAAACAATCCCTTTGGATTTGAGGGAAGATCTTTGGATTTTTTCCAATATATCCATATACTGAAGGGCTGGAAACAAAAGATTACGTATAAACGTAGACCTCCATAGAGCAATGCTCTGGTGACCTTTCTTACAGTTAAATCTTTATCTACATCCTCAGTTATTTCTTCAGGATGAGTTCCTCCATTTAAGTTACTTTGAGAAAGGTTTTCTATATTTTCAGGCTTTTAAAATATATTGCCAAATTGCCTTCAAGAAAGATCGTACCGGGCTTCCCTGGTGGCGCAGTGGTTGAGAGTCCGCCTGCCGATGCAGGGGACACGGGTTCGTGCCCCGGTCCGGGAGGATCCCACATGCCGCGGAGCGGCTGGGCCCGTGAGCCATGGCCGCTGAGCCTGCGCGTCCGGAGCCTGTGCTCCACAACGGGAGAGGCCACAACAGTGAGAGGCCCGCGTACCGCAAAAAAAAAAAAAAAGAAAGAAAGATCGTACCATTTCATGCTTCCACCAGCTGTGGTGAGCACACCTATCTTCCATACCTTTAGCAACCTTGTCCCTTAAAAATCAAAGTAATAGGGTGGATGTGGTTTTTAAAATAATCAAGTTATAGAGAAGGACTTATAATGAAAAGGTATCAGCCGCCTTACCCTGATTCCTCTCCCAGCCCTGCTCTCTGGAGACAATTACTTTTAATGACTTCTGTATTCAATTCCTCTGTAATTTAGCTCTCCGTCTTTAAATAATACGCTTGTCCTGTTGGTTCTCTTCCATATACCCACAAACACACAATTTACTTCCTGTTGGGGAGATGGGGTTTTGATTCTATTATACCACTTGCCTTCCCCTCCATACCTATTTTTTCAATAGTTGTTAACAAAGAGCATTTTACTTCTTATGTTTAAACCTCTCTGCAGTTGCCACAGATGGTACAGTTTCTCGTGGCTGGTTTTAGTGAGCATTATTCACCTCTCTGTCTCAACTGTTTGCGTCTCCCTCTTTCTTTCCTTTCTTTCCCATTTTTCCTTTCTCTTTTTTCTCTTTCTCTTGTTCACATCTTGAAGATTGATAAAATTTACATTCATTCTCTCCTGTAATCATCATAATTATGTCTTCTGTGTTTTGTTCATGGGTTGATTCTAAAAGTTCAACAGTCAACTAAGTACTTCTTTTATAGCTACTTAAATGTAGTTCATTGCAGAGCCAAGTAATATGCCACTAATAGCTCATGCTCTGTGGTTCCAACATAAAGCTATCTACCCAGATAAAGGAGACTTTGCCTAGTGCCAAGGTTAAATAAATACTCTTTTCTTGCATTCTACAGATGATTCAATCATGCATCACTTTACTTTGATTCATATTTGTTTGTTTTTTGATTCATGTTTGAATCCTATCTTTCTTGGGTACTTTTCCTGGAATTTCTTTGGGATTATCTTGTTTTTTTCTGTTGGGAGAATCATATGCCTTCATACCTTCCAACGTACTCATTTCGTCTATTATTTTGTTTGCTCTCTTCATCTTAGGGGCCACTGAGTTCCAATTTGTATTTATTGCTCTCCGAGCCTCCTGCGGGTCTGACATCCTGGGATTTCCTCTTGGCTGGTCTCAGGTTTATTTCTGTCATTTCTTTCTTGATTAAAGTTTTATCCTTATTTTTTCTGGAGTGCATCCTCAAGGGGTTTTCTCAGAAAGAGAGGTAACATCCTTTTCTAGTTCTAAAAATGATTTTATTTTGCCTCTGTACTTGACTGATAAGTTATAATTTTTTTTCTTTTTGGGTTGAAATGAATTTTCACTCAGAACTTTGGAATTGCTCCATTATAGTCTAGCATCAATTATTGCTGATAAATTCTGCTGCTGGTCTGATTGTGGCAGCTTGACAGCTCCCTCCTCTTGGAAGGGGCCAGAATGAAGAGCGGGAGATGCCTGGGCATAGAACAGTGGGGACGGTTTGGAGGACCTTGAAGAGATACATTCGTTGACTCAGTAGGATTTTCCAAAGCAGAGATTCTTAGATTTTATTCCATACATCAGTGTTTCTTAACACGCATTAGAGTCACCTGGAGGGCATCTTAAAACAGATTTTGGAGCTCACTCCCAGAATTTCTGACTCAGTAGGTCTGGTTGGGGCTGGAGAATTGACATTTCTAACACGTTTGAAAGTGATGCTGTTGTAGCTCCAGGACTATATTTTGGTACATTGCACTAAGGTGATGACTTAATTCAGAGTAACCTCATTTTCCTGTTTAAAAAAATGGGGATAATAACAGCTTCCAGGGTTTTTTTGTAAGGAATGAGTGATTGTATTCACTATGTTTTCTGTATTCCAGATGCTGGGGCATCTGAAGCCTCACTGACTTGGGAGAGACTGCCCCTCCGAGGCCTGGCTAATTCCTAGAAAGAGCAAACAGTTTGCCTGAAAGCACGTCTTTGATATGCAAACAACCAATTCTGAATCCATACCTCCACCCACCTCTTTTCAGGCTCCTGTAGTCTGGACAGTATCCTCCTGCCCCTAAATCACTCCAGGGCCAAGTGCTGGACTATTAGGGCCCTCCCCACCATAGCCCAGAGCCCACCAAAATCCCTCAAATTATCCCACTTTAAACCTGCTCAGCTTCCTTGCTCTGTCAACCCATCCTTCTTGTGGAAACCACAGTAAAGACTGTTGGCCACACTGTCCCCTAGCTCTCTCTGCCTCCTGACCTGCCCTGGTGTATCCCTGTGTGTCCCTGCATGGTGTGCCATGCCTCCTGATGCTAGGAACCTGTAAGCGTACGTTTCTTCATGACAGTGCCACGTCTGCATGTCTTATCTACCTGACTGAAACAAGTCTCAGGTACATTTTTAAACAGTGGTATAAAGCTTGTAAAGCGCTTAGCAGAGCACCTCTTTGGCATTAGGTAAAAGGGACATTTTAGGAAGAATATCTAAAGGCAGTGTGAATGATGAATGGGAAGATGCTGGAGACGGGGACATCCATGGGACCCAGCCTGAGAGTCTGCTAATAGAAAGAGAGCAACAGGTGCTGAAAATATCAGTGATAGACAAATTGAGAGCATGGGACAACTTCTTGGGTGTTGTAACTTGGTGACTTATTGTCTGAAATGTTTTGTAATGAGACTATTTCTGCGTCAAAGGCAGCCTTACTGTTTCCTTCCGTGACTTCTGTAATGACAGCCGAGCGTCCTCATTGTTTGGCTCTCAATCCAACCAAGTGTCTTTCTGTGATGAGGCCAGAACTCCAAGGTAGCAGTCTCCAAGATGTTCTGTAGTGAATATTACCTTCATCTTCATGTTTCCTAAACTATAGTCAGCACTCAGGGTGTAGTCGTTAACTGGTGTTATGTGAAATGTATTTTTATAGATTTGGGAAATGACGAGTTAGCCAAAATTAAGCCATTTAAATTTCCTACAGGACTTCTCAGAGCGTTCAATATTTTAATGAAGCTCTGTTAATGGAGAATATAGCCTTCAGTGTTTGCTGACTTATTTGTCCCCAGACCCTTTTTCTTCAGGGTGTCTAATGGGTCTGTCTTTTCATGGAACACATTCTGGGAAATGCTGCTGTGACCTGACGAGCTAATGTGTGACACCGCTGACAATCAAGATTTCTGTGGGTGGCAGTGATTGCTCTTCTAAAGCCCATCAGGAGAACAGTGCACAATTTTTAGATCCATTTGCCAAGGCTCTGTTTTGCTTTAGTCTATTGGTGTAAAAAATAAAATGAAAAGACATAACTTGGACCCAGATGTCACCTACACGGTGCCTATCATCCTGTAGAATGACTCATCCTCTGAAAATAGTAGTGTTCATTGTCTTGATAGTGAACAATGCTCTTTCATTTACAAAGATGAGGCCCCAAATACCAGGCTTCCTAAAATTAGCGTCACTTGTTAGCCCACCTCCTTCCTCGGGTCAGTCTTTTTTGTTTTATTTTATTTTTAAAATTTTTATTTAATTTTTATTTTTGGCTGCGTTGGGTCTTCGTTGCTGTGTGCGGGCTTTCTCTAGTTGTGGCGAGCAGGGGCTACTCTTCGTTGCAGTGTGCGGGCTTCTCATTGCGGTGGCTTCTCTTGTTGTGGAGCACAGGCTCTAGGCGCACAGGCTTCAGTAGTTGTGGCACGCGAGCTCAGTAGTTGTGACTCGCAAGCTCTAGAGTACAGGCTCAGTAGTTGTGGCGCACGGGCTTAGTTGCTCCGCGGCATGTGTGATCTTCCCTGACCAGGGCTCGAACCCGTGTCCCCTGCATTGGCAGGCGGATTCTTAACCACTGCACCACCAGGGAAGCCCCGAAGCTTTTAATTTAGATGAAGTCTAATGTATCCCGTTTTTTGTTTGTTTTGCGGATCATTCTTTTGATGTTGTTTCTAAGAACTCATCGCCTCACCGAAGGTCAAAGATATTTTCTCATGTTTTCTTCAAAAGTTTTATAGTCTCATGTTTTGTATTTAGGTCCGTGAGCCATTATGAGTGAATTTTTGTACATGATGTGAAGCATGGGTCAAAGTTCATAGTTTTGCATATGAATATCCAATTGTACCAGCACAATTTGTTAGAAAGACTCTTCTTCCTCCTTTGCATCTTTGTCAGAAATCAGTTGCTTACATCTGTCTAGGTCCATTTTCCTTATTCTGTCCCACTGATCTGTTTTTCTGCCCTTTCACTACCATATTTGTGTGTGTGTGTGTGTGTGGTACACGGGCCTTTCACTGTTGTGGCCTCTCCCGTTGCAGCGGACGCGCAGGCTCAGCGGCCACAGCTCACGGGCCCAGCTGCTCCGCGGCATGTGGGATCTTCCTGGATCAGGGCACAAACCCGTATCCCCTGCATCGGCAGGCGGACCCTCAACCACTGCGCCACCAGGGAAGCCCACTACCATATTCTTTTGATAACTTAGTTTTATAGTAAGTCTTAAAACTGGGTAGTGAGTACTACAAATTTATTCTTTCTAAAAATTGCTTTAGGTTTTCTACTTCCTGTGCAGTTTCATGTCAATTTTAGAATCAGTTTGTATCTACAACAAATCCTGTTGAAATTTTGATTGGGATTGCACTTAATCATGACTAATTTTCTGAGTATTGACATCTTTATTAGGTTGAGTCTTCCAATCCACAGACACAGTATTTCTCCCTTTATTTAGATCTTTCTTTTATTATTTTGTGGTTTTCAACAGACACATTCTTTGCATATATTTATAAATTGATACCTAAGTATTTTATTTTTTAAAGCAGTTGTTAATAGTATTTTATTTTTAGTCTTAGTATTAATGTATTCATTACTAGTGTATAGAAATAAAATTTATTTTTGTATGTTTACCTTATGTCCTGCAACCTTGCTGAACTCATTTATTAGCTCTAGGAATTTTTTTTTTTTTAGTAGATTCCTTGGCATTTTCTACATAGACAAGCATGTCATCTGGAAATAGGGACATTTTTATTTGTTCCTTTCGTATCTATATGTTTTTTATTTCCTTTTCTTGCCTTATTGCACTGATTCAAACTTCCAGCACTATGCTGAATGAATGTTGAGTACGGACATACTTGTCTTGATCCCAGGCTTAGGGGGGAAAGCATCTAGTCTTTCACCATTAAGCATAATGTTAATTACAGAGTTGGTTTTTTTTTCTCCGCAGATTTATTTATCAATTTGAGGAAGTTCTCTTCTATCTCTTCTGTGTGTTCTGAGAGTTTTCACCAAGAATGGGTGTTGAATTTTGTCAAATGCTCTTTCTACATCGATTAATATGATCATGTAGTTTTTCTTCTTTGATCTATTAATATGGTAAATTACATTGATTGATTAAAAAACCCCTGGAATAGTATCCCTGGACTAAACCTAGGTTGGTCATGGTGAAAAATTCTTTTTATAGGTTGTTGAATTATCTCTGGTAATATTTTGTTAAGGATTTTTGCATCTATATCATGAGGAATATTGGTCTATAGTTAGCTTTCTTTATTACTGTTCTTTGTCTGGTTTTGGTATCAAAGGAATGCTAGCTTCATAAAATGAACTGGGAAGTGTTTCCTCCTCTGTATTCTGGAAGAGATTGTGTAGAATTGGGGCTAATTCTTCTTTAAACATTTGGTAAAATTCTCTTGTGAAGTCTTCTGGGTCTGAATATTTTTTTGAGACTTTTAATAGTACAGGTTCAGTTTCTTAACAGTTACAGGGCTATTTCAATTATTTGTTTCATATTGAGTGTATTGTAATTTATGGTTTTTAAGTACAGTAGTCCATTTCATGTAAATTGTCAAGTGTACATACGTGTATTAGTTGTTCAAAGACGTTCTTTTGAAATCTACAGGATTTTGTAGTGATACTTCCTCTTTTCTATTCTTGGTAATTTGTCTTCTCTTTTTCCTTCTTTTCAATTGTGCTAGAGGTTTTTTCAATTGTATTTATCTTCTCAAAGAACCAGCTCTTTGTCTCATTACTTTTCTCCATTATTATTTTTGTTTTAAATTTATTATGCCCTTTGTACTTGCTTTCCTTCTGCTTGCTTTGGGCTTATTCTTGGTCTTCTTTTTATAGGTTGCCACAGTAGGAGCTAAGATTCTCATTTGCACGTGTTTCTCTTTTCTAATATATGATTTTAGTGCTATAAAATTTCCTCCCAGCACTGCTTTGGCTATATCCACCATTTTGATATATTGCATTTTCATTTTCAGTTCATTTTCTTTCCCCCTTGAGACTTCCTCTGTTCTGTGGATTATTTAGAAGTATTTGGTACTTTCCTTGTTGTCCAGTGGTAAAGAATCTGCCTGACAACGCAGGGGATGTGGGTTCAGTCCCTGGTCAGGGAACTGAGATCCCACATGCCGTGCGGCAACGAAGCCCATGTGCACCACAACTACTGAGCTTGCGTGCCTCAACTAGAGGAGAGAAAACCTGTGTGCCACAACTAGAGAGAAGCCCGAGAGCCTCAATGAAAGATCCCACATGCCTCAACGAAGATCCTGCATGCTGCAACTAAGACCCGGCGCAGCCAAAAATAAATTAAATGAATAAATAAATAATAAATAGAAGCATACTGTTTGGTGTCCGAGTGTTTGGATATTTTCTTCTTATCTTTCTGTTAGTGATAAGAGAATACACTGTATATGATTTCAGTTCTTTCAAATTAGTTATTTTAGGGAATTCCCTGGCGGTCCAGTGGCTAGGACTCTGCGTTTCCACTGCAGGGGGCACGGGTTTGATCTCTGGTTGGGGAACTGAGATCCTGCAAGCCACGCAATGCGGCAAAAACCCACCACCACCAATAACATCAAATTAGTTATTTTATGGACCCAGATGTTGCCCATCTTGGTATATGTACTGGTAAAGAATGTGTATACTGCTGATGTTGATTGGAGTGTTCTGTAAATGTCAATTAAATTCTGTTGGTTAATTGAATTGCTGTGTTCTTACTTATTCTTGCTGATTTGTTTTCTATCTAGCTGGTCTGTCAGTTGTTGAGAGAGGGGATATTGAAGTCTTTATGTGGATTTGTCTGTTTTTCCTTTCAGTTCTGTCAGTTTTTGCTTCACATATTTTTGCAGCTTTGTTTAGTGCATACACGTTTAAGATTGCTACATCTTCTTGGTGGATTGATCCTTTTATCATTATATTATGCTCCTCTATGTTTCTGGTCATTTTCTTTATTCTGAATCTACTTTCTCTAACATTAATATAGCCACTTTTGCTTTCTTTTGATAAATGTTTGCGTGATATCTTTTCCTACCCTTTTACCTTCAGCCTGCCTATGTCATATTTGAAGTGAGATTCTCATAGATTGCATGTTTTCAATTCACTCTGTCAATCTATCTTTTAATTGGCATATTTAGGCCATTTACATTTAATATAATTATGACTATGTTAAGGCTTAAGTCTGCCATTTAATTTTTTGTTTTATGTTTGTTCTTTCTTTTTTTATTGTTTTGTGTTCTTTTTAAAAATTAATTAATTAAATTTATTTATTTATTTTTGGCTGTGTTGGGTCTTTGTTGCTGCGCGCGGGCTTTCTGTAGTTGTGGTGAGCGGGGGCTACTCTTCGTTGTGGTGCACAGGTTTCTCATTGCGGTGGCTTCTCGTTGTGGAGCATGGGCTCTAGGCACGTGGGCTTCAGTAGTTGCAGCACGCGGGCTTCAGTAGTTCTGGCTGGCGGGCTCTAGAGTGCAGGCTCAGTAGTTGTGGCACACAGGCTTAGTTGCTCCACGGCATGTGGAATCTTCCCAGACCAGGGATCGAACCCGTGTCCCCTGCATTGGCAGGCGGATTCTTAACCACTGCGCCACCCAGGGAAGTCCCCTGTGTTCTTTTGCTTTCCTTTCTGTGGGTTAGTTTATATTTTGATTCATCTGTTGTGTTTTTGAGTGTATCTCTCTGTGCTTTGCTCCAAGAAGATTTGCATTCTCCTCTGATGTGAGACAGGGGTTGCTAACAGGTTGGGACACTCCAGCCGGCATCCAAGTTCTTTCCCTGAATGTGTTAACCCCTGGTTCCAGCCCCTCACTTTCTGGGTGGGGTGGGGGGGCTCACAGTGGTGACCGGATCTCAGTGGTGGCATTTGCATTTGTCAGCAGGACTCAGTGCAGTCTCCGTGTTTGCTGTTGATCTCTGCTCAGATTTTCAAGCTACTTTTGCTTGTTTGTGGGAGACCAAGGGGGATGGGTGGGGGAACCTACTTAATTCTGTTACTTGGAAAAAAATAATCTGGAGACAGAAGAAGTGTGTTTGTTGTGCTTCATCCAGTTTCCATGCTGTAGCAGCAGACTCCTCAGACCATCTTGTTTACCATGTTTTTGCTGGAATGCTGGTTCCTTGAGGTTCCAATAAATTCCAGTACTGTCTATATTCTCTCTTGTTAGAAATAGCTGCTGTTGATGCAAACTTGTGTATATAGGATGGATAAAGAACAAGGTCCTACTGTATAGCACAGGGAACTATGTTCAATATCCTGGGATAAACCATTGGAAAAGAAGATGAAAAAGCATATATTGAATATATATGTAGAACTGAGTCACTTTGCTGTACAGCAGGAATTAACAACATTGTAAATCAACTATACTTCAATAAAATTTTTTTAAAAATAGCTGCTATAGGGCTTCCCTGGTGGCGCAGTGGTTGAGAGTCCGCCTGCCGATGCAGGGGACGCGGGTTCGTGCCCTGGTCCAGGAACGTCCCACATGCCGCGGAGCGGCTGGGCCCGTGAGCCATGGCCGCTGAGCCTGCGCGTCCGGAGCCTGTGCTCCGCAATGGGAGAGGCCACAACAGTGAGAGGTGTGCGTGCTGCAAAAAAAAACAAAAAACAAAAAACATAGCTGCTATTAATGTCTCTGTTTTTCTAATCTCTCTATAAGTGGGGAGAGAGTGGAGAGTAATTATGAGACTATATTCCTGTTTTTTTTTGTTTGTTTGTTTGGGTTTTTTTTGACCGATATGTCTCTCCATTTTCTCTTTAGGGCAGAGAAGACTGAAGTTCTGAGCGAAGACCTTCTTCAGGTAAGGTTGTCGCTGGCCTGTAGCTCATAGGTGCCGAAGACACGTATTCCCTTTCACAGCCGAGCCCTTCCCGATGCTGTTCAAGCTGCTCCGCTGCTACTCATCTGGTCTGTTTAGAGACACATCCTTTATGGTAGCCCCTTGCCTTGTGGACACCGGTCCGGGTGAGGTTTCTCAGGAGACATTTGAAGGCGTTTGATTGCATGGTTAGCAGAGAGTCCCTGCGTCTGTGATTCCCCTCCTTTTCTCCTGCATTGGATGTTGTCTCTGCAGAAACCTGAGTCAGTCCTGTCCCTTGATTGTCCAGACCCCGTGACCCCACTTCTGACCTCCCCTCACCCAGAAGCCCCACCCACTGCTCTGTCCACAGGTGGAGAAGCGGCTGGAGCTGGTGAAACAGGTCTCCCACAGCACACACAAGAAGCTCACGGCATGTCTGCAGGGCCAGCAAGGGGCGGAGGCCGACAAGCGCTCGGTAAGTGCCCTCCCAGCCCTGGGGGATGTGAAACTCGCCTGCTGACGGACCAGGCGGTGTCTGAGAATTGTCTTGTGGTGTGGCAGTGCCTCGCACCTCGCCGTGCCCTTTAACCTGCCTGAAGCATCCCCTACCCTCACCAGGCAAGATCTGGTCCCCATCCTTGTCTTCCCCAGACAGGGGCGACGCCTGAGGAGAGCAGGGGCGTGCTGAGATCCCACCATTAGGGAGGCCGTCACCTTTCTCTTACCCCAGCTGTTTGTTCATAGCTTCCATTTGCCTCCGTAGTATCTTAAGATCACATGCAAGATAATTACAGGGCTTCCCTGGTGGCGCAGTGGTTGAGAGTCCGCCTGCCGATGCAGGGGACACGGGTTCGTGCCCCGGTCCGGGAAGATCCCACATGCCGCGGAGCGGCTGAGCCCGTGAGCCATGGCCGCTGAGCCTGCGCGTAAGATAATTACACTGTGGTTTTGGAGGTTACAGGTCTATAAAGGCCTATGAAGGCTCTTATGAAAATTGTTTTTGCTGTAATGAAGCAATAAAGAGAACCTGCTGCGTGGAAGTGCTCCAGGGTCTTTGTCTAGAAGGGCATTAGTACTAAAGGCACTGCGTCGTGTGACTCCACCGAATGAGCAGTCCTTGGGGTGAACAGTCGTGAAGATTCGCTTCCCTTTGACCCCTCCACCCCCCGCAAGTCCACCAGAGATGAAAAGCTATTCTTAGCTGTGCGCTTGGCTTTGTTACAGGGGAGATGCAGTCTCGGGGGTTTCTTTCCTCCTTGAGTTTATGATCGACGTGTTTGGTGTCTGTTTGATTTTCTCTGGCCTGGAGTTCTTGTTCACTTCTCTTCCCGGTGGTCGCCCCGAGCCCCCCAGGTTCTACTGGTCTCGCTTGTATAAGTGATCATGGCATGTGCCCTGATCCTTCCACCATCTCACGCTGCAGGACCAGAACGGCTCCGCTTGCTCTATCAATCATGCCATTTTCTCTTCCCAGCCCTGGTTTCTTCTTTCTTAATATTCCCAGCAGGAATCACTCACGTGTGGTAGAAATTAAATGTTTACAGCTTTGGAAAGTGTCTGTGGAAATAATTCTGTGTCTATCAGGACTTGCAGCAAGGGGAGCCTGACAGTCTAAAGGCAGAGTTTGCAATACTGCTTTCGACATGAAACCCTTTCATCAAGCAAACACGTATATGGGACTCCAGAAGCTGGTCCGTGTGTGGGGCCTGTAGCCAGGCCTGCCTGTGACCCACTTCCATCCTTTTGTTCCAGAAAGCACTGTTTTTAAAGCAAGCGGTCAAGGGACTTCGCTGGCGGTCCAGTGGTTAAGACTCCGCGCTTCCACTGCAGGGCGTACAGCTTCGGTCCCTGGTCGGGGAACCAAGATCCCGCATGTCTCTCGGCCAAAGATAAAGTAAAATAAAATAACTGGCCAACAGGAATGTATATTTTGGTATCGAGAGTAGCATCTGACTGTTGGCACCAGAGTCTTGAAACTGACCTTTGGTGTTGGTAGGTTGATGACTGCTAGCTTTATTTCTCGAGGATAAGGTCAAGTTCCCCAGATTTATAAGCTTTTAATTGGATTGAGGATCTTGAGAATTATATAGGAGGCTTTTGGCTCTCCAGGTTTTCTAAAATCTCATGAATCGATAGCAAACTTGGGATATGGCAAGGGGACGATTGGCACTGAGAAGGCAGCTGGTTACTCACGCTTCCCCAGAGGAGGGGGCACGTGGGCCACGAGGGGAGCACCGGGATGGCAGGAGGCGCAGGCCACACTGGTGCAGTGATTACCGTATGAACTGGACAGCTCTTCAGTGGACCTGGAAGAAGTCTGCAGTGGGCATAAGCTCAGGCATGTACAGATCAGTGATTTCCCTGCACAGATGACAGGTGCTTGATTTTGTCCATGACTTTTTTTTTTTCAGATTTTTTTGATGTGGACCATTTTTAAAGTCTTTATTGAATACGTTACACTGTTGCTTCTGTTTTACGTTTTGGTGTTTTGGGCCGTGAGGCACTTGGGATCCTAGCTCCCCGACCAGGGATCAAACCCCCTACATTGGAAGGCGAAGTCTTAACCACTGGACTGCCAGGGAAGTCCCTGCCCATGATTTCTTGAGCTGAGCAGTCTTTCCTTATTCTCATCTGACTGAATAAATGATCAAACTGAAAAGAAATTCAAAGTGACCTTTAAGGACAAGCTAAAGGTGACAGCACTGACCCTGTTAAAAGTGCTTTTAGGTTAGGGTGCGCGATGTGTGGATTTTCCAGAGACGGGAAGGCGTTCGGCATTTTTGAGCAACGTGAAGGTGGCCCGAGTGACTAGAGGTTAGGGAATGACAAGGAGAGGGTGTGAGATGGGATGGCAGGGCACCCGGTCTCACCATGGTCAGCATCGGGGCTTTCCCCCCGAGATCCGTGGGAGGCCAGCGTGTTATTCAGAAGTAACATGACGAGATTTGTTGGTGATTGTGTGATGAACGGATAAATGGAGTGGGGCTATGGTGGAAGTCAGGATCCATTTAGACAGGTAGGGGCGCAGTCAAGGTGGGACGCGATGGGGTCAGTGAAGATGGAGAGAGGTCGGAGATGTGATGGATGTTGGACGTAGGGTACCAGGACTTGGCAGTTGAATGGATGTGGAGGTACGAGGAAGGGAGAGGGGTTTCCAGGTCCCTGGCTTGAGGACTTGTTGAATCCATGGGAGTTCATGAGATCACCCAGGGAGAAAATACAGGTGAGAAGACAAGGGGCCTTGAATCAAGACCCCCCAGGAACTGCAGCATTGGAAGCTCTCACAGGAGGAGGACCTGGCAGAGAAGGGTTGGGACTGTTAAGCCACCCACTTGCTCAGCTCTACATCCCAGGCATCATCCTTTATCCTTACTTTTCACTCTTTCCCCGCGTGCATTTCAGTAAGTCCTGCTGGCTCTTCCTCCAAAGAAGCTCCATTTGCTTTAACGTTCATCAGCCCGGTCCACGCACCAGTCATCTGTTGCCTGAACACAGCAGGATTCCCTTCGGGGTCTCTGCTCTCCACTCCGACCCCCCCCCCCCCCCGCCAGCCCCTTCATCATCTGGTCTCTACAACTGCCTGAGTGAGTGTTTAAAATGAAATCAGATGCTTCAGTCCCACCAAAGGATTCCCACTGTAGCACAAAATCCCAGCCTCTTAGCTTGGCCCTTGGTCCCTAATGGTACATCTTCCACCTGCATCTCTGAGCTCAGCTCTTGCCCCCGCCCACCGTCCTCCTCTGCCCCCATCATCATCATCATCCTCCAACTGCACTGACCTGTGATTGAACTTGCCTTGTTCATATCCATGCGGAGCCTTCATGTGGGATCTACCCTCCACGTGGAATATTCTTACCCAGCATTTCAGGCCAGCAACTTCCTTTTATTTTATTTTAATTTTATTTAAGTATAGTTGATTTACGATGTATTGATTTCTGCCGTACAGCAGAGTGATTCAGTTATACACGTATATACGTTCTTCTTCATATTCTTTTCCCTTATGGTTTATCACAGGATATTGGATATAGTTCCCTGTGCTCTACAGTAGGACCTTGTTGTTTATCCATCCTGTATATAATAGTTTGCATCTGCTAACCCCAACCTCCCAATCCATCCCTCCCGCTTGGCAACCACAAGTCTGTTCCCTGTGTGAGTCTGTTTCTGTTTCGTAGATAACTTCATTTGTGTCCTATTTTAGATTCCACATGTAAGCGATATCATATGGTATTTGTCTTTCTCTGTCTGACTTACTTCACTTAGTATGACAATCTCTAGGTCCACCCGTGTTGCTGGAAATGGCATGATTTCCTTCTTTTTACGGCTGCATAGTATTCCATTGTGTGTGTGTGTGTGTGTGTGTGTGTGTGTGTGTGTGTGTGTTTGTGTATATACCAGACCTTCTTTATCCATGCATCTGTGGATGGACATTTAGGTTGTTTCCATGTCTTCGCTGTTGTGAATAGTCACACCGGCAACTTCTTACTGTTTGATTCTCAGCTCAGATGTCACCGTCTTGGTGCAGCTCCTCTTACCACCTGATGTGTGTGGTCCCTCCCTCCCCCAGTCACATCCCCCTATTGCATATTCTTCCTAGCATGTGTTATCCTCTAAAATTAGCCTGCTCATTCATTTGCTCCTGTGTCTGTTCCCATCACCAATATGTGAGCTCCGCGGGAGCAGGGATCTTGTCTTCCCATCATGGCTGCATTCTCAGTGCCTAGAACGGGGCCTGCCACATGTAGGCAGCGCTAAAAATAGACGTGTCGCGACTGGATGGCCCATGCCTGTTTTAGGCACAGAACCTGCCCAGCGCATCGAGCCAGTTTGACTCGTTCCTATTCTTTACGGAAGCAATTTAGCGTGATGGCTCCGAGTTTAAGTGCTGGGATCTGACCCTCCAAGGTGGACGCCCAGCTCTGCTGCTTCCTAATTTTGCCTGACAGTGGGCAAGTCAATTACCTCTATATGCTTTGGTTTCTTGCCTTGGAAAATAGTAATAACAATGAATTCCTACCCAGTAGGGTTTGAGAGTTAAGTGAGGTAATAAACGTAAATGCCCAGCACGGTGCTTGACATGAATACATAGTAAAGGAATAGAAACTGTTGCTGTAATTAGGGCCCCGCCCTAATTGAGTCCAAAATCACCCCTGAGAACTGCTGAGCCCCGAGGAGCAAATCTGCCTGGATTCGCGGACAGTGGACAGCAGTTTTCAGAGATGGAGGGGCGTGTGTGCGTGTGTGTATGTTTAGGAAACAGAGTGGATATTAGAATAAGACTTTTTGTCTCTGAGTCATCCTACAAACTGTGCTGCTGATGCCTAAGATAATTTTAGAGAGAACACTCATCTCAGACAAGTCAGATCGACTACTTCCAAACCCTGGAACGTTCTGTCTCCCCTTCCCTCAACTCTTAAGGATCTCTCGGCACACTAGCATCAGGGAAATGTGTATTTTAATAGCTTCTCTTTGACCCGGAAAACCACTGGTCAGGGTGAAGCTCGCTAAGTAAGGTCTCTTTCCCTGGGCGCTAATGGTCCCCAGAATAGTGGGGGATGCTCTCAGCCTAGACCCTCGTCTGCAAGAGACACACATTTTGGCAGGTTTTCTGGACAGGTGGGCAATTGAATCCTTCAGAGATTCAATATCCTTCTACGTGAAGCGGGGGTGAGCAGAGTGTGGAGGAGAGAGCAAATGATACCTCAGTCACGGGTAGGCATTAGGTCAAATAAATCAGCACAGTACCCCGTGTCTACCGAGCCCTCAGCTTTTCCTTTGTCTCAGAGCATTTCTTTAGAAATCAAATAATTTGTAGTCCGCAGTGCGTTGCAGTCATTAACTTCCTCTGTTCGCCCGCCTGTGATTGTAGATTGTCACTATCCCCGTTTTGGCGTGCAAGTATGTCACCTTAATCCATTTCTTCCTTCCTTTTTGTCCTTTGGTAGCTTCCTTCTAATTGCTTGATTCTTTTCTTTTTTTTTCCTTTTCCTTTTCTTCATTTCTTGACTCTTAAAAGCATCGACACAAGCAAAGACTCACCACTAATGGAGGTTTCACCCCATTAACACCTGTGCCCTTGGAATCCAAGCGCTCACATCACCCTCAGTGTCTCCCCTGCAGTGAATGCTGTCTTAGGAGCCTCACCTGGGCCACAAGCACAGGCCCTAGCTTGTGGCCTGTATCCCCTTACACCATCACTACAGGACTTGTTTAAATCCATGTTGTCATCTTCATTCAATGATCTGTGTAGCCATTTCAAAAAAAAGGCTGAGGCAGCTCTCTATGTCTTGATAGGAAATTACATGAATGATCCCTCTACATGAAAAGGAAAGCAAAGTGTAGAGGGGGTTATATCGTGTGTTAACAGGTGTGAGGGAAAATGTGTCCACTAAAAATGGACAAATGGGGCTTCCATGGTGGTCCAGTGGTTAAAACTCCTAGCTCCCAATGCAGGGGGCCCAGGTTGCATCCCTGGTCAGGGAACGAGATCCCACATGCCGCAACTGAAGATCTCGTGTGCTGCAACTAAGACCCGGCACAGCCAAATAAATAAATAAATATTTTTAAAAAATGGACACACACTCACATATACAGTTGGATCTTCTTAGCATATTTATGGAAGGATACCTAGAAAACTGATCACTGGCATGGTTTCTGGAGAGGGGAACCCAGTGGCTGAGGGTTAAGGATGGGAGAAGACTTTCTGCTGTAAACCCTCCAGCACCTTCTGAGTTTTATACCATTTGCTTTTCAAAACTGAATTCATTTGAGATAGAGAAAGAGAGAAAGCTTATTCTCCATGTGAAAATCTCAGCAATTAACGTGCAGTTGAAACAGGAATAGCTTTCTCGTCCTGTGGTCCTTCGTCACTTAAAGTGGCTCTCTTTGCCACCTAAAAGCATCTCATAATCATCGGTGAGGATGTTGAGTGACTGGAAATGACTAGAAGATAAAGTTGGCCCCCTGCTTGGGAGAAGGGCCCCTCCAATCCTACCATTTCCAACTGGTTTTTCCTGTGTGAATCTGGAAACCAGACACCTGGCTGTCCCCTCACCACCTCCCTCCAAGACCGATGGCTTTGTGGTCCTCAGGGCTGTTCTTGTGCTTGACCTACAGTCTGCTAGGCATCCCGGGCATGGTCTTCTGCTCCACTCACTGCCAGGACTAATCGGACTGATCTTTTTCATTTGGAAGAACTCCACTCACTGGTAGATACATTTCTCCAAAGGATGCCAACTTCCAGGCCATTAGAAATTGCCTGTCATCTGCTATAGGCAAGATCCTCCCTTGCCTTGCTTCCTTGTCAAATTCTGAAGAAGGACTCAGAAGGGGCTTCAGTCCTGCCTGAAAGGCAGGTGGGTCATGGGTCTCTGGATCCTCAGCATAAAGAAAATGGTCTTGTGTGGCTCTGACATTCGGGATTGGGGGGAGCGTCTTCAGTGGTTGTGATTCAGATATTTTAGGAACTTGCAGATTGAACACCTTTCTTTAAACCCAAACCTCAGCTCTCGATGTTTTGGGCTGGATAATTCTTTGTTTCAGGGGGCTTTCTGATGCACTGTAGGACGCGTAGCAGCATCTCTGGCCTCTACCCACTAGATATCAGGGATGTCCCCCACGTGGTGACGATCACATACATCTCCAGACTTTGCCAAACATCCCGGGGGGACAAGAATTACCCCTGGTCAAGAACTCTAATACCTTAATCCATCCTTTTTCTCGGAGCGTGACAAATGTTATACCTGCACAACTCCTTTTCTTTTTTAACCATTTTAGACATTTTTCTAAAATGTGCTTTCAGTAACTTTTTTTTTGAAAGGTGAGGGTGGGAGCAGATGCTCTCCGAAGATACTGTTCCTCTGCCTTTAATTAAGTCTCTGGAAACCTGGACCTAATAGCTTTGTAGGACAGCTAGAAAGTGGTGTTTACATTTGGATATATTAGTACTTCGTTGCCTGGTCTCGTTTTTACCAAGAACAATGTCCCATTTTATGTGAAATGACGGGGTAGCAGGATTATTCCTCGAGTGAAAGGGCTCAGACCTCTGTGGAGTGGACGTGTCTAAGGGCAGGGAAGGGGTTATATTTTAGACCCGTTGAGGACACCTGGTGTCCTGGGCTCCCCTCCACCTGGACTAACCCCAGGAACCCTAGAAACTTCCATACCACTCTTGGGGGTTGGTCTACCTCCTGTGACCTTCCCCGGAGATACCTAGAGCCCATGGGTCTCCTGGGGATGTTCAAACCAGATTCCTAAAACTCCACCTCCAGCTTGGTGCTGCTCTCAAGTCATCCAGTTGCCTGTCTCAGGACTGAGTTCTTTTAATCCAATCATGTTGTTCTTAAACAGGCCCTCGGTGGTCCCCAAGTGCCCCTAGAAGGAAACCCCAGTGCCTGCCTCTGGTTGACGAGGCCCCGCACCATCCCGCCTCCGCCCCCTCCCCCAACCTCTCCCCCAACCTCTCCCCCATCACACACTGTGCTCCAGCCACGCTGGTCTGCTGGGGATGCAGAGCCAGCTGAGCTGGCTAGGTAGCCCACCTCCGGGCCTTTGCACCTGCAGTTCCTCTGCCCGGAATGTTCTTTCCCAGGTCATCTGGAGGTATGGCTGACTTTCTCTCCCTTCAGGTTGCTTCTTAAATGCCCCCCCTCGGCGGGGGGGGGGGCAGTCTTTTCTCCTCACTGCCCCCTCCCCACAGCTGCCCACTCTGCCCTCGGCGGGGGGGGGAGGGGGCAGTCTTTTCTCCTCACCGCCCCCTCCCCACAGCTGCCCACTCTGCCCATCGTCCTGCTTTCTGCTGTTCCCATGACACTTCCCACTCTCGAAAGGGTCTCCTTCAAAGTGTCTGTGTTTAGTGTCTGTCTCCCTGCCCTGGGATGTAAGTTCCATGAGAGCAGTGTCTGGTCTCGGTCACCACGGGCGTGGTACCCAGATAGGCACACCATTCATGCTGGGGAGTAAGCGAGTTACAGCCGAGGGTCTCTGGGTGCTAAGACAGGAGATTCTGGGCTGGGAGGGGCTCCATCACTTTCTGTTTGAAGAGCTGCTTGTGTGGCAGTGTGGACCGGAAGACCCGAGGATATCTACCTGTTCTTTTTTAAATTGTTTGGCCGCGCTGTGCGGCATGTGGGATCTTAGTACCCTGACCAGGGATCGAACCCGTGTCCCCTGGAGTGGAAGCACGGAGTCTTAACCACGGGACCGCCAGGGAATTCCCAGATATCTAGCTGTTCTTACCTTGCTGTTCTCTGTGTGTGCTGGGTGGGTCCAGCTCAGGAAGGAGAGGGCTTGTTGACACTTCAGGAGGGAAGGTGGATTATGCTGTGGTCCTCCTGCCTGCCCACCTCCCTCCCTCCTTCTTTCCGTCCCTCCCTCCCTCTCTTCCCACGTAACATAAAGCTTACCGCTTTAGCTATTTTAAAGAGTACAATTCAGTGGCGTTTAGTAGAGTCACAATATTGTGCAACTACCACCATGATCTACTTCCAGAACATTTCCATCACCCCGAAAGGAAATCCCGTACTCATTAGTCAGTCGTTCCCCCTTCCCCCTCCCCCCAGCTCTTGGCAACCACGAATCTACCTTCTGTCCCTATGGATTTGTTTATTCTGGATGTCTTATATGAATAGAAGTGTACGTTATGTGCACATTTGTGCCTGGTTTAGCTCACTTATTGTGATGCCTGCAGGGTTCACCCGTGTTGTAATCTGTGTCAGGAGTTCGTTCCGTGTTTATGGCTGCATAATATTCCGTTGAGCGGATAGACCACATTGTGTTTATTCCCTCATCCGTTGATGGGCGTTTCTGCTGTCTCCACCTTTTGGCTATTGTGAATTGGGCTGCCCTTTGCATCATGCCCATGTTTTTGTTCAGCCATCTGTTTCAAATTATTTTGAGTACATGCCCCAGAGTGGAATCGCTGGGCCATATGGTAATTTTGTTTAACTTCTTGAAATGCTGCCAAGCTTTTCTACAGTGCTGGACCATTTTACATCTCTACTGGCACAGCATGAAGGTTCCAATATCTCCACACGCTCACCAATATTTATTTTTTGTATTTAAAAAATAAATTATTCATATTATGAGAGCCATCTTCATGGGTGTGGGGTGGTATCTAATTGCAGCTTTGATTTGGGTTTCCTTAATGACTAATGATGTTAAGCATCTTTTCGTGTGCTTATTGGCCATTTTGTATCTTCTTTGTGGAGTATACCTTATTTTGATGATTATTTTGTTTGCGTTGTAATTCTGTGTGAACATTTTTCTCTCTTCCTTGCCCATAAGCTGACTTATGTCTAAAATGGGGCTAATGTACTTGTTGAGAGAGATGATTTTTAGAAATTAAGGCATGGCTCGAATCTTTAGCATAAGTTTGAAATCTTCTCTTTTTTCCCTGCTGCTATGCTACTTTATTTTAAAACGCAGCATGTAGGGAATTCCCTGACAGTCCAGTGGTTAGGACTTCACGCTTTCACTGCCATGGTCCAGGTTCAATCCCTGGTTGGGGAACTAAATTCCCACAAGCTGCACAGCGCAGCCAGAAAATGAAATGAAATGAAACGAAATGAAAATTAAATTAAGTTAAAAATGCAGCATGTAAACCTTAGCCTTGTTTTCCAACTTAGCAAATTTAATCGTTTTAATTTTCTGAATTTTGACATCTCTGAGTCTAACCCAGCATTGTATCCTCTGAATTTTTAGGTTTTATTCATATTTTAAAGTCCGTTTGTTTCTTAGCTAATGTAATATCTAGGCAAGTATTTGACTTCTTGCTATTTTAGGGTAAGTGGGTGACTGTTGAAGTAGTTTTCATGACCACGTTTTCTTCCTTTTCAGAAAAAGTTGCCTTTGACCACACTGGCTCAGTGTCTGGTGGAAGGATCAGCTCTCCTGGGAGATGACACGCTTCTTGGGTAAGGCAATTCCACGTATGGGTTTGTGCTAAATCTAGGTGAGTCCCCATCCTTACAAGGGGACTAACAGTCCTCACGGAGATAGTGAGGACACCTGTGGTCTGGCTGGAGCCTGGACAGGGAAGAAGGAAGGGTTGCCGGTGAGAAATTGAGGCCCCAGGTCCAGGAGTCATAGTGTCTGTGCAGGCGGCAGCTCCCAAGGGCAGAAGTGAACACGAAACTGTTGGGACTTCCCTGGCGGTCCAGTGGTTGGGACTCTGCACTTCCACTGCAGGGGACACTGGCAGGGGAACTAAGATCCTGCATCCCACATGCCGGTAGGGGGCGGGGAAGGCTGTTGAAGGACACTTGGAATCCCTTGGGCTTCAGCAGAAGCAAATATGAAATCTCTCCGTGTCAGATGTCAGAACTTACAGGATTCCCAGAAGAGCAACCCTTGCTGATTTCGAGCTCACAATAAAAACAAACTAAATATAGAATCATCATGAGAGGCGATCAGTATGCACAGTCTGTGGGAGAATCAGACCCTAAAAATGAAAAATAATGGACAACCTGAAAGGAGATGGACAGTAATTATGTTTAAAATGAAATTTTAAAATTTAATAAAGACAAAACACAATAGGGGTGAAAAAAGAAGAGGCAGAATCAAAGAAAAACCAAATAGAACTTTTAAGAATTCAAATAATATTTATTATAATTTAAAAACTTACTTGAGAGAAACTGGAAGTTCCACACAGATATGGAAATTGGTGAACTTGAAGAGGTCTGGAGTTTAGAATTTACAGAATAAAGTCCAAGAGGTAAGGACGCAGGCAGCATTAAATGGAGAGACTCAGACGGCAGGATGCAAAGATACAGCATTATGTGTAGCAGTCGCTCCTGAAGAAGAAAATAGAAGGGGAAATTTATGGTTGAATTTTCCTTTTCTAGATTTGAATACAAACATGAGTGTTTAGATTGAAGAAGCACCAAAAGTCCTGATTGAGATCAACCGAAAGAAATCCATCCCTGGACACATCGTCATAAAACTACACCCTGTTAATAAAAAAGAACTTTAAAATCAACCAGAGAAAGAGATAATTGTGTATAAAAGAGCAATTAGAGTGATAACAGACCATTCAGGAGGCACAATAAATGCCAGGAAATCATGGAGGAGTGTCTTCAAGTAGTGACTGAAAATATAAGATATCTAGATTCAGTGATAGACTAAATCTTTATTCAGGAATAAGGGGAAATAAACATATTTTCAGGCACAGATTTAGAGAAGTTACCGCTTGCATGTTCTCACTGAAAAACTAGTTAAGGATGTGTGAAGTAGATTATGTCCAGAAGAAAAGAGTGAAATGCAGGTAACAAGATAGCATTTTAAAAAAAAAGTAGTGGGACTTCCCTGGTGGTCCAGTGGTTAAGACTCCACCTTCCAGTGCAGGGGGCATGGGTTCGATCCCTGGTCAAGGAGCTAAGATCCCACATGCCTCGCAGCCAAGAGACCAAAACATAAAACAGAAGCAATATTGGAACAGATTCAATAAAGACTTTAAATATGGTCCACATCAAAAAAAAAAAAAAAAAAGTAGTGTGGGAATTCCCTGGCGGTCCAGTGGTTAGGACTCACTGCTTTTACTCTGAGGGCCCGGGTTCAGTCCCTGGTGGGGGAACTAAGATCCCGCAAGCTGTGCAGTGTGGCTATAAAAAAAAAAAAAAAAAAAAAAAAAAAACCTTTTAAAAAAAAATAGTGAATGTGGTGTAAGGGACGTTTTCTCTCTTCCCATCTTAGGTTCCTTCACAGGGCCGTGCAAATTAAATTGACAAAAGACAGATTAATAAGAGAATAGCATACACATTTGATTAACGTGCAGTGCATACACATGGCAGAACTCGGTGATGAGTAACTCAAAGGGGTGGCTGGAACTTGGGCTTATATAGCATTTTAAACCAAAGAACAGTGATTTTTAGAGAAGTGACAAACAAGACAGAGGAAAAAAATGTTAGTTTCTATGGCAACGAATTGTAGGAAGGTAAGTATATGAGGGACTAGTAGAAGGTAAGTGTTAGTTGGTAAGGTTTGTAATGTAGAGACCACTGGTGCCGCCTCTGGGCTGATAAGGGTCTAGAATTATCTCTGGTGATTAACATCTATCTTTCCTGGTAGAGCGGGGAGGGGGACACCTTTACAAATTCATGTCCTGCTTTTAGGCAAATAGGGGAAGGGTGGAGAGCTTTTTTTGTGTCTGCTTCTTCTCCATTGCCTTCAGTTCAAACTAATCCTTATGCCACAGTGGCATACTTTGGGGAGGTGTATCCTGCTACCCTTCAGTGTAAAGAAATATAAATAAACATTGAATTAAGAAGCAGCAATATAATAATAATCTGGGGGGCGGGGGGCAGTTAAAGCAAAGGAAAACTAAAATACTAGAAAATAATAATAGGGAGCTTTGCAAAGGGCATCAGTGTTTCAAGCTCTTGTATGAAAGGAGGATAAAGGTATTACATTTAAATTTAAAATGAAGTGTGCATGTTAGAAAGGTAAGAACACAAGAAGACCACAAGAAGAAAAGTAATAGAACTTGTAACTTCAAAATTAGGTGGAGGATGGAGAGAGGAATAAACAAAATAGAAAAATAAAAGCCCACAGAACGGACTAAAAGAGAAAAAAAAGGGGCTTCCCTGGTGGCGCAGTGGTTGAGAGTCCGCCTGCCGATACAGGGGACACGGGTTAGTGCCCCGGTCCGGGAAGATCCCACGTTCCGTGGAGCGGCTAAGCCCGTGAGCCATGGCCGCCGAGCCTGCGCGTCTGGAGCCTGTGCTCCGCAACGGGAGAGGCCACAACAGTGAGAGGCCCGCGTACAGCAAAAAAAATTTTAAAAAGGGAAAAAAAAGGTCAGCACAGAAAAGCATAACAATAGAAAACAGAAAAATGAAGGTAATAGCAGTTACTGCCTCTATACCTGTAAATCGTACACAGCAAATGGAATAAACTCAACTGTTTATAATATACAGACTCTCAGGTGGGTAAACATGGAATCCTGTTGTATCGATGTGTTCTTTCTGAGAGACTTGCCTGAAACGTAGTGACACAACAAGGTTGAAAGTAAAGGATGGAGGATACCAGGTAAAGATGCCAGAGGGAACACACACATCTCATTTTTGTTCCCTTCCAAAACGGACTATAATGCAGGGGTTTTTTTTCTGAAAAGACATAAACCCACAAAGGCAGGAAAAAACAGGAGAGAAGACAAGAGGGTTTTGTGAGCTGTAAAGCATATGATTGACTGGGACCTGACTTAGCAAGTCCCAGAAAGCTGACTCTCAAGCCAGAAGGAGGATGTGCAGAGAGCTGAGATGTTCATGCCATGAAATGCTGACAAGGCTCAGGAATTGGTGGCCCCAGGGATCTCAGGAACAAGTGGGTCGTTGGAGGGGTTGGTGATGAAAATCACAGATGGGGGTTGAAAGCTAGTCAGGTGCTATTTGGATCACTCAGACCCAGCTCTTATCCACACCGCTGGGAGACTCTCAACCCCTTGCCCCCAAGCCCAGCAAAAGCCTGGAGCTTCATCTCTGGGGAGGGTAAAACGGAGCATCCCGCGACTGGGGGCACCGGGCACAGTGGAGTGTAGGGGTAGCAGTCAGGAAGGTACTTAGATTCTCGAGAGGTAAGAGAAGATGAAATAAAAAACAGGACGTTAATTAAGAAATACAAGAAAGAAATATTCAGAGATCAAAAGCAAACTCATAGAAATGAAAAATACGACCTTCTCGGTAGGTTTGGAAGATAAAGTTGAAATCATCCAGAAAAGAGAGCAAAAGACAAGGACACGGAAAATAGAGAACTTAGAAGAATAGAGGGCCAATCTAGGAAGTCTTAGGCCTGAATAACAGGAATTGCAAGAAGAAGAGAGGAAGAAATCATAATTATAGTTTAAAAAATAATCCAGGGGGGCTTCCCTGGTGGCGCAGTGATTGAGAGTCCGCCTGGCGATGCAGGGGACACAGGTTCGTGCCCCGGTGCGGGAGGATCCCACATGCCACGGAGCGGCTGGGCCCGTGAGCCATGGCCACTGGGCCTGCGCGTCCGGAGCCTGTGCTCCGCAACGGGAGAGGCCACAACAGTGAGAGGGCCGCGTACCGCAAAAAATAATAATAATTTTAAAAAAAATTTAAAAAAAACAATCCAAAGATATTTTCCAGAAGTGAAGAATGTGAGTTTCTATATTGAAAGGGCCCACCGATCTCCTAATACAATAGGAAAAATTAAACCTATGCCAGGACTCACCAGTAGTGAGTACTAGTGACAAATAAAAGATTCTACACCTTCTAGAGAAAACATTGTCATATACGAGGGGTCAGGAATCTGAATTCTTCCGGCCTTACCAAAAGCAATAGTGGAAGCCGGAAGATTATTATTATTTTTTTAAATAAATTGATTGATTGATTGATTGGCTGTGTTGGGTCTTCGTTGCTGCACGCGGGCTTTCTCTAGTTGCGGCGAGCGGGGGCTACTCTTCGTTGCGGTGTGCGGGCTTCTCATTGCGGTGGCTTCTCTTGTTGCGGAGCACGGGCTGTAGGCGCACAGGCTTCAGTAGTTGTGGTGCACAGGCTCAGTGGTTGTGGCTCACGGGCTCTAGAGCGCAGGCTCAGTAGTTGTGGAGCATGGGCTTAGTTGCTCTGCAGCATGTGGGATCTTCCCGGACCAGGGCTTGAACCCGTGTCCCCTGCATCAGCAGGTGGATTCTCAACCACTGAGCCGTCTGGGAAGCCCGAAGCTAGAAGGTTATTGAACAATGCCTTCAAAATTCTGGGGGAATAGGAAGCATAGAATATAGTCTCCTGTCTAACTTTCATTTAGCCTGAGGGTAAAGAGAAGTTGTGACACGCAGGGTCTCAGAAAATGGACTTCCCACACACTTTCTCAGAAAGCCGAAGTGTGGTGGGCCCACAGTGAGGCAGTGCCCGAGACAAGCAGGGGTAGGGGAGTAGGAAACAGGATCTCCAGCCCAGGACAGGGAGAGAGAGAATCCAGCAAATGGTGAAGGGGGATTTCAGGAAGACCGCCGTGCCTGGAGAGAGAAGGAAAACTCAGTGCAGATGGACACGGGTCTGGGAGAGACTGCTTCAAGAAGATGAAATACGAATTCACATCGGGGTGGTTCAGTAGCTTAAGAGACAAATAAGAAGTGTGGCAGAGGATCTGGGTGCAGTCAGGTACACAGAAAACTAAACAAGCCGAAATAAGGCAATTATCAACTCCCAAGAGAACGAATAAATGTGCAGGAAGGACCAGTAATCAGAGTCCATAACCCAGCTTTGCTCCGAATAGCAGATGGAGTCAAAAGGTGGTTAAAGACTAAATATCTACTGACAGAAATAAATGGAGGAAGGGGAAATGCAAATAGAGCTAATTCTCATTGCCCACGGTTGAGAGTCAGTAGTGAATGCTTCACAATTCTAAAAAGAAGCAGCAGTTGAAATAGGGAGCTAAGAATCAGAAAAATCTGAGAAAAGACACCATTAAAAAGATACAGAGATAAACCCACAACCTGGGAGTTGACAGTTGCAGCAGATCTGAAAAAGAATTTAAATATACTCTACCCCCACACACATACCTGTAAGTCTATAAAGAACTCCTACAAATAAAAAGATGGTAAAAAAAAAAAAAAAAAAAAAAAAAAAAAAAGATCGTAATACAAAACTCACCAAAAAATACGAATAGACACTTCATGGACGAGGGACCCTCAGTGACCCAGTTAAAAACGTTTATGGGCTTCCCTGGTGGCGCAGTGGTGGAGAGTCCACCTGCCAATGCAGGGGACACGGGTTCATGCCCCGGTCCAGGAGGATCCCGCATGCCGCGGAGCAACTAAACCCATGCGCCACAACTACTGAGCCTGCACTCTAGAGCCTGTGAGCCACAACTTCTGAGCCCATGTGCCACAACTACTGAAGCCCACGTGCCTAGAACCCGTGCTCTGCAACAAGAGAAGCCACCGCAATGAGAAACCCGCACACCACAACGAAGAGTAGCCCCCGCTCACCGCAACTAGAGAAAGCCCACGCGCAGCAACGAAGACCCAACGCAGCCAAAAATAAAAATTAATTAATTAATTAAAAAAATATATACGGACAGGAAAAGTACATACTAACCTTAGAATAGTATTACCTCTTTCCGTACTTTTGTTAATTTGTAAAAACTTTTTACAGGAGTTTCAGGTAACGTGGTACCGTGAAAAGGGAGGGCTGCTTGTGTGCCCTTCAGGGGAAATGAACATCTTTGAAATATTGTATTCTCCCGTCTAGGAATATGGCATAACTTTCTACTCATTCAGGTCTTATGTAATTCGCTCATTATTAATAAACTTTTACATGGTTTTCCATTCCATTTTTTCACTGGAAAATCGTCCGCTCATCCTATATTAAGTAAGTTTTCGTGGCTTGGGAGAAGGAGTTTTCTTTCTGTTAGAGCCTACTGACATTGAGGTTTTGGTATGTGTTTGAAGGTATGTTGGTTTGTTGGCACATTGACTTCGGCTGTTTTCTCCAGTGGTCTCAGGAGGGAGAACATCTGGCTCTTTCTAGGCCTGTGGATTTGGCATGTGTGACTCTGTTCTCCCCACATCTCTCTTACTTTCCCCACTAATCCCCTTTCAGCCCAGGCACACAGTAGGTACTCAGCATCCTTTAGAAAGTAGGCAGTGTCAGAAATGAAACCACGTGCAGCAAGTTGGTCAGTGGGACGGCACAGCAGTCAACTACTTTATTAACGCCATCTCGTGAGTGTTTACCTGGCCGGGGGGTGATGGGTCACATCTTCCTCTGCAGGGTACTCAGGATGGTTTTTCTTCCCTTCTGTCGCAGGAAGATGCTGAAACTCTGTGGCGAGGCGGAGGACAAGCTGGCCCAGGGGCTGATTCATTTCGAATTGCAAGTCGAGAGAGATGTGATCGAGCCCCTGTTCCTGCTGGCTGAGGTCAGAAGCAGGAGTGAGGCTGGGCCCGCGTGAGCGGGGAGGGCGGAGTGGTGGGCTCTGGGGTCCTTCTGCTCCGGGCTATTTCTACCCCTCACCCCACTCTGGGGCACAGTGTTTCACTGGGGATCGTTCCTACCCGACTGCCTGGGGTTCCCCAGCCTGCTAGCCCTTTGAGCTGCGGGCTCCCCCCTTCTCCCACCCACCCCCTCCTCTGCTGGCATCCCCATGGGTGAAGCTGCAAAGCTGGCGGCATCACCGCGTCCCCCGCAGGGTCTCCGCCCCATCTCCACCCCTGGCCTCCACCCATCTCAAGTCTTCGGTGAAATGAGCAGTGGAATCTAAAATAGGACACAAATGAACATAGCTACGAAACAGAAACAGACTCACAGACATAGAGAACAGACTTGTGGTTGCCGGGGGGAGGGGAAGGGATGGACTGGGAGGTTTCGGATTAACAGATGCAAGCTATTATATATAGAATGGGTAAACAACGAGGTCCTACTGTACAGCACAGGGAACTATCTTCAATATCCTGTGATAAACCACAATGGAAAAGAATATTAAAAAGAATGTGTGTGTATATATATATATATATATATATAACTGAATCACTTTGCTGTACAGCAGAAATTCACACAACACTGTAAATCAACTATACTTCAATTAAAAACTTAAAAAAAAAAAATGAACAGCAGCCCCTACTCGCAAGGGCTGGGGACCCGTGTCCAAGACACTCTCTAAGGC
This sequence comes from Leucopleurus acutus, assembly GCF_964270905.1. Taxonomy (NCBI): domain Eukaryota; kingdom Metazoa; phylum Chordata; class Mammalia; order Artiodactyla; family Delphinidae; genus Leucopleurus; species Leucopleurus acutus. The sequence goes on from NC_139161.1 coordinate 56,035,049, forward strand.
CCCCTCACTGTTTCTGTTTACATAGGGCCCTTCTCTTTCTACTTTAAAGGACACTAAAGAAAACTGTTTTCTTAAGATGAAGCCTTAATGCCTATGTGACAGTTTTGCCAGCTTCAACCAAGTGAAATTTTATCAAGAAAGAAAATCACTGGGGGATGTTATTTGTCCTGAAGCCTGGACCTACTCCCAGTTCCCTTTAATTGATCGTACAAGCCTCCACGGTGCCGTAGGGATGGAGATGTTCCACGTCTGCACTGTTTGGTGGCCACTAACCACCTGTGACTACAGAGCTCTTGAAATGTGTTTAGTGCAACGAAGGAACTAAATTTTTAATTCTGTTTTTGTTCTCTTGAATTTATGTATTTATTTTTGGCCGCGCCCAGCGGCATGGGGGATCTTGGTTCCCCGACCGGGGATTGAACCTGCGCCCCCTGCAGTGGAAGCGTGGAGTCTTAACCACGGGACTGCTAGGGAAGTCCATGTTCCTTTGTATTTGAAATGGCATAGCCACAGGTGGCTCAAGGCTACCGTATCGGGCAGCCTTGCCCTGGACCGTGTCTGATTTCCTTTCTAGACCACTCCCAGCACCTTCCCATCCCCTGGTGCAATTTCTGGGACAGATGAATGGGTAAGTAATTACCGAAGTGCTTAGAAGTATTCAAGGAGAACGTTCTAGATATGGTGCTTTGATATGGACCAGCCCTCGACTTCTCAGATGCCATCCTGGTACAGCCTAGACCATTCCTGAGAGGCCCTCTTACTCTTTAGAAAGGTGCTCTGGGGTCCCAGCCAAAGCCGCCAGCGAACTCAAGGGGACAGGTCTGAGCTGGGTGCTGAGACTCACCTTGCGTCTGGGCTCCGCGACGACCCCGGTGCCTGGGGACAATTGTCTGTCTTCCTACTGGAAGTCAGTGCCCTACTCATCGATGCCTGGAAGAGTGAATACAGAGCACCTCGTACAACACTGGACCATCCTCGCATTTTTTCCTTTAAATTCTCCCATCCTGCCCCACTTTTACCGGGCCTGCAAGCGACATCCTGCACTGGAATATTCACTTAAGTCACCTTTAGAAGTAAAAGAGTATCCGTGGGAGAACTTATCCCTCAGTGAAGCCGTGGCGATGTTTCTTCATTATTTACTTTGGAAAAAAACCCTCCCTTCTATAGGAATATATCCTAATTGCATTCCGCATAGCATCTCAGGCCTCCTGAGGCCAGGTCTCCTCCTCCAGCTGTCTGTGTTGAATTAGGTCTGTGTGTCAGATCTACCTGCCTTTCTTCCCGTGTCTGGCCCTTACGCAAGCAGAGAGATGTTTTTGGCGGCTGGGTGAGAGCGGGAGTGAGGCGGGCAGAAGCGAGCCGGGCGACCCAGGGTCTCTGAGATGGTCTGGCTTGACTCGGGACCTGATTCCAGTGAAAAAAGAGCAGAGTTTAGCTCAGGAAAGGGAACCAAGAATTTCCTGTGAAAATGAGGATGGGGAGACCTTGAGCAAACTTGTTGGGAAGATATCATTAATTCTCTAAGAATCTGTCTTTTCTCGCAGACATAGAAAACAAACTTATGGTTTACCAAAGGGGAAAGGGAAGGGAGGGATAAATTAGGAGTTGGGAATTAGCAGGTACACACTACCATATATAAAATAGATAACCAAGAAGGCCCCACTGTATAGCACAGGGAACTCTATTCCGTATCTTGTAATAACCTATAATGGAAAAGAACCTGAAAAAGAATAGATATATATGTATAACCGAATCAATTTGCTGTACACCTGAAACATTTTAAATCAACTATACTTCAATTTAAAAACATTAAAAAAAAAAATCTGTCTTGGGCTTCAAATCAACTGTATTTTTTTTCTCTCCTGTACCCACAGGTGGAAATCCCAAATATCCAGAAACAGAGGAAACATCTAGCAAAGCTGGTGCTGGACATGGACTCTTCACGAACGAGGTGTGCTGGGATTTCTTTGCTTTCATTTCTGCTGCTTTGAAGGAGCTGTGATCACGTTTGAGGGGTAGGGTTTTGTGTATGAGCGTTTTCATTCATCGAGTGTTTCTTGCACCCACCGTGTGTCAGGCGCTGGGGGTCCCAGGACCACGCTCTCATGGAGGCTACAGCCTGGTTTGGGAGTTAGATCTAGGCAAGAGAACACCCACGTGAGGCTGTTTCAGAAGCCATAAGTCCTATCAAGAAGGGAGCACAGTATAATTTTGGCAGGAGATGTGGAGAAGCGGGCTGCAGCGTTAGACAGGGTGAAGGAGAGAAGGCTTCTTTGAGGAGATGACACTTGATCCCATAAGAAGGAGGCAACTGTGCAAAGATCTGGTGCAGAACTGCCCATGACAGCAGGAAGAGCAGGTGCAAAGGTCCTGCGATGGGAATGAGGTTGACGTATTCAGGACACAGAATGAAGACCAGCATGGCAGGGGTGGAAGGGACAAAGTGGAGAGTGGTAGGGACAGAGATCAGGTAGCGTGATGTGTCGTCCTGTTCACCCTGAGAGGAGTATTTCTGATTCTGGGGACCTGGTCTCCTTTTCCTGCAGTCGATGGTGTGACTGTGTCTTCTGCAGCCATTCTGTAACCCTGAGACCATCATGGGAGAAGTGCAGTTCCAGCAGTGCTGCCCTTCCCCTGCTCCCTCCTCCAGAATCTACCAGGAGATTCCCGTTCCAGCAGGGGCATGCCATGGCCCTGCAGTGGCTTAGACTGTGGCCGTCATCAGTCATGGTTGTGTGTAAATGCCTTTTTATTTCTTCCAGTGGCATGTGTGCGTACGTGTGCACGTTGAAACAGTGCAGACTCGTGAATAATAATACGGAAGGAACGTTTTGGTTCCACCTTTGGTCCTTTGTTGGTCAAGTTTAAGAATCTCCGCATCTTATTTTAATTTTCTTGAGAAAAAGAAACAAAGACAAAACTGGATATACTGTGGCTGGGAGCTATAGGATAACGAGTCCCAAACCAGGAGTGAATGATGAGGTCCAAGATGCAGGTTGCCTGTTCTCTAGACCTGCGACCTTGGTCAAGTCACTGAACCTTCCAGAATAGTAGTCTTCTCACCTGTGCACAGACAGTAGTAACATTTGCAGTATTTGTGGGCCGACCTGGGAGGTTGTTTGGAGTGTCAGATGAGATCCTGTTTGTCACAGCACTTCCCAAGAGCTTTCCAAAAGGAAGCTGCTACTATAACTAGTTGAGGCACCAGAATTCTGCATTTGGATCAACAGAAAGTATAGCACAGTCCCCCAAGACCAGAAATAAATCAGGCTAGATTAGCAGAGAAACAGAGTTTCTTTCTTCTTCTTTTTTATTGTAGTATAGTTGATTTACAGTGTTTTGGGTGTACAGCAAAGTAATTCAATTATACATTTATATCTATCTATCATCTACTTTTTTCAGATTCTTTTCCATTATAGTTTATTACAAGATACTGAACATAGTTCCCTGTGCTCTACAGTAGGTCCATGTTGTTTCTTTAATTCACTTAGTGTTTCCCAAACTTCAGTCCACCTGAATGATCTTTGACATCTGTGCCAACACACCTTGTGAAATGTCGATACATTTTTTCAAAATGAGTCTATTTAAAAGAGAAATCTTAACAGCACTACCATAAAGTGAAAGGCAGTGCCCTTAGCTACAAGTATCGGGTAAATGTACAAGTGGACAGGATGAAAGTAGTACCCGTGCTGTTAAATTTTAGGTCCTGTTGCCTGTGGAAGGCTGTGATCCTGAGGTCTCCAGTTGCTGAAAAGGGAAGAGGAGGAAGAATTAGAAAGTGGTTGAAGTTACTCTGACCCAGATCTGAGGCCCTCCCCCTAGGGCCCTTGGAGGAACAGGGAGAAGGTTGCGTCAGGCATAGTGGTGTGGTACGACTTCCTACAGTGTCCGTGCGCCACGTAAAATGCGTCCTGTAGCCCCAGTGTTCAAGTCCCACATCCCGGAGTCACGTAAGATGACGGCAGGTATGCTGCTTGTTCCACCATCCGGGTGACGGTGGACACCAGACTCCTGGGTTTGCAGAGTCACTTCCTTCTGCGAGGACCTGGGTTTTAGCTCTGAGATCTCTTCTCTCCTTCTCTAAGGAACACCTTCATTCCCAGCCCAGAGGTTCTGCTCAGAGGGCTGGATGTTAGCATCAAAGCTTGTCATTGCCTTGTCCACTTACATATTTTCATTCAGCCCCCCTTAGGGGAGAGAGAGTTTCTCCCTGGTGACAGCCGCGGTCAACCTAGTTTTGTCTTATGTTTTTAATGGTGACACCAAGTGGTGTGTAGATTCTGAAACCACAGAGGAATGTCATCAGGGACCTCTCTTCCATGATTTAACAAACTTCATGTCTTCAGCTCATCCTCTCTCGTGTATTGGGATTTGGTAAGGAAATAATCTACTACCCCCTCCAAGTTTTTATGCTTCTAACCTTTAACTTAGACCCTTGACAACTTTGGTTGTTTCTGAAGCCAACTCAACCCAACTTCTTGCCTTTTCCTCTAACTCTTCCCCTGAGCCACTGTTTCCCTAGATGGAGCAGTGAGCGTAAGACCAGATACTGTGCTACTGAAATGCAACGTCACCAGCTACTCTTGGAGAAGCAGTTGGGTTCTCACTGCCCCCACCTCTACCCCACCCCACTTCCCCATTTGGTCACTCTGCATACATTAGGGTCTATTCCTTGTAGCATTCTCCTTCTGAGCTGGGACCTCAAAAAGTGGAGGATGCCCAAGGCAGAGGAGCGGAGAAGACTGGGCAGATGAAACAGTAAATGTCCCACTAAAGCAACTTCCCCGTTTCCTTCCAAAACTTCTTCCGGACTCCCTGTCACCCTGAACTGATCTTGAGTTTGCCTTCTATACCCTTCTCCTGGTCTGTGAAACATCTTACCCTTATTTCTGGCCTTTTTCTTTCCATTAGCCTTTCCTTAAAGCTTGTATTCTGTCTTCACCATCCCCAAATCGTAGACTGATGGCATCTTTCCCAGAGCATGATGGGGTCGCCTCAGCTACCTTAGTGGGAAGAAATGAACTTTATTCTCTTCAAACTTCAAAGCTCAAACTCTCCTTGGACAAGAAGCCTTATTTCTTCTCTTAACAGAGCAGAACAATTGTTTTGTTTTGTTTTTGTTTTTATTGCGGTACGCGGGCCTCTCACCGTTGTGGCCTCTCCCGTTGCGGAGCTACAGGCTCCGGACGCGCAGGCTCAGCGGCCATGGCTCACGGGCTCAGCCGCTCCGCGGCATGTGGGATCTTCCCGGACCGGGACACGAACCCGCGTCCCCTGCATCGGCAGGCGGACTCTCAACCACTGCGCCACCAGGGAAGCCCAGAACAATTGTTGAGTTTACTTATAAGAGCCTCTGAATGAGAAGATCATCCTTCCTTGAAATTCATGATTTTTAAAAATGTTTTAATTTTATTGGAGTATACTTGATTTCCAATGTTGTGTTAGTTTCAGGTGTACAGCAAAGTGATTCAGTTATACATACACATGTATTCATTGTTTTTTAGATTCTTTTTTCAGATAGGTTATCACAGAATATTGAGTAGAGTTCCCTGTGCTATACAGTAGGTGCTTGTTGGTTGTGTATCTTATATATAGTCGTGTGTGTATGTTCATCCCAAGCTCCTGATTTATCCCTCCCCACCATGTTTCCCCTTTGATAACCATAGATTTGTTTTTGATACCTGTAAGTCTGTTTCCTTTTTGTAAATAAGTTCATTTGTATCTTTTTTAAAAATCAGATTCCACATATGAGTGATATCACATGATATGTGTCTTTCTCTGTCTGACTTACTTCCCTTAGCAGGATAATCTCTAGGTCCAACCATGTTGCTGCAAATGGCATTATTTCATTCTTTTTTTAGGGCTGAGTAGTATTCCATTGTATGTATGTGCCACGTCTGCTTTATCCATTCCTCTGTCGATGGACATTTAGGTTCCTTCCATGTCTTGGCTATTGTAAATAGTGCTGCTATGAACACTGGGGTGCATGTGTCCTTTCAGATTATGGTTTTCTCTGGGTATATGCCCAGAAGTGGGATCGCTGGATCATATGGTAGCTCTATTTTTAGTTTTTTAAGGAACCTCCATACCGGTTATACCAATTTACATTCCCACCAATAGCGTGCAAGGGTTCCCTTGTCTCCACTCCCTCTCCAGCGTTTATTGTTTTTCGAAATTCACGATTAGTGGCACTTTTCCCAATTAGTTGCTACCTGTACAAATGTTTCCAAGTTTCCCTTGATATTTTGCTATTCAGTCTCCACAAAGGGACCATGTTGGAGGCATTTTATCACTATTGTATAATATCAAAGTAGATTACTTATCCATTACAAGTAAAATTCCTTATAAATGGAGGGGAAAGGTGTATGTTTTTAAACTACCAGGACAGAATTGGGGGTGGGAGGGAGTAAAGGGGAATAGGGAAGAAAAGAAAGAGATAACTTTGAAGAATGTCTTCATTTTAATATACATATATTAAGTGTAATTTGGATTTTAAAAAAACAAACAAATCTAATCCAGATATATAAAACCCTAAAAATCAGCTGAGTGTTTGTGGCCACTTTGTTTATTTTTACACTTATAGATTGGTGAGTTTTTTTTCCTTCAGATAGCATGAATGGGACGGTGTTTGTAGCTCCATGATCTACCATAATCGACCATGGAAGTGTGTTCCTTATCTGAGATCTAAATTACAGCCATGACATTTCATATTTTATTTGACTAAGCCTGGGAGGTATTAGTTAAATATTTCCGTAGGGCAAACCATTATAAGAAAGAATTGCCCAGGAATTTTTACTAATCCTTATCTGTTAGCTTAGATTTTTTTTTTTTTTTAACATTTTGGAATAGAATATATCCTTTCTAATTTGGATGAGGAATCTTTCTCAGGACACACCTGTCCATCTCTGGAGCTTCAAGCCAGCTTGATGTCCTAAAGCCTTTTTAAGTAATTTTCACATGGGTGCGCTTTTTAAGTGACAGAGGATCCTTCATTTTGCTACTTTTTGCTAATAGCAAAGAGAACTAATGTCCCCTTTTTGGGTATTATAATGCCCCACTCTCTAATTTTTTCCTGCACGTAACACAAGAGGAAAGAAGAATTGTACAGAGAAGACACTTAGGGATTCAATTCTTGATTCTCAAAATGAGGGTAAAATCGCACTTTTTGCGTCTACGTTGGATGGACAGTCCGAGAGCCGGATGGAGCCCGCAGGCCTCTGGTTTGGTCCTTACGCGGTTGGCCTGCACGGTTCCAGAGGATGCTATTTAATCTGTTGTCACGTTTCATCTGATGAGTTCGCTTGACAGTTCGCAGCTTGTCAGTTTGAAACATCCAGCAACCTGTGGGCCACACTCCTCCTGCCTGGGCCCCATCAGCCCTGATCACCCTCCAGTGAACCCCCGCCAGGTCCCCGTCCCCTCCCTGTTCCTCCTGACTTCCCAAGACCGCAGCCAGGCATGGGCAGCCTTTGTCATCCTGATTACGCGATTGTTTTTCTTAGAGCTGAGAAACAGCTTTATATCTCCTGTCCCTGTCACAAGTAGGAAATAAAGGATTGGGTGGGCGAGGTTTTAAGATAATGACCCATTTGACTTATTTTTCCTACTTGCTGGGCCCTGTAGGCTGTTGAGTTTACAGCCTCACGGGGAGAGGCCCGCTGCTGTTCCCTGCTATAGCTACTAGCATCTTAGCATAATTAGAACCTTCTTTCAGGGCCTGCTTTCCGTAATTCCTTGATAATGACTTAGCAACCAGAAATATTTGTGCTTCCCCATTAAAGTTTCCCAAGGGGCTCCCTCAGAAGGCCAGTATTCTCTGCAGAGAGGTAAATGTTTAAGAAAATATAAATGAGGTGTTGCAGTGCTGATCAGAGGTTGCTTAGTGCTTACCAGTGGAGACTTTTGCTTCCACATTTGTTTTAATCTTACCCACTTGTCCTCTCACTTAGCACCCATGATTGGCTTCAGCCAAGTAGGTGAATGTTTCGAAACTCACAGCCCTCAGGATAGGCAGGAAGCTAATAGGAATGGCATGGACCGTGCTTCAGGGGAAGCGGTGGTGAGGTCGTTTGGCCTGAGTGTTCAGAAGACAGTAGGGAGGATGATGGCAAATTGGGGAATCCTTGCTCTGTCTGGAGTGGCCGCTATCCTCAGCCTCCTTCAGTCCTGCCGCTTGGACATTGGAGCCCCCTTTCTCCTGGTCTGGTACTGGGTACCGTTTCGTTATCTCTCCTTTGGAATGAGGCTGTGTCGTTCCCTGGGTGATACTCATGACCAGCTATTACTCTGCTTCCCACAGTGTCCCCAGGGCTTCCTCTACCTGTCTCACACCTCTCCTCTTTGTCTCCTCTTTCCCATCAGGTGGCAGCAGACTTCCAAGTCTTCGGGTTTGTCCAGCAGCTTACAGCCTGCAGGTGCCAAAGCGGATGCCCTCAGGGAGGAGATGGAGGAGTCTGCCAACAGAGTGGAGATTTGCAGGGTACCCAGCTCTTTGCTCCCCTCCACTGAGAAAGATGGGGAAGCCCTAAGGGAGTCCCTTTCTGTTGGCTGGAGGTCTATGGAAACCCTAACAGTGAGCCTCTGGTTGAATCGGCGTCCCCAGGCTTGCCTGCTGACACCTCCAAAGAGTCCTGCATGAGCCCTAAGAGTTGGGGCTTTCATGGTGACCTGGATGCGGGGGGACAGCAGTGCGTGATCACTGATATTCCTGCGTGGTAGGCCAGGAGGAAGTGGCCTCGGTTTCTCCACGAAGATTTTGTAAGTCATCTGAGCCCCAAATCATAGATTCTAGGCCACCCAGAACAGTTGAGAGTTTAGACAATAGATGAGCCTTGACTCCCTGTTGATATTACATTATTTTCTTGTTTGCCTTTTACTGTTTCCTGAGTCACTTTATCAGTCCTTTGCTTCGCGGGAGACATACATGTATCTATGAAGTTGAAATGCTAGCCAAGGAGACACGTGCAGCAAAGAAAACCTTCCACTTGTCAGGAGAGGAGGATCTCGTTCTCCAAAGTGTGCCTCTGCCCTCGGGAGTGATAGGTGCCCCGCATCACCCATCACCCATGTTCAAATGTTTCTCGTCTACTTTCCCCACAAACGTTTTATGGGGCTTTGTCAGCAATACCCGTTCTTGATGCTCTGTGTATATGTACATCTGTATACATGCAGATATGCCAGTTTTGGTTTGGATCTAAGGAACAAAAATACCACATTTCTAGAATTATGCTGGTATCTGTTGTCTTCCTAACATACAGTTTTACAGGAGAGTGGCCACTTCGCATGCATACATCTTTGTTCTTTGTGGCTTTATCGAGTCTTACCTTGTCCATCAGCTTCTGCTGTTATGACCACCCTGTACAGGTGATTCAGACCTTGCATTCAGGTGACATTCACAGTCAGATAGAATTTCTCTCTGGAGTTAGAAACATCAAAAATATCTCGAAAGGATTTGTTCTCTCTCAGCCTCCAGTTCTATGGAGCCAAGCAAAGTCAGACCAATACTTCAGACCCAAGACTCATTGTGGGTAAAGCTGGTTTCTCATTTGAATTCCTGTGTCTATGGCAAAGATCTAGCTGGTGCTATTCGTGAAGAAGCACTCTTCTCTCGTGTTGATTTCCCTTTTCCTCTGTGTCTTCTCTACCCATTTACCATGGGTTCATGTCCTTCAGTTAAATCTTGTTTCTTACAAAATTCCTTCTTCACTAGATACAGCAGGGTGATGTTAAGAGGGGCTGCTGGCGAGTTCTCTGGTAGCCTAGTGGTTAGGATTCCAGGCTTTCACTGCTGTGGCCTGGGTTCAATCCCTGGTTGGGGAACTGGGATCCCACAAGCCTCACGGAGTGGCCAGGAATGAAAAAAAAAAAAAAAAAAAAAAGTGGTGAGGGGAGCTGCTGAATGCAAATGTCCAAACGCATTAGAGTAAAAGTTTAATAGCTTCACTCAGTCTTGGGTAGCTTCTTACATAGGCTGTTTTTACCAAAAAATAGATTAAAATTCCTTTTCAGAGATTACAAAAGTATTGCATGTTCCCCAAAACCAGTGGAAACAATTTGAAAATATATTAAGAAAACGCCAATAATTCTTTCCCTTCCTACCCAGCAACCAACCCGCCAACCAACCCACCCCTCTGTTTGCAAAGGAGGTGACCAGTTTGCCTTTCTCAACAATATTTATTAAGATTTGTTGTGAACAATGTGCCCTGTGATGTGCCAAGTGGCCATAAAGGTTATACGGATAAGGAAGGAAGTGTTAGGACCTGTTACCTAGCCTCCCACCCTTTTTTCTTTTTTATAATCATACAAATATGCCCTCACATATAGCATTTTTCTAGGTACTTGTTTTGTGTTTGTGTGTATGTGTGTGTTTATGAAACAGTCACGTTGTTTCTATTGGTCTATCACTTTCCTCAATTAATAGTACATCCTGGACGTTTCTCCAGGTTAGTAGCTGTAGATCCAACTTAGTCTTCTTAATATTGTGCACAATGTTCCTTAGTAAGGAGGTATCTACCATGATATATTTAGCTATTTTTCCTAGTGATAGATATTCAAACTAATGTGTTTTGTTTCTTTGTATTTTGGCATCAACAAAAATGATACAATCAACATCGTTTTATGTATATTCTTATACACTGGTAACTTTTTTGCCCTATAGGATAGATCCTCAAAAGTGATATTTTTAGGTAGAAGACTATGTATACTAGTTAAGTTTTAATAGATATTGACAGTTTACTTCTCTCTCTTTTTTTTTTTTTTTTTATTTATTTATTTTTGGCTGCGTTGGGTCTTCGTTGCTGCGCGCAGGCTTTCTCTAGTTGCGGCGAGCGGGGGCTACTCTTTGTTGCAGTGTGCGGGCTTCTCATTGCTGTGGCTTCTCTTGTTGCGGAGCACGGGCTCTGGGCATGAAGGCTTAAGTAGCTGTGGCTTGCGGGCTCTAGAGCACAGGCTGAGTAGTTGTGGCGCATAGGCTTAGTTGCTCCGTGGCATGTGGGATCTTCGCGGACCAGGGCTTGAACCCGTGTCCGCTGCATCGGCAGGCGGATTCTTAACCACTGCGCCACCAGGAAAGCTCCAGTTTACCTCTCTTAAAAGGAAACTGGGGCTTCCCTGGTGGCGCAGTGGTTGAGAGTCCGCCTGCCAATGCAGGGGACACGGGTTCGTGCCCCGGTCCGGGAAGATCCCACATGCCGCGGAGCGGCTGGGCCCGTGAGCCATGGCCACTGAGCCTGTGCGTCCGGAGCCTGTGCTCCACAACGGGAGAGGCCACAACAGTGAGAGGCCCGCGTACCGCAAAAAAAAATAAATAAATAAAAAATAAGGAAACTGCAATTTATACTCCCACCACTAATATACAGAATTGGACATCTCACTTTATCTTTCTCTGTAATGTATGTTTTTCCTGTTTTCAGTTTCTGCCCGTTCAGTGAGGGAAAAAAAGCTATCCCTATGTGATTGTAATTTTAATTTCCCAGGATGTTAGTGGTCCTAAGTATATCTTTGTGTATTTATTGGGCATTCTTCCTATATTTCTAGACCTTCTTAGTTTGTCAAATTGTCTATTTGTATTGGCAGTCGGACCAGTATTTCTATTGTTTTTAATAGCAATTTGTGTAAGTTCTCTGTATAATTAGAGATATTAAACTTTCTTCTATCTGCTGTGCTGCAGATACTTTTTCCAGTCTGCCGTTGGCTTTTGATTTTTGTTTATAGTGATGTCTGCCATTAAGCACTTGATCATATACCTGTATTTCCTTTGTATGGGAGAAGACCCCAGGTGGTCCATCAGGCACCTTCCACCTCAAGGTTAAGAAATTTTTCTTCTTTAATTTTGTTTTAATGTCTTTAATGCATCTTATACACCTATTTCGTGCATGTTAATATACCTGAAATTTATTTTTGTATGTGGTGTGCAGGAGAGATTCGGGTGTTTCCCCCCCCCCCCCCCCGTGAAGAGGTAATTCATTCATTAGATAAGCCACCTCCCCCTGAAGTGAAATCCCATCATCTGATTCCTCAGCTTTATTTCTGGGCTCTGCATTCCATTCATCTGCTTGTCTGTTCCTGGGATAATACTGTGCAATGTCTCTTTTAATGACTTCATAGCAATTATAATATTCAGTACCTCCCACTCTCTTTCATAGCTATCTTGTCTGGTCTGTGGCCTCTGTTTCATCATATGAACTGTAGAATGATCACATCCGGTGGATAAAACCACGCCTTGTGCTCTCAGCAGCCCTATTTGTGTGCGGAGCCGATCCCCTTGAGAGCAGGCACTGATGTTTTCTCTAAAGTTCTCTTCTGACTCCTCTTTTATTTCTACTTCATTGGCTGCCAGCTGTTCTAAACATCCCCTGTGGTCCTCCTCCCTTCCCTTTCTGGGTTGCCCTAATTGGGTCATTTCCCCTTCTAGCTTCATGGCTTTGTATTCTCTCAGCTGGATCTCCTACACGGTGGCAGCCCAGCAGAAGGAAAGTTTGTGGGCTGGAGGTGAGCGAGGTGGCAGCCTGGCTTCCCTGTGTTTAGGCACAGCGAGGCCCAAGCAGAGCTCCCCAGACCTTTAGACCCAGAGAGCTTTGGTTTTTTGGGTTTTTTTAATTTTTATTGGAGTGTAGTTGCTTTACAGTGTTGTGTTAGTTTCTGCTGTACAGCAAAGCAAATCAGCTATACATATACATAGATACATGTAGCTTTTTTGGATTTCCTTCCCATTTAGGTCACTGCAGAGTATTGAGTAGAGTTGCCTGTGCTGTACAGTAGGTTTTCATTCGTTTTCTATTTTATACATAGTATCAATAGTGTATATATGTCAATCCCCATCTCCCAGTTCATCCCACTCTCCCCTCCCCCTTGGTATCAGAACTCTTGTTCTCTACATCGGTGTCTCTGTTTCTGCTTTGCAAGTAAGATCATCTGTATCATTTTTTTAGATTCCACATATATGTGTTAATATACGATATTTGTCTTTAGACCCAGAGAACTTTAGATCTAGGAAAACCAAGTCAAGGTGGGTTCCATAAGACGGAACCTGCTGGTACCTGGGGCAGGTGGGCAGGTGCAGCGTTTCTTTTTTATTCCTTCTTAGAATTTCCATGTCTCTACTTACGTGATCCTTCTGTTCTTGTGTGCTGCCTACTTTTTCCGTGAAAGCCCTTAGCATGTTAATCATATTTTTAAAAGTTCCTAGCCTGATAACTCCGACATTCTTGACACATCTGACTCTGGTTCTCATGCTTGTTCAGTTTCTCCAGACTGTGTTTTTGCCTTTTAGTATGCCTTGCAAGTTTTATCGAAAGGTGGACACAGTGTGTACTGGGTAAAGGGAACTGAGGTAAGTAGGCCTTTAGTGATGTAGTAGTCAGGTGTGGGAGCCGGGGAAGCATTCTGTAGTAGCCCTGTGATTAGGATGAACAGGGAGATGGGGTGGAACCGGGTTCCATCCCTGGTTGAGGAACTAAGATCCCACAAGCCCCACGGCGCGGCCAAAAAAAAAAAGTTTCTCCTAAGGGTAGGTCTTGTTAAGAGTAGAATGCTCTAAAACATTTCAAAATGGTACCTTTCCTCTTCCCCTTGGCAAAAGCCAAAGAGGGTTTTTCTCCGATGTTCACTGTGAGAACTCAACTCAGCAGAAGTGTGAGGGCTCCCCCGCTCCCCGGAGTTTTTAATTCTCAGACTTGCCACCCTGAGCCTTCTGCGGTTTGTCAGTTACCGTTCAGGGTTTCCTGAAACTACGGAGGTTTCTGCTCCCGGATTTCTTCTCCAGTAAGTTGTGATTCTCGTATTCACCTGTCTGCCTCTCTGGTTTGGGGGCAGTGGTTTGCCCTGTACCCTCGCTTCTCTGATGGATCTAAAACGAGTTGTTGGATTTTTAGTTTTTTGCAGCTCTTTACGTTTGTTAGGACTGAGCTTCTACGTGCCAGATAGGAAACCCGAAGTCAGCAGGAAAAATCAAGGTTTCACTTTTTACCAAGAAAATACTTAAGAGACAAGTATTTATAAATATCTGGGGGATTTTCTTTAACAACAGAAATATCTAAAATCCTACCGTAACATTTTGTAATATAGGGTAATTATAAAATATTACTAAGGAAATCAAAGAAGGCTTTATAATTCTGAGAGGTGTTTTTAGATGAGAAGAGTTAATACTATACAAATTGAATTTCCCAAAATTATTTTGATTACAAGTGTAGTATTTTGATTGTGGTAAATCGCAATAAATGTTTCAAAGGGTAGTAAAAGGTTTCTAAAGTTATGGTGGGAGAATCATTGGAGCTTTGAATTATTATCTCCTAAAATGTATTATAGAATTACATAGTTAAAAATAGGTACTATTTAAAAAATAAAAACATCGGTGGGAAAAAAAAAAGGCCTGCCAGCCAGAAGAAAATCCAGAATCCAAGTATATGAGAAGTTTCATCTGTGAGATTTCTAATCCATAGGGACAATCTGTTCGTGAATAATTCTCAGACATTTGGTTAGTTCTTTGAAAAAAGAAATCTGTATCTGATACAAGTACCAACATAAATTCCCAATTTATTGAAGATTTAAATGTCATATTCTCTACTGAATATATATATATGGATATTTATATTGTTGGTTGAGAAGCACCAAGCAGATTACCAAAGGAGGAAGTTGTAAAGAGAAAAGTTTCATACATTCTCCTATTTACAGAAGCCCTAAAAAAAATGCAGTACCAAAAAAAAAAAAAGTTACAGTTTCAAACAGGAAATTGGGGAAGCTATTAGCAGTATTTGATAAAAGTGATGGTCTCATCAATCTAAAACACTCTTAGAAATCTTATAAATAAGAAATAGATGAAGACTCTCATAGGAAAATAGGTACTCAGGGTCACAAGGAATCGACAATGGATGACACAAATAGGTAAGAAAGGTAGAAGAAAGTTAAGCTCTTGAGCAAAAAATACAAATTAAAAACACATTATTTAAATTTCCTCTATACATTTGATTGTGATTCAACAGAATTAAAGGTTATTATAGAAAACAAACAAAACTCATGGATTAGTCCTTGTAGTATAAATGGTGATCTTTCAGCAGTAATAATGCGTAAGATCTAATCTCCCAACTCATAATTATCTTTCTAATATTTTTTAAGTTAACTCTAAGGAATTATACAATCAGAATTAATTTCAACTGCAGAACTTATCCAAAGAAATAATCAAGAGATGGGTGGAAAACTGTATAAACAGATGCTTTTTCAAGTGTTGTTATAATAGCGATAAATTAGAAACACAATAACCAGCAACAGAAACAGAGTCCATCCACACAGTAAATGTCACGACCAATAGAAAGCATGTTTCTCTGGGGGTGGTAATGAGCTACCAAGCAGTCTGATCCCATTTTTGGTAAACCAGGCAATCGTATGACTGATTAAAGTAAGTACAAAATGGGCAAATGTCAGTATTTGTAGTGCTTATCTCTGCACGGTTCTCTCTGTGTGGTGGGATTACAGGTGAATCTGTTTTTCTACTTCGTCTGTTTTTGAGTATGGATCCGTTGCAAAATCAGAAAACAAATGATTTTTTAAATACATAAAATTCCGGTGATTATTAATGGAGGGTTTTTTTCCCTTTATAAAGAAAATTCACTAACGATTTAGAGTAATGGGAATTTCTTTTTAAAAATATTCTATTGATATTTATGAATAAAATAAATTTAATTGATAACATGTATTAATAATTATAAATAATTTAGATTAATATTTTTAAATTTTGGGCCGTGCTGCGCAGCACGTGGACTTTCAGTTCCCCAACCGGGGATCGAACCCGGGCCCCCTGCATTGGAAGCACAGAGTCTTAATCATTGGACCGCCAGGGAAGTCCCAATATTTATTTTATTTATTTAGATGAATAGAAATTTGATTTCGAGTTTCCACTTTTATTTCTCACTTGTGTGGCTTACTTGGAGTCTATATTGTTAACTTCCTAAGCCGGTAATGTGATTGTACCTTCAGAAAATACTGTCGTGTTCCTGAGGGCACGCACAGTTGGCCTGACTTCTCTAAGATCCTCTGCTGAGTCGTTGAAGATGATTTGATACGGCATTTAGTCCCTTCCGAGGCTCGCTTCCTTTCCTCTGTCTGCCGAGCCATTTTTCTCACTCCACCCTTTGTTTTTCCCTGACTTGAAATATCTCCCTTAGGCCTGTCAGGCTGGCGATGGATGTTTCCAGACCAAGGCTGCTGGGGGGACGGCAGACAAGGTTGAGTTCCAACAAAACCACTTTCTCTTGCACCTTTGACAGATTAGGCATTTATGGTAGGGACGCTCTGGTGGAAGGGAACCGAGGTGGGTGGTCCTAGAGCCCCTTGTATTCTTTGGGAAAGTTACCTTGAACTCTTGGTAGCTACTCGTCTGAGACTGGGATCTTGGTTCTATTGTCTTGTGTACAAGAATGCTGTAAGGATGTTTGCCTGTCAAGGATACTGGAAAAGGAAGCAGATTACTCCTCCCATCCCCGTGCTCGCTGAGAAGAGCTGAATCGGCAGCCGGAGAAGCTGCTGAGGTGGTTGCAGTGGGTGCAGAATGCTCTTCCTGAATCATGTAGTTGCCGCTTTAATTCCTTCAGCATCTGGGTCAGCTTTCTTGTGCTGTTTTTTTTTTTCTTCCTTTTTACTGAGATGTAGCTGACATACGATATCATGTTCGTTTCAGGTGTGCTACATGATGATTTGACATTTGCATGCATTATGGAATGATCACCACGATAAGTCTAGTAACAGTCTGTCCCCATACAAAGTTATTGCAATATTATTGACCATCTCCCTTGTGCTGTATATTACATCCCGTGGCTTCTTTATTATGTAAGTGGAAGTTTGCACCTCTTAATCCCCCTCACCTATTTTCCCCACCCCCAACCCCTCCCCCTCCCCTATTTTCCCCACCCCAACCCCTCCCCCTCACCTATTTTCCCCACCCCCAACCCCTTCCCCTCACCTATTTTCCCCACCCCCCAACCCCTCCCCCTCACCTATTTTCCCCACCCCCCAACCCCTTCCCCTTACCTATTTTCCCCACCCCCCAACCCCTCCCCCTCCCCCTCACCTATTTTCCCCACCCCCAACCCCTTCCCCTCACCTATTTTCCCCACCCCCCAACCCCTCCCCCTCACCTATTTTCCCCACCCCCCCAACCCCTCCCCCTCGCCTATTTTCCCCACCCCCAACCCCTTCCCTTCTGGCAGCTACTGCTTGTTCTCTGTCTATGAGTCTGTTTTCGTTTTGTTTTGTTTTTTAGATTCGACCTATGAGATCATGCAGTATTTGTCTTTCTCTGTCTGACTTATTTCACTTAGCATAATGCCCTCTAGGTCTGTTCATTGTTACAAATGGCGAGATTTCATTCTTTTTTTATGGCTGGGTAGTATTCCGTTGTATCTACACCACATCTTCTTTATCCATTGGTCTATCAGTGGACACTTAGGTTGCTTCTATATCTTGGCAATTGGAAACAGTGCTGCTATAAGCATTGGGGTGATATTTTCATGTTACTTCAGCTTGAACATTATAGACTCTTTTCTCCTTAACCAAGCATCTCTTCTGAAGATCTACCTCAGGGCTACCAAATAGGGAGGGATGTCAGAGATCACAGGACTTGCACATACAAGTTTAGAGATGTGACATGTCCAAAGATACGGTTATTGACAAAGTCTACGTCCGCTCAAGATGCACTTTTATCGCACCTTGCAGGGAGTGTTTCTGTGAAACAGACAACTGTCCTCCTTGGAGGGAACACTTTTCAGAACCAGACACAGCATGCAGCCATGGTTCTCGGTCCCATGGGAAGCTCAGCGGTGGGGGACTGTTCACACTGAGATTTGTGTGTGATGTTGGATGAGTCCAGGTTTTGCCAAGCTTGGAATCAACAGTCCTTCCCCTGCCCACCTGTCTTACCCAGCGTCCCACGACTTGGTGTGTTTCTGTTTCTTTCCCATATGCTGGTGATCAACCAATCAGAATTGAGGATGAAGGAGAGCTAGGCAGGTAGCATCATCAAAGGGAAGAGACGGCAAGATGAGGAAAGCAGAAGCACAGTTTGTACCTGGCGGGGCTGCCTCAGACGGTGGCGCCTGCCACAGAGATGCAGGGAAGTAATTTGCGCATCACTCCCCCATACCAGCTTTCCTAACTCTTGATGTAGCCCACGTGTTAAATAAACGCCCTGGGAAAACACTGGCTTAGGTGTTCTTTTCCCGCTTATTCATCTTCTAGAGCCGTGGTTGGGAAACGGGGGAATGTCCACAGGCAAAATTTGTAATCTGTCAAGTATTAGGAAAAACGAGATCAACCACGGTTAAGGCTCTTTCGTCTGTGATGCTTAGACTCCTGCATGACCCACTCTCTGTCTTGTGTTTTACCCCCTACAGGACCAGCTGTCGGCTGACATGTACAGTTTTGTGGCCAAAGAAATTGACTATGCAAACTACTTTCAGATGGTAAGTTTCCAGAAAGGTGAGGCTGCTTGAAGTCTGTTTACAGGCATCACGGTGCGGACAGGGAGGAACGTCGGCCTCGAACCGAGGACCCCTAGATCGAGCACGTCCTGAGAACGGATGGGGCTTTGGCTCTTCTACCTGTGAATAAATCCTGCCTTCTAGTTCTCCTTGTATGGATTTCTCCAAAAGCCCAAGAATAACATTCAGCTTCATCCATGAAGATGACTGCAACTCAGGGATCTATGGCAGTGGTTCTCAACCAGGGGTGATTCTGTCTCTTCTGCCAGCAGAGGTTTGGCCATGTCTAGAGACATTTGTGGCTGTCACCATTGAGGGGAGGTGTTCCAGGCATCCAGGAGGTGGAGGTCAAATTTGTTGCTAAATATTCTGCAATGCACAGGACGACTCTCACAACAGAGGATAATCCAGCCTCAGAGTGTCAGCAGAGCCAAGGTTGAGAAACCTGAATCTGTCATCAGCCAGGAACTTGGGAAGAAGAAGAAGAAAACCCCACCTGGCGCGTATTCATGTTTTAATCTAGATTTTTGCCCAAGACGGTGGCAAGTAGGTAAACGAGGATTGATACGGCCTGTTTGCCTGTCTTTCATCTGTGAGAGCAGATTTAGAGAGTAGAGAAACAGGGTCTGAGTCATCCGTACTTGAATGATCGGGCCCAAATAATTAGGACCCTGTCTATTTACCAGGGAAAATACAAAGCACCTGGGGAAAAAAAAAAAAGAAAACTTGAGAAGAAAAAATACAAATGAAAAATCCAGTTAAGCTCACCTGCTTTTAAAGTTGGGAATGAAACTCAAATCTCAAAGCATCTCTTTATGGTCAAGGAAGTAACAGAAAAGGAGGGAAGGTAAAGGGAAGAAAGAGGAGGAGGAATTCTGAGAAGTTTAAATGTGTTGATACGCGTGGGGCAGAGCTGTGGGCGGTCAGCACTCTCCCTGCATGGGCATCAGTGGCTGAGAAGGCCAGAGTTTCTTCTGCCCTGAGAGAGAGCTGATAGGCACTTCTTCCAACTTGGAAAGTTTATTTTAAAATAGTGGGATTGGGCTTCCCTGGTGGCGCAGTGGTTAAGAATCGCCTGCTAATGCGGGGGACACAGGTTCGAGCCCTGGTCCGGGAAGATCCCACATGCCGTGGAGCGACTAAGCCCTTGAGCTGCAACTGCTGAGCCTGCGCTCTAGAGCCTGCGAGCCACAACTACTGAAGCCCACGTGCCTAGAGCCCGTGCTCCGCAACAAGAGAAGCCACCGCAATGAGAAGCCCACGCACCACAACGAAGAGTAGCCCCCACTCGCCGCAACTGGAGAAAGCCCGCGCACAGTAACTTTCAAGTATATTCCATCAGTTTTATTTGCGAAGATAATATTTCATTTTAGAGTTTCTGAAACGAATGACATTCTTGACATTCCAAGCATTATTAGCTTACCTGATTGCCATGTGGGTACCATTTATTGCAACATTCTGATTTTTTAAAAATTCCCTTTTCGTCTTCCTTGGGGATCACAGTAGCTACTCTTCACACCAGACTTCTCAGCAGAGTGACTCCCACCTTTTCCCTCACTCATGCGCAATTTTTTTTGGAGGAGGAGGAGGTAGAGATTCAGAAAATAAATTAAGTGACTGTTGTTCACAGGTTTTCCTCTGCTCTTATCACCATTTCAGCAGCTTTTTTAGTAGTGAGATGGGCACAGTAGAAGATCTTGAAGGACTTTGCTCTCTGGCCTGCATCACGATAACCAAAGCAATTTTACCTCCCGAGACACTTGAAGAGGATTGTGGAGCAAGCATGTGTTTTCCGACCGGTTAGATCTTGAACTGTTCTGGCAGAAATCGAGATATATAGAGGCTCGTGGCACTTAGCGCCATCTCACAGGCACACGGATTTCTGAATGTGTTCTCCATTTATAGCCCTTCATTGTTGCACCTCTTCGGTGCTTTTGCCGGGAGAACTGGGGGCGGGGTGCTCACTAGGTGGGGCGACGGTGAGGGCAGGCTCAGCCCTGGGGTGTCCTGTCTTCCCCCCCCCGATTCCCCTGCTTTCCAGACTTCCATGAGTGGTCACCTCCCTGCCGCAGAGGCTAAGGAGACACACGCCCCTCATCGCGGGTGGATGGAGGAGAGAGCAGGGCACCCCAATGGCGCGGCAGCCTGTGCTCCCCACCCTTCAGCAAAGGGTAATGCTCACTCTTGTGTTTCCTCAGCTCATAGAAGTGCAGGCCGAGTACCACAGGAAGTCGCTGACACTCCTGCAGGCCGTGTTGCCTCAGATAAAAGCACAGCAGGGTGAGTGCAGACCTTGCCTGGACCGGGGAGGCTGGGGAGCCTGCTTCCCAGAGAAGCCTGGTGCCCTGTGCTTGGCTCACCTGCTGCATCCCGAGCAGTGCCACGTTTAGATGAGCCCCAGGACCTCCCCTAGCAGGTGCCTTGCCCCAGCGGCAGTGAAGCCAAGCACACTCACACACACTGCCCCACGGGGATGAGTCGGGTGTGCATGGGCATGCGTGGAGGTGCGTGGGTGACAGGAAGCCCACCAGCTCTGCTCACATGGGCTGGCCTTCCATTGCACCCACTCCACCCATCATCCCCCAAAACCCCAAGAATGGAGACTCAGCTGGGCTCCGTGTCTTTGGTACACTTGGGAGAATCTGTGTGAGCAGAGGAAGGGAAGATGCCCACATGGGTGACCTCCACTGACCCCTTTCACTGACCCCTCTCTTGCTCCACTCCCCCCGACAGAGGCCTGGGTGGAGAAACCTTCCTTCGGGAAGCCCCTGGAGGAGCACCTCCTGATCAGCGGCCGGGAGATTGCCTTCCCTATCGAGGCGTGTGTGACGATGCTGCTGGAGTGTGGGATGCAGGAGGAGGTGGGTCTGGGCACAGCCGAGCTCTGCCTTGAGCAGGTCTCCTCGTCCGCGAGATGGAGCCTCTGGGGTCTCCTCTGTTACTGTCCTCGCCCAACCCCACAAACCCAAACCCATGAAGACGCGGTACAGCTGCCCTTCCTGAAACCGGTCCTGCTTTCTCTCATGAGCCTTCGCTCTCCGGGGACAGTGGTGGATTGCGGGAAATGATACCACTGGCCCTGAGGATCTTACAGCCCCGCTCTGGCCCTTCTTTCTGCATTTTTAACCTGGTTGGGGCATTTTCCTCCCCCTCCCTCTCCCCCTCCCCTCCCCCTCTCCCCTCCCCCTCCCCCTCCTCCCCCTCCCCCTCCCCTCCTCCCCTCCTCCCCCTCTCCCTCCTCCCCTCCTCCCCCTCTCCCTCCTCCCCTCCTCCCCTCTCCCTCCTCCCCTCCTCCCCTCTCCCTCCTCCCCTCCTCCCCTCCCCCTCCTCCCCTTCCCCTCCTCCCCTCCTCCCCTCCTCCCCTCCCCTCCTCCCCCTCCTCCTCCTCCTCCTCCCCCTCCCCTTCCTTCCCCCTCTGATCCTCCACCTCCTCTTTCTCTAATTGAAAAAATAGACCTTTTAACATTTTTGATCATAACCTTTTTATAGAGATCCTGAAAATATGATTGATACAGACATTAGAAAGCATTTCGTATGAGCCACATGTAAAGAGACGTTGGTGACTTTTGTTTTTCTTGTTGTGTAAATGTTTTCCTGGGAGATAGACCTCATCTTTGGCTTCTTATACAGGCAATTTAAAAATCATTACTCCATCTTCATTTAATCTGGTCAGCCAATCAATATTTATTTAGGGCATTTATTACTGAGCAAAATATAAAAGAGTGAGATGGGGGCTTATGAATTTATGAGGGGAGAGGAGTCTAGCATCTGTCACATAAACCTGATTCATTCAAAACAGCCAATAAGCACTCTAAGTATCACTAGGTCCAGGGGGCAGAGAGGGAGTGGGCAGAAGGGGAGGAAGCTGACGAACGATGAAGCTGTCTGTCTGCTGCCCCCTGTAAGCCAGGTGTGTTTTAGATTCAGCTATTAGGAAGGGATGGGAATAAATGGGTTTTTTACCCCATTTTAAGTGCCAGGCATTTTCATGTATATTACCAGTGAAAAGATGATAAGGTCTCTTCAGCCCCTGAGGGATGGTTTCATGGAGGGAGGTGAACTTGGCTTATTCTTTCCCCATCATTTGTTTGTAATTATGGAAAAACTGAAAGACAAGAGAAGATACTGCACCTCATCATCTGCCTTATGGTCAGTCAGGTCCATCTCTACCTTCACCTTCCGCCCCAGCCCCTGGCTGGACGTTTTGAAGCCTATCCCAGACATTCTGTCATTGCATCTGCAGGACTTCAGTGTGTGTGTCTCTGAAAGATAAGGAATGTTTCTAAATGTAACTGTGCAGTATTATTCTATAAAAAAGTGAAAAGAATTTATTGCTGCCTTCACATGCCGACTCAGTGTGAACAGGGTCTGGAAGATCAGGTCCTCCGACTTCTCCCGTGTTGTCTCCTGACTCTCCCACCTGCTATTTCCGGACCTTTCCGCCTCTCACCAGGCCTCACTCTCACTTGCGTTGTCCGCCCCACCCTCCAGCTTTGCTTCAGCTCTTCTTTAATAACAAGTAGGCTCAGGTTGCCCCAAGCCTAGAAAAATCTCTTCTCTCAATCCAACCACAGCCTCATGTTCCTTCCCTTGCACTTTGGTTTTGTGTTTTATGCTACCCAATTTCATTTTTAAAATTTTTTATTTTACTTATTTTTTATTGAACTATCATTGATTTATACCATGTTGTGTTAGTTTCAAGTGTACAGCAAAGTTCAGTTATCCATATATATTTTTCATATTCTTTTCCATTATGATTTACTGCAAGATATTGAATATAGTCCCCTGTGCTATACAGTAGACCTTGTTGTTTATCTCTTTTATGTATTGTAGTTTGTATCTGCTAATCCCCAACTCCTAGTTTATCCCTCCCCCACCCCCGTTCCTCTTTGGTAACCATAGTTTGTTTTCTAAGTCTGTGAGTCTGTTTCTGTTTTGTAAATAAGTTCATTTGTATCATTTTTTTAGATTCCACATATAAGTGATATCCTGTGATATTTGTCTTTCTCTGTCTGACTTACTTCGCTTAGAATGATAGTCTCTAGGTCCATCCATGTTGCTGCGAAGGGCATTGTTTCATTCTTTTTTATGGCTGAGTAGTATTCCATTGTATATATAGACCACATCTTCTTTATCCATGCATCTGTTGATGGACATTTAGGTTGCTTCCATGTCTTGGCTGTTGTGAATAGTGGTGCTATGCACATAGGGGGTCATGTATCTTTGTTAGTTAGAGTTTTCTTTGGATATGTGCCCAGGACTGGCATTGCTGGATCATATGACAACTCTATTTTGAGTTTTTTAAGGAACCTCCATCCTGTTCTCCGTAGTGGCTTGCGCTACCCAGTTTCTTAAAGTAGCTCTCATCATCTGTTGCTCCTGCATCCTCACCACCACTCACTCACTCACTCCTCTTCTTTTTTTGGTCCCTTCTGCCCCCACGACTGGGCTGAAGCTGCGCTCAGTGGTCCTCAGGGATCCCCACTGCTACTTCCCATGACTTAGTTCAGCCGCCTTGGCCATCACTGCCTGTGAAGTTGCTAACATAGTCGTCCTTGAAACCAGCTCTTCCCTGGACTCCTGGGTCCCCCCCGCCCCTGCCGGCAGCATCAGGGCAGCAGCGGGGGGAATCTGCACCACCCGGCCCTGCCCTCTGCTCACTCTGATCTCTGCTGCGGTGCTCTCACCCTCTCTGAGAGCTTCGCCTGCCCTTAGTGAGGACTCGGGGTTCTCCTCCTCCTGTGGGCTCCACTCCTGAGTTTTCTGCCATGTCCTCAACATTTCCATGCAGATTGTCCTCTCACGCCCCCAAAACTGGACTCACGAGCTATTTTAACAACTCTCCCACCCCTGCACCCCTGGTGTTTGTCACTGCATGAAGCAGCCGTCTGTGACACCGTCAGAAATCTAAAAGCTTCCCTTTGAAAACTCTGCCGCCTTGGCTTTGACTCCACCCATCACCGGGTGTGGTTGCCCTCCCCCCCAGGGCCATGGCGTGGCTTGATGAGGGTCTCGCCGCACCTTCCATGCACGTGCCGCCTGCTTTGGGGCTGCAGCAGCCTTACGTATGCACTGGTCTAAACGTGCTCATGAGGCTTCCTCACGGGGATGCCATAGAGCTTTGGACATCGATTTATCTGACATACCCTATCCTGAGAAGGGGGCTAGCAGTCTTAGCAGGCAGAAAACTCAGTGTTCCGGATGAGGCATGTTTTCTTCTGAAGGAACTTGGAAATCTGAGTGGCCATAAACAGTTAAAGGAGCAAGGGGGATCCTGCCAGCGTCTCAGTGTCTGGGCTGCATCATAGATTTCAGGAGCTGAGCAGGTGAAACAAACCAATGGGTCTTCCACCCGCGTCTACCTTCCCTGTGACTTGGGGGCTCCCCTCCAACTCTGACCTGCTCGTGTCTCCCCTTCCACACGCCCCTGGCTTCCTTCTCCCTTTATACGGCAGTAGCTCACTTTTGCAGCGGTTCACGTGGAAGAGGTGACAATGACTCGAAAGTAACTTTAAGAATAAAACATGAAGGGGCTGCAGGAGGCAGAGGCGTTGCTCCCTCGTAACCACCCCCAGTCTGCCCATCCCCTGAGGGCATGGCCTTGATGAGTTCCTCAAGGTGTAGCCCTGTGCCTCCTGAGATACGCAGACACAAAGACATATACACACACAAAGACACACACACACAAAGACAGACACAAAGACACGGACACACGCAAAGACACAGACACACACAGAGACACAGACACACACACAACGACACAAACAGACACACAAAGACACAGACACAAAAAAACAGACACACACACAACGACACAGACACAAAGACACAGACACACACACACAAAGACACAGATACACACACAAAGACACACAAAGACACGGACACACAAAGACACAGACACACAAAGACAGACACAAAGACATAGACACACAAAGACACACACAAAGATGCAGACACATACACACAAAGACACAGACACACACACAGACACAGACACACACAAAGACACAGACACACACCCAAAGACACAGACACAAAGACACAGACACACACACACAAAGACACACACAAAGACACAGACACAAAGACATGGACACACACAGAGACACAGGTGCACACACACACTGTAGACCTTTGTGCGTGCATCCACCTCCCAGACCTCCAGCTCTGACCAGGTCTCAGTCAAAGTTTTCTCCAAAATATATCCTTTTTTTTAAATTGAAGTATAGTTGCTGTACAATATTATATAAATTACATGTATACAATATAGTGCTTCACAATTTTTAAAGGTTATACTCTGTTTATAGTCTTTATACAATACGGGCTGTATGCCCTGTGTTGTACAGTATATCCTTGTAGCTTGTTTTATACCTAATAGCTTGTACCTCTCAATCCTCTACGCCTATATTGGCCCTCCCCATTAGTAACTACTAGTTTGGTCTCTGTATGTGTTGAGTCTGCTGCTTTTTTGTTATCTTCGCTAGTTGGTTGTATTTTTTAGATCCCACATATAAGTGATATCATACAGTATTTGTCTTTCTCTGTCTGACTTATTTCACTTAGCATCATACCCTCCAAGTCCATCTATGTTGCTGCAAATGACACAGTTTCATTCCTTTTTACAGCTGAGTAATATTCCGTTGTATATATACACTGCATCTTCTTTATCCGTTCATCTGTTGATGGACGCTTAGTTTGCTTCCCTATCTTGGCAATTGTAAAGAACGCTGCTGTGGTCATGGGGGTGCATGTATCTTTTCAAATTAGTGTTTTTGTTTTTCCAAAATGTATCTTAAATACACAAGAACAGGAAGTCAAAGTGCCCAGGGTTCATTTATCCAACAAATGCGTACTGAACCAGAACGCCGGGTCACCCCGTACTAGGCGCTGGGGACACAGCTGTGGGCGAGGCTTGGGTCCTGCCGCTCCAATATTGATAAACGGTGGCGAGAAGGAGGCACCTAGTTGATCATGGAGGAACGGGGTGGGTAGACTGCCTGTCAGGTTTTTAATTAATTAATTAAATTTATTTATTTATTTATTTATTAGTTGGCTGTGTTGGGTCTCTGTTGCTGTGCGTGGGCTTTCTCTACTTGCGTTGAGCGGGGGCTACTCTTTGTTGTGGTGCGTGGGCCTCTCATTGTGGTGGCTTCTCTCTGTTGCGGAGCACGGGCTCTAGGCGCGTGGGCTTCAGTAGTTGTGGCTCATGGGCTCAGTAGTTGTGGCTCGCAGGCTCTAGAGCGCAGCCTCAGTAGTTGTGGCGCACGGGCTTAGCCGCTCTGGGGCATGTGGGATCCTCCCGGACCAGGGCTCGAACCCGTGTCCCCTGCATTGGCAGGCGGATTCCCAACCACTGGGCCACCAGGGAAATCCCTGCCTGTCCGTTTTGCTTTTGTGCCTTGGAGGTTCAGGCTGCCCTGTGACCCCCTGTCCTGTCGGCAGGGCCTCTTCCGAGTAGCCCCATCCGCCTCCAAGCTGAAGAAGCTGAAGGCTGCCCTGGACTGCTGCGTGGTGGACGTGCAGGAGTGCTCGGCAGATCCCCACGCCATTGCAGGTGGGCCTCGCAACCGGGGGGGCTCCGGGGAAGGGGTGGGCGTGGAGGGTGTGCGGCCACGTGTCGGGGCCACTCGAGCCACGGGCTTCCCAGCATGCTCCAGGCATGTCCACTCAGGACCCCGCTCGAGCCCTGGTGGCTGTGGCCCTTGAAGGGAGGCCTTCCCATCCCTCACGTGCCAGGGGAAGGGGCGAGGGTGGGAAACATGAGGGGGGAGGCCCGTGTGATCACCAGCCCAGGGCCCACGGCCGCGCCAGAGCCTCGGATCCGGTCACGCGGCAGCCACCGTGTGACCTTGTCACATGGGTCGGGGAACCGTCCCCAGACGTGGCCCCCGTGATGGCGCTGGCTGGTAGCAGGTGTCTCTGCCGTGTCCCAGTGGCTCACGGACCATATGGTGTTCATGTCCAGGAGCTTTGAAATCTTACCTCCGGGAGCTGCCAGAACCTCTGATGACTTTTGAGCTCTACGATGAGTGGATCCAGGCTTCTAAGTGAGTACAGCACGTTTCGGGGTGTCTTCTGGGTTGCGGTTTATTTGGGAGTCTTTATTGAAATTGTGAAAGCATGCCACCTGGGATCCAGCGAATCCCTTTCTTGGTATGTGTCACGGGGAAAGGTTTGTACGTGTGCCCGGAGAAGTGTGTACCAGGGTGTTGGTCGTGCGGTCACCTTGAATAGCAGAAGGGAATGACCCAATAAAATACGGTATAGCTACACTCTCACACGCCCAGCAGCACTTCGAAAAACGGGTAGAGCTATTCCTGCTCACGTGTAGAGGTCCGAAGATTTAATTTTGAGTGAACTAAAGTTAACAAGAACCCACAGGATAATCTGCTGTTTTAAAAAGAAGAAATACAAAAAAACACACTCAAAACGGTACAATTTTAGGAGTGCCTCTATAAATGTGTAACTGCATAAAAGAAGGTTCTGGAAAGGCTCACACTGGCGGGTGGGGATGATTCCTTCCAGAGAAAAGAGCAGGACAAGGGAGTGGTGACAGGGGTCTTCACCCTCATCTGTAATAGGTAAAAAATATTAACAACTAACGAATAACTAACATCAAAATACAATGTCCGGGCAGCGGACACCATCCCCACTCTCCTGAAGGTGAGCCTGGAGGGGGGGCCTCAGCAGGGAGGTGGCAGGAACGAGGCCCAGACCCTGGTCGTGCATCGGGAAGGTGGGGGTATGGAGATCGGGGGTGCTGGTGCTCAGCAGGTGACGCCCCAGCCATGTCACCTGTGTAGCTCCGAAGCGTGGGATTCCTTGCTTCCTCACTTGATTTGTGGTTAGAATTTTATTATGTATTTTCTTCGGCCCTCAGTAAGAGCTGACTTTAGTACATGCTACTGTTTGGAGGAATCAGTGTTTACTGAGTAAATGGACACGGCTAGGGAGGACACAGGAGAACGGGCACCAGAGAGAGGCTGGGAGAGATGAGGGTGGAGATGGTCCAGGAGAAAAAGATACAGGAGGGAGAGGAACATCTCATGGGAGGACTGAGCTCGGTGCCCATGAAAGGATGACTTCTGGGGGTCTCTAATCGTGGGGTTTAGTAGTGAAAAGCAGTCAGCTGAGCTGCTCCAACAGGATGCTGGAGTGCGTATGTGCTTCCGTAAGAACGGGGGCTGCAAGAGAACCCAGCTGACCTGGAAGTGAAGCCAGGCTGGCGTGTGCAGAGCTAGAAAAAGCCCGCTCCGGCTACCGTGCACACCCCTGGTTTTTTATCCAAGGTAGAATAGAGATGATGCATTTTAAAAGGCTGGCTGACTGCCTGGTACTCCTACATCTCATGGTGGAAAGTGAGTTTTAGAGCCCACGGGGATCCTAATAATCACAGGTGATGCCATTTGTTGAGTGTTTATTAGAGGCTTGTCATTGTTCTAAGCTCATTATATGTTTTTAACTCAACTGATTTTCACAACAACCCTACGAAGTCGGTTGTGCTGTCTTCCCTATTTTATAGATAAGGAAGTCGAGTCACAGAGCAGGTGTTCGTGGCAGGTTACTTGCCGTCTGATAAGTGACAGGACGAGGATGTGAGTCCAAGGAGTCCGGCTCTGGAGCCCACGTGCTTCACGGCACTCCACGCCTCTCTAGAATGACACGGGGGTCCTGGGCATGAGGATGAGTGAGGACATATCTTTTGTTGGACGCTGCCCCTTTTATTTGCTGAATGTGGAGGTGGTCTTGATGACTCCAAGCTGGAGGAGGAGAGGGCGGCCGGGTGCTTCGGATCAGAGAGAGACCGTTCCCGCTGATTTACAAAGGAAATAGGGGTGAGCGGATGCCTCGAAGAGCTCAGGTCTTGGAACCAAGGGAAAGCAAAGGCTTCTTTCTGCCCCTGGAGGAGATGCATGTTGTGCGTGGAGATTCTTGGCATGGTGGTGGCGGCCACCCCGAGGCCACAGTCTCTAAGGAAGGTAATTTTGCCCAGGACAGCCACCTTCAACCCTCTGTGTGCATCAGTCTCCTGCGAAGCTTTAAAAGATACCTAGGTTCAATGCCCGGATCTCCTTTTCAGAGGGTCTGGTGTAATTCTCTTTGTTTCAAAGCTCCCAAGGCTACTGGGTTGATAACCATTGACCTTTGGTGAAGCTGAATGTCACCAGAGAGCCGCACTCACCCTCACGGGGGATTGGCCTTCAGGGAAGCTCTACCTCTGGCCAGGCCGTCCAGGAGTCGGGGCGGGGACTGGCGGGAGACAGCAGGAGCCGTAGTGAGGGATCTGCCAGGCGAGGTGGCCTGGGACTTGGCCGGTCATGTGTGCAGAGCGTTTCCGTGCAGGAAGCACGGAGCAGCCCAGAGGCTGAGCCAGGCCTACCAGAGGCGGCAGGAAGGCCCGAGGCTCCCGTCACTCCCAGGCTTTCTCCCTCTTCGTGCTGGCCATCCCCTCCCACGCGACTGTTCCCCCGAAACCTTTGCCTGGTGGGCTCCTTCGGACTCTTTGGGCCCGTCTTCCTGGCACCCAGACGTCAAGCAGCTGGCAGTCAGGATCCGTCCCATCCCCTGTGTTCTTTCTCTGCGGAGAACTGATCTGCGGGTTCGAGGCTGTGTTTGTGTAGCCGGTTAGGTTGTGAGCTGGGCTGGTGGGGCAGGGCGGGGGAGGCAACGGTCTCCTCTGATTGCATCCTGATTCCCAGCCCTTGGGACACTGCCTGGCACACGGGAGACCCTCGGTACGTGGGTGCTGATTTTTATTGAAGGGGAGGTCTTGGCAGAATCTGCCCTTTCAAGGGCTGAGGAGTGGAAAACGGAGATTTTCTTGCCTGGGTCAGGATGGGAGGGAGGACTTCTGGGGACCCAGCGATGGCCACTGCCCTGCCTTGGGCCCCGGGTCAAGGGGTCAGGGCCTCCCTGTTGGCATTTGCTTTTTAGTTTTTCTCGAGAAAAGGTTCTTTGAACATAAGGCCTTCCTAACCGTGTCAGCCTTGATGTAGGTTTTCATGAAAAGTAAATTAAAAAATGTAGTCCTATAAGTAATTTCTTTTAATCCTTACAGGGTTTATCAATAAAGAAACCTTTAGAGCAGATCTTTTTGTAGAGTAGAGAATCCTTTGGTCATGGAAATTATCCATCTCTGAGTTATGTCTTCAAGGGTCAGATGTCCTTATGTCTGTATGAGTTGATGTAATTTACTTGTTCAGAAGGTGTTTATTGAGCATCTGTTATGTGCCAGATGACAAGACACTTAATGTGCATTAACTGATACCCGTGGAACAGGCCAGTCAGCTGCCACCGTGGTGTGAAAGTGGGGTTGACCTGTTTCTGGTGTCCTGTTGCTGTGACAGAATTGCCCTCCTGATGACACCACGGCCCCGCCCACTCCAGAGCAGGTGTCTGGCCTCTGCCCTCCTCCCTCACCTGCTGCCCCGCCACCCATTCACCTGGGCCATGTGACCTGTGTAGGGGAAGTTTTGTTCAAATAGCCCAGGCAAGACAGAAAGAGACCTCAGAGGGAGAAATAATAAGAACCAAACATCTGCATGATAATAGTTTACTGATATGATCACTAACAACGGCTGGTTCCTTTTTCTCAAATATTTCTTTGGCTGGTGAATATGAATCCCGGGGGGACTTCATCGATCCGTGCTCAACCAATGGCTTTTCCTGTTAATTTCCCAGCATCCAGGAGCAGGACACGAGGCTCCAGGCTCTGTGGAATGCCTGTGAGAAATTGCCCAAGGCCAATCACAACAACATCCGGTGAGTGGACCCTGGAGACACTGGGCCAAGGTTGTTTAAGCCGCAGACACGTGTTTCCGGGCCAAAAGGCATGGTCACTGGCAGGCATGGTGTGATATGGTGGCCAAAGCATGGTCAACATGCAGGGTCTCTTTTCAACCTCAGGCAGCCCCGGGAGGCTGTGAATTACCATTTCGCACGCGAGGAAACGGACTAAAAGGGACGGTGAGACTTTGCAGCCTACCTGGCCAGCTGTTGGCTAATGCAGTTAAGTTCTTTGATTTGCAAGGAGCAAAGATGAATGCAGGCTGTTTCCAGACATCGGGGGTTTATTGTAAAGATGGGGGCCCGTGGACACTGCGGAGAAGCTGACCAGACCCTGAGCTGGACTTGGCAGGTGTGTCCTGGAGCTAGGCTGCAGGAGGAAGAGGCTGGGAGAATATTCTGTGGTTTCCACCTTTCAGCAGCAATTTCCCACGAGTCTGTCTCTTACTTTTCTTGCTACCGCCGGGATTTCACTTCCTGCTTCCTCATCACGTTGTCTGTGCCAGCATTGCCCCTGGCCCTGCCCCTCTCCTGGGTACTTCCTTAGAGGCAGATTTTCAGCTTCAGCTGCTGCTGCCATCTGCCTGATGATTTCTGTTTTCCTGTTAAAAACCCCAGGAGCGACTTTCCGTGACTTACACATAGAATTCCTGTACGGCCCAGCAATTCCACTTCTGGATGTATTCCCAAAAGATTTTGCAAGTAGGGACTTGATTTTGTACACCTGTGTCAATGGCAGCGTGATTCCCAATAGCCAAGAGGTGGGAACAGCCCGAGTGTCCGGTGATGGATAAATGCGTAAACAAAGTACACACACAATGCGATATTCAGCCTTCAAAAGGAAGGACGTTCTAATCCTTGCTACAGCATGGATGAACCTTGAAGGCTTTACGCTAACCGAGGGAAGCCAAACACAAAAGGACAAATACTGAACAGTTCTACTCATAAGAGGTACCTAGAGTAGTCAATTCATGGAGACAGAAAGTAGCATGGTGGTTGCCAGGGGCTTTGAGGGGGTGAAGCAGCAGGTGGTCTGTCATTTAACGGGTGCAGAGTTTTAGTTTGGGGTGATGGAAAATTCTGGAGATGGGTAGGGGCGATGGTTGCATCACAGTGTGAAAGTATTTAACGCTACTGAGTTATACACTTTAAAATGCTTAACTTGGTCAATTTATGTATCCAAAATTGAAAAACAAAATCCCAACAGCAAGAATCAGATGGGTATGACTCTTCAGGTGTTGCTAGGCCACCGGCCAGCCTGTGGGTTGACTCAGCTCAGGTCCCACGGCCTGGTCCAGGCGTGTGTGGCCTCTTGGAGGGTATGACGTGGCGGGAGAGGCTGTGGGGAGAGGGGGCCCACTGGCAGCTTTAGGGGCCTCTGTGGTCCTTCTGCTCCGTGGGCAGGAGGTAAGTCAGCAGTTCCTGAAGGAACCACTTCACCGTTGTCCAGGTAGAAGGGGGCTGGACCCGCCGCCCGTGTAACAGAGGCCGGGGCCTCCGCGTGGCCCGGCGGGTTTGCTGTGGTCTCTTTTTATGCCTCATTTGTGCACAGCTCACTTGCTGATTTTTTTTAAATAATAGCTTTATTGAAATACAACTCATACCATCGTGCCCTTTTAAAGCGTGCAACTGAGTGGCTTTTCGTAGATCTGTAGAGCTGTGCAGCTATCACCACTGTCTAATTTTAGAACATTTCCATCACCCCAAAGAGAAGCTCTGTGCCCAGTAGCAGTCATGCCCCGTTTCTGCCCAGCCAGTCCTTAGCAAACACTCATCTACGTTCCGTGTCTGTTTGCCTGTGCTGGGCACCTCATAGAGATGGAACCATTCAACGTGGGGTCTCCACGTCTGGCTTCTTTCCCTTGGCATCATGCTCCTGAGGTTCCTCCGTGTGGTAGCACGTGTCAGTATTTCATTCCTTATTAGGGCTGAAGAGTATTCTCTTGTCCGGATGGACTGCATTTGATTCATCTGTTCATCCCTTAATGGACATGTGGCTGGTCTCCCCTTTCTGGCTGTGATGAATAAGGCTGCCGGGAACATTTGTGTCCACCTTTGCGGGTGGACATATTTCTCTAGGAGTGGAATTGCTGGGCCACATGCTAAGTCTAGGTTTAACTTTTTCTTCATTGGCTCTCAGAGCCCCACCGAGGTTAACCCCAGGGGACGCCACCCCTAGCATGTAAATGGCCCCACCAAACTGCTTCTCACCTCTGCATACAGGGAGGATGACAGGTGACAGAGGTTTGAAAAGAAGGAAGGACTTTCAGTCATCGTGCCGTGGGTCAGAAGGAAAGATGGAGAATTTTTCTGGCCAGGGTTAATCGAAGCCAATGTTGACGGCTGAGTGAGAGCTGAGTCCGTCTGTTGTTGGAGCATTCTCGTGTCCTGACGCGTGACACGTCTTGATTATATTGGAGGTTGTGTGAATCTTGTTATCAGTAAGAGAAGTTTCCACCCGATGCTGAGGGACCACGGCTGGTTTTGAGCCCTTGTTAAACCTGGCCCTTCTCCCTTCCTTTCAGATACTTGATCAAGTTTTTATCCAAACTCTCAGAATATCAAGATGTCAACAAGATGACTCCCAGTAACATGGCAATTGTCTTAGGACCCAACTTGCTGTGGCCACAAGCGGAAGGGTGAGTCCAGGGAGGAAGGGGTGTGTGGGTCACGTTGGGGGCAGGATGCTGCTGGGGCCAGGGCAGGATGGCCAGGGCCCCGGATATCCACCAGCCTCATGTGTGTGTCAGGTCATGTGTCTGTCTTGGCCTGCTCCTTCTTTAGACTCAGGAGGAGACCCGGCAATCTTCAGATCTTTCCTGTTGGTAGTCTCAGAGCTAGGCCTGCAGTCAGGGTCTTCTCTGAGCTCATCCGAGTCAGCCTAGGCATGGCAGGCTCTTCCGGGCCCCCTGTGAACAGCACACATCCCAGCATCTGTGGGACAGAGGGCTGTCTCAAAAGGGAGAACAGAGCTGGGAAGAGGATGAACCCGGCAGTCATGAGAACCATACCTCACACCGGAAGGTGCCTCATGCTTGGCGACTTTGAGTGCGTTACTTGCTTGTCTCCTGTAGGGAGGACCTCTGGGGTATCTGCATTCCGTAGAGGGGGAGAGAGGTTCAGAAAGGTGAAGTGTCCTTCCCGAGAGGATGCTTGCTCTCGGACTTCTGGTCCAGGGCCCCTTCCCTGCCTTGGCCGCTCACCTCGCCCTGCCCCGCTCTGTCCTGTGCTCACAGGAACATCACGGAGATGATGACCACAGTCTCGCTGCAGATCGTCGGGGTCATCGAGCCCATCATCCAGCACGCGGACTGGTTCTTCCCCGGGGGTACGTGACAGCATCTGGGTGTGGGAGTGGGCTTCTGTGGAAAATGGGAGTGTCGCTGTGGGTTCCGAACCTCTGAAACCTTTGAGTACCACTGGCCAAAGGTGTGTGTATAATTGGTTTGTTTTTAATCCTCCTACACACAAGCACACGTGCACGCATGCGCACACACGCACGCGCACACACGCGCGCACACACATACACCACTCAGGAATGGGGTCGAGTCATGTCCGCTTCTTACTCTCATCCCTGGTCAAGGGAAATTCTGGCCTGAAGGTGCCGTGCTAACCAGGCCCTCAGATTTTATTGGTCTAACATCTACACCATAGTGTCTTTAAATCTGTCAATCATGAAATGCTGAAGCAGAAAAAAAAAAAGAGAGAGATGTTATGCTCTGTAGATGCAGAGGATGAACCTGGATTTGAGGTGAACATGAACTTTTTTCTTTTTTTTTTTGGCAATAGTCATGCCTCCTTTCCATATATATATTTCTAACATCTCTATTGGAGTATAATTGCTCTACAATGGTGTGTTAGTTTCTGCTGTATAACAAAGTGAATCAGCTATACATATACATATATCCCCATATCTCCTCCCTCTTACATCCCCCTCTCTCCCACCCTCCCTGTCCCACCCCTCTAGGTGGTCACAAAGCACCAAGCTGATCTCCCTGTGCTATGCGGCTGCTTCCCGCTAGCTATCTGTTTTACGTTTGGTAGTACTAGAGAATGGACTTGAGGACACAGGGTGGGGGAAGGGTAAGCTGGGACAAAGTGAGAGAGTGCCTTGCAGATGAACATGAACTTTTATTCCGGGCTTAGGGATCACCTGGGTGCCATCCGTTCATTGCGCTGGGCTGTGTCCTTGGAGTTGCCCTCGGCATGTGAAGATGGGGCTCAGAGGCAACAAGATCCTTTTTTTGTACCTCGTTCAAAATGAAGCTCTCAAGACAGCTCCCTAAGATGGAGTTTCATAAATGTTCTTAGCGTGGAAGCACCATTGGATAAGGGAATGACTCGCAGTGGTGACAGCTTTGAAGAGACAGACAGCAGTTGTTACGTTAAATTCAGTGTTAGCTTTTTAAAAAAGTACTGTGCCTTACGTTTAGTAAATATTAAGGGTATGCTTTTGGCTGTGCAACAACAGACCATTAACTCACGTGGGGATATAATATTAATAATTCTCTGCTCTCTTCATCAGAAGTAATCACTTAGTGCTGATCTAACATTAAAGAGGTTTGATTGTCTTTTGGCTTCACGTGTTTTGACTGTGACAGCTCTGAAATAAGAGTTCAGTTGATGACACAGTCGGGTGAGGATAGGAAATCAGGATAAAGAAATATAGGAGGTAGGAGTTAAAGGCATAATTCTGTAAGTTCTGTGCTCATTCATTGTCATGGCACATAAATAGGCTGTGACCAGGAAAGGATGAGACTAGAATCCATTTGATAGCCCGCAATCTTAGATCTCTTTCTATTTCTAATCCTTTAAAATTTCTTTTTCTCTTTGGTTTTCCAGAAAGACATCGTCATCATCTACAGATAATAATATTGCCTGTTATTTTCTTTTCTTGACTAATTGCATTGGCTAGCACTTCTTCAGTAGTGTCAAATAACAGTGTTGAGAGTGGGCATTGCTCTTTTTCCTGATATGATTTAGACTGCTCTGGCATTTCACTTTTACACATAAGGTTTGAGATAGATTATTTTGCCTTTTTCAAAAAGAAAGTACCCATCTGTTCCTATTTGGCTAAATTTGTTTTGTGAATCACAGATGAAAAATGCTTTATTAAATGCCCATCGTATTACACGCTAGGTGAGCATATGTGTTCCCCTGGTAATAGGATGAATTATATTAAGATGAATTAATATCAATAGATGATCTAACACTGAACCGTGGGACAGGATTTTCAGGGGTGACACATAAAGAAGTGGCCATCTCTGCTATCTCCCTCCTGCCCAGGAAGGCTATGGCTGACCCACAGACCATGTGCACCCATTCTGTCTTCCCCGCAGAGATAGAGTTCAACATCACGGGCAATTACGGGAGTCCGGTGCATGTGAACCACAATGCCAACTACAGCTCGATGCCCTCCCCAGACATGGACCCTGCCGACCGGCGCCAGCCCGAACAGGCCCGCCGGCCCCTCAGCGTTGCCACGGATAACATGATGCTGGAGTTTTACAAAAAGGATGGGTATGAACTAGCATCCCTTTCTCAGTGTTGGGGGTTGTGGGACGGAGGGGTTGATTCAGATGGGATGACAGGAAGGCTGCACTTACCAGCAGCAGTTTGAGTGGGTTGTGTCTGGTAGCACGTCAGTTCATTCTTGATGCCTCCATCTGTGCTATTCGGGGTGCTAGGCTCGCTTCCCACCCTTCAGGACGGAAGTAAGTGCAGCCTTCCGAGCCGACAGTTGTGATCAGTATTGATTAGTTCTCATCAAAAGAAAAAAAAAGTGGGTCAAAAGGGGACACTGAAAAAACAAAGATACTAAACACTTTATTTTGACTCAGAATTTACAAATGTACATCAATTCTCAAATCTTCAGCGGTTTTGTTCTGACGATGGGTCTGCTCGTCTGCGCCCCTCAGCAACATTCTTGCATCAGTAACTCCTGCAGTGTGTAGTTGAACATTCCCAGTTTCAGTCTCTTTAAAACAGATTGCAAACCTAAACCTTGA
The DNA here is from genome assembly GCF_964270905.1 of Leucopleurus acutus. Taxonomy (NCBI): domain Eukaryota; kingdom Metazoa; phylum Chordata; class Mammalia; order Artiodactyla; family Delphinidae; genus Leucopleurus; species Leucopleurus acutus. Next base: position 56,072,313 of record NC_139161.1, read on the forward strand.
AGCCATCTGAGTGTAAAATCCTTGTAAGTTTCCGAGAGTTGTTTTCCCGTCTTTTATGATCGACACCTACACCTACTTTGTTGCGGTTGTTATGAGAGTCATAAATGCGCCCAGCTTCATTCGCATAGGAATGACCCTCTTGCACCCACGTTACATCAGTTCACATAATATGTAATTGCATGATGTGATTCCCATAAGAAGTCAAATGGGCGTAAACAGGTTTCCTAACGAGCACAGCTGATCCGTGGGAGGTGTCAGCTCAGCCCTGGCACCCACATACGTGGGCTTGAGTCATCGGCTCATGTGTCCTACAGAGGAAAGGTTGAAAAACCCAGAACTGTGGAGGCACGTGAGTCTTACTTTCCACCCCTCTTCTCTTCTGAGTGGGAGTCGACCTTGGAGACCCACGCCTGTGTCCTGTGATGATGGGGAGTGTTCACAAGGTCCAGTGTCCCTGCTTGTTCCCTTTCCCACCAGAGACCCTTCCCGTGAGAGGCGGGTGCGGGGTGTTTCTCTGCTCTGCGCTGTTGTTCATTGTATTCTGTCTGGTGGGGAAAGAAAAGCTGGAAATTCTTAGAAGTTAAAGGGAGCAGGGGGAGATTTCACCAATCTATAAAAAAAAAAAGAGCATACTTAGAATCTGATCTTTGCCTCAGGGGGGAGAAAGACAGAGATGCAGAGAACGAGCGAGAGACCTAGCAAATGCACTGGAATTTGTTTTTAAAATTCAGTTTTAAGCGACTCAGTTCCTGTGTGAAGTGTCTCTTGCGGTGGGGTGGGGGATGCCCTGGAGGGTCAGTTCTGGTCCTTTGGTCCCAAGTGTTTCTGCATCAGAGGTGGGCTCCACCCTGATTCCCAGTCCCCTCTGAAAAGCCATCCAGGTGACCTCCATGAGAAAGTTATCACTGTGGAATCTCAGGGCGTTCGACATCCACTGGCCCCTGCAGTGTGGTCTTCTTAGTATAAAGAGCCAGGGGTCATTGGGATTTCCGTGGACAGACTGCCATCCCACTGGGGCCCCAGGGGCTACAGGCAGCTTTCCAGATGCTGCTGGGGCCTTACCACCAGAGGGTTTTTAGGGGTATGCAGAGACTAGAACTACACAAGTCAAACCACCTCAGTGCTGTGCAGACTAGTCAATCTGTCCCTGCCAAACTCTCCCCAAATTGTGGATTTGTGGCCCAGATCAATAAGCTACTGAATTTCGAGGGTTGTTTGTTATGCAACTAAAGATAATCAGAACAAGCTTTAAAAAATAAAAAATAAAAAAGGATACTAATGTTCTGCCCCCGTGCAGCTCGGTGCAGCTGCTCTTTCCCGTCCTGAAACCTGATGTGCCTGTAGCCAGTTCACTTGCGTTCTCATCCTTAGGGGGCCTCCACCAGGGCCAGCCGACAGCAGCCCCCGAATCCACGAGGATATTTACACCAGGGCTAGCGGCCTCCCTCAGAGCTCAGTTTAGTGCGTGACTCCTCCTTAGCCTGTGCTTGAAACTGCCCTGCAGGGGTCTTGTCTCACCAGCGCCCCTGCCCCCGGACCTTAGCCTGGACATTCTGTAATTTGGAATAAGCACATGTAATTGAGAGGTTCGGGAGCGACCTGAACAGTGCTCTATGGAATGCTAGTTCCACTAATGCTAGGTTATGTTGGGGCAGGAGGCAAGGAGAGGGAAATCTGGGGTCTCATGTGTTCCTGAAACACAGGATTCAACACGTCGAAACCCCTTTCTTGAGTGTATGGCTTCTCCGGGTCTTTTACGCGCTGTGACGTGCCATGCATCTTCACAAGGGCCTGTGGCGTCATTTCCCGAGTTTAGTAGATCACAAAGCCTGTTGTCGTGAGACGGTCAGAACTCGTGTTCCAAGGGACTTGTTTCTTTCAGTTGTGGATATTGAGGTCCTCTGCAGACCTAGTGGAAGGATGGAGAGCCTTCAAGAGACAGCCACCCTGAAAGGGGTTTATGTCGTGGACAGGGGGTGCAGGAATGTTACTTCAGAGAGAGCCCGAACCTGGGGTAAAACAAGCTTACCTAGAAAGTTCTGGGAACCGGGGGAAACCTTGACTCATATGTGGGGGTTGGATTGGTCAGCTGGGCCTTTGGGAGGTGCATTCTTGGCCCAGGCCCTGCCTCTGCTTCCACATTTCCAGGATTTACACATCTGTGGCTGCTGAGACCAGGTCTGTGAACTGTTGCCAGGTGACCCCAGGTTTTATTTGTACTGGGGAGGTGAAGAAACTTTGTTGTTAGGCATTTAGGAGAGGAATTATCCCTAGAGGAGCTGGAAGTACCGGATTTGGGCCTCAGACAAGGCTAAGCCAGGATTTTTAGGATCCTTCTTATTCATCATTCACCTTGGCACCCGTCCTGCCTCTGCTCCCCGACCTCCAAGTTCACCCTAAACGGTGCGGGAACTCCCAAAGCTTCTGTGGGTTTTTGGGGAGATACCAGATTTTCTTTCCTCCTTTCTCTTTTCCCAAGTGTAACTGATCTCTAGAACAAAAATCTCAACCTTTCCGATCTCTGTAGACTTGAATACCTCAAAGCCATACGCTGGCTGACATCTCTGGTTAGGATTGTTCCTGACCAGGATTCAAAAACAGCATGACAGGGGGCTTCCCTGGCGGTCCAGTGGTTAGGACTCTGCGCTTCCACTGCAGGGGGCACGGGTTCAATCCCTGGTCAGGGAACTAAGATCCCACGTGCTGCATAGCACAGCCAAAAATGAATAAAATAAAAACAGCGTGACAGATGTCAACCCTACAGAGGCCAAAAGAAAACCAGAAAACAACCACTAACTCCTGACAGCTCATCACCTGGAATGGTCCACAGCAAACTTCTGTTCTCAGTCATAGATGTGTTCTCTCTGTAGATGCCTGTTCTTATGCTGGAATCTCCAACTTTCAGAATTTTTTTTTTTTCCCCTGGGGCAGGCCTTTTTCTCCTAATTTTTGAGGTCCTAGATCTTCTCTTTTCCCTGTGTGGCCTGCCAGGTTACAGACTTTAAAACAGGAATGCCATTCCGTTTCCTGAATCAAGGAGACCTGTTCCATGATAGTCTCTCATGGAAAAATACAAAGTGCAGCTTAGGGTAAGTTCCCTGCAAACGTGAGGTCCCTGTAGACTGGGAGGAGTGAAGCAGGGTGAAGTAGGCTTCAGCGGGGCTGCCTCGCCAAGGTGAGGGTTTGCCAGCTGCCCTGCGTTAATCCTGAGGGCGAGCGGGTGTGAGAAGCCTGAATTCCCTGCCCCTCGTCACCTTACCCTACAGGGAGCCACGCGTCTCAGGGTCAGCTCCCCACATGCTGCAGGCGCTCGCCTCCCATCACCTGGCTCCCTCTTGAGAAGACCCAGGAAGTCCAGAAGGGAGGCTCTGCCCAGGTGCCCTCCGGGACTCTGCCACGTGCCCCTGCCATCTGCTTATTGATTTCCAAACCCTTTGCTTCTCGGAGGTTCTTCCTGGCCTCTGGCTTCTCGCTTCTCCCTTGATACAGCCATAAAGGGATCCAAAAACCAAGCTCCTCTCGTTTTCACCGGAAGCAGTGGCCGTGGGAAATCTTTGACATCCATACGAGATGTGGGTATCTGTGCAGTGACTTCTGAGGGAGTTGGTTGTTTCTGGTTGATTGAACTTGGTCATTTTTATTTTATTTTATTATTTATTTATTTATTTAGGCTGTGTTGGGTCTTCGTTGCTGCGCGCGGGCTTTCTCTAGTTGTGGCGAGCGGGGGCTACTCTTCGTTGCAGTGCGCGGGCTTCTCACTGTGGTGGCTTCTCTTGTTGCGGAGCACGGGCTCTAGGCGCGCGGACTTCAGTAGTTGTGGCTCGTGGGCTCACTAGTTGTGGTGCACGGGCTTAGTTGCTCCGTGGCATGTGGGATCTTCCCGGACCAGGGCTCGAACCCGTGTCCCCGGCACTGGCAGGCAGATTCTTAACCACCGCGCCACCAGGGAAGTCCCAGTTATTTTTAAATAACACGCAAGTTCTTTGATTCTGGCGACTGTTGCTGCTTTATGTGATAAAACAATGAGCAGAAACTTGTGACCTGCTTACATAACCTGGTTGTATTCTTCCACCTCTGAATAGCTCCCCCCTCTCAGCAGCAGGCCAAGCAATTTTGTAATTTTTGTCTTTGGATGGAGTTCTCGCTAGACGTTCAGACACTTACATCTACCAATCTTCCAAGCAAATCTTCATTTGCTTCTGAAGGTAATATGCTTTGAGGCCTCTGAGCGTCTTGCTGTTGCCCCTGTGATCGATTCGCTCTGTAAAGATTATTCTTGCCTTTTATATGAAGGAACTAGGACGCTCATAGAGTACTGGCGGGACTGTAAAATAGAACAACCACTTTGGAAAACAGTTCAGCAGTTTCTGCAAAAGTTAAACATTGACCCACCATGTGATGCAGCCATTCTATCCCTAGATACTTACCCAAGTGAAATAGAAGTGTATGTCTATACAGAGACTTGAAAAAGGAAAAAAAAGATTTTTATTGCCTTTTGAAAATGTCAGTGAACCTTTGATGTGTGTTTCCTGGACACAGAGGACGCGGCTTCCCATAGGAAAGTCACTTCCGCTGGGAGAGTGGTGATCACAGTCGGCACAGCCGTCTCCTTATAAAAGCAGGGGTGTGCATTTCACCTCTGGACTGTTGGTTGCTGGTGCTTTGCCGATGGTGATATGTAGCGGGTCTCGTTGGTCCTCCCCCCCCGACCATGCCCTCCCCTGGGTAAGCCAGGAGAAGATCACCAGGGAGCCTGGTGTCTGGGGTCACCAGTGCTGGAAGGTGTGTTTGGAAATAGAAGGTGTCCCCCCCCCCCGGCCCTGATCCCAAAGCCCACGCCTCCCATCCCGGATGGGGAAGGTCTTCCTAAGTGAGAGATAACAGGGTAAGGAAGAGAGCACAGCGCGAGACCCCCAGCCTCTAGGGCTTCTGTTGGCCACCACGGGATACATCCCTCCCTCCTTGCCGACACTGCAGCTGAGTGGTATCAGTTTGCTTTCCCAAGTGGAATGTTAAGCTGTTTGCTTTTTTTCAGCCTGATAAACTTGGAAGCCCAAGGGGCATAGTTTGATACCCCCCTGCAGCCCACTTTAAATACCAGGGGACGCAGTCGGACCCTGTCCCAGAGTTTTGAGTGGCCTCCAGGGGTGACTGGATCTCGTAGAGAAGGTGCTTGTGTATTGGTGGAGGGTCCTCAGAGGCAAGATGACTTGCAAGGCGGGTCCTGGAGAGAGACTGACTGCCCCCAAGATGCCTTGGAGATGAGAAATATTAACAGTGACACTCGACAGGAAGGGATCTCTGGGTCCCCGCCCCCAGGGGAAAGTGTGTCAGAAGCCGTCCGTCCCCTATGTGCGCGGCTGTAGCATCGTTCTCCTCTGTGCGCCTCACGGAGGGTCCGTCCCCGCACGTTTCCTTAAAGGACCCACATCCCACCTGCTACAGCCGATCCCCAAACGTGGACCTTTTCTGTGACTCTTGCTGCCCCTCTGTGAGGTGGCTAGAATGTCATGGTGTAATAGCTCTTTGCTTCTGACCAGCGTGGGTGTGAGTACGACCGTCTGTGCACGTACGCAGGGGAGACCGGTGCTGGCTGGTGTCCTCCCTGCGTGAAGGTCCGTGTCTCCCTTGATACTGGAAGGATTGGCTCTGGCCTTAGTCAGTGAAGGCCTCGACGGCGTACGGTGGAACCAGTTACCTCCTAGACCCGAGGAAGGCATCAACCACCTTCTAAATCATTAACTGAGAAGAGAGCGGACTGCCGCGTCCATGGATTTTTTTCCTCCCTTATTCCTGACCAGTGTCGGCTCTTTGGCTTCTCCCTTTATTCCCCTGCAGGGGTAGGATGATTTTTCACCCGTACAAACAGAAAAGTCACTTTAACGAGAGAGACCAGCTAAACTGAAACCATTTCAGTAAAAGCCCCAGGCTTAGCCTTGACAGACACAAGAGACAAGACAGACCTTGACAGGGACAAGCTGTGTGTCCCAAGGAGGGCGCAGTCTTTTCCACACTAATATCTGTATGTTTCTGTCCCTGCAGCCTTAGGAAAATCCAAAGGTATGGTATCCTTGGGTAGCTGCGAGGCCACGCTCAGTCTCTGACCACTAAGCGAGCGATGCCTTAGGGAGCTCTGCAAGGGGGTGAATGTGTGTGGCTGGTTGCTTTGGCCGATTTACTCGAAGCTGTCTGTCTTCCCCTCGTTAAAGTGGAGTCGGGGTGGAGCCTGACCAGCGGCACGATCAGCCCTTCCCTGCCGTGTAGACCCTGCGGAGGTTGTAGCTCAGCCAGCACCCTGGGGCTGGCGCAGGAGTCCCGCGTCTGTCCCGTGCTCTCTATCCCCAAGTGTCAGAAAGAAGAAAGATGGATGTTTGGATGTCCCCTGCTGGCTGGTGCCCTGTTGTGGTCTGAGGCTGCCCCTCCCTCGCTGTCCCACCCACCTCCACCTCCCACTTGGGAGGAGTGGGTGCCCCCCAGTGAGGCCGCTCTCTGCTCTGAGGGAAGCTTGGATTCTGGGGAGCTCGTTGGGCAGGCAGTGGTCCTAAGGTCAGCGGTGCCCGGGCCGCTGGTGGGAGCCCCGCCTGGAGCTGCCGGGATGCTGGAGCACCTCTGTCCGTGGAGCACGGCTGGCAGCTGCCTCGCTTCCCTGGTCCAGGAGATGCTCGGGATGCGCTGCGGGGCGCTTGGTGGGGGCGGGAACCCCGGCGCCCGGCACGCGCGCGGCTAAGCCTGGGTCTCTCTGTCCCTGGCCAGCATGGGCGTGAGGGTCATGGACACGTCGTGGGTGGCTCGAAGAGGCTCCTCGGCCGGCCGGAAGGCGTCCTGCGCCCCGCCCACCATGCAGCCCCCAGCCCCATCCGCGGAGCTCGCCCCGCCCTTGCCGTCGCCCCTCCCGGAGCAGCCCCCCGACGGCCCCGCGGTGCCCGCGCTCTCTCCATCCGGCCTCGGCCTCCAGCCCGGGGCTGAGCGGATCAGGTAAGCAGGGCGCTGTCGTCCTCCCCCCACCAACCCCCCGGCCTGGGTCAGCCTGGCCTGCAGTGCACAGACCGCAGTGCTGGTCTGGGTTTGCTGCACCCACTCAAAGCCTCTTGGAGTTGGTCATTTCCCCCCTTTTCTAAGCATCCTGGTTTGGCTTCTGCAGCAGGTAAGGCATTCACAGACCCCTGGATTATCATCAGATGGAGGCCAGGCTTTCCCAGAACAGCTTGCTAAGGCCAGGCTTGCTAAGGCCAGGCGAGGAATCTGAGTCCCCAGCTCCCTGTGTCCCCCTCCTATGCTATTACAGCTTCCCTATTTTGAAATTTAGAATTTCAGTGTTTCTCCCTTCCTCTCCTCTACCTTTAGACGCATAGGGACCATTTTACTGCTAAAATGGGTGCGAATCAGGTAAAGAATGGAGGTGCCGTGGTCATGCTGGGCCTGGTGATCTTGGCAGCCTGTGGTGTGACTGCATCTCGTTCTTGCAGAGGAAGAAAGAAGACGGGAAGCATGCTCATTGCAGCGCTAGTTCCATGAACTTTTATGCAGGGCAGCCCTTGTCGCTCCAAAGATGAAAAACGCCATCTGAGCCATCAAGGCACACGTCACGGCGTGTGGTCGTTCGCACCCAGGGGCGCGGGGGAAGGAGGCCATCCCTGGCCCTTCCTTGAAAGGGACGTGGTCAGAGGAGATTCTAGGAGTGGGGGTTGCACAGGAGACTGCTTTGCCGTTTGTTTCTGTCTGTCCTAAAGCAGCAGTTCAGAGAAGCAGGAAAGTTCCTTCACTCAGAGGCACCGTGCGTTCTGTTAGGGTGCGCAGTGTCCCTCCATAGCCACCGCTGAAAACACTTCGGAGACTCTGGGAAGCCGAACCTCTCAAGCCAGTCTTCGCATGTACACGTGCGAGCACAGACACACACACACAGAGACACACACACACAAAAAAAACCAACCCCCTAAGTGAAGGGATTGCAGGGCTTTTTGGTTTTTGTTTTTTTAATGAGTAGAAGGTATTTTCCCTGAGAAATGGGGAAGCGACAATCAGAGTTGGGAGAGGAGGGTAGTGACCCTGATAGCTCCACTGGAGAGGACGGGGGGTCGCCAGCTCCGGCTGGGACTCGTGGGCTTCAGTTTCGTTTGAGGGATGTGGGAGGGGAGAGGGAGTCAGCAGGAAGCAGCGGCTGATGGCTGGCAGAGGAAATGGACAAATAGGAGACTTGCTGGGATGGTCTCCTGTTGGAGAGAGAGCAGAGGCCAGGAGAGGGAGCTGGCCACGGGTGCCACACGGGGATGAGGGTGGAACCCAGGCCCTCAGAGCCCCAGGAGAGGACGGTCACCTCCGTGGGCATCTTGGAAGGCTTTCAGAAGGGCTGAGAGGACCATACCTGCCTAGAGGAACACGTGTTCAGTTCACAGCGCTGATGCTGATGTTACCTGAGTTCAGGGGCTTTCTTTTGTCCTGTGTTTCAGCACTTCTAAAAGCAAGGAACTTTCTCCAGGATCTGGGCAGAAAGGAAGTCCAGGTTCCAGCCAGGGGACGCCCAGTGCAGCGATGCAGCCGGGCGCCAGCCCCAGCCAGCTGCCTGCAGACCAGAGTCCCCACACCCTCCGGAAGGGTACGTCACTGCCGCCGGCTCGGGGGGCTTGGGGGGCTCGGGCCAGAGAGCTGTCACACCGCCTGGAAGCATTTCCCTCCATTCTCACAGAGACTTAGAAACTGGTTTCATGAAAAATCACTGCGCCTGAGAGCTTTGGGAAGTCAGCCAACCCCAAGAGGGGTCGTTGCATCGTTAGTCCTCGGTTTACTCATTTGAACAGTGGGCTCGGGGGTGTGGTGGGGGCAGACACGGGGCTCTGCTTCCCGTCCACCAGGACCTTTCTGCAGAATCATCACCCAGGGTGACACGTGTCTTCATCGACTCTGCCAGGCTTCCCACCACCAGTTAAAATGCAGTGTGGAGTCTTCCCCAGGAGCCCCCTGCCCCAGCTGGGGTCCAGCCCAGCTGCCTACCCCTGGATTATTTGTAGAAGGGGACACAGAGGCAGGATTGAGACTGTTTCTGCAGGAGGCCTGCCCTTTGATATTTCTTTAGTGGAGGCCTGAGCATTTGTCCACTGGCCCATGAGCTGCCCACCCCCGATTTCTGCCACTGAAACCCACTGCAAAAGGCCCCATTATTCTCCCTGAAATGATTCCCCAAAGCCGAGACATGCTCCATGGTGATATTTCATAAATGGGGGCTGCGTGGAATGTGTGTTAATCAGAGCCACCTTTTTGTTCACCTTCTGTCATGACGAAGTCTGTAAGGTGCTTAACACAGCACATTGTCTGATCTGTTCTCAGTTCAGGCCTGTCCGGCTTCTAGGTGTGCCTTTAGCTCTGGGACGTGGGACCGGGCTGGTTCTCCTTATCCTGACACAAGGCCCCTCCCGGCTGCGGGCTGCTGTGTGAGCCCATCATCCGAGCCTGCCCTCACCCAGCCCTTCCATCCTACTCACCCCCGTTCATCCCTTATACGCCCTACAAATGTTTGTTGAGCCTCTGCTATGTGTAGAGAGCCCCGAGGCTCTAACAGAGCAGGAGACAGGTGAACGTGGAACCGTAGTACAAGGGTGTTGCTGCTGGACCGCCTGTGGTGAGCTCAGGACACCGAGGGTCACGTGAGGGCACCTTGCAACACAGGAGGTTGGCCACAGTGGCAGTGGAGGGATTTGAGCGCGCCAGGGCTTTAGCCAGCAATAACACGTTTCCCTTGCGGTCCTGATCAAATTCTCTGGCCGTCTTAGTTTACACGGCTTTTAACCCTCCCCCAGCTGTGCAGGGCAGGGTGATGACTAGGCTGTTCTCCTGTCCAGTGGGGTCGGGGCTCCAGGCCACGCGGCTCCCCAGAGCCAGTGGGACATTGGCCCTCTCGTTCTTCACAGCCCATTGGACCCAGGCAGGGGTTTCCCAGGTGACGTTCAGCAGCTCAGCACCATCATTTGAAAGGCGCACCCTTGCCCACAAGTGGCACACTGAGTTTTGTTCTGTGCCCCCTCAGTCCTTTGACGATGTGCCTACAGTCTTACATCATGACCTAGGCCTGTCCCTGCCTGGGGTGGTCAATGTCACCACAGACATCACGGTGTTGTCACTGCGTCCCCCGTCTTCCGGCTCCCTCGGGGGAAGACGTGTTCAAGCGCTGACCCCTAGAGTCTCCACTGGATGAGAAGCACGTAATGCCTGCATCAGCCAGTAGGGCTGAGAAGTGGTTTTAAGTCATGACTGTGTGGTGCTTGACATATATTATCCCATGTAATGATTACAGTACTGTGGAGGAAATGGGATTCTTTCCAGTGCATACAAAAGGTTTATTTATTTATTTTTTTAAATTTATTTTGGCTGTGTTGGGTCTTTGTTGCTGCGCGCGGGCTTTCTCTAGTTGCAGCGAGCCGGGGCTACTCTTCGTTGCGGTGCGCGGGCTTCTCATGGCGGTGGCTTCTCTTGTTGTGGAGCAGAGGCTCTAGGCATGCAGGCTTCAGTAGTTGTGGAACGCAGACTCAGTAGTTGTGGCTCGTGGCCTCGAGAGCACAGGCTCAGTAGTTGCGGTGCATGGGCTGAGTTGCTCCACAGCATGTGGGATCTTCCCGGACCAGGGCTCGAGCCTGTGTCCCCTGCATTGGCAAACAGATTCTCAACCACTGTGCCACCAGGGAAGGCCCCATACAAGAGGTTTAAATAAAATCCCCCAGCTTGCAGCAGGTGAGACGGGATAGGAATTTGAACCCAAGTTGATGGGACTCAGGAGAGCGGGACCCTTACTTTTCCGCACCAAGGAGCCAGGGAGGTGCACGAGGCACCGTTGGAATAGATTCTGTTCCGTCGGCGGGGTGGGGAGTAGGGGGGAAAACGATGCCTCCTTGAGGGCTTAAAAAGACAGTTTCCTCGAGAGTAAGTGCTACCCACAGCCAGCCCTCAATCTGAGAGATGAGTGATCACTTTCTCGAGACATTGGTCCACCAAGGGATCTTCTAAATATTAGAATTTGTCATCCTCGCCAGTTCCTTTCCATTTAAAGGCATAATGCGTTTGTCACCCTTTAGCATGACTAAGTAAATAAAAAGAGGGGAATGAAGGCGGTGCAGAGGGGTTGGGGCAGTGATGCACTTAGAACAGACAATGCGGGTCTGTACACGTCTACACCCAGGGTTCTTGAAGGGAAAGCATTTCTGAGGCAAGTCCACGGGACTGAAGGGAAGCACAGGGCAAGACAGGCAGCATGATGGAGGCTCTGGGCCTGTGTGGCCAGAGGACTTGGTCATAGGTCACCGTTACGGGATCCCAGAGCCATTGGGCAGGTTCTGCCAAAAGTCAGAGCTTCCCGCCCCGAGGACGGTTGCTCTGTCCGGGGTCCACTGCCGCAAGCCAATCTCTAGTCCCGTCCCTGACGCTGCGTCCCAGACTCCGCCCTCCTCGGAGCCCCCCTGTCAGGTGCACCACTTTGAAGTGATGGGAGGCCCCTGGGAACGCAGCCGCGGCCTGGGCATGGGAAATGTGTTCTGCCGTTTGGCTGGGGGGGGGGGGGATGCTGATCATAGCAGGAATCCAGGGGAGAGGAGGAGAAATGAGTGAACAGATGGGCGGATATGCGGTTCTAGGTGAATGTTAAGAAACGGTGCTGGCTGCTCTCAGCGTGGCAGGAGCTGGGGGTGGAGGCGGGGGCGGGGGGGAGCTCGCTGGCAGCCACAGGGATGATGGGTGTCACCGATCCCCGTGTTCTGTGCCTCCTCTTTCAGTGTCCAAGAAGCTGGCGCCCATTCCACCCAAGGTCCCCTTTGGCCAGCCGGGGTCCCTGCCTGAGACGCCTGCCGGCCAGCCGTCCCCACTCAGCCTGTCCCCCACGCCCCCCAGCACCCCATCACCCTACGGACTGAGCTGCCCCCCGGGGTACTCCCTGGCCTCGGGCCAGCTCTCCCCGGCGGCCGCGGCGCCCCCGCTGGCCTCCCCCTCCGGCTTCGTGGGCGCTCTCAGCAAGTCGCGGCCCACCCCGAAGCCCCGGCAGAGACCCACGCTGCCGCCCCCCGAGCCACCCGCCGTCAGCCTCACAGCCTCCAGCCCGCAGTCTGCTGAGCAACCCGCGCTGGACGGCGTGTCCCCCGGGGAGAGCATGTCCACAGGTAACCGCCGGGCGTGCAGCGTCTCCGTGAGCCTTAGTGCACCCTGCTTGCCAGGGATGGCCCTGCTGTGCCACGCGTGTGGCACCCGGGCTGGTCTCCTTAGAAGCCCCCGTGAGGCCGTGGAAAGCCCTGGTGGCCGGTTGTCCTGCGGGGGGCAGGGGGGGCGCTCCCTGGGGGATTTCTCCCAGCTGAACACCCGCCAGCCCAGGGTTCTGGTCCTACTCTTCACCTGGGGGCTGAGCCCCTGCGTCCTGGGAGGGGCTGCTGCAGGGTGGCTGGATTGTGATGGCAGAGCAGAGGCTGTTTTTTCCCTCTTCGCTAAAGAAGCCTTATTAGAAAACTGTTTTTCTAGCAATACGTGTTTAGAAAGGGGTCAGTTTCAGAAAAGATGCTGCCCCCTGGTTGGAGAAGCCCACGAGGACTAAATTTAGTTTTGCTTTAAATTTAAAGTCAAAGACGAGCTGTTTTCCTCCAGGAAAGTGTATAAGCATAACACACACACACACACACACACACACACACACACACACACACCCCACATACACACATGTACACCACATCACACACATGCACACCACATACACGTACACCAGATACACACACCCCACATACACACATGTACACCACATACACACACATCACACACATGCACACCACATACACACATGCACACCAGATACACACACACACACACACACACTCTTGAGACAGCAGTCCGGCCCTGGGTCCCGGGTGCCCTGGGACTTCTAACGGGTCGTGCTTTTGTCGCCACGTCCCTCTCCAGGCGCGCCGTTTTCCCCTCCATCAGCTGGAGGTGAGCCTGCGGGCTTTGCGCCTCGCTGCGCAGGAAGGGCCAGCCCGGCGCGCGTGCGCGGTGGGGCGGAGGCACACAGTGTGCCGAGAGGCCGTCCGGTGATGCGGCTGCTCTATCTTTGCTGTGATAAACGGTGCAGGTCCGGGTGCTCCATCCACCCTGAGGCTTATACAAAGCTAAGGAAACGTTCTAACCAGTGAGCACCACTTCCCGCTGGTGGTTCTCGAGGAGCCCTTGATGGATGGGAGGGGCCCAGGGGAGGTGTGACGGCCCCCTTCCCTCCTGCCCGGCTCAGAGCGACTGCCCTTTAGTAGTCATCTCGTGCCCCGTCTGTCCTGTCCCGATGTCCTCTGGCGGCGGCAGCCTGGCCCGTAGTCCCGCAGGGCGGGCGGGGGTCTGAGCCGCGTGGTCGGTGATGGTTTACTGTGGTTCGTCTGACTGTGATGCTGGGCATGGTCCGTGTTCCATTCGTCTCATCGTATTTATTCCTTTCTCTGAATCCTGTCGCTGTGTCCTCGCAGCTGTGTGACACGGGGGCCGCAGCTGTGGATACGTGAGGGGGATTCCAGGGTAAGCGGTCCCGGCCTCGCCCCTCCGCTCGCAGCCAGGCCGCAGCCCCGCGCTCTGCATGCACCCCGACCTGCACGGCAGCCTCCAAGGCCTTGAGGCTCAGTGGCCTCCTCCTTTCTTTTCTGAGGGAGGAGATGGGGGAGAAACAGGCCTCCCTCCCCTTCTCTGGCCAGTCACCTAATCCCAGCTGCTCCCCCCACCCATTTTGGTTTAGATTGAGGGGGTGACAGCCCTGTCCCTCATCCCGTGTGTCCTTGTGTCACTGGCTGACCGGCTACCGACAGGTGCCCAGTGTTGGGGAGGTGCATGTGCACCCCTGGTTCAGGGAAGGGCCCCGGGGACAGGACCCGCCTGCTGCCATGGCTGCATCCTCCACCGCGGGGCCTGGAGCCTGAGCTCCGGCTAGGACGGTTGGCAAATCCTGAAGAGTCCATAGTGTTCGTTCTAGAATTTACCCTGAGCTGTTTTTCCCCAGTGTATAGAGCCAGCCAGGGCCTTTCTGTCCCACTCAATGAAATACTCTGAGAGCCTTTGCTACCAGTTTCTGCCTGGTCTCCTCCTCCTGTCAGTAGATGCTCAGAAGGAAAACTAAGGCAAGAACAGGAAGGAAGCCGGAGGAAGCAAGTGTCTTGGCCTCAGTCAGAAAGGGGCAGCCAGAGCAAAGCAGGGGAGGGTCCCCCCCAGTCCCCCCAGGGAAGCTGCTGAGCTGCGGGCTGCAGACCCCTGACAGCCACAGCTCCAGGGCGTCCGGCGCCCACACGGGCCCCGGGACAGGCCCTTCTGGGGCCTCTGACACAGAGACAGGCCTCTCCTTTCCCGGCAGCCAGTGGGCCTTCTCCCCGCCCCAAGCTTAGGCTACCTGAGTCGCCTTCTGGCTCAGGTGTCCAAGGGAGAGGCCAGGATGGCAGCTGGGCAGCTCGCCTCGGGGCTGCACATCCTTCACCTGCTTCACCTGCAGGCACCTTCCCGCCTGTTATCCCCCCAGTGACTGCTGAGGCCCAGGCAGGGTAGGAAACCGCCCGGGGTTACGCTTCCCTGGCCACAGGGACTGAACTTTGAATCCAGAATCCAAGCCCCGGGGCTTGTGCTGCCCTTCCAGGCCGGTGGTGAGTCACCGGCAGACCCCCAGGCTCTGCTCGTCCGGGGGTACCGTTTGGGGGCTGGGTGGAGAGAGAAGGTGTCCCAGAGCGTCCATGTTTGTGTGTCTTTGAGGACAGTGTCTGAATGTCTGTCCGCTTGCGGTGGTCCTCCTTGGGCGGCATGTTCGCTTTGCAGAAACCGGGGTGCCCCACCCCGTCTGGCCCAGGGCTGCTCCCCGTCCAGCTGCGTGTCCTCAGTCGGGACAGCGCGCTGCCCAGGGACAGCGAGGCTGTGTGGAGGCCAGAGGCTGAGCAGGCCTGGGAGGGAGGAACAGGCCTGAGCAAAGGATGCCAGGGTCCCCTGAGCCCCCTGCGGCCCCCAAGGACTCAGGGAGCGGCTGTCCGGTGCCCGCCTGGGGGCAGCCGCCCCTCCAGGCCCCGCAGCCCCGCGGCCTGGCCTGCACGGAGCTGCCAGCCGAGGTCTGGACAGACGCCGAGCCGGTTGCCTCAGGGACCTTTCTCCTGAGCATCTCCCAGGAAGGGACCCTTAGGTGCCCCCAGTAGGGGTATAACTGGAGGTGAGTGGTTTCCCTAGTGCCAGGGTGGCGGGGTGCCCACAGTCAGGGAGCAGTTTGCTCCCCTTACTTCTGGGGTCTTGAGGGGGGACCCCCACCCTGCCTCCACCAGCCACCCCAAGGGTACCATTCGTGGTCTTGAGCGAGGTCCCCCCCCCACTCATTCACACACCTGGGGGAAGGCTGTCTCCCCAGCCTGTAACCCTAGCCCCACAGACTTTAGGGAACTAAAGGCAGGCCTGAAATTCCCCAGAAGGTGTCACTGGGACCCGGCCAGGAGCATCCTTCTTTTATGGGTGTAAGCGTCACGCGGCCCGGCTTGGCAAGCTGGCCCACGGACAGGATCTGCACGTCTGGGTCCACAGGCAAAGCAGGCCGGCCCTGCCCTACCCCTGCGATGTGGTGGGTGCCGCGGCGGCCCCCAGACGCGCTGGCCCCTCCGTGACCGAAGCCCTGCCCGCCAGCCACGCCTCGGGCGCGGGCAGCCCCCTCAGTGCCTCTCTCTGCCGCCTTCCAGATCTGGTCCACTTGGACGTCCCCTCCATCCACGCGGAGCTGGGCTCGGCGCTGCGCCTCGGTCCCCGGGAGCTCGTGCGGCGGCGCTCAGTGGCTGAGAAGAGGGACCCGGCGGAGTCCGAGAGCACGGCCCTCTGAGTGGCGCCGCCACACGCGTGTTCCCGCGGCTCCGTGCCGTCACGGCCGCCGCGAGGCTGGAGCGTGGCGGACACCCGTGTGGCAGGTGTCGGCCGCGTGGATTTTGTGCGTTCCCTCCGGGTGGGGACTCTGGCCTTTTGTTTGATCTTTGCCTTTCGACTTTGTGCCTATTTTGACCCCCTTTCAGCCTCCACGCCAAGTGACAGCCCCGTCCACCCAAGGGCCTGTGTCTCAGAAACGTCCTCCGCGGGGTGGGGCGTGGAGGGCCCAGCGGCCGGTCCACCCTGGCTGCCTGTCGCCTGAGCTGACGGCCACAGCGAGTCCTGCGCGACCAGCCTGATGGTACAGAGCGGGGACGGGGTGGGGGGCTTGCTTACAGGAGCCGAGAAGCCCGGGGCCCTGACCGGCCTGCTGCTTCGCAGGGGAGGGCGAACCTTCATCTGTGGGCTCTACAGGTAATGGCTAAAAACGACATCTGACAGTTTTACTTCTCCACGCCGTGGACTGAAGCTCCCTTTCCTATCTTATGGTTTTCTATTTCTGAATTTAAAGAGGGTCCTAAGGTAGCTCCCCAGGCCGCCCCCCTTCCCCCCCAAAACACTAGGTGTAGCTAAGTGCAGCCGCCCAGGAGCATCGGGGCATCCAGGGCACGAAGATGTGGGGTCGCCTCTTTCTGGAGGTCCCAGGTGAATAGCAATAACCCTGTTACCCGAAGGTCAGACAGGAAGGGGAAACCAGCCCGCGGAGACCCCAGGCCTGTGCCCTCGGCCCTGCGGCGTGGAGAGCTTTGCTCACCCTCCCCACGAAGCCCCCCCCCCCCCCGCCCTCGGGGAGGAGACCCGGGGAGCCTGGTCACAGCTGGGATGAAGGGAGTGAGAAATAGATTCGGGTCATGCATGCGAAGCCCAACCTTACAGTTTTATCCTTTTACAGTAGGCAGGCCTATACAGGATATAATATTTGTATATATGAAATCTATATTTGTTTAATTTGAGCCATTCACCCCAAATCCATGTACAGGTGTACAATGAGAAACTTAAATGCTTATTTTTCCCAACAGAAAGTGTAAACTAACCCTCCTCCGACAGTGGGCTTTGCCAACTTCCGACGTTAACGGCTTTGCTCGCTGGCTGGCAGGGCAGTTCAGTACCCAATTTGTAATGAGGCCCGGGGGGGTTGAGAGTGAGTTACCTTTAAATACATGTACAAACAGTCGTCAATGGTAATGGTATTAAAATAGATTTATTATCCCTGAGTGTGGCCTATCTTGTTTTAATAACAAGCTCAAGGGGCCACGGGAGTTGATGCCAGGCGCTGCCTCGGGAGGGACCCCGAGGTCACAGCAAGTCCTTAGTCTGCGTCTCCCAGCACCTGAAACTTTCAAGCTCCTTCTCTAGTCTCCCGGGAGGGAAGAATATGCAAATGCTAGAGGCATCTTTCTTTTAAAAATTCTCTCACTTTTCAAACAAACAAACACTAACCTCAGTGTTGTTCATCCTCAAAAAGGAGGGCGCTGGAGCCACCCCATGCGGTATTTCTCAGCACTCTGTAGGGCGGTGAGTGGTTCTCGTCAGGGGCAAGCAAGGAACCGGCCTCCTCTTTCGCCGGAACAATGGGAAGGCTTGCGTTTCCCCGGAGCCCCTGCACGGCCGGGCCCGGCCTACCACGGCTGTGAGTCTGCACAACTTGACTTCTGCCAAAAAACCAGGCTGCTGAGGTGTGGTGTCTCCCTGGGGGCAGGTCCCAAAGGGCCTCGCCACGATCAAACTGTTTCCAGGCACCTGGGTCCCCAGTGGTGGCACAGGGACAAAGCACTCGGGTTCCAAACGCGACCTTCACTGTGTTCCGTCCCTGGAGACGCTTTTCCTGGAGGCTTTGCGTCCACAGCCCCGCGCTTCTGAGGCCAGACTGCCTCCGGGTAGAGGGGACGGCTGGGCCGCAGCGGGGGGGGCGCGCCCTGACTGCACGTGACAGGCCGAAGACGCAGCGTGCACGGGGTCGACGACGGCCTCCTCTCCTCCAGCGCGCAGCGGCTCCGCAGCGCCGCGTCGCTACTGGGCCCTGACCTTCTTGCGCTGCGGGCTCGGGGGCTGCTCGTCAGGGGCCCGTTTCCTCAGGGGCTCCGCGTCCCCACCAGCGAGCAGGGCCGCCCGCACCTGCCGCAGCTCCCTCCGCTCCCGCCGCTCCGCCATCTCCTCCAGGTCCCCGGCGAACAGGGCCTTCAGCGGCGTCATCAGCTTGGGCACTGTTGGGAGGTCCCCCAAGCTGACCTACGAAGCGAGACGAAGCAGAGGCTGGGGTGAGGCCATCACGGCTCCCAGGCACCGGCCACACCCCCGTCGGCAGATGCAGCCATCGTGTCAGGCCCAGCCGGGCAGAACCCGGGCACCCCCATGCCCAGTGGTGGGGACAGGCCCAGCCTGACCACACAGGAGGAGGACACTGCCTCCCAGGCTTGTGCAGAAGCTCAGATGATGTCACTCTGGGCACCGACTGGGCCTAGAGGCTCTCAACGGACCGTGTCCAGAAGGCCCCGTGCCAGTCGTGCTGGGCAGTGGCCCGAGCCTGGCCACCTGCGCGTGGATGTAGGGCGTCTCAGCCCCGCCCCCCCCACCCGCCCCGCCCCAGCGGTCCCGCACCTTCATGTGGTCGAAGGCGATGCCGACTTTCTCGTTGAAGTCGGGGCTGAAGAGCGGGATCTTGGCGTAGCGCTGGCTGAAGTGGTTCAACACGATGAACCCTGCGTTCATCCGCATCCCCACGCCGATGGCCTGGGAGGTGGTGCTGCAGAGATGGGGCAACATGAGGCTGGAGGGAGCGAGTCACGCAGACCCCCCCGCCCAGACTGCCGGTCGGGCACCCGGGGGCGGGGCTCCCTGCTGCCGAGCCGGTCTTCCCACTGCCCCCAGGGGAGCCCAGGCTCTGTGCTCTCAGACCTCCCACCAGTGAGCACCTCTGAGAAAAGCAGGGGCTGCCGACTTCGGGCAACACGCTCTTCCCTTAAATAGCGCAAGATCCGCCCCCGGCCTCCCACTTATTCAGCGTTAGTTCCAGTTCCTTCCCGAGCCGCGCCTGCCCCAGAACCTGGCCTGGAGGGCGCTGCAGAAATACAGACAGAGGCTCCGGAGCCAACTGCCTGGGGTCAGAAAGCCCCCAGGGCCCCCGGAGGGAAGCAGACCAGCCCAGCATCAGCGGGGAGGAGCGGGGACCGGCTGACGCAGGCTCGGGGGCTCCGCTACCTGTGTGTCTTTTCCACGGCTTCCTCTTCCAGGCCATCTTCCAAGGTGGCCTCGTGGATCAGGAGGGTGGCGTCCTTCCCTAGAGCGTAAGCACAGGCCCTCTGAGAATACTGCCCGGCCGGGGCTGCCCACAGCACTTGTCCCTGGGCCCTGGGAGGAGGCTGCGAGTCAGGACGACAGCCAGAATCGTCGGGGGGACCAGAGGTGGCTGCCCCTGCTCACCCATCTGGACCAGAGCCTCACAGGGCATGGTGTCCCCCGAATAGACCACCTTCCAGCCGGACGTGTGGACCAGCGCGCAGCCGAAGGCGTGCTTGCAGTGCCGGACCAGGCAGGTCTGAAACTGAGGAAGCGGGTGATGGGCTCGTGGCCCAGCTACCGCCTCGCCCCCTCCTCCCCACGTCACACGGCCCTGTCCCCAAACCTGCCCTCCCATACCCGGGCCCTCCCCTAACCTCCTCCAAGCCACAGGTTTCCAGCAGCAAACTAATCAACCTTTCCACTTTGGGGTTGGAGACCTCAGCTCCCTTCTGAAGGCATTTGGCAGGAATAATACTGTGAGAAGATTAAAAAACAAACATTTAATCTTAAGTTCAAGTCACTGACTGGAGAGGACCCCCAAATCGCTATGATAAAGAAGATTTAATTCCGTCATTGAGGCAGGGAGCGAGGGCACTCGGCCCCGGAACTGTGTCTGGGGGAAGTGTTGGCAAAGATCTAGGATCGGGAACAGAAGTGAGGAGGGCCGAGGAGAAACACGTCGAGGCAGAGGAACGTTTAGAGGTGGGAACCGCCTCCCCGTGGTCTGAGCCTGCCTCGCGCGCTCACCGTCCAGGGCCCGGGCCGGGCGCTCACCTGACGTGGTGCAGCAGTGGCTGGCACTGGGTGTGGTACTGCTGGAGCCAGGCCCGCAGCTGCGTGGGGGCCACTACGAGCAGCGGGTGGCACGGCTTCCCCAGCGACACCTGGAACGGGGAGATAAGAGCGCCGAGCGCACGGCGCGCGTTGCAGGGAAAACGGCGTGCTGCAGCCCGGGGTATGGCTGTGCGCGCACGTTCATGTCTGTGTGCGTATCTGTGCGCATGCGCTCATTCCAAAGAAAGGCAAAAGGGCAGTCCAGTCCCGCACAACTCACCAGAGCCCGCTCCCTCTGCAGCAGGATGTTCAACAAGCCCTGGGAAAAAGGAGGGGCACAGATCAGCCAGGTCCACACCCGACCTCCTTCCCGCGTTGGGGCCCCTGGGTGCCCGGCCCTCTAACAGACCCAGCCGCCCGCCTCCGGGCGAGGGCAGCTCCGAGCAGCCGCGTGGCGAGGTGAGACGCACGTGGCGCCGGGCTTGCGGACGAACCCAGGCCCGGGCAGAGGTGCGCGGCCAGGAAGAGGGAGGCGGCCCGCTCACCGTGTGGTGGTCCGCGTGCAGGTGGGACACGAACACGGCGGCGAGGGTGCCCAGGAGCTGGTCTACTTCGTCCCCGTAGTGGCGGCACAGCTGCCCGAAGGTGCCCTCCCCGCAGTCCAGCAGCAGGGACACGTCGGAGCTATGGGAGGAGATGGTTTGCCCTCAGGGAGGAGGGCAGGACAAGGCTGGGTGCCAGTCTCCCGGGACCGCTCAGTTCCTCCCACGGGAGCTGCTGTCAAGGGGATGGTGGTCTCACACGTCCATCCTCGTGACACGAAATACTGTCGCGACGTGAAGTGCACGGAGCGTACCTAGAGCTACACAGATGCTGGGCACCCAAGAGAGTCTCTACAACATGAAATCCACAAGACTCTACTTAGAAGGAACGTGGCGACAGCCGCTGTGGCCGCCAGGAGACCCCGAGGCTCTGCTTTAGCTGGCGCGGCCCGGAGACAGCGGCTGCACCAACGCCCTCCGGGAAAGGCCGGGGCTGCTTCCCGCCAGCTCCTCCGTCTCAAGAGAAACACGTCCCAGACCCGTGCGCTTCTGCTGTCAGGGTGCCCCTTACAACTGCCAAGTACGCTTAACGCGTTCTTTGGCTGTTAGCCATCCACCACCAGCACCCGGGTGACAAAGCAAAACTTAAAAACGAGCCTGGCTTCCCGCAGACGGCCCTGGTCCGCCTCCCCGCGGACCAACACCACCAGGCAAACCCAGGAGCCCCGAAGCCACTCCGCACCCCAGCGGCACCAGTGAGGGGCCCTGTGACACAGAGGGGGACACGAGTCCTGGCCTGGGTCTGCCCCACCGCCAGCCGTGAGCAGCCTGGGGCAGGTGCACCAATGATGGGGGTGCAGGAGGTGGCCAGTCACTGGTTCACAGGAGGGACGTGGAAACTTAGCGAGACAGCCCCTCATCAGGGCGACGGCATACACGATACATGTCAGTGGTTTGCATCCGATGACGTAACGGGCGGCCAACTTGGGTGACTCCCTCCAGTCCAGCTAGCTACGGAGGCCGAAAACCGCCTGCCCCCCACCCCCGCCGGGCCCCCAGCCAAGACGGGCCTCCAGGGACATACAGGCTGCACCTCAAGGTTAGCCTGGCGGGTGGAGCAGGGCCTGCTGAGAAAACCCCGGGCTCCCCGCTGACGGGCACGTCCTGTGCAGGATGAATACCTGATGTTGATAAGAGTGGAGCTGACGTTCCGGATCTTCATGGGGATCGCGGACCCCGTTCCGAGGAAGACCACTTCTGGATACCGGCTTCTCTTCTCTATGGAAAGACACACGTCGAGTTGTTCACTTCTTCGGGTCAGAAGTGAGCCAGCACTGGAGTTAAGTCCAGCTCCCCAGGAGGGGCTGGTGGTCTGACCTCCTTACACACGGGCCTGGGGCGAGGGGCCCCGGTGCTGTCTGGGAAGGAGAATGAAGGAATTCCACGGGCCTTTCTTCAGCAGAGTTGCTCTAAGTGTTAAACAGCAAAGGCCACCTTTTCATGCTACAAGTCAGCATTCATCTCCCGGGGCTGGAGACCCCCGGCACAGGCCCTGCTGCACTTTGCAGTGGCTCCGAGGGGGGCCAGCTCCCCAGAGAAGAGGCAGAGCCGCCTAGATTCTGAAGATGGGGCCCCGCTCGGCCTGACAGGCCCCGCGGCACGTTTACGAATGTAATCTAAATGGGCCTTTAACGTGCAAACCAGAAACCCATCTCAAGCCCACGGCATGTGCAGCCAGGAGGGCATCTTAAAACACCGGCCTGGTGCCAGCTGGGTTAAGCCTGAACCCGCCCTCTGGTCCAGCCTTGTTTCTCCGCCTCATTCGTGAGCTGAACACAACACTGGGAAAACCAAGTACTAGAAAGAGGTCCTGGAGTTCCCCAGACTGCTCTTCCTGTCAGGGTGGTGAGAGCCCAGCAAGGTGAGTGCCATGGCCAGAACCTTCCGTGGATCCTTCCCGGCAACACCAGGACTAGACTACCAGCTCTGCCCAGGGCCTCACAGGAGGCCCCAGACCCGCCACACTCAGCTCAGCGTGGGCCTCGCCAGGAGAGCCTGGGCACTGTCACCTAGCCTCCAACCTAACCGGTCCGGGCGGGGGCCGGCACTGGTGGTCTTAAGTGGAGGCCAGAGAAGCAGTGGCTTCAGCAGGTACACGGGGCTCGACGGGGCCACGGTGACCCTCCACTCAGTGCTGTGTGAACAGCTGCAGGAGGGCAGAGGCCAGGGGACACCGGGGCTGGTCCCGGTCTGGCTCACCCGCCGGGGCCGGGCCGTCCTGCACAGTCTTCCTGTACTCCTGCACGCTCTCCTGGAAATTGGGCAGCTCCAGGGCCTCAGCAATGAATTCCTCAGGGTCGCAGGTCATGATGGCATCCCTGCAAGAAGAAGGCATCTCAGGGCATCAGGGGAGCGTGTGGCCCCAGGCAACCACCCTGCACGGCCAGCTCAATCCCTGGGGACCGCCTGCAGAAAGTGCTTTCAAATTTAAGTGACTGGGGCCTGGGGCAGCTCCGCTCTCCTGCCCGGCAGACCTTCTCCCAGCTCAGGGGGTCTCTCAGTTCCAGCTGCTCAGAACCTCTCAGCTCAAAGCGGGACGGGGCAGCCCTGGCACTCCTGACATGTGGGGGGGGGGGGGCGGGGGGGACGGTGTGGGCACTCTACGCAGCCTCCTGACCTCTGCTCACTACACCCGCTAGCATCGGGCATCCCCCGGGGCTGAGGGAGGGAAGGGGGCCCCTCAAGGGCCCCAACTATTCACCGCGACAGTGCCCGGTGTCCAGCAGTGGTCCAGAACGGGGTCTGCCCGGACACAGACACCACGGCGTGCATGGGCCACTTAAAAGTTAAAGATGCAGGGCAGTAAGCACCTCTCAGGTGACTGGCTGGGGTGAACGCTACAGCGCCTTTCACCAGGTGCCTCGGGCAGTGCCGCCCCCGACCCGCTAACCCCCCTCTCACAATCACCCTAAGGGAACACGGTTCCCCTCAAGGACTTTTACATAAGGCAGTTGTTTCGTTACAACAGCAAAAAGCTGGAAATGCCTCCAACACACCAACCCCCGTCTCTGGAACACGGGCGACAGTGTCCTTATGCAGCCTCTCATGACGGGAGAAGACTGGCAGCGGGTCAGGCCCTGAACCCGCGGTGCAGACGTGTATTTTAACACGTCCCCACGTGCTCAAAAGTAAAAAACACAAAATGCTAACCACCGCCGTGTCAGGGTGATGGGATTAGGGCTGACTTTCTTCCCCCTACGCTCACTCATTTTCCACATTCCAAAACAGCGCACACACGGCTGTTAGCAGAGGCAACTTTCAGGAAAGGACGGCTGTCAGTCCCCGTCTCCCCGGGTCAGCTGATAATGGGACGCAGCCACCGTCTGCCACCCATCGTCTGCGGCTCTTCCCGGGTCCGACGCGGAGACCACGCGGCTGAGCAGCCCGCGCCGCTGACCCCTGGGCCCCACCCCCACCCCAGAACGAGCCTGACGCGCCCCGCCCCCCGCCGGCTGAGACCACACCCACCTCTGCCACTCGCGCCGGGGCCGGAGCTGGTACTTGAGGAGACACTGGCCGCGGACCAGGGGCACGCAGGGGGCACGCCCTCCTTCCTGCAAGAGAAGGAGCCGCGGTCCGCGGGGGGCAGCTGCCTGGGGGGTGGGCCGCGGGCCAAGCTGAGCCACTACCTGGGGGCGGAGGCTGGCGAGCGGGGGGAAGATGCCGGGGTGGATGAGGCCGAGCTGCGTCTGGATCTTGTGGCTGCGGAGGTTGTGGACCGACTCACAGTGCTCGTTCAGAACCAGGTGCTGGGTGTCGGGCCCGAACCTAAGACGGACGCGCACACCGTCAGCACAGTGTCCTTCTGGGAAGACTCCCACCCACGGGGCGGCACCGGGGGCGGGGCGGCCAGGTACTGGGAATGTTCAAGAGGGTGAGCGACCTGTCCACCGAGGCCACCCTACGTGGCCAGACGCAGCCCTGCCCCTCCTCCTCCGAGCCCGGCGTCTCTACAAAGTCAGAGGCCCTGGGTGTGGGGGAAGAGCACCCGGAAAGCCAGGGGCAAGTACAGCGCTGGGGACTTGGACGCACAGGGAGCGACCCCGAGGGGCAGAGGACCCGGGCGCCGAGGAGGGACTGCCGGGGCCGGCGGGGGAGGGCAGTGTCACCACACGTCATCACGCGCCCATGTCCAACCCCAGCAAGTCCTTCCACCCGGCGCCGGCCTCGGCCAACGAAACCAGGAGAGCAGAACCCGTCCTCCCGGTCACTGAACGTGGGTTGTGGGCAAGATCGGGAGAGGGAAATGAAGCGTGTTTGCTGCCTGACGTGTCGCGGACGTTCAGTAAACTGAAGCTGCGGCTTTATCCTTGAAAGACTCTTCTTTAGGAAACACGCACGGGATGGTCCAGAGGCAGGATTTGTTCAGAGCTCGGGAAACCAGCCCCAGGCAAGCGGGGACGCCCCCAGGATCCAGGGAGGGCGGAAACCCCAGGGAGCGCTCAGGCGGGGGGCAGGGGCGGCAGTGGAACCGTGGCTGGCGTGGGCCGGGGCTCCTACCTCTCCATCCACTGCTGATATCTGCTGTCCAGGAGCACGTGCTCCGGGGTCATGTGGACCACCAGGGCCACGGGGGCTTCGGCTTTTCCTTGGAAACTGGGAGGAAGGAAGCAGGGGGCTCTGCTGGGTCAAGTGGTGCAAACTCAGGACACGCGGACCCGGGGCCGGGCAGCCAGGGAGGGCGCCGCACGGAGCCGTGGTGGCCCAGGCCTCGGCAGCAGCAGCACAGGTCAGTGCCAGGCCGGCCTTCCCGAGCAGTGTCAGCTCTCACCTCTCCGCCCGGAGACCCCTCCTTACCTCCTGAAGGTGGCATTCTCACAGAGGGGCTGAATGAATCCTTCGTCTGGACATTCTACCACAACGAAAGTGACCCTGGGGTCTGGGGCGGTGCAGATCTCTTCAGGCAAAATCTGTGAAGTCACTGAGGTCAGGATGTGCTCCCAGGGCAGGCCCTGGAGTCACCTGCTAACGCCACATCACCCCCTCCAGAGAAGCGCCGACATAAGACCACCACCTGCGCCCTTCTCGCCCTCTCCGCTGACGCGCAGACAGGCGGCCGCCGGCTGGCAGAGGGCATTTCACACCTGGTGTGGCCAGACGGCCCGGCATGGCATGCACAGTTCTCTCAGGTGGTGTGGTCCTCACGTCCTCACATCTCGTGACAACATCATTCCCTTGGGCCACGCGTCTGAATTCCACCCTTATGGGGTCCACCCTGAGCTCAAGTACAAGGGGGAGCATCCATCCTATAAGGAGACCCCCAAATCCTAAAGAGACAACCTCCAGAAACGGCCCGACACGGCCAGCGCTGATGCGCACGACAAGCCTAGACAAGAGACCCTACTTTATCGCTCAGCTACGTGCTGAAATCCAAGCTGTTCAGTGCCCTCAAAAGTGGTGTCTGCAGGGCCTGACCCAGGCAGTGACTCTGTCCAGAGTCCCGGCCCCTGCCTGTCACTGCTGAGACCGCAGCAACAGGGCACCTCACCTCTCTTCCTTCGAATGTGATGCTTTTCCCGTCCTTGACAGCAGCAATGATAGGCGCAATGGCAGCTGTTCCGCTGAAACGAGAGGCGAGGCCTCGGTGAGGGCGGGGCTCTGGGAGCTCAGCGAGCCCGGCGAGGCCCCCCAGCTGTCCCCCGCCACTCACACTGGGAGGCCCAGCTCCTTCGCTTTGAGTACTAAGAAGTTTCCCTTCTTCATGTGGAGCTGTAAGGAAGAGATCTCCATGTAATTCCAGTGACTGATGAAGAAACTTGGTTTTCATCATTCGTTTTGAAATCACTTGAGTTTAGCACTAAAAGCCGAATGATTTAAAACCAAGGTGTTTTATTTCCCATTAACTCCTTACACATCTAATAAAATGCAATCCATTTCCACATCAAATAAGACGTGTCCTCCAAGTGCCTGGAGGGGAAAACACTGTTGCTTTTATCATCCTGCGCAGGTCAAGTAACAGCCGAAGGAGTGTCACCAGAACACGTTCTAGCAGAAATGATCGCGTAACCACCGTGTGACACGGCATTCCAGTGACAAGGACAGGGTAGAGCGTGTGGATGGTTTTTCTCCTCTACTTTTCACGTATTTGGCAAAACTGTGCTGTTGCTTTTCTACAAAGTTACAATAAAAAGTTCCCAGTATTCTCTTATTATGTTAAAAGGGAAACCAATAATCCTAACACAAAACCTCGTAATCATTCTGTACTTAAAAACTCATGTCCCAACGTTTCAGAAATCCACGTATTTCACACCTAATAACAGGAAAAAGTCAGAAATGGCATAAAATGTTAATGAGTCTTTCAGGGGTGACTTATATTTGAATTTCCTTTTCTTCCTTAGATCTTTAGAAGCTATTTGCTTTTCCCTTTAACTTCCTGCATTTAGGACACTACTCTTAGGGCTGAGTCTCCAGTTTGGATCCGAAAGCCTTATTAGGACTCTAGGATTTTCTATCTTGGAAAACGTTATGCTAGAGGAATGATGACAGCTTAACGTGAGCACATAATACAGAGATGACAGCACTTAGATGACACCTTCAGATAACGACATTAACAAGCACTGTGGTGACCACAGACCCAGATGAAACTGGATGGAAGCAAAATGTTTCTCATGTTTCACAGGAATGTCAGGCCTAAGGCCGGCAAAACCCATGCCTCCACGACAAGCTCAGTTCAACCCGTGGAGAAAGTTGTTCCCGTCTGAAAACCCAACGCCAGCTCACAGGCCCCAGGGCAGCAGACGGCTGCCCGAAGCCCAGGCTCCTATCGGACAAGAGCTTCTCAGACCCTCACACCCAGAGCCTATTTCTCCCACCTCCCAGAACTTGAACTAGCTTTGCTTTACCGCCTTCTGAACCCTGTGCCGAGAAGCAGCCCACTTTCAGGGAAGGGCAAAGGGGCTGCAGGATGACACAGCGGGAGCAGCGTGCACCAGGTGGGAGGAGCCAGAGGCCAGGACGCAGCCCGCAGCGACGCGGCTCCCAGGACAGCCGCCCCCGGACAGCGCCCTGATCGCACAGGACACACCATGCTCGATGTGATCTGTTCAGGAAGGACTGATGCGATGCCTCTCAAAAGATTACCACGTAAACTGCTCTAGGAAATTATTCTGCTGCCTAAAAATTCAGACACACAGAAGTAACAAGCCTATGGGCAACAGTACTTAACTTTTACAAAAGTTAAGTACTTTTTATATCTAAGTAAAATAGATATAAACTATTTTTATAGATATTACTTTTTACTATGTAAGTAAGTTGATAGAAGTCATACTGGCAACAATCTTACAACTAACAACTAATGTTACTACTAACCTTTCATAACTGTGTTCACTTGCTGGTGTTAAAATTTTTTACAAATGGATGAAAATTACAAATGTATTTTAAAATCAACTTTACCAAGTCGACTTTAAATCAAATATATTGCTTAAAAAAAAAAAAAATCAAAAGCTCACGAGAAAGCAACGTAGTCTTACCGGAGATTAGACAACTGTTTGCTGCAGGTTCTAGTAAACTAAAATTTTAATGCAAAGTCCTACTGAAAGTAGGCAATTAGCCAGATCTGAAAAACACGTGATTGTAGTCACATTTTCATAGAATTTGACCAACTTCAGTTCACCAATCTAGGCCTCTGTGAATGCTAGCCAATATTAAAATCAGTCCAGGGTCGACCCACCAAGGTCATGTGACTTTTCTGGACTGTTAAACTTTGTTGTAATAAAATGAGAGAGAAAAAAAAATTAGTCTAATGTCAGAAGCTTAACGACTACAGTAAGATGATATAAAACAGAGTTGAAGGAGCCTAAATAAAGGCCTGATTCATTTGAAGGGAAATGAAGCTTTTTATGAAAAAGTAGTCTTTTGATCCTTCTCAAACTCTTCCAAAAAATCGAAGAGGGAACACTCCCAGACATTGTATGAAGCCACCATCACCCGATACCAAAACCAGACAAAGACAACACCAAAAAAGAAAATTACAGGCCAGTATCTTTGATGAATATAGATGCAAAAATTCTCAACAAAATATTAGCAAACTGAATCCCAGCAACACACAAAAAAGATCATACACCACGATCAAGTGGGATTTATCCCAGGGATGCAAGGATTCTTCAATATATGCAAATCAATCAATGTGATACACCATATTAACAAATTGAAGAAAAAAAACATATGATCATCTCAATAGATGCAGAAAAAGCTTTCAACAAAATTCAACACCCATTTATAATAAAAACTCTCCAAAAGGTGGGCAGAGAGGGAACCTACCTCAACATAATAAAGGCCATATGTGACAAACCCACAGCAAACATTATTCTCAATGGTGAAAAAACTGAAATGATTTCCTCTAAAATCAGGAACAAGACAAGGGTGCCCACTCTCGTCATTATTATTCAACATAGCTTTGCAAGTCCTAGCCACGTCATTCAGAGAAGAAAACGAAATAAAAGGAATCCAAACTGGCAAAGAAGAAGTAAAACTGTCACTGTTTGCAGGTGACATGATACTATACATAGAAAATCCTAAAGATGTCACCAGCAAACTACTAGAGCTAATCAATGAATTTAGTAAAGTTGCAGGATACAAATTAATACACAGAAATCTCTTGCAGTCCTATACACTAACAACAAAAGACCAGAAAGAGAAATTAAGGAAACAATATCGCACTTACTGCAACAAAAAGAATAAAATACTTAGGAATAAACCTACCTAAGGAGGCAAAAGACCTGTATGCAGAAAACTTTAAGATACTGATGAAAGAAATCAAAGATGACACAAACACATATAGAGATATACCATGTACTTGGATTGGAAGAATCAATATTGTGAAATGACTATACTACCCAAAGCGATCTACAGATTCAATGGAATCCCTATCAAACTACCAATGGCATTTTTCACAGAATTAAAAGAAAAACTTTTACAATTTGTATGGAAACACAAAAGACCTCCAATAGCCAACGCAATCTTGAGAAAGAAAAACAGAACTGGAGGAATCAGCCTCCCTGACTTCAGAGTATATACTACAAAGCCACAGTAATCAAGACAGTATGGTACTGGCACAAAAACAGATATATATATATATATAGATATATATATATATATATATATATATATATCAATGGAACAGGATAGAAAGCCCAGAGATAAACCCACGCATATATGGTCACCTAATCTATGACAAATCAGGCAAAAACATACAATCGAGAGGGCTTCCCTGGTGGCACAGTGGTTAAGAATCCGCCTGGCAATGCAGGGGACACAGGTTTGAGCCCGGGTCCGGGAAGATCCCACATGCCGTGGAGCAACTAAGCCCGTGCGCCACAACTACTGAGCCTGTGGCTCTGGAGCCCGTGAGCCACAACTACTGAAGCCTGTGTGCCTAGAGCCCGTGCTCCGCAGCAAGAGAAGCCGCCGCAATGAGAAGCCTGCACACCGCGACAAGGAGTAGCCCCCGCTCGCCACAACTAGAGAAAAGCCCGCGCGCAGGAATGACGACCCAACGCAGCCAAACATAAATAAAATAAATTTTTAAAACTTAAAAAAATATATATACAATGGAGAAAAGACAGCCTCTTCAGTAAGTGGTGCTGGGAAAACTGGACAGCTACATATAAAAGAATGAAATTGGAACACTCCCTAACACCATACACAAAAATAAACTCAAAATGGATTAAAGACCTAAATGTAAGGCCAGACACTGTAAAACTCTTAGAGGAAAACGCAGACAGAACGCTCTTTGACATATATCACATCATCTTTTTCGACCCATTCCTTAGAGTAATGAAAATTAAAACAAAAATAAACAAATGGAACCTAATGAAACTTCAAAGCTTTTGCACAGCAAAGGAAACCATAAACAAGACGAAAAGACAACCCTCAGAATGGGAGAAAATATTTGCAGACAAAGTAACTGACAAAGGATTAATCTCCAAAATATACAAGCAGCTCAAACAGCTCAATATCAAAAAAACAAACAACCCAATCAAAAAATGGGCAGAAGACCTAAATAGACATTTCTCCAAAGAAGACAAACACATGGCCAACGAGCACGTGAAAAGATGCTCAACATCACTAATTATCAGAATAATGCAAATCAAAACTACAATGAGGTATCACCTCACACTGGTCAGAATGGCCATAATCAAAAAATCTACAAACAATAAATGCTGGAGAGTGTGCGGAGAAAAGGGAACCTCCAATACACTATTGGTGGGAACGCAAATTGATTCAGCCACTGTGGAAAACAGCACGGAGTTTCCTTAAAAAACTAAAAATAGAACTACCCATTACTGGGCATATACCCAGAGAAAACCATAATTCAAAAAAATACATGCACCCCAATGCTCATAGCAGCTCTATTTACAATAGCAAAGACATGGAAGCAACCTAAATGTCCATCAAGAGAGGAATGGATAAAGAAGACGTGGTACGTATATACAACGGAATATCACTCAGCAATAAAAAAGAACGAAATTGGGTAATTTGTAGGGACGTGGATGGACCTACAGAGTGTCATACGCAGTGAAATAAGGGAGAAAGAGAAAAGCAAATGTCATATAATAACGCATATATGTGGAATTTAGAAAATATGTCTAAGTTATCTCATTTGCAAAGCCGAAATAGAGACACAGACGTAGAGAACAAATGTATGGATATCAAGGGGGAAGCAGGTGGGGTGGGAGGAATTGGGGAGACTGGGATTGACACATACACATTATTGGTACTATTTATAAAATAGACAACTGATGGGAACACACTATATAGCACAGGGAACTCTACCTAATGCACTGTGGTAACCTAAATGGGAGGGAAGTCCAAAAGGGAGGGGATATCTGTACGTGTATGGCTGATTCACTCTGTTGTGCACTGGAGGCTAACACACATTGGAAAGCAAACATACTCCAATAAAAATTAATTTTAAAAAAAAGCAATCCCCAAATCCTCAGAAATATTTCTGCTGTAATTTAAAAAAGAAACATGGGGTCCATAGACATAATGGAGTAGTACTCAGCCATTAAAAAGAAAAAAATGAAATAATGCCATTTCCAGCCACAGGGAAGGAGGTAGAGGTGATCGTACTAAGTGAAGGTAGTGAGACAGGGAAAGACAAGTATCATATGACACCACTCATGGGTGGAACCTAAAAGTGGATACACATGAACTTTACAAAACAGACACAGCCTCACGGACTCAGAAGAGAAACCTGTGGTTACCGAAAGGGAAAGGTGGTGGGCAGGGAGACATGAGCAGGTTGAGGTTAACATACACACACTCCTATTTATAAAATAATCAACAAGGACCCAGGCTACAGCACAAGGAACCCTACTCAACACTCTGGAATAACTGATATGGGAAGAGGACCCGAAAAAGCACACACATAGGTCTGTGTATAAGGAAATCAAGTTCCTGTACACGGAGGAAAAAACAGCAGTGATAACAAAACCCGCAACGCTGTAAATCACCTACGCTCCGATAAAAAATAAAATTTAAAATAGAAAAAAAAGAAATGCCAAATCCCTCAGGCCTTGGTGCCCTGAGCTGGTGTCACGTCCCTGGAGCCCGAGCAGGCTTGGGGTCCAAGGCTGGACCGCCAAGGGCTAAGGGAGCCAGGGAGGACATGCCAGCAGACGAGCCCCGCACCCTCTCCAGACCCAGGCGGGTTTATTCCTATTAACAAATGGAAGGGTAAAAACCATATGATCAGCGAAACGAAGCAGGGTGCGCCCAAAGGATGGTGGAGCCCACGCGCTGGAAGGGCTCCGAGTCCGCGCCTCCTTTGGGTCGCCCCACCTACCCACGGAAGACAGCACCCTCGGCAGAGCGGTGACGCCGGAGTGGGGACTGGCTGAAGGCGGGCCGGAAGGGGTGAGGGGAAGAAGTCCCGAGACACAAGCCTGGGGCGTTTCTTCTGGCCCATTGCCCTCTAACTGGCAACCCAGGAACAGCACTTTGCCTCAGGCTCTGGTTGCCGGGGACCCAGAGCCGGAGAAATGCTGCCGCCTTGTGGCCGTTTCCCGTAACAACAACTTTAAAACCAGTGCTGAGGGGCACTTGATCTTCACAAGGCCTGCGGGGCTGTGAATGACACCTGCCCTCAAGAAATGCCCTGGGGTAAATCATCGGAAAAGAATTCAAAACGGGGCTGACTTTCAACAGGCCAATTTCAAGAGGTAAA
The DNA here is from genome assembly GCF_964270905.1 of Leucopleurus acutus. NCBI lineage: Eukaryota > Metazoa > Chordata > Mammalia > Artiodactyla > Delphinidae > Leucopleurus > Leucopleurus acutus. Next base: position 56,105,004 of record NC_139161.1, read on the forward strand.
TTATGCACACACTGTATTAAAAAATAAAAATTAAAAAAGCACATGGAAAGATACTCAACATCAGTCAGTATTAAAGAAATGCTAATCAAAATTACAATGAGGTATCACCTCACACCGGTCAGAATGGTGTCATCGTCAAAAAAAAAAAGTCTACAAAGAATAAATGCTGGAGAGGGCATGGGGAAGAGAGAACCCTCCTACACCGTTGGTGGGGATGTAAATTGGTACAGCCGCTATGGAGAACAGTATGGAGGTTCCTTAAAAAACTAAACGTAGAGTTAGCATATGATCCAGCAATCCCAGTCCTGGGCTTAGATCCGGAGAAAATCCTAATTTGAAAGGACACGAGCACCCCTATTTTCAGGGCAGCACTACTTACAATAGCCAAGACACAGAAGCACCCAAATCATCCAACGACAGATAAATGAAGCATATGTGGTACATATATGCACTGGAATACTACTCGGCCATAAAAAAAGAATGAGCTAATGCCATTTCCAGCAACAAGGAATACTCAGTGAAGTAGGTCAGAGAGAGAAAGACAAATATCATATCAATTACAGGTGCAATCTATACATTCGTACAATCCAACTAATTTACAAAAGAGAAACAGACTCACAGACTAAGAAAACTTATGGTTATCGAAAAGGAAAGATGGGGGGGAATAATTTAGGAGGTTGGTTATATTCAGTCGATATTCAAAAAAGACCTACTGAATAACACAGGGAACGCTACTGAACACACTGTAAGAACTTATATTGGAGAAAAGAAACCGAGAAAGAATACATATACGTCAATGTATAACTAAATCAAGTTCCTGTATGCCTAAAACAAACACAACCTTGGAAGAAATCAACTCTACTCCAATATAAAATAAAAATTAAATTAAAAGAAAAGAAAAAGAAAAAACAAGAGTGGAGCATGGAGAAGTGCTGCCACCTTGTGGCTCTTTCCCGTAACAACAGCTTTGAAACCCGTGTTGATGGGCACTGAATACTCACAAGGCCTGTGGGGCCGTCAAGAAAAGACACCTGTCCTCCAGAAATGCCCCAGGTAGGGCATCGCAAAAGAATTCAGAGGGCAGACACTTGAGAAGCCAGTTTCAAGAGGTGCGTTTTACTTACCCCGTTTACAAAAAACCACATGAAAAGATGTCCAACACTGCGAAATATTAGAGAAATGCAAACCAAAACAACGAGGTTATCACCTTACACTGGTCAGAACTGCCACTGTCAAACAGTCGACAAACAATGAAGGCTGGAGAGGGTGTGGAGAAAAGGGAACCCTCCTGTACTGCTGGTGGGAATGTAAATTGATACAGCCACTACGGAGAACAGTACGGAGGTTCCTTAAAAAACTAAAAATAGAGCTCCCATTGACCCAGCAATCCCACTACTGGGCATATACCCTGAGAAAACCATAATTCAAAGAGAGACATGCACCACAGTGTTCACTGCAGCACTATTTACAATAGCCAGAACATGGAAGCAACCTAAGTGTCCATCGACAGATGAATGGATAAAGAAGATGTGGTACATATACACAATGGAATATTACTCAGCCATAGAAAGGAACAAAATTGGGTCATCTGTAGAGATATGGATGGATCTAGAAAACTGTCAAACAGTGAAGGAAGTCAGAAAGAGAAAAACAAATATCATATATTAAAGCATACATGTTGAATCTGAAAAAATTGGTGTGACAATCTTATTTACAAAGCAGAAATAGACACAGAGATGTAGAGAAGAAATGTATGGCTACCAAGTTGGGGGGGCGATGAATTGGGATATTGAGATTGACATGTAAACACTATTGATGCTATATATAAAATAGATAACTAATGAGAACCTATTGTATAGCTCAGGGAACTCTACCCAATTCTGTGGTGATGTAAATCAGAAAGAAATCCAAAAAAATAGGGGATATATGTATACGTATAGCTGATTCACTTTGCTATACGGTAGAAACACAATACTGTAAAGCAACTATACTCCAATAAAAAAAATTAGTACGTCAGCAGTGTAACAACTACAGGAAGATGATATAAACTAAAAGAGGTGAAGGAGCCTCAATAGAGGCCTGATTCATTTGAAGGGAAACAAAGCTTTTTGTGAAAAAGTAGTCCTTTAATCCTTCTCAAACTCTTCCAAAAAATTGAAGAGGAGGGAACACTCCCAAAGACATTCTACAAAGCCATCATTACCCTGATACCAAAACCAGACAAAGACAACACCAAAAAAGAAAATTACAGGCCAACATCTTTGATGAATATAGATGCAAAAATTCAACAAAATATTAGCAAACTGAACCCAACAATACACAAAAAAGATCACACACCACGACCAAGTGGGATTCATCCCAAGTTCACAAGGATGGTTCAATATACTCAAATCAATGTGATACACCACGTCAACAAAAGACAAAAAACACACGATCATCTCAATAGATGCAGAAAAAGCATTCGACAAAATTCAACATCCATTCATGATAAAAACTCTTATCAAAGTGCGTAGAGAGGGACCACGTCTCAAGATAATAAAAGCTCTTTATGACAAACCCACAGCCAACATAATACTCAATGGTGAAAAGCTGAAAGCCTTCCTGCTAAAATCTGGAACAAGGATGTTCCACTCTCACCTCTTCTATTCAACGTAGTACTGGAAGTCCTAGCCACAGTAATCAAAGAAGAAAAAGAAATTAAAGGTATCCAAATTGGAAGGGAAGAGGCAAAACTGTCATTATTTGCAAATAATATGATACTATATATAGAAAACCCTAAAGACTACACACAGAAACTACCAGAACTGATAAACCAATTCAGCAAGGTAGCAGGATATAAGATTAACATACAGAAATCAGTTGCATTTCTTTACATTAACAATGAAATATCAGAAAGGGAATGTAAAAAAATAATACCTTTTAAAATCACAACCCAAAGAATAAAATACTTAGGAATAAACCTTGCCAAGGAAGTGAAAGACATATGCTGAGAACTATAACATTAATAAAGGAAGTTGAAGATGATTTAAAGAAATGGAAAGATATCCCATGCTCTTGAATAGGAGAAATTAATATTGTTAAAATGGCCATACTACCCAAAGCAATCTACAGATGTAATGTGATCCCTATCAAATTACCCATGATATTTTTCAAAGAAGTAGAACAATCCTAAAATTCATACGGAACCACAAAAGATCCAGAATTGCCAGAGCAATCCTGAAGAAAAAGAACAAAGCAGGAAGCATAACCCACCCCCAGACTTCAGACAATACTACAAAGCTACAGCAAGCAAAACAGCATGGTACTGCCACAAAAACAGACAAATGGATTAATGGAACCAGAGAGAGCCCAGAAATAAACCCACATACCTACTGCCAATTAATCTTCAACAAAGGAGGCAAGAATATACAATGGGAAAAACAGTCTCTTCAGCAAGTGGTGTTGGGAAAGTTGGACAGCCACATGTAAATCAATGAAGTTAGAACACACCTTCTCACCATACACAAAAGTAAACTCAAAATGGCTTAAAGAATTAAACATGAGACATGACACCATAAAACTCCTAGAAGAGAACACAGTCAAAACATTCTCTGACATAAACCCTACCAATGTTTTCTTGGTCAGTCTCCCAAGGCAACAGAAATAAAAACAAACAAATGGGACTTAATCAAACTTGCAAGCTTTTGCACAGCAAAGGAAACCATAAACAAAATGAAAAGACAACCTGTAGAATGGAAGAAAATATTTGCAAACAATGCAACAAACAAGGGCTAATTTCCAAAATATACAAACCGCTCATACAACCCAACACCAGAAAAACCAAACAACCCAATCCAAAAATGGGCAGAAGACCTAAACAGATATTTCTCCAAAGAAGACATACAGATGGCCAATAGGCACATGAAAAGACACTCAACATTGCTAATTATTAGAGAAATGTAAATCAAAACTACAATGAGCTACCACCTCACACCGGTCAGAATGGCCATCATTCAAAAGTCTACAAATAAATGCTGGAGAGGGTGTGGAGAAAAGGGAATCCTCCTACACTGTTGGTGCAAATGTAAATTGGTTCAGCCACTATGGAAAACAGTAAGGAGGTTCCTCAGAAAACCAAAAATAGAATTACCATACAATCCAGCAATCCCACTCCTGGGCATATATCCAGACAAAAGTCTAATTCAAAAAGAAACATGCACCCCTATGTTCATAGCAGCACTATTCACAGCAGCCAAGACACGGAAACAACCTAAATGTCCATCAGCCCATGAATGAATAAAGATGTGGTACATATATACAATGGAATACTCCTCAGCCATAAAAAAGAATGAAATAATGCCATTTGCAGTAACTTGGATGCCAACTAGAGATTATCACACTAAGTGAAGTAAGTCAGAAAGAGAAAGACAAATACCATATGCTATCACTAATATGTGGAATCTAAAATATGACACAAATGAACTTATCTATGAAACAGACTCACAGACATAGAGAACAGACTTGTGGTGGGTGCGGGGCGGGGGAGGGATGGAGTGGGAGGTTGGGATTAGCAGATGCAAAGTATTATATATAGAATGGATACACAGCAAGGTCCTACTGCATAGCACAGGGAACTGTCTTCAATATCCTGTGATAAACCATAATGGAAAAGAATATAAAAAAGAACGTATATGTGTATAACTGAGTCACTTTGCTATACAGCAGTAATTAACACAACACTGTAAATCAACTATACTTCAAACAAAAAAAAATTCCTAAAAAAAAGAAAGTAGTCTTTAACTTCAGAAACTTATCAACTAATTTCTTAAGTTCAAGAGAGAGTCTCACAGCCAAATATGAAACATGTCTCTGTAGCCTGACTCTGGCTGGAAGAGAATCTGGAAGTACATACAAGCATAGGTGGTTTACTGGGAACCAGGGCAACTGTTTCCTCTGAACACAGGTGACGGTAGGAGCTGCTACCTTCAAACTACCGGAAACCCTTAGGTCACGAGACACATGTTCATGCAGAGCGTCCAGCAAGGTGCTTACCTTACAGACAAAAGCTACGACCAAGGAGGGGTCCCTGCCGTGCGTTTTCTGGCCAACACCTGAGGAGAAATAAATCCGACCACACAAGGTAAACAGCAATGTCTCCAGGTGCCACAGATCGGTGATCGTCTGATACCTAATCTGACTTCACACAAACTTATATGGATGGAACTGTTCGGATACAAAGGTCAAAGAAACACTGGTATTTTTTCTCAAGCACATCTTCTTTTTCCTACTCGTATTGAGATCTGAGTAAACAAAAATGCAAAATGCCAACCAGAAAATGGCAAGTGAAATGTTTAAAAAAATGACACATTTTACCTAGATTTACCTAGAAGTGGAGATGTGGGGGGAAAAGTAAGTTGTAACGTGCTTTACAAACAAGTGTAGGAATATGGGAAACAACACAAAAGCTACAAGGCCTGCAGAAACGACGTGGGTGTCAGCCCTCACCCGAGCCACCCAAAAAGGACAGCACAGAGGGCCAGCCCCTTGTCAGTCCTCAGACAGACACGGCCTCGAGGCAGAGACAGTAACTTATCAACCCTGCCCACCCCTGGACAACAGCATCCTCAAGCAGCCCAATTCGTTTGATATGTCTCATCCTGGCATTTTAATCCAGTTTCCCAGTAGGCTGTCATTCTGGAAGAAAAGGTGCAAATCCACTCGTCGATATAACTGTTCTGCCTGCTTAGCTGTTAGGTTCTGCACTCAGGAAAAATTAACTTGCGTTACTGCTGTCTTAACGAGAGACAAAAAGTTCATCGTGGCTTCTCTGCACTGCTGATACTGTGCTGGAACACCTTTGCGTGTGGGGTTCTGCAGATGTGATGGGTGCACATATAAAGAAGTGACTTTGATCTGGGGATGACACTGACTTGCTACAAGTGAAATGGCAATTCAAAAAAAAATCCCAAGACTGTAACGAATCGTAAAGACTTAATGATTTATGCTGTATGATGAAATAAACAATGTAACTTTATACCAAAAAAAAAAAAGACACAAAGCCTCCCAATCAATCATTTGCCAGGTCCTGCTCTTCCTCTGGTTAAATGAAGCCAAAGCTTGGGGCTCCCCAGGGCTGCGGACTGGCCCCTACAGCTTCGTGCGGCCGCTTTTAAAGACAACCTTCTCACCTGCCCCACAGCCGAATCCTAACGCGGTAAGAAAAAGCGTCTGTTTTGCACACTGAACTTCCTTATGACAAAGACTCGAATGTAGAGCAGAAGCAGCGAACGGATTAAGACAGGCTCGCACGCCCGCCAGCGCGCCGCTGCCCACGCGCCATTACCATCCGCCAGGTACTGCTCCCCTTCTGCCGGTCCCGGGTCTGGAGACGGCTCTGGACTCGGCCTCTCTGCACTCCGCGCTGGCTGCTGCTTGCCATTCACCTGTTCACCTGGTCGGGAAGGGAAACGAGCAAGTGACACACGCCGAGGGCAAGCTCACAGCCAGGTCGCCCACCGCGCCGGCCTGTCCTCTACTGGCCACCTCCCCGCCTGGCTCTGGGCTACACGCCCATCCTCCTCATCTTGAGGTTTCTGCCCGGGTCCCGGCCTGACCGCAGCGGGGACTCGAGAGCGTGCTGAGCAGGGAGCACCCGCGCACTCAGCTGCTTTATCCACCGCCATCACGCTCCGCACAGACCTTGGCCCAAGGTTCCCCATCGCCACGAGGAGTGGCACCACCGGGCAGGCAGTTCAGTCAAGGTCAGAAAAACACTCTCGTCGCTCTCCAGCGGTTAGGGCTGCATGCTTTCACTGCATGGGGCCCCGGGTTCGATTCCTGGTTGGGGAACTAAGGTCCCGCAGGCCGCGGTGTGGCGAACGGAAGAAATCCCTGCCCCAAGAGGCGGGCACACGGCGGCTGGGCTCAGCGACCCCCGCCCCGCCCGGCCCTCTGAGCTGCCCAGTCTTCCGGGCTCGCCAGGCGGGCTCGGCACTGATCACTCGCACGTGTCGGAAGGTACGGGGCCACGTGCTGGAGCGGGGCGCACGCCAGGCTAGGGGCGCGGCCGGGGGAGGACACGCGAGGAGAGTGAGCTGGGCCGGCGCAGGCCCGTCTCCCGGCGGGTCCCGGGCTCCTCCGGCCGGGGGTGCGGGCTCGTCTGCCCTCCTCTGCACGCGGCAAGCTCAGACCAGGTGACGGGCGAGGAGCCGGCCCTGCACGTCGCCCACAGTCGGGAGACCGACGCAGAGCGTCAGCCAGACCCCAGCGCGGCACGGACGCAGCAGTGCCTCGCCTGCAGCCTGCCTGTCTCCGCGTCAGGACCGCACGTCGGGCCCCGGGGCCTGAGGAGGCCCTCGAGCCCTTCTGACCGCCAACCGCACTCCCGCCGGGCTGCCGCTTACGAACAAGCCTCACCTGTGCCCACCTCTCCAAGCCCTTGCATCCCAGGAGGGCGCCCACACCTGTGGCAATGCCCCTGGCGATAAACGGGCAGATCTGAGGGCAGAGCCTGATTACCTGACGCCCCAAAGTGCAATCACGATCGTTACATACGAGGTAAACGCGTCTGTCCTCAAGGTCATAAGCTCCTTCAGGGCAGGAACTCCTCGGCTAAACTTCCTAATCATGCTCAGAACACAAAGCCGGGTACACAGGCCAGTGATCGGCAGTTTCTGTTGCCACCTGCCTTCCTGACCCCGGACCCACGTCCTCCCACTCCTAGGAATCGCGGCCTCACACTCACTGTAGACGGGGACCTGGAAGACGGTCATGGTCTCGTCCTGGTATTCTGGCGCGGAGTGGGGTCGCACCGCTGCGGGGAAAAGACCACAGGACAGTGACTGCAGCAGCGAACGAGGGAGGCGTGAGGGTCAAGCCCACATCGCTGCCCACGACTCTGGCGGGAGTCTGTGCTAAAGCCAGAATTTCTGAGTAAACCAAAGTGTTTAGGAAAACGGCGAAAACATATTTTCATCAGCCACTAATATTTAGGTCAGCCACGGGAGAAGACACACGACGATCACAGGCGATAACCCGCTAAAGTAAACACGAAGACGAGACTTAACCGTGAGAGACACAGGCAAGCGCTCGGCATCGCGAGGCCCGGGACACATTCTGAAATAAAATACCAATGTTTCTACAGAAGAACAAGCCAGAGACGCACCGGGCTCTGCCGGCACATCGGCCAGGCCTCCTCCCATCAAGCGGCCACGCGCCTCCCGCCCAGTCAGCCGCTCACAGCCCTTCTAACTACAAGGGACCCAAGGCCACTCGACGACGAGAACCACCTGTAGGGCCAGGGCGGAGCCTCGGGGCCCCAAGGGAGACCCCCACCCAGCACGCAGCAGCTTTTAACTCACTCCTGCCTCCCCTGCCCGTGTTTGGGGAGAAGCGAGAGGTGAGGGCACAGCAAGTGCAGCAAGCGATATTTTAAAAATTCATCTCGCGTGGATGAAGCGTTTGCCTTTAAGGTTTAATTTCGTCAGCTTCTATGGATCCTGACTTGAGAGACGGGGACACGTGAGACAGAAATGGCAAAGAGTCAGAATCAAGGACGTACCCAGGTCTATTCCTTTCAGCGGACCAGAAAATATCTTGATAGCTTCCAGGTACTTTTCCTAAGAAAGAAAAATAAGGAAGTGAGCAGTGATGGCTGCACAGGAGGACACAGCAACACGTTCCAGTACACGAGAGGCATCAAAGGTACCGACATAAAACACAGTTCACAGAGTATTTTGAACTTCCTTCATACAAATATTTACTGAGTGTCCACCATATGTTAGATGCCAAGGGGTCAGCAGTGAAAAGATGGGGTCCCTGCCCTCACGGAACTTAAGAATCCAGGGGGAGACAGAAACAATACAAGTGACAACCAGCAGCTATGGTGCTGAGGGACCTGCAGATACGAAAAACGCGGGGAGCTGGGATCCGACCCATCTGGAGAGTCGGGGCAGCTCCTGAGCAAACACCCTTTGAGGTGAGCCCTGAAGGAAGGACACAGGCGTGGCAAGAGGGGAACTGGTGCGTGGACGAAGGCCTGAGATGGGAAGGGGCTTCCGTGAAGAGCTAAAAGCCGGCCCGCAGCCCCGCCTGGTGACCAGGGCACAGATGCCAGGGCCGGCGAGGGCCTGGGCTGACAGGACCTGTGGGCCACGTGAAGGCGTTTGCACTGTGTGCACAACAAAGACCCTTGAAGTGTTTTAGGATGAAGTGACCCGCCTGCGGTTCCGCTTGGGAGGGGTCCCTCTGGCCGCAGTGCTGGACGGTCACAGAGGGGCAGGACTGGACATGGGAAGCAATGGCAGTAGAAGGTGTAGGGACAGACCAACGAGAAGAAGACAGAGGGACGGCCATGCAGCATTATTCTGGGGACACACTTTACAGGGCTGGCCTTTTACCCTAGAACCTGGGAAGCGAACCCTTACGCTGACAATGTGTACACAACCTCTCGACAGTGTCCTTAGCTGGCTGGGAAGGGACGAAGATGTCTGAAATGTAATAAATAAGGATAAAAGCTGACATCTGTTGTGTCCATATGGCGTGAAACACCTGATAAAGAATGACTGTTTTGCGTGTTACCTCGTTTAATCCTTAACAACTGCAAACCATTTCACAGATGAAGACACTGAGGCTCCAAAAAGGAAAGCAACTCAATCAAGGTCACAGAGTTAATAAGGTTTATGGACTCAGATGTCTTTAACTCGAAAGGCAAAGTATTTATGCCAACCTCAATTAACTCTGGAGGGCAGAAGGCTGATTTGTAAAATTGGAAACCCTTGTTACTCACATTGAAATGGAGGGCTTAGCTTTGACAGCTGAGTCAGGAGAGACTCACCAGTTGTGGAGGTCCAGAGAGCACACACTTTGGAACCCCGGTTTCCTTTAAAGTAAGAATCATTCCTAAAAGGGACGAATAAAATCAGATCTCTCATCACCCTGACCCGTAGTTGCGGCCAGGAGGCGCACTCCTTACTCCACTTGCTGGTTTTCTGCTTGTTGTGCGTGTGCAGAGCAGAAGGGATGCTGGCTAGACCTACGAGGGACACCGGCCATCACTCAAATGCCTCCAGAACAGGCAGGACCTGATACTAGGGTGAGGCACCTTGGGTGCAAAATCATGCCACGTCAGAGGCAGGCCACAGATTCCGCACCCTGGGAGCTTCCTGGCCTCACCTGAGTCTCAGCTCTGGGAATGAGACTGGTTCAGCCTCCACTCCCTCCTACCCGCTCCACGAACCTTACAGAATCTGGCGGCAAAACAATCTCGATCCTTCTAATGGATGGGCATAAACAAGGGGGTAATCTGGACACTGGGCATCTGTGTGTAGCGAGTGGACGGTCTCAATGGTGAATACTGATATACTGACTAATCAGCATCACCACACTCTCCAGTCCGTCCCATACTCCAGTCCAGCAACTCAATAAATGAGGTGGATGGTTAACACCTGCAGGCAGCGTCTACTTTAAAATCTACTTTTCTGAGTCAGCTTTTGATTCTCCCTGCTGCAGCTGACGGGGCCGGCATAAAAAGTATTCCAGAGCCCCTGGATTCCAAAGTCGGGCAAAAAAAGGGCCAAGCAGGTTAAAATCCCAGACACCTCCCCCCAGCCCCTGACCGGGGAAAGAATATACTCACCACACAGCCCTCCAACATTAGACCAGTGCATGCGGGTCAGGAATATGTTGTCCAAACGAGACACCTTCAGCCTAAGAAAAAGAAAGCGTTGGAGCAGGACAAAACAGAAGGACCGGGGACCCATTCTCCTGCTGTAACAACCCTCCTGCCTCAAAGCCGCAGAGTCATTCCCCACCCCGCAGGAAAATGGCTGGCTCACTTGTGCTCCTGCATGAGTCGCTGGATGCCTTCCCCGCAGTTGAAGAGATACCTAAAGGACGAACATTACACCAGAGAGTCGTTAGATTCGGTTCTGTAAAACCTCTGCCACCGTTTATATGCTTTGTTGTACACCACAAGGGAAAACAACTAAAAACACGTGCTGTGCTACCAACCGAATTTCTGCTGTTGGGATGCTGGGGTTTGAACCCTCCTCAGCAGAGGCAGGGAGGGATCTGGGGCCTGAGTAGGCTCGAACTGGGGCGAGATGCGTCCTTTCCCCATCACCTCCTCCGCAGACCTACCCACCCCCAACACGAGCTAGGAGGCCCTGGTCCTGGGGTGCACGGGAGGGGGCTCGGGGCCGAGGCTTGGGAAGGGAACGCTTATACCCAAGTCTGTCTAAAGGTCAGCGGGGCCTCCCGGAGCCACACGGACGGGGATATAAGGGATCTAGGCTCTCGCATCCACACTGGGAAGCGGGGGATAGACGGGGTACCAAGCCCAGGAACGGGCCCCGATGCTCTGGGCGCTCAGCACTGCGGCCTGCGGGGCGGGGCTTGGCCACGGGACCCACTGGGCCGGCGGGACCCCGGCGCGGCTCACTGACCGGTTGAACTCGGAGAAGACATAGAGCGCAGCGCCTGCATCCCGGCCGCCGGCCGCCACCACCTGCAGGTACACGGTGTTCGGGCCCCCAGGCACCCACGACGGGCCGCGCTTCTCCCGCGTGCGCAGGTGCCGCAGCGGGTCCTTGGGCGGCCGCGGCCGGCGAGTCAGCCCCTGAGACATGGCGCGCCCGGCCGCGCACCGCAGCCCCAGCAGCGAGCGGAGAGCCCACATGCGCCCCCTCCTCCCGCTCCTGGGCGCAGCCGGCGGTCTCGCTCCGCGTGCCCCATGCGCCGCCCCTCCGCCCGCGTGGTGCCCCAGCCAGTCAGCGCGCCGCCAGCCGGGCCGCCCGCCTACGCGAGGCCGCGCGTCCAATAGGGAGGAGCCTCGCCGCTCCGGACGTGTCAATTGGCGGTGGCCATAGAGAGGAGGAATGCTAGAGCGCCCTGAACGGCCCCGCCCCTGGTCTCTTTCCGGCTTCCCCGCGTCAATTCTTTCCGGAAATCTTCCCTCGCCTGGGCGGGACTTCTGGGAGCGCAGGACCGGAAAAGGCAATGCCAGCCAGAGACCAGGTTCTCGGAGTGGAGTTGGCTGAGGGGTGATCGACCCGTCCCTACCGACTCCAAGGTGTCCCCTTAGACAAGTTACCCCTTTGTGGTTGTTTTTAGGATTAAATGTGAGGAGGTAGACTAGAGCTTTACCACAGAAGTTTTGCTAATTTTATTTCCATTGTAAATACACGTTTCAGATGTTTCTACTGGCTTGTGGAAAGAAAAGCAAGAATAGGGGTTAAGAGAACAAGCTCTGGAACAAGCGAGTCCTGGGTCTCTTATTAGTTGAGTGATCTTGACCTCTCTGAGCTTGTTTCCTTATCTGTCAAGTGGGGATAGTCACAGTATTCACTTCATAAGGTTTTTTAGAATTAAATCGCCCAGTAATATATTTTTATTATGAAAATTATTTTAATGGTTTATAAGCTGAACATCCTCCTTTAAATTTTTTTTAATTGGGGTATAGTTGTTTTACAGTGTTGTGTTAGTTTCTACTGGACAGCAAAGTGGAGTTCCCTGTGCTGTACAGCAGGTTCTCATTAGTTATCTATTTTATGTAAGTTAGTGTATATATGTCAATCCCAATCTCCCAATTCATCCCATCCCCCCCTTCCCCCCTTGGTGTCCATACGTTTGTTCTCTACATCTGTGTCTCTATTTTTGCCTTGCAAACGTGTTCATTTGTACCATTTTTCTAGATTGCAAATATATGCGTTAATTGTTTTTCTCTTTCTGACTTACTTCACTCTGTATGACAGTCTCTAGGTCCATCCACGTCTCTACAATGACCCAATTTTGTTGCTTTTTATGGCTGAGTAATATTCCACTGTATATATGTACCACATCTTCTTTATCCATTCGTCTTTCGATGGGCATTTAGGTTGCTTCCATGACCTGGCTATTGTAAATAGTGCTGCAATGAACATTGGGGTGCATGTGTCTTTTTGAATTATGGTTTTCTCTGGGTATATGCCCAGTAGTGGGATTGCTGGGTCATATGGTAATTCTGTTTTTTAGTTTTTTAAGGAATCTCCATAGTGGCTGTTATCAATTTACATTCCCACCAACAGTGTAGGAGGGTTCCCTTTTCTCCACACCCTCTCCAGCATTTGTTGTTTTGTAGATTTCTGAATGATACCCATTCTAACTGGTGTGAGGTGATACCTCATTGTAGTTTTGATTTGCATTTCTCTAATAATTAGTGATGTTGAGTAGCTTTTCATGTGCCTCTTGGCCATCTGTATGTCTTCTTTGGAGAAATGTCTATTAGGTCTTCTGCCCATTTTTTGTAAATCACCTGATAATATACTGACAGCTCTTTGAGTGGCACTGCCACGGAACAGCCGCTCAATAAATGGTAGTAAAATTGAAAAGGGGCTTCCCTGGTGGCGCAGTTGTTGAGAGTCCGCCTGCTGATGTGGGGGACGTGGGTTCGTGCCCCGGTCCGGGAAGATCCCACATGCTGCGGAGCGGCTGGGCCCGCGAGCCGTGGCCGCTGAGCCTGCGCGTCCGGAGCCTGTGCTCCGCAACGGGTGAGGCCACAACAGTGAGAGGCCCGCGTACCGTAAAAAAAAAAAAAAAAAAAAAAAATTGAAAAGGAAATAAAATGTTTCAACCCGCATAAAATATATTTAAATAAGCTACGGTGGTTAAAGAAATGTTGACCAGGGACGTCCTGGGGCAGATGGCCCAACACAGGCCTTCTGAAACCAGAAAAAGACCTACTATCCCCCTACAAAGTGAATGAGGATTTGTCCCTGAGAGATCTCAATTAAACCACTAGAAATACAGGGAGCTTCCTTAAGTGGGGATGATCCTTTACTTGGAAGTTTCACTCAAATATGAAACTGGTTCTGTGGAAGATTACCACCCAACTGTGTAAAAAGCATATTTTGCACTTGAAGTAACCTTCCCCAAAAGGATCAGGAAAACTGCATTTCTGTGACTTTACACCTTTCACGGGCTTAAGCCCTGAAATGATGATGATACTACCATCCCCATAAATATTCAAAATAAATATTTGATCAACAAAATGAAAAGGCAGCCTACAGAATGAGAGAATACATGTGCAAATCATCTGATAAGGAGTTAACATCCAACATACATAAGGAACCCATACAACTTAATAGCAAAAAGCCAAATAATACGATTTTAAAATGAGTGTCTGAATAGATATCTTTCCAAAGAAGACATACAAATGCCCATCGGGTACATGAACAGGTGCTCAATATCACTAATCATTAGGGAAATGAAAATGAAAACCACAATGGGATATCCCCACACTCATCAGAATGGTTATTATCAAAAAGTTAAGAGATAACAAGTGTTGGCCAGGATGTGGAGAAAAGGGAACCCTGGTGCACTGCTGGTGGGAATGTAAAGTGGTGCAGTCACTATGGAAAATAATATAGAGTTTCCTCAAAAAAGATTTTTTTTAAATAGATCTACCATATGATCCAGAAATTCCACTTCTGGGTATATATATGAAGGAAGTGAAATCACTATCCCAAAGAGTTATCTGCACCCCCATGTAAATTACAGCATTATTTACAATAGCCAAGACATGGAAACAACCTAAGCGTCTATTAATGGATGCATGGGTAAGAAAATGTGGTATATGTATACAGTGCAAATTAGCCATATCAAATAAAGATTTGCAACATCATGGATGAAACTTGAGGGCATTATGCTAAATGAAATAAGTCAGAGAAAGCCAAATACTACACCATCTCACTTATATAGAAAATCTAAAAAACAAAAAAACTTATAGAAACAGAGTAAATTAGTGATTACCAGGGGCTGGGAGCATGGAGAAAATAGGTAAAGGTGGTCAAATTGTACAAACTTCTGGTTATAAGATGACTAAGCTCTGGGAATGTAGTGTACAACATAGTGACTATAGTTAGCAATACTGTATTGTATGCTTGACAGTTACTAAGAGAGTAGATCTTAAAAGTTCTGACCACACACACACACACAAAGGTAACTATGTGTGGTGATGGATATATTAATTAACCTCATGGTGGTAATCATTTTGCAATACATACTTATATCAAGTCATTACACTGTAAACCTTAAACTTACACAATGTTATACGTCAACCATAGCTCAATAAAGCTGGAGTAAAGACAGAAACAATACTAAACTTAAAAAAAAAAGTTCAGAAGTGCAATAAAATATTGATTTTTTCCCCCTCGGTGATGACTTTGATCCTTTTTAAAAAAAATTTAAATTCCACACAAAAAAATAAATGTTGGTTCTATTTTACTAGTTCCCTAGGCTCACATCTGTCAGGTAATCCCAGAATGTTTACACCTTTAAATATCGGGTGAATCACCTATATAAAGTACTTGTATAAAATTCTGAGATCTGGATGAAGAAATTAGGGAAGGCCTGGGTGCTTATCATGTTGTTTTCAGGGCACAGTATGCCTTTCTGCACTGATGCTCTGGGTCACATTTTATGCCTGGTATATGAAGACAAAAGCTAGTCTGAGGTTATACTTGAATTAAATTCCTCGAGTACAGGGCTGTCTTGGTCTGGTTCTC
This sequence comes from Leucopleurus acutus, assembly GCF_964270905.1. Taxonomy (NCBI): domain Eukaryota; kingdom Metazoa; phylum Chordata; class Mammalia; order Artiodactyla; family Delphinidae; genus Leucopleurus; species Leucopleurus acutus. The sequence continues at coordinate 56,120,525 of NC_139161.1, forward strand.
TCCTGTATCATTAGCTCCTAGGAGTGGGCCTGGCTTATGGCAGGCAATTCATATTAGGAAGTTAGGAAGAACCCAGTAACTTAAATCAGACTGTGGCCTTGCAATTAAGCAGGGCCCAAAATTCAACCAGGACACCGAAGACGGTGTTATCAGAGGGAGGACTCTGACTGGTACGTTCAAAAGGTACATCAGAGAGTCAGAGACAGAAAAGTGACCCCAGACTTGCTGGAGTGGAGGGAGCCTGACATCAGGGAGAGAGGCAACGGAGAAAATGGGCTTTCAGAACTCAGTGACACCGGCAATTAACAGAATCCAACCACTTCCTCTTGCTTTGAGTCTCTTAATTGTCCGCTGCTGTGGGTGCAAACTACCTTCCAACCCAGTGGCTTGAACACCATTTCAATCATTTTCTTGCCCACAGTTTTGCTCATTGGGGATGGCTTATCCCTTCCTCGCAGTGGCTACTAGGGCAGCTCCATGGTGGATGGAATATCCACCATGGCCTCACTTCCACGTTCGGGCTGCGAGCCAGGGTGCCTTGCTTCACCTCCACAAAGCCTCTCTCTCCCCGTAGACGGTTCTCATTCAGTATTCAGGCCAAGGTTTTTACATGGTGGTCGGTTTCCAAGTTTCACTGAAAGTGAGACTTCAGGCTTGGAAGTTAAAGCAAGTCACAGCCAACACCCACTCAGGTACCACCATTTTAAAAATCTCTGGTGTATTTTTTTTAATGTACCAGGAATGTTAAAAAAAAAAAAAAAAGGTGGCTCAGGCTGCATCAGGCTCTGAGAGACTGCAGCTCTGCCATAGTTAATGCCTCCCAGGCTTCATCCCATCTTATTATGTTTTTGTTTTGTTTTGTTTTGTTTCTGTTTGTTTTTGGCCACGCTGTGTGGCATGCTGGATCTTAGTTCCCCAACTAGGGATCAAACCTGTGCCCCCTACATTGGGAGCACAGAGTCTTAACCACCGGACCGCCAGGGAAGCCCCTTCATTCCTCTTTAGATACTGAGCACTAAGCAGTATCTAAATTAGATATTAGACAGGGCACAGGAAATGTTTGCTGAGGGCATAGAGGATGTGCCTAGTATTAGTCTGCTCAGGCCACCATAACATAACACCACAGACTGGGGGGCTTAAACAACAGAAATTAATTTTCTCACAGTTCTGGAGGCTGGAAGTCTGGGACCAAGGTGTCAGCAGCGCTGGTGTTTCCTGAGGCCTCTCCTTGGCCTGCAGACATCCACCTTCTCCCTGTGCCCTCACATGGCTTTTGCGCTGTGCATCCCTGGTGTTTCTCTGTGTGTCCAAATGTCTTGGCTCCAGTCAGATTGGACTAGGGCCTACTGCCACGGCCTCATTTTAACTGAATCACATCTTTAAAGGCCCTATCTTCAAATTCAGTCACATTCTGAGTCACTGGGAGTTAGGACTTCAACACGTGAATTTGGGGGATGGAGACAGTTCAGCCCCAAACAGCTCACTCCAGCCTCTCCTCCCCCAGCCCCCTTCTACTCAGAACCCCTCAGCTTTCCTGTGTCTGCTGCCCCTCGACCTTCAAGGGGAGAACTTTAAGGTCCCTCTTTTCCTATGATCCCAGCTGGTAGCTCTGAACCAGAGTCTGACATGAGGGGTTGGGGTCCTGCACAGACGCTTGCCCAGAGGTAGAGAGGCCGTGAGGCAACTCCCTGTCCACCTGATTGGAATATTCTTCCCAGTTGAGGGGCGCTAACCCCGCCCCCAGTCAGCAGGTGCTCTCAATTGACACCAGGCTGGAACACTTAAGCCTTCTAGATCCTCAGCGCACGTTTATTTATTTTTTTTAATATTTATTTATTTATTTGGCTGTGCCAGGTCCTTGTTGCCGCGTTTGGGATCTTTTAGTTGCAGCATGCGGGCTCTTAGTTGAGGCATGTGGGATCTAGCTCCCTGACCAAGGATGTAACCCGGGACCCCTGCATTGGGAGCGTGGAGTTTTAGCCACTGGACCACCAGGGAGGTCCCTCAGCGCACGTTTAGATCCATCCCACATCCTCCGTGGTGCATCTTCTGGGTGGCTCCCACCATCTACCTGCCCTGCGGCCCTTCCTCCATGTCCCCGGGTCGCAGCCTGGCGGGTCCCGCCGAGACTGGTCCCAGCCCATGGCCTGGTCTCAGGGAAACGTCCCGAGGAGTGCGAGCGACTTCGCCACTAGAGGGCGCAGTGGCGCTGCAGCCAAGAGGAGTGCGGAACCTCCGGAGGCTCCTTCCTTCAGGGTCCGCTCCTTTCAGAGCTTATTTCTAGCGGTACCAAGTGCCGAGCACATTGTTGCCAATAAAAACAAACAAACAAAAACACAAACAAACCCCCCCATATTTCACCGAGGAGCTTACAGGCGGAAGGCTGGCAAATGTGAACTGTAATATTCCCCCTCCCTACACGCGCACCAATTGATAATGAAAACTGCCAAACGTTCTTTGAACACGCACTGCTTAGATCCCGCTGTTAACATTTGCTGTACATGCTTTTTCACACATCTGTCCTCTGTCCATCCCTCCATCCATCCAACAGTCTGGGCTGTTTTTATGCATGTCGAACAAAGCGAGGCATATAATTTTGAGATTGTTTTTTGGGTCTGACCTTCCCCTCTTCAAGCAGCTGGCGAGCCCCCTTGAAAGTCGCAGGAGGGGGCTGTGGCCGGGATAAAGGCAAAAGTAGCCCCAGAGTCTCCCTTGCTTTTGCTTCAAAAGCATCCGCTTCTGGGAAGAGAGGATTTGTTGGATAAATCTGTTGGACAGAGACCAATGTCTCTGGCAAAAACGTGAAGAGAGAAAGGATTCTCTGTGAAACTAGGGAGAGTCCCTTGGGCTGAAGGAAAGGCAAATGTGGGCTGAGGCACGGGGAGACGTGTGCCCCTTTCCCTGGCAGAGCCCCTGAAGGCTGCAGGACTCCAGGCAGATTGGCTGCCTGGGCATCTGGGCGTTGTGGACCCAGGGTATTTCTGATCAAGATGATGAGCATCGAAGAGCCCCGTGGCCCGATGACTGAGGACCAGATGTTCCCCCCACCCCCATTTGCCTTGATAACGTGTGAGCTGCCGCTATACCCCATGTTACGGACCGAACTGTGTTCCCCCAAAATTCACACGTTGAAGCCTAACTCCCAGTACTCAGAATGTGATCGTAATTGGAGTTAGGGCCTTTAAATAGTTAATTAAGTCCAAATGAGCCATCAGGGTGGGCCCTAATCCAATCTGACTGGTGTCCTTGTAGGAAAAGGAGATTAGGACACAAAAGAAACACCAGGGATGCTCCAGGACAGAGGAGAAGCCAGGTGAGGACACAAGGAGAAGCTGATTGTCTGCAAGCCAAGCAGAGAGGCCTTGCAAGAAACCAAACCTTGATCTCACTCTCCCAGCCTCCAGAACTGTGAGAAAATAAGTTTCTGTTGTTTAAGCCCCTGTCTGTGGTATTTTGGTATGGCAGCCTAACAGATTGATGCGTGCCACCTCCAGGAAGCTGACACGGCCCCTCAGGAGACTGGGGACTCAGAAACCCTGAGGTCTGAATTTTCTGCCAACCCAGCGTGGTAGCTTGAAATAGAAATATGCAAAAGTAGAAGAAATATAGTTTATATATATATATTTGTTTGCACGGTTGATTTTTTGCTGAGAGCATAAGCATGCGTGCTAGTGATAGTTATTTTCTGTGTACAGAGGATGGCGTCAGAGGAGCCTTCTCACAGAACATGTGGCATGCTTGGGAGTTTGAAAAATGAATAGGAGATTTCCAGAATGGCAAGATGAGGAAAGTTATTCCAGCCAGAGGGAACAGCAGGGAGATACGAAAGATGGGGGTGTATCCAGAGAACCACACACAGTAGTTCAGTGAGTGCTGACTGTGATGGGCACGCCCCCATGAATTTAAATGTGTAAATCATCTAATCCTCACCACGGTGCTGCCATGTGGAGCCTATTAGTGCCCCATTTCACAGATGAGAAAACTGAGGCAGAAAGGGATTCATTTGCCCACGATTACAAAGGTCATAACTAATAGAGAGATTTACTCTCCCAATTTTTCACCAGTAGATACCCAGTATTCTGCTTTTCAATCCACCAGTGTAGGGGTAGGGCACTGATTTCCTCATCTGTGGATTCTATAATGGTCTTGTGGAATCATTGTCTATTCATCAGCGTTCTCCAGAGAACCAACAGGGTGTGTGTGTGTGTGTGTGTGTGTGTGTGTGTGTGTGTGTGTTGAAAGAAGGACTTATTTTAAGAAATTGGCTCATGTGTTTGTAGCTCCGTGCTTTCACTGCCAAGGGCACGGATTCAGCCCTTGATTACCAGTCGGGGAACTAAGATCCTGCAAGCTGTGCTGTGAGACCAAATGAAAAAAAAAGAAAAGAAAGAAAGAAAAAAAAGAGTTGAAAACAAAATCTGCAGGGTGAACCAGGAGGCTGGAGACCCAGCAGAGTTGTAGTTGAGCCCAAAAGCCACCTGCTGGCAAAATTCCTCCTTTCCCTGGAATGGTTAGTCTTTCTTGCCTTCGCCTGATTAGACGAGGCCCACCCACATTATGGAGGGTAATCTACTCAAAGTCTACCGATGTAAACGTTAACCTCATGCAAAAAATATACAGAAACATCTGGAATAACGTTTGACCAAATATCTGGGTACCATGGCCTAGCCAACTTGACATATAAAATTCACCATAACATACTGATTTAGATTGGCTCATTGAGGAAACTGAGTTAAAAGTCGTCTTGTCTGATGTGGGGAGAAAAGGTAGAAAGGGGGAGGGAGAGGGGGAGGGGTCCTCTGTTGGCTGTCCCTTGCTGAGGAAGCATCCCACAGGGAGCTGGCTTTGGTGATTCTAAAGGCATCTGAAACATGAGCATCCTCACAAAAGCAGTAACAGCTGCAGTTCTTTGAGCACATGCTCTGTATCTGCTAAGTGCTCTTCATGGGTTATCTCATTTGGAATCACTCTGGCCCCAAATGGCCAGATGCCGCATGCAGCCATGCCCTTTCTGGGGTCTGCTACCCACCCAGGACTCTAACCCAGGAAGTCAGCCACAGAAACTCTTGCCCTGACACCCACCTGAAGTCCTGCTCCCCGATCCACAGATTGGGGGGGTGTTTTTCAAGAAGGTCGGTGGGGCAGGAATTCCCCCTCTCCTTCAGGAGCCTGAAACCACAGCCCAAAAGAATTCTTTGTTCTCTGCTCTCTACTCGGCCTAATTCCTCCTGTCTGTGGGCATGGCTGTTTCTGTCCCAGGGCAGAGAGGAATCCCTGGGAGGAAAAGTCAATTACAATTTAAAGACATGATCCCACCTGACTGGTGATGGTCAGCGGCATCCCCTTCTCTTGGCAACGTATTTTACTTTATTCTCCCCTCCATCCCCAGCAGCCAACCTTCATGATGTTATAAAGAAGAGGACGATGTGTTCTGAGGATTGACTTAACACTACAAGCTCTTATTTTATAAGAGAAAAAAAAATCATAAAAGATCTTGAATGCTGCTTTATGTCCATATGCATTTTCATTCTCTCTCTCTCTCTCTCTTTTTTCCTCTCTCCATAACTGAAGGGAGCTGGTAGCAACCACTCTGCTTTGCAGCTCAGCTGGTAAAATGCCTGGAAAGCAGCCAGTGGCCTGGGTTCAATCTACTGATAAGTCATCAATTTCTTTCTCACCCAAAACATCTGGTTTCGGATCCTGAGTTATGAGCTAATATTAAGTATAAAAGTTTATAGCATCACATATATAATACTCTTGATTAGAAACATCAAGAAAAGTAATTGACTGGAGGGGACTCGGTGTGACCAGCTGGTTGAACATCTGGACGGGATCCAAGGGGCTTGAACTGAATTCCCTAACCATCTACGCTTTCTTGGTCAAGCAATATCTGGTCCGGGATCTTTAAAGGGTTTGACTCTCCTCCTTGGATACTTCTTTCTCCCAGTGTTTTCTATGCAAAAATGGGAATGTGTGTTTCAGTTCACTGGAAGAGACGAAAATAAAATAATCATAGTGTTTATCCTCTCATGCATCCATTCTTCAGACATTTCCGGGTTTTCATTATTTCCTTAGCCACGGCGTGTTACCAGACATGACCACTTGGTGGCAGCGTACCCTCGTTTTATCCCCGCCGGTTGGGGTTGGGGAGGAAAAATGCAGAGACCCCCCCCCCCCAATCTGGTTTGCAGCTGAGCCTCCCGGGAGGCGGAAGAGCTCCTACCAGCCTGGGTTTTGTCCTCAGGGGGCTTCACTTGACATACATTACTCCACAAAATTCCTTTGCCAACTGCATCCCTGTGACCAACGACCTGAAGATAACCAAGGCTTTTGGTGACACTGTGTTCTGTTTGCCACCCCCGGCCCCCCAGAACACCATGGATTTCTCCATCTCCCTGGATACATTAGAGGATTTAAGAAGGGCAGTGCTTTCTGAAATCTCCTCTAAAGCAGCTTCTCTCCAGGATATCAGGCAGAAAGCAATCTGCATCTTGTGCGCAGAGTGGCTGACGGAGTTTTAAGAAGGACCATGAGGCCTCACAGCCTAGGCTCAGAGAGCAACAATTAGATGCTCGACTGGCCACACTTTCACTTCACCATGTGATCTGGGGAGAGCCACTCATGTATGTGTCACGGAACCCCTATTTATGGAGTACCTGCTATATTCTACAATAAAAATACAGGGGTGAGAGAATTATTAAAAACCTGTAAACTATTTCTAGAAGCTGGTCTTTTGAAAAAGAGTCACCAAGAGCAGATGTTCTCAAAAATGTGGATCCTGGGCCAATAGAACTCAAGAACTTGTTATAAACGCAGATTCTCAGGCCCCGCCCAGCCCTACTGAATCGGAAACTCTGCAGGTAGGGCCCAGCTGCTGGAGCTGTAACCAGTCCTCCAGGGGATTCTGATAACCACTTGAGAACCAAGGATGTTTGAGTACACCCTTCCCCTCCCTTCCTTCTCTCTTTGCTTCTTTGTTTATTGAATTCCTTTGAAGAGCCAGGTACCCAATTATCTTGGTCCCTGCCCCCAGAGAATTTACAAATTAATGGGAGAGACGGTAAAAATCTGGGCCCGTGATAATATGGTAAACTCTTAGGTAGGGAATGTTTTGTGCGCTGTGGGCACGTATTAGAGGCGCCTCGCTCAGCTTTGGGCAGAAGTAAAATGGGCTTGCAGACAGTAAGACCTGAGTACGGCGTAAAATATAGAACAGAAGAATGCATGCAGGCGTTTCTCAACTTATATACCTCACCAGACACCCCTTTACGTGGCTTGGGGGCTATTGGGGTGGCAGACTCAGCCTGCAGAGGCCAGGAGGTGACATGAGTGAGTGACCAGGAGAGGACGAGGAGAGGACGGGCAAACTCCACCCGGGGGAGCAGCTCTGCTCAGAGCCAAGCCGTGGTTCCCCGAGAGATGCAGGCCCAGGTGATGCCAGGTCCTGGGGACTGTTTGGCAGGTGAGCCTGGAGCACTATATTTTCACGTGAAATTTCCCCAAAACATGTACAAACACTTTGTGGGCCAAAAGGGAGATGCACGGAAGCCAGACGGGGCCCCCGCGGGAAGGTCCCCCGATGTGAGCATTTGCTTCTTCCACGACCGTCATCTAGCGGTGAGCGTGGGCTGCTGCACCCTTTGCTTTCTCAGGAGCAGAGGGACCCGCTTCTTCCTTCCTTCTTAAACTGGGGTTTTGATTTCCAAAAGTCTATTGCTGTGAAAAGGTTCAGAGCGCCACCCGGATGGCCGTTCTCCTCCTTCTCCTTTTGGAAATAGGTTAAACTGAAGGGGGTGGGGCGCAGGGTTGAGAGGGTGCTTTGGGGGCCCTGGAGCGGCGCGCCAGGCTCATGTCCCTGCTTTGCTGCAGGGAACTTTGCGGGGTGAGATCAGTCCCCCGAGTAAAACAGAGTAACATCTGACCTGTCTGCAGTCCAGACCCAAAGCCCCTGACTGTACGTGAAGGATACAGTTGGGTTCTGCCTGCCGCTGGCTCTGCCAACTGAAGATAGAAAATAGGGGGGAAAAATTCCAGAAAGTTCCAAAAGACAAAACTTGAATACGCTGCACATTGGCAACTATTTACATAGCATTTACATTGTATTAGGTATTATAAGTTATCTAAAGATGATGTAAAGTATATGAAAGGAGGTATGTAGGTTATAGGCAGATACCATGCCATTTTATATAAGGGACTTGAGGATAGATCCATGGATTTGGGGACCCACAGGGATCCAGAAACAAACCCCTGGGAGACCAAGGGATGGCTGTACGTCATTCCCAGCCACGGTCCCCGATGCTCTTCTTGAGTGACCTTCACGGTAGTCCTTGAACAGCACCCTACCCCTACCCCAAAAGTCTTTGCTTGTGTATTTCTCTTGGGGAGAGCTGCTGGCCTGAGTCAGATTCTCAAAGGGGATTCTAACTCAGGAAGGGGGAAGACAAGTGTGTCCCGTGGAGTTCTCAAACCTTGAGTTGCACTGGAATCCTCGGAGGGCTTGTTAGGACATAGATGGCTGGGCACCTCCCTCAGAGTTTGCTTCCACAGGTTTGGGGTGGGGCCCAAGAAACTGTCTTCCTAACAAGTTGCCAGGTGATGCCGAAGATGCTGGTCTGGGACCACACAGGAACTTCGAGGACAGACCTCAGACTCTCTGCTCTGATGGCGGAACTCATGGTTGGGCTCTTGCTTTCACTCACAAGCTCCAAAAACAAATGAAAAAACACTGTGTTTCTTGGTCCCAGTGATGCCTCCCTCCATCCTTTGCTGTGTCAGAAATAGTTTAGAGATTCTGAGCAACAACTTTTCATGCTGGACACTTGACAATGATTTTCTGCTTAGAAGTGAAAAGACAAAGAGCTGGCATCTGAAGCCAGCTGGGGAGGTGGAGAGGGTCATAGCAAAGACTAATGGTATCAGAGGACAAGATGATGTGCACACTCCCTGTCTCCCTACACACTTTTGTCACGGTACTAGAATTTGCTCAGAAGAGCGTCTTAAGGGTGGCTGCTCGGATTGGTGCTAAGGGACATACTCTGTTTCCTTCCTTGTGTCCATTTCGGATGCACCTAAAGTTTGATTAAACAATAGCTAAGATCCTCTTTCAATTCTAAGAATTTCTGACTCCCGTGAAAAAGACACATTGGCTCTCGAATTCTATGAACAGGCAACATTGGTCCACCTGCCACTTCTGGTCTCCACGAGAAAGTCTGCAGCTTCCTGCTGAGCTACTCTCTGGACACAGCCAAACATCATCGTGCAAAGCCACTGGGTCCTCATCGCGTGCTAGCTGCTGGGCTGAGGGCTTTGAATGTGCTCGCAGAGGTCAGAGCAAAAAACGAAAAAAAAAAAAAAAACGCCTATGCCATTCTCCGCCTCTTGAGGCTCTAGTTGCAGGAAGTGTAATAATAAACGTGAAAGGACTTTGAATTCTCTGCAAAGCAGGCCCTGCAAAGTAGGAGGTGACCGATGACAGAGAAAACTGTCCCAAGGCTTGGGGCAGGAAACGCATCACTCTCCTAGAGGCTAGGACTTTCCATCTGGAGTGGTGGCCAAATATACGTGATGATGGGCTGGGGGGATCCCTTTGCAGCCAGGAACTAGGTCGGTGGATAAAGGGCAGGGCACTCAGGAATGTGATCAGGTCGGGAGGCAGGCGCTCCCTGACTTGGGAAAGTGGAGTTTCATGAGGGGAAATCGGTTTCATCTTTGTTACTGCTATGCCCTCAGCTAGCTGATGGGCAGTGGGCAGAGAAGGAAATTGTTGGTTTGATCCTCATTCCCCTTGGAAATAGGAGAGTGGGATGTCTCAGCATCTGGGGACAGAACATGGGGACCAGGAAGGTTCTGGGTTTGCAGGAAAGAAGGCAGCACGTCACTGCGGGGACAGCACTGCCCTGCCCTTCCTGGGTGTCCCAGCATTAGAGGACAGGGAGAAGCAGAGCCCTGGGTGGGAAGTAAAATCCTCACTCACCTCTGTCCCTGCTGGGGCAGAAACGAGGTGTGACCTGGCGCAAGTCACTTCCTGTCCCTGAGCCTCTGTTTCCACACCCGTAAAGTGTGGACATTGGACACGATTCCCCAGTAAAGATCAGAATCCAGTGGTCTTGCTTTCCTCCTTAGTAGGAAGAATTAGAGACACTGAGAAACTGAAGGAACGTTTCTTTTTGAAAACACTTGCTTTCAAGTCAATCGAAGTATAATTTTCATACAGAAATACATCCACTTTATCCACTTTGAGCAAAGTTTGAGGAGTTTTCCCAAAGGTCCACCCCTGAGGCTGCACTGCAGTCAGAATACGGAACATTTCCGGGACTTCCCTGGTGGTGCAGTGGTTAAGCATCCGCCTGCCCATGCAGGGGATACGGGTTCGAGCCCTGGTCCGGGAAGACCCCACATGCCGCGGAGCAACTAAGCCTGTGCACCACAACTACTGAACCTGTGCTCTACAGCCCGTCAGCCACAACTACTGAGCCCTCGTGCCATAACTACTGAAGCCCGCATGCCCAGAGGCCGTGCTCCACAACAAGAGAAGCCACAGCAATGAGAAGCCTGCGCACTGCAACAAAGAGTAGCCCCCGCTCGCCGCAACTAGAGAAAGCCCACACACAGCAACGAAGACCCAATGCAGCCAAAAATTAAAAAAAAACAACAATATGGAACATTTCCGCACAAAATAATTACAGTGGGGAGAGGGAAGGGGGAGGGGCAATATAGCAGGTAGGTGATCAAGAGGTACAAAACATTATGTATAAAATAAGCTACAAGGTTATGTTGTACAACATGGGGAATGCAGCCAATATTTTAAAATAACTATAAATGGAGTATAACCTTTAAAAATTGTGAATCCCTATATTGTACACCTGTAACTTATATAACATTGTACATCAACTATTCTTCAATAAAAATAAATAGCTTTTTATAAAATGAATATAGAACCTTTCCATCTCCCCGATGGCCCTTGGCGCCCCTTCACGGGCACAGCTCCTCTTGGCCCCAGGCAGCCTATGGCACGTGTCTTAAACCTCATTTCTCCGTTTGCTCCCTGTGTCAGCTTCCTGCAGCTGCTGTGACAAACTGTCACAACCTTAGTGCCTTAAAGCAACACACATTTATTCTCTTACAGTTCTGGAGGTCAGAAGTCTAAAGTGGCTGAGGGACTTCCCTGGTGGCACAGTGGTTAAGCATCTGCCTGCCAATGCAGGGGACACGGGTTCGAGCCCTGGTCCGGGAAGATCCCACAGGCCGCGGAGCAACTAAGCCTGTGTGCCACAACTACAGAGCCTGCACTCTAGAGCCTGTGAGCCACAACTACTGAGACTGCATGCCACAACTACTGAAGCCCACGCGCCTAGAGCCCGTGCTCCGCAACAAGAGAAGCCACCACAATGAGAAGCCCGCGCACCGCAACGAAGAATAGCCCCCGCTCGCCACAACTAGAGGAAGCCCACGTGCAGCAACAAAGACCCAACACAGCCAAAAATTAAAAAAAAATTAAAAATTAAGTAGGCTGGCTGAGCTGCGTTCCTTCTGCCGGCTCTAGGGGGCATGGCTTTCCTTGCCTCCTCTGGCTTCTAGATGCTGCCCACAGCCTTGACTCTTGTGCGTGCCTCCCTCTGACTGCTCATTCCATCCTCCTGTCTCCTTCTCTGAGCCACTCTTCCTCTTATTAGGAGCCTGGTGATTTATGGATAATCCAGGCTAATCTCCCCATCTCTAGGTCTTCAACTTAATTGCATCTGCAAAGTCCCTGTGCCACATGAAGTGACATATTTACAGGTTCCGGACATCTTTGGGGGGACATTATCGAGCCACCACCCTCACACGCACAGAAAGGACTTCCAGGCCTGCAGCCGAGCTTTCCAGAGCAGGCCCTCCATCAGGGGGCCCTGCTCACCTGCCCAGCACATCTGCTTTTCCACTTCTACTCCACATGCCAAAGAGGCTCCAATAAAAGTAATTCTAGCAAACATTAATTCTGCATTTACTATGTGCCAGGCACTTTCCTAAGCCCTTCATAGACCCTAACTCACTTAATCCTCACGGCAAGCACAGGAGGGGAGTGTCATTTTTATTCCTGTTTTACCGCTGAGGAAACTGAGACTCAAGAAGTACAAGGAGGTGTCCCAGGTCACCCAGCTGCGTGGAAGAGCAGGGATTAACTCTGGGAAGTGAAGGAAGCTACGGCACATCCTCCACTGCCTCTCCAGAGCCCACCTCCGGATTCGCTGAGCCCCGTCCTTGGGACCAGACAGTTTCCTCTGTGCTTGTGAAGGGGATCAGAACATGTCACCCCACTTTTTTTTTCATTGTGAGTGACAAAAAACAACTTAAAGAATTAATCAAAAAAGAACAAGTACTAGCTCAACTGACTGAAAAGTCCAGTGGTAGATGTGGAAAGAGATCTTCAGGTTCTGCTGGATCCAGATGCTCTCAAGGTGTCACCAGGAACCTGTCCCTGCTCTCTACCTCTGAGCTGCTTCTCTTTACTGGCCTCATTCTCAGAAGGGCTCTATCCAGGGGAGAGCAGATGGGCATACACAGCTCCAGGCCGATGGTCTTATCTTCTTAGCAACTCCAGCAGAAAAAAACTGCCAGGGGTTAGGGATGCTTCCCTCTCCTTTGCCAAGACTGGTTGACTTGCCCACACACAGAGTGAAGGGAAAGGGTTGGTCCATCTGAACCTTAGAGACTGATGGTGGCAAAGGAATATGGTCCTCCAAAGGAAAACTGGGATGATGTTACTGTAGCAAGAGGAAACTGTCTCTGGGCATCCAAAAATGACAGATGGTTTTCCATATGCTCTCCTTGGAGCTGGTCATTCTGGAGGCCTGCTTTCCTCCTTCTGGATTGGCCTTCGATAGATCTCTTTTGCCGGGGGCTTTGCTCTATCTCCCCTCTCAGAGGTGACGTTTCTCTTCTTCATTCTCTTTGGAATTCTGTGTACTTATAGCAGGGGAGTCACACGGGCTGAATTTGGTCCAGCCTTGCCAAAATGTGTCCTGCAACTCATAAGTGTTCCGGGCCAGCTCACCAGGAAGCTACGCTCAGATTTGGAGCCAAACCTCAATAGGAACACAGAGTTAACCTGGACATAGGTCTGTGTTAGATCCTGGGGTGCAGTGTCCAGATGCCCTCCGCAAGGCCTAGGCACCCATCTCCTAGCTCCTGGGAATATTGTTCGTGGGGGTGATGGTCGTAGCTATGTCCTTCACTGAGCATTGTCTCCATCTGTGCTACAGGGACCTGTTTCAGCCGAGATTCCACGCCCTCCTAAGGTTCAGCGCAAGGTCAATGAAATGAGGTCAGCCACCTAAATGCAGAGCTCCCCACTAGACCGACCGAGGCCTCAGTTGCACCCACAGTGCATCCTGTGCGTTCCTGCCTCATCTACTTCCTGACAGGCGTCCCTCCCAAGAGCTCTTCCTAAGAAGCCTTCTGCGCACAAATCTCATCTCAAAGGCTGTGTCCAGAGAACCCAACCTAAGACATCTGGTTTTCTCTCCTTATGGTCAATGGATGTGCTGTCCCCAAAGAAATGAGGATCCCTTTTTAAAGGCTTTAATGTTGGGGAACAGGTTCTTTGTGGTCCTGGTCCAATCTCAGTCTTGGAGAGGTGTTTGGGGTTTGGGGGCCTCTTCCTGGGTCAATTTCACCTGTATGAACATACCAATGCAGGTGTACAGCTAAAGTGACTGATTTTCTTTTCTTTTGTTAAAATTAATTAATTTTAAAAATAAAATTATTTATTTTATTTTTATTTATTTTTGGCTGCGTTGGGTCTTTGTTGCTATGCGTGGGCCTTCTCTAGTTGCGGTGAGCAGGGGCTACTCTTCGTTGCGGTGCGCGGGCTTCTCACTGCGGTGGCTTCTCTTGTGGAGCACGGGCTCTAGGCGTGCGGGCTTCAGTAGTTGTGGCATGCAGGCTTCAGTAGTTGTGGCACGTGGGCTCTAGAACGCAGGCTCAGTAGTTGTGGCTCTCGGGCTTAGTTGCTCTGCAGCATGTGGGATCTTTCCAGACCAGGGCTCGAACCCACGTCCCCTGCGTTGGCAGGCAGATTCTTAACCAATGCACCACCAGGGAAGCCCTAATTTTATTTATTTTTGGCTGTGTTGGGTCTTCGTTGCAGTGCGTGAGCTTCTTGCGGTGGCTTCTCTTGTTGCGGAACATGGGATCTAGGCGCACAGGCTTCAGTGGTTGTGGTGCACGGGCTCAGTAGTTGTGGCTCAAGCGCTTAGTTGCTCCGCGGCATGTGGGATCTTCTTGAACCCGTGTCCCCTGCAGTGGCAGACGGATTCTTAACCACTGCGCCACCAGGGAAGTCCCTAAAGTGACTGACTGTCTATTAGCTTGGCCAATATTTGGCTGAATTTTCAGGTGATTCATGAAGAATAGGTACTCAGGGTTGGAATTAGGTGATCAGGTTAAGAAATAGGGCGAGAAAGAGAAAAGCAGATTTGTTGTGCCAGCTGAGAGCTCTTGTGTAGTGACAGAGATTCTCTTCTTGACCAAACTCTGTGCTCAGGCTCCTCTGACGTCTTTATCAATGAAGCCTTGACTTCTGGACTTCTGTGTTCATCTCTGCATTGTCCAGTTTTAGCAAGAATCCCGCTTAGTCAGTTTAGCCAGAATCCTCCATGTTCCATATGTGAGCACCCTCCACGACCAAGTTCCTCATCCCCCACCATCCCCCAGGGGATGTCTGATCACCCCAGCCTTCCTTCAGAGAGAATCCTGTTAGGTCAGTTTACCAGAATCCCCGCTACTGCTGATACTTCTGTTTAATAATTTTCCATCCACTGACCTCTCCCCGCCTCCCACCCCGTGACCCCAGCTCCTCGGCTATAAATTCCCACTCTTCCTTGTTGTGTTCAGAGCTGAGTCCAGTCTCTCTCCTCCACTGCAGAACCCCGTTGCGGTGTTCCCTATGCCTATCACGATCGTTCCCCTTGAACCAATTCCTCCTTACCATTTTTAACAAGTGTCATGAATATGTTTTTTCTTTGACACTGTTGGAGGTCTGCTCATCATTCAAGACCTAATTTGAGGTTATTTCTTCTAAGAAGCCTTTCCTGCCTGTTAATGTCACTTCTTGTCTGGGCTTTCATTGTGTGTTTTACATGTTTTAGTAGACACGGACATGGACACAAATCATTATAAACACTATCTAATGTTTCTTCTAGTAAAGTGTTTTTCAAGCTGTAGAAAAAAAAATTACAGAATACAGGATTCATTATAGGAATCAGACCCTACACGTTGTAGAAGGAACAGGGGGAGTGAAGGTCCAGAAAGGGAAATTGAAGGATCAGAGAAACATCAACCGTCAGCCCTCCTGAAATGCTGGCATCGTTTATGGTTCAGAATTCACAGGGCAATCTGGGAGGCAGGCATGTCTCAATGCTAGAATTTTTAAACTTTTTCACCACAATCCATATTAAGAAATACCTTTTATATCAAGATCCGTAGAAGGACAGGCACATACGCATATACGAGTGACTGAGAACTAAACTTCCACAGGAAACACTAATCCCTACTGTGTGCAGCTATGATATAATAAGAAATACATTCGGTCTTTTCTGCTGGTTCCGGAAACAGAGCTCCTAAAAACTCTAGAATTTCCTGAGTGATAGGAGTGTCTTTCGTTATTTATGAGGAGCCCCTTTCAAACATACTTGAGTTTATATCGATGAGGTGACTCTTGGCAGGACCCTACCTAGCTTCAGGACGGGGGCTGGTCACCGGAGGACCCAACCATTTCATGAAGGTTAGAACTTTCAGCCCCACCCTCTGGCCTCCAGGGAGGGGAGAGGGGGCAGGGGGGTTCTGAACTGAGTTAATCATCAATGGCCAATGGTTTAATCAAATGTGCCCACATAATGGGATAAAAGCCCTCAGAACTACTAGTTTTGAGGAACTTTGTGGCTGGTGAACGTACCCAGGTACTGGGATGGCGGTGCACACCAACGCCATGCGGGTGGAGACTCCTGCACCTGGGACCGTCCAGGCCTCTTCACCTGACTCTTCATTTCTATCCTTCATAATAAACTGCAGTGGTAAGCTTCCCACTCTTCCAGGTTCTGTGAATCATTCTAACAATTTATCGAACCCTAGGGGTGTCATGGGAACTCCCAAATTTGTAGCTGGTCATTTAAAGTGCGGGTGCCTGAAGACCCCATTTGTGGTTGGCGTCAGAGGTGGCGGCAGTCTGTGAACGGAACCCTTAACCTGCGGGGTTTGCACTAACCCCAGGTACTCAGTGTCAGAATTGAATTGAATTGTTGGGCACCAGTTGGTAGACAGAGTCAGATAACTGGTTGCTGGTGCTGTAAAGAGGACAAACAGCAACATAAATAGTTTCTATTCTATTCTATTCATTTTTGTTCTATTCACTTTTTTTTCTATTCTATTCATTTTTTGTTCTATTTATTTATTATTTATTTATTTTTGCGGTACGCGGGCCTCTCACTGCTGTGGCCTCTCCCATTGCGGAGCACAGGCTCCGGACGTGCAGGCTCAGTGGCCATGGCTCACGGGCCCAGCCGCTCCGCGGCATGTGGGATCTTCTCGGACCGGGGCACGAACCCGTGTCCCCTGCATCGGCAGGCGGACTCTCAACCACTGCGCCACCAGGGAAGCCCTATATTTATTTTTAGGTGCTATTTGTAATCAACTAAATCGATTTTATAACTCTCCACTTGATCACCACCCATAGGTTAAGAAACAGTCTGTAACACGCTGCAAGCTTCTTAGGAGCAGGAACATTGAGATCCCTTGGCATCCCTTATGCCTCATGCAGTATCCAGTCCAGAGATGGCACTACTGTAAGTTCATGGAATACGTGAGTGAGAGAATGAATGAATGAATGAATGAATGAAGTTGTCTGATTTGGGGTATGGTCCTCGCTGGCTCAGGTTTCAGTTGAATGAATCTACCCAGGGACATTCAGACTTAATTAGCATAAATTTGTTCCTCAGAATAGGCAAGGCTCTCCTATTGGAGTGTTAGCTTATTAGTTCATCGTGGGAACCATTTGGGGTGAGGTACCTGGGATCAGTCAGTGGGGATAGTTTGCTTGCCCAGTCCAGAAAGACTCAAAGGGCACTGGTTGTTTCTAGGAGTTATTTCCTTCAAGGTGGGATACCTAGACGAACTGACCGTCTCAATTTTGAGATGCTTCTCCATCTGCCAGGGGCACGGTTGGGGCAGCCCCTCGCATCAGTTCTGAGAGCTTCACAATAACAGCTGTCCTGTGTTCCTTACGGCTTATTGTTCTTGAACAGCTGTGAAGACCTCCTAGGTCTCCATCCTAGGTGGAGGTTTGGGGCACGCCCCAGGCTCATCTGCACCGCATTGCCAAAAGCCGGTTTACTCCCCTGCAGATGGCAAATTGCTTCAATTTCCTGTGGCCTCGTATTAGCTTCAGTTTGCAAGGGTGACATTTCCTGACCTTGTTCTAAAATCCTGGGGCTGAACCCTGTCTGAAGCCCGTTGACCCTTCTGCACTGCATATACACGATAAAGAGCGGCTGAGTGATTCAACTGATATTATCACAGTTTTGATTTGTGGTTGACCCAGTCTGACCTTCAATGTCCTGGTCCCAAAGGCTGTTGGGATGATCAACGGAGTCGTCTGTATCCACGGTTCGTGAAGACCGCATTCCCCACTAGGTCTGAACCTCCAGCCAATTCCAGCTTCACACGATACTCGGGACAGATTTCCTGAAACAGATGACGAATGCGTGAAACACAGCCCTATTGGTTTTCCATGTGGAGCCTGTGAAAAAGACTCCCCTCCCCCTTGCAAAGACTCCTTCACCCATCTGGTTTAAATTTGTGCGAAGTGTTGCCTGCCTAGAAAAGGGTTAATGACAACTGGGGGGGAGAGTTCTGTTTACTTGGCTGGGCTTAGCAGGAGTCCAGTTTCTCCCAGAAGTTGAGTCTAATCAAAACCAACCCAGGGGGCTGAGGAAGACTTCCTGTTCACCCCTACAGGACTCTATGAGAACAGGACGAACGTGGCACTGAGATCTGGAAATTTCGGCAAGGGTGGCGGCAGCAATAACCGTGCTGCTGGGAAGATCGTCTGCAGAGGGCGTGGCCTGAGTAGCAACAACTAGCACTTTAATAACATAATGAGAATCACATTTCTGTAATTGTATAATACACAGGCCCAGGACTGTGTCATCATTTGTCTAAATGTGATACAAATTGGACGCAGAAGCGTGGGCCCTTTGGCAAATGCTGACCCAGGGATTATTTTCACAGAGACTTTCTATCTGACGGGACTTCAGTCTTAGGAAGTTGGACTTCTTTTTCCGATGGCCGATTCCAAAAATGAACACCTTTGAGTTGTCCTTTCTGGTCCTCCTGAAGGTTTCCAAGAATGTGACATCGTCCCAAACAAAGAGGAACACTTGGATGTGTTGCTGGCTGGGATACTTTCAGTAATTACTTCCTTCAGGGTTGACATTAGAAAGGAATTCACATGAGGCCGAAAGGAACCATTTTTCAGAAGGGCTGCTCTCCGGGGACGTTCCAGCTGGAAAGATGGCCAAGCTTGAATTAAACAGACTTGTATAAATCTCACTGTTATGATATTAAGAAAATGAGCCGGACTGTTTGATCTCTTTACGTTTTATGTGAATGCCGTTAGGATAATACAATATCTTCTTTGGCTGAAAGAGCCATTATTATCCTGTAAGAAGGATAATTGAATGGGGGTAGTGTATTAAGATGCAATTTAGGATAGAGTGGCACCATGCGTGACAGTGAAAATGTTTGCCGCCTTCTTTATAAGAAGGCTATTCTACATCCCACATTTGCTAATCCTCCTGGAGCCCAAAGGGGGTTGTCAATACTTTAGCATTTGAAATTGCATTGAAATGTTCCAGATTTTACCTAGTTTAACCTTCAAAGCAGCCCTGTTAGGTTAAACAAGACGGTTATTGTTTCTTTCCATTTGTGGAGTACTTAGCAGCACACAGTGCCCCCTAGCGATGGGGCAAAGCTGACATTCATGTCGTCAACTTCTGATTCCAAGGCCAGTCAAGTTCCCACCCCGCTATGTCAGATGTCACATTGCCTAATTCCCTTCTGCTCTCAGTATAATCGAAAAGTGCCCCAAAGTGGCATCCATAACCCTGAAGTTTAACAGGATCACGGGCAGCTACTGCACAAATAAAATCCACTTGCATTAAACCATCACTAAGATGAGAGACAGACATTTAACTCTTGCCCCCGGTATCCCAGGGGACGATGTAGAATAGCAGTGTACCTCTGATCTGGGCTCAATATTTTCCTATGATCCGCGACAACTGTGTCATTCATTCAACTGTGTCATACGGCTTGCAGACCAGCAGCCTCAGCATCGCCTGAGAGCTTATCCAAAAAGCAGAAGCTCGGGCCTCACCCCAGACCCACTGAATCAGAATCTGTGTTTCCACAAGAGCCCCAAGTGATCCAGCACATGTCAGGGTTTGGAGGTGCTGCGTCCAGAGCTCACGCCTTTGCTCGGCCCTGCCCGTTTTACGCTGTGGGCTCTGCAGGAGCCCTGCAGGAGGTGAGGAGAGACCAGGCAGAATATATCCACCTAACTGCTCATTTTCATAAGGACTGAAGGAGAAGTTACACTGGAGATGGATGACAGCTGTGGAAGGAAGAAGCTGGGAAAGTGTTCAGAAACAGAGGAACTTGCCAGTAGCTGCCTTCAGACATCTGGTTTGAGGTCTCAAGGAAACAGTGATACTGATATTTTGAAATGATAGGCACTCCAAGAGCCTCTTGCTCATGGGCACTTCGGGAAATGGTGTTTGAGGAACCCCGGTTTGCTCCTGAAGCGGGGCACGGCCAGGCTGACCATTCCTGCGGTGACCCTGATGGCTGTGGGCTGGAGCAAAGCCCGGACTCCTCATTTCTTCCAGTCACGTCCGGGCTCCTCCCCTCTCGGCTCTGTGGTCCCAGAGGCAGGTGTGAGCCTTAGGGCTCCCCAGGTCCAGCATCAGGAGCCCCCCAAGGCTGTGCTGACTTAGCTCGATCTGGTAGCTCAGAATTATGCAACCCAAGCCCCTATTCCTTCTCATGTGGGTCGGAACGCCCCGCCCCTCTTCCCAGCCTACATCTCTGCTTTCTGCAGGAGCTGCCGGATATCAAATGGCTCCTTTTTCTGTGGCTTCAGGATCCAGGCAAATGTCCATGAAGGGGAGGATTGTAACCGCTGAGGCGCAGCGTGAATACAGGGCCCTGGGTTCGGCTGTGGGCAAGTAGGCCGAGCGATTTGAAATGACTCTCCTGGGAGCGGGTTGTCACGTTCTTGGTGTGTTCAGGAAATGTCTGCCACATTTTACATCAACATATTCGAACTGCAAATAAGTGAAGTGTTGAATTGTAACAATGCATGAGTGAAATGAATGGATCACAGTGCCAACGGTGAACAGGCTTGGGTAATTGAAGCAACCTGTTTCTTAATTAAAAAAAAATTTTTTTTCCTTGCTGTGGTGCCACTGTCCCTAGTGCTTGGCGGCAGGGACGATACACCCCACCCTTATGTCACGTGAAGCCACACGACTCGGAAGACGCCACATGCAGATTACGGTGGAAAGAATTGGGGGCCTTTTGGCTTTCTGCCATCACTCATATTTCAAGGTCCAGACGGTGGAAGTCAATCAAAATATACTTAAATATGCCTGTAATGGCTCCCGGACTCAGTATCCCGGGGCTTGTTACTCAAGGGCTCAAAGCATCTATGTTACCATCACTATGACTTCCAGATGCGTTTGATCCTTCTCAGATTAACTTCCGCGCCGAGGCCTCCACCCAAGCCGGGATCAGCATCTCTTATTCCTTCGGCTACATCTTGCCCAGCTAGCAACGTCCAGCGTGGGCCAGCAGCGAGGGCCCTCTTTCCGTCACCTGACGGCTCGCTTACATTCATTCTCCCTGTGGATGCTCCCAGCACAGGAGCTCAGCTCAAGATCACGCAGCTCTGGCGGGCGGGCGGATCAGGCTTTGTGCTCCCAGGGCCGGCTTTTGTCGCCATAGCAATGGTTCTCAAAGCAGTGCCCCCCGAACAGCGGCGGCATCACTCGGGATCTTGTTAGAAATAGAAGCGCTCAGGCCCCACCCCCGACCTCCTGAAACAGACACTCTCGGGGCGAGCCCAGCACACAAATCAAAACCAAAACACAGGAGGGTCCTGTGTTTTAACAACCCCCTCGGAGGACTCAGACGCGGCCTCAATTTAGAGACTCGCTCTTCTCTGCCAAGCTCAGTGTCCTGGAGGGTGTGTTATTCCAGCCACTAGACTGTAAACTCCCCGAAGGCAGGACTTCCGCCTTCTTCATCTCTGAGCGAGGCACCGTACAAAATCTAATAGTAATGAAACGGAGCAGGACCCTGCGGTCCTTCCCCCTACAGCCTCGCCTGCCTTTTGTCTGTGGAAAAACATTAGCCAAAGAATCAATTGAATCAGAGAAGTGAGAAAATGCAGAAGCAAAGGAAAACAGTCCAACAAGACTAAATAATAATAGTTTAGTCCATAAGCAAAGTCAAGGACATTTAGTTCCTCCTCAAGGGCTATAGGTAATATTCTGAGCCATAACCTGGGAGCTGTCTTACAGACACTGAAACCCCACCAGGTGGAAGAAGTTAACCACGTGATGACCAGGCTGTAGCCGTGACATGAGCTGCCACAATTCCGAGAACTGGCCTCGAGGAAATGGGAACAAACCGACCCTGGAACTGAAGATTAACAGTATAATCAAGATGATGCTGATGAGACCACCGCAGGACTGATTTCAAGGCGACTGTCAGAGCTGCCTGTGCTGTTTCTGCATGTAGCCCCCTCCCTCTGCCTCTGAAAGTGTTTGCTCTACTGGTTGTCGGGTGTGTGTGGGGGGGAGTCGGCCTATGGACAGGAGTCCACCCTCCCTTCCCCCCTAAACCCCCATTGCCAGCCTCCAAAATAAAGCAAACTTTCCACCAACCTTGCCTCTCTATTGGTTTCAGAGCGGCGAGCAGCCAGACCCCACTTTCAGTAATAGTAACAGCAAACAGTACTGAGCTCTTACTGTGTGCCAAGGGGGCACCTCTCTCATTCAACCCTCAGAAGGACCCTTGGAGGCAGGTACTGTTATTACCTGCTTTTTACAGATGAGGACACAGGAGCAGGGTGAGGAAGCCTCTTGCTCAGAATCCAAGGTTACCACCTGGGAAAGCCGGGATGGGAACCCTGGGGTCTGACCGAGCGCTTCCCCCCCAGGTCCCCCTGCTCAGCAGTTGCTTAGTGAATCAACTCTAACCACCTGGACCCTCCCATGCACCATGGGGAGGAAAAGGCTGAAATGTAAGAGTCGACATACCGAGCAGCTTAGGGCGATAGGGACGGCAGAAAGGAAGGCATGCTTTTCACAGGGAAGCAAAGATGAATGATTAAGCCCCCTCATTTCACCCCTCACAGATCAGGTTGTCTTGACCTCGGATGCAGGGATGGTGCCGAATCTACTCGGTACTGTTGGTTCTAAAGAACCTGAACGTCTTGAACTCCTGCATCAGAAGGTGCAGGCCTCTGGGGAGTCAGGGGAAGGGGGGGGTGGGGTGAAGGGAGAGAATTATATATGGGTTAATGCTCCGGTGCAAGCAGACCTCAGAGAGATTTTGGGGTCGGTTCCAGGCCGCTGCAAAAAATCGAATATCACAATAAAGCAAGTGACACGAATGTTTTGGTTTCCCAGCGCATATAAAAGTTATGTTTACTGTAGTCTATTAGATGTGCAACAGCATTATGTCTATAAAAAGCAATGTACATGCCTTAATTTAAAAATGCTTTATTGCTAAAAAATGCTAACCCTCATCGACAGCGCAGGGTTGCCACAAACGTTCAATTTATGAAAAAACGAAGTATCTGTGAAGGGCAATAAAACAAGGTCTGCCTGTAGGGATGCTTGAATTCAAAACACCTGGTCCAGGTCATGACTGTGGTGCTTAGAATCTGTGTAACACATAGGCCATGAGCCACTTTCCCTCTCTGGGCCTCAGTTCCTTCATCTATAAAATGGGGATAATGAAAATAGCTGTTTGACTTGTGTGTGGTGTAGACGAGCTGGTGGCTGTGAGAGGTGCGTGTTCTTTGCTGTGACCGGGACATGTTGCAATGCAGGGAGGGCGTTGAGGAGATGCCCACCCAGCCTTGATTTCCAGTGTGAGATTCTTCCCTACATGCGCTCCCTTCCCCAGAACATATGTGTGTGGTTTCTCAGCACTCAATCAATGCAGCACCCAGGCCTGATCCTCTGAGCCTGGAAACCAGTTCACGGCCCTTTTGAAACAGGAAATTTCTAAAGAGAAAGGGCCGGACCGACCGAGGAGCAGAGGGTCCCCTAAGGATGCGATGCTGTTCTGCATCCCAACCCTCAAAACCATGGCCTTTCTCAGCCTGGATTTATAGACTCCCATTTAGACGTCGGGGTTTCCCCACTGAGCAGCTTCTTCCCTCTCCTTCTCGCCCACCCCTCTTCAGGCACCAAAGCCCTTTCTAAAATGTCTTCACCTTTCACGGGACACCAGCTCACAAATCCCCCATTCCAAATAAATGAGGAGGAAACCCCTTTCCGCCAGGTTTTGCTTGAGCCCCGAGCCACCCGAAGCCAGGATAAAATTTCGAGGCGGGGTGCACGTGTGTGTAATTGCTTCCTGAGAGGAAGACCGCGAGAGCCTGTTGAGGTGTTAATGATGAAAGCCACAGCATCTGTTACTGTGGCAAAGTCCCATCTGGATCGACTACATGAAATCGCTTTTTATGTGGATGTGGCCCTTAACAGAATCCCTTCCCCTTTGTTAGGGAGCTTCCCACACGAGGAAAACAAAGCAAATAAAGCACACCCCACTCACTTCGCTCTACGGAGTAACACTGCCCTTGCTGACCCGCAGATCGCGTGATCACATCTGGGCAGGGGTTTCCTTACAGGGAAAGAACTTGGAGACTGTTGGTGGACGCATTGCTCTAAGCATCACAGTTGGGTACCTGATGAGGAATCACAGTATCTGGTGTTTAGTCTGAAACCCAAGGTTCAGAGGAGACTGGGTAACCTGAACAAAATTCTGGAAGATCTATGACGCGTAGCTTTTTCACCTGTAAAACAGGCTTGATAACACGTGCCCTTTCATCTCATTTTAACCTTACAAAAACCAAGGTGATGCCTTAGGTCCATAGAACGACAGCATGAAAAGGAACCATAGTTTGAGGTTGGGTCCGACTTCCTTCTTTTATTAACAGGGAGACAGAAGCTCAAAGAAGCCAAGCATTCAGTCCAAGGACACCTATGGCTCAGGGATTGAATGATCCAGAAATCCGGTCTTCCAACTTTGAGGGGGATTGGTTGTTGGCTCTCATCTTGGCTAAAATAGAACTTTGCTCATTCCCCATCCCACCCTTTGCAAGTGACTTTAGTCTTATTTACCCAGGCAGCAAAGTGACTTGGCAGACTGTGGCTGGGGGCACGGGATTCTCCCCCGACTACATTCACTGCACCTGTTCTAGTTGCCCAGGTGCCCAGCTAACAAGTCATCCTACTGCCTACAGACATGGCCTCGGGGACCCTAGCCAGCCAGGGGAAGCATCCTTGGCCCCTTCTGGCAGGAAACCAGTGCCTGGAATGCAATACGAGTAAAAGCTGAACTAGCTAAGTCAAAGTAAAGTTCTAAATTTCCCCAACCATGACGTTTTATTTCATCTTTCCTGTATGAAGATAGGACAATTAGCTCCATACAAATGGAAATAGAGCTTTCCTGTTTGGGTGTCTGTGATACCACCAGAGAAGTTACAGTTTTGATGATGTAGCTTCCCCCCCACCCCAGAAAAAAAGTAATATTCCTGGTCCAGATTTGGAATTCGTTTCAGCCAACTGACTGCCCAAATAAATACAAGAGTTTCCTTTACCTCATTAAAAGGCAAAAAGAGATTTCTAGAATGTTTGCCGGGTGGAGCAAATGGGAGATGTTAAAGTTTTCTAAATGCTCTCAAGAAAGACCCAATGTTCGTGGCCGTTCATCTATATCTGGAGGAGGGATCTGGTTGTAGAGCCTTGCAGTGAACATGATTGGATATGTTTCATTAAGACGGCACCTCCGGGGCTTCCCTGGTGACACAGTGGTTAAGAATCCACCTGCCAATGCAGGGGACACGGGTTCGAGCTCTGGTCTGGGAAGATTCCACATGCCGCGGAGCAACTAAGCCCGCGCGCCACAACTACTGAGCCTGTGCTCTAGAACTCGCAAACCACAACTACTGAAGCCCATGTGCTACGACTACTGAAGCCCGTGCGCCTAGAGCCCGTGCTCCGCAACAAGAGAAGCCCCTGCAATGAGAAGCCCGTGCACCACAAAGAAGAGTAGCCCCCGTTCCCTGCAACTAGAGAAAGCCCATGCACAGCAACGAAGACCCAATGCAGCCAAAAATCAAATTAATTAAAAAAAAAAAAGACTGCACCTCCGTCTTTGAATTAACTTCTCGTTCCTGTCTTTGGTGCAATATTAATTATTTTTTAATCATCACGGGGAGGCACTTGAAGGAGAAGCAGCTGGAATCGTCCAACCTTAGTTTCATTATACAGATAGGTGTTATAAAAATTAACTTAATTAGCTTGTCACTGCTTGCATAAAATACAACTGCATTTGGAGAACAGATATTGCTTTGCTGATCCAAGGTTAATTACAACATGGAGTGTGCAAGAGGTCAGGTTCCATGGAGTGGGCAGCATCCTGATATCTGGCCAGCGCAACAGAGATTGTTCCTGCAGTGGGCCCGCCTGGAAACCAGCCGTGGCACAGTTCCAAACCCATCCTTGGGGAATCTCAACATCATCAAATCCAGGGGCTGCAGCCCATCTCTGGCGTTCTCTTCTTATTCTGGGGCCCATGAACCTCCACAGGATAGAGGCGGAAATCAACAAGACACTTTAAGGGGAAGATGGTTCTATGTGATCCTTTGTGCTACAACCAGGAAAGAATGTTCTGTGTGGGATGCAGCTAACATTTACCAAATGCTTCCCACATGCCAGGTACCAAGCTAAGGGATTCCCATGAATGACTCACTTAATCCTTACCCAAATCCTATGAGGCAAATAGTATTATCCCTATTTTGGAGTTGAGGAAACTGAGGCCCAGAGAGATCAAATCACTTGTTCAAGGTCACACAGCTACTCAGTGGTCCAGCCAGGATCTGAATCCAGGTAGTTTGTTTCCAGAGGCTAATTCTCCATCACTATCCCTCAAAAATTGCCTTTGAACGGAATATTACTATAGCATGCTGCCTTGTCATCATCATCATAAAAATAAGTACTGCTTCTTAGGGGAAAGAACACTTCGTAAAACATAGAGTTTTACAGAGGCAGGATCCCTTGCAATGAGAAAGTGGACACCAAACCAGAATGTTTCAACCTAATTAAAACACTGAGGAGCTGGTACGGGTTTGGAAGAATCATTACACTCATTCCGGCTCAATACGCAGGTGTGTTTCATGTGTATAACTCGTTTTGTTTTGTAATTACGCAGCGGCCCATTAAAGGTCGATGTGCTTCTACAATCAGTCCTCATTTGGAGGAGTAAACGCACTTCCTGGAGAAATTTACAGCTTTGGAGACACTGAGATAAGCGCACACCACATCCCTTGAACACGGCTCACCCAGTAAGGGCTGGGATGTCTGGGAAATAATGGAAATCTCGAACTGAGCTGGTTACAAAATAGCGCGAGACGTGGTCGGCGTCAACCCTGAAATGTTAACGGTGGCGATTGGAAGGTAATTTCACTCTCGAGAGATGCTACCTGCACTATGGACTGGAATGGGCTCTGCTTGACTGGGAAGATTCGTCCACATTTCTGAGAAAATGATCTTAAAATCATTTGCTCTGGTTCCTCACGGGCTCCTCCTGGGTTTGATTTCACATGATGGCATACTGACTTTCTCCACTGGAATGACTTAAAGGCATTTTAAACTTAACTATTTGCTCAGCGCTGCTATTATTTTACGTGAGGCTGTTATTAATTTGCCCTAGAATGATGTGTGGT
The DNA here is from genome assembly GCF_964270905.1 of Leucopleurus acutus. Taxonomy (NCBI): domain Eukaryota; kingdom Metazoa; phylum Chordata; class Mammalia; order Artiodactyla; family Delphinidae; genus Leucopleurus; species Leucopleurus acutus. The sequence continues at coordinate 56,147,583 of NC_139161.1, forward strand.
TTGGATTGGATCGTGCTGATGTGGTTTGTCATAGACGATGTGAAATGTAGGACAGAAGCATGAAAAGAAGGAAAATGAGAATGTGAAAAAACAGTCAGTGAATGTTACTGTGGCTATGAGTAATGTGTCCTGTGCTGCTACTAGCTGCATCCATACTGTCCTTTAGACTGTGTGATCCAAACTGTGGGAAGTAACATAGAAATAGGGCAAGCCATTATAGGAGTCATTTATATATATATATATATATATATATATATATATATATAGGAACAAACATAGAGTCCAGAAGAAAAAGGGATAAAGTGCAAAAGGATATACAATATGTTGCCCCTCGCTGTGGAAGCAATGGTGTCTGGGAAGGGGAGCACCACGGAAGCAGCATGACCCTGAGAATCAGACACTTGAGATTTCCATATTTCTTTCCCCTTCCTTGAGTTGATGGGAGAGGGCAGATGGCAGGAAACATCACCCTGAATAATAACTATAAATAGAGTATAACCTTTAACAATTGTGAACCACCATGTTGTACACCTGAAAATTATATAATGTTGTACATCAACTATACCTCAATTAAAGAAATGTTTTTAAACCTAGAAGAAGGACTTCCCTGGTGGCGCAGTGGTTAAAAATCGGCCTGCCAGTGAAGAGGACACGGGTTCAATCCCTGGTCCGGGAAGATCCCATGTGCCGTGGAGCAACTAAGCCTGTGTGCCACAACTACTGAGCCTGTGCTCTAGAGCCCACAAGCCACAACTACCAAGCCCGTGTGCCACAACTACTGAAGCCCACGTGCCTAGAGCCCGTGCTCAGCAACGAGAAGCCACCGCAATGAGAAATGAGAAGCCCGTGCACCACAACGAAGAGCAGCCCCCACTCGCCACAACAAGAGAAAGCCCACGCGCAGCAATGAAGACCCAATGCAGACAAAAATAAATAAATAAATGAATAAATAAATTTTTAAAAAATCCTAGAAGAAGCCATGTTAAAGAAAAAAAGAAGAAGAAATAGCACTGGGATTTTGTTGGGGTGATACACTATTCTGTACTGAGCATGATGGTAGCCCTACAAATCTATGCATGTGTTAAAATTCACAGAACTGTACATCTAAAGAAAAACTGTCAATTTTACTGTTCGATAATCTTAAAAACATTAATCATATATATTTATAATTTTATAAATATATAATTTGTTTGTATAAAATGAATCACCCCAGGTGGCACCTGGAAGGATGTCCTTGTGAGATGGAGGAATTAACAAGCTGTGGTACGTCCATACAATGGAATACTACTCACCAATAAAGTCTCCAAACTGTCTGTACATACACCAGCATGCACTCATTTAAAAGGCTTTTTGCTTACTGTGTAGCACAGGGAACTATATTCAATATCTTGTATAACCTATAATAGAAAAGAATCTGAAAAAGGAGATACATATATATCAGATTTTATATATATATATGTACACCTGAAACTAACACAACATTGTAAATCAACTATACTTCAATCAAAAAATAAAATAAATAAAATAAAAGGCTTTGTGCTGAGTGAAAGAATCCAACCTCAGAAAGTAATGTAATAAATAATTCCAGGGGCTTCCCTGGTGGCGCAGTGGTTAAGAATCTGCCTGCCAATGCAGAGGACACAGGTTCAAGCCCTAGTCCGGGAAGATCCCACGTGCCGTGGGGCAACTAAGCCCACGTGCCACAACTACTGAGCCTGCACTCTAGAGCCCACGTGCCACAACTACTGAGCCCACGTGCCACAACTACGGAAGCCCATGCACCACAACTACTGAAGCCCGTGTGCCTAAAGCCCATGCTCCACAACAAGAGAAGCCACCGCAGTGAGAAGCCCGCACACTGCAACGAAGAGTAGCCCCTGCTCGCCACAACTAGAGAAAGCCTGCGTGCAGCAACAAAGACCCAATACAGCCAAAAATAAATAAATTTATTTTAAAAATAAATAAATGAATAATTCCATTTACATGACATTCTAAAAAAGACAAAATTATAGTAACAAAGAATGAATCAGTGGTCGCCAGCAGTTCCTGTTGAGGTGAGGGAATGAATGGCTTTGAGATGATGTAATTATTCTGTATCATCACTGTAGTGTTGTTTACACAAATCTTTACACAAACTCATAGAATTGTATACATACACACACAACTTACTGTATGTAAGTTGTGTGTGTATGTAATTTTGTTAATTTGAAAAACAAGTATTGAGAGGTATCATTAGTTTTTCATTTTAATTAGTGTCCGTGTTTGTATTCTAACACTGACTTAACACAGTATCACAAAGATATACTATGTTTCTTTTATGTTAAATGGATGCCATGTTATTTTATGTCTGAGAGTTGTCCAGGGTTTACCGTGAAATAATACAAGAGTCTAGAAGGCTTATAGGGTTTGTTGGTGCCTTGGGGGACCCCTGTTGATGGGGCCCCAGGTTCGGCATTCAGGCAGGTGTCAGGTGGGGGATGGGATCTATCCTAGGAGAGCTCTGCTGAGCCGTGAAGACAGTTTGCTGATTCAACCCCCACCTCCTCAAGCCACGCCTCCATTGTATGAACAAAGACCACGCCAAGGAATGGGTGAGTGCATGTTTGTTTCACCGGGGACTTCAGTTACTTCAAGTATTGGGGGTTTATTAAAAGTATGCACAAGCATAGAACCCCAGGAAGACCCAGACAAGGGGGCCTCAAGAAGAGCAGGAAGTGGTGGGTGATTTTGACTCCAAGATGGTCAGTGGGCTTCCACAGCTGGAGCTGATGAATCTTTGTTATGTGTTCCACCATCAATCATAATTCAGCTGATATTCTCACGTCTGGTTCTTCCTAATTATTAACTGGTTTATTCCTTCTCTCGATTCTTTATATCCTTTCTCTATCTCACAGCTTTTGTTCATTCCTACTGTCCACTTCCTCGTAGCTTCAGCTAATGACTGTAATGATACCTCAGCTCAGCTCTCACTGCTAACTGTGCATTTCTTGATCCACTGAATCCGGCCCAGCTCATATTTTTGTGTCGGTCCACATCACAGATTACTGGCCAGCTCATGAACCGGCTGTTCTTTAATTCCAGTGCCCACTCCAGGCCCAATGAGCTGTCACCAGGTGTGGGAGTAGTCACCTGGCCTGTATCGAGCTGCATCTTCATGATACAGTCCCACTTAGAAGAGGCTGTGGGCTTGGAGACACCATGATCATCCTGTCTACTACAGTATCCCACAGTTAGCAAACTGTACAGGATACAATACAACAAAATGCTAAATTTTGTTAATATATAAGTGCCAAGAACTATAAAGGATCTGGGAGTCTATCCTACCTGTAGGCTATTAAGCTAACCTATTATTATTTCATGGATGTTGGCAGAAGACACGAGATTCCTGGGTCAGAGACAATATAATTATAGCACAGCAGGCAGCTTGAGTTTCCTGTCATGTCCATTCCCTATGGCTCTCAAGTCCCCTGGGGAGTGACACAGATGAACCTAGATGGATGCCTTCACAAACAGTGGGTTGCATTAAAGAAGAGGAACACTGAGATTGCTGTGAGTGGTAACAACGGCCTCTCTCTGGCCAGGAGGGCTTGGTACTTCACCACTCAATCTTGCTTGCTGCAAACACAATTTTGAGAAATGGACCAGGCAGACAGTGGTCAGGATCTTGCATTTTTGGCAGACTCAGCTAGAGCATGAAGGGACGCTCAGAGCCCGTGGTAGTGGTGAATTGCCTCTCCCAGCAAGAAATTATCCTCAGCCAATGTAGAAATGATGGAGAATGCAATCAAACAGTAACTAGTGTCAATAAATAACCTCTACTTTGTACCACAGAGTATTCCTAGAAATGTCATCATTATAAGATTAAAAAGTTAGAGTTCCCACTTTCTTCCCAATCTCAAGCCTGCCCACCTCCCTCTGGAAAAAAAAATGTTTGGGCTAGCCCTAAGATTGCAATGACCACTTGTGGGCATGGGATGGCATACTGTCAAAAGTCAGATTTTCTGGGAGAAGTTTCATTCTTCCTAGTGTGATGCAGGGGCCTAAAGAGAAAGCAATGGTTTGCTGCAATCATCCAATGAGAGCTGAAAATAATCAAGAGTACCCTACCTGGGGTGGTAGCTGTACATCACACACATCTCCGAGCGTGCTGGGTCCCCTTTCACTCCTGGGGTCTCAGCCTTGATCTCCCCAAGGCCGTAAGGCAAACATCCATCTCAACATGACTCTAGTCTTAAGAAGTGGCTTTCTTCTTGATCCACGATCAAATCCCCAGTCCTTCTCTTCTGGGTGATTTATCAGTCTTTTATGGAATCTACCTGGTGATTCGAGATGCAAAGATCATCTTCCTCTCCTGGGAGACAGGTGACTTTCCAGGGGCTGTTCTCGTGGGCACATGTGGAAACTGGACTGGTGATAAGAACTTTCCTACTGAGTGCCTCCTGTATACCCAGGAGTGTGCTAAATATTATTTCATTTTCACAACAACTCTGTGAGGGAGAGAATGTGATTATCCACATTTTACAGCTGGGGTAACTGATGCTTATAGAGTTTGAGGAATTTCCTAGGGTCACACAAATAGTAAGTGGTGAAGGCGAGTTTTGAACCCAGTGCTAGAGGCTGAGCAACTCTTCACCACTCCCCCGGTTTACTCTTGGACGTGGACGGCCCTGGGTTCCTTGGGGGCTTTCCTACTGCCGTCTGAGTGGAGCAGCTGCTCAATGTTGCAAAAACAGCCCTGTGTTTAGAGTCACGTGATCTCGGATTAAGCCCCTTCTTCACAATGTACTGACCTAGCGATCGTAACAATCACAATATTACTACATTACCTAGTGAACAAGGGCCTGTTTCTCAGGTCAGGAAACTAAGACCAGCCTTTTCTAACTTCATAGGGTTATTGAGATATTCAGCTGTCACAAGAGTGCTTTATAAACTTACAGCAGTCTATAAATATAAGACAACAGCAAATTGCTGTTTGCTCTCAACTGTCCAAAAATACAGAGTCTGGCTTCAATATGGGCTCTGCTCTCACTGAACAGTCATATGACAAACTTTAATTTGGGGGGTCAAATAGCTTTCTTTTGGTAGGATGGGTGGTGACTGTCCTGGGTTGAGAAGGATGCCCAGGCCTCATTGGACTCAGCAGAGAAGGGTACTGTGACTGATAAATGCAACAGTTAGGAGAGAGGAGGAAGGTTATATTCATGCCTGATTGTTCCATGCTGGTCTTGGGGTGAAACAGAGATAAATGAAGACAAAATGAGTATTCTGTGACAGTCCTCAACAGTTCTGCAGGAGCCCCAGGTATGGGCATCTGCTACAGTTGTGGTGATTCCTTCGGTATCAGAAGACTTCTTAAGTTATTGAAGTGCCCATAGTGGGAGAATAAGTTCTCCCACTGTACCAGCAGCTTGGATAATTTTTCATCCTGGAGGCATGCCTGGGCCTGACTCCTGGGATGGGGAACCTTATGGCTGGGAGCCATAATGAGAAGCAAATCTCCCAGGATTGGGGCCCATGATGTGATGAAAAGCTCTGACAGTGGATGAGATAAGAAGTGCTGAGTGGAAGCATGCATGGCTGATCCCACAACTTCTATTAAAAACAGGCCTCCCGCTCCATCAGTCACACAAGTTTTTCTTACTCTCTGCCCATCAGTTAAGAAAACTATTAGGAGAGTAACATTGACCAAAGACCAGGGCTGTGATTCTGCGGAAGTGATCCTTGGTGTGCTGGGATATGGGGCAGTGACATCTGGAAAGGTCCTTGGGAGAAAAACAGGGGGCTCCAATTAAACATGATTCAGTCTGGGTGGCCAGGCAAACGTATCCGGGACCCACATAAGAGGCCCAGAGTTTTCACCACTCTCTGCATAGAAAAGTGTTTTCAAACCAGTTCATAGCACTTTGTACTCCTATTTGGGAAATAACTCTCCTTGCCCCCATATTAAAACAAATTTAAATGTATTTAAACAAATAAAACACCCAGAGTGCCAGTCTTCAGGGATAACCATTGTTTACATTTTGGTGTACATCTTTCCTATATTACGTAGATAAAAATATCTACATAATATATATTATGCACATATATACGTGCATAATATATATGCATGTATATATGTAGATAAAAATACGATCAGTCTATAGATCTGACCATCAATTATGTCAGCCAATAGCCACATGTGGCCACTCAGATTAGAATTAATTAAAACAAATATTTTAAAAATTCAGTTTCTCAGTTACACTAGCCACATTTCCAGTACTCAAAAGCTGCATGGGGCCATTGGGCTGTGCAGATAAAACACATTTCCATCCACACAGAAAGCTCTGCTGGACAGTGCCTCTCATAGATACAGTCCTGTGAGCTTTTCTCACTGACTGTGAACATCTTTCATGAAATAAAATATGACCGTAAGAGTAGCCTTTTTAGTGACTGCATAGTATTCCTCTTTGTCCATGTTCAATCACTTTTTTAAACCATTTCAAATCATTTCTGGTTTGTCACCATGATTCAGTTAACTTCCTAAGAGCTAACTGTTGATTATCATGTGTGGTTATTTTTTTACGATTACTTCCAAAGCAGACTGCACAGTTTTTAGGTCATTTTCATACCTATGACAAAATTAACTTCCAGACAGGTTGCATAAATTTATACTCCTCCCAAGCAGGGTACACAAGTACCTCTTACTCTAATCTAACAAATAATTTTTAAAATTATTGCCAGTTTGATAATAATTTTTTAGCAAAGCAGCATTACCTCAAAGATGTTTTGGTTTGCAGTTATTGGATTTCCAGGGTTTATTTGGGTTTATAACCACTTGTATTTTTTTTGCCGCCTGCTTTTGCTGAGCTTTTAATTGAATCATTTATCCCTTTCTAATTGATTCATACAAAATCTTTATATGTCGAGGAATTAAGCCCCTCCATAGAACTTACAAAACTTGTTTTGGTTTGTCGTTTGCTTATCAATTCTTTTTGTTTTACTTACAAACATTAAAAAATTGCATTTAGTCAAGTCTCTCGGTTTTCTTCTTAGATTTCTATTTTTGATAAGACACTTAGATCTACCCTGCTAAAAATTATATATAAATATTTACTGTGTTTTATAGTTTACTTTTTTTAAGTGCCTGAAACTTTAGTACATCTGGAATTTATTTAGGGTGTAGTATGAGTTTGGTATTTACGTTTACTTTCTAAATGGTTAGCCAGCTTTCCTCAAACCGTTTGTTGAATTATTATTCTTTACTTCTTAACTGATTTTAAATTTCACCTTTATCAAATATTACATTTACATATATACTTGGGTCTGCTGTTATGTTTCCTATTCTATTTTATTACTCTGTCTTTCTAATTTGGTGCAAATAACATATTGATTTAATTATTATACCATATATTACATGTTAATATTTGTGTGGTAAGTCCTTCTTGTAACTTTTCTCTTCCAAAATATCTTTGGGTTTTCTAATTTGCTTGTTCTCCAATACGAATGTTAAAACCATTTTGTGAAATTTCAGACAACAGTCCTGTCAGAGTTTTTATTGGCATTGTTAATATGAAACTAAATTTGTGAAAATTTGATATTTTATCAATATTAAATCTTCTCATCAAGGAATATGGTATATCTTTTAATTTATTCTCATTCTTGTATACGTTTTGTTCAAGTTTATCAGTTGTTTCCTTTCCATAGGCCTTGAACATTACTTATGAATTTCACTCCCACTTTGCCAAAAACCTGGCCCTGGCTGCTGGGGTGAACTGGACTGGGAGCCACACTAGAAAGCAAATTCCCTGCACTGGGACACATGATGTACTATTTTAATTTTTTTAAAAAATGGTTCTTGGGCTTCCCTGGTGGCGCAGTGGTTGAGAGTCCGCCTGCCGATGCAGGGGACACGGGTTCGTGCCCCGGTCCGGGAAGATCCCACATGCCGTGGAGCGGCTGGGCCCGTGAGCCATGGCCACTGAGCCTGCGCGTCCAGAGCCTGTGCTCCGCAGCGGGGGAGGCCACAACAGTGAGAGGCCCGCGTACCGCAAAAAAAAAAAAAAAAAAAAAAAAATGGTTCTTGGGGCCTTCCCTGGTGGTCCTGTGGGACTCGAGGGACATTGTTCCAGCTAATGATTAAGAACTCTCCAGACAATAGGGGCTTCTTAGACAATGGGTGAATTTCCAGGATGTCCGGCCCCCTTCCGAGAAGGAGGGAGATAAACAAAATGTAAAAAAGGTGTCTGTCAAAGACCAATCAGGCAGCTGGGGACAAGTTCCCTCTCTGGTCCGAGCCTAAGCCGGGACCAATCAGCAGGAAAGCACAACCAAATCTATAATTTACATACGGGGAAGTGGGAACCTATAAAACTGACATATTCGCGCCCAAAAGGGGTTCCTTCTTCGACCTCCTGCGTGAGGACCAAGGAACCCCGGTGCACCGGCCTTCAATAAACCTCTTGCGTTTTGCATCGGCTTCCGACTCTTGTTGTTTCCTGGGCGAGTCGAAACTCCTAGGAGACCGCGAAGGTCTAACATTTGGGGGCTCGTCCGGGATTCCACTCGCCCCGGACCACAAGAACATCGGGAGTTGGAGGTACCAGGTAAGCTCGAGCTTGATTGTCTGTTTGTCCCTTGTTCTTTGTGGGCCATTATCGGAGGAAAGCCGTAAGAATCGGCTTATTATGGAATCTGTATCGGACCTCTGGCTAGGCAGACGTGCTAATAGCCGGTGTCCATGAGCCCTAGGGGACGCCCTGGTGGCTCATCTGGAAGGAGAGGCAAACTCTGTCTCCCCTTCACTCGGTTTCGGCAGTTCCCTTGGTGATAACTGCCATCTGAAGAGGTTTCGGTTTTGAAGCGAGCTCGCGGTGGCCCATGCGTATATGTGTTTCGTGGAGTTTTTAACTGTTTCTGTATTGTGGTCTATTCTTCTTCTCTGACGGACGACAATGGGACAAACTATGACGACTCCTCTTTCCCTTACCCTAAGCCATTGGACCGAAGTTCGGGCCAGAGCCCATAATTTTTCGGTAGAGGTAAAGAAAGGAAAGTGGCAGACTTTGTGTGCCTCTGAATGGCCAACATTTCAGATAGGATGGCCCCCCGAAGGATCCTTTTTATTAGACAAGATTAAGCTGCTGACGTCTAAGATATTTAATATAGATCCCCACGGACATCCAGACCAAGTACCATATGTCTTGGTCTGGGAAGATTTAATTCTCTCCCCACCTCCGTGGGTCCGGCCCTTTGTTTCCTCAACAGGTAAGTCCGCGCACACATCAGCAGCGTCGGAGATATTAGCCTTAAAGAAAAACCCCAACACGGAGAAGCTACCCGACGCCCCGGATCCACCGAAGGCGATTTACCCTGACCCGCAGTCCGATTTGCTTCTTTTGGATTCCCCACCCCCTTATCCTCCGGCCCCAAATCCCCTACCACCTAGAGGACCCCCAGCTCCACTGCCCTCGGCACCAAGGGAACCATCCATGATGGAAGAAGAAAGGGGTCCCTCAGCGGGCACTAGGAGCCGGAGGGCTATCTCCCCGGACTCCACTGCCCTACCTCTTAGAGAATATGGCCCCCCCGACGGCCAAGGAATAGACCTCTCCAATATTGGCCCTTTTCCTCTGCAGATCTTTATAATTGGAAAATGCATAACCCAACTTTTTCCGAAAATCCACAGGCCCTTACCGCTTTAATAGAATCTCTTGTTTTCTCCCACCAGCCCACATGGGATGATTGTCAGCAGCTGCTTCAGACTCTCCTAACGACTGAGGAGAGGCAACGGGTTCTTTTAGAAGCCAGAAAAAAATGTATTAGGCGCCAATGGGCAACCTACCCAGCTGCCTAACGAGATTGATGCTGGTTTCCCACTCGTCAGGCCAAACTGGGATTTCAATGCCCCAGAAGGTAGGGAGCGCCTGAAAATGTATCGCCAGGCTCTGGTGGCGGGTCTCCATGGAGCGGCCAGACGGCCCACTAATTTGGCTAAGGTAAGGGAAGTCACTCAGGGGCCCCAGGAATCTCCAACTGTGTTCCTGGAACGTTTAATGGAAGCCTTTAGACGCTTTACCCCTTATGATCCAACTTCGGAGGAACATAAGGCTACTATAGCAATGGCTTTCATAGATCAAGCGGCCCCTGATATTAAAAAGAAATTACAGAAGCTAGATGGCTTGCAGGGATTTTCGCTTCAGGAGTTAGTAAAAGAGGCAGATAAAGTATATAACAAAAGAGAAACAGAGGAAGAGAAGGAAGAAAGAAAGCAGAAAGAGCAGGAAGCCCGTGAAATAAGACGGGATAAGAGACAGGAGAGGAATTTAAGTAAGATACTGGCCACTGTGGTTGGAGGAAGAAATATAGGGGATAGAAATAGGCAGGAAGGGCGAATGGCAGACAGAAGGCGGCCATTAGACAAGGACCAATGTGCCTACTGTAAAGAAAAAGGACATTGGGCGAGAGAATGCCCTAAGAAAAAGAGTGGAGGAAGGCCAACCAGAAACAAAATCTTAACATTGGAAGAAGAAGACTAGGAAAGTCTGGGCTCGAACCCTCTCCCCGAGCCCCGGGTAACTCTTAAAGTGGAGGGGGAACCTGTTCAATTTTTGGTGGATACCGGAGCCCAGCACTCCGTCCTTCTCCACTCAGAAGGTCCTATCTCAGCTAAAAGGTCATGGGTACAAGGAGCCACTGGGAATAAACAATATTCATGGACCACACGAAGGACAGTAGATCTTGGGATTGGACGAGTAACCCATTCAGTTTTGATTATTCCGGAATGCCCCTATCCTTTGCTGGGAAGAGACTTACTCTCCAAAGTAGGGGCTCAAATCCACTTTCAGCCAGAAGGTCCCACCATAACTGATAATAAAGGAAGGTTACTTCAAATATTGACTATGAAATTAGAAGATGAATATAAATTATACGAGCAGCCTTCATCCTCACGAGTTAATGTTACAGATTGGGTAACTCGGTTCCCTCAAGCCTGTGCAGAAACTGCCGGTATGGGGATGGCCAAAAATCGGCCCCCGGTGCTAGTGGAACTCAAGGCAACTGCCACCCCAATAACGGTCCGTCGATACCCCATGAGTAGAGAAGCCAAAGACGGTATCCGTCCCCATATACAGAGGCTACTAGACTTGGGCATCTTAATAAGATGTCAATCAGCATGGAACACCCCTCTCCTGCCGGTAAAGAAACCAGGAACAAATGATTATCGGCCGGTGCAGGATCTACGAGAGGTAAACAAACGGGTGGCAGACCTCCACCCCACAGTTCCAAACCCTTACAACCTTCTGAGCACTCTTCCACCTCAATATACGTGGTATACTGTTTTGGACCTTAAAGATGCTTTTTTCTGTTTAAGACTCTCTCCCCTGAGCCAACCCTACTTTGCCTTCGAATGGAAAGATCCAACATCGGGAATGTCTGGTCAGCTGACATGGACACGGCTACCTCAGGGATTTAAGAACTCCCCGACCATCTTTGATGAAGCCCTCCATCAGGATTTGGCATTATATAGAGAATCAAAGCCCCAGGTAACATTACTCCAATACGTTGATGATATTTTATTAGCTGCTGAGACCCAAGAAGATTGTATCAAGGGTACTGAAAAACTGTTAACGGAACTTGGAACCCTGGGATATAGAGCCTCAGCCAAGAAAGCACAAATATGCCAACAACAGGTCAGTTACCTGGGGTATCTATTAAAAGGGGGGCAAAGATGGCTCACGGAGAGCAGAAAGGATACGGTGGCCCAAATTCCGGCTCCCAAAAGCGCCAGGCAGGTTAGAGAATTTTTGGGGACGGCCGGATTCTGTAGACTATGGATTCCAGGGTTTGCTGAGCTGGCGGCCCCATTGTACCCCCTAACCAAAAACAGCACTCCTTTCGTTTGGGGCGATAAGGAACAACGGGCTTTTGACCAAATCAAACGAGCTTTACTTTCAGCTCCAGCCCTAGGACTGCCAGATGTAACCAAACCTTTTCATTTATATGTGGCCGAAAATAAGGGCATTGCAAAAGGAGTATTGACTCAGAAATTGGGTCCCTGGAATCGCCCAGTTGCTTATTTGTCAAAAAAATTGGACCCTGTGGCATCAGGATGGCCCACCTGTTTAAAGATAATCGCTGCAGTAGCCGTTCTAGTCAAAGATGCTGACAAACTAACTTTAGGACAAAATCTAACGATAACAGCTCCTCATGCCCTGGAAAATGTAGTCCGTCAACCACCGGATAGGTGGCTAACTAATGCCAGGATGACCCATTACCAAACCCTGTTGCTAAACTCAGATCGCATCAAGTTTGCTCCAGCCACAGGACTCAATCCAGCCACCTTGCTACCTGATCCTGACTTGGAAGGCTCCACCATCATACATGATTGTCAGGAAGTACTGGCCGCAGCACACGGCAGTAGGCCAGATCTGATGGACCTGCCCCTCCCTGATGCTGATTTCACCTGGTTCACGGATGGGAGCAGTTTCCTGGAGGAAGGTAAGCGTCGAACTGGGGCAGCCGTGGTAGACGGAAAACAAGTCATATGGGCAGCGGCGCTACCACAAGGGACCTCAGCCCAACGAGCTGAATTAATTGCCCTGACGAGGGCATTAGAGATGGCAGAGAATAAAAAAGTAAACATCTACACAGACAGTAGATATGCGTTTGCTACCGCTCATATCCACGGTGCCATTTACCAACAGAGAGGGCTACTAACTTCAGGTGGCAAAGAAATTAAAAACAAAGACGAAATCGTGGCTTTGTTGACTGCACTCATGCTTCCTACTAAAGTCAGTATCATCCACTGCCCTGGACATCAAAAAGGAAATACCCCAATAAATAGGGGAAATAATATGGCTGACCAAGTGGCCCGAGAAATAGCATCGGGAGAAGTCATTCTAGGACTGTCAGATAAAGTTCCTGAAAAACCAGGCCGCGACGAAGAAATCATCCCGGCCACAACAAAAGGAACTTTGTCCCCTCAGCAAGCAGAATCCATGTTACAACAGATGCACAGATGGACACATTTGGGGACTAAAAAGATGGTAGCCTTGTTACAAAAAGCCGGGTACAAAACCCCTGGAATGACAAAATTAGCTGGACAAATTGTGCAGGAATGCGTCCCATGTCAACAGGTAAATACTCACAAAGGGAAACTTGAAACTGAAAAGAGACTCAGGGGGGACCGCCCAGGAACTTACTGGGAGGTGGACTTTACCGAAGTGCGTCCTGGAAGGTACGGTAATAAATACCTTTTAGTTTTTGTAGACACTTTTTCAAGATGGATAGAGGCTTTCCCAACAAAGAAAGAAACAGCTGCTGTAGTAGCCAAGAAGATTTTAGAAGAAATTTTTCCTCGATTTGGAGCACCAAAGGTAATAGGGTCTGATAATGGTCCAGCCTTCGTCGCCCTGGTAAGTCAGGATGTGGCCAGATATTTGGGGACTGATTGGAAATTACATTGTGCCTATAGACCCCAAAGTTCAGGTCAGGTAGAAAGAATGAATAGGACTCTAAAAGAGACCCTAACTAAATTGTCCTTGGAGACTGGCGGTACCGATTGGACGGTGCTCCTTCCTTTGGCCCTATTCCGGGTTAGAAATACACCTTCCCGATACCATCTTACTCCTTTTAAAATATTATATGGTGCCCCGCCTCCCCTCCTCACTTTAGAAAAAGAAATAAAACCTGATTGTCAAAATAACACTGACTTATATGCTAGGCTACTGGGACTCCAATTGGTCCAGAAAGAAATATGGTCCCAACTCGCCGAGGCCTACCAACCGGGAACACCGGGAGAAACTCATCCTTTCCAAGTCGGAGACTCCGTATACGTCCGTCGGCATCGAACCCAGACGTTGGAACCTCGATGGAAAGGACCATACACCGTCCTCCTCACCACCCCAACGGCCATAAAAGTGGACGGCATCGCTGCCTGGATCCATGCTTCACATGTGAAGGCTGCACCAACGACGACATCATCAGGATGGCGGGCCCAAAGGACTGACAACCCGCTCAAACTCAAGCTTCTACGAACCTAAGACTTATAATTTTGGTTTTACTACCTTTACTGACTGTAAGTGATTTTAGCCCTCACCTCCCCCAACGTTTAACTTGGCAGGTAATTTCTCAGACTGGAGATGTAACCTGGTCCATTAGTCATACTGCACCCCCCTGGACCTGGTGGCCAGATCTTTTTCCTGATGTTTGTAAACTGGCTATAGGAGCACCTTATTGGGATACAGAAGATTCTCATGATATGAACACTGCCCCTTCCAAAGTTTCGGAAACTGATTGGTTTGGGCCGGGTTGCAAAAATGCAGGCAAAAGAATGATGCTTGGTATCCTCACTTTCTACGTATGCCCCGGGTTCCACCGCCCTCGATCTCTGAATTATAAATGTGGTGGAACTGAAAACTTTTATTGCAAAAGCTGGGGATGTGAAACTACCGGGGATACTAATTGGAAACCCACCTCAACTTGGGATTTTATTACTGTAACGGCTAATTATTCTCATAATGAGGATACCGGACACCGGAGTAAATGTTCAGGATGGTGTCATCCCCTTAAAATTTCCTTTAGTAATCCCGGAAAAAGAGATAAAAAATGGATAAATGGTCATTCTTGGGGCGTTAGATTTTACATGAGGGGATATGATTTAGGAATATTAATGACCCTTAAGCTAAAGATTGAGACTCCTGCTCCTATATCAATAGGCCCAAATCCCGTACTTGGCCCCCCTTTGCTTCCCCCGGCCCCTTCAACTACGTCAACAAAGAATGAGACTAATGAAACCTCTGGATCCAAAGAACCCACAGTTAAGCCTGGGACTCCTCAGGATAGGATGCTTTCTTTGGTGCAGGCAGCCTTTACGGTTCTCAGTGCTACAAACCCAGAGGCTACAAAATCATGTTGGCTTTGCTATGCTGCCCCTCCCCCTTATTATGATGCTACAGGATATAGCTCCAACTATACTAATTCTACCTCCTCAGACCAATGTCGATGGAAGCAAGAAGGGACCAGTAAATTAACCCTGTCCTCGGTTTCTGGAAATGGTACTTGTATAGGAACACCTCCCCAGTCCCATAGACACCTTTGTCATGATTTCAGCCTCCCTTCAGGCTCGGGATATCTTGTACCTCCTCAAGATGGATGGTGGGCATGTAACACGGGGCTCACCCCTTGTGTCTCTTTAGAGGTTCTTAATACTTCAGCTGACTTTTGTGTGTTAGTGCAATTAGTCCCTAGACTTATCTACCATTCAGACTCATCCTTTTGAGATGAATATGTAGGAAAAACAAAAAACAAAAGAGAACCTGTAACCCTCACATTGGCTGTCCTTCTAGGACTAGGAGTATCTGCTGGGATAGGAACAGGAACCACAGCCCTCATACAACAACCCCAGTATTATGCAAGTTTAAGACAGGCTGTAGACATCGACCTTCGAGCATTAGAAAGTTCCATAACTCAACTAAAGGAATCACTCACCTCACTTTCAGAAATGGTGTTGCAGAATAGAAGAGGCCTAGATTTGCTGTTTCTTAAAGAAGGGGGATTATGCGCCGCTCTAAAAGAAGAATGTTGCTTTTATATTGATCATTCAGGAACCATTACCAAAACCATGGATAAACTAAGGGAACGCTTAGATAAAAGGCAAAGGGAGAGAGAGAACGAAAAAGGATGGTTTCAATCATGGTTTGATAAGTCCCCCTGGTTTACCACCTTAATCTCTACTCTGTTGGGACCTCTTATTGTTTTATTGTTGATTTTAACTTTTGGACCATGTATTCTAAATCGCTTGATAGCATTTATTAGAGAACGTATCAGTACTGTACAAGTTCTAATGTTAAGACAACAGTACCAAAGTTTACGAACAGAAGGTTGAGATTCCATGATTGGAATCAATAGTCACAAGAAAAAGGGGGGAATGTGCCCCGGTCCGGGAAGATCCCACATGCCGTGGAGCGGCTGGGCCCGTGAGCCATGGCCACTGAGCCTGCGCGTCCAGAGCCTGTGCTCCGCAGCGGGGGAGGCCACAACAGTGAGAGGCCCGCGTACCGCAAAAAAAAAAAAAAAAAAAAAAAAAATGGTTCTTGGGGCCTTCCCTGGTGGTCCTGTGGGACTCGAGGGACATTGTTCCAGCTAATGATTAAGAACTCTCCAGACAATAGGGGCTTCTTAGACAATGGGTGAATTTCCAGGATGTCCGGCCCCCTTCCGAGAAGGAGGGAGATAAACAAAATGTAAAAAAGGTGTCTGTCAAAGACCAATCAGGCAGCTGGGGACAAGTTCCCTCTCTGGTCCGAGCCTAAGCCGGGACCAATCAGCAGGAAAACACAACCAAATCTATAATTTACATACGGGGAAGTGGGAACCTATAAAACTGACATATTCGCGCCCAAAAGGGGTTCCTTCTTCGACCTCCTGCGTGAGGACCAAGGAACCCCGGTGCACCGGCCTTCAATAAACCTCTTGCGTTTTGCATCGGCTTCCGACTCTTGTTGTTTCCTGGGCGAGTCGAAACTCCTAGGAGACCGCGAAGGTCTAACAGTCCAGTGGCTAAGAATCCGCCTTCCAGTGCAGGGTACGAGGGTTCGATCCCTGGTCGGGGAAATGGGATCCTGCATGCCGGGGGGCAACTAAGCCCACGCGCCACAACCAGAGAGCCCGTGTGCCGCAACTAAGACCTAACGCAGCCAAAAATAAATAAATATTAAAAAAAAAGAAATAGTTGTTGTGAATGAGATCTGTTTTTTTCAGATCTCATAGGGTATCACTTATATGTGGAATCTAAAAAAATGATACAAATGAACTTATTTACAAAATAGAAATAGACTCACAGACATAGAAAATAAACTTATGGCTACCAAAGAGGAAAGGGGGGAGGTCTTTAAATACCATTATATTTTGAGATACTGCAGTAGTTTCTAGGTTGGATATCTTGGGGTTTGCAAAGAGATGATCATTTTATTTGCAAGAAATATTTGTCAATATCTAGAATTTTGACTTCTTTTTCTTATTATAGATCAATATAGTGCAGTGCTTAAAAAGCATCACTGTTTCAGACAGACAGACCTGGGTAAATTCATACTGTACCGCGTACTAATTCAAACCTTCTGCATTTTACCCAATTTCTAAGGCTGTTTCCTCAGTTGTAAAAAGGGATAATGATACCTACTTTATAGGGATCTTCTGAGGATTAAATGAAATATTGTCCATAAGGCACAAAGCCCAGTACCTGGCACATACAGAGTCTATTATTGTTTGTCTGATTGCAGTTGGCTGGAACTCCCAGAACCTTGAATATTAACCATAATGGCGGGCATCAGGCTTTAATGGCATGAGATTCGTTGCTAAATAGAAATACCAGGCACTGTTGATGACAATGTTGATGACGATGACGGTATGATGGTGATGATGATGATGACTAACATTTATTCCGCACTTGTGCCCCATCCAGCACATGCGCTCTAAAGACGATTGCAGGAAATTACTCCAACATCTTGCAAACTTGCTCCTAATCATATTGTTTTTATCCATTCATTCCATCATTCAATTAATTCATTCAACAATCATTTGTTGTGCATGCACCAAAGCTCTCACTTAATATGCCTCAATTCTTATTATAGTCATTTTGGACAGAGTGTTACTCATTGGATGAAGAGGGAAGAAACAAATAAATCAACAGACGGTGGAAGGTAAGTGCACCTATGCTCTGTGTATAAACCACCTATAGAACCACACGCACGCACAGGTGATGGTGCAGTTCATTACCATGATCCTTCCTGTCCATTATGGATGGACACTGAAAAGCAAAGGATGGGGGGCAGGGTTTGTAATGGGATAAAGAATGGGGCTGGCCTTCCTCTGATGAAAGATCACCCATTCAACCATCATTTACTGGTGCTAATAAGAAGAAGATGGAGAAGATGGGGATCTTGCCATCGAGTCACTCGTAGTTGAGAAATCCAGATGGGTAAGGAGCATCACAGCAGAACGTACAAACGTAAACGAGGACCTAGAGAAGTGCTTGTGCAGGGAGGTGAGGGTTGCTGGCTTGTTACGGGTGGGAAGGAGACAGGGCTGGGTGAGTGACGAGACTAGGCAGTAAGGGAGAAAAGGCAGGCTCACGCTGGGCATGGCTTATGCAGAGGCACAGAGGCACCCTGGAGCCGACTGCTTCACTTGCCAAATAGCCTGTTTTGCAGTGAACTGGAACTGAAAGGAGGTGGGCTTTGTGATTAAATTCAATTTGAAGCCTGGCTACAAATTAGAGCTTATCTTATATGGTTTAATGAGGTCAGCAGAAGGGAAACAAATTGTGCCTGGTTAGTATTCCTAGTCAAGATATGTACTGGGGCAAAGCAAAATGAAGAAAGGAAATACAACTTTCACTGGGAAGAGATTGGGGACAAAATGAGGAACAGAAGGAATCTACTGCTTTCAGGAGGTGTTAATTTTCTTTGGATTCGCTCAGTTTCTCCATTTTTTCTCTTTCCACCCTTATCTTTTTCTTCTCCTAGACCCTTAGTCAGCCGCGAGGAAGAATATTAGCTAGGGGTGGAAGAAGGTTATTTAAACTTCTCCCTAAAGTCATACACAGGCAGGATGTAGCCCCTTGGCCTCTATTATATGCTAATGAATCCAGAATTGGGGGGATTGATTCATTTGCCCTCCAGAGTCAGCTTCTCTTTCCTCTCTCTCTCCCCTGCTTCCTTCTCAGGTATTTGGGTTTGGCAGGCTGTTTAATGGGTGGAACCCACAGACACAAGGAAGTGATTTTATGGACTTTCTTCTGGGCTCATGTACAATTTTTTAAAATTCCTTTTGATCCTCTAAGATCCCAGCAGCCTACTCTGGTTAACATCATTAAGAAGCTATAGCTACACCCAGGGCTGTCCTAGGAGCCACGCTTCTCATGTGCTAAGCTGCAGGCAATTCTGTCTCCCTGCCTGGAACTGAAGGCATCTTGAGAAGATTCAAGCAAACAGAAGTGGAGAGTCAGATCGTTACCATGTGAATTTTATCAGTGTTTACATCTGCGCAAAGCATTTCATACCAAATAAATCTCTGAGAAATTCCACAGCCATCTTCCCCACCTTTAGGTTGAAGAGCTTAACCCTCAGTTCTTTTGTATAAATGTCCTGAGGCAGTGCCTCGTAAGGTTTGAAGGTTGATCCTGTTCTGAAACTTTAGCTTATCCTCGTGAAATTCCTAGGGGTGTCTGGATCGGAACTACTACCTGGACACATTGGGGGACTGCAGGAAATGGGTTATCAAAAGAGACTTCAAACTCTAACCAGACCTGTGAGTCAGATCACCATCAAGGCCTAAAAATGCCTGAGGCCAGGCTGTTACCCCAGCCCTGTGTCTGCCTTTTGATCAGACCTTCCTGCCTGACTTTTGATGGCACTGTGGGCACATACAGATAAAATACAATAAAACACAGATAAAGTTGTTGTTATGAGTGTGAGGCCAGATTACACCCATTCATTTTTCGATGGGATTACTAGACTAGTTCTGTCAAGAAAGTACAGCAATCCTAGTGCATTTTTTTTTTACATTTGCATTTTTTTTTGTTCTGGCTTCCCTCCCCCGCCACCCCCAGTTTTATTTTATTTTTTAATTTTTTAACATCTTTATTGGAGTATAATTGCTTTACAATGGTGTGTTAGTTTTGGCTCTATAACAAAGTGAATCAGCTATATATATACTTATATCCCCATATCCCCTCCCTCTTGCGTCTTCCTCCCCCCCATCCCACCCCCCCCCAGTTTTATTCAGATATAATTGACATATAACATTGTATAAGTGTAAGGTGTGCAACATAATGATTAGATACATGTATATATTGCAAAGTGATTACCACAATAAGTTTAGTTAACGTTCATCACCTAACATAGTTATCAGTTTTCTTCCTTGGGATGAGAACTTTTAAGATCTACTCTCTTAGTGAAAACAACCAACCAAACAAACAAAACACCTGAAACTAACACAACACTGTAAATCAACTATACTCCAATAAAATTAAAAACAAAAAATCTACTCTCAACAATTTTCAAGTATACAGTATATATTATTAACTAGTCATTATGTTGTACATGACATCCCCAGAACTTATAAGTGAATATTTGTACCTCTTAATTACCTTCACCCAACTCCCTCTACCCCCCCAATCCCTGCTTAACTAATTCACTGAATTTGAGTTAAGGTATTTGAGCTGTGTATTCATAGTGTCTCCATGTACATAAACAACTGTAGATTGAATGACAGTACAATTAAGAAGAATTGTACCTTATTGAATACCTGAGTCTGAAAGATGAAGAACAAAGATTAGCATCAATCTGTGAAATTGTCTCTAACGATGACACACAGGGCTCTACCCTATGGGGCATTTTTACTTATGCCAAGTTTGAAGGTGGATTTTAGGCTCATTAAATTTGTGGATAACACAGTAGAAACACTAAATAATGGAACTGAGTTCACCCAGTGGACTCAGACAATGCGTCAGGTGGTGGTGGGCAGGGAACAGTGGAAGCTGGCCGTGTGTTTTCTTCTTCCTCCCCTCCCCCATCACACCCTTCTCTCATTCACCTCTGTGGCGTATCCAAGTTTATACACCCCACACAGGGCTATTGAGGGATTAAACGAGATGAAGGGAAGTGGGTGAGGTAGCATCATTCCCTACATTCTTCAGGACTACTGGCAGTCCGGTGGTTAAGACTCTGCGCTTCCAGTGTGGGGGCCACGGGTTCGATCCCTGGTCGGGAAACTAAGATCCCACATGCCTCAAGCCCGAACAAAAACAAAACAAAACACACCTTCTTCAGTCTTGGCCCAGGATTTCAGGGTGGGCCAAGATGACAATCTTCTAAGCAGTACTAGCAGGGGCAGAACTCAAACTCTAGGTCCCCTTCTTTGCAAATTATTCTGACGTCTCTAGAAATGTTCTTTGGGAGTGAACACATCTGCCTTTGTGAACACGAGCAGTCGGTGCAATAAAATGGTGGTTACGGAGATCTGCACATGCTTGATGTGTTCTTTTCATCAGGCAACCAGGCCCAGGATAAAGCAACTGCTACTAACATGTGCTTCTGCTGAGGCCAACACATCAAAAAGACCACCAGAGCTAAAAATAGACAGGACATCAGATGCATTCAGGCCACAAGCTCGAGAAGCAATCTTTTAGATGGGCTACCACATATGCTTAAAATAATAATTCAGCGATGAAGACGCACATTTTGGAGCTAAAAGAACTGTAAGAAATCAGGTGGCCTAACTCCTCACTTGAGTGTGGAGAACACTGGGCAGAGAGAGGTCTGATGTGCCCCAAATCACTCAATTAATTATTGGTGTGGTTGGTTTCTTGGCCTGGTCCAAATTTCCTTCTACTCTGTTATGTTGTTCTGGTTCTAATAATGATAATAACAGTAATAATTGTGATGACTTAATGTTTTTATCACTTTGTATACTTTAAATATCTTGGATGGTCTAATGGGGCCAGCAGAGTAGAGAAGATGAACCGTTGTGCCCTGTTAAATATTCATAGTCACGCTATTTACTGGGGCAAAACAAAGATACAGTAAATATAGCTTTCACTGGCAAAAGACGGGACAAAATGAGGAACTGAAAGACTCTATGGCCTTTATGTAAAAACAAGATATTAACTTTCTTTGAATTTGCTCAGTTTTCCCATTTCTCTATCCATCCTGTCCTTCTCCCCTCCCAGAATCTCATTCAGCAGCAGGTCTCTATAACAGAGCAGAGCCCTATGGAGCCTTCCCCAGACAGACCCCACCTCCACCCCCCACCACGTCCTCCGCCTGCCTTTTGTCTGTAGAAAAACTTTAGCCAAAGAATAAATTTCATCAGAGAAATGGAAAAAAAAAATGCAAAAGCAAAGGAAAGCAGTCAAACAGGACAAAATACTACTAGTTCAGTCATTAAAGAAATTCAAGGACCTTTAGTTCCTCCTCAGGGGCTATAGATAATATCCTGAGCTGTGCCACTAAGTTTGCGATAGATAGTTTGTTGCGGCATGCTATAGCCACCCTTCAGAGACAGGGTGGACCCCTACCCCAAATTTGGTTCAGATGTTGAGATTGAGGATGCCACACAAACACCAAAAGGATCTGAAAAAAAACTGTTACTCACATAAAGGAGGCTTTCAGGGTGGCTACCAATAGCTTGAGAAAGTGGGAAAAGGAGACTGGCTTGGAGGTTTTGTGGTAGTTATAAAGTGGGGACAGGGCGAAGGTTCCTGTGCATGGTCCTATCGTCGTCCCATTGATACCAATTCTTATCAGCTTTCCCAGGTGTGGGGCAGAAAGAGAATACTGTGGGGTGAAGCTTAAATACTGTCAGCAAACATCAAAAAATGGAATCAGACTTTATTACCCAAGAACAATAGGAGATCAATACACCAATCTTCCTCTAGCTCCATCTAAGCAACAATGCATCCATCCATCCACCCACCCATCTATTTGTTCAATATTTTATTGCATATCCATCATGTGCCGGCCACAGCGAGAGTTTATGGATACAGTAATGTCACTGAAATAGTTTTTCGTCCTATTGTGCTCACTATCTGGTAAGAGTGATCACTGAATTTGAAACAGCAGGGAAGGGGGCAGGACACAAACTTTAAAAGAATGACATAGCCCGAGGACATGACATAAAATGATTAGAACCAAATAGGTCCAAGTAGACGAGTCCACTTCCACTAGACCTTGAGCCTCAGTATGCTCATTGTAACACATCAGCAAGCTATGTGACACACCCACCAGCGCCACGACGGTTCCAGGCCAACCATTAAAGATTAAAAACTGGGCAGTGGCCCAATTCCTGGAAATCCCTGCCCCTTCCCAAAAGAGTTGGAATAATCCTCACACTCATTAGCATATGAAATAACCCAGCCCAAGATTTCCCTGGAGGTGCAGTGGTTAAGAACCCGCCTGCCAATGCAGGGTACACGGGTTCGATCCCTGGTCCACGAAGATCCCACATGCTGAGGAGCAACTAAGCCCGTGTGCCACAACTACTGGGCATGCGTCCTGCAACTACTGAAGCCCATGCGCCTAGAAGCTGTGCTCCACAACAAGAGAAGCCACCACAGTGAGAAGCCCACACACCACATCAAAGAGTAGCTCCCACTCACCACAACTAGAGAAAGCCCGTGCGCAACAACTAAGACCCAACGCAGCCAAAAAAAAAAAAAAAAAAAAATTACCCAGCCCATAATAACTAACCATATTTTGAGGCCGCTCTCGCCTTTTGAGATGACCCACACGCAGTCTGTTTCTCTCTAAATAAATCTACTTCTTATCTATCACTTTGTCTCTCACTGAATTCTTTCTGCGATGAGACATCAAGAACCTGAGCTTCATTAAGTCCTGAGACCAGGTGTGTGATCTCAGTTAAAAGACTGTGGGTTTTGGCCGGGTTGGAGTCCCGGCCTCGTGGGTTCAAGTCCCACTCTGAGATACGTGGTTTCAAATTGTTTTATAAATATTTGATTATTTGTCAAGTATCACAGTTGTGGTATATGAAGAAGGCTAAGAACGCACAGTGGAGAAAGATTTTCCTTCCTAGGAATTTTAGGGGAATTTTCTGAGAAGGCAACAGTTTGCACTGCTCTTGAATAACAAACCAGGAGTTCAACAAGCAGAGACACAAGTTAAAGTACTTTAGATCCCTAAAGGCAACACTATAGGCAACAGTATAGATGCATGATGTTTTATCTGTGTGACAGTGAATGGGATTAGCAGATGAGGGCTTTTCCATCCTCTGATCCCATGTGGATTTGGGAATTGGGGAATGGTGGGATTTCATGAGATAATTTGAAAGAAAAAGTACTAGAATAGTGGGACAGAATGGCTTTAAAGATGACCAATAGCTGGTTATCTGCAGGTTAACCTAATTTAATGATGCCCGTTTGTTTTTAACCTGAAGCCATTGACTCATACCTGGTTTAATATACATGAGGGAAAATATATGAGACCTACAGCATGAACAAGACCAGGAAGAAATGGTTTCAAGAAAAGGGAGTTAATCTATAATCAGTAATGAGCCTTTCTGGCATAGACTACAGTTTTTTAATTTGTTTTCCAATCATGCTCCAGGCAAATGAAGCCTAGATTATGTAGAATTACAGGATGGCTTACTGAGAGGAGCCTGGATCTGCAGGGCTGGCAGAGAAATAACGCTGCTCATCATGATTCCGAATGGGTCTCCTCCCCCTTCGGTCCTCCTCTTTGTGACATCCTAGAACATCCAAGGATGCTGTTGGTCTTTGAACTCCACTCCCTCACCCCAGAGGTCTGACAGCCTGGGTAGCAGCCTCCACCCTCATGTGGGTATCAGCTGGGGCAGCCTGGAATTTTATAAGAATTCCAATGTTAATGAGTAGGGCTCTGTTGGAGACACAAGTCTTTTCTCTAACTCCTAACCCCCACCTCACGCTGCATCCCCACTTCTCTCTCCCTCTGTTTTGTGTTTTAGACGCGAGAGGATCTTTCGCATATACGAGTCCTTGATTTGAACTTAAAAATAAATAGTATGAAAGAAAAAAAAAAGACTGTCCAATCTTACTTGAAGTGTTCAAATATGATTAGTATTAGACTGTGAAATACCTCTGCCTTATCTCTAGTTGCCAGCTGCTGGGAACAGTTTGAGGGCTCGGGCTGGAGGTTGTGATGTGATTTTTTTTTTTTAAACAAAACATAAGCCCCAAATGATCTGTGTATAGACTCTCCACAAAATCCTCTTTGTCTAAAGCTCAATCTTTCTAATTTTTCTTCCCTCATCATTTGGCCTGATCCCCGTTCATGGAAGTCAGCATAGAAGTAGAATAGAATCCAGTCTCAATCTAGCCATTTCCCTCTTACTTCTCTCTGTATTTCTGCCTTTCTCTTTTCTAAAGTTGCCTGGCTACATCTAGGGATTTCCCAATTGAAGAAACAAATTATTTGGGTCATACAGGGCACTGTCGCTGTTTATGAGCCAAAAAAATGCTGCCTGGCATTTTGAAAAAATGATTTCTGAATCCACACAGGGGGGTCTTGCATGTCAACTACTTCAAATGATGTATAACAGATTTGCATCTTCTATAATTTCATGGCCTCATTCAATGGGACTTTTTAAAAAGGCTAAAAGGATAAAGTGGTTTTTTCCCTCAAATCTCTTTTTGAACCAGCTGCCTATGTCTTTCATCAAAAAGAAAGAAGAGAAAACAAAAATATGTTTCTCTTAATTCACTGAAAAGTTTAGCTTTAAAGCATAAGACAAGTTTAAATCCACGAATTACTATGTGCATGATGTATGAGCCAATTATAGAAAGAATAGGAAATAGCTAACCATTTCACATCAATCTTCAGCTAAACTATGTTTCAGAAAATAAATTTATGATTCAATCATACAGGGAGCTAACTTTAAGTTCCTTCTGAACATACTACTCTGGAAAAATATTTAAGGGATACTAGAAGTAAAAGAAAATGCGTATTTATCTTCATTGAATGTGTACTTTTGGGGGGAGACAAGGCTTCAAAAGTTGTGTGTTGATACTGAAAAGTTTTCTAGCAATTTACTCCCAAGAAAAGGCCAAGTAGCACAGGATCATTAATTAGTAAATAAGCAATAAGATCATAGGAGCCACTAATTGATGGCAACGCAGCATTACTCCAGGATTGGAGCGGTCTGAGACGATTTCAAGCAAAAGATGGATTTTTTTTTTTCTGGATTTCAAATATAATTGAAATCCTAGTAGGTAGGAAAAGCAAAGAGGACATCTCAGAAGAGTGAGGCTGGACTTGGAAAGGATGTTTCAGAAATTCTCGGGGGCCAGTGATTAGAGCTGCTTCACTGGTTTGGAGGATTTGTGGGGAGTTGCAGTTCAAAAGAATATTAAAAAAAACCAAATACCTAGGAAATGCCCAGAGAAAGATATTCAAGACTTCTACACAAAAAACTACACACAATTGCTGGCCATAAATGGAAGGAAATGCCATGTTCATAGACTGGAAGATTCAATCTTGCTACGTTATTTTTTCTTGAAATCAATCTATATATTTAATGCCATCCCTATCGAAATCCCAGCAGACTTTATTTCTGTGGAAATTGATAAGCTGATTCTAAAATTTATATGGAAATAGAAAGGGCTAAGAATAGCCAAGGTAGAAGAAGAATAAAGATGATTATACTTTATGATTTATGAAAAAAACTGTAGAAAGTGGAATCGAGTCCAGGAACAGAATCATTCCTATTCAATCACTTGATTTATAACAAATTTACCATGTATGTTGCTGGTGACATAGTAAACTGGAGCACCAGCTTTAGAAAACTGTTTGGAGAGACCTTCAGGATGGCGGAGGAGTAAGATGTGGAGATCACCTTCCTCCCAACAAATACATCAGAAATACAGCTACATGTGGAACAACTCCTACAGAACACCTACTGAACGCTGGCAGAAGACCTCAGACCTCCCAAAAGGCAAGAAACTCCCCACGTACCTGGGTAGGGCAAAAATGAAAAAACAGAGACAAAAGATTAGGGACGGAACCTGCACCAGTGGGAGGGAGCTGTGAAGGAGGAAAGGTTTCCACACACTAGGAAGCCCCTTTGCGGGCGGAGACTGCGGGTGGAGGAGGGGGGAAGCTTCGGAACCGCGGAGGAGAGCACAGCAACAGGGGTGCGGAGGGCAAAGCGGAGAGATTCCCGCACGGAGGATCGGTGCCGATGGGCACTCACCAGCCTGAGAGGCTTGTCTGCTCACCCGCCGGGGCAGGCGGGGCTGGGAGCTGAGGCTCGGGCTTCGGTCGGAGCGCAGGGAGAGGACTGGGGTTGGCTGCGTGAACACAGCCTGAAGGGGTTAGTGTGCCATGGCTAGCAGGGAGGGAGTCCAGGGAAAAGTTTGGACTTGCTGAAGAGGCAAGAGACCATTGTTTCAAGGTGGGCGAGGAGAGGGGATTCAGAGCACCGCCTAAACAAGCTCCAGAGACGGGTGTGAGCCGAGGCTACCAGTGTGGACCCCAGAGACAGGCATGAGATGCTAAGGCTGCTGCTGCCACGAAGAATCCTGTGTGCAAGCACAGGTCACCATCCACACCTCCCCTCCTGGGAGGCTATGCAGCCCGCCACTGCCAGGGTCCCGTGATCCAGGGACAACTTCCCTGGGAGAACACATGGCGCGTCTCAGGCTCTTGCAACGTCACATCGGCCTCTGCCACCACAGGTTCGCCGCGCATCCGTACCCCTCCCTCCCCCTGGCCTGAGTGAGCCAGAGCGCCCGAATCAGCTGTTCCTTTAACCCCCTCCTGTCTGGGCGGGGAACAGACGCCAGAGGGCGACCTACACGCAGAGGCGGGGCCAAATCTGAAGCTGAACCCCAGGAGCTGTGCGAACAAAGAAGAGAAAGGGAAATTTCCCCCAGCAGCCTCAGGAGCAGTGGATTAAATCTCCACAATCAACCTGATGTAACCTGCATCTGGGGAATACCTGAATAGACAACGGATCATCCCAGAATTGAAGTGGTGGACTTTGGCAGCAACTGTAGACTTGGGGTTTGCTTTCTGCATCTAAATTGTTTCTGGTTTTATGTTTATCTTAGTTTGGTACTTAGAGCTTATTATCACTGGTGGATTTGTTTATTGCTTTGTTTGCTCTCTTCGTTTTTTTACATATGCAGATTTTTTCCTCTTTTTGTGAGTGTGTGTGTGGATACTTCTTTGTGTGATTTTGTCTGTATAGCTTTGCTTTTACTTTTTACCATTCGTCCTAGGGTTCTGTCTGTTTTTTTTTTTCTGTATAGTTTTTAGCGCTTGTTATCATTGGTGGATTTGTTCTTTTGGTTTGGTTGCTCTCTTCTTTCTTTCTTTTTTTATTACCTTTTAATTTTTTAATTTTTAATAATTTTTAAATTTTAACTATTTTATTTTATTTTTTTTCTTTCTTTCTTTTTTTCTCACTTTTCTTCTGAGCCGTGTGGCTGACAGGGTTGTGGTGCTCCAGCCAGGTGTCAGGCCTGAGCCTCTGAGGTGGGAGAGCCGAGTTCAGGACATTGGTCCACCAGAGACCTCCAGGCTCCACGTAAATCAAAAGGTGATAGCTCTCCCAGAGATCTCCATCTCAATGCTAAGACCCAGCTCCACTCAACGACCAGCAAGCTACAGTGCTGGACACCCTATGTCAAACAACTAGCAAGACAGGAACACAACCCCACCTATTAGCAGAGAGGCTGCCTAAAATGATAAAATGTCACAGACACCCCAAAACACACCACCAGACACGGTCCTGCCCACCAGAAAAACAAGATCCAGCCTCATCCACCAGAACACAGGCACCAGTCCCCTCCACCAGGAAGACTACACAAACCACTGAACCAATCTTACCAACTGGGAGCAGACACCAAAAACAATGGAAACTACGAACCTGCAGTCCGCAAAAACGAGACCCCAAACACAGTAAGTTAAGCAAAATGAGAAGACAGAGAAACACACAGCAGATGAAGCAGCAAGGTAAAAACCCACCAGACCTAACAAATGAAGAGGAAACAGGCAGTCTACCTGAAAAAGAATTCAGAGTAATGATAGTAAAGATGATCCAAAAATTGGAAATAGAATGGAGAAAATACAAGAAATGTTTAACAAGGACCTAGAAGAACTAAAGAGCAAACAAACAGTGATGAACAACACAATAAATGAAATTAAAAATTCTCTAGATGGGATCAATAGCAGAATAACTGAGGCAGAAGAACGGATAAGTGACCTGGAAGATAAAATAGTGGAAATAACTACTGCAGAGCAGAATAAAGAAAAATAAATGAAAAGAATTGAGGACAGTCTCAGAGACCTCTGGGACAACATTAAACGCACCAACATTCGAATTATAGGGGTTCCAGAAGAAGAAGAGAAAAAGAAAGGGACTAAGAAAATATTTGAAGAGATTATAGTTGAAAACTTCCCTAATATGGGAAAGGAAATAGTCAATCAAGTCCAGGAAGCGCAGAGAGTCCCATACAGGATAAATCCAAGGAGAAACATGCCAAGACACATATTAATCAAACTATCAAAAATTAAATACAAGCAAAAAATATTAAAAACAGCAAGGGAAAAACAACAAATAACACACAAGGGAATCCCCATAAGGTTAACAGCTGATCTTTCAGCAGAAACTCTGCAAGCCAGAAGGGAGTGGCAGGACATATTTAAAGCAATGAGAAGGAAAAACCTACAACCAAGATTACTCTACCCAGCAAGGATCTCATTCAGATTTGATGGAGAAATTCAAACCTTTACAGACAAGCAAAAGCTAAGAGAATTCAGCATCAGCAAACCAGCTTCACCAAAAATGCTAAAGGAACTTCTCTAGGCAGGAAACACAAGAGAAGGAAAAGACCTACAATAAGAAACCCAAAACAATGAAGAAAATGGTAATAGGACATACATATCAATAACTACCGTAAATGGATTAAATGCTCCAACCATAAGACATACACTGGCTAAATGGATACAAAAACAAGACCCGTATATATGCCCACTTCAGACCTAGGGACATATACGGACTGAAAGTGAGGGGATGGAAAAAGATACTCCATGCAAATAGAAATCAAAAGAGAGCTAGAGTAGCAATTCTCATATCAGACAAAATAGACTTTAAAATGAAGACTATTACAAGAGACAAAGAAGGACACTACACAAAGATCAAGGGATCAATCCAAGAAGAAGATATAACAATTGTAAATATTTATGCATCCAACGTAGGAGCACCTCAATACATAAGGCAAATGCTAACAGCATGAAAGGGGAAATTGACAGTAACACAGTCATAGTAGGGGACTTTAACACCCCACTTTGACCAATGGACAGATCATCCAAAATGAAAATAAATAAGGAAACACAAGCTTTAAATGATACATTAAACAAGATGGACTTAATTGATATTTATAGGACATTCCAGCCAAAAACAACAGAATACACTTTCTTCTCAAGTGCTCATGGAACATTCTCCAGGATAGATCATATCTTGGGTCACAAATGAAGTCTTGGTAAATTTAAGAAAATTGAAATCATACCAATTATCTTTTCTGACCACAACACTATGAAACTAGATATCAATTACAGGAAAAAATCTGTAAAAAATACAAACACATGGAGGCTAAACAATACACTACTTAATAACCAAGAGATCACTGAAGAAATCAGAGAGAAAATCAAAAAATACCTAGAAACAAATGACAATGAAAACATGACGACCCAAAGCCTACTGGATGCAGCAAAAGCAGTTCTAAGAGGGAAGTTTATAGCAATACAATCCTACCTCAAAAAACAAGAAACATCTCAAATAAACAACCTAACCTTAGACCTAAAGCAATTACAGAAAGAAGAACAGAAAACCCCAAAGTTAGCAGAAGGAAAGAAATCATAAAGATCAGATCAGAAATAAATGAAAAAGAAATGAAGGAAACAATAGCAAAGAGCAATAAAACTAGAAGCTGATTCTTTGAGAAGATAAACAAAATTGATAAACCATTAGCCAGACTCATCAAGAAAAAAGGGAGAAGACTCAAATCAATAGAATTAGAAATGAAAAAGGAGAAGTAACAACTGACACTGCAGAAATACAAAGGATAATGAAAGATTACTGCAAGCAACTCTATGCCAATAAAATGGACAACCTGGAAGAAATGGACAAATTCTTAGGAAAGCACAAGCTTAGGAGACTGAACCAGGAAGAAACAGAAAATATAAACAGACCAGTCACAAGCACTGAAATTGAGACTGTGATTAAAAATCTTCCAACAAACAAAAGCCCAGGACCAGATGGCTTCACAGGTGAATTCTATCAAACATTTAGAGAAGAGCTAACACCTATCCTTCTCAAACTCTTCCAAAATATAGCAGAGGGAGCAACACTCCCAAACTCATTCTATGAGGCCACCATCACCCTGATACCAAAACCAGACAAAGATGTCACAAAGAAAGAAACCTACAGGCCAATATCACTGATGAACATAGATGCAAAAACCCTCAACAAAATACTAGAAAACAGAATCCAACAGCACATTAAAAGCATCATACACCATCAACTGGGGTTTATCCCAGGAATGCAACGATTCTTCAATATATGCAAATCAATCCATGTGAAGGAGAAAAATTGAAGGAGAAAAACTATATGATCTTCTCAATAGATGCAGAAAAATCTTCTGACAAAATTCAGCACCCATTTATGATAAAAACCCTCCAGAAAGTAGGCATAGAGGGAACTTACCTCAACATAATAAAGGCCATATATGACAAACCCACAGCCAACATTGTTCTCAGTGGTGAAAAACTGAAACCATTTCCTCTAAGACCAGGAACAAGACAAGGTTGTCCACTCTCACCACTATTATTCAACATAGTTTTGGAAGTTTTAGCCACAGCAATCAGAAAAGAAAAAGAAAAGAAATAAAAGGAATACAAATTGGAAAATAAGAAGTAAAACTGTTACTGTTTGCAGATGACATGATACTATACATAGAGAATCCTAAAGATGCTACCAGAAAACTACTAGAGCTAATCAATGAATCTGGTAAAGTAGCATGATACAAAATTAATGCCAGAAATCTCTTGTATTCATATACACAAATGATGAAAAATTTGAAAGAGAAATTAAGGAAACACTCCCAGTTATCATTGCAACAAAAAGAATAAAATACCTAGGAATAAACCTACCTAAGGAAACAAAAGACCTGCATGCAGAAAACTATAAGACACTGATGAAAGAAATTAAAGACGATACACGCTGGAAGAATCAACATTGTGAAAATGACTATACTACCCAAAGCAATCTACAGATTCAATACAATCCCTGTCAAACTACCAATGGCATTTTTCACAGAACTAGAACAAAAAATTTCACAATCTGTATGGAAACACAAAAGACCCCAAATAGCCAAAGCAATCTTGAGAAAGAAAAACAGAGCTGGAGGAATCAGGCTCCCTGACTTCAGACTATACTACAAAGCTACAGTAATCAAGACAGTATGGTACTGGCACAAAAACTGAAATATAGATCAATGGAACAGGATAGAAAGCCCAGAGATAAACCCACACACATATGGTCACCTTATTTTTGATAAAGGAGGCAAGAATATACAATGGAGAACAGGTAGTCTATTCAATAAGTGGTGCTGGGAAAACTGGACAGTTACATGTAAAAGAATGAAATTAGAACACTCCCTAACACCATACACAAAAATAAACTCAAAATGGATAAAAGACCTAAATGCAAGGCCAGACACTACAAAACTCTTAGCGGAAAGAAAACATAGGCAGAACACTCTATGACATAAATCACAGCAAGATCCTTTTTGACCCACCTCCTAGAGAAATGGAAATAAAAAGAAAAATAAACAAATGGGACCTAATGAAATTTAAAAGCTTTTGCACAGCAAAGGAAACCATAAACAAGACGAAAAGACAACCCTCAGAATGGGAGAAAATATTTGCAAATGAAGCAACTGACAAAGGATTAATCTCCAAAATTTACAAGCAGCTCATGTAGCTCAATATCAAAAAAACAAACAACCCAGTCCAAAAATGGGCAGAAGACCTAAACAGACATTTCTCCAAAGAAGACATACAGATTGCCAACAAACACATGAAAGGATGCTCACCATTACTAATCATTAGAGAAATGCAAATCAAAACTACAATGAGGTATCACCTCACACCAGTCAGAATGGCCATCACCAAAAAATCTACAAACAATAAATGCTGGAGAGGGTGTGGAGAAAAGGGAACCCTCTTGCACTGTTGGGGGGAATGTAAATTTGTACAGCCACTATGGAGAACAGTATGGAGGTTCCTTTAAAAACTAAAAATAGAACTACAGTACAACCCAGCAATCCCACTACTGGGCATATACCCTGAACAAACCATAATTCAAAAAGAGTCATGTACCACAATGTTCATTTCAGGTCTATTTACAATAGCCAGGACATAGAAGCAACCTAAGTGTCCATCGACAGATGAATGGATAAAGAAGATGTGGCACATATATACAATGGAATATTACTTAGCTATAAAAAGAAACAAAATTGAGTTATTTGTAATGAGGTGGATGGACCTGGAGTCTGTCATACGGAGTGAAGTAAGTCAGAAAGAGAAAAACAAATACCGTATGCTAACACATATATATGGAATCTAAAAAAAAAAAAAAAGAAAAAAACTGTTTATGAAGAACCTAGGGGCAGGACAGGAATAATGACTCAGATGTAGAGAATGGACTTGAGGACATGGGGAGGGGGAAGGGTAAGCTGGGACAAAGCGAGAGAGTGGCATGGACTTATATACACTACCAAATGTAAAACAGACAGCTAGTGGGAAGCAGCTGCATAGCAGAGGGAGATCAGCTCGGTGCTTTGTGACCACTTAGAGGGATGGGATAGGGAGGGTGGAGGGAGACGCAAGAGGGAGGAGATATGGGGATATATGTATATGTATAGCTGATTCACTTTGTTATAAAGCAGAAACTAACACACCACTGTAAAACAGTTATGCTCCAATAAAGATGTTTAAAAAAGAAAAAAGAAAAAGAAAACTGTTTGATAGTATCTAATAAAATTAAACACATGAATATTAAATGACTCAGCAGTTCCATATTTAGGTAAATCAACAGAAATGTGTATATATGTGCAAGAATGTACATAAGATCACTGTTTATTATTGCCCCCAACTGGAAACAAACCAAATACCTATCAACAATTGAATGGATAATAAATTATAGTTCATTCATACTGTGGAACACAATATAGCAGGTTTGGGCTGCAATAGCAAAGTACCACAGATAGCTTATAAACAACAGAATATATTTCTTACTGTTTGGAAGCTGGGACATCCAGAATCATGACACCCGCGGGCTCCGTCTTTGGGGAGGGTTCCCTTCCTAGGCAGCTGTCCTCTGCTTCTGTAAAGGGTCAGGTAGTAAATATTTTAGGCTTTGCTGGACATATTGCTTCTGACACAGTACTCATCTCTGCTGTTGTAGCGTGAAAGTAGACACAGACAACCCACAAACGCATGAGCACGGCTGTGCTTCTAGAATTTTATTTATGGACACTGAGACTTGAATTTCATACAATTTTCACATTACAAAATGTTATCCTTTAAAAACATTTCTTTCAACCATTAAAAATTTATACAAACTGCTGTTAGTTCATGGGCTGTACACAAACATTTCCTCTCCTTGGGAATGAAATGAAGAGAAATTAACCACTGCCACAGACTCGACAGTATAGATGAACTTCACAGTTAATAACGGCAAGTAGTAAAGAAAACCTCACCGAAAGGAGACTTTACGATTCCACTTAAATAAAGTTCAGAACCAGGCAAAGCTGATTTATGGTGATAAAGATCAAAGCAGGAATCATCTGGGAGGTAATATAATCATCAGACAGGCTTCTGAGCTGTGGCTAATGCTCTATTTTGTGATCTGAATGGTGGCCCCCGTGGCTGGCTCTTTGGGCCTGGACAGCCCCTGAGTGGTCCTCAATGTGTCTGTCGGCTTATTCTGACCTCGTACAGCATGATTTTTATTATTTATTTATTTATTTATTTATTTTTGGCCGTGTAGTGTGGCATGTGGGATCTTTGTTCCCCGACCAGGGCTCGAACCCGTGCCCCTCACAGTGGAATCGTGGAGTCTTAACCATTGGACCGCCAGGGAAGTCCCAATAATTTTTTACATTGTCCTCTAGAAATACAGCAAATTTACAGCACAACTTGAGGGCTTTTATAAAGTCAGCACAGCTGATTATCCACCATTCAGAGGCTTTTTTTTTCATCATTCACTTTACTTTTTTATTTAAAAAGTATTAATCTAGGGTCACTTAAGAGCATCATGGGCTGGCTAAGCCCATGGAGTCTGTAGACAGATTGCTGGGTCTAAACCTTAGCTCTATCATTAGCTGGGTGACCTTAGGTAAGTTTCTTCACCTCTCTGTTCCTTAGTTTTTTCACTTGTGAAACAGGGCATGACTATAGTTCCCACCTCATAGGATTTCTGTAAGAATTCTGAGTTAATTCATATAAAGCTGTCTAGAACAATGCTGGCATACCCAAAGCACTCAATAAATGTTAGCTAGTATTACTGTGGCCAATAACTTTTTTTGCTTGGGGTCTTATGTTCCAGCCTGTTAAGATGTTTATAAATTCTTGATTCTGCTATATACTATGTTTACTTTTAGATTAAGTCTTGGGCCAGGAGCACAAAGAAGTCTTTCTAAGTCACATGTGGTCCAGCCCGGCTCATCAGGAATACGATTCTGGAGAAGAGCCTGGGAGTGTAGGCTTGTGGTTGTAAATAATATAAATACCCCTCGTCTTATTTAGAATGTACATACTGCCTGTGAAAAGTGTCAGTGTCAGTAGGTGCTAGCTGAAGACTCTGAGATCTGGGATTCCAAACAAATATACATTTCCATCTGAACTAATCATTTTTATAGGAAACAGAAGGGGTTTATTGGAGGGGTGCATAAACAATATAATTTGTTGCACGTCTGTTCTCCAGGCCTGGGTCTTGCATCTAAGGAGTGCCCGAGGCGGGTCTCTTGCCCTCCAGGAACTCTATAAGGTGTAGCCCCCAGCTCACCCACTTTAAATCTTTTCCTGGTAAAAAAAGACTTAAAATAAATAAAGACAGAAGTAAATATAATCTAGAGGGTACACTCTCCTTAGGTACTATAAATGACCACTCTACCATCCTGGAAGGTATAATGTTCCACGGCTTTAAAAAAGTGAAGCCAATAGCTTTTTTCCTGACTATAAATATTCACTTTCTGTTCACTCCTTCAACAGATTTTCAATCATTCAGAACATTGTCAATCATTCAACAGATTTTATTGAGTACTTAATATCTTCTGCATAAAGGGCCAATGAAATTCCACATGGGAGAAATCTTTTTAACTTTTTCTTTCATTAAGATGATGTTTCTTTAAAATTGTTGACCATGGAATGTCACAACCTCCTCCTTCTTTTTTTTCCCCCCAGTCATAACCATTAATATCACAGAACAAACTTTGAGAAATGCTGAGTTCACCATTCCTTTATTGCTGAACACTGAGGTTTCCCGCTTTGCTGCCATAAATAACACTGTGGTGAACATTCTTGTACCTACAGCTTTGCACACATGTTAGATTATCTCTTTAGGATAAATTCCTAGGAGTGAAATTGTTGCGCTAAAAGCTCTGTTTCTTTTTATGTGCATAAAAACCCTACGTCAGTTTCACAAATCTTAGGTAGTTGCAGACTCCTAAAACATCAGAGTTGGAAGGGGTCTCAGAGAGCGTTATCTCAAGCCCTCCTGGGGCGCTGGGCAGACCAGGCCTAGAAGCCAGGTCAGTCCTCATGCACTTCTCGAGGCTCTCTGTGGGCTCTGGGGACAACAGTCCAACAGAAGAAAGACATATTGGAGGGTGTCAGCGAGGCAAAGCTGAACAGGCGTTTGCATCTGCCGGCTCAGCTACCCACCCATCTCCTTCCTAGTGGGCTTTCCCCTTCAAGCCAGTGTGCTTTTTTTTTTTTTTTTTTTTTTTGCGGTACGCGGGCCTCTCACTGTTGTGGCCTCTCCCGTTGCAGAGCACAGGCTCCAGACTCGCAGGCTCAGCAGCCATGGCTCACGGGCCCCGCTGCTCCGCGGCATGTGGGATCTTCCTGGACCGGGGCACGAACCCGTGTCCCCTGCATCAGCAGGCGGACTCTCAACCACTGCGCCACCAGGGAAGCCCCCAGTGTGCATATTTATGCACCATGGGGCATTTACCAAGAATAAATGTCAGGGCAGCTAAGATCTAATTCAGCACCCACACTTCCCTTTAAAGGATAGCCAAGAATCTAAAGAAGTCCACAAAGGGCTCTGTGTGTGTTTGCGTGTGCACGCGCACGCGTGCGCACAAATGTGCATCCTTGTGTATCCTTGTGTGCCAATTGCTTGGGGAAGTTTACATGAGACACACTTACGACACCCTGTGATACTGATTTCCCGGCAGCTCAGCTATGACCCTGCCACTTAGATTGCCTTAAGAAGGAACTAGGTGGGCAGCTGTGTGAACCATTTCCTAGACTTGCGCCCCGTTTCCAGGGGAATTGGCTGCCATGTGGCCAGCGCATGTGTTTGGAAGGGCCTTAGTAGGAGGGAGCGAGCAGCTCCGGCCACTCGTCTGACCCGCCTCCTGGGCACGGGAGTAAACTGGGGACCAGGGAAACCCAAACCGAACTCAAACGCTGGAGGACCAGCCAACTTCTCCTCGCCACAGAGACCCAGTGTGTTCCCTGGGCATCCCTCCCCGTCGTGGATCTGACTTGCACAGAGTTCAGCTTTACTCAAACTGAAAAAAGGGACGGAGCTCTTGAGATGCCTCTGACTTTCATGTGGGGAGAAAATAACTTTACCACATTAGAGCGAAGGCCTTCAAAGCTCGGTTCTTATTTCTGGCTTGAAAAAGTTCTTGATGTTTCATAGAAGACTTTCCTACATCCGCCCACACCCGTCTGCCCGTCTGTTTCCTCCACGCTGACTGGGCACCTTCTACCTTGTGATGAGGTAGTATTAACAGGACAGGATACGGGCTGGGAAGAAATCTCATCAAGGGCTGCCCAATGGGACTCCCTGGCCTCCGCCGTCCTGGATCACGTGGCTCTGGGGATCCCTCGGAGGCTTCATGCCAGGAGGGCTGGTGCACTGTGATTTAGGATACGGGTACTCTCTTTGGTCCACCCTAGGGCACACTAACCCTGAGGTCAGCTCTAGGGGCAGAGGCAGTGTAGCATCTCTTTCCTTCCACATCACTTCTCGGGACTTCTGACCCTCCTCTCCCAGCTTTTAGGTAGTCTTTTCAATGCTCTTTATACAATGACTACTGAATTACTGGTGGTTTAAAGTCCTGGTTTTAGCCCATGTATTTACAGCCAAGGAGACCTCCTGCTTGCAGTTCCCATGATCATTCCCAGGCCTCCGTTTTCCCATCTCTAAAATAGGTGTGTCCATTGATATCACCCTTGAACAGGAGGATGGACCTGGGAAAACCTGTGTCTAGTCAAAAGTGGTCCTGGGCTCCCAAGTGCCTCACAGCCCAGGCATTGATGCCTCTACTGGCTCTGTTCTTTTCTTGTTTTATGAGCAGTAAATCATCAAAGACTCAACACTTGACATCACAACTCACCCTGAGTGCCCCCACCCAGATCTCTCCTTTCCTCCTTAATTCTTCCTTAATTTATAGACTTTTATGTAAAGAAGCTATAAATAAACTGATGTTTTTGGATGACATTCCATTCTTTAAATCAAACTTCAGGCAGCAGCAATATCACGTGAGTAAAGATAATTCTCCCCAGGAGGTGAAAGATGGGGCTCAGAGGAGATTCAGTTCGTAATGTGATGAACCCTCCTCTGCCTCCCTAACGTCACTTAAAAGCAACAGCAGGTTCTTTGGGGTTTGAACAAAAATCCCTTCTGGGGCTTCCGTGGTGGCGCAGTGGTTAAGAATCCGCCTGCCAATGCAGGGGACACGGGTTCAAGCCCTGGTCAGGGAAGATCACACATGCCGCAGAGCAACTAAGCCCGTGCGCCACAACTACTGAGCCTGCGCTCTAGAGCCCGCGAGCCACAACTACTGAGCCTGTGTGCCAAAACTACTGAAGCCCAAGTGCCTAGAGCCCATGCTTCCCAACAAGAGAAGCCACCGCAATGAGAAGCCCGTGCACCGCAATGAAGAGTAGCCCCCGCTCGCCGCAACTAGAGAAAGCCCGCGCACAGCAATGAAGACCCAACACAGCCAAAAATAAATAAATAAATACATAAATTAAAAAAAATCCCTTCAATCTGATCTACTGACAATCTTCTTCAGTTAAATGTGAAATTGGAGGGTGAAGGATTTTTTTTAAAAAAAGAAAAAAGCAGGTTGGTGAGATTGAGAGCTTATGTTTCTTGACCTGGATCCAGGTAGGTGCTAGCTGAGACATTTTGATGTATGTGTGTGTATTCACATAGCAGTATATTCAGAAAAGTCTTCTTTCCTACATATGTCCAGTGACTGGGGAAAAAATATGTATTGAGAGCTCCACTAAAAAGGAGTACTAAAAAGAAAACATTTTGCTGGACCTCCCTGGTGGTCCAGTGGTTAAGACTCCGAACTCCCAGTGCAGGGGCCCGGGTTCAATCTCTGGTCAGGGAACTGGATTCCACATGCTGCAACTAAGAGTTCCCATGCTGCACTAAAGATCCCGTGTACCACAACTAAGACCCGGCGCAGCCAAATAAATAAATGTATGTTAAAAAAAAAAAGAAAACATTTTGGAACTATGATGTCAAAGTAGACTAATTTGAGAGAAAACACAATATGAAATGTCTTAAATATCTTGTACATTAAGGGATGATAAAATTAGTTTAATAAAACACCAACATATAGTTTAATTCTCTATTAAAGCCAAATAAAGAAGGATGAGGGGTAGAAGAAGGGGAGTAAGAAAATAGGAGGAATATTTTAGAAGGATGGTGGTGGGGAGGTAGGAAGTGTGAAGAGAACATGAGACAGAAAAGACAGAGGATGTAGGAGACCCATCATTTATTCCCCAAACATTTATTGGACTTCACATCATGCTAGATCCTTCCCCATGGGTTATCTCTATGGCCTCTTCCCCCAAAGCCATGGTGGATGGATAAAGGAACTAGATCATGGATGGGGCTCAGTAGGGGTTGGAGGCTGCAAAGTCTTGAAGGGAGACCATTACGGGATGTGCCAGGTCGGAAGTGCTGTGTGAAGGAGGGTTTCTGGGCATCATCACCTGTCAGATGGAAGATGCTCTGGACCAACAGGAGGATGAGGCATCCATGGCCAGCATCCTTGCTAGGGTTAAGTCCCAGAGATTGTGCCTCTGGACAAAAACACCATCTTCAACTTCTCGGATGACATTTCAAGTGATTATTGAGCAACTGGAGATTTAGGGAGAGCGGGGTGACGATCATAAAGTAGTTGTATCAGAATGGCTTGGAGTGTTTGTTATAAATGCATACACCAGAGCACCTCGCCCCCCAGATCCAGATTTGGTTAAGTCTGGGTAGGGACTAAGAATATTGACTTTTCATAGGTTCCCTCTAGGTGATTCTGAAGCAGGAGATCATGGGCTGAAAGTGAAGAAACCCTCACTCACTGGGTATTTCAAACCCCAGCTTCTAATTCTGGGGTTCCATGTTCCATG
The DNA here is from genome assembly GCF_964270905.1 of Leucopleurus acutus. NCBI lineage: Eukaryota > Metazoa > Chordata > Mammalia > Artiodactyla > Delphinidae > Leucopleurus > Leucopleurus acutus. The sequence goes on from NC_139161.1 coordinate 56,187,788, forward strand.
GAACCTTAGACTTTGGGAGAAAGTCACAAATAGGGTCAGCTGCTGTTATGAGAGTGTCCGTGCCATTGATGATTTCATTTTAAGGCTATTTCCCCCCAGACCGGTTTCATGTGTGAGCTAGTCTCTGTCCCTGCCGCTCCTACATGCCTTGGCGCCATCTGCATCTTCCGTGGATGGTTCCTGCGTACCCCAAAGACGTCCTCCTTAGGACCCTGCCTCTCTCTGCCGGAGGGTGTTATCTGGCTTCTGGAGTGTTCTCAGCCTGTGCTAGAGCTGACCAGAAGAATACCAGGGAGTGAATTCCTAGGAGACGACAAGTGGGAGGTGGTAGATAAACACCCCAGCGTCCTCACCTCCTAAAGGGGCAATTCTGAGGTGCCTTCTGCACAGTGTGTAAAAGGGCCCAGGAGGACCAACCCCTGCTACCCACAGCAACACCCTCAGTTCTGTGCTCAGGACTGGCTTTTCTTTCTTTCTTTGGCTACACCACATGGCATATGAGATCTTAGTTCCCTGACCAGGGATGGAACCCATGCCCCCTGCAGTGAAAGCGCGGAGTCTTACCCATTGGACTGCTAGGGAAATCCTGGGACTGGCTTCTTTTCCTTCCCAGTCACACACTCCCACCCTCTCAAAGGGCCTCCTGGGGGCTTCCCTGGTGGCGCAGTGGTTGAGAGTCTGCCTGCCGATGCAGGGGACACGGGTTCGTGCCCCGGTCCGGGAAGATCCCACATGCCACGGAGCGGCTGGGCCCGTGAGCCATGGCCGCTGAGCCTGCACGTCCGGAGCCTGTGCTCTGCAACTGGAGAGGCCACAACAGTGAGAGGCCCGCGTACCGCAAAAAAAAAAAAAAAAAAAAGGACCTCCTGAATCTCCTCACAAATAAACCACTTACACCTAAATCTTTGCCTTGGGTTCTACGGGGGAGGACCCCAAACTAAGACCTTCTTTTTTCTTTCTTTTTTTTATTATTATTTAAAAATTTTTAATTTTATTTTATTGAGATGTAATTGTCATATAACATTATATTCATTTCTGGTGTATAACATAATGATTTGATATTTGTACACATTGTGAAATTATCACCACAATGTCTAGTTAACATCCATCACTATACATATTTATGAATTAATTTTCTTGTGATGAGAACTTTTCTTTTTTTTTTCTTGGCTGTGTTGGGTCTTTGTTGCTTCGTGCAGGCTTTCTCTAGTTGCGGCGAGCGGGGGCTACTCTTCGTTGTGGTGCGCGGGCTTCTCATTGCAGTGGCTTCTCTTGTTGCGGAGCACGGGCTCTAGGCACATGGGCTTTAGTAGTTGTCGCTCACGGGCTCTAGAGCGCAGGCTCAGTAGTTGTGGCGCACGGGCTTAGTTGCTCCGCGGCATGTGGGATCTTCCCAGACCAGGGCTGAAACATGTGCCCCCTGCGTTGTCAGGTGGATTCTTAGCCACTGTGCCACCAGGGAAGCCCCTGTGATGAGAACTTTTAAGGTCTGCTCTCTTAACAACTCTCAAGTATGCAGTATGGTATTGTTAACTAGAGTCATCATGCTGTACAACATATCCCCAGGACTTACTTATTTTATAAGTAGACGTTTATATGTTTTGACGCCTGTCACCCATTTCTTCCACCCTCCCTTTTCTCTCTTTTTAATGCTCCTTTTCACTTTGCATAAATTCTCAAATACAACCAAGATTTCTGCCAGGGGAAAAAAAGCACACCATAGAAATTTATTTTACCATGAATCATGAAAAAAGCAAGATAAAAAGCAAAAGGAAATTTCATTACAAACTCCCCACTATCCATACATATTTCTTATAATTCAAAGGCCTGATTGATATGTCGACTGATGAAAAAAATGCACAACCTAAAAATTGAGAATTATGTTTTATTCAGCACACTTACCGAGGACTTCAGCCCAGGAGGCAGCTCAGATGGCTCTGAGGGACCGCTCCGAAGAGGTAAGGGAAGAGCCAGGATATATAGGAGTTTTTGCAACAAACACACACACACACAAACAAAACAACAGAACAAAACACCCCAGGTAGTCAAACATCAAAAGATTAATGTTAATTAAAGAAAACCAGACACCTCAAGGTAATGAATTTAGTGCTTTTCTGTGTACGGGAAGATGCAAGAGTCTGGACTCCTTGAAATCATTCCTTTGATAGGCGCCTTAACTGTCTAGGGCCTGGATCCTGCTTTTCTCCATCCTGAATCCCTCAGGGGGCACCGTTGGGGGGCGGCTGCAGTGGCTGATGACAGTGGCCACAACAGCCTTTGTTACTGATAGGCAGGCGACGTTGTTCATCCACAAATACTTGCCAAACCAGTAGAATTCCTTTATTAAAACTATTCATTACATCTTATTAAACTTGATTAGTTGAACTTAACTGACTTTGGCAACGTGGCGACCAGTGTTTCCACGGCTTTCCATACCCTGAGCACCTCCATCTCTGCCGTCAGTGGCACAGAACTCGGGTACCTGCCTTGGATTTCTTTGTGTTCGAATTTGCCTTTAGAGCTGATGGTGCACTTCCAGACACATTAAACCTTGTTTGAGCTGAACACCAGCCCTGCAAAGTAGTCAGGATACATTGCTGTATTCTACGGTTGAGGAAATGGAGGTTTAGGGATGACAAATAATTTGACCCGAGTTGCAAAACAAGGACGTGTCATCCACGATCCTAGAATCCATACATCCTTCTCCCTGGTGTGGAGTGTTTTCCATAACGCTGCAGTCTCCCTGCAAGGAGTAACCTGGGCAAGTCCATTCATTTACTCACGCATCATCAGACATGCAACAGTTATTTCAACTCAGGTAACTGAAGCTCACATTTCCCCACTAAAACAACCTTTCCTCAGCCTGTAGAAGGCTCTATCCCAAGTTGCCTTCAAAACACATTTGTTGGGCTTCCCTAGTGGCACAGTGGTTAAGAATCCACCTGCCAATGCAGGGGACATGGGTTCGAGCCTTGGTCCGGGAAGATCCCACATGCTGCGGAGCAACTAAGCCGATGTGCCACAACTACTGAGCCTGCGCTCTAGAGCCCGCGAGCCACAACAACTGAGCCCGCATGCCACAACTACTGAAGCCCGCGCGCCTAGAGCCCGTGCTCTGCAACAAGAGAAGCCACCGCAATGAGAAGCTCGTGCACTGCAACGGAGAGTATCCCCCGCTCACCGCAACTAGAGAAAGCCCGTGTGCAGCAATGAAGACCCAATGCAGCCAAAAATAAATAAATAATACATAAATAAATTTATTTAAAAAAAAAAACAACACAAACACATTTGTTTGTTTTGTTTTTTGACTTCTGCTAAATGGCTGACACTTTTTGTTAAGCAAATTCATTCCACGAGGTCCTAGGTCTTTGCATTCCTATCTGCAAATTGGAGAGAAATAAATCACCTGCCCCAGCCCTCCACAGTCTGCAGCAGAACTGCCGAGATGGTGACCTCAGTGAGGAGCAAGACCCCATCCCCAGCCTTCCTCCTGCCCCAGCCAGGGGGCCCCTGGTCTTGCGGGAACCTTGCTCTCTGGCCCGCTCCCTTGAAGAAACAGTCCTTCCTGGATATCCACTCCTAGTCTCCCCCAGCCTTCCAACAACGAGTGTTTATGGCTGCAGTGTTGCAGCTGGGAACCATAAGGCGTGAACGAATGTGTGTCCATACACTGGAGCGATTTTCGTCAGGAATGTACTAAACACTTCATATATTAAGTCCTGGGCTGTCAAGCCCCTCTGATATTAGATTAGTCATTGCTAGCCATTCCCTGGACAAAACCCAGGGGACGGATAGACCGCATGGTGCCAGAGTTTTTCTTTTTTTCTTTTTGTTAATGGAAACTGTGCACGGAGGAATAAGTGACTCTGTTCCCCGCTGCACAATCACAGATGTGTGTGATAGACATTCTTGCTGGTTTTCCCAGTGCTCCAGACTCACTGTCCTTCCCCCAGCACATTCCTTGTGCGGAGGGGCTTTTGCTGGAGCATGGGAAGCTGGCCAAGACCCTGAATGCCTAGGATCTCCCTCAGGTTTCGTGTGTGCCAGGCACTGATGTCAACATTTTATATGTTTAGAGGAATCAGTCCTCGAGGATGATCTCATAATGTGGGCACTCCTATTTTCTCCCACTGGATTGCTTAAGAAGCTGAAGTACATGCGTGAGTAACTAGTCCAAGGTCACGTAACTAGCGCACAGCAGAGATGGGGTTCACGAAGCATGCCCTGCCCTTAACCACCTGCTGCTCCACGTGTGTCAGACCTGTGTCAGAGCTACTCTGCTGGCGGGATGGGGCAGAAGTGTTGAGCTGGGGGCCTGAACCTCAGCCTTCGAAGCCTACACATTCGTTTATTAAGGCAACAAAGATTTGCTCAGGGTCTACTGCCCTAGAGGGTCTTAGGCAATTTTCTTTTATCAGTTGTTCCTTTTAATTCGTTTTAGTATATTCCAGTATATGAAGTTATTATATATTCCAATATACAAAGTAATGCAAAGAAGAGCTTTCCTGGTTGAACAGGAGGTGGGGACACAGTATCCCAACATACCTTGTCTCTCGAGGTGGCCCCTGAAGTCCTCTCCAAGCAGGGCCGCTTTGAGACATGGGGGCATCTTCAAATCAGTGTCTCCTCGTGTATATTTAGAAGAGGTGCAGGTGTTGCCTGGGAAGAAGGACAAAGCAGGATTATAGTGGCACCAGCAGTCGGGTTTTCTTCCATTTTCTGGAACCACTTAACTCTTAGTGGTTTTGCATGAAATTTGCATGAATCTCAATGCGTGGCAGTCTGTTAAATGACAGTAGAGGTTAAAACCAAGTGTGTGGCACAGGACCATGGAATGTGTACATCATTTGAACCACATGTGGAGTGGGAATAGTTGGAAGGAAAAAGGAGTTCGTAACTCAGGTACGCTGTGTCCCCTCTGAAGGGATTTACCAGTAAATGGATTGTTCTAGATATGCACAGTCTATTGACAGCTGTTCTTAAGCGCAATTACATTGAATTCCCCACTATTCTTTTGCCTGCAAGTGACAGGGACATAACTTAAGCTAGCTTAAGCAGAAAAGGGAATTTATTGACTTTTATAAGCAGGAAGCAGTGGTTGGTGTGGCCTGGGCACAGTGAAGACCAGAGGCTCCAGTGTTGTGGTCATTTTCCTCTCTCTCTCTTTTTTTCTCTCTCCTGAGAAATGCTTCCCAGTGTGGGCTGGCCAGTTGCCCTCTCCATGTAGAGGAGGGACCTGAGGACCTGCATGCATCTGAGTGAGGAGGCCACCTCAGCTTCAACTGCCCATCTTCTCCATGCCAAGATTCCCAAGATAAGAATAGACTTTCTTATTAATCACCAACAAAGAAGTCTTGCTGGGGGCTTCCCTGGTGGCGCAGTGGTTAAGAATCCGCCTGCCAATGCAGGGGACACGGGTTCGAGCCCTGGTCTGGGAAGATCCCACAGGCCACGGAGCAACTAAGCCCGTGCACCACAACTACTGAGCCGGCGCTTTAGAGCCCACGCCACAACTACTAAAGCCCACGCATCGCAATGAAGAGTAGCCCCAGCACGCAGCAACTAGAGGATGCCCGTGTGCAGCAATGAAGACCCAACACAGCCAAACAATAATAATAATAATAATTAAAGGAACATCAGGGCAGGCTGCCCCAGTTTAAAAAAAAAAAAAAAGAAGTCTTGTTGGCTCGGATTGAATCACATGCTTAGCGCTGAACTAACCCTTAGAGTCAATGACTCTTTGACCGACCAGCCTAGGTCACACACCTGCCCTGTGCGAGGGCAGTGGGTACCATGATTTCCAACTGTTGGAAACACGATAAGTAGGAAAGAGATTGTTCCTCAAAGAAAAAGACACATATAAGTCACTACAGGTTATTTATATACATTCTGTGACTTGAGTCACCAAGAGCCTCAGTTCTCCATTCATGGGTTCACTTATTTATTCATAAAATCTCTGTGGATATCTACTAGGTGGCAGGCTGTCCTGGCTACTCTTAGATCCTATGTTCAGGCTCTGGTATCTCTATTCGTTTGGTAGGGGTGCTATAACAAAGGACCACAAGTTGGGTGGCTTGTAACAGAAATTTATTGTCTCACATTTCTGGAGGTCAAAAATCCAAGATCAAGGTGTCAGCAGAGTTGGTTCCTTCTGGGAGCCATGAGGGAGAATCTTTTCCATGCCTCTCTCCTAGATTCTGGAGGTTTTCTAGTAATCTTTGGTGTTTCTTAGCTGTAGAAACATCACCCCAATCTCTGCCATCACTCCCATTGCATGTCTGTTTCCAAATTTCCCCCTTTTATAAGGACACCAAATGTATTGGATTAGGGCCCATACTGATGACCTCACTTTAACTTGAGTACTTATATAAAGATCCTATTTCCAAATAAGGTCACATTCTGAGGAACTGAGGGATAGGACGTCAACAGATGAATCTCCAGCAGACGCAATCCAGTCCCTAACAGTGTCCTAGTGAGAGGGTAGGTCAAAGCAGTTAAGAACAGTGCAGTGGGAAAGCATTTTAGACGAGATGCAGGATCAGATTCCGCAGCTCTACTTCCCAGAAGATGCCCCACTCAGTTATGAAAACTCACTAATGTTACTGAGGAAGAATTCTGGTTCATTTATAATTTTAGTCAGTGAGTTTTTGAGCAACAGGAAAGAAGGATTTTAAACCTGGATTTTAGTGGTCTGAACATATTGGCTCTATATCTCAGGGTCCTTTTGTATCTTGAGATGGACATTCTAAAATCAACTGTCCTTTTCTAAATTTCTCAAGATGGAGAGAAGTTACCATCCCAGCTCACTCTCCATGGATTTTCTCAACCTCTAGAGCATGATCCGGAAGCCTTGCCCTCCTTGAATGCCTGCCAGCTGATGGCATCATTAACTTCTTCTGCTCAGATTGCTGTTTCACCAGGACAGGTCAAGTATCTTGCTTCCTGTTGCCACATCAACAACCAATAGCCCAATAACCTGTTCCAAATATGCTGAAGAAGGCTAAAGCCAGCTCGTACCAGCTTTCACTGGCTCACCAGAGTTGATCATATACAACAGTTTGTTCCTCAAGACCTGCTGCAACAATCCCACTCCTGGGCACATGGCCAGAGAAAAATCTAATTTGAAAAGACGCAGGCACCCCAGCGTTCATAGCAGCACTATTGACAACAGCCAGGACATGGAAGCAACCTAAGTGTCCATTGGCAGATGAACTGATAAAGAAGATGTGATATATATATATATATATATATATATATATATATATATAATACATATATATAAAATATAGGTATAATGGAATATTTATATATATTATATATATATATAAAATGGAATATTTCTCAGCCATAAAGATGAAATAATGCCATTTGCAGCACCATGGATGGACATAGAGATTATCATACGTGAAGTAAGTCAGAGAAAAACAAATATCATATGATATCACTTATAGGTGGAATCTAGAAAAGATGATACAAATGAACATATTTGCAAAACAGAAACAGACTCACAGACTTAGAAAACAAACTTATGGCTACCAAAGGGAAAAATGGGGGGGAGGAAGAAATTAGGAGGTTGGGATTAACATATACACACTCCTATATATAAACTAGATAATCAACAAGGACCTGTTGTATAGCACAAGGAACTCTACTCAATACTCTGTAATAATCTATATGGGAAAAGAATCTGAAAAAGAATATATATATATATATATATATATATATATATATATAAAACTAAATCACTTTGCTGTACACCTGAAACTAACATAACATTGTAAATCAACTATACCCCAATATAAAATAAAAATCTAAAAAAAATCTCTTTATGGGAAAAATTTGCCACTCCAAAATGTCTCTTTGCCTTGTGAATTATTTCAAGTTGAAAACAATCAAGGGCCAAAAGACTTAGGAAGAAACTTTGACCTTCCCTCTAACTGCCTAAAAGAATATAGAACAAGGACATGGGGACTTCCCTGGTGGCACAGTGGTTAAGAATCTGCCTGCCAATATGTTCACTTTCTATTTTTATATACTTCCATATCCCTTAGGTTTATTTTTTTTTATTATTTTATTTTATTTTATTTTTTTTGCGGTACGCGGGCCTCTCACTGTTGTGGTCTCTCCCGCTGTGGAGCACAGGCTCCGGACACGCAGGCTCAGCGGCCATGGCTCACGGGTCCAGCCGCTCCGCGGCACGTGGGATCCTCCCGGACCGGGGCACGAACCCGCCTCCCCTGCATCGGCAGGCGGACTCTCAACCACTGCGCCACCAGGGAAGCCCCTTAGGTTTATTTTTAATTTTTTTTTTTACTGCCAACATAAGTATAAATGTCTTTTACACTATTTGCATATGGGCATATGTTTTTAATTCTTTTGTGCAAATACCTGAGAGTTAGAATTGGGGGGTTATTACATTCCCATCAGCAATATTCAAATGTGATGCTGTTTGTTGCTATTGTTAGTGGTACATATTGTTTTTTCACTTCTATTTCCAATTGTGGCTGCTAGTATGTAAAAATACAATTGATTATTGTAAACTGGTCTGGCTAAACTCATTTATTGTAGTGGCTATTTGTATGTTTCTTAGAATTTTCTGTCTACGTGATCATATTGTCTAGGAATAAATATAGTTTTACTACTTCCCTTCTTAAAAAAAAAAAAAGCGCCTGCCAGTGCAAGGGACACGGGTTCGATCCCTGGTCCAGGAAGATCCCACATGCCACGGAGCAACTAAGCCTGTGCACCACAACTGCCGAAGCCCGCGCGCCTAGAGCCTGCTCCACAATGAGAGAAGCCACCACAATGAGAAACCCGCTCGCCGCAACTAGAGAAAGTCCGCTCGCAGCAACGAAGACCCAACACAGCCAAAAATAAATAAATAAAATGAATAAATGTATTTAAAGAAAAAAGAAACTGATGCTTTTAAGAAAATGGTTCTCTATTAAAAAAAAAAAAAAAAAGAACAAGGACCTGTTCCAGTAAGTGAGCTATCCCCATAGATATCTACTAGGTGTGGCAGACAGGGAGGAACATAGTAAAGTCTGTTAAAATTCCCCTCTGCGTCCCATTGTCTCTGCTGGCCCAGCAAACACTTGTTTTCCAAACCTTTGCTTTTCCATCTTCATGTGAATTGCCTTCCTCCCCTTTGACATCCCAAACCACTACCCCCAACATCTGCTTTGTCTTTAGCTGAAGATGGTATTTAAGGTGAGAGTTTTGGCCCTTTTGGTGAGTTACTCAGTTTTCCTGGGTCTCTCCCATGTGTTCCTGTTATTAAACTTTTGTTTGATTTTCTCCTTTTAATCTGTCTTCTGTCAATTTAATTCTTAGACCAACTGGAAGAACCTAGAAGGGCAAAGGAAAGTGTCTTCCTCCTCAGTACTGAGCTTGAGGTTGTGAGTGGGAGAGGTTTAATTTAAAAGGAGGGCTTTGTTGGAGATCCCTCAACTCCACAGTTTTCTATAGGACCTGCTTAGGACAGTGGATCATTTTTGGATGAATGAGGGAGTTTCCACTGAAGCCCTCGGGAACAGGTTTTCTATGCTCTTCTTTTTTTACCCATATGGCACAGCTGAGAACTCCACTAAGAATTCTCAAGAGCTTGTCTCCTGAAGGGGAACAGAATATACCATCCCAAAATATGCTTCTTTGGGGTAAGGATTATTTTGATTATTTTTAAGAAACAGCAGGCACAGGAAAAACTCTTAAAACCAAGCAGAAGTTATCCCTTGTAAGAAAAATTTACATTTACAAGGGAAATCTCCATTTGTAAGGGTGTCTCCCTCTCTGTGCAGGATAAAGGGGGTGACTAAATCTCTAGAAACTGATCAATGGAGAAGGCAAAGACCTAAATCTGCATAACAACCTTACCCTTGTTTACTGTGCTTTTCCTGATAACCTCCCTAACTGTCCCACCCTACCCATTACATCCTCCTTTGTCTTTAGCTTGTATCTAAGGTGGTGCCTTGGGCCATTTTGCAGAGTGACCCTGTTTTCCTGGATATCTCCCACGTACAGGAGGAACACATGTTATCAAACTTGTGTTTTTTTCCTGTTAATCTGTCTTCTTTATTATGGTGGGGGCATGGGGGGCGGTTAGCCACAGAACCTAGAAGGTTAGAGAGAAGATTATTTTTCATCTTCTACATGCTCATATCCTACATAAATTATCACCTCTTCTTTCTCCAGGAGATTTTGTGATGTCTAAAGGTAAACCATCAGGCCATCTAAGTTAGCTTAGCTCTTTCTGCCACCCATGCCCTGGTCCTTGCTGTACCAGGGTTCTTTTGAGCAGTCTATAGCTTTGGTGATAGTGTAAGCAGATACGAGGTCCCCAGGGAAAGAGAACCAGGCATGGTTTTCTTGGCCTAAATCATTTTGTGATCTAAGCCACAAAGCTTGCCCTTGAACAGGTCTCAGTAATGAATGATCTTAAGGAAACAGAAGAATGTAGGAACAAACAACTGTTATCAGGCAAGAGAAGTAACGATAGCACAGATAACAAGTCGGTTTGTGAAGACTCCCAGTTCTGTTTCAATGGTGAAGATTAGTCCGAAGAACTTCCTTGAGCTGCCTCGCAGAATTTAAACCCTCCTTAGGAACTCAACCACCAAATCAACTGGAACTTCAGGGATGAGGATATTGACCTTTTCTGACCCTTGTGACTTCAATCAACTAAACTTTGGACTCTGTCAACCTCTGCAAACATTAATTAGAATCTTCATAACAATCCTAGAGGCAGGAGTCTATCATTGTCAAGAAGGAAAAATATTCAAGTTTTTTTTTGGGGGGGGGACAATGTGTTTCCCTAAAAAGTTCAGAATTCAGATCTAGACCCCTATGAAATTTTTAAAAATTGATTTTCATGAGAGCACAAGTAAGAAACTCCATCCAGGGAAAATGAACCCAAGCCAAACTAAACTTCTAAAAGCACAGGTGTTGATTATCGACTATAGCCCTGTTGGGGCATCTCATCTACTGCCTCGTGTATAAGGGATGATTATGTGTGACACACGCCCATGTTCGGAACTTGTTCTGCCATTTATTTACCAATCACACCTCAAGAACTCTGGAAAAATAATAAATAAGAACTTATTCTTCAGCTGAAAAAGACGTATCAGAATGCATGTGAGTAGAAGCAATATTTATACTGGGATGACTTGGGATTTGTTCTAATTTTTGAAAAAAGTAAATTAGAAGCTTAATTATTCTGTAACAAATTACAAGGTTTTCCTTAACTTATTTCTGGTTGATGGGATTTGGTGCTGGACTGGTACCTCAGTGTTCTAATACAGGTAACAGCCTGATTTGTCAGAAGGGATCTTTCTCAGGTTCTGTGAAAGCTGGGAGGAATTACTTTGGTGGGGCAAGTCTTTGGGATGACCCAGACTGGGCTCTGCTTGTATGTAAATCCAGCCTTGTGGGGTTTTGTAACACTCAGAGACCATGTAAATCCCCTGGTCCTCTAGTTTCTGAGATAGCTCGCCACAGTTCCATAGATCTGGTGAAGAAGTTTTGTTTGTCTCCTGTTTCCTCAGAGAATAACCTTTTACATCATGTTGTCAAGGAATTCTTTCAAGACAGTCTTTAAAGTACCCATAGAATAAACAACTCTTGCTTTCTGTTTTACGTGTATACTTTGTGTCAAAGAGATTCTCAGTTAAGCATGAAAGGAAACTTGAAGTCCAGGCTCTGTCTCAGAAGAGTTCTTAGAAATTTAGATTCCTCAGCTGGAAGATAAAAGGGCCGCAGGGACGCTAATGTACCGGCTAGTTCTGACTTTATATGATGCTAATGATTTTTTTAAAAATTAATTAATTACTTTTGGCTGCGCTGGGTCTTCACTGCTGCGCACAGGCTTTCTCTCTCGTTGCAGCGAGCGGGGGCTACTCTTTGTTGCGGTGCGTGTGCTTCTCATTGCGGTGGCTTCTCTTGTTGTGGAGCATGGGCTCTAGGCACGCAGGGCTTCAGTAGTTGTGGCGCGTGGGCTCAGTAGTTGTGGCACACGGGCTTAGTTGCTCTGTGGCATGTGGGATCTTCCCGGACCAGGGCTCGAACCCATGTCCCCCACATTGGCAGGGTAACCACTGCGCCACCAGGGAAGCCCCAATGCTAATGATTTTGATAACCTTTATTGACTGCTCATTAAGCATCAGGCTGTTAACTCATTGAGCCTTCTTCGCAATCCTTTGATGAAGGAAGTATTTTTATATACCTCTGTTTTACAAGGGAGACATGGAAGACAAAAAGAATCAGAACCTCCAAGTTCACTTTGCAGAAATAGGGTTCTCATTTTTGCAGCATGGCTCTGGAGACTTGCTTTTGCCCCTGACACTTAATTGCCCATTTTGGGAGGATATAAGCAAGATGAGAAAGCGAGATGAGGATATAAGCGAGATGAGGCAATGAGTGAATGAAGGTCATTTATCATTAATGAACAAGTAGCAAATAGTTATTTTGCAAAAGTGAATAAAGTTTCCTTTTATCTGAAACATATTCATCTAGTTTATAGACTTGCATTCTGCAAGATCATTTTAACAGAGGAATTCATTTATTCCATAACAAAGCTCTGTGGAGCTATTAAAATTCTTTTTGCATAGAAATTTGATTACAGATAGTTTTTCTTGAAATAAGCAGATGATCAGATATGGCTTAGGCAGGCTTATATATATATATATATATATATGCATATATATATAAAAGATTGATTGCTGTTATTAATCTAATTCATAACCTCTGTGTGCTGGGTTTGCCCCAGCACTCGATTCCTTGGGTTTCTAGAGCATGCTCATCAGCAAGGATACTCAGGCACAGTGAGGCGTCCACTGGCCTTTCCCTTCCTTCTGCTCTCCAAGCACTGCTTCCTCAGCTGGGTGCTCCATCGTGGGTTCCCCTGGGTCTAGCCGCTACTGCCACACCAGGGCTCCTAAAGGGGCTGAGGCAACTAAAGTGGGGAGATTGCTCCTTTCCCTCTGTGATAACCTCCCTTCCTTACAGGTGTTGACCTTAAGCAAATATGTTGCAGGAAGGGGGACCCCTTCCAGGGCCCAAGAGTGGGCTCTTGTCTAACACTCAAACGAATTGTTGGGACTTCCCTGGTGGCTAAGTGGTTAAGAATCCACCTGCCAATGCAAGGGACACGGGTTCAAGCCCTGGTCTGGGAAGATCCCACATGCCGTGGAGCAACTAAGCCCGTGTGCCACAACTACTGAGCCTGCATGCCACAGCTACTGAAGCCCACATGCCTAGAGCCCGTGCTCCGCAACAAGGGAAGTCACCACAATGAGAAGCCCGCACACCGCAATGAAGAGTAGCCTCTGCTCACCACTAGAGAAAGCCCACGCGCAGCAACGAAGACCCAACACAGCCAAAAATAAATAAAAATAAGAGAAATGAATTGTCCAAGGAGACACGTGCTGACAAAGTAAGAGACTTTATTGGGAAGGGGCGCCTAGGCAGAGAGCAGCAGGGTCAGGGAACCCAGGAGGACTGCTCTGCCACGTGGCTCACAGTCTCAGGTTTTATGGTGATGGGATTAGTTTCCGGGTTGTCTCTGGCCATTCTGACTCAGGGTCCTTCCTGGTGGTGCACACATCACTCAGCCAAGATGGATTCCAGTGAGAAGGATTCTGGGATGTTGGTAGGACATATGGGCTGGCATCTCCTCTCTCGTTTTGACCTTTCCCGAATTCTTCCGGTTGATGGTAGCTTCTTAGTTCCAGTTCTTTACCAGGACCTCCTGTCGTAAAGTAACTCATGCAAGTGGTTACTATCATGCCTGGCCAGGGCAGGAGGTTTCAGTCAGTGTTTCCCCTAACAAATAAAACGCCAGATATTTCTCCAGCAAAGATGGGTTTATTGGGGATAAGCAGAGAATTGCCATTTGGGGTCTGCAACCATGGTGAACCACGTATAAGTCCCCACACAGCAAGGGATGGAGAACACTTTTATAGAGGGGAACGGAAGTTGGGAGGTGATAGTAAACAAAGAGTCCATGGCTTGTCATTGGCTGAGTCCTGGCCAGGGAAGAAGAGGAGTCTTTCTTCTTCCTATTGGGCTTTGCCATCCTTACAGGGCATGAGAGCTCCCCCTGCTGGTCTCTCAACTCTATTTAAGTGAGGTTTCAGTTTATTAATTTTTTACAGAGGGTGGCAAAACTGTGCTTCCCACACGGGAGTATATTGAGAGCTTTCCATGAAAACAGAGCGTGGAGATTTACTTTGTCTCTGAAAACCAGGCATGAGTCTGAACGACAGGACAACCAATAGCACCTTGCCGTACAATTTCTCTCCTCTGGTCAGGAAGTCCTGTCACCAGGTCACACTGTCTCCCTGACACTTTTCCCTTTGATTTATTTCAACCTGGGACCCTCCTTGGGCTTGATGATAATCCACCCTGACCAGCAGCCCCTAAATTGTGTCAGAGGTGCTTGGACTTGCCTGAACTCCAAGTAGAAGAAACAGCTTAGGTACAGGCTGGGGATAAGGGACCAACCTACATAAAGCTCATTTCCTAAAATATAGGTTGGTTTCTTTTAAAATCCATCCCGCTTTGAGCGAATCTGCAATTCTAGCATCCCCTGCGAGGGGAGTGAGGCCAATCTGGGGGGCTTAAAGAAATTTTAAAGAAATCAGTTTTTCTAAAGACACTTTTACTACATTTAATATTTTTAACAAGTATTTTTGCTTTTTTAGAAAAAGAGACATTCAGGCTTTTTTGTTGTTGTTTGCTATTTTGTTTGTTTGTTTCTGGGGGAATAACATTAGCTGCCTGAGCTCTGCCTACGGGGTGCGGGTACTGGTGCTAACAGATCCATCACACACAGACCTTCACGAGCCCCTCTGTTTTGGGCATCACATTTTACGCCACCCTTCCCCACTCGGGGGTCTCCCATCTGCTCTGAACCCCTCACTTCGGGCTCCACGCCGCCGCTTTCAGCTGTGCGTTGTTTGTCTGCTTCACCTGTCAACGCTCTGGCATCCCTTCTACATCTTCTGGAAATCGGATGACACTGACAGTTTTCCCCTCCTGTTATTTTAATTGCTCCAGGCTCAGTGCTTTCTGAACTTCTCTATTTTTATTTCAGAGGAGTCTCGGGAAGGCTCCGTAGATCTTGAGCTGAAAGACTGCCTTCTTGGTTTTGGAGAGAGGAGAGGGCACTCTAAGGAAGACGAACTCACAGAATCCAACCTGACTCGGAGTGACGAGAGGTCTTTCAGGAGGATGCCCGTGGCCCTCAGGTAGGTAACTCGGGTCCAGAGCACGTCTAAGGACTGTGATGAAGGCCAACCAAACGGGACAGCAAAGGTCTTCTTCACGCTGACCATGCCCTGGGAAGGGGGTAGCCTTGGCACTTGAGTCTGGAGAGACTCCAAGGCAGGCAGAGGACGGGGAAGGATTCACAGTGGGAGGAAGAGAAGGTCTGTGCCCTGATGGAGGCCTTTGGCCTGGGGGGCCTGGGGGCGTCCTGTGTGATTGGTTAAGGGCTCAAAGACAGCGTGGACATCTTTGAAAGGTCAAAGGTCAAATATCTCAAGAGGGGCAGAGTGAAGATTGAACCCAAGTCTGAGTCTTTCAAACCTCACCCGTCCCTCCACCAGTGTGACACAACTTCTTAGCAGAGCTTAGCTGCTGCAGGAAACAGGTTGGTCTGGTTAGAAGATCAGGGAGCACAACCCCCTTCCCTGTGGCTCTGCTGTCTGCGTGCTCCGGAGGGCTTTCCCCCGACCCCACAGTGAAGTCTAGTTCTCCCCTTGCCCACTTTAAAAACTATCTTTTGCATTTTAAAACCTGCGATAAAATACACATAACAGTTACCATTTTAACCATATTCAAGTGTGTCATTCACAGTGGTGAGCAACTACCACCACTCTCTGGTGCCAGACCTTTATCACTGTCCCAAATGGAAACCCTTAACCGTTAGAAGTTACTCTCTTTTTCCCTCCCTTTACCCCCTGGCAGCCCCTAATCTGCTTTCTGCCTCTATGGATTTGCCTATCCTGGGTGCATGGAATTATATAACAATTATATAACAAATTGTATAACAAGGGGCCTTTTGTGTCTGGCTGTCTTCACTTAGCGTAATGTTTTCAAGGTTCATCCACATTATAGCATGTATAAGCGCTTCACAATATTCCTCCCTTCACTGAGAAATATTCCATTGCATGGACAGATCACATTTGGTTTATCCACTCATCCACTGATGGACATTTGGGCTGCTTCCACCTTTTGCCCTTGTGAATACCGCTGCTGCGAACATTCGTGTACAAGGTTCTGTTCGGACTCTGAGACAACTTTGCTAAAGACAGCTGCCTGTGCAATCATCCCCTGGTTCCTGTCCTGAGCCTAGAATCCCGCCCTAGTGCAGCTTATCTTCTGGAACCAGCTGGGCAGGCAGACAGACAAAGGAGAGCTGTGCAAAATACCTTGTGAGATCTCCACGCCCGTACCTCTCCCGGGACCGAAAGTCATACTGTGTAAACCACTCAGGACAGAAACTTCTTTAGACCTCTGTGCACACGAGTGTTTTCTTAGGCTGCATGTGCTACTCCTTCTTCTTCCTGTCCAACTGCTATTCCTCTTTCGTATCTGGTTTAAATGCCGCCTCTCTGACTTAATGTCCTAAGCAGTGTTCTTTTGGGTGCAAACTACTAAAAGAAAAGGCAAAGTATATCCTAAATAAATTCACATGTCCCTCGGGACAGGGCGGCTGTGATAGCGGGATTCATGGTAACTATGAGCAAGGGGCTGACAGCTACCAGGACGAAATGGCCACTTTCTATGACTTTCTTCTTCCCTCCCTCTCTCCCTCCTGAATTTTCTCCCTCTCTCACTGGGTGCATAATTATCTTTGCCTTTCTCTTGACCTCATCTCTGGGGCATTGCCTGCACACAGCCCATCACAGCCATCACTAGCCTCACTGTGGTCCTTCTCTCCATCACAGTCCTTCAGCTTCGGGTTTATACTGCTTTCTGTCCTTCTGTTAATTCAACCCATAATTTCTGGTTTCAACATGGGTGCGTCCTCTCATGTACTGTGTGCCCCATCCTGGTCTGTGACCCTTGAAGCCAGGGTCACATGGCTCCCTGCCCCCTGTGGAGAGGGACCATTAGCCATGGGGTGGACCCTCAGGTCCATGGGGTGGACTTGAATCTTCCAAACACGTGTAATTTCTCTTGCTTTTTTGTTCTGAGGGCACTTTGTAGTTTAGACAAATAAACAAGTAAATAACACAAAAATGCCTTTTTCCCCCTAAGATGATGAATTACTGCACAGTAGAGACTATTTTGGCTACGGACGGTATTTTCAGCACCCAGAGCAGTAACTGGCATATAGTTGTTTACTTAATTTGGTTTAAAATCATAGCAGTGGAGGGAATTTCCTGGCAGTCCAGTGGTTAGGACTCCATGCTTTCACTACCGGGCCCGTGTTCAATCCCTGGTAGAGGAATTAAGGTCCCATAAGCAGTGCGGCAAAACAAACAAACCCCACAGCATTGGATGAGATTAAACCACCAAAGTTCCTTCTAAAGATACATAGGAGGACAGTGTCTGAAAATTCCAAACTAGCATCGGACTTCAGACAAATGCTCTAGAGCACAGTGGGTTTACAGAACTTGCCTTCCATACTCTGAATAGGCTGTTCCCTAGCAGGGAGATGGGAGGTGGGAGAGCCCTGGGATACAGGGTGGGGCAAGGCAGCTGTAGCCTATGAAGAGCTCTGCAAGGACTTAACCTACCAAGTTCAAAGTCAGCAGCGGGCAGGATGGTGTCAGGAAGGGTGTGAGTGGGCATCGTCAGAGAGGAGCACTTGATCACCCGACCAGCTCATTTTCTTCCAGAGCCCTTATACCACAGCTGCCACTGCAGCCTTCATAGGCCCGTCTTGGATCAAGCAGACCAAGGAAACTGAAACCTGGGCCTAGGATAGGGGTCGAAACTTTGCTTAATGTGGTGGAGGTTTAATGTGTCAGTTAGGTTGAACGGGGAAGGATGAAAGTAGCCGAATAGGCATTTTATCCGAATGATGATCAAATACCTCTGTTCCCCCTCCTACACTGTTGGTGGGAATGTAAGTTGGTGCAGCCACTATGGAAAACAGTATGGAGGTTCCTTAAAAAGCTAAAAATAGAACTACCATATGACCCAGCAATCCCACCCCAGGATAATAGTCCAGAAAAGACGAATACTCTAATTCAAAAAGATACATGCACTCCAATGTTCATAGCAGCACTATTTACAATAGCCAAGACATAGAAGCAACACAAGGGCCCATCAACAGATTGGCTTAAGAAGATGTGGTATACACACGCGCACACACACACACACACACACATTGGAATATTACTCAGCCATAAAAAGAATGAAATAATGCCATTTGCAGCAACATGGATGGACCTAGAGAATATTATACTTAGTGAAGTAAGTTAGAGAAAGACAAATATTGTATGATATCACTTATATGTGGAATCTAAAAAATAATACAAATGAGTCTATATACACAACAGAAACAGACTCACTGACATAGGAAACAAACTTATGGTTACCAAAGGAGAAAGGGAGTGGGGGAAGGATAAATTACAACTATGGGATTAACAAACTACTATACATAAAATAGATAAGCAGCAAAGACTTACTGTATAGCACAAGGAACTATATTCAATATCTTATAATCACCTACAATGGAAAATAATCTAAAAAGAAATATATATATATATATATATATATAAAACACTGAATCACTTTGATGTACACCTGAAACTAACATAATGTTGTAAATCAACTATACTTCAAAAAAAAATACCCCTGTTCCCACTCCTTTTACTTTCAAATACATTTTTGTCTCTGAGGCCTTCAGGCTGCCTGCAGGGAAGAACACTGTCTACATTTCAGGCATTAAGACTAGGGCAGTGTTGACATGGCAAAGATGCTTCTTGAGGGCTATTGGATTCAAAGACAGATGCCGTATTGGATGCAGTTAGTCTGGGACCAAATGGCAAAGCAAGTCTCAGGCATCCCAAGAAGAAGAATTTGGAGCAGGTGGTGGGAAGGCCAGATGGATTCTTTGGGGCAGGACGAGCTGGAGGATTCTCCTCTGGAACTTTGTTTCTAGTATTTGCCTAAAATGTGATCCACAAACCAATGATGATCTAGAATATTCTAGTATGAATTTCTATGCATTAATTTTAATGTGTTTTAGAAAAAGCAATATAGCTTGCACTTGAAGTGCATGATTCCATTGAGGTTTTTAAGCTCAGGTTTAGGTAGACAAAGCCTTGGATGTCCACTTTATTCAGAACATCATCAACATTTTAAACCTTCTGTAACTGAACTTGCTGTCCCAGTATATTTGGAAGTAATGATAGGATGAATCGCCATTCTATACTTCCCCACATCCAATAGGTTTCCCCCAGCTTCCCGCTTTGGGCATCGCAGATGTCTGCTGGGGAGGATGGCTTGGGAAAGATTCTCCAACAGTGACCATATGAAAATGGGCAGGTGAGCAAAGGTGGGCTGTTGTCAGTGTGCCCTGGCCTCTGGAACAAAGCTGCTGTGAATTGAGGAAAGCCTAGGTCTGTTCTGATACTAGTCACCCACCCAAGCCTTCTGAAAACACAGGACAGGAATCTAACAGGGACTGCTTTTCAGGTTTAAAAAAATATATTGAGGTTTCTCAGTGCTAGTATTATTCTATTGTTATTTTACAATTTTTAAACTTGAGAGCATTATTTTGTTTTTATCCCATGTACTGTTGTGGGCTACTTCTTTACTTTCAGCTCAATGATTCTACTTTTCAAATTGCAGCATCGATATAAAGTTTCCTTTAAAATCTTTTAAATCTTTTGTTTAAAAAGTAATAGGTTTTAAGAAAAATACTGAGAAACAGTAGTAGATTATCCAGGCAGGAATTTGGTAACTGGGGTGCCCAGGTGGCAAAAATCCTCAAGGTGGCACAAAGAACCAAGTTAGGCAAGCACTGATCTATAAAAATTCTACAAGAATTCACTTTACCCTTTTCTCCACCTGCCCCCACTCTATTTTTTAAAATTCAGAGTATCTTTAAAGGTCAAGATTGAATTCCCCTCTATCTTAAACCCCAGAGCAGGTGTTCCCTTCTCTGAACTTCTTCAGCAATACAATTAGCCCTCCACGTTCGTGGGTTCTGCGTTTGCAGATTCAACCAATCGAAAATCAAAAATATTCAAAAAAAAATTCCAGAAAGTTCCCGAAAGCAAAACTTAAATTTGCCACACACAGGCAACTATTTCCATACAATTTACACTGTATTTACAACTATGTACATCTGTACAAAATATGCATTACATTGTATGAGGTATTACAAGTAATCTAGAGGTGATTTAAAGTGCAGATGGCCAACAGGCACATGAAAAGATGCTCAACAGCGCTAATTATCAGGGAAATGCAAATAAGAACCACAATGAGATGTCACCTCACACCTGTCAGAATGGCCATCATGAGAAAGTCTACTAATGACAAATATTGGTGAGGGTGTGGAGAAAAGGGAACACTTGTACACTGTTTGTGGGAATGTAAATTGGTGCAGCCACTGTGGAAAACAGTATGGAGGTTTCTCAAAAAACTAGAAATAGGACTATGATATGACCCAGCAATTTCACTCCTGGGTATATATCCAAAAAAAAAAAAAAGAAAAAAAAAACCCAAAACACTAATTCGAGAAGATATATGCACCCCAATGTTCATAGCAGCATTATTTACAATAGCCAAGACATGGAAACAACCTAACTGTACATCAACACTTGAATGGATAAAGATGTGGCATACACGCACGCGTACAAACACACTATGGAATACTACTCAGCCATAAAAAAGAATGACATTTTGCCATTTGCGGCAACATGGATGGACTTGGAGGGCATTATGCTAAATGAAATGTCAGAGAAAGATAAATACTGTATGATATCATTTATATGTAGAATCTAAAAAATTCAACAAGCTAGTGACTATAACATAAAAGAAGCAGACTCACAGATATAGAGAACAAACTAGTGGTTACCAGTGGTGGGGGAGGAGCAATAGAAGGGTAGGAAAGTACAGACTACTGGCTGTAAGATAGGCTCAAGGATGTATTGTACAACCCGGGGAACATAGCCAATATTTCGTAATGACTGTAAATGGAAAGTAACTTTTACAAATAGTATGAAAATTAAAAAATAAAGTATACAGGAGGATGTGTGTAGGCTATATGCAAGTACTACACCATTTTATATGAGATATGAGCACCTGTGGATTTGGGGGTCTGCAGGGATCCTGGAACTAATCCCCCATGGGTACCCAGGGGCGACTGGGCTCTGTGTCCCTTTAGCTGCCATTGGTTTCCTACAGCTGCAGTCTGGTATGGCTGGTTCTGTTTCGATGTGCTCAAGTCCTACCTTCCCAACAAGACCTAAAACTCTTTGAGTGTAAGAACTGGGTCTTGTACATTGGTCCAGCCCCACCCCACCCCACCCATCCACAGCCCGTGGTGTGTGATGCTGCTTAGCGACCAAATTCCTCACCCTCTCCAAGCTTCAGTTTTCCCACCTGAAAATGGGGGTGATAAGCCTTTCACTGCCCTGTCACCAGGATCAAGTGAGATAATGCTGTCAAGCTCTAATCACAGAGCCTTGCAGAACCTGGCACGTGGGAAGCAGCCAATCGATGCTGGTGGTACTATCGACACTTCCCTGCAGGACCATACAAACAGACACAGCTCTGTTCTCTTCGATCATGATATTTTAATTATTTTCTTAACTTTTAATTTTATATTGAAGTACAGTTGATTAACAATGTTATGTTGGTTTCAGGTTACAGCAAAGTGATTCAATTTTACGTATACATGTATCTATTCTTCTTGAAATTCTTTTCCCACTTAGGTTGTTACATAATACTGAGAAGAGATTCCTGTGCTATAAGTAGGTCCTTGTTGGTTATCCATTTTAAATATAGCAGTGTGTACATGTCAATCCCAAACTCCCTAACTATCCCTTCCTGCCAGCCTTCTCCCCTGGTAGCCATAGGTTCATTCTCTAAGTCTGTGAGTCTGTTTCTGTTTTATAATTAAGTTCATTTGTATCATTTTTTTAAAGATTCCGCATATAAGCAATATCATACAATATTTCTCTTTCTCTGTCTGACCTACTTTACTCAGTATGACGATCTCTAGGTTCATCCATGTTGCTGCAAATGGCATTATTTCATTCTTCTTTATGGCTGAGTAATATTCCATCGTATATATGTACTGTATCTTTATCCATTCCTCTGTCGATGGACATTTAGGTTGCTTCCACGTCTTGGCTATTGTAAACAGTGCTGCAATGAACATTCGGGTGCATGGATCTTTTTGTACCATGTTTCCTCTGTGTATATGATTGGGGGTGGGATTGCTGGATCATATGGTAGAAATATGAAATTTTAATCTTAAACTAAAGAGCTGGAGAAGAAAAAGCATTTAAGGGGCCAGTTTCAGAAAGAGAGAGTGATGATTTGTTTCTCAGAGGGCACAGCCTCCCCAGAGCACCGGCAGGAATGTCCCGGGTCATATTTAGAACCACCTAGACACATATTAAAACTCCGGGGGTGTCTGAGTTACTCAGAGCACTGAGTGAGCTATTGTGGGCACTTCAGAAACAGTAATAAACGTCTCTGTAGTGAAACAAAATGTGTCCTTTTTCTGGGTTGAAATGCCCAAACTCAAGGTTTAAAGGGATCTGACTTTATCGTTATTTTCTTTAGCAGAAGACCTTGAGGTGGGAATGGAAGCTGCTGTTCTCCCCCGAGTCCAATGCTGGATGGCCCAGTTGCCACCGGCACCCTGAAATGAATGGGCATATTATGCTTTCCATTAAAAGTTGTGGCTTTTAATTAAAAACGTGATCGTGGGTCTTTATGGAGACATTGTTTAGGTTTTCTTTAGCTGTTAACACGTAATAAATCATTTAAAAAGGACCTTTCCCCCACTGCTTAATGGTTACTGTATTTTTAAAAAGCGATTCAAAAATAAAACTGGGATTAAATTTAGTGTTTGACAAGGTGCTAAGGGGCTCACCACCTCGCTGGGCTAAGACAAGAGGGCTTTGCTTCATCTGCTACTGACGTTCTTGTCTCACCAGCTCCAACCAGGCTTTCCTGGTTGAAACAGCAGGGTGACTTGGGTGTCAAAAGTTTAACTTGTGGGTACTGGGAAAAAGTGCAGCCAGCCCATTCACTCATGCAAGCTCCCCTTTCCTATTTGTAATTGCAAAACATGCAACTCTGCTGAGAAGTAAAGCCTGCTTCTTTTATGAACTCTCCTGTGATGCCATAAAGCAGGGAAGGTGTGGGTCGCATGTGGGAGCATGTGAATAATCCATAAATCCCAAAGACCTTGGGCTCGTTTCTTCTTCCTAGTGAGACTCCCTGAGGGTGGAGTAAACGGGGTGAACCCTTGGGTTTCAGTCCATTCGGGGGGTTCTGTGCTTACACAGGGTTCTGTGCTTACACAACCACTGTGAATCTGAGGGGCGGTCATGAACATTTCCTCATTTATTGGGCTGTTCTTAGGGCCTTTGGGTTGGATGGTACAGCGGGGACAAAACTAAAGGTCATGCCTGGAGTTGATGCGGGACCTGAGTTGTGCAATGCTGTTATGCTTTCGGGATGCCTGTGTTTTCTGTAAAGGAGGAAAACAGTACTTCCTAACGGTATGATGAGATGATGTCAAAGTGTTTGCAAACTGCCTGTCACCCAGCAAATAAAAGAGGTTATGATGATGATAATTCTAACCAAGTTTTACAATCATTTAAAAAAAAAAATCATTTCTCTGCAAAATTTCTAGTTGGCTGTGAAGATGGTTTCAGCTTTTTGTTTCCCCTTCCCTAATGGAATTTCCTGGTAGAGAAAGGAGTTATCTTGTTTGCTACTAGCCGAAAAACTTGCTGTCCAAAAGGTTTCCTGGCTTCAGGTGCCCATCTCCAAGCTGGGGGCTCAGCCTCCAAGCCTCCGAGTGGCAGTCCCCCAGGGAGGCCAGTAGAGGGCGTGCTGCCCTCTGCTCTCAGCACCTGGGACGCCAGCAGCTGCTGGGCTTCCCTTTTCATGTCCTGGCTGTGACCTTGACTCTTGGGTGCCACAGAGACCACACACATGGCGGGCAGCGGTTTTCATCTTGTTTACTGAAGCGAAAGGGAATTTAACTGGAATTCTTCAGAAATTACAAAATGCTAGACCTCTCATTCCTGGTTACCGTCCATTCCAACGTTTATCCCTGATTCAACTTGTGGTCCATCCGGCTGGGAGCCTCTCCCCATGAAGGGGCAGTTTTCGCCTGACTTGGTCTGTCCGCCTGCCTCCTGTGCTCTCATTTTCCATCCTGGCCCTGCCCTCCCTTGCCCCCGACTCCCAGATTTTGATGAAGAGAGTAGCTTTCACCCAAGTAGGAAGGATCCCAGCAAAACTCATGATGTCAGCATATTATTTACGTTCCCTACTTTAATTTTAAAAAAGCATTGTATTTTATGGTTGACCTTAATTTCTTCCTTTATTAACAGATATGTCCGTGTGTGTGTGCATGCGTGCATGCATGCGTGTGTATCTGTTTTTTTGGGTGTTGTCTCTATACAGATAAAGAGTACATTTATGTAACCAATTCTGGAGTCCACTCCAATTGTTGACTGTTGTCTTTCTGCTTGATAGATAAGGATTTTTGTCACTTTTATCATCACCAATCCTATCCCCCAAGTGTAGTGTATTAATATCTTCAACCACTCCTCCTTTAGTCACATCTGCATATTCAAACATTATCCTTTTATTCCCAGTTCTTTTTCTAGCAACCACAAGACATCTCCATTCTGCACTGGTAATTTGCCTTCCCCATACTTTACCAGTGGTCCTGTCTACCTCCTAAACTTTATGCACAAAAGCTTTATGTTTCTATTATCAAGGTTTATAATGTTTGCATTTTGTTATGTAAGCAAGGTTGCCTCCCATGATTTGGCTGGAATTGATTCTAAAAGTTGAAAACTCATCCACAGCGTTTATCTTCTTCTGGATAATATAATTATTATTCTTTGCAGAACCAAGCAATGTGCTATGATGACATTTCCATTAATATGTGTAGAATATGATAATCTCAATACTCAAAGGAGAATCTTTCTGTAAGTTCAAGTTCAAATGGGGTCTCCTTTTTTTCTATCCCATTAATTGCCTTTATTATATTACCAAAATTTCTCCACTTCTCAATCATAAGAATTATTCCATCAATTTCTCCTACTCTGCCCCCCTCCTCAGATTCACTCTCCCCCTGAATTGGTTGTGATTTCAGCTTAATGCTCTTATCCCGGGAATTCTCTTTACTCTTCTTCTGGGTTGGATTCATTGTAGATTCCACATCTTTTTCTCTCCTGGTTTATTCTCTCGCTTTGCGAGTAATTTTCTAAGAATAGGTTTGTAGGAGGTAAACTTTCTGACACCTTAGGATTCTGAAAAATCTTTTTCTACCCTTACATTTGATTGATGCATGAGCCAAAAGCACAAGGCAACGTTAGTCAACTTTTTCATAAAGTCACTTACTTAGCAAGCATGTAATGACTCTCTACTATGTACCATGCACTAGAAATAGAAAGATGAATAAAACAAAATTTCGCCCTGGAGTTTTTCATCATGTGAAGGGAAAGAACAAATACACACACGTAATTATAATACAACGAGGTAACTGCTGTCACAGCAATATGCAATAAAATACTGAAATACGTGCTACAGATAATAAGTGCAATAATGTCCAAGAATAAATAAATCATTTTGTGGGAGGGGATAGCTATGTTCTAAATATTTGACACTTCTCATTTAATTATCATATCCTATGAGATAGATTCTACTGTTCTCCCAGTTTTTGAAGATGAGGAAACAGAGGCTCAGAGAGGTTAAGTTGTCCACATTCCAGAGGGTGTTGTTAGAAACAAGACAACAGGCCACAAATGGAGTCACTTATGCTAAGCCCCACATCACTAAACCGTGACTTAATTACAGTTTTGGTTCTCCCGGAAATGGAATCTTAAACCAGGGAATCAGGAATCCCCTGATCAGCACCAGTGAGGTCATCTGCCTGGTGGACCCCTGCATCCCCTAAAGGGAAGTGACCTCGCGATAACCAACCCGCTTTTTGCTGAGTACAACTTCCATGTCCTGCTCCCTTCTGCCCGTAAAAGTCTTTTGTTTTGTACAGCTCCTCAGAGCTTCTTTCTCTCTGCTCGGTAGGATGATGTCTGATTCATGAATTATTGAATAAAGCCAGTAAGATGTTTAAAATGTACTCACTTGAATTTTGTTTTTTAACAGTACATGGAGGAAGAAGAATTGTAATGCAGACCTGGGTAACTCTGGAGTTCCCCTTCTTAACCATCCTATTATTCTATACTCGATAAATGTTCAGCAAAAGAAGGTAGAACTCTAGCTGGCGTCCTTAAAGATGGCTTTCTGGGGAAGGTGAGGAAGGAACACAGCCTTGAAGGATTTTTTTAACATTTGTATAAACAAAAGACACAGGGGAGAAGATTCCTAGTTAAATTCCCTTGCAGTGGGTGAGATTCGGGTGTGCAAATATGAGTTCTCTCTTTACCTTTAAAATAATTTTCCAGGGGGCTTCCCTGGTGGCGCAGTGGTTGAGAGTCCGCCTGCCGATGCAGGGGACACGGGTTCGTGCCCCGGTCCGGGAAGATCCCACATGCCGCGGAGCGGCTGGGCCCGTGAGCCATGGCCGCTGAGCCTGCGCGTCCGGAGCCTGTGCTCCGCAACGGGAGAGGCCACAGCAGTGAGAGGCCCGCGTACTGCAAAACAAAAAGAAAAAAAAATTTCCAAGGACATTTTTAAACTGGGGATTCTTCCTTCTCTCCTCCTCCAGGTTGTATAATAATCCTGGACGGTCAACTGTCCAGATCATCGGGGCTGGTGGGTGGTGTGTGGCCGTCTCTTCCTATCCCCTCCCGGGTGATGACTGGGATGTTCACCCTTATGTCCACATGGTTTTTGAAGTCCAGCACCTCTGCCAGTGCTGTGCTTTCTGGAGGGTGGGAACCTTCTTGGGCAGCCTGCCAGCCACCCCTCTGCGGTCCTGCTGGGTCCTGCCGCATCCTGCCCCGGAGGACTGAGAGGGCGCCCCCTGCTCAAGGAGCAACTGACCACAGTCTGGGCAAAATCTCCCCCCCTCTGGTGGACTTCAAAGCTCCCCCCTCCCCCACCTACCCCCATACACCTCTTCTCTCTGAACCCCAAGCATTTGCAATCTTTTCAATGAATTCCGGCTCCTAAAACACATGAGGGTCTGTTGACCCAAGCAACGTCTACTTGCAGCTCTGCAAACATCTCCAAGGCAAGAAACTATGAAGGGAAAACATGTGGAAGCAGGACAGCGGGGAAGGCTAAGTGTGCACCGCTTTGGGGAGCTGTTTGGCCATGGGGGGTGATGCTGACGGTGCTTTCGCTGGGGACAGAGGTGGCAGTTTCCTTGAAGCATGAGGGCGCTCACTCGCTTTGTCCACGGCTCTTTCATGCTACAGGGGCTGAGCTGAGCAGCTGTGACAGAGACCTAAAAACCTAAAATATTTCCTATCTGGTGTGCTGACCTCCTCTCTGGATGAGCAATTCCACTTCTAGGTCTAGACGCTTCACTCCCCCAGACGGGTCCTGGAAGACTCACTCCTGACGGCACTGTGTGTAATCGGAAAGCCTGGAAACAGCACAAATGCCTGTCAACAGGGGGTGGTTGGATATACTATGGTAACTCATGCTCCGGGTTCCACAAAGGAAGAGCAGTGAGTGAACCAGGGCGGGACGTACCCACGTATCTACACATCCCGGAAACACAATGCTGAGAGAAAAAGAAGGTACGTGTTCCATAGGATATATTTATTTACATTTCAGTAAAACCAGAAAGCGTTATATGTATTGTTTACCTATGTAGGTATGTATGTATCTCCCTCCGTCTGCCCATCCATCCATCTCCCTATCTATCTATCTATAGTTTATCCATATATGTACATATATACACACACATATATACACATACATATATATATGAGAGAAAGTGAGGGAGAGAGAGAGGATGTGTTATATGGTACATTTATATAGATTTAAAAACCCCACAAAACATAATATTGTTCATACATACATATCTGTGCATGTATATATATGTTTATATGTATCTGTGTAATTTTCTCTGGAAAGGGTAAGGAAAAGCATTGGAAATGGGAACAAAGGATGCTCTCTCTATAATGTTTTATTCCTACTGTTTTAAAAAAGTTCAGAAGCAAACGTGGCAAAAAGTTAACATTTATTAATTCTGGATAGTGGGTACACAGATGTGTCACTTTATCATTTTTTTCTTGTACCTTAAAAAAACTTTTTAAAAGAGACCCCACTGAGGGCTTAGCAACTTGTTTGGAAGCAGGCAGGGGGAAGGAAGAAGGTAAGGGGAAATAAAATCAAACTAATGATGCCGGTACCCACTTGTCATTTATTTTCGTTTAATATTTATTTATTTATTTTTAAATTATTTATTTGGTTGTGTGGGGTCTTAGTTGCAGCAGGCAGGCTCCTAAGTTGCAGCTCGTGGGCTCCTTAGTTGCAACATGCATGTGGGATATAGTTCCCTGACCAGGGATCGAACCCAGGCCCCCTGAATTGGGAGGGTGGAGTCTTATCCACTGAGCCACCAGGGAAGTCCCCCACTTGTCATTTGGCTCAGAGGCTGCTGCAGCAGGAGAGTCACCCTCTTGGGCTCAGGGGTCTGGATGTCCTGCTCTCATTACTTTGGCAGCCGTCCTGCTGTTTTCCTGCAGCTTCTCTCCAGCAAGGATGGGATGCAATTTCACAACTTAGGCCTTTGAACCTCCTGGGCTCTCTGTGACGCCAGAGACTGACTGGTTGGTGCTTCATCCTTTGTCTTCGTGTTTAAGACTTGTCACGGGGGTCTCCCATCCTCCACGATGGCCCTGCTGCTCACTGGAGCCCCGGGGTTGGGGGGAGGAACTGTGTGCTCATATGTCTCCCCATCACGCATGTCTATGGGGCACTGAAACTGGCACATGGCAAACAGTCTTTGGAGCATTGTTAGTTTTGTACGAGATCTTCCTGAGGACTAGTGAGTTCTCTAACTTAGAGTTGCCTTGTTTAACACTCTTAGTACTAGTGTAAGAGGAATGGATTCCAGCTGAGGCTTGCTTCATACATGAAAAATATGAAGTGGGAAGACCTGCTTTAAAAAAATCAAGATTTGGCAAGCCCCTCTTCTTGAAAAGTTAGAGTGAAACTGCTATTTCGGATCAACTTGGGTGGAATTCTTGGTTAAGCAGAATTGAAAGCTTTGGAAGAAAGAATGTCATCTCACAGGCACCAAAGGGAAGCCTAGACCCAGTAAAACACACATCCTAGCCCCATGGTCTTCATATTTCAAAAGCTTTACAGAAAAAAGAGCCATTATTCCAAAACCTGAAATCATTATAAGGGACTCTACTGCCCCTTTAATCCACAAAGGATGAAATACTCTCAAAAATTAAATTGTGATGATATAATTATGAATGATTTTTTGATGAAGAAAAGGGGAGACATCCATAAAAATCAGTGTGGCTAGACTTTCTGATTAATTCACATTAAAAAAAAATCTTTTGACTTACTTTTTTTTAAATAGCCATGCCAAGGCACAGCATCATGAAATTTTTTTTTTTAGAAATTTATTTATTTATTTTTGGCTGCATTGGGTCTTCGTTGCTGTGCACAGGCTTTCTCTAGTTGCGGTGAGCAGGGGCTACTCTTCATTGCGGCACACAGGCTTCTCACAGTGGTGGCTTCTCTTTTTGTGGAGCACGGGCTCTAGGTGCACGGTCTCAGTAGTTGTGGCACGCGGTCTCAGTAGTTGTGGCTCGCAGGCTCAGTAGTTGTGGTGCACGGGCTTAGTTGCTCCGCGGCATGTGGGATCTTCCTGGACCAGGGATCAAATGCATGTCCCCTGCATTGGCAGGTGGATTCTTAACCACTGCGCCACCAGAGAAGTCCCTAATTCACATTTTTAAAAGAACACGTACAAGAGCTGTAAGGAGAGGCATAATACAAAGGACAGAGGGAAAAGTGAGGCTGGCATGAATGTGTAAAAATAGAAAAATACTGAGACGGAAAAAACACCAAGAAGACTGGGGTTTCCTAAGATGCATCCAGAACAAGAATTATAAGGAATGTATAAGGCCTCTCCCCAGGACAAATGGTGTAACAGTTAAGAGAGAATGCGGTAAAAACAGAATGACTCAAATATTTTTAAAATTTATTTTTATTCTGTTTTCTATATTTCTCAGTCTCTAAATTTGAAAGGAATTGAACAAAATTCTACAAGAGGGAATTGGAACTCTCTGAGATAGTAATTATATATGTAAAATGAACATTTTATTTTTATACTTTACCAGGTTTATGTCGTCAGACTCATTCTAATTTTAGAAAATGAGTTGATAAGTTTTCTATGTTTTTCTATGCTCTTAAAACAGTTTAATTGACATAAGAGTTCACTATTCTTTGACCATTTGAAAGAACTCATTCATAAATAAGGACTGATTCTTGGGCTTCCCTGGTGACGCAGTGGTTGAGAGTCCTCCTGCTGATGCAGGGGACACGGGTTCGTGCCCCGGTCCAGGAAGATCCCACATGCCGCGGAGCGGCTGGGCCCGTAAGCCATGGCCGCTGAGCCTGCGCGTCCGGAGCCTATGCTCCGCAACGGGAGAGGCCACGGCAGTGAGAGGCCCGCGTACCGCAAAAAGAAAAAAGACTGATTCTTTCTGTGTAGGTCTTTAACAAGTTTTTTAAACTACTTCTTCTATTGTTATTAGGCTTTTTAACTTTCCTATACATTTTGTGTCAATTTTCATAATTTATGTTTTCCTAGAATATTTTCCACTCATTAAAATAAAAGGTTAATACACAACATTTGTTTAGGATTTAAAAAACTGTCTCTCTATCCATGGCTATAAATGGATATAAATGTTAACATCCCTTTCTTCAACTTTAAATTGTGTGCTTGTGTTTTCTCTTTTGATTCATTTAGCATTAGTCTGTTTTTCTTTTTTTCAGTTTATTGATACTTGTTCTTATCATTATTCCTTTCTTCTTTTACGGATGTACATCTATATGTGCATATTTTTAAAATTCTTGAATGAAATGTGTTCCATTCTTTTATTCTTCTTACTTTCCAATAATAAAAGGAATTTGAGAATAGGGATTTCTGTTTGAGTTTGGTGTTGGCTGCACAGGATAACTTTAAATATTACTGTTATTTCTTAAGAGTCTGTCATTGCATTTTTTAACTTTATTTTGAAATATTTTTGGATTTACAGAAAAGTAGCAAAATTAGTACAGGTTTCTCTAATGTAATATAACATCTTACATACGTGTGGTATGGTTACCAAAGCTAAGACCTTCACATCGGCATAATACTGTTAGGTAAACTACAGACTTTATTCGGTTTTCACCAGTTTTTTGACCAATGTTTTCCAATCCAGGGCCCCACATTGGGTCCAGCTGTCAAGTCTCCTTCCTCCAATCTGGACTCTTCCTCAGTCTTTCTTTGTCTTTCAGGACCTTAATGCTTTTGAGTAGTACTGATCAGTCATTTTGTAGAACGTCCTTCAGTTTGGGTTGGTTTGATGTTTTCTCAGATTTTACTGAGGTTCTGAATTTTTGGCAAGAATACCACAGAAATTATGGCCCTTTTGTAGTGCAGGAGATACGTGATGTTGATATGACTTATTACTGGGTGTTTGATTAGTTGGTTGAGGACTGCCAACTCTCTTCAAAGTAGTTACTATTATTCTATTCTATTCTATTCTATTCTATTCTATTCTATTCTATTCTACCCTACCCTACCCTACCCTACCTTACGCTACCCTACCCTATCCTATCTTATCCTACCCTAATTTTATTTTATTCTATTCTATATATATAGTCATATATCTTGAGGACTATACTTTTAGACTATTCAAATACCCTATTTCTCCTCATACTTTCACCATCCAATTTTAACATTCATCTGTGGATCTTGTCTACAGTCATTACTGTTGGTTATTTTCCATTTTCCTCATTTCTTTTGCTTTTGTTAATTGGAATTCTCCTGTAGGGAATAGCTGTCGTTTCTCCACCATTTATTTACTTATTTGATTACTTATTTACATCTGTATGGATTCATGGATATTTCCTTATTTTATTCTATTGATTATAATCCAGTACAGTTACCATTTACTTTGTTGTTCAAGTTATTCCAGTTTTGGCTATGGGGAACTTTCTCAGATTGGCTTCTGCTTCCGTTCTTTCTTCAGCACTTGTGTTCTGTTATCACAAGACATTATAGGTTTGTCTTGTGTTTTTCTTGCCCTAGCCTTGGAAGTAACTACCTCACCAATAAGCCCTGGCTTTTTTTGATTAAAGGATGGTATTTAGAAGCCAAGATCTAGGCAGTGGGTATGCTCATTGCTATTGAGATTTTATTGCTTCTAAGCCCTTTTAGTGGAAAGAGAGTGGAACTACATGAATATATATTAACCTATGGGTTCACAGAAAACTCTGTCTCTGCCTCTCTCCCATGTCAGCTTATTTTTAAAATCTCATGCATTTATATTGATGCCTCTAATTTCAATACAACACCACAGGGCTCATTCTACCCTTCTCCTTTCCTTATTTGTAACTTCTTCAATAGGAGAAACTTGGCTTTTATTATATATAATATGTTTATTTATTTGTTCAACCCTAGAATACATGTAAAGTATTTTTAGAATTGTTAACTCATACATGTATGAGAAAAAAAATACTAACTAGGGTATAATATCAGTGTATAGTTCTTTTTGTCTTAACCTTATAATATCCATTCAAAATACAGTTTCCAAAGTTACTTAGGTTAGTTTTCTTCCTTGTTCCCTTCATGGTAGTTACCTTGTTAATTTGTGATGCAGTCACATTTTGTTTTTTACAGTTTGCTTTCTTTTCTGGCTGTGTTACCTTCAAACCTTGATTGATTTTTAGAAACTCACATACAGTAGAATTTTTTCTTTCTGTTGTATGTAGTTTTGACAAAATCATAATCATGGATCCACCACCACGATTGTAATACAGACCGCTTTTATCATCTCTTGAATCCCTTTGTGTTGGCCCTAACTAGTCAGCCCGTCTCCCCTACCGAACCCCTGGAAACCACTGATTTTTTTTTTTTTTTTTTTTGGCTGCACCACGTGGCTTGCAGGACCTTCGTTCCCCGACCACGGATTGAAACTGGGCCCTTGGCAGTGAAAGTGTGGAGTCCTAACCACTGGACCACAAGGGAATTCCCTGATCTGTTTTTTCATTAGTTGGCTTTGCCTTTTTCAGAATAGCCTCTGAATGTAACCATACAACATGTAATCTTTTGGTTCTGGTGTCTTTCCCTTAGAAAAATTCATGTAAGATTCATCCATTTGTTGCATGAATCAGTAGTTTGTGCTTTTCAATGTGGAGCAGGTGTTTCATTGTAGGGAGGTCCTGCCATCTGTTTATTCATTCACCAGTGCAAGGGTATTTAGGTGTTATTACAAATAAACCATCATATTTAGGTCTTTGTGAGGATATGTGTTTTTATTTCCCTTAAATAAATTCCTAGAAGTGAGATTGCTGGGTAGTAATGACAAGTGCATCATTACCTTACAGGATGTTACCAACATGTTTTCCAAACTGTGTAATTTTCCATTCCCACTAGCAATGGTGAGCATTCCAGTTGCTCTGTATCCTCGTTAGCACTTAATATTATCAGTTTTTAAAATCTTAGCCATTCTAGTATATGTGTAGTGATATCTCATTTGGGTTTCAGTTTGCATTTCCCCAATGATTAATGCTTTTGTGCATATTTGCTATTCATATATCGTCTTTGGTGAATGTCCAGTCAAACCTTTTGAGCTTCCATTTATTATTTTTTTCCATTTCTTCTTATACTAATCTTTTGTAATGGAAAAATTATGAATCTTTAGATTGGGTACTTTCCTTTGCCCTATTAAATATTTTCGTATGTCTAGGTACTTTTTTTATTTCTTCATCCTTGAAGGTTTAGTGGTAGCAGCAGCAATTGTGGCGTTGATGATTGTGGCAATGGTGACATTGGTGGTCATCATTTCTTTCAAAATGGTTGAAGAAACTGACAATATTTTTTCTGGAGAACTGAGGACTTGGGACAATGATGGCTGACTTCCACTCGGTCATGCATTTTATATATAGAGAGAAATGCTGCACTTTTTCTATACAGTTCTGGAGTTAAAAGGAAGGCTTATGTTAGCTTGATTCATGGAAGAATTTTCTAACAATTATAAATGGCCGGTAATGGAATGAGCTATCTGTGAGGAAACAGGTTCAGTTTCAGACATAGGCAGGTAAGGAGGGTCACCTGGTATTGGTGTCCTAGACAACAACTCATATGGGCTAGGGCAGTGGTCCCCAACCTTTTTGGCACCAGGGGCTGGTTTCGTGGAAGACAATTTTTCTACAGACTCGGGGGGTGGTGGTGGTGGGGGAAAGGTTCAGGCGGTGATGTAAGCGATGGGGAGCGATGGGGAGTGGCAGATGAAACTTCACTCACTCTCCTGCCACTCACCTCCTGCTGTGTGGCCCAGTTCCTAATAGGCTGTGGACCGGTACCAGTCTGCGGCCTGGGGGTTTGGGACCCCTGGGCTAGGGGATCAGAGCAAGAGTGACCACAGTGCTCCTGTTGGACATGAAGATCCTGTGATTCTCATGGTCTTGAATAGATAGTTGTGACAAAGCTAAAAACATTTCCGGGCAACGGCTTTCTGAATTGTGTGCTCTAAGTTGCGTTAGAGTGACATCATGCTTCAGAGAGTAAGTTCTACAATCATGTTGTGGATTGTGTCTTGGCTTTGCCACCTGCTAGCGCCATTGAATGTGAAACAGGTTATTTACTCATAGCCTTGTTGTGTGAGCGACGTGAGATCATGGACACGGAGTGGAGTGTCTGCTGGGTGCATAGTGAGTGCATGATGTATACATTGTAGCTATTATGACCACTTCCTCTCCCAATTGCCTCAAGCTTTCCTCCTTCAGTTTAGCATTTTCTACAGTTTACTTCCTATTACCTGACTGTCTCTACTGCATTCAGGAATGGGTGACGTCTTGGGCTTTTGTTCAGAGGCTGACTGTGTACATTCTGACTCACTCTAAATAGTCTTGTTTTTTCAGCTTCGCCAGATGAAATATTATGCTCTCCAAAACTGTGCAGGGAGGACAGCCTATATTCTTTTGTTCACCTTTCTAGGTAAATGAAGAGCCCAAAGTTACCCACCCTCATGACCAACCCCTGAGAGTTTTCCTATCAGGATTTACTTCGCATTGCTGTCTGATCTGGGCACCAGATAATCAAGGTTATTGCACTTCATCTTACATTGTCTAAGACATGCTCTTCTTCATCCTCTCCTGGGCCTAGCTTTGGTATTAGTGCTCGCTTAATAGGTAAAGAAGATATTCTATTTAAATTCCCACCCTCACAGGGTTTTAGAGCCACTGGAATTCTCTTTCTTCAAAGCAGATTTTCATGATTCGTCATCTGCTCTTCGAAGCTCCGTCCAACCTGCAACCGCTTCCTGCATTTACCATCAGTAAGAGCCTGGTCTCAGGGTGGGCCACAGAGTCTCTTTCCACTTTCAGCACTCTGCCTGTCACCTAAAGGGGAAAGGTCCCTAAAACTACAAATTGGTGAGATATCCGAACAGCCTCTTCCAAGGGAGTGTTTCATAATATTTCCCAATCACCCAAGGTCTAGTCTAAGACAGGCAATATTGGGGATCTCTAAGTGTCTCCAAGCTTTTTCTCAGAGCCAATAACTCCATGAAATGGGAAAGGAAAGGTCAGTTTCTGCAAGTCCTTGCTTTCAAGTTTTACTGCAAGTCATTGCAGAGAAAGTAAAAACACCTGTATTAGAATGGTTTGATCATTTTCTGAAAAATTCTGTCTTTTCATTAATCAAACTTACTATATTTTTCTCTATTTGGCAGGACTACAGTAATTTGGAAAACTGGACTTGTAGTATCTTAGAGTTAGATGGAATCTTAGGAGTCATCCATTCCCATCCTTCCTCAGGGTAGGAATTTCTTTAAGAGCATTTCAAGTGGTTCTAAATTCTTTCCTAGGTGGAGGGCTCAGTGCTTCGTAAGACAGACCATCTACCTGAAGGCTTATTTCTATTGTTAGAAAACTTTTTCTTCTTTGCTGTGGCAAAATGTCACCAATGATCTCCTAATCTTTCTACCTAACCATCTGTAGGCAGAATTTTGGCCCCCATGACCTTCACCCGCTGGTGTTATTCTGATAAATATGCTGCACATGGCAAAACAGACTTTGCAGATGTGATTAAGGTTTCTAATCAGATGACTTTAAGATTGGGAGATTATCCTGGATTGCTGAACAGGCCTAATCTAATCACACAAGACCTTAAAAGCAGAAATCCTACTCCAGCTGGTAATGTAAGGGAAAATAAGGAGTTTGAGGTAGGAAAAGGTAGAATGTATTGTTTTTGCTTGAAGATAAAGAAAGCCATGTGCCAAGAAAATTGGAACCTCAGTCCTACAACCACAAGGAACATAATTCTGCCAACAACTTGAAAAAGTATGGACCCTTTGATTTCAGCCTTGTGAGAACCTCAGCAGAAGACTCAGCTGAGCCACTGTGTGCCCAAACTTCTGACTCACAGCACTGTGAGATAATAAGTGGGCATTCTTGTTACTTGAGACAGGACCCCCCAGAGTCACCAGTGATCTCTTGCTCTCCTTCCTGCTTCACATCTAAATGTTAATCATGACCCGTCTGTTCTACTCAGAATAGCTCATGCAATAGCCCCTCTTCCCCCTCTCAAATGCCACCTGCAGTACCTGAGCTCCTTCCTGATGCTATAGGCATATCCCTACCACCTGTTCCTCTCCTCCAACACCCTACAGGCATCCACCATGACAGATGGGTGACACCATCCAGTTTTCCCAGGACTGAGGGGTTTCCCAAGATGTGGAGCTTCCAGTTTTAAAACCAGGAAAGTTCTGACAAACCTGCAGGAATTGGTCACCCTCCTGTTGGTTGCCTGCTCATGATGGAGGTTCCCCTTAACATAAAAGCTGGTCATACCAGACATTTGTTTCTACAGTCTTATTTGCAACTTGGGTTTGGGCATATGATCTAATGTAGGTCAGTGGGATCAAAGGGAAATATGCAGGGAAGTTTCTGGGAAGCCAATTAACAGAGACGAACAAAGAGGAACAGGCTTTCTTATTGTCTTTGAATATCTTTGGGTGAAGATATGATGCCTGGAGCTGTAGCAGCCATCTTGGATCATGGGCAGGTAAGCCTAAGGACCAGGTCCATATGCTGATGGAGGAGAAAGATGGAACGAGCCTGGGTCCTTAAAGACATGGTTGGCCCAGTGCACTAACCCTGCAGCCACCTTCTTCTGGACATCTTATTATGGGAGATAATATTATTGGAGCCACTTTTAGTCAAGTATTTTGTTTCTGGCAGTTCAAGACATCCTTATGGATAAGATACCATGTCTACTGCTCATTCTGCTTCCTGAACACCTGTTCATAGAGCTATGGACACCATAAAACAGTCTCTAAAGCACTTTTATCACATTACATTGTCACTACGAGTCCCAGTGTCTACTAATTTGAAATTCTAGCATATAAAGATTAGTTTTCCCTCACACACAAGTGCAGGAGGTAAAGTAGACAGCAGAGTGACATAGAGATTTTGGCAAGGAAGCTTAGGAGAGATAAAAGCAGTTGAGGGAAAGCAAGCCAGGAATTGAGAATTATCTTCTCACTTCTTTGAGGCACAAAGCACTGGGAGATGTACGATGTCTGAGGAGTTCACAGTGCATGACATTATCCAGGGCAGTGCCTGGGTGATATAACCCTGCACACTGGGAAAGGAGGGGGGGAGAAAGAGTATCTGACCTTGAGTAACATATGTTTATATATTTGGATTTCTAACTTCTCTGCTCTGGGTCCTAGAGACAGGCAGAGTCAAAGGAGGAGGGACGCTACCACTCCAAGCCATAAATTTGAAGTTATTGAACATTTAGATGCAGAACTAGTGCTGAAGGGAAGGCGCAGCTCAGTGTATCAGAACGAAGCAAAGGGGATTTACACGCACCTCAACTGACGTGTTAGGAAGCCCAAAATATGAATGAAAACTAAATTTTACCAATTTCAGAGAAATATCATCAGTACCCTTCGTATTCAGTGGCAAACCTTCATAATTGTGCACAAGAACATTCTTAGGAGCGCTTGCACGAGCTAGTGTCTGTGATCCCTCTGCGCTATTTGCAGGTTTTAAGTTTCCATACCTCAAATTTTTCTAACCTGAGGTTTTCAGGGAAGACCCTTCACGGTTGGGGGTGGGGTTGCAGAGCAGAAACTGTGTCTGCCTCTGCCTCTGAAGGCCCAGTATCTTCCTCATGTTTGTATCCTCAATGCTTATCAGGGGCAAGCAATAGGTGATAGATAATTTCTAAAACACAGATTTAATCTTTGTTCCATTGTCTAAAAACTTCCGGTAGCTTCCACTGCCCATAGAATGAATGCTTAGCGTGATGTACAAAGCCTTTCACAAGTGATCTCAGCTTATCTGGCAAGTCATCCTCTGGCCCTTGCCAAGCACCCCCTCCTCCATGTTGCACCAAGGGTAGTCACTATTCTCCAAACGCAGCTCTCACTTTCTCACCCCACGCACTTTCACCCACACTGTTCCCCTCTGTGGCACACTCCGCACCCTGGGGAAGTCCTATACATCATTTACATCGAACTCAAAGCCAGCTCCTCACCACAATTTCCCTTCCTACATGGTCCCGGGAAGCAGGTGAGTACCCGGCAGAATGCCTGTCACACACGATGTTCTCAATAGGTGTCTATGGAATTGAGTTGTGATGAACTGAGTCCAAATCCACCTCCCTGTAATTTGAATATTGTGTAGTTCTTCCCTGAACACACACAAGTGTGTTCATAACCGATTACATTTTGAAGGTAGCCATCAGGCATCTAGTTAACCTTTGCTTTTCTAGAATTTTCCGATAACTACGATAATTGTGTGAGTTTCTGAAGACCGGTCTTTATTAGCGTGCAGAGCTCTGTATGCATTATTCCATTTGACCCACAGACAACTGCATAAGGAAGGCAAAGCAGATACAAATCTGTCATTGTCCCCATGTTAAAGATAAAGAAACTCATTTCTGGAGAGAACAAGGGACTTGTGCCAGGTCACATTGGGGGGTCTGAGTTCCTCTGACTCACATTCTCATTTTTAAAATATGCTTTTATCAAGTCCTGATCACCCTGGTCCCGCTACTCAAAAACACCTCTTTGAATAAATAATTGTACTTTTGGTCGTCGAGTTGGGAGAGGGTTTTTTTTCCTACTGTGGCTGTTTTATCTTGTCCCTGGAAGGAGGCTGAGTGGAGCTATACATCTTGGTTTGGGTTGAGCACTACATACTCTAATGCAAAATGGTGACCGTGGATATCAGGGAAGGATATCCGTGGATATCAGGGAATTTGCCACGTGTTACTGAACAGACCTTAATAATATAAAGTTTTGCATTTTCTCCCATTCTAATCCCTTGGCGTCCCCATCTGAAAGCTGCCAGGCTGTGGTTTAAGCTTGCCTCTGACAGAGTATATAGGTATAAGCGCCCTCATTGCTCACAGGTCCTGCAACAGAAGTGCATCATTTTAGCCAGGGGATCTCAATGGCCTCCTAAACTT
Organism: Leucopleurus acutus; assembly: GCF_964270905.1. Lineage (NCBI taxonomy): Eukaryota > Metazoa > Chordata > Mammalia > Artiodactyla > Delphinidae > Leucopleurus > Leucopleurus acutus. The sequence goes on from NC_139161.1 coordinate 56,227,587, forward strand.
TGAGAATTGCTCTGTTGGATCAAAGGAAATGCTTGTTTTGATGAAACAAACAGCAGGATTAAATTCCTCTCTCTTCTCCTAAATTGTGTGCAGCATCTGTGTTTTGTGTGTTGTGTGGTGTGTTGTACCTTGGTGTTGTGCTGTGTGGCAGGTGTTTGCATTGCTCTGGTTGGCGTGTGTGTACTGGTGGCAAAGACAGAAAATGCAGGAGGAAGGGATCTGCCTTCTCACTGGGGATGGCAGGGATGTTGAAAAATCTTCTCTAAATCCCTAATCTCTTCACCCAAGATTGAGCAAATAAAATCGTTGGCTCAAAAAAGTCAGATCCTTGATGACTCCGAAGAGACAGCAGCAAAGTGAGTCAAGAAGCTTAGCTTCATATCAGCAAAGAGATAAAGGGGCTTCGGTTCTGAATGACAGTTTGAGCGATATACCCTAATCCGATTACCAGGGAATTCAGCGTCACTCTATATTAATGGTGGATTTTAAAAAATGCCTGCTAAAGAGTTAGTGTTCATTAGCTGAAGGCTTCAGTTATTCCCGAGGATGAAACAACCCTGACCTGAAACCCAGGGCTACGGAACAGTGAGACTGGGGTGAGGCTGGGGTGAGGGGCAGCTGAGACTCCTCTCTCATAAGGGTCCTTTGTTCACCCAGGGGCTTTGTGGAGGCGGTCACTTCTCCTTTGACCAGAAGGGAGAAGGGGGACGGAACCAAGGGGCCTGGGGCAAAGTCTGGGGCCTGAATCCAACACCAAGTCACTTCTGCTTTGAGTTTTCTAGGTGGAGAAGTTTCACATTGGGTACATTTGTCCTCTCCTTTAACCTCCAGGCTGAAACAACTCCTCATTTAAAAACTTCCTATAGGATTTAACATCTTTTAATGCTTTATTTATTCGGGGGAGAGGGAAGGCAATGTGGTGTGAAAGAATAGAAAAGGTACATTTCCATTACAGATTAATTAATCTCCAGGGACTTTGGTGGAAATCCTGGAGTGAGACTGGGCATAAGAATACAATATACGTGGAATCTAAAATAAGACACAAAGGAACCTGTCTACAAAACAGCAGACTCACAGACATAGAGAACAGACTTGTGGTTGCTCAGGGGGAGGGGGAGGGGGGACGGATGAATTGGGAGTTTGGGATTAGCAGATGCAAACTAGTATATGTAGGACGGACAAACAAGGTCCTACTGTAGAGCACAGGGAACTAGATTCCATACCCTGTGATAAACCATAATGGAGGGCGTCCCTGGTGGCGCAGTGGTTGAGAGTCCTTCTGCCGATGCAGGGGACACAGGTTCGTGCCCCGGTCCGGGAAGATGCCACATGCTGCGGAGCGGCTGGGCCCGTGAGCCATGGCCGCTGAGCCTGCGCGTCCGGAGCCTGTGCTCCGCAACGGGAGAGGCTGCAACAGTGAGAGGCCCGCGTACGGCAAAAAAAAAAAAAAAAAAAAGAACAATAAGGGGGTAGGGCTCAGGGACATATAATTATGAGTTCTCCTTTTTAATGCTGGTCTTAGCCAGATTTGAGAACCACTGATGTAGAATATCAGTGGGGCAGAAGAGGACCCGTCAGGGACTGCAGTAGGGGGTCCCAAGATGGTTGGGCCTTTCTTACTATCAAATGGTTATTAGCCTTCTTTTCTTTTTTTTTTTTTTGGTACGTGGGCCTCTCACTGTTGTGGCCTCTCCCGTTGCGGAGCACAGGCTCCGGACGCACAGGCCCAGCGGCCATGGCTCACAGGCCCAGCCGCTCCGCGGCATGTGGGATCCTCCCGGACCTGGGCACGAACTCGTGTCCCCTGCATCGGGAGGCGGACTCTCAACCACTGCGCCACCAGGGAAGCCCCAGCCTTCTTTTCTTTTATGAAAACCTCCTTTTATGATACATTTATGATGCCTAGTAGACCTATAAAGGGTGTAGCTTAGGTAAGAAATGTAAATATTTGGATGGTTCAAATCCTTTGCCTTTATATTTTGCAGCTGATGAATGTAAGGCTCAGTTAAAATAAGTGACTTGATTAGGTTCATTCATATACTTAGTAGAACCAGGTTTCAAACTCAGCTTTATCAGATCTTTGGGGTATATCGGACTTTGGGTCCATGATCTTTGTACTACATCATGCTTACAAGTACGGAGGAAATGATGTGTTCCATGGTTCCTCTTGTTTAGGTGGACTTCAAACCAAGAGTGTGTCTTTTGATAACCTTCCAGTGTTTGTGATTTCGGATTGCCCCAGGATGCAAAGGTGTCTTCCCATTTGGTGTACACGTCCTTGACCATCACTAAGCACTGAATTAGAGGCTGTGAGCCACCCGAGTTCTTGGCTAAAGCCTAGCCCAACTGGAACATGATACTGTTCATATTTTTGTGATTTGCTAATTTTTCCTTCACCTTGAACGAAAGATTTGGGACTACCCTCAGTGAAGAAGCAAAGTTGCTTGATTGAGAAAGAAAATCTCCTTCCTCGTCGTGGAGTTAAATGTTGCCATGTGGTAAACTGCTCTAAAAAGGGGTGGAGCGTTCTGCCTTCACAAATAAATGTGGGATCTCACGTCAGAGAAGGGTGTGTCCGGACAGTGCAGATGTCTACTCTAAAATAATACCAGTGTGATTCTATAGACTGGAGTGGAAATGGAGGTTGGGACACAGAATGACTGGATGGCCTGAGTTGATGGGGTTGATTGGGGACCTTGTTACAGATGCAGCAGGAGTTGGAGAGGAAGGGAACAAAGACGGTGGACATGGGATGGAAAGAGCAGAGAGAATAGAACCGCCATGTGTTTCACAATGGAAAATTGAGAGAATTAGCCCTCATTGCAGTTTGGAAAGGCTCTCTAGATTTTACTTCAAGGGCTGTGCCAGGTCCCAAAAGAGAACCTGTCGGTTCTTGCAATAATGTCGATGATACAGTATTAGTCAACCTTGGATAATAAGTAGATGAAGGATACTGATGATGTTGTATTCCCAAACGACATGCTCTCTGTATGCCAAGAGTTGTTTGTACATATAAACTTTCCCTCTCTATAAGTGACCGAAGCAAAGCAGGATGGAGAAGGAGATACTCATGGAAAGGCCAATGCTGGGTACAGCTTTTGATATGAGAATTCTTTCCTCCTCACCTGTCTCTGGGGGACAGAAAGCCAGGAGCACCACGTTTGAACAAACAGTAGGTTTACTCCATTGTCTTCAAAAAACTACATATAAAAAAACCTTAAAAAAAATAGGAGCACTGTCACAATGGGTCTGTAAAGAAAAGGAAAGAGCATAGCTAAGTCACAGCCCATAGATGTCAGCAGACTCCAAAGGATCTGGCCTACAGGAAGCCAAATTCCAAGCTGCTGCCACAAACAAGAATAGGACTTTATTGATGCTGTGTCCGTCCTTTGTCTGTGCAGAGGCTGCAGGAGCCCATTCAACAGGAACCTCACCCTCTGTATTTCCATATCAAAGACAGTCTGGGGTTCTCTGCTGGCCTGGGTGGCAGTTTCACAGCCAATATCCTACCTCAGATCAATGCTCCCTGCCACTCATTACCACAACAGGGACTTCCTAACTTGTCTGCCCCAGAGAGATTTATTCTTTTCAAATTATTTGTGAGGGAAATCTCAGGGGGAAAACCCCACAGCCTTTTGGCTCTGGAGGTGAGATGAGACCCTATTATCAGCAGAGCTCACCTCCCTCCACATTTTCTCTTGGCCTCAGAATTAAGTGGGACCTAGAATGAAAAACACTGAAATAAGATATGTAGGTATTTTCAGCTTCAATGATTGTTTCCAGCTTTTCAAGGGATTTTATGAAACTGACAAAGGCTTGAATGGGGATAAATTATTCTTTGGATGCAGGCCATAGTTAGAAAAAAATCTAGTCTCCCTCCATCCCTCCCTCCTTCCCTCCCTTCCTTCCTTCTGTCCTTCCTTCCTTCCTTCCTCCCTCCTTCCCTTCCTCCTTCCTTCTTTCCTTCCTTTCTCCCTCCCCAACTTTCCCTTTCTTCTTCCTTTCATCTTTCTTTTCTTCTTCCCTGCATGAGAAAAGGGCTTAGGAACACTAAAACATCACATAGACGTTACTACTATATTCCAGTTGATGCTACATGTCTTAGTCACAATGGGCAACAGCCATAATAGGAAGCAAAATGGAGAACTTCAGTTACTACACTGTGATCAGTGTTCCTCAAATACACCCTCGGGTAATATTTTAAAGGCTCAGAGTCTCACTGTAGACATAACTCTTAGACATTGTAGTAACAGAAGATTCTAGTCTTTCAAAGAACTCTGGCTGTGTTTGGACAGTAATGAGACTTCTAAATCATTGAGTAATTAAGCCATGCACTTCTCTGTGCAATTATATGATGACCATTCACATCCTCTTAAAATTCTTTCGTCCTTTGTTTGCCATACATTTACACCAGAGTTTCCCACACTCTGTATCTCAGGACATTCATTCCATGAGAAATAAATAGGTTTCACTCTCAATAAGGGTTCTCTGTCCTCTAAGTTTGGGAAACACTGCAACATACTCTAGAGCCCCAGAAAAATCTATGTGTCAAAGGCTCTATAAGGTTTTGGCGTCAATACATTTTCTTGACTAGGTTTACCCCAGTGTTTCCCTCACATATTTGACCAGAGAACTTTCTTTTGCATATCATTCATTAGTGACTGGATCTAGAGCAATGCTCCAGTCCGCTCTTGTCCTGTGTCTTTTCTCTGATCAGGCTTCATGTGGTGTCTCTGAATCTCCTTTCTCCTTTTGCTACCCAGTTATAGACTTTCCTCAGTGTTCAACTTCTGCTTCTGGGTTTTTGTTCCTATGCATTGTTTTGAGGTTTTCATCCACTTTTATGGATTTATACAGCAAGTAAACTCAACTTTATGGAAGGTCTTGTTCTTTCTCCTTTGTTCCATTTTTATTCCCGTTTGTCTTTTTTTATAAGTCCATTTGAAAGTACCCCCTACCTCACTCTCCTCAACTGAACTGATTCCATCTTTTTCTGCAATCCAGTTTTCACTTTCAATTTGTTGACGTGTTAATGACACTGCCATTCTCCCTTGAGAGGGAAATCTTGAAATCTTGTTTAACTCTTTTCCCCCCACCCTTGGAAAAATGATTACTGACCTTTTTCATAAATAGCTTGAGGACTCTTTCTTCTATAGAGAAACATTTAACATGAAAAGGATGATAAGAACCTATATACAAATATGAAGACTTCACTTTGTGGATTTAAATGGCTAGAATAAATGGTTGGTGTCATCAAATGTAAGTCTTATTGGAATGGTATTCTTAGAGAACTCTGCTGGGTCCACCTCCTCAATTTAGAGACCAAATGAACAAATGGAAAAAAAAAATGAACAAGAGAGTGAAATTAAAGAGCAAGAAATACTTTTCCCAAACTGGAGGAAGATGGTAGGTTGGTGAGGGATACATGCTGAGCCATTCTGGGAACACGTGGAGATGAGAATGTGTCCAGTTGGTGTGTCTGATGCCTGCACATGAGATGTTCTGCCACCCTGTGGGGAGTCCTGGTGTCTGTATATTTTATTGTGGAAACAATGCTTATTAATTAGGATTCATAATATTTGAACTCTCCTTGTGGTCTGGTGAATGGGGGTGGGGTCCCCACATTCCCCCCAGCTTGCTCTTTAAGATATCCCCAGACCACACTGATTATGCTGGTTACAGAAATTATTTCTTTGAATTCTGTTTCTTAGCTGCTAGCTTTTTTTTTTTTTTGGCCTTATTGCAAAAGCAGTGCATATTCATAAAAAAAATACAAGTAGTGCAAGAGAATAAACAATACCTATCATTCCATGCAACCAGATGACTTGGTATATATGCTGTCAGTCACATTTTTGCTTTCGCATAACTATGTGCATTTCTTTTTTTTTTAATCCCCACCCCAAGCACCTTTTAAATTTTATTTTATTTACTTATTTTTAAATATTTTATCTTTTTAAAAATTTATTTATTTACGTATTAATTTTGGGCTGTGTTGGGTCTTCATTGCTGTTCACGGGCTTTCTCTAGTTGTTGCGAGTAGGGGCTACTCTTTGTTGAGGTGTGCAGGCTTCTCACTGCTGTGGCTTCTCCTGTTGCAGAGCATGGGCTCTAGGTGTGCGGGCTTCAGTAGTTGTGGCATGCAGGCTCAGTAGTTGTGGCACACGGGCTTAGTTGCTCCATGGCATGTGGGATCTTCCTGGACCAGGGCTTGAACCCGTGTCCCCTGCATTGGCAGGTGGATTCTTAACCACTATGCCACCAGGGAAGTCCCCATGCATTTCTTTACAAAGGTCATTCTGAGATAGTTTCCTAATCTGGATTTTTAAATGGATAATCTGTCTTGAAAATATTTTCACACAGTAAATACACTTGCACAGCTTTATTTGTGAAGGTAGCATAGTATTTCATTTCTGGGTTTCCTTCAATGTTTTTTGAACAGTTAGATTAATAGCATTTCTTCTGTTATAAACAGTGCCGTTATAAACTCTTAGAGATAAAACTTTGGCAGAATCTCAATTTTTTTCTTTTTTTTGGCTGCGTTGGTTCTTCATTGATGTGAGTGGGCTTTCTCTAGTTGCAGCAAGCGAGGGCTACTCTTTGTTGTGGTGTGCGGCTTCTCATTGCAGTGTCTCCTCTTGTGAAGCATGGGCTCTAGGATTGTGGGCTTCAGTAGTTGCAGCACTTGGGCTCACTAGTTGCGGCATGTGGGCCTTAGAGTGCGCGGGCTTCAGTAGTTGTGTCGCGTGGGCTCTAGAGCGCAGGCTCAATAGTTGTGGCGCATGGACTTAGTTGCTCCACGGCACGTGGGATCTTCCTGGACCAGAGCTCACACCCCCGTCCCCTGCATTGGCAGGAAGATTCTTAACCACTGCACCACCAGGGAAGTCCTCAATAGAATGTTTTTTCTTTTTTTTTTTTTTCTATTACTTCAGGACATCTGTTATTTGGGCTCATTAAGAATTAAATTCCTGGGACTTCCCTGGCAGTCCAGCGGTTAAGACTTCACCTTCTAACGCAGAGGGTGCGGGTTCAATCCCTGGTCGGGGAGCTAGGATCCCACGTGCCTCGCGGCCAAAAAACCAAAACATAAAACAGAAGCAATATTGTAACAAATTCAATAAAGACTTAAACAAAAATTTTTTTTAAAAAAAGAACTAAATTCCTAAACCTTCTCCATTCTCTTTTCTCCACTGTATTACCTTTGCTCCTTGATCAAAGATCAGCAGACCATATTTATGTGGGTCCTTTTCTAGGCGCTCTATTCTGCTCATTGATTTGTCTATTCTTTCACAGTACCACACCGTCTTGAGAACTGTAGCTTAATAGGAAGTCTTAAAGTAGAGTAGTGTCAATTACCCAATTTTCTTCTTCTCTTATAATACTGTGGTTTCTGTTCCATTGTTGTTTTTTTTTTCCCTTCTCTCTGTATAAACTTTAGAATTAATCTGTTGATATTCATGAAATAACTTGCTGGAAGTTTTACTGAAAATGCATTGAATCTGTAGATCAAGATGGGAAGAACTGTCATCTTGACAATATTTAGTCTTCCTACCTATGAACATAGAATATCTTTATGTTTACTTAGTTCTTTGATTTATCGTATTGGAGTTTTGTAGCTTTCGTCCTATAGATCTTATACATATTTTGTTAGATTTATACCTAGGTATTTCATTTTATGGGATGTTAATGTAAATGGTAATATGTATTTAATTTGAAATTCCACTTATTCATTTCTGTTATGTTAGGAAGGCCACTGACTTTTGAATATTAACCTTAAATCCTACAACCTTGCTATAATTGCTTATTAGTTCAGGAGATTTTTTGTGAGTGTGTCAATTCTTTCATATTTTCTACATAGATGATTTTGTCATTTGTGAACAAAGATAGTTTTATTTTTTCTTCTCAATGAGTATGCATTTAATTTGGTTTGCTTGTTTTTTTGCATTAGCCAGAACTTCTAGTACAATATGACAAGGACTGTGAGAGAGGGCATACTTGCCTTTTTCCTGACCTTAGTGGGAAATCTTTGTTTCTCACCATCAAGTATGACATTAGCTGTAGGGTTTTTTTGTAGTTGTTCTTTATCCAGTTGAGGAAGTCTCCCTTTATTCCTACTGTGCTGAGAGTTTTTATCACAAATGTGTGTTGGATTTTGTAAACTGCTTTTCTGCATTTATTGATATGATCATGTGATTTTTAATTTTTAGCCTGTGTATGTGATGGATTACATTAATTGATTTTTGAATGTTGAACCAGCCTTGCATACCTAGGATAAATCCCACTTAGTTATGGTGCATAATTGTTTTTATACATTGATGGATTTGATTTACTAATATTTTGTGGAGGATTTTTATATCTATTTTCATAACAGATATGGGTCTGTAGTTTTCTTGTAATGCCTTTGTCTGGTTTTAATATTAAGGTAATGGTGGACTCATATAATGAGTTAGAAAGTGTTTCCCGTGTTTCTATCTGCTGGAAGAGATTACAGAGAATTGGTGTAATCTCTTTCTTAAATGCTTAGTTGAATTCACCAGGAACCCATCTCAGCTTTGTGCTTGATGGTTTGGAAGGTTGTTAACTGCTGATTAAATTTCTGTAATAGGGGCTTCCCTGGTGGCACAGTGGTTGAGAGTCCACCTGCCGATGCAGGGGACGCAGGTTCGTGCCCTGGCCCGGGAAGATCCCACATGCCACGGAGCGGCTGGGCCCGTGAGCCATGGACGCTGAGCCTGCGCGTCCGGAGCCTATGCTCCGCAATGGGAGAGGCCACAACAGTGAGAGGCCCGCATACCGCAAAAAAAAAAAAAAGAAATTTCTGTAATAGATATTGGTCGCTAAGATGGTCTATTTCTTATTCTGTGAGTTCTGGTAGATTGTGTTTTTCTAATAATTGGCCCATTTCATTTACGCTAGCAAATTTGTGGGAATAGAGTTGTTTATAGTATTCCTTATTATCCTCTTAATGTGCAAGTGATCTGTTGTGCTGTCTCTTAATTTTGATATTAGTAATTTGTGTCTTCTCTCTTTGTTTCTTAGTTTGATTAGAGGCATTATCAATTTTACTGATTTTTCTCAAAGAACCAGCTTTTGGTTTTGCTGATTTTCTCTATTGATTTTCTGTTTCCAGTTGTATTGATTTCTGCTCTTTTTTTTTTTTTTTTTTACAATTTCTTTTCTTCTGCTTGCTTTGAAATTAATTTGCTCTTCTTTTATTGGTTTTCTAAGGTGGAAATTTAGACGATTGATTTTGGAGCTTTCTTCTTCTCTAATATATGCATTCAATGCTATAAATTTCCCTCTGGGCACTGCTTTCACTGCATCCCACAAATTTTGATAAGATGTACTCTCATTTTTATTTTGTTCAATATATTTTTAAATTTCTCTTGAGATTTCTTCTTTGACCCATGTGTTATTTAGAAATATGTTGTTTATCTCCAAGTATTTTGGGATTTTCTAGCTATCTTTCTGCTATTGATTTCTAGTTTAATTCCATTGTGGTCTGAGTGTATACAGTGAATGACTTCTATGCTTTTAAATTTGTGAAGGGGTGCTTTATGGCCCAGAATGTGGTCTATCTTGGTAAATGTTCCAGGTAAGCTTGAGAAGAATGTGTATTCTACTGTTGTTGGATGAAGTAGTTGATAGATATCCATTATATCCAGTTGATTGATGATACTGTTGAGTTCAACTATGTCTTTATTGATTTTCTGGCTACTGGACCTGTCTGCTCCTGATAGAGTCACGTTGGAGTTTTCAACTGTAAGAGTGGATTCATCTATTTCTTCTTACAACAATATCAGTTTTTGCCTCATGTGTTTTGATGCTCTGTCAAATTAACAATTAAGGATTGTTATGTCTTCTTGGATAATTGGCCCTTTTATCATTATGAAATGCTCCTCTTTAATCCCGATAATTTTCCTTGCTTTGAAGTCTGCTCTATTTGAAATTAATATAGTTACTTCAACTTCCTTCTGGATTGCGTTAGCATGGCATATCTTTCTCCATCCCTTTACTTTTAATCTTTATGTATCTTTATATTTAAAATGGGGTTCTTGTAGACAACATACAGTTGGGTCTTGTTTTTTCATCCACTGACTTTTAATTTGTCTTTTAATTGGTATATTGAAACAATTTACTTTTCAAGTGATTTTTGATATTACTGGATTAATATCTACCATGTTTATTACTGTTTTCTATCCATTGCCCTTGTCCTTTTTCCCTATTTTTGTCTTCCCCTCTTTTTCTGCCTTTTGTGGTTTTAACTGAACAGGATTCAATTTTTTCTTCTTTCTTAGTGTATCAATTATACTTTTTTTTTTACTTTGTGTTTGCCCTAGAGTTTGCAATATACATCTACAACTAATCCAAGCCCATTTTCAAATAACATCAACACCACTTCATGAATAGTTCAAGTGCCATATAATAATGGAATATTCCTAGTTTCTTCCTGTTGTCCCTTGTATCATTCCTGTCGTTATTTCTACTTTTATTTAAGTTATAATAATTAACTACATTGTTGCTATTATTTTGAACAAACAGCAACTGTTATGTGTTAGATCAATTAAGGATAAGAAAAATAAGTTTTCATTTTGCCTTCACTTATCCTTTCTCTCATGTTCTTTCTTTCTTTATGTAGATCCAAGTTTCTGACCTATATCATTTTCCTTCTCTCTAAAAATTTTTTTCACATTTCTTGAAAGGCAGGTCTAGTGGCAACCTAATCGCTCAGTTTTTGTTTGTCCAAAAAAGTCTATGTCTCCTTCACTTTAGAAGGATAATTTCTCAGGATATAGAATCCTGGTTAGTTCGTTTTTCTTTTTTCTCTCAAAACTTTAAATATTTCACTCTGCTTCCTTCTTGCTTACATGGTTTCTGAGAATAAGTCAGAGGTAATTCTTATCTTTCCTACTCTGTAGGTGAGGTTTTAAATTTTCCCCCTCTGACTTCTTTTAGGATTCTTTCTTTATTTTTGATTTTTCAGTTTGAATAGGATATGCCTAGGTGTCGTTTTTTTTTTTTTTCTTGTATTTATCTTTTTTAATGTTCTCTGAATTTCCTGTATCTGTGGTTTGGTGTCTGACATTAATTTGGGGAAAATGCTCAGTCATTATTGCTTCAAATGTTTCTTCTGTTTTTTGTTTCCCCCTGGTATTCCCATTATGCATATGTCATATCTTGCATACTTGTCCCACAGTTCTTTGATATTCTGGCTTTTTTTTTCAATCTTTTTCTCTTTGCATTTTAATTTTGGAAGTTTCTATTGACATATTCTCAAGCTCAGAAATCTTTCCACAGCCATGCCCAAGTCTACTAATAAGCCCATGAAAGGCATTCTTGTTTCTATTAGTGTTTTTGATCTTTAGTGTTTCTTTTTGATTCCTCCTTAACATGTCCATCTCCCTGCTTACATTGCCCACCCCCCTCCTTTGTTCTTCCATGTTGTCTACTTTATTCATTAGAGCTCTTAGCATATTAACCGTTAGAGCTCTTAGCATATTAATCACAGTTGTTTTAAATTCCTGGTCTGATAATTTCATCATCCTTGTCATATGAGTCTGGTTCTGATGCTTGCTCTGTCTCTTTAAACTGTGTGGTTTTTTTTTTTTTTATCTTTTAGTATACCTAATTTTTTCCTGATAGCTGGACACGATGTATTATATCAGCTAAAAGGAACTGTGGTAAGCAGCCTTTAGTAATGCGGTAGCAATGTGTGCAGGGGAGGGAAGCAGTCTTTAGTTCTGTAGTACTCACTGAAGCATTGTTTAGTGAGCGTATGCCTCAGGACTGTGAACTTCACATGTGCTTTTCACACATTTTCTCCTCTTAGGTGGGACAAGATGGCTAGCATGGGCTGGAGTTGGGATTTTCTCTTTTCCCGCAAGGAAGGTTAGAGGGAGTTCTTCCCTAAGCCAATTAGGCTCTGAAAAAGCCCCAATAATTGAGGCTCTGGTAAAATAGTTTCTCTTGAAGGCAGGCCTTGTTAAGAAGCATAGAATACTTTGCAGTATTTCATACTCATGCGTAAGTCTCCCCCATCCCCCCATGACTGGATCACTTGGGAGTTTTTGCTCTAGACTTGCCCACACTAAGCCTCCAGCTATTCACCACTTACAGGTTAGGTTTTCCTAGCCCAGCACTGGTTCTCATGCTTTCTGCTCTGGTTAGTTGTGACTCTCTGTATTTGCTTGTCTGTCTCTCCAATTTTGGGGCCAGTGGTTTGCCCCAAATGAAAATGCTATAGGTCAGAAACTTGGATCTACATAAAGAAAGAAAGAACATGAGAGAAAGGATAAGTGAGTGACCTCATTTCTGTGACAAATTTAAGAAGAGGTCATGATTTTTTTCAGTTTGTTCAGCTTTTAAGTTGTTGTGAAGACAGTGATGACTTCTAAGCTCCTTACATGTTGGACCTGAAACCAGAAATTCAGGCCAGTATATTTTTATGTAAGAAAGTTTTATCAATCACTCCATCATATCTCTTTGCAAAAAAATTTGTGAATATATATATATACACATATACACATTATACATATATGTAAATTGAATTAATTTTTTCCTTCTTCTGACTGTAAGGCTTTACGTGTTAAATGTTTATTCTGGATTAAGTAATCATCACAGTTATTACAAGGTAATGGATCAAATAAGATAAACATATTGCACATTTTGATAAATAATTATTAATCATATAAAGTAAAATTTTCTGACTTAACATTTGTTAACCCAGTCATTTATCATTAATCTTCTTAATTTCCAGGAGGTACACCAAAAAGTCTTTACTGAGTCTTATCAAATGGTATTAATTTTACTAGGTACTCTTGTACTGACAGTCACCTTTTATTAAAGCTAAAATTAAAGCTGAACTAAAACGTGAAATCTCACATTTTTGTATTTTATTATAGTAGGCTGTGAATAATGAGTGGTTTATTCATCTCGAAGTTTAATTTTTCATGTTATCTCAAAATATCTTTTTAAATGACAGTCAGACACTTGAGAATTTATACACATAACACATACACACTATCGAGTTCATTTCATGGTTGAAAATGATTTGACAGAATTAGAGTAATATATAAAATTTGAGGAGGAGGAAGTAATTCAGATTAAACAAAGGTGTTTTCTAAACTGTAGGGCCCCAATGGATGCATGTGCATCATTTCGATTGCATGTTGGAACGTGTTGCCTACACATCCATTCATTAGTAGTTGTTCTCACTTTGAAGGAGGAGTTGAATGTACTTGTGGAAATAAACTGCAAATAGAGAAGAGAAGATCTGAGGCCACTAGTTAGCTAGCAAGTGAGGAGCTTATAACAGGCACATGAATGGTTGTTGTGAAGCGCTATGTTATATTCCAATTATGCTAATACAGACCTGAGAAGCGTGTAGTCAAAAGAAAGAAATGAGCAGGTGTTGGAAAACGCAGTTAGCAAAAGACACGTTGCCAAGTAAAAAGTAAATATAGATTTACAGCAGCCAATTGGTAAAAGTTAATGAAATTATTTCTTCCGTGGGCTGAGTAAATAATCAAGAAGATATAATAACATTCTATCTTACTTCTGATCTATTCTCAGTTTACTCAAAGCTACAACATGATCTGTTGGAAGAAACTGAAAGTTTTTACTTCCTCCTACTTGAAATGGTACAAAATATGCACCTGACACTCACTCAGCTTTTTGTGTTTCCCGAGAATGGTGAAAATGCAGAGAAGATGTGCCTGCAGCAGACGGTTTTTCCCGATGCACGTGTGTGTGTATGTGTATATAAACCCCGACTATCACACGTGTGTGTATGTGTATATAAACCCCGACTATCACACGTGTGTGTATGTGAATATAAATCCCGACTATCCTAATAGTATGACGGAGAGATAAAGAGATAAGGCATGGATCCTTGCCCTCAGTTTGTGGCCTTGTGAAGGTAAAATTCCACTGCCTACAGTATTTCACACTGACAGTTTCTTTGCTTTGCTCTCACCAAACTCTCCCTAAGGAGTGATAACTATAGGACTACAGTCAGGGAGTAGAAGAGGTAAAGTCATTAAGTACCAATATCCATCCCTCCTGCTGCCTCAATCTACAATATGTCTGGATTTAGAATGTCTCAACATAGGCCAAAGCACCATGCTTTGACCTTAATAGAAGTGTTACAAATGTAGGAAACGACTCATCCCTCTGAGTGAGTTTATGGTGGCTTGATTAAAAGAAGTGTCTCAGACACTGACATTTAGAATGGTCTGTCCCCTGGGGTATTTTCACACTCTGGGGCACTGTAGTACAGTAAGATTCGGGATGGAGGAGAGGTACAGCTTTCTTTTAAAAAGTGGGTGGGGCTTCCCTGGTGGCACAATGGTTGAGAATCTGCCTGCCAATGCAGGGGACACGGGTTCGAGCCCTGGTCTGGGAGGGTCCCACATGCCGCGGAGCAACTGGGCCCATGAGCCACAACTACTGAGCCTGTGTGTCTGGAGCCTGTGCTCCGCAACAAGAGAGGCTGCAACAGTGAGAGGCCCGCGCACCGCAATAAAGAGTGGCCCCCGCTCGCCGCAACTAGAGAAAGCCCTCGCACAGAAACGAAGACCCAACACAGCCAAAAATAAATAAATTTTAAAAAAAATTTAAAAAAAAAAGTGGGTGAAGGTGACACTGAAAGGGAAAGAGATAAAAGAGATCCACTTGCCAGCTCTACCAGAGGACGTTTTTAGGCAGACCAATTTCTGGGAAGAGTCCTAGTGTAAAAGAGCTACTTTATTGTACCTTATATTAGTTTCCCGTGGCTGCTTTAAACAAATTTCCCCACACTTGATGGCTTAAAGTAACAGAATTATACTCTACCATGGTTTTGGAGGCCAGAAGTTGGAAATCTGTTTCACTTGGCCAAAATCAAGGTGTCAACAGGGCTGTATACCCTCCAGATGCTCTAGGAGAGAATCCATTTCTAGCCTCTTCCAGCTTCTGGAAGTTACTGGCATTCCATGGCACAGGGCAGCACCACTCCTGTCTGTCTCTGTCGTCACAATGCTTTCGCCTCTTCTGCTGTGTCAAATCTCCCTCTGCCTCTGTCTTATAAGGACACTTCTGACTGCATTTAGGGCCCATCCAGATAATCCAGGATAATCTCACCAACTCATGATCCTTTACTTAATCACACCTGCAAAGACCCTTTTTTCATATCAGGTAACATTTACAGGTTCCAGGGATTAGGACCTGGTATCTCTGAGAGGCATTATTCAGCCTACTCCAGTACTCAGTAAATATTTTCCATCTACTTTAAGGAATTTTCTGCTGTAGGTTTAGCACATAAATGGCTAGCTTCTTAAATTCCAACAGTGGTGAATTCTCTTGGGTTCTATAAAAATGTTGCTTGTTTGTCTTCATTTTCACAGTAGTTATGAATTTTAGTGTATGTGTGTGTGCACAGCATGTTCCTAGGGTACACTGGCCAATGCAACATTAGGATATCAGGTGCTCTGTAAAATTTTGGAGAGCAAAATCAAGTGGGACATCCCAGTAAGAGAGACAAAACCCATCAAATTGATCTGCCAGTTTCCAATTTCCACAGAAACTTGAACACTAAATTATATCTCCTGGTGCCTCGGCTCCTTTCATAGACTCCCCGACTCACTCCTCCCTCCATAATCTAGCAAATCCCAATAAATATCAATGACCCCAGATGCCTTGGGATCAATGCCTAGTTTTTCCTTGGGTTATTGTAAACATAGACACTTGGCACCATCTGGCCCTAAATCTGGGGGGGTTCAGAGCCATTTACCACATAAAGATCATGTAGTCCAAAGAAACCAAACTCTCTTGTACATAGCAATGATAAAAACAAAATGAAAGCATTATTTGGGCAGGAGAGGCCTCTGATTAGCTAAGTAGGCCCACTGCATGGCAGATAAAGCACAGTAATGGTTATCTCCAGCCCACAGGCCCAAGATCAACTATAAATGATCCATTCAAGTCCCCCTGGGTGCATGTGGTAAAGGACTTCCAGATGTCCTCAAAGGCAGGCCCTCTGTTCTATGATCTGGGTCTCATCCACCATATGGTGCTAATTTGGTTGTCCTGATACAGCAATGTGGGATGAAACACTGGCTGCTCCACAAGCTACAAAAGAGTTGGTAAATTGTTTAAGGCCTCATCATTCATCAGGTTGGAGCTCCCTATGGCAAACACTTCCTGATTTCCGTGGGATAAGGAGGTGTGTAGGCATACTCTAAGGACAGGTTGTTCGTGAAACATATAAATGATTATGTCAGTGCCCTGGAATGACCCCACATATTTTGGGATCTTATCAAAATGCTCAGTCCATGGCCAGAAGCTTGGAGCTAAACTGGAGTTGTAAAATGCAAAGCAGGGGTCAGAATATTCTGCATGCTCTCATCCTTAGGGCTTTACTTCATTACTGAAGGTGCCTACTCCTCTTGGTTATAGCCGATGGCCACTCCCATGGCAGCCTTTCAGTGACACTTGGAGAACCAGAGAGAATTAGGATCAAACGAGGGTGTTTAGGGCTTCCCTGGTGGCGCAGTGGTTGAGAGTCCGCCTGCCGATGCAGGGGACACGGGTTCGTGCCCCGGTCCGGGAAGATCCCACATGCCGCGGAGCGGCTGGGCCCGTGAGCCATGGCCGCTGAGCCTGTGCGTCCGGAGCCTGTGCTCCGCAACGGGAGAGGCCACGACAGTGAGAGGCCCGCGTACCGCAAAAAAAAAAAACAAAAAAAAAACAAAAAACGAAGGTGTTTAGAGAACATCTATTTCGACACTCCTTTTTTTCCAAATAAGAAAAAGGCATAGAAGAGGGTATGTAGTTCATCCCCAATTGACATATTAGGGTCTCTGCCTCCCAATTTCTGATCCAGTGCCCTTTTTACTCCCATGGATGGCCTCTCTGTCATGGGTGTCATCTTAAACAAGGTCATCTTGACCTGAAAGCCAAAGGGAAGCCCACTGCATTGAAATGCTCGGATCCGGAGCTGCAGGCAGGTTGAGCTGGATGTGAGTGCTGGGAGGGAAAACCAGAGCCACCTGTAGCCAAAATCTTGTCTGCTTTGCTAACTTTCCTGTAATAGTCGTCCTCATCAAATTTCACTGTCAGTTTCTCAGAGGAGAGTCAGAACAAAATTTCAAAAGGGATCAAAGATAGTAAACAAAAGCCTGAAGAGAAGTTTAAAAGGGACAAAAAATACCCAATAAAAGGCGGAAGAAGAGTTTCCTGAATTCTTTTTTATAGGAGAATTGAGACTATTTGGAATTAAAATATGACACATGTGAAACTTACATCCATGCAGATAGATGCAAAACACAATCAAGCTTCATATGCATACTCAGAGATAAGATACACAAAGATAAATTGGTACCCAGCGTCATGAAATAGAGATGTTTTGGCAAATATGAGGATGTACTGTGGCTTAATCTTTACTTCATTTCCTCCTTTCCTGGTTATCAGCCATCAAAGACAGTAAATAATGTTCTGACCCATCTGCCTGCCTCCAGTCAGTGACTCCTCCAGCCTTTTTTCCACATTTCTACCCAAAGGAATGTCCTCTGTATATCAGTCTTCCCCCTCAAAAGCCATCAATGGTTTCCTGTGGCCTGTTGAGTAATGACCAAGCTTCGTCTTATGGTATTCTAAGTCCAGCACCAAAACTGGCGAGTAGGTTTCAATTAGGGCACCCACCCTGATGGATTTTGTCCTCCCTGCCTGGAGCCTTGTGTTGAAAAGGGATCTAAAGCTACATCTGAATTCAATGAGAAGCCTGTGTCTTGATTGATAGGGGATGCCTGCCACGATGTGGTATCTGGGAGTGAAAGTCCAAGGCTACATATTTCCCAGCCCTGCCAGACAGCGTCCGATCTCATCTGTCACTCCATCTCCAACCCAATTCTTTGCTTCAGCAACTCCAGATTGTCTTATGTTCAGTTAAGGGAGGATTTAAAAAAGTGCAGCAATGTCTTCCTCATTAGATTGGCAGATGTTTAGAAATATCCAGTCTATTCCACCTCTTAAAATCTTTTGAATCCATCCCCTCTGTACCATCCTCACTGCCTCTGCCTTAGTTCAGATCCCCCTCCCCAGCTCTCCCCTGGCCTATTTCATTACTCTCCTATCTGATCATTTTATGGTACATTAAACCCTTCAGTGGCTCCCATTTCAATCTCTTTAGCTCGGCTTAGAAGGCCCACCAACCCACCCCTCCCCCCACCCCCCACACACAATGTTTTAGCTAATGCTAACCCTTCCAACAGTATCTCTGCCATACCTGCAAATGTGACCTGTGATTACGATCAACTTTACCAGTAAGCTCCTTGAGGCCACGTCTTATTCATCTTTGTAACCCACATCACCTATTATATTGCTTACAATACTGCTGACATTAAATCAACATTTGTTTGAATGAACTGATTAATGAGTGAATAAAGACTTGAGGATTTGGATTCTAGTTGACCTGTTGTGAGTGTGAAAAAAGTGCTGAAAATATCCTAGAACCTCAGAGACTTGGGAGTGGAGGGGATTTTGAGAACTGTGACCCACAGAGACCCTCTCATCAGGGTGGAGTGAAGTTCTTGGAAAACTACCTGGCTACGGAATCCAGCCCCAGATCTGGCAGCCTGGTTAGAGGAGCTCTAACCCCTGGGAGGAAGGCTCAGCTTTCAGACTTTTGCAAGGCCAGCTTCTTCCCTTCAACCATCTCTTGGGTCAAATGTCACCTCCCTTCACCCATTGCATCACCTTATTTATTTTCTTCAAGGAACTTTTTATTTACCTTTCTTCTATTTTTTACTATTGATGCATTTTCCTTCTTTCTCAATAGCATATGAGCTACATGAGAGCACAGTTATTTTGTTTATTGGGGTGTCCTTGGCTCCTAAAACAGGGTCTGCTACTGTTCAATTTGTTGAATAATCGAATCGATGAATTCTCAGTACTGGTATCCACTCAGATAAGAGAGAGGGGCAAAAGAGGTGATGTAGGTGGAGGCCCAAAACTTGGGGTGGGTAGCAAGAAAATGATAGTCAAGGGAATGAGTCAATGTGCACTTGACCTTATCCTCAGAGAAGAGGGTTGGCAGTAATTAGGGCAACTACCTATCAACTTTAGAGTTTGGGGAAGGGCAAGGATTGGAATGCTATGAAGAGAAAGCGGTAAGAACTCCAATGGGTAAGCAACCATGTCGGGCTAGGGAATGCTCCTGGGTCAAGTCGATGGTCTAGAAGAATTCCAGGGATGGATCCTGGCTCTGGTACGGTGAGTTCATTCCAAAACAATGAGGCTGATGGGGGACTTTAAAGTGGGTGAGGCTATGATATATATCTCTATATATCTCTATCTATCCTGATGTTGATGGTCTTAAATCAGGAATTGAGGGAAGCCTTAGCCCACAAATGGAGGCATTTGTATTCAAGCTTAAAAACTTGGGGAAGGCTTGGAAGGAGAAAAAGAGAGAGGGGATGAGGTTCGGGGAAGAAAACAGGTTGTTTTTAAAGGCCTATTAATGTGCCAGTCACTGTAACTGGTTGCTTGCATGAGCCATCCCATTAAATCCAATCCAACCCTACAAGGTCATTATGATCAATGTCATTTTATAGACGAAGAAACTAGGGCTCAGTGAAAGTAAGGAACCTCCCAAAGTTTACACAGGCCATGGAGAAGCCAGGGTTAAAACCCAGACTAGATGACCCCCTAATTCTTGCATTTTCCCATTCTGCCACAGTAGTTTCCTATAAAGCACTGGTTCCCTCTTTCTTCTGGGATATGTAAGACAGATGATCACACAGTGACCCACTTCTATACAAACATATATACAAACACTGACAATTTTGAGGTGTCATGTATAACTCTCTCTCTTTTTTCCCACTTAGACAGCATATCAGAATGTGAGTGTATTGCTATCATGGGGATAACATGAATTTTGGATTAAAAAGCAAATGATTATTAGATTTCTAAACTTCAGTAAAAAATGTTTGTGAGACACCAGGGCAGGGATGGAACCAAGGCCGGAAGTGGGATACTGAATTTGTTCGTATCTTCTTGGGTTCCCCTACTTGGTATGGAGTTAAATTTTCAGAAGGAGGTTGGAAAGTGCGCTTTACTATCATTAAACTCTGTTTAAAAAGGCTCCGTGAAAAGGGAAATTAATCTGAATTTGGAACTCAGCCTGATAAAGCTGTTGTCCTGGATCAATAATTGGGAAATTAGCTGGACTGAATCCACAGTTTGGAAGGTTAGTGGAATATATCATGGACTTAGAAGAAAAGTCAGGATTCGTTTTGATGTAAAAATGTAAAGACAGACTCATATTGACTCTCCCAGTCTAACTTAGAACAGCTCTAGCTGATAGGAATTGAACTTAGTTCTGAGTGCAAAAGTCTAGAGATTAGTTGATTTTGTAGACGGCAACAGCAGAAATGGCATTTAATCAGCTTCCTAGGACTGCCGTAACAAATTCTCACAAACTTGGTGACTTCAAAGAACAGAAATTTATTCTCTCATACTCCTGGAGGCCAAAAGTCCAAAGTCAAGCTGTCGGCAGGGCCATGTTCCCTCTGAAGGCTCAAGAGGGAGAATCTTTCCTTGTGTCTTCTAGATTCTGGTGGCTCCAGACATTCCTTGGCTTGTGGCTGCCTAACCCCAATCTTTGCCTACATCTTCATATGGCATTCACTTCTGCGTTTGTGTCTTCTCATTTTCTGTCTGTCTCTTATAAGGACCCATGTCATTGATTTGACTCATCCTAGTAGGTGTGAAATGGTATGTCACTGGGGTGTTGATTTACATTTCCCTGATGACTAATTACACTGAGCATCTTTTCATGTACTTATTGGCCATTTTTATATCTTCTCTGGAGAAATGTCTATCCACATCCTTTGCAAATTTTTACACATCCAAGAAATTTAAACCTAAGAATGCTCTCAAAAACAGGAGAGACTGTGGTGAAGGAAATTGGGAAGAGATTCATGAATCTAATGAAGGTATATCCTAGATTATGGGACAGCTAGTGTGCAGGAGAGAACCAAAAAATAAGACACCTGGGAGGAGTACCCTAAGACCAGGACAACTATAGATTCTTTGAAAATTAAATTGAACATAAACAGAATAAGCATTTTGAAACATATTTATATGATCAGTTTTTTAGCCATCTCTTGCTCTATATCTTGTCACTGGTATTTCCCTGGAGAATGTATTTTTCAATGTAACTTTTTTTTTTTTGTGGTACACGGGCCTCTCAATGTTGTGGCCTCTCCCGTTGCGGAGCACAGGCTCAGGACGCGCAGGCCCAGCAGCCATGGCTCACATGCCCAGCCGCTCCGCGGCATGTGGGATCTTCCCGGACCGGGGCACGAACCTGTGTCTCCTGCATTGGCAGGCGGACTCTCAACCACTGTGCCCCCAGGGAAGCCCTAAATCTCTTTTTTGAAGTAAAAGAAATGCCCATTTATTCTGAGTTAAGATTTATTTTAAGTCGGGAATGAATATGGAGTTTTATCAAATGTTAAACCTGTATTATAACATTGTGGACAATCTTTAAGTGAATCCCCTACAGTGATACATAAATACTCAGTTTTTATAAAGATATGGAGCAGAAAGCCAGAAAATCTTTGGTATATTGTTGCTAAAGTAGGAGCGGAAGGAATACCTATGATCTTGGATCTATTCTCAAGGCTCTAAGGAAACAAACTCTCATGGCTTTTGGTGGAAGTGTCATCTTGAACAATTTTAATAGATGGCAATCAGGAGATACCTGTCAGAATTATGAATACAAGCACCCATTGACTAAGCAAATTCTGTTTTATGAATTTATCCTGTCAACATATTCTCAAACGTCTAATGTGACACATATACGAGATTATTCATTTCGGCACACTGAGTGATAGCAAAAGGTCAGGAAACAATCTAAATATCCATCAGTATAAGACGGGTTAAATAAATTATGGTAACATTCATACAGTGGAATAAAGTACAATCCTAAGAAGAATGAGAAAACTCTTCATTTACTCAAGGGGAAAAATTGGCCAAGATACATTATGAAACCCAAAAGGCTGTTTTAGAACAATATACCTAGTATGCCACATATGTGGATTAGAAAGGGACGGGGGAATAAGTACGTAGCTGCTCTACATTCAAAATATATCTGGGATTCGACTTATTGTTACCAACCTCACTGCCACCACGTGGGTCCACATCACCCTCATCTCTTGTGGGGTGACCGAGATAGCTCTCCAGATGGGTCATTGCTTCTGCACTTGCTTCTGGGTTGTCTGTTGTCAACACAGTCAGGGTTGTTATTCTTAAAAGGGGCCTCTTCTGCCCTTCAAAGATTTCCCATCCTCTTCAGAGTCCTTAGGGTGACCTGCAGGACCAGGGCTCCCCTACTCTTACTCTCATCCACTCTACTCCAGCCATACTAGTCTTCATGGGCATCTTCTCTCTTCCAGGCTTTTCCGCCATTAGTCCCTTCCTGGATGGCTCCCCCCGTTTCTTCAAGTCTTGACTCAAAAGCCATTTTCTCAGTGAGGTCTCTCCTTACCTCCATTTCTAATATTTCAAACCATCCCGTATCATTATTTCATATCCATTTCTTTGCTTTACTTTTTTTTCTTTGTAACACTTGTTATTATTTACATTTTTTACATCTTATTCCCCCTGTCTCCCCAACTAGAATGAAAATTCTATGACGGCAAAATTACTTTGAGGAAACCTCTCTCTGCTACTAAATCCTCAGTACCTTGCTCATAGTAGGTGCTCACCAAATGTTTTTTAAATGAGTAACAGAAATGACTAAATGACTGAATGACTATAATTAAAATATTTCTGGAAGATTACTTGGAAACTGATAACATAGTTATCTTTGGGGAAGGGAATTGAGTGGTCAGGGTTAGGCGGAAGACTTTTCATGGTACGTCCTTTTATAATATATTAAAATTTTTGAATATTTTGCCTAATAAAAATATATAAATTAATTCAAGATTTAAAAAAATATATATATTCCTTTAATTGGTAATCACCATTACTCATGCAGCCAGCCTAACTGGCTTTTGTATTGCCAGTCTAGTTATGAATAATGTTCTTTGATTCTAGTTCTAATTTACATTTCTATTGTGAGTGAGGTTAAGGGTATATGAATACATTTCAGAGTCATATGTATTTTCTGTGAAGTGTGTGCACATACTTTGCTCAATTTTCTGTTAGGTTATTGTCTTTTCTTATTGACTTGGAGAAAATTTTAAACATTAGTGACAGGAGTTGGAAATGTGTCTTCCCATTTATTGTTTGTCTTTTGACTTTGCCTACAGTAGTTTTTTTTAAATTCATCCATTTATGATTGTATGTAGTTCAGTGTATCTTTTTTATTTTTCTAAAAATGGTTCAAATTTTTCCTGGGAATAGTTTAAATAAAACAGCAGTTATCTGTCCTTTAAAGATTTGGAAGGTTTCCTCCTTGAAGCTAACCATGTTTAGGTGTTTTGTGGGCTATAGCTCGAGACAACTGTCTCTGATTCTTCTGCCATAATTGATGTGTTTAGACTTTTCATATCATCTGGTGTCAATCTGAATAAAGATTATTTTCCTAGGAAAGTATTTCATTCAAGTTTTCAAGTTTATTTTCACAAAGTACAGGAAAGTGGTTACTTGTAATTCTTCTAATTTTTCTCTGCATTTGTGATTATTTCCTCTTATTTCTTGTTTTTTGAGCTTACTTTTAAATTATAAGTTAGATGAAAATTAATTTATTATTTTTTGCTGTACGCGTGCCTCTCACTGTTTTGGCCTCTCCCATTGCGGAGCAGGGGCTCCGGACGCACAGGCTCAGCGGCCATGGCTCATGGGCCCAGCCGCTCCACGGCATGTGGGATCTTCCTGGACCGGGGCACGAACCCGTGTCCCCTGTATCGGCAGGTGGACTCTCAACCACTGTGCCACCAGGGAAGCCCGAAAGTTAATTTATTTTTATTTTATTTTTCAAAGAACCAGGTCTTGAAATTATTTTTTAATTCTTTAATTTTCTGTTTTCTAATTTATTTTCTTTTTTATCTTAATTCATTCTTTTTTTATTGTATTTGCTTTTTTGTGATTATTCTGATTTCTTGAGTTGAATGCTTAACTCATTATCATTCTTTCATTTAAAATGTTGATTGAAGACAAAAGTTTTCTCTGAGTAATGCTTTAGCTCTATTTCGTAGGGTCTAATATATAACATTTTCATTGTTGTTAATTTTCGGAAGTTTTACAGATTGTTAGATTTCCTCTTTGATTTAAGAACTGATTAGGAAAGGTTTTAAAATGTATGAATGGTAGGGCCTTTTGTTTTATGGTTTGGTATTAATTTATACTTTTCTTTTTGAAATGTATTGATTCAGGGGCATGGAAACAGAAGTGGGATCAGGCACAATACATAAACTCATTTAATCTTCAAAAATAGTGTTAGGCCCATTTTATAGATGAGAATACAAAATTAAGGAATAGTAGAGTGATACACACACACATATTTAGCTAAGAACTCATTGCCAGAATAATAATAAATAAATCCTGTAAATCAAAACCAAACAATCCAGTTAAAAATATGCAAAAAACTCAACCTAACCCTACACAAAGAAGGTACCCAAATTGTCAAACAGCATTTGAAAGGTTGGTGCCCAGCATCACTATTCATTAGTGAAATTAAAACCCAAATGAGATATCGCTGTACCTGCCCACCACACCTGAATGGCTGAAATTAAAAGATCTGACAAGGCCAAGGATCTTTAAGGATGTTAACCAGCTGAAATTCTCATACATTGTTATTTGGAGAGTAAAGTGGTTCAGCCTCTTCAGAAAACTGTTCTTTTTTTTTTTTTTTTTTTTTTTTTTTAGGTTAAGCATTTTCCTACTGAGTCTGACCTAGCAATTCTACCCAAGAGAAATCAGTGCATATGTTTCCAAAGATATTCGCACAAAAACAAGTTTAAAGCAACTCTATTATAGTAGCCTAAACTCAACAACCCAAATGTTCATCAACAGAAGAATAGACAAACTGTTTCATATTTGTACAAAATAATATTACTCGTTAATACAAAAAGAATGAACTACTGTTACACTCAACAACATGGATGAATCTTAGTCAGTTACATTGAGTAAAAGAAGCCCAAGCATGGAAGAATGTATGTTGTGTGATGTCAGCAGAGGCATAACTAACCCATGGTGATCAAACTCCGAATAGTGGTTGGTTTTGGGGGTGGATCGATGAAAAAGGATTCAAGGAACTTTCTGGGGAGATGGAAATGTTTTCTATCTTGCTCTGTGTTGTGGTAACATGTGCATGTTACTGTTTGTTAATTATCCCAATTAAAAACAAAAAGACCAAAGGAGAAAAGAAAAGCAAGTTATCAAGTTATGTGCCAAGCCTATAAGGCACCTGGTAGACCTTGCCTTCCCATCACAGCTTATAGCTTATAGAGATCACTGCAGACTCTGGGGCTTGTTCCCTGGCACTGCTGGTGGGTGTCACAGCACCATAAATCTACCAAATATAGGTGCACATCACTGCTTCTTGGTCTGCAAGAGGCTGAGGCTCATGATGGTTGCCATCCAGCCGTGTCACTGCCTGAGGAGCTGACCTGCTTCCCCGGTAGGGGGACAGAGTGGTGCATCAAAACATCACTGCGATGCACTTTACCCAAAATTAAGTGCTAAGGGATGATAATGGGGCTTTTATGCTACGTGTATGTTTTCCTTTCCATTAAATCTCAGATATGCTGTTTGCTTTAGTATCCTTAGTTCAGGCTGCTTTGAAATGCATAGGGAGAAAGAAACCCTTCATTAAGTTCAGCAGCCCAGCCCAGCAATGCAGCAGTGCTCCTATTTGGTTTTCCTTCTGTAAATATTTGTGCTCTCTCAGGCTAAGGAGTGGCCTGTGCCAGAGACTAAAATATTCCCATTTATAAATCCTCCAGGTGCAGCAGGGAAAGCCTGACCCCTCACCCTGCCCCTGCAATGACCCCAGCCTCACTCATGCGGACCACCCTCTAGGCTGTCCCCAATGCAGACCCATGATCACCTCTCCAGGTTGAATGCAGAAGAGCAGGAGAGGATGAGGCTGAAATTGAACGGTTATTGCAACCCAATTTTTTCAGTCGAAAGGTGAAGGTTACTTTGCTTTTTGTTGCTGCTGTTAAGCTTGTTAATGGAAAGATGGAAAAACAATATTGATAACAGTGAAGTCCAATTTATCCAGAAATGAAGGCTGATTTATTATAGAAGTGAAACAGAAGACGAATAGAAAAGTGAGATATGTAGTAAGACCAATAATAGAAAGAAAACTGTAAAAGTCTTAGAGAAATATTTCTTTTTCTACTGGGCCTATTCATCTGGGTTTTCAAATTTCTGCTTTTCACAAGAGGCTCATGATATGAATGCTAATCCCATATAAGAGGTCAGACTGAGGCTTAATTATCTTCCACTGCTAACTCCAACTGACTTGCAGCTAAGGGAATTTTGTTCATTCATTCAATAAACATTTATTGAATAGCATAGCATTCCAGATGTTGGGCTTATTCATTTACTTTTTAAAGTGTCAATTTTACGTCTCTATAAATTCACTTCCTTTTTCATTTTCCTAAATTCTTATCATGCTAATTCATGTCAAAGCTGTGATATTCCATGCATTTCTAAGTTTTATCTTACATAAATTGCCCCGTCTGGCTTATAAGTCCATGATAAGGAGCAAATGAAGTAATCTTGATAAAAGCATATGAAAATATTTTCCATCTTAAATACATTTCAAAGTATAATCTAAGTCTTAGACTTTTGTTGGAAAAGAAAAACATCAAAGAAGTTAATTCATCTTTGTAATTTTAATAACCTTATAAAAAATGGAAACAGAACAAAAAACAGGGAATGGAAACTGACATGAGATCAGAAATTTTTCTAGTAAAAAATATGATTGCTGAATTTAAAAATGCAGTAGAGAAAAAATATTTATGGAAAGAAACCAAACGTCTACCCTCTTTAAAAAAGGACTAACCACAAACAGTCTTACAGGTCAGTTCTTCACTTTTGTGAAACGTTTATGTTATGAAATATGCGAAATCTTTAGAAAGAAATGAAAAAATTTCATATCTCTGATCCTAGAGCCTAACATATATATTATAGGATAAA
Source organism: Leucopleurus acutus (assembly GCF_964270905.1). NCBI lineage: Eukaryota > Metazoa > Chordata > Mammalia > Artiodactyla > Delphinidae > Leucopleurus > Leucopleurus acutus. Next base: position 56,254,722 of record NC_139161.1, read on the forward strand.
AAGTGGAACATAAGGACTGATTCATATGTAAAATCAAATATCCTAAATAAAATGCCAACAAATCAAATATACCAGTATATATACCTGCATATATACATACATATATGAAATAGAGTTCATATTTTATGGCGAGACAAGAAAAATTTAAAAATAAGACATTTTTCTCTTCCCTTTGGCTTCCTTTCTCCCCTTCACTGTGCACTGTGTATCTGCATTAGGCATCGACCAAACCTCCGCCATGGGCAGAAATACCTGCTCAACCACAGAGAACAACATTCTCATCGCACCAATAAGACAACTTAAAAGATAACACTCCTTCTTGATCTTGTAAGGGGTCACGATGACCAACCACTTTATCCTTGCAGATCTGAATCATGTAAACTGTCAATAATACGTCATTTAATGTACAACCATCTGTCTCAAAAACGTATATAACTGTGCCTAGACTCCTAATGGGCGAAAGAGTTCTTTTTTTTTTGCGGTATGCGGGCCTCTCACTGCTGTGGCCTCTCCTGTTGCGGAGCACAGGCTCCAGACGCGCAGGCCCAGCGGCCATGGCTCACGGGCCCAGCCGCTCCGCGGCATGTGGGATCTTCCCAGACCGGGGCATGAACCCACGTCCCCTGCATTGGCAGGTGGACTCTCAACCACTGTGCCACCAGGGAAGCCCCAGAAGAGTTCTTGAAGCTTTTCTGAGATGCTCTTCCCAGGTTACAGTCCTCAATTTGGCTTGAATAAAATTTTCCACTTCTTTCTTAGACTGACTGATTAATTTTTCATCACCATATATTTACTAGTATATACGTGTTTCTGTTGGTAGCAGGGTGGCAGGATTTAGCATGTGACAGGTTTTTATGGTAGCCACTGGCTTGTCTAAAAGCATAGCCTGAAACTGAATCAACTTTCTGGGGGATAGCCATTCTGTTCCCTCAGAACTTACTAAAGCCTGGACCCGGTGTGGAGTCCATATAGTGATCAGTGATTGGCTGAGCAAATGTTCACTTTCCAGCCTCCTAAGCAGAGTTGAAGTAGCTGTTACTGCCAATAGGTAAGGAGGCCATCCCTTAGCAGTTTGATCTGACCGTCGAGATAAATAAGCAACCACACGAGTTAGGGTCTCCAGTTTCTGAGCTAATACCCCAAGGGCTGTGCCCCTTCTCTCATGAATGTAAAGGTCAGAGGGTTTAGCTCAATCTGGGAGGGTCAGGGCAGGGCCTGACATAATTGCTTTTTCAATTCTCGAAAGGCCCCTTTGCATTCTGAGTTCCATTCAAAAGGGTCATCATCCTTTCCTTTCAACTTTTCATATAGAGGCCCAGCTATTAGACCATAGTTAGGGATCCAGATGCTCAAGACCTGGCCACTCCCAGGAAACCCCTAAGCTGTCTTCCAGCTTTAAGAGGGGTGAGGTTGCAAATGAATTTGTTCTTTTCCTGGGGTGGGCTTCCCTGACTTTCTGTGAGAAAGAAGCCTAGGTGGGTCACCTTAGTTTGTGACCCATTGCCGGGCCCACCTTCCCTGTCTCCTAGCTGCTCTGGGGCCCAGGTTGTACCACACAGGACGATGAGATGCTTCTGCAGGATGCACCCTAACGGGCTACCCTTCAGCTCAGTGGACGTTTGGTTCTCCATCCCTTAGACCAGGGGTCCCCAACCCCCGAGCCGTGGACTGGTACTGGTCCGAGGCCTGTTAGGAATCTGGTTGCCCAGCTGGAGGTGAGGGGCGGGCGAGCAAGGAAGCCTTCATCTGCTGCTCTCCGTCGCTCCCTGTCGCGCTCGCACTTCCGCCTGAGCCATCCCCGCCCCCTGCCACCCCGCGCATACACACCGCCCCATCTGTGAAAAAATTGTCTTCCACGAAACGGGTCCCTGGTGCCAAAAAGGCTGGGGGCCGCTGGCTTAGATGCTCTGTTTTGGATTTGTTTCTAACTACTCAGGGGGCGGTTGGCACCCAAATGTCATAAGATTTGACTCAAAGAAGATTTCTGGTTTGGGAAATTCGGACCCAGCAGCAAACTGTTAATAGATTCCTTAAAAGACCCAAATAGGAGGCATCCAAATGGCATGGACTCTGATATAACTGGGGTCCCCCTTGAATTTGTAATGGCCCAAGCTTGAGATAGTCAGTCCCTTCTTAGCCAGAACAACCTGGCCGGAGCAGGTTGGTCCCTTGGGGGGTGGTGCTGCTGTCTGAGGGAGCGGGGGAGGGGGTCTTCTCTTTCCTCCTTTAGGCCGAAAAGGAGGAGTTTTTCAGACTTCCTGCTGGGTGAGAGTTAAAGGCATGAGGGGTTCCCCAGGGTACTCACCCGTTCACTGGAACAGCGAGGATCCTGTGCGGACCCTGGGAGGAGAGCCTGGGAAGTTTGGTCGATGGGTGTTTCCTGTTCTCTGATCTCGCCAGCAGCTCACAGGGCTTCGCTCCCGAGAATGGGGTTCCTGGTCTTGCGAGGGGGCTCTCAGGGCTCCCCAGCTTACCTCCGAGAAACCAGTGCTGCCCAGATGAGGCCACATCACAGGTCGTGTGGCAACCTTGGGACGCTTTTGCCCCCGGGCATCCCTGGAATTCTTTCCTGAACTTGGATCGAGAGTCCTCGTTCTATTTTCTTAGGCATCCTCATTACCTGGGCCTTTCCCAAGTCTCATCCTTTGGCTCACTGGGCTGCCCCCTGACCTCCACCAAACCAGAAGTGACCGTGGAGGATGCTATGGTTGACCCCTGGAGGTGGACGAGGAGGGCCAGACGCCCTGGTGCGGCTGCTATGCCTTGTACTGGGGTCGAGGGGACCGCACTACTGGCGACATGCCGTGGCTCCCTCTTATCCACAGGTCCCCGCCACCCCCGGGGTCGGCACCGCGGGAAGGCCAGCCGGAGGCAGCGGCAGGCACGCGTCACTTTCAGTCTCCGACCCCTAATGATGCCACAGTGTGGTCCCCTCGAGGGGGCGTGGTCCTGATGACTCTGGGGGCCAAGCTGGGTGCGCTCCACACCCGGGTGTCGGGTTGCTGGGCAGAGTTGTTCTGAATTCGGCCCAAGGCTGCCGCGTTCTACCCGGTCAGAGAGTCCTCAGAGATCAGAGTCCCTCAGGCTCACGAACCTCCCAAAGCCTCTACCGTCCTCCCGTTGGAGCCGGGACGAGCCCGGAGCCTAGAGGAGGGTGCAGGTGAGAAAGGCCACAGTCTGTCCCATCTGGGGTGTCAAAATTTTGTTACCGAGCCTCCTGAGTTGGTCTCCAGCAAGGGTCCTTCTGCCGGTGTCATTGGAGCCAAGAGAACGAGACCGAGTTCGGTTCATAAGCAAAGGAAAGTTTTGTTCTGGGATCTGAGAATGCAGAAGCCAAGCTCCTGCTCTAGAAGACACGCTTCCCGACAAGCCGGGGGCAGGGCTGCTTTATAGGGTCTCGTCAGAGGGGAGGGTGGTGGGGTTCTCGCGAGATCTCAGGGTGGGACGCAGCGTCTCTGCGCACGGCCCGCAGCCGCCATCTTGGACCGTCGTGCACTGCACGTCTGCGCACAGCCCCGAGCTGAGCTGTAGGTGCGGGTGTTTTGCGCCAGGAGTTCCGGGTTGAAGGGCCCGTGTGAGGCCTCTGCATGCAGACCCCTGTGAGCAAGAGAGACTGGACTCAGCACAGAGGAAAAAAAAGGTTAGACTTTATTTTATTACCCAGGTTCTATGTTTATTTCTGTGTTTATTTCCCGGGAATTGTTCATGGGCTTTGCCGGTGACAAGGTCGAAGGAGGAGCTCCCCTGTGAGATCATAGAAGCCAAGAGGTGGAACGTTTTCAAGGAGCGAGGGGTCGACTGCTGGGAGGCCAGAAATGAGGAGGCTAGAGAAGCTTCTGGCTTTCACAGCAGGGAGGTTTTTGATGTCCTTCCAGGAATCGTTGTGGAGGACCATCGCGAGAAGTATCTCGGAGTTTTTTGTTTGTTTTGTTTAGTTTGCGTTACGCGGGCCTCTCACTGTTGTGGCCCCTCCCGTTGCGGAGCACAGGCTCCGGACGCGCAGGCTCAGTGGCCATGGCTCACGGGCCCAGCCGCTCCGCGGCATGTGGGATCTTCCCGGACCGGGGCACGAACCCGCGTCCCCTGCATCGGCAGGCGGACTCTCAACCACTGCGCCACCAGGGAAGCCCTCGGAGTTATTTTGTTTTTACTTTTTTTTTTTTACTGTTTTAAAATTGAAGTATAGTTGATTTACAATGTTGTATTAGTTTCAGGTGTAAACAGGTGATTCGGTTGAGAAGCACCTCCTTTTAAGTAGGTTAAATAGTGAATGAAAGGTGAGTTAGTGTAATTAGTAATTGCAGACAGTTGTTCCCAAAGGTTTTAATGTGCAGGGAAAGAGAAATATGAGGATGTGGGGTTTGGGATAATTTTTGTTCCCCCAAGGAAGATACAAAGTAGATCATATTTATTTGCTGATTAAAATAATCTAGGAAGGAATCAATTACTTATGCTGGAGAGAGATCATTGTTGGAGGAAAATATTTGATGATGGAGAAGAGATCCTTCATAAATGGTTAGAAAACTTATTCTTAGATAACAAGATATGTAAATATGCATTGTCATCTCCAAATGAACCTCTGCAGTTAAAAAGTAGTTTTCAATTAAAATCTTAACATTTAAAATATTGTATTTGACCACATTAAATGCCTGAGAAGAAGTGGGATGGTTTTGAAAAATAACAGTCTTGAGGAGAGAGTTGCTTGATCATACAAAGTTTCCGTAATTTTTTATGATGAGGAATAAGCACACTGGCCAGTGGAATAGAATATGATATCTGGGAGTAAGCCTAAAAAAATAAATTGGAAGTTAGTATATGTCAAACCAGTGGAGAAAACATCCTTCATCTCACAGCTTGCTGACTCACAACTACTGAGCCATTTGAAAAAAGAAAATAGCTCATGTTGCCAAATCATATATTAAAATAAATTCCAGGTAGATTAATGCTCTAACAGACACCATAAAATACTAAAAGAAAACTTAATGGATTTCTAAGCATACTTTCAAAGGTAAATAGATATGTAAATGGACTGATAGATGGATTATCTAAAAATTAAAATCCTTATTGTCAGATCCAAAGATGAAAAACTCTATGTGGTCATGAAAACATGCTTTAGGTGAGTATTTAATGAGAAGGGAAAATAATCACAAAAATGTCACATTATTAAGCCCCAAATGAAAAGATTATAAAAGATCTTGTATCGTGCAATCCCTACTTTGCAATAAAAATATTTATATATGCACAGAGCAAAGAGTGGAGGAAAAAATTAATGATGTATATTTCATGACAGGAAATCACCTACAGTTTCAATTTTTTTGGAGCTTTTCTGCAGTTCTCAGTACATCTTTTGTGATAGAAAAGAATTGTACTTTTTCATAATGTTTGAGTCAGTGGTGGCTATTTTAGATAATTTATATTAAAGTTACAATCTTAACTAGCAAATTGCCTTTATAAGATTATGTTTGCTGTCTATTTGCAAAAATTGGGGAAAAACCCCTCAGTAATGTAAGTTAAGTACCAGGTATTTAAACATATATTTCTTTTCATGGCTAGAATTGAATAACCCTGCCCTTGGACAACACACAGGTACTGGATAACTTTGTATTTGTTCTGCTGGATGCATGGGTGGGGAGGGGATTTCTCTTGAAGGGGGTTCGTGCTATTTCTGTGTCAGTCACTGTATTAGCTTCCTGAGGCTGCTGTAACAAATCACCACAAACTTACTGTCTGAAAACAACAGAAATTTATTCTCTCACTGATTCGGAAGCCAGAAGTCTGAAGTCAGTATCTCTGAGCTGAAATCAAGGTGTCAGCAGGGCCACCCTCCCTCCAGAGGCTCCAAGGAAGAATCTGTTTCTTGCCTCTTCCAGCTTCTGGTGTTGTTGGTGCTTGTTCCTTGGCTTGCAGGTGCATCTCTCCTACCTCTGCCTCTGTGATCGCATGGCCTCCTCTCTGCTGTGGTGTAATCTCCTTCTGGCCCCCTCTTTAAAGGGCGTATGTATTGTTTTTAGGGCCCACTCTCATAATCCAGGATAATCTCCCCATGTCAAGAGCTTTCATAACATTTGCAAATCTTTTTTTTTTTGCCATATGAAGTAACATTCCCAGGTTCCAGGGATTAGGATGTGGGTATCTTTTGGGGGTAGAGGGCATTATTCAGTTGATCCACAGTCACCCTAAAATGTGCTCAGTCCTGGGGCAAGACCTTTCATCTGGGACGAGGAGTGGTTTCATAGTCTAGGTGAGACCCCGTCTTTCACTCTCTGCTAGAAGCCGAGGGAGGTGTGTGTGTCAGTCAACAACATCTACTCCCAGAAGCAGTTTCTGGGCAGCTCGCTCTCTCCAGGAGCATGAACTCTGAGTTGCACCTCCACTGGTGGGTGGCCTAGGCAACCAGAACGCAAGTTTGGACTCAAGGAAACAGTTCTGTCCATGAGGACAAAATGGGGCATCCTCCATGGTCTCTGGCAGGTGACAGGCTCATCAGAGGGTCATTCTCCCATGGTGGTCATCAGCCTAGAGTAGGCAGTGAAGTTAGTGAGAAGAAAGCAAAAGTGAAGAAATCCAAAAGCTTTGTTTTGAAGTCCTTGACAGCAAAAGATCAGAAAATAGCTAGGGTTCAATTTGAATGGGGTTAATTTTACCTAATTGACTGGCAGGAGCCCATGCCTTCTAATATAATCCTATTTTTACATGGAGGAAGTTGAGGGTATAGACTTACTGCTTATCTCTCTTTTCTGATGACTTTATGTTTTGTTGCTTTTCATATATAATGTTTTATTACTTTTTTTGGGGGGGTGGGTACGCGGGCCTCTCACTGTCGCGGCCTCTCCCGTTGTGGAGCACAGGCTCCGGACGCTCAGGCTCAGTGGCCATGGCTCATGGGCCCAGCCGCTCTGCGGCATGTGGGATCTTCCCAGACCGGGGCACGAACCCGTGTCCCCTGCATTGGCAGGTGGACTCTCAACCACTGCGCCACCAGGGAAGCCCTATTACTTTTAATATAAAATTTTCGTGTCTTAGGTTTGGATCTTGGAAGACAAACACTGGATTTAAGTATCTTGGAAATGATTGTCTGAAACACTTTCTGTGTCTACTTATCAGCTTCAGTAAGAATAAAAAATGACATGAAGCCAGCATAGAGAAAGGAGATGTCTCAGGGAGCAGGACTCTTCCTGAGAATGTGTGCACCCAGGGCAGTCGTGACAGTTGGCCGACCACTCAGCTAATAGATCCGGAGGAAGTTGAACAAAGGGACTCCTAGATTTTTATTATCTACCCTGTTGGAATAGCCACACCAGCACCCAGAAATAGTTTGTTACCGTGGTGATTTTGCTGCTCAGAGCATGATGTCACCCAAGCCTTATTTCTGCATTCTGAGTTGTTAAATACTTGGTGATTCATATTAATGGAACTACAATTCTCTGTGCCTGTACCACAAGTTATGATATTTCCCTTTTGTCTGTGCCTGTTTCAGGACCTAGGAATTTCTCATCTGTATCACTTGGGGGGTCTTTCCATGTGCAGACATGGCCATGGGTTACCAGAGTCTGATCTCTAGCCTCAAGCTACCATTTAACTCCGTTTGCATAGTTCCTGACTTTGACGTTTATGGATCGCTGTTTTACCACTACTCCAATCTTGACATGTTATTCCCCAACATGATTATTTACACATCTCAATTTTTCTGTTTTCATCAAAGCTTTCTATTGTTCCTTTTGCAACAAGGCTCAATATCTTGGCATCACATTTGATTCTTTATTCTATTTGTTGTCCCTTATTTCCAAGCAGTTGCCGGTTGCAGTTATTTAAAGTATCTCTCCCCTTTGCCTCCCACTGCTCCCTAAAGTTTAGTCTAGAATCTCACTAAGTACCCATAAATAATATTAAAATACTTTGTACTTCTATTTTCCTTATTCCTCAAACCAGCGCTGTGTGTACTCAGGTAGACACATTTTAAGGGCACAGAGGAAGACTCCAGAATCTCTAGCTCAGTTGGCTAGAAAGGTTATCATTGAGGGTCCATTCCCTTGGCTGTAAAATCACCTGTGTGATCACCATTAACTAAAAAAGTTACAAGGTGACTATGTACTCTGGAGAGCTCAGCATGAAGAAATACTCAAATAGAAAAATAGGATGAATTGAGGAACTGAGAACTTCACCTTACGTGGTTTGGGACTGTCATGGTCAGAAAATCACAGATTTCATGCTTTATTCCAACTTCCAAAGCCTTAACACACTTAACTTTATCAGTCATTTACATTTTAGAGTAAGTGGTTGCCTTAGCTTCTTTGAAGGAACTAGTTATGATAAGGGGGAGGAAAAGATAATTATAATTTAGTGTTGGAGAGTAGGAGTTGCAGACAAAAAAAAAGAGTTTGAAGAAAGAGGAAGCATGAAAAAACAGGCTTTTCCTTCTTAAGAATTCTGAATACCTTCAGTAAATCCTGAATGCCATTACGGTTCATTCAACAAGTATCCGATGAGGACACACAGATATTATGTGTCCATCTCTGTGTTTGAAACTGGACACAGAGAAGTAAGCAAAATGGACCACATTTTACTTGCTTGACGTTTATATCCTAGTAAGAGAGAAAGACACTAGACAGGTAAACAAACAAACAATACACAAACTAAGTCAAGAGAGTGATATTGATATGAAGGAAATAGAACAGGGTGCTCTTATAGTGATTGAAAGTGGCTGCCATTCAGATTGGATGGTCAAGGAAGACCTCTTGGTGGAGCTTATTCTTGACCTGAGACCCAAATTATAAGAAGATACCAGCCAATGGAAGATCTGAGAGAAAAGTGTTCGAAAGAGAGAGAAAATAGTCTGCAGAGACCCAAAGGTGAAAAGAAGCTCATTGTGTTCAAGGAACAGCCACTGTGGCTGGAGAATAAGAAAGAACCATGCAAGATAAAATCTGAGGTGGTCAAGCCATTCAGAGTTTTGAGGGTGATGATGGGGGTCTGTATATTATTTTAAAGGAGCTGGGAAGCTCCATTGAAGGGCTTGAAGTACAGGTGTAACACAATATGCTTTATACTCTATAGAGAGTACTTGAGCTGCTGTGGGAGAATAAACAGATTGTGGAGGGAAAGAAGACACCTCCTGAGTAGACTATCAGTGAATTTAAGTGAGAGATGATGGCTTGGACTAGGATTGTGGCAGTGGGGTTGACTGGATATGGTCAAATTTAAGACAAAATTTGGATTTGGGGTGTTACTGCTGCTGGATAAGGTAGATGTTGATTGAGAGAGGAAGATGGATAAAGATGGCTTGATGTTTTTGCCTGAGCAACTGGGTCACTCATGGTGCCATATTGAGATGAGAGGTGGATGGGACAAGGCTTTGGATACACCAAAGCCTTTCGTGTGTGCTGAGCTTTCTTTTTGATGCTGACAGGGCAGTGTGGGGACTGGGATGGTGAGTGAGTTCCCTATATCAAACCCTTTGGTGGGCACAAGACTGAGTGCTTGAGTTTAGGTTTATTTTTTTATGAATGTCCAGATCTGTTTCCCCCTGCCCTCTCAGACTTGTGTGGCCAGTTGGAAGTGTCTGGTTTGTGTTAATCTCTCCCTCATTTCTGGAGCAGGGGCTGAGACCCCGCCACATCTCCTGTGCTCTGCATCCACGCCTTTGGGCATCTTGAGATGCCCATTTGGCATCCCAGTGGAAGTTTCAGATCAGCTGTAGGTCCTATGAGTCTAGAGCTCCAGATAGAATTCGAGTCTAGACGTGTAAATTAGAGCACTGCCGACTTATTTGCCAACAAGAGACTGAGAGACTGGATCTGATTTCCTAGGAAGAGAGTGGGAAGAGAGAGAGGGAAAAGCAGAGTTCATAATCACTTTAGTCTTCTAAAAATACTCTTTTAATGTGCATTTTCCTGCTTTCTTACTCCATGATTCTAAAGCTTTTCCATTTCTCACTAGAATGTAATTCACTTTAATGTTTAAAGTGCTGAATGAAAATCCCATATCCTTTCTAATTACTCCAGTCCACCCTGATCTTTCCATATTCTGCATTTCTGTACCCTTCTGGCTAATGAAGAATTAACCTTATCCAAAGGGCTGCCTGGCCTTCGTCTTCAGCTATTGGGAGGTGATCTCTGGGCATCTGGGATATCCTGCCTCATAGAAGTGTCTTTGTTTGCCTGGGGGCTTTGGCCACTGGACAGTCTTAACAGTGTGATTCATGTTGGGGCCTTCGGTCCATGTGGTGTCAGTTCTGGTCCTTGGAGGGACTGGAGACCAAAGGAAGTGACCCCACCTCAGGGAGAAGCTGGACAATAAAGGTCAGTCATGCAGGCGGTATGGGATGGAGTCCCAATAAAAACTCTGGACACCGAAGGCTGAGGTGAACTTCCGTGGTTGGTAATACACCCTGCATATTGTCACACATAGCAACTGGGAGGAGTTAACTCCTTCCACGTATCCACAGGGAGAGGATAACTGAAAGCTCTGCATTTGGAAATTTCCTGGACTCTGCCCTCTGTGTGTCCCTTCCCTTGGCTGATTTTAATCTGTGTTTTTTCCCTGTAATTAACCATAACTGTGAGTATAACAGCTTTCAATGAGTCCAGTGAGTCCTTTCAGTGAATTATCAAACCTAAGTGATTTTAGAAACCCCCTGTTATGGACTGAATGTTTTTATCCACCCCCCCACCCCCTGCCAATCCATATGTTAAGATCCTAACCCCTGATGTGATGGCATTTGGAGGTGGGGCATTTGGAGATTAGGTCATGAAGGTGGAGTTGTCATGAATGGGATTAGTGCCCTTATGAAAGAGACCCCAGGGACCTCCTTCACCCCTTCTACCATGTGAGGCCACAGAGAGAAGACAGCGGTCTATGAACCAGGAAGTGGGCTCTCACCAGACACTGAATCTGCTGGTGCCTTGATCTTGGACTTTTCAGCCTCCAGAACTGTGAGAAATAAATGTTTGTTGTTTAAGTCACCCAGTCTGTGACATTCTTATTACAGCAGTCTGAACTGACTAAGACACCCCCCGAATTTGCAGTTGGTATCCTGTGTGGTCTGTTCCCTCTAACTTGGTCGTTGGCCCTCCTCTTCCCACCTTCATTTTGGTGGTTAATAACATTCTTATTTCCTTGTTATTCAGATATTTCATGTGTTTCTGTGTCTTTTTCCCCCAAGAGTGGATCTCCTAGAGAGCTTTCATTTCTTTTGTATCCTTCTTAACACTTAGCAGAATTTGGGGGCTCTTAATAGGTTCTCAATATAAGTGTTAAATTTAATTGTCATGTTAAGTCATTTTCTTTCTTTTTTAATAATTATTATATTACTTAAAATCCTTGTCATGAAATTTGGACTTTATGTAATTTTTCTTCTTTGTACTTATTAAAATGAGGAGGTGCTGTATATATGTGTATATGTATTTAAGGGGGTGGCCAGAAAGAAGATGTAAGAGGAAGCAGTTTTTCTGAATGTGATTTTCTGTACTGTTTGAATTCCAGCCAGTAAATGGTGCAGCTGTATCTTCCTCAGGCATAGGGCAGAGATTTGGGGGAGAGGAGGAAACATGCATTACCGATTTTGGGGCGATGTGTCAAGGAGAAAGCTTGTGTCCCTGGTTCTCTGCTTAGCATACTTGCACTTGCCCTGTAAATCGACACTTCCCAATATGGTAGCTACTACCCCCATGTGGCTATTGAACACAGGAAATGTGGCTCATCCAACTTGAGGTGTGCTGTGAGTATAAAATACACACTGGATTTCGAAGATGTAGTACCCAAACAAGTAAACTATTTCTTTAATGATTTTTATAAACTGACCACATGTTGCTATGATAACACTTTGAATATATTGGGTTAAATAAAAAATATTATTAAAATGAACATTACCAGCTTGTTTCTACTTTTATAAAAAATGGGGCTGCTAGAAAAGGTAAAAGCACATATGTGGCTCACATTTGTGTGTCGCATCACATTTCTGCTAGGCAGTGCTGCTCTGATGCCTGGAACAGTCACCTCCTGTCTGTCTCCATCACTGGTATGCGCATCCTTACTTCTGGGTGACAAAGTCTGCAGGAAGCAGGTTTCCTCTTGCCTTGTTTTAGTGCTGGAGAAGAACCCATGGTTTCCCTCCCTCCTTTTTATTTCTGATAGTCATTTTCTTTCATTTTTAAGAGGTGAGGAGGTTGAAGGGAAAGAATGAGATGTTACTCTCAGCTGTCATCTTTCCAGATGTTCTTGACAAAGCTTCCTTAGAAACAAATTTTGGGAAGCAGAGAAATACCTTAGGATAACCAGTCAAGAACTCATCTTCAACACATCAACTCCAATAGTTATTAAAGACAGAAACTTCAAAAGTGTTGGATTTTTTTTCCGTTTTAAATTTTTCTAAAAATGTTTCAGAGCCAAGGAGAAATTGTGTGTGCCAGGATTTGGTGAAAAGGACTGTTTTTTTTCCTTAATATGATTTTTAAAATTTATTTAATTTATTTATTTATTTTTGGCTGTGTTGGGTCTTCCTTGCTGTGTGCGTGCTTTCTCTAGTTGCAGCGAGCAGGGGCTACTACTCTGTTGAGGTGCGTGGGCTTCTCATTGCGGTGGCTTCTCTTGTTGCGGAGCACGGGCTCTAGGCACGCGGGCTTCCGTAGTTGTGGCTCGCGGGCTCTAGAGCGCAGGGTCATTAGTTGTGGTGCACGGGCTTAGTTGCTCCATGGCATGTGGGATCTTCCCAGACCAGGGCTCGAACCCGTGTCCCCTGCATTGGCAGGCGGATTCTTAACCACTGTGCCACCAGGGAAGCCCAAAAAGGACGTTTTATTGCAAAGTTACCAGCTCTGAGAATTTGGTTGTCATAAAGGATCTCCATAACCTTTCATGAAACATCAGGAAGGTGATAGTTTAGTAATGACCGTACATGTGTTCTAGGGCAGGGGTCCTCAACTCCAGGGACCTAAGGCCTGATGATCTGAGGTGGAGCTAATGTAATAATGATAGAAATACAGTGCACAATAACTGTAATGCACTTGAATCATCCCGAAACCATCCCCCACCCCCACCCTGGTCCTTGGAAAAATTGTCTTCCACGAACACGGTCCCTGGTGCCAAAAAGGTTGGGGAACCGCTGTTCTAGGGCACAACTAATGAGAATCTCTGTAACAGAGGAAAGAAAACAATTGAGAATTTACAGTTAAATCTCCTGGGATTAATGTATGAATTGTATTAATGACTTCTTCAAAGCAGAATCTAGCTCCTTGTTTTATCAGAAACTCTTAAAGTGGTTGTCAGTTTTATAAAGGGAAGTAGCTATTCTATTTTTCTGAAAGTATTAGAAAATGTAGAGACAGTGCCATCTTTTTTTTCATAACTGCAATGACTGTCTTTGTGCAATAAGTCTAAAATTCATTACCAGATAACCAGAAGATGGTATACTAGACACAGGTAGCCTTGGATGCTCTGCACAGATCTCTCATGCCGTGCAAATCATTACTTCTTTTTGGGTGGTTATCAAGGGTGAGAGGTCCTGACCCTATCAAACACAGCTAGTTTAATTATATCCCCTTCGAAAAGCAGTTTAATCATTCAAAATACATTTTTAAAGGCTTCCAGTGAAAGGCATAAAAAGAAAAAAATATCTTTTAATCATAATTTAGTGATTCTCCAACCTTGACTTTTGGCTTTCCTTGCTGCCTAAGTGGTCATATATTTTATAAGCCTTGCTAATTTGCTGTTAAATTTGCTATTTATATGATCCTAGATGATTTGTTGGACTTCACTGAACAGAAAAGATTTTTATTAGCAGCCAGTACTTTAAAAGAGGTGGGTTTTTTTCACACCATCAAGGCCACTTTCTCAGCTTATTGACAGCTTTATGAGTGTAGCTGGATAAAGAACAGTTTCCTGTGTCCAAAGCCATTTTGCATTCCATGGGGCAAAAGCTCGGACTTTTAATTAGTATATAAGGGCCTTCCTTTCTCTCCTGGCGTTCCCTGGGGGCACAGGGCCGTTACACTTGCATTTAGATAGTTAATCACTTTTCCAGACTTCAGTCCACTAAAATTAGGGAGGTCTTTAGGGCCCATGTTTACCTGGATCTGGGCCAGCCCAAGATGGTATTTATTTCTGCACATCTGCATTTTGTATATGTATACCCATGGTTTTGCCTTTCTAATTAATTGAAGGTATTTTGCCTACTGCAAAAAACTGTCAAATGAGTTCTGTTTAGAATCTTGTTTGAGTGCCTATTGGATATTTTTCACAAGAGAATGAAATATGCTGTAGACTTTTCCCAGATGAGTTTGCTCTCTGCATCAAGTACCAGGCAAATTCTCCTCATTCCTTTCTCTCTTGTCCTGTCCTCACTATCCAGCAGATTTATAGGAGTTTTCAGGTTTTGTGTTTCTGTTAAAATTTTCCTGATTGTTATAATCCTACCCAGCGAATTCTTTCTCTTTTCAAGATGGTGTTAAGGCTTTGATTATGAAAATGAGATGCCGAAGAGTAAATGAATATTTGGGGGCTCAAAGCGGTAGCTTGGTTGTTGCTAGTATTTGGTGTCTTTTGACCCTTTAGGGGAGGCGTGTGCTTTCAGAATACTCTGGTTGGCTGGCTCTGGTCCCTTGCTCCGTCTTCGCAGACACACGTGGTCAGCAGTCAGAGTAAATGGGCTTCTGCCAAAGGGCGGAATTATTGTTATCCAATAATAGTGATACTAGGACCACCTGAAGCCTATTCACTTATTTAAGTAAAGAGCAGGCTTTTTTTTCTTTTATTGGTGGTACGCGGGCCTCTCACTGCTGTGGCCTCTCCCGCTGCGGAGCACAGGCTCCGGACGCGCAGGCCCAGCGGCCATGGCTCATGGGCCCAGCCGCTCCTTGGCACGTGGGATCCCCCCGGACCGGGGCATGAACCCACGTCCCCCGCATCGGCAGGTGGACTCCCAACCACTGCGCCACCAGGGAAGCCCAAGAGCAGGCTTTTTTTTTAATTTTTTTTTTATTTTTAAGAGCAGGCTTTTGATATGAAGATGCTCCTCAGGAAATTTTTCTGCATTGCCCATTTTTGTTTATTTTGTAACCATGTCAAGAAGATCTATTTCTTGACTCAAAAATGAACATACAACAAACAAAACAAAAAACCCATGGATTTTTATCCATGACCCAGAAATCTGGCAGCTTAGAGATGCTGCTGGTAAACTTCAACCAAATCTCATTGTTTGGGACTGCAAAATAGAAGGCTATCATAGTGATCGCAGGTTCAAGATCTGACTGCATCTGAGCATCCGCAAGTTTCCTCATTCTTCTTAATCTCCATCTTGTCCTCAAGGAACTCATACACATACAAGCGTTTGCAAACATCTACACAATTTACAATTAGCAGCCTAACCCAAACTAATTCTGAATGTGCTGCCCTGTGAGCCATTTGCTTAGAATGTGCTGACCACTCCCTTGAAGTAATGAACAAAGTCACAGAATGCATTAAGCACCCAGCACACATTCCAATTTGGGGCTTTGCTGTATCAGTCATTTGCAGATGGTTTCTAGAATATCAGTATTGGTAGCCGATGGAAACTAGCGCTGAAATTTAATCTGTTCGTTTCTTTGACAGATTGCAGTGAAAACCAGTTCTCTTCTAATTTGTGCAAAATGAATATTTACTTTATGGGCTACTTTATACTAGTAACTACATAGCCTGAACTCCAGCATCTCTGGGGAAACCTATCCTGCTGCTATATTCTTGCTTGAATCCATAGGTTAGCAAAATTGAGTTTTAATATCTTCTATTTCCACCCTCATGATTCTGGCAATTGTATTTATTTTCTCTTCCTAGTCTAGGCAGTCACTCTGCTTGCCCATTTTTAGGAAGTAGTCTCCGATGTTCCCTTTGCTGCTCAAGATTTCTTTTCTCACAAATCAGTGATCCTGATCTAGTGATTCTGTGAAAAGTAAGTCAGCCTGGGAGCTAGGGAGCCTCTACTCTAGCTCGTCCCCTCATAGCGGTGAGAACTTGGGCATAGCACTTCACCTCTCAAAATCTTTGCTCATCCAATGAATAAGATGAGATGTTTCCCCAAGGCACTTCCCAGTTATCTGATTTTGCTGTCCTCAAGAGGCAGCTTTATCCACTAGCATTCTTGGTGTAGAAATATGCCTCAAGGAACAAAACGTTTAGTCTAGTTTCAATGCTTCCCTTTCCACCTTTTTGCTGACAGTGCCCTAGGAGATTGTGGTACCAATCGAATGCATGTGATTTATGGAATATTCTAGAAAATGTCTTCAAGTTCCATGTATGCGTTTCACCTCAGCTCTTGAGCGTTGTGGTCTTCATTATCAAACAGGGTACAGTTTTCTTTCTTCCTTCCCTCCCTCCCCTTTTTCTCCCTCCCTTCTCCTGCGGCAGGACAAGCAATGCTCCTTCTCTGTTTATTCCACAGAAAGATGTTCCTGAGCTCACTGTCCATTGCCCACGCTCCTATACTCAGCCACGTTCTCCAGCTGACCTGCATGCCCTATGGATTATATGGGCACACATGACCCGTGGATTTTCCTAAGGCACCAGAGTGAATGATAGAATCAAAACTGTACTCAGTAGACAAGAGTGCGCTTCTTATATGGGTCCATTTGCCCCATATTTTCTCCTCTTTGTGGTTTTATATCAGTCACACCCATTTTTAGTTAAGAAGTAAGTAATTTTCTTAACTAGAAGCTACCTAGGTTTCCTTAGTGGTTTTTTTTATGTTTATTTATTTTTTTCTTATTAGTCATCCATTTTATACACATCAGTGTATACATGTTAATGCCAATCTCCCACTTCATCCCACCACCACCACCACACCCCCCTGCTGCATTCCCCCCTTGGTGTCCATACATTTGTTCCCTACATCTGTGTCTCAATTTCTGCTCTGCAAACCGGTTCATCTGTACCATTTTCTAGGTTCCACATATACGCATTAATATACGATATTTGTTTTTCTCTTTCTCACTTCACTATGTATGACAGTCTCTAGATCCATCCACGTCTCTACAAATAACCCAAGTTTGTTCCTTTTTATGGCTGAGTAATACTCCATTGTATATATGTACCACAACTTCTTTATCCATTCGTCTGTCGATGGGCATTTAGGGTGCTTCCATGGTCTGGCTATTGTAAATAGTGCTGCAGTGAACATTGGGGTCCATGTGTCTTTTTGAATTATGGTTTTCTCTGGGTATATGCCCAGTAGTGGGATTGCTGGGTCATATGGTAGTTCTATTTTTAGTTTTTTAAGGAACCTCCATACTGTTCTCCATAGTGGCTGTATCAATTTACATTCCCATCAACAGTGCAAGAGGATTCCCTTTTCTCCACACCCTCTCCAGCATTTGTTGTTGGTAGATTTTCTGATGATGCCCATTCTAACTGGTGTGAGGTGATACCTCATTGTAGTTTTGATTTGCATTTCTCTAATAATTAGTGATGTTGAACAGCTTTTCATGTGCTTCTTGGCCATCTGTAGGTCTTCTTTGGAGAAAGGTCTATTTAGGTCTGCCCATTTTTGGATTGGGTTTTTTTTTTTAATATTGAGCTGCATGAGCTGTTTACATATTTTGGAGATTAATCCTTTGTCCAATGATTCATTTGCAAATATTTTCTCCCATTCTGAGGGTTTTCTTTTCGTCTTATTTATGGTTTCCTTGGCAGTGCAAAAGCTTTTAAGTTTCATTAAGTCCCATTTGTTTATTTTTGTTTTTATTTCCATTACTCTAGGAGGTGGATCAAAGAATATCTTCCTGTGATTTATGTCAAAGAGTGTTCTTCCTATGTTTTCCTCTAAGAGTTTTAGAGTGCCCAGTCTTACATTTAGGTCTCTAATCGATTTTGAGTTTATTTTTGTGTATGGTGTTAGGGAGTGTTCTAATTTATTTCTTTTACATGTAGCTGTCCAGTTTTCCCAGCACCACTTATTGAAGAGACTGTCTTTTCTCCATTGTATATCCTTGCCTCCTTTGTCATAGATTAGTTGACCATAGGTGTGTGGGTTTATCTCTGGACTTTCTATCCTGTTCCATGGATCTATGTTTCTGTTTTTGTGCCAGTACCATATTGTCGTGATTACCGTAGCTTTGTAGTATAGTCTGAAGTCAGGGAGTCTGATTCCTCCAGCTCCGTTTTTTTCCCTCAAGACTGCTTTGGCTATTCGGGGTCTTTTGTGTCTCCATACAAATTTTAAGACTTTTTGTTCTAGTTCTGTAAAAATTGCCATTGGTAATTTGATAGGGATTGCATTGAATATGTAGATTGCTTTGGGTAGTACAGTCATTTTCACAATATTGATTCTTCCAATCCAAGAACATGGTATATCTCTCCATCTGTTGGTATCATCTTTAATTTCTTTCATCAGTGTCTTACAGTTTTCTGCATACAGGTCTTTTGTCTCCTTAGGTAGGTTTATTCCTAGGTATTTTATTCTTTTTGTTGCAATGGTAAGTGGGAGTGTTTCCTTAATTTCTCCTTCAGATTTTTCATCATTAGTGTATAGGAATGCAAGAGATTTCTGTGCATTAATTTTGTATCCTGCAACTTTATCAGATTCATTGATTAGCTTTAGTAGTTTTCTGGTGGCATCTTTAGGATTCTCTATGTATAGTATCATGTCATCTGCAAACAGTAACAGTTTTACTTCTTCTTTTCTGATTTGTATTCCTTTTGTTTCTTTTTCTACTCTGATTGCCATGGCTAGGACTTCCAAAACTATGTTGCATAACAGTGGTGAGAGTGGACATCCTTGTATTGTTCCTGATCTTAGAGGAAATGCTTTCATTTTTTCACCATTGAGAATGATGGTGGCTGTGGGTTTGTCATATATGGCCTTTATTATGTTGAAGTAGGTTCCCTCTGTGCCCACTTTCAGGAGAGTTTTTTTTATCATAAATGGGTGTTGAATTTTGTCAGAAGCTTTTTCTGCATCTATTGAGATGATCATATGGTTTTTATTCTTCAATTTGTTAATATGGTGTGTCACATTGATTGATTTGCATATATTGAAGAATCCTTGCATATCTGGGATAAATCTCACTTGATCATGGTGTATGATCCTTTTAATGTGTTGTTGGATTCTGTTTGCTAGTATTTTGTTGAGGATTTTTGCATCTATATTCATTAGGGATATTGGTCTGTAATTTTCTTTTTTCGTAGAATCTTTGTCTGGTTTTGGTATCAGGGTGATGGTGGCCTCATAGAATGAGTTTGGGAGTTTTCTTAATTTTGAGGCGTTTGTTTTTGTAGGTCGTTTTCTTCTCTCCTATTTCCCATTTAGAGAAGTTCCTTTAGCATTTGTTGCAGAGCTGGTTTGGTGGTGCTGAATTCTCTTAGCTTTTGCTTGTCTGTAAAGCTTTTGATTTCTCCATCGAATCTGAATGAGATCCTTGCTGGGTAGAGTAATCTTGGTTGTAGTTTCTCCCCTTTCATCACTTTAAGTATATCATGCCACTCCCTTCTGGCTTGTAGAGTTTCTGCTGAGAAATCAGCTGTTAACCTTATGCGAGTCCCTTTGTATGTTATTTGTCATTTTTCTCTTGCTGCTTTCAATAATTTTTCTTTGCCTTTAATTTTTGCCAATTTGATTACTATGTGTCTTGGCGTTTTTCTCCTTGGGTTTATCCTGTATGGGACTCTCTACACTTCCTGGACTTGGGTGGATATTTCCTTTTTCATGTTAGGGAAGTTTTCAATTATGATCTCTTCAAATATTTTCTCAGGTCCTTTCTCTGTCTCTTCTCCTTCTGGGACCCCCTATTATGTGAATGTTGTTGTGTTTAATGTTGTCCCAGAGGTCTCTTAGGCTGTTTTCATTTCTTTTTATTCTTTTCTCTTTATTCTGTCCCGCAGAAGTGAATTCCACCATTCTGTCTTCCAGGTCACGTATCCATTCTTCTGCCTCAGTTATTCTGCTATTGATTCTTTCTAGTGTATTTTTCATTTCAGTTATTGTGTTGTTCATCTCTGTTTGTTTGTTCTTTAATTCTTCTAGGTCTTTGTTAAACATTTCTTCCGTCTTCTCAGTCTTTGCCTCCATTGTTTTTCTGAGGTCCTGGATCATCTTCAGTATCATTATTCTGAATTCTTTTTCTGGAAGGTTGCCCATCTCTATTTCATTTAGTTATTTTTCTGGGGTTTTATTTTGTTCCTTCATCTGGTACACAGTCTCTGCCTTTTCATCTTGTCTGTCTTTCTGTGACTGGTTTTGTTCCACAGGCTGCAGGATTGTAGTTCTTCTTGCTTCTGCTGTCTGCCCTCTGGTGGATGAAGCTCTTTCTTAGTGTTTATTCCTCCCACCCTTCTTTCTTTTCCATTTCTTTTTCTCTCTTTCCTTCTTTCTCTTTTCCTTTGTTCCTCCTTCCCTCCCTCTCTTTTTCTTTCTTTCTTTCTTTCCTTCTTCCTCCCTCCCTCCCTCCTTCCCTCCCTCCCTCCCTCCCTCCCTCCTTACCTCCCTCCCTCCCTCCTTACCTCCTCCCTCCCTCCCTCTCTTCCTTCCTTCCTTCCTCTCTCTCTCTCTTTCTCTGCCTGAGCTCTTTCCTCCTTCAGTATATCCCATTAAGCTATGTATTTCTATTCAACAGGGTAAGTGTTATGTCCCCAGGCATTTCTTTAAGAATAGAATGTCATGGGGGTGGTGTGGGGTGTAGTAAAATCACAGCTACTTGACCCGCTAGTTATTCAGGCCCTTTATCTTCAAGTACTGCTCAGAAACTCCTCCTGAAATGCACCTGGTTTAGTTCTGTTTCGTTCTACACTGCCTTTCTCACAGCCAGAGCCTCGCTCTTCATTCATTGCACAAGTGTTAATGGAGCACCTACTATACGTAGGTACTGGCACTAAGAGAGTTCTGAGCTCTGCTCTCAGGGAGTTTGGAGTCTACTGAGGGAAACATGAAAATAAAACTGAGAACAGATATAACATTGATGAATGTGATAAATGTTTGACGCCTGAGGGAAACGCATTGTGGGAAAGAACACTGAGGAATGTGCTGCTTATAGATGGGTTCATTGGGGAAGGTCTGAATGAGGGCACGAGTGTGAGGGAAGGAAAGCCAAGCCGAGGGTGTCACGTGCACAACCGGATGCCGCGTTGGAAGAGGTGCTGCATTTGCTAACTCTAGCAGGTTGGTGTCTGGAATATAGAAGCAAACTGGGAGAGTAGTGAGAGTTAAAAGTCGAATGGATGACAGAGTATGATCATGAGGTCATTAGATATTATGCTGAGGAAACTGGATCTTTGTCCTGGAGGTAAGAGGGATGACTTAACCAAATTTATATTTGGTTTTGCGGGGCCTGATGCATATACAGTTTGGCGGGGGTTTCTCTTTTTTTAAAAAAAATGTTGGTATATTATTGTAGCACTGTATTCCAGAAGGTATATAGAATCTATTTAAGATGAAGACATCTGACTTAACAGAAATATTGAACTCATCATCTTTTTTCTCTAACTTTTTATTTTAGGTTGGAGTATAGTGGATTAACAATGTTGTGTTAGTTTCAGGTGTACAGCAAAGTGATTCAGTGATACATATACATGTGTCTATTCTTTTTCAAATTCTTTTCCCATTTAGGTAGTTATGTAATATTGGGCAGAGTTCCCTGTGCTGTATAGTAGGTCTTTGTTGGTTATCCCTTTTAAATGTAGCCGTGCGTACATGTCAGTCCCAAACTCCCTATCCCTACCCCCATCCCTTCCCCCTCAGTAACCATAAGTTTGTTCTCTAATGGGGGGGGGTCTCTCTTTAAGAAATAAATAATATGAATTTAAAAATCCAAAATTAGGTACAAAAGTGAATATTTGTTTAGAATGAGAAAAGAAAGCACAACAAATTACAAATTTAAAAATGCTGAGAAAAATCCGGAAAAATAACATATTTTATTAATTTACTGCCAACATACTTCTGTAAAAGATTTCCTCCTATGTTTGCAGTACTCAACCTTTGGTTCAACTCTTCACATGCATTTTCTTATATCACTTTCTATTGACGGAGTAGGAAGATAGTTTAGTTTATCCTCTAGCATGGTTAATGGAAATTTTATTTATTATTAAGAGTTTAAATGTTTCTTTCATCTTTACAGTTTATTGGTGGTTTATGTAAGTTTTTAGGTTTGTTTACCATATTTGAGAAAACCTCTCAAGGTTATTTCATGTGTTATGAGCCATACGATTTTGACACAGTATATCAAATTTTCTTGTATGGTTACTAATATAAATACTCTTTGAATGGATAACTAATTATTCAGCTTTTCTTTGATGGCTTTATGTCATGATGCTAAGACAGTGGGCACAGAGATAATTAGTAGTATTTCTGAAAGTCATTCTTATATGGGAACAATAAACAATAACTTACCTCTATGTGGAGATGACTACAAACCATGTATGTATATCCTACTAAATTCCAAGTGTAATCCCGGCCTAATTTCTCCTTGGCTCAATGCCCCCAAAGTACCTGACACAAGAGGAAGAGGGGAAGCATCTTACCTTTGCAAATTTTACAAAACACATGGCCATATGGACATACTACTAGGGCTCTTTCCAAGTCTTGGCAGGGGCCTGTGCAAGTGAGGGACCATGAAACAAACTTTATCAGCCTCAGAGAACATCTGCTGCAAGGTAGCCGAGGTGAAGATGGGCCGAAGGGATCCTGCCTGGAAGCACAGAAACCTCAGTGGGGCTGTGACCCAAGGTGGGTCCCTGAGAATGAAAACAAAGGCATATTTGATTTTTATATCTCTTAGTTTTTTAATTAAAAATTTTTTTATTGAAGTATAGTTGATTTACAATGTTGTGTTTCAGGTGTACAGCAAAGTGATTCAGATACATATATATATAAAATATAATTCTTTTTCAGATTCTTTTCCATTATAGGTTGAGCATGGTTCCCTGTGCTATACAGTAGGTCCATTTTGGTTATATATTTTATATATAGTAGTTAAGAGTTTGGGATTAATATATCCATAGTACTTTATATCTCTTCTTTAAGGGGGAATATAATTGATAGGTTTTGGGTGATTTGTTTTTTGGGGAAGGGGGAAAGGGAAGAAACAAGGATGATTCAACTTTCTGGCTCGAGTAACTGGGGGAGGTTATGTCATTGAGACAGGAAGCATGATTAGGAGATAAGATTTGTGAACATGACTGATTTGAGGGGCCTAATGATAACTGAGTTGGCAACATTGGTCTGAAGAGTGAGCTGGGAGGTGATGGTGGGAGCGATGGGGTTGGGAGGTTGGTGGTGCTGTCAGTCAGTGCAGGGCTGGAGCTGGAACCAGGGAGTGGCTACTGCCTCAGCCAGAGCAGCCCTAGAACAGGGTGGTAAAGCAGGTCAATGGCCCTAGCAGTTTGCTACAAGTTTGGCTTGGACCAAACCCTTCTCTTCCAAATGCACTGGCTAAGGTGTCTCACTCACTGTTTCCACCAAGCCTCTCATTCAACTTAATTTGGCATGTTTCATGACAAAAATTCCTGGGCCCAAACTTTATAGGTCTTTAGTTGAATAGCTCTCTCAGTTAACAATCAAGTAATGAATCAGGACTTTTTTTTCCCCCACTCATAAGTTCTAGCTGATTCTTTTTATTATGCTTCATCAGGTCATTGTTGTTAATCTTTTGCTTCTTACTCATGCTTTTTAAAATTCTGTTTTATTTTCACAGTCATTTAAAATATTCTTATTTATAGCTAATAAAAACAACCTCAGAAGTCTTTTCTTAAAAAAAAGAGTTTTATTTTGCATTTAAATAAAATTTAACCACACCTTGAATTTGAAAATATATTTTAATGCAATCGTAATTTTAATTAATTTTCTTCCAGTTCTACTGAGGTATAATCAGCATACAGCACTGTATAAGTTTAAGGTGTACAGCTTCATAACTTGACATATATACGTATTGCAAAATGATCACCACAGTAAGTTTAGTTAATAGCCATCATCTCATACAGTTACCATTGTTTTTCTTGTGATGAGAACTTTTAGAATTTGCTCTCTTAGCAGCTTTCAGATATACCACATAGCAACACCGTCATCATGCTATACATTACGTCCCCAGTACTTACTTATCTTAAAATTGGAAGTTTGTGCTTTTTGGCCACCTTCACCCAATTCCCCCATCTGAAGTCTTTTCAGTTCTGATTCTATGCTTTGTTATATTGCCTTATTCTCACTCATGATGTCTTTTTCCTTATATGCTCTGTCTTTATGTTTCAGTTTATTTTGTTTTTATCTTGAACCTGTATTCACTGAAAATTTATCAGCAGGAAGGTAGGGATTCTTTGAGGTCTACATTAAGGGCAGTTTCTTTGAAAAAGATTGTGCTTGATCCTGCCTGGAGGCATTGTAAATTCCTGGAGTCAATTTAAACCAACTTCTTAGTTTATTGTTTACTTTGCTGGTTTTTAGAATATTCCCACAACATGAATTCGGACCTCTAATCCATGTAAAAGCCAGCTCATAGTTGCAAATTATGAAGAAAGATTTCTGTTTTCTCTTCACCCAAAGACAAGGTAATGATAGGAAATTTTCTTTGGTGTCTGCTTTTGTGAGGCGTTATTTTCCCACCCGCCAATTCTCTCTTTCACTGAAGATGTCCTATATTCACAGGAATTTTTGTATCTAATTCTTTACTTTGTCAGGCAAGGGATGTTTTGTGGGAAGGAGACACTTTCCTAGACTTTGTCTCCTTTCCCTGGGCAATTGTTAAAAGCGAATATTTTAGTAACAGAGTAATGCAGATGCCCTTTGGTTAGTCAGGATCTTCAAAGCTCACGTTGCTGGATTCATGCATTTGCTCTGCAATTGGCCTTTAAGGATTTTCCCTATTTTCTTACCAGTTCAGGCACACGTGTTAAATGACCATTTTTAGATATTCTGTTGCTAGATGGTTATTCAGTTTATTGCTGGAGCTAGAAGCCAACCATGACTTTCTTATCCAGTTCCCAGCCCTGCAACAGAGTTTCTAATTTGCCTTTCTTTCCTCTTGTTGACAAGAGAATGGTGTGGACTTACATATTCTCAAATTTTCTAGCCTATCCATCATATCTTTATGGAATCTACATCCGTCACAGCAATTCCCTGGAGATTGCTTGAACCTTCTGCTCCATCACAGACCACTGACTCATCACCTGTCATCCTGAGATCTCCCATCTCTGCTTGCTAGGGTAAACCTACTATTTCCTAGATCCAATGACTTCCAATATTTTGTTTATTTCTGTACTTTCTCTATCATCTCATTAAAGAACTCTTCCAATTATTGGACATTTCTCAGTTGACGTATGTCTAAAAATGTCTTTAGCTCTCAAACTTGATTGATGGTTTGCTTAGGTATTGAATATAGCTTCAAAATAAATGACCTGGACTTCTGGTTTCAGTTCCAAAATTTAAAGAGCTCAGAACTCATCACTCTTGTCCTTGCAACAGGAAAAGAGCTGAACACACTGAAAATCATGACTTTGCTTGGGCCCATTAGAGAATTGAGGTCTCAGGGCAAATTGCTACTCCCAGATCTGGAGAGAATGGTGAATCCAGAGAGCTAAAATCTGTTTCCATAGAGCAGGAGCCACTAGAGCCTTAAACTGGTAGAAACTATTACATAGTAATTTTGATGAGTTGCTAGAGATTGAATGTAGAATAATAGCATGGAAGTGAAAATCACCTAGAGGCTGCAGTTTTAGCATGTTCTCCACAATCATGGATTTTACTTCCAGCCACCATACCAGGTGCTCATCGTGAAGATCTAAGAAAGATCCCTTGGTGACTGGCAGGGGGAAGGAAAAGTAATCTTTTGAAAATGCCCAAAGCACTCTCTATCACAAAGACTTACTATCCAAGGGGAAAGATGTCACCAGGAGCCTTATAAAGCCTAGGGGAAAGGCATTTACCCACTCCTGGCCCAACTAGTCTTCCGGTCTCATGTAAGGGGGTGGGAGGAAATATTAAGAAACATTTGTGAAAGTCACAACCCAGGGACATAGACCACTGGAAGACAGATTTAATCATAAGATTATAAAATTCTTCTGCTACCCCACACCTGACCACCACCTCAGTAGGGCTCTAGTATAATAACAGTATATTAGAGCTGAAAGACCTGCAAGGTACCGAAGGTACCTTTATTTAAGGAGGAGTGCCTAGGGAAACCCCAGGACAACAGGGGAGATGAAAACAAGGACACCAGATGAATTCAGAGTCTCTGGTGCCTACAGCTAGGGTAAGCAGTAAGCAGTCCAACTCCAAGTTAGAGTAACATAAAACCTCATACTAACAGATTTTATCTCAGTTCTGATCCATCATGCCTGGCTTTCATCAAAAAATTACAAGGCCTGCTAAAAAGCAAAAAAATGACACAGTCTGAATATAGAAAGTGCTATGGTCTGAATGCTGATGTCCTCCCAAATTTGTATGTTGAAATCTTAACCCCCAAAGGTAATGGTATTAGTAGATGGAGATTTTGGGAGGTGATTAGGTCATGAGGATGGAGTCTTCATGACTGGCATGAGTGTTCTTATAAAAGTGATCCCTCAGAGCTCCCTGGCCCCTTCCACCATGTGAAGATACAATAAGAAGTCTACAGCCTGGAAGGGGGCCCTTGCCCAAGCATGATGGCACCCTGAACTTGGACTTTTAGCCTCCCAGAACTGTGGGAAATAAATTTCTGTTGTTCATAGGCACCTGTTCTATTGTATCTTGTTATAGCAGCCTGAACAGACTAAGACAGAAAGCAAGCATCAGAACCAGACTCTAATATGACACATATTTTGGAATTATCAGACTAGGAATTTAAAATAATCTATGATTAATCTGTTAGGAGGCTTGCATTAGTCAGGGTTCTACAGAGAAATGGAACAAATGGGATAAGTGTATATAGAAAAGCAAAAGACCTAGAATAGTCAGACTAATGGTGAATAAAGAACACAGCTAGGACTCACATTATCCAATCTCAAGACTTACTATAAAACCACAGTAATTAAGACAGCATCTCTTTGGTGAGAGAATAGACACAGAGAACAATGGAACAGAACAGAGAGCCCAGAAATGGAACCACTCACATATATTCAGCTGAGCTCTGACAAAGGAGCAAAGGCAATTCAATGGAGAAAGGAGTCTTTCCAACAAAGGATACTGATACTGGAACATTAGATGCCATATGTAGGAAAAAAAAGGGAAGGTAGACACAGACCTTACAACTTTCACAAAAATTAACTCAGAATGGATCATAAGCTTAAATGTGAAATGCAAACTATAAATCCTGTAGTAGAAAACATAGGAGAAAATCTATATGTCCTTGGATTTGTCAATGCGTTTTAAGATACAACACCAAAAGAATAATCTATGAAAGAAAAATTTGGTAAGTTGGACTCTATTACAATTAAAAACTTCCGCTCTGCAAAAGGCACTGTTAAGAGAATGAAAAGACAAGCTACAGACGGGGAGAAAACACTTGTAAAACACATATCTGGTAAAGTACTTGTATTTAAAGTATATGAAGAACTCTCAGAACTCAATAAGAAAACAAACCAATTAATAAATGAGCAAGAGCTGAACAGATACCTTATCAAAGAAGAAACATATAAATGTATGAAAAGATGCTGGATAAAATTTGTCAATAGGGAATTGCAAATTAAAACAATAATTTGGTAACAGTATACACCTATTAGAATGACTAAAATCCAAAACACCGATAATACAAATTCTGGAAAGGATACAGAGAAACACTGCTGGTGGAAATGCAAAATGATGCAGCCACTTTGGAAGACAGTTTGGCAGTTTCTTACAAAGTTACAGTTTTACCATATAATCCAGCAATACACACAAATGTTTATAGCAGTTTTTTTTAATCTATAAAAACTAGAAGTAATTAAGATGTCCTTCAGTAGGTGAATGGATGAAGAAACTGTGTTACATCCATACAGCAAAATATTATTTAGTATATTTACTGAATAATTAAAAAGAAATGATCTATCATTTTCTTTCATTAAAAAGAAATGCTTGATTAAGCTACAAAAACACATTGTGGAATCTTAATGACATATTGCTAAGTAGAAACAAATCAGTCTGAAAAGACTATACACTGTATGATTTCAATTACATGACATACTGGAAATTGCAAAACTATAGAGATAGTAAACAGATTACTGGTTGCCAGATGTTTAGGGGGAAGTGAGGAGGGTTGAATAGGTGAAGAACAGGGGATTTTTTTTAGGGTAGGTGAAACTATTTTGTATGCTCCTGTAATGGTGGGTATAAGACATTACGCATTTGTCAAAACCATAGGATGTTACAGTACAGAATGAACGTTTATGTAGGCACATGAAAAAACAATCCAACCGGAGGAGAAGGTGTTGCTCTAAGTAACTCTGGAAATGAGTGGAGTCTGTAAAATTAAAGGGAAAAGGAACTGCACGTATTATATTCTAATTGATAAAGTTCTTTCCCATGGCTGTATGAGTGAACAATTCTGATACTGTATACATGTGCATATACTGGAATTGAACAATTAAGTGGATGAATGGAAGATGGGGGGAGCCAGGTTTCTTACTGTGAGAGTGGTAGTTTGCGGACAAGCGAGGGAAGGAGGAGCTGAAAGACCTGCAAGGTACCAGT
The DNA here is from genome assembly GCF_964270905.1 of Leucopleurus acutus. Taxonomy (NCBI): domain Eukaryota; kingdom Metazoa; phylum Chordata; class Mammalia; order Artiodactyla; family Delphinidae; genus Leucopleurus; species Leucopleurus acutus. The sequence continues at coordinate 56,283,307 of NC_139161.1, forward strand.
CCTTCTGTTGACATTTTTTATTATTCTGTGGCATAGAATAATCCATGTGGTAATGGATTATGTTTGGAGACATCAGTGTGAACTCATGTTCAGTGTAATATAGACCCAGATGTCTACATATAGAACTATTTATAGATATGTATATATACATGTTTTAGTAAACACATATATATTTCCTCGCATCATCAGCTCGGAGAGCCAAGAAGCGGTGACACCTCAGTAGATATGAACACACCTCACACTCAGATTTTGGTTTCTAATCCCATTTCCAATAAAAGGGGCTCCTTGGAGAAATGGCTGATTCTAGGACTAGGGCAGGACAAAGATGAGCCTGGAGCATCTTGCAGTGACAGAAAGTTAGGAAGAACTCAAAAAATACAAAAATAAAACTACAACCCATCCACATTATGTCGAAGGTACACAGTAGCTAACTGAAAGAACTTCTGTGCCCAAAGGTGGAACAATCTGGGCCACAAAATAAAGTCACATTGAATTATAACCCAAAGTATAAAATAAACATCCATGAATCCATAGTGATATAAAGAAACGATTGATTGATGGGGTAAAAGAGACAAAACCCCCATACAGAAATATTCCAAAAAAAATCTAGATATTCTGGTTTCATAAAGGTGGATCGTAAGTCCCCACTCCCGAAGTGTGGGCTGTGCATAGGACAGTATGGAAAGGGGGAGCTTTACACTAGAAAAAAGTGGCAATCATAACCTCAGCCATATGATCAAGGTCAACATCAGTGGTGATAAATCACATTGATGGTATTTACCCTTGATATGATGTGATGAGAATGGCACTTTGCTTCTGTGATCTTCCTCCCCTGAACCCCTAACCCCAGTCTAGCAGAATAACAGAAAAGAAGTTCCAATAGAGGAACACTCTACAAAATACCAATCAGTACTCCTCAGAACTGTTCCCATCAGCAAAAACAAGAGAAGTCTGAGAAACTGTCACAGTCAAAAGTTGCCTAAAGAGACGGGACAGCTACATGTAATGTTGTACCCTGGGTGGGATCCTGGAACAGAAGAGGGACATTAGGTAGAAACTAAGCAAATCTGAATCAGTATATATCAAGCCTGGTTCATTAATTATAACAAGTGTACCATATTAATGTAAAGTGATTTATGAGAACTGCTTATACTACTTTCTCAGTTCTGTAAATCTACAAGAATTCTGAAATATACCGTGTATTTTTAAAAAAATTAGCCCCAGGGCTTCCCTTGTGGCGCAGTGGTTGAGAGTTCGCCTGCCGATGCAGGGGACACGGGTTCGTGCCCCGGTCCGGGAAGATCCCACATGCCGCGGAGCGGCTGGGCCCGTGAGCCATGGCCGCTGGGCCTGCGCGTCCGGAGCCTGTGCTCCGCGACGGGAGAGGCCACAACAGTGAGAGGCCCGTGTACCGCAAAAAAAAAACACACACAAAAATTAGCCCCAGAAGCTGGAAGGCAGTATCTTATAGCCAGCCAGTGGTCTTCGTGAGAAATCAGATTGTTGTTCCTTTGTGGGAGATAAGATTTTTTTTCCACTCCTCTGGAAGCTTTCAGACTTTATTTATTTTGTTAAATCCAGAATGTTCTTAAGTTTCATGGCAATCTTTTAGATGTGGTTTTCTGTCATGTATCTTGATCATCACACCATTGCCTTTTTATTCTGAAGAATGTTGTGTTTTTTCATGTCTGAGTTTCTTTCATTCTATATTTGTTACTTTTTTATGCATTCTCTGATCTCCTTTTTAGTGACTTCCATCAGTAAGGTGCTGAACCACATGGAAACTACTTGTATCTGTTTTCTTCATTCTGTCTACCTTTATCATTCTGCTCTATGTTTAGGAGAGGTATCCTACTCTTTCTTCCAGTCCTTCTATTGACATTTTTTATTTTGGCAATCTTATTCTTAATTTCTAAGAACTCTTATATTTTCTGATTAACCTACTTTTCAACATCCTACTTCTTAATGGATAAATTTCCTCTCAAATTTTGCGGTTAAAAAAATATGTCTATCTTATTTGTTATCGTTTTACTCACCTGATTCATTGGTTGCTTTTTCTTTTTTCCATGCTTCTGGTTTTTTATCATATCTTTTTTTTTAAATAAATTTGTTTATTTTATTTATTTTTGGCTGCATTGGGTCTTTGTTGCTGCGCGCAGGCTTTCTCTAGTTGTGGTGAGTGGGGACTACTCTTCGTTGTGGTGTGTGGGCTTCTCATTGCGGTGGCTTCTCTTGTTCCAGAGTGCGGGCTCTAGGTGCATGGACTTCAGCAGTTGTGCCACACAGGCTCAATAGTTGTGGCTCGTGGGCTCTAGAACACAGGCTCAGTAGTTGTGGCGCATGGGCTTAGGTGCTCTGCAGCATGTGGGATCTTGCTGGGCCAGGACTTGAACCCCTGTCCCCTGCATTGGCAGGCGGATTCTAACCACTGCGCCGCCAGGGAAGTCCTGTCTCTTATAATTCTTGGTTGCCTATTTATATTTAAGAATGAAGGTCATGTTGGTCATTGTATGGAGCTGATGGGAGATTCCTGTGTACTTTTGCAGGCTCTGAGAAGCAGCAGCCTGGTTTTCCTTCAGGGTGTCTTAGAAGAGGACTGATTACCTGTGAGATTAAGATCATCCAAATACAGAATCAGAAGGGCTTTATTCTGTACCAGGAGCACCGAGTAATGCAAACACTTCCTAGGCAATTTGCTTTACTTATTTGGAGGAGAGCCGGAGAGGCTTTTATGCTTTTTACTATGGGAGGAAACTAGGCTTCCTAGGCTCAGGGCGAGGGTGGGGCAGGTGGCACTGCCAATCTTGCTTAAACTTCCCAGTTGTCCCCATCTATCTCTTCTGTGTCTGACTCTAGCCTTCCAGACCTGCCTCCTCGACACTGGGAGCCTGTCATGCATCTGTCTGTCGGATGGACTCTCACTTACCTTGAAGCTTTTTCCCTAGCACGCTCCCATCAGTTTCCGACATCTGAAACTATCCTGGATGTCCCTCGATGACTTCCATTCTCTTTCTCTATGTGGTTATGAATTTATTTCCTTGTAGTATAATTCTACCCACATTGTCCCAAGCTTTGAGAGAGAAGCGGGGGAAGAGGCACATGACAGGTCTGCTACTTTGAAATGAAAGCCTCGAGTTACTTTTTAATTAAGAAGACTTTATAAATTACAAACGTATATTTTCTGATTCAGAGATAGTTGGGAAATCACTTGAGGATTGCATTTTATAATTAATTAATCTCCTCATGTTTTGTAGAAAGCCTTTTGTCAATTGTTCTTCTTCATACATGAGGGGACCAGGGCTCTGAGCAGAGAGCCCCTAAATGACTCAGGTATTTAGGTTTAGGAATGAGATGGGTCCAGTTTGGATTTCAGCTTTCCCACTGGCTAGGAGGTTCTTAGCAGGTACTGAATTTCTCTAAGACCCAATTCTCTCATCTATAAAATTAGAACAACAGAACGTGATTCGTGGAGTTGATGTGAGGATAGAATGAGATTTTATACGTAAAGTGCTCAGCACAGTGCTATAAATGGTCTAACCTAATAAATATTGCCATTATCATTAATTATTACCATCATCCAGGTTGACACTACTTGTACACCCAGTAAACATTTGTTTTTGTGGTTAATAATGATCATCTAATTTGATACCCTTTCACTTTGTGACATTTTAAGTGATGTTAAGGTATAAAAGGAAAGGGAGAAAGGAGTTTAACTTTGTTAGGAAGAAAGATTAAGAGGGAAAATTACTGCTGCAACAAGACAGATGTAGAAAAAGAAATTATGAGAAGGCCCTGGGAGCAGCCCTCACGATCCATATACGTTTTGTTTGTTTTGCCTCAGAAGTTGGTTTGTAAATGACTTTTGTAAATGACAGTTAAGAAGAATAACATTCTAATGTTTGAGGACAGCAGAATCTGGAACTGGACTTAGAAGGGACCAGACCGAAGCAGATACACTGGTCTTTGGAGCAGTTGGATGGGAGGAAGAGAAATATTAGGAGGCATTTTACTTTTCATTATGGGTTTCGATAATAGTGTAATTCCACAAACAGCCTTCTGAGCACAAACAGCCTTCCCACTTCTGCGTGGGAAACAAAAGAAGCTTTAGGGCAAACATAAATGAAATAATCCGGTGAGATGGGAGAAGAAGCCATCAGAGCCAGGATGGAAAGTGGGGTCTTGGGAAAGGACACATTTAACCCCAGTATCCAAACCTGGAGATTAATTCTGTGGTTATGATTCAGGGGTTGTGGGAGTGGTGTGGGAAGAAGACACCGGATTCCCTGTTCTCAGTGCTGTATTAATTTTAGAAGGTCTTTCTACTGAGTGTGCGCTTTTCTCATTTGTTTGACCAACACAGGCGGGGAGTGAGGAAGCTCCTCCTGGCATATATTTCCCCACTTACCGGGGTCCATGTTTACATTAATCACACCCGGCCCTATACGAGCTGCTCTGTGTGTTAACCCCACACGACTGCTAATTAGCAGGTCACTTGCAGGTTAGAGGTGTGCCTGTGTTGTGCTTCTTGGCTGGCTGTTGTGTTATTATAAGAACTGTAAATGCCATATGCAGCTGCCATACGGGTTGTGCTCAGAAGGCTGTTTGTATAATTATAGGCATTAGCCAGAGACAGAGCCTGCCAGCTGACATTCAAGAGGCAATAATAACTTAATTTCCCTCACAACAAATTGGCTCTCTAATAGGGAATTTAGTTACACTTCGAACTCAGGGATGGCTTGAGAATTCCAGCAAGCACACTTCTGTCCAGTTATTATCATCAGGGGTGGGGTAAGCACACCTAGACACGTCCATCTCCTCGGCTGCCTGAGGATAAACCAAGGGGTGATATTACTCCATACCTTTTCATTTCCAAAGGAAAGATGTCTCGTCAGAGGAGCCAACTGGCCTCAATGAAGGATTTGTCACAATATGTAGTCTTAAGTGCGTCGTGAAAGGTTTTTGCCCACCTGGTGTCTCTTACTGAGCACAGTTCAGGAACCTCTTTGCTTTGTCATGGTGTTTGGAACTAAATCAACCAAAGACGTCATCTGGGAACTAGTTCCCTGGGACTCTAACTTCACCGTGTCTTTGCTCATGCGTTCCTTCAGCCCAAATATTTTTCCTCTCATTTTCTGCCCACCAAACATTTGTGCAAAGCCGTTTCCTCTGTGATAACTTTCTTGATCCTTCTCTCTACCTCCAGAGGATATGGTCGCTTTCTTCTTGTGGTTTTTCTAGCATTTGGTTTAATAATTATAACATTTTATCTCTAAAAAGTCTTTGTGCCCACACCTGTCTCAGAGTTGACTGGGAGACCCTAGCAGCATCTGTTTCTGATCCATCTTGGTAACACCTATAATGTCTTTTACCCAGCAGGTGCCAAAAGCAGTTGTTAAATGGATTTAAAATATATTCTAAAAGGCATAATCATTCTGTACTTTAAAATACACAAAGAACTTTGATCACAATGGCAAACAGACATTATAAAAGATTAATGGTTTGATTATTTAAAAATAAAGTATTTTTACACAGTATATATAAGAGATTTGTCTATATATGCATATGTTAGGTAATATTTATATTTTGTACCTATATATTTATACATATATGTCTTCATATACACATACATGAAGATCTCTGCACCCATACCTCAATCTATTATTTTGGTATTCTGTGCCGTTTAAATGTGATTGCAAACTTTTAATGACCTGGAAAGACTTGATACCCTCTGAAATGATAAAAGAAGGTTACAAAATGTTGTATATATTAGGAATGTAGATTTGTGTAAGATAATCTAATGATAAATATTTATTCACCTGAGGTCCAGAAAGATATGCATACACAATAATATTGAGTGTTTGTACATGACAGGATTTGGATTACTTTTGCTTTCTTTATTTTGCTAATCTGTATTTCCTAGAATGTTTACAATGTATATGGAAAGCTTTTGTATTCAGGAGGAAATGGTTATTAATAGATAATTTTATTAGTGTATTTTCAAAGTTTTTTTTTTGGCGGTATGCGGCCCTCTCACTGTTGTGGCCTCTCCCGTCGCGGAGCAGGGGCTCCGGATGCGCAGGCTCAGTGGCCATGGCTCACGGGCCCAGCCGCTCTGCGGCATGTGGGATCCTCCCGGACCGGGGCACGAACCCGTGTCCCCTGCATCGGCAGGCGGACTCACAACCACTGCGCCACCAGGGAAGCCCTCAAAGTTTTTTAAGAGGAAGGATTTTAGCCTCTCCAAATTCTCATTAAGTAATATGCATAAGTGATGTCTGGAAGTTGTTTTCTTATGCTTAGTGAGTAGGCATAATTTATTTTGTATGAATTAAATGTTTCAGGGTTAAGGTATATAATGTGCTTCTGGGTTCACTTGTGCAATGGGGGTGGGAAAGGAAATTAAGACGTTTTGAAGTGAGAAACACCAGTGCTGGGGCTGAGACGATATTAAATTCAGCACACAATTTATTTAGTTATTTGTTTATTTTGTGTTTATTTTATAAGAAGTTTTAACTTAGTTGGATTAGGCAGCAGCAAAGGAACAATTAGCTAAATCTTGCTGAGCTTCTATCAAATTCAGCTAATATGCTGTTTATATTGATACACAGTCTCTTTTAATCCTTACAGCTATCGTATAAGCTAGGATTTAAAAAAATAATTATATCCATTTTATAGAAGAGATAATTTAGCCTTAGGTTAGATCATTTTCCCACATCAGCGTGGCTGAGCTGGAACTCAAAACCAGTCTATATGACTCGATAGCCCAGACTCTGACTGCCTTCCAAATAGCAAACATGTGTGACTAAAGTGCCTAAGTGTGTCTTAGACTTATAGTTCTTTAATTTTTGCTCTAACGCTTTATTTTCTATATAATGTAATGAGCAAAGGCTGTACTTAGTGCAGTGGAAGCACTTGGTGCCCTATCCAGAACCCTTCTCAAGGACAGCAGTACCCTGTCTTTATCCCCTGTGGGTGGAGGCTCCTAATGGCTCACATCAGTCGTTTCTCCAGGGACATCCTTCAGTGAAGGGGAGCTCCCTTGATCAGGAGATTGCATCCTCCTTCCCGGGGGCGGGGGGTGGGGGCGGTGGGCAGAGAGGAGAGGCAGCCAGAAGTAAAAGACTGGCTGACACAGGGACATGAAGAAGGGGGACCACCTCCTTGCCTTGGGGTGGGATCAAACCATTGTGTGACTTGTGCTCCAGGGTTCTCGGATCAGGCAGAAGCCAGTCTAGGGCTGAGACCACATCCTTGCTCAGTTTGCTTTCTCTGCCCCATTCTCCTCCCCACACTCCTTCTCCTGAGAGCACTTCCTGCCCAAATCACTATCATGAGAATCTCCCCGTCTCAGGCTCTGCTTCTGGATGCCCTACACGAAACATTTAGATATGTAAATAATTGAATGGAAATTGTTTATGATGTTTTAAATTCCACTTCTATGAATAAGGTTGAACATCTTTTCATGTGTCCAAGAGTCATTTGTATTTCCTATTCTGTAAGCAGTCTGTTCATAAACTTTGCTAATATAAAATACTATATTCAATACTGAAGCTTATAATATGTTTTTATATCTAGTATGGCCAAAACTCCTTTCCCCGCTGCCTACTGCGTGTCTGCTGCATCACTCTTCTTTTTCAGAATTTTGTCCACTATCCTTGCTTGTTTATTTGCATATATTAACTTTAGAATCAGATTGTCTGTTTTTCTCATAAGATCCTGTTGCTGTTTGTGTTGGGACTGTAGTAAATATATAGATAAACTAGAATGAATTAACAGTCATTCTGTTGGGTCTTCCTAGCTAAAACATGGAATGACTTCATTTGTTCAAGACTCCCTTTGCATTCCTCAGGATTGTATTAAGGTTTTTCTTCATAGAGAGGTTGTATTTTCTTTTTTAAAAAATTTTTATTGGAGTATAGTTGATTTACAATGTTGTGTTAGTTTCAGGTGTACAGCAAAGTGAATTGGTTATACATATGCATATATCCCCTCTTTTTTAGCTTCTTTTCCCATATAGGTCGTTACAGAGTATTGAGTAGAGCTCCCTGTGCTATACTGTAGGACCTTACTAGTTACCTATTTTATATATATTAGTGTATATATGTTAATCCCAATCTCCCAATTTATCCTTCCCCCTGTTTTCCCCTCTGGAACCATAAGTTTGTTTTCTACATCTGTGACTCTATTTCTGTTTTGTAAATAAGTTCATTTGTACCATTTTTTTAGATTCCACATATAAGCGATATCATATGATATTTGTCTTTGAGAGACTGCATTTTCTTAAGTTTCTTCCTATGTACTTTATTTATTTTTGTTTTTATAAATGGAACATTTTATTCCAGAGGGACGACTGTCATATCTGCGTCTGGGTGACAGGAGGGTGGAACATAGATGGAATGCAGCCAAACTCCAGGCTCCAGCATATCTATGTCCTACCCTGGGCGTTAAGCCAAACTATACTTTTTAGGGAAATCAAATTTTATGACTTAAATGACTTTCGAAAACTGATTTATGAAAGATGCAATATTAATATGGCCTCACCACTGGTCCCCGTGCTTCTGGGGCACTGGAGCTCACACTGAGCAAGGTTTCTCTGGCACTGATCTGTCCACTGGAGACTGAGAATCTGGCTCTGCCTTAGGATCACTCAGGAGAATCAGTGGAAAACCCAGCTTCCTGGGCCCCACTCCAGAACCACCGGATGAGAAGATTTGGGAGCAAGGCCCACAAATGCATATTTTCAAAAAAATCTCTCCAAGGGATTCTTCTATAACCAGCCCACAAACTGGCATTTTGGAGCACTAATTTACTTTATAGAAACACAGTTCTGGGGCAGAGAGCAAGGCAGTAGCGAGGAAGGACTGGAGTGAATAAGGATGGATAGTAGGAGCAACTCCTTCCCAGTGACCAGAAACAAACCTCAGAAATGTTGCAAAGTGATTCAGCATCTTTTCAAGCGTCCTCGGTACCTTTCCCAGGCTCAGCTCTGATCTGCACCATGCAAGCTTCGTGCTGGGTTCTTCTAACTGCGTACATTCTAACGTAAGAACGATATTTCCAAGACTGCTTTGTTGCACTCCTGGGTGCTGGGATTTTAACTGGGAATAAGAATGTTAAAGCAAAGACTTTATTTTTCAATTATGGATCTTCAGATGTAGCATGAAGGTGGGGACAGAGGGGAGCAGACAACTCAGGGACCTTCTCTGAGATGTTAAAATCATACTTTATAAATTGTCTTCTGTGAATAAAATGCACCTTTCCTAATACTAAGGGAGGTTAGGTAAAGACTGAATAACATAGTGAAGATGCTTTTTCCTCTTATTTCCAGGAGACCAAAGTTTCCCCTCATTCTTATTTCATTGAATGAGATACAGTTTGTTGAATATCCAGGCCTGTTCCTTGCACTCAGGACAGGAGAATTCCCTTCCCATTCCCTGTGAATCCAGTGAACACTCAGACAACATAAACAGTTTGCAGTAGCTTAAAGAACAAAATTAATCTGGGGATGTAAGTATGCAACCTAATTCACAGTTGAACTGTGTTTCCAATCCAGAGGTGGACTGTACAGTTGAGTTCTTAACTTTAAAAACAATGGAGGATCTCACTGAAGTACTCAGAGTAGGTGAGGGGGCTCTTTCCACATTTGGCTTCAGTTTTAATATTACTGGAAAATAATGTAGAGAATTGTGGTTAAGAGCACAAATTTCAGAATCAGAGAGCGCTGGATTTGAGTCTTGAGGCATTGTGGTCTTAGTCAAGTTACTTAACCTCTCTGAGCCTTAGTTTCCTTGCTTTATAAGATTGGTATGTGTGTGCGTGTGTGTGTGTGTGTGTGTGTGTGTGTGTGTGTGTGCACAGGCATGTGGGTGCATGTGTGCACGCTTGTGTATGCCTATATATATTGGCATATATATGCATATATATTGGTGTGTGTGTGTATATATGTGTGTGTATATGACTTCACAGAGCTGTTGTAAGTAATACGTAATCTCATTCAAGAAGAGTTCTTAGTACTGTTCGTCAGTAAAAAGAATTGCTGCTTATGTTTTATTGCTTTCTGAGTATACACTTAGTAAACCTCTACCATCCATAGATTAGCAACAAGACAGGTAGATCCTTATGAACTTATTTTGAGCTCCAGATGATTGAAGGCTGTTAACCAAAAACTGATGGTTTTCTTCTTTCTCTGCAGTGTTATATTATTCATTAGAAAATTATGTCCTCATATTATTTAATTGATGATTGTATGCTTGTGAGTGCGTGTGTGTGTGTGTGTGTGTGTGTGTGCGCGCGCGTGTGCGTGAGTGCGCGTGCATGAGTGCACGTATGTATCACCTGAAAAACTCAGAGGCTTGAATTTCCTGTGTCCCTTCTCTGTAAGGGGAAACACTGCAGAGAAACTGTAATTTTAGCAGGCCTCCTTGGAGATATTTTACATGATGTTTCAGAATCACTCTGAACCCAGTTCCTTTATGTATTCATTCATTTGACCACTATTTATTGAGTGCCAACTCTGTCCCAAAGGTCAGAAGGGTTAAATATTACAGAGAGGGTCCAAGTTCGTGGAGACGGTTCCCTAACCCTCACGCATCTTGAGTTTATTGCTCTGGAGGTAAATCCTAGGTCCACCGCAGCATTCTCTGCAGCAGGCCTGTCTGCTGGGAACAATGACCATCTCAGTGTACATGGACAGTAAGATGTGCTGGGCTGGGCCTTAGGGGAGGGACAGAGTCTTGAGAAAGGAGCCTGGAGAAGTTGGGTCGGGCAGGCTGTAAATAATGGTCTGATTTAGACAGTGCCCACTCTCTGGCACTTTGCTTTACAAATGTTATTTTATTTAATCAGCATAACAGATAGGTATTATTCTAACCTGACATTAGCACATCAAGCATCTACTTTTAATTCCAGCTGGGGCAAAGAAGCTTGGAAAACAGAAGCGTTCCCAGCAGGCAGCCACACCGGTCAGCAGAAAACTGTACAAAAGCAAAATGCAGATTCCAAGTCTGAAGTGTCAATTATATTTCTAACAATTGCATATGGACTTCATTAGCCAGCTAAATGGTACCTATTTTAGCATCCCGCCAGCTGGAGGGGTTTCCAGTAGGAAATGTGAGAAGGGAAAATGTCTAGGAATCTCAGATTCCCCAGGGCCTTCTGGAATTCGTACAGATTAAGCAAGATAAGGTCAGCTCTAACCTCTTTCTCTTCTTCCTGCACCCCTCTGCGCACTCACCTCACGGGTGAATAAGACCAGAGCACCTGTATCTGTCCAGAGGGGGCCGGGGCTGTTTTATTTGCATCCCTTCGGGCCTCTGAAGCTGTGTCCCCCCTCAGGGATGGTAGGCAGAGCAGAAAGAATTCATTCAGCAGCAGCTCTCTGTGGGAAATCTGTATCTCTTTGACACGAGGCCTCTTTATTATATGCTTTCTATTACATCTTTAGCACAGCTTTGTGTTGGCTTTTCCCATAGGTTAAATATAATGGTGGGTAACCTAATCCTGAAGGTAACAGAATAATCTTCGAAGACACAAGGCTCTATTTAATTCTTGCCAAATGACAGAATATACCCAGACTTTGAACAGACCTCTGCAGAACTCCAATAAGTTTTTGTGTCTTGCTGAGCTTGGAGCCAGATCGTCCCTTTCTATTCTTTTTCCTGCTCCCAGGCTGGATCTGATTTCACACCAATCGATCCATAAGAGGATAATGGTATCACAGTTCAAGACAGGCAACCATGGAGAATTGTTTTATATGCTTCTGATACTCAAGAAGTTTCAGTGGCCTGGGATACGTCTCAGTTTTCAAGGAGAGTCAATTCCAGGGCAGAAGCAGTGTGGCAAAGACAAAAAGAAAAAACAAAAAAATACCAACATGGACTTTGGAATCAGGTTGACATGGGTGGAAAGCACAGCTCTGTTTCTTATTAGTGATTATCTTAGTCAATGCCTGGGCCTCAGTTTCCTAATTAGTAAAATGATGATAAACCCATACCCATCTTGGAGAAATTTTACAGGAGCAGAATTAAAGAAATAAGTGGAATGCCATTGAGAGGGATGTATGTGTGTGGCAGGAGGATATTTTCTCACTTGCCTCATTTTGAAGGTCATTTGAAAACACTGTAGAGTGTTGTCCAATTAATTCTCCCCCTAGCCAGGAGTGGGTGCCATGCTGTCCTCTGCACAGCCCACAATTATAGTGCTTGATGTTGGGTTGTAGCTGGCATTAATGTTGGTGGACATCTAGATTCTCTACCTGCACTCTGTTTATATATGTAAAAAGCACTACTAAGGACCTTTTATATACTGAAATAGGTATTGTTTTAGGTGCTGAGGATTAAGTAAAGAAACACATGCTCCCTGTCTCCATGGGAGACAGTAGGAGAGGTAGGTACCACCGCAGGGCCTGACAGATGCTTGAGTTGCAGGGAGTTCACAAAGAAGGTTCAAGTCAATTCTATCAGGGATAAGGAAAAAATCAGGAGAGGCATCTAAGAGGAAGTGACCTTTGAGCTTAGATTTGAGGCTGAGTAGGTGTTTTCTAAAGGAAAAATGGACTTGGGCATTATGCTCAGTGAAATAAGTGAGACAGAGACAAATACTGTATGATCTCACTTATGTGTAGAATCTAAAAAATACAACAGACTAGTGAATATTACAGAAAAGAGGCAGACTCACAGATACAGAGAACAAACGAGTGGTTACCAGTGGGGAGAAGTTGGGGGAGGGGAAATACAGGGGTAGGGGAGTAAGAGGTACAAACTATTAGGTATAAAATAAGCTACGAGGATGTATATTGTACAACATGGGGAATATAGTTAATATTTTATAGTAACTATTAATGGAGTATAACCTTTAAAAATTATGAATCACTGTGTTGTACAGCTGTCACGTAATATAGTACAGCAACTATACTTCAATTAAAAAAAAACAAAAAACCAGTGGCAGCAAATTCCAGACAGAGGGAGCTATTTGGGCAAATCAATGAAACTACCTGGGGTGGATTAAGAAATGATTAAAAGTTAGGTGGCTGGAGCGCAGAGCCGGGGAGAGTGGACAGAGGGGTGTGGAGAGATGATTGGGTCCAGGTTCTGAAGGACGCTATAAGGCATGTTAAGGAGTCTGGCTAAGCTTCTGAGTATTTTTTATGGAACCAGTGAAGGCTTCTCCATAAGGAGGTGCCATGATTAGATTTGCACTTTAGAACATTACTCTGCTACAGCGAGGAGGATGTCTTAAGGTGACTTGTCTTATTTGTATCTCCTGCTTGGGGTTTGTAGTATCTCTTTGAGTCTTTGGCTTGAAGTTTTCCATCCATTTTGGAAAATTCTTAGCCATTACTCTTCAAATATTGCTTCTGCTTCATTCTCGCTCTGTTCTTTTTCTGTCACTTTTTATCATGGGCCGTAGGTCTCTTAGAATCCTTCCTAAAATTTCCATTCTTGTTTCTTTCTGTGCTTAGGTAATCTGTTTTATAAATAAAGCTTTATTAGAACATGGCTATGCCCACTCATTTGTGTATTGCCTATGGCAGCTTTTGTACTCCAGTGGCGGAGCTGGGTAGTTTTAACAAGCCTATTGGCCTGCAAAGCCTAAAATATTTACTATCTGGACCTTTACAGAGAAAATTTGCTGATCCCTGGGCTAATTTATTGTTAAACATATCTACTGAGTTCTTTACCATTATTTCAGTTACACAATTTCTCACTGATTCTTTTTAATAGGTTTCAGATCTCTGCTTAAATTCCCCATAAATGGATTTTTGAATGTGCCAGTCACAGTTATTTAAACTCCATGTCTGAGCGACAGCAGTATCTGGGTCTCTTGGTTTTTATTGTCTTTCTCCCCACCCCACCCTTAGTCTTTGGCCTTTTGCGTCTGGTCTTCGGGTACAATAATGTTTACTGAATGGTGGCTGGTTTATGATATATTGTAGAGACATTTAGAAGCTTTTGTCTAGATGGGGTTTCTTCACTCCAGATAGAATTAACTATTGTTTCCAGCAAACAACTAGCTCAGGGGCAGATCAGCTTAAACCAGTCAGGGGTTGAGCAGATAGGAAGCTGTTTTTCAGTCTTTGTGAAGATTGGTATATTTCTTATTTACCCATAATTTGGGGGAAGGTCTCTGTGTGAGTTGCAGTGAAATCCAGAGTGTTCCCCAGACCTCCTCTTCCTTGGTGGGCTCTGAAATCTATTTCCCGTTACCCATCCACAGTAGATTAAGTTCTACTCAGCTTCTGAACCATTGCTTTCCACTTCTCAGCTGCCACCTTTGAATCAGCAAGTACTCTGAAAGGAAAATAATGCTTCATATTAGGCCCATATCTTTGCTTTTCCCTTCTTTCCAAGATCAAGGTTCTTCAGGACCTCTTGACTGAGTAACTCTCTCAAGACTTCCAACAGGTTTCTTTGTGTATTTCAGGGGGGCTTTTATGATTATTATTGGAAGGGGGATTTATCTACAGCTAGCTATTTTGCCATTACTGGAAGTAGATTTATGGATTTTAGGTAATCTGGAACAAGACACAGAAAAGTGGGACTGGTTCAGGAGAAGTTGTATCCAGTTAGGAAATAATGGTGATTTGAACTAAAGGCTGCAGGATATGCAGATGGCAAATGAATATGTGAAATATGTTCATAAGCCATCAGGGAAATGCACACTAAAGCCATATGGCTAAAATAGAACAGTGACAACATCAAATACGCGTTAGTGTGTAGAGAAACTATCACTCATACATCACTGGTAAGCACGTAAAATGGTGTTGCCACTCTGGCAAACAGTTGGGCAGTTTCTTATAAAACTAAACATAGAATTATCATCCAACCCAGCAATTATACTCTTGAGCATTTATCCCAGAAGAATGAAAACTGATGTTTATGTACAAAACCATGCACATTGAATGATCATAGCAGCTTTATCTGTAATATTCCCAAACTGGAAACAACCCAGATGTCCTTCAGTAGGTGAATGATTAAGTAAATTGTGGTCCATCTATACCATGAAATACTACTCAGCAGTATAAAGGAGAGACTATTGATTTCTTCAAATCAATGAGTATCTGGGGCATTATGCTTAGTGAAGAAAATCAATACCAAAGGTTACATGCTGTATGATTGTTAGTATCCTGGTTGTGATATTGTACTGCAGCTTTGAAGATGCTATCTTTAGGGGAAATTGGGTGAAGAGTAGAAGAGATCTGTCTGTATTATTTCTTACAGCCCTATGTGAACCTATAATTATCCAAATAAAATTTTAATGAAAACCAGCAAAACAACAACAAAATCATATCACTCAGAATTCTACAAGCTTTTAAAAATTTTCATTTTTCGCATATTTTGTTGCACACACATTTAAAAAAAATAAAAAATCACAGTGTTAAGCAACTGTTGTACATTCTGCTCATATAGTGCATAACCAAGTATAATATATACAGTTCAGGTCTTCTATTTGTAGATGAAATAATCCTCTATGTTTCGTTTAAGCAGACGTGTATATTAAAGGATTTTAAGTAGCTTTTAGAATCTCCAGGAGAGCCAGAGTCCCTTTTAAGTGAAAATACATAACTCCAGGCTGAATGCCAGGAGCTCTGAGACTGCTGCCCTGAGGAACTAGACACCTCTGCCATCATGCCTGCTAGGAGAGGGCTGCATGGGCATGAGTTTTGACTTTTCTTGATATTTGCTTTGGGGTCCAAATGTCTTCTGGATGATTCTAATTGGTAAACCTAGATACCCCCATCTCTGTCCTTGCTACAAGAGAATGTGAGGATGCAAGTTGTCTGGCTTCTACCTTAGGAAGGCGCATCACTTAATGTGGAAAATGAGCAAAAGCTAGCATGCATGTTCAAAGATGCAAGATGGACGTAAGTTACATATGCCCACTACAGTCAACCCCTTGGCTTACATTTCCAAATAAGATGAACAATGCTCTTTTCTAAAATAATCCAACGGTTATTCTTCATATCAGTAAAAATACAATCAATTGTCTTTCCCAAAGGGGGAAAGGTCATAGACTTTCTGGGTGATGGTCATTCTTCCTCTGGCTCCATCACTTTTCTTTATTAATCGTTTGTAACCAATGTACTAAGTTGTGAAATTCACCACCACCAGGCTATGCTGTAGGAAATGGCAAAGATTAGGGACAATGATCACGAAACCACAGTTTGTATTTTTTGCTTCCTTCGTTATCCATTTCATGCTTCTTTTCCCTTCTTCTGTTCACTGTGATTCAGCAAACCCCAGAATTAGACTCTGTATTTGTATTTTGGCTACATTCATCCTGTATTACCAGGGTTGAAATTCTTTTTGACTAGTTAATGAAAATCCCTGCTAAGGTTCTCATGGATGCATTTGTATGCTTATACCTTACGTTTAGGTTGTCTGAGGTTGTAAAATCTTGCCTCTATTTTGGGAAATGTTCAAAGCAGAGGGAAAGAGGAATGTGCGTCTGATTTGTTTTGACTCTATGTAGCACTTAGCCCATAGTGCTACAGCTAACAAGCTAGAACTTCTGATGCGTTTTGTACTTCAGTGCAAAGGGAAGGAAGAAGAGGCATAAGAGGTGAATAGGGAATAAAGAAAGATTGGAGTCCAGGAGATTATTCTTGATAAAGAAGTTTCCCTTGGGTGGTACCTTCATAAAAACAATCTGAGGCTTCATAAACAGCGAAAATGGCATTTGCTTAACAAGAATTCACTTAGTTTCATTGTAGGGGGCTGTCCAAGACTTTGGTAGGGAGTTAATGCCTTTCACCCTAGCAGCAATACCCACTTATTCTCTTATCAGTTATCTTCTAGACCCTGAGAGTTTCAAGTTTTTTTGAGGCTTGTAGGGCTGGTTTTCTTCTAGCAATTAGACATTTGTGTTATTATCAAATTTTCAAAACTCAGATTTAGTGACTGAAAAAATCTTGATGTGGCTGAATAAAACTGCCTACAGAATAACATCACTCTCCATAATGTGACGTCCACAACCCATGTTATCTCTCCTCCATCCTTCTACAGACCTATACTGCAGACAAATCAGATTTTCCTCCCTGAACAGTTTACTTTTAAAAATCGACATGTTTTCGTCAATGCACTTTCCTTCTCCACCCTGCCATTATCCACTTTCTCCTGATTAACATTCTTTAAATCTATAAGATCTCAGAAAACAATGCCCTTTAGTAAATGTGTTAATGCCTATGAAAATATGTAGCATAGATTCTTGCACATACTCAGTAAAATTGAGTTACTTCAGCTCTTCCATTCCTTAGTTATTGCATGAAACTTTTCTTGATCCTTCCAGTTGAAATTAATTAGTCTTTCTTCTCTTATACCATAGTAACAGCTATTGTGAATCTGTCCAGTCCGTTTTACTGGATATATATGTACATTTAAGTGATATATTATTTTTTAATATTTTGCAAATGTACCTAAATCCTTTCCCCTAGTCATTTATTTCCAAATTCACTCAAATATATGTTTTTGAAATCTGATTTGATTTCTAGTTTTCTATGCTAGGTATATTTATTTTTTCTCTCTTCAAGGACATTTCTTCATTTTTCTTCTCTTCTCTTCCTCCCTCCCTCCGTTCCTCCCTCCCACTACCTCTTTCTTTCTTTCATTCTTTTTCTTTCTTTCTTTCTTTCATTCCTTCTTTAACTAGGCTGAAATTAAAACGTATATATTGTATCTGTCAGGATTAAACCAGAAAAACAAAACCAGTAGGGGATTGGTTGTAAAACATTGGCTTACATGATTGTGTGGCTAGTTAGGCAGGTCGCCAGGAAAGGCAGAGACTAGAACACTCAGCTATAGGGTGACACTGCTGTCCACAGGCAAGGGTGACACTGCTGTCCACAGGCAAGGGTGGCACTGCTGTCCACAGGCTAGGGTGACACTGCTGTCCATAGGCAAGTTTTCTTGCTTTTGAGGGAAGCCTCAACTTTGCAACTGATTGAGTCAATCCCACCCATATTATCTAGGATAATCTCCTTTACTTAAAATCAACTGATTATGGATTTTAATCATATCTACAAAATATCATCATAGCAACACTAGATTGCTCACAAGAGCCTTCATAGTGTCTCAGGACATTTAGAGCCACCTCCTCTGGTTATGCAGGAGTCAAGGAATCCAATACATCTCTCACATACATTTCTGCATGGCATGCCCACTATCTACTCTAAAAACACAGTTCTACAGTAGGAGGAGTGCTCTTCAAATACAATGAGTAAAAGTCACTGCCAGATAAGGTAGGAGGAGGGGACAAACCAGCCCCCAAATAATTTCTCCATTAGTTCTTAGCCACTTGTCGAACTTCTAAAGATGATGAGAAGAAAAAAGGCTGAAGCTTGCAAGAGGCAGCAGACAGAGGTCCTCCCCTCACACTCACTACCTATAGCTCCATCACAAATGTGTCTAGGCTATCTCCCAGATTGGGGTGGAGGCCATCCATAGCCAGGTCCCATTTGCAGATAAGAGACCCAGAAGGACTGGCTCTTTTAGGAGCCCAATTACAAAGACAGTGGTCCCCGACGCGGTAGAGAGGTGGACATTTTTCCTAAAGCCATGGAGGGAAGTGACACGAGGCCATCATGGAAACAGCAGAGGGTGATGAGCAGCTGGAGATGACCAGTGCCATATCTGAGCCCAAGGAGACAGTCACCTTTGAAGTCTATTAAATAGGAACCAGAACAGGAAGTTGCCATGGGGACATGGCTCAGGGAAATACCCCTTGAGAACCATCATGACTAATGCAGTAATAAAGAAAACCATACAGTCTCAGAATGAAATGCTATCTTCTTCTTGAATTTCCATGTCACAGGACCTAGTAGTAATCTCATTGTGTCTTCTGTGGTGTCAGCT
Source organism: Leucopleurus acutus (assembly GCF_964270905.1). Classification (NCBI taxonomy): domain Eukaryota; kingdom Metazoa; phylum Chordata; class Mammalia; order Artiodactyla; family Delphinidae; genus Leucopleurus; species Leucopleurus acutus. The sequence continues at coordinate 56,302,155 of NC_139161.1, forward strand.
GCTGCAGCCTGAGACCCCTTCTCACATCGAGCTCAACACGAGTGCTCCTACTTGCCTGCACCCCTTGCTGCTTTGGTTGTCCACGGCTATGGCTGAAAGTCATAAATTGCCATCTGTGTTTCTGCTGGAAAGCACCAACACCATCATCGTCCTCTCTTCTTCCTCCTCTTTTCCTGAAGATCCTTGAACATAGTGAATGTTCAGTCCTGCCCACAGGGAAAGCAAGGACAGGACCTGTGTCGCATGGGAGTATTCAGGGGAGAGAGAAGAGGTGCAGTTGCTTTTGCATTGGAATAGGAAAGTCTATATCATATTATACATTTAACGTATAGTTTATTTCCCCCCACATATTTGGATTCTCCTGCTTAAGAATTCTTAAGTGTATTTTGTGTGTGTGTGTGTGTGTGTGTGTGTGTATGTTGGGTAGGTTGGGGTGGGGAAAGGACAAGTGATTTCATCACCACCTAATGAGCCAGAAGGGGCGTGGTTGTCACATTCTTTCTAACCAACACATAAGTCCAGAGAGCTGTCACTTACTACTATCAAGGGCTACTTGAACATCCAGCTTGAGCATGATAAAATTTTCCAAATAATGATTTAAGAAAATAATTGTTCACTTGGTAACTATAAAATTACATTAAGTTTTCCTGTGTTAAAGAAAAACATATAGCTCTAAGGAAACGCAAAACTCAGAAGCCAAATAAAGATCGAAGTGGAGGTCCAGAACTGATTTCCACTGGGGATGATTAAACTGTAGAATATCAAGAGTACCTATATATATAGGTATTCTTGACATATATATATATTACCAACATTTGGTATGATCAGTCTATTTAATTTTAGTAATTCTAATAGGTTTGTAGTGGTTTTTCATTGTGTGTTTACTTTTTTTTATATCTCTTTAATTAATGATGTTGAGCATTTTTTCAGTTGCTTATTTTCTACCTGTATTTCTTCTTTGGTGAAATGTCTGTTTAAATGTTTTGCTCAATTTTACCGGACTGTTTATTTTCTTATTACTGAGCTTTGAGAGTTCTTTATATAGTCCAGATACAAATCTTTGATCACATATGTGATATGTAAATGATTTCTCCCAGTCTGTGGCTTGACTCTTCATTCATTTAACAACACCTTTCAAGGAGCAGAAGTTTTCAGTTTTGATGAAGTCCAATTTATCAATTTGTTCTATTATGGATTGTGCTTTTGATATCTTATCTAAGAAATCTTTGTCTAACTCAGAGTCTCAAATATTTTCTTCTAGAAGTTTTGTAGTTTTAGATCTATGATCTATTTGGAGTTAATTTCTGATTATAGTGTGACACATTTTCATAGAAGCATATATGTTATGTATTTGTGTATATTTAAACAGTTTTTCATTATATACATTACCAATGTCTAATTGTTTTGAAAAATGTATTTTTTTAGCTCCCACTTGATTACTCTACTCTCAGTTTTGAAGCTAAAGATTTTATCAGTTACCAGGATGACACCTGGTATGTTTACCTCAGTAAACCCACCAAAAAAAGAATTCCCCAGTTGCCCCAGAGATCTCATCAAACTGTTGTGCTTTTTACCACAGAAATTATTCCCCTTATCTTCATGGCTGCTGGAGGCAATCATGGATTTTCTTTAAGCTGGAAAGCAAACTAGTATAATATTACAACTCAGTGTTCTTTTGATTTTGTCTACGTTTTTTAAAATGATGTCCCCAACTTTTGGTGAGAATCAGCTTCTATAACCCTAACATGGCCCTTGTAGGTAGTTGCACAAACTCCATTTTTCATTACAGCAATATCCAAACACAGAATTTGAAGTATTTCGTAACAGTGCCAAATTCTTGATGTATCTTCCATTTCCACAAAGGTACATTTGCAAATGGCATTTCAGAGATTGCCTTAGGGAACTACTCACTGGTCTCCAACGTAAATGTAAAAATGTAGCTCTCCAAACAATGATTTGTGGCATGTGTTTGGAAAACGAAGCATTTAGGCACTCGCCCAAATATTAAGTGGGAATCAGTGCTGCGAGGCAGATGTTTACCATCTCTAAACAAATGGACCACAGGACTTCATGGGTCTCCCAGCTGTTAATTTGCTCTAGTTTCAGCAAGAAGAGAGTCATTTAAAATGAAATCCCTTTGCCTTTGTAAAAACACAGTTGTGGGTGAAAATGATGTTTTATTTTAGAAACATAATCTGCTGATGACTTGTTTAGAAATACATGGAGTTCGTACAGGATGGATGCAGGCAGTGGGACAGGATAAACGTGGTGACCAATAGTGCAAAAATCTCAAAAAGTAAAACCCACTTGATAGAGGGATGGCCACCTGGTCTTCTGATTGGTATGGCCCTGGATTTACCGTCTGTTTGCAGGAGGTCTGCGCTTCATGTGGAAAAGCCAGGATTTGTCTTTCTCAACCCAGTTCTTCATAGTGAGGGAATAATCCTTCAAGTTCCAGGCATCATGTTGCCTAGAGCTTTCAGGCATCCTGTTGACTATCATTTCTGCTGTGGTTGCAAGTATTTTTTACTTCCGAATTTTCAGTTATTTTGGGGGGCTGCCTTAGGGATATTATTTCAAATTGGAAATCTCCTCAAGAAATATTTATTGAATACTGATTCTAAAAGTGACATATTACTAACCTCTTTTCATCAAAAATGTAAATCAGGGGAGTTCTCTGGTGGTCCAGTGGTCAGGACTTGACACTTTCGCCGCCGCGGCCTCGGTTTAATCCTTGGTCGGGGAACCGAGAGCAAGCAAGCTGCGTGGCGTGGCCAAAAAAAAAAGAAAAGAAAAAGAGTAAATCAGAAAAGAGGGGGAGAAAAGAGAGGCACAAAGCTGATTTTATATTAGAAAATTATTTTGAATAATATGGTAACTTCTTTCTTTGTCTTGGAGTTGTTACCAAAGGCGCGGGGGGAGGGGAGTGAATTAATTTCCTCTAAAATATCTCTTACTTTGATTTTTCAAGTACCAATGAACCGCCTACAAATTCATTCCACCAGCATTCAGAGCTTTTTGCTCTCACAACTGTCCTGCTGGAATCAATAAGCTGTTGATTAAAAACCTTGTTACTTAATACATTTGGTAAGCTTAATCTGTTTTTTAGAAACCTAATCACTTTCATGTCACTAGCTGCAGGGGTAGAGACAAAAGCTGTGGCTAATTATTAACAACTTTACAAAGCTGATATTGAATTTCTAATGTATCCCAAATGCCCCTTTTTTCTGATTAGTTCCTGTGTCCCACTAGCTAGCACATTGTTAGCTTGGCAATGGCTTTCAGTTTAAGATCCTAAGGTTTCAGAAAAACTTGAAACAGTAACAGATTCTCTGGTCATTTTGAAACAGTCCTGTACTGCAGCAACATCTGGATACAAAGGGGAATAATTGCTGGCTGGGAGAGCGCCAATAGCATCCTTCCATTCCACCTGCTTCAAGATGCTGACTCCCAGCTGCTGAGTAAAGAGAAGGAAGGTGGTCAGAATTGCCTTGTAAAACAGGCCAACCTGGTTTAGATGTGTTTTAACTCTCAGATCTCTGTCCCTTTCCCTGCAATCTCTCCTGAGCTTCAGAATTATATTTCTCCCTGCCAAATATACAAATATTTCCTAAATTGCAGAAGACAATAACTATCTGTCTGAAAGACTGTACCTGAAAGTTGGGGACCAGAGACTGAGATTTTGAACCAAAAACTAGTCCTTGATCTGTCCCTGGGGGTGTGTCCTGGGAGGGAAGGTGACATAATTAAGGCATCCAATTAAGCTGGCATTTATTGGTGAAAGCTCCGACTTCTGAGTAGCTCGCCCCATGTGCCATATAATGTTATACTCAGAAAGAACATGCTGGAATCATTATGCTTCAGACATGAGTCTCACTGGTAGAACAAGGTCTAAGGCCAGGACAAAAAGATCATTTTCCCCTGAAATCTGCCTATCTCATTAGCCTTTTCATGGGTGATATAACTTCTCCTTCCCTCCAAACTTGCAGGGGTCCCCTGGCTATCACTGCTAAGCATGCCATTTCCATTATTGTTATAAATTATGTGCCAAGCCCCCAGAGGCCCTTGTCCCAAATTACAGATACTTATTGAAGATGAACTATTATATGACAGCACAAGGAAAAATGAACTTTAGGAAGTAAAACTAACAGATTTTTTATAAACCATTAATCCATCCAGCATGTGTGATATAGGTATTTCCCATAAAGTGGAGTATATAGTTCACATGGATTTTTCCTGAACTTAGAACACACACACACACACACACATACGCACACACACACACGCACACACTTTTCAAATAAACAAGGCCATCAGTTTAATATTCTAATTTTTATTAATGATTTAATTCAGTTTTTCTTACCTTTTCTAATTTTTCCAATTGAATTTCTGAGTTATATTTACTTTTATTATTATTAGGTTTTGGGTTTCTCTTGTTTAGGATCTGAAATGCAAACAGAGCTAAGAGGGGACCCTGTTGGTTATATAACGAAGATATTGTGAAATTATGTTCTCATATTATCTGTACGTATTTCTAAATGTAGAATGTCTCTGAGGTACCTGGTTGAAATTTGATTAAGTTGCCACCAGATGAGATTGGTGCCTGAAAGTTTCTGAAAAATCACGTTTTGGTCAAATAACTAAGTCAGCTTTGCGATTTTACACAAAATATTCATTTCAGAATACTTATGTACATAACTAATCTCTGTCACCATTTACTGTATTGGAAGTGTTTTGTACAGAACACTGTATTGGAAGTGTTTTGTATAAATATTGGTATAAATTAAACTAATACATAGATAAAGTTAATTTCTTTCCTAACTAAAAATTAGCCATTGCAGAGACTAGTTTTCTTTCCTTCTATGTAATTTTAAGAAGAGAAGCAATATTCCTTGACAAACAGTGAATGAAGGAATTTGTTGCTAGCAGACCTGCCTTAGAAGCAATACTAATCCTTCCAGCTGAAAGAAAACAATATCAGATGGTAATTGAAATCTGTATGAAAAAAGGAATAGGGCTAAAGGAGGTTAACATAAAAGACTGTATAAATATACATTTTACTCTTTTTTCTCTTCTTTAAAATTTATATTAACTTGTATAAAACAGTAATTATGACATTGTACCTTTGAGTTTATAACATAGATGTAATATATATACAATAACAATAACACAAAAGAGGGGGCAAGCTATATTGAGGCAAAATTTCTGTATTTTACCTGAAATAATATTAATCTGAAGTAGATTATGATAAACTAAGATGCATGTATAATTCCTAAAGAAACTACTAAGAAAATAATTAAAACTGTATATAGTTAAAAAAAGACAAAAGAATAAAATGATACACTAAAATGTAGCTATTTAACAACAACAAAAAAAGGAAACAAAAAGGAAGGTAATTCTTTTAACATGTAAATTAAACAATCCTACCAAAAGGCAGGGATTATCACACTTGAACAGGAAAAAATCCGAGATCCAAATATATGCTCTCTATAAGAGATACCTTTTAGATTTAAGTAAGGTGAAAGTAAAATGATGGGAAAAAGATATACCATGCAAATACCAACAATAAGGGATCTGAAATGGCTTTAATAATAGCATACAAAATAGACCTAAAGATTAGAAATATGACTAGCGACAATCAGGGCCATATTTGATGGATGAAAGGATCAGTTCATCAGAAAGATAAAGCAATTTTAAGTTCATGCACATCTAAAGCAGAGCCCCAAAATAATTTAAACAAAAATTAACAGAATTGAAAGGAGCAATAGACAATTCAACAATAATAGACTTCAAACATCCCACTCTCAATAGTTAATAGAACAGCTAAACAAAAAATTAGCAAGGATATAGGAGATTTGAACAATGCTGTCAATTACCTTGACTTAACAGACATCTATAGAAAATTCCACCCAACGAAAGAAGAATACACATTCTTCTCAAGTGCAAATGGAGCATTCTCTAGGATAGATCATATGCTAGGTCATAAAATTATTAATAAATCTAAAAGAATTCAAATAATAAAAGGTGTGTTCTCTGACCACAATGTATTAAATAGCAATGGAAAACAATAATGGAAAGAAAACCGGGAAATTCTCAAACACTTTAAAGTAACACATGCATAAAGAAGAAATCACAATGAAAATTAGAAAATGTTTTGAACTGAATGGAAACTAAAGCACAATATATCAAAACTTAGAGTTTTGATTTGCACTATCCTGATGATTGAAAACATGTTGAGCATGTTTTTATGTGTCTGTTGGCCCTCTGTATGTCTTCTTTGGAAAAATGTCTATTCAGATCTTCTGCCCATTTTCTAATCAGATTGTTTATTGTTGTTTGTTTTGTTGTTATTGTGGTTTTTTGTTTTTGTTTTGCTGAGTTGTATGAGTTCTTTATATATTTTGGATATTAACCTCTTATCAGGTATACAATTTGTAAATATTTTCTCTTATTTATTAGGTTGTCTTTTTAGTTTGTTGGTTTACTTTGCTGTGCAGAAGCTTTTTAATTTGATGTAGTCTCACTTGTTTATTTTTGTCTTTGTTGCTTTTTCTTTTGGTGTCAGACTCAAAAAATCATCTCCAAGACCTATGTCAAGGAACTTACTGCCTTTTTTTCTTCTAGGAGTTATATGGTTTCAGGTCTTATGTTCAAGTCTTTAATCCATTTTGTATTAATTTTTGTGTATGGTATAAGATAGGGGTCCAGTTTCATTCTTTTGCATGTGGCTGTTCAGTTTTCCCAACACAATTTACTGAAGAGATTGTTCTTTCCCAATTATATATTCTTGACAACTTTGTGGTAAATTAGTGGACCATATACGTGTTGGTTTATTTCTGGGCTCTTTATTTTGTTCCATTGATCTATGTGTCTGTTTTTATGCCAGTAACATAGTGGTTTAATTAATATAGCTTTGTAATAAAGTTTGAAATCAGGAAGCATGATGCTTCCAGGTTTGTTTTTCCTTCTCAAGATTGTTTTGACTATACAGGGTCTTTTGTGTTTCCATACAAATTTTAGAGTAGATTTATTTCTGTGAAAAATGCCATTGGAATATTGACAGTGCTTGCACTGAATCTGTAAATTGCTTTGGGTAGTATGGACATTTTAATAATATTAATTCTTTCAGTCTATGAGCATGGACTATCTTTCCATTTATTTGTGTCTTCTTCAGTGTCTTTCCTTAATATCTTGTAATTTTCAGTATGCACATCTTTCACTTTCTTGGTTAGATTTACTTCTAGATATTTTATTACCTTTGACGCAATTGTAAATAGGATTGTATTCTTAATTTCTCTTTCTGAGTATATGCTGGCAGCCATCTTTCGTCAACAGCAAAACTGAAGCCAGTTTGTCTGAGAGCAAACCTGATATAGAGACATTCAGAGAAACAGCACCAGGGGTCCTGATCAACCTATACCTGAAGCCAAATCTATCTTTGGACATTTCCTTACCATGAGTAAATATATACCCTTTGTCATTTAAGAGCATTTTCTGTTACTTGCAGTTATAAGTACTCTACCTGGTAAAATGGCTATGCCTTAATATCTAAGCCCTGGGTTATTAGAATCTTAGATCCGAAAGGGTGAGGAGAGGAACTTGTTTTTCCAAACCTTGTTATTGGGTTTGGCTCTCTTAAGTGTGACTGCAAAATGGTGGGCTGGGTGAACTTCCTCAGAGCTAAAACCAAATATTTTGGACATATTTTTAGATGACAGACTCTAGAAGATGGTAGGGATTTTACACATATTTATTACCTTACAGATGATGAATAGTTTTTAAACCCTATTTAGTACCTGACTGGCTGGCACCTGGTTCACTGGAATATTAATAAATATTTGTTGAATCAGTGAATGAATGGATGAAAGGAGACAGCACAAGAGAATGGGGGAATGGAGGAGAGCGTATTTCAGTATGGTAACTGTATCGATGCGGCAATTTTGTAATGTAAAAGTGTGCCACACTAACCTGGACATTCTCCAGAAATCCACTGCCACCTCCAGCATTTGTAAATCTGAGACTTCCATCTTCAAAAACAAGCTACACACATTATGAAGTGCTAGCCAGTGGAACAACCTGATTACAAAAATTAGGAGAGGGAAAATTTGGACTAGTTAGTCTTTCATGATGTATTATTCAGGTAATTCTGCAGTGAGCCCTCCACCCCGGCACACATTGCATTCCCATGAGATTGTATCACACGACGGAGCGCCTTCATCCAAACGCCCACCTCGGTTTCCACTGCAACTCTTAGCATGATTCATTCAAGAGCTCGAGGTCTGTTTGCTGACTCTGATCCTCTCCTCTTATAAACAAAAGGCCCATTTGCTTCAGAAATTTCCCATTTGGTTCTCTAGCAATATGTACGCTGTGAACTCACAAATGCGAAACGCAACTTTTAAACTGTATTTTAAAAAGAAGACCACATGGGTGCCACTGGATATGAAGATAAAGTTACAGTTTTAAAGGACATGACAACGATTTGCCAAAACACCAGGCCCTAAATTTAAAATCTCAGGAGGAGGAGAGGGATATAAATGAATTATACACATTAATGGAAACTTTGGTATTGCTGAAATAAAACTGAAGAACATTTTAGAGCATTTGATCCTATTTTTCTTCACAGAAGCTATGTCCTGAGATATCTGGAACCTATAATTTTCATTTTGTCATTCAGGAAGAGAAACACAATGCTTCAGTATCCATTCTTGCCAAGGGTTCAAATGAAGTGTTTTTTGAAATGTTAAAAAAAATGAGTCCAATGTAAACTTGGTATTCATACAAATAATTTCTTTCCTTGGAATGACCCTTTAACCTACATCATCTCATCTTACTTTACAGCATTGCATGATAGGATATCGTGTAATAAGGCTGTAAAGCTCAGAAGAATCACATTTCAGCTAAAAATGGAAGTTGGTAATAAACAAAGCTGGCTGCTTTCACTGGGAATGGAGCAATATACTAAAATGTAAACACACTGTAAACTGAGCCTGGGGAGAAGGGTTGGAAATTTTCTCAACACGAAGACAGTGAATCTCCCACCCTTCCACTGGAAAGAGAGCGAAGCCTCCGATTTGCTGATGATACTTGATATCCCCAGAATTAGTATCACTATCACCATCATTGCCACTCACCTTGGAATGACAAGACTTGGCCAACTGGCTTCTATAGAATGAGCCAAACACCATTTTGGAGTTTTATTTTGCAGCTGCTATAAACCCAGGGGAAGATGCCAATCCCAACTGAAATCCAAGAAGAAGGAAGAGAAGAAACGAGATCTCGGCTATAAACGATTCATCATCCGTTCCGGAGGGGAGATGCTGGCAGAGGTCACTCGGGTCAACAGAGCGCGAATCCTTCATCCCTTAGGAGAAGTCTGCTGGCTGGCATTGCGTTAGCTCGCTGCAAATGCAAAGCCTTAAGCCTTCCATCAGTAGCACCTGGTCTGCTCCTGATGGATGAGCAGAAATAATTAAAGGTGTCAGAAGTTTCTGGAAGAAATCCAGGTGACAAAATTCTCTGGGGTGAATACAGAGTGAAAAGAGCTTAGGAACTTGCTTTCACTTTACGTCTCTCTCCGCATCTCCCCAGGAATATGGAGTCCTTCGCAAATCACTTGCCATGGCAGGAATGGGACTGAGCTGAAAGCCTAGGGAACAGAACTGTGTGGATATGGCCTGCTACACACAGCCCCTGCTCTTTCTACATCTGAACGGCATGCATCCCCTCAAATAAGACACAGTATATACAAGCTGTGAGAGGGGATGGGCAGGGCCAGGTAGGTCATCGCTAAACCAAACCTACCTTATGCCTGAAATTGAAAGCAACCAGCATTACCAGGCTCGATTTAGAACCACCAATTCTTAAACTCTACAGATATCTGGAGATGAGGAGAGATTGTACTCTTCTGACCCTTTAAGGAGACTACCCTCTGTGGACAGAGGGAATACTTCATAAGTGGTGAGGGGGCACATGCCTGAGGGCATGCTCTGTGAACTGCAGAATTGACTGAATCTACTAAGCAGCAGCAGGAGACGTTTCTCAGCAGGTAGATCCTACCAGCCTTTCCCGCAACGCAGTGCCCAGCCTCTTCTCCAAATAAATGTTGAACAAATAGTAAATGCTATTGGCTTGAAGTGGTGCTACATTGGTGGTCCTGAGTACCCACGTCTCTCTCTCTGATGGTACTTGATATCATCCTCAACCCAGAAGGAAGGGTGTGTGTCTCTTAGCATGGGAGGACACAGCATGAGAACAAACAAACAAGCACATTTAACAACCAAAAATGGTGTGGGGCTTTAAAAAGGCCTTGAGAACATTCTGGCCCCGGAGAGTCTCTCTTCACATGAAAGGACCAGAAGGTAGAGAAAGTCCTACTTCAGACAGACTTGAAAATCTAGACTCATCCAACAGTAGAGCAGGAAGAGACCAGAAAGTCTTCAATCTGGTGTTTTGGAAACATTTTTTTAATAGAGCCCCTTTTTTAAAATTTTGTTTTTCAAACTAATCCTGGAACAGAGGACTTGAAATGCCTCTAGTGGGAGTTAGCCTGGAGTCTGGGGTCTTGCCTGCAGAGCCCTCCTGGGTGACCCTCAATAGTGGAATTCTTTTGTAACACATTGTTAATAACTTTAAACTGTTAATTATTGGGCTTCCCTGGTGGCGCAGTGGTTGAGAGTCCGCCTGCCGAGGCAGGGGACACGGGTTCGTGCCCCGGTCCGGGAGGATCCCACATGCCGCGGAGCGGCTGGGCCCATGAGCGATGGCCACTGAGCCTGTGCGTCCGGAGCCTGTGCTCCGCAACGGGAGAGGCCACAACAGTGAGAGGCCCGCGTACTGCAAAAATAAATAAACTGTTAATTATTTTCAACTGTGTTCTTAGAGGTCTCAAAGTCATCTAGAAAGTTTTTTTCTTTTTAACAAGAAACTGTATTTAGTAAAATTTTAAAGAGAACATATTTTCAGATTTTATGGAAATGTTTTGTATATTGCAGACATCAAAGTAGAAAAAAAAGCAAAAAGCAAAAAAAATTTAAAAACCAATAAGGTGGAATTCCACAAGACTGGAGCTTTGGAGAAGCACAATTTGAGCACATTATTAGACGAGGAAAAAGTGCCTCAGGACATTATTTATAAAAGGTCATCAATTTGTTAAATAAAAATAAACAGAAAAAAACAAATCCTATTTAGTTTGTTGAGATTTTTCAAGAGACATCATATGTGGATCCTGGCCTCGAGAAGCTTTTCAGGGAGGGAAAGATGCATATGGAAACATAATACGAGCTATGTGGTGATATCAACCATGAGAGAAGCAGATAAAATGTTCTGGGGGCTTATACTAAAGAGGTTTTTCATTCCACCATGGAGATTCTCAAGGTGACCCTTAAACAAGTTCTGATATCTTGGGACAGTTGGGGGTATAGGGACGTTTGGAAGCCAGGTGGAGAAGGACCTAGCAGAAGAATCAAGAAACAGAAACTCAAAGTGTGTACAGCCTCCAGGAAGCAGTTGGAACTTATATTTTGTGTACAGGAATTCTCAGGAGGTGAGAAAGTTGGTTCTAGATAATACTAAACCTTGAGTCAGTTTAAAGATTTAGACTTTTTTAAAATTAATTTTTATTGGAGCATAGTTGCTTTACAGTGTTGTGTTTCTGCTGTACAGCAAAGTGAATCAGTTGTATGTATACATATATCCCCTCTTTTTTCGATTTCCTTCCCATTTGGGTCACCACAGAGCACTGAGTAGAGTTCCCTGAGCTATATAGTAGGTCCTCATTTGTTATCTATATTTTACTTAGTGGTGTATGTATGTCATTATCTGTTTTGTACATAGTGGTGTATATATGTCAATCCCAATCTCCCAATTCGTCCCACCCCCTCTTACCCCCTTGGCAACCATAAGTTTGTTCTCTACGTCAGTGTCTCTATTTCTGCTTTGCAAATAAGTTCATCTGTATCATCTTTCTAGATTCCACATATAAGCAATATTATGCGATATTTGTTTTTCTCTTTCTGGCTTACTTCACTCTGTATGACAGTCTCTAGATCTATCCACATCTCTGCAAATGGCATTATTTCATTCTATTTTATGGCTGAGTAATATTCCATTGTATATATGTACCACATCTTCTTTATCCGTTCCTCTGCTGATGGACATTTAGGTTGCTTCCTTGTCTTGGCTATTGTAAATAGTGCTGCAGTGAACATTGAGGTGCGTGTATCTTTTTGAATTATGGTTTTCTCCGGGTAAGATTTAGAGTTTTATTCTATCAGTGAATTATTGTTTCGAGGTGGGAAGGGACAACAATCCGAGATGAGCATAAGGAAAATTAGTTTGGTAGATGTTTTTAGAACAGCTGATGGTAGGGACAGAACATTAAGTAGTGACAGAATGAAAAGGAAGGGGCACATGTGAGATTAACAACCATTGAGTACAGTCCATACAATGTGATTGTGATCCAGTGAGATGCCACATGAGAAAAAGCTCCATCAACTCTTAGTGTTAATCAAAGTGCAGGTTGCCATTAAGGGAAAGGGCACAATTTCAACTCTGAGACCCTAAGTGGGTACAAGCAACAGTTTTCTCATATGGTTAAGAGGTAAGACAGTATCTATCCCTCAGGGTGCTTGGGAGGAATTCAGATAATAACACAGTATACCCTGAGTTTCCCAGAAACTCAGACTGGATACAAATGAAGTCTGAGTTGTACTGACACCAAAATAAAAACCCCTTCAAGGCCTCAAGGCTGAGTCCCCAAGTGCAAGACTATTGGGCCTCCACTCCTTCTGAAGTCAACCCCAATTATCCCTGGCACTTTTCAGGTAGAATTGCCAGATTTAGCAAAAAAAAAAAAAGAAAAAAAAAAAAAAATTACAAGATGCCCAGGTAAATTTGAATTTCAGAGAGACAATGCACAATCTTTTTAGAATAAGTGTATTCCCGGTAGGACATCTGTTTGTTTGTTTGTTTGTTTATTTATTTATTTATTTATTTATTTATGTCTGCATTGGGTCTTCGTTGTGGTGTGCAGGCTTCTCATTGCAGTGGCTTCTCGTTGCGGAACACAGTCTCTAGGCATGCAGGATTCAGTAGTTGTGGCGCGGGCTTCAGTAGTTGTGGCTCGTGGGCTCTAGAGTGCAGGCTCAGTAGTTGTGGTGCACAGGCTTTGTTGCTCCGCGGCATGTGGGATCTTCCCGGACCATGGCTCAAACCCGTGTCCCCTGCATTGGCAGGTGGATTCTTAACCACTGCACCACCAGGGAAGTTCTGGGACATCTGTTTTGATTGTCTCTTCTCCACTGTGTTGGGGAGGGAGAGATGCCCATTCTAGGGGTATGAGCATGGCCAGACACTTGGCATCTTAACACTGGACAGTTGAGCTTGGCAGTAGTTTATTAGTCATATATACTCATAGCCTGGGGCAGGAGGACATCACACACCATGCAGGGCCACATGGGGGTTGAACTCGGGAACAGAGTGCACAGAACAGGGGCTATAGGAGACAGGCTTTGTAGTATTAAGAGGTGGTGGTGGCCCCTGGTTCCTGGGGGAAGATGGATGGGCTTGTTGAAGCCCCTGAATGGTCAGCCCCTGTGGTCAAGGAGCTGAAGCCCATTACTGGTCCCCATGGTAAGGAGTGTTGTTTGACTAGAGAATGTTACCTGCAGGAGCCTAATGGGGAGGGGGATTTGCAGGTAGGTCATTTGAGACCCTCTCAGTTTTAAATGTCCAGGCAGCACATAATATTGATTTGGGACCTTTGTACCACAATATCATTCATTGTTTATCTGAAATTGAAATTTAAGTGGGTGTCCTATATTTTATTGGGCAACCTTATTTCCAGAGGTTGCTTCACCTGAATATCCATCAACCTCAGTCTCTTTGGGGACAGTTGGCCACTTGTAAGTCTATGCTCCTTGTGCTGCCCGTGCAAATCTGCTCCGGCCCTGCTCTTTCCCACCACGAACCACAGCTTCTCTGCACGTGTGAGCCTTCTGCTGGCATGAGTTTGTTGAAGAGGCACACGGACTTTTCTGTACTGTTCCAGATGGTAGAACTAGGAACTGTGAGTAGCAATTACATAATAGAAGCTCTCAGCTTAATGTAAAGAGCTTTGCAATGAAAATCCCTCGGGGCTTCAGTGTGTTACATCACAAAGTAATTAGTTCCTTGTTATTGACAAACATCTAAGCAGAGACTGGGCCATAATTTGGTAAAGATATGGAAGAAGGGTTTCCTCAGATCCAGCAAAATCATTTTGCGGGGCCCAGTGCAAAGTGAAAATGTGGGGCTCCTGCCAGGTCAGGGAAGTCCATCTTCCACAGCCCTGGCCCACTGCACTTGAGTGACCCCCAGGGGGTTGCAACCTCCAGGCCAGGACATGCCCGATGTCTGGACAGGGGGTGAATGAGAGACTCCTAAGTGTCACCGGGGTTGGGGCCCGCTGTCACCTTGCCCCTTCTCCAGGAACAGCAGGGCACAAGCATGACCCCAACTCTTTCCCGGGGGCAGAGGGTCATGGCAGATGCGGGCCTCCCTCTGCTGATGTGACCCAGCTGCCATTTGGGTGGCAGTGATCCATGGGTGGAGGGGTAGGCAAGGGGGCAGGGCAGGAACCCATCCTGGGGAGACTGGGAGGTGGAAGGAGTTGAGACCGGGTATGAATTGAAGCTCAAAGTCCCTGGAGCATGTCCCGAGGTCCCATCAGACTTCACTTACAAAATACCAATTTTGCGATAGACTTATTAAGAATGTCAGTATGACCACCGCAGAGCTCAAAATGGCAGGCGAGCCCTTCTGAGCATGGCAGGCTGCCTAATGAGCCCAATGGCTGTTGGCATGAAGTTCTTTCAGGAAAAGCAAAGGGGGTGGCTTCTTCTTGGGTCATTGGCCAGTCTGGCTTGGAACCAAACACAGAGCTAGGAGGATGAAGATGACAATGAGAGGACAGTGTCAGCTGCAGCAGAGAAAAGACTTCCTGCTCAGACAGGTGACCAGGCGCTCCAGGGAAAGGGATGGAGGCCCTGCTGTGTGAATGATGAGAGCATGAGAGCAGTCCAGCGCAGCCCAGACACACGAGGCCGGGAAGAGGGGAACCGTCTTCCACTGAGCTGCGAACCAGCAGGTGAGGTGTCACCTGATCCTGGACCTCGATGTCATCTCCAGTGACATGGACTCCTCACATTTGTGAGATCGGCTTCGTCCCTAACAGCACCTGAGCACCCAAAATACTTTTCTTTGTGCCCAAATCAAGTCTTTTGTGCTCCTGCTTTCTTTTCCTCTAACTTCTCCGTGGTCTCTCAAGTATTTGCCCTTTGATTATTGAAGAATTACTTTACGTTCATTCTCCTGGGAACACGAAAAAAAAAATCACACGAGATTCTGTTGTCTGAACTTAAGTTATAGTCATTGAAAACAGAAATGTCTTAAAAGGCAACCAGCATCACCTCTATTTGGTCATTGTGATATAGAGCAAATAGCTCTCTCCAAACTAGCTCTGACATGCTTATACACTGTTACTTGTTTCTATTTATTATTAAAATATTTTTCTGCTATCTCATATGGAACAGCTTTTGAAGATTCCTGTGAGCCACAGCTGGGAAATTCCTTCTTTGAAGTGCTCCATTTATTCATCTTTTGTCAGTGGCAGGCTCTTTATGCTCCGACATTTTATACTTTTCGCAGTTATTTCAAAATCTATTTCATTTGACGTAGAGTCAATTTATCATTCTGCACACAGTCCCATTTCTTTTTTCGCTCATTTCTCTCATTTTGGCATTCTGCTAAGTTCATCAGAGCACTTTTTCCCCCTTCTTCTTTCCGTTTCAAGCTGAATTGTGGAGCCTAGAAAGACACTGAAAGCCCACTGCCTTAGAAGGTTCATACCTCCAATTTTTCCCTGGACCCCCAGCTAGGCCCAGTGTTTACAAAAGTTGGAGGCTGTAACTTATCAATCTGCCTAATAATAAGACCAACGGCTCTCAGACATAAATCTGAAAGTGGTTCATTGGAGAATATTGGCTTGACTCCATTTAGAATCAAAAAGAGCTTCCGTGGTTGGTCCATATGGTTGCTAAATATTGTTCTCCCAAGGTTTTCTCAGTGGGCCAGTTCTGCACATGGACGTGATTTGTATGGAGTTGTCTAGGTGTGGAAGAAAACAAGGTGATGATCCCATGGTTCTGAGACTGTTTCAGTTTCAGCAGAGTATTCCCTTGAAGCAGTACACAAAAGGGCTTTCCCCCCACCCCAAACTCATTTTAGCTGAGTATTACCACTTTTATTTGACTTAATCAGGAAAAAAGGCAACTTGGCACGATGGAAATCCAGATAGTTGATATCTTGGGATCCTTCTCTTGGTATGATAGCAGACATAATGTAACTAGCAAAAATTGCTTACCTACTCACTGACTTATGGCTACTAGCAATGGAAATGACACCAAAGTTGCATGAATATTAGGAGGTGATCTTCATTGTGATTTGTGCACATCAGAACTCCTTTGGGCTTTTTCTTTTCATTTTGGAAATCTTGTAAGAGACTCATTGGCCAAAAAGAAAGAGAGAGAGGGAGGGGGAGGGGGAGGGGGAGGGGAAGGGGAAAGGGAAGGAAGGAAAGAGGGAAGAAAGCAAAGAAGGAAGAAAAGACCATTTTAATAAATTAGATAGCAAAATAATATCACGTAGATTTTAATTTATTTCTAATGAGTCCATTTCCCATTTTCTCCATTAAATTTTCTGGAGAATCTTAGGCTAATCAACCTTCTATGCTTTTTATATTCTAATTTACAAAATTCAATGTTTATCTTTAATTTTCTTTCTCTGCTAAGTTTAGAATTTTTTTCTGGTGTTTGAGTACTCAATCTGTCCATGCTGATTTTTCTTGTTTAACTGTGAAACCATCTAATATTTTGACCTGGCCTTTGAATACCTTTTTGACCCCATGCTGTAAATTTTAATAAGTACTATTTCCATTCTCTATAGGTTCTATATTAATGTTTTCTTTTAATTTTTTTCTCTTATTCAGTAATTATTTAGGATTTTAATCCTTCATTGGTTGCAGCAAATGTAATTAAACCTTTGTTATGAATTTATATTTCTGTTGTATTTAAAGGAATCTATTTTCACTTTTTGGAATTCATGAAGCTCCTATTAATGTTCTCATAGATTATCAATCTTTATAAATGTTCTACAGATGTCTAAGAACAAGTTATAATCTTTACGTGTAGTGCAGAAAATTAAATATATTAAAAAATGTGATAATCCTTAAATTATTAAAATCCTTTATTGTGTTCATTTTTTGTCTAATTCATCTGTCAAGTCTAAAAAAATATAAAAAGCCTCATTAGAATTGTGTTTCTGTTAATTTCTCAGTGTTTGCTTTATATTTATAGTGATTGTAACTTGCCATCTAAATACTCATAACTCATATCTTCATTGTGGGTTATGTTTTGATCGATATTGTAAAATCAGCCTCTTTCTTTCACTTAACGTTTTCTACTTTGTTGGGCCACATCAAAATGTAGCTCCTGTGCTTGAGGTAAAAGAGTAGTTACATTGACTCTTGGTTGTAGTCAATGTTGGGAAAAACAGTGGTGTAAGGTGTCACTACTAGCCACACTCGTGTCACCTCTGATTTATTAGAAAGACACTTGGTGGCCCTTGAAATGAATCTTAGTATCTTTTGCTCAAGCCAGCTCCATTGATTTTATTTTTAGAGCTTTACTTTTTCTAAAAATTGAAGTATAGTTGATTGACAATGTTGTGTTAGTTTCAGGTGTACAGCAAAGTGATTCAGTTTTATACATAATATATTATCTATATATACTTTTTCAGATTCTTTTCCATTATAGGTTATTACAAGATATTGAATATGGTTCCCTGTGCTATACAATAGGCCCTTGTTATTTAATTATTTTATATATAGTAGTGTGTATCCGTTAATCCCAAACTCCTAATTTATCCCTCCCCCCATCCTTTTCCCCTTTTGGTAACCATAATTTTGTTTTCTGTGTCTGTGAGTCTATTTCTGTTTTCTAAATAAGTTGATTTGTGCATTTTTTTAGATTCCACATATAAGTGATATCATGTGATATTTGTCTTTCTCTGTCTGACTCACTTAGTATGATAATCTCCAGATCCCTCCATGGTGCTGCAAATGGCATTGTTTCATTCTTTTTTTTTTGGCTGAGTAATATTCTATTGTATATATGTACCACATCTTTATCCATTTATCTGTCAATGGACATTATAATTTGCTTCCATGTCTTGGCTATTGTAAGTAGTGCTGCTATGAACCCTGGGGTGCATGTATCTTTTCAAATAAGAGTCTTTGCCTTTTCTGGTTATATGCCCAGGAGTGGAATTGCTGGATCATATGGTAGCTCTATTTTTAGGTTTTTAAGGAACCTCCATGTGTTCTCTATAATGGCTGCACCAATTTACATTCCCACCAACTGTGTGGGAGGGCTCCCTGTTCTCCACACCCTCTCCAACGTGTGTTATTTGTAGACTTCTTGATGATGGCCGTTCTGACCTGTGTGAGGTGGTACCTCATTGCAGTTTTGATTTGCATTGCTCCACTGATCTTAAACTTGGTAGAAACTTCTCTAGAAGTGCTTTTCAGACACAGTTTCCGGTGTTGTGATTTTTCTTGGTTCGCTATAAAAGGAAATAAATATATGTTCGATAGGATGAAGTATGCCTTCGGGATCCAGGAATGAGAATAATCGTATCAGGTGGCAGGATGTTATATGGAAGCAGCAACTAGACCTAAATGTAGGAAATAAAATCCTCTTAGTGGGACTTCCCTGGCAGTCCAGTGGTTAAGATTCCACGCTTCCACTTCAGGGGGCACCGGTTCGATTCCTGGTGGGGGAACTAAGATCCCACATGCCATGGGGTGCGGCCACAAAAACAAAAAAACAAAAAACAAAATTACCTTTTTATCTTAAGAATGGGGAAAATAATTCATTTAGTCTGTACATGGAACAAGTTGGAATTTAAAAGCTAGGTAGGCTGGCTAAGCTTCCCTCAGCAGTACTCTGTAATTATGAAAGTCCAAATTTCTAATTGGTATGAAGGTGAAACCCTGATGCCCCACAATAACTAAAAAGAGTTTTGCTTTTAAGATATGGGTCACAGTATTTGGGGAGAAAATAAAGTGGTCAGGCAGTGTCCCCGGGAGTGAGCATCAGAGTGGTACATGGCACTTGAGTTACATGAGTGGCATTTTAATCACCTACAGCAACAAATGCATAATTCTGACTTCCACAAATTGCTTTTCCTTGGACAGAAACACCTTAAAAATTCCCTATCAACACCATAAGCCTATTGCCATTACTTTCTAGAAATACTCTAATTTCTTTTTTCTAACCCAGAACTTTTCCAAAGTAACAGATCTATCAAAAGAACACCTGAGAGTAGAAAGGCAATCATCTATCAAAGGAGAATCAACTAAAATTGAGAAGAAATGAAACATGAGTCCACCTCCTTTCTGATGCAGTCAGATCTGGAGACCATCTTAGCCTTGGTATTTGAGATATTTGGGCAATTCCTCCTCCTTATCTTCATCCTTTGTACAGTCAGGTTAGAGGTCTGCTTGGTGCATGCAGCATCTACCATCCACACTAAGGAAACCCAGTTCTTTGCAGTACTATGAGGAGAAAGCCATCATCTTGACATGCTATTTGTTACAATGAAAAGCCTTCATACAACCATCTGTTTCTTATAAATGTGTTTATTTGTTCACCCTGGAGGAGCAGGGTCTTGGCTAAGCGGTCCCCAGTCACATAAGGAGAGTTGTGATTAACATCAGTATCCTCAAGAGCTGATAATGAAAGTCATGCTGTTTAGTTTCTTCACTGTATAAATCAAGACACGTACATCTCGCTAAATGTTTGTTCAATGACTCATGTCCATGTATTCAATGTCTTCGATTTTTTGTTCAGTCTCGTAAAGTTCCAAAGATGAAAACACGAATATTTTTTAGTGTAGTGTACATCTATGCATTGTCAAAATAACTGATTTAAAAGTGAAAATTATAAACATCTACTAAAGGCCAGGGCACAAGAGAATGATATTTTCAAACATTGTCTTGGGGACAGTGAATTGGTTTGGCAGTGGAGGAAAGTAATCTATTAATATCAACAGCAGAAAAATACACATCCATTGACACAGCTTTCTACCTATGCACATTTATTCCACAGGAATAAGAGATTTAGGATTTAAAAATATTTAGCAGAGTGGTATGGGGGGCTGAGTAATTTTTTCTAAAGATTAAAACTGAGTTGAGATAAAAGGGGCTAAGTACTCCCACTTTCTCAGTTCAATGTTGGCATTTCACTAGAGACACCAATATTCTCAGTATTGGGGCCTGGGGGTGGGGAGGGGAGGAAGCAGAGCTTCGACACAAACATAAAATTCAAGTTTTGAAACAAATGAGATTGAATCTTCTGAACTCAAATGAGGCTATTTTTTCAAATAAAAGCTACCAAATTGTGATGGGGTTTTTATGGAAAGGGGGATTTGACAGAGCATAGTTGGAATCAGTTATTGGAAAAATAAAGTTCTTTCATGTTTATTTATCTATTTTTAAAAATTATTTTTATTTATTTGGCAGCATCAGGTCTTAGTTGCAGCACTCGGGATCTTCCTCGTGGTGCGTGGGCTTCTCTCTAGTTGTGGCACACGGGCTCCAGAGTGCATGGGCTCAGTAGTTGTGGCACGTGAGCTTAGTTGCTCCACGACATGTGGGATCTTAGTTCCCCAACCAGGAATGGAACCCGCGTCCCCTGCATTGGAAGGCAGATTCTTAACCACTGGACCACCAGGGAAGTCCCTTCTTTCATGTTTATATCTCAACAAGTTGATATACCGCATTTATGATTATTATACCAAAATGCACATGCATATTTTGGGGAAGAAAGTATTTTTCTTTATGTATTTTAATCATTTCCATGGTTGCAGTACATTGGTAATTTTTTTTTTACTTTGGAATAAAAATTAAGCAAAAAATGATATACTAAATTTCGCAAAAAAAGATATACAAAATTAGTCAAAAATACGGAGAACATAAATATAAAAATCAAAAGGAGAGCTGGAAAGAGGCAGAAAATACTGCTTCATTAATTTGAGGTATTTATTTGTAAAAGGTTTAAGTAAATGTCTATGGAACATTTGTTATGTGCCACAAACATGAGATGGCTACTTTCACGTTTATCTCATTTAATATATCTGGTGCAGTCAGAGACGCGTTACTTGATTTCATGGCTCTTTGTAGACAAAGTTTTCAGTGATTGCAAACAAGAGAATTTGGAATATGTGATATCCTGAGACTTTAAAACTGGTTTCTGTGAATTTCACAGAACAGAGCTCAGAAAAATGTGGACAGGAAGGAGGAAAAATAAGTCAAAGAAAACTGGGAACTGAGAAACCAGAGTCGGTTCTGCCTAAAGACACATTTAAAATTTTTTTAACATATTTTTAATAAAATCTCTGAACAGGGCTGTTTGCGTCATATTGCCAATAGTCAGTTATATCACTTGAAGATTATCCAAATTCTTTACCACCTTTTCCTCTCCCTGTCCTTGCGTGCTCACCTCAAAGTGAGGTTCTTTCCCTTAAAAAAAAAAAAAACTAACTAAAAAATAGCTTATCAGTCACGATCATACAGTTTGAATTCACATGGGCCCATTAATAAATTATCTACTTTAGAACATAAATGTCCTTGTTTGTCCACAGTATTGAGTCTCTACAGAGGCCAAGGCTGGTTGTATTGCCAACTAGCTTTGTTTATTGAGGGGTCCAGTTTTAACATCCCTGGCAAGGATGGACCATGATCACAGGTCACGGAGTTCCCGAATCTAATGAGATGGACCCAGACTGGGGGCTGAGAATGCCACATCTCTCGTCTCGCCCTGGCCGGGGACTCCCTTCAGTGTGAGTCTTTTTTCTGCACCGTGATCATCAAGTCCACCCTTTGCCCGATAGCCTTGGGTAACCCGAATATTTGTTGTCTGGATATTCTCAAGCTTCAGCTTTCTCTTGTCATCCTTTAAATGCTAAAGCATTTGAAGTATAGATGGCTTGGTATATGTCAGCATTTCCCCCAAATCTCTAGAGTTAGGCAGATGGGGGTGGAGGTTGTCATATTTTCAGATCTACTTCCTGAGTCCCCAGCCCTCTGAATTTCCAGGTGCCCTGCCTCAATCACAGCCCGTACACTGAGGCCCCACGTCTGCACTGCTCCGCCCCCCGCTCTCCTGCAGAGCCCCACTCACATGGGGCTACCGTGTGAGTGAACATGGGAGAGTTTTAATGACGTTTAGAGTGGGAGACTTGAAATTCAATTATATTACAGAGAAGAAAACAATTTCCAATCAAATGCCAGACATGCTAGTTCTATAAATGCATTGGCTGCTTCCTAAAACAGGGACACTCTTATTGGCTGTGTCCCTCTGTAGAGCCTCCTGTTACCGTCTTCCTATACCAGTGGTTCTCCATCTTGACTCTACATTAGAATCGCCTAAAGATCTTTTAAGAATCCCAATGCCCAGGCTTTACTCCAGACCAAATTAAATAAGCCTCTCTTGGGGTGAGGTCACGTTTAAGGCTCCCCAATTGATTCTAGCATTCAGCAAATTTTGAGAACCACTGCTCTAGATATTTTTTATAATTCCGTCTTACATTTTGTCAGACTTCTAAAGTCTTCTCAAGGTCCCAAAGAAACCACAAATTTCTCTCATTTCATTAGGAGCAATTCAGATATTGTATGTATGTATGTGTGCGTGTATGTGAGCATGTATGTGAGCATGTATGTGTGTATGTAAGTATGTGTGTACGTATGTATATGTAAGTTATGTATGTATGTGTGTATGGACATCTATACTTTTTGTCTCCTACTAACTCATCTATGCTGTACCTATGGGTCTTCATTTTTTCCTCCATAGGGTGCCCCAAAATAGGCTGAAACAAAAGAACCATTTCACCCAAAGACAAATTATGTCACTGGCTGAGAAAGTGGACACATCTGCAGTCAGTTTTTGTTTAAATGGCATTTTTTTTCCTTAACAGTATACATGGGAAATTTTCTTTGAGCCCCTTGAAAATAAAAGGGCTTTGCACATCTAAAACTCTTCCTCTTTGTACAGTGCCCACCTCTCCTTACTTGGGAGATCAGAATTTCCTTCTGCCTAAGCAATGCGATCTCAGAGAAAGCTGTTCTCACCCCAAACTCACAAAACCAGACCCTCCAAAGTGAGACCCAGGGCATGCCAGCCTTGGTGTCTGGGGCTGGATCCAATGAGCTGTGAAGTCTTTTTGATCTTTAACTCCTAAGAGTCTGATTTCCCTGCACGTGGAAGGAGAACCCGGAGTGAGCTGACCTACAGGTGTTAACTTGACTAACCTCTGCTCTCCACATCTGTTCTCTTTGCATTGGTGTTATTTGGTGTTTTAATAGAGACTTTTATTGAGGATTGGATGAGAAGAGATGCCAATGAGAAAGTATGCTTTTCTATAGCTTCATCTATCCAAACTTGTTCCGTCACCCAAGATTTGGCCTTTCCAGAACAAAGAATATCTTCAGCTTCTACACCCAGGGGCTTTGGAGGTCTCGTAAAGATGCCAGAGAGCGGCTGTGGTTGTGGTTTGGGGAGGCTAATTACTAAAGCAGCTAGGAGCTATCCAAGACGCAGGATTCCTCAGTCAGTGGGACAGCCTGTGCCTTCCATGTTGGCAGTATAGGTGGTCTTCTAAAATCTCAGGAGGAAAGCTAGTTTCTTTTTTGTAAACCACCAGTTCTCAGCTCTGGAGTTGCAAAACACTGTTGCCTTCATCACCTGTTACATGTGTCGCTAATAATAGCACTTTAATGTTAATATGTGGGATCATTTACTTTTTAAAATATACTGGGTTGGCCAAAAAGTTCATTCAGTTTTCTCCATAAGATCTTACGGAAAAGCCCAACGAAGTTTTGGCCAACCCAGTATTTGAGTAGATTGGAGGTTCTCTCTATATTAAAACAAAATCCATCTCTCACTTGGATTCCAATACGCTTCCCTGAGCCTGACAAAGTCATGGAGTTACAGCGCATGCTTGGGAGTCCTGCATGACTCAGAGCCTGCCCGCGGTAATGGATCACACATGACATCCGTCATGTGTGGGAGCTGTTGGGAGCTGTTGAGATAATTAATGGAGTAATAGGCGGTTAAGTTCAAGAAGACTTCAGTGGAAATTACATGAGTGATCACCTTCTTCCCACCACAAGCTGTTTCCTTGCTTGGGTTAGAATTTCTGTACCTAGGAAATTGTACGCTTTGTCTTCTCCATTTAATAGTCATTTACCCACCATCCTTTCAGATGTTTATTTACTTTGGGGCACAGTAAGTTTATTTACTTATTGTGGAGCTTGGGCATGGCTCTAAAACAAAACCACCGATGAGAATTTCACAGAGCTTAATTGATGATCAGGTAAATCTTTCCCAGTCAGAACCGTACAGCCAATAGGAAAGGGTTTTGCACAATTCGGACTTAAATATTTGTTGATGAAATAGCTAAGTGAAATCACCTGTGGCATATAACATAAAATGTGACATGAGTAGGTTACCATTTTCTGAAAGCAGTGTATTCTTTTTTCCTTTTCATCTTCCCCACCTCCCACCTCAACCCCTTGGGTCAGTTTTCTTACATTTCTCCTACTCTCAGAGAAGAAAGAGAGATGCTTTGATAAACTGCTAGGCTACATGGTAAGGGCAAGTCTCTGCAGTCAACCTGAGAAAAGCTGCCTTGCCATTGCAGGCATGGAGTGAGCGCCCCCAGCCCAGCACTGCATGGGTGTAGGTCAGCCAGGCTGCCTGTGTGTGCCAGTTCCTGCGTGCCAGGGCACCCCTGGCCTGCACAGTGGCTGCTTTTGCAGAGTCAAGTGTTGGTCCTCTCCCGTGCACTGCAGATTCCGTTCCTTGACCGCTCTGAGTCTTCGAGGCTACCAAGCCTTTCCTCCTTAATCTCACCTCCACTGCTTTCACGACACTTGCTCCCCTAAACGGGCACCCCATCTCTGACTTGTCCTGTGTCCCACACTGATGTCTGTCTCCCTGCTTCTTGCTATGGAAAGTCCCCAGGGTTGTGTTCTCAGCCTTCTGCTGTTCTGCCTTTTCTCTCACAAGACCCATGGCTCTTTGCTCATCCTTATTCTTTTTTTTTTTTTTTTTTTTTTTTTTTTTTGCGGTACGCGGGCCTCTCACTGCTGTGGCCTCTCCCGCTGCGGAGCACAGGCTCTGGACGCGCAGGCTCAGCGGCCATGGCTCACGGGCCCAGCTGCTCCGCGGCATGTGGGATCTTCCCGGACCGGGGAACGAACCTGTGTCCCCTGCATCGGCAGGCGGGCCCTCAACCACTGCGCCACCAGGGAAGCCCTCATCCTTATTCTTTATGTCGGTGCCTAAGAAGCCTAAATCAGTACGAAGAGCTCTTACATCCTGGAGT
Organism: Leucopleurus acutus; assembly: GCF_964270905.1. Lineage (NCBI taxonomy): Eukaryota > Metazoa > Chordata > Mammalia > Artiodactyla > Delphinidae > Leucopleurus > Leucopleurus acutus. The sequence continues at coordinate 56,327,640 of NC_139161.1, forward strand.
CTCAGCCTGCCATGTCCAAATGGACAATTCACCTGGAAGAATCACTGTGATTTTAAAATTAATATACCATGATCAGAGGTTACCACCTGCTACTGCAGCAATCAGTCTGAGTGCGTTATCCAGGCTCTGTCAGAGGGGCAGAGGCACTAGGCGGGGATAGAAGAAGGTGTTCATTATGGGGATTTGACTTCACACGGTGAAAGCTGGGTAAGCAGTCTGCGGACGTCTGTTGCTTCTGTCTCTGGTGTTGGAGCTTGAATTCAGTAGAGCAAGCAGTTGGGAAGGAATGATGGATGGTGAAGTATGAGGAAGAGGGGGCAATGATTGACATGCTGGAGCCCTGTGCCATGATCTAAACACACAGCTGGTCCAGCAGTTACAGAAGCTGCAGGAGGAGACGTAGACATGTGCGTTCAGCTGCCACAAGCCCCTGAAGCAGCCAGTCATAAACACGGGTGCTTCATCATTTCTACCTTCCAAATCTCACCCAGGACTCTCTCATTGCATTGCACTGGGAAGAGAATTCTGAGAAACATAGTTCTAGCTTAGTCTTGTTGACACAGTGCAAACACTTCCCCCTGTCCCCCAAGGGCTATTACTGTCCCGTCTACATCATGAGTCACCCTTCTACCAAGTTGACTTTTTGGAATGTTGAGTATTTAACCACCATGCTATTTAAGAACTTGTAATGGCTTGGCACTGCCCAGAGTGGTGGTGTTTTTCCTTTTTGAGGGATTTTAGGTGTTCTGGGGTAGGCACACTGGGAGTCTCAGCAGAGTAAGCTCTGGGTTCTCATCCCGGCTTCAACCAGAGCAGTTTTGCCTTTATCTGCCGTAAGTATTGGACTTCTAAGTGAGATTTCATTTGTAGAAAACCTACCTGTTGGTGTTAAAGAAAAAGAAAAAAAAAGGAGAGAGAGACAGAGAGAGAAGGAAGGAAAGAAGGAAGGAATGAAGGAAGAATGATCGATGGAAGGAATGAAGGAAGAATGATCAAGTTTTGACCCTCCAACTGCAATTCTTATTTACCCAACTTTTACTACCGCCAGTGGGAACCATCTTCGGTAGTGTGACTGGGTCCCTTAGCCATCTCTCAAAAGACTGTGTTCATTACCAATTTTGTGCATTGACTCGTACTTTTTTTTTTTTTGGCTAGATTGACCCAGATCCCTTGGTTTTTCCTTAAGCAGCTGTAGACCAATGTTGTCTCTGAGTCAAGATAGAGATGTGCAGACTTGTCTCCTAGGAAAAAGGGGAGGATGCTGGTGGTGGTGTCATTTCACTTAAACACACACACATATGCACTATGCATCAGTATAAATAATATAAATAATTTTATTTTAAGAATTTTGTGTAAATGACTGTATCTGTAAATTTATATGTAAATGACTATGTCATCAAAGAAGATAAAGATACATATATGTGAAAAACCATTTAGAAGAAAAGAGTAATGTTAGTAACATCTATTAAGTGCCTCCTATGTACTAGGTCTCATAATTTTTCCCTCATTTAATTTTCAAAGTGATCGTAAGATGTAGGAGTCGTGAGCCTCATATAACCGGTTTCTTGAGGACTCTAAACTTTGTGGGACAAGCATGAGACAGTTTTATTTTTTCTAATAACCTCCCCAACCACATTCTCTATTCTGGGCAGCGAGGATGTTTAATGACATCTCAGTTAGATTCCGTGCTTTTCAGCCTCTTGGGTTTTGAAGTGTCTCATTTGAGCTCTGAAGAATCAGTCCTGTTTATTTAAAGCCTTCAATCTAATGCCTACTAACCTCTGTCTTTTGCCTCCTGCCTGGGTGGGCTAAGCCTGTGGGCTGCAGGGGCTTAGGCCGGAGAAGGGATGGGCCGAGCGGTCTGCTCTCACACAGCTCCCCTTCCCTCTCTTTCCCCTGCCCTCCTCCTTCCTCTCCACTTGTGGTTGGAAGGAAAGAGAGAGAAAAGACAGGAGTCTTTTTTACTGAATGCTCTTAATGAGCTCAGAGTCCCTGTCTTGGAGAATTATATATGCTGTTTTTTAAAATTTTTTATTTTTAATTAATTTATTTTTGGCTGCACTGGATCTTTGTTGCTGTGCGCGGCGAGCGGGGGCTGCTCTTTGTTGTGGTGCGCGGGCTCTAGGTGCGTGGGCTTCAGTAATTGTCGCACATGTTCTTAGTAGTTGTGGCTTGCAGGCTCTAGAGCGCAGGCTCAGTAGTTGTGGCGCACGGGCTTAGTTGCTCTGCAGCATGTGGCATCTTCCCAGACCAGGGCTCGAATCCATGTCCCCTGCATTGACAGGTGGATTCTTAACCACTGTGCTACCAGGGAAGCCCATTATATATGCTGTTTTAACACTTTTCTTTAGACTCTACATTTATGAGTGGTGGCTCCAACATGCCTATTTGACAAGGAACTCATCCCAGGCAATTCTCTTATGTATTTATGGTTGCTTCTAATGAGAAAAAGGGGGATGGGATGAGATGTTGGCATTTACTGCCCTCTATAATGGTATACCACTGGGTCAGCGATGGAGTTTGCTGAGTCATTTAACAAATATTTATTAAACATGTATATAGGATGTATATCATTCTGATATCGGGTGTTAAATAATGCCGAAAATAAAAACCTTACCGGTATGCAGAGAGGTAGAAAATTTGAAAACCCCACGACTCAGATTTCAGATATACAAAAAAGGGTAGCTGTTTTTGATTTCTATAACGGATAGAATTTTCTAATAAGCCCCTACCTGCTATCTTCTGGCTGGAGCCAGAGAGTGGTATCTAAACTTACCAATTAATATTTCAGTATTTGGGGGCTTAACGTCTTTTTATACTTATCAGATCTTTTGGGGGTAAATGCTTAGTCTGTCAGTTTCATCTCCCCTCCCCCACTTCTGTCCATACATATGGGGACACTTACATGACCTCCTGGCAATGACAGGGGAGCCTGAGAGCTGTGTGCTGACCTCGCACCAGGCTGGTCTAATCTATTGATGAGGACTGACCATTTGTGGTACCTCGTGGGGACCCATAGCTGCAGCACATGATCTTGGTTCTTAACCTCTGGTAACTAATTTCCGATGTTCTGTGTCTGCATTTCATATCCAATGGACCTCAGTCCCCTGATGCTTTTGGCATGTTGGCATCATCGTTGGGGATGCAGAAACATCCGGATTCCCTGCCCACCATGTCTAGAACATGGGCTCCTTTCAATAGTGGTAGCTCAAGTCCATTTTTCTAATTGTTTCCATCCATCAATGCTGCACCTTTGATGATGGCTCCCCTAGAAGCTTATGGTCCTCCGCAGAGCACAGTGGGAAAAGCAGGGCCCTAATCTTGACCTTCCAGGGTTCCCTACACTTTTTTCTTTTTGACCACATCACATGGCATGCAGGATCTTAGTTCCCTGACCAGGGGTGGAACCCGCACCCCCTGCAGTGGAAGCGTGGTGTCTTAACTGCTGGACTGCTAGGGAGGTCCCTCGCCACACTTATATGGACATTTCTACAACCTCCCCTCCTTATGAATCAGCCCCAAGCGAGTGGAGGACTGGCTTTATGTCTCATTTCCTCCCCCTACCTCATTGGTCTTTTACTTCCCATACTCCTACCTCACATCCTTCTTATTCCTGGGGACAGTGGGCTCCGTGACTCAGCGGGATGATGTGGTACAGGAAAAGAGACCAGCTGACTGATAAAAAGGGACAGGTTAGCTGAGACTTTTTAAAATGTTGCTCTTCTTTCTCATTATAAAGAACTTCTCATGTATGATCTCATTTGCAGGTCTTCAAGACTTCAAGAAAATATCAGTGAGTTTAATAAAAGGAATTTTGGAAAGGAAGACAGATTTAAGTTTTTGTAAATTCTGTTGTTCTAACACTTCAGCCAACTCTGGAGAGGACCTAATATCTCAAACCAATGAAGCACTAAGTTAGATGTGTTGCTTCTTCCTGATACCCAGACACAGATGCATATACACTCTTAGTGCAGAAATCTATCCCGAGGTGCGTTTGAACCTTCCTTTTTGAAATTAAAATTTACAGGTGGTTCAATAAGCATTCCAATGAAGAACAAATTCAAGAGGTTGTATAAACAGGAATTCAAAGTATATCCTTAGGTAGTAAATGGTTAAATAAAGGCACAGTTTTCTTTCTGTGTGTGAGATAGAGACAGAAATCCATTATTAACAGTGTATGCTGCTCCTGTTATACAACAGCTAAGATTATGGATTAAAACGGAGGGATGGAAACTTCATATTTAAAGGTTTACACTATTCACAGGACTAGGATTAAGAGATTGATAATGACCCAGGTTTAACAAATCCCAGAAAATTGATGTTACAGTGAATTTACATGCTTGAAAGACTAAACTTACTCCTTTTAAGTATCCGTTACTTACAAAGGTGTGGTTTGCTTATGGCTGGTAGGAATTTAGTTAAATTCTGAGACCAGCTTCCTTACCAACATTGGAAATATAAATACAAATGCTTCTGTGTAGTTTTATTATGTAATAGTATTTGCTATGTGTTGCCATAGTTTCCTGTCCTGGAAGAATTTCCAAACTTAAGGAAGAGACAAGTCGTTCAACCAAGAAACTGTTAAATCACATATTTTGACTATTGCATGTCTTATGCTGGTTTCTGAGGATTCTATGGGGCTGGGTCATCAAGGGCTTCCAAGAGTGTGGCATCTTAGATTCACTAAGAGCAAGGTTTGTTTGGGAGACATTATTCTAGATTGCTATTTTAATAATGGAGATAAAACTACCTGCTAAAAACGGGAGAGGGTGGAACTGAGTGCCAATATTTTGTGTCAGTGAATGAGAGGAGAGGCAGATGTGAAGACCCTGTCCTGTGATTAAGACCCAGGATAGGAATAGGGAGAAAGTTTCAAAGAACACACTGCAATGGACAGTGTGATGGGCCAGTGTGGAGAAGCTCTGAAGTACAGGTCAGTATCTATTGTAGTGTCTGCTTGACATATCAAAGGCATTCCAAAAGAAAAACAAAACTCTGGAAAGATGCCAGCATTTTTCATTTAGGGTTTGTCACAGATTCTGCCAATTTTCATGCAAACATTTTTTGACCTAAATTTTATTCTATTCTGGCTACTACTAACTTCAATAAAAAGCACACTAGTTCAAAGCTATAAAAATCTAACTAGAAATGTCATGCGATTCTTAGCAGGACACTGGACTAGTGTGGGGAGAGTTTGGTTGTAACTGAGGTGAGCAAAGGGGTAAATTGGGAGGCGTTTCAAAGGCAAAGTGTCGGGTCTTAGAGGACAGAGAGCATATAGGGAATAAAGAAAGCATATTGAGTTTTCGAATAACACTACGACTCCAAAGCTGTGTGAAAGGCATAAGAGAAAGAAAATTTGGGTTGTGGGACAGATTTAGGGGGAAGAGAAGATGAGCTCGTCTGGGACTTTTCATATGAAGTGATGTCAGCGTCAACTTGGGATGTATGGTTGATGACATGAACTGGGAAGTGAGGGGTCAGGACTCAAAAAACAGATTTGGGTCCTAAGGCTCTGCGGTAGGCTGAATAATGACCCTTAAGGTGTTTACATCCTCATCCTGGGAACCTGAGAATATTACCTTATGTAGCAAAAGGGACTTTGCAGGTGGGATTAACTTAGGGGTCTTGAGATGCTTTATCCTAGTGCGCTCAGTATCATCATAGGGGTCCTACGAGGGGGATAAAGGAGATCAGAGGGAAGTAAGAGATAAATGATGGAAGCAGAAGATTGAGTCACGTGAGGAAGGGGTCAGAAGACAAAGAATGCAGGCAGCCTCCAGAAGCTGACAAAGGTGAGGGAGCAGATTGCCCCGTAAAGCCCTGGGCGGGGGAACCAGCCTTGGTAATGTCTCGACTTCAGCTCAGTGAGACTGACTTCAGTCTTCTGGCCTCTGGGACCGTAAAATAATAGATGTGTGTTGTTTTAAGCCGCCAAGTTAGTGGCCATTTGTTACAGCAGCCACAGGAAACTCATGTAAGACCCTAGTTAACCGCAGAGGGGGAAGACCCTACACTTGAAAAATGTCCTTTCCAAGACTTGGAGAATCCTTTGGTTTCTGTTTCAAGACCCACAATGAAGTGGGGAACCATGTAATCCCACTAAGGTGACCCAAATGCAAAACCATACACAGGCTTCATAAGAACACCGAAGACCTTCTGTGATCCTCTTTCTCTTTTTGGAGACCAGGGCAGTCCTTAAAGAGCTTTGTAGGCCCAGGGCCTGTTATGGTATCTGTTACATAGAGAGCATTTAATACAACAGCAGTTTCTCAAACTAAAGAGACTTTTTAACATTTTGTGTTGTCCATTTTATTAAAATATTAGAAAATATTTTTACCCCTTTAAAAATGAAAGTTATTTCTATTTTGCATTGATTATTCTGCATTATAAGATATTTTCATAGAATCACATTTTAAGTTCTTAAGTCAGTGTTTCCCAAACTTGTCCATGTATATCCCTGGATGTGTCTGTGGATATATTCTTGGGAGTTTTAAAGAGGTTTATACATTATTCAGGTTTGAAGGACATTGAAATATGTACACATTAAATGAACAAAGGGATGAGGAATACGTGTTTCGGAAACAACAATCAGGTAGTGAATTCAGTGGGAAAAAATGTACAGCAGGTTGCCTGGTGATGTGGAAATCAAAGACTTAATGGGCATATTTAATTTTCTCCATCTCAAACTGTGGCAATTATGTGGCCATGGCCTTGTAACACTTTTTTTTCTTTTCTCTTCTGAGTCTCTTTGATTATACAAAGTGCAGGGCAGCCGCGAGGACTAATATCCCAGCACCAGACGACATCTTGCACCTATTATCTGTCCTGGCTGACAGCAAGGAGTGAATGGCGGCATCCCCCTTCAGGCCCCTAATAGATAGCACAGTGCTGTTTGAGAACACCTGAAAGAATGCCTGGGTGCCTCTCCCCGCACCTGACAAGGCAGGGGTGGAGGGCCCAAGAATAATTGCCTTGTCACTGGCATGTGATTTATTGCAATGCTTAATTATGTCTACAGGGCACCATCTGGAGACCCAATTTGGGTTCTTTATGAACAAAAATTAAAGTCAAAATGTTTCTTCTTCTGAACTCAACTGAGTCCCACTTTGGACTTCTCACACCTGGAGAATATTACCCTATGCTTAGTCCCCAAACCACATCCTGACTTTTCCAGTCTAGAGGGTCCCAGCCACACACAGCAACTCTCACTGTGGAGACCATGGGTTTCCCTTTCTTAGACCATGCTATCCAAGGGATAAACATGTGGAATGTTCTGTATTATACCAAAAACTCAACAGTAGAGTGAAATCACCTTCAGTGTGTTTCTGAATGGTTATTGGCCATCGGCCAAAAGCAGTATTGCATTTATTGCCATTTGATTGTTTTTTTTTCTAATTACCAGTTGGCTGGTAATTGTCCCCAAAATATTTGTTGAAAAAGGATGCTACCGCATTACACGGGGAGATCAGCTCGGTGCTTTGTGACCAACTAGAGGGGTGGGATAGGGAGGGTGGGAGGGAGATGCAAGAGGGAGGAGATATGGGGATATATGTATACGTATAGCTGATTCACTTTGTTATAAAACAGAAACTAACACACCATTGTAAAGCAATTATACTCCAATAGAGATGTTAAAATAAATAAAAAGCATGCTAGCAAATCAGTACTCAGTGATGAAGATTGGTTTTTAATATTACTCAGTTTTCAAATAAATGTTTAATCTACTCTAGGAATATTTTTTTAAAAAAACATATTACTATGAAGAGTTGATTTAAGAAATGCTTATTCCTTTCAATTAAAACCCAGAGCATTAATCAAATGTTTGACACTGTAAATGTTTCCAATTAACATCTAGCTTAAAACCACATGTGTTCCAAGTGAAATTCAAAAGATCTATCTGTACAGGTGACCTCAGAGAAACCATTAACACATGGCTAGAGATAGCAAGAAATATTCTCCATTTGTGAGACTGAGATAAAAAATCAGTTTATGACTGATTATTACTTCAAACATCCCTTTCAGATGTGGGCTTCCTCACTAGAAGTTGGGTATTTCTCACGGTGTTAAAAAGAAGAAGGAAGTAAAAAAAAAACTGTGTGTGTGTATACAGAGAGAGAGAGACAGAGACAGAGACAGAGAGAAATGGGATTAGAAACAAACAGTCCCATCTGGATGAATAGCTAGTATCTAAGACAGTGGTCGGTCACAACATGAACCTCATCGATAATCTTACAGCCAAGAGAAATTTTCCAAGCAGTTCTTTGTCGCTTTCTGCTGCAGAGGTAGCAAACTCAAATATTTCCAGGGCCCAAGCAGATAGCAGAAATGGAAGAAATGGGGTGTCAGGTTGTAGTGGCGATCCCAGTAACCTGGAGGGCATGCCTCCTGTCTACACGTGAGAGCTACCACCCAGCTCCAGCTAGATACTGTCTGTGCAAATGGAAGCCAGGTTGGACCAAACATACTGATATTTCAAGAGAAGCCAGAACTGAAGCTTTTAAATATGATCACGTGAATTTTACATGATGGCTATTAATTCAATTGAAAACAATAACATAGACCTCTTTGCAGCCAATTCGTAACCTTCGTGTCTGCTGCATACAGCATGGTCAGAGACAGTAAAGGGCACAATTGAGAGGAAAGCGAATCCCTTTCAGAAATACGTCAGCACATCACCAGCCTTGGAGAGTGGGTTCTGGCTTGCTCACTGTTGAATCCACCAGGTCCTGGCAGAAGAAGAGAGAGTGCATACTTTCCCAATAATTTCTCAACTAATCGGTCAGACTTAGATAAATTATTCCAGGTGTACTATGCAGGGGGTTATTATGACCATAAGGAAAATGGTAACATTAAGACATGCCCATTTGCCCAGGGTCCTGATGAATTGCATTCTCTCTCTCTTGTCTTTCCTGCAGCCTATCAACAGCTGGGGTTGTCAATCGAACTGTGAGGGCTGCCAGCAAACACCTAGGGCTGGTCTGCGGTGGATGGAAAGGTACATATTTCTCTCTCTTTTTTGTTCTTCAAATATGTTTCCAAAAGAAAAAAATCAGAAGGCAGAAGATGACCATAATAAGATAAATGCCTGGCAGGTTACAGAGTGAAATATTTGACATTCAGAAACAATTGCAAGATCCAAAGAGCCATTACATTCACGCTTGTGCAATGATTTATTTTTTCCTATAAAACACAAAACCAAGGTTTGTCTGTCTTTGGGGGAAACTGTTCAATGGCTTTAGAAATAAGAAAAGATGATAATTTTAGCTTATCAAAGAGAGAGTTCAGTTCGTAACTAGAGCCAGAAGGCGTGGATTCTAGTTCTTTGTTTTGCTTCCTAACTAGCTATGTGACTGTTGAGGAAATTGCATTGAAAGGATCCAGAATAAGCCACTGTGGCACGATTATTTTGAACTGAAGGCGTTTGAGTTCCTGAAATCCCTTATCTGCCTGAGAGCAGAGACCCCCAGAAGAACTCAGTTGTCATAAATCCCCTTTTTTGGGAGCAAGTCTGATTTTCTCTTCTCTGCGAGAAGAAGTCAGTATCACACCCAAACAGACATTGTTACAAAACTAACATGTCTCCCACCTATTCTCCTAAGGGCTCCTTTATTTTCCCAGTAAGTCATTTGTTTTCTCAGAAGTGCCCTTCTTACCCTCTTCCTAACCTACTGCGATGGTATACAAGCCCCCAGTTCTAACTGTCCTTTTGAGTCACATTTTTCTGTGAATTCCTGCGTTTATACACATGTGAATAAAAGTGTCCTTTCCCTTGCCAATCTGTCTTTTGTCAGTTTAATTTGCAGGACATCAGAGACCAATCTAAGAAACAGCATCCTTTTTCTCATTGTGTTTTTTTTGTTTGTTTGTTTTTAGCATCTTTATTGGAGTATAATTGCTTTACAATGTTGTGTTAGTTTCTGCTGTATAACAAAGTGAATCAGCTATACGTACACATATATCCCCATATCTCCTCCCTCTTGCGGCTCCCTCCCACCCTCCCTATCCCACCTCTCCAGGTGGTCACAAAGCACGGAGCTGATCTCCCTGTGCTATGCAGCTGCTTCTCACTACCTATTTTACTACTCTCAATGCTACTCTCTCTTTGTCCCAGCTTCCCCTTCCCCCTCCCTGTGTCCTCAAGTCAATTCTCTATGTCTGCGTCTTTATTCCTGTCCTGCCCCTAGGTTCATCAGAAACATTTTCTTTTAGATTGCATATATATTTGTTAGCATACGGTATTTGTTTTTCTCTTTCTGACTTACTTCATTCTGTATGAGAGACTCTAGGTCCATCCATCTAACTACAAATAACTCAATTTTGTTTCTTTTTATGGCTGAATAATACTCCATTCTCATTGTGGTTTTGATATGCATTTTCCTAACGATTAATAATGTTAAACACCTTTTCCCTTGGCTCATTGGCCATTGCCTGTCTTCTTTGGAGAAATATTTATTTAAATACTTGGCTCATTTTTAATGGGGTTATTTGTCTTTTTTTTTTTTTTTTTTTTTTTGCGGTACGCGGGCCTCTCACTGTTGTGGCCTCTCCCGTTGCGGAGCATAGGCTCCGGACGCGCAGGCTCAGTGGCCATGGCTCATGGGCCCAGCCGCTCCTTGGCACGTGGGATCTTCCCAGACCGGGGCACGAACCCGTGTCCCCTGTATCAGCAGGCAGACTCTCAACCACTGCGCCACCAGGGAAGCCCCTGTTATTTGTCTTTTTATTGTAAGAGTTCTTTATACATTCTGGATATGAGACCCTTATTAGATACATTATTTGCAAATATTTTGTCCTATTATTTGGGTTGTTTTTTCACTTTCTTGATAGTGTCCTCTGAAGCATGAAAGTTTTTATTTTGGATGAAATTGTTGGGAGGAAAACTTTTCCTCTTACAACTTGGGCCCAGTGGTCTGGGGTATGCAAATTAGCTAACAATAGATTAGCAGGAGGAAAATCAAGGTTTTTTTAATGCTCTCTGTGGAGAGTAACTCCCTCAATAGCCAGAGGTAAAAGTGTTGTATGCAGAAGTTAACAAAGGTTTGTTTGTTTGTTTGTTCTTGTATTTGCTTTTAGGACTTCAGTGGGAAGGTATGAAAGGTTCTATTGGACTTTTAAGTGCTAATGAAATGGGGTAGTCTGTCTGCATCTCAGCTGAACTCACAGGAAATGCCCTAAGAGTCGGGCAAATGGCAGCTGAATTTTCTGGAGGCTCTGCTTCAGTCAGATAAGGTAAGTTCAGATCAAATTTCTTTCTGCGTCTTCTTAGCTCAAATGCTTTCACTTACAAATAATTTTTATACTCTGAGTGGGTCCCCATGAGGTTCAATTTATCTTTTTTTATTTTTTATGATTTGGTTGTTTGTGCTTTTGACGTGATGCTTTTGATGTGATATTGTTACCGAACCAAACTGGGGTCTGCTCTCCCAGTCTGCACAGTAAAGCCAATGTACTGACAGTGGGTTGTGGTGAAGGAAAGTGCAGTGTTTATTGCTGGCTCCAAGGAAGAAGGAGTGTAGGCAGCTAATGCTCGAAAGACCTGGCATTGACCCACGGTGCTTTTGACTTTTGTGGTAAAGGAAACAATGCACTTGCATTGGCAAGTTGAGACCTCTCTGGTAAGTAACAGAGCTCATATGTGACACCAGGGTATTCTTCCCTATTGCACTGGCTTTGCCTATGGCAGACCATTGGTTGGGGTTTTCCCTTTTGGACTCAAGCTTGGTCATTTGGCTTTGTCTGTGATGGGGCATTGTTTGGAAATTTCCCTTTTGGGGACTAGGGCACTGTGACCCTGGGAGATGATTTTGCATTGCATTGGTTTGTTTTCTAGGTATTTGACAGCATGGGCTGTGAATAATTAAGTATGGGTGATCAGAGGTCTGTTCTATCTGGTAGTCCCCTATGGTATATTTTATAAAATTGGTAAATTTTCAGCTGTGTTCCTATGAAAAGAAAGAAAGATGGATTTGAGATGAGTATATGTCTCCCATCTTCTCGGTGGGCACCTCCTTGACTGATAAACCTTTCTCTGCTCCAAACTCTGATGTTTCGGTGTGTCTGGGCTCACTGTGTGTTGGGCACATGAACTTGGGTTTGACAACAATATCTATGAAGACATTGCTTAATCCAAGACTTTCACCTGTTTTCTTACAAGAGTTTTTACGATTTTAGCTCTTACCGCTAAGTCTTTGATCTATTTTTAGTTAATTTTTGCATATAGCATGAAGTAGGGGTTCAGCTTCATTCTTTTATTGTGAAGTCTATTCTCTCCTCGTTGAATTACCTTAAGGCCATTGTTAAAACCAAGTGACCATAAATGCATGAGTTTATTTCTGGACTGTCAATTCTACTCCATTGATCTCTAGGTCAGGCTTTATGCCAGTACCACACAGTATTGATTACTCTCTTTTTCTATTTATATTTTTCAAATACTGCCACAGTGAACATTTGCAATAAAAATTCTAAAAGTCATTATAGTAATACAGTGAATCTCTTGAAATATGTTAGTTCAGAAAGAAGTAGCGTAACAGGGCTTTCCTTTCCAAAAGGCTACCAGCTGGGAAAATCATCATGTAAGTTATTTCACACAACATGCTTCAGTCTGAGAAGGAAGCAAATCCTGAGAAGCCCTTTATGTTCATGGACAGTGATGTTCACTCAGGGATCCTTTTCTTAGTCTTTCTTCACCTGAGCCAAGCACATCCACCTTCTGCTTGAGTAGAATGATTTCTCAGCTGGGAGCACATAGGTATATTTAAAAGATGACAGCAGTACTTAGAATGAGACTTGGACGGATTTTCAGAGAACGGGTAATCATTATTCTATAGCTAGTGGCATTTGAATGGATCATAGCTTATAAGGGATGAGGGACCCTTCAACGTTCTGGCTACACAAATGACAATAATTCTGATGAGAAGGAAAACAGAAGGGTGTCTAAAGAAACCAGTGGTTGTCCAAGCATCGTTTTCAGTTTTGTAAAGATGTTGACCAAATTTGTCTTACCTATCACTATATTTACATGGCTAGCAGAGACCCTGGCATAGAAGGCATAGAATTAGTGCTGATAAGTATTTTTTAAACAATGAGCCTACATTTTAATATAGTAATATACATATATATATAATCAAATGGAAAGAAATGACTATAAAATAGAAGGGGAAAGGGAGGGGAGGCATTGAATAATTGGAAGAAAATAACTCAGAACAAGATACTAGAAAATATTAAATGAAAATTAAATTAATATTTGTTGGAAACAGAAGACTATCACAAAAGAAGTAGTCCCACTCATACTACCCGTTGGTCATGGGTCGATAGGCATTTTGCTCCACAGTCACTCAGGGAGCCAGGCTGATGGAGGCTTGGCATCGTACACCTGCATCGTCTGGACCACGCAGCCTCATCAGTCACTGTGGCTGTAAGAGATAACTTGGGAAGTACATGCAGGCTCCTGAAGGCTTCTGCTTAGCAGTGACACGTGACCCCACTGCACTGCAAGGAGCTGGGAAATAGGAGCAGGCACCCACAGCCTAATCAATGTTTTATTTAATCTTTTATACATTGTAAATTTTTCAGCCGTACATTGCTTTATCTTCAACCTAAAGGATAATATCTAGGAAATCATGGGTTTGGTCTGCTATAACATTTTCTGTAATACATATTAAAATGAATGACTTTTAGAAATATGGAAGTTCATTCACCTAAAATTATTTCACGTATTACAAAATGTGTCACTTTTAGAGACAGATGAGCTTGTTGCATGCAATCAAGTACAGTAAAGGGAAGAAGGGAACACAGCCTGTATGGGGGGGACAGTGCACAGTGGCTGTGAAATGCTACAGGATTCCTGAGTGATCAAACTGAAGAACAACTATAACAATGGTGCCCCCGGACTAGGACTATTATTCTGACTTGGAAATATTGAACAAGATGGAAATGCATAAGAATTAAGCCATAGGAGATTAATAATAATAGTAGTAAAGAAATGCAACATAAAAATGAGTTATAGGGGCTTCCCTGGTGGCGCAGTGGTTGGGAGTCCGCCTGCCGATGCAGGGGACACGGGTTCGTGCCCTGGTCCGGGAAGATCCCACATGCCGCGGAGCGACTGGGCCCGTGAGCCATGGCCGCTGGGCCTGCCCGTCCGGAGCCTGTGCTCCGCAGCGGGAGAGGCCACAACAGTGAGAGGCCTGCGTACCGCAAAAAAAAATAAAAAATAAAAAGCTTAAAGAAAAAAAAAAGAGTTATAAAAATTGAGTTTTGACTTTCCACACTTGCTTTTTTTTTTGGTGACTTGTATTAGTCATTTAATGACTTATTTGAAGGAAAAGTAAACTGGTTCCCTTAAAAATCACTTTGCTTTGATCATTACAATCACTGGTATTGTTACCGCCTGCTGTGCTAAATGCTTTCCTCACCTTATCTCACTTAATCTTTTCAATGCAGCTATACACATTGGATTCTATTAATATTCCCGTTTTTAAGACATCTGAGGCTAATTTACATTAAGATGCTTGCCCCAGATCACAGAGCCGAAACTGAAACCCAGGTCTTCATCTAAAATCCAAACCTTCGAAATCAATTCTCATTTTCCATCTTGTCTTAGGGTCCTTCTTTTTAATTCTTCCGTCATTTCTTTGTCTCTTACTATTCTTCTTAGAGGTAGGCAAGGTGTAAAAAACAATAGTTCAAAGAGGACTGTTAGATAGATTTTCTGAGTAGTTATTCTGTCTCATTTCATTTTCTTATTTTCATATTTCTTTTTTCATCCTTCTTCTTCTTTTTAACAACTTTCCCAGTCCAAAGGCCAGAATCAACAGGATCAAAAACCAAACAAAAATCTTGAGCTTCCCTAAGGACACACATGGGGGATTTGGGAATCTCAGCTGTGCAAATATGACGCCATCTTTAGACAAACTGTCTGGAAGGATAGGGGGGACCAGTCCCTGTGTGTTGCATGCAGATGTCATGTAGCCATGCCTCTAGCCAGCTTTATTATCTGACAGATAGGGAGCACAAATATTGACTTTTGCTATTTTTACTGTAACTGCAGCCATAAACGTTGATTACTGCAGGAGAGAGCAGACTGGGAAGAAAGCAGCAGTGTCTTCACAGCCCAAGAGAGCTTTTGTCTTTGCCCCAGGACAGAAAAAAGTAGGAGATGAATAAGGTCCTCATGGAACGATTCAATACAGGAATAATAAAATGGTGATGATGTGAAAGATCCCACAGCTTTGACGGACTTGGAAAAAAAAATCCCTATTGATTCTGCACTGTCATCTGTGTTCGTTTAGCCCAGGCAAATTCTGAAAATAGGAAGGACAGGAACTTAAGAGAACTCAGCCAGCCCCCCGCCCATGCTATACACTCTTATCTAGTGGGACTTCTTCTTCCCATGGCAACACACAGTCACTGATGACTACGTTTTCCAGTCTCTTCCCATCCATATCCCAGTACGGCACTCGGCAAGGGAAATGACCAACACAAACCATTTCCTTGGTCTTTTGTAGGAAATGAAGAGATTCCTCTTTTGGTGGCAATGTGTTCATTTGGCAAATGCGCAAGAGCAAGGGGATTTTCTGATTTAGGGCTTGTTGTTGTTGTTTTTTAGATCCATATGTAAAACTTAGCTCGCCAGTGTACAGTAACTCAGATTTCCTGTGTGATTAGATTTATGTGCTTTGCATGAGCTTCGGGAACCAGCAAGATCAGAGCACTCATTAAAGTCATTGACACAATGGAGGCACAGGCTGCCCTAAACCTGGGAGTGGGTACAGATGACTGGCTTCCAGATGCAAGAAAGCGGGACTCGGCAGCTCAGCCAGGCACTCAAAGGCGTGGCGTAGTTCAAGGCTGCAGAATCTCCACCTCAAGGTACATCTATCTCATGCCAGCCTCTCACCCCAGGCACAGATCAGCCCCGACCGAGCAAACAGATCTGTGCCTTCTTGAGAGTTTCAGGGATGTAGGAATAAAATCCACCGAGTCACTGTCAGGGGTCAAAAATCACTCAAACAGATGCAGAGGAGCAAAGTAATGAACGTGGTCTGGAGGTGGAGGGGTGCCTGTGTGTTGAAGGTGGGAGTCTATGTTTGTGCATGCTAAGGACAGACCAAATCCTATTTTCCCTTTAGAGTCACCGTCAGGAGACATAACGCCTTAGTCCATCGCAGCAGCGCCTTCCATGGTCAAAGGTTGCTGGTATCTCCCTTGAAAAGAGTCATTCATGAATTGTTCTAATGAGCTTGACTGAGGGGTTTCTACGCATGAGGGGTGGGGCAGAACATATGAACATGTCACATCCAGGAAAGAACGTGGTTTTCAGAGTCAAACAGAGTTGGATGCAATTCTGGGTCCCAGACACATACGCTTTGTGTGATTCTGTGAAAGTTTCTTGGGTGTTTCTGAGCTTTCTTTTCATTTTCTATTAAACAGAAACATGGCCTGGTTATTGGGAGGCTGGAAATAAATGACATCTGCGCAGTGTTTAGCATATAAGCTGACCCCTCTTTGTTACCATCCCCCACCCCTGTAAGAAACACCAGTCAGGAGACTATAGGGTGGTCTCTATCAGGCAGCTTATAGTATAATGCAGAACTGAGCATCAATTCAAGGGAATTCAGTGGAACCAGTATCTTAGAAAACTGGCTGATATGTCCTATCTGGAGAGCAGGCTGCAGAAGTACATTTGTCTAAAATTCACATAAAATATTAATCTCCTGTCCACCTTTGTATGTACCTTATAGAGCACCTTTTCTTTCAAGCTTTTGTAAAAAGAGTGAGGAGTGCCATTGATTTAGAGTCCTTCTCCACCACCCAGTTGTTTAAGCCATTATAATGGGGAGGTCTTTGCAAATCCCCAGCCTTTAGAGGTCTTCTCTAATTTCACACTTGGTGACATGAGCTTGTTCTCTGATCATCAGTTAAATTTTTTTTTTTTAACGAATTGTAATCTCTAGGATTTTCAGGTGAGATTGCATAACACCATTAATCATCCTAGATCTACATTTTATGTCTCCACTTAGAATCATGAAGTTCTTGAAGACCAAAACACGTAAATCCCCATTCATTGTTATAAATACAAAGCAAGCCTCTCATTTTTCTTTACCAACATCCACCAAACTCTCTCATTTTGGATAATTATTATCCGATGACAATAAAACCATTTTTGTGTTCACATTATATTTTATTTATGTATTCATTTTGATGATGAAACAACAAAAATGATGGCTGTTTTTAGTGAGTTTGTGGAGTAACGTTGACATCAATCATTAAGTCAATTGGTTGTAGTGAAAATACGTTTTTTTCTAGTCCTGCTCTTGGCAAAATCAAAGTAACATAACATGGTATCCTTCGATTAGATGGGCAGATGGAGGGGCCAGGCCAGTGCCAGGATATATAATAAACTTATATAAGCTCGGCCAGTAAGGAACCAGGACAAGGGCCCACCCTAGCAGGGAACATGCTGGCATAGGACAGTCATGTGGGCTGCTTGGACGTGCAGTTCATAGGATTCTTGGGCCTAAGTTCATGTTCAGCTTTATAGAATAGGCAACGATTTGTAGACCCTTTCGCTCCCGCGGGGAAAGAGGTATTGTTTGTATTATTTCAGGGTCTAGCAGGCAAATATAACCCTATTATGGTGGCTTGACTAGGATAGTTGTGTCCTAACACTAATACAGGGCTATTTAAATAATCAGGGAATAAACACTGCATTTGAAATCACAATATCTGCCTCTATGTCATGTTCAACTATTTGAGCGACCTCAGCCAAGTCACAGCTCACTCAGCTTTGGTTCACTTATCCATAAAGTGGGGAAGGACATTTCCGCTTCACAATGTCGATAGGATTAGGTTAAATTATGTATGGGAATATTACAAATTAATAGTACAACAAAACATCCGCTTCTCTGTTCTCACCCTTCTTACCTTCACCCACTTTTACTAAACATTCAGAAGTCTTTGATGACTTTCTGGTGAAGCCAAAGACATGAGCCTGCCATTTAGGGTCTCAACCTGCCTGCTGTAATTCCCCAGTATTTCCTTATACACATTTTTAGCCCACAAGAGCAGATCTGTTTTCCCCTACGTGAGTCCATTGTAGTTGCAAGATCTCACTGGGACATCCACTTGTCCAATTTAGCAGGACATCACATCTGGTAGCATTACTGCCGTGGAAGAGAGGATTATTGGTTTTTAGGCATGGAAACTTCATGGTCAGAATCCCGGCCCAATCCCTGGGCTTGGGGTCGTGCTCAGAAGTTCACAAGAGCCAGAATGCCAGCTTATTAATTACCAAGTATTAATTGCCAACTGTTTATATTATGCTAGAACAACATCTTCATAGAATGTCATATTATAGTCATACGTTTGCTGGATGACTGTGAAATCAGAGCAGGAGGAATTCATTTGATTAAATTATTAATGAGAGTGTCATTAATGCAAAGAGGTCCAGGTCCCAGTGAAAAATAAGGTTGTGGGCACCCCGGAGAGGCTTGGGCTCTCCTGCAGACCTCATGGAGGTGCACGGTTGTGGCTGGGTGATGGGGCATGAATTCTTGGGACCTGGACCTGTTCTCAGAGGCAGGGTCTGGTGGACAAGGGAAATGCCTGAAATTTAGTGAGTGTGTCTGCAGAGGCTCTTACTAACCCAACCGGCGGCGGACTTGTATTGGAGAGAGATCAGCGTTATACTTAGTGGGTAATTATAGAAATGGAGGCTGGGAGAAATCCATGCAAACCTTTCCTCAGTTAGCTCATGAGTCATTTCCCCCCAATAAACAAGAACCCCATCTAAAATAAATTAGATCAGCTTGCTTTTCTTAGCATCATGTCGTATGTTTTCTTCCCCTCTTGCCCATGTTCTGTCAACGATGAGAAATGGTCTTGCAGGGTCCCTGACAAAGCAGAGCTCACAGTAGAACCAGCCTGACCCAATAAGCTGACCCAGAAACCTCGTGGGAGGTTCTTCTTGAAACATCCCAGTCCCATTTCAGGGCCTCTTTGGTTAATCTTCAGATAACAGGCCCAGCTCCTTACAGCATGTCCATCACCTCATCTGTAGTGTTTGCCATTCTTAGTTTGTGTCAAACTCTAAAGAGTTGGGGGAAAAGAAACATTTTCGGGCAAGCCGTTCAAAAGTCAAGGTGATTGGTGACTTCCGCTCTTTCCCACATGGCACACCAGAGAACTCAACGCAAAACAGCAACGTGCACAAAAAGAAAATCACACCATCCCAGCTCCCTTACTGCGCTGAGCAACCATGGGGAATCTTGTAGGGTTTTCCCGTTAATTCTCGGGAATGGCCCACTCTAGCCTTCCTGATGAGTTTATCAGTCTGTGTTGTATTAGCGGTTCTGTTATGTGTGCTCCAGTACTCTAAAATGCAGCTGTGTGACTATCAGTGTATGTGGAGTATAAATGCCTAGTCACCTCTGAGCCAGAGACTAGAATATTCCCCAGGCATGTCTCGCTGCTGGGTAAAAGGGGCATCCCTACGTGGAGGGAGAGCTGTCTGCTATGTCCAACAAGCAGGGGCCGGGGAGGAGCAGTGTAGGGGGGTGTGGGGAGTGTAGTCTGAATGGTGTATTTCGTGCTGCAATTGCTTATTTGTTTTCATTTGTAGCAATTATTTTGAAATCTCAAATAACACTAAAAAAGAACTCAGTGTCTTATATTTCCAAAGGAAGGCAGAAATTAAAATGGCTGGGAAATACAAGTCTAAACTAGTCTCAGAGCAAATACAGAGACAAGTCTTATACAAGTGCTTTACCAATAAACAGCCCTAAAACAGAGAGAGTATAATGATAATAAGATACAGAACATGGAGTTTTACACAGGAAAAGCTCACTGATATGCTCAAGGTCCTTTTTAATTTTTTTAACTTTATTGAGGAATAATTGACAAATCTAATTGTATATATTTAAAGTGTACAATGTGATGCTTTGGTATACATATTCATTGTGGAATGATTACTAAGATCAGGATAATAAACATATTCAAGGTACTTTTTATTTTGACCATTTTTGTATTAATGCCCCACAAAGGAGTACTCTAGATTTTTAAATACGCCTAAGAAGGAGCCTGAAACTTCCACTGTATTTAAAAAAATTCTTTCTTTATTTTTTATTTTATTTATTTTTGGCTGCATTGGGTCTTTCTTGTTGTGCGCGGGCTTTCTCTACTTGCGGTGGCTTCTTTTGTTGCGGAGCTTGGGCTCTAGGTGCACGGGCTTCATTGTTGTGGCACATGGGCTCGGTCGTTGTGGCACGCGGGCTCAGTAGTTCTGGTACCTGGGCTCAGTAGTTGTGGGACGCGGGCTCTAGAGCACAGGCTCAGTAGTTGTGGCAAACGGGCTTTGTTGCTCTGTGGCATGTGGGATCTTCCCAGACCAAGGCTCAAACCCGTGTCCCCTGCATTGGCAGGCGGATTCTTGCCCACTGCGCCACACCAGGGAAACCCCCTCCCACTGTATTAACAGTAGTTTCCTCCGTGGAGGAGGCAGAAGACTTAAGAGGAAGTATATTTTTAGACTGTTGGACTATTTGTTAAATATTATCCTGTTAGAATGTATTCATGTGTTGCTTGCAGAAATTGAATATTAATAAAAGTTTAAAAAACTGTACAATAATCAGATGACCTCGCGGTAGGGCTCAGCCTGCCTTAGTTGAATACTTGAGGGCATTTCCTCAAGGTTTCTGGAGGTAGTTTCTCGTCAGAAGGAGATGGTGCTTGGTCAAGATGAAGGAATTCCTCTCAGGGTCTGTGGTTTCCCCGGGCTGTCAGCCGAGACTCAGTGTCTGGGAATAGAGGGACAAGGAGGTACAGGAAGCCTAGAGAGGAAACTGAGTGTGTGCGTGTGCGCGTGTGCGTGTGTGTGTGTGTGGTGGTCCGAGACCCCAGCCCCGTTCAAATCCTTCCCAAGGGGGATTCCTGGATGTCCTTCTACATTAAGCCAAGTTTGAAAAATGCAGAGCTAAATAATTCTCTACTGATAATTCTAGTTCTACAAAAAGCCCAAACCAAACCAGATAGCCAGTAGGAGGAGCTTCTAGATCCACAAGTCGTGTGATCTGAGCTGGAAGGTGCGTGGAAGCACTCAGCTCGCATCTGGGCCACGTTCTGCCTGTTGAAGCAGGTGGCAAAGAAAGTGAAGGGAACCTCCGTGTCCAGCCACCTTCTCCCTGGTTCCTCACGCCACCAGGCTGTGGGGCCTGTGCAGGTCTCACCCCGACGTGTTGTGATTCTTTAGTTTTAAAATTCAAACTTAGCACTTTTTTTTAGCAGTTGGAACTCTTCCCGTGACAAATGATAGAAAACCCAAGGAACTTTAAAAAGAATAAAAAGGATGGTGTTTTTTCATGTACCTGAGAAGCTGAAGGTTTTAGGCTTAGATGGGTCTGGTGCCTCAGGTGATACAACTGGTTTCGTCTCATCTCCGTGCTCCCTGTTGTCCTGTTCTCAGGTTCCAGGTGGTGACCAGGTGGTTGCCTCTCAGGTTCAATGCAGCATAAGACAGATCATCATCCCTTTCTGGTCTTCTCTCTCTGGTCACACCCATGAAAGTCCAGGATTTACTGATTGGGCCAGCTTTAGTCGGTGGTCCTCTAGTTCCCAGTCTCTAGGGAGGGGAGATTTGGTGCTCTGACTTAGGGCACTATTTCCTGACGTGTAGAAAAAAACAGTAGGTCCGCTGGTAACATCCCTGCTAGCTCCTCTGACTACTTATACACAAAGTTCTGAAGACAGTAGGAAATACGGTGCCTTGGGTGACCCCTCCTGCAGCCTCCTCTGTCCTTTGTGAGTCTAAAGAAAGAATCAGGGACAAATGTCACCTCTCTGCAGCTTAAGTTTTCTAACATAACTTAATTGTAATCAAGGGTTTTTTTTAAAGCAATACACCTTTTTATTTAAATGTCAGATATTTCAAATCATGCAGAAATATATCAATACTGTCTTTAGGAAACCCACATAAGCAAGCCCTGAAGATGGCAGAGGCTGCAGATTGAATCTCAAGTAGAATAAGAAGAGAATCAGAGACTCAGGGAGTTACTGCATGAAAAATCATAACTATGCCAGTTCACACAATGGAAACCTCTAAGCATGTTATCCTTAACAAAGTGATTTTATTAAGCAAAGTCCATCTCTATTTAGCACAAGGAACGCATTATTTTAGTTCGTTAATAATCCCAAACATGTCTTTTTAATATTTTGACAGTAATTTCAAATAGAAACACTTTCATATTCATACATAGAAATGACTATTTCAAAAGGTATATATATATAGATATACACACACAGACACACACACACAGACACACTCACTTGTACACACATAATTATTATTACTAGTTGAATCATAGCCCGAGGTAATGAGGAAAGAAAAGGTCAGTCTTCAAAACACAAGACACATGCATGTTGAGAGCACCATAAGCTGAAAGGAAAAAACAAATTGATTCTCATATTTTTCATCAAGTTTTTTAGAGTCACGAATAGCAGAAACCCTTGTGATTGATTAAATTTCATAATTCTGAATTTGATTCAATCATAAAACACCAGTCAGACTGTAGTTTTTATAACCATTATAGATAATGAGGGAAAGATGGATTTAATAAGAGTTCACTAAGAGTATTAAATTATCCCATCTTTATCTTGTTAAGAAAAATTAGAAATTGTGCATGCATGTGTGTGTTTTCAATCACAAAGAAGCCTTTCTTCTTCTAAACTCGCAGAAGCCGTTTCCCAGCAATCTGAGGCAGCATAGTTACAGGCGAGAAGGATATACTCTCTTTTCCATGTGTTATGGAAACACATGTGTTATGCCCTCCTGGAGGACAGGGCTGTGTTTCCCTATTGACTCTTTGAAGAGTCCAGACCAAGCCAAGACCTTCATCACATCCTTGGGCTCAGACCTGAAGAGTTTCCCTGAAGTGGTACTCAAATTCCTGCTGGCAGTCTCCTAAGAAATGCTAAAATCTTCTTAGGAATTTAAATTAACCAGCTCTTAGAGAGGTGTCTAGCTCCAGCTGTGAACTTCTCAGCTTTACTCAAAGCCTCATCAGTGCAACAGGGGAGAGATTCAGCCAAGTACCAGCGGGTCTTAGTGCTCTTTGCAGAACCAGCAGGGGGAGCCAGAGCTTAAAGGTATCTTAGGCATTCAGACTTTTTAAAAATTGATTGTGTCTTTGGATGGATGATACACAGCATAGGTTACATAACTTGTGGCACACCACAAATGAAATCAGTGCCATTAACACGAGATTCTGGGATGAACATTTGGGTAAAGGTGGCTGTCTTTACATTACCATTTATGTGACTAAGAACGAATAGAGAAAAATCTTCATCGATCTTAGAAAATGCTGATGGTTGCCATCAATATGTCAGAAATCTTAAGGTGCTTTTTACAGCACAGATTGGAGAGGAGAATTTATTGGCTTGTGGACTTCATTGCTTGCAGCCTGGCTGAAGAATATGCTAGGACTCCCTGAAAGGACCCCATGTATCTGGCAGTCATGCGTGCTCATCCACCTGGACAGGTTAGCATCAGGGAAAGATGAGCTTTGTTTCTACCTTTGATGAGCTCAAAGCACCCAGAACCATATGGGGCAGAGGAACCAGCTGTGACCATTGTTCTTGACCTACAGTAGCAGGGATGGTACTAGTCGTGAAGGCAGGCGCCGATCCAGCTGATTTCTGGTTCTACAACAAACCCAGAAGTACAGCCTGAGGCCCACAGGCCATGTTGCCACTGGCTGTTTCCTACTCCTTACAGAAAAGTGGACCTCAATTTCAGCACAGCAATCCTAGATTTTTCATTTTTCCTTTTCCTAAGTCTGAAGGAGTTAAACTATTGTAGTTAAAGTGGTTCAAACTAAACCCCTGTAAGGTAGACTCACTTCTATAAATGTGAGCAAACAGAGGGAAAAATACACACACACACACACACACACACACACACACACACACACACACACGATTCTGCCAAAGAAGAGAAACAATCTGAAAACTCCAGCCGGTGAAATGAAATTCTTCCATGAGATAGAATAAAGTGGGCGGAGGTCTCTATTTGGTATTCTGACCAATCTCGAGAGGCAGTGGCACCTGTGGACCTAGAGGAGGTTAGTCATGAAAAGGTACAGATCTGAAGTCAGGCAGATTGTTTACAGACAGAAAGCCAGCTGGTTAAATGTTAAAACCTCATGAAAGAAGTGAAATGAAGATCGCTGCCATGGAACACTGGAGTGCTCCAGTTGAAGGAGGTTTAAGAAAGTCTCTCAGAATTCAGAGGAAAAGCGTACTGACACTAAATGGATGAAGAAAATAAGAGAAACATGTTTTGTGCATCATGAGTTCCAAAAGTACACAACAGAACAGATTAGGGAGAAGAAATCACCAAAAGAGTGATGGAAGAGAAAGTTGCTAAAATGAGTAAGGGCTACCATCTTATTTAAAAGGTTTAGCAAATCCCAGGAAAGATTTATTTAATAAAGCCGCTCAATGGATGAAAATGATCGAGCACATTTATATATTAGCTCTTAGCAAGGAAAAAAAAATTAAACAGAATGGGCATGGTCCCTCTTCCAATAGAGCTGAGTCTACTTAGGCAAATCACAATGAGTGGCGTAAAGCATGGAAAGTGCTGGGACAGAGGTGACACGCTTACAAGAGGTGAACTTTAACTGGCTTAAAGGGATCAGGGTTGACTTTCCAGAAGAAGTGATATTTTAGCAGACTTGAGGAATATGTAGGCATTATCTGATTGAATAAAAACGGTCTTAGTAGGGGAGCAGGAACGTAATCAGCCAGGTTAAGGTCTTGAAACTGCAAGAGAGCATGGCACATTCGAATAACTAAAAAATTCCTGTAAGCCTGGAAAATCAAAGAAAAGATGAATTAGTGAGGCTGACGGAAAAACAGAGGCAGTGTTACAAATGATCTTGTATGTATGACTCACTTTAACCCTTTTGCTAGGACTAAGGATGTAACAAAAAGATAAGGACTTTCGGTAAATAATGATTGCATGTGTATTTTAAAAGGGTTCTCTAGGGACTTCCCTGGTGGTCCAGTAGTAAAGAATCCGCCTTGCAATGCAGGGGACACGGGTTTGATCCCTGGTCAGGGAACTAAGATCCCACATGCTGCGGGGCAACTAAACACGTGTGCCACAAATACTGAGCTTGCGCTCCTCAACTAGAGCCCACGTGCCCTGGAACCTGCATGCTGTAACTAGAGAGAGAAAACCTGCATGCCACAGCTAGAGAGAAACCCGAGTGCCACAACGAAGAACCCGTGCACCACGATGAAAGATCCCGCATGCCTCAACTAAGACCCGACACAGCCAGAAATAAATAAAATATATAAATAAATCTTTTTTTTTTAAAAAAAAAAAAACAGGTTCTTTAGTGATGAAGTGAAGAATGAGCAGCAGAAGAGCCAGATGAATAGTGGAGGCCATCACGGAAATTTAAGGAGGGAAAGGGAATCTAAACTAGGGGAGTGGCCAATGCGAATGGAGAGAAGTAGGTAGATGCAAGAAGTTTTTAAGAGGTAGAATCAACTTTAAATTAATTGCATGTGGGTATCAGGAAGAAGGAGTCAAGGATGACAGCCAGGTGTCCTGAGATGGGAACTTTCGTAAAAGGTTGTATTATTTGTTCCACTTTGAACTTGCTGAGTTGATGTGTCAATGAGATATTAAAGAGGCAATCAGATCTAGAAATGGGAAGAGGGATCTAGGCTGGAGGTAGGACCTTGGGAGTGCTTGGCGTATAAATGATAAATGGTGCCATGGGAGAGGATGACACTGCTTACGAGAGTGGAGAGTAAAAGAGAATGATATTCAGAATGGAAGAAAAACTCATTCTCAATATCATTCTTTTCTTGCTCCTCCCCTCACCCTCTTTACCAATGTTATCCTCTCCCACAGCATCATTTACCATCTATACACCAAGCACTCATAGGCCCTCCACTAAAAGGATGCACATGATCCCTGCAACTGGAGTCTTAGGGAAGGCTCTGCACCTGTTTTTCAGCAATGAGGGGGTCACAACCAGGAGACTAGGCAGATGGTAGCTGCCAGGATGTGGTTGAAAAATTGAGGCTTTAAATGACATGAAGTAAAGTTTGCCTCCCTGCCCCCAACCCAAGTATTTGGAAAAACAGCAGGGAAAGGTGTTCTAAGGGGAGAACTGCGTTTCAAACATGGCATGAAGGTGAAGTGACAGAGGATTTAGAAAAGTCCATTTCTCATTGAAGAGGAGCTCCAACTGGCAAAGTAGAAATTCCTTGGAAGAAAGGGGAGAGATTTAAGAGAAAGTATAAAGAAGTACTTGGAAGGGAGGTGATTAATGAATGGCAAAGTGTTACATCTCATGCCTTGAAAAGAGATATGAGATAGGAGACATGATGGAGAAAAAGGAGAACCACGCTGAGTTATATTATAGATATATATATTAAAACGTCATGTTTTGTAGAAAAAATACAATAAGTATCTAAAAAGAAGGAGATCAACAACTAAAATGGAAGCTAAAAACAGTTTGTCACCAGATGGTGACTCCAAGTATCAGACAGCTGTGGGGAAACACTGTTACAGATTTTGAGATGGAAAGATTGTGAGACCAGAATTTTATACCCAGCTGTTGTTTATGTGAGAGGGTGCTTAAAAATTCTCAGAAATGCAAGGATGCAGAAAACATAGCAACCAACATACACTTCTTGTGAATGTACTCTGAGAACTCTAATAAACTAAGAAATATTAGGAACATAACTTCTATACCAAGATGGAAGACTAAGCATGTATATATCTCTCCATTTTCTCTTCAAATCCCAGGAAAAGGACTAAAGAAGGATAAGAATGAGGTTAAATCTTCAGCAGTCCTGGAAAACAGAGACAGTTTTATCTGCAGAAATTTTAAGGAATTTTGGAAAATTATAAAGTAGACTGGTTTGACAGGGAAAATAGAGCCAAGAAAATCACAAACAAATAGAGACATCTGCAATGGATCACTGAAGAAGCAAGTACCAGTCTTCCCCACAGAGCCCTGGAAAAACTCCAAGGTCATCAACAAGAGCTGGAAATATTTGTTGAATGATGTTGAATGAATGGGCAGCCTGTGTGGCAATTAGCAGCATAATTAATTGAAGGGTTGCCAGCCCAGCTGGACTGGTCCTCAGTTCTAGTACACAGAGGGCTGGCTGTGGTCTTTTCTCCTAGGAGGTAGCAGATGAGATGAATTCTGTAAATAAAGGGAAGGCTGTGTCTCCCAGAAAGGGAAAAATAAAAGGAAAGCAGCTCTGTAGATGAGTGAAATGCCCTAAAGCTTTCTGCTCCCAGAGGAATATCTGCTTGGCTTGCTCTGATTTACTGAGATGAGTCCTTAACCTGTGCCTATGCTCTCTGCTTGCCCAACCTGAAAAGAAGTCCGTTTGTGGGAACATCACCTCCCATCCACCCAAAGAGGACTGAAGCACGCTCCCATTCAGGGCAGAGGCCTGGGATAGGAATGGTCCCCCCACAATTGCTGGGGAAAGTCAGTGGAGTGACCAACAGTGGTCACTCTCATCTTTGAATAATAATTACAGATGGATAAGCAGGCATTGAGGAAAAGCAAACCATTAAAGAGAAGCATCTATAGGCACAGTGGAGCAGATGGTCTCTGAGAGATTAACAAAGGCACCAGAGGATAACTTAGCTACTCAAGTGGAATCATCAAAAATACATGATAGAATACTGAATAGATAGATAGATGATAGATGGATGATAGATGGATAGATAGATGGGTAGATAGAAAGAAAAGCTTCTTTTGAAAACGAATCAAATGATGAATAAGAATTTGAGAAATTCTAAAAATTAATTTAAAAATTGCTTAAATTGTTACAATCATGTGAATGCCACTAAGAGCTGAACCTAGTAAATGTGGATAATTTTCCCTTCCTGCACAACTTTTTACATTACCTGGAATCAGTAATTATCTTTTTGTTCATTTGTTTGCTCAGGTTTCCATATATTTATCACCAATTTGATTCATATTCTCCAGCAGTTATCTGGATCTTTTCTCAATAAATTCGTTCACACTAGGCATTCTAATACTTTCACCTTTTTGAAGAAGTTTCTCCATGACTTGTTGCAGTGTGGAAAGGTTTTCATCTGCAAGGGTTATCCTAGCTTCTCTGATCTTCTTCACCCTTCTGGGGATTTGTATTCACTTCTCTCTTGAGCTGGATACCCTGTTTCTTCGATCTCATGTCTTCTTTCTGGGTTTACTCCTTTGTTTTGGTGGGGCATGTCTTCTGGTGACTTTCCTTGGAAGGATGTATAAAAGGTAAATATTTTGAGACCTTCAATTTCTCAGACTGTTTATATTTTTGCCTGACACTTGATTGACAGTTACGCTAGGTATCTAGTTTTAAGAACAGAAATAGGAACAGGAAAATATTTTTTGCGTTTCTTCTAGTTTTCAATATTTGCTATTAAGAAATCTGAAGCTACTGGGATTCCTGATGTGTTGTATAAAACTTGTTTTTCTTTTTTTTTTTTACCCTGTCTGGGAGACTGTAGGATTTCCTCTTTGTTCCCAGTCTTTTGAAGGCACACAGTGAAAAGCCTTGATGTGTGTCTCTTTTCATTCTCTTTCTTGGTCACTCAGATGATAGTTCCTTTGAATCTGGAAACTCATGTACTCTGTTTTGCCAATGTTCTTCAATTATTTTGTTGATAATTTCCTCCCCTCTATTTTATCTGTTCTTTCTTTCTAGAATTCTCATCATTTGATTATTGGACCTCTTGGACTGTTTTTCTCAATTCCTTATTATTTTTCAATTCTTATCACTTTGTCTTTTCCATCTTTTTTCTAGGAGACTATCTCAACTTTATCTTCCTATCTTTCTGTTGATTTTTTAAATTCTATTTTTAATTTCCCAGAACTTTTTTTTCTGAATATTTAGTTTTATAGCCTTTTTAATGATTGCAATATGTTCTCTTATCTATTTGAGGATATTATGATAGTTTTTGAAGATTTATTTTTTTCTATGTGGTCTCAGTTTCTCCAATTACTTTTGTCCATCTGTCTGTTTTGGTGTTTAGTGTTCATCCTAGGCTCACATTTGAGTGGGAAACTTCCAAGTTGATTGGAAGCTCTGAGCTAGATACCCTGTTTTATTGAAAATCTCCAATATCTTTCTTCTTGAACTAGCCAAGCTCTTTAACAAAGACTCTGCCAAGTTTTGAGGCCCAGGGTGATGGATGAGGAAGAGGTTGTGTCTCTCAGAATTTTCTGTGTAAGTGCTCAGTTAATCCATCTCTCCATAGTCCAGAAGTTTCATTTATATTCCATTGCCCTGAGACTCTTGGTTTACTGTCTTCAGAACATAACCCTCTAGTCCTCCGCCAGAGAAGAGAAGAGCATTTGCCCAGTCACAATGAATAGAAACTAATTTCTAAAATGCTTTCAGGGAATTGCCTGGGGTACAGTGGTTAAGACTCCGTGATTTCACTGCCGGGGGCCCAGGTTCAATCCGTGGTCGGGGAACTAAGATCCTACAAGCCACGTGGTGCAGCAAATAAATAACATAAATAAAATAAAATGCTTTCAACCCAGCCTTTTTATTTTAGCCTCCTCCCCTCCCTTTACATCAACTTCCAGAGTAGCAGGTTTGCATGCTCACTTAGACTTTTGAGGATTCTGTGTTATAACCTCAGTTTTCTCTACTGCTGGCTTAGATTCAGCCTTCTTAAGTAATATGTCCCTCAGTACTTATCCACCTGCTTTTCAGATTCCAAAATTTTGTTGCTGTTGTCCCCCCTGCTATATCCTTGTGAGTGTATGTCTTATAAAATCTCCCTTTATTTGCCTTTAAAAATTTTTTTGTATGTTTTCTTCTATCCACAGATACAAATGGTTTAAAGAATTATGGGATATGTTATTGTTACCAGAATTAGGTGCCATCGTTTTAACTAATCAAAGTATGTGTTTCCCCGTTGTATTCTTGATTCTCTTTCTGTTTGGAACATGTACTCTCTTTGCCTTTTAATGGGGTTTCTGGAGGGAAGAAAAGTACCTACTTATGTTAAATATGCCATCTTTACCTGGAAGTTGATTTTTTAGTGTATTTGCTAATTGCAATAATTATGCAATATTGTACCTGATTATATCTCTCTAAATAGTTGAAGTCTTGAGCATCTATTTTATTTTTTTTAATTTTTTCATCTTTATTGGAGTATAATTGCTTTACAATGTTGTGTTAGTTTCTGCTGTACAACAAAGTGCATCAGCTATATGTATACCTATATCCCCATATCCCGTCTCTTCTGAGCCTCCCTGCCACCCTCCCTATCCCACCCCTCTAGGTCGTCACAAAGCATCGAGCTGATCTCCCTGTGTTATGCAGCAACTTCTCACTAGCCATCCGTTTTACATTTGGTAGTGTATACATGTCAATGCTACTCTCTCACTTCGTCCCAGCTTCCCCTTCCCCGCTGTGCCCTCAAGTCCATTCTCTATGTCTGCATCTTTATTTCTTCCCTGCCAGTAGGTTCATCAGTACCGGATTTTTAGATTCCATATATAGCCGTTAGCATACGCTTTTTGTTTTTCTCTTTCTGACCTACTTCACTCTGTAAGACAGACCATCCACCTCATTACAAATAACTCAGTTTTGTTCCTTTTCATGGCTGAGTAATATTCCATTGTATATATGTGCCACGTCTTCTTTATCCATTCATCTGTGGATGGACACTTAGGTTACTTCCATGTCCTGGCTATTGTAAATAGAGCTGCAAAGAACATCGTGGTACATGACTCTTTTTGAATTATGGTTTGCTCAGGGTATATGCCCAGTAGTGGGATTGCTGGGTCATATGGTAGTTCTATTTTTAGTTTTTTAAGGAACCTCCATACTGTTCTCCATAGTGGCTGTATCAATTTACATTCCCACCAACAGTGCAAGAGGGTTTGAGCATCTATTTTAATCAATAGAGGCTGATAATGTGCTACAACCATAGCAACCCCAAAACTTGAGTGGCTTAACAGAACAAAAGTTTGATTCTCACTTTGTTGAATGTCCATCATGAGTAGGGAGTGGTTCTGCCCCACAGTCTCTGGGGTTGACAGAGGCTCAACCATCTTGGGGTTGAACGATCTGAAGCATACAGCCTTCTTCATTCTCATAGTAGAGACAGAGAAAGAAGGAGAATCTCACATTTGCAAATGAATATTCCAGCTTAAAAGTGATATGCTCACATTTAGTTGGCCAGAAGGTTTCATGATCTTGATTTACTGAAATATCTAGGGAAATATAAGCCCCACTGGTGATTGAAAGGAAGAGAGATTAAGGGAGCACAAGAAGTCTCCACCCTGGCACCAATTACACATTTTAGATAAATGTTGATGTAAGAAGGCATATTGGTTAGGATAGTACCAGACTGTTATAAAAAGTAGATCCAACCCCCAACCCAATTCAGTGGCTTAAAAGAAAACATGGTTTGTCTGTCTCTACTGTCTATCTCAAAGTTCCCACCAGTGTAATCACAGAAGCATCACAGTTTGTGATGAAATCCCTGCATGAAATCTTTTTTATCTTTTCCATGACTAGGCTTCTACAATGTTCTGTCTCGTCCCTTACTAGCAGTTTTCATTTCTTTTCCATAAACACCTTTTCTGGTGTTTTCAAATATAATGGCGCATCTCCCCGTGGAAGAAGGGTGGAAAGGTGTCAGAGGAAAGGTTTGGGACTTAGTGTTAGAATCTTTCACACTTAGTCATTAGTGTAAGAATTCTGTTGCTACACTTCCTACTCAACATGGAAGGGACTCTTGGCATGTTACATTACTTCTCTGAGTCCTAGAAGCAGAAATGTACTAACACAGGAAAGCATCTGGTATGGAGCACAGCCACCTACCAACACTGGATGCTCACCTTGATGTGTTACAGTAATACTTTCTGCTGATTAAACCTATTTCTAAAAAAATTAAAAAGAAGTGGAGTTCCCTCCTGACTGTAGTTGATATTTTGTAGGCAGGAGGTCAGCCGCGTTCTGCACATCCTCCCCATCCTCTTCCTGGCCCCACCAGAAACTGCCTGCGTCCATGGCCAAACAGCGATCTCAGAGCTGAGAACGGTCTGTGGAGGCTGGTCATGGAAGCCAAACTCCAAAACTGTTCTCTGTACTTGTCTGTGTGATGGAAGTTTCCCCACAGTGTCCCCTCTCGTCTGGGAAATAATTTCTGTTCTTAGCAAGAACACTGATTCTGGAGTGGATTACAGGTCACTTGCCATGAAAAGGGTAGGAGATGAGAGGAAAGGGACATGCATGCTTCTTTACTATGTAACCCCATGAAGATGTGCAAGGCTTTGTGCGGTGGTTCCAACAATATCTTAAGAGAACCTCCTTGACCTGTCCAAGTACTTCCTCCACTTGAAATCAACTTAGGGCAGGAAGGTCAGCTTTGGTCCCTTGCACGTGATACTGAGTAGTGAATGAGAGACATCCAAGGACTTGCTGATATAAATACATGTGAAGATATTTTTTGTTTTACCATGAAGCCAATTAATATCTGTGACAGCATTTTGGATACTTTAAAGCACTGCTCAAGAGTGAGGTGGAGATGTGATTGTTTTCTTTATCTCTCTTTCAAAGGCCTGCATCCATTGGTTGGCCTCAATCATATGTCCATCCTAAATTAATGTTCCTTTCTTATTCCAGTTTGGTAAGGTATTGACAAAGCCAGCACTGTAATTTTAGCAAGCCAGGGTAATTGCATAAGGATCAGCCCTTTGGAAGATCCCAGCTTTGCTAACTAATAGGTAATATCTCAGAAAAGTGATTCTCCAGCTAAGGCTGAAAAATCTTTGGGTTTCACGCAACCTGAGGAGTGGGATGGAGAAGTAGCCCCCATCATCGCCACTAACCTAGCTTTCACAGCTGGACCTCAATATTATTACGTTTTAATACATTTATTTATTTATTTTTGGCTGTGTTGGGTCTTTGCTATGCACGGGCTTTCTCTAGTTGTGGTGAACGGGGGCTACTCTTTGTTGAGGTGTGCGGGCTTCTCATTGCGGTGGCTTCTCTTGTTGTGGAGCATGGGCTTTAGGCGCATGGGCTTCAGTAGTTGTGGCACATGGGCTCAGTAGTTGTGGCTCACGGGCTCTAGAGCACAGGCTCAGTAGTTGTAGTGCACTGGCTTAGTTGCTCCGCGGCACGTGGGATCCTCCCAGATCAGGGCTCGAACCTGTGTAGACCTCAGTATTATTATAAGCTTGTCTGATGTTCACAGCAGGCCATTTTGTTTACCTGCAGCACATAATTTCATGGAACACCAACCTCAGACAAGGTTACCTTAGACCATGATAAAAAGAAACAAAACAAGGCCACTTCATAATTTTGTATTAGCATAGATAATAAAAAGGTCGCAGTGACACTTGCAAGATGCCCAATCATAGAATCAATTGCCGCACTCTCTGACAACATCCAAGCTAGAAGGAACCCCTGAATCTTTAGAACGTTCCCTGAGTCACTCAACCAAAGCTAGTTCCTGTAATGGGTTCTTTCTAACACCCTTCTACTGAGATACCTCCAGTTTTCTGTGGTGCGTGTTCTCCCTTGTGTAATGAGACATAAGCCCAATTCTTTCAACTCCAGGTGTTTTCTTATTGGACATGGCTCAGGGCACTGACAAACCTTGTAGTTAACCCACAACTCCACCACTGCCAAACCAGAGTGATTGTCTCCCTCTCATCATCCTTCTTCATCCCCATCCAGTGCCTGTGCTATTCACAGGTGGAAGGGTTGAGAGGTGCGACATACAATTTCCCCTGCACTCCTGAGGACAGCAGTTTTCTGCATCCTGCGGGTCATTTTAAACCTTTAAACCTTTCAAGCAGCCAGATGGTCAAGTGCCTTGCTTACCAATGTGCAGGATCTCTCCCTTGTTCGTCAGGGGGGCTCTCGTGTGGGCCTTGAGAATCATGTTCATTCCAGAAGGCATATATAGCCCCCTCTAGACTCCATGATGAAGGGTTTGTACACAGCTGGCTAGTGGAATAACGGGGGTACAGGCTATCCAGGTGCTTCACACACGTATAAATGTGTGTAGTTGGGCTCAGGCTTAGAAATTCAGTCATTGCAGGGGCAAAGCTGCAGGTATGTGCATGAGGGAGACTGGCCAGGTCTAAAGCAGTACAAAGTCATGGAGTGTTTGGCAAACTGGCAAGGATGTGTTCTTTCTAAAGAGGGGGCAGTTTAATTGCTGTTCATTGTAGCCATAAGGCAATGGGGTCCTAGTGTGGCCAGACTTTTTGATTTTTCACGTGAAGTGAAAATGCAGATTTAAAATCATGAAGTCTCCTGGTTTTCTGATGCTGGTATTAAATTCAAATGTTTAAAAATACTATGAAGTATTTTAAAAACTATATAGCAAAGCAAATTCAGCTTATTTGTTTCTGGTTTGTGACACTGTGGTCACTTTCTCCTCTTTTACAGAGTGAGAATAAATCATAATAAGAACACTTGAATGGTTATTTTTACCAAATCTACTTTTCTTTTCTCTTTCTTTCTTTTTG
The DNA here is from genome assembly GCF_964270905.1 of Leucopleurus acutus. Classification (NCBI taxonomy): domain Eukaryota; kingdom Metazoa; phylum Chordata; class Mammalia; order Artiodactyla; family Delphinidae; genus Leucopleurus; species Leucopleurus acutus. The sequence goes on from NC_139161.1 coordinate 56,362,196, forward strand.
GCTACAGAAGTAAGTTATTCTTTGTGGGTTTTCCTAAGAAAATAAAATTTTAAATATTTGGCTTTCCTTATAAATATATGCAATTCTTAATGATAATTATTTCCATCAGGCTAATCTGCACAAGCAATTCTATGATAACAAACCAGGAGCTCAGGGAGCTGAGCAGAATCGCTACTTCTTAGATTGGAGACTGCAGTTTGAACTTATGGTGAATTATTGTAACCAAAGGGATATACTTTGTTTTAAAAATATTAAAAATATCAAAATCATATTCTTTGTTCAGTCAGGCCCTTTAATTAAGTTATTTGTTTCACAAGAAATCCTGTGAATTTATTTACAAAACATAAATTTATAAATTAAAGGAAATTATAAAACTATAAGATAATGATTTATGAACATCTCATATAATAAAATGCAACAAAAAGAGTTTTTTTCTGTTTCATCATGATGTTTATCTCTTAAGGTTATGACGCTGTCTGATGATGAGTCGAGATTTTGCTGACTTGATTGTCAAATCCTATAATGCTCTCATATTTCTTTTAGGAGTTTCTCTTTTTTATTTGAAACTAATTGTTTAGAACTTGGCAAAACTTCAGTGCCCCAAGGATTCAAGGAAAAACAATCTAGCCATAAATATCAACCCACTGTTTTATATGCTAAAAGTGGGGAAGGGTCTCTAGAATATAAAAATACATTACATAGCACTTTCCCTCTAAGGGCTTATAATTAAGACTCAAACAATCATAAAGAGAGCAGCTGTAATGGCCATTAAGTTCAACTCCAATGTCTGAGCAACTATCACCCAGCCTATTCTTAGATCCTTCCAGTAACATACAAATCCCAACCCCTAGTTTATCTTGAATAGCTATAATAGAAAGTTCTCTCTTACATGGACTGACATATCTCATTATTTTGACCTAGTTTTTCACTTGAGCCATAAAAGTTAAGTACAATCCTCCTTCCACATGGCCACCCTTTTAAATTGTTGAAGACAGGTTTCACGTTCTCTACTGGCTACACAAAACACCTGAGTTCTACAGCATCTTGGCATTATGCTTCCTTCAAACATATGCTCTGGTATTTGGGAGTCATCACTGTATAGTAGTACTGAGCCATTAGCCTGGATGAACAGAGATCTGAGGACTGAGCCTTAGGATCCTCTCTTCCTTAAGAGACAAAGGAGACTAGAAGGAACCAGAGAGAGAGAAGCAGAAGAGCTGTCTTTAAAGTAGGATGAGAACCAGGAGAGTAAAGTGTTCTAAAACCCAAGTGAAGCAAGTGTTTCAAAGACTGTGTCAGATGGTAGTGCTAAGACAAGTGTGAGAGGGAAAAGATGATGCCTGAAAATTAGCATTGAATACAGCAACAAGGAGATTATTGATCTTGATGAATAATTCTGGTGGAATAGTGGTGGTGAAATTCTACTGGAGTAAGTTTTGGAGAGAATGAGAAGAGCCAGCTATTGGACAAAGTCAGTTTAGACAGCTCCCTTGAAGAGATTTGCTGTTAAAGGGGGCCAGAAGATAGGATGGTGGTGATTAGTGTGATTAGAGAGAGGTTTTTTTTAAACGATGGGAGAAATAACAGCAAGTTTGTGTGCTGATTGTCATGCTTTCACAGAGAGAAAATCATTAGTGGGGAAAGAAAAATTACTGAAGCAATGAGTGTGAATAGGAAAAACAGAATAGGTTGCTGTTTGTTTGTTTAAATGCAGCAGAGTTTGCCTTAGAAAAGGAGCTTGGTCAGCTTATCTGTAGTTAGAGTAGTAAAAAACAAACAAACAAAACAAACAAACAAACAAACAAAAAACACATAAGCTCTGTTTTCACCCTTCCGGTCATCCTTCCTTCTTTGTGCTCTAGCAATGATGAAACCAGTGAAGAGTGAGACTGTGGCCTCAGTTTTACTTCTATATATCCAGCATAAGGTTGTATTAACTGTTTTAATACCACTCACCAATAGTTGACTAAAACTCATAAAATTTCCATTTACGTTATATTCTCTTTCCAAGATGCACCTAAGTGATGCTGCATTTGTAAAATAAGTCCCTTGGATCCAAACAGAGGATCTTAGCTCTAGCCCCGGTGAGTTTCATCTTGTTAGTCTTGAAACACTCAGAAGTGTTGCTTGGAGCTTAGAGCTTAGAGCTTTGTCTTCAGAAGGAATATAGTGTCATGCTAGAAATTAATTCGTTTATGAAAGCCCCTCTTTTGAAACACCTACATTTTTCATACTCTTGCTATTTTTCTCTTTTTACTCACCTTACACATGGGAGGTTTATGTTTGTCTTGCATTCAGAATTAAGGGGAATTCATTAAAAAACTTGCATGAGTCTCTCTTCAAATATTGAAGGTCCAGATAAAGACAGTACCCTTTTGCACTGTTGGTGGGAATGTAAATTGATACAGCCACTATGGAGAACAGTATGGAGGTTCCTTAAAAAACTACAAATAGAACTACCATATGACCCAGCAATCCCACTAATGGGCATATACCCTGAGAAAACCATAATTTAAAAGGACACATATACCCCAATGTTCATTGCAGCACTATTTACAATAGCCAGGACATGGAAACAACCTAAATGTCCATCGACAGATGAATGGATAAAGAAAATGTGGTACATATATACAATGGAATATTACTGAGCCATAAAAAGGAATGAAATTGGGTCATTTGTAGAGTTGTGAATGGACCTAGAGTCTGTCATACAGAGTGAAGTAAGCCAGAAAGAGAAAAACAAATATTGTATATTAATGCATATATGTGGAATCTAGAAAAATGGTACAGATGAACCTATTTGCAGGGCAAGAATAGAGACACAGACGTAGAGAACATACATGTGGACACAGAGGGGAAGGGGAAGGTGGGACAAATTGGGAGATTAGGGTTGACATATATACACTACCATGCATAAAATAGATAGCTAATGGGAACATGCTATAAAACACAGGAAGCTCAGCTTGGTGCTCTGTGACAACCTAGTTGGGTGGGATGGGGGGGCAGGAGGGAAGTCCAAGAGGGAGGGGATATAGGTATGCATATAGCTGATTGACTTCATTGTACGGCAGAAACTAATACAACATTGTAAAGCAATTATACTCCAATTTAAAAAAAAAAAAAGACAGTAGGGAAGTTCGGACTTCTGCTAGCTTTACTTTGCCAGATGAGGGTATCATCTGTGTGTGAGGAGTCAGGATGAAGCTACAGCTGGAGCCGGCTGTAGGATATCACCGCAGTGACAAATAGCTGATTTCCTTTGTTTGTTGTAGCAACGTGGACTGAGCTGGGACAGTGCCTGTGGTTGCTAACCAGCAGGACTTCCAGGGATTCTGAAACATCCCATGGCCTTCGAGAGTGTTCAGGGTCCCCAGTGCCACTGAATTGCTCTCTGCATCAATGGGTACCTTCTCTTATTTCTAGAGAACCTCCCTTTGGTGATGGTCCCAGTCTGCACCTCTCATCTCAGCTTTGGTCTGGGAGAGTTTTCACTTGAGCCTCTAGAGTCTTTATATTCCTTGAGTTGTGAGAATCAGTTTCTATTGGTGTATCAAACTCTCATTAGGAAGCTTTGTTTATTATTATTTATCCTTGTTTATGATTGAGTACCAAATGTGCTATTTGAAAAGAGCAGGACAGAAGAAAATAACAACAGTATCAAATGTACTTCGATAAGTAGACATAATCTAACCATGTAGAATAGTTAATTATTAAAATATGTTGCCGAGAGAGAGTCATTAACTAATCAGTGGGAGATAAACACTCTTTCTGATGGCACTGTAGAAGAACAAATTTTGGTCATGAATCAGGACTGTACTAGGAAAACATCCTGCCATTTGGAACTCATCTGAGATCTGGTTCAACTAACTCCCTGTTCCTTGGGGAAGACGATCAGCCTGACACCCCAGCTCAGCAAGGCGTGGTCCATGGACAGATTTACACTGTGTGGAGTCCTAGGCACACAGAACCTGTTGTCAGATACCTTTTCTTAGAACTGAAGGGATCTGACGCACTGATCAGTTGTGCTGACGGACAGCTGGGCTCCTCTTCAAAGTGCTATGCAACTATCAGCCTCCATGTGTTAGAGATTTTAAGATATAAGCTCTTCTTTTTTTCTGGGGCAGTTAGGCCAGCGATGATATTCTTATCAGAAGGGAGACATAATCCATGGTGAGCCGTTCTCATACTCCACCCCGTAATAGTCCCACCTCAGGGACTAAGATGTTTGACTTTGAATCAAACCAGGTGTCCTGGAGCCCAGAGAAGAGCTGTTATCTGAGAATTCAGAAGCCAAAATAGTATCTTGCAAATGAGAAGACGATTTTCTTGTGGTCAAACAGCACTAGTTGAACTTTAGGGAAAGTCGGATATTTAGTATTAATATCTTGTGGTCAAACAGCACTAGTTGAACTTTAGGGAAAGTCGGATATTTAGTGTTAATACCTTGAAGCCATGGCAAAGGCTTGTGTTTGTGGTGGTGTTGTGGTTTTTTTTTGAAATACAGAAATATTTATTTTGGCTTCCTTCATTGTTTTTTGGAAATTCTGTTTTGGTTTATAAAACATAGAAATAGGCAACACTTAAAGCAAACATTCAGAACCCCAGTGTGACAAATCATTGACTTCTTGTGCGATTAAGAGTACACGTATGAAGCTAAGTACAAAAGGCTAACATGAAAAATGGAAAGGTGAAATTAGTGCAGTAAAGGGAGGAAAGGAAAAAGAAAAAATCTTACTTGAAAAGATAAAAGCAGTGAAATAAACTTCTATGATTGAAGACAAAAGTAGAAAAACAAAAATATCTGTAAAGAGAAAGGAGCTATAATCACAAATAGTAATAATAATAATAATACTCTTAACACTCAAAGAGCATTTTTTTTGTGTACCAAGCTCTGTTCTGGTTTTTTAAATATATTAAGTCTTTCAATCCTCAAAACAATTCTATGATATAAGTAGTATTCTTATTTTATAGGTGAAGAAATAAAATAACATATAGGTGAAGTATAAAATACTTCTTATTTTATAGGTAAACTCGCCAAGAGGTTACATTAATATCTCATGGTTTTAATGCCGATACATTTCTAGTCTTAGATGCAAATGCTTGTTTCAGGACTTATCACAATTCTGCTTCTTTGATTTGTATCCTTCCCTCAGTGACCATATCTGAGATCTCAATAAGTCCTGCAAGTTCTACCTCCAAAATATATGCTAAATCTGTCCCTTCTTTCCATCTCTCCATTGCTATCCTAAGCTAAAGCACCATTATTTCATCTAGATGATACAACCACATCCTAATGGGTCTTCCCCTTGCTGCTCTTTCACTCACAATCTATTCAGCAATTAAAATACACTTGTGAAATAAATCAGATCCTATTTCTTTCTTGTTTCAAACTTTCCAGTGGTTCCTCATTGTACTTAGAGAACATTTTAAACTCTTTAGCATGATTTATAATTCTTTATATGATTTGGCCTCAACCTACCTCTCCAACATCATTTCATTCCATTGTCTTTCACTTTCTTAGTAGTAGAGAGTTCAAGTTCCAACAACTTGTCCTTTACCTTAGGAGAAATATATCCATATGCCCACAGCATTGGATCTGTACAAGGGTTCTGGGAACTTGTTACTTCCTGCACACCATGACTGATTAGCACGATATCAGTATGGTGGATCAACATGCTGTTCTATAAAATGTCAAGACAGTCAAGGTCCCTGAGATGATATTATGGCAGAGAGCAAGAGAGTAAACATAACTCTGGGCAAGAGAGCAAACATGTACTGCTCTCCTTCTCAGATAAAAGCAAATTGCTTTTTCAGCACTATTCACAATGGCCAAACATGGAAACAACCTAAATGTCCATCAACAGATGAATGGATAAAGAAGATGTGGGGTGTGTGTGTGTGTGTGTGTGCGCATGTGTACACACACACACACACACACACACACACACACACAATGGAATACTACTCAGCCATAAAAAAGAACAAAATAATGCCATTTGCAGCAACATGGTTGGACCTAGAGATCATCACACTAAGTGAAGTAAGTCACAAAGAGAAAGACATATTATATGATGTCACTTATATGTGGAATCCAAAATACGACACAAATGAACTTATCTGTGAAACAGAAACATACAGACGTAGAGAAGAGACTTGTGGTTGCCAAGGGGAAGGGGTTGGGGGGAGGGATGGAGTGGGAGGCTGGGATTAGCAGATGCAAACTATTACATATAGAATGGATAGATAACAAGGTCCTACTGTATAGCACAGAGAACTATATTCAATATCCTGTGATAAACCATAATGGAAAAGAATACTTTAAAATGTATGTACATGTATAACTGATGCACTTTGCTGTACAGCAGAAATTAACACTGCATTTTAGATTAACTATACTTAAATTTAAAAAGAACTGAAAAAAAGCAAATTGCTTTTTACTTTTTTTTTTACTGAGGGGTATTGAAAAGGACACATTCACCAAGTTAATAACCCACATACCAAATGCTAGAAGCTGTGTTGCTCGGTCCCAGTAAAGCTCTCTCGTCTGGCATGGAAGCTGGAACTGGGGCTGATTTTTGGTTTACAGCAGTCCGCTTTCACCCACTATGATTCATTTGATGTTTGCTGGGGCCAGACAGTTTAATTAAAAGGGAAGGGGATGAGACCACCAGCCCTGCCTCTTTCAGTGTCTTTGATGTTGGTAATAAGCGCTTCAGTTCTTCCTAGAATGCAGTATTCCTCTGATTTACAGTCTTTGCTGGGGGTACTAGGGCTTGGGTAATTTCTGGGTCTTTTACTAGTTCTATTATCATAATGACTTTCATTGCATAACTCAGAGAACCAGTGTGAGAGTTTTGCTAGTTGCTAAATATATTTATCCCAGTTAAGCACGTGGGGATTAGAAAACCACTGAGGACTCATTGCAGGATTCCATTTATATCAGGCTTTCATATGTGCTGGAAAATACTTTAATTGGAGGCCCATACTGGCACTTAAGATTCCCTGATGTCAGCATCAGTTAAGAGTCCTTATTCAACTGTCCTTTTAAAATCTGGGTATTTTCCTTTCCCCAGCATACAGTTACTCTGTTGAATGACTGCAGTTTATTTGGGGGAAGTATTAGGGAATGTTTACTGAATATGCTTTTGGTGATGTTGTAAAATTCTTCCTCAAGGTTGGTATTCACTTTAACAAATGATTCTGGGTTTGTGATCTGACTTAGTCTGGAAGCTGGGTAAGGGATTGCAGTTTTCCATTGCAGCTGATGTCGTACTTCTTTTCAACACTTCCTTATTTATTTTCATTTTCCTTTTCCAATATAAGTAAATTTTCTGGTTGGCAGTCTATGTATCTTGTCCCTCTAGTCATCATGGTCTGCTAGCAATTGGCAGAGATGGGCACTCCTGTTGCCACTCTTCCCTTGCTGCCCACTACAGTAATACCATTCACCTTGTCTCTGACAGCTCAGCACCATTATTACCTGGTGCTGCCGTTATGGAAGCCTGTCATCCCCACTGACACAGAGGGCCAAACCTGTTGTCAGCTCTCATGACAAAGGACTGACTCCCCTCTCATGGCCTAGAGATGGAAGTGTCCTCTGAACTCCCTGGAGTATATTTTCAGTTGGTGAACTTTCTGACCTCATACAGTGACTTTGTTCTAACATCTCCACTTCCCTGCTCCTTCTGATATCTTCTTTAACAGCATTTTAAGGCAGTTCTAGAATCTCTGCTTCATATGTTGTAGGTCATTTTTTTGACCAAGTTTCATAGAGTCTTCTAAGATGTTAAAACTGACTCACAGGAGAGCACATCCATGTTAATAATTTCCCCTACCTGGTCTTACATTGCACTACCTGCTTCCCCAGGCAACCCTCTGAGGATCTCCTCTCACCAGTTCTCCCTCAGTTCTTGCTGGTGGGTATTAACCAGGTGCTGTAATTGCTTCAGTCACTTTCTACAGGAAGCAGGAACTGCAGCAATCTTGTTGAAGATGCTGAGCACTGACACTTGTTAAATATAAGCCTAGAGGCAATAAAAGATATTAAGTGCAGATCTTGAACTAGACAAGCATTATCCTGCGAGACACCTGCCTCAGGTGATGTCTCTGCAGAATTGCTGTCGGTGGGGTTTATTTTCTAGGAAGGGAGACTAAGAACTTCTGTCAGCCTGTAGGTTTTAGAGGAATCTAGAAGTTTGATCAGTTTAGGCTCAAGCGTCCCGTGTCTTAGGGTCCTGTTCATTTCCTCTCAGGAAATCCATTCAGAGAGACTTCAGCTTTCTACAGACAGAATAAGAGAGACCAGATTTACCTGTTAGCCTTAAAAAAAAAAAAAGACAAAGTGTATGAAACAATGATATTCAAAGCACTGTAAATCAGGCAATAAAGGAGAGTGGTTACAGAGAAAAGGGAACAAGGGTCCAGCCCTATAATTTCCCAGCTTGCTGCTTTGAGAGGGTTTTCAGGTTATAGTGCAGGGAGTAGGACCAAAGAGTAGCCTGGTAGACTCTGTGAGTTGAGAAAGTGAAAATAAGTTCATGAAAACCAAGGCAGCTAGAATTTGCCACACAAAGTGTAAGAGCAATGGACAGTGTGATTTTGCATTTTAAAAATATCATTTTGAATAGCATCAAAAATATGAAATGGTTAGGGATAAATCTGAAAAAAAGACGTGAAAGACTTATACACTGAAGATTGTAAAACTCTGTTGAAAGAAACTAAAGAAGATCTAAATAAATGATAGATACATCATGTTCATTGGCTGGAAAATTCAATATCACTATGATGTCAGTTCTTTTAAAATTAATTCTAGATTCAGTGTACTCCCAAACAAAATTCCATCAAGCTTTCTTGTAGAAATTGATAAGGTGATTCTAGAAGAGGCAAATCAACTTTAAAAAAGAACAAATTTGAAGGACTACATTGATTTTAAGACCTCTTATAATGTTAAAGTAACTGATCCATGCAGTATTGGAGGCAAAATTAACAAATGGACCGATAGAACAAAAACAGAAAGTCTAGAGTTAGACCCATATAAATATGGGCAACTTGTTTTTGCCCCAAGTCAGTTTGGCAAAGAAAGGATCATCTTTTCAACAAACTGGAATAATTGGGTAACCATATGCAAAAATTACACTTGGATCTATACCTCACACCATATAAAAAATTAACTCAAAATGGATCATAGATTTAAATGTAAAATGCAAAACTGTAAAACTTCTAGAAAAACATAGAAAAAAAATCTTAGAAACCCTGGTATAGGCTGAGATTACTTAGAAATGACATCAAATGTACTATTCATAAAAATATAAATTGAGAAATTGAACTTCATCAAAATTAAGAACTTCTGCTCTCCAAAATATAACATTAAAAGAATGAAAAGACAAGCCACAGACCAGAAGAAAATATTTGCATATCATATATCTAAAAGATACTTTTTTCAAAAAATATAAAAAACTCTCAAAAACCCAATAATAAGAAAACAATTCTATTAATAAATGAACAAAAGATTTGCATAGACACATCACCCAAGAACATATAAGAGGGCAATTAGTCACATAAAAACATAGTCAACATAATTTACCATCAGGAAAATGCAAATTAAAGCCATATTGGGATACCATTACACATCTGTTATAATAATTAAAACTTAAAAAAGGATTACTCACATCAAGTGTTGATGAGGGTGTGGTGCACCTGGAACTCATACTGTGTTGGTGGGAGTGGAAAATCATATGTTCACTTTGGAAAAGAGTTTGTCAGTTTCTTAAAAAGGTAAACATATCCCTACCATATGATGCAGCCATTCTATCTACATATATTTACCCAAGACAAATTACAGCATATTTCCATACAAAAACTTTTAAAAGCTTGTATGCTTTTGCCTTTCACATATAAGTGTATAATCCATGTGATTTAACTTTTGTACATGGTGTGAATTATGGGTCAAATCTATGTTTTTTCAACAGTGATACCCAGTTGTCCCAGCACGATTTATTGAAAAGGCTGTTGTTTTCTCATTGTTCTGCAGTGCCATTTTTGCCATTAATCAAGTGTTAGATATCCGTGGGCCCCTTTCTAGGCTCTTTGTTATGATTTTTGGGGGTCTGTTTTTTCCCTCTTCGCACTAATACCATACCATGTATACCGCATTTCTGTAAACATTTTAGAATCATCCTACCAGGTTTCACAAAACAGAGTTGTAATTTTCATTGGAATTGCACTGAAGCTATAATTAATTTGGAAAGAAGTAACTTTTTTGTAATATTGAATTTTCCAGTTAATAATTATGATATATTGTTTATACATTTAGGTGCCATTTATGTTTTCTTAATAGGACTTTGTAATTTTCTGCATTGAAGTCTTGCACATCTTTTGTTAGATTTATTCCCAGTTATTTGATTACTTCTGATGATAAGGTAATTTTTAAAAAAATTCAGTTTCCAGTTATTGGTATATAGAAATTTAATCAATATCTTACTGTTGACTTTGTATCTAGCAACCTTGCTGAAACTATATTATTAATTTTAATGGTTAATTTGTAGGGTTTTTTTTAGATAATTGGTATTTTATTGAAAGGTGGACTCAACTAGATGTACATAATTGAAACCTAATTTCAAGATGTTTTTATCAAACAGAAAAGAATGCATAGAATAGAAATATATCTTTCATAACTCAGGGACACCTATGATACTTAGATCTAGTTTCTGAATTGTGGGCCTAGTGAAGTTCTCCACTAACAAACAAAATAAAACAAGAATAAACAATAATAAAAGACTAGGCATTCTTAGAGCAGAGATAATTTTCGTATTTTGAATATCTTGTTGCTAGGGAGCAAAGATGATTTCTTAAGTTCAGAGATGATGTTAAAAAGGCCCAAGACATCAAATTAAAAGGTGTTTCCACTGGTCAATTTGTGACAATTTGAGTGTCACTAGAAAATTAAAGCAAAAATTATAGTTAATTAGACAAGCTTAATTTGTAAAACATGAACTAGTCACGGTTCTCAAAGAAAATTTAGCATTTTTTCAATTAGCTAGTACCATATTCAAGTTAATTTGTTTAGGAAAATATGTTTATGTGAAAAGCTGACTGTCAATGGAATACTTCTAAAGGAGTTAATCCTCAAATTTAAAATGTCCTTATCTGAATAGCAATAGGGCACATACTTTATAGGACAAATTGCAATAAAAGTATATGAAGCTTTACAGAATCAACAACACTGTGACTGCTCATGATGTCACCTAGAATTAGATGAATCATTAAAACCTACAAGTGGAACTCTTTTTTTTTTTTTTTTTTTTAAATGAGCATTTCTGAGGCCTTGAGACTTTCTGTTAAAACCAGTCATATTCTTACAAGGACAGTCATCTATTAAATAATATTTAACTAACTCTTTATAAATCCATAATGAGCTATGTTAAGATGCTCTATTAAAAAATACTCCAAATGAATGGAGTCATGATCTGCATTGTGCCTTGGAGGATAACTCTATCTCAGACTTCACCCCTGCCTGAGGAAAATGCTTTCAGTCCCCAACTTGTCATCTTCATGAGCTGCTCAACTCTCTACCAGACTTTTACTGGACAAATCTCTCAGGGCGTTTCATATCCCAGCATCTTCACGTCCATTTCTAACTGACCAGGATGACATTTACCACTTGATCTTAACTCTTAAACTGGAGCAACTGTGCTGATCACCCATTTTCTGCCAGGAGAAAAACAGCTGAAATGCTTTTTATCATCTGAGGGATGGAATCTTTCTTAAAAACCTACCCAGTAACCCTGTGACAAAGTGACTGCACTAAGAATTTTTCTTTTCTTAGTGAAAGGACCTATAAATTATAATCACTCAAAAGCTTACTGGCCACCACATTGACAACCTCTAAAGACAGTACCCAGTGTCCCAGATAGTAGGTAAAGAGTGAATCTAAATTCTAAGGGTGGAAATTTATCACACACACACAAGAAATGGACAAATTCTTAGAAAAGCACAACCTTCCGAGATGGAACCAGGAATAGAAAATATAAACAGACCAATCACAAGCACTGAAATTGAAACTGTGATTAAAAATCTTCCACCAGGGCTTCCCTGGTGGCGCAGTGGTTGAGAGTCCGCCTGCCAATGCAGGGGACACGGGTTCGTGCCCCAGTCTGGGAGGATCCCACATGCTGCGTTGAGGCTGGGTCTGTGAGCCATGGCCGCTGAGCCTGCGTGTCTGGAGCCTGTGCTCCACAACGGGAGGGGCCACGACAGTGAGAGGCCCATGTACCGCAAAAAAAAAAAAAAAAGAAAAAAAAAATCTTCCACCAAACAAAAGCCCAGGACCAGATGGCTTCATAGACGAATTCTATCAAACATTTAAAGAAGAGCTGACACCTATCCTTCTCAAACTCTTCCAAAATACAGCAGTGGGAAGAACACTCCCAAGCTCGTTCTACGAGGCCACCATCACCCTGATACCAAAACCAGACAAAGATGTCACGAAAAAAGAAAACTACAGACCAATATCAGTGATGAACATAGGTGCAAAAATCCTCAACAAAATACTAGCAAACAGAATCCACCAGCACATTAAAAGTATCATATACCATGATCAAGTGGGGCTTAGCTGAGGAATGCAAGGATTCTTCAGTATACGCAAATCAGTCAATGTGATACACCATGTTAACAAACTGAAGGTTAGAAACCATATGATCTCAATATATGCAGAAAAAGCTTTCAACAAAATTCAATACCCATTTATGATAAAAACTCTCCAGAGAGTAAGCACAGAGGGAACCTACCTCGACATAATAAAGGCCATATATGACAAACCCACAGCCACCATCATTCTCAGTGGTGAAAAACTGAAACCATTTCCTCTAAGATCAGGAACAAGACAAGGTTGCCCACTCTCATCACTATTACTCAATATAGTTTTGGAAGTTTTAGCCATAGCAATCAGAGAAGAAAAGAAAGAAAAGGAATCCAAATCAGAAAAGTAAAAGTAAAGCTGTCACTGTTTGCAGATGACATGATACTGTACATAGAGAATCCTAAAGATGCTACCAGAAAACTACTAGAGCTAATCAATGAATTTGGTAAAGTATCAGGATACAAAATTAATGCACAGAAATCTCTTACATTCCTATACACTAATGATGAAAAATCTGAAAGAGAAATTAAGGAAACACTCCCATTTACCACTGCAACAAAAAAGAATAGAATACCTAGGAATATACCTACCTAAGGAGACAAAAGATCTGTATGCAGAAAACTATAAGACACTGATGAAAGAAATTAAAGACGATACAAACAGATGGAGAGATATACCATGTTCATGGATTGGAAGAATCAACATTGTGAAAATGACTATACTTCCCAAAGCAATCTACAGATTGAATGCAATCCCTATCAAACTACCAATGGCATTTTTCACAGAACTAAAACAAAAAATTTCACAATTTGTGTGGAGACACAAAAGACCCTAAATAGCCAAAGCAATCTTGAGAAGAAAAACGGAGCTGGAGGAATCAGGCTCCCTGACTTCAGACTATACTACAAAGCTACAGTAATCAAGACGGTATGGTACTGGCACAAAAACAGAAATATAGATCAATGGAACAGGATAGAAAGCCCAGAGATAAACCCACGCACATGTGGTCACTTTCTCTTTGACAAAGGAAGCAAGAATATACAATGGAGAAAAGACAGCCTCTTCAATAAGTGGTGCTGGGAAAACTGGACAGCTACATGTAAACGAATGAAATCAGAACACTCCCTAACACCATACACAAAAATAAACTCAAAATCGATCAAAGAGCTAAATGTAAGTCCAGACACTATAAAGCTCTTAGAAGAAAACATAGGCAGAACACTCTATGACATAAATCACAGCAAGATCCTTTCTGACCCACCTCCTAGAGAAATGGAAATAAAAACAAAAATAAACAAATAGGACCTAACGAAACTTAAAATCTTTTGCACAGCAAAGGAAACCATAAACAAGATGAAAAGACAATCCTAAGAATGGGAGAAAATATTTGCAAATGAAGCAGCCGACAAAGGATTAATCTCTAAAACTTACAAGCAGCTCATGCAGCTCAATATCAGAAAAACAAACAACCCAATCCAAAAATGGGCCGAAGTCCTAAAAAGACATTTCTCCAAAGAAGATATACAGATTGCCAACAAACACATGAAAGGGTACTCAACATAGCTAATCATTAGAGAAATACAAATCAAAACTACAATGAGGTATCACCTCACACTGGTCAGAATTGGTATCATTAAAAAATCTACAAACAATAAATGCTGGAGAGGGTGTGGAGCAAAGGGAACCCTCTTGCAATCTTGGTGGCAATGTAAATTGATAGAGCCACTATGGAGAACAGTGTGGAGGTTCCTTAAAAAACTAAAAATAGAACTACCATATGACCCAGCAATCCCACTACTGGGCAACCTAAGTGTCCATTGACAGATGAATGAATAAAGAAGATGTGGCACATATATACAATGGAATATTACTCAGCCATAAAAAGAAATGAAATTGAGTTATTTGTAGTAAGGTGGATGGACCTAGAGTTTGTCATACAGCGTGAAGTAAGTCAGAAAGAGAAAAACAAATAACGTATGCTAAAACATATATATGGAATCTCAAAAAAAAATGGTACTGATGAACCTAGGGGCAGAACAGGAATAAAGACCTAGATGTAGAGGAGAATGGACTTGAGGACGGGGGAAGGGTAAGCTGGGCCGAAGTGAGAGAGTGGCATGGACATATATACACTACCAAACGTAAAATAGATTGCTAGTGGGAAGCAGCTACATAGCACAGGGAGATCAGCTCGGTGCTTTGTGATGACCTAGAGGGGTGGGACAGGGAGGGTGGGAGGGAGACACGAGGGAGGGGATATGAGGATATATGTATACATATAGCTGATTCACTTTGTTTTACAGCAGAAACTAACACAACATTGTAAAGCAATTATACTCCAATAAAGTTGTTAAAAAAGTAAAATAAAAAAGCCAAGAGGCTCCACATGCCAATATATAGAATAAGTAATCATAACATGAGTAAAAATAGAATTGGAAATAAATTGAGAAGAAAATTATGAAACTTGTACAGATTCAGGTTTTTGAGGAGATGGTGCATATGGGGGAAACACCAAAATCAGGAAATGGGAGGTCAAAATATATTTTCCTTTCTTTCAGAAAGAAAACATAATATTAGAAATATAGGTTTCTACTTTAAGATGCCAGTTTTTAATTAGTATATTTCTTTTTATTTGTTTATTTACTTAATTATCTAATCTGTCTCTGTAGTTTACAGTTTTTTAACTTCCTGGTACCCAAGGAGAAAAAGATGAGAACTTTTTTCATCAAATTTAGGAATTTTTTGATTATTTATTTCTTCAAGTATTCCTTATGTCTCTTTTTTTTTCCTTCTGGGACTGCCATTATGAGTGTGTCGGTCCATATAATGGTGTCCCACGGTTCTCTGAGACATTGTTCATTTCTCTTCATTCTTTTTCCACAGAGTGGATAATCTCAATTGACCTATCTTCAAGTTTTCTGATAGATTCTTCTGATTCAAACCTGCTGTTGATCCTGTGGCAGGCAGAATAATGGTCCCCCAAAATGTCCATGTTCTACTCCAGAATTTGTGACTATATTGTTACATTGTAAGGAGGGATTAAGATTGCAGATGGAAATAAGAATGCTAATAAGCCAACTTTATGATGAGGGGATTATCCTGGGTTTTCTGGTGGGCCCATTGTAAGTACAGGAGTCCTTAAATGGGGGGAAAGAGGCAGAACAGTTAGAAAGAGAGATGGCATCATGAGAGAGATTTGAACTGCATTGTTGTCTTTGAAGTTGAAAAGGGGTGATGAGTGAATGAATGTGGGTAGCCTCTAGAAGCTGGAGAAGGCAAAAAAGTAGATTCTTCCTTAGAGCCTCCAGAAAGGAAAACAACCCTGCCAGTACCTTTTATTATGATTTTAAATTAGTGAGAACCATTTCTGACTTCTACCTCAAAAACTATAAGTAACAGACTTTCATTGTTTTAAACTACTAAATTTGTGGCAGTTTGTTATAACAGCAACAGGAAACTAATACAAAGCACTTATGTTGGGTTTTTCATTTCAGTTACTAAACTTTTCAACTCCAGAATTTCTATTTGATTATTTTCTAAAAAGTAATTTCTGTATCCTTATTTATATGCTATAATTGCTGAGACATCATTCTCATTCTTTCCATTGGTTATTTAGGTATGGTGGCCCTCTTTAGTTCTTTTAATGTATTTAAAGTATCTGATTTAGAGTCTTTGTCTAGTAAGTGCAATATCTGTGCTTCCTCAGGACTGTGTTTCTATTGATTTATTTTTTCCTGGGTGTGGGTCATACTGTCTTTTTTTTTAATACCCCTATTTTTTTGTTAAAAACTGAAGATTTTAAGTAATAATAATGTAGTTACATGTAGCTGTGTTGGATATTAGATTCTGCTCCCTCTCCTTCTTCAGCTTTGCTGCTGTGGCTGTTTTTGCTGTTGTTATTATTATTGATTATTTGTTTAATGAGTTTTCTAAAGTAATTCTGTATGATCTGCATTCTTTGTCATGTGTGGCCTCTAAAGTCTTGCTTGATAAGCTTAATGGTTGGCTAATGATTGAACAGAGATTTCCTGAAATGCCTGTGACTAATAAGTCTCCCTGTGTTTGCTATTGTGTCCTGTGTGTGTGTTGCGGGCACAGTTTACAACTGTGTCTTAGTCTTCCCCGCCTGCTTGCACAGATCCTCAGGGTTGTCCAGAGGTGAGATCTTAGGGCCTTCTCAATTCTTTCCTAAGAATGTTCACAGTCTGCCCATGTACACAACCCAACGCATGCAAGTGGCCTTTCTGACTCCCAGCAGTATGCAAGAGCTTTTCTAAACCCCCCTCTGGACAGTTTATTCAGTAGCTTCTCCTTTTAAGCTTTTTGGTTGGTCTGTTGTGTGCCTCAACTGGTATTGACCTTAGTCAGTCACAATGTTAAACAGTTGTTTATGACTGTTTTCAACAAGTTCCTCTGGACACAAAAGCCATTAATACTGGAAGAGCTCTGAGTTAGGTCAAATAAAAACAATCTTTCAAGTGGAGTCTTCCAGGGAACCACCAGGCGGGGAATGGGGTTTTGAACAAGTTCCTACACTGATCAGCCATTTTTTGTGGCTGCCAGGCTGTTGGTTTCCACTGTGATTGTAGTCTGTTGATTTTCAGGGCTACTACAAAGCTGGAGAGAAGCGATGGGAACGTGAATAGCTGAAATTCTACAAAGCTTGGTGTTCTTAGCAAGAGTCAGCCATTTTTCTTGAATACTCCATTGATTGCTGAAAGCTTTGGTTAATTGTCAGTGTTGTAGCAAAGTTAATTCTGACAACTTTGTAAGTGTTCTCATTGCTTTTATGGGGAGAAGTTTTGGAGGTCTTGACTCTGCCATTTTTACTGACATCACTTTAAATTAGTTTTATGATTTGAAAATCATTAAGTGAAAAATCTCAAAACGATGTCTAACCTAAAAATTAGTCACGGTTCCAAAAGATACTAGTAAACATAAATAGCACAGCAATAAAAGTTTTCTAAATTAAAGTTTATTTTCAAAGTAATAAATGAAAACTTTTCATGGTTAAGATGAGCAACTCCAGTTTTTCTCTTCCTGTGACTTCTATGTTTTTTGATGCCTAAATATAACTGTTTTTGTTTTATTGATTATTGCTATACCTGGCAAATCTACATCTTGGTATTTACCCCAGAGAAATACTCACCCTTGTCTGAAAGAGCTGAATCCAAGGATTTACAAAGTAGAAAATTTTCATGACAAGTTGAATTTCTGTGGCTATGAGGACTAGTTAAATAATTCGTGAATAGCTACAATGGAATATTATGCAGCTGTTAAAAGATTTGCTGAAACTTTGTGTGCCAATATGGAAAAATATTCATGACACAGTTTTAAACAAAAAAAGGTAAATAATTGTACATATATATGTTTGATAATAATTATGTTTAAAAAACAGTAAGGTAAAACATAACTATTTCTACATGTGCATATATATTTGCAATTATTCATAAAAACATCTGGAAATATACATATAAAGTAAACACAATTGGTTATTTCTAGCAGTAATTGTGAAATCAAGGTGGGGTCTGGGTTAGGGTGGAGGAGGGAGGGTGCAGGGAAGAAATGGATTGTACAAGAATATTAACTTTGATATCTTTAAAATCTATCATAGGTGTCATTATGTTAATATAAATTAAATCTAATATAGATACAACTAAAAAAAAACTTTATGTGTGAACATATATCAGACTTTTGCAGCAAAATCTAATAGTAGTTATCTTTGTGGTCCTGGGAGATTAAGTATAGATTTAATTTTCTTATGTGGACTTTGCTAGTTTTCCATATTTTTCTATAATAAACACATATTACTTTGGAATAAGAAAACTTTTAAAGTTGATACAGGTAAATATAGATAATAAAGAGTAAAGAAGGAATTTCTAAATATTCTTTTAATACCTTAATGACATTAATAGTTGGACAAAAATTGTAATTTTGATTCAAAATCGAACAGCAGTGCCTATTACATCTTGTGAAAAATGTATAACACTTGGAGAAGCCTATGTGTATGGTTCTAGAAACTAAAATCTATTATCATTGATTAAATAATAGGCCAAAAGGTTTTCCTCTTCCCTTTGTCTTTGAATGGAACTGCTATATGTTGTGACAGAATTTCTTAGAGATTCCCAGAAGGTTCTCCTTGAAAATTATATCTCTAAATAACCCTAGCACATGTTAAAATTCAATCATGGGCCTGGAAAATAATATATACTTTAATTGAATATATGTGGTTAAATCCCATAAGATGAACAGAAGTTTATTCAACTTTCCGTCATAAGTCCTTAAGCCCTTTGAAGTTATAGATTGAAATGCATTTTATATCCACATGACAGATGTGACCCAAAAAATGCCATTGAATTTTTATAAATTTCCGAATTCATTGCTCTGCTTCCCCAAAGCAATCTTTTATAGGTTTGTATTTTGTTCTTGCTTTCGAAATGCTGTTATTCTGCATACAAAAATCACCGTAGTCACAAGAGTGGCATCAAAGAGTTTCTAAAAATGTCTTGAAATGAAACAATCTAATTACAGAGTCTGTTCTCTAATGCTTCCTGATGTGTCCTGGTCATTTTACTCACCACAGCCCTGCTGAAAGAAGATGACAGCACCACCTCTTCCTGCCCCAGGAGAACCCTAAGTTGATCTAAATGTTTGGGTGTCCCAACTCTGTCACCCTCTTCATCCCCTGACAAACTAGTGTGAATTAATGACAACTCCTTTCCTGGGGTTGTAGAAAAGAAAATGTGATCCGAATGAATAAAGTATTGCAAATGTCAAAATAAATTTCAGCTAAAAATGATATTTTTCAAGGAGATCTAATGAGAAAACTGTTCAAAAGGCAGAGTTAGAGTTTCCTGGTTCCACATTTAATTAACTCAATCTGACTTTTGTTATGCTTTATATTATGTGTTTCCCTGTTCGGTAAACAAACAGCAGAAAATTAAACTAGGGCAACTGCCAACGAGCAGTAAATTTAATTGAAAAATAATGAATTGCCACAGGGTACCACAGAGTTTTGTGAAGATAAACTTATTTTTCCTGGAAGGTTTCCACTTGAATTTGTCACAACTTGATATATAAAAGGAACAAAAGAAGTGAAATATGGTAGTTGATGCTAGATACATAAGAGGGGAATGGCCTTGGAGAATAATTTAAAGGCTGGTTTCTGGGACTTTCAGCAGATGAGCCATGTTTCCTCCTGAAGAACAGAGCGGGCTTCCAGAGGAGCTCTGACTCTGCCCTCTGGATCTGCAGAACCTGCCAAAACTCTGCCCTATCAGCTTTCAGTCAAAGAAAGCTCATTGTGGAAGAAGCAGAGTGACCCTGAAAATGAGGAGTGTACGTGGTTTAGGGAAAAGGGAGACTTCAGACAAAAAAAGGATACTCCCAAATAATTTTATGCCATGTGACCAATAACTGCTTAAGTCATTCAAGCTTGATATGAATCAAAGGTATTTCTAAACATTTGGCTATTTATTTTCTTTCCTTGATCTCTTTTCCTGATGTATTGGTACTTGTCTAATGATTCTCTGAGTTTATGTCCAGGCAGGAGAAGGTTTGAATTAAATCAGGAGAAAAATAAGGTCTTTCTGAGTGATATGAAAATGACCACATCTGGTTCTCAGTCTCACAGTGTGAAGGGCAGGTGTCTGTTTATCTGCTTGTAGATGCAGTCTTCCAGGTTCAAGTGTTGGGAGCTGAACAAAACTCCCACTCCATCCCCCAAACCCCGCGAGCAGGAGTGGAATTGCTGGGTTCTCTACACGTCCACTCTTTCCCTCTTGCTGCTGAAGAAGATATTACTCAGTTATTCTCCCAGATTTGCAGCAGCAGTTCCCATGATGAACTACGATCCTTTTGGGCTTCTCTTGGAGGTTATTTGGCACAAAATAATCCACTGTTTGATGTCAGATATTTGTTTGGACTCCCTACCCACTCCTTACTGGTTAGATAGACTTTGAAGAGTCATTCATTTATTTAATAAATATTTTCTGAGCACCAGCTATGTGACTGGCACTATTCTAGCTACGAGGGCTTTAAAAACAAAACAGAACAAACCAAAACAAAAAATCGCTAACTTCATAAAGCTTACATCTTTGGGGGAGAAAGACAGACAAAATAAGTGACTGTGTCATAAAGTGATGCTTCCTAAGGAGAGAGACATGGAATTCCAGAAGGCAGCAGCTAGTTACGGTGAACCTCCCAGGGAAGGTATCAGTCAAGAAAGGACCTGAAAGAAAGGAGAGCGTGACTTGAGGATATCTGAGGGCAGAATGTTCAGGCAGAAATAAAAAACTGGTTGCACCTCGACAGGGTTCTGGGCAAGAGTGTGCCCAGGGTGTCCTTGGAAAAGCACAGAGTCCAGTGCAGCAGAAATGAAGATGCCAGGATACGGGTCAGGGAGGTAACAGGGGCCAAATGGTGCAGGGTCTTTGCAACCACTGTATGGATTCTTAACTCTCAGCAAGGTGACAAGCTACAAAAGGGCCTTGGGTAGAAGTGACAAGACCTCACTCTGACTTCAGTGTGGGAAGAGGCTAGAGGACGCAAGAGAGGACACAGGCAAACCCGTTAGACTCTCTGCAGCCGTGCAGGGGAGCCAGGGTGGCTTGGACCTGGGTGCTCAGCCTGGGAAGTAAAGAGCTTCTGGAGCAACCTGACATCTTTAGCCAATTTAGCCAATGAGAAGGCAAGACTTGTACTTGGTTATCTTAAAACTTGAAATAATGGAGGTCAAGGTCTATTGCCATATAATAGGGGATCAATAAATGTTCATTCTTTTCTGTTTTGAAGCTTCTCACCTAAAAAGTGGTGCATGAAACCATGAGAACCACAGGTTTTGCAAACTTTGTACTTGTAAATTCAACTCAAAGAAAGAGTTGGAGGCTGTAATTATAATTCATCTACAATTGTTAAAAAAACATCTACAAGGAACATTATTGACAGCCATAGAGCATTAGTGGAAATGTTTATGTACATGAAGTTTGAAATAGTGCTGGAGTTTTATAAACCAAACTTATGATAATTGTTGCTCTAGCAAGGCAGAGAAAGAAAATGGACTAAAGATAGTGCTTAAAAGGAATTGTAACCTTTTCTTTATTTTGCAAGCAGTTAAGAGAAAAATATCAATAGTTGCTAAGTCCTGATGGTATTAACAAGGATGTTTTTATTAATTTTTGATTTATTCATAATATTTAAAACATTTAAAATTTTCATTGTAATTAAAAAATTAAAACAAAAAAATAGAAGAAGGTAAGGAAGAAAGAAGAGAGAAGGGAAAGAGGAAAGGAGAGAGGGACAGAACAGAGAATCAATCAGATTTACCATAGTCTACCTTAAGCAGATTTTATTTCAGTTTGAAATATGGCTTTTAAAACATTCATCAACAGCTAGATGTTAACTGAAAATTATCTGCATAAGTAGTAACAGCTCTGACTGATGCTGGAATAGCACTTTATAGATTGTAATACCCTTTCGTAGAACTTAGTGCATTTAGTTCTCAAAACAGCGGTTAAACGATAACGTGGTAGTTACGGAATTTCCATTTTTTCCAGGTGAGGAAATTAACATCCTGAGTTGCTAAATGATTTTTCCAAGATCTCATGGAATAGATGCTGTAGAGCCAGGCTTGGGACCCCAAGTTTGGGGTCTTAGGATTCAAATAGCTACTCCCTTCTTAAGCCTCCATAAACATGTAATTGTGAATTTTCAATTTCATAGTAATTTTGTTCTTTTTATTTCATGAGAAACATATGGATTCTATTTTTGCTCTAAAAACCCAAATACTAAGGGAAAGCTAAGCACTCCCTTGAT
The DNA here is from genome assembly GCF_964270905.1 of Leucopleurus acutus. Lineage (NCBI taxonomy): Eukaryota > Metazoa > Chordata > Mammalia > Artiodactyla > Delphinidae > Leucopleurus > Leucopleurus acutus. Next base: position 56,384,646 of record NC_139161.1, read on the forward strand.
TTTCTGGCACCTCTTCCTGAGCTCTGTGACCTGTCTCAAGAGCACTGACCTCAGAGGCAACCATTGATCCTTGTGAACCCATTCCTGTACAAGTCCATACATATATTTGTACCTTTAGAGATACAATTTTATTTTGTTTTTGACATTAGTAGGATGAAATTATATCTCATTCTATAATACATATTTCTGAATTTTCTTCCAAAATGACTAAACTAATGGTAACACTATGTATGAATTGATTGCTTCAGACCCACCAATACTGGCTATTAATGGCCTCTTTTATTTTACCAATCTAAGAGGGAAAAATTCCATGCTATTTTAAGCTGTATTCCCTGAATACAAGAGAAATTGAGCATCTTTTTATGTGTTCATTGACTGTTTGCATTCCCTCTTCTTTTTCCTTTATTAATTTGTCTTTTGGATGGTTTACCTTTTTCTTATTGATTGCAGGTTTTCTATATTTATCTGGTTGTTAATTCTTTATGTCTAAATGTATGTCAAGTATTTTTTCACAGTCTCTGCCTCTTAACATTCCCTGTGGTATCTCTTCTCATATAAATAAATTTTACATGTTAATAGAGTCATATTTTCCATATATGTGCTCTCTTTGGGTCATGTTTTGGAAGACCACACCTATCCAGAAATTGATAAGCACGTTTACATTTATATGTGATTTTGCTTTTATGTTTAGCTCGTTAACTGCACTTGGAGTTTATTTCTGTGGGAACTCAAAGATCAGTTTTATAAATAGAAATACAATAATTTGAGAGCCATTTAAACAAAAGCCCATACTTTCCTCAGTGATCTAAATTGCTGGCTAGATTGTTCTATACCAAAATCCTTATGTAAACTGAATCTATTATGTGCTCTATCCACTTAAGAATTGATACACATAGACTGATGCATTTTAGAATTTATTTGTTGAGTTACATGAAAAATCATATGCATTTGAAAACTCAAGCAGCTCAGACTGTAGAACTAATAAATACTTCAGTTCTTCTTTCACCTATATCCTCCTGCCCTAGCTGTAGGCTCTTCCTCAGAGAAAACCACTATTTTTGGTGTTTATTTTTCAGACCCTTCTCAGTTTTAAAGTACTAAACAATATATGATAGATTCTCTTTGTAAAAAAAATAAAATGCTAAGAAAGGACTCCAGGTGACTTTCATAATCCTTTCCAACACCAGCACCCTCCTTTGCAGTAACCACTATGAACAATTTAGGTATTTCCTTCTAGACCATTTTTTAACATGCACTTACATGGATGTAGGCACACAAAAGACACATAAGGCTGATGTTTAGCTGGCATACAATCATGTGGTTCTATCAGTTATTAAAATATTGATAAACTTCCGTGCTCTTTGACAGAGAGCTTCTGCCTCTAGTTCCCCAAGTACCCTCCAGTTGCTGGACCACCCCTCACCATCCTAAGCCCCCACCTCCAAGCCCCTGCAGATCCCTCATAATATAGCAACTTGTTATGAGGGAGGTTAATGCCCCCAAGTAACAGTGGGCCCCCAGCACTACAGGAGCATCTATTTTGGTCTGTTGGCCTCCTGCATACTAGTTGTTAAATATCTTAAGTATCATCCCTGACTATATAGTATATATAGCAGATCTCTAAGACTTACAGTTTAGTTTAAAAAGTCAAGTTGGAGAATATGGTAGGCAGAATAACAGTCCCTCTCCCAGAATGTTCATGTCCTAATTCCTAGAGCCAGATCCCATACAACCATATGTTATATTATATGACAAGGTGGGGGGATTAAGACTGTAGATGAAATTAAGGTTGCTAATCAGCTGATTTTGAGATGGGAACATAATCCTGGATTATCTGGGTGGGCCTGATGTAATCATAAAAGTCTCTACAAGTGAAAGTGTTAGGAGTGTCAGAATCTGAAAGAAATTAGAAGATGTTGTGCTTCCGGCTTTGAAGATGGAAAGGGCCACCAGCCAAGAAATTGAGGCAGCCTCTAGAAGACATAAAGGCAAGGAAAGGGATTCTCCCTTAGAGCCTTCAGAAAGAATACAGTGACCTTGATGTTAGGCCCATGAGACCCATTTCAGACTTCTAACTTCCCAAATTGGTTAAGAAGATAATTCATTTGTGCTATTTTAAGTTACTAAGCTTACGGTAATTTATTAGAGCAATAGGAAACTAATAGAGAACTGAAAGTACAGTGTACAGTTTATACTACAGTACAATTCATTTCGAGCCCCTCTAAGCTGTTTCTGATCTCTCAATTCTTAGAAAACTGTCCCTTCAATGGCTTTCTGATTATGGCGCTTAATGGACTATCTTTGGTTCTCATCTTACTAGATCCTGTGGCACTTGCCACTGTAGAGACCTCTTTCCTAGAAAGTCCCTCCTTTCTTAGTTTGTATGGTGCTACTCTTTTTTAAGCTCTCCTCCTGCCTCTTTCACTACTAGCATATACCTCATACCTTATTTATTTATTTATTTGCATTTTGTTACATCTACAGTATCAGTGTTCTACACATTTTGTTTTCTCTCCTTCTCTTCTGAATCTGTATGATTTTCTTTGATAACTTCACTCACACCTGTAGCTCTGCTACTCTCTGCTTATGACTCTCAGATGCTTGTCTCTAGTTCAGTTATGAAGATAATCATATCATTTTGATCTTCCTTCTCCTCTCTGATTTATGATTCTGTGACTTCTACAGGATCAAATAGTACTTACAGTTGGTTCACTGTTATAAAAAGGCTTCATTCTTTTTAAGAAGGTGTGCTGGCTTCACCTCCAGGCTGCTTCCTCAGGTCTCACACTCCACTCGGATCTAGAGGAATAAGATACACTGAATCTCACACTTTCCAGCCTGTCATAGAAGCCAACTATGTGGTCATGTCAGGGTTAAGGTGAGACTGCAAGTATGAATAAAGCCTGGGAGAACTAATTTCCAAACAGAAGTATGGAAAAGAAGGAAGCCCATCCCCATTGCCATCATCACCATCACCATCACCATCATCATCATCATCTTCAATAGACCAGAAGATCATACTTAAAAGGTATCACATTCTTTTGCTAGCCAGTGGGTAGAGTTTTTAAGAAAGATTGGATCTATCTGAGAGAACAAAGAAACTCCATTTTCTTTGCCCATTTGAACTGTATTGTGACTTGTGTCATTCTGTGATTCTGCTACATGAAGGGCCTGCCTAAGAGATAACAGAATCAGAGTATAGCTTGTAATTGGCATCACACACTGATTACAAACTAAAAAGACTAAAATTAAAGAGACAAGTTTTATTGAGACCAGGGCAGGACCCAGAGAGATGGGGGGGGTGGAGAGAGAAAGAGAGAGGAAGATAATTTATGGAGGCAAATATAGAAAAGGCATCAGATGAAAGGGCAGGAGGAGATAAGGAAAGGTATCATTTAGACCTCCCACGGGCTCTGCAGTTTTGGAAGGACTAAGAGTAAAAAGCCTGGTTCTAACATTAGCTGCTCCAGGTCATAACTGCAGTGGCTAGATGTAACTGGGGAGACTGTGCTTCTGTGCTTTATAGAGAAAGTTTCAGTTTCATAAGTAGTCCAGGAAGAGAACACTCGATTAGTAAGACCAGGTCGAAGGCCATGTTGAAAGATCCTGATAAGAGAGAGAGAAGATCCTTGCTGACCTCCCAAGTAGCTCAGCAGCTCCTGCCTCCCCATCAGGTTAGACAGTTGAAGCTGCAGAGTAGACAGTGGCAGTGGGAGAAGAAATCATGGAGGGACCCTGGGGCTGGAGTGCACCCATATCTGCTGTAAGCTTTCAGTGGAGACAGCTGCTCACTTCTTGTTTATTTCAGTGCAAGGGAAGTGTTGGCTGCACCTAGGGGCTCTGGAAGTTGAGCTTCCAAAGTGGGTTCTGAAAGTCAGTTCTAAGAAGGATCCATATCTTAGAGGAATGAGAAACAGCCCTTGTTCTAGGAGATCTCTGAGATTTCCCACCAATACCCACTTAACCCAAACATGTAGAGAGCCTGGGGGATAAACCAACCACAGATTATAGTTGGAGACCTCAGTTCTTCTACTGTGCAGTGGAGTGTGCTCTTAGGCAGAAGTATGTGCCTTTGAGGGGTCATGAAGCCTCACTAGGAGGGGGTGAAGTGTAACAAAGTTGTTTTGAAAAATCATATTGGATCTCTTCTGCACTTCTGCGTCCAAATCCTTCTCCTTGGCCAATTCCAAAAATAACCATCTGCCTTTGAGTTAGGGGTGGGATGTAGGTGATTATTTCTGTAAGGACACAAAAGAGAATGAAAGAGTTCCAGTTTGAGTATCCAAGCTAGGATTTTGGAGTAAAACAATGAGTTGGAAAGCCAGGTGATCAAGCCCACCCAGAACATTTTTCCTCAATGCAGGGATTATACCCCTTTAGCTTGGAGAATGGACCGCAGCTCCTACCTGCCTTGTTAACCCCCTTCTTATCAGGGACAAAAACAGTGAATCAGTGGACTCCATATTTTGTTGTCATTCTGCTGCTGCTCAGTGCTCAGGCTGGAAGCTGGTGCTTTCATTGCCCGGTATCTCTCCCTTCTCCTGGGAGTAGCCACCCTTCTCTTTTGCAGTGTTGACACCCCACCCCATTCACCCTGCTCTAACGTAGGGTCAGGATGGTAACTGAGTTTCTGCATGGACTTCCCCCTGGAGCCACAGTGATTGGAGGAAGGAGCAGAAAACTCAGCTAAACCAATAAGAGTTCTTCCTTGAGATCTTTTGAACCGCACCAAGTAACTAAATAGCATCTTTTCAAGGTGAAGCTCATCTGAGTAACATCTTTCCCATCTTCCCACCATCACTCAGCCATCCCTGAGGACACCAGGATTCTGCCCTTCCTGCAGCTTAGCTATGTGAATCAGTACATTTTCCTGTTTCACAAGCTTATTTAAGTTTGGTCTCATTTGCTTGCAATTAAAGAGTTCTGATCCTGCAGTGCTGTTATGAGTATCTGAATTAGAACAGTATTGAATGAAACCACTCTCCCTCTCTCTTTCAATCCTACAATACCATATAAAAGTATTCCTAATACATTCAGATACTTCCCAGAAAAGTTTGCCAATGTTTGCCCACATGTTAAAAATTTTAAATAGCTTTTTCTTTCACATCCCTTTGCAAACAATACTCCCTTTGGAATGAACAGACAAAAGGAAGAACAGTTCTTCAGAGATGTGAGATGCTACGATGTAATTTGTCTGGCCTTTATGTTGGAAATGATTTTGCTGCATTTCTGTTAATTTTTCAGTGGTCAGATAAAAAAGGAACACATTATTTTCCTTTTTTGTGTGTTATAAATGAATATAATTGCCAAAAATTCAACAAAGACTTCTGATGTAAAAGTGTATCAGTTTCAGCTAAGCCCCTTCAAACGCCATCACATACCTAAGGACCTGGGTATCGGGATCTATTTTCACAGTTCCTTCCAATTCTAATGAGCTCTGAAGAAGTTTATTTCAAAATAATCCTTCTGTATTAAGCTCTGGCTTATTGACAGGTCCCCTTTTGTCATAATTGTGTGAAGTTTATTTTCCAAATGAAGGTTTATTTTTGCATGGAATTCTGAGGTTTTTCACTGTGTATGTGAGACAATTAGTTTGGGATTTTTGGAATTTATTTTAGACCAGACAGATGTCTTCAATTTACACACTCTAGGAGGTGACAAACCCTATTAACATTCAAAAGCTATCAATTTACTTTATCTTTGTTCTTCAGCATTCTCAGCTATGATCCAAGCTAACTCTCTTTTTGTTTGCTTGATTTTATGGCCGTGTGTTTTTATGTAGACAGAAGCAGAAATTTAAGAAAAAGATGGAAGATAGCTTTAGTAATTTTATCAGTGTCAAAATCTGGTGGGTTACTTTAAGAACCTTGAATTTTACCTTTATTAGGAATGCGTTTTCACTAACTAAAATTCTTCCCCCTTAGCAGTCATGGTTTATGCATATACACACACATGCTAGTTGCTTATCTTTGTGTTATTCTTTACCTTGTTGGTGGCCCCTGAGTTAAATCTGGTACTATACTGCCTTTGCCTACATTTTCTTTTTTTAGTTATTGGCTGTTTTTACACAGGTAATATAAACATATCTCTAAATCGTACATGCTTACGCATGGATTAGGTTATTCTTCAATTCATTGGTCAAATCCCTTGTAGATCAAAAGTAATGGCACTTCTGTTGTGTGCAAAGTTAAGTCCTGGACTGCTGATTTAGGACAGTCTGGGGATGGGGGAGTGGTCAGTGACGTTGTCCCATTCATTTTTATTCTGAAATTGAAGACCACACCACTGTTACATCTTTTTCAGGTGCACTCTGCAGCCACTAGATGGCTCAGTGGATATGCTCAGGTCTTTTCCAGAGTGATTATTTCAGAATGTAACAACCTAAATTGCTATTCATTTCTCACATTGAAGTCCAAAACTGCACCCGGATTGCGATTATAGGATTAAAAAAATGAGGGCACGACAGTCCCAGGACTCAATGTGATCAAACCCAGCCCACTGTCATCCAATCTTGTTTACATGTTTGCCTTTTATTATGGCCGCCATATTTTATTTTCGGTGAATGTGTATTCTTGCTGGCAAGGAGAAGATTATGGACTAACAGATGTCATTGGTAGTGTCAGATCTAGATCAAATGTAGAATGATTATACATCCTGACACAGTTGTTTTTGAAATCAAAAATAATCCATGATGTACAGGATGTCTGACTGGTTTTGGTGACATTGTACTTGACTTTGAACTCATGCTGTTTCCTTTATCTTGGATTAAGTTATTTACCTATGAGTCCAATAGAGCTAAAACCACTTAGAACTAAGATTAAAAGGATACTTCCTTAACATAACTACTTCAAACCACTTCAAATATATATACTGAAATATACTTAATGCTGATATATCATAGGTATTCTTATTAAAATAAAGATCAGTGTGCTTCCCATCATAATGTAAAAGTTTTTTTCCTGGACATTCTAGGTAATGCAGCAAGTCAAGAAAAATAGAAAAGATACTACTATTGGAAAAGGAGAGGCAAAATCTTTGTTGTGTGTAAATCATATTATCTTCACCTAAAATTAGATGGTTTTGATTAAGGAAGTTTTGATGTCGGTCAGTTACCGAAAAATTGTACAAAAATCATTAAATTGAAAAACTAATTGTACAAAAAAATCAATTTCCCTATCTGCAGCAATTACCAATTAAAATAAAATAATATATTCCATTTACAACAGTATGCAGGAATGCTTAAACAAAATGCATATGACCATGTGGCAAATACAACAAAAATTTTTTTTTTTAATTAATTAATTTTATTTTTGGCTGTGTTGGGTCTTCATTGCTGCTTGCGGGCTTTCTCTAGTTGTGGTGAACGGGGGCTACTCTTTGTTGTGGTGCACGGGCTTCTCTTTGCAGTGGCTTCTCTTGTTGTGGAGCATGGGCTCTAGGTGTGCAGGCTTCAGTAGTTGTGGCACATGTGCTCAATAGTTGTGGCTCTCAGGCTCCAGAGCACAGGCTCAGTAGTTGTAGAGTACAGGCTTAGCTGCTTCGTGGCATGTGGGATCTTCCTGGACCAGGGCTCGAACCTGTGTCCCCTGCATTGGCAGATGGGTTCTTAACCACTGCGCCACCAAGGAAGTCCTAAAAAACTTTCTTGAATGACATAAAAATACATTAAAAAAAAGAAAAGATTACTCTGTTTCTGGATGGGGACAGAAATATAAATGTTCTTCCCCCTAATTAATTTAAAATTTTAATGATAGTTGAACAAATGTCACCCCAGGATTATTTTCTTTTCAAATTTGATGTGAAGACTCAATGGAAGAAAAGAGGCAATAAAATAAGAATGAGAGACTCTTTCATTGTTAAGTACTTTGTTTATAATTTATCATGAACCTACAGGAATCACAAAAGTTTAGCACTAACTACTCAAGGAGAGTAATAAGAATTCACATATAATATGATATATTATTAACTAACGACTAGTGGATATATTATTTATATATTCATGTACAATACTATACTATAAGATACTATTATAGGTATAAATTAGATGAAGAATGGATTTACTCAAAAAACTATGGTTATTTCATATTTCTAAAATAATTAACATAGTTTCCTACCATGAACTCTACTGCAAAATGTAATCCAGGTGGATTATAGAGAGAAATGATGAAATATATATGACAACCAAAAGTATTAACTTGAACATTTATATAATAAGGTAAAGAAAGCTTTTAAGCAATTAAAGGGGGAAGTATTCATATATATGATTACCTAAAAATAAATGTTTTTTACCCCAAACTATAAAAATGATAAATTATCAATAAGGAAAGATTTTTTTGGTAGAGATTAATGAAAAAATGCTATTATTCTCAATATATTGAGTTCTTACAAATCAATAAGAAAAAAAAAAAACACAGTACAGTAGTTTTAAGGGCAAAGACATGAACTGGCAAGTCTCCAGTGAAGAAATATAAATGACAAGTGAACAAGCTGAAAAAATTTTCAACTACACTAGTAGCCAAAGAAATGAAAATTACAACAACAGTGAAATACTGTTTTTGTCTCAAATTGGCAATGAGTAAAAGGAATAATTATAGTGCTGGGCAGGGTACAGAGAAATGGACACTCATATTCCAATGGTGAGTATGTAAATTGGAACAACATTTCTGGAGGACAGCTTGGCAGTGCATTTCAAACACATTAAAATGTGCATATCTTTTCACTAAGGAATACCACATTTAGGAATTGATTAGATGTATATAAAATAAAAATATCTGTGCAAGAATGATCACTACGCTATGTCTCATTACCTTGAAGATTTGGGCCAAATTTAAATGTTCAGAAATACCAGAGAGATTAAATAAATTATAGTATGTACATAGAATTCTTTTATCTATGCATTCGGCAAATATTTATTTACAATAAGATGATACGTACTCATTAGAGATCTAAAAGACAAAGGACTAGGAAATGTTCACAGGATGTTGCTGTGTGATAAAAGCAAGTCATGAAGCAGTACACATGGGAGATCCTATTTTTATGAAACCTGGTTGCCCCGACCTTCAGGAGAGTGAGAACACAAAGGAACATATAGCAATGCTGGCACCCATATTATGCACCCCATGAACATAACTGTGGGATTTTAGATCCCTTCTCAAAATTTCCCCCAGTTATTATTCTTCAATTTACATAACACTAACTCAAGCCTATTCTGTCATATCTGGTGTGTAACAGTGTTCTCCAGAGAAAGAGACAAATAGGAGATTTTATATTTACATGTGATCTATACGTAATTCCTTTATTATAAGGAATTGGCTTGTGTGATATGTAGGCTGAGAAGTCCCAATATTGGCCCTCTGGAAGATGAAGATGCAGGAAAGCCAGTGGTGTAGACCCATCTTGAGTCTGAAGGCCTGAGAACCAAGGGGGCTAATGATGTGAGTCCCAGTCCCGTCTGATGGCAGGAGAAGACTGATTTCCATGCCAAGCAGTCAAAGAAAGCACATTCTCCTCTCTCTGTGGTTTGGTTCTGTTCAGGCACTCAAAGGACTGGATGATACCTACCTACACTGAGGAGGGCCATCTGTTCCACTGAGTCCACTGATTCAGATGCTAATCTCTTCCAGAAATGCCCTCACAGACACACTCAGAAATAACATCTAACCAGATCCCATGGCCAGGTCAAATAAACACATAAAATGAACCATCACACAATGGGAGGTTGCAAACCATCCTGCGTTCCTGAGAATTTTAGGGATTTAACTTTTCATGCTATTCTCCCTACCCAAAGCCAGCCTAGTTATAGAATTTTTCACTCTCCAATTTTTTTTTTTTTTTTTTTTTTGCGGTACGTGGGCCTCTCACTGTTGTGGCCACTCCCGTTGCGGAGCACAGGCTCCGGACGCGCAGGCTCAGCGGCCACGGCTCACGGGCCCAGCCGCTCCGCGGCATGTGGGATCTTCCCGGACTGGGGCACGAACCCGCGTCCCCTGCATCGGCAGGCGGACTCTCAACCACTGTGCCACCAGGGAAGCCCTCACTCTCCAATTTTTAAGTAAACAGCTCATCTAAAATTACCTAAGGCCTCATCCACCAGAAGGCAGACAACAGAAGCAAGAAGAACTACAATCCAGCAGCCTGTGGAACAAAAATCATATTCACAGAAAGAGACAAAATGAAAAGGCAGAGGACTAAGTACCAGATGAAGGAACAAGATAAAACCCCAGAAAAACAACTAAATTAAGTGGAGATAGGCAACCTTCCAGAAAAAGAATTCAGAATAATGATAATGAAGATGATCCAGGACCTCGGAAGAAGAATGGAGGCAAAGATCGAGAAGATGCAAGAAATATTTAACAAAGACTAGAAGAATTAAAGAAACAAACACCTAGAAGAATTAAAGAAAAAGCAAACAGAGGTGAACAATATAATAACTGAAATGAAATATACACTGAAAGGAATCAATAGCAGAATAACTGAGGCAGAAGAATGGATAAGTGACCTGGAAGACAATGGTGGAATCACTGCTACAGAACAGAATAAAGAAAAAAGAATGAAAAGAAATGAAGACAGCCTAAGAGACCTCTGGGACAACATTAAATGCACCAATATTTGCATTAAGGGGTCCTAGAAGGAGAAGAGAGAGAGAGGACCCAAGAAAATATTTGAAGAGATTATAGTCAAAAACTTCCCAAACATGGGAAAGGAAATAGCCACCTAAGTCCAGGATGTGTAGAGAGTCCCAGGCAGCAAAAATCCAAGGAGAAACATGCTGAGACACATAGTAATCACACTGACAAAAATTAAACACAAAGAAAAATTATTAAAAGCAACAAAGGAAAAATGACACATAACATTACAAGGGAACTCCCATAAGGTTAACAGCTGATTTCTCAGCAGAAGCTCTGCAAGCCAGAAGGGAGAGGCATGATATACTTAAAGTGATGAAAGGGAAGAACCTACAACGAAGATTATTCTACCTAGCAAGAATCTCATTCAGATTTGACAGAGAAATCAAAAGCTTTACAGACAAGCAAAAGGTAAGAGAATTCAGCACCACCAAACCAGCTCTACAGCAAATGCTAAAGGAACTTCTCTAAGTGGGAAACACAAGAGAAGAAAAGGATCTACAAAAACAAACCCAAAACAATTAAGAAAATGGTACTAGGAACATACATATCAATAATTACCTTAAATGTGAATGGATTAAATGCTCCAACGAAAAGACACAGGTTCGCTGAATGGATACAAAAACAACACCCATATATATGCTGTCTACAAGAGACCCACTTCAGACCTAGGGACACATACAGACTGAAAGTGAGAGGATGGAAAAATATATTCCATGAAAATGGAAATCAAAAGAAAGCTGGAGTAGCATTACTCATATCAGATAAAATAGACTTTAAAATAAAGACTGTTACAAGAGATAAGGAAGGACACTACATAATGATCAAGGGATCAATCCAGGAAGAAGATGTAACAATTATAAATATATATGCACCTAACATAGGAGCACCTCAGTACATAAGGAAAATGCGAACAGCTATAAAAGAGGAAATCGAGAGTAACACAATAATAGTGGTGGACGTTAACACCTCACACCAGTGGACAGATCATCTAGACAGAAAATTAATAAGGAAAAACAGGCTTTAAATGACACAATAGACCAGATAGATTTTTTTTTTTTTTTTTTTTTTTTTTTTTTTGCTGTACGCGGGCCTCTCACTGTTGTGGCCTCTCCTGTTGCGGAGCACAGGCTCCGGATGCGCAGGCTCAGTGGCCATGGCTCACAGGCCCAGCCGCTCCGCAGCATGTGGGATCTTCCTGGACCTGGGCATGAACCCATGTCCCCTGTATTGGCAGGCGGACTCTCAACCACTGCGCCACCAGGGAAGCCCTAGACCAGATAGATTTAATTGATATTTATAGGACATTCCATCCGAAAACAGCAGATTACACTTTCTTCTCAGTGCACACAGAACATTCTCCAGGATAGATCACATCTTGGGTCACAAATCAAACCTTGGTAAATTTAAGAAAATTGAAATCATATCAAGCATCTTTTCTGACCACAATGCTATGAGATTAGAAATCAGTTACAGGGAAGAAAACATAAAAACACCAACACATGGATGTTAAACAATACATTACTAAATAACCAAGAGATCACTGAAGAAATCAAAGAGGAAATAAAAAAATACCTAGAGACAAATGACAATGAAAACACGATGATCCAAAACCTATGGGAGCAGCAAAAGCAGTTCTAAGAGGGAAGTTTATAGCAATACAGTCTCACCTCAAGAAACAAGAGAAATCTCAAATAATCTAACCTTACACCTAAAGGAATTAGAGAAAGAAGAACAAACAAAACCCAAAGTTAGTAGAAGGAAAGAAATCATAAAGATCGGAGCAGAAATAAATGAAATAGAAACAAAGAAGTCAATAGCAAAGATCAACAAAACTAAAAGATGGTTCTTTGAGAAGATAAACGAAATTGATAAACTTTTAGCCAGACTCATCAAGAAAAAGAGGGAGAGGACTCAAATCAATAAAATTACAAATGAAAAAGGAAAAGTTAAAACGGACACTGCAGAAATACAGAGTATCATAAGAGACTACTACAAGCAACTCTATGCCAATAAAATGGACAACCTGGAAGAAATGGACAAATTCTTAGAAAGGTATAACCTTCCAAGTCTGAACCAGGGAGAAATAGAAAATATGAACAGACCAATCACAGGTAATGAAATTGAAACTGTGATTAAAAATCTTCCAACAAACAAAAGTCCAGGACCAGATGGCTTCACAGGTGAATTCTATCAAACATTTAGAGAAGAGCTGACGCCCATCCTTCTCAAACTCTTCCAAAAAATTGCAGAGGAAGGAACACTCCCAAATTTATTCAACAAGGTCACCATCACCTGATACCAAAACCAGACAAAGATACTACAAGAAAAGAAAATTACAGACCAATATCACTGATGAATATAGATGCAAAAATCCTCAACAAAATACCAGAAAACAGAATCCAACAACACATTAAAAGGATCATACACCATGATCAAGTGGGATTTATCCCAGGGATGCAAGGATTCTTCAGTATATGCAAATCAAACAATGTGATACACCATATTAACAAATTGAAGAAAAAACCCATATGATCATCTCAATAGATGCAGAAAAAGCTTTCAACAAAATTCAATACCCATTTATGATAAAAACTCTCCAGAAAGTGGGCATAGAGGGAACCTACCTCAACATAATAAAGGCCATATGTGACAAACCCACAGCAAACATCATTCTCAATGGTGAAAAACTGAAAGCATTTCCTCTAAGATCAGGAACAAGACAAGGTTGCCCACTCTTGCCACTATTATTCAACATAGTTTTGGAAGTTTTAGCCACAGCAATCAGAGAAGAAAAGAAATAAAAGGAATCCAAATCAGAAAAGAAGTAAAGCTGTCACTGTTTGCAGATGACATGATACTATACATAGAGAATCCTAAAGATGCCACCAGAAAACTATTAGAGCTAATCAGTGAATTCGGTAAAGTTGCAGAATACAAAAGTAATGCACAGAAATCGCTTGCATTCCTATACACTAACAATGAAAGATCAGAAAGAGAAATTAAGGAAACAATCCTATTCACCATTGCAACAAAAAGAATAAAATACCTAGGAATAAACCTACCTAAGGAGGTAAAAGACCTGTACTCAGAAAACTATAAGACACTGATGAAAGAAATTAAAAATTATACCAGCAGATGGAGAGATGGTATACCATATTCTTGGATTGGAAGAATCAATATTGTGAATATGACTATACTGCCCAAAACAATCTTTCAATGCAATCCCTGTCAAATTACCAATGGCATTTTTTTACAGAACTAGAACAAAAAATCTTAAAATTTGTATGGAGACACAAAAGACCCTGAATAGCCAAAGCAATCTTGAGGGACAAAAACAGAGCTGGAGGAATCAGACTCCCTGACTTCAGACTATACTATAAAGCTACATTAATCAAGACAATATGGTACTGGCACAAAAACAGCAATATCAATCAGTGGAACCGGATAGAAAGCCCAGAGACCAACCCACGCACCTATGGTCAACTAATCTATGACAAAGGAGGCAAGGATATACAATGCAGAAAAGACAGTCTCTTCAATACATGGTGATGGGAAAACTGGACAGCTACATGTAAAAGAATGAAATTAGAATACTCCCTAGCACCATACACAAAAATAAACTCAAAATGGATTAGAGACCTAAATGTAAGACCGGACACTATAAAACTCTTAGAGGAAAACATAGGAAGAGCACCCTTTGACTTAAATCACAGCAAGATCTTTTTTGACCCACCTCCTAGAGTAAGGGAAATAAAAACAAAAATAAACAAATGGGACCTAATGAAACTTAAAAGCTTTTGCACAGCAAAGGATACTATATACGAGATGAGAAGACAACCCTCAGAATGGGAGGAAATATTTGCAAATGAATCAACGGACAAAGGATTAATCTCCAAAATATATAAACAGCTCATGAAGCTCAACATTTAAAAAACAACCCAATCCAAAAATGGGCAGAAGATCTAAATAGACATTTCTCCAAAGAAGACATACAGATGGCCACGAGGCACATAAACAGCTGCTCAACATCACCAATTATTAGAGAAATGCAAATCAAGACTCCAGTGAGGTGTCACCTCACACTGGTTAGAATGGGCATCATCAGAAAATCTACAGACAACAAAGGCAGGAGATGGTGTGGAGAAAAGGGAATCCTCTTGCACTGTTGGTGGGAATGTAAATTGATACAGCCACTATGGAGAACAGTATGGAGGTTCCTTAAAAAACTAAAAATAGAACTACCATATGACCCAGCAATCCCACTACTGGGCATATACCTTGAGAAAACCATAATTCAAAAAGACACATACACCCCAATGTTCATTGCAGCACTGTTTACAATAGCCAGGTCATGGAAACAACCTTAATGCCCATCGGCAGACTAATGGATAAAGAAGATTGGTACATCTATACAATGGAAAGTAGGTGTTCCATAAAAGGACATAAAAGTTCCATAAAAGTAGTTTCGTTCCATAAAAAGGAACGAAATTGGGTCATTTGTAGAGACGTGGATGGACCTAGAGACTGCATACAGAGTGAAGTAAGTCAGAGAAAAACAAATATTGTATATTAATGCATGTGTGGAATCGAGAACAATGGTACAGATGAACCGGTTTGCAAGGCAGAAATAAAGACACAGATGTAGAGAACAAACGTATGGGCACCAAGGGGGGAAAGTGGAGGGGGGCAGGTGGTGGTGCTATGATGAATTGGGAGATTGAGATTGACATATGTACACAAATATGTATAAAGTAGATAACTAATAAGAACCTGCTGTATACAAAAAAATAAATTGAACTCAAAAAAGAAAAATACCTTTACAGCAACATCCAGACTGGTCTATGACCAAACAACTGGGCACTGCAGCCTAGCTAACTGACACACAAATTAAATCATCATGCCTCTCTACCTCCCTCCTTTCTCTGTGCTTTCCATTCCGTATTCCTGATACATTCTTACGTAGAGTGGTTTAATTTCGTCAAACTGAATCTTTTCAAATAGGCCATAACCTGGAGCTCTTCATTTTTTATTCTCTTCAAAATCTTCGGAATCTCCTATTTACTAAATTCTAGAGTGATTTCTGTAGGTGGAGAAGCACCTATTTTTTCTTGTAGCCTCAAATATTAAACAACAACAACAAATCTCCCAGTTTATATACATGTATATATATTATTCTGTATGAAGAATGACAGATGGCAGATTTTGTTTTTTGTTTTGTTCTTTACTTTCTCAGCACTATTGTATGTTTTCACTGCCTCCAGCAGTATATACTTTTGTAATGGGGAGTTACAGAAATGTATTCAGTTAGCAGGTATCTATCTGTTGGTCCTTGCTTATTTACAAAATGGACCTGCAGGGGACTTAGAATAATTTACATTTAAATAACATATTGCATCTTACATCTGTTATTTTCTTTTGCATTATTTATTTTATTTCATTCCTACAGCCCTATGAAGTAAGCAGGGAAATTATTATAGTTGTCTTTGTACGTACATGAGCATAAGGCGATAGGAAATGTCCACGCTGAGAACAATAATAGGTGTCGTGACTCTGGGGTTGTGATTTTACCATTTACAACCATCCCTGCATTAATATGGGCAGAGCTGGTGCATATGACACTCACCTCTTTGCTGCCACGCATACCATACAGGGGAAACCACAGAGATGTGTTCTGTTTCACCGTGCCTTTTTCTTGGGGGTACTCCCAGTTTTCACTCGTGTATCCTATGCTATAGACCCTACTGATAAACCTGTTTGTGCTTCCCTTTCTTGGCTAGCTCTTTAGTGCTTTGCTGTGTGCTTACCATACAAGCGCAGTCAGCAGCATCCTCTGGTCTTACTAGACTTTCTCTTCACTAGCCACACTTCCAGCCTTAGCTTCTCATAGATGGACCCATCTGGAGGGCCTAGGGAAAGTTTTCCTGTTCCTTCCAATCAAACACGTGGCAAATTATAAAACTCTTTTCACTGCATTGACTTACTCCTGGGACAAAAAAGTTAATCAATAGGAAAATAGGCCCCAGAAAGCCATTTGTTTGCGCATTGTGTCTTAACGAGAAATGGCATCCCCAGTGGAAGAAAGCATCTAAAAAGACTTCAATTGCAAGGTGATCATTAAGCTAAAAACTTAAACTTTGAAATGTAAGCTAATTGAACCATTATTTAACTTTAATAAAACTGTTTTAGCTATTTGTGATGTATGTAGTGTACACACACGGTTTCAGAACTTGTGTATAATGCCTATTTAATAATTTCTATGTGGAAGGCTCTGCTTTCAATACTTTAACCAAAAAAATTTGTTTAATTTTCATAATAATCATCACGTAGGATGATTCCCATTTTTCTTGATAGAGACACTGTAGCATGGAGAAGCTAAGGTACATGGCCAAGTCACACAGCTGGTAGATGGCAGAGATGGGAGTCCAATCCCGAGCTCATTTTCTTACCCTATGCTGTGGGTTTCATACACATCACGGGGGTCATTGCTCTACGTAGATTTATTGAACACCTACTGTGCACCACGTACTGTTCTAGACATCTCATGTATTACTCGTTGCTTCCAAAAAAACATTTTTATACTGAGGAAGAAAATAAGACCCAGGGAGGCAGGTGTTCAGTCACTTCCTACTGGCAAAACTTGGATTCAAAGCTATATCCATTGGCTCTGGATTCTCATATCTGTCTGATTCCAAACGTGTGCTGAATTGAGTATTCAATATTACCCTTTGATTACTGAGTGTGAAATTTTAAGTTAAGTAATGAAACCCCTGATTTTTTTCTTTGCGAAGATGTTTAGCAGTGTTCCATGGGAGTGCCAATGGCAGAATTATCAAAGTGGCTAAAATGAACTGGGAGAGACAGTACTGATTTTATCCTACGCATAATTGTCCCCCTACCTTTCTAGGTTCTTGACTGAAATCCCTCCTGTAATAAAAGATTAACAGGAGAAAAACAGAAGTTGAATAACATGTATACCTCCTTATTCCTGACTGTGACTTCCCCAAATCTTTAGAATTTCCTAATTCATAAGAGCAATGGGATCATCTTTTGTTATAATATTTGGTGTTTTGTCTTCAGTTCCTGAAATGGCCATGACCTGGAGCCATTTAGCAGGGAATAAAGTCACAATAGTAATTTGATCTAACCCTCCCTAACTACAATGTCAGTTATTCTGATTTTTTATTACCTAGAAAGTACCAATAGATACAAATTTAAAGTCATAATCCATATGCTGCCCCAAAGAGAGTTCACTCTGGAGAGAAGGAGCTCAGGTTCTGGAGTCATAATGCTTTGGCTCAAATCTTGCCAAATCTCTGCCACTTGCTAGCTTTTTGGTTCGGGGCCAATTAATTCACTTCTCTGTTCTTCCATCTGCAAAATAATAGCTGCAGCTCCTTCAAACTGCCTTGAAGATTAACTGAGTTGATTAAATGAGTTAATTCCCATCAGGAACATTGAAGAGGACTTGTCACATAGCAAGGACTCAATAGCTATTATTATAGGAAGAATAGATTGCTGTGGAAGTGTCATAGTTAGTATTTATGTACATTCTATTAACTATGTTTATGTAACCTATATCAGAGACCATCTCTCACAATTCTTGGGACTGTAGTCTTTAGGAAAAGTGTATTGTCACATTCAAAATATGTAATAACCTGTAACATTCAGACACTACCCGGTCATAGAGGACAGACACTGCTGTAAAGGGGCGTCTAGTGTTAACTTTGTGAAAGGCTTGGGAAGGGGCCCCTGACTGCTGGCATGGTGGGCAGCAGAGGCTGGGGCTCGGGCGCTCTGGGAAGCATCTCTTTACCAACCAGCCTGTAAAAAGGTCTTTCATTATTTTCCCCACTGGCAAACTGAATGTTAGCCTGGCTTCACAACTACCATATGAATCATGTTCTTTCTTACTATCCTAATCCGTAATGAAGCAGGAAATAAATATAATTATAAAACAGCGAATATCTTTTACCCTCCACCCAGTTCCAGAGGAATTAAAGACTTTTTCCCTTTAGTGAAAAAAAATGTAATGCAGAACTGTGTTTAGATTTTGTGTATCTATTACATTCTCCCAAAAGGGTAAATGGACCAGAACCTGGGTAAATGGCCCTGAACTAACCAGTCGCCTCGGCTTGCTCAGCTGTATAGCATGAGTATGTTAGACTAGGTGATAGTTTACATCCTTTCATCTCTTTAAACTCTGTTCCTTTTTCTTCTTTAATTACACAACTCCAGCCTGAGGTCTAGCCCAGGGCTCCTGAGTGTAGCCTGAATCCAAAAAAGTTAGGAATGCTACAATAAATCCACTGGGTAGAAAAATGCACCCAACCCACAGAGTGATTCATTGGCCCCTGAAAAGGGTTTTGCTGCTACAAATTTTTGTCCAAAACATTTGATCCAGCAGTAGTTCAGTCTAGACACAAAGTGGCCAACATGCTTTGAACAAATCTGCTTTTAATGTGCAGAGTGCTCTTGTTTCCAGTTATTATTCTGAGTGATTAAACAAACTGCCAAACTTTTCCTGCTGCAGTCACCATTTATTACTGAGATACTTATTGGAGATTTAATAGTACTCCATTTGAGACAATATCTTGAGACTGACGAACTCAAAAGAAAAGAGATGTGTTTTTGGCACAAATTGATAGAGTTTCAAGATTTCTGTAATAGATACGTACACAATCATATTGTTGAATCGAAAGAAATGTGTTTCCAATAAGCAGTATTTACTGGGGTTTAACAACGATATAATAGTTACCTGTCTGTTACGTGGTAGTCAAAGCTAAAGAAATGTGTTTCTAATAATCAATTGGCATTTCAAATAATATAACTGCCATATGATATCAGAACCTAGATACGACCTGCATTTTAGACTTGTTTTGGGAGCCTCATTCACGAAATCAAGGTATCAGTGATCGGCCATTATAAAAAAGCATATTATCATCTAAGGGCTAGGATTTCTACTTTTTTCTCTTACATTTTCTCAGCTTTTCTTTTTTCATTATTCCTTTTCCTTTTCCTTCTACTTAGCATGTATTTCCTTACACCTCATATTATAGCTAGTTGAGATTGAATTTTGCCTATATAAAGGAGAGGGATCCTTCCTTCCAAGTGGGAAAAAGGAAAGTAACTGAAAAAGTGCTCATTTAATCCATGCCTGGAGAAGCAGACAGGACAAATCTGAAAGCGGCAGTGATGTCTATGTGGTGACAGACTCCCTTGGGAATAACTCTGCCTGTCACTTTGCAATCATAATTTCACGAGTTATTATGCTGTACACCTTAAGCTTATTCCGTGTTGCAGGTAGATTACATCTCAATAAAACTGGGGGAAAAAATTTCAGCTACTCTCTCCCTGGGCCACTCTGAAAGCAGCCCATTCTCCCACACGTACACAGACTTTGACTCGTTCATTCATTTATTTGGCACATATTCGTAAGGCACCTATCTTATGCTGAATTGCTCTACTAGGTACGAGTGCCACAAAAACGAAAGGCAGAACATCCGCTTTCAAAGAACTCTCCGTCAGAAGGAGAAGAGGGGAAAGGCAACCCCTAGTGACACACTGCAAGGTAAACAAAGGACACCATCCATATGAGCACGGGGCTGGGGTTGGTGATCACCCATCATAGGCCCAGCCAGCTTTCTTGTCCGAAGGGTGCAGGATAAGGACCGCCCAAAAGATAATGGTGCTGATAAGACATTACTTTCCGATGCCTTACGGTTTATAAAACACCTCCCGACACAGTCCTTCCCTTGCAGAAGCTTCTCCCTGGCACTGTGTACATCACACCTCTCTGTCTGGAATGCTCCTTTTAGAATTCTCTCCATGGCTGCACCCTGCTCACCCAGCACATCTCAGTTCACCTCTACAGGATCTTCCTGACTACCTTCTCATAAGTGCTGTTCCTAACGCCTAGACCCCCTGTGTTTTCATATCACCTCTGTTTTCTTCAAATACTAAGCACACTCCATAAAGATGATGTTGATGTAATGGCTTGTTATCTGTCTCCTCCTGGTAGAATGCAGTCTCTGCAAGGTGCCAACCGCAGCCCTGTTGACACTGCAGCCCATACAGGTACAATAGACAGAAGAGTCTCTGACAATCGTGGGCCCTTATCCTCATGGCTTGAATGAATGAAGTTACAAACCTATCGTGCCCTTAAACTTCAGAACTATAGCCACCCAGGCAGCCACTGGTTGAGACTTTTGGGATGAGGGAATGCTCCCTCCTTGAGGAAATACCACGATGTTCAGGGTGTGACACAGAAGGCTGGCTCTCACATGTGACCTGGTGCACATCAGAGGCTGGCTCTGTTGCTGCCCAGCCAGCACTTCTTCTGCAGAAGATACTTAGAGTGCCCAGTCCAGGAAGGGTCCCTGGACTTTGTTCTGAGCATTGCCTGTTCTCCGCCCCAACCAAGCCCTGGCAACGAGACACCCAGGGTCTCCAGCCAGACATGGCATCTCTACCTGTAGCTAACTGCAGCCTCCAGCGCCTGGAGAGCAGGGCAGATAGCAGGAGGAAGCACGTGGCAGGACAAAGGTTCCTGCGATGACAGAGCCTCTTAGGAATGAGAGCTCGTTAAAAGCCTGTGCCTCTGCTCCCCATGTCTGCCAAGTGTGGACCTTCCTGATAGGGCTCCGGGCGGAGGTCAGCTGCAGAACGTGGTGAGTCCGGGCGGAGGTGGGACTTCCCCCCGAAGCTGCAGAGGGCTGGGTTGCACAACTGCCAGTGGACTTGTCAGACCAGGAGCTTTCAAGGGATTCATCCACCCCAACATGTGCACGTTTTGAAAAGCAGGGATCTGCTGAGAGTTGATTCATTCCTCCGTGGCGTCTCCTAATCCCCCCTCCCACCATTCCTAGACTGCCCTCCCCCCTTTTCTTTGCTGCCCTTTTGGAATGCTGAGACCCCCATGTTAGGAAGTATCCTTTGCTTCTTGAGGTTAGTGTGTTTTGGAAGAAATCTATTCCAATAATAATACTAATATAATGAATTTGTACTATCCTTTGACAAAGGAAGATTATTGTTTCTAAAGGTACTTTGAAAAATGTTGCTATACAGATATCTCACTTTGAGTTTTCAGCCTATTAAAAATTGTGAGAGAGTAACATTCCGATTTTGCGTGGAAGTAAATTGAGACTCAGAGAGGTTGAACAGTTTACCCAAGGTCACACAGCTGAGGATGGGCAGAGAGGGGAACAAAGCTTCTATTTTCCCTGCCATTCCATCTCAATGCAGATCTCTTGGTAATTTCCCTCCAGTACATGGTTTAGAGGGACAGAAATTGAAAAATTGCTTCCTAGTTTGGGAGGTTTCCTTTTTGATCTAAAAGAAAATAATAGCGTATTTACAGATAAACTGTGAGATTAAATATATCAGCAAACATTCATGTATAAGCATGCGTAATGTGGCTTACACCATGAGTTGTATGTAGTTTTCAGAAACATTGTTAATATTTTTAATATTTCAGAATATGTCCCTAAGGATGAACTTTTTGCAAATACACACTCAAACTTCTCTCTCTTTAAAAAGGGCCACAATTTTGTAATTTGATACTTGAAAGGAAGTGACATATAATTTTTACACAATTTACAGTTTTACTTGGCATTAAAATTATTGCTTGATATTTTAAGCTTTTATGAATAGTGATCCCATTTCATTAGTTTTATGAATGCACATAAAAACAATTTTTTATGAACCCTACTAATTTGAAATTCATGACCATTCAAACATAGACCTTTACCTTTGTTTGGCTAATGGGGAAAACGTGTAGGCAAGCAGAAAATGTAAACTCTAAGTGTTTGATATACTTAAGAAAATATATTTTTCAATCTCTTTAGAACCAGATGCTTGCGTTGTATGCACATCTTACTCATTTATTCATTAAGAGCAATCCCCAAGGGCTTCTATGAGCCAACAATTATTGGCTTAAGTATTATGTCTGGTATAGTCTTGAAAGTAATAGTTATAATTCATTTTTCTTAAACCTTATTTGCAGAGCTTTACTGATTCAGCCTACTAGTCCATATTAGTAATATTTAATAGCAGTGGAAAGAGCACAGAGTTTGGAGCCAGACAGACCTGGCTTGAATTCCAGTGCTGCCACTTTTTAGTTGATTATCCTTGAACAAATGAATTAATCCTTCTGCTTTTCGTCGTTATCCAAACCAGGGCACTTCTGAGAATAAAAGAGAGTGTTGTTAGTAATTACTCTGGAAAAACAAACAGAATCAGGGACTCGCCTTGGCAACAGACATACGGTTACTCTATCAAAATGTGATTCGTCTTCCAAATTTCTGGTCTGTGGCTTATCTAAGTTGGTGTCTTGTTTCAATTTGTCTATCATTGCTTCAACTCTATGGACTCAACTCTCCTATCTAAGCCTCATGATGTCATCTTGAATCTGACACATTCACTTGTAAGAATAGTCTTGTTAAGGTTATTAAGTCACATGTTCATGGGTAGAAAAGTCCTAAAATCAAGTTTAAAACTTCTTATGTAATTCAAAACTTTTCCACTCCCTAATAATCAGGTCTGACTCTGGCCCTCGGGAACAGAAGAGGGAAGGGGTATATTCTACTCCATTTCTCTTTATTCTTTTAATCCTTCTTCCTCTCCTCAATCCAGTGCTCTGGCTCCCCAAGGTCCGTGAAGGGGAAAGCGGGATTATAGGAAAAGAGCCCGTTCCACCCGCCCTAGGCTTCCTTGGGCAGCATGCCCACTGTGCACTTTATCAAAAATCTGTGCCACTTGTGGCTTGAATTTGCAGGCCTTTGTCTGATAGTGATGTTGAATACATTTTTACTTGTACTTCTCTTCTGTAGATTACCTATTCATATCTTTGGCCAATGTCTCTTTCTTGACTTTTTGTAATAATATTTTCCTTCACTTTCTTAAAGTAAAAAGAATAAGAAAACCATCTCCATGCCTAAAAATGATGATGATTAACATTTTATAGTATTTTCTCTATGTGCTTTTAATAGAAGAAATAAAACACTGCAGATAAAATTGAAGTACACTTTATAACTACAGTACCCATGAACTCTAAGTAGTATATTATTCATGTGTGTGTGTTTTAAGTTTATATAAGTGATAAAATACCATACCCATATTCTGTAATTTGCTTCTTTACTCAACGATATGCTTTTTAGAGCTTTCCTTTATATACGTTAAATATATATATTTAAAATTTCTTTTAACTGCTATATAACATTCCACATGTGTACTTGATTATTGAAAACCCCATAATTGCCAAATAATGTTCTATCACGTTTCTAAGGTTTGACTATTAAGGTTTGACTATTACAAGCAATGCTTGTACACATCCTTGTACCTGTCTCTCCATGTTTGTGTGCAAATATTTCTGGAAGATGTTTACTGAAAGTGGAATTTCTGAGTGGTAAGATATGTGCATTTTAATTTTACAAGCTACTGACAAAATGCCATTTGGTTAGTCATACCACTTTATTATACTCCTGCCAGCAAAGTCTCGTACAACCCATTTCTCCACTTTCTTACCAGCAAGTGATATTGCAGAACATTAAAATTTTTATTGGTCTTATGAATGAGATATAAAGTTATGTTTTAATTTGTAATCATCTGATTTCCTTTCTGCGTCACGTCTTTCAGTTAATATGGAGTGTGAACATTTTTTTTTTTACATCTTTATTGGAGTATAATTGCTTTGCAATGGTGTGTTAGTTTCTGCTCCATAACAAAGCGAATCAGCCATACATATACACATGTTCCCATATCTTTTCCCTCTTGTGACTCCCTCCCTCCCACCCTCCCTATCCCACCCCTCTAGGTGGTCACAAAGCACCGAGCTGATCTCCCTGTGCTATGCAGCCGCTTCCCACTAGCTATCTACCTTACGTTTGGTAGTGTATATATGTCCATGCCTCTCTCTCCCTTTGTCACAGCTCACCCTTCCCCCTCCCCATATCCTCAAGTCTGTTCTCCAGTAGGTCTGTGTCTTTATTCCTGTCTTACTCCTAGGTTCTTCATGACCTTTTTTTCTTAAATTCCATATATATGTGTTAGCATACGGTATTTGTCTTTCTTTTTCTGACTTACTTCACTCTGTATGACAGACTCTAGGTCTATCCACCTCATTACAAATAGCTCAATTTCGTTTCTTTTTATGGCTGAGTAATATTCCATTGTATATATGTGCCACATCTTCTTTATCCATTCGTCCGATCATGGACACTTAGGTTGTTTCCATCTCTGGGCTCTCATAAATAGAGCTGCAATGAACATTTTGGTACATGACTCTTTTTGAATTATGGTTTTCTCAGGGTATATGCCCAGTAGTGGGGTTGCTGGGTCATATGGTAGTTCTATTTGTAGTTTTTTAAGGAACCTCCATACTGTTCTCCATAACGGCTGTACCAATTCACATTCCCACCAGCAGTGCAAGAGTGTTCCCTTTTCTCCACACCCTCTCCAGCATTTATTGTTTCGAGATTTTTTGATGATGGCCATTCTGACTGGTGTGAGATGATATCTCATTGTAGTTTTGATTTGCATTTCTCTAATGATTAATGATGTTGAGCATTCTTTCATGTGTTTGTTCGCAGTCTGTATATCTTCTTTGAAGAAATGTCTATTTAGGTCTTCTGCCCATTTTTGGATTGGGTTGTTTGTTTTTTTTGTTATTGAGCTGCATGAGCTGCTTATAAATTTTGGAGATTAATCCTTTGTCAGTTGCTTCATTTGCAAATATTTTCTCCCATTCTGAGGGTTGTCTTTTGGTCTTGCTTATGGTTTCCTTTGCTGTGCAAAAGCTTTGAAGTTTCATTAGGTCCCATTTGTTTATTTTTGTTTTTATTTCCATTCCTCTAGGAGGTAGGTCATAAAGGATCTTGCTGTGATTTATGTCATAGAGTGTTCTGCCTGTTTTCCTCTAAGAGTTTGATAGTTTCTGGCCTTACATTTAGGTCTTTAATCCATTTTGAGCTTATTTTTGTGTATGGTGTTAGGGAGTGATCTAATCTCATACTTTTACGTGTACCTGTCCAGTTTTCCCAGCACCACTTATTGAAGAGGCTGTCCTTTCTCCACTGTACATTCCTGCCTCCTTTATCAAAGATAAGTTGACCATATGTGCAGAGTGTGAACATTTTTTATGCATAGCGACCAGTTCTGTTTCTTCATCTGTAAATTCCCTGTTTGTATTCTCTGCCCATTTTTCTTTTGGGTTAACAGTTTTTATTTGTGTCTTAATAGAAGTATATTTACTAAAGATATTAGCCTTGATTTTGTTCCTGCTTATATTTTACTTCTAAGTGTTCTTGTGGGGTTTTGGACACTTAGAAACATTAACTTTTCGTGCAGTTATAAATTAGCCTTTTCCTTAATAGTTTTCCTATTCATTGGATTCGTACTTTATTTGGATATGTGGATATAGGTTAATATGACTACAAAGCTGTTTTCAGGGCAAGAGGGACTTTTATGAAGGAACACATAGTGAATAACTTCAATATTCTTAAATGGAATAGGAAGCAAAAATGTATGTGAAAGGTAATACTTAATGTAAGAAAAATTATTGCCTGAATTTTTAAGAACATACGTAATTTTGTTTTGATAGGGTGGGATAGCATTTTATAAGCATAGCTTCTTAACCTTCTACGTCTTTCTCAGGCACCAGGACAGTCCCTGTCGAATGAACTCTGAAACCATGCTTCTCGTGGTGATTATTTATTTCTGGACGTCATGTCAAAACCAATAAAATATTTCTTTGAGAACTGTTTGTGACATTGTGGAGTTGAGTAGCATAATCCTTTTAGTGTCCAGATAGTCAGCAAAATAAGATTTCTTCAGGAGTAATCTGACCTGAACGCAACATAAAGAGAAGGGAAATTATCACGTAGACAAACAACAAACATAAACATAATCAGCCTCTTCTAACAAGTGACACTTGAAGTTCCTGGGTCAGCAAAGTGAACCTTCCTGATCTTACACAGAGACATTCTCTGATGGACATTTCCTGTGTGTAAATTCTGTTCCGTCTGTAATTGTCGGAATTGATTATTTAAGAGTTGGCCGGATGCTGTGCTTTTCTGGACCTGGCATGTGTCCGAGTCACTGCCTGCCAGGATATTACCCTTCAGGCAGCATGTGCTGATATTCTATGTCCTTCCAGGACTGGATACCTGAAAAGAAACCTAAGATTCATGTCACAGATTTGTATGGGGTGGTACCTGGTATGGAGAAAACACCAATCGACTACTGGACCCTCTATGGATAAAAGTTAGACGTAAATTATATACTCTCCAGCGACTGGCCTGGAAAAATAGGGAGACAGAAATTCTAATCCACAGTTACAAATATTAAAGTGGCTCCAAACTCAAGTCATTAAAACTCCTCACATTAGGGGCACTCTGCCTCAGATGGAAACAAGCTCCAAACTCAACGGGAATCTTCATGGCCACACCAGCTTACCTGCCACTAATCATCTTTAGAGCTACACATTCAAATACCTTCTGCTATATTGGGGGCAGCCTCATTATTTTATTTCCACTGGTCCTTGGAATGAAGATTATTTTCCCAGTTTTCCCTGTAGCTGTTGGAATAATGTAATCCCTTTTGCTTCATAGAGAAGTCCCTTCTTTCTTTTTTTTAATATTTTATTTTATTTTATTTTTTTACCTTTGGCTGTGTCGAGTCTTAGGTGCAGCATGCAGGATATTTGATGTGGCATGCGGGATCTTTCGTTGCAGCACCTGGGCTCTTCATTGCGGCGTGCGGGCTTCTCTCTAGTTGTGGCCTGGGGGTTCCAGAGCGTGTGGGCTCTGTAGTTTGCGGCTTGTGGGCTCTCTAGTTGGCACGTGGGCTTAATTACCCCCGGGCATATGGGATCTTGGTTCCCTGACCAGGGATCAAACGGGTGTCCCCAGCATTGCAAGGCAGATTCTTTACCACTGGACCACTGGACCACCAGGGAAGTCCCGAGAATTCCCTTCTGTAGCTGTTGGCAGAAGCCTTCCTATCCCTAGATGTAGATGGGACGGAGCACTCCTGAAGCACAGATGGTGTCATGTGCTCAGCCGTGAGCTGAGTGTTTTTAATGCAATCTGTTATTTCATCCTCATCAAAGCCCTACAAGTTTGATGTAATGGCCCACAATTTTTACAGAGCAGGCTACTGAGACAGAAAGAGGCCAGTTTTCCAGTTTGTATGTGGGAGTCGAGGATTCAAACCCATGCTTTTTTGTTCGTTTGTTTTGTTTTTTTGTTTGTTTGTTTTTGACCGAACTGCTCAGCCTGTGGGATCTTATCTCCCCAACCAGGGATTGAACCCATGCCCTCAGCAGTGAAAACACAGAGTCCTGACCATTGGACTGCCAGGGAATTCCCTAAAACCCATGTTTATTGGACAATGAAACACTTCTCTTTTTACTGTTCCACTCATTGTACCTGTTTGATGCCATCACTTAAAAAAAAAATAACTGGGTGATCTTGGCCAAGCCATTATCATCTTTCTTACTTCATGGGGCATAAAATGAGAGGGAAGAACTAAATAATCATAAACATTCTTTTTATCTCATAAGTCTTCCAATTTCATAAAAGAGGAATAGAAATGACAACGTCATTTTTTATAACAGTAATCGTTATAAAGAAGTGAACGACTACCAAAATGAGACAAAGCATTCAGAAAATACACTTGGGTATGATTTCCCTCCATATTAAATAAAACTTCCCTATTTTTTTTTTATTTTGTAGTAGACAGAGTTACTGGAACATTTATAGTGGGATTTTCACCTCAGGTTTTTAAAAATTTGTAAGTTTATTATCCAGTCAATTTTGTTTTTCCTTCAAAGGTTTGTTTAGTTTTATGATGTATTAGGATCAAAATATCTAACAACAAATTGGCATTTCAAAAGCAACAAAATCTATAAAAATATCCAGGAAGTAACTTAATGAGAAATATGTGGGCTTTATGACTGGACAGAAAAGAAAACTTGAATAAGTACATGGAAATACTCCCTTGGAAGGAAAGGTTTACTGTAGAAAAGTGATCAATTCTCTTGGAATTAACATAAATTTAATGAAATGTCAATTAAAAATTCAGCATGGTTTTTGGGGAAACTTAATATAAGGGTTTTAATGTTTACTTGATGGAATAAAGTACTAAGAAAAGGTAATTTTAAAAAATTAAATGGGGTTATGGAAGGACTCTAGCCAGATTTCCAATTGCATTATGAATTTTGGTAATTAAAACTGTAAGCAAAGTTTTGATGAAAAAAGGTAGAGAATCGATATTCTAGCTTAGCCAGCGTATCAGCTTAGCCTTCTAAAAATTTAAATGAGGTATCAGGGATTCTGGTCATGGTTTGTTTAGAGTGTAAAGGATGATATTAGACCTCTTATGACAAAGGATGAAGGCAGGGTTGTGATTTATTGGCTGCCTTACCCTGACACAAACATTAGATGTAGTTATAATTAGGTAGGAAGTTACATTATTTAAGGTAGAATTCAGCTTTAAGCATACAGCCCAGAGAAGTAGGAAGAGCCCTCTGCTGCAAACTATTCTATCTTATTCCAGGTCACATCTTGTCATCCCGAGAATATGGCCTCATCCTTTTGATCCAAGATGATGGTGGCCTCTACATGCTAGGCAGTAAGATGTAAAAAGAGACTAAGAAGAAGAGGGCAAAGCTCATAGGCCAACAGCCCTAAAGAAAGGTTCTGGAAATTTGCCTTCTTCTTACATCACATGGACCAAAACTGTGTCACTTTTTAGTTGCATGGGTACACGAGTACCAGGAATTTTGTCTTCTCCTGAGGAACCTGGTACCCAGCTAAAATTCTACTATCCTGGATGGAATGGATTCTTGGAGACAAGCAGCAGACTCCACCACAAAGGGATGGAGAATTAGAGGGAGGAGATCTGGGCGGGTATTATACTGTGAGATTTGGAAATATCTTTGTGAAATCTTCTCTGACATAAACATAGAAGGGGATATTCCTTGGCTCCTTTAGTGTGAGTGTGATAATGATACAAACTAAAATCTCCTAACATCGTGCCAACCGGAGTCACAGCCCCCTATAGTGTTCATTTATGTTATGCCAGAACCTAAACAACACAACTTTAGGAAAAAGAGGATCTTGTTTTAGAAAATGAAAAGAAAAAATAATAATTTATGGACCTATGAAATCATGCTGTACAAAATATTTTAATCTGTATTAAGGCTTAAAAATTTGATAATAATGTTTGGAACAGTAACCAGTGTAAAGTGAGAAACTCTTAATCTTTCTAAATCATTATGTTTTTAATGCCTGATGGCATTTCACCATAATTCATTTTACCAATTCAATTGGATTACCACGTACATGTAGCTTCGTCATTGTAGGTAAAGCGTACCCTAGCTTAACCTGATTTAAGGACCACGAGAATGCCCCATAGCATCAAAACCAAACAACTGCTCAGCTTCTCCAGAACCTGTTTAGCTTAAGCCTCTTGTCCGTCTTCCCAGTATCAACTGTCCTGGTAAACCGTTAATCCCAGTTGCTCACTTGGCTTTGAAGGATTTTTTTTTTTCCTTTTCCCTTTAATCAGTGCAACCAAAGGAAACCACAAGTAACTTTGACTCTCAGGTATCAAAAGCTGTCTCCCAGGTTTATGACAGGTTGAATTGAATGTGTACAACAGGGGATGCAGGTCTGCCGCCCAGATGGCTGACCCACTCTTGTCTTGTTTTTTGATTGAGCCAGTATACAACAATGAGGATATTTCACATAAACATCTAGTGTTCTGGCTTTTCTTTCTTTCTTTTTTTTTTCCTAAAGATTTTTTGATGTGGACCATTTTTTAAAAAGTCTTTATTGAATTTGTTACAATATTGCTTCTGTTTTATGTTTTGTTTTTTGGCTGTGAGGCATGTGGGATCTTAGCTCCCTGACCAGGGATCGAACCCACACTCCCTGCATTGGAAGGTGAAGTCTTAACCACTGGACCGCCAGGGAAGTCCCTGGCTTTTCTTAAAATATTGGGAGATGTGACAGTTCCTGACCACCCCCATCCCCCAACACATGACAACAGTGAGTAGGAACTGAGCAGTAACTGTCCCCTTTACAACATGCACCCTAGTTCCCCTCAGACTTCACCACTTTGTATTATCTCCTCCATCCTGAGAACAAGTGAGGGTTGCTTTGTAAGCACCCATAGAGTGTTGGTTTTCTTACCCTTCTCTTTGACCCTGTCTCTATCAAAATGGAGAAAGTGAGACATAAACTAAGAGGGTCACCTTCTTCAAGAAAAATGTGAGAGAGCACATTGCTTTGTGGAAATTCAAGATTCTTAAATAATAGCATGTCATATTAGGTCTCTTCTGCTATTACCTTCCTGGCCCTGATAGGTCTGAGGTCTCTGGAATACATCTTACTCCTGAAATATTTATGCAATGAAAAATCTGATGTAAAGTTTCATCTCATAAGGGAAACCATCTCTGTAACTTTATCCATCCCATTCTCCATCTTAACATAGCCCTGCGTCTAGGTGACTATCTTATACCTCTCACCGTGCTCATGCTCTTGGCCACGCTCGACACCTGGGAGCTTTGCTTCCAACACTAAGCCCATCTGTTTTTCATATCTCTCCACCATTTCTGCTCAGATCTCATTAGCTATAAAGAAAATTGTTACTTACCTTAGCTACTGCTGTTTCTTCCTTTTATTGCCCAGATTCTAAAGCAGATAGTGTGTGGTCCCTGACTCAATCTTTGTATCACCCAAGCCATCTGCTACACTTACCTCAAGCAAACCTTGACTCACTCATCGTGGTGTCCTTTCCAACAACTTCCCCCATAATTCTCTCATCAAGATGACCAATGGTCTCCTTCTAACTACTTTATTAGCTATGTTAACTAATTGCTCTGACCTGTTTTCTTATCTTTAAAATGAAAAATACAGTAATAACTAAATTACTTGAAGCTGGTATCTGGAACACAATTCTTGCTTTAGGCATGAAGGCATGTTTGTTGTGCCCACACCACTGGGATTTTCTCCATTTCTGTACCCCCAGCTCCCCCCATGCAGCCTTGTCCTGAGTGTAGTAGAGCCCTAGCACACTGCCTGACGCTTACAACTCCTGCTGGGAGCGTAGACTCTCCTCGCCTCCCCGGAAGGTGAGTGGTTCACTGCTCAGCTGGAACGTGATGAAGTTCCCTGTCTCCACCAATGTCTATCACTCTACACACTCCTGTAGCTACAGCCCATCATCACAGAGAGCTCCTCTGGGGACTGAAACTAGTTCCTCATTATTCCCGAGTTCACTGGCTGTGGTGGTCACTTCAGAATTTCTACACATGAGGGCCCTGAAGTCAGCTTTTTGCTTGGAGGGAGCTTGTATATATAGGGGCCTTTCCTTAAAACTGCATATGGGGACTTCCCTGGTGGTGCAGTGGTTAAGAATCCACCTGCCAATACAGGGGACACGGGTTCAAGCCCTGGTCCGGAAGATCCCACATGCCGCGGAGCAACTAAGCGCGTGCACCACAGCTACTGAGCCTGTGCTCTAGAGCCCACGAGCCACAACGACTGAGCCCATGTGCCACAACTACTGAAGCCCATGCACCTAGAGCCCACACTCCACAGCAAGAGAAGCCACCGCAATGAGAAGCCCGCGCACTGCAACCAAGAGTAGCCCCCGCGCGCCGCAACCAGAGAAAGCCCGTGCACAGCAACGAAGACCCAACACAGCCAAAAAAACCCCAAACAAACAAAAAACTGCATATGGATAGCAAGTATATTGTTTCTACATAAATTGCTTGTGTTTGTTTCTTCTTTGGAAGGAGACCTGCCACCAAGCAACTGCGAAATATTAGCCACTTTCCTCTTTGTCGAGGGGTGACACAACCCTGCAGTTAGGCTGTTACCGCCAATCCTGACCCTGGTTTATCCACCTTCTTCCCTTCCCATACATCCCCTTATTGATGGTTCCTGAGTACCTACTCACTCTCCTGAGATGTGACATGTTCTCCTAGGAACAATCCTCCTTCTATCCAGAATCATTTATCTGTCAGCTACACAGGCTCTTTTCTCTTCTTCACTTAATAGGTCAAGCCATTCACGAAATCCAGTAGAGCCGTCCCTTGTAATTCTTTTTGTCCATGGGATCAGTAACGATGACACTTCTTTCTTTTCTGATATTTGTTACCTGTGTCTTTTATTTTATTTTTAAAACTTGTCTTAATTTTTTTTGATGTGGACCTTTTTTTTTTTTTGCGGTACGCGGGCTTCTCACTGTTGTGGCCTCTCCCGTTGTGGAGCACCGGCTCCAGACACACAGGCTCAGCGGCCATGGCTCATGGGCCTAGCTGCTCTGCGGCATGTGGGATCTTCCCGGACCAGGGCTCGAACCCGTGTCCCTTGAATCGGCAGGCGGACTCTCAACCACTGTGCCACCAGGGAAGCCCAATGTGGACCATTTTTAAAGTCTTTATTGAATTTGTTACAATATTACTTCTGTTTTATGTTTTGTTTTTTTTGGGCTGCGAGGCATGTGGGATCTTAGCTCCCTGATCAGGGATCAAACCCATACCCCCTGCATTGGAAGGCAAAATCTTAACCACTGGACCACCAGGGAAGTCCCTTGATCTTTTATCCTTAGTTGTCATGGCTAGAGATTTATCAATTTTATGGAGTTTTTTTTTTTAAATCAGTTTTTGGTTTCATTGATTTTCTTGATTGTTTTCCTGTTTTCAACTTTATTGATTATTGATCTATTTTTTAATACCTCTTTTCTTCTGCTTGTTTTAGGTCTAATTGACTTTCTGTATCTAATTTCCTGAGATGTAAGCTTAAATGATTGATTTCTGATATAAGCATTTGATGTTATAAGTTGCCCTCTAAGCTCTGCTTTTGCTGCATCACATAAGTTTTGATAAGTTGTATTTTCATTTGGTTCAAAATATTGTTAAAAATTCATATTGAGACTTTTTCTTTGATCCATATGTTATTTAGAAGTGTGTAGTTTAATCTCAAAAAATTTGAGGATTTTCCTAATATTTTTCTGTTAGTGATTTCTGATTTAATTTTTATCATGGTCTAAGAGCATTCTTTGCAGGATTTCTATTCTTTTAAACTTGTGAAGGTGTGTCTTATGGCCCAGAATTTGGTTTATTTTGGTGAATGTTCCATGCAAGCTAGAGAAGAATGTGTATTCTGCTGTTGCTGGGTAGGATAGTCTATAAATGTCACTTAGAATGATTTGATTGCTAGTGCTTTCAGGTCAGCTATATCCTTACTGATTTTCTGCCAGCTTGATTTATCAATTAATGATAGGAAGGTGTTGAAGTCTCCAGCCATAGTAGTGCTTATCTGTTTTTCCTTGTAGTTTTTGCCTCACATATTTTGATGCTTTGTGTTAGGTGCATGTGGATTTAGGATTAATTGATCTGGAGAATTAACCCTTTCATCACTGTATAATGTCTCTCTTTATCCCTAATTCTCCTTGATCTGAAATTTACTTGTCTGAAATTAATGTAACTACTCCAGCTTTCTTTTGATTGGTGTTAACATAGTATATCTTTCTCCATCTTCTTACTTTTAATCTATACATGTGTCTTCATATTTAAAGTGGGTTTCTTGTAAATAACATCTGACTGGGCCTTATTTTTTATCCACTCTGACAATCTCTGTCTTTTTAATAGTGAATTTAGATCATTCACATTTATGGTGATTATCGATATAGTTGGATTGATAATTAGCACGTTTGTAAATGTTTTCTCTTCATTGTATTTGCTCTTTTTTTTTCTATTTACCCCTCTTTTTCTGCCTAGAGAAGGCATTTTATATGCTTCCATTTTTATCTCCTCTTCTGGCATATAAATTATACTTCTTTAAACTTTTTTTTTTAGTGGTTGCCCTAGAATTTCCAAGATATATTTTAAATTAATCTAAATCTACCTTCAAATAACACCATACTGCTTCACATGTATTACAGATAACTTGTAACAGAGTACAGTTGACCCTTGAACAATATGGGAGTTCGGGATACCAGCCCACCGTGCAGTCAAAAATCCATGTATAACTTTACAGTTGGCCCTCCTTTCCACAGTTCCACAACCGTGATTCAATCAGCCACAGATCGTGTATTACTATAGTATGTATTTAGTGAAAAAAATCCACATATAAGTGGATCCATGCAGTTCAGATTTGTCTTGTTCAAGGGTCAACTGTATTCCCAATTCCTCCCTCTGTTCCTCATGACTTCTTGTTATTCATTTCACTTATCCACATGCTATAATAACTGAATATATTATTTCATTAATACATTACTTAGACAGATAGCTTTAAGTTCAATTAAGAATAAGAAAAATATTTTCTTTTATTTCATACAATCCTTCTCTGATGCTCTTCCTTTCTTTCTTTTTTTTTTTTAAAATAAATTTATTTATTTATTTTTGGCTGCATTGGGTCTTTGTTGCTCCACACGGGCTTTCTTTAGTTGTGGCGAATGGGAACTATTCTTTGTTTCAGTGCACGGGCTTCTCATTGCAGTGGCTTCTTTTGTTGCGGAGCACGGGCTCTAGATGTGCAGGCTTCAGTAGTTGTGGCTTACAGGCTCTAGAGCTCAGGCTCAGTAGTTGCGGCACACGGGCCTAGTTGCTCCGCGGCACATGGGATCTTCCTGGACCATGGCTCAAACCTGTGTCCCCTGCACTGGCAGGAGGATTCTTAACCACCAGAGAAGCCCCTCTTCCTTTCTTTCTGTATATCTTAGTTTCTGACCTGTGTCCTTCTGCCTTTACATACCATTCTTATACCATTTCTTGCAAGACAGGCCTTGTGGTGATGAATTTCCTCAATTTTTGTTCATCAGAGAAGGACTTGATTTCCCCTTCCCCTTTGAAAAATAATTTTGCTGGATTTAGAATTTTTAGGCTGTTGATTTTGTTTATGTTTACTTTTAACACTTTAAATATTTCACTCCAGTCTCTTCTTGGTTGCACGGTTTTTGATAAGCTCACCACAATTCTTATCCTTGTGCCACTATAGAAAAAGTACCCACCCCCAAGTTGCTTCAGGGTTTTCAATTTGTCTTTGGTTTTCTGCAGTTTGAACATGATATGCCTGGGTGTTGATTTTTTGATGTTTATCTTCCTTGGTATTTTCTGAACTTCTTGAATCTATGATTGTCAATATCTTTGGAAAATATTTTGCCATTATTATTTCAAATATTTTTTTGCTTTGTTCTTTTCCTCCTTCTGGTATTATAATTATGCATATTTACATGTTTTGAAATTGTCCCATAATTCTTGGATGTTCTGTTTTTTCATTTTTTGAAATCTGCATTTCAGTGTAGGGTGTTCGATTGACATGTCTTCATACTCACTGATTCTTTCCTAGGCTGTGTCCAGTCTATTGAGGAGCCCATCAAAGAGATTCTTCATTCTGGTACAGTGTTTTTGATTTCTATCATTTCCTTTTGGTTCTTAATGTTTCCATCTATGTATTAATTTATTGATATTAATCACAATTATCTTAAATTCTCAGTCTGATAATTCCAAATTCTGTTTCTATACCTTAGTCTGGTTCTGATGTTTGTGTAGTGTCTTCATGCTGTGTTTTTTCTTGATTTTTAGCATGTCAAGTAATTTTTATGTTGAAAGCCAGACTGATAATATGAATGGAGATAATAGGAACAGAAGCAAGTAGGTTTTTAGTGTAAAGTGTTAAGTTAATCTGGCTACATACTGAGCTGTTAATGATTGCTCTACCCTCAGATGCTAGAGGTTTCAATCTCCTCCTCTAGGTTCTTGTTTTTGTCTCCCCTGTTGACTTTGGGCTTTCCTAAGAACTCTTACTTAGATAGACTATGTGTCTTGCAGCTCTTTTAGTTGTGACCCACTGCTATTATACCAGAGCCCAATTGGCGTGGTGTCACAATGTGGGTGAAGGAAAGTGTTCTATGATGCTATGATTAAATTCCATCCTTCTGGTGTGCTTCCGTCCTTAGGCTGTGATCTTTAGTGTCTTGCTTTTTTCTAGCTTCTTCCCTCCTCCCTGAGGCTAGAGTGGCAGGAATGCCCACGCCCAGGTGGGATTAGGCTCTGGTAAAGTCTTTCCCTTTGAGATTGAGCCTTTGTTATAAAGACTGCTTGGGTTTATTGGACAGTAGTTACTCTTTCCCTCTCCCTGCTTGGGACACCAAAGGGGCTCTTTTATGACTCTTCATTCTGGACTGTGACTCTTAGAATGTGTCTCTCCAGATTTGGGGGTTTTCTCTGTGACCTCAGCTCTCTCAGAGAGTCCGTAAAAGTCCATGAAAAGGCATCAATTTTCAGCTTATCCAGGTTTTTCTTGTAAGGATGGGAGTGACAACATTCAAGTTCTTTCTATGTCAGTGCTGAAGTTGGAAGCTTTTAACGCTTTGAATCACTTCTGATTCTCATGTGTTCTGTATTACTCCCATTTATGCCCTGATTATTCTTTATCCAGGGATTCCTAGGAATCTCCTAACTTCCCATTCTGCCACAAACCTCTTATTTTTCCTGACATCCAAAACATCACTTCCATTATGTCATTGTCCTGCTCATCAGCTGTCAGTGACGACGGATTACTTACTTACACAAATCAAAAGTTTTTATATTGACATTCAAGGCTGTTTGCAGTATTTGTCTATAACTTTCCTTTGGCTACTTTCCAACAAGAAAGCAATGGTTCAGGTTAGGAATACTGTCTCATTATCCTTCTAACCTATGTACATTGATGTCTGGAATATTCGATAGACTTTGTCAAGTAAGTTCTCCATTTAAAAAACAATTCAGATACTTTATTAAGTTCCATATTCTCTGTGAAACATTTTCCTGCTACTCTTTGTGCCATACATTTTTACATGGATGGAAAAAATAATGTGCCTAGAAGAGACTGCAGAAGACCTCTGATCCATTGGATAGATGAAGAAACTAATGGGCTGAGTTGAAGGGGCTTTTTCAAGGACACACAGCTAGTTAAGGTCAGAACTGAACTTAAAACCCACCTCCCATTTTCTTTTCTCAATTTCTGGTCTCCTGGAGTAGTGATTATCAAATGTCAGGGGACGTATAGTCTCCAGGGAATTAGTCTTTGGTGGGTTTTTTTTGTTTTTTTTTTTTTAATGTTTCTGGGACACACCCCTGAGATTCTGACTCAGTAGGCTAGAGTTGGGGCTCAGGAAACTGTATTTAGAGCAAAGGATTCTGAAGCTGGTGGTTCAGTAATTCACTCTGAAAAACACCATCATAGAGGACATTTACAGAATATAGAACAGTGGTCAGCATTCAGAGAGTGCCTGGGTAACCGAACCGGTAAAAGCAGAGAGCTAGAGGAAGCAGTGTCCGTCTGGCTGTTAGGTTTTCCCAGAAATTAAAAAGTTCTGCTGTTGAACTTCTGGACCTTCAACTACAAACAAAAATCTTGATAGCTTTCTTAAACATGCACAGCGTTAGTCATCAGGGAAATGGGAAAATGGCTCAATGTAATTCAATATTGCCTCAAAATGTATTTATTCATTATTATAGATAAACAAACTTCTACCCTCACCTTGCACTTAGGTAGAGGTGAGATATATACTTACTGAGAAATTCTGGGAAATACTGAAAAATATAAGGCTACCCAAGATACTGCTTATTGAACTTGCTCTGTGACAGTGCACTATGGCTCTTTATTATGAATTATCTCATT
This sequence comes from Leucopleurus acutus, assembly GCF_964270905.1. Lineage (NCBI taxonomy): Eukaryota > Metazoa > Chordata > Mammalia > Artiodactyla > Delphinidae > Leucopleurus > Leucopleurus acutus. The sequence continues at coordinate 56,422,948 of NC_139161.1, forward strand.
TGATTCTTATAGTTACTCCTGACATAGATTTTTACATTTTAATTATGTTTTAAAATTTTCATTTTATAGCTGAAAAAGTGAAACTTAGAGAGGTTAAGTGACTTGCCCAAGGATACACAGCAAGTGAACAGCAAAGTCAGGATTTAAATACTGCAGGTCATATTCTGAAGCCTATGTAGGCTTTTAAACACTAGACTCTATTCTGTGAAAATCCCATCAGTGCCAATTGTGTTGAGCACAGGCAAACCCTGTTAGTTCTCTGTGCAGTTCCTTCCAGCCGTTTAGGAGGCATATGAGTATAATATTGAAAACTGCTCTTTGGAGACAAAATGTGCTTGGTTCAATTTCTGGGTTTGACACTAACCTTATGAATTTGAGTACATTTTTAAAAAAATATTTCTCTAGTCTCAGTTCTCCCAGCTGTAAAATGGTGAGAATAATATTTAATAAGATAATGGTTGTGAAGCACTTAGCACTGTGCCTAGCTGATTCTAAGCACTCAGTAAATGTTATTATAAATATACATATGATTTAAATTTTATATATTTAAAATTTGCAGTCATACTGAAAATTATTATGTGCTATGTATTCTGCTTACATTTATGATCTAGTCCAGACAAGTGCCCCAATGTCTGTATTGCCCACACCCGTCTTGAGAAAATCCATCCTACGTGTCGATCCTAATATTTAGATCACTCCTCCACCCCTCACCCCTGCTGATTAGAACTGGGGAAGGCATCTGATACAAAGAGGGACAATATGGACAAATAGAAAAGACAACTGAGAAATGCTAAAAAAACCTGACCAGGATCTGCAATGAAAGAACAAAAATGTTGTGAGACCAGGACAGCCATGAGGAGTAACTACTAAAGCCAGAAGGGAAGAGGGGAGGCCAAAGAGGATGAAGAAAGAGAAAGAGAGAAAGAGAGAGAGAGAGAGAAGGAGGGAGGGAGGGAGGAAGAACATGAGTCCCAAAGCTTTATCTGCTTCCAGCTCAGATTCCATCCATTTCCAGAAAGATCTCAAGGGGATTTTACTTGGAATTTCCAACATAATTCTTAAGTTGGAGCAATAAACACTCAGAAATCACTGAAAATGAGTAATGAAGAAGGTCTTTCCCTGTCAGTTAGAAGGTATGCATTAAAAGAGTGAGATAGCGTATCTGCAGACAGACTGATGGATGGGGCAGCACGTGAAGTCCCGAAACAGATTATGAGCCCAGGAAAATTATTACGTAATAAAGGTGGCATTTAATTCAATGGGGAAGGGATGGATTTGCCAATACCCGATACTGAAGTAAATTGGCTCACCAATTTGAAAAACGCAAAGCCAGCTCTTTCTTCACTTCTTTTACCAGCATAAATTCCAGAGGGGTTAATGATTTAGACTTAGAAAAGAAAACCATACAAGCTTAATATGAAAAGACGGGATTATTTACATAGTCTAGGGCAGCTGAAGAGTTTTCTATGGACAATATTAATGGTATCGATCATAAAGGAAAATACAGTAGATTTAACTACATACATATAAAACATTTGCATGTAAAAATGTTTTAACCAATAAAAACTAATTAAAAATTGGGAAAATGTTGCAACATACATAACTAACAAAGGATTCAACCTCTTAATATGTAAAGGACTCATAAATAGCTAAGAAAATATATTGGAAAAACGAGAAATGGATACTATATATGCAACGTGGTCTACTTTTTGTGATCTACACGTGTATATGTGTGTATTTATATGTATAAACATGCTTTTTGTAAAAATAATGTCTTTCTGTTAAAAAAGAAAATTAACATATTAGTTAAATAAAAATAACTGAAGAGATCTACCCCAAATTGTAAAAGAATCATAGGATCATGGGTGATTTTTATTTGTTTCTTTTTTATCTTTCTGTATCTTCTGAATTTTTCAGCAATAAATGGATTTTGCTTCTGGAATGAGAAAAAAAAATGTGTAGAAATTAGGAGGATTACGAACAATGGGATGAATTGCCACCTAATTTTGTTCGCTTTCTCTGGCTTTCTCAAGACGCTTTAATTTGAGGGGGAGCAGAGCTTTCAGTACTCTGACTGAAGGCCCTCGGAGTGCTTCCTTGGCCTCTAGGTTCGGATGTTTCACACAGGGGATGCTATTGTGGGAACCGGGCTTGCTGGCCCAGCCTGCCTCCACAGGGTGTGTTCCTGGGCCCAAACAGAGCACAATGAAGAAAGATGAGAAAACAGCCATCGGCTTATATCCCAATGAAGAGAGAGCATGACTCCAAGAACTTTCCAGGGCGTTTCCAATTTGACATTTCCTTCTTGACCTTTTAGCTTCTCACTTTGCTTCACATACACTGGCCCAGGGCTAGATTTAGCATTATCGTTAGAAAAAGGCTGTTTCCCCAAGAACTCAAACTACAGATCTCTGAACCCAAGAAGGAAGATTCAGAGATAGCCTTGCGTGGGGCTTGTCTGACACAGAGTGACATAAGCTTGGAATGGTTTCTGCCTGGCTGAGGAGAGTGAGCAGGTGGCTTTCCAAGCTTGAACGAGGCTTGGGTATTCAGTGGTCTTTCACCTGTACAAACGCCGTGATATAGCAGACGGTTCATGCAGCCTCATAATCACGTCATTTTGCAGTTTCACTTCATTGGTTTCCCTTGACCTGCCTCCAAACATAAAGAAAAAGATGCTGCTTTGGCTTCTGACACAGATGACCACCTTGACACTCGGGGTGATGTGGATTGTTGTAGGGGTCAGCAAGGAGGCTCAGGTGACTTTGAACCTGCCTATTGGTCCAGCATCGAGCCCCACCACTCCCTGCCCCTGTGTTTCCATCACGCACAATCGCTTGCGTCCTCCGAGCGACTCATGTGCTTTGAAACTCTCCGGTCTCTGTCTTGGGACATTGGCCCCACCTCACCTTCTCCCCCTGGTTCATTCTCTAAGCAAACCATGGCTGACCCTTAGCCCTGTTCAGAGACTCTGCGAGCATCCCTTGAGCCAGGACTTCATGTTCCTCTGGCCTGCTTACTCCTCTGGCTCCCCTGTTCCTCACCTGCCACATAAAACCCAGGTGGCAACACACAGACCAGGCATCTGCACTCAGGCATCAAAACTCCTGGGCTCAGACCTCCGTTCCCAACCTATGTGATTAGCTCTGTGTTAGGCAGTCGACTCAACTCTGCTCTCTCTTCTCTCTTTTGTTAAATGTGGGTGATGATAATGATGCCTAGCTTATAAGCTTGGAGTGAGGTAGTGCCTGTGGATGACTCAGCCTAGTGGGGGGTTACCTAGAAAACAGTCAGTATAACAGTTGGTCAATATAGTTAGCCAGTATTCTTGTCAGCATACAGCATAGTAAGAACAATTCATATACAAAGAGCTATTCATATTTCTGTCTTGCCAATCTTCCCCCCCACTAGCTTTATCTGGCCAGGTTAGCCTATGTATTCCCCAAATATGAACGCTTCCCTGCCTCAGGGCCTTTGCACTAGCTGTTCCCCATGCCTGGAGCATATTTCCCTGACTCTTTCCCTGTGTGTCTGATTTCTGTTCTTTCTTCCTATTTTCAGTTCAATTACCGTCTCCTCCTGAAGGTTTTTGGCCTTATCCTAAGTGAAGTAGGTAACCTTACCTCCTGTTAATCTCCTGTCACAGTGCTAGTTTATCTCTCCCTAAGTTACTTATTTACTTCCAGATTGCCTGTTCCTCTCACCAGCCTATAAACCCTCTGAGAGTAGAGGCTCATTTTCTTTTCTCTTAGTACCTTCAGCATCTATGCAGTATCTGGCACAATCCTCAGTAAGTATTTGTTGAATGAATAAGTGAATACATCAATAAATGGGCTAAAGGAATGCGCTTCTCCTACAAAATTTCTCAAATGAAACAGAGAACACGGAAAGGCTTAGCAGGAAATCCAAGTGCTCCTTGACAGTCAGTTGCTAGAAGAGAAGTCTGTCTCCATTTTCCCTTATCAAGACCCACAAAACTATGCAGAGTCCTTTGAGCTTCTTAGAGGGGAAAAGCAATGCATCAATACAAAAGATAATCTTGTTTCTTCCTGTGAATTCAAAATAATTTTTGAAAAGGAACAGGCCCTCTCAAAGCATTATGCCCACACAATCTTTCCTTTAAGTAGCAAAAAACCCCAAATAGTTTTAAGATCTCTAATGTAATGCAGATGTAGAGGGTAAGAATTTGATGGTCAATTAATTTAGAAAATATCCAGGGCCTTGCAGAGGTTCAACTTATGGACTTTGAAATTTAACTCATGATTACAACGCCCCTCCCCCTACTCCTCTCCCCAGCCCTAGATACAAAAAGAAAGGAACGCTTGTAATATTGCTTATGGAATGTTCTAGAGGGTTAGTTAAGCTGCTCTTCATAAAAACTCTTGGATCAAGTTTTCCTGGCCTTTTCCAGTTGGGACTGTTCCTGAGCATTGAAGTGAAGCAATATTAAACTGGCAGGCTGCTGAGAGCCGATTATTGTGGGGAGTTGAAAGGAAAGAGCTGGCATCTTTGTGCTTCATTAATCTTCGAAGGAAAGAAAGCTCTGGCCACTGGACCAAAGGCCCACATGTCAGAGCTTGATTTCCTGTTCTTCTGGGTTTCGGTTTGAATGTAAAGCAAATGTTTCAGGGAACTCCAGGCGGCTAGAAGGCATGCTCTTCTCTCCTGTGACCAGGACTTGATTTCATGAATTAATATCCAACTCCAAGAAAGCCAAGAGCTGTTGAGGCTAGAGGCAGTATGGTGCTGAGAGCGAGACGGAGGCGCAGTGAGCCATCAATCAGTTAGCAAATGGTTATCGAGCCTCCCTGAAACTCTTTTTTTTCCCCATAGCTGCAAGCTTTAGGGTTAGTTTTTTGTTTTTTAATAGTTTTTATTGGAGTATAGTTGATTTACAATGTTGTGTTAGTTTCAGGTGTACAGCAATGTGAATCAGTTACATACATATATCCACTTTTTTTTTAATAAACATCTTTATTGGAGTATAATTGCTTCACAATGCTGTGTTAGTTTCTGTTGTACAACAAAGTGAATCAGCCATATATATACATATATCCCCATATCCCCTCCCTCTTGCGTCTCCCTCCCTCCCTCCCTATCCCACCCCTCTAGGTGGACACAAAGCACCGAGCTGATCTCCCGGTGCTATACTGCTGCTTCCCACTAGCTATCTGTTTTATATTTGGTAGTGTATATATGTCAATGCTACTCTCACTTCACCCCAGCTTCCCCTTTTCCCCACCCCCGTGTCCTCAAGTCCATTCTCTATGTCTGTGTCTTTATTCCTGCCCTGCCACTAGGTTCATCAGTACCATTTTTTTTAGATTCTATATATATGCATTAGCATACAGTATTTGTTTTTCTCTTTCTGACTTACTTCACTCTGTATGACAGACTCTAGGTCCATCCACCTCACCACGAATAACTCAGTTTTGTTTCTTTTTATGGCTGAGTAAGATTCCATTGTATATATGTGCCGCATCTTCTTTATCCATTCACCTATCATTGGACACTTAGGTTGCTTCCATGTCCTGGCTATTGTAAACAGTGCTGCAATGACTCTTTTTTAGATTCTTTTCCCATATAGGTCATTACAGAGTATTGAGTAGACGTCCCTGTGCTACACAGTAGGTCCTTATTTATCTATTTTATATATAGTAGTGTGTATATGTTAATCCCAATCTCCCAATTTATCACTTCCCCCCCACGATTCCCCTTTGGTAACTGTCAGTTTGATTTTGAGGTCTGTGAGTCTGTTTCTGTTTTGTAAATAAGTTCTTTTGTATCATATCATTTTTTAAATTAGATTCCACGTATAAGCGATATCGTATGATTTCATCTTTCTCTGTCTGACCTACTTCACTCAGTATGACAATCTCTAGGTCCATCCACGTTGCTGCAAATGGCACTCTTGAACAAAATAACGTCCTCTTTTTTCTTTGTAGCCAAAGTTCTTCAAACACCCCCCCCCAACATTACACTTTCCACCCTTTATTGCATCTGAATACAATATTTTCCTCAAGAGAGAATAAACTACATAACAGCATTTTTTGGTAACTGTTGTATTGAGACATAATTGATGAATCAAACAATTCATCCATTAAAGTATACAATTTGATGGTTTTGTATTATCCACAGAGTCGTGCAACCATCAACATAATTTTTAAACATTTTTATCACCCTGAAAAGGACCCTCCCATATCCTTTATCTCTGAGTCCATCTAACTCTATGTCACTCTTCTCCAAACCCTAGGCAATCACTGGCCTACTCTCTGTCTCTAGAGTTTCCAAGTCTGGATATTTCATATAAATAGAATTATACAATATGTGGTCTTTTGTGACTGGCTGTAATAGCATTTTATGTATGACATTTATCCTTGTGTCAAGCACAAAAAAATGTTCTCAGTAAATACAGGTATTTGAATGAATGATTGTCCTTCTACTATCAATTCACTGCTGTGCAGTCACTGTGTGGAAGGAATAAGCCATGAATACTGACCACAAGTTATATTCAATCCAGATGATAAGAGAGGATTGATCTAAAATAAGAAAACTAGCTAAAACACTCAATTAAGTGGTACGTAGACTGGAAGAATAAGATGACATATCACAAGGTACTGTTTTAGAGTCAGTTTTAGGACAAAATATCTTAAGTAATACAGAGGTAGTTTGGGATTGATCAAAAAGGGTTATTTATACCTTGTATTCTAGTTTAACTTATCCAAACATTTATCCTGGCCCCTCCACCTTATATCTAAATGTCTGTGTATCTATATCATCTATTTCTACTTCTACATCTCAATTTCTTTCAGTATCATCTGTATCATGTTTTTGGAGAAGCATCTCATGAAACTTTAGATTCTTGCAGGCATTGCCATAGTGTCTTCTCCTGAAAAATGAATATGGAAACCTACAGTTTGATTGATGAATACTAGGTAACCTCAAATGAAATAACCCTTCCACGCTCCCCATTACTCTTTCCTCCTCTTGTTCCCTGACTGGGTGTTGTCCGAATTTCGTCTTCAATTTGCTTGTTGACAATGCAGCACTGTAACTTTCTCTGAAGCAGGAGCTCCATTTTCTACAAACCTTTCCCATGTGGTTAGTCCATCCTACTTCAGACTCCGTGATGTTTTTTATACCAGCCTTCTCTATTTCGATGAAGCCACACATGATTGAAACCCGAGAGTCATATTTCCTTCTTCCTAGTTCATGCTCTCGGTCCAATTAATCATCAAAGTCTGTTAATGTTTGCCATGGACGGTGTTTCATGAGTTATTTATTTTTGCTTGTGCCAAGCTCCCTAGTTGCAAAATGTAGATAAAGATTTCCAGCCCCACAAGGGAAACTATGAGGAATAAAATGCACAGGCATTCAGTTTAGATAATGCACATTCTTAATCAAGATCCCGGACTCTGGGGTCTGCCTGAGTGTGGCCCTGTGGCCTCGGAGAAGTAACTTAGCTTCTCTGTGCCTTGTAAAATAGGAACATCTTATATGAGTAATAGCATGGGAGGTGGTCAGGGTTAAATGAGGTGATCCGTGTAAAGTGCTTAGAAAGCTGCCTGGAGCAGAGTAAGAACTCAGAAAAGGTGCCTCTTGGTAGATATACATGTTGTGTTCGTTTTGCTTTGGCAGAAGTAGAGGACCCCACAGTTGCCGTCATGGGCTGTCCTATACCCAGGTAGACTGGCATATAGTCCCACCTGCACTCACCTCATGAATTTACCCAAATGTATGTCTGTGCCTTTGTTTTTGCTCTGGCCAGTAAGAGAGAGGTGGGGCTTGGTGCTTACGAATTTTTCCGAGACTATCAGAGCTGTATGCTAATGGAAAGATAAATATTTATAAGGATTTAATGCTTTCCTTGCTTTAGATTTTTTTTAAGGATACAATTTGAAGCTTGCTATGACATAGTGAGTCCTGACTGATGCTGAATGAGCTTCAACTGGCTACTTTAAACCAACAAACCTACTTCACCTTGAGCCAATTTCTAACTAAAGGACCAACCTCAAACTTACACAGCCAAGTTAAGAAACAACCATGCACTAAATCATCTCATGGCACTGTAGTTACGTCTCACACGGCGCTCTCATTCTTTTTCCATTTTCCTTTTCATTCTTCAGTCTGTAAGAGAAGTATGCCTTTTAGTTCCCCACCCTATTCACCATTGTAGTTCTGAGTGATGTTTGATTCTTTCCGAAAGAAGGTGTCGCAGACTCAGGAGCCATGCCCACAAAGGGCTCCAGAAAGGACAGGAGCATGTTCTTTCAAGTGCTCAGCTTCCCAAGGACCCTACACTTAAGATTCGTGAACTCACTTATGCTCATAATATCTGGTATGTTTGATAAAAGAAATCAGAATCATTACCTACCTAAATTGGGGAGAAAAAAAACACCCAATGTCATTATCTTTGAATAAAATCAACCTGTATTTATCCTGGTACACAGCCATCTCCAAAATGTATTTTCTTTGGCTGTTGATTTTATGCATGTTCACAAGGAAAATCTAAAAAGCCCATTCAGCAGGAATGCAAATGTGGCTTGGGAAGGAGTGAGAGTTCTTATAAATTTCTCCAAAAAGGGCCAATTCGCTATTGGATTCTCAGATCCTTCCTCCACTGTGAATATCAGTTACAAATGCAGCGAGGAGCCTCATGGTTTTACCATCTTCTCCGAGCACAAACAGCCAACATCATCACACAGAGATTTGCACAGGCACGTTGCAATCGACCAGCCTTTGGCTGTCCCGTGACGAAGAGGCGCCATCCTCTGAAGCAACAGCACATTTTCTCCCCAGAGGTCTGGGCAGCAAAGAACGTATGCGAAGACCACGAGGCCGTAGCTATCAGACTTCCCCATTCTGTGTTCCAAATGGCAAGGAGGTGGCCGTCATTAAAAAGAGACCATCCCTAATAGCATATTTAGAAAATTCAGCCAACAGCCTGCTTTCCTTTTTTAGCCCTCATGAAAGAGTAACGTAAACCAGCCCAGCGGCTTTGGAACTACTTTAAAATAATGCCACGTACTCCCCAACAACAGCCCAAGAAAGAGGATAAGTGTTGATTTAAGACAGCTATCCCCTTTTCTCTTTTCTTTTAATATTTCAATAAGTATTTAGTGGTTTTCTCTTTCTTTTAATATTTCGATAAGTATTTAGTGGTTTTCTCTTTCTTTTAATATTTCGATAAGTATTTAGTGGTTGTCTGCTATGTACCGGAAACCGGTGAGCAAGATGGCCATCGTACCCACCCTCAGAGAGCTTACAGTCTGGTGGGGGAAACAGAAGGAAAGTGCTACCAAAAGATGCATAAGGGCAAGGACTGTAGGAGCACACAGAGAAGCACTTGATCTAACTGTGAGAGGGTCAAGGCCAGCTGGCTAGAGTAAGTGCAGCCTAAATGGTGACGAAAGATGGAGAGGAGAGAGCCCAGGAAGAAAGACCATCCCAGGTACGGGAAAGCTTGCGCATGAGACAGGACGCAGCACATTGGAAACACTGGACTATGGGAAAGGGAAAAGAGGGAGCAGGCTCATTAGGTTATATGAAGGCATGTTAAGGAATCTGGGGTCTGTGTGTGTGTGTTGTCAGGGGCTACATGGAAGAGTGAACTTATTAGATTTGTATTTCAGGCAAAGCACTGTGACTGCAGCGTGCAGAATGGATGGGAGAGTACAGGACTGCAGGCGGGGACTTTTGGGAGGCTGGCACCCAAACCTAGACAGGAAGATGTTGTCTGAACGAAATTAGCAGCAGTTTCATGAACAGACGTAGCAGGGTCCACGGTGTCCAACATCACTGCCAGATGTTGACAGCATCCTAGTTGCAAGAAGATTCCTCTGCAGAGGCTGGATCTATACTGTTGACGGGGCTGCTGAAATCTAGAACACGTGTTACTAGAGATGCGTCACTGTGGATGGTAATGCCCAGTTATCAGTTGAACAGGTCTGCCTTGTGATCCTCTAATGGAAAAAAGTGACAGGTTAGGGTGGCTGAGATTTAGGAGATACCATCGGCATTGAGCTACTTGTTTTTATGCCAATATCACACTTTCCTGAATACTGTAGCGTACGCGGGCCTCTCACTGTTGTGGCCTCTCCCGTTGCAGAGCACAGGCTCCGGACGCGCAGGCTCAGCAGCCATGGCTCACAGGCCCAGCCGCTCCGCGGCATGTGGGATCTTCCCGGACCGGGGCACGAACCTGCGTCCCCTGCATTGGCAGGCAGACCCTCAACCACTGCGCCACCAGGGAAGCCCCTCACTAGCTCTTTTTTTTTTTCAGAATTGTTTTGGTTGCTTTTTGTGTTTCCTGTGGGTTTTAGAGTGATCCTGTCAAGTAAAAAGTACTGCTAGGAGTTTCATTGTGATTCATGGTGGCAAATAATAAGGATTCTAGGTATGCAAAGATTAAGAAAATTTGCCTTTCATGTACCATTCTGAGGAAATTATTTGAGGATTTACACCAGCAAAAATAGGGAGAGATCAAAGAGAGGATATTGTGGAATGCACAAAACGCTGATAGACCCCAGTGGTATCCATGAAACCTAGAAAGCATCTGGTCTGGATGGTGGCAAGAGGTCAGGGGGTGGTGCATGTCCTCAGGAAGAAAGTGGATTCCATGCAGTATTCGACCACATAGTGGAAAGGCTGAAATGTTTTGAAGACATAATGGGGGCAGATTACATTTTTGAGAAGAAGAAAAAAGGAAGGCATTTAGACACTCTGGCAAGGTGAGGAGAAAACTATACAGGAAATCTATGGTCAGAATGTGAAACGAAATTTGAAAATGGCATTTTAATAAAAGCTATTGTTAGAGCATAAGAAAAGGAAATTTACTTAACTTTGATTCAAGAAGAATTCTACTTTATGTGGTCCTGAGATCATCGTACTGATGCAGTATAGAAAGAAATGTAATGCTTGCGCATGCCTGGGGTTAGCAGTGAAGAATAACTAACATATGAGTTTTTGACATGTACCATGGGTTAGTTACATAACCCTCACAACAACCTCAAAAGATGGATATCATTTTCCTCTTTTTCCTCTTCTTAGAGGTAAACAACTAAGATGAGAAGAAGTTAAGTGACTTGTCCAAGATCACAAAGTTAGTAAGTGGTGAAGCAAGATTCTTAAACATCATTATATGCTGTCTGTGTTCAAATATATATATATGTAATATTATACATATATTTAAATACATACACATATATAGTATTTCTGGTTTATGACATTTAGAATCAATTTATGGGTAAATCATGGAATGACATTCTAGAACGGAATACTAATGCTAGCAATCTCACATGTACAAACACATATATGGCTAGTGGAACTTGATAGGTGGGATGGGGAAGACAAATGACGAGGTAAGGAGGGTAGTATTCTTATCTTACATAGTGGGTAATAATGAGATGATGTGTAAATTTGATGAACCAGACATAGAGGTATAAGCTTTTGTTTTAAATTAGAAATGCAATCAATAGAAAAAAAAACATTATATCACTACCCAAAGTGGGGAGCATAGGGAAAGGAGAAGATGGGAGTTGTACAAGTATACTAAATCTTCATTTCTCATAATGAACCATCTAAAATGGGTAAGTCAAGCAATTACTGGGTAAATATGTAACTCAGTGATTCTTAACTCTCAAGATGCATCAGAATTACCTATTGGGCATTAAACATAATACCACTGCGCAGTTCCAACTCAGATCAGTTAACGCTGGAGAAAGACTAAGTATATGGGGAACTTCAGAAAACTCCCGGCTAATTTTAATGTGAAGTCAGAAATGAGAACCTCTGATTTAAAATAGGAAGATCCACCAGAAGTATCTAAAACAGAAACTGTTAAAAGTGGAGGATGTGGGTTGGGAAAGATTGGAGTGGAAGATTTTGTGCTTTTTAGCATAAACCATTTGTATAATTAGATTTTTTATTATATACATAACTAAATTTCATTAAATACCAAAGAAATACATACCAATAATTTTGTAAAATAATATTTAGATGTAGATAATAGATTACAAAGGAACCAGTACAAACAGTATCATCCCAGACTTGTGAGAAATATATCCATTTCACACAAACACGTATGAAAATGTTAACAGTGGTCATCTCAGAGTTTGTCCTCTCATTTATATTTTCTGAATTTCTCTTGAAAGCGTTCTGAATTTCTCTTGAAAGCATTCTCTTGAAAGCATTCTCTTGAAAGCGTGGTAGAATCCTATCTTCTTATACTTTCAAAGAAGAAACAAAACATTTATAACATATCTCAGAGAATATGCCCATGGACCTGCAAGGGTACACATTTCTCAACTTGGGAAATAATTACTTAATGATAGTAAAGTCTCATTCTCTGAAAATATCTTCCTGCTATAAATTATCATTGTAAAACATTTGTTCACAGTAATTATATAATAGAATATCAACATGAGACGCCTGACCTTGGATCCCAAAAGCTAATAAAAATATAATAAATCCCAAGTATCCTGACTCCTAAATCAAGATCCAGGGATCACCAAAAGTTTGCAAAGTAAGTTCTGCCAGCATTAGCCCATCACTCAACCTGAGGGTGTAGAAGAGTTGACATGGAGGAAAACAGGCAAGAAAATTGCTTCGGAGACAATTGTGAAAATGGTGGCAATTATCCTTTCTCCTTTTCTTTCCCCAAGTTGGCAAGGAGGAGGGTGTCTCCCCTGCACCTTAAGGCAAGTAAAAATACTTAAAGACTTGCCTGTGTGTTCTCAGACATTGGAGACACAGAGTCCAGTGTTGTCACAAGCCTGAGAAGATGCAGCTGACAGAAAAGAAGAGAGATGAATGCACTGGGCGGGGCACGCATTTCTACTGGTGGCAGAGGCAACAACACAGGTTTTCCTTGGGATTAGGTATGGATACAATGGAATGGAGACAACCCTAGGGTTGTCTTTTAAAGGATTTGTATCCAAGAGGATGTCTGGTGTGGAGAATTCCAATAAAGAGCTGGGCTACATGAAGCCCCAACCCTAAATCTATGGGAAACCACAGCTGGAAGACCCCAGAGGAGGCTCTGTGGAAGACCAACAAATAATGCCACGCTGGGGAACCAAGCTATGGAATCTGCCCCAGCTAGCGGGCACCAAGACACACCCTACCTGTGCCGTCCAGGTCCTAGGAAAGAACCTCCCCCTTCTTCCCTCCTCCTGGGTCCAGCACTGCAGGGGCCAAGAGCTGCAGCTCAGAAATGTGAGGAGGGGTGGAGCTGGACCCAGTGAAGAAACCCACTACCCATCCCCACCTCCCCACCCCACCCTCTGTTCTGGGCTCCGGGCCTGAAGCAGCCCAAGCTGAGGGAGGAGAAAAGTTTTAAACATGAATGGAATTCGGGGTTTTAAAATTACTCAGAATGGGAATTATGTGTTTATTAAAAGGGATTGGGTTCTTTATTTTTATGAGAGTGACAGAAAGGAGCCATGTGAGATGAGAGCGAGGGGTAGATTAAGAACTTTTCCACAGAATAAGTTTAATGGAAGGTGGTGTAAAAGAATACGGTGGGTTTCAGCCTACACTCCATTGAGCCCAGTCTGTTCAATTGACAGGATAATTTTCTTGAGTTACTGTTGTTCATTTAAGTTTTTTTTTAAATTAACTTGAGGGTAGTTTTTGTGCACAGAAGAGACCATACAGAAGTTTTAGTTTCTAAAATTAATATTAGATACATTACAGTTACAAAGTTAAAACCCTAGTTCTTCCCTGTGCTTTTAAATTCTGCTTATAAATGGTATTATTCTCTTAGCAAATTTTAACAGTTGCTTTTAGAGTTCTTTTCATTAATGCTTGGTCTCGATTATAAACTTAACTAATTTAATTCCTTCAAATATTTTAGACCGCATATTTCAATTTGACATGTTTGATTTCCTTCTTAAGTGCTTTAATTGTCTAACTTAACAAACCATTCTTTATAAATCTAATAAGCAAACATAAATATAATGAACTTTGAGTCCTCTTAAATGTCCCAATAGAGGATATATACTTGGAAAGATTTAAAACTAAACTCACAAGAGTACATTAAATATCTAACGCATTTTAATTTTCAGTTACTGGGCTGTCACTCTAGTTGACCAGATTTTCCTAAACATGAAAAAAGTCCTAAAATACCAAATATTAAAACACTGGTATTCCTTTTCCTGCACATTTAAAGGCTGAATTCTAACTCTCCTAGGGGGTATGAGATGCTTACCACTAAGGAAGATATTTACCACTTCAAGTAAATATCTGATGTGAATTTTGACAGGCGATTTCTGATGAGTGTGAGATGCATTCAGGACAGCTGTTTCAGCCAATTAAGGACGCTATTATATTATGCCGCATATAACATGGGTTGCTTTCTCAGCCTGTCTGGGGTTGCAAAAAGAAAAACTTCAGCCAGGATGCTGACTGCGTTTTGTCAGCAGCTTTGATGTGATGCATTATCTTGTATTGGTGATTGTTTATGTCAATGACTCTATAACTCAAAGGAGGTTTTCACATGGCACGAGACCTCTCGATTCATATCTCACACATTACCTAATTCTTTTTTCTACTCACAGACATCTGCAACTTGAACCTAGGTTGATTACCTCATTCGATTTTCTATTTCCTTGGATCTTAAGTTATGTAGGTGTATTTTCTGTCTACCGCTAAACAACTTTGAACTTGATGGAAGCCTGCATTCTTTCATCATTCTGGACCACCCAACTCTTGCAGGTATTAAAATGATAACCAATTGCATTTTGAATAAAAATGATAGGGAAAAAAAAGAAAACATGAATGCAGACCTCCATTTCGGACTCCGCTGAAACCAATTCTGTGTTTTTTTCCATTTAACAGTCAGGAAGTAGGCTGCACAAATATTTCTGTTTTAATAGATGAATACATTTGAATATAAAGAGGCTAGACAACTTATCCCCAAACATGTAGATAAGGGGCAGAATTAAGACCCAAACCCAGTTCTGTTTGCAAGTGTGCTATGCATTCTACTGTAACTCCCTGCCTCTTCTTAAAAGTTCAGCAAAGGCAGACTAAAAGAATAAACATTGAGAGAAAGTTTTCCAATATTTTTTGAACTTCATTAAAAAAAATAGAAAAACAGCTTTTTGAAAAGAGTGTGTTTTATCCTTGTGAGGTCTTTCGGACCAATTTCCATTCTTCAGGATCATGTAATGATGATAAATGCTGTAGGAGAAAAATGCCTCTCTTACAAGTCTCATTGATTATCTCTTTCAAGGGGACTCAGTTGGTAATTTGTATAGTCGGGAGCACTGACATTTTTCTTTGTTACATTTCAAACCTTGTAGAAACTTCTCAAAGCAGAGTCACAGAGGCTTCTGCTAGAAATCCATCCCATGCCACAAGTTGGTGTTGAATGCCACTGCCCCCACTAGGATGGAACAAAAACCTGTAAGGCAAAGTGTCCTATCATAGATCTGATTTTCAGATCTCCCTCACCTTTTTTTTTTTAAAGCAGGGGGAACTGTTTATTCATACTAGATCTTATGTAGGAAGCTGATATTTAAAGAGATGAAACCAAGGAGGCTCTAGTTTAAATACAAATTAGAGATCTGAATTCTTTGCCCCTCCACCCTTCCACGAGGGCCCTTAAACGCCTCAGCACCCGTAATGGTTCATAGAGAACAGTTTCAATACTATTCTCATGGAAAGCACATGACAGTCTAAGCGCAGCAGTCCTCTAAAAAAAAGAGCCTACAGAGGACACTTCTTAGAAGATTTCTCTCTTGGCCCCAAGGAGGAAGGAACTTGAACACAGTATCTACAGAGGCAGATGTCATTCTGACCACCTCATTACCAGCTAATATGAGAAACAATGACATTACTGTTCCAGCCATACAGAAGCCTCAAGTGATGTTTGCCAGATGCATGCCAACTCCATCATTTTGTCTAAGGCAAATAGATACATGTACATTTGTCAGAGAGTAATTAGTAAGTAAGGCTGCTAGAGCCAGTTCTCCGTAGGAGACATTCTGCCCCCCCGCCCCCCGTTTAATCTCATCCCAAATATGGTCTTTGCAAGTTAGGGGAGTTTATCAAAATCAAGCTTTTCCAGGAAAGGGGGTGAGTCCAGCGATGCCCTATTTCTGCTTTTCCCACCAAATCTTCTTAATGGGCTCCTGGGCATCAGACAGAGAAATAATGAAACAGGAGGAAAATGTGTTCAGGCCAAACTAGTCAGCTCACATTGGCCTTCTGGATACCCAGACTCTGCAATGCTCCAATGCTCCATCCGCGTGTAATTTATATTACAGTTATTGATTGCTTCTGCTACCTCAGAATTATGGAAACAGACTTGGAAGTCATCAAGAAAGAAGGTAGAGGCTATTATTATAGTGCTTCTGCTCTCCAATAGCTTGTGGTTTTCCTTTCACATAAACTTGGGAGTTGAAATGCAAGGCCAAGTGGGAATCATAGCCATAAAAAACACGGGCATCTATTTTATTCCCTCAAACAATTTTGAAGAGTTTTGACTATATTATCCACCCCCAAGCCCCTCCCCCCACAAATTTTAACCCCAAATCCCCTTAAAGATTAACAAGCTGACAAACTTTGCTAATGTCAGGGAGAGGAAAACAGCTCCCTGCTAGCTGCTGGAAATGGACTCCAGACTTCCTCTTTCTTCAGCTGAGGACACTATGTAACTGTTCAAAAATGCGAAGGTTTCTTAAAGCATGATGACTATTACAGGACTGAGAGACAGGCTTCTCCTGGAGCCAGGTAGCAGCATTCAGCCAATGAATCAGACCTCAAACTGGCCTGATGCTCAACAAGGAGATGATTTATAATGGGATACAGGGGCAGCCGGCAGATACAGCTCAAAGGTTGGATAATCCGGACCAGCTGGGTATAGACGGAGACATTTCTCCCTACCCCACCACCCCAATGTCATATGCTCCCTGCAGAACATGGGAGAGCAGGACTTTGAGACGGCAGCTTTCAGATATTCAGTGCACAAAGATGCAGGCTTATCAAGAGCTGGTTTCACTATGTCTTTCTAAATCCAGTGTCAGTCCAGAGGAAATATCCCAGCAGGGTTTAGGTTCAGTGGAAATCTGGAAATTGTAAGAAAGTCATAGTAAATATAAAGATTGTTACCTCCTCTGTGTGTGTGTGTGTGTGTGTGTGTGTGTGTGTGTGTGTGTGTGTGTGTGTGTTAGGGGGAGAAGTGGCTGAGTTCACAGAAAGAGCATCATTTATATTTATCTCAAAAAGTTATTATTTCTACAGCATACAGTACACTTTGGGCCACAACAATTGTATTATTTTTGGTTCTGCAGATATACAATAATGTCTTGTATTTACCTATCATAAATATACAAGGTCTTCACTAGCATAGCAATATAACAAATGGCATGTAATATTACTCCAATAAGCAAATACATTTAAATAATATGCAAAGGTTATTCTAAAACATATGAAGCCTCTAGACATAAATTAGAATATGAAAGACAACGTTCACGAAATGGTAAAATACACATATTTTCAGAAACATTTCTAGACCGATTCCCATAGGAAATAAATATTATGAAATTTTATTGGGATCTTCCTTTCAGCACTTTAACTGGAACTAAACTCATAAACTGATTAAAAATGGGTCCAGCAATTGGGGCCTGTCATCTCCACCATGTTTCCTTGTTCTCTACTCTCTGCTACCCTCCCCCTCTCTCCTTTCCTGTTTACTACAAGTTCCATGGCAGAAAACTTCCTTTCCTAAACTATACTACAATTTCTATCACAGTCCTACTCTATCCTTTGAGAAAATCTCTCTAAACTGGTTTTTCTTGATTTTTATGATATTATCAGTTAAAATCTAAATTAAACTTTTACAATTAAAATTATATTATAAAGTTCATAAGGAGGGTGGGCAGCTAATTATATAAAGGGACTTATCTAGTAAATTCTTTTGCAGAGAAAATGAGGACTAGGCAGGGCTGAGATCTCTCTCTTATAACATTGAATGCTTGAAGACATTGGAGAAATCTGTAAAGAATTTTGAGAAGAAAATTTAGTAACCTCCAAATTCCTGGACAAAATGTTATTCATGTGTGAAGATAATGGAAAGAGTTTCCAGATATGCAAAAACTCAAAGTATTCAACCCACATATCTATTCAGAAAAATGTTACCCAAAGCCGAACCCAAATGTAATCAGAAACTGTAACAATTTTTAAAAACTCAGACTCTATAATGAGGAAGTAGAATAAAAGACTAGAGGTAAAATTTGAAATTGTTTAAATATATAATTAAGTCGATAAATTTAAAAGAAAGTTGCAAAGCACTATGAAAATTTCATAAGTAGTTTTGAAAGACTAAAAGTCTTAAAAATGAGTAAAACAATAATAACCACCTTCTAAAATCTCATAAACAAAATAGAAAGTGGAAAAAGAAGGAATTTTCTTCTCTGAACTGAAGGGAATCAGTAGATATTATTTCTTAAGGTTGATAATTAAAGAGCTAAAGGATACAATTTTAAAAAGAAATCAAAATTAAACTGTAATTGAATTAAAAACAGGATTTATAATTCCCTAGAGAAAATAAAGAAATTCACATAACCCATATAACAAAAGATAGGGAAAGAAAACCAATATACAAGCATATAGAAGAAAGAATAAAGCAAGATGGCATGTGGACAATAAATGTAAATTGGAAACTAGTTAAACATAAAAAGACAATTGTCTTTTTATGTTTAACATAAAACATACAACCCAGCAGCTTGTAGTATAAAATAGAAGTTAACTGTGTTCTGTTTACAAGAACTCACTGAAAGCAAAGGAAGCTAGAAAAGGATATAAAAACCTATCAGACAAATGCAAGCTAAAAGAAACCAGGTACCACAATATTAATATCACAAAACATAGTATTCAGAATATTAATAGTTAAAAGATAGTAATTGGAAAGAATTCCAAGCCAAAAAATATTGTTTCGGTTGCAACTCTACACTGGGCTCAGTTCCCAATGAAAATGACCAAATCAATGTATTAGAGAAAGTTCTATATCATGGCCAGAACTTACAGAGGGATGTCAGGCACCTAACATTTAGAGAAGCACAGCAATAAATGGTGAGAGCAAGGGCAAACAGAGGGAGGTGTGGTGAGGACTCCCCAACAAGGGAGAATGATCAGACAAGGAGGTGTAGAATTCCTGCTGCAACTGTGTGTAAATGGTATATTAAAAATAACAGGGCTTCCCTGGTGGCGCAGTGGTTGAGGGTCCGCCTGCCGATGCAGGGGACGCGGGTTCATGCCCTGGTCTGGGAGGATCCCACATGCCGCGGAGCGGCTGGACCCGTGAGCCATGGCCGCTGAGCCTGCGTGTCTGGAGCCTGTGCTCTGCAACGGAAGAGGCCACAGCGGTGAGAGGCCCGCGTACCACAAAAAAAAAAAAAAAAAACAACCACACACTGGGAAAAATGAAACCAATGGAGAATAACTGCTAATCAAAAAGAATTATTTTACACATTACTAAGGTCAGAAGGCAGCAGAACATCTTTAAAGTTCTGAGAAAAATAACCCCCTCAGAATTCTATATTTTTAAAATATCCTTTAAAAATGAGGGTGAAATAAAGACAAATGAAAACTAAGGGAATTTGTTACAAAAGACCTGAACTACAAGATAGACTAAATTATGCTCTTTGGGTTGAAGAGAAATGATACCAGATGCTAAACTGCATGTAGAGGAAGGTAAAAAGAGCACCAGTAATAGTAAGTATGTGGGAAAATAAAAGACAACTGACTATAATTATGTAGAGGTAAAATATATGTCAGTAGCACAGAAGAAAGGGGAAAAATGGAATTATACTGTTGTAAGTTTCTTACACAGTTTATGGTGGTACAATATTAATTTTAAGTAGGCTGTGATGAATTAAGGAAGGACTTTGTAATCCTTAGAGCAAGTACAAAATAACACTAACAACAACAATACAAAAGTATAGCTAAAGAATAAACAAAATGAAATATTAAAAATATTCAGTTGACCCCAAATGACAGGATAAAATGAACATAGAAGAATAAAAAAACAACAGATGGAACAAATAGGAAAAAAAAACCATTTAATAAGATTCAGATTAAACCCAGTCATATCAATACCTACATTAAACGTAAATGGACAAAGAAGTCCAATTAATAGGTAGAAATTATCAGTTTAGATAACAAGCAAGACTCAATTCTGTACTGCCTGCAAGAGATGCATTTTAAGTGTTAAAGAACAGATAGGTTAAACCAAAGGATGGAAGAAAGAAGATTATAATATGCAAACTTTAAGCATATGAGAGCTGGAGTGACTATATTAATGTCAAAGTGGATTTCAGATAGGGAATATTACCAGAGATGTATAGGGACAGTTCATCATGATAAATAACATAAATCATCAGGTTGACTTTCTAATCCCGGATGCATATAAATCTAGTAACAGTTTTAATGTGGATTATGTCTCAATAAAGATGCTAAAAATACACGAAAAAAAAACTATATAATAAAATTAAAAGGAAGATAACACAAATATACAATTACAGTTAGAAATTTTAATATTCTCTCCACAGGTATTAAATTTCTCAGCAGTGGATAAGCTAATTAGACCAAAAATCAGCAAGGATGAAGAAGACTGGAAAAGCTTGTTCTAATTGACAATTTAAAAGTACTATATGCGGGCTTCCCTCGTGGCGCAGTGGTTGAGAGTCTGCCTGCCGATGCAGCGGACGCAGGTTCGTTCCCCCGTCCGGGAAGATCCCACATGCTGCAGAGCGGCTGGGCCCGTGAGCCATGGCCGCTGAGCCTGCGCGTCCGGAGCCTGTGCCCCGCAATGGGAGAAGCCACAACAGTGAGAGGTCCGCGTAACGCAAAAAAAAAAAAAAAAAAGTACTATATGCAACAACTGTTGATTGTACTCTTTTCAAATGCATATAGGATGCTTATGAAGATAAGCTATATGCTAAGCCATGAAATAAATCTCAATAAATTTTAAAAGATTATAATCTTACAAATAACATTTTATGATCCAAGTGGAATTAAATTAGAATTGGTAACAATTAGGTACCCAAGGAAAGTTTCAAAATATTTAGAAATTAAACACACACACTTTTAAGTAATTCATGTGTCACAGAAGAAATCACAAGAGAAATGAGAAAACATTTCAAAGTAAATTACATTACAAACATGACATATCAGTTTGTGGGATGCAGTTAAAGCAGTGTTTAAAGAGAAATTTATAGATTTAAATTTTTATATTGGAAGAGAATCAAGATCTAAAACCATGAATCTAGTTCTATCATAAAAAACTATGAAAAGGAGAACAAATTACACCCTAAATAAGTTGTAAGAATAAAATAATTAAGACAAAACTCAATAAAATAGAAAAAATACAGAAAATCAACAAACACTTGGTTCTTTGAAAAGATTAAATAATATAGCCTCTGAGAAGACTAATCAGGAAAAAGTAGAGAAGACACAAATAATATCAGAAATGACAGAGGTGATATTGTTACAGAACCTATGGATATTAAAAAGGATATTATGGGGGAAATTATGAACAACTTTATGCCAGTATAAATGATGACTTAAATGAAATAGACCCATTCTTTTAAAAACACAATTTACCAAAACTGACTCAGGAAGAAATAGAAAATCTGAATAGTTTTAACTCTATTAAAGATATTTAATTAATAATCAAAGACCTACCCCCCAAAAGAAACTCCATTTGTATCAAACATTTAAGGAAAAAGTAATACCAATCTTACATGAACTCTTAAAAAATAGAGGAGGGAGGAGTGCTTCCTAATTCATTTTATGAGGCCAGCATAATGCAAATACTAAAGCCAGACAAAAGTATTATTAGAAAAGAAAAATGCTGAACAATACCACTTATGAACATGAAATAAAAATCTTTAATATTAGCTAATAAAATCAGCAATATATGAAAAGGATAATACCATATGGGTTCACTGTAGGAATGCATAGCCAGTTTAACACTTGAAAATCAATCAATGCAATTTAATCACATTAACAGAATAAAGGGGAAAAGCTATCAGGTCATCTCAGTAGACATAAAATAAATTTGTCAAAACACCCATATGTGATTCTTTTTAAGTGCAGCAAACTAGAAATAGATAGAAGCTTCTTCAATATGATAAAGAATATTTTTGAAAAACCTACAGCTACTATCACACTCAATGGTGACACTTTGAACGCTTTCTGCCAAAGATCAGGGATAAGGCAAGGATATCCAACTCATCACTTCTACTCAACATCATATTGGAGGTTTTAACCAGTGCCATAAGGCAAGAAAAATAAAAGGCATACATATTGAATACAAAGAAGTAAAGTTGTCTTTATTCACAAATGAATTTATTGTCTATGTAGAAAATCCTAAAAAAAGGCAACTGCTACAATCGATAAGTAGCAAGGCCACAGGAAACAAAGTCAATATACTAAAATAAATTATATTTCTACTTACCAGCAACAAAAAATTTGGAAAATAAAATTAAAACATACCATTTATAATTGCCCTAAAATAGAAAGTATTTAGAGGTATCTTTAACAAAATACATGCAAAACTTGTATACTTAAAATGAGAAGCAATGTTAAAAAATTGAGAGATGTTAAAGAAGACCTAAATAATGGACAGTTATGACTTATTCATTGGTTTGGAAATATCAATATTGTTAAGAAGTTCATTTCCCTCAAAATTATCCATAGATTCATTACAGTGACAATCAGAATCACAGCAGGCTTGTGTGTGTGTGTGTAGAAGTTGACAGGTGATTCTAAAATTTAATGGAATGAAAAAGACCTTTAATAACCCAAACAAGTCTGAAACAGAAAAAGAGTTGGAGGACTTAAAGTTCCTGATTTTGAAATGTATTATAAAGTGATAATATTAAAACAGTGTGGTGTTGCTGTAAAAAAAGGATAACTAGATCCGTGGAACAGAATAGAGTCCAGAAATAGACACTCACGCAGTCAATTGTTTATGACAAGGTACCAAATAATTTCAGTGGGGATAAAAGATCTTTTTAGCAAAGAATGCTGGAATAACTGGCTATTCCTGTGGGGAAAAAATGAACTTTCACATTTTCTTCATACTATACACACAAGTTAGTTTAAAATGGATCATAGACTTAAAACATTAAAGGCAAAACTCTAAAGGTTCTAGCAGAAAATATAGAATGTCTTTATGACTTTTTGGGGTAAGCAAAGATTTCTTTAAGAAGATGTAGAAAACATTAGCCATAAATAATTTATAATATGAATTCAGCGAAATTAAATCTGCTCATAAAAAGACACCATCAAGGAAAGCCAGAGACTAGGAGAAAATATTCACAATACTTTCATATCACAAAGACATATGTAGAATTATTAATTGTTAATAATAAGACACTCAAACTTAAAAATGGGCAAAAGCCATGAAGAAAACTTCACAAAAGAAGACATATAAGATTATCAGGAAAATACAAATTAAACCTGCAGTGGGATACCACTTTATATCCACTAGAATAGTTAATATTAAAATGAATGTCAACCACGTATGTTGGTGAAGAAGTGAAGCAACTGAAACTCTGATGCTTACTGGTGGGGGTGTAAAATGGTAAAACTAATTCAGAAAATGTGTTTTAAGTCATAATCTAACCTGTGACCCAGCAATCTGGCTCTGAGGTATTTACCCAAGAGATGTCAAAACATACGTCCACAAAAAGACTCTACCAGGTCAAGGAACTCTTCCTGCATCTGCTGTTAGTGTTGGTGACTGATGGCTCACAGCTGCTCCCTCTCAAGAGAACTGTCCTCAGCTGACAGGTGCCGCCTCATTCAAGAAGTTATACCCTCACCTTCAGAAGGGGTCAGCACGACAGATGACTGATACAGCGTAGAGAAGGCAGCCCCCCTCGCCTCAAGGGTAATCCAAGACTTGACCTAGGACCTCATCCTTACTCTGCTGCTTCCCTCCCTATAGGTTTCTCCTGAGAGCACTCCTGAAATAAATTATCTCCACCAGGATCCAGGTATCAGGCTCTGCTTCCAGGACCTAACCTGGAGTAAGGGGTCCCAACTCTGTAAATTTCTTGTACAAGAATGTTTATAGAAGTTTTATTTGTATAAACCCAAAACTGGGAGGGGAAAGACCCACAAACGTCCATTACTGCAGACTGGATAAACTGTGGTATATCTTAGAATTGAATTGAGTTCTACGGAGTAGAATAGGGTAGAATTGAATTGGATTGGATTGAATTGAATTGAATTCCACTCACAGAAATGAATACCACTCAGCCATCAAAATGAATGAAGTGCTGATACACACAACAGCATGGATGATTCTCAGAGACAAAAACACTGCAACAAATCAGTGTTTCATAGGACATAAGATTAGTCCACAGCTGGGAAATGTATCAATTTAATGCCCCCAAAAGAAAAGCTTTTGTGATCATCTCAATAGTTTCCATGTATATTCGTGATTAAAAATGCACTGGTAAAATAAGAATAGGTGATAACTGAATTCTTCTCTCTTCTTCCTTCCTGATGAATATATATATGTGTATATAATGTGTATGTTCCATTAATTGTATTTGTGGTCTGGCTAAGTTTTCAACTTTTTCTTTTTTACTGAAGTATAGTTGATTTACAATGTTGTGTTAGTTTCAGGTGTACAGCACAGTGATTCATTTATATATATGTGTTCTTTTTCAGATTCCTTTCCCTTATAGGTTACTACAAAATATTTATAGTTCCCTGTGCTATGCAGTAGGTCCTTGTTGGTTATCTATTTTATATACAGTAGTGTATATATGTTAATCCCAACCTCCTAATTTATCCCTCTCCCATCCCTTTCCCCTTTGGTAACCATAAGTTTGTTATCTATGTTTCAACTTTTTCTTGAGTAAATTTTCATAATGTATGTTTTTTTCCATACATCTGTTTCATTGAGCTTTACTTTTTCTTCAGTATGAGTGTTCCACTCATACTCTTTCAGTATATTATCCATTTGATTTGATTTTAATATTTAAAATCTTTTCTATATTTATTCCTATGGTTACTTCCTCTTTCTTACTAGTAATTCTATTTCTCTTTTTTTGGTTTTTGATTAGAATAAGCAGAGCTTTACCAATTTTATTTACTTTTTTAAAGAACCAGCCTTAAATTATTGATTTTATTTCCTTTTTAAAAAATTATTTTTCAGATTTTATATTTATTAATTTCTTTCTCCTGCATTTTGTAGTTTCAGTGCCCAATTTCCATCTTATTGACTTGATCATTTAATTGAGTTTTCCTTATTCTTTTTTTGAAATGAAAGCATTTAATCTATAATTTGCCTCTGACTATGGTTTTGACTAAATTCTGAGGTTTTATGTGTAATGTTTTTGCTTAAATGTTTTGTCATTGAATTCTTATCCTCTCTGCACAATATTTGTAGGACAATGTTAGGTTCTTTTTCCCCCCATTTCTAAGTATTTAAGATTTTGTTTCTGTTGTTTTAAGTTTTGTCAGTTTCTAGTTTTAGTGCATTGTAACCACATAAGATAGCCTATACATTCTTTCCTTTTAGAAATCTTTGAAGGTTTTTTGTATCGTAGATTATGATCAATTTTTAAATTTCCCCTGGGGCTTTGTAAAGAATATGTATTCTCTGTTGGATAAAAAGTTTGACATATCTAGTAAATCAACCTTATTTCTTTTATTATCCAATTATGCATGTTATGTCTACTTGACCAAATGTGGTGTGTTAAAATCATCAACATTCATATTTCTGTTAATGCTGTCTGCACTTACAAGAATTTTTACTTTGTATATTGTGAAGACCGTTCATTTGATGGATAAAGTTTCGTGCAATTATATCTTTATTGAGGTTAGTAATTATTATCAAACTGAAATGAATTATTTCCCCTTTAACACATTTTACCCGGTATTTAATGCTAATGGTAATGTTGTCACTTTGTTTTCTTTCTTGCTTAAGCTTACCTAATATATAATGTATATAAACATACATATTATATTACCATTAGCATTAAATATTTTTATATATACACATATATGTATATGTACATGTGTGTATAATTTTTTGTGTGACGCTTTGTTTTGGGTATGTGTTTCTTACATTCATCACATAGCTGAAATTCTGAAAGTATGCTTGTGATTTAAAAAATGTTTTGAAATAATTTTAGATTAATAGAGGATTTCAAAGAGGTTACAGAGAGTTCCTGCGCAATCTTCACCCAGCTTCCCGTAATCTTACCATCTTATGTAACCATGGCTGATACAAGACTATTAACTAAATTAATACTTCATCAGAGTTTCACCAGTTCTTCCACTAATGTTCTTTTCCTGTTTCTGGCTCTTATCCAGGATACTTCATTACACTTAGTTGTCATGTTTCCTTGGTCTCCCCAAATCTGTGACCGTTTCTTCATCTTTCCTTGTTTTTCATGTCAGCACTTTTGAAGAGTATTCTTCAGGTATTTTGTAGAATATCCCTCAATTTAGGTTTGTCTCATGTTTTCTGATGATTCCACTGGGGTTATACATTTTGGGGGGATAGTATTACAGAGAAAGTGTCTACTCATTACATGCTATCAAGAAGTACATGGCATCAACATGACATCGTTGGTAATATTATACTTGGTAACTTGCTGAAGATGGTGTCTGCCAAGTTCTGCCCTATAAATCATTATTTTCCCATTCTATTTGCTACTTATCAGAAGGAGTCACTAAATCCAGCTTAATTTCAAGGGAGAAGGAAATGAAGTTTCATCTCCTGGAGGGAGGAGTCCTAGATCATTTGCAGACATATGTTAAAGCCACCACAGTAATTAATAAATACAGTGGGAAAACTTGGAGGTTATGCAAATATCTTGTTTAAAAAAATGTCCTTAAAGTTTCACCCACTAATTTTAGCATTCATCAGTGGATCTTGCCTCCAGCAATTATTACTGTGGTATTCTAATGGTGATATTTTAATTCCCTCATTCCTTCTACATTTATTAATTGGAATTCTTCTGTAAGAAATATTTGTTCCTTCTCCTCTACTTGTTCATTTATTCAGTTGGCCCTTTATATGAGTGTGGACTTGTGGATATTTATTTCATTCTTGGGCCTGTAATCCAACACTTAATGCTATCATCTATTTTGTTATTCCTCTTGTTCCACCTTGCCCATTGGGATCTCTTTTGGGTTAATTCTTACGTCTTTTTGACCTGCCTTTATCTACCTATCTATTATCTATCTATCCATTTATCTATCTTTTGATCTATCTATCCTTTCATTTATCTATCTATCTACCTACCTACCTATCTGTCCCTTCATTTATCTATTCATCCATCCATCCATCCATCCATCCCTTTGTCTGTTTTCACTTCACTGCTTTCTGGCACTACATCACCCTCCAGGCTCATCTTGTATTTCCTCTGGTTCAGCCTTAGAATCAGCCCCCCACCCCCGACTTCTGTAATCGTAGGAAGATGCAAATCAAGACTGAAATCAGCTATTGTTCCAGCAGTTTTGAAGTGGTCCCTTAGGTACAGCCGTTCCTTCTGAAAACCCCAATAAATACCAGGGAGCTAAATCTGCCACTGTTGACATCATCCAGCTGAATTTACACAGACTGGAGCTGATAACCATGGCTAAAATTAGGGTAGTTGTAACTGACATTGCTGATGTCAGGCGGAGGCAGTAAGTGCCCCTTAATCTGAGGACTTGGTGGAAAGCTGGCTGGTATTTTGGTCTCATTACAACAGCTGAGTCCACATCAGTGCAAAACACTGGTTGGAAAGTGGTGGTGAGGCGGGCACTTCTAACCCCAGGTAGACACAATAGAGACAGGGCACTTCAGGGAGTCGGCCAGGATGGCCATGTTCGTATGTGTGAGCCTGTGTGCGCCCCCCAGCACTGCCAAGCTCCACCAGCGGCTGAGCCACCCTTACACTCTCCTGTAGGTCATCTTTGCCCATCCGCCAGCTCCCAGCATGCTGGCCCTGGCCCCAAAACGCAGGGTGCACTGTGAATCCTGGGTTTGAAAGGGAGAGTGATGCTGGCCGGAGATTTTGCCGGGGGCTGCCCGTTGTATGCGGCAGGGTCTCTGTAGAGTGGGAGTGAGTGGGTAAATGTCATCATGCACACAGTGGAACTTTTGATCCACGGCCTCAAGGCGCGCAGGTCCTTCTCAGCTCCTCCAGTTTGGGGAGCTCAGGGCACCCAAATCTCAGCTTCCTCAAAGCACACCTGGAAGCTTTTATTGCATTTGTTTACGGCCCTGGTATGTGCCCCCACAGGAGACTGCTTTGTTGTCAGAAAGTCTGGATTTGGGTCCTGGAGCTTCCTCTATGAGGTGTGGGCACATTCTTCCATTTCTTCAACTATACAACAGCATTACCCTGGTCCTGCCTCCATAAAGGGGTGCTCGGAGGCTCGCGTGGTAAACAGAACATGCCCATGCATGGAAAGTGGCATTGCCATCCACCCGTCCACCACTGTGTGACAGGGTGATGCACCAGTTTAGGAAACAGCTTCTGGACTCAGGTCACTAGGATGAGAATCCCAGCATTGACCCTCAGCAGGTGTGAACTTGGAAGGCTGTTTAATCACTGGTTCTCCGTTCCCTGGGAAAGGGACGCTGCCAGTCCTTGCCCTAAAGCTGTGTTGCAAAGTTAATGCATGTAAAGCATATTTCTCTGTGCCTGGCGTAGAGCAAGCATAAACAGGCCCTACTGGAGCTGTTATCCAGCCCTATAGGGTTCCCGCATCTATTGAACCACTTGAACTTTCAGAACGGTCTTATTCCTGGATCTTTCCGGACAAATTGGAAGAAAGCCACAAAACCGCTCTCTGTCCCCCTATGAAATGTGTATCTTCATGGATTCCACCTTATTTTCTGTTCCATGCAGTCATCCCACAGCTTGTTTGTAATCACAGATAGTAGTGTTTTAAAACTGAAAGGGGTATTTAAGCTCCTTCAGTCCAAATCCATCCTTTTGTAGAGAAGGAAATTGAGTTAGAAAGTTCAGACAACTTGACATAGAACAAAATTAATGCTGGAGCCAGGCCTTCTCACCCCGAGGCCAGTGTTCCTTCCACTAAACCTTGACATGTCCCTGTAAATTCACAGGATTATAATGCCCCTTAATTTAGAAAAGACTAGCCTGAAGATTCTTCTCACAACTTGTGGAAAGTCCCTAAGAGGAACTTTTCTGAGAATTCCCTGAGAGCTTCCTCATGAGTTGGTTTCATCCACGAATGGACTTGCTGCCTTGCATCACACTGACCTTCTTTCAGGCTGCGCTGACCGCTTCAGGTTCATTTCATTTTCAAATTCAGTTTTCTTTCTGACTCCAATTCAGTTTCCAAGTTCAAAAATGAGGTCCCAGTTCCTGCATTTTCTCTTGCTGATTCCTTGCTTCTGTCTTTTAAAGCAGGCATTAAGAAATACAAAAACAAATTCTTCCCATTTTCTCATGCAGAGCAATTCAACTCTCAAACTCAGTTCTGGGCCACCTCCCTTTGCCACTAAATCTTAGAAATCACAAGTGGTAACTTGTAAGGACTTGTATTAAGCTTGTTGACCAGGAAATCCTCCTCACTGTGTTGCACAAAGTGGCTGCTGTGGACCCCTCAATCACAGATATCTCCTTAGCAGTTCCAGCTGAAGAGTTTCTTTTATTAAAAATTCTTATTGGAGTATAGTTGATTCAGAATGTTGTGTTCGTTTCTGCTGTACAACAAACTGAACGAGTTATACATATATCCACTCTCTTAAATATTCTTTTCCCATATAGGTCATTACAGAGTATTGAGTAGAGTTCCCTGTGCTATACAGTAGGTCCTTATTAGTTATCTATTTTATATACAGTAGTGTGTATATGTCAATCCCAATCTCCCAATTTATCCCTTCCCCCCCTTGTTAACCGTAAGTTTGTTTTCTACATCTGTGACTCTATTTCTGTTTTGTAAATATGTTCATTTGTACCATATTTTTACATTCCACATCAGATATTTGTCTTTCTCTGTCTGACTTACTTGACTCAGTATGACAATCTCTAGGTCCATCCGTGTCCCTGGAAATGGCACTGTTTCATTCTTTTTTTGTGGCTAAGTAGTATTCTGTTGTATATATGTACCACATCTTCTTTATCCATTCATCTGTCGATGGACATTCAGGTTGCTTCCATGTGCTGGCTATTGTGAATAGTGCTGCAATGAACATTGGGGTACATGTGTCTTTTCGAATTGTGGTTTTCTCCAGATATATGCCCAGGAGTGGGATTGCTGGGTCATATGGTAGTTCTATTTTTAGTTTTTTAAGGAACCTCCATACTGTTCTCCATAGTTGCACCAATTTACATTCCCGCCAACAGTGTAGGAGGGTTCCCTTTTCTCCACACCCTTTCTAACATTTATTGTTTGTAGTTTTTTTGATGATGGAAGAGTTTCTTAATAGTTCTGGCAGAAAAGCACCAGGGAAGACTAATTGTACTGACTTGGGACAAATGTTTACTGGTAGATGAGAATTTATGGCCAGAGGTGGGGTTTACGCTACCTAGATCTGTGATGGTGCTACTGTGGTGGAAGATAAGTCATCCTAGCCATGAGAAAAGTGTTCTCGGAGGGGCAGAGGACTTCTGATACTGGAAGAGGTGGGGCTGGTGTGCTAAACAAACACTAACAGTGTCCACCTCAGGCAACATTAAGGCCAGAAGGCCCTTGGCCTGAACCATTCTCCACATCGATGCTCAGTTAATCTTCCTGGCTCACTGCTATTCTGAATTTCTCCCATATTTAACATCTTTCAAAGACCTCCCATTGCTTGATGAATAAAGCTGTGTTAGAGATAGTTCAGGGAAAGCACTCAAGGTCATCTGTGACCTATCCCTAGTTTACCTTTAATTTTGAATTCCATGTTGACGCCTTCCCTCTTTATAAAGACACCCTTTGGGAAAGAGAGTCTAGTTGCTGTCCCACAAACACCCTTTCTGTGGCCCTGCACCTGGGGCATTATGCACCACTGAAGTGCCTGCCCCCCTTCATCTATAAAATCCCGACCATCTACAAGGCACTTTCTAACCCCCTCTCTTGTGAGACCTCTCATGACCACCTACTTCCCACCATCCAGGATAATAACAGACAGGAAATGGGCAGTGGGAGACCATGGCTGTGGACAGAGCCTCCTCCTGTCGGCAGGGAAGATGCCTGCTTGGGGGTGCATCACTGTTACATTTAAAAACCGTGAGTCACTTTCACTGTCTGCACCCCAGTTACTCTTTAGCAAAATAAGTGTTGGACTGGATGTAAGGTCCCACCTAACTCCAAAATTCGATAGAAGAGCCTATAAAATTGTTTGAACCTGGCAGTTGTATGGCACCTGTGATTGTTATGATGTATAATAAGGAAAATATTTTGGTCTTTGTCCTCATTCTTGGCATAGACTTTTGGAATTTCCTAAGTGATAAAAGAGTGATAAAACTGAGAGGAGTGACTTTTGTTATTCATAGAATAAGACCCTTTCAACCACACCTGAGGTTTTTTTTTAACATCTTTATTGGAGTATAATTGCTTTACAATGGTGTGTTAGTTTCTGCTTTATAACAAAGTGAATCAGTTATACATATACATATGTTCCCATATCTCTTCCCTCTTGCGTCTCCCTCCCTCCCACCCTCCCTATCCCCCTCTAGGTGGTAACAAAGCACCGAGCTGATCTCCCTGTGCTATGCGGCTGCTTCCCACTAGCTATCTACCTTACGTTTGGTAGTGTATATACGTCCATGCCTCTCTCTCGCTTTGTCCCAGCTTACCCTTCCCCCTCCCCATATCCTCAAGTCCATTCTCTAGTAGGTCTGTGTCTTTATTCCCGTCTTAGCCCTAGGTTCTTCATGACATTTTTTTCCCTTAAATTCCATATATATGTATTAGCATACGGTATTTGTCTTTCTCTTTCTGACGCACCTGAGTTTATATTAATGAGGTGACCTTTGGAAAGCCTGTAAGGATGGGGGCTGGTTGCCAGGGAAACCAACCACATGATTAGAGGGTTGGAACCTTCAGCCTCCACCCATCACCCCACCCCCAGATTTCAGGGAGGGAGCAGGGCTGGAGGTTGAGCTAATCACTGATGGCCAATGATTCCATCGGTCATGCCTACCTAATGAAACCTCCATAAAAAGCTAATGTAAGGGATTTGGGGAGCTTCCGGGCTTGGGAACAGGTGGAGGTGCTGGGAGGGTAGTGCACCTGGAGAGGGCGTGGAAGCTCCCGCCCTTCCCCACACACCTCTCCCTGTGCATCCCTCCCATCAGGCTGTTCCTGAGCTGTATTCTTTGATAAGAAACTGGTCATCTAGGAAATGGAACTGCTTTCCTGAGTTCTGTGAGCCATCCTCGCAAATGATCAAACCTGAGGAGGGGGTGGTGGGAACCCTTGGTTTATAGCTGGTTGGTCAGAAGTACAGGAGGCCCGGGACTTGTGGCTGGTGTCTGAAGTGGAGCCGATCTGGTGGGACTGAGCTGCAGGGGAGGAAAAATAACGTTCCTTCTACCCTTTGGGTTCTTGGCTGAGAACTCCCTTGTAACGGAAGACAGACTAACAGGAGAAAAACAAGCAGAAGTTTAATAATATGTATGCCTCCTGTATATAGAGGAGATACCCAGGAAAACGAACTCCCCAAAATGGCCCAACCCATCACCTTAAAGACAAGAGAAGATGTTGGGAGTGGGAAGTCAGTTATGGGAAGTGGCCAGATAAAACACAGTAAACAAGGGTAAGGTTACAAATGGAGATATCCCTTATACATGTAAATTTCCATGGCTGAAAGGGCAACTTCTATTCTGTTTTCAGAGATTCTCCTGTGTTTGCAGCCTCTCAAAAGTAATCATCTCAAAAGAATCCTTACCAGGAGGCATATTTTGGGTTGGCATATTCTGTTCCCCTTACCCTGTGGGGTCTGATGCTATCTCCACATACATAGTATCAGATCGAATTGAATTCTAGGACACCAGCAGAATTAGTCAGTGTGGGAGAAACCCACAGGTTTGGTGACCGGTGTGGGGCTCCAAGGACAAAGGATGACCCTGACTGAAAAATTTCAGTGTTCCACCTGCTACCGGACTCTTACTCCCCCTCCCCTCCTCCCCCTCCCCTCCTCCCCTCCCCTCCTCCCCCTCCCCTCCTCCCCTCCCCTCCTCCCCTCCCCTCCTCCCCCTCCTCCCCCCTCCCCCCTCCCCTTCTCCCCCTCCCCTCCTCCCCCTCCTCCCTTCCCCTCCCCCTCCTCCTCCTCCCCCTCCCCCTCATTACGAAATTCCTGAGCACACCTGGGCGATACCCACCTGGGCAATGGGACCTGTCCCAAATAAGGAAAGGCATCTGCCCTGTCCCACTCCCACCCTACAGAAGGAAGGTATATGTGCCTTGACCCATTAGTAAACGAAGTTTTCACCTCCGACCATTGCTTTTGTTTTCTGGCTATAAAAACTGATCAATAGCACATGTTTGGGCTCGACTCTCCCAGACTCTACTAGGAAGTCTGCTGGCCTGCTGTTCTGGCAGCGACCCTTCCCTCTAATAAGTTCTGTCTTCTTTACATTCTGCCTTGTGTCTGGAAATTCTTTTCCAACCCGCATTTGGACCACGACAACCGGAAGTGGTGTGGATAGTAAGAGGGGAAAAAAAAGTTTTCCTGTAGTTGGTGTATAGAAGTTTTCCCTTTCAACGCCAATATATAAAATTACTTTGGAAATCACACCCACTCTGAGAAAGACATGGTGTGCCCCAGATGACGGCCATTCCTCTTTCAGGTGTGGTTTTGCACTTTGTTTTCAAGATATAAATATAAACCTACCTCTCTCAATGTTCACTGCCCCCTTAAAAAATGAATGGAAGAGGCAGATTGAATGCCAGCCTCTTCTTGAAGAAGGGAAATAAAATTCCTTTTGATACATGTCTGTTCTCTCCAGTGGAATCAGTCAACCTTTAGAACTACATGTGTTCATCCATTTACTTTCCTAGGGGGTGGGCTGGTGACACATTCTGCCTAGAAAACAAGAAACAAAGTATATTGGATAATAGTACCAGTTTAGAAATTTGCATACAAGGTGATTTTTAAGTTACGGTTTATTAAGTATTACATACAAATACATTTCCAAGAAATGAACATAATCATCTTCGCTTCCAACACTTCATTTTGCAGCCCCGTTTACTTGGAATGACCTGAATGAATATACTTATACACAAGGAAGGAAGATGGGATCGTCTCAGTCTGAGCATGGGGAAAAAAGTGAGGGAACACGCAGGGTAGATTTCGAGCTGAAGTCTGTGTTTTGTTCTGTACTCAGATGAATGTCATATTATCTAGTCCCAAGGTATTCCTCCAACTGAAGATGTCATTATACTGTCATCTGCTCTGACAATCATATTAGTAAACATTGGCGCTACGTGGGTCGCGCATCTCTCCGGCAAATGCTGATGAGTTTATGAATAGCTACAGTATCACCTCGCCGAGGCCGCTTGTTAATCTACATTTACATACAGATGCCCAGTGGTTGATGGAGCTGAAATGCTGCCCTGGGTAGAGCACACAATGGCCCCCAATCAAACTATGTAGCAGAGACAGCAAGCCACTCTCGAGGTTGGAGGTGGAAGGCAGCTCCTTTATTTTACGAATTCACATCTCTGCAGGCTGCTGATAAGGTCTATGCACTCATATTTTTCTAACAAATGATTCTCCTGAAAAAAGCTTAAGAACAAACAAATACAGTTTTTTTTTTCATTACGCCATAGAACATGCTGTGATCTACAAATCAGTCCACCCAATGCATACTGCCTGTGGGGTCTTTGACTAGCAAGGTTACTTAAATTCTCAATCTCAGTTTCCGTTTCTGTAAAATGGGGATTCATCTATTTACCCATCTATTCATTCCCGCCTCCCTAGTTTGGAAGGTTCTAGAAAAGTAAGAAATCTATCATCTGTGTTCTTTCTCCATCCCCAGTTCATTCTCCCTGAAAACCTGACCACATTCCTGCAGATGTGCCACGTTCTCCTGTGCTGCAGATTACCATTAAGGTAACCATCTCTGATTTTCTCATGGATGTCACTAGTACCAGCCCGTTTGCATCCCTGCCACAAAAGGTCACAGTCAGCAGCATTAAGCTTTCTATTATCTTAAGAGTCTGTCCTCCTCAGCCTTGTGATTTGTCCAGGGTCACTAACTGGTGTCCCCTTGTTCATAGAGAGTACCTCCTGCCTTCCTCATGCCAACTGTCATTAGAACCCACACTGAAAAACATACAAGCCCTGTGTGAGAGGCCACAAGCATCAGCCACAGGGGAGAGAGGTGTAGCTGTGGAGCTAGGAGCATCCAGTCTAGGGCGGGACGCGCTACTTAAGAAGCAAGACAGAGCCTCCGTCACAGGCAGTGGCTGTTGTAAGATACGTCAGGCCAGAGGGATAAGCAAAAATGGATGCCAGGGCGTGGATGCCAAGCGTGGGAGTGACAGAGATGCTGATGACTGGAAATGAGTCAAAGCACTTAGGGCTGATGAAAATGATAATGACACTGGATTTACTGAAATCTCACCATGTATCAGGCGCTGTGCTAAGTGCTTGTCATGCATCATCTCGTGTAATCCTCAAAACAGCTCCAAAGGGTATTATTATCACCATTTTAGAGATGAGAAAACTATGGTTCCTAGCTAAGTAACTTGACCACAGGTGTACACACACGTACACACACACAGGCAGTAAGTGGCAGAAGCGAGAGTCACACTCGAGCTCTTCGATGCCAGACCTCAGGCCCTTAAACACATCAGTACAGGCTCTCCCAGCCGAGATCAAGAGGAGTGGCAGGAAGAAAGGAACAGAATGATGGTTCAACCCTACTTATCTTGGAAACTTTCACTCTGTGTTTTGCAGCTTAACCTTGTCTACCTGAAAAAATTCATTTCTGCTTAAACCTTTTTTCTTTCTAAGGAGTAAAGGAAGAGATATCAGGCTGCTTTGGACTATGAGTTATCAACACCGAACAAAAGTACCATAAGCAATAAGGGCTTTATTCTCTTGTATAACGTGTCTAGAGACAGGGCAGTCTGGGGAATTTTAATTGCCTAGCACAGCTGTGTCCTATTTCCACTATGCCAGCTCAGCATATGGGGCAGTCGCCCCTCAGCTCACAAGATGGCTGCAGCACCTCCAGGCATCACACACAAATTAAAGATGTCCACTAAAGAAATGGAGTATTTCTCCCATGTCTCTCTGTCTAGCAGAGAGGAAAACTTTTACCAAAAGCTTCTTTGAAGACTTCTTCTTGGGCTTTATGCCCATGGCCATGCCTAAACCAGTTGCTATCAAGGAGGATGGAATTGCCATGGGTAGCTTAGACTGATGGTGATTCACTCTTGGATCTGGACTTACCTTGTCTACCTACATGGGAAAGCAAAGCCCGAAACAAAACTGGGAAGGAAGAGATGTGGTGCTTGGGAGGGTGCATAGGGAAGAGGGTGCCTGAGGAAGCAAAAAATAGTGAAGGCCATGCTGGGATGGGAGGAAATTGTTGGATTACCTTGATTCCTTCCTACTTTCCCCAGTAAGGTTAATTATGCAAAGAGAGGATAGACATACACCAGCAATAAAGAACCTCAAAGAATCACAATGGGAATTATACCCACGGCACAAATGGTCTCCACTCTATTTGTTCATTGGATTTATATGGTTGAGAAATCCCTGTGGACCTTTTAAAAACAGGTGGTGTTTTTAACCGTCCCCCAACCAAGGTGACTTTCTTACTCCCAAAGAAGAGGAGTTATGAGGTGTCTTCACTAAACTGCTGCTGGAGAATATAAAAATAATAATAAAATAATAATGCCGCCACCCAATCACATGCCAACCAAAATCACCCACGCCTCTGACCGCATTTTCATCTGGATGAGAAGAGTAGGCAAGCGGAGCCTGTTTTCTCTCTCATTTGCAGCACACCACAGGCTAGCTGTTGTACGTCATGATGCTTCCTTCTAGAGCAGCGCCTCTTCATATGAGAGGTGCTGGCAAAATTCAGATGAGGGCGACTTTTAAACGCCTCAGATGCACTGTGTCTCCCAGAATGGTCCCAAGGAGAGCTTTTCCATTTGCGTGCGAACTGCATGAGACTATGTATGTGTGTCCTCCATTTAGTGTCAGGCTAAAAGCCAAAGCTAGATGACTCCATGGCCATTTGTTTTAGAAATAGAGGCATTTCTACCCCTGAGAGGAATCCTTCAAGTCAGCAGACTATGAAGCTGATGTTAATAAGAACAGAGATGTGAACTCCCCTACTGTCTTTCCCTGCACTTAATTCTAACCACGGACTCCTCACTCAGGAAGACTGACCTCTGACATGAATCTCTCAACACCACACCCAACCTCCCACCCTCAAGTCCTTATTGACTCCTGTTCCCTAAAGGAGTCACGTAAGATTCCAGGGAGGCAAGGGCGGCCTCACGTTCAAGATACCTCATTCTTAGTGTTTCGCGTCCCCCCCTCCCCCCAGCCGTGAGATGTAAGGTTAGTACGACATCCAACACGGCAGCATGGCATGGGGGAGAATAGAGCAGCTGGAAAACTGGCCCTTGGTAATATAGCCTGTAACCTGATTTGGACATAAATCCTTCTGCCTCTAAATTCTTAACTCTTCCTACTATATCAACCTCCTTCCCATATTTCAGGACTAAAAGTTTTGATGAGGGAAAGAGGCCAAAAGCAAAAGGATCTGCCAATGAATAAAAGTCCAAAATGCATCCCTCTTTCCTGGCTTCCTCTGACTCTTGCAGAAATACCGTAAAGGTCAGTGGAAACCAAGCTATTAACAACATGAATTGGTAAACTGTTTATAAAAAGTCTAAGTCTGTTATGTTCATTGCCATTTTGAGCCTCACTTTCCCATAGTGCAGTGGTGTAGTGGTTACTTAACTTACAGAATCCCAGATTCCTCACCGCTCTGGAAACACAGTCTTCTTTCTTGACCAGCCTTCGTCCTGGGACTCCAGCAGTTAATGGTAATAGTGAGTTATAAGCTGTTCCTCTTTGGCCAGACACTCAAATAGGCCTTTCCCTGGAAGCAGGATACACTGAAATTAGCAAAATCCTCTATACAGATTCTGTTCCTTTCCACTAATTGTGGAAAGACTAAGGTGAATGAACAGTCACCCACTGTTGAGTATCTGTGATGTGTCAGGCATGTTTCAGGGGCAGTTTTGCCTGCCATGTTCTTTAATCTCATAATAAGCAATGTTCATCGATGCCCATGAGCCCAGAGAAATTAAATGATTTGGTCAAGTTCATTCAGAAAGTGGCAAAGCTGTGTGATGCAAAGCCAGGCTTCTTCCCTTAGGAAGAAGTTTCTTCCCTTCCTTTCCTATTCACACTAAATTTTTTTTCATCTGCAATGACATATAATAGGGGTTGATCCAGTGAAATAAAAATGCATATGTGGAACTACTATGTGTGTGACGCCGTATGGCAGACCAGGAGGCAGGCCTTTTGAGCTGGGATTCAGACAAGAAGGAAAGCAGAGAGGTCATCAAGGCTACAAGAGGAGAAGGAGCTTGGTCCCTGACACCAGAGAGGGTTAGAGACCAGCAAGAACATCGACCCAGACAAAGCTTCCATTCAGAAACTCTGCCTCTGTGAGCTTGAATCTGTGGATTCCAAGAGAATCCTTTGGGCTTTTGCTCCCTTTTTACAGAGCTCTGAAGAGCACAGGCCAGGATTCCACCAGTATCTGGATATTCCACCAGTATCTGTATTCAACAGATATTGATTGACCGGCTTCCACAGGCCAGACCCTGGGTTCCAGCAGAGAGTAAGACACTCATGGTTCTTGCCCTACGCAAATTACATTCTAGAGACAGACAGCAGACACATAAGCAATGATTAAATAAGATCACTGATTGTACTGTGAAAGCAGGAAGTAGGAAATGAGTTAGAGAGAAACGGGGAGAGGGAAGGAGGCCTCTGTGACTTGGTGACGGATGAATCCTGACGGACTAAAGGCCACCAGTCCCGCAAACAGAGAAGACATTCAGCACAAGGAACCAACAGCCCACAAAACCTTAACAGGTGGAGGCATGTGGAAGGGACAGGCAGAAACTGATGTCCTAGAGTCAGTGGGTGGGCGAGATGTGGTTTGAAGCAAGAGGAAGGCTGGGACCAGAGCTGGAGTGCGTTTTAGGTCACATGAAGGAGTCTGGATTTTGTTCTAATTAGAAGCAGGAAAAATGACATGATCTGATTCACACCTTTAGAAAGACGCCTCTGGCTGTTGGGAAGCAAGCTGGGAGGCAGAATAAGACATAAAAATCATATTCACTTATAGAAAAAGGAAATCCCTTAGAATAACCTGAGAAGTGTAGCAATCACATTTCTAATCTCACACTATTTTGCCTTTTCGAGATAACCACTGGTTCTTAAATATCTTTCCTGTCTCGTGATAGTAATACTAATTATTTTTACAAAATATAAATATTCTGCTTTTTAAAAACAATAATATGATCATGTCTTATTAAATATTTTACCACATAATTTTTGATGGTTGTATAATATTTTAACATACTGACTTTTTTTTTGCAATATAAACTTTCACTATTATAAATAGTCCTTCCAGTATATAGTTTTTCCAGTACCACCAGCCAACTCTCAAACTCTCAGCAGACACTGACCAGGTGTGCCCCAAATTTAACTCAATTCTGACACTGCCTACCTGGAGAGAGTGTCACATCGCACAGGTTAAGGGCTCAGTCCCACAAGATCACCCCCCTCCACTTCAGATGACAATTACAAGTCCAGGTTGTCACCTGTGCTTCTGACTGACTGGCTCTAGGTCAGAGGTTCTCACGACCCCCTCCTTAGGTTTGATGAATTTGCTATAGTGGCTCACAAGAACTCAGAGAAACATTTTACTCACTAGATTACTGGTTTATTACAATAGGATATAACTCAGGAACAGCCAGATGGGAGACATGCACAGGGGCAAGGTATGTGGGAAAGAGCATGGAGCTTCCATGCTTTCTGGGTCCATCCCTCTCCCAGCACTTCCAAGTGTTCACCAACCTGGAAGTTCTCTGAACCCTGTCCTTTTGGGGTTTTATGGAGGGTTCATTACACAGGCATGATTGATTAAGTCCTTGGCCATTGGTGATTGAACTCAACCTCCAGCCCCTTCTCCTCCCCGAGGTCAGGGGGTGGGACTGAAAGTTCCAACCCTTTAATCACCTGGTTGGTTCCCCTGGCAACCAGCCTTCATCCTTAGCTTACCCAGGGACTTCCCAAAAGTCACCGCAGTAACAACAAAAGACACCTTGCTCACTCTCCTCTCTTAGGAAATTCCAAGGGTTTTAGGACCAAATACGCATTTCTTATCATAAATTTCAATATCACAGTACTGCAGTGAGCAGTCTTAAAGACAAAACTTGGTGAATATATTTAATATTTTCCAAGGAAAAATTCTCAGAGATGGAATTTCTGCTTTACAGATAAAAATTTTTAAATGTTTGCTCTGCTTTGCTAAATTATACTCTGAGAGTTCTTATTTACTCACACTTTTGCTAACTCTTACCAACGCAAAAAATTATGAAATTTTAAAAAATAAAATCTTTCCCAACTTTCATAGGTATAATATCCTAATTTTTAATGAAAACATAAATTTTAAAAGTCTATTAATTAAAAAAAATCCTTGTACTACTTAATTCGTATTTTTTTAATTGAGGTGTTTTCTTTTGCCTTATTTTTTCAGGCATATTTTGCATTAAAAAAATAATAAGAGGTACAAAACTAAATTCAGGTCAAATCAGAACCTCTTTGAGTACCAGAACTTGCTGAAACTGGCACCGAGACCTGACCTTAACCTTAGACTGGATACGGTCCTCGAGACAGCATCCTTGTGAATGGATCTGTTTATGCTATAAAGCTTCCACAGGAATGCGTTTATTTTAGGGGGAAAATTCAGGGGGAAAAATAGGAAATAAAGAGCCAAAATCCCCCAAAACCCAGTTGTCCCAGATTTTACTTAATCTCCTCATTTTTTTTTCTATCAAACTTGTGTTTCTATTCTCCTTACAACGAAAGCCAGTCCAGTGCACCATTGCCTGACCACTTACAATATCCCAGGCCCATTGCTGTCCCTGGGGAATTCAAAAATAATTCAGAATCATCCACGCCCTCAAGAATTTCCGAATTTCACACAGGAGACAAATAAGTGAGCAAAGTTGCAATTTTTGTGATAGAGCAAAATTAGAAAGTTGCACGTAGTACAGAAGAGTCACGAAAAGACGATGGAAAGCAGCCCTCCCCACAGAGAACATGATGGGGAGGCAAGTGTTACAGAGTGGATACAGCTCTGAGCTGACATTAGGAGGAGGGGCATGAAACAGCCTGGAGTGAGGACGACTGGAGAGAAGAGCCAGAGCTGAGGCCACAATGATGGGAGGAGCAGGGCGACGAAGAGCCAGGGTTGTACATTGTGCCCGGGGCCAGTACCGGCCCCTGCCTCTTCTGGTCCAGCCTGCCAGCTAGGAAGGGTTTCCACATTTTTTTTTTTCCACATCTTTATTGGAGTATAAATGCTTTACAATGCTGTGTTAGTTTCTACTGTACAACAAAGTGAATCAGCTATATGCATATCTATATCCACATATCCCCTCCCTCTTGAGCCTCCCTCCCACCCTCCCTATCCCACCCCTCTAGGTGGTTACAGACCACCGAGCTAATCTCCCTGTGCTATGCGGCTGCTTCCCACCAGCTATCTATTTTACATTTGGTAGTGTATGTATGTCCATGCCACTCTCTCACTTCGTCCCAGCTTCCCCTTTCCCCCCACGTCCTCAAGTCCGTTCTCTACGTCTGCGTCTTTATTCCTGCCCTGCCACTAGGTTCATCAGTACCGCTTTTTAAAATTCCATATATATGTGTTAGCATACGGTATTTGTTTTTCTCTTTCTGACTTACTTCACGCTGTATGATAGACTCTAGGTCCATCCACCTCACTACAAATAACTCATTTCTGTTCCTTTTTATGGCTGAATAATATTCCATGGTATATATATGCCACATCTTCTTTATCCATTCATCTGTTGATGGACATTTAGGTTGCTTCCCTGTCCTGGCTATCGTAAATAGTGCTGCAGTGAACATTGTAGTACGTGTCTCTTTTTGAATTATGGTTTTCTCAGGGTACATGCCCAGTAGTGGGATTTCTGGGTCATATGGTAGTTCTATTTTTAGTTTTTTAAGGAACTTCCGTACTGTTCTCCATAGTGGCTGTTATCAATTTACATTCCCACCAACAGTGCAGGAAGGTTCCCTTTTCTCTGCACCCTCTCCAGCATTTATTGTTTGTAGATTAGATTTGTTGATGATGGCCATTCTGACTGGTGTGAGGCGATACCTCATTGTGGTTTTGATTTGCATTTCTCTAATGATTAGTGATGGTGAGCATCTTTTCATGTATTTTTTGGCCATCTGTATGTCTTCTTTGGAGAAATGTCTGTTTAGGTCTTCTACCCATTTTTGGATTGGGTTGTTTGTTTTTGTGATATTGAGCTGCATGTGCTGCTTGTATATTTTGGAGATTAAGCCTTTGTCAGTTGCTTCATGTGCAAATATTTTCTCCCATTCTGAGGTGTTTTTTTTCCATCTTGTTTATGGTTTCCTTTGCTGTGCAAAAGCTTTTAAGTTTCATTTGTTTTTATTTCCCTTACTCTAGGAGGTTGGTCAAAAAGGATCTTGCTGTGATTTATGTCATAGAGTTTTCCTCTAAG
Organism: Leucopleurus acutus; assembly: GCF_964270905.1. Lineage (NCBI taxonomy): Eukaryota > Metazoa > Chordata > Mammalia > Artiodactyla > Delphinidae > Leucopleurus > Leucopleurus acutus. Next base: position 56,465,713 of record NC_139161.1, read on the forward strand.
AGTTTTATAGTGTCTGGCCTTAGATTTAGGTCTTTAATCCATTTTGAGTTTATTTTTGTGTATGGTGTTAGGGAGTGTTCTAATTTCATTCTTTTACATGTAGCTGTCCAGTTTTCCCAGCACCACTTATTGAAGAGGCTGTCTTATCTCCATTGTATATTCTTGCCTCCTTTGTCAAAGATAAGGTGACCATATCTGCATGGGTTTATCTCTAGGCTTTCTATCCTGTTCCATTGATCTATATTTCTGTTTTTGTGCCAGGACCATACTGTCTTTTATTTTTTTATGAAAAGTAGGTGAAGATTATGGAATATTCTAAAATTTAAAACAAAAAGAAACTTTTAAAGATTCAAAAGGATGTGACAAATATTGTACATAGGCAAAAATAAAATGAAATAAAATATACAAATGATGGGAGCCCAAAATTCCAGATGCCCAAGTCCTGTCTCTGAAGATTCTCATTCAATGGGTTCAGGATTTCCTCTATATTTAAAAACCTACAGGTGATTCTGATATGATTCACAGACACAACGTAAAGCTTCTGCTTTACAGGAAAGAATACCAGATTATTTTGTTATTTTATAGTTATACTAACAGGTTGTACTATTGACGGATAGGTCTGATGTCAAAATGCACTCCCCACTAGGGATAAAAAAGGAACTAGTAGTCTCTACTGCTACTTGGTGGCAGCATGCATGTATTGCAAGGGCAATTATTGTAGGAATCCAAATTAGTGGAACATTTTAGAATTGGAAGACTACATACAGATCATCTAGTCAAGCTTCCAACTATTATAGTTGTGAAAACTAAGGCCCATATAAATGAAATGATTTATCTCCAAAGAGCATTAGTGAAAGTATCAAATAAAACATATCTCTGAACTTTTAATTTAGTGCTGTTTTTATTAATCTCAAGTATTAGCTTAAACTTCAGTGTGACAGATTTGGGATTGAATTCTTGCTCACGTTTACTGATTGCGTGCCTTTTAGTAAGTTACTAAGACACCTTTTTTTAAAAAAAAAATAGACTTATTTATTTACTTTTGGCTGCGTAGGCTCTTCGTTGCTGTGCGCGGGCTTTCTCTAGTTGCGGTGAGCGGGGGCTACTCTTTGTTGCAGTACGTGGGCTTCTCATTGTGGGGGCTTCTCGTTGTTGCTGAGCACGGGGTCTAGGCGCACAGACTTCAGTAGTTGTGGTTCACGGGCTCTAGCGCGCAGGCTCAGTAGTTGTGGTGCATGGTCTTAGTTGCTCCGTGGCATGTGGGATCTTCCTGGACCAGGGCTCAAACGCGTGTCCCCTGCACTGGCAGGTGGATCCTTAACCACTGCGCCACCAGGGAAGCCCTACTAATACACTTTTAACTTCGCTTTTCACGAAAAAATGTAAAATGGTGAGCCTTGACTGATATAGAATATGAGATAACCTAGCACTTTTCTTAACACATACATGTAGTTAAAATTTTTTGGCTCTCATCCCTCTTAAACAGCCTCTATCCTCTTAATAATGAATGTGTCTTTCAGCTAGCAGAGCACCCCAGAGCTGACCACATTCTGGCACGAGATATGGGATTCTTCTTCTTACTGGGGGTTCTTTATACCTGATATTTGAATTGCACTTAAACATGAACATCTCTTGTTTTTTTGTTTTTTGGTTTTTTTTCAATTTAAATGAGATTTATTTGGAAATAAAAGGATAATACATTGGAATATTAAGTTACTAGATGTAGAAAGAACTTTTTTTTTTAACATCTTTATTGGAGTATAATTGCTTTACAATGGTGTGTTAGTTTCTGCTTCACAACAAAATGAATCAGTTATACATATACATATGTTACCATATCTCTTCCTCCTTGCATCTCCCTCCCTCTCACCCTCCCTGTCCCACCCCTTCAGGCGGTCACAAAGCACGAGCTGATCTCCCTGTGCTATGCAGCTGCTTCCCACTAGCTATCTACCTTACGTTTGGTAGTGTATATATGTCCATGCCTCTCTCTCGCTTTGTCACAGTTTACCCTTCCCCCTCCCCATATCCTCAAGTCCGCTCTCCAGTAGGTCTGTGTCTCTATTCCTGTCTTACCCCTAGGTTCTTCATGACATTTTTTTTCTTAAATTCCATATATATGTGTTAGCATACGGTATTTGTCTCTCTCTTTCTGACTTACTTCACTCTGTATGACAGACTCTAGGTCTATCCATCTCATTACAAATGGCTCAATTTTGTTTCTTTTTATGGCTGAGTAATATTCCATTGTATATATGTGCCACATCTTCCCTATCCATTCATCCAATGATGGACACTTAGGTTGTTTCCATCTCGTAAATAGAGCTGCAATGAACGTTTTGGTACATGACTCTTTTTGAATTTTGGTTTTCTCAGGGTATATGCCCAGTAGTGGGATTGCTGGGTCATATGGTAGTTCTATTTGCAGTTTTTTAAGGAACCTCCATACTGTTCTCCACAGTGGCTGTATCAGTTTATATTCCCACCAACAGTGTAAGAGGGTTCCCTTTTCTCCACACCCTCTCCAGCATTTATTGTTGCTAGATTTTTTGATGATGGCCATTCTGACTGGTATGAGGTGATATCTCATTGTGGTTTTAATTTGCATTTCTCTAATGATTACTGATGTTGAGCATTCTTTCATGTGTTTGTTGGCAGTCTGTATATCTTCTTTGGAGAAATGTCTATTTAGGTCTTCTGCCCATTTTTGGATTGGGTTGTTTGTATTTTTGGTATTAAGCTGCATGAGCTGCTTATAAATTTTGGAGATTAATCCTTTGTCAGTTGCTTCATTTGCAAATATTTTCTCCCATTCTGAGGGTTGTCTTTTGGTCTTCTTTATGGTTTCCTTTGCTGTGCAAAAGCTTTGAAGTTTCATTAGGTCCCATTTGTTTATTTTTGTTTTTATTTCCATTTCTCTAGGAGGTGGGTCAAACAGGACCTTGCTGTGATTTATGTCATAGAGTGTTCTGCCTATGTTTTCCTCTAAGAATTTGATAGTTTCTGGCCTTACATTTAGGTCTTTAATCCATTTTGAGCTTATTTTTCTGTATGGTGTTAGGGAGTGATCTAATCTCATACTTTTACGTGCACCTGTCCAGTTTTCCCAGCACCACTTATTGAAGAGGCTGCCCTTTCTCCACTGTACATTCCTGCCTCCTTTATCAAAGATAAGGTGACCATATGTGTGTGGGTTTATCTCTGGGTTTTCTATCCTGTTCCATTGATCTATATTTCTGTTTTTGTGCCAGTACCATACTGTCTTGATTACTGTAGCTTTATAGTATAGTCTGAAGTCAGGGACTCTGATTCCTCCAGCTCCATTTTTCGTTCTCAAGATTGCTTTGGCTATTCGGTGTCTTTTGCATTTCCATACAAATTGTGAAATTTTTCGTTCTAGTTCTGTGAAAAATGCCAGTGGTAGTTTGATAGGGATTGCACTGAATCTGTAGATTGCTTTGGGTAGTAGATTCATTTTCACAATGTTGATTCTTCCAATCCAAGAACATGGTATATCTCTCCATCTATTTGTATCATCTTTAATTTCTTTCATCAGTGTCTTATAATTTTCTGCATACAAGTCTTTTGTCTCCTTAGGTAGGTTTATTCCTAGATATTTTATTCTTTTTGTTGCAGTGGTAAATGGGAGTGTTTTCTTGATTTCACTTTCAGATTTTTCATCCTTAGTGTATAGGAATACCAGAGATTTCTGTGCATTAATTTTGTATCCTGCTACTTTACCAAATTCATTAATTAGTTTTCTGGTAGCATCTTTAGGATTCTCTATGTATAGTATCATGTCATCTGCAAATAGTGACAGCTTTACTTCTTTTTTTCCAATTTGGATTCCTTTTATTTCCTTTTCTTCCTTGATTGCTGTGGCTAAAACTTTCAAAACTGTGTTGAATAAGAGTGGTGAGAGTGGTCAACCTTGTCTTGTTCCTGATCTTAGTGGAAATGCTTTCAGTTTTTCACCATTGAGGACAGCGTTGGCTGTGGGTTTGTCCTATATAGCCTTTATTATGTTGAGGAAAGTTCCCTCTATGCCTACTTTCTGCAGGGTTTTTATCATAAATGGGTGTTGAATTTTGTCAAAAGCTTTCTCTGCATCTATTGAGATGATCATATGGTTTTTCTCCTTCAGTTTGTGAATATGGTGTATCACGTTGATTGATTTGCATATATTGAAGAATCCTTGCATTCCTGGAATAAACGCAACTTGATCATGGTGTATGATCCGTTTAATGTGCTGTTGGATTCTGTTTGCTAGTATTTTGTTGAGGATTTTTGCATCACTGATGCAAAATGATGAGGATTTTTTTCATCACTGATGAACTGATTGTTCATCAGTGATATTGGCCTGTAGTTTTCTTTCTTTGTGACATCCTTGTCTGGTTTTGGTATCAGGGTGATGGTGGCCTCGTAGAATGAGTTGGGGATTGTTCCTCCCTCTGCTATATTTTGGAAGAGTTCGAGAAGGATAGATATTAGTTCTTCTCTAAATGTTTGATAGAATTCGCCTGTGAAGCCATCTGGTTCTGGGCTTTTGTTTGTTGGAAGATTTTTAATCAGAGTTTCAATTTCAGTCCTTGTGATTGGTCTGTTCATATTTTCTATTTCTTCCTGATTCAGTCTTGGCAGGTTGTGCCTTTCTAAGAATTTGTCCATTTCTTCCAGGTTGTCCATTTTATTGGCATAGAGTTGCTGGTAGTAATCTCTCATGATCTTTTGCATTTCTGCAGTGTCAGTTGTTACTTCTCCTTTTTCATTTCTAATTCTATTGATTTCAGTCTTCTCCCTATTTTTCTTTGTGAGTCTGGCTAATGGTTTATCAGTTTTGTTTATCTTCTCAAAGAACCAGCTTTTAGTTTTATTGATCTTTGCTATCGTTTCCTTCATTTCTTTTTCATTTATTTCTGATCTGATTTTTATGATTTCTTTCCTTCTGCTAACTTTGGGGTTTTTTTGTTCTTCTTTCTCTAATTGCTTTAGGTGCAAGGTTAGGTTGTTTATTTGAGATGTTTCCTGTTTCTTAAGGTAGGATTTTATTGATATAAACTTCCCTCTTAGAACTGCTTTTGCTGCATCCCATAGATTTTGGGTCGTCTTGTCTCCATTGTCATTTGTTTCTAGGTATTTTTTGATTTCCTCTTTGATTTCTTCAGTGATCAGTTCGTTAATGAGTAGTGTATTGTTTAGCCTCCATGTGTTTGTATTTTTTACAGATCTTTTCCTGTAATTGATATCTAGTGTCATAGCATTGTGGTCAGAAAAGATAACTGATACAATTTCAATTTTCTTAAATTTACCAAGCCTTGATATGTGACCCAAGATATGATCTATCCTGGAGAATGTTCCATGAGCACTAGAGAAAAATGTGTATTCTGTTGTTTTTGTATGGAATGTCCTGTAAATATCAATTAAATCCATCTTGTTTAATGTATCAGTTAAAGCTTGGGTTTCCTTATTTATTTTCATTTTGGATGATCTGTCCATTGGTGAAAGTGGGGTGTTAAAGTCCCCTACTATGAGTGTGTTACTATCGATTTCCCCTTTTATGGCTTTTAGTATTTATGTATTGAGGTGCTCCTATGTTGGGTGCATAAATATTTACAATTGTTATATCTTCTTCTTGGATTGATCCCTTGATCATTATGTAGTGTCCTTCTTTGTCTCTTCTAATAGTCTTTAAAGTCTATTTTGTCTGATACGAGTATTGCTACTCCAGCTTTCTTTTGGTTTCCGTTTGTATGAAATATCTTTTTCCATCCCCTTACTTTCAGTCTGTATGTGTCTCTAGGTCTGAAGTGGGTCTCTTGTAGACAGCATATATAAGGGTCTTGGGTTTGTATCCATTCTGCTAATCTGTGTCTTTTGGTGGGAGCATTTAGTCCATTTACATTTAAGGTAATTATTGATATGTATGTTCCTATTCCCATTTTCTTATTTGTTTTGGGTTCATTATTGTAGGTCTTTTCCTTCTCTTGTGTTTCTTGCCTAGAGAAGTTCCTTTAGCAGTTGTTGTAGAGCTGGTTTGGTGGTGCTGAACTCTCTCAGCTTTTGCTTGTCTGTAAAGGTTTTAATTTCTCCATCAAATCTGAATGAGATCCTTGCTGGGTAGAGTAATCTTGGTTGCAGTTTTTTCTCTTTCATCACTTTCAATATGTTCTGCCACTCCCTTCTGGCTTGCAGAGTTTGTGCTGAAAGATCATCTGTTAACCCAATGGGGATTCCCTTGTGTGTTATTTGTTGTTTTTCCCTTGCTGCTTTTAATATGTTTTCTTTGTATTTAATTTTTGACAGTTTGACTAATATTTGTCTTGGCGTATTTCTCCTTGGATTTATCCTGTATGGGACTCTCTGTGCTTCCTGGACTTGATTAACTGTTTCCTTTCCCATATTAGGGAAGTTTTCAGCTATAATATCTTCAGATATTTTCTCAGTCCCTTTTTCTCTTCTTCTTCTGGAACCCCTATAATTCGAATGTTGGTGTGTTTAAATGTTGTCCCAGAGGTCTCTGAGACTGTCCTCAATTCTTTTCATTCTTTTTTCTTTATTCTGCTCTGCAGTAGTTATTTCCACTATTTTATCTTCCAGGTCACTTATCCGTTCTTCTGCCTCAGTTTTTCTGCTATTGATCCCATCTAGAGTCTTTTTCATTTCATTTATTGTGTTGTTCATCATTGTTTGTTTCATATTTAGTTCTTCTACGTCCTTGTTAAATGTTTCTTGCATTTTGTCTATTCTATTTTCAAGATTTTGGATCATCTTTACGATTATGACTCTGAATTCTTTTTCAGGTAGGCTGCCTATTTCCTCTTCATTTGTTAGGTCTGGTGAGTTTTTATCTTGCTCCTTCATCTGCTGTGTGTTTCTCTGTCTTCTCATTTTGATTATCTTACTGTGTTTGGGGTCTCCTTTTTGCAGGTTGCAGGTTCGTAGTTCCTGTTGTTTTTGGTGTCTCTTCCCAGCGTCTAAAGTTGATTCAGTGGGTTGTGTAGGCTTCCTGGTAGAGGAGACTATTGCCTGTGTTCTGGTGGATGAGGCTGGATCTTGTCTCTCTGGTGGGCAGGTCCACGTCTGGTGGTGTGTTTTGGGGTGTCTGTGGACTTATTATGATTTTAGGCAGCCTCTGTGCTAATGGGTGGGGTTGTGTTCGTATTTTGCTAGTTGTTTGGCATAGAGTGTCCAGCACTGTAGCTTGCTGGTCATTGAGTGAAGCTGGGTGCTGGTGTTGAGATGGAGATCTCCGGGAGATTTTCGCCGTTTGACATTATGTGGAGCTGGGAGGTCTCTTGTGGACCAGTGTCCTGAAGTTGGCTCTCCCACCTCAGAGGCACAGCACTAACTCCTGGGTGCAGCACCAAGAGCCTTTCATCCACACGGCTCAGAAGAAAAGGGAGAAAAAGTAGAAAGAAAGAATTAGTAGAAGTAGAAAGAAAGAAAGAAAGGAGGGAGGGAGGGAGGGAGGAAGGAAGGAAGGAACAAAAGAAAGAAAGACGATAAAGTTAAATAAAATAAAGTAAGATAAAATATAATAAAGTTATTAAAATAATAATTATTAAGAAAAAAAAAGCAAAAAACAATAAAACGGATGGATAGAACCCTGGCACAAATGGTGGAAGCAAAGCTATAGAGACAAAATCTCACACAGAAGCATCCACATACAGACTCACAAAAAGAGGAAAAGAGGAAAAAATCATAAATCTTGCTCTCAAAGTCCACCTCCTCAATTTGGGATGATTCGTTGTCTGAAGGAGGGAAGGAAGGAAAGAAAGAATGAAGATAAAGTAAAATAAAATAAAGTTATTAAAATAAAAAGTAATTATTAAGAAAAAAGTTAAAAAAAAATACGGACGGATAGAACCCTCAGACAAATGGTGGAAGCAAAGCTATACAGACAAAATCTCACACAGAAGCATACACATACACACTCACAAAAAAAGGAAAAGGGGGGAAAATCATAAATCTTGCTCCCGAAGTCCACCTCCTCAATTTGGGATGATTCGTTGTCTATTCAGGTATTCCACAGATGCAGGTACATCAAGTTGATTGTGGAGCTTTAATCTGCTGCTTCTGAGGCTGCTGGGAGGGATTTCCCTTTCTCTTCTTTGTTCTCACAGCTCCCAGGGGCTCAGCTTTGGATGTGGCCCCGCCTCTGCGTGTAGGTCGCTGGAGGGCGTCTGTTTTTTGCTCAGACAGGACGGGGTTAAAGGAGCCGCTGATTCGGGGCTCTGGCTCACTCAGGCCTGGGGGAGGGAGCGTCACGGAGTGCGGGGCGGGCCTGTGGCGGCAGAGGCTGGCGTGACATTGCACCAGCCTGAGGCGCGCCGTGCGTTCTCTCGGGGGAGTTGTCCCTGGATCCCGGGACCCTGGCAGTGGCGGGCTGCACAGGCTCCCCGGAAGGGGGTGTGGATAGTGACCTGTGCTCGCACACAGGCTTCTTGGTGGCGGCAGCAGTAGCCTTAGCATCTCATGCCCGTCTCTGGGGTCCGTGTTTTTAGCCGCGGCTCGCGCCCGTCTCTGGAGCTCCTTTAAGCAGCGTTCTTAAACCCCTCTCCTCGCGCCCCAGGAAACAAAGAGGGAAGAAAAAGTCTCTTGCCTCTTCGGCAGGTCCAGACTTTTCCCCGGACTCCCTCCCGGCCAGCTGTGGCTCACTAACCCCCTTCAGGCTGTGTTCATGCCGCCAACCCCAGTCCTCTCCCGGTGCTCCGACCGAAGCCTGAGCCTCAGCTCCCAGCCCCGCCCGCCCCGGCGGGTGAGCAGACAAGCCTCTCGGGCTGGTGAGTGCCGGTCGGCACCGATCCGCTGTGCGGGAATCTCTCCGCTTTGCCCCCCGCACCCCTGTTGCTGTGCTCGCCTCCGCTGCTCCGTTGCTCCCCCCCACCCCGCCCGCCACCTGCAGTCTCCACCCGCGAAGGGGCTTCCTAGTGTGTGGACACGTTTCCTCCTTCACAGCTCCCTCCCACTGGTGCAGGTCCCGTCCCTATCCTTTTGTCTCTGTTTATTCTTTTTTTTTTTTGCCCTACCCAGGTACGTGGGGGGTTTCTTGCCTTTTGGGAGGTCTAAGGTCTTCTGCCAGGGTTCAGTAGGTGTTCTGTAGGAGTTGTTCCACGTGTAAATGTAGTTCTGGTGTATCTGTGGGGAGGAAGGTGATCTCCGCGTCTTACTCTTCCACCATCTTCCTGGAAGTCCTACCATATTGTCTTGATCACTGTAGCTTTGCAGTATAGTTTGAAGTCAGGGAGCCTGATTCCTCCAGCTCCGTTTTTCTTTCTCAAGATTGCTTTGGCTATTCAGGGTCTTTTGTGTCTCCATACAAATTGCAAAATTTCTTGGCCTAGTTCTGCGAAAAATGCCATTGGTAATTTGATAGAGATTGCATTGAACCTGTAGATTGCTTTGGGTAGTACAGTCATTTTCACAATATTGATTCTTCTAATCTAGGAGTATGGTATATCTCTCTGTTTATATTATCTTTGATTTCTTTCATCAGTGTTGAAAATCCTAAAGATGCCACCAGAAAACTACTAGAACTAATCAATGAATTTGATAAGGTTGCAGGATACAAAATTAATGCACAGAAATCTCTTGCATTCCTATACACTAACAAAAGATCAGAAAGAGAAATTAAGAAAACAATCCCATTTACCATTGCAACAAAAAGAATAAAATACCTAGGAATAAACCTACCTAAGGAGACAAAAGACCTGCCCGAAGGGAGAAATTGGGGGACCATCAGGAGGGCAGAGGATCAAAAGGGAGCGTGGCCAGGTTTCCACATTCTTAAGTGTAAAAAGCAAAGATGACTATTAGCCTTTCCGTGAGAACAGTTACTCGATTTTGCTTCCTGGTCCACAAAGCCTGAAGTATTTATTGTCTGGCCCTTTTATGGACACATTTTGCTAACTCCTGGTGAATTTTGTGTTCTAAGCTCAGAATATTTAATTCTACCCTGTGGGTGACAAATGCCATTAAGCAGAGGATGAACATGTTTTACATTAAATATGTATATATGTATATATTTATATATATGGAAAAAGTACAGAGGTAAACTCAAGGAAAGAGGAGGGCTAAAAAAAATAAAAAACAGTTATAAGCCTACTTCTCTAGTCTAGAAAAGGGGCAGTATTCAAAGAGGATAATTATTTGCATTGGGTATTTGAAAACACATGCATCATTTTCCCCATAAACAAATGAAATTTAGATTTGAAGATTAACTCTCCATAATCCACACGACCCTTGGGGAGAAGATTCTGAATCACGGCTCTTGACTGTATCCACGCATCTTAAGTGCCGTTGCCCCACACTCTGCAGTGACCGGGTATGATCACTCCAGAAAATGTGGGTGTCCAGAGCTGAGAACTCTAGATAGTTGTGTAAATGTCTACACAGATCTGACTAGGAAAACTCTAAAAGGAGATAATTAATGGAAAGGGAACACATCTTTGAGTTCCTATTTAGGCAATAATTGGACATGACCACGTCCTCATTGCATTCTCAGGGAGGACATAAAACAGCACAGATAGAATAATCTGTACCTCTAGTGTCTGGACTTGATTCTGTCCCTGATTTTCTGATCAGTTCCAACTGAGAGGGTGAGGATGGTGGTTCTTAGAAACTGAATGATAGGGCTGTAGAAATGGGGTTCAACCACAAGGACAACAGCTGCTTTCTCTCCAGCTTCGCTGGAAAGCAAGGGAAGACTGTGATCTGAACCCTTCTGTAATGCTGCTTTGCTGTGAGATGGAAAGACTCCAACCCAGAGGGATGCAGGCTTCTAGATGCTTCTTTTCTCTCCCTTTGAGTCTCTCTGATCTGATCGGCAAAACTGATACTCAATCTCCAGAGAAGTAAAAGACCAGTATTGGTGATGATGCTGTCTTTGCACACAGCTTGTGAGGAGTCCAAGACCATGTTCAGTGTCATTGGCGCCAACTGGTTCAAGCCTTGCTTCATGGAGCTTCTGGAATTTGAACAGAACCAGCCAATGGCAAGAGGTGGTCCCCATTGTTTATCTGTACAGGTGGACCAGCAGGGGCTAGATGCCTCCTTGCCCTTAGGAAGGCTCACAGGAGGAGGAAGATTGAGGCCACGTTAATACAACCTCACATCCTCGGGGACTACCCTGCTCTGGTCCTCATCTAGGCCATGAGTGGCTGCTGGCAGGTGTTAGCCAGCCTTCTGGTCACTGTTCCTTTGAATAACTCTCTTCCTATGTCCCACTGCTGCCCAGTCACCATCATCATCTCTAGCCACCATCCCGATTTCTCTCCGAACCTCACAGGGAAGTTTCTCACTGAGCTCTCTCTCACTGCATCATCTGTTTGCATCTCTCTTCACAGGTCTTAAAGTGACCTGATAAAGACAATATGGAGAAAAACGCAGGGGCACCTAGCAGCTCTGAGTCTCCTGTGATATATGTGGTGGTCTTGTCCCTTCTGTGGCTTGGACTGTGTTCTCACAATCCCCAAGTCTGCTCTTCTACAAGAGAAGAGGTGGGCATGCCCAAGCTGGCATATAACCTCCAGTCCTTCCTGTTGTGTTTCCTGATATGTAGGACAGAATTGCAAGTACCGCTTCACAGTACTCCTGGTGAAAGATGCTGTTGTCTTGAACTAAGATATCTACTTTAAAGATTAGAGAGGTAGACGAAACAGATTTGTTTGGAAGTTGGACCAAAAGTTCCTGGAGATTACAAGAAGGAGAAAGAATCAAGAGTCAAAGATGTGGTTTAAGAATCAGGCTTTTGGGCAACTGTAAGGCTGGTGATACAATTCATTGAGACTGGTGACATGAGGGCAGGGGTCGGGTGGGTTCAGCTCAGACATACTGATTTGGAAAAGTCTTCCAAATGGAGATGCCCATTGGGTATACGGATTGAAGCTCTGCAAAGAGGTGATCTGGAGGAAAGCATCTTGAATCTCTCCATATTTCAGGGGCTAATTAAAGTCATGTGAGTCATTGAGGAAAACTAGAGGGAGTGTTTAGAAGGAAAAGAAAAGAGGACTTCAGACTTTTGGGGATGATCACATACCGTATGGACCATAAAGAAAACTGAGAAGGGGCAGGCAGAGAGAAGGCAGGATGGAATTGATCCAGGGTATTTGGGTAGAGAGAGGACCACTAGTCAGGTACCACTGCATGTGACAGCAGTGATGACGGCTGGGCTTAAATGCAGTCCATCCCAGCAGAGGATGGTTATTCTTTCTGATGACTTTAATGTCTCTGGGAAACAAGAGGAGATTTAGACGGCTAAGAACGAGAGCAGAGGTGACAACGGCGGGAGGAGAGTGAAAGTTTGAAATATCTGTTACAGGAAATGAGAGCAAAAATCGAACCAGGCCTAGTGTTATAGATGTGACAGTCTTCATCATGGAGATGGCAGATGGAAATAGAATGATGACCACAACCAGGGAAAGTGTGCAGAATTTAGTAAAAACTGAGACTGACAACAAGACCCTCAAATAAACAAAGTGAAATGCATGTATCTCAAGGTGGGATAAGCATCCTGTCTAAGCAAAAGCCATCTTAGATAAATGTGTCTTTCATTTCCTGAGTTGACATTATGAGCTCATCAGATACGTTTTCCCAAATGAGGTGTGCCTGGCAGAGGAGCACTCAGACTTCCACGAGTGGCGGATATCGCAGGGGGTGTTGGAAAGAGGGAGCCAGACTCATTCGTCACCAAGAGAATAAAAGAGCTGTGTACAGAATGAACGGCAAGTTCCGACACTCAGCTGGTTTCCGAAGTCGGTGGGTCACACCCACAAATATTAGCTGAGCACCTACCTAGTACAAAGGGTGCACTTGAGATTCCTTCCCTTCCTCCATTCAAACCCAAGCAGTCCAAACCCAGGGTCCCGGAGTAAGGATCTCATTCCATCTGATACCAGCGGAGCTGAGGTCACTTTTGGCTCCTTGCAGAAGCCCTGCAAAATACACAGGAGTCTATGAAGAAGGACAGTTGGTTGTAAACCTCATCACTTGCCAAAAAACGTGGGTGGCAGACCAGACTCCATTACTCAGATCACACTCAGAAAATACAGAAATCCAAGCTGTCGCCTGACATTTGACTAAAGAGTGTTTAGATTGTGTTCTTGCGATGAGGTCTCTCCCTTTCTGAGCAGCCCTCCGTTTAGGAAGTCAACACGACATCACGTCCTACAGGAACCACAAGCAAATACATGCTCAAACCCCCCATATTCCTTTTGGAGGAGGCAAGTAGTGCTTTTAAAAATTTTTTACTGGAGTGTAGTTGCTTGACAATGTTGTGTTAGTTTATACTGTACAGCAAAGTGAATCAGCCATACGTATACATATATCCCCTCTTTTTTGGATTTCCTTCATTTAGGTCACCACAGAGCATTGAGGAGAGTTCCCTGTGCTACTGCATTTGACAGATAAAGTGTCTAAAGCACAAAGAAGTGAATCGAATGCCGAGTCCTTCTAAGTTAATCTCTGAAGGGAGAAGTCTCCACTGATTCTTCATAATGTTGCGAGTTTAGGAAAAACAAACCAAAACAAAACAGAAATTCTGTTTTTAAGAAACAATAAGGTAAAGACCAGTTAGACTTGGATCAGGTTTGCCTGACAAACAAGCAGGTGGTTAATGCTATTAAAAAATTAATCATTGTATGATTAAAAAAACAACAGATAGATGGATGGAGTGGAGAGATGGATGGGTGAGTGGATGGACAGATGGAAGGATGGATGGATGGGTGATGAGTGGATAGATGATAGATAATAGGTACATAGTTGGATGGATGCATAGATAGATAGATGAATGAATAGATAATTGATACATAACAGATACATGGACTGGTGGATGGGTAGATGAGAGAGAGAGAGATACAGATAGATCATGGCCAGCATTACCTGGCACTGAATACTGAAATGTGAGTCAATCATAACACAGTGAAAAGAGCTCTGAGTTTGGTTTCTTGGGATCAGTTCTTCATTGTGTGACCTAGAACCAGCCCCTTAACTTCCTGAGCCTACTTTGCCTTATCTATAAACTAGAGATCAGCATGTAACGCTTTTTAGTAATAGTACCATGATTATGAATAACTAACATTCTCCTGAATATCAGTCATTGGGTTAAGAATTTTATATAGAGTATCTCACTTGGTCCCTAAGACAATCCTATGAGGGAGATTATTTTACTAACACCTCTTTCAGACAAAGGAAAATGAGGCATAAAGATTTTCTCAGTGGTCTGAGGTCACAGAGCTATCAAGTTGAGAAGCCAGACCCCAACTCAAGTCTGTCTCTGCTGAAGACATTTTTACCACTATGCCTAAGACACTGGGCATGAAAGTGTTTGGGAAATTGCCAAGTGAAATACAAAGCAAGCACACATTAGTAAAATACATATAAAATGTAGTTCCCTAAAGCAAACAGGACACCTCAGAAGCACACCTCGCCTGTGAGTTGGCTTAATTCCGGGAAGTACCAAATCCTGGCACACGTTTCCGCATAGCCATTTGTGCTGGAGCCCAGGAGGCGCTAGGAAAGGGGGGGAGTCTAGGTAGCATCTTATCCTGAGGAGCCACAGTAAATTACCAGATATGGCCTCCGTGCAGAAACTGGACTCCCCAGTCTGCATAATGTACAGAGCTCCCGTCTGTATCACAGGGACCCTCCTTGCTCGACTCCCGCCCCGCTTGCTGTAGGAGGGCAGGCTCTTGGAGATGGTTCTCCCACCAGAGTGACCTGGGCTGCTCCCGGGAATCTGGGGCCCCTCCTCCAGCTCCTGTCTGCCCCGGTGCCATGGCCCATACGATTGGACGGAACCTAAAACAACCACACAGCGGCTCTTCCTTTGGTGGGACCACACGTGCTCCGTGAGAAACACCGGCGCAGCTTTTGCCCTGACCAACTCCAGGAGCTCAAGCTGAGCCCGAGGCAGACGTCTCTCCTCTGAGCAGCCCATCAGCAGTTAGCCCTGTGGGCTTCCCAGAAGGAAGTGAGAGCCGAGCACATCCCAGCCCTCCTTCCACAGGCTCTTGAAGCTCCACTGAAGCCACCCTCCTCTTGTTCATGGGGAGGGGGCTGGGGAGGCCTTCAAGCAACATTTTCTCCAGAGAACGCTCTTTAACAGCCATCTCTCCTTCTAGCCAACAACTGAGCCTTTCATTTTATTCCCTCCGTGTTGGTAAAGGGTTTAAAACCCCTAAATTGAGTCTAACTTGTGAGTGTTTGTGTCTGTCTGAGATGTTACACGCCCTCAGACTCCTCACTTTGGAATCTGGTATCTGTTGTGTAAAGGTCTTGACCTCTTAGCGTTTAGCATGTGACATTATTCTCAGATCCTGGTTCTACCACCCTAGGACGTTGGCATTGTGATGATTCCCCACTCACAGAGGGCAGAAAGGTAAACTGTCCTAGGTCACACAGGAAGGGACAAGGCTGGACTTTAAACTAAGTTCCTTGGACATGAAGCCTGGGCTTTGATGATGATGCTGTTCTCTGTTGCTTCTCAAGTGTGCTGACTCTCCAGGGCTCTTCTTCGGTGACTGGGATTTTTGGTACAGACAGGGCTTGCTGACTTCTCCCCACCCCCAGGGCCGCCTGAGCAGCTTCAGCTTTCGTGGAAAGTCTGCGCGATGGCCATGTGTCTCCTCAGTTCTCACGACCCACCCTCAGCTCTCCGGGACCACTCATACCCGCGGCTACCACGTCCTCTCCTTACTGCTCCCTCCCTCAGCTGTCACCGATACTTCTCAGGGAATAGTGTCCAGACCACCAGTCCCTTGATGCACCTAGTGACTTTGTCTCTATCCGTTCCCTCCTAGGCTTTCCTTCTCCCACCTTAGTTCTTTCCCGTCCTGCGTGGCCAGTCTTCTGGTGAGAGTCAGCTAATGTGCTGTCTCTACTTCATTAGCACTCAGTCTATAGAAACATGACTCAGTTTTCTTTGTCTCTTTGCTCCCAGTAGGCACTACTGTGGGATACCATGTGTAGCAATTGCTATTTTTTTCTTTTTTATCTCAGCTAGTATATCATCTCCTTAGGGAAGCCTTGCCTAAATCAATATAACTGAATGGAGTTCTTCTCTACTAAATGCATCTGTAACACTTGTACTCACCCACCACAAACTTTAGTCCTTACCAGAATGTAAATTCCTCGAGGGCAGGAATAGTATTTTGTGTACCAAGTTTCCTTCACTTAGAGAATTTGACAAACCATAGGGGCTCCTCAAATACGTGGTTGGTTTCTTTTTTTTTTTTTCTTGAGTTACTTTTGACATAAAATATTGTGTGAGTTTAAGTTGTACAATGGATTAATTTGAGATATATAAATATATCTCATATATATATTTCTTTGTTCATCTGTTGATGGACTCAAGTTGTTTCCATATCGTATTGTGAATATTGTTGCTATTGTGAATAATGCTGCGATGAAGAACAGTATGGAGGTTCCTCAAAAAATTAAACATAGAACTAGCTTACGATCCAGCAAGCCCACTTCTGGGTAGATATGCAAAGGAAATGAAAACGGGTCACCCAAGATACGTATGCATGCCCATGTTTATTGCAGCATTATTTACAACAGTCAAATACAGATACTCATTGAGTGGATGAAAAAACTGGCAGTAAGAGGATCCAACTAGGTTGGTAGAAAAACTGATCAATAGACAGGTAGAGGTTAAGTTTTTGAGAAGGCAGCTTTGTAGAATAATCCAGATGGAAAGAAATAGGTGGAAGTTGGCCCCAAGACAAGACTTAGGAGCCTTATAGGAAGGAATTGATGGTGAAACATCAGTGAGCAGTTGTCAGGGCAATTTCTACTTTCCAGAGGGAGAAGGAAAACCAAAGAAATGCCTCATGTGATTATTCATGAAAAGAGCTTAATGGCCAAGTGGGAACATTTGTTAGGGGAAAAATTGAAAGGAAGAGTCTAAAAGCTAAGACAGCCTGGTGACTCTTTTCGAATAGCTTGCTAGAAGTCCAGGATAAAGGCATGCCAAGGAAGCAAAAGACCTGGCACTTTAAAGAAAACAACAAAAGCACACACACAGCTCTTCATGGTCAACTGGCAAAATAAAATAGGTTTTTCTCCTGCCATTTTTCAAAACTGGAAAGGCAGGCTAACTGAGGAAAACAGGAAGGCATACACTAGAAATTAGACATGCTTAAAAAAAAAGAATTTAAGAGAGTATTGGTAAAGGACTCCAAGGATAAATATAATAGACTCTTTATATTCACAGAAAGGGTGAGGTCAGCTAGAATCTCTGGGAGCTGGTTAAATGGGTGTTGTGCAAAGTTAGAACTCATAGAAACGATATAAACAATAACACAAGAAAACCATTTCAGTAACTGCTAGTCATATGCCAGGCACCGTTACAAGTATTTTATATACATGGCTTCATTTAATCCCCACAACTTCCTGATATTCATCTCATTTTACAAATGAGGAAACTGAGGCACAGAGATGTTGAGTATTTGCCCAAAATCACACAGGTGGTAAGTAACAGATTTGAGATATGAATGCAGGTTTGAGTCTAGATTGTGTGTATTCTGTGCCTTAGAATTTGCTAGGGAATTACCAAACAGATCAGTTATTGGGTCAATTCCTAGAAAATACACAGGGTAAACTGTCAAGCCCCAGATATAAATACAGCAGGTAAAGACTAGATGGCAACTATCTGAGGGGGTCATTGAAAGATTGTGGTGGTTTTGACACACAGCCTCCAAGCTAGAGTGATGGGTAATGTGATCTATGCCTCAGCCCCAACCCATCCCCCACCTCCAAAATACTGAATACATAAACCCAGAGGAAACTACAGAGCAGTGAGCTTAGATTTCATACTAGATAAGTTAGGGCCACCTATAACCAAAGTTAGTTACTGGGTACTTAACAAAATGTCATCCAGCCTAGAAAATGCCACCCCATGGTTAGTAAAAAAGCAATACCTGCCTGTCTCATCAGCCAGCGCAAGATGCATGTTTTTTGGGGTTTTTATTGGCTATGCTGGGTCCTCTCTGCTGCCTGCGGGCTTTCTCTAGTTGTGGCGAGCGGGGGCCACTCCTCGCTGCAGTGCGCCAGCCTCTCATTGTGGTGGCTTCTCTTGCTGTGGAGCACAGGCTCTAGGCACGCAGGCCTCAGCAGTTGTGGCATGCGGGCTTCAGTAGTTGTGGCACATGGGCTCTGGACTGCAGGCTCAGTAGCTGTGGTGCTCGGGCTTAGTTGCTCCGTGACGTGTGGGATATTCCAGGACCAGGGCTCGAACCCTTGTCCCCTGCATTGGCAGGTGGACCCTCAAACACTGAGCCACCAAGGAAGTCCTGAGCTGCATGTTTTAATTCACCCCAAAGGGTTAAAAAAAAAGCTGATGGCTCTGATAGATTTTGACATTATTTATTTTGATGTTATTTGAGATCTTCCCTTGTTCCAAAGAGGCTTAGTTAGGAGAGATGAATAAAACACAAGTTAAATTAAAAGAGAAAGCAATAAAAATGCAAAGATAGGAACAAAAACTATGGCCAGAAATCGGTCTAAACCCCTCATCACCTTGGTCCAACACACACACACACACACACACACACAAACACACACACACACACAAACACACAAACAAAAACAACATTGTCAGTTGCACTGTTTACAGTTTCAAAGAGATTAAAGCAAATCAATTGCTCAGGAGAATTGATTTGTTTTTGATACTAGCAGGAAGGAATTTATTCTGAGAGTTCTTGTAAAGAGGACCCCGTGTAATGTAACTAGCAAATTCTCATCATCTATTATGGTGAACGTAGGACCGAGTTTCAAAAACCTATTTCTTACATTTACTCTCAATATAGATGGAAAGCATCAGAGCAAAGCATTGTATAAAAAATTCCCAGAGGGGGTAGACTCTGATACCTTTGAAACAGTTTTGTGCCAAAGATTTATTTATTCAGGTTATTAAAGGATTGTTAAATGGTTTAATTGTTACTTGGCAGGCAAGATTAGGGATAAACTATTAGTTCTTCAAATGAAAAACTATCTTTCCCAGGAATGAAAACCCTTATAAATGATCTGGAGGGAAATGCGTAGAGTGAACTCTTTGGGATTGGTGATGGTGCTAAATTATCTGAGGTTGTGTATGTATTCATTTATTCATCCACCAAAGTTTTATTAGATACTATTATTTTCCAGGCAAACGTGGTATTAGGTTCTGGGACTACATTAATCTTCATCCTCATGGAAATTCCATTCTTGCTGATAAACCACAGGACTCTTTCGTAAAACTGGACAAGATGGCAAAATACTGTCAGATGCTTTTAATGAAAAATGTGGGGTGGTTGCACTTTGTGTAAGAGCTGCATTCCTGAAAACCTAGCAGAATTCAAGACTAATTTTCCCTTAGGAACACATGCACAAGTGGACTGGAGGAGCAAAGTTAATTTGTGGACCATATACTCTTTCAACCGTTATTACAGATTTTTGCTTTAAGACTGCTTTTTATTTCCTCAGCAATCTCTCCAGTGCTTCTCTTCATACTCTCTCAAAACTAACAGCAGAGCACATGTCAATAGTCTGACCTGCTTCATAGTGTTTTATCACAACTTACATGTTTCTAGAAGTTAGTGATTTCCAGGTACAATTTTCAGCAGCAGCTCTAGTACCACAACATAGTAAATGTTTGGATAATATTGCTAAAGGAGATCTTTTTTGGGGGATTCCATTAATAATAATAATGCATATTAAATGATAAATTGTAATAGTAGTAATACATATTAAGAGCAATAGAATGGTTACCAAAATTGCTGAGGAATACTGATGCATGTTAATTGTAACACACTTCATAAAATACTGACAAAAATGATGATTTTTTTTAATCAGACAAAGTTTTGTTGTCTTGTGGCAATGACAGAAAAAGTTATAATTGTCAGTCAGATTTAAATTGTCAGTCAGATTTAAAATTTTGCCATTCTTAGCAGTTTTTTAAAAATTGAGATCTGTACATTTTGGGGGTATAAACCATGAATATTAAATAATATTTTGTACTGTACTGTTTCAAATTTGCCTAATTCAAATTCACATAAAGTGTGAATTTCATGTGAGCTTTTTGGAGCCAGGCAGCCTTGACTCCTAGCTTCACCATGTAAACCTTTGGCCAAAGTTCATACATCGTTAAACTTTAGAATCAGGAATTGTGAGTTAGGAATCTAGAAAATAAATAAAGCAAAGGAGACAGATCCCAGGAATGAACTGTTGAACAGTTGCCCTTCATCCCAGTAATAGTCTCTCTTTTGTGTACTTGGCCTTAGTTTTACGGGGACTGCAATCAATCAGTGTATAATCAATCAATGTGATATCCCATATTAACAGAACAAAGGATAAAAATCACACAGTCATCTCAATAGTTGCAGAGAAAACACTTGACAAAATTCAAGGCCATTTAATGATAAAAACACTCAGCAAACTAGGACTAAAAGGAAATTATTTCATTATAATAAAGGTCATATTTGAAACGTCCACAGATAACATCACACTCAGCGGTGAAAAACTGAAAGCTTTTCCTCTAAGGTCAGGAACAAGACAAAAAATGCCCACTCTCACCACTTCTATTCAACATAGTACTAGGAGTTCTTGCTTGAGCAATTAGGTAAAAAAAGAAATAGACGGTTTTCAAACTGGAAAGGAAAATGTAAAATTATCTCCATTTGCAGATGACATAATCTTATAAGTATTGTAGAAAACCCTAAAAGATTTCACACACTGTTAGAACTAATAAATAAATTCAGTGAAGTTTCAGGATATAAAATCAATACACAAAAATCAGTTGCATTTCTATATATTAGCAACAAATAGTCCAAAAAGGAAGTTAAGAAAACAATCCTATTTATGGTGGCATAGAAAAGAATATAATACTTGGGAATAAATATTACCAAAGAGTCAAAAGACTTGTACACTAAAACTACAAAATATTGCTAAAAGAAATTTAAAATGACACAAGTAAATGGAAACATAACCTGTGTTTATGGATTAGAAGAGTTAATACTGATTAAATGTCTGTAGTATGCAAAGCAATATACAGAGTCAATGCAATCCCTATCAGAATTCCAATGGCATTTTTTATAGGAATAAAAAAATTCCTAAAATTTATACAGAGTCACAAAAGACAGAATAGCCAACAGTATCTTGAAAAAGAACATCAAAGCTAGAGACCTCACATGTCCTGATTTCAAAACACATAACAAAGCTACAGGAATCAAAACAGTATGGTACTGGCATAAAGATAGGCATATAGATCAATGAAACAGAATAGAGAGCTCAGAAGTAAACCCATGATTATACAGTCAACTAGTCATTGATAAATATGCCAAGAATACGAAATGAGGAAAACGTTTCTTAATAAATGATGTTGGGAAAACTGGATATCCACATGCAAAAGAATGAAGTTGGACCCTTATCTTACACCATATACAAAAATCAACTCAAAATGGACTAAAGACTTAAATTTAAGACCTGAAACTGTAAAACTCCTAGAAGAAAACAGGAAAGTCTTTATGGCATTGGTCTTGGTAATGATTTCCTGGATATGACACCAAAAGCACAAGCAACAGAAGAAAAACAAGGGTGAGGGGCAGTACAGCAAACTAAAAAGATTCTGCACAGCAGTGGAACCATTAACAGAGTGAAAAGGAAACCTATGAAATGGAAGAAAATATATGAAATCATTTATCTGAAAAGGAATTAATATCTAAAATAGGAATTCCTATAATGCAACAACAACCCAAATTGCTTTGATTAAAAAAAATAGGCAAAGGACTTCTATAGGAATTTCTCCAAAGAAGACATACAGATGGTCAACAGGTATATGTCAAGACGTTCAACATCATTAATCATCAGGAAAATGCAAATCAAAACCACAGTGACATATTACCTCACATCTGTAAGAATGGTCATTATCAAAAAAATCAGAAAACAAGAAGCATTGGTGAGGATGGGGAGAAATTGAAGCCCTTATGTACTTTTGGTGGAAAACTTAAAATGGTGTATCTGATAAAAAAAATTAAAAACAAAACTACTATATGATCCAGCAATTCCACTTTTGTGTGTTTATCCAAAAGCATTAAAATCAGGATCTTTAAGAGATA
Organism: Leucopleurus acutus; assembly: GCF_964270905.1. NCBI lineage: Eukaryota > Metazoa > Chordata > Mammalia > Artiodactyla > Delphinidae > Leucopleurus > Leucopleurus acutus. The sequence goes on from NC_139161.1 coordinate 56,487,804, forward strand.
TCTACACTCCCATGTTAATTGCAATATTATTCACAACGACCAAGAGCTGGAAACAGCCTAAAGTGTATATTATCAAATGATTGGATAAAGAAAATGTGGTATATACATGCAATGGAATATTATGCAGCCATAAAAAAGGAAGGAAATTCTGTCATGTTACAGCCTGGATGAACCTAGAGGACATATTGCTAAGTGAAATAACCCAGTCACAGAAGGACAAATACTGCATGATTTCAGTTATAAGAGGTATCTATAGCAGTCAAACTCATTGAAGAAAGTAGAACGGTGGTGGCCAGAGGCTAGGGGAAGAGTGAAATGGGGAGTTACCCTTCAATAGGTATAAAGTTTCAGTTATGCAAGATGAAAAACATTCTAGAGATCTTCCGTACAACATTGTGGTAGAGCTAAAATACTGCACTGTACACTGAAGCGTTTATTAAGAGGCTAGATCTCATGTTATGTATTTTTTACCATACACACACACATGCATACACAAAGCATGAGCAAAGGAGAAACTAAAAAAGAACTAGGAGCCTTAAGCTCTCAGGTACATTTTCCTTCAGGAAGAGGGATTTGATATCTCTGACCACAGATTTCATAGATCTCCCCCAATTGAAGGACAACTTGGTCCGTGTTCTGCATCCCCCTCCTAACCACTGCCCGTTGGGCAGCATCTGGACACCACACTCACCCCGGGAGGGGCCTCAAGCCTGAACGGAGCATGGCTCTGACAGCTTGTCCTGCGGGCGCTCAGCCAGTCCTGTCACTGTGGTTCTAGCTGGCAGAGGGCTGTGCGTTGTTTGCCCAGGAAAACATGGCAGATTGCAACTTCAGGCCTCTTTCCTGGTCAGCTCTTTGTAAAACGGCCACTCAGGTTTTCATTTTTAAATTGGGAAGACTTGGACCCACTTATCCTTTCCTTGTGAAGGAACTGAAATCCACAAGGAACTTTCTTGAACCCTGATGACTTTTGGATTAAATTGAAGCATACGTGTGAAAATGCTGCAATAGGTAATTTCCTGATATAATATATTGAACTATGACTATGCAGTTACTCTTAGGGAGAACTTTGCAAATCATTGTGATCCCAATTTAGCTTTTGCATAGGAAAAAAACCCACATAACCATTAAGCTCTTGTCAGTCTTGTCAATGTAAGAGGCCAGAGCATGGTTTTCCTGTCTTTTCACAGGATATGATGATGACCTACAGAGAATTACTATGATGGCTTTGTCTCAGGGCAGTGACCAGTTGATTTTCCCATTAAAGTTAGACTTTCCTCAACTTAAGAGATTAACATGAGACACATTTCCAATATGCTTTCACTTTACTAAATTGAGGTGTGACTAGAAATACTTTTAAGGTAATAAATTCTGATTTTTAATGTAGCCTAAACCTCTATAATCTTATTTTCTAATAAAAATAGAAATTGTCAATAGGGTTTCATTAGTAATATTCAACTGGCACTAAAATAGATGTCATATGCAGAATCTATACTGTGGCTAAATGCCCATTAAATTCATGTTTGCCATTTGGTCATACGCCTTTTTTTTTTTTTTTTTTTTTTACAGAAAATATGAAGGGTTTTTTTTGCTAGGTATAGGGAAGGTAAACACAGTTTCCTGGTTTATTCCTTACTGATATTTAAAAGCAACTGACAAATGCAGAGCCCTATAGGTGGAGATGCCAGATTTGGCAACAACAGCAAAAAATACAGGATACCCAATTAAATTTAAATTTCAGATAAACAATGAATAACTAGTTTGGGTATAAGTATGTCCCATGCAATATTTGAGACATACACTAAAAGAAATTATTTGTTGTTTTTCTGAAATTCAAGTTTAACTGGGTGTCCTACAATGTATCTGGCAAACTTATCTGGCTGACAAAGATTTAAAATAGAAAAAAATTCCCTAATGGTCCTGAACATTGTGAATTCAAATTAAGAGCAGGATGTGGCTCAATTAAACCATCTTCCGTGTTGAGTCTCATGAAGTAAGCCATGACCATAGCCTCATCTGGGCTATTATCATTCGGCTCACCTTGTGTGAGGAATGGACAGGAAAGCAGGAGGCCCAGTCAGCAATGCATGAAAGAGTTCAGTGCAGGAATTATTTTAACAGACTTATGCTGCATGATAAAGCCAGTGGGGAAAGGTTGTTTCCTGAATGTTCTCTCGAGGCCAGAATATTCCAAGCCTATAGAAGCGCTTTATTTGCTTCATACTGTCTGCCATCCTCACGCTGCAAACACACACACAAACACCCCAAGCCCATCTAGTACCCACGAAAACATTTTTTCATATTTTCAATTAGGGTAAGAAAATGCATGTTGTCTGGCTAGGCACTATAGATTTTTGCCTTTTCCATTACTTCCGTCTCATGATTCACTCGATACCATCAAAAGATAAATTGCACTATGTTTTTGCCTAGATCGTTCCAGCACCAAAGGATCTATTACAAACCCATACTTCCAAATGAAATCAGTGTGCTATTGCTAAAAGAGCATTCTGAATTTCCAGTTCAAAATGGCAACTGGCTGTCACACCCATCACTTCTTGTTTAAAGACCCATGAAGAAAAAGAATAAAACATTCACCACTACCAACAGCCTAAGACCGAGAGACAAACGAACTAGCATCTGGGGAATGAGGCAAAAGAGCTGATTTTTAAAAACTTACTCAACTTTTCTATCATTGTGTCCTCCCGACATCTTCTTGCAAGAAAATCAGTCTGTGTTTCCCTCTCTGTTTGCCACATTGACTAGGGTCTGTATTAACAGGGACCGGGGGATTAGACAGCCATTCTTCTCCATCTCTTCTGTGCTATGCTATGGAAAAGGTAGGACACTGCTTTTTAAAATCTCAGTGTCCCATCGACATCTTTCTACATCCAGAGATCTAATTCTAGAAGGCAGCTGGGAAGCGGGTACCACCAGTGCTTTCTGGGATTTGACCTTGACTGGGCTGTGCCTGGCATGGCACGATAGGGATGGTTTTAAATAGATCTTAGAAAACAACCCAATCCAAAAATGGGTGGAAGGTCTAAATAGACATTTCTCTAAGGAAGACATACAGATGGCCAAGAGGCACATGAAAAGATGCTCAACATCACTAATTATTAGAGAAATGCAAATCAAAACTACAATGAGGTATCACCTCACACCAGTCAGAGTGGCCATCATCAAAAAATCTACAAACAACAAATCCTGGAGAGGGTGTGGAGAAAAGGGAACCCTCCTGCACTGTTGGTGGGAATGTAAGTTGGTGCAGCCACTATGGAGAACAGTATGGAGCAGGGGTCCCCACCCCCCAGTCTGCAGACCAGTACAGGTCTGAGGCCTGTTAGGACCTGGGCCACACAGGAGGAGGTGAGCAACGGGCAGAGAGCTTCATCTGCCACTGCCCATCGCTCACATTACCGCCTGAACCATCACCCCCATCCGTGGAAAAATTGTCTTCCACAAAACTGGTCCCTGGTGCCAGAAAGGTAAAAAAGTTCCTTAAAAAACTAAAAACAGAGCTACCATATGATCCAGCAATCTCACTCCTGGGCATGTATCCAGAGAAAACCACAATTCGAAAAGATACATGTACCCCAATGTTCACTGCAGCTCTGTTTACAATAGCCAGGATATGGAAGCAACCTAAGTGTCCATCCACAGATGAACGGATAAAGAAGACGTGGTACATATATACAATGGCATATTACTCAGCCATAAAAAGGAATGAAATAGTGCCATATGCAGCAACATGGATGGACCTAGAGATTGTCATACTGAGTGAAGTAAGTCAGACAGAGAAAGACAAATATCATATGTGGAATGTAAAAATATGGTACAAATGAATCTATTTAGAAAACAGAAATAGAGTCACAGATGTAGAAAATAAACATATGGTTACCAAGGGGAAGGCTGGGAGGGATAAATAGGGAGATTGGGATTGACATATACACACTACTATATGTAAAATAGATAACCGTTAAGAACCTACTGCATAGCACAGGGAACTCTACTCAATACTCTGTAATGGCTTATATGGGAAAAGAATCTAAAAAAAGAGTGAATATATATATATGTATAACTGAATCACTTTGCTGTACAGCAGAAACTAACGCAACATTGTAAATCAACTATACTCCAATAAAAATTAATTTTAAAAAAAGAACTTAGAAAGATTTCCAAACAAATATACAAAAATACACAACACATAAAAATCTGCAGTGCTGTCAAAGTCTCAGTTGTTGATCAGATTAACTCCAGACGCCCCTTTGCATCTTCTGAATGTGATTCTTAGGAAACTCTGTCCTTATCTTGGCTATTTCCTATTGATATTTTCATCTACAACCCTTTCTAGAACTGCTTGTGGATCCAAAGGTGATTCTTACTAATTTAGGATTGATATTTCATTTCATTCATTTGGCCCCTAAGAGCTTCAATGGGACGTGAGATTTTTCTCCTTTTAACAAAATGATGTATGTCAAAGCGGAATCCAACTTTTGACCCCAGAGTTGGAACGTGAGGGCAGATGGTAACCAGCTCAGTCCCCGGTAGCTTATGAAAACCTGCTTCTTCTTAGGATTATTTTGGGGAGGTAAAGCATCAAAGAGGAAGTTAACTGGACTCCTGGACAAATGAGTGTGATATAGGGAGGAGACCTCTGGAGGCATTTGGTGTTCATTAGTGGGCATTCAGTAGCTGCTTTGTCATTTTTCTTGTTTGTCATGAAAAATAAATAGAGTTTAATAGATGATCTAACCTAGCAGGTTTTGGCAACAAAGTAGACTGTGTCCCATTATGAGCTTGATGTGTATAATTTAAAGTAAGATGGAACATAAAACCATTTCCAGCGCACATAGGGGAGTGAGTGACAGATTTAGGCCCTGATTGTGCAGAAATGAAAACCAGTGCTGTCTTGGATGGGATACTAAATCATGTATTCTCTTTTATGGAGTTTGTGCTGCAAACAGCATATTTCAGAATAATTAACCCTGTCATTTTTTACTTAAAGTTTGTTTTTAAAAATTGGAGTGCTTTATGTAGAAGGCAGAAGCTTAAGTGCCGTAATAGATTGCATGAAGGCCAGAAGAAATTTCGAAGGGCCGGTCCTGTTAACTCACAAAATTGGTCAAAATTACCATCAGTTAGCAGGAATTAAGACAGCCGAGCCAACCCAGGGGGAATTCTGCACTTGGTGGGAAAGATCTGGGGTCCCAACCAGGGCCTCTCGCCTGGCCGGGGTGGTGAGGTGAGCATCCGGGTCTGCAGGAATCATGCCTTTGGCAGGACATGTTGGATAATCATCTCCTTTTCCACGGAATAGCATCAGGAATGGATTAACCTGTGCTGCGACTTGAGGGGCTCTTATCAGTGAATTGCTCAGATTTTCCGCCCGGTGGCGAAGCGCCCGATCGCAGTCACCCCCAGGGGATTTTCCTTGAGATGTATTTCTCGATTTGTTCTCAGATTTGTAGCCTACACTTGGTTTTCTTTGTTCTCAAAATACGAAAATTCTCTCCCGGCAAATTAAAGAAACCAGTGCTTTGCTGCGTTCCGAAGGCCCCTATGTTTTGGAAGAAATTCTCCCCAAGGTCAGGACTCAGGAGAGCCTTCTGCTGCTGCTCCTCCACGCCTTTTCCTCCCGTAACCCATGGAAAGCATCTTTCTCCTCCTCTGTCTTAGGAAAACATCCAGGCGATAAACGCCTAGTGAATAATACATCCTGATGATGTTTATAAATGCACTGTGCTACTGTTGATACAGATATCCCCAATATCTTGCAAGAAGAGGTGTATCTAGCTAGTCCCATTCGTGCATCAGACCAAAAGATTGGGTGACATGCTGAATGGTCCCCAAGGAAAAGGCAACCTTGAAAAATGGGTCGCCAGCATCCCTCTCTTGGGGACTTTGTTGGGAAACTTCTAATGGCATTTCCCTTTCAGTTTCCGTGATCCTGTTCTGATTTCCTTTCCACATCGTAACCCCAGTTGTTCCATCACTCAAGCCCAAGCATGCATAAAATTTATTTCATCAGGTATTTATGAATATGACTACTATTTACTCTCTTACAAATGGTCTCTTATGAAATGGAGAGTTTTTCTTGGGAGTTCAGTGATCCAGCAGGAAAAATCAGTATTTGCCCAGAAAAAAAAAAGCATACACACAAACACTGACCAAACAGCTACATTCACTCTTCCAAAAGACAACTCAGAGAACAAAAAATAGGACAGTTCGTCCAGGGCCATCCTCCCAAGACACTGCACTCAGGCAACCAGGAACATCTCTTATCTGACCCGTTGATTGAGTAAAAATAGGTTTCATCCTTTCTGTGCAATCGTCACACGCTCCTGTGACAGAGATTACTGTTCCCACTTTACAGGTGAGGCACCTGTGGTTTGAGAGGTATTGTCCAAGGTCTCATGGCCCGTGAGGGCAGGGCTGGGACTTGTGCTCAGACCAAAGGCCATCACCCTTTTCCCACTACAGCAGGGAAGTAGCCAAACAGTCATAACATCCCTAAAGAGACCATGTTACAGCTGTAGCCTCGAAATAATGATACTGACATCAATCAAGTTTGGGAACCATTCTGCATATTATCCAGATATTTTCTTTTTATAATCTTAAATATCAAGAATGACAATTTTTAATTCAACTATCTGAAGTTTGGTATGAATTAACCTTAAATTCAAGTATTCATTTTTCTAATTTTGTTATAAAATTATTATTACTATTTTAGTAGTAATAGAACTTGGTTTAAAAAAATTGAAAGAAACTTGAAACCATACATAGAATTACAGAGTTAACCTTGATCCAAAGTTAATCACTTTAAACTGCTTTTTTTGTTGTTACTGTTCTTCTGTCATCCTTTGTGAAGATTCTTATGCACAGGGTCATACCGTGTATGTGTCTATGAAAACTTTGTAATTTTTCACAAACTGAGTCATTTAGATATACAGTGTTCTACACCTCACTCATTTCAATAATATACATCCCACACCTTGTCTAAACCAGCATATTTAACATCTTTCTTTTGAAAGCTATGTGGTGCTATAACCTATACCACCTTCTCGTTGCTGACAAACACAAAGGCTGTTTTTATATTTAATGGCTGATTGTTTTCACATCTCAAATATCATTATACTCAACATGTATTTGCCAGTATATGCATAGAGAAAATTCACACAAAATAGTTGGGTTTACACTTGATGCACTTTTATTTTAATACATAAGGCCTTAATTGTCCTTCAAATAATGTTTTATCAATAGATTGCTTCTAACAGTGCATGAGAGGTTGTTTTATCCCAGACCATGGGATATATCAAAATTTCAAACTTTTACCAGATTAGTACGTAAACTGTGATATTTTATCTCCTGTCCAATTTGCATTTCTTTAACTCTAGGTGAAGATAAGCATCTTTTCATCAGCTATTATTTTTGATGATTATTTTAAAACTTCCTGTTTGTTTTTTTCAGACAATCTTTAAGTTTCTTAGAAATATGTTACCAGTGTGATTCCTATGACCTTTGTAAATGACAAAATATAGCCCATAGTCTATCACATATATTGCAAAATTTTTTACTGGTTATATCTTTTGTATCTGGCTCTGTTTATGACATTTTTAACAGCTTTAATTGACATGCAGTAAACAGCAAATGTCTGAAGTATGCAATGTGATAGCTTCTGACATCTGTTTATACTGTTAACCATCTCACAGTCAAGATAATGGACACGCCCATCACATTCTTTGTGCCCCTTGGTAATTGTCCCTCCCTCACCTCAGCGCCTATCTATGATGGTTTCTATCATATATTACTATGCATTGTCTTGAATTTTATAAATATGAAAGTACAGAATGTAGTGTTTATTGTCTAGCTTCTTCACTCATCATACTATCTGATACTTGTTTATCTGTTCCTTTATTGATGGACAGTTAGGTTGTTTCCATTTTTATGAACATTTGTGACAAACTGTTGTCTGGCCACATGCTTCCCTTTCTCTTAGGTGTAGGATTAACTTTCTAAGAAATTTCAAATTGATTCAAATTGATTTCCAAGGTGGTTATCCCATGTGACATCACCAGCAGCTGAGTATGAGAGCTCCAGTTTCCTCACATCCTTGTCAGCACTTAGTGTGGTCAGTCTTTTTAATTCTAGTCATTTTAATAGGTATTTATCTCATTGTGGTTTTTAGTTGCATTTCACTAATGACTAGTCACTTTGAGTATCTTTTCTTGTGTTTCTTTGCTATTCACATATCTTCATTGGTAGTGTTTACTAAGATCTTTTGCTCATTTACTTGTGGGATTGTTTGATTTCTGTTCTTTTCTCTTTCTTTTGGTTTGATTTCTTATTATTAAGTTTTGAGAGTCATTTATATATTCTGAATACAAGACTATATTATAATATTGTATGTTCTTTATATTTAGATGTATTAGACTTGTGCTTTGTAAATATTTTCTCCACATCTGCAGCTTGTCTTTTTATTCTTTTAACGATATCTTTCAAAAAGGAGTTTTTGATTTTGATGAAGTCTGATATCGTTTTTTTTCTTTCATGGATTATGATTTTGTTGTATCTGAGAAATCTTTGCATAGTCCAAGGACACAAAGATTTTCTCATATGCTTTCCTCTAGACATTTTAAAATTTAGGTTTTATACCTAGGAATATAATACATTTTTAGTTAACTTTCTATATGGTGCATGGTACAGATCAGAGTTCATGTTCATTTATTTTTCATTTGGATATCCAATTGATCTACCACCAATTGATCTTTTGCAAGGACTATTCTTTTTCTGGTGAATTGCCTTTGTACTTTTGTCAAAAATCAGTTGTCCCTCTATGTGTGGAATTATTTCTAGATTCTCTGTTCCATTACAATAATCTGCCCATCTTGATGACAATCCTCCACTGTATTGATTACTTAGCTTTTAATAAGTCTTGAAATCAGGTTGTGTTATTCTTCCAATTTTGTTCTTTTTACAGGGAGTTTTGATTATTCTATATCCTTTGCCTTTCTATATATATTTTAAAACAAATTTATCAATTTCTAAGGAAAATGTCTGTTGAGATTTTGCTTTAATTGCATTGAATCTATTTACATATCACTATGTGGAAAATTGTGATATCTTAACAGTATTGTGTCTTCTGAACTATGAACAATGTACGTATTTCCATTTATTTAGGTCTTTAATTTCTCTCAGATTTATTTTGTAGATTTCAGGATGCAGTTCTTTCATATCTTTTCTCAGATTTATCATTATGTGTTTCATATTTTTATGTTGTTATAAATACGTACTACTTATTTTAATGTTCTGTTGTTTATTACTGGTATACGGAAATGCAATTGATTTTATGTATTGATCTTACATTCTGCAACCTTGCCAACCTCACTTACTAGATCCAGTAGACTTTTTGTAGATTTCACTGGATTTTCTACAGAGATAATTATGTTTTCTGTAAATATAGTTTGACTTCTTCCTTTACAATCTTGATATCTCTTACTTCTTTTTCTTGCCTTACTGCATTGGTTAGAACCTTCAGTGCAATGTGAAATAGAAATGATTAAGAGCAGAAATCTTTCTTTCTCATCTTAGGGGAAAACATTCAGTTTTCACTTCGGAGTATGATGTTAGTTGTTGGTTTTTCATAGATGCCATGTTATTCCTAGTTTCTAGAAAATTTTTGCCAGAAATGGATGTTGAATTTTGTCAAGTGCTTTTTCTGTGTCTATTGACGTCATCATATATTTTTTCTTTTTTAGAGTGTTGATATGGCGAATTACATTAATTGATTTTTGAAAGTTAAACCAACTTTGCATTCTGGGGATAAACCCACTGATCACAACGTATTATACATTTTAAATATTGTTAAAGTAATGTTTAGGATTTTTGCATGGACTTTTGTGGGTGATGTTGATCTGTCCTTTTCTAGTGCTTTCTTCAAGAAGGTTTGGATCTCAGCTCAGTATGATTGTGTGAGTGTAAGGTGGAGACAGCGGTGATACTTCTTTCTTGGGCAGTCTACTTGAGCTCTAGGGGTAGTGGGCGTTCCTTATATCTGCTATGCTTATATTCTTTTTTTTTTTTGTGGTACGCGGGCCTCTCACCGTTGTGGCCTCTCGCGTTGCGGAGCACAGGCTCCGGACGCGCAGGCTCAGCGGCCATGGCTCACGGGCCCAGCCGCTCCGCGGCATGTGGGATCTTCCCGGACCGGGGCACAAACCCGTGTCCCCTGCATTGGCAGGCAGACTCTCAACCACTGCGCCACCAGGGAAGCACTATGCTTATATTCTTTACATTTATCTTTACTTCTTACTAGCCAATCCTTTCTTACGCCATTGCCCAGTAATAGTTATTAATTCTTTTTTGTTTTTTTTGGTCTCCAAAGGTTTTTTCCTTGTCCTTTTATTTCTTTTAAGCTCCATCAGGTAACTGTAAAACATAAAAAATTCCTGAGCAACAAAGCACAACAGTATACAGCTGAGAAATAAATGAACCACTGAATCATCAGTCTGGTGTATGACTTTAAAGAATGGACTATCTTTTTATTAGTAAGGGTTTCAGACCAAACAAGAATTTCAAAGATAGAGGCAAAAGCAAAACAAGCTCTTTAAATAACTACAGACATGCTTCTGAAGAAATGCCTTTGTATGTACACAGTGTGCAAAGGACTATTGGTTTGACATATAACAAACTTTTTCCATTCAAATAACTGGTTTCTCTTTCCTGATTGGACACTGCCTGATACAATCATAGCTGTATAATATGTTTTATTATTTGGTGGAGGTAATTATCCTTCATTACATTGTATTTTCAAATTTTCTTGAATAGTCTCAGGTTTGTTTACAGTTGAAATTTTGTATAATTGTATCAAAATTAAAGAAATTCATTAAATTTCAAAATTTATGTATGTGAGATAGACTTCTTTACAATCATATTGAGTCTTCTTATTGAAGAACAAATAAATGCTTCCATTTTTTCAAGCATTTTTTAGATCCTTCATAAGAATTTTGTCTGCATATTTGTTATGTTTATTCCAAAATATTTTATCTTTAGCTTATCTTGGTCTACCGTTCCTTGGTAGCGTATCTTTATCTTATCCTCATTTATTTTATTTACTTAGTTTCATTTATTTTTTTATTTTTGGCTGCGTTGGGTCTTCCTTGCTGCCTGCGGGCTTTCTCTAGTTGGCGGTGAGCGGGCTTCTCATTGCAGTGGCTTTTCTTGTTGCAGAGCACAGGCTCTAGGCACACGGGCTTCAGTAGTTGTGGCTCGCAGGCTCTAGAGCACAGGCTCAGTAGTTGTGGCACACGGGCTTAGTTGCTCTGCCGCATGTGGGATATTCTCGGACAAGGGATTGAATCCGTGTCCCCTGCATTGGCAGGCGGATTCTTAACCACTGCGCCATCAGGGAAGTCCCTCTTCATTTATTTTAATGGGACATTTTCTTTCATCTGGTTACCATTTGTCTCAGGAAACTCTTGTTCACATAGTTTTATTTCTTCTTTGACTCAGGAGTGTTTAAAAGAAAAAGTAGTGATAGATTTATAGGTAGTTGGATGTGTGTTTGATGGATTTGGAGGGGTTTTTTGCTTTCATTTTAAATATTAATTTTCAGTTTTATTGGACAACGATGAGAGAATGTATCTGTAGTATATCAGCCTTTAAAAATGTATTGACTTTTTTTTTTGGTAATCCAAGGGTACTTGTATCTTTTTAGAAATGGAAACCACCAGAGTCTCTGCATTAGAGGTGGAAAGACTGATCATTATGTTTAGATCTTTTTATGTAAAGGGAAAGATAGTGAGTATTTTTCTGTAAAGGGAAAGTGGGTGTTACGGTCTGTGTTACAAATACGCAGCTCTACCATAGTAGCATGAAAGCAACCACATGCAATAGCACAAACATGGTTGTGTCTGTGTTCCAATAAAACTTTATTTACAAAAACGAGGTCTGCGGAGGCCTGGCTTAAAAGACAACTGATGAATATGTTTTAGGACCTAAAGGAGGAAGATCAACTGTCCTCTTTCCTTTTTGTATCAGGCTTGTTTAGCATATAAGTTTTCTGTCTATGTTGAAAGAACAGAGAATCTGATGGGGGATAGAGAAAAAGCCAACAGCCCACCCCTGGGTGGCCAGGACCCCTCCCATACAAACAGAGGTGCCTAAGCACAGAGGCAGGCTCCATTCTGCTCCTCTGTTCTCCCTTCCCTTGAGTGACTCTCAAGTGCCACTTGAGGGACTGAATTACGGGCCTTTGGACAATGCCTTTAATATTGAGCTGGTATAGGAACATGAGCACCATCCTAGCTTTGAATCCTGGCTCTTAAATACATGGTCTGCTACCTAACCTCTCTGAGCCTAAGTTTCCTATGTGTAAGCTGAGTATAATAAAGCCAGCTTTGCATGGATATTCTAAGGATAAAATGAATGAATGAGGTAAAATCCTCTGCACATAATAGGAACTTTGACAAATACTGCTTCATCTACCTTTTAAACACACACATACACACAGAGATTGTCCTTCCCTTTGTTTTTGCCTGGCTTTTTTTTTGAAATGATCTCATTGCTTTTTTTTAACCAGTTATTTTTGACTGGTTCACAATCTTCTACTATATAGCAAATCAGAACTGGTCCTAAGACTGCTCCGTGAGCTTCACTGCCTGAAACAGGTATCTAAAAATCCCATTACAATTTTATTTTTAAGGTGTTTACTACTGGCCCAAGAGTAGGATAATATGATTAAAAGCAACATGGAGAAAAATTTAAATTCTATAAATCTCACAAATAAGAGAATTGTCTTTTGTGTAGATTTGAACATAAGTGGAGTTGAATTTTTTCCTTTAATTTTAACAATACTAATTTCACTCACATGAGCCTTCCCCCAGCATTTCATATATATTTTAATTCTGGAAGGGAAGCTCTTGAGTTCTCCTGGGTTCGTTCTCACTCTACATATGTATGACTGTATGTGTGCGTGTATTTATATCAATATTATATTATATTACCTTATATTATATTTACATATGTAGGAATTTTTTTGCACTTGATAAGTTATAAACAACTAAAAACTTTAAGCACTTCAGTATGTATCTATTAAAAATGCTCATAATCTCCTACATAATCACAATAGAAACCATTCTTAAGAAAGTTTACATTGTTTTAATCCATGCAGTCAACATTCACATTTTCCCAATGGTCCCCCAACTGTCCTCTTTCGCATTATTGTTTTTTCAGCTTGGGAAGGGATGATTTCTAATGTCTAGCTTTCATTCTTTGAGGTGTCCGGCCCCAGTGGCACCTGTTTATTTTGCCCGGGTAGGAACCTCTCTGCTCCTCGCCTGAACCTGGCTGGCTGTAACGGTGCGACCTGGCTCCTTAGAGAGACGCTAACTCCGTGTGGCGGGATGTAGGTCTGCCTCTGGCCCCGCTGACTTCCCTTTGCCAGGCAGACTTTGTATTTTTTTTAAATTACGATTTATCTTTTTCCAAGTACTCAGCCCTTCCCTGGGCTTGTAGTTTATTAATGAGCCATCAGATTGTTCTGGTTAAAAAAAAAAGAAAAATCAAGGTTTGCATATTTTAAAAGGTAGTCGACACGAAAGGGCATTGTTAGGGCAGGGGATCAGCCCTGACTAACGGAAGTGAAGTCTTGATTGGTTCCTTTGTCTCTAACTGTGAGAACACACTCTTCTCAGAAAAACGTTGACCACAGAAGTTTCTCTTCGTTTCTGTTTCATCTGTGATTTGTGGCATGGAACAGGAGTAATCACTTAAATGGGTGAGGCTCAAAAAAGCAATTGAGCTGACCCGGGAGTCTGATTTCCTCTGGGATGTCTTCTGGAGCACAGAGGTCAACGGCAGAAACAATAACTAAGGGCTCGCTCGGCCTCTTGGCCTGTGGCTATTTTCCATCCTGGAGGGTAATTTGCCAAAGTAAACTCTTGTAGATGGATGGGGCCTCTCCCCAGTCACTTTCCCTGCAGCTTTAGCTGGTAATGTAATTGCTGTACAGATCATGGAGGTCCAGCCCCCGGAAGGAAGAAGTACTTCATAATCTAAGTCCAGGAATTATCCAGTATTGTAGAATCTTACAGGTAAATACAACCCAATGTGGAGCTGTCTTCTCATTCCTATAATTCCACACGGCTTCCAGTTCCCCTGAAACATAGACTGTTTTCAATCTTACTAAGGTTTGGGGGGTTGCAAAGGGATATTACAGAAAGGGGTCTCCACCTTTGCTGGCTTCTGTCTGTTCTTCTCCATCTCTGAGTTTCTCACCATCTCTCTTCCCAAAAGAGAAAATTGTAGTGTGTTAATATCCAAAACAACTCAGCTCAACTGGCTTCTGCGTTTAAATCTGCACATGTCTCCCTGACACGGTGCTTAGCAAACAAAACCCTTTAACTTCTATTGGAGAGTACACTCTATGAGGGAAACAAAGACTACCTGCTTTCTGCCCTCCAGAAGCTTACACTCTAGTAAGGGAGAGTGATTTCCATTGATTAAGGATACATGAAGGAGAAAGAAGTACAGGGACTTCCCTGGCGGTACCGTGGTTACGGCTCCGCGCTTCCACTACAAGGGCCACTGGTCGGGAAACTAAGATCCTACGTGCCACGTGGTGTGGCAAAAAAAAAAGAAGTACATACTACAACTTCTTTGTGTTTGTTTACGTTAACATTTCTATTAGTGACAAATTGAGAAAGACAACCCCACATCTTCCTTGGCAGAGTTACAGCCCTTAGATTATGAGGGATGGAGACCCCACCCCAACCTAACTTTGGTTTAAGCTGGGAGGGGGCCTGGCCTCCTCTGAGGCTGGGGAATTTGGGAGGTCGAGCGAGCTTTAGGTGTTATTTATTTCAGTGTTGTTGTCACATGGCCAGAATCACAGTGCTTATCTTTGAGGCTCCGGGCTCAGCTATAGGTGGCAGTCCCCACAGCTTCAGTCTCAGACGAAGTGGAGAAGAGTTGATTCTCCCATAGATCCGACGAAAGCCTCACAATTGGGAATCTCCAGGTCTGTTTAACCTGACTTGTGTTATCCCCGTCCTGGAACTGACCAACAAGTGGGGAGAGAGGGATGGGGGCAAAGATGTGCTGACTGACCTAGCCTAGGGCATGGTCTTCTCCTGAGGGTAGAGACAGCGCTACATGAGTAGAGAGTAGGATGAAGTGCTCTTCCAAAAGGAAATTGAAATGGAGTGGTGAACAGATGCTGATATCTACTACAGCAAGTAGTGTAAAGTAAACCATGGGCAGAGGAATTATATCCTACCTGTGAAACACGGAGGTGACCCCAGGTCCCCCAAGGCAATGTGAACCCTTACCTGTCTTCCTCGGCTGCCAACACTGGTCCATCCTCCTGACTCTGGGATGTTATCAACACAGGCTGGACAGCTGGCTATCAGGATCCCAAGGTGTGCATCCTGTGTTCAGAGCAGGTCACCTGCCCTACAGCCCAGTGCCCCAGCCACGGAGCGGCACTCACAGGCTTGCTCCCTGGACATGGGACAGATACGGTTCTCATCCTTTGGGGTTCAAAAGACCTGTACCCCAGAGCCTCACCCCCGCAAGCTGAGACACTGTGTGGGGACGGGTTCACTGAGGACAGTGAAACTTTCCCACCTCACCATCTTTGGTCCCTTGGTTTTATTTTTAATTTTGCTAACGGTAGTCATATGTTGTATTGTTCAAGAGCCACAGTTGTTGCTGCTGTCTGCTACTGCTGGTACCGCTATTATTATTACTGTTACTGATCCTGCTATCCTTGTTAAAAATGGCAATCTACCAGAAGTCCAGAAGTAGGAAACAGAGAATGAGAATTTGACCATGATCTCCAATATTATCTAACACAAAGACCTCTGGCAAACCAAGTCAGGAGTCAGTTGTATGTTGGTGATGGGTCTGTGAATGGGAGGGGCTTGGAGCATGTCTCACGTGAGTATTCTGTTCAGCTAAAGGCTTTTGCCCAGCCAGTTGGTGTGATGCTCTGTAGAACTTTCTCTTCTGAATCTCTCTGGAGCAGATTGTTCCCCCAGATTCTGATGGCACCCAGAAAACTGCCTAATTAGACCCAAATAGAAAGAGCCTCCTGAGTGTTTGCCATTTGATTTTGCTTCCGAGAACCAACGATTTCACACTTTGCAACTCCTGCCTCTGTTGTTATTATGGCTTCCGAGTTCTTTAGTGCTGGATTATGAGTTCCTTGATGTTGTTTGTAATAACCTGCTGCTTGAATGTTTTGTCAACAAAACATTGTCTGGGTTTTGAATCTAGAGAATGGGAGTTTTATCAGGCTGAAATCTCCCCAAACAATCTAATGAAAAACCTTTCCCTCCAAATCGGATTTGCTAGATGATTGACTCTCTTATTTAAATTCTGTGTGGCTTTTGATACATTAGGAAGGGTGCCTGGAGAAACGTAAACTTATGATTATTGTATCAAATTTGAAAATCCTTGTGCTGAGCAGACACTGGCTGTTTTCCGTCTGTTTCCATAACTGCATTTAAAAGGCATTAAGTGTTGTGATTGTGGGTGAGTTTTGTTTGGGTCTCGTCATCAATTTGATATATAATGGCATAAATTTCAAAGATACATTTTTATGGTGCTGCATTTGGGAATGAGAACGTTATTGTTCAGCATGAGACTCACGGAAAGGATGATGCCGTGTTAATGATAACGACCTTACGAAATGTTCCGCCTTCAAGAACATTCCCATCCATTCATCACTCTCTCAGCTTGCAGTCTCGTTCTAGGAAAGCAGCGCATTAATCTCCATGACTGTTATGATCACTGGTCTCATTTTCTCTGAGACTGTTTCACACTCATTCAGAGCCAGCGCAGCCCAGAAGGTGGAAAGACATGGAATGTTCGGCCTCATTTTCTTAGCCAGCTTCCAGGGACTTCCATTACCTGCTAGGCGAAAACTCCTTTAGTCTCCAGCTCTGAATGGAAATTCCTGGGTCAGGCTGAGACCCTGTGGTGTCATCATACAGAAGCACCAAACAGGGCTTGAAGCCTCCAGGCCTTTCCATTGTGGTGCCAGTCAGTGTTGTGGAAGAGAAGAGGGACCTAGAACAGTTGTTTTCACTAAGGAAACAACAGACACAAGTGCAAGAAGCCCCACCTCCCCTTCCGCCCAAACCTCAAAAGACCCACAGAATATTACTCAGCCGTAAAAAGGAACGAAATAGTGCCGTGGTGTGGAGGGACCTAGAGATTGTCACACAGAGTGAAGTAAGTGCGAAAAAGAAAAACAAATGTTGTATAATACCACTTATATGTGGAATCTAGAAAAATGGTACAGATGAACTTATTTGCAGTAGAGTCACAGATGTAGAGAACAAACTTACGATTACCAAGAGGGAAGCGGGGAGGTGGGATGAATTCGGAGATTGGGAATGACATATATACACTACTATATATAAAATAGATAACTAATGAGAACCTACTGCATAGCACAGGGAGCTCTACTCAATGCTCTGTGGTGACCTAAATGGGAAGGAAGTCTAGAAAAGAGTGGATACATGTATATGTATAACTGATTCACTTAGCTGTACAGCAGAAACTAACACAACAGTGTAAATCAACTATACTCCAGTAAAAATTAATTTTAAAAAAGATCCATAGAAATGGAAAGGTGACAACAGGTGAAGTAATCTAAGTGCAAACAAACTTTTAAGAATTACTAGTTTGGATTTTGGGGACAGAATTCGAAACATGAGTTCCCGTAAGTAAGTTATGTATTCTTCAAATAGTCCTCAGTTAAATGTTAGTTTATCCCACATCTAGAACCTCAAAGTTTCGAATCAGTAGAGTCTGAATTCATATTTAATTGATGCTTAATTTTAGACTCTTATTTTGCATATCTGTCATGTGTCTCCCTTGAATGTGGTAAAACCACTTAGGACATGAGACCAGGTCTTTTCTTTCGGTTCATACATCCCCAGTACTCGGGGTAGTGGTACCTGGCGTGTGATTGACACTAGGTGAGTAACTGTTGAGTGAGTGAAGAAGCGTGTAGTTTGGGTGGCTGACTGTCAGCGGCTTAGCAGAATCCTAAGTCCTGAAGTTCAGGGGCTTGTGAGGGAGACAGAAATTTCAAGCCTCGGTTCCTCGATTCACAGCGGCTCTTTCTAGGTGTGTAGAGCCCAACGATTGGCAGCAGCGTGGTCAGCAGTTGAGGTCAGGGAGTCAGCAAATGCACACTGGAAGGTCTGCTCCGTACAAAGGCAGCTGCTTGTAATAAAAGAGCTGCCAGCAACCAAACAGCAAATGAACAAAATCCATAAACCCAGCAAACAAACGCGAGCTTCATCCAGCCATCCCCTCAGGGCACATTCCGGCTTCAACTCTGCTAAGACTGCTTATATTTACAGTTTGAATTCACAGCTCCCTGATCTCTCAAACTGATGATGAAAATTAGACACGTGTCTAATATTTCTTAATGTGTGCAGGTTCTCTTGCCTGTTAATCAGATAACGTGAAGCAAATGGAAGTTATGAATTTTTTTCCCCTGCTAATGTATCCTCCCTAAAATGCAGAGATTGAACTGAAAAGACTCTCTGTGAAACCTGAGTCTATCAAGTAGGTTCTCCCAGGGCCTTTGAAAGACAGATAACAAGCTGAGGTTATTAAAGGGTAAAGCCTCAAGCTGTAGTCTAAAGACAGGGCGTGTTGGAAATAGGACTAAAAGCCCTGGAATGGTTGTAGTCTAGCAGATGAGGCGGTATAAATAGCTGGATCAAAGGATGCCTATTCTAAGTTGTCCTTTTCACTGGGCATTCTTGCGGGGAGCAGTGCTTGGGGCGGGTCTGCTTCATCTTGGGGAGGGAACCAGTATGGACCAAGCTGGACCACATACCCCCCCATGCCTTCCCCACCACTGTATGGTCCTCTGGTTTTCAGGCATCCCACATCTATTCCAGTGCCTCAACCTGAAGGACTGGTGTAGAGATAAAGTGCAGACAGAGCAGCTCCAGGAGGCCTCATGACAATGTGGGTACAGAAGGACTCCGCATGAAACCAACTGAAACGTGGCAGAAATCAAATTTGTCAGAGTAAGAGTTGAAATCATATTGCACTAAAACACTTTCTTTAAAAAACATCTCCAAAGACATTCAGTGGAGGATTTTTATGCCTCCACAGTGTCTCTCTTACAGATGGAGTGGAAAAGTTTCTGCTGTCATCTGATGGATTCCCAGAATTCTGCTTCTGTGCCTCAGATTAACTCTCTGACTTTAGTTCAATTCAACAGATACTCAATCATCACCTAATACAGCCAAGACACTATGTTTAAGCCCCTTGAGGATATATACATGAACAAGGTGAGAGACATAAATACTTGTGATGGAAAGGGCCTTAGGGATCATTTATTCATTCATTCATATAAATACTGGGTCACCACTATGTGCCGAGCTTTGCTTCCCTCTAGAAAACTAAAGAGATGGCAATAAGCCAAGACAGGCAAGATCTCTGGTTCCTGGGATCCAGGGGCATGTTCTAGAAGCATCTGAAAAGCTTATAAGATGCCCATGCCAGGACTTCACGCCACCTTGAAGGTTCTGATTCGGTCGGTTTTCATAGAATCATGGCAACACAGGTAATTCTGATATACCTCCTGCCTTGGAACCAGTAATGTAGCACCATTTTACCAGCATTAAGTTGAAGGAACTAGGGCTCAGAGAGAAGTTGTGTTGTTTGCAAGGATATATACTGCTTAATGCCAAGTCATGCTGGGACCTTGAATTTCATACTACGCTACACCCTGGCCTGATAGATAAAAAGACATGTACACAAGTGATCATAAAAGTAGGTAAAACTTGACAGAGGCTCTAGGAAAGGTTCAGAGTACCTGAGGATATAGGTGGGGAGACCACTTCTAGGATGGTAATCAAAGATGCCAGACGAAAAGCACCTTAGAGGCCTTGGAGAATGATGAGGATTGTGTCAATTTTTAAATAAGGAAGTGTGAGTCCTCCAGTTTTATTATTTTTCAAGACTGTTTTGGATATTTATGATCCCTTGCAACTCCATATGAGTTTTAGGATTGGTTTTTCATTTCTGCAAAAAAAAAAAAAAAGCCATGGGGATTTTGATAGGAATTGCATTGAATCTATAGACTGCCTTGGATCTATTACCATCTTAATAATACTGTCTTGCAATCCATAAACAGGGATGGTTTTCCAATTATTTAGGTCTTTTTTAACTTCTTTCAGCGTGTCTTGTCAATTTCAGTATATATGTCTTCCTTAAATTCATTTCCAAGTATTTTATTCTTTTGATGCTATTGTAAATGAAATCATTTTCTTAATTTCCTTTCTGGATTGTTCATTGCTAGGATATAGAAATCCAACTGATTTTTGCACGTTAATCTTATATCCTATGACTTTGCTCAATTAATTTATTAGCTGTAATGGGTTTTTAAAAATAGGTTCTCTAGGATTTTCTGTCTATAACATCATGGCATCTGTGAATAGCTGTACTTCTGCCTTCCAGTTTGGATGCTTTTATTTCTTTTGCTTGCCTGATTGCTCTGACTAGAACTCCTAGTACTATGTTGAAAAGAGGTGGACACAATGGACTTGCTTGTCTTACTCCCGATCTCGGAGGAAAAGCTTTCAGTCTTTCACCATTGAGTATGACGTTAAATGTGTTTTTTTTCGTAAGTGCCCTTTACCAGGTGGAGGAAGGTTTCTTCTTCTCCTAATTCTTTGAGTGTTTTTATCATGAAAAATTGTTGGATATTGTCAAAGGTTTTTCTGCATCAATTGAGAAGATCGTTTGCTTTTTTCCCCTCCTTTCTACTCATATGCTTATTACTTTGGTTGATTTTCCTATACTGAACCACCGTTGCTTTCCTGGGATAAGTCCCACTTGGTCATGGTGTATAACCCTTTTAATATAATGCTGGATGGATATGGAGGGATTCTTTCTTAAGTAATTAAATTAATCTAGTACATAATATAGTTACCAGTTAGAATACTGGTGAAGGAGGGCACATGATTGAAGGGGAAAGATTGCAATTTCTACGTCTTACATGGATACAGGAATAGCAAGCAGGGAAATTAGAAAGGAAAATGCAGACTTTCTTATAGGCTTGAAGAAATCTCTGAAAAGACTCTGTGAAGGCCTTACACTGCAAAAAAAAAAAAAAAAAAAAAAAGACTGCTATAAACCCTGACACATGGTGAAGCGTCAAAATCCCAGGCCATACATGGGAAAAGAATCTAAAAAAGAGTGGGATAGATGTATATGTATAACTGATTCACTTTGCTGTACACCTGAAACTAACACAACATATACAATGGTATATCAACTGTACTCCAATAAAAAAAAATTTTTTTTGAAAAGGTACAAACTTCCAGTTATAAGATAAATAAGTACTAGGGATATAACGTACAACATGATAAATATAATTAACACTGCTATGCATTATATATGAAATTTGTTAAGGGAGAGTAAATCCTAAGAGTTTATATCACAAGAAAAACATTTTTTTCTACTTCTTTAATTTTGCACCTGTATTTGATGATGGATGATCATTAAATTTACCGTGATAGTCACTTCATGATGTATGTAAAGCAGATTGTTATGCTGGACACCTTAAACTTACACAGTGCTCTCTGTCAATTATATATCAATAGAACTGGAAGAAAAAACAAAACAAAACAAAATCCCAGGTGAGTGCTGTCATTCATGCACCATGGCATGGATAATCGTGAACAAGGTCTGTGCAGTAGATGATAATTAAGTTAAAATAAGTTGGTGAGTAATTTCTATGTCTATAATTCTCTGTGCGTTTATGATTCATTTGTATTCCTGTCCTCTACTGCTGCCTAACAAGCCACTCCAAAACTTGGTGGCTTAAAATAAGAGTAAACATTTTATTATCTCTGGCAGTGTCTGTGGGTTAGGAATTTGGAGAAGGTTCAAATAGGCAGTCTTGGCTTGAGGTCTCTCATTTCAGTCAAACAGGAACTGGCCAGGCATCTCTCTGTCTTGGTTTAGTCTAAAGAGCTTCTCCATGTGTTTTCCCCACATGGGCTGCCTTGAGCTTCCTCATGACATGGTGTCCTCCCAGGGGAAGGACTTTGTGTCCGGCTGTTTAGAGCTTGAGTGCCCAGGGTACCAGGTGAAGCTGTACCTCTCATATGACAGCCTCCAGAGTCACGTGGCATCACTTCCACCATAGCCTGTGGACTGACCCATCATGAAGGTTGGCCAGATTCAGCAGAGGGGATGTGGACCCTATCTCTCCGGGACAAGAGAATCAAAAACTCACAGGACTGTTTTCAAACCGCTACAATTTGCTTGACTGAATCCTTGAATGCTATTTTATTTAATTGATTGGAAAATCTAATTCCCCGATACTGAAGCATGAGCTTCGTTGTGTGGCCCATAGAGCTGCAGCAAAGCAAAACTTGCCACCCAGTGGTGGCAAGCAGAATGCCCAGGAGGAAACGATGCACTTCTTGAGTCCTGCATTTGCAGCCCACGCACAAAGTGAGAACTTCACAAAACATTGCTACTCCCAATACAGATACACAAAACCCATCTTCCAGGAAACAACGTTCCATGTTTCTTCGTGCGAAGTTTAAGAAAATGCCATAAAACATCATCAGATCAAGGCCCTCGCAGTACCTGTGGCTGACACTTATTTGCTATTTTCATTTGTATGAACCATTTCACCGTCCCACAGAGTGCAAACAGCTGGTTAGCCCATAAATGAACACGATGATACAAGAATGATGTTCCGCATGCACTCAGGAAGGTCTCGCTGGATAAATAAAAGGTTGCTCATTTATTTATGATGCAAAAAAATCCACTGTGCATTCAGTAGACAGAATCATCAATTATTTATTCAGAACTCTCTGTCTCCAAGTATAGCTTTTTGAGTGCACACGGCATGACTGCTGTTATTACTCTAAAACATGTAATTTTCTTTTTGATGGTGGTGGATGTACTCTCACGAAGCACGTGGCGCTGTGGTAACCTGTGCATTTGATAAAGGATTTCTAGTTGACCATATATGCTTTTCATCCGATCCCCATGGTGCCCTGTACTCAGAAACCCAGGAGCTGTGACAGATGCATATCAGGAGTGCATTCATTCACCAGGAATCTCATGCCCTCTCTCTACCCCCAGGACAGAACTACTGCGTCACTACATCATTAATTAAACCCTGGGAGCAAACATCTTCTCAGGCATCACTGCTTACCCTAACCTTAGTGAGGGCATGATTCTCAAAGGTATTCAAAGGTATTTTAAACTGACTTTCCTTCAGCTTAACTCTACATCCATCACATCCCATTGTCAGATCAGAGAACCTGGTTTCCCAGGTCTATGTGGAAAGTGTGAAGAGCTGAAATCGCGTTGTCCACAGCCTGCTGTGTGAGCTCTCCAAGGAGTTCATTCATCCCCCAGTGCATATCCAGCGGCCGCCCCACTGCTGTGCTCACTTAGTAGGAGACATGGGGAAGGTACATCACGTGGGCCAGGAATTACTCCTCTTCCAGACACCTGTCAAGGGCTTTCTTTATTTTTATCTTTTACTTAAAAAAAATTTATTGGAATATAGTTGATTTGCAATGTTGTGTTCCTTTCTGCTATACAGCAAAGTGAATCAGTTATATATACATACATATATATATACATCTACATATATACATTATATATGTATATATACACATATATGTACATCTCCACTCCTTTTTAGCTTCGTCAAGGGCTTTCTTGGTGCAGAGGGTGGGAAGTTCCCCTCATGTGAGGTTTGGGTGGCTGCCTAGCACAGCCTCTGATCCAACACAGCTTGGAAGCACTTGAGCAGCGCCCACAAGCAAGAGCAGCCCTTGGATTCCTCACCCAGGCCCTCCAGGGGATAGTCTATGCTTGGGCCCCGCTCCTGGCTTGAGGACCAGCAGGTGTGGTCTCCATGGAGGTGCATGGCTCAGGTGATTTGGGGGAGCCTGCTAAGTGGAGAGCGGGGGACTGACGGCCTTCAGCTGCCACACCTTGGATCCACTGTGGCATGTGTGCCAAGGCCATCCTCTTCCCAGGCTGCTTCCGACCGAGGAAGGAGTATAGTGGCCAGGGGCAGGAGAGGGGCTCAAAGAAAGCCATTTCTTACCAATGTGGAGCCCCTGTAATGGGCAGCCTCTGCTCTAGGACTCCCCATCCGAGGACCTTCTCAGGGCTGCACTGCAGTTTGAGGCTCTTCCTTCCCTTCCTAATTCCTTTCATAAATGTCACACTTGCATTCGGATCTGAAGGCTATTATCCTCAATAAATTTTGCTTCACCTCGCCTTTATAGAAAGAGAAACAGCATTTGCCCCAGCAAATCTCTCCTACTTAAAATTCCATTGTAGGGCGTGCTCATAGAGCCATAACCCTAAAACTAAACATCACCCTCACCCTCACCCTCACCCTAGGTTTCTTCCTCACCTTTTCCCACTCTTCGCCTCTCCTCTGGGTTCCTGCCCACACATCTGCATCTGCCCACACAATAGCCTTCTTTTCTTTTCTTTTTTTGGTGGCATATCAGAAATAGATAAATATTCCATCTGTCTTATCCTACCTAAACCATTAACACACACACACACAACTGCTTTACTTTCCAAGTCCCCGCTCTCTGTGGGGCAGGAATTGATCCTCCTTCTTAAGCCCCAGCCCCCAGTAAGACAGATGAAACCTTCTAGTGAAGCAAAGAAAACAGTAAAAATCAAGTTGAACTTTGTAAAAGATGGGTGAAACATGCATACGCTGCTACATCTGAATTTTACTTGGTCATGTTTTATTCATCTTTGTATTCCCATCACAAATGCCTGGAGTGTAACTAACATAGTTGAAATAACTGTTGAATAAAAAACCCACAAAAATTTATCTCTGCTATTTCCCCACCCACACTCCTCTTTACATAACCCCTCTAGCACCTCCTGGTAGCCAGTGGCTTCAAGCTTCCTTCTGGCATTTTCTACAACCTTAACCTTTGCACCCAAATTAGAACTCTCACCACTCAGATTCATTCTTGGCTCTCATGTAAAAGCCATATTAAAATCCTTATTCTATTAGCTCCCATTATTCCGGCTACCAGAAATCTGATTAAACTCATAAAGTGGGAGAAGAATTTCCATGGAAGTCAGTCTGCTGCCTTTAACTAGCGGAAGATTTTGGATAAGTAATTCCATTCCCTTGGCTTCAGCTTTCTCATCCGTGCTACCTAGTGTATAATGTCTGTTGTACATTAAGGGAATTTTCTGAAAAATGAATTCATACAACAATACAAATGGTTGAAATTTTACTTTATACTTTCTGATATATGTATGTGTGTGTGTGTGTATATATATATATATATTTATTGCATATTCTTGTTAGATCAAATAAATCAGATGCATTCAGCCTTTCTGTTTATGAAGTGAAAAATGTCAAGTAGTGTTGAGGAGATTCTGGGAGGATTGGAAAGAGTGATTTTCCTGCCATCAAGGTATAATCACCACATACACTCACACTCAGTCACACACACCCACCTACATGTGTCTTGAGAGCCATATCCCACCTGCTCTGGAATATCAGGGCAAAAAAGTCTTGTTGACACACTTGGGCAACTCCTTGGTGAGACACTTAAGTCCTTTTCTTGGCCATCAAGGCACAGGATGGATGTCCTGACAGTGCAAGACAGCAACAGTAATAAATGACCTGTAAGGGGTTTGAAATACAGGGCGAAACCTTGGTTATTTATGCTGAACCGCTCCGAAGCTCTAAGAGAAAGGAAATCTGGCAGAAACCTCTGCATTTCCTTTCCCCACCTCTGGGGCAAGACCCTGAAATCCACACACCTTGGAAAAATGCAAAATATCTCTTGGATCTAAGCCCCCTCCCTATTGGTTTTAAGCACCATAATATACAAAGACGACGAACAGCCGGGAGACCCTGCCGGTGTTCCTCAGTAAAATGTGCCATTGTACGTTGTAAGACGTTCCCATCAGAAAGACAGCAGATAAACAGCCTATTTCCTTTCTGTCCAAACTTTTTGGCAGGATCCTAATTTTTCAGTCTCCTTTATTCTCACAACATAGCTAATATATGTCACTTGCCCTAAATGTACCTGAGGGACCCTTGGGGTCACAGGAGTAGCAGCTTCAGGACAGACAATTAACTTTAGGAAGCTTGTTGCATCCATCTGATCGAAAGCAGCAGATAACGCAGGATGAGATTTTGAAATACCAGACGAAGGTTCTCCTCTTTTACTGTGTGACTTCCTATCCCCAGGACAGATAGAACATTCCACTTCAGTGTATCAGGACAGGGATATGTCAGCAGCTGTGCCAAAAGGAAGAACTGAGTCAGCTTTGGATCAAAATTGATTCTGGAAACTCCTGGCAGGAACAGTGGTCTACTAGAAAAAGAATTTTAAGTCACAAGGACCTCAAAATTAGGAGTTTCAAGAGCATACATGGTCCAGCAGATGTTTTCATATATCTCCCTGAAATGAGAGGTAGATAAACAGCTGAGTTATCCTGCGTGTGTATTGGGCAGATTTCAAAGGCTGGGAGGAGAGAGGTTCATTAGAGGAGAGAAAGGAAGTTAGAGGCTCACCTGGTCCTCAGGCAGGTCAGCAGGGTAATCGTGCCAGGTAAGCTGGAGAAGTAAGGCCGCGACATCTGCGTCTCTTCCCTGTGGAGCCTGGGGAGATAAAAACCCTGCCCTCTGGTGCTCAGCAGAACGCTGGAGCTGTAGAGTAGAAATGGCCGTGAGGTGTGTCTCAAGGACTCAGAGTCTTTAGTCTCAAGAATGGCACCAGAGAATGGCTGAATGTCTGCCTTGCACCCCTCTCCCCTCTGCCAGAGAAACACAGAAAAGGCTGAGTGGGAGCTAAACAGGTGTGTATGAAGAGGCCTTTTGTCTGGGGCAAGAAGGATGAAGCAGCAGGCTGAATGGTCAGGTAACTGGAGAAATGTTGGGACCAAGGAAAGATAAGACAATGAATGCCAGCTCTGACCAACAGCAACGGAGGGACAGACACTCCATCCTCAAAACACACACACACACACACACACACACACACACACACACACACACACACACACACACACACACACACACACACACACACACACACACACACACACACACACACACACACCTGCCTTGGCACTTGGCAAGAAACTGAAATACAAAATGCTATAGGAATTGGGAGAATCCCCAAAGTCACACATTCAATGACTTGTTTCTTGAGTTTCTATACATCGTTTTAGGTTCCTGGGGATAGAAAGGAATAGAAAAAATTGCCCCACCCAGTGGCACAGGATCTTAAGAGAGAAAATAGGATCAGCTAGAGATAATAAGGTAATGTCTTGAAAGGCGAGTTTGTGGCCTGAGATTGGTGTTCATTCCCCAGGGGGCTCGGGGCTGGGGCAGGAGTCAGGAAACACAAAGAGAGAAACATTGATGTTTTGCTCTGGTTCACTTAGCTCGAGGGCCTGATTTGGCCAGCATGATGCACAATATGCTTCATCTCTCTTTGCTGGGCCCTGCAGCCATCTTTCTGGTAGTTAACCTCAGAGCAAGAAAGAAGGGGAACCATCTTGACAGGTGACTCAGGATAGAGGCAGAAGTTATGGGACTAAATAAGATTTCTTTCAACCCTAGACTCTTGATCTTGTCACTCTGCCCAGTGCTCACCCTCGTGGGGTTTGTGTACTGGTTCTTCCAGAAGGACTTCCCTCCTGGCCCAGATGCCCAGAGGCCTTCCAAGTGCCCAGCTTCTCGCTCCTAAGCTACTAGCTGCCCTGGTTTCTAAGTCCTGGCTCCCTGAGGCTGATGGAGTATTGCCAACTCTGTTTTGATGGAAACCATATGTTTGTAACTTCATGTCAGTGTCAGATGGCAAGACATGGAGTAGAAGCTACGGCTTCTTGTTCCAAGGGGTCTTTGCTTGCCTTAGTCTTGTAGAGATCAGTCCTACAGTTTGCTGGGATAACCCAGCATCCCTGTACTCCGTACAAGAAGTCCTTTTGCTAGACGTGCATGTGCTCTTGGTTCTTCCAGGCAAGAAGGCAGAATAGCCATCTCAGAATTGAAGCATCGTGTTGCCCACCCCGACATTGCTCCCTGCAGGGACACAGTTCACCTGGAAGGCAATGAGGAAAAATCCGGG
This sequence comes from Leucopleurus acutus, assembly GCF_964270905.1. Classification (NCBI taxonomy): domain Eukaryota; kingdom Metazoa; phylum Chordata; class Mammalia; order Artiodactyla; family Delphinidae; genus Leucopleurus; species Leucopleurus acutus. The sequence goes on from NC_139161.1 coordinate 56,515,958, forward strand.
CTTTGTTCCATATGGTGGTAGAAAATACTAGTCACCAAACTTCAAGTCACCCTGAGTGCCTGCTGCTGATTATAAACAAAGAGGAGGGCCTGAGATGGGCAGAGTCTAGGGCCAGGACCACTCTCTCGGGCCTGAGCATAGGGGGGCACAAAGACCCCTATTGTTTACACTGGGCCTGTCTGATGCCCAGTCAGGAAGCCCCCTTCGCAAACAGAGTGGCCTCTGCCAGCCCTCGGGGACCTGGGGAATACATTCGCCCAGCCTTCGGTCTGCGTGTTTAGACTCACGCCACACCGAATTTCATCTGGGAGGAAAAGCTGTTTCAGATGACCATGAATAGCAGCTTTCATCAGCTGTCACTCCCCATTAGGGCCAGCGTGATGTGGAAATGTACTAGAGGCTGGAGTGGAAGCAGCTCTTTCTATTCTAAACATTTATTGACTTCATTTATCCTTTCAAAAAAGTTAATCAGTCCATTTGACTTTCACCCCCCCCCCATCTGGCTTAGGTTCATCTGACTCTTCGGGGCAGAAAAATTTGGTACCTTAAGGCCAGACCTGGGTGGAACTAAGGATGCCAATCTAGGTGATTCTGGGATTCCATTTAGTGCTCTTTCCCTTGGGGCAATCAGCTGTGTGCCTCAGCTTCCTCATATGGACTTGGCCTCAAAGAGACAGGATATGTTTTCTGTGTTAGGAGAAATGGGATAATGTCCCTGTGGGCAGGTATTCTGTCTTATATTTGTCATTAGGAGTAGTGATGGGCTTGCTTCAGGGGCATTTGGTAAACCAGCTCCCTCAGGAAAAAAAAGAAAAAAAGGAAGGAAAGAGGAAAAGAAAGAAAGAGAGAGAAAGAAAGAAAAGAGAGAGAGAGAGAGAAAGAGAGAGAGAGAAAGAAAGAAAGAAAGAAAGAAGGAAGGAAAGAAAGAAGGAAAGAAAGAAGGAAGGAAGGAAGGAAGGGGGAAAGAAAGACCATATTTGTAGCGTTTGCCAATTTCCACAGTATAAATACTCTCACCATGGTTGAGTTCAAGGTACCAGCATGACATCACTGAATGTGGTGTCCATGCAGCTGGGAAGAGATGCAAGCTGTTGGCTCTAGTGAGCCAGTAGGGGTCAGTTCCAGCACACCACTGGTGCGTGGGCCTGTTGGTTGGTTGTACAAAGCTGTGTGATGGGTACAGGCCCAGGAACTTCTGATTGACCTGTATTCTTCAAGCCAGCCCAGGCAATAAAAGAGCTCTCGATCCGAGCTATGGAGGGGGCAGGAATGACTGGCTGTAGCCCAAGCTAGCAGACATAATGTACTTTAAGCTCCAGCCTAAGACTAAACAGGTCAGAAGAGTCATTCATTAGCCATTCAAGATGTTGAACAGGCAGTGGGGACAGGCCAAACCCTCGTGTTTTGATCCTCGACATCCTGCTTATGTTTGGCCACAATATAGAGAAATGCAAAACTGGGAACCAGGACTTGTTCATGCAGCCTTGATGGAAAGCAGATTCTATTGTGCTGGGCAAGAGAAGGAATCTAACACCTTTGAAGAAAAATGACCCTCGCTAGGAATTTTCTGTATAAGCTGCTATGGCTAAAGTAAACTTTCACAAAGCCAACTGGACTTCCCTGATCACCACTGATTCACTTAAGGATTAGTGCTTGGTTCAAAGCAACTGTGTGTGGAGCGTCTAGGGTGATCTCTGATGAACACCTCCTGTAGGGGCAGTTGTACAGCGTGGTGGCAAAATGGTCCAATCGGGAAAAACATATAAATGTAAACACAGACAAGGTGAGTCCTTCGCCCTCAGTCTTTCTCTGTGGAGGGGGAGAAGCTGTTCTTCCAGTGAAATGAGGGGCCTGTCTGGTGCCATAACAGCTGGACCCTGGCCTTCCCTTGTGTCCTCATCACACTGCCCGGGTCTGCCTCGATTTCTGTCCCGGAGTGAAACCAGCCCTGCGCTTAAGGAAACTGCAATCTAGGAATATAAGTTTAGTATATAAATAGCTAGTACACAAAGAACAACAAAGAAATTGTCAGGTGTCACGAAGGGCTTGGAGAAGGGTGGGGTAGCTTAGAGTGATTAGAGTGATTGGAGAAGGGATTATTAAAGACACAGCGCTGCAACTGGGCCTTGAAAGGGTCACAGTATGACGACCTGCAGAGAAATCAGGAGGGAAGGACAACAGGAGAACATTCCAGAAAGCATGAGCCAGTGTATCAGAGTCAGGCAGGCACGGACTGTAAACTGGGGAGCAGGAAATGAAGGAAGGAATCACAGAAAATAACATCAGGAGAAAAAATACAGACAGACTATGGCAAGGCAAATAGTGAATTAATGAAAATTTTTGACCAGGAGGGAGTTTCTGGAAGATGACTGTGGTGATAGGGTGAAGCCAGGAACATGAGAGAAACAGGATCCTTTTCGCTGCTCCATCCAGAAACAATCTGACATTGAAACTTCTCCTGATCAGGATGCCATACTCATTAAAAGATGACAACGCATGTGACATCTGGCATCAATGAAAAGGATACGGGAGCCGTATGACACTAGCTCTGGAGGTAAGTTAGCTCTGCCCGGACAGCCTGCCAGGGCCTGGGTATCTGCCATGGGGAGAGATGGTCCCTACGACCATGTGAAGCCGGGATGAATCCCTGAAGAAGGAGGAGACAATAGGATTCGCTCATTAAATTTTTCTTTCTGTTTTTCGTTATGAAAATTTTTCTTATGAAAGAAATGGAATAGATTCATCACGGGGTGGCTGCCAAAAGTGACGTAAAACCATCCAACACGGCGTCTATAGGAACGGCTTAGAAATGCTTTCCCAACATGACTCATTTCACTTTGAAACGCTCAAGTACAAAGCCCTCTGCGATGATGGACCTGTCAGAAGGCAGAGGTGGCGGAGCAGTGGGGTCAGAGGCTCTGGAGCCAGACTGTCTAGTGTGTCGCGCCCTCCATCGCCTGCCTCCTTCGAAAACTTCAACTAGCCCTTAGCTACCCCAGGCCTCGGTTTCCTCTTCCATAAACGAACGTGGAGCTTACTGACAACACTAAGTGAACCCGCACGTGAACTTAGAATAATACCTAACCCATGATAAGCAAGCAATAAGTATTAGCCAGGGGTTCCTGTCAACTTCTCTTGACTGTTGACCTTCGTGGCTCTCAGATGGAAGTTTGCTCACCCCTTGAACACCCAGAACGGAGCCGGACATGTTTGTGCCTCTGGGATCGAGCTGTAGCGGTGCCTTCCCTGCTGCTTAGAAGAGAAATTGTCTTAATGCAGCCCCTTTTAGGCTGTGGACAATAAGGGCTTTTAGATGTTTTCTATCCAAGTCACCCCTGGAGGGCTTTCTGGAGCCTCTATGCTCCCACGAGGTCTCCTGAATTGCTCTAGACCTCCCTGCTCGCCCTTCTTTCCCTCCCCACGCCGGGCCGCGCCCCCGGGGGTCAGGAGGAGATGGAAGGGGAGCGCATCCGCCCGCCAGGTGTCCTATAACGGGAACATAAAGAATTCCCCGTCTTTACCTCTTTCCTGGGAGAACACATTTCCTTTTAAAGCAGCCCGATCTTTTTTTTTTTAAACACTTTTAGGTCACCACCAACATCTATAACAGGTTTTGCAACAAAACTTTAAAGAATGCTTCATTTTGTGCTGGTGTCGAGTTAGGAGAGTGAGATCTGGGCCCCAGACTCCACTGCTGCTCACCAGCCCAACACATGTTCTATTCTGAGGCTGATTTTATTCCAAGATAATCTATCTACCCTCCCCCACCCCTTTTGTAAACCAATGCACGTATACAGCTCATGAGAGGACGTCACTTGATCTACATTTTCCTTCTTCCCCATTCAGAATTTGCTCTCTCTCCTACAGACCTACCATCTCAGTCCAGCTTTCTTCAAAAATACCTGCCGTTCTCCCAGTTTTAGGATAAATAAGTCTTGGGGATGTAATGTATGGCACGGTGACTCTGGCTAACAATACTGTATCGTCTATTTGAAAGTTGCTAAGAGTAGATCTTAAAAGTTCTCATCACAAGAAAAAAATGTGTAACAATTCGAGGTGATGAATGTTAACTAGACTTATTGTGGCAATCATTTCGCATTATATACATTTATCAAATCATTGTGTTATATACCTTAAACTAATAGAGTTATATGTCACATATCGATAAAACGGAAAAAATGTTTTGTTTTGGTTTGGTTTTTTTAAAAACATCGTTCTCCAGTAATAGGGAGAATGAGAATAGGAATATCTTCTTCCTGAACTTCCCCTTGGTCCAAAGTTAGTATTTTGAAGGAAACAGTAACTAATCCCTATTCTTCACATAATCTCCTAAGTATTTTTTTAAAAACCAAATCTATAGATGTGCATAGTTAATTTACAAGAGGTCGGGAGGCAGGTGTGCGTGTGTATGGATACAAGATGGGAAGGGAGCAATAACCATGAGCTTAGGGGTCCTCCTTTTGCTCCCACCCCTGCCCCACGGATAGAATTTCTGAAGAATTTACAATTGTGTAGACAGAGTGAGAAAAAATGCAACTTCCTGATTTACTCATTTGGGCAGGATATGCGCAGTCCTGCCCATGGATTGTGGATTAGTCATTCCATCCACCAGGAACTCCGGCTGGGGAGAACATCTTTCTGAAATAAACCAGGAGTTAAGGAGTAGAGCCTTACTGACCAAGTCAGCTCATGTCTCACAACCTTGATGCCCTCATCTCTTCCCAAGCCCCATTGGGTGATGCTCTCTTCACAGTGTCTTATCTCCTTTGGTTCTTTGCTTTCTCTCACCTGACCCTCGTCATTCCCCCATCACAGTGAGCTTGGCATGCATTAAATCCCTGCACACTTTCACCCTTCCTCTTGCCAGAGCTAGGGCTTTCTTTGTTCTACATTCTGGCTATATGAGTTGGATTAAACCCGTCTGCCCTCACATCACAGGTGGTTTGCAGTAACATCGGGAAGAGCGTCTCATTCCGACCCTTGAGCTGAGCCCAGTTATGCTACACAACACAACGGTATTCATTCCTTCCCCCCCACATCTGGAGCCCCAGTTCTTGAATGTGAATGCCTCATGCTCTCTGTACTGGGTTCCCAGGTAAGTCACAAGGAACAAGAGAAGAACAGGCAGCTTCAGTGGCTGGTGGGCTGAAGAGGTCGTGGCTGGGGGTATAGTGTGCTAGGAAACAGGGAAGGTGGGGAAGGTGAGATGAGTTTGAAAGTCATTCCAGTGGTATTAGGCAAATTACAGAGTCCACAAGGCCAGGTCTGAATTGACATCCAGAAGTCAAAGCCAGGACTGAATCAAGTATGGAATTGTTACTGGCATCCAACAACTTCTAGAAGTACTAGGCTCTCTTCTTTCCACTCCTTACAAAGAAAATAAAATTTCATTAATGTGCCAATGAATAGAGTTTGAAGTCACAAGAATAAAGTCAAGAACCCTTGTTTCCTCATGGAGAGTCAGTCCATCTAGGATTTCTCTTTACCTCCAAATAGTTAATAGAATAAGAGGGGTCGAAGGGGTCTTCTCCTCTGTTCCCTTAGAAGGTCAAGGAAATCAGGATGTGACCACTAGAGAGAAGGACGAGGTTGACCACTTGGGGGCTTTGTCTAAGTCTTCAGGAAGCTACCATGGTTAACTCCAAAGATCTTGTTGAATTCCACGATTAAATGAAATTGAAAATTAACTGAGATTTTCTGCATGGCATTTAACATTTAATTGACAGTGCTGTGCATTTGTTTATGCCTCTGGCCAATCATATTGAATTCCTGGATTTGGGTCCAGGGGGTTGGGAAATGATCAAATTGCATGGCTGTCTTTGAAATCCTAAGCTGTTAGAAAGCTTTAAAATTTAATGTATCTTCTATTTTTCATGAAAAAGGTCGTGTGGGTTGTGGATATAATTAGGATTGAAGCAGAACGTTTTTCAGTGGCAATCATTGGAATCACTGATTTCACTGAGGTATTTCTTTTTTCATTCCTTTTCAAATGTTTTTTGCTTGGAGCACAGGCAAAAAAAGACCCTGTGATTTGCCGAATTCTTTAATGTCATCCCACCTTCCCCATTACAGCCCTTCAGAATGCTACAGGGCATCACCCAGACGCACAGGGAGAAGGAATTTATGTGCCCACCAGGCCTGGAATGGAAGTTGGAATCTCAGAACACTTCATAAATCTGGGAGGCCTCTCATGCCTGTTGGCAGACTCCTGGCCCCTGAGCCATACGTCAGGTTGAAGAGCAACTTTCCTTTAAGAATCTCAACTATAAAGCATGATCCATTGTGCAAGAAGAAGGTCCCTGAGGGCCAGCTGGGTCCGACTTCCATTGCTCTGTTGAAAAGAGGTCAGTGTGTCCATCCATTCTTTTTTATTTTTAGACAGTAAAAGAGAGACACAGGCAAGAAAGCCTGTGACAATGACCTTCGTTAGCTTCATCCTGAAAATGTGTAGTGCGGCTGACCCTTTTTTGCTTCAAGGCTACAGCTTCACCCACTGACACGGCATTTACTGCCAAGCGTGTGATGACAGCATAGCTTTTCTTAATTGCTCTTGAATGTAATGAAGCAGGAAAGAGAAGACAGGTCTTTGGATTCCTAGCCTCATCAGTGGCTAGTGAATCAAGCATTCCATCCCAGGATGCCGCTGGTTTTAACTAGCAGTAGGTGCGGGATTTATTGGGGCAGATGGCGGTTATACGGGATGCGGGTGTGCAGAGTTCCCCTGAGCTGGAGAGGTGCGTACCCACCGGGGCAGCCTGGTGCTGTGGAACAGATGTACTTCCTGCCCTGGTTACTTCTCCTGAGTTCTGTAACTAAAGAGCTCCCTGCTGACAAATTCCGCCAACACTTTAAAACCACATTTCCTGTGAAGGTCTTTCGGAGGTGAAGTAAAAGTTAACGGGAAGCGCAGTGAGGGGCCGGGATCGGGTTGCCTTGGGGAAGTTTATTACGATTCACACAATGCTGTAGACCCTGCAGACGTATCCACTCTGACGTGACGTGGTGAACTTAGAGGGAAGCAAGTTTGCCACTTCCTTCACATGGCTTGTCCCTAGAGCAGGGGTGGGGTTCCTCCCAGCCCACACAAGCGAGGCCGTGTTGGTGGTCAGAGGCGCCTCCCAGACCTCACTAGGAGGGGAGCTGCTTGGTCCTGAGTGATGTTAATGTCAGTGACAGCTCACGTTTATCAAGTACCTGTCACTGGCCAAGCCCTGCTCTCAGAACCTGATGCACGCAACTTTATTGAATCTTTAAAACAGTTCTACAGATCTGATGTCATTAATACCCCTATTAACAAAGGAAAGTGAAGCAAATTGAAAACACTATCGTCTGACTCTGCGATCTCTGGGAACCCAGATATCTTCTGGGCGCCTGTATTTCAGCTGTAGGTCTGGGAAGCTGAAACGTGATTAAGTTGGACATACTATAAAAGAGTAAGTTATCATTCGAGACCCTGGGGATCTTGTCCATCTTCCCTTCCAAGCCTCATTTTTCCACTTTATTCCTAGAGTTCATTCCCTGAATTCTAGAGCAGGGATGGCAAATAGGGTTATCACATGCAGGGGCTTCAGTCACTTGGTAGGAGGTTCCCAAAGCATGTGGCTGGGGAGGATTCTCAGGGGAATCGGGGTTCAGTACATCAGAGCACTAAGATGAAAGAATGGCATCTTCTGTGGGTACAGGCGGGAGTGGATGAGGGGTTAAGACCATCCCCACAGTGGTGCCGTTGTATCTCCGTTGGCCCTTCCATAGGGACCTGAAACAGTAAATCAGTTCATTAGCTTATGTATCCTGAGACGCTTCTCTGTGGCGGCACCGTGTTTTCTCGTGCCTTCACACCACCAGCAACAATCCCATCCGTCCTGGGAGGTTTGGGTCAAATACCATTATAACCTGACGGACGGTCCACGGTGGTGAGGCTGGAGAGTCAAAGAAGAGTTTCACCAGCTACTGGCCCCCAGTCAGAGTTACTTTACTTGAATCTCCGTGTAAAGTAATAAGGAATGTCCTATAAGGAAGCACCAGTGAGTGACAGCAGCAGACCCTGTATCGTATGAGACGGGTGCCGTTTATTACATACAGTATAAAACACAAACACAACTTTTTTTTAAAAACAGAAATAACACGGAACAGAAAGTGGCCAACAAAATATGTGAAGACAGATGTTTTAAACTCCTTAAACCTTTATCACAGAAAACATACATATTTTATGTTACATAGAAAGAGATAGAAAACCTGGCGCAGTGGTGCAAATTTAATAAATACATTTAAAATGGGATTTTCCAATTTTAAACTTAAATTTTTTTTGGGGGGGGGCCTCACCCCATGGCATGCGGGATCTTAGTTCCCTGACCAGGGATCGAACCCGTGCCCCCCGCAGTGGAAGTACGGGACTGCCAGGGAATTCCCTTAAGCTTAAATTTTAAATTTGTTACTATTGCCTCTAACTTTCCTTTTTGTAATTTTGTCACAGCGAGTCTTTAATACATTAAATGTAATTAATACATTAAACAGTGTCTAGTTTGAATTACTAGAGTAGAAAAGTTAAAGAATTAAGAAAATTCGCAGAGAACCATTTTGAATAAAAGACCTTAGCAGCTTTTGTAAGAACTGATCAAGAATGATGGACTGAAAACAGAAGAAGAAATTATATTTCCTCAGAGACAGGAAACGGTCAGTTGTCTCAGATGGGGTAAAATTTGCAGTACTAAAAAAGAAATTTAAAGACTTAAAGCACATAAAAGCTACCTTTTTGATAATTGTCGGAGAAAAATACTTTAAAGGAGCTTTGAAAGGCTTTTTTTTTTTAAAGTTAATTGTCATCAAATACGACCAAACAACTTGGAACTTCAAATAGAGTGCCCCCTTAATACAGCATATATGTATTTCTACTTCAACAAACATGAGAAAATAAGTTGCATCAAATCAACATCCACGACCACCAATGGTCTCCTTTCAGTTGCCTTTGCTCTCCAGGGGGAAGAAAATAAACAAACATGTACAATTGGCTTAACGGAACCAAACCATGAAGGGAAACTATGAATTTGCTTGTTTTTTTATGAACCTTAATATGTTTGCAGAAATCCATAGGAAACCCAGATGTACCCTTGAAAAATTCCAACTTTTAATTTCAGAAAGTCAGGGAAGCTAAAACTGTTTACCCAATTTGATAGATATATAAATGCTAAGAGCCCTAGTCTCTAAGGCCGGGAGACTTGTAAAGTTTTATTTCATAGCATCTAAGTCCTATTTCCTGGTAAATATCTTCATCTTATAGAAGTGCTGCTAAAGAGCATTTTTATCATATTGAGGTTTTGCAACTGTAATCGTGAATTAATTCCATGACCTCAAAACAGTCTGATAGACACAGCATCCCAGTTTTATTAACCTAGTTTATAGTCGGAGAGGTTGAACAACACCCTTGCCAGTATATGAGTCATCTCTCATTAGGCTTTTTTCCCTAAACTTATCACTATTTTAAACTTCCGAACCATCATCTTTCTTCCTCTTGTAATAAAAACAGAAAATGTGAATTTACGTTGTCTCCATACCAGATGATTGCAGAAGTGGGGTGTGGCGCAGACTAGTACGAGATCTGCTGGATCACTGGGCCGGTGATAATAATTCTTAAAATAAAGAAAATACTCTGCCATGTAGTTGCAAAGGTATTACTGAAGAAGAACCGTTGAACTTAGGGGCTATGAGGGATACTTGGTGATGAACATGAAAATATCCACCTTCAGGGGCTCTGACTCCCAAGAAAAAAGTTAGCCTTTGGTGTCAAAAGTCTTGGGCAAACTTTAAAGTGGCCACAATTAAAATGTGTCATCATCAGGGTTAGCCAAGCGATCATCTTTTCAGGTTTGACAAAACGTGCATTTATCCTTGTTTAGAGCTGGTGGGAACCTTCAAAACCATCTATTCTACTTCCTGAGGAGTAAAGTGAGACTCTAGGAGCCCTAGGAATTTCTGTAAAGTCACAAGAGAGTGGGACATGAGGCTATGGGGGCTGCTCCGGCCCTGCCCTGGGGAGACCCACAGGTCACTCCACCAAGTAACCCCACGGGTTTGCTCTCTGTAGGATGACTTACAGTGGGCAAGCCTAAGTGGTCTCCCTCCTGCCCATGACTTGTTTCTGCAAAATAGAGGCGGGGGAGGTGACTGAGGGGTCACAAACACAGACTCCATCAGTGGGTTTACACTACTCCCCGCTCCTTCCATCTCTGGGATTTGGAAACTTCCAGTGTAAGAGCAGTCTTCTAATTTCAGGGTAAAATAACCTTAAAATGGAGTGCAGTTATCCCAAATTGCATAATCTCTGTGCAAAAAGACCTGGAAATGCATAGGAAGATAGGGATGCACCTGTATGTAAACGTGATCATGCAAACAGTCATTTCCTAAAAGCAAGAGAGGGGGTCTGTAATACTCCTAAACAGTAGCAAACAGAAAGGCTGAAACTTACATCCTATTTGCTGTGCACCAGGCACGGATATCAGCGCCTCACATAACAATTCAACCCTCATGTCAAGTCAGTGCTTTAAGTGCTATTATTGTCATCCTTTCTTCACAGGTTAGAAAACTGGGGCACAGAGAGCTTAAGTATGTTTCCCAGGGTCTTCATAAATTAATACATTTAGAAAGTAATAAATCTAGAATTCAAATCATGCTCTTAACTAATCCATGCTCTTAACTAATAATTTACACAGACCCTCGGGATTAAAGACTTAGAAAATAAGCTCAGATGGGCTTAAGAAGGGTGTGAGGTGATCTGGCACTGCCAGTTAAAATTAAAATACATCGTCATCATTCTTTTCAAATGGAGCTGAGAGGATGGTCTCCATTGCACTGGGCTGTCCTTGTCTCTCACACGGCTCCATCAGCCTCTCCTGTAAGTTACAGCTGCCAGCCGGGAGCAGATGATGAGAATGAGGAAGGGGAGCTGGGGAATAAAGCAAGAGCCTTGCAGCACTTCAGATCAAGGTGAATTTGAACGTGGTTTCGGGTAAGGCCGTGTGCCTGTGGCTGAGTGTGTGCCCTGGCCACATGCTACTGGGAGGACAAGAAGGAGGTACCGTTTGGTCGCCTTCCAGAGCCCAGAACGGAAAAGCCAGACAAGCTGGGGGAATCAGGATCCATCCAGATGAAGCCGCCATGTGCTTGCAGGATAGATGATCAGGAGGGTCTCTGGGATGTGGAATGTTGGGAAGAAGCAGAGGAAGCCGTGGAAGAAAACAGAAGATGAGTTGGTTCTTGTTGTGGAACGAAAAGGGGGAAGCTGATTTCATCTGAGGGACGGAGAGGGGTGAAAAGGTCAGGAAAGGGCAAGGAAAATGAGAAACAAGTCTATGTATTTAAAAAATAAAAAAATTTAAAGGCCCCAAGAAGAATGACAAGAAGAAGGAAAGGGCCAGAAACAAAGATTTTGAGCTATGGAATAAGAATAGAAAAAAGGCATCCTTTCCCCCCCACATCTATTAGGATCGCTATTATCAAAACAATTCAAATAAAATAAAAATCAAACAGAAAATAATATGTGTTGGAGAGGATGTGGACAAATTCGAAATTTCATGCTTTGCTGGTGGGAATGTAAGATGGTGCAGCAGCTATGGAAATGTCTGGCAGGTCCTCAGAGAGTTAAGCACAGAACTACCCTATGATTCAGGAATCCACTCTGAGGTATATGCTTAACAGAATTGAAAGCAGAGACTTTTGCAGGTATTTGTACACCCATGTTCATAGCAGCATCATTCACAAAAGGTGGAAACAGCCCAAGGGTCCTTCAAAAGATGGATGAATAAATGAAATTATATATATATGCAATGGAATATTATTTATCCTTAAAAATAAAGGATCATCACAATGTGGAAGGATCCTTAGAGACACTGTAAGTGAAACAGCCCAGACACAAAAGGACAAATATTATATGATTCTACCATGAGGTACGTATAGGGGAGTCAAATTTACGGAGACAGAAAACAGGATAGACACAGCCTGGGCTGGCGGAAGGGGATGGGGAGTTACTGTTTAATGGGTACAGAGTTTCTGTTTGGGAGGATGAAGTTTTGGAGATGGTTGGTGGTGATTGTTACAGGACAACATTGTGAATGTATTTAACGCCACCGGATTATATACTGCATGGTTAAGATGGTAGATTTTACGTGTACTTTACCAAAAAAAAATTTTTTTAAGGACCCTTTTAAAAAGAGTTCAAAAGATCCTTGGAAACTAAGTAAATTCCCACAAATCCATGCCAATTGGATTTAATTATGAGGCCCTTAGGCACAATGGATAGTGCCTTTTCTGGTCCCTTGAGGATAATCTTTGGGCAAACCCTAGACTCAGAAGGCATTTGTATTGCTGATCAAGAGGCAAGAAGTATGGTCCCCATTTCCAAATGGTTGTCAATGGTGCATTTTCTCAGTAGTAAAGGATTCACAGAGTGAGGTTCTATCTTCTTCCTTTGCAAGCAGGGAATGAATGGTGCAGGAGGTGGGAAAAGCCAGAGTATAAAAAATCCACGGAAAATAGCATATGTCAAAGGAAAAGCATGGTCTGTCTGGACCAGATCAAAGTGATGATGAAGGATATGGTTAACACAAGCATGAATGAGTTTCTTTATGGCTATATTTTATCGTTCAAGGTGGGGGGTAGTCTGTAAATTAAAGACCCAAAATGGATGGATGAAGATAGTCCCAAAGTAGAAACTGTTATTAAGGACCTTTTTTTAAAAATTTTTTTAAATTTTATTTTATTTAGTTTTTTATACAGCAGATTCTTATTAGTCATCAATTTAATACACATTAGTGTATACATGTCAATCCCAATCGCCCAATTCATCCCACCCCTCCTTCCCCCCGCAGCTTTCCCCGCTTGGTGTCCATAACGTTTGTTCTCTACATCTGTGTCTCAATTTCTGCCCTGCAAACCGGTTCATCTGTAACATTTTTCTAGGTTCCTCATATATGCGTTAATATACGGTATTTGTTTTTCTGACTTACTTCACTCTGTATGACAGTCTCTAGATCCATCCTCGTCTCAACAAATGACCCAATATCGTTCCTTTTTATGGCTGAGTAATATCCCATTGTATATATGTACCACATCTTCTTTATCCATTCGTCTGTCAATGGACATTTAGGTTGCTTCCATGACCTGGCTATTGTAAATAGTGCTGCAGTGAACATTGGGGTGCATGTGTCTTTTTGAATTATGGTTTTCTCTGGGTATATGCCCAGTAGTGGGATTGCTGGGTCATATGGTAATTCTATTTTTAGTTTTTTAAGGAACCTCCATACTGTTCTCCATAGTGGCTGTTATCAATTTACATTCCCACCAACAGTGTAGGAGGGTTCCCTTTTCTCCACACCCTCTCCAGCATTTGTTGTTTGTAGATTTTCTGATGATGCCCATTCTAACTGGTGTGAGGTGATACCTTATTGTAGTTTTGATTTGCATTTCTCTAATAATTAGTGATGTTGAGCATCTTTTCATGTGCCTCTTGGCCATCTGTATGTCTTCTTTGGAGAAATGTCTATTTAGGTCTTCTGCCCATTTTTGGATGGGGTTGTTTGTTTTTTTAATATTGAGCTGCATATGCTGTTTATATATTTTGGAGATTAATCCTTTGTCCGTTGATTCGTTTGCAAATATTTTCTCCCGTTCTGAGGGTTGTCTTTTCGTCTTGTTTATGGTTTCCTTTGCGGTGCAAAAGCTTTTAAGTTTCATTAGGTCCCATTTGTTTATTTTTGTTTTTATTTCCCTTACTCTAGGAGGTGGATCAAAAAAGATCTTGCTGTGATTTATGTCAAGGAGTGTTCTTCCTATGTTTTCCTCTAAGAGTTTTATAGTGTCTGGTCTTACATTTAGGTCTCTAATCGATTTTGAGTTTACTTTTGTGTATGGTGTTAGGGAGTGTTCTAATTTCATTCTTTTACATGTAGCTCTCCAGTTTTCCCAGCACCACTTATTGAAGAGACTGTCTTTTCTCCATTGTATATCCTTGCCTCCTTTGTCATAGATTAGTTGACCATAGGTGCGTGGGTTTATCTCTGGGCTTTCTATCTTGTTCCATGGATCTATGTTTCTGTTTTTGTGCCAGTACCATATTGTCTTGATTACTGTAGCTTTGTAGGATAGACTGAAGTCAGGGAGTCTGATTCCTCCAGCTCCGTTTTTTTCCCTCAAGACTGCTTTGGCTATTCGGGGTCTTTTGTGTCTCCATACAAATTTTAAGATTTTTTGCTCTAGTTCCATAAAAAATACCATTGGTAATTTAGGACCATTTTTTTAAACAGAATTTTTTTTTTCAGAATCCAGAAAAGATAACGGCCTTACAGTCAAGGAGTGAGAATGCCAGGATTGCAGAGAAAATAGGAAGAAACACACAATTCAAGGGCAGTCATCACTCCTCCGACATTGACAAATGCAGCTAAGTGATAGAGGAAGGAAAGGTTTGGTGGCCAGCTAGCACTGATTCTTATTAATAAAAGCAAATTTTGGTCACAGTTTTTAGTGGCCTATGGGAAATAGGTAAAGCAATTGATTTAATGATAAGCATTTTAAGAGACAGAAGAAAAATAATTGTGACAGCTCCAACCATAAAATGTTTCCAGACATTTCAGTTGGACTGAGCTTGACAGTACAGTTTATCCTGTGCATTTTTTAAAATAAATGAGAAAATTGAGGTTTAGTGGTACTGAATGATTCATGCAAGAGTTCATCATTTCTGGTCAAATCAAGACTGTTCACAAAATAATCCACAGGACATGGGGTTTCATCTTTAAGGCACAGAAAAAGCTGATGAAATGAAACATCTTTTTTTTTTTTTTTCTTTTTTAAAGGAAGCTAGGGTTAAGAAAATGGATGGAGTGGGCAGGTCATGGATTCTTTTCAAGGCATATTTAACTTTGAAGTGTGAGATAAATCTAATGACTACATAATCATATTGTTTATCATTACGGCTCTATCCCTGGCCTCAAACAGTGAGTGGAGAAAAAAAATTTAAGTAATGTAGGAAATGAGAAGGGCTGCTTAGGAAGGGTCAGGCAAAGGCAGACTCAGCACAGTTCTAGACACATAGCAGACATCACAGTGGCCAGAGTAGAAATAAAGGAGAGGACAGTAAAAAGGATGACGATCAGGCTAGAGAAACTGGAGCCAGAGTCAATTAGATAATGAAAATGTCGTAGGAATAAATGGGCCTGAACAAGCAGGGAACAGACTGGCGAGAGAGCTAGAGACACACATCGAAGGACTGATGAGGGAAACAGACCCTGGGCATTGTTATCACACGGGAGATTTGCAGCCTAACTTAGGACACAGGATGATGCTGGTCAAGAGAGATCTGCTTCCAATTTTTCCGTGTATTCATTATATATGGCTCAGGCTAGCGGAGTTTATCATTCAGCTCATACGGAACTTTTTACTCAAATAGCAGAGGCCAAAGAGTCTGAAAAAGAGCTCATTATTTACAGCTAGATGGAGGAAGAGCTAAACGTGTTCAACACAATCATTTCACAGTTGGGAGCCAATGCCGTTCGGTGCTTTTGCATCTTAGTGGGTAAGAAGGGATCAGAAAGCTACATCCCCAAGAAAGTTCTCAATTCCAGACGCTCAGACGCTAGTGGGAAGGGGATTTTTCTCTAAAGAGGACTTTTCCGAAAATGAAAAGGCACACTCTAAGAAAAGGTAAAGTAGATCAAAGAAGGGAGAGTCAAGGCCAAGTTGGGAAATGAAAACAAGGTATCGTTCTGGGGCCAGATGGTTACAAAAAGGGAAAAATGACAACTGAGAGTCTCATTGAAAAGAAAGGCAGGAATCCAAAAAATAAAGATGCAAGATGACGTTTGGCATAAAGATTTTGATACAAGAAAGTATTGCAGGGTAAAAGGTCACCTAGAAGAAAGATGATATGGAAGTAAGAAGGGTGGGAAAAAAGGGGTGACAAGATATTTGTAACTTATTCAGTTGAGGGGAAATGTGGAGTTCGCTGGAAATATTACAGCTGAAGAGCTGTAATAGCCTAAACTGTTTTTTTTTTTTAATTTAGAAAGAAAAAGAAGAAAAAAACTGTTCAGGCCTAAATACGGTATAAAAGTGCTTTGACTCATTCTATATAAAGGTAAGTTATTATTATTCTAGAATATTTACTTGGACTTTTCATGACGAAGTACAACTGATCTGGGGCTTAAGGGGTAAGATCAAGTGGTCTGAAACAAGAACTATGTTTTGCTCTGAAGGTATCAGTTGATAGTAACTCATCAGGAACTCTGTTCCCTCTGAAAAACTGCAGTGAAATGACTGCAAAATTTTCTTGCTTCCTACTGTTCCCTAGTTGACCAGCTGTTGCAGGCTTGAAATAAAGAAATCTGAGCTTAGATAAGGCTTTGTGGGAAAACAGGTGGGAGGAAAATGCCACTGCCCAGACCAGAGGCAGACGGCCCTTCAGGAGTGGAATGCCAAGCTGCTGACCCTGGTTCTTCAGGTCAGGGATGAAGGGCAGGGCCCTGGGAACCTGGGAGGTTCCAAGAGCACCTCCAGCTCCAGTCAAAAATGTGCCCACAACTTTCACCTCTGTTTCATCCATCTTCCTTTGGGCCCTGTTTTCCTAATGTAAGTATTCTCTGGGAAAATGAAACTCATCTGACCTGCATCTGTCTGGGTGTCTACATCAGATAAACAAACTACTTTCCGTAGAGCTAAAGATCAGAGCAGTTGCCCCAGGTGGACCACAAGGTTTTCCCCATGAATCTGAAGCGTGAAGTGGACACCATCAAGTATGGTGCTTCTGATGAGAGGGTAGAACTTAGACCAGTAGGGTTAAGCCCATAAGGACACAAGGGAGCAGTGGACACAGGCAGGATGGGGGGGAGAAGTTACTTGAAAAGTGAAGGAAGCAGGGATCTAGGAGGTAGGAGGGGAAAGAGAAGTCACATCACTTCTCTTTGTGATGAAAACAAGCCCCCAAGGATGGTAAACACTTTATGATTACTACAAAGTGACTTTGGGTACGTGGACCATAGTTGGACAATGTCTAGACCAGACAGTAACCTGAATGCCCCGGAGGAGTTATCAGTTAGCGCCAGCCTAGGAATCTGGCCTCATCATGTACCAGCCAGGAGGAGCTAACGAAGGATGCCATTTCTCATCATATGTGATCCTTCGAATATACCTAAAATATCAGACCCAGGAATTGGGGGATGAAAAGGACTCACAGCAGAATGTAGGAGCCCTCTGTATTGTTACTTTTTATTTTGACAGTAAAATTAGAGGAGAATTAAGATGTTGCGCCTATAGCTATTAAAAGAACACAACCAACTGTTGGAAATTTAACTAGATAATTAGGGTTATAGCCTGAAACATACTAACTAAATATTCTAAATGTCCCACAATAGATTCATATATTAGAAGCAATTTCTATTTTCAGTTTTATTTCCTCCTGACGTAACGAAAATCCATTATTTTATTACTCTGTATTTGAGGTTGCACTGCCTTGTAATTTTCCAAAATTCATTTCTTTAAGCTTTAAACGAAAGACCTGCCATTCCACAATTTCATGATGTGACAAACAGGTCTGTACTTTCCCTGTCCATGGTTTTCACCATATAATTGAGGGTCTGAATGCAAATCTGTCTTCACGTCGATGAAGATATTTCAAAGACCATAAATTCTACAGTAGCGCTGATGTTTCTTGATGTTTGGGTTTTTAAAGTCCCCTTCTTCCTCAGTGATTACAGGATGCAACAGGAGAACAGGTGGGTGTTTTATTTCTACACTAAGACTTTCACTGGACGGTGAGCCATATTTTCTTAATTTGGGGAACCATACGATTGTCTCTTCCTTGATTCTGTGGTGGGCCCATACAAAGACCTGGGGTTTCTAGAAAATGTGGCAGTAAGAATTCATCTTCCTTTGCTATTATTCAGCCATTCAGGGCCAATTGTAAACCGTAGCACATCTATCTGGATTTAGCTGGTTTACAGAAGTCGAGCCATTTACTTGTATTTCTCGACACTTGCTTGTGTCAGGTGACAAGAAATACTGTCATGGCACTCTCATGGAGGCAAACTGAAGCTGCAAGACTTGAACTTGAAAAAGACTTCAGAAATGTTTTATCAGAATGACATTTTTCCACCCGAAGCTGACTGATTCCACTTCCCAGAAATGCAGCGATCCATTTGTTACAAGCTGCTCCTGTATCTCAGTTGTAAAAAGCCCAGCTCAGCGATGCTTCTCTTTAGTACTTCTCTTGACAAAGCACACCCTTAAACACTGATCTAGTTACTATAGTGGAGTCACTTACAGAGTTAGAGAAGGAAAGGTTTTCAAGAGAAAACCTAGAGTGGTGAGTGAAAGAATTACTAGCCAAACCTTAATTAAAGTCTGGTTTTTAGACCTGGTTTGGACACAGACTAGCTGTAACTGGTGTACTTCTTCGTCAACTGGAAACCTCAGCACCACTGAGGTGCTGATATCTATGTGTGATAACGAAGAATTATCACACATTTTGGGTGTGATAATACTTTGTTATGAAGGCTCTCATGTACATTATTAGATGGCATCTATAATCCACCATGCTTGGGACCCCCAAATATCTCCAGACATCACTTGGAATGAAAAACTGCTTTTCGTTGAGAGCCACTGTCTTAAGTGTTAGTTTTTTCATCTGTACGGTGGAATGTAAGTGGAGAGTAGGTGTTGGTTTAAGGGGGGAAGATGTACTTAGGGTAATCTGCTACACTAATATAAGCTATTATCGCTTTATAGACACATTTATTCACATATTAAATGTTGGTTATCTTCATGGGTAACAGATTTGGCAGGTCTCAGCTGACAGAACAGGATGCAGGTGTTCAGAAGAAACGTATCCTCTTTACAACTGTAAAATCAAGAGTTAATTTAGAGACACATCAATGTTTTAAACCCCTGCATAACCAGCTAAAGAAAGGACTCAAGTGCCAAATGGGGATTTAATCCGCATTACCATTCAGGTTTATTCTAACTTTGAGGATTTTTGAAAATAAGAAAATTACAGTGGGATTAATACTTCTGGAATAATAAATATCTGTTCTCTGGAAGCTTATTAATCTATAGTTCATAGGACAAAATTAATTTCCCTTAAAATTTCTTAGTTACTGGAAGAATTTATACACTATAGGTGTGGCCTCAGAAGCAAACGATTCAGAATGAAGCTGTAGACCTCTGGTTGTTCTCTAAGAGGAGTGAGCTTGGAGGAAGGATGATTACAATGTTCAAATCAAGAGCACAGCCTATGATCTGATGTAGCCAAATGGACGAAAGAAATCCGAGGCCAAGTCCGTGTACAACAAGAGGAAGTACCACATAAAGGCAGAAATGGAAAATTCCTGTTCTGAGGTAACACTGACCCAAGATCTTTATACACTTGGCTGGGATCTAAAACCTCTACCACTCTTATGAAATCTTAGAAGTTAGAAGGCTTTCCTGGAATGCTCTGTAGTCATTCATTTTAAAAATCATATGACCAAACAAAAAATCTACATGCAAGAAGAGGTTCTTTGCACTCAATTCTGTTCTTTTATTATTTCTTAACACAAAAAGATGAAGGTTGCTGAATACAGTTGTTAGATGCACTTGTGTCCTTGTGCAAAAGCCACCTTCGCAGAAGGTCTGGCACATGCTTATTAGGGAGTCAGAAGCACAAACGTGAGTTAAGAGAAAAGACGAAAAGTTTAAAATGCGTTTCTTGTTGCTGGTAGTGATGATTCAAGTAGAACAAAAAAACAGGCTGTAGCATCGGGAAATTGAGGGCCTAGAAGGGAAGGCTGTCGGCTGGGAAAGGGGACCTGGATTGGGGGTTTACTTAACCCCCGTAAAAGAGAATTAATAAATCCAGAGATTTAGAGCAATGATAGACTATCTAGAAACTTAGATTTTTTTCCTTCATTTTAATCCCGTGTTAGACTTCTCAAGAAATATTTACTTCACCCGATGCAGCATCTATGTCAAATGCACAATGAAACTGCATATTTTAAAACAACTTTAGTTTCTTTTGATTGACAACACTGGAGAAGAATATTCTTTTAGAATACTGGAGTGTCTGGTCCTTTGCATTTTAGCAGATATGGAAAATTTCCATGAGATTGGAGACATTCTCCTCTTGGGTTTAAACCTGTAATAAAAATGTTGCTGACAGACTAATTATGAATGTTTTATATAGTTTGTGCATATGTGCTCTTCTCTAAACCAATTTAATTCCCATTAATGCTAATCTCGTTAATGCCCACTCAGAGAGGAAAGGAATACTCTTAATAAACTATTGTTTTATTTGAGCTATCTAAATGGGGAACAGGCAGAAACAGATGGGAGAAGAGGAAAAATCACTTTACCCATATCTGCACTTCTTATTTTCCAAATATTAACGAATATGAGGTTATAACTGGTACAAAGAGGAAATGGGGAAAAATAAAGTGACAAAGTGACAGCCCTCCCTCCACCCATGAAAAATTGGGGCCTTGTAAATGAGATGTTGATTGACCTTTTTTTAGTACTAGCTGCAAGTTTAGAAATAAGATATTACAAAGAGAGGCAGATTTTCTTTGTTAAAAAAGAGGTTTGTAAAATGAGATTCATATTTGTAAGCTCTTACTGAAGTGGGTTTTTCTTTAAGAAAAAAAGGAAAATACAGTCAAAACAAGAATAGGTAAATTCTTCTCCTACCACACCTTGTACTCCTAGTGTGACTGGCCATCTTGTTCTCCATACAAGGATCCAGTAATTTCTCTGAACTTCAATTGAGTCGAGATATCCATGTCTTAGGGTGCTTTAACAACCCAAGATTGGCTCTTAAAAGATGTTGTGTCCAAGACAGAGTGGTCTCCTTGAGTACAACTGTGTAAGGTGTCTGAGTGCCATAGAGGCTAGCCTAGAACTTAGAAAGCAACAGGAAACCCTCTCTGTTGGTCCCCAAACTAGCTAACCATTTCTGAAGGCTGTCTGTGCCTTTCCCATTCTCACTGGAAAAAGTGGCACAAAATAGGGAACAAGTGGAAGATGAGGTTTTGTCCATAGTCTGCCATCTGGCCTTAGGACACATCACTTAAGCTTCCTGAGACTCAGTTTCCTTATCTGTAAAACGGGGGTAATAATCTCCATGTATTATGTTATTATATCACATCTGAGTATAAGGATCAAGAAAGATACTGTATTTGAAAGCACTGTGGTAACTGGGAAGTGATGTGCAAACATACAGAATCACTAACTGGGAAAGGGGTTAAGAAAAAGTGGCACGGGAGAAAAACATAAGGGTAGACATCAATCTTATCCGGGCTTTGTTAAAAAAGGAGAGAGAGCACGAGCTGTACCCTCAGGAGTTTCTTAAAAGTTTTCACGGCAGCTGATGCTCATACTTCATAACTGTGCCTATAAAACATGAAGTGAAAATGGAAAATGGAGAGAATTTAGTTAGATGCGTGCACGTTTCCTTTTTTGTTTCTCCAGGTGTTTGCGCGCGCAGTTGTACATGACGGTGAGGGCGGAGGCGAGAACAATCTCGAGAACGATCTCTTTAACAACATTCATGGGAAAAAAATACTGAAATATCAGCAGCGCAAATATTAAACTGCCTCTTCTCTACCGATTGGTAAAAAAATATATTATCTTCTGATATTTTTTTTCTTTTTAAATTATAAGGTTATCCGTCCCAGCCGAAGTCGTGGCCCGTCATCTGGTAGAACTTGCGGTTGAACGGCCGGTAGAAGTCGCGCAGCCGCCGCAGGACCTGGCCGTCGATCTCGGGGTGGGGTCTGCCCTTGGTCTTGCCCAGGCAGTGAGGGCGGCCGCTGCCCTCGGCCTTCTTGAGGCAGGGGAAGCCCTTGGTCTGGTTGAAGTAGAAGTGCTTGTCGGAGATGATGCGCTTGAGGCCCAGGAAGTCCTGCACGCGGCCCAGCTCGCCGGCCGGGTCGCGCACCAGCCGCTCGCCGCTCACGAAGAGCAGCTGGCGGGCGGGGAAGTGGCGCAGCCAGCGCTCCAGGTGCTCGGCGTACAGGCCGATCTGGATGGCGCTCCACGCCCGGTCCACGAGGCCCGCCGTCCGGTTCCTGAAGGCCAGGCTCTCGAAGCTGGGGATGTCGGGCCGCTTGGACAGCGTCTGCGTGTAGTCCGAGACGGCCCTGGTCACCGGGTCCCGCACCACCACCAGCAGCTTGGTGTCCTTGGACATGGCCGAGATGCGCGCGGGCGCCTCCCGCGTCACGAAGTAGCTGGGCGTCTTCTCCATGGTGATCTGCCCCTCCAGGGTCCTCGGCATCAGGTCCCTGCGCGGAGCAGAAAGGCACGTTAGGGCCTGAAAACTGAGCTCCTTCCCAGCAGAGGGAGGGTCTTACAGACCCGGAGGCTGAGTTGAGGTACCAACTGCTCCGCTTACTAGAGGTGTGACCGTGATCGCGGAGAAGTCGCACAGACGCAAGGCTGTGCACCCCTGGTTCCTCGCGGATGTACTTAATGGGAAATAATAACACTACCGATCTCCTACGGTTGTTGTGATGATTAAACGTCTTCATATACCTCAACAGCTTAGAAAAGTGCCTGGCATAGAATACGTGCTGTGTAATTTTTATTTTTTATAATTATCAACCCACAAGGCTGTAAGAAAATAACCTTGATCTAATTCTTTAGGTGAATTAGGATAGTGTAATAAACACAATTGTATGACTATGGGATGGTGTTAAAATACCCTGAGCCCTTTCTGTAGTTTTCTAACAAACAAAGCAATTACGGTCAACATAATACCATTGCATAGTACACAAAATACTTCTCTATAATTCCTGAATTTTCCTGTAACAAACAAGACATGAAATAATCCATCTTTTATCTAATAATTTCAAATGCCATCCTTCCAGTAGTCTGAATATCTTGGTTCCTCTTTCCATTGGCCCAGTTATCACATTATGGTATACTTTCATGTACATCAAAGTAAATTCTGACTCTGTTGTTCAAAACGTTAATGATTCTTGTCTGTTTATTCTTCCAGATGAATGTTAGAATCACTTTGTCCTGTGGAAAAAAGAAATCCTGTTGGAGTCTTGATGGAGCGGAGATTGCTACCTAGCTCAAGCATGCGTTCCTGCTGAGAAGTGATGGGTCTCGAAGCCAGTCCAAAACTGTGAGTAGGAGAGACAAAACCTATTTATCCTTCCAAAAGTGTACTGCCATTAAAGCCACTATTTATTATATATATGAAATACATACATATTTTTTTTTCCTAATTTTAAGGCACTGTCTTGCTAATTCCAAGTTTTATAAGAAATAGACATTGTTCAAGTCAATATTAGATAAATGTATTTGGGAGATTTATTGCAATGACAAAATGTATATTGTCCTTTGATCCACTGATCCAAACCGGTAAGTACCCTAATATTAGATTCACTTTTATTCCTGGAGTAAACCCTATTTGATCATGGTATATTATTCTTTCAATATAGTCCTAGACTTGATTCATCATTATTTTGCTTTGGATTTGTCATCCACATGCATTAATGAGATGTTCCTGTAGTTTTTCTTTTGATCAATAGCTTAATCAATTCTGAGAACATGAATTATTCCACAAATAAAGTGAGAAATGTTTCATATTTTTCTATATCCTAAAGAAGTTTCAATAGCAAAATAATTTTCTATTCCTTCAAAATTTGATGGGTCCTCTACAAAGCCACCTAATACTGGTACTTTTGGGGTAGAGGGTAAGAAAGGGATTAGAATCTTCAAGTATCTTTTCAGTTTCTTCTGTGGTTATTGTTTTTTGTAACACTCTGCCTCATCTTGTGTCAATTTTGGCAATTAATATTTTTCTAAATGAATTATTTTGAAGTTTATCTCAGACGTAATATCAACTGGTTCATAAACAGTCTGGTGCCCATCTGCATTACGCCCGGCACAGATTCCTCAACAGTTGTGGCCATAAGCCACTGGTGCTGTGTTAGTTTAATGACGCAGGTTTTCTCACACTTTTGCCTTCTTTGATATTTCAGTCAAGTTATCTTTACTTTTTTTTGGAGGGGGAAATGATAATTAGATATCTCATTTCTGTTGTTTTTTTCTTTGTTGTTTTAAAAATCTGCAATTCCTTTTTCAAAAGAACTTTTAATGTGTGCCCATTCCCCATTTCTTAAAAATGCCTGAAGGTCTGGGTAGGATAAAGCAAAGACCAGGGAGGAGGTCAGTGTTGACACAAGGGAGACACAGACTGTCTTTACTGCCGACGCAATGCTGGAGCCACTGTGTGACATGAATTCACAGATTTCACCACTGTATATACATCTACATACGCACTATATATATATATATACATTCCCTTCACGGAATTGAGAAATAGGCTAGACCAACCTACTTTGGAAGTTTAGTTACACTTTTATATGATGAGCCAGGAGATCTATCCAGAAACTGTTGGACTATCTCAGTGAAGAAAATTGGCTCAAAGGTGTGAAAAAGTTTTGGACTGTGGAAGCAAACATCAAGCATCACTGAAACTACAAGAAGGAGTATCTGGTGATTTTTCTTAAAGTCAGCATTCTTGCCTCCTTCCCTATCGTCTCTGACTTTTAACCACTCGACCTCATATTTCGGCCAGTAAAACAGAGATAACATACTTCACGTGGGAGCTACTGGTTGGTAATCTCAGCCTTCCTGCCCTCTGGCCCTGGGGAAAAGCACAGACTCCCCAGTAGCCTTTCAGCAGAGATTAAAGCTGCAGAATGTGCCATTCCAGAGGAACTATTACCAATATTTCTGAAAAAAGAAACCATATTTTAAATTATCTCAGTAGGGTAGGAAAAAGAGCTATCCAAAATAGGAGGAGTTTGAAGAGGAAACAGCTAAAATAGGATTTCAGAGGAAAAACACATTAATTACTGTCATCTACAGGATGAGGAAAGCTGACGGGTTTAGCATCCCCATCGGGATGGGGAGTCGGGTTAACTATGAACTCTCTGCAGTCTACTTTCCTCAAAAACAAAGACGTGCAAGGGTAAATAAATCCTCAATGAGGCTTACAGTGTAGAGCACAGTTGTTTGGTAAAAGGATTCACAACAGAATTCTTTAAAGAGCAATCTCCCTTTTAAATTCTACATTCATTTTCTTACTGCAATTTGAATTTTAACGTTCAGAAAGGAGATCCTCTATCACATAAAACAAAATGCACATGTACTTTGGAATATCGTATTTCGAGGTGTTTAGGCAAACTTAGAAATCTTCCTTCCTTACCAGAGTGAGGCATGTACTGTGACTCTGCTCTGTGCAAGGGCTCGGCCTGGGATGGGCGATGAAAGAGCCATCCCAGTACGATGAGAGCTTTGCAGAAACACCAGGCACGCGAGGGGAGCGGAAAGGTGTACGCAATGAGAAGACATTTGAGGTTTGTCTAAAGACAGGACAAGCTGGGGCGGAGGGTGAGAAATTCCACTGAACAATGGGAAGGGGAGGTCCTAGGACGCCTTAATTTCCAGGCAAACAGTATTGGCTCTTCCACTCACTTCTCCATAGTGAAAATAATTTGGAGACATTTATAGTAAGTATAGGAGAGGAGAAATGGGTAGAAACTAGAATAATAAAGAAAAATTAGAGACGCTTACTTGTTTTCTCCTGAAGATGACAAGGAGAAGAAGGGGTTTTACAAGCAAATGAAGGATCATTACCAGGTGTGTCCCACACATTTGTTCTTTGTCCCCAAAGAACAAAAGGAATTCTCCATAGCCGAAAAGTAGAAGCAACACAAATATCCATAGAGGGCTGAATGGGCAGGCAAATGTGATCTCTCCACGCAGTGGAGTAGTATTCAGCCCTAAAAAAGGAACAGGATTCTGACACCTGCTGCAACGTGGATGAACCTTGAGGACTTTATGCTGAGTGAAGTAAGCCAGACACAGAAGGACACAGATTGTGTGATTCCACTTGTATGAGGTCTCTAGAGGAGTCGAATCCACAGAGACGGAAGGTAAGATAGTGATCGCCAGGGCCTGGGGGTGGGGGGACGAGGAGTTCGTATTTGATGGGGACAGAGTTTTAGTTTTTCCAGATGAAAAGAGTTCTGAAGAGTGACTGCTCAGCACCGTAAATGTACTTACCGCTGTTGACCTGGACACGTAAGAATGGTTGAGATGGTAAATATTATGTCTGTTTTACCCTGATTGATTAAAAAGAGAACTCACCCAGAGGGCAAAGACTTCAAATTGCATCGATAGACTTGAATTAGAAAAATGAATCTTTTTGGCTTTGCAGGTAATTAAACACTAGCATGAGGTACCTGAAGAAGATGGTGGCCTTGCTTTCCTCTTGCAAGACCAAAGGGGAATATAATGATGAGATTTTATGGAGCTGAGATCAGAAATGTTTGTGGCCTGTGTCATTTCTCATTTCCTTTTTGTTTACCTTTTTGTTTACAGTGCTTCTGATTTTTTAACTACCAGCAGGGTGACCATGTGCTACTCATAACCTTTCCAATCTCGCCAGAAAAAATCAAGCCAAGAGCTCGGGAAATCTGGATTGTAACGAAGTGCCAGCACGACAATTTCCACAAGGAACACACCCAAGCACTGCTCTTAAGAAAGTGACGCCCAGTGTGCAGAATTCCCAGCAGTCGGGAGAACCCCATTCCGTCCAGATAACTCGGGTCCAGGGGAGATGAGAGACCCCCGGGCGTGCTCCTGGGACGTCCACACACATGCTCGCTTGAGGCCTCCTGCTGAGGACGTCCGGATGGTAAGGAGGCTGATGTGCGAGTTGTGAGCTGGCAAAGCCGAATTCTCTGGAAGGACAGAGGCTGGCTGGTTCTGGTGGGAGAGATGAACTTGGCTTCTCAGGGGCAAAACCCACCTGTAGTGTTAGATGTCAGGACAGCTGTTGCCTTTGTGGAGGGGGGCGCTTAGTGACCAAAACGGGCCACAGGGGGCTTCTGGAAAGTCAGGAATCTCCCAGTGCAGGACCTGGGTACTGGTTTCACAAGTGTATCCACCTTGTGAAAAGTCACTGAGTTGTATGCCAGGATCTGCGTCCTTTTCTGAATGGTGCTATACTTCAATAAAAAGTTTACGACACTTATAGAGGGCGGAGGAGAAGATGGTGGAAGAGTAAGACGCGGAGATCACCTTCTCCTCCACAGATACACCAGAAATACATCTACATGTGGAGCAACTTCTACAGAACACCTACTGAACGCTGGCAGAAGACCTCAGACCTCCCAAAAGGCAAGAAACTCCCCACGTACCTGGGTAGGGCAAGAGAAAAAAGAATAAACAGAGACAAAAGGATAGGGACGGGACCTGCACCAGTGGGAGGGAGCCGTGAAGGAGGAAAGGTTTCCACACACTAGGAAGCCCCTTCGCGGGCAGAGACTTCGGGAGGCAGAGGGGGTAGCTTCGGAGCCACGGAGGCGAGCACAGCAACAGGGGTGCGGAGGGCAAAGCGGGGAGATTCCCGCACAGAGGATCGGGGCCGACCGGCACTCACCAGCCCGAGAGGCTTGTCTGCTCACCCGCCGGGGCGGGCGGGGCTGGGAGCTGAGGCTCAGGCTTCGGTCGGAGCGCAGGGAGAGGACTGGGGTTGGTGGCGTGAACACAGCCTGAAGGGGGTTAGTGCGCCACGGCTGGCCGGGAGGGAGTCCGGGAAAAGGTCTGGAGCTGCCGAAGAGGCAAGAGACTTTTTCTTCCCTCTTTATTTCCGGGTGTGCGAGGAGAGGGGTTTAAGAACGCTGCTTAAGGGAACTCCAGAAACGGGCGCGAGCCGCGGCTAAAAACACGGACCCCAGAGACGGGCGGGAGACGCTAAGGCTGCTGCTGCCGCCACCAAGGGGCCTGTGTGCCAGCACAGGTCACTCTCCACACCCCCCTTCCGGGGAGCCTGTGCAGCCCGCCATTGCCAGGTTCCCGGGATCCAGGGACAACTTCCCCGGGAGAACGCACGGCGGGCCTCAGGCTGGTGCAACGTCACGCCGGCCTCTGCTGCCGCAGGCCCGCCCCGCACTCCGTGCCCCTCCCTCCCCCCGGCCTGAGTGAGCCAGAGCCCCCGAATCAGCGGCTCCTTTAACCCCGTCCTGTCTGAGCAAAAAACAGACGCCCTCCAGCGACCTACACGCAGAGGCGGGGCCAAATCCAAAGCTGAGCCCCGGGAGCTGTGAGAACAAAGAAGAGAAAGGGAAATCTCTCCCAGCAGCCTCAGAAGCAGCGGATTAAAGCTCCACAACCAACTTGATGTACCTGCATCTGTGGAATACATGAATAGACAACGAGTCATCCCAAATTGAGGAGGTGGACTTCGGGAGCAAGATTTAGGATTTTTTCCCCTTTTCCTCTTTTTGTGAGGGTGTATGTGTATGCTTCTGTCGGTATAGCTTTGCTTCCACCATTTGTTCTAAGGTTCTATCCGTCCCTTTTTTTTTCTAAATAATTATTTTTTAATAACTTTATTATACTTTATTTTATTTTACTGTATCTTCTTTCTTTCTTTTCTCCTTCCTTCCCTCCTTCCTTCCTCCCTCCCTCCTTTCTTTCCTGCTTCCTTTCCTTCCTTCCTTCCTTTCTCTTTCTTTCTCTCTTTCTTTCCTTCCTTCCTTCCTTTCCCTCTTTCTTTCTTTCTCTCTTTCTTTCTTCCTCTCTTTCTCTCTCTCTCTCTCTCTTTCTTCCTACTTCTACTAATTCTTTCTCTCTACTTTTCCTCCCTTTTATTCTGAGCTGTGTCGATGAAAGGCTCTTGGTGCTGCAGCCAGGAGTCAGTGCTGTGCCTCTGAGGTTGGGAGAGCCAACTGCAGGACACTGGTCCACAAGAGACCTCCCAGCTCCACATAGTATCAAACGGCGAAAATCTCCGAGAGATCTCCATCTCAACACCAGCACCCAGATTCACTCTATGACCAGCAAGCTACAGAACTGGACATCCTATGCCAAACTACTAGCAAGACAGGAACACAACCCCACCCATTAGCAGAGAGGCTGCCTAAAATCATAATAAGTCCACAGACACCCCAAAACACACCACCAGACGTGGACCTGCCCACCAGAAAGACAAGATCCAGCCTCATCCACCAGAACACAGGCACTAGTCCCCTTCACCAGGAAGCCTACACAACCCACTGAACCAACCTTAGCCACTGGAGACAGACACCACAAACAACGGGAACTACGAACCTGCAGCCTGCAAAAAGGAGACCCCAAACACAGTAAGATAAGCAAAATGAGAAGACAGAGAAACACACAGCAGATGAAGGAGCAAGATAAAAACCCACCAGACCAAACAAATGAAGAGGAAATAGGCACTCTACCTGAAAGAGAATTCAGAATAATGATAGTAAGGATGATCCGAAATCTTGGAAATAGAATGGACAAAATGCAAGAAACATTTAACAAGGACCTGGAAGAACTAAATATGAAACAAACAATGATGAACAACACAATAAATGAAAAAGACTCTAGATGGGATCAATAGCAGAATAACTGAGGCAGAAGAATGGATAAGTGACCTGGAAGATAAAATAGTGGAAATAACTACTGCAGAGCAGAATAAAGAAAAAAGAATGAAAAGAACTGAGGACAGTCTCAGAGACCTCTGGGACAACATTAAACGCACCAACATTCGAATTATAGGGGCTCCAGAAGAAGAAGAGAAAAAGAAAGGGACTGAGAAAATATTTGAAGAGATTATAGTTGAAAACTTCCCTAATATGGGAAAGGAAACAGTTAATCAAGTCCAGGAAGCACAGAGAGTCCCATACAGGATAAATCCAAGGAGAAACACGCCAAGACACATATTAATCAAACTGTCAAAAATTAAATACAAAGAAAGCATATTAAAAGCAGCAAGGGAGGGGGGACCTTGAAGATGGCGGAAGAGTTAAGACACGCAGATCACCTTCCTCCCCACAGATACACCAGAAATACATCTACACGTGGAACAACTCCTACAGAACACCTACTGAAGGCTGGCAGAAGACCTCAGACCTCCCAAAAGGCAAGAAACTCCCCACGTACCTGGGTAGGGCAAGAGAAAAAAGAATAAACAGAGACAAAAGGATAGGGACGGGACCTGCACCAGTGGGAGGGAGGTGTGAAGGAGGAAAGGTTTCCACACACTAGGAAGCCCCTTCGCGGGCGGAGACTGCGGGAGGGGAAGGGGGGAGCTTCGAAGCCGCGGAGAAGAGCACAGCAACGGGTGCGGAGGGCAAAGCGGGGAGATTCCCGCACAGAGGATCGGGGCCGACCGGCACTCACCAGCCTGAGAGGCTTGTCTGCTCACCCGCCGGGGCGGGCGGGGCTGCGAGCTGAGGCTCTGAGGCTCGGGTTTCGGTTTCCGACGGAGCGCAGGGAGAGGACTGGGGTTGGCGGCTTTAACATAGCCTGAAGGGGTTAGTGCACCACGGCTAGCCGGGAGGGAGTCTGGGGAAAAGTCTGCACCTGCCGAAGAGGCAAGAGACTTTTTCTTCCCTCGTTTCCTGGTGCGCGAGGAGAGGGGTTTAAGAGCGCTGCTTAAGGGAGCTCCAGAGACGGGCGCGAGCCGCGGCTAAAAGCGCGGCCCCCAGAGACAGGCGCGAACCGCGGCGAAAAGCGCGGACCCCAGAGACGGGCGGGAGACGCTAAGGCTGCTGCTGCCTCCACCAAGGGGCCTGTGTGCCCTCACAGGTCACCATCCACACCCCTCTTCCGTGGAGCCTGTGCAGCCCGCCACTGCCAGGTTCCCGGGATCCAGGGACAACTTCCCCGGGAGAACGCACGGCGGGCCTCAGGCTGGTGCAAAGTCACGCCGGCCTTTGCCTCCGCAGGCCCGCCCCGCACTCCGTGCCCCTCCCTCCCCGCTGGCCTGAGTGCGCCAGAGCCCCCGAATCAGCGGCTCCTTTAACCCCGTCCTGTCTGAGCAAAAAACAGACGCTCTCCAGCGACCTACACGCAGAGGCAGGGCCAAATCCAAAGCTGAGCCCCTGGGAGCTGTGAGAACAAAGAAGAGAAAGGGAAATCCCTCCCAGCAGCCTCAGAAGCAGCAGATTAAAGCTCCACAATCAACTTGATGTACCTGCATCTGTGGAATACCTGAATAGACAACCAATCATCCCAAATTAAGGAAGTGGACTTCGGGAGCAAGATCTATGATTTTTTTCCCTTTTCCTCTTTTTGTGAGTGTGTACGTGTATGCTTCTGTGTGAGATCTTGTCTGTATAGTCTTGCTTCCACCATTTGTCCTAGGGCTCTATCCGTCCATGGTTTTTTTAAAAATTTTTTTCTTCATAATTTTAATAACGTTATTATACTTTACCTTCGTTCTTTCTTTCTTTCTTTCCGTCCTTCCTTCCCTCCTTTAGACAACGAATCATCCCAGATTGAGGAGGTGGTCTCTGACAGCGAGATTTAGGATTTTTCCCCGTTTACCTCTTTTAGTGAGGGTGTATGTGTACGCCTCTGTGTACGATTTTGTCTGTATAGCTTTGCTTCCAATATCTGTCCTAAGGTTCTATCCGTCCCTTTTTTTTTTCTAAATAAGAATTTTTTAATTCAATAACTTTATTATACTTTATTTTTACTGTATCTTCTTTCTGTCTTTTTCCCTTCTTTCCCTCCTTCCTTCCTCCCTCCCTCCCTCCTTTCCTTCTTGCCACCTTTGCTTCTTTCTTTCTTTTTTTCTTCCTTCCTTCCTTCCTTCCCTCCTTTCCTTCTTTCTTTCCTCATACTTCTACTACTTCCCTCTACTTTTTCTCCCTTTTATTCTGAGCCGTGTGGATGAAAGGCTCTTGGTGCTCCAGCCCGGAGTCAGGGCTCTGTCTCTGAGGTAGGAGAACCAACTTCAGGACACTGGTCAACAAGAGACCTCCCAGCTCCACATAATATCAAACGGCGAAAATCTCCCAGAGACCTCCATCTCAACACCAGCACCCAGCTTCACTCAACGACCAGCAAGCCACAGTGCTGGACAACCTATGCCAAACAACTAGCAAAACAGGAACACAACCCCACCCATTAGCAGAGAGGCTGCCTAAAATCATAATAAGGCCACAGACACCCCAAAACACACCACCAGACGTGAACCTGCCCACTAGAGAGACAAGATCCAGCCTCATCCACCACAACACAGGCACTAGTCCCCTCCACCAGGAAGCCTACACAGCCCACTGAACCAACCTTAGCCACTGGAGACATCAAAAACAGCGGGAACTACGAACCTGCAGTCTGCAAAAAGGAGACCCCAAACACAGTAAGATAAGCAAAATGAGAAGACAGAAAAACACACAGCAGATAAAGGAGCAAGATAAAAATGGACCAGACCTAACGAAGAGGAAATAGGCAGTCTACCTGAAAAAGAATTCAGAATAATGATAGTAAGGATGATCTGAAATCTTGGAAATAGAATGGACAAAATGCAAGAAACAGTTAACAAGGACCTAGAAGAAATAAAGATGAAACAAGCAACGATGAACAACACAATAAATGAAATTAAAAGGACTCTAGATGGGATCAATAGCAGAATAACTGAGGCAGAAGAACGGATAAGTGACCTGGAAGATAAAATAGTGGAAATAACTACTGCAGAGCAGAATAAAGAAAAAAGAATGAAAAGAACTGAGGACAGTCTCAGAGACCTCTGGGACAACATTAAATGCACCAACATTCGAATTATAGGGGTTCCAGAAGAAGAAGAGAAAAAGAAAGGGACTGAGAAAATATTTGAAGAGATTATAGTTGAAAACTTCCCTAATATGGGAAAGGAAACAGTTAATCAAGTCCAGGAAGCACAGAGAGTCCCATACAGGATAAATACAAGGAGAAATACGCCAAGAAACATATTAATCAAACTGTCAAAAATTAAATGCAAAGAAAGCATATTAAAAGCAGCAAGGGAAAAACAACAAATAACACTTAAGGGAATCCCCATAAGGTTAACAGCTGATCTCTCAGCAGAAACCCTACAAGCCAGAAGGGAGTGGCAGGACATATTTAAAGTGATAAAGGAGAAAAACCTACAACCAAGACTACTCTACCCAGCAAGGATCTCATTCAGATTTGATGGAGAAATTAAAACCTTTACAGACAAGCAAAAGCTGAGAGTTCAGCACCACCAAACCAGCTTTACAACAAATGCTAAAGGATCTTCTCTAGGCAAGAAACACAAGAGAAGGAAAAGACCTATAATAACGAACCCAAAACAATTTAGAAAATGGGAATAGGAACGTACATATCGATAATTACCTCAAATGTAAATGGACTAAATGCTCCCACCAAAAGACACAGATTAGCAGAATGGATACAAACCCAAGACCCTTATATATGCTGTCTACAAGAGACCCACTTCAGACCTAGAGACACATACAGACTGAAAGGGGATGGAAAAAGATATTCCATGCAAACGGAAACCAAAAGAAAGCTGGAGTAGCAATTCTCATATCAGACAAAATAGACTTTAAAGACTATTAGAAGAGACAAAGAAGGACACTACATAATGATCAAGGGATCGATCCAAGAAGAAGATATAACAATTGTAAATATTTATGCACCCAACATAGGAGCACCTCAATACATAAGGCAAACACTAAGAGCCATAAAAGGGGAAATCGACAGTAACACAATCATAGTAGGGGACTTTAACACCCCAGTTTCACCCATGGACAGATCATCCAAAATGAAAATAAATAAGGAAACCCAAGCTTTAAATGATACATTATACAAGATGGACTTAATTGATATTTATAGGACACTCCATCCAAAAACAACAGAATACACATTTTTCTCAAGTGCTCATGGAACATTCTCCAGGATAGAGCATATCTTGGGTCACAAATCAAGCCTTGGTAAATTTAAGAAAATTGAAATTGTATCAAGTATCTTTTCCAACCACAACGCCATGAGACTAGATATCAATTACAGGAAAAGATCTGTAAAAAATACAAACACATGGAGGCTAAACAATACACTACTTAATAATGAAGTGATCACTGAAGAAATCAAAGAGGAAATAAAAAAATACCTAGAAAGAAATGACAATGGAGACACAATGACCCAAAACCTATGGGATGCAGCAAAAGCAATTCTAAGAGGGAAGTTTATAGCAATACAAGCCCACCTTAAGAAGCAGGAAACATCTCGAATAAACAACCTAACCTTGCACCTCAAGCAATTAGAGAAAGAAGAACAAAAAAACCCCAAAGCTAGCAGAAGGAAAGAAATCATAAAAATCAGATAAGAAATAAATGAAAAAGAAATGAAGGAAACAATAGCAAAGATCAATAAACTAAGAGCTGGTTCTTTGAGAAGATAAACAAACTAGATAAACCATTAGCCAGACTCATCAAGAAAAAAAGGGAGAAGACTCAAATCAACAGAATTAGAAATGAAAAAGGAGAAGTAACAACTGACACTGCAGAAATACAAAAGATCATGAGAGATTACTACAAGCAACTCTATGCCAATAAAATGGACAACCTGGAAGAAATGGACAAATTCTTAGAAAGGCACAACCTGCCAAGACTGAATCAGGAAGAAATAGAAAATATGAACAGACCAATCACAAGCACTGAAATTGAAACTCTGATTAAAAATCTTCCAACAAACAAAAGCCCAGGACCAGATGGCTTCACAGGCGAATTCTATCAAACATTTAGAGAAGAGCTAACACCTATCCTTCTCAAACTCTTCCAAAATATAGCAGAGGGAGGAACACTCCCAAATTCCTTCTACGAGGCCACCATCACCCGGATACCAAAACCAGACAAGGATGTCACAAAGAAAGAAAACTACAGGCCAATATCACTGATGAACATAGATGCAAAAATCCTCAACAAAACACTAGCAAACAGAATCCAACAGCACATTAAAAGGATCATACACCATGATCAAGTGGGGTTTATTCCAGGAATGCAAGGATTCTTCAATATACGCATATCAATCAACGTGATACACCATATTAACAAATTGAAGGAGAAAAACCATATGATCATCTCAATAGATGCAGAGAAAGCTTTTGACAAAATTCAACACCCATTTATGATAAAAACCCTGCAGAAAGTAGGCATAGAGGGAACTTTCCTCAACATAATAAAGGCCATATATGACCAGCCCACAGCCAACATCATCCTCAATGGTGAAAAACTGAAAGCATTTCCACTAAGATCAGGAACAAGACAAGGTTGCCCACTCTCACCACTCTTATTCAACATAGTTTTGGAAGTTTTAGCCACAGCAATCAGAGAAGAAAAGGAAATAAAAGGAATCCAAATCGGAAAAGAAGAAGTAAAGCTGTCACTGTTTGCAAATGACATGATACTACACATAGAGAATCCTAAAGATGCTACCAGAAAACTACTAGAGCTAATCGATGAATTTGGTAAAGTAGCAGGGTACAAAATTAATGCAGAGAAATCTCTGGCATTCCTATACACTAATGATGAAAAATCTGAAAGTGAAATCAGGAAAACACTCCCATTTACCATTGCAACGGAAAGAATGAAATATCTAGGAATAAACCTACCTAAGGAGACAAAAGACCTGTATGCAGAAAATTATAAGACACTGAAGGAAGAAATTAAAGATGATACAAATAGATGGAGAGATATACCATGTTCTTGGATTGGAAGAATCAACATTGTGAAAATGACTCTACTACCCAAAGCAATCTATAGATTGAATGCAATCCCTATCAAACTACCACCGGCATTTTTCACAGAACTAGAACAAAAAATTTCGCAATTTGTATGGAAACACAAAAGACCCCGAATAGCCAAAGCAATCTTGAGAATGGAAAACGGAGCTGGAGGAATCAGGCTCCCTGACTTCAGACTATACTACAAAGCTACAGTAATCAAGGCAGTTTGGTACTGGCACAAAAACAGAAAGATAGATCAGTGGAACAGGATAGAAAGCCCAGAGATAAACCCACGCACGTATGGTCACCTTATCTTTGATAAAGGAGGCAGGAATGTACAGTGGAGAAAGGACAGCCTCTTCAATAAGTGGTGCTGGGAAAACTGGACAGGTACATGTAAAAGTATGAGATTAGATCACTCCCTAACACCATACACAAAAATAAGCTCAAAATGGATAAAGACCTAAATGTAAGGCCAGAAACTATCAAACTCTTAGAGGAAAACATAGGCAGAACACTCTATGACATAAATCACAGCAAGATCCTTTCTGACCCACCTCCTAGAGGAATGGAAATAAAAACAAAAATAAACAAATGGGACCTAATGAAACTTCAAAGCTTTTGCACAGCAAAGGAAACCATAAACAAGACCAAAAGACAACCCTCAGAATGAGAGAAAATATTTGCAAATGAAGCAACTGACAAAGGATTAATCTCCAAAATTTACAAGCAGCTCATGCAGCTCAAGAACAAAAAAACAAACAACCCAATCCAAAAATGGGCAGAAGACCTAAATAGACATTTCTCCAAAGAAGATATACAGACTGCCAACAAACACATGAAAGAATGCTCAACATCATTAATCATTAGAGAAATGCAAATAAAAACTACAATGAGATATCATCTCACACCAGTCAGAATGGCCATCATCAAAAAATCTAGCAACAATAAATGCTGGAGAGGGTGTGGAGAAAAGGGAACCCTCTTGCACTGCTGGTGGGAATGTGAATTGGTTCAGCCACTATGGAGAACAGTATGGAGGTTCCTTAAAAAACTACAAATAGAACTACCATATGACCCAGCAATCCCACTACTGGGCATATACCCTGAGAAAACCAAAATTCAAAAAGGGTCGTGTACCAAAATGTTGATTGCAGCTCTATTTACAATAGCCCGGAGATGGAAACAACCTAAGTGCCCATGTTCGGACGAATGGATAGGGAAGATGTGGCACATATATACAATGGAATATTACTCAGCCATAAAAAGAAACGAAATTGAGCTATTTGTAATGAGGTGGATAGACCTAGAGTCTGTCATACAGAGTGATGTAAGTCAGAAAGAAAAAGACAAATACCGTATGCTAACACATATATATGGAATTTAAGAAGAAAAAAAAATGTCATGAAGAACCTAGGGGTAAGACAGGAATAAAGACACAGACCTACTGGAGAACGGACTTGAGGATATGGGGAGGGGGAAGGGTGAGCTGTGACAGGGCAAGAGAGAGTCATGGACATATACATACACACTAACAAACGTAAGGTAGATAGCTAGTGGGAAGCAGCCGCATGGCACAGGGATATCGGCTCGGTGCTTTGTGACCGCCTGGAGGAGTGGGATAGGGAGGGTGGGAGGGAGGGAGACGCAAGAGGGAAGAGATATGGGAACATACGTATATGTATAACTGATTCACTTTGTTATAAAGCAGAAACTAACACACCATTGTAAAGCAATTATAATCCAATAAAGATGTTAAAAAAAAGTTTACGACACTTTTAAAAAAATAAATGGACCAATTTTCCGTAATTCTCCAAGGAACACATGGATTTCAAACAAGGGCATTTGCTAAACCAGCTACATCTCCAGTTTGTGGACGTTTAGGTCATAAAGGCAAAGGAACTGAGCTCCCATTTCTAGGAACCAGTGGTCCTCATAGTGACCTCTTGCCCCGCACCCCCGGTAAGCATCGGAACATAAGCCGCCTGGCCTTCGTCCCAAACGAGGTTCTCCCAGCGCTATAAGCACTACCGGGTTCACGTTATCATGGAAGATGTGTCTCTAAGGTGTGGACACAAGCAGAGATACCTGAAGAATATATTACGCTTGCAAAACATCTTATCAATGGTTTTCTCCCTTAAGATAGGCATTATGCTCCCCCGTTTTTCTGATGAAGAAGCTGAAATTCAGGGAGGGAAAGCTGCCGGTCCACGTTCCCACAGTCAGTATATGGAAGGTGACAGAAGTCCTCCCAGTGCCTACGGCCAGGTTATTTCTGTTGCATCGGATGAGAGGAAGTCAGCAGACAAGAGGGATGGGAAAAGGGTATGCCCGAGGTGACTTGGATGGAGCCAGTTGGACGGATGGAGAACCCAAGGACATGTGAAACTCACCCAGAGGGTAGCTGTGAAGAGCCTGAAAGGCCCAGACTCTGAATTGGACACAGATGAAGAAATTTGTTTGAAACAGGGGAACTGTATGAAATGAGGCTGCAAGTGTGAGGGTGTGATTAGAGTCAGTGATAGATTAACTCCGAGTCGGAGCACAAGTCCGGACGGATCAGGAAGACCGTGCAGGTAGTGAGATATTTTGCAAGGCTCCTCCGCTGTAATCCAGGCTTGAGGAGCCGAAGACCCTGGGTTTGGGGGCTGATGGTGAGAGAGAAAAAGGTGGTGAGAACGAGAGGAACATTGATGGGAGAACGGAGGAGGCTGCACAGCTGACTTATGGACGGAACACGTTTTCAAACGTGTTCCCAAAGCTTTAGAGGTGGCAAATGATAGAAATTTTACTTTAAAAAAAAAACCCAAAACAGTTCTTTTCAAGGAATAAGTAGGGCCCCCTTCCTCTTAAAAAAGGGGGGGAAATGTAAGTTTCTCCTTCAGTAGAGTTGAGGCTAATTTTTTTTATACATTTATTTAAATTTTTGCCTGCGTTGGGTCTAAGTTGCTGCACGCGGGCTTTCTCTAGTTGCGGCGAGCGGGGGCTACTCTTTGTTGTGGTGCACGGGCTTCTTATTGCGGTGGCTTCTCTGTTATGGAGCACGGGCTCTAAGCACGCGGACTTCAGTAGTTGTGGCACGCAGGCTCTAGAGCGCAGGCTCAGTAGTTGTGGCGCACGGGCTTAGTTTCTCTGCAGCATGTGGGATCTTCCTGGACCAGGGCTTGAACCCGTGTCCCCTGCACTGGCAGGTGGATTCTTAACCACTGCGCCACCAGGGAAGCCCGAGGCTAATTTTTTAAGTTAAGATTTCTGCCTAAGAATTCTAATGGAGACAAAAGACGACACGTGATTGGCTTTATCCCAAAATACGGCTCAGATGGATCACATATTTCCACGAAGAAACCACAGTCTTATGGGACACTCAAAACTGGGAAGAGAAATGTGGATTCAGTCTTGATTCTGCTGTTAAAAGCTGTGTGATCCTGAGCAGGTCACGTCACTTCTCTGGGCCTTGGTTTCTTCATAAGCAAAATAAGACCACCGTTCTCCACCTCTCAAAGGCCATCCCACCTCTCAGGTCCCATGCAGATTCAGGGCTTTCACTCCTTAGTAACTTGTCAAAGTTCTGCACAGCGTCACACTTGCTGCTCTGTTCTGAAGTGTGACTCCACCAGTCGAATAAAGAAGATCTGTGTAAATCATTAAGCAGGGCAGTTCTGCATCAACAGAACTGATTTCAAAATCAATGAGGTCGGAAAGAACGCGGCTCCCATGACAGATGCCTAGGGAAAGTGCTCAGGCTGGTTCAGACGAAGGCTGTACTGGCCACGTCCCTCATGCCTGGAGCTAGCAGAAAGTCCAGCAAGTCCACCAGCTGAGTGCTGTCACTGCCTTTAAGAGGGCGGGGATGAAGGAGACCCATCTCTGTCCCACGCGTCCTCTGTGCCCAAAACATCAAAAGAAGATGTATGTCCCTGCTAGAAGGTGAGGTTCCCAGATAGGGCACTGTTACCAATAACACACACAGGGCAGACAGGATTTCAAGTCCAAGTGTCTTAGGAAGAACATGATGAAGCAAATGAGCACTTACTAAGCATTTACCGTAGGCCAAGATATCCTTTCCTGTGTCTCACAACAGCAAAAAGCTAGAATTACTGGCATAATTTCTCAGATGAGATAGTAGACTCAGAGAGGTAACGTGAGTTGTCCAAAGACACACAGCGATGAGTGAAAGGGACAGGATGAAAATCCAGGTCTGTTCTGCTCTAAAGCACACGCTCCTTCCACCGTCCCAGACACCCAGGCAGCGTGAGCAAGAGTGTCTGGGTGGATGGTATAGCCATCTTTGACGTTCTGTCAAAACATAGGAATGTTAAGTGCACTACTTCCCTATTCATCTCAGAGTATAAATCATTGGAATCTTGCAAACAGGTAACAGACATGTTTTTCAAAGGCTTTCTTCTGTAAGAGAAGGACCTGAGTGGTAAGGCAAAGGCAATTTACCTTGAGAAATAAATCAATCTGGCCCGTGTACACATACAGTTTTCTTTTTTTTTAAAGTCTCTGCAACCAAAGAGAACCATGTGTCTGTTTTTGGAAGCCTCCAGCAAAAGCAGAAAATTCGAAGGGAAACATGCTCTTTTCACGGCCACGGCATGAAGGTGGTTCCCGGGGGGCCCTGGTGGCGTGAGCTTGGAGCAGAGGAAGCAAAGCAAACTCCGGTGCTGTCGGGCCTGCATCCCTGGGGCCAAGGACCAGCCACATCGATATTTCTTCTCCTGCTGCTGTTATGTGGGACCCTTCCCCCCGCCCCCCCACCAAACGTGCCTTGTGAGGCTGGAAAGAAAACTCCCTTCCATTGTTTTTTGAGTTGGCTTCTGTGGGAGAGGAAGACGTATTGTTTTTGAACCGGTTCCCACACTGACCGAATCTGGATGTGCAGATCTAATAAGCAAACTGTCGTCAAGATATTCAAGCATCAAACTTAAAGGCAGGTACGTTTCCCAGTGCCCTTGACGGCAGGTTCCTTCTCAACCTCTGAACAATCAAGTAAACGGACAGAAAGGCGTGGTTCTCACCCTCCCCAGGCTTAATGACAGCGGAAACAAGCTTATTTCAAGAAAGCAACACAATGTTCCTTGGCACTGAGAGGAGAAGAGTCAAGAATTCTTGGTTGATAATTTGGGGTAACCCGTGAAAGGGCAGAAAACACATCTCTCAGGTCAGAAAGAAGGGCAGCCCTGAAAGGGAAGGGGCAAGGGTTATCTGGGATCATAAATTCAAGCAAGAATCCTTGATGTTTGTGTGGGACCTCAGAGTTTCCCAAGCAATTCCACAATTTTTCTCATTCGTGGGCTCTTAGGAAGTGTAAAAATAGACCAGTAACTTCCAAGGCTCATAGCTTCACCCTCTGATTTTCTCCTTCTAAGTTCACTTCATTGGGAAACTCATGTATTCGTAAGATTTAAAATATCATTTCTAACCTTGTTTACAGTGTCCCAAACTCTGTTTTCACATAGTGTCTGGCTCTTGGGAACTGAGAGCTTCTCCCAAAGTCCTAACAAACTATCAAAGAACATCCAGAAGGAAAGCCCTCACCCCCTTAAACACTAAAATGCACAGACCCGCTAATGATAACGGCAGAATCTATAAGAAAATCGGAGCCTGAGAAAAACATAGGAAGTCGCCACTTGTCCACGGTGGGTCTGTCTCTGGATGTCGGATGTTCTTTATGCTTCAAGCTAGAAAGGGACAATCACTGTTCTACCCAGATGCGAAGAATTCAACACTGCACTACCCAGAGAGGAAGCATCTCCTCAACTTCTGCACCCTGTGTGCCACCGATGCCTCACCCCAGCTCTGGTCCTGGTAGAGACCTACACTCTGAAATGTATGAGCAAAATGCTTTAGAATCTGAGGATAAAGAAAGTATTTCACAGGTGTTCACATAGAAAGGCGAACAGAAGAGCATAATAACTAGGCTGCTGACGAACGAAGGTGACGGAGGGGGAGCTGGGCCCTGACTTCAGTAACGAGGGCCCAGAGCTTACGGAAGATCAAAGAGAACAAGACCTTTCGACTGAGCTCAGTTTTTACTTCATTGAAAGTAGTATCCAAATGCCATCTTCAGATACGCAGTGATTCCAAACACTTGGCATCTAGGCAAGCTTGAGAAAAGTGCAACCTTGAGATTTCATTTCAACTGAACCACAGATAGAGAAATGAGAAGCTCACATGTTCAAGGAACGGAGGGGACATCTAAATTCAGTTAGAATAGAAATGTCTTAAAGAATGTTTCCAAATCTAGTTATAAAAAATGACCATAGAAAACAGAGATAAACTGTGATTAAATTAGTCAGGATCTACAGCCTGAAAAATATTTAGAAACCCTTAGAAGTGTGTGTGTGTGTGTGTGTGTGTGTGTGTGTATGAGAGAGAGACAGAGAGAGAGAGAGATTGATTACAGAGAGACAGAGAGAAGAGATCAAGAATGAATGAGCTGGAGAAAGTCAGTCAGACAGACAGAGGCAAACACCATATGGCGTCACTCACATGTGGGATCCGAAACAATGACACAGATGAGGTTATTTCCAAAGCAGAAACAGACTCAGACACAGAAAACAAACCTACGGTTACCAAAGGGGAAACATGGTGGGGGGATAAATTAGGAATTTGGGAGGAACATATATGCACTACTATACATAAAATAGATAATCGACAAGGACCTACTGTACAGCACAGGGAACTCTACTCAATACTCTGTAATAACCTATGTGGGGAAGGAATTTGAAAAAAGAATAGATATATGAATCACTTTGCTGTACACCTGAAACTAACACAACATTGTAAATCAGCTATACTCCAATATAAAATAAAGCTAAAAACAAAAAGAATGAGCTGGAGAAAAGGAAGCCGGCAGACTGGGCTGTCCCGTGGGGCAGCATCACCAAGAACTGGGAGGGTCTCAGAAGCCCCCGCCCCAGCCCCGTGGTTTCACAAAGGCGGGAAGTTCTGAAAAGACATGCAGCCAGCTGGACCCGAGGCTTGGCTTCACTCTGGTCTCCTGAGCCCTGGTTCACTGTTCTTTCCATGATACAGAATTCTGCTCCAGTTCTAGAAATACAGCATGCTCAGGGTTTGACCACCTTGAAGTTTCAACTCCCTAAAAAATAAAGTTCATCCCTGCAGGGGAAATTCCCTCGTGGTACTTCGGAGGCAGGAAAGGTGCATTAAATACGAGCCCTAATTAAAGGGAGAACTGATTGTCCTTCATCCTAT
The DNA here is from genome assembly GCF_964270905.1 of Leucopleurus acutus. Classification (NCBI taxonomy): domain Eukaryota; kingdom Metazoa; phylum Chordata; class Mammalia; order Artiodactyla; family Delphinidae; genus Leucopleurus; species Leucopleurus acutus. The sequence continues at coordinate 56,558,757 of NC_139161.1, forward strand.
CCGGTACTTCTAACCACGTTCTAAGATCAACAATCCAGAGGGGATGTGGAATTCCTCATCGGAGTGGGCGGGGCCCGGGTCGGGGCTGGCGGGCAGCTGTCCCGGCTCTGCAGCCACGACCCCGCACCCCCCCGCCCCCCCAGCTCAGCGCATCTTGGCTCCTGACAGGGGTTTTTATAAACGACTGGTCTGAGAGCTGCGCTATTAGCAGCTTCTGTGGCACTGTGGATGGGGCCCTCTCATCAGCCTGGAATCATCAGGTTTTTGCATACGTGCCGCTGCAGATAAGGGAAGAACCGTGCTTTCCTGGCCCGAGATCCACAACCTAAGGACACTGAGGCAGCTGAGAGACAGGCCGAGGGCATGATGAGGAAAACCCTGCCATTTTAGACAATGTTACATTTGGACAATGGTGCATTTTTTGTTTTGGTTTCCTTGGTTTTTTTGTCTGTTGGTTGGTTGTTAGGTTCTGGACACAGAGTGGGTGCTCATCAATAGGTCTTTCAAGTTTAAAACGGGAAAGGTGACGTGAAGCTATTATTTCGCAGCGTCTGGGGCCCTGGTCTTCCTGGACGTTCTTTCTAAAGTTTGCCATCAGGACCCTGCCGTCAGCCTCCCTGGGTTTAAACAATAGAAAACGACCCACATCCTGTCTCACTAACAGAACTTCCAAAATTATCTCACTCTGGTGACACAAAACAAACCTCCAAATTTATGGCGTCATCGTGAAGTGAGGCAAACGGACAAAACAAACTTCAGGAGAGCAACCAGTGAGGGTCGTCAGACCCACACCATCGGCGTGGCTGCCAGATGTGCCACCAAGAAGGGGAAAACCCTGCAACAGGGACACAGGTGGCCTATGGGTCAAATCCAACTATTTTTTATCAGTAACGTTTTATGGACACACAGCCATGCCTGTTTGCTTACTTATTGTCTATGGCTGTTTCTGAACTTGGACAGCAGGCCAAGCAGTTGTGACAGAGACCAGATGGCCTGCAAACTCTAAAATGTTTCTGACCATGGCCTTTTCAGAAAATGTTTGCCAACCCCTGCTTTAGATCATTATTGCCACCAGAACAAAATTATTATGAAAATCTTGATGGTAACATATTTAGTATTTTGCTGAAATTAAGCAGGAGAAATGAATTGTACTGCAGAAGAGATAACTGCTCATGCTGTGTGTGTGTTTCCATTTTACTGCTCACCCACACGCCACCGGTCCATGCACAGAGCACCGAGCAGAGCAGTAACAGTCAAATGGGGTTCCCTCCGGTATTCTGCCAAAACTTTCAGACATATAAAAACAATAGATTGAAGCACATTTTTTTCTGTTTTGTTGTTATGAAGGAATATTTGTCAAAATAGAATATATTATGTTTAACAGTTTATTAGCTTGATTTATCACTTTTGAAATGTTTAGATGCATATGGGATGTGGGGCTTCCATGAGTAGTTTTGTCCAGGGACCCGTTAAGGGTGGATCGGAAGAGGACGTACCAGGGCTTGGAGAAGAAATCACAGAGAAATAGAAGGCAGACAGACAAGGCTCTGGCTCCAAACAAGCCTGAGGGCCTCCAGGAACTGGGCTTTCGAAACGAAGCAATTCACAGGGACCAGGTGGTTCTCCTATGGCAGAGATGTCACAGATGTGCTGTCACTACATCTCTGTGATGGACCAGGAAGGAACCTCTCTCCTATCGGCTCAAGGAAACAAAACACCATAGGCTGCAGGGTGAAATCATGGAGAAAAACAGCTGCTTTCCAGAAGGACTAGTTTTTTTTAATTAAAAATTTTTTAAATTTACAAATTGCACAAGTTAAAAAGAATTGCACAAAATTGCACAAACTGCACACTGTAGAAAAATGAGAAAATTTATAGAAGCCCAAAATTCTTCTACACTCGGATGTAGTATCTTGAAGTGTATCCATCCAGGCTATTCTATGCAATTCTTTATAACATTTGTGAAATGAGATCGTTTTGTATGTAAACCATTCTGAACTGCTTTTCTGCACTGAGGAACAGGAAATTCCTGACCTTAATGCACATCGACTTCATTTTAAACGACTGTGCAGTAACCCACTATATGAATCACCGTAAAGTGTTTAGTGAATCCCTTATTATTGGATACTTAGGTTGTTTCCAAAGTTAAACATTTTCATTCATGTTTAATTATTCCCTTGACGTATAAAGGAAGGTGTGTATATTTTAAAAGTTTTTGACTCATACTGCAAACTGGACTTCTATAAAGGTTTTTAAACTTTATCTTTGAATGTGAATATGTTACTTTAGATATCTCAGTTCTATTTCCGTATGTTAAAATATGTCTTCTAATGCATTCATTTATACTGTGTATTATGATATTGCATAATTAATTCCAACAAACATATGGAAATGATTTTTAAATATTTTAATATTTACGTTTTAAGCTAGTGAGCATTTTCTCAGACATTCATTAGAAAAGCTACTTTTAAAAACACTACCTGGTTATGCATTTTTGTCTACTATTTTCTACTGAGATGCCTCTTAGATTTTAAGTGTTTCCTTTATAATTAATTTATTTATACCTTTTCTTTTATGCAGCAAATATTCTGGTTTATCCTTTCTCATTTCCTTTTTGTTTATAGTGTTTTTGATATTTTAAATGTTTTTAAATCTCTCAATCTTTTTCTTTGTGACTTTTCCTTTATGATGTTTTCTAAGGTCGTCCTTACTTTAATAAATATTAAATAAATAAGTATCCATCTTTGATTTTAATTTTATTCATTTTGGAATCCATTTTAACTTATTGTTGAGGTTGACTTCTAAATATTTTTCTTTATAAAAAATTACAGATTTTTATCCATTACTGATATGCCACCTACTTCATATACCAAATTCCTGTGTAACTTTCATTTTGTGTATTAAGTTTTTATATTCTTTTCTACGTTTATTTTGGGACTAGTAAAGCAGTCTTTTAATTATTGTAATGTTATGATAACGTCTTAAATCTAACATGAAATTGCCTGTCCTATTCTTGAATATTTTTTATTAAATGTTTTCTTCCAAATGGACTAAAGGATTATCAAATATTTTCATCAAGTCCTCTTCTTCTCCTCATTTCCATTGGAATTGGGATTTCACAAAATGTAAGGACTGATTTAGGAAGACATGACATTTTTCTATATTGAGTCTGTCAATCTAAGATGATGATATGGATTTCATTTATACAGATTTTCTTTTATACTCCTCAGTAAAGCTTTTATTTTATATTTAAATTAACAGATAGTAAAACTGACATTTTCAAAGTACGATTCAATGAAATTCAGTTATATCTAGATTTGTGTAACCATGGTGACAATCGGAATGTAAAACAGTTCGATCACTTCAATACTGTGCTGTCACTTCGTAGGGTAAGGTATCCTTTCTTCACCCCTAACTCCTGGCAAACACTGAATGGTTTTCTTTCATGACAATTTTGTCTTTTTGAGACTATCTTATCAATGGAATCCTGCAGTATACAACATTTCGAGACTGGCTTCTTTCACACAGCATAATGCCTTTGAGATCCACTCAAGTGTTGCATGTGTCAACAGTTAGCACCTTCTCACTGCTGAGTAGTTTTCCATTGCATGGATGGACCACAGCTTCTTATCCAACCACGTGTTGGAAGATAGTTGGGTGGGTTCCACTTTTCAACAATTATGAACAGAACTGCTGTGGATCTTTGGCACAGGTTTTTGTGTGAATATGTTTTTCTCTTGGTTAAATAACAAGGCGTGGGATTGCCAGGGCATTTGATAAGTAGACATTTCACTTTATAAGAAGCTGCCAGGCTGTTTTAAAGATTAGCGATACCAATTTGCATCCCCAAAGCAACGTATGAGTGTTCTATTTGCTCCAGTGTATGTCAGCACTTAGTATTGTCAGGTTTTTAATTTTTTGGTTTAGTCTTTCTGACAGTTACGTAGCGTTATCTCATAGTGGTTTTAATTTACATCTCCCTAAAGGCTGATGATACTGAACATCTTTTTGAACATCTTTTCATTTGCTTAATTGCCTCTTGTTTGAAATGTTTGTTAAAGCCTTTTGCCCATTTTTAAATTCAGCTGTTTATTTTCTTACCATTAAATTTTATAAGTCCTTTATATATTCTAGCTAGAAGTCCTTTGTTGGATACAGTATTTGGAAATATTTGCCAAGTCTGTAGTTTGTCTTTTTTTTCATGATTACTGCACTAAATAGTAAAGATTAAATTTGAAAACTTCTTTTTTTCCAATTGTTTTCTTTTTCTTTTTTCTCGGTGAACACATTTAAGTTCTGCTCTTTTAGCAAATTTCAATTATACAATACACTGTTATCAACTATAGTCACACCATATAACTACAGTCATACGTTAGATCCTCAGACTTTATTCATCTTAAAAATGAGAGTTTGAACCAACCTCTCTCTGTTTTCCCACCCCCCCAGCCCCTGGTAACCACTTTTCTACTCTATGTTTTATGATTTTGACTTTTTTTTAGATTGCACACGAGTTATACGATGAAGTATTTGCCTTTCTTTTAGCAGTGTCTTTGGCTAAGTCGAAGTTTTTAATTTTGATGGAGTTCGATTTATCCATTGGTTTCATGAATTACGCTCTTAGCATCCTAAGAGCGCTGCCTCGCCACAGCTCATGAATCCTCAGTGAAGACCTGTACAGGCGAGTCGTGCACACGTCTTATTGACATTATTCCTAAAAGGTTGTATTCTGGCTACTCTTTTGCATGGGATATTGCTGTTTCATTTAATCTAAAAATACTATTTTTAAGTGTTTTTTAAGATGCAGAAGTCGTATTTCTTATCCAGTGATTTTCTGAACTCTCTTTCCTCCGAGAAATAGAACATATCTATGTATTTACACAGAATTATGGTTAAGTAATGTCAAATGAGACTTGAGACCTATCTGTGGTAGATGTTTCCCTTTTATGTATCTGTGAGTCTCCAAAAATATTTTAGGGGTAGGTAAGGTCTCTAAAATATAAAGATAGTGATATGAAAATTCCATATTCTGGCCACTTGCACACTTGTCATGAAGTGAGAATTAAGGCCTATGACGGGGGAAGGGTCATGACGGATGCTCTAACCCCAAGTCCCCCAAATCTGTCCTTCGTGGAGCTAAGTCTGACATGGGGTCATGTTCCTATCAACTGGAGGTAGAGGTTCTCAACCGAGGTCCCAAGACTGAATACAGGTAGTAGAGAACTCACTGCAAGTGTATGTAAAAATGGGAACAAGTACATATACCTATTTTTCTGAGGGAAAAGTCTGAAATTTCATCAGACTCTCAGAACACCGTCCGACGTCAAGAAGCCACACTGACATTCTTGCCAGCTTCTCATTTCAAGTATATCCAACTCACTGCACATATTCAATAAATATTTACTGAATCACTGAACAAGTAAGTATCTATTAAATTATTTTGATATGGCTACCATTAGTTTTGACCCCCAAGTGTAAGGTTTTTACTTCGCAAACCTTTGTCAAGCGCCTACTTTGGTCAAGCACCCCATTAGGAAATGGAGCTATGAGGCTCAAAAGACGACATCCCTGCTCTCGGAGAGCTTTACCCTCTTGACAGAAAGACGCAGTAGCAAACGTGTTTGGGAAAATGACTGTAACGGGAGTGTTTAGATGTTCAGAGAAGGGGTACCAGTCTGCCCAAGGAGCTTAGAGAAGGCTTCACAGGCACAGCGGTGCCTGAGTGAAGACTGGAATGACATTCAACTGCCAACGCTGTGAACCTGAGATACTGCAGGGGGCGGCTGGTAGGGAGGCTGGCAGCCAATCACCAGTGATGCTATACGCAGGTTCACTTTCTCCTGGGTGTCACTGTAGCTTATTGGTCAAGTGGAAGAGGGAGGAGGATTTTAGAGGCAACAGTGTTTGATGAAAACATGGGGGCGTAGAAGATGGGGGCACATTCAGGGGATTACAAGTTGCTCAGTCTCGCTGGAAGATAAAACAAGAAGGATCCCACAGGTTCAATTTACTGGAATATCAGTGTCAGTACACAAACCGTTATGCAAACGTGTCCACTGCAGCACTATCCCAAAGTTCCCAAAACAGAAAACAACTTACATGCTCAATATTAGGGAACTAGATAAAAACTTCTGGTATATTCATATAAAGGAACATTTTGCAAGGTTAACGAGATTGAATTATATCTGTTTCAAATTAAGAAAGGTCTTCAATATTGTATACGCCATAAAATGATAGGATAGAATACTATCTCATATTTGTAAAAACAGGCAATTAAAAAACTGCTCGTGTGTTAATTACGTTTCACTGACTGTTAGGCTGGGTGTGTTGATGGCCCCAATTCTTCATTCCTCTCTCTCTCCTGGCCCTTTGCCATGAACCTAGCAGCTTTTTCATCATGAAGGTGGAATCTATCTTCCCATGCCTGGATACTGAGTTGCCATGTGTCTTGCTTAGGTCAATGAGCATTAGCAAGTGTATAGTTATCTCAAGAAGAAGCTTGAAAAACCTCCTGTATGTTCCTCTCACGTGCCTGGCCACCTCTGTGAGGACATGTCTGGATGAGCCTTCTGGAGGATGGAAGACAACTGGAGTAACATTGAGTGACCAAGTTATCTCAGCAAAGACCACCTGAGATCAGCCTTCGGCCAGCTAATTCCCCAGACATGCGAGCAGACCCAGGAGAGATCGGGACAGTCATCTGGTTGACTCACAGCTGACCACACACACATGAGTAAGGCCAGCTGCGACCTCAGGCCAGCCCGGATCAGAGGAGCCCCGTAGCCTTGTCAGATAAACAACTGTATGTCTCTGAGGTTTCACGGTAATGTTACGAAACATGCTTTTAGCCATAATAACTGATGTGATGTATTTGTGTATAATACTGGCTTACCAAAAATCTGGATGGACGCACACCAAACTACTAACAGTGGGGACCTCTAGGGAATGGAATCGTTGGTCAGCTTATACCTCCCAACGCCGAAAGTGCTGCTGTACCTTCTAAGAAATAGAGTTGCACCTTCTGATTTGATTCATTTTCCTTTAACTTAATTCTTATAAGCGCCAAGAGCAGAGTAGATAAGAAAACAGGCCCAATCCTGGGAGCCTTAAGATGAAGTCTAAATGGCTGCAGCACCGGCTGTGTTTGCAAAAGGTTTCGAATGGTCATCTTTGGTTCTTGCCTGCAACACTGATGGTCCGAACATCAGTGAAGGAGCCACTTAACCTCTATTTTAGCCCGTTTTTCTTTTGTGAACATGCAAGTAGCTCCTGCTTGGGGTGAGGTCATCGAGATAATGGTTGTGTCTCCCAGGAATGGGAAAAGCCAGGATGAGACACTGTTTGAGCTACCCACGATGCTCTACACACAAGCAAACCAGCTGAAGGTGCTCGGTATGGTGAAGCTGATGATGCAATGAGTTTATTTTTCGCCACAGGAATGGCCACCTGCTACATGATCTCTTAAAGTCCTTGAGGTTGATCTAGTTTGGACTTTCAGATGATGAAAATAAACGAGATATTTTTAAATACCGGCTACTGGTGTGCATAGTTGTTTCATTCCTTCATGCCGCCTGTCTGGGAGACGATACGGCTATTGTTTAAACGTGACCAAGTCCAGAAGAAGAGAAAGTCACTACAGACTCTTATGATGTGGTTGGATTTTTCTTCCCCACATTAAGCTTCAACAAATACTGTTAACTGCCTGTAAGGCATTTACAGTAACTGTAAAATCCAAAATATCAGAGGACCATCCCCTGGTGTGAAGTACAGAATGCAGACGTAGTAAGATAGGGAAACGGTGTAAAAACGGGTCAAGTTTGGGGACTAAACCAGAAGCATCTGGTTCCATTTCCTAACAATTATGTGACCCGTAAGTGTCTTACTTTCTGTCTCAGTCTCTTCCTCCACTTAATGGAAACAGTCAGTGCCCCACCGTAAAAGTCAAACTCAGTCATTTGCCACCATCTCCCCACTTCCGCCTTCCTAACAGTAAGAAGCCTGCAAAGGATCAACGAAGGAAGAGCTGGTTTACCTACCACTGCTACTGACACTCTCCATAACTCTTAGAATCGGGAAGTTTTAATTCGTTACTAACTCCCCTTTCCGTGGTATGCTTTTATTTTCTAATTCTGCTTGGGTGGAGATACGTAGAATCTGCCGTAATAGACCAGTTCTATTATTATCCAATTCTCTTAAATCCATAGTAAGTTCAAGGGGAAACAAAGCTTTATAGATGACAGCAGTCCAACCACACATTTAAATATTACAAAAGCCTGGCTGGGAGATGCAAAATAATTTGCCCAACATTCTACTAACCAAATAGGAACAGAAGTCTAAGACTGCAGGCCAGAGCAACCTCTAGAATATTTCCTAACCAGTGCACGTCTGTGGAGCCAATCCACAGTGATTATAGCTAAGAATGCTGAAGGACAGGCAACATATTTCCGTCTAGATAAATAAAAGGCATCGCTTATTCATAGAAAAACCAGAACCGCATCCCGTATGCTGAGTTTGACGAGGGCTTGGTGAGACCACCCTAAACCTTCCACCCAAAGCAACTTCATCAGCTTCCTTCCAAATTCTCCATCTTTCACACGCATCCTGCTGAACTTCTCTGGTCCCACTGGCATCTTTTCTTCCTACTCAGGAGCAGCTGTCTGCAGAGGCACCCTTCCCAAATCCAGGCTTCTGAGTTTCAGTCACAACCTGCTTCTTGGCCGGGCTGGTCTACAGACTACATTCCAAGTCTCTCCACTTTGGGTTCTGCTTTCAGATTCTTTGCTAAGCGCCTGTTTCTTTTGAGGGGCACAAAAAGGGCCTTTGCTTCCTTGCCCCAGTGGGCAGGATGTCCTCTGCTTTCAGATGTCTTAGCCCTTCCAAATATAGTCTTCATCTTGGGAAAGGAAGTAATTAGCCTGATGGGGAAGAAACCGCCATTTCAGCAGTTTTCTCCCTCTTGGGTTTTGAAGTAATAGAGGCCCAAGCAGGTCAGAAAGAAGTTGAGGGCTGTTGGGTCTTAATGCCCCACTAAGCTCAAATACCAACTACGGGCACCCGAAGCTCATTAGCTCTAACCCGACCCTGCTAATCACCCTGAGTGCTGAATCAGCTTCCATGGACGCTTAGAGAAGCATTCATTAGTGTTTTAACCTCAAAGTGCCCTGTGTGGCCTTGAAGACCTAAGTCTCACTAGCTGACCTACACTTGAAGAAAGAGTACGCCACGCACTAAAGTAAGGAAAAATGGGTCTATTCTGTGGGGTGCCCTTAAAGACAAAAATTGTACTTCTTATTCCCCTTGGAAGAACCTTGGCATGTTATTAGGGGCAGTGTTCCCCCTTCTTGGTAACCCTAGCAGAGAAGTGTTTTTAGATCTGAGGGCACAAAGCTTTAGATCAGCACTTCTCAGCCTCGACACTACTGACATTTCAGGATGGATAATTCTCTGTGGTGGGCTACCCGGGTTGTGTAGCACGTGAGCAGCACCCCTGGCCTCTACCCACGAGATGCCAGCAGCACCCTCCCCCCAGCCCCTGCGGCAGGACAACAAACAAAGATGTCTCCCGCCATTGCCAAATATCCCCTGGGGGAGCGAAATCTCCCCCTGCTGAGAAGCACTGCTTTCGAAGATTGCCACCTGCATTCAAAAGAACAGACCTCAATAAAATAGGACAGGATAGAGATTATCAGACAGCATCACATAAGAATTCTTTTTTTTTTTTGAAAAGCACTTGTTTTATTGTTTTATTTTTATTTATTTATTTTTTATTTTGGGGCTGTGCCGCGCGGCACGTGGGATCTTAGTTCCCTGACCAGGGATCGAACCTGCGCCCCCTGCATTGGAAGTGCAGAGTCTTAATCGCTGGACCGCCAGGGAAGTCCAAAAGCATTCCTTCTTGAACATGTATTTCACATTTTGTTTGTATGTATATGCACGTAAATAACGTGGGTCATGGTAAAAAAAAAAAAAAAAAAAGTGAAAAATACTGATAGAGTATCTTGACCCTCACAAAAACAATTACTTATCTGTGCTTCTGCTAGGAGATGGGTATTAGTCTCCCACTTAAAAATCTCTAATTTTTCTTCAAAAATTTATTGCATGTTTTTTACTGGGTTCTTTTTAATTTAACATGGCTTTATTTCAACAACAAATGGGCACTCTGTCTTCTGCCTTATTAAGACAATTGTGCTGATTTACCTCTACTCTAGATTTAGAAAATTATCAAAACAAAACATTGTGGGTCATCCAGCAGATTAGGGAGTCTTGACTATGGGCTGAAAGAAGATGTGTGAATCCAAACGCTGCCATTTCAGGGTTTATCATCTGTTTTAGGAGACCATGTATTAAACGATGTTTCTTTAAGTCTACCTTTGCAGGCAGATCACACAGAGTTAGTCGGTGAATATCAAGTCACACAAGAAATGATATCTGCTCTTTAGGGATGCCTGACGTAAACACATAAGAACTGAAACAAGTATACAATGGTAAAATAATCTTTCACAAACCAAAGCTGTTATGAGTCAAGCTTCATAGATTCACCAAAAACAGAAACAGTGAGCACAGAAGAACATATTACTCTTAGTTTGGGCCACATCACCATAGAACACACAAGTGAAGTTTTGTAGGCGGTGGTAGAGCACGTTCTCAAGCTGAAATAGACATCTGGAATGAGGCAGAAATGCTGAGTGTTTGGAAATGAATCAGAAGTGGGTCAAGATAGGAACCAGAGGCAAGAGGTAAGGTCAAAAGTGAGACATAATACAAGCCAACAGGTTCATAAAGGAGAGAGGAGGAACTAGATCTCAAGGGTTAAGCATCGAAGACTGTAGAGTCATCTGAGACTCTAGAATCAAGCAGAAGATCAAGAGAAGTTCTGTCCACTTTCCTCTGACATTAGTTCCTTTCTAGAAAAAAGTGATGTCAAGATCTGGCCGTGTAGTTGTGCAGAAAGTGGGTAAAAGAAGGAAAAGACAAAAAGAATCTGGTTAGTTTCTTGAGAAGGAAACAGGATCTGGTGACTGAAACAAAGCATATAACAATTGATGGGACAAAGCAAGGGAGGAAGAGGGTGGTGTCGATGAAAAACGAAACAGGGGACGGAGGAAAACCTTTTAAAAAGCAGTCCTGACCAACAATGTCAAAAATCAAATGCTGCAAAGATGTGGGTAAGGATGGTGAGGGCTGGTGGACTGGACAACATGGTGTACCTCTGTTACCCAAGGAAAGTACGCCCTCCACAACTCCCCACGGTGAGGCTGGTATTTTCCGTGCCTTGGATAATGATAACAGAGGAGCGTACTTTTCCATGGAGAATCCTCTAACAGTTTTCTCTCAGTAAGATTTTGTCTGCTTTTCTTTGGTTGTTTTTAATTTACTTTGGATTGCCTTTCAATAACTGATGTCCTTTGTGTTTCCTGCAGACAGTTTTGGTGACTTGTGTCTTTCAGTAGATTATATATTTCAGGGATATAGATGGTCTGTGATTTATGATGCTTCAGCCTATGATTTTTCAACTTTAGATCCTGCAAAAGCAATATACATTCAGTGGAAACTGTACTCGGAATTTTTTTTTTTTTTTTTTTTTTGGCCACACCATGTGGCACGCAGGCTCTTAGTTCCCCGACCAGGGATCAAACTTGTGCTCCCCTGCAGTAGACGTGCAGAGTCCTAACCACTGCACTGCCGGGGAGGTCCCCGTACTTGGAATTTTGAATATGGATCTTTCCCCAAGGGAGTGGAGTGACAGGAGGTACGATGCCCTCTCACGATGTTGGGCAGGGCAGCCACAGTTCCCAGCCAGCCCCGAGATCACAAGGGTGAACAACCCATACGCTTAACAGCCATCGTGGACCCAGACAACCGTTCTGCTTTTCACCTCAACCCATTATAGGAGACGTTCATCACTTTGTTATCAAATAGGCTTTGAGTTAGATGGTTTTGCCCAACTGCAGGCTAAGGTAAGTGTCCTGAACACATTCACTTCCTTCACCGGAGGACACGTGACGGACAAGAAGGGAGTGAAGTAAAGGTCACGGACAGAGGTGGTTTCCTACGGGGGCCCCTTGGGGAACCTCCACCACACTGGGCTTCTGGCTGGATGCTTCACTGTTCTGGGGACCAGGGCCCCATCCCCAGGGACTTCCTGCCCCTCCGCATGTGTCCACCCCAAACAACCTGCCCGTTTCCACTCCTGAAGCCCCAGGAGCTGTAAAGAGAGAGCTGTGACCGGCAGTCTGGGTCTGCCCTCACCTACCACTGCTCACGTCCATCCTTTCCAGCTGCTTGGGTTTTTTTTTCCCCTTTTCTGCCTGGGCTTTAAAAAAAAATACGAAACAAAGGCTTTCTGTGTCCACAAAGTGACACTTTAGGGGAAGGGAGGGAGGGAATGGGGCACGATAAAGAGAGAGGATGCTCGAGAGACACAGAGTGGATTCTGCCTAATTATACTTTTTAAACTCCCCTAATTGCTCTGTTTAATTATTGATGTGGAAAGTGTTTCCTTTGAGGGAGTTCAGTCATCAAGAGCCCTCAGGACCAAGGAGACAGACATCACCTGCTTTGGGCTTGGTAATTAAGGCGCAATTGTCACCCAAGAGTGGGACAGACCCCTTGGGAGGGGAAGGTGGGGCCGTGCCCACCGCCAGTGCACAGCCCCCAGCCCCCAGCCCCCAAGCACAAGTGCACCTAAGGCCTCGGAGCCCAGCAGCCTCTAGGAAGAGCAACTGACAAAGAGGAAGGGACTCTGCCACAATCGACTCCCATTCTGTCACTGATCTTCCTCCTTTTACAAACAAAAATCTGCCCGCAGACTCCCAGCTCTTGCTGCAGCTCACGTGTCTTTGTGGGTTCAGCTCCCCTTATGACCTCTAATTGTTTGGGGACTTCAAGTCACAAAAGCCTAATATTTGAAGTGTCAATACAGTTTTGTTTTGGTTTTTTAATGTGTAACTGAACCACTGGGCCTAGTGCCGATATCACAAGTAATTTCCTCATTTTCTTCCCTGACATCCAGCAGTATTCATTTCCTTGGCCCCCAGGAAAAGGCGGTGCCTCCCGGGGCGGCCGGATAAATGGATGCTTGAATGTCACTGGAATGAAGGAACAGGAATGGGAGTGGGTGGATTGATCTAGTAGATTCTGATTGAGATGCAGTTCAGAATGGACCCTAGAATGAAGGAAATCATAAGACGGTGTCTCCACTTCCTCGTCTGTAAAATGCGGGGGGCTCCAGTGCACGATCCTTGAAGGCCCTTTCCGGTTCTCATATTCTGGGTATATGTAGGTCAAAGAGTAAAAACTCTGATTAGCAGCAAACAAGATGGAAGACACAGAGATGAACTCCTCTGATCCCCTTTCATGAAAGGACTTGCAGCCTGGCTGTGTGACCAGCTGCCAGGTCCCGCTTGTTTGAGCCCTTAGGGTCCATCTTACTGCGAAGCACAGGCTCTGCGCCCGGGGTCTCTCCGTCAAAGCCTGGACAAGGAGGCAGCCTGGGGGCTCAGCCCTGTCTGCCCAAGTTGGAACGCCTCTGATGACTGATCTTTGCTCCGGGTCTCCCACTGCGGCTGGCACAGACTGTCAGGTCTACACTGGGTCTGCCCAACCCAGATTCCTTCCCTTTTCCTCCGCAGGTGGCCTCTCTCCAAGACATCTTTTATACACCTAACTCCTTCTCAGGATCTGCTTCCCGGAGAAGGAGAACCCAAAGGGTGATGGGGAATGAGCTGTAAACAAAATGGCATAAAACTCAGGAAAGGATGCCATGATTCCAACCATGGGGGAAAGCACAGTCACGAAGGAAGTGGCATTCAAGGTCGCCTTTGAAGAATGAGTGGGTAGAAAAAGAGGAAAATCGGCCTTGCAAAAGCAGAGGGATGGATGCGTGCACAAAGGCACAACGATATAAATATATAGGACGTGGGACCACGGGCAGTGCCTGGAAATGGAGTATTCCGTGTGTGCAGCGGTGGCGGCCGGAGGGTGGGCCGGAAAGGTAAGGCTGGAAAACACGGGACCCAAGATATAGAGCTGTCACAAAAGCCCCGTACATACAGCCACTGGTTTGTAGACTCTGACATAGGGAACCGGGAACCCTGGGAGAAGAACGAGCTACCCAAAGCAATAAAATACGGGAAACTCCATAGCACGGCACCTTCGACAGCCCTAAAAAAGGTATTTTACCTCTGTGTAGGTGGCTTCCTTGAACGAAGACCACCAGCTCTTTTTCAGGGAGGAAATGAATTGCTTGTCCCACGTTACGGCAAAATCAATCATATCGTAACACCGATCTATCAGGGAGAATTCAGTCTCTAGGCCCGTGTTTTCAGGGGCAGTTCATACTCCGATCCCTTTTTAGTTATTCAGGAGAAAGAAAGGACCTGCCCTCTGGGTCCCAAAATAACTTCCTTACGACCGTTATCAAATTCTGACACTGAAGTTCATCCATCCTAACAAAGTTTTCATTTTATAAATCACAATTTGCTGTAATAAAAACAAAAACAAAACAGGATTTCCCAAACTTTGTTCCAAGGAACACACAGTCCTTTGGGTTTTCACTGTCATGAGGGAGACACTGTGCATGACAAATCCCATTTACTTGTCATATTGAACCTTAGAAACACAGCTCTTAGAAGTCCACCATGAGAAAACCCTTAAAAGACCACCATTTAAGTCTGCTGAATCCATTTCCCATTCATATCTGACCACAAGATCTTCCTGCCCTCATGACACCCACAGACACTACAGAAGTAACATTATAGGGAGTCCGTTTTGCAGGCTGACTTTGAGGATTTCAAAAGCATTTGCTATCGAAACGTGACAGTAGTGAACAAAACCATCGCTTTCACAAAATCCCATCTTTTATTCTTGAACTTGGTGCCTCAGGACTCAAGGTAAAGTTAAAGGGGTTTCACTCCCAACCAGGTATGTGGATGGTCCTTCCAACTGGTCATGGTGTGGAAGGCCCAGTGAAAGGTGGGATGGGGAATATTAAATTTACTGTTTCTGTGGTCAAAAGAAAAGCTCTAAGCTGGAAGCACACACTGAAGGTATAAACGAGAAGCTCCAGGCCTATGGTTTGCTGAGCTGCCAAACAATCATCTACTGAATGAACTTCCTATTCTGCAAAATTAAGGAACGTTTGTATAGAGTTGTCTTAGGGTTTGTGACCCCAGGGCAATATTCCTGTGTTCCCCTGAAGTTTCGGTGATGTGATCAAAATTGCACATTATTAAAAAATGATGCAAATCTGTCCCACACAGCTAGAGAAAATGCAAGCCAATGAACTGTTCATTCAAACTAGGCTGAACACAAACCTCCAGGCTTCTTGGAAATGTGTTAGGGACACCCTACTAGGTGAGAGGGTGGGTCAAGCAGGTGGGTTCTGGACACCCACCCTCCCTCATTCAGTCAGCACGGATTCTTCTATAGACTAAGAGGTGGCAGGAGGTTTGTACAAACATTTGAAACCAGAACTGTAATCTATCTGTCTATCAACACGCACACACTGGAAGGTAAATCTGTCATTAGGAAAAGGGACATGACCAGGGGCTTGATGGCAGGGGAAGAAATGCCCTCCTCTTCATTGCTCTGAATAAATGCAACATGAAGTTCCCAGGGGATTCTCCTGGTTAGATATCCACAATCCCACCTAAAATACAGCTCTTATTTTCGGCTTTGAAAATAAGAGGAAATGGCCGGGTCCAACGTCTCCAGTCACTTTAAGTGCAAAGGATGTTTACAAATGATGGGTCCAGAAATGATGGCTTCATGAGGTCATGGGTCAAATGACAAAAATCACAACAACAATAACAAGATAGTTCACATACACTATCTCTATGATCTCCACCTTCCCGGATGGCGGAACTGAAGTGTGCAGAGATTCAACAACTTGTCCCAAGTTACCTGGGGGTAGTAAGAAGGAGTGTTGGGACTTGAACCCAAGATCGGCAGTGCTGTTACAAAGGCAGTGGGTCACATTAAGCAACTTTAAAAGACCCTAAGTAACACATCTGTTCAGATATAGGACAAAACAGATTATTCTCAATGATCCTCAAGGTGAGCTTGCTTTGTGGAACTTGGAGGCAACTGCTACCCACCGAAATTTAAATGGTGCTCAAACAGCTTATATCCCTGAATCATGGCTTCCTCTGCTTGAACTTGCCAGCCGCTACGCTCGGTACAATGTGCAGTCATTGCACGCGGACACGCATTTAAAGCTTTGTAAATGTGACGAGGATGAGGCGGGCACTTCCTCTCTTCCACCCAGTGGTTTTAGAGCATTGAGTCAAGGCCTTCTCTTCCCTATCTCTTTGAGGAGGGCCAGTGAGTGTGTGCTCATTCCAGCCTGCCCAGGAACGAGCCCACTGGCCACCTATTCTGATAAACAGAATCAAGACCCGTTTCCACTTGAGCCAGTCAGGCAGCTCTTCCCGAGGTCAACTTGGTGTCGTCCAGAATTCGAGAGAATCCATCTACTGCCCAAGCCTGGATGTCTTGACTCATTCAGTCAAACACTTAGGGAGGAAAGCACCAAAAGACGGCTGTGTAATTTTATCACGGCTTCTCTCCCAAGTGCATTCAAAGCAAAGCATGGATTGAGTTTGTTCAAAGAATGGCCAACTCCTTAGACACACTCATTAGTAAATAGCTCGCCTTCAAAATCTAGAACCCACGGTTGCATTTTCCATTTTCAACTAGTTTTCGTCATCAGTGCAATTCCTGGGTGATCACCTACCCCCGCGTGTGACATCCCCTCTCACCAGAACAGGAGTTTGCGAGTGGCAGCTCCTGTGAGGGCGGCGTGGGGGTGTTGGTCCTACCCACATCCCAACATCGGAGCGAAAAAATAAATAGGTTTTGTTCCCTTAAAATGTTTCAGGCAGGAGAGACCGCCTTGAATGTTATAAGCTTCAAGAGAAAAAAATGTCCATTCTTCTTCCCCACACCCCACTCTGTTCGAGTCTCAAAAAACATGTAAATCTTGGCCCAGACTAAGCAAATCACCTTAAAAAGGAAGGTTGGAGAACTGTTTATTATTTGAAATGTCTCTCCCTAGGCGTTATTTTTGATAAATTGGCTTCAGCTCCATTACTTCATGATATATCTCCCTTGACATTTAATTATACTTACTTCAAACACATTAAGCGAATCAGTCTGAACAGCTTCTTATTAATATGCAAATTTCTCCTTTGAAAACCCATGAATCTGTGAAAAATCTCTTTAGGCTTCCGTTAGACCCACTCAGGAAGTTGTATACCTCACACAGACACTCGCTTCATTCACTGACTCAATGATTCAGCACTTACTAATTGTCTGAGTTAACTATTCTGACCACATCAAGGGGAGCTGGGAGGAAAGCGGGGGGGGGGGGGGGGGGGAAGGGGGGGACAGGGAACCAAATGGGATTCAGAAGCTGAACACTTAAAAGATGAATGATCAGAAGGCCAGGCCTGAATTAGTGGCTGTAATTAGAGTTGAAAAGCCTCTCTGCAAACACAATCAGCCGTACAGCCAGATGAGCTGACACAGCCCCCTCTGTGGCGGAGGAGCCCCAGCTCACCAGTGAGCGACTGACTTCTCCGGCCACTGCTCTCCAGGACAGAGTAGGGGCAGCCGAAGGTGGGCTCCTGCGTGCGAGAGATCTCCGTGCAAGCTCAAGTGTTCCCTGCCCATGTGTTCACTTACGATCATATTTGCAAAAGACCTGGTTGTCCTGTAACAGGGGGACCAACATGGACTCTTGTAGTTCTCAGAGGAACAAAACAAAGACCAAACGGAGCGCTCAGAAGTTCAGACTTCAACTTGGCAAAGGCATGGTCCTGAGGCTGTCGGGGGTCAGAAGCAAGTTCCAGAAGAAGACGCCATAGCTCCCCAAATCAGGACAAGAAGGCTACACTTCCGGAGCAAGGAGAAGTCCTGGCACCGAGGAGACAGAGGCAAGATGGTGCGAAAGTGAGATTTCTGGGAGAATCCAAAGCCTGAGGGGTCAGAAAAGAAGGGGAACAAAGTAGAGATCAAGGGAGAAAAGGAATCTGGAGAGCCAGACTTCATGAGAGAATTAAGGGATTCTTGGCTCTCTGATGATGGGATACTCAAGATGGGGAAAGACCACCATTCTCCGCGGTCCTCGGACAAAAGTGTGGGATTTGGGACATCTGGGCAGCAGAGGATAAGAACATCGAAAAGCAGCGTATGCCGGAGGCAGATTCCGTGGCCTTATAACCGTGATGGCGTTGAACATGCCCAAGAAATACTTGCAACTGGTAAGCAATAGGGTGGCGTATTTGCTTTGACTCATGATGAAAATGGAGGAGACGTAACAGGTTATTTTCAGTGACATCTGTGAGTGCCACTTCGTAGCTGTGCCAGCCGGAGTCTTTGCTCCTATAAATGTTTTAATGCCCTATCTGCAGCGCTGCTGAGAGAATCTAAAGATGATATATTTAAGGTACTTGGAATGAGGAGTCACGAATGGTCGGTGCTGTCATTAAACACTCCTTGAGGATGCGATGTGTTCTACTGCACTTTGCATCCTTCCCCTGAACAGGTGGGCTCTCAACCACACAGTCTATTCTCCTTATTCCAGGCACTTTGCAACGTCCCGCAAACACTGACTCAGAGAATACTGAATCATGCTCCTAGGGGAAACGCAGGGTTAGGCTCCCATGAGCCTCTGGTCGCAACATTTTCATCAATCAATCAGTACATCACCTTGTCTTATGTGTGTTTCTGTTTAAAGACACCTCACTTAATATATCCTGTTGATTCATTAATGTTGAGCTTGCAGCCAGCCATGCTCTAACTCAGGCCTGAACGAAGCTCACCTAACACACGGATTTTCTCCACAGAGCACCTCGCAGCCTCAGGAACACTGGACAGCACTTCAGTTCTACGCTTCGGGGCCACTTTAAAGAGTGAAATCACCAACAAAAAGCACGAAAATGAGAAAAGCATGGCACTAAACAGATCCCCAGAAGGACATCTGTTCGCAGTCTGAGCTGAAACAGGAGGGCAAGGCGTTGCTTTTTTGTGATCTCAGGTGGGAACACACACACAGGGCGACTTAAGTTTTCTGTGCTCTGCCCGTGTCCAAAAATGACCCCGAAAGCGCTGCAAGTGAAAACTGGGGGATTGCAAATAAATTTTAGCAAGTAGGCGAATTCACAAACACAAATCTGTGAATAACAAAGGTCCACTGTATTTATTAAGTGGATGAATAGAAAGTGAAATGAAAAACCTGTAAAAAGCAGACCAACTGCATTGCAGGGCTTCTTCCAAATTAGGTTTTCTGCTCTTACCAAAAAAAAAAAAAAAAAAAAAAAAAAGCAAAACATCTTTAGGTCAGAAACACACTCATTCATACGAAATGGCACGTTGATGTCAAATTGCTTTCCCTATGCTAATAAATGAATGTACTGACCCACTATCTATTCTCTGGGGCATAAAAAGGGAGAAAAGAACAGATCTACAGAATTATTTTAGATTCTCTCATCAAGACCAAAAACGGAAATATCAGCATGTTTTTCTGACTCCAGAACCTTCTCTAAAGAACGCAGAGAACCCCAGAGTCACCCACTGTGCGGCTGCGGCGTGCAGAGTGCTGTTCCTCGGAGCTCACACACCAAACCTGTACGCTCAGGTTCAGTGACCCTTTCATGGTTCAAGCCAGAAAAGTTATACCTCATCCCATTCTCATTTGTCAATAACCCAGAAGTTCAACTTCAGAGCGCAAGCTTTAAAGAAGGCGTTCGGGTTTCAAGGTCTCTTTTCAAACAGATAAACCTGCCAAAGTCGGCTGCAAAGTCTATTCCAAGATAAATCAGCTTATGCTAGTTTTTAAAACTTCTGCTTGGGGACCAAAAAAGAGGTTTAAGTTGTTTTTAAAAAAAAAAAACTAATTTTTTAGGCTAACTTTTAGGCTAATTTTTAATGCAACTGAATGGACTTGGTTTCATTTTGTAGATATGAGAAAATACATTCTTTTTTAACTTAAGTTCTCCTTTGCTCTACAAGACAACGGCCACAAGCTTTCTGCTCCCCACCTTCTGGGTACCCACGAGGGTCCACAGACCTCTCTGCACAGATGCATGGTTTGCAGAACAGAATAGGGAGAGGCCCTTCGGACTTAAGGTTTGAATTTCTTCTCTTCTTCGAGAGAAGATCCTACTTAATAATAGTGTTGCTAACTGATCCCACCGATGCTCCCCCCGGCCAAGGTGAAAGCTGACAGTCACGTCCAAACCATTCAAGGCATGAAAACCGAAACCTCAAGATGAGCAAAAGCTTCTCGTCTCAGACTCGTCACCGGGTCGGGATGGGCTTTGCGGGCATCAGACCCACCACCCCACAGGGTGCCCGCTCAGAAGGGCTCCACTCCCTGCTCAGTGCTCTGCTGCTGCACCTAAAACTTCGCAATAACTTTTGAACAAGGACCCCTCCATTTTCACCCTGGTCCTGCACGGAGCTCATTACTGACTGAGGGAGAACTCCCCAGATCCCTGGTCCAGTGCTCCTCCCATCTGGACACAGTCACCACACCTGAGGTCCATGGGACAGCTCACCTACACAGACATGTGGCATCAATTTTGTGCCCCAAGAACCCATCCATCCATCCGTTCATTCATCTGTCCATCCATCCATCCGTTCACTCATCTGTCCACCCATCCATCCATCCGTCTATCCACCCATCCATCCATCTGCCCAGGGCGGGCTGTGAACCAATCTCTCTGCACTGCCCGACTCGAACGCACTGGAATCACAGCCTCCACTCTGCTCTGCACAGACCCAGTTTAACTTGATTAAAAGAATGAGCTAACAGACAGGCAGGTTAGGGATACAATTGTTTCCTGGATAAATAGCACGGCCCTCATATGGCTGCATCGGTGGCATATTTTATGCGTATGTATTTTTATAAAGCAGCTAGAGAAATAAAGCAACGTTATATCATCTAAGAACAACAATACATGACTTTCCTTTTGGCCGGCTGCCCTGCAATCCTTCCCTCCACAGCTCCTGGAGTGGTCCCCTGCCTGTCCCCATTACTCTGCACAAAGGTGAATAAATCAGCGTGAAACTCTTACTATCTCATTTTCTCTCTGCTCCCCCCGCTTCTGTCCTCCGCATCTTGAACGGTTTGAGAAAAATTAATGCCCGTGTCTCTGGCAAACGTATTGCACCTATAATTCAGCTTTAAAACAAGCACACCAGCAGTGGCCAAACCTTGGGTGGAAGGTTCATTTTTCACATGAGTAATTGAATCCTTCCCTTCAATTCCCTTTCAAGTATTAAAGACGACTTATGCCTCGCTGAAAAATCTTATAAAACTTCCACCAGACACTTGTCAACTGAGGGTAGAGATGCCTCTTGTACCAGACAGGGATGGGGGGAGGGGAGAGGAGACGAGACAGCGGGAAAGCATTCTCCTGTGGTTCACAGGTAGAAGGTTATCCCGAGGTACTGAAAGTAATAAGAATCCTCTATTTCTTCAGCCTCCGCTCTATGCCATCAATATTTCAGTAACATGAAAGTCTGGACTTCAGTGTTTACTTAGGTGACATCGCCAAATTTAACTGAGTTTTCAACAAATGCAATAAACGTTCTTTAGCAGATTGCTTTGCCCTGCCAAGGTTTTAAAGAGTGTTTTCTACCAAAAAATATCTGTTTGGCCTGTAAGTGCTACATTTGTGTATTTCAAGTGACACATAAATTTTATAGTGTTTTTCTATCCAACAGAAGTGACATGTCTGACCACTTAATCGTCAGACAACCAGCAACAATTTCATGCAATGAAGCTCACTGTGGTACTGCATAGCTAAGTCACCCTTTGTGTTTACAGACGGTGATTCCACCTTTTTTGTTGTTTATCAAACTTCTTTTACTGTTCCCTGAAATGGCTCAGTGATTCACCTCCAACCACCTGGATTGGCCACTGAGTAGCCCAGGAGACATGGACTCACCATTTTCCGAGTCCACCGAAGTTGTCTCTTGATATTTTGATGGTAGCACTTTCTTTTCCTTGAAATTCATCCCCCCACCACCTTACCTTATAAGTGTCTAATTTCCCATTTCTGGTCCTTATCACTACCCCCTTCTCCCTGAGGGTTTGTATTCTTAAGAAAGTGTGTGTCACCTGTCACTGTCTTCCTTTGCCATGAGAATTGAACACCAAGCACCAGTAAAATAACATGGAATGTGAAATTCATAAAACCGTGACCCGCACTGGTGACCACTCCTACAAAGCTGGGAGTCACATCAGGACACTGGGGCCAGGTCCTCCAGCCCCATCCTTCAGCCCCATTTGGGTGGAAGGGAAGTTCTGCAGGGTCTAACACTGAGAAGTCCCAGATGTTTTGTTTTTGTTTCGCTTTTCTTCACCTAGAGTCTGGGCAGCATCAGAAGACAAAAGAGCAGAAGAGTCTATCAGGAGGAAGGGAAACGTCTATCAACCAGAGTCCATCAGCAATCTCCCGGCCAGTTGTCTCAGCTCGCTACTGCTGCTTAACAAAGCACTCGATGCTTAGAGTGACGCAAAGCATCTTGTGTTTTAGGAAGAGCTTGGCTAAGTGGTTCTTCTGCTCTACATGATGTCATTTGGACTCATTTAGCTTTATTCATCTTGGAGCTCAGCTGGGGCTAGAATGACCAACATAGCTTCCATCACACGTCTGGGTCCTCAGCTGCAGAGACCGAAGAGCTGGGGGCTGGCTTGCCTCTTTCTCCAGCAGGGTTGGACTCCTTGTACGGCGGCTCAGGGCGCCAAGAGAGCAAAAGCAGAAGCTGTCAGCTCCTTGCATGGCTAAGCCTGGAACTGGCATGGCATCACTTCTGCCTCCCTCTACTGGCCCCTGCAAGTCACATGGCCGGCTCAGATGCAAGGGGAGAAGAAATAATTAGATTCCACCTCTTGATGGGAGAAATGGATGAACCAATATGGATGGGAGGAACTGTCTGTGGCCATTGTTGGAAACAACCCCAGACCAACCCCCAGTGTTCTTCTAGTCCGAGGTCCTAGCTTAGGGGAGGGTACTAAAGGTCAGTTGGGGGAATTTGTGGTCATTCTCTATGATTTCACTTCACGGGTTAGAGCATTGCCAAAGAACACCTTTTCCCTTAAACAACACTGCATACTTGCTATTATATCCTCACTTCAAGTTTATTTGAGTTACACATCAGTCCTATCACTAGGAGTCAACTTGTGGATAAAGTAGGAAACTTGTATAGTGGAATCAGATCCCATGCAGTTCCTCAACATCCTCAACTAATCACTCTCAAAGAGAATGAAACATTCTAAAAAAGAATGGGAAATTGGGAGATTGGGATTGACATATATACAATAATATGTATAAAATGGATAACTAATAAGAACCTGCTGTATAAAACACTAAATAAAATAAAATTCAAAAAAAATATAAATAAAACGACAAGTTTGTAAGGGTGCTATGAATAAACAGACTGATGAGGTTTAAACAAAAAAAAGAATGGATACATGTATACGTATAACTGAATCACTCTGCTGTACACCTGAAGCTAACGCAACACTGTAAATCAACTACACTCCAATAAAATTTTAAAAAGAAAGAGAACGAAATGTATAATATATTCATGCTGCCCTGCTTAGTTCAAAAGAGACCTTGGCTTCCAACAACACAGGAAAAAGAATATCTCAGCCAAATGTCCAGGAAGAAAAATAATACATGATTTGTCTTTGGGCTTCCATGGGTCTAAAGGATTCTCAGACACCATTTTGATTTTGTAGCTCACTGATATCAAGAGCGCAGCACAAATCATGTAAGATGAGATTCCACTCTACACGTTCCAAACTTGCCACAGACGAGCTATAAAGAAAGGGTACCCGCCCTGCTCCCGAGTCTGGGCTCAGGTAAATAAACCCAAATTCCCTCCACGAAGACATCTGAGCCTTGCCGGTGAGACTGACAGACCCATCTTTAGAGCTCCAGCAGAAATTAGCTCCTTGCGATACATCTCCGGTATAGATGAAATGCAATTTTGTACAAAGAAAGTAAATGGTTTCTTTTAAATTTCTGATTGCCTCTGATTACCGAGCTTTTCTGATAGATCAAACTGTCCTCAGGCAACAATCCATACTGTTCTAGTGTTATCTGTGTCACCGACTAGCTTCTCAACATCGGGCAAGATATTTCTCCATTCTCTGAGCTCCAGTTAAGGGGTTCAGTGGCTGGTCATCAAAGGAATGTTAAAGAAAAGGAGTAAACATCATCATCAACACTTATTCTTGCAAAGTGTTTTACAGGTTACAAAGCACTTTTATGTCATTATCTCATTTGATTTCAATTTCTAGGGTCCCTGCCATCTTCAACACTATAGATTTGATGGATTAAAAAATGCATGGTCAATTGATAAAATATACCTTGTTTCAGCAGTTTGCTTTAAAGAGTCAAAGAGTTTTAAAAGCTCCTGCTGTGGGGAAAATCTGATTCTTTCAACCTCTACATTTATGTTGGAAGACCACATATCATTAGTTTTCAAAACTTAAGGAGCGGTGTGATTTACTACTTAACGATCAGCTTCCACTCCCGCATGCTCTGTGGTCCAGGAGAAATTCACTGTAGAATGAGAACCTCCCAGAGAAAAGGCATTCGATCTGTCTTCTTGGAAGACCTTGGCGTTCGTCTCCGTTGGGCCTCTGCCACTTCACACCCTTTCTTCAGGCAGAGCGCCTTGCTCTTACCAGTACTGTTCTATTTTACCTCAGTGTAAACTTTCGGCTGAACCCAGAGTTCTAAGGTCACCAAGTATTTGAAAACTACTGCTTAAAGAAACACATGTGGATTTGTACATCTTGCTAAATCTACTTAAATATTGTGATGTAATTCTCCCTACCGATGCTGCAAAAGAACTTTTTTCTACTGAAATCTACGATATGAACTATTCAGACTGACCCTGCCTATCCCCAAAGGCCTCCTTCATAGCTCTACCCTGTAGTCTGAGTGAGTGTTGAACGGATGCCCAACATTTCCTATCTCCGGGCTAAAGAGCCTAAGACGACAAAAGAAATCACGCCAGGAGAAAATAAAAATAAAACAAAGATCCAGCCATAGAGTTTGAAAGAATTCTCAGATGTTAATTCTGACCCAAGTGCCAGTGTGAGGCACTGTTGGGGGAGATGCTGAGTGATCTCACTCTGGACTTCTTAATCCATGTTCTATTAATGGATTTTAGCCACAGCTCAAAAGGTTAGGAATTAAAGACCACATTTCCACCTCTTCTTATTAAATTATTCTAACCTCACCCTGGGTAATTCATCACTGTCTCACTCACTCCTGGTATACATGTTGGGAATGGAAGGGCCGGTGTGTATAATTACCCTCTCCACCTTCCCAAACATATTATAAGAAATCAAGGCCTGAGTCCGGTTTCTTTGAGATTTGAGAGGCTGATTCTTCCGATTTTGCATCCTGTGCTATAACAGAACAGCCAGTTCCAAGAGACTCATGCTCCGGGAGAACTCTCCTCTCTCAGCGGAATCCTAAGCTTGATTATTTTCAACGTTGATTTAGGTTGAGTCTTCGAGCATCACGGCCAGACGGCTCTCTGTTGGCTGTTGACACGGCACTCGTTCGGTGCACACGAATTCCGAAGGCTGTTCAAATGAGGGAGGTGCAGGCCTTCTTCCATCTGTGGATGGTGCTGGTTTTCTCTGTTTTCGGTACATGTAATAAAGTATGCTGAAGAAATGAAAACCTTGACCTAACTGTACCTGTTTATGCGCTCAGTGCGTCTCCTTAAAGTCTGTGTGTTGAAGCTTTAACCCCTAAGTGACTGCATTCAGAAACAGGACCTTTAAGGAAGTAAATAAGGTTAAATGTAGTCATAAGGGTGAGCCTTAATCTAAAAGGACTGGTGTCCTCATAAGACGAGACAGAGACAACAGGGATGCACGTGCAGAGGAAAGGCCCCTTGAGGACACAGAGAAAAGGTGGCCATCTGCAGCCAGGAAAGAGGTCTTACGAGAAACCAGCCCTGCTGATACCTTGATCTTGGCCTTGCAGCCTCCCAAACTGTGAGAAAATTAATTTCTCTTATTTAAGCCACCTAGCCTGTGGTATTTTATTACGGCAGTCCTAGCAGACTAATACAGTACCATATAACCTCAAGACCTGGAAATCAGCATAAAGATTAGTTTCCAGGAGACATTAGGACTGTCTTTATGTGAGGGGCTGCTACACAGAGAATCTATTTTTTTTCTCTGTGTACCTAGGAGGAAATCCAGAATCTGCTAGAATTATAAAGCTAAAGATTTGGGCTCAATTATAAAAAAGAAGTTTTAGTGGCTAAAGCTATTCAAAAGAAGAATGAGCTATTTACAAAGAGAAATGAGATCCCTTCACAAAATAATCATTTGTCAGGATTCTGAAGCATCATGTAGAATGTCAGACTACTATGAGTCTATGATGACTTTAAGGGGTATAAGTAGGACTAAGGAGACCTCTCATCAAAGTTGACCGCTAACCAGATCATGATCTTGGCAAGCTGCATAACATCTCTTCATCTCAGTTTCCAAGATCTTTTTTTAGAGCAAGTACCATTGTTGTGAGAATCAAAAAAGACTATTAGTGAAGCACAATATGAATGGGAAAAACTCATCACCATCACCATCACCATCACGTTTTTCGGGCCATCAGGCACACCTCATTTTATTGTATCTACGAAGCTCTACTGTGCTTCACAGATTTGCACTTTTTACAAGTTGAAGGTCTGTGGCGACTCTTCCTCAGGCAAGCCTAACGGCGCCGTTTTCCCAAGAGCATCTGCTCACTTCAAGCCTCTGTGTTACACTTTTGTAATCCCCACAGTATTTCAAACTTTTTCATTATTATTACATTTTTAGGGTGTTCCGTGATCAGTGATCTTTGATGTTACTGTTGCAAAAAGATTATCATTTGCTGAAGGCTCAGATGCTGGTTAGCATTTTTAGCAATAAAGTATTTTTGAAGTAAGGTATGTACGTTGCTTTTTAGACATAACGCTATTGCACACTTAACAGACCACGGTGCAATGTAAACGTAACTTTTATGTGCCAAAAAATCCACACGACTTGCTTTATTGCAATACTCGCTTTATTGTGATGGTCTGGAACCAAACCCACAGTATTTCCGAGGTATGCTCATGTCGGCCTCACCCAGAGCATCCAGCACAAACACTTAAAAACTATCAGATGAATCTTCATCTGCAGCCTCCTGCCTGCGTCTATATACAGTTGGCCCTTGAACAGCACAGGTTTGAACTGTGGGGTTCTTGAAGATTTTTTTCAGTAAGTATTACCTGATCCTCGGCTGGCTGAATCCATGGACATGGAAACGAGGATAAGCAGGGCTGGGTATGGGACTTCAGCATCTGTGGATTTGGTATCCATGACGATTTTTTTTTTTTTTTTTTGCTCTGGGCTTGCTTTAAAAATATAAACATTTATTTTTGAAAGTGTTTATTGAAAAGGCAATCATCTAGACTCCTTTACAAACCAAACCCTAAACTTTTGTATTACATCAGAAGAGGAAGAAAAAGCAGAGGTGAACTTGGACAGAGGGTTCTGTTTTCCAAAACAGGTGTAATGGGAGGAAAGGGCCGTCTGCCCGGGAGCAGATCTGCTGTCTCCCATGCTTTCATCCATCACTCCTCAGGCCCTGGATGTCCGGCACAGCCCCTGCCTCTTTCCTGGCTCCCCTTGGCTCCTGCTGCCGTGGAGAAGAGAGGTCAGGAGACTCTGACTCAGGTGAGCGATAAGGAGCAGATGGCGCCTCCACTACCCCAGCCCCTCCGTGCACCCGGCTCCTCGGAACACGAGTAATTATTATAAATGGGCGGGTGGCTGGAGGAGCAAAGACGGGGGTTTTCCAAGGGGACCTGAAAGCCTCATCCTCTAAAAAAGAAATGCAGCCTCGGAGCTGGGCAACACAAAGGGACCCCGACTGGACACTGTTTTCTGACATGATGCTCCCTCCGCGGGCTGTTGTTCTAATCTGATTAATGAACGGACAGTGTTAACGGGGGGCGGGGGGGGGGGGGCGCGCAGCCTGCTGCATCTCGTGGAGGACCAAGTCGGGCAATTCCCTCTAGAACATCAATTCTCGGTGCCCTTGTCAGATAATTGTTTATGACGACATGAATGCATGTGGCCATCTCGGGTAAACGAGGCTGATGGATGGGTTATTAATGATGGCAATAATCAGTTTGGTAATAGCCGGCTCGCGTGTGTCAAGTGGCAGCCAGGAGGGGTAGCCTTCCTCAGGGCCCGCATTTTTATCTCCAGGCTGGAGTCTGACAACTGCCCAAGATCACCCGTGAATAAACACTGCGTCTTCCCCAGACATCATTAACCTGCCAATGCTGATACGCCTAAGTAATGCTGATATCTTAGTGACACCAGAGAGTGTCCCGGTAACGAGAGTGGCATGAGAGGGCGGGGACAAGGCATGGAGACATCGACCCTCTGCTCGCTCCGGGGAGCAATTCCCCCAGTAACCCGTCCCAGGGTTTGCTTATCATCAGGCTTTCATTTCTGGATTTTCCTCTCCCCTTGGTTTGCCATCACCACCCCAGAAAGCTTTTCTTTCCTTTCTAGTCTTGGGGGCTAAGCATCTCTCCTCACGAAAGAAGTTTTCATGTTTTCTATCCCACTCCAATGGGCCCAATTTCCGTGGTCACGTGGCCTCTGAAATAAGCCAACTGTGCTCCGGACACGGATGAACGTGAATGTGGATCCTGGACCTGGAGCTGCATCACCGTGTCCGTGAGGTCATGGAAGAGACCCCGGTCCTGGACGTGACCGTCTCCTGATCTGTCTGCATCACCCAGAGCATCCAGCCCAATAACTTAAAAAGTACCAGATGAATCATCATCCAACCATCTTATGGCCTCAGGGGATGCCCCTAACACTGATTCCTCACAGTGAACCACATCCATTGGTCCTTGTCTGACGGTAGCTGGTCCTTACTCTCAACTTTTGTTTACAGAGAAGCTCAGATCGGGGGATTTATTCAAAGACAGGACTAGGGTGACATGAGTGAGAGATCTTCCTCTGGTATGCAATTTAAGGGGGCACAAAAAATTCAGTCATCAAGATAAATAAGATGTTAATGCAATATTTTAAGAAATCAGAACTGATGCAAAAAATATCGATCACAAACAAATGAGCAACCTTTTAAATAAAGGCAGGATCACCGTTGATTTGCTCCAGCAGCGTCCTCTCCTAATTTGATAGGTTTCCACCCTCTACCATGCACACAGCACCAACGAACTGTCCTAAAGAACAGCTTGGACCTCACCCTGCCCTGTTCAGAGGACCACAGATAACTGTAAACTCCCGAGCCAGCGCCCTTCGCTCTCAGGCTCCGACTATTTTCCACGCTTTGATGAACTTCTGTCTCTGAAAAACAAACAAACAAACTTCACTCCTATCTTCACTATTCACTTCTGTCTTGATGCTGTGCTTAAACTTTTTCCCATTCTTAAATTTTCACTCTTTACCAAACCCTCTCCATTAAGATCCAATCATCTCCTTCGTGCAACTTTCTCATAACGACCTATTTGCCTCCTGCATTTCCTTTTCTGTTTTTCGTATATGATTTAACCCAAGAATTACTATTCAACTTTGTAGGACTGAGTCTACTTTATTCAACTAAGCTGTACGCTTTGTGAAAGTGAAGAAAGTTCTGTCTTATCCGACTGACAGGCACTTAACTGATTTGATTCAGGCCTGAGTTTATGGCTGTCTGACCGGCAACTGCTGGTTTTGGTTTTGAACACTTTAATTTTCCCTTGGCTGACCACGGTACTTACAATCCAAGTGCCAAGGTACGTCAGGGCAAAATACGATTGCGACACTGATCGATACAGCCTCCCTGTGAAAGCATCCTCAAGGGTGTACGGAAAGGGGATGTGGGGAGGGTGGGAAGGGGGTCCTTTCCGCCTCTTCTTAGGTGGATGGCTTTGGCTCTGACACCTCATTTGTAATTTTATTTGTACAAAGAGTTCCCATCTGTACTGAAATGTGTTTGTCTCCAAAACTCTGCCCACTGGCTGGAGAGGCAGTGCCCCAATCGACCTTCAGCAT
Source organism: Leucopleurus acutus (assembly GCF_964270905.1). Lineage (NCBI taxonomy): Eukaryota > Metazoa > Chordata > Mammalia > Artiodactyla > Delphinidae > Leucopleurus > Leucopleurus acutus. The sequence continues at coordinate 56,588,845 of NC_139161.1, forward strand.
CATGATGATCCAGTACTGCATTCGTTAGTAACTTTTCTGGCAGGTCTGGGGGACTTTTTCAAGTGCAAATTAAGGCAAAGAAAGGTAAAAAACTACAAATAAAACTACCATACGACCCAGCAATTCCACTACTGGGCATATATCCTGAGAAAACCATAATTCAAAAAGAGTCATGTACCAAAATGTTCATTGCAGCTCTATTTACAACAGCCAGGAGATGGAAGCAACCTAAGTTTCCATCATCAGACGAATGGATAAAGAAGATGTGGCACATATATACAATGGAATATTACTCAGCCATAAAAAGAAACGAAATTGAGTTATTTGTAGTGAGGTGGATGGACCTAGAGTCTGTCATACAGAGTGAAGTAAGTCAGAAAGAAAAAGACAAATACCGTATGCTAACACATATATATGGAATTTCAGAAGAAAAAAAATGTCATGAAGAACCTAGGGGTAAGACAGGAATAAAGACACAGACCTACTGGAGAATGGACTTGAGGACACGGGGAGGGGGAAGGGTAAGCTGGGACAAAGTGAGAGAGTGGCATGGACATATATACACTACCAAACGTAAGGTAGATAGCTAGTGGGAAGCAGCCGCATAGCACAGGGAGATCAGCTCGGTGCTTTGTGACTGCCTGGAGGGGTGGGATAGGGAGGGTGGGAGGGAGGGAGATGCAAGAGGGAAGAGATATGGGAACATATGTATATGTATAACTGATTCACTTTGTTATAAAGCAGAAACTAACACACCATGGTAAAGCAATTATACTCTAATAAAGATGTTAAAAAATATATAAAAATTTAAAAATAAATAAATAAAAAATAAAACATTCCCTCTTCCAGCCTCTTCTCCAACCCCTGAACTTGAGAAGGGGGAATGGAAGCTGCAGAGTAGGGTAAAGAGCTTCCCACGTCTAATCTTTCTGCAGCAAAAGCAAATAATCGGAACCTTCAGTAACCCCGTTCAGATTATCTGGTTACTGACTAATACTGCTTCCCCTTTAGCAGGGAGAGGATTGCAATCGATTGCTTAGAGAGGTGGCCTTTTGGTGTCATTTGGACATTTGGTTCCCCTGGGACTAAGGCTTGCTGGCTTTTTCCATGATTAAGTAACTTTTTATTTTATATGGGAGTATTGCTGATTAACAATGTTGTGATAGCTTCAGGTGTACAGCAAAGTGATTCATTTATACATATACACGTATCTGTTCTTTTTCAAATTCTTTTTCCGTTTAGGTTGTTACATAATATTGAGCAGAGTTCCCTGTGCTATACAGTAGGTCCTTGTTGGTTATCCTTTTTTTTTTTAATATATAAATTTATTTATTTATTTCTATTTGGCTGCATTGGGTCTTCATTGCTGCGCTCCGGCTTTCTCTAGCTGTGGTGAGCAGGGGCTACTCTTTGTTGCGGTGCGCGGGCTTCTCATTGCGGTGGTTTCCCTTATTGCGGAGCACGGGGTCTGGGCACGCGGACTTCAGTAGTTGTGGCTTGCGGGCTCTAGAGCGCAGGCTCAGCAGTTGTAGCGCACGGGCTTAGTTGCTCTGCGGCATGTGGGATTTTCCCCGACCAGGGCTCGAACCCGTGTCCCCTGCATTGGCAGGTGGATTCTTAACCACTGCAGCACTAGGGAAGTCCCCTGGTTATCCATTTTAAATATAGCAGTGTGTACATGTCAATCCCAATCTCCCTAACTATCTATGATCAATTTAATTTAAATTCCTTTTTTCTTTCTTCCCACGGAGCAGAGTCAACTCAGTAAGCATCACTGTGGCCCAAAGGCACACACGAAATCCAGAGCCCTATGAACAAGGGGTTGGCTTGTGTCTTCAAGGCTGAGTAGAGACAGGTGCCAGTGCCCCCTCCAGCTGCACGTAGACACTAAGCGTGCAGGGGTGGGGAGACAGGAGAGAGTTGGGGTGCTGTGAGTTCACACGACGGGAAACTGGATGCTGCCTGAGCAGGTGTAGCGGGTGGGTGGAAACCCGGGAGAGCACCTCCTGGACCCCGTGCAAGAGAAGCCGCCTGTGGGAAGAAGCAGCTCTCACGGCAGGAGCCGTCCTGAGGCATCACTGCAGGTTCCGAGTGCGCTGATACGGATTTCTCTGCTGATGATACTATGTTTTCTCTCTTCATTGAAAAAAACAAAGATCTTTTCTACCTGTGGTTCCTTCAGGGTCCTCAAGACTTGTCCAGAACAGATGACGTTCTAAAGAAACTATCCAGGTACTGAAATTCTAAACAGCAGTTCAGATCTCCCTAAACATCTCTGAGATGATGCCTCACCAATCAAGTTGCCATCCACAGCACTCCTTGCTTTAAAAAAGGGGTATTTCGCCTGAAGTGCCCCTGGCCGGCTGATATACTACTTTCTGAACGCTCTGGCGTTTTTCCCAGGCACATGAAATAGTGTTGATTTCCCAAAATATATATGCTTTTTAAGTTCATCATCCCTAACCTCCTCCCCTTACCCTTTCAGGTACTTCCTTTTAAAACTGTAACCATCTTGGCCTAACCCCTCACATCTTTATCAAATTTCCCTTAAAATGATACCCAGGAGGAATCTTACTCTTTTGGAAGCCCTTACAGATAGAGACTTCAGAGCAAGGGATGATCTAATAATTTTCCTACGAAAACTCCAGGCAGGAATCTACAACGGAAGGTAGGCACTGAGATAAGGAAACGGAGCCTCTGATATGATCGCCAGCAAGTATGGGGGCTGGAGACCCCAAGGAAAATCAGAGATTCAAACAAAAAAGAACCTCCTCGGTAAATTAACCAGCGTTGGGGACACTTCCTGCCACATAAACGAGGCATCCTACCCATTCGGCAGATCGCAGGTTTACTCCTTGGGGCTTTCTTGCTTGTTTGTTTTCTTTTGCTTTGTTTCTGAGAGCTTCTACCGAGTTGCCAGCCTGTGCTCCAGGCAGGACTGAGGCTCAGAGCTTCACAGGTCCAGCTGCAAAGCCCACGGCCCAAGTCCAGCAGCTGAAGCAGTCTGGAGCCCTCCGCGGACTGCAGCAAAGCAGCAGGGAAATTCGAAGTTCTCAAAGCGGTAATTGCCAGTTATTGCTCTACTGGTTCCAATTTTAATAGTAAATTAGCAATGCATCAGGCTTATTAAAAAATAAAAATGAGAAATAAAAGTGCTCCAAGGGGAATGGCAAATCCGCGAAGTTTTTCCAGACACAGCCGTGACCAGAGCCGCCATCTGACTGCTCAAGGCCCCACGTGGCACTGATGTCCCGGGGATGCGGCCACCCGCCGGGCGCTCGGGGGTCACTGCACAGCCCTGACCGGAGCACAGCCTTCCGCGCTGAGTGCCAGTGATTCAGGAACTGTCATGACCCAACCCTATGAGGGCGACCTAGTTAGCAGCGCACTCAGCCTTCTTCCGAAAGAGAGAGAAGGCAAAGGCTTTGTTTTCCAAGCAGGAAGAGGAAAAGTTCGTCGAGGTTTTCCAGACCTGCTGAGGCGGGGAGAGACGCTGTCCCCGCAACAGACGCCGCCTCCCTCCAGCGTCTGGCCGCCCTCCGCGCCTTCGCGTCTGTAAACTGGACTGAGTGATGTCCTCGTAAGTGGCCTCCTTGTAGGCAAACGGCGTGAGCATGCTTCTGCTGAAAACAGACAAAAACAGCAAGGTCCCGAGAAGCCAGAGCCCACGTCAGAAGCAGCCACGCAGCTCAGCAGGGTCACAAAGTGAACAGGGGCTGGGGGACAGGCTGGAACTGTTTCCCTGGCAGGGCCTGTGAGACGCCACCTCTTCCCTCCGGCTCACAGTTGCTGAATCACTTAATGAGACTGGATTTTTCATTAGCTGACCCTCCTGTTTATCTGGGGTGATTCACACACTCTATTTTTCACGCAAATGAAAAGCCTGAATAAAACCTTGAGCGTTCAAGTATGACTCAACAGATAACAACAGACATCAGTTCTAGAAACAGAAGCCACAAAGTTAAAGGAACAAAGCCCTAAACAGAAAGGGACTACAAAGGTACAGTTTGGAGAGAAAAAAAAATTTACAACAAATAAACAAAACCCGAAGTAAATTTTAAGAGGTATTAGCCCGATATGCCCACAAAACTGAAATATGGACCTTATGGAAACAGAGATAAATTGTGAAATAGTAAGGATAAAGAGAGGCTCAGAAAGAGCGAGTGGATGAAAAGAGTTGCCATACAATCCGGCAATCCCACTCCTCGGCATCGATCTGGACAAAACTCTAATTCAAAAAGACACGTGCACCCCTACGTCCACAGCAGCGCTACTCGCGATAGCCAAGCAACCTAAAAGTCCGTCGACAGAGGAATGGATAAGGAAGATGTGGTACACATATACAACGGAATACTATTCAGCCAGAAAAAAGAATGAAATAATGCCATTTGCAGCAACACGGATGGACCTGGAGATGATCACACTAAGTGAAGTAAGTCAGACAAAGACAAATACCATATGATATCACTTACATATGGAATCTAAAATATGACACAAATGAACTTACCTACAAAACAGAAACAGACTCACAGACGTACAGAACAGACTTGTGGTTGCCAAGGGGGAGAGGGTGGGAGAGGGATGGATTGGGAGTTTGGTGTCAGCAGATGCAAACTATTATATATAGAATGGGTAAACAACGAGGTCCTACTGCAGAGCACAGGGAACTAGATCCAATCTCCTATAATAAACCATAATGGAACTTTGCTGTACAGCAGAAACACAACATTGTAAATCAACTATATTTCGGTAAAAAAAAAAAAAGTTACAAAAAGGAGTGGGTTGAAAGGTAACAGAAGTGGGAAGGGAAACAGGACAATCATTAAAAGACACGAAAAATACAAAGGCAGAAAAGTTCATCATCACTATGGAGGCCAAAGGTGACTCTGTGTCCTCTTAGGCTGCAGAGAAAAGTTGTGGAGAGAAAAGGACAGAAAAGGGGGAGGGGCAAACAGAGACCAGGGCTTCACGATGTGGGGATGGGCTGCTCCAGATGAAGCTCTCATGACCCTGAATCTTGAGACAGAAAGGGTTTACCATGGACAAGGAGGACTACTGAAAAGGGACAAACATGTGATGTATCCGGGTAAACAGTTTGAATTTTAAGAATAAAGACAGAATCATACAAGTTACCTAAAAGCAAGACAACAGTTGCCTAAGGCATCTCTTTCACAGCATGAAATACCATAAAACCAGAAATAAGCTTCTGCGGAATTTGGGGGGGGGGGAATATCTATGACTCAGGAAAGCTAACATTTACCAAGATTTCATTTAAGATAAGATTTTTTTTTTATATTGGACATGCAAAGAATCATAATGAAATGCTGAAATATTAAAGTACTACAATGAATACATGGATAAATGGAAATAAAATGTTCAAATATCTTACATAAATTTTAAAAACAAAAGAGAGCAGTTATTTATGGTATGCGTCAGTAATAAAAATAAAAAATATACAACTGAATGATTTTAAAAAAAGATGACCACAAGGGACAGAGTATAGGGGCTGGAATCAAACAGGGACACAAGGAAACTGACATGAAACGACACCAGTTTATATCTTTGAAAAACATCTATATCCATCTCTACCTATGTCTGAAGCAAATATGGAAAAAGGTCAGGTCTGGTACATGAGAGATCAACTGTATTATTTCTATGCTTGACATTGTATATGTCCTTTAAAAAATAACTGAATAAAGGAGAGATCAGAGAATAAAAGGCTTTATCATCAAATAAGCTAAATACAGAAGTCTAAATAATTGTCCTAAAGAAGTTTATAGAATGCCAAGGTCAAAAATAGCTCTTGAAAAAATGACAAGGTTAATGAAAAGTAATAAGAAGATGCCAGGGGATATAATATTAGCAGTTTGAGGTCTGAGTTCGGGGATAACACTGATCTGTGTTCCGAGCCTGACTCCA